>NC_134269.1:116428614-119020281 GCF_031893055.1 Leptodactylus fuscus
AGAAGTGGGTATATACAGGCGCGGGTAAGGTTTTAGTACTGTGTATAAGGTATGGGATATGAAATGTAACTTTGTATCTTGTTTTTGCTAAAATTCAGAGAGTACGTGAGACTTTTGTGTTGAAGTTAATTTGTATTTGAGCTGCTATATATACAGTGTTGTGATAAACTTTACATAGTGACTTTGGGACAGAAGTATTTGAAGTTAACCCTTTCCCGCCGATGGCATTTTTTGATTTTCGTTTTTGACTCCCCTCCTTCTAAACCCCATAACTTTTTTATTTCTCCGCTCCCAGAGCCATATGAGGTCTTAATTTTTCCTGGGACAATTTTTTCTTCCTGATGCCACCATTATTTATTCTATATAATGTACTGGGAAGCAGGGAAAAAATTCAGAATGGGGTGGATTTGAAGAAAAAATGCATTTCTGCGACTTTCTTACGGGCTTTGGTTTTACAGCGTTCACTGTGCAACCAAAATGACATGTCCCCTGTATTCTGTGTTTCGTTACAATTCCGGGGATACCAAATTTATAAGGTTTTGTTTACATTTTGACCCCTTAAAAAAAATCCAAAACTGTGTTAAAAAATTATTTTTTGAAAAGTCGCCATATTCCGACAGCCGTAACTTTTTTATACGTAAGTGTACGGGGATGCATAGGGCGTCTTTTTTTGCGGGACCGGGTGTACTTTGTAGTTCTACCATTTTCGGGAAATGTTATTGCTTTGATCACTTTTTATTCAAATTTTTATCAGAATCAAAACAGTGAAAAAATGGCGGTTTGGCACTTTTGACCATTTTTCCCACTACGGCGTTTACTGAACAGGAAAAATATTTGTATAGCTTTGTAGAGCGGGCGATTTTGGATGTGGGGATACCTAACATGTATGTGTTTCACAGTTTTTAACTACTTTTATATGTGTTCTAGGGAAAGGGGGGTGATTTGAATTTTTAATCCTTTTTATTATTTAATTTTTTTTATATTTTTTTACTTTTTTTAAACTTTTTTTTTTGCATTTATTAGACCCCCTAGGGGTGTTGACATGGGTGGGCGGTGGCACGGATTGTCAGAGCGGTGGGGGTCGGCAAACATGGCTGCTCCAGAGCGTTAAAGAGAGCCTCCTGGAATATTGTTAAGGTGAGGGGCAAAGTGGTAAAGTATATGTATATGAGATTGTGTGGGGTTAGGGGCGAGGCTGTAGAGGGCAATATGAATTTTGTGGCTTGCTATGGTCCAAAGTGTGTGAGATTGCAGAGATGGTGGTGTGAGTTTGGGTTTTGTGGGGTCCTGGCACAAACGTATGTGCGCTATTGTGACGAAAAGTAGCCTATTGATTAATCGGGTGTATTAACTATGTTTGTGGAAAATTTCAGCCAAATCGGTGGAGCGGTTTTTCCGTGATTGAGGAACAAACATCCGAACATGCAAACATCCAAACACACAAACTTTCACATTTATAATATTAATAGGATATATATATTTATATATATATATATATATATATATATATATATACATATACAGTCCTATGAAAAAGTTTGGGCACCCCTATTAATCTTAATCATTTTTAGTTCTAAATATTTCAGTTTGATATATCTAATAACTGATGGACACAGTAATATTTCAGGATTGAAATGAGGTTTATTGTACTAACAGAAAATGCGCAATATGCATTAAACCAAAATTTGACCGGTGCAAAAGTATGGGCACCTCAACAGAAAAGTGACATTAATATTTAGTACATCCTCCTTTTGCAAAGATAACAGCCTCTAGTCGCTTCCTGTAGCTTTTAATCAGTTCCTGGATCCTGGATAAAGGTATTTTGGACAAACAATTCAAGTTCAGTTAAGTTAGATGGTCGCCGAGCATGGACAGCCCGCTTCAAATCATCCCACAGATGTTCAATGATATTCAGGTCTGGGGACTGGGATGGCCATTCCAGAACATTGTAATTGTTCCTCTGCATGAATGCCTGAGGATTTGGAGCGGTGTTTTGGATCATTGTCTTGCTGAAATATCCATCCCCGGTGTAACTTCAACTTCGTCACTGATTCTTGAACATTATTCTCAAGAATCTGCTGATACTGAGTGAAATCCATGCGACCCTCAACTTTAACAAGATTCCCGATGCCGGCATTGGCCACACAGCCCCAAAGCATGATGGAACCTCCACCAAATTTTACAGTGGGTAGCATGTGTTTTTCTTGGAATGCTGTTTCTTTTTGGACGCCATGCATAACGCCTTTTTTTTTTTATAACCAAACAACTCAATTTTTGTTTCCAAAATGAAGCTGCCTTGTCCAAATGTGCTTTTGCATACCTCAGGCAACTCTATTTGTGGCGTACGTGCAGAAACGGCTTCTTTCTCATCACTCTCCCATACAGCTTCTATTTGTGCAAAGTGCGCTGTATAGTTGACCGATGCACAGTGACACCATCTGCAGCAAGATGATGCTGCAGCTCTTTGGAGGTGGTCTGTGGATTGTCCTTGACTGTTCTCACCATTCTTCTTCTCTGCCTTTCTGATATTTTTCTTGGCCTGCCACTTCTGGGCTTAACAAGAACTGTCCCTGTGGTCTTCCATTTCCTTACTATGTTCCTCACAGTGGAAACTGACAGGTTAAATCTCTGACACAGCTTTTTGTATCCTTCCGCTGAACAACTATGTTGAACAATCTTTGTTTTCAGATCATTTGAGAGTTGTTTTGAGTAGCCCATGATGCCACTCTTCAGAGGAGATTCAAATAGTAGAACAACTTGCAATTGGCCACTTAAATACCTTTTCTCATGATTGGATACACCTGGCTATGAAGTTCAAAGCTCACTGAGGTTACAAAACCAATTTTGTGCTTCAGTAAGTCAGTAAAAAGTAGTTAGGAGTATTCAAATCAATAAAATGATAAGGGTGCCCATACTTTTGCACCGGTCAAATTTTGGTTTAATGCATATTGCGCATTTTCTGTTAGTACAATAAACCTCATTTCAATCCTGAAATATTACTGTGTCCATCAGTTATTAGATATATCAAACTGAAATGGCTGTTGCAAACACCAAAATATTTAGAACTAAAAATGATTAAGATTAATAGGGGTGCCCAAACTTTTTCATAGGACTGTATATATATATCACACTCCAAATTTGTATACGCCTCCTCTGGAGGTGAAGTTGAAATGTATGGAGCATCGGGAAACTCGCATAGAGTACCCTTCACTAGTCAACAATGGGATCATTGCTGCAACACTCGGAGCTTTAATCACAGAATTTATTATGTGCCAAGGCACCTCTATCAATATTTCCCCCAGTTTTCTAGCAGATGTATCAAACACATTTGGTAGACCAGCTTCACTATGGTGACAGGTGTGCAGCCTAATAAATATTTCATAATACTAAAAAAGATATTTGATAACTTTTCCCCCTACACAGAGGTCTTTTGCTCTATCAGTCCATTGTACTGTATTGTACTGTAAGTTGAAACTATTGTACCTTGTGACGATATATCTATGGAAAACTAGTAATTGGTTCTAAGGATGCCAAAATGTCAATAACAGTAGAGATGGCAAGATGGCAAATCTTTATACATAAAAGTCAGAAAGAGCAGCTGGAAGCTGTAAATCACTTTCCATGATGGTGATAAGAGCCTTTCCAATGAATATACAGTGCACCTGAAAACAACATGGAGCTGTTCACACCTGGTGTCCAAAAGGAGCATCTTATCCTAACATGGGTATAGAAAAGTATAGAAGATGTCTTACAGCACTGTATTGTAGAGAGGCGCTACTGGTAAACCATCAGTGCATGAAGCTAATACAAGGACTTTACCAGAGAACTCCAGCCAAGAATTACACATTGAGAAAAGAACATTGTATGGTGAAACTATTGTACCATGAGGCCATTGTAAAGCAATCTCTAAAGATTTCATCTGCAATAAAAATCTTTTTGAAACTAAATGGGTTTAAAAACATCCACAAAAGCTATTTTCTAATATGTTTGGCTCAATATTTCTTGCCGATATTTGCAGTAAGAAAGGAATATGCAAATAAAAGCTCCTTGGTGGAATAGAGGAACTTGCACTAATGCCACTTTTTGTAAGGTAGCGCTCTACAGATTAATGCATGGATTTAAAAAAACAAAACCTAATAGCATAATCCGGGAATAATAGCCAAGCCAAAATAACACCTCCAAAAGCAGGTCATGTGTGGTCTAATAAGTCCCTAACCAGACATAGTACCCCTTCTACTCACATCCCAGACCTCTCACACAGCAATCCAGTATGCTACTCTGCAAGAAGAAGAGGCAGTAACGTTGTAACAGCTGTCTGTAGATGGGGCTCTCTTCCTTTTAGAGGAGTTATACTGCCTTGGCTAGTTTCTTTTAAAACCAGGTATTAAATCTATAGGGAGCTACCTTCCAAAAGGTGACACTAGAGTAAGTTCCTCTTTTCACAAAGGATATGCATATTCTTTACGCGGAATTCTTAACAGGACTTGCCTTGTATCATCTCTTCCTCATAAGACATAGTACCCATTCTAACCCAGAATATTTGCATTTTAATATCTAAGTAAACAGTGGGCTGTGGGGGCTGGGAAAAAGCTGTTAGCAGATTTTTTATTTTGGATATATAAACTTTTTGGCATTGTCACGAAACATCAGTGTTAAAGTAAACATGACCAACAAAACAGAATAAATAGTATGCCTCTATTCTTTATCCACAGACCATTGGTGCTCATTAAGATCAATGAGTATGCATGCAGTCTATGATTTGTACAAATAATACGCCAGCTGAAAGCAGACATGCGAATAATCCCTTATGCACACAGAGTCCCCAAGGGGACAGAAAAGCAGAGTCATCTAGATAATATGGCGTTGGTGATACATGGCATACTTTTAGTGCAAAAAGGTAAGTGTGGTCCAAAAGACCACCATGGATAGCATGTTACATCTCTGTGTAACTTGGAACATGGAGTCTTGATACATTGTGTGAATAAAATACTAAAAGGTCATTAAAAAGAAGAGACTAAAGTTTGAGATTTTTTGTTATATTAAGGACAATTCAGGTTGCAGGGTTTACAAAACGGTACGATACCTCCTCATATTCCTCTATATCACAGTATATATCCGTATTTGGAATCTGTCCAAGAATTCTGTATTGTGAACTGAAAAAGAAAGGCAATAACATCTCATTAAATTATCAGAACTTTTCATTACAGTGAAGTTCCACTTTTCGTAGCATGTCCAGGTGTATACAGTACATGGCTGATCCTACTATTGATACTTCTTCAATTACAAGCAGACTGGTTACAAAATCTGCCCAGACTAGATACTTAAACTTATAGAAGTCTATAGACTGTAAAAGAGAAAGAAAATTGCTTTAAAAAGGGATGTATGCTTACTTTAACTGTAGATTTAAAACTGAACACTGGATTTCTGGCCAAATGTATGGGTAAAAAACAAAACAAAAAACCTTTTTTTGGGAAAGAGCAACCCTGTAAGGGGGCGTTCACACTGCTGCCATTGGTGACCGTCAGTAGTGTCTGTTACAAGATTTTAACAATGAACACTAGCAGAACAGTAATAAGTCTGTTAAAAATCCCAATTATTTCATTGGGAATTTATCTGTTGTCAGTTAGTGAACGTGAATGTAAGTTTACACCAAATACGTCACATGTCCGTTATTTTTCCTGGGCACGAAAATCTGGGGTGCAGTACTTTTGTGTTTGCAAAAAATAAACTGGACGTCAAGCGCCAGGTTTTTTTTTTTGTTTTTTTTTTTTTTAACATTAATGTCTATGAGTAACAGATGAGTGTCCATTACACTGTGCGTATGTTCAGAAAGCAGAAGAAAAAAGCAAAAAATTGAAACCAACTGATGCTGATGTTTTTTTTTAAACTAAATCCTTTAAATGTTTTTATGTGACAAAGTAGACAACAGCTTTTATTGCATGAAAATGATAAAAAGTAGATTTCCCTTTGTCATTTTAACAAATATGAATATGCTATGAACAGGGAGCTAGAAAGAACACAAACCTTTCTAATACTTCAAGTATTTCAACATAGTACACTGTAACATCTTCACTATGTGAGCAGCCCTAGCAGACAATGAATAATAGAAGGCCACGAAATTATGGTAGGACATTTATATGGAAGCCAAAGAGACATCCTGACTCCTGAGGACCTTTTTCAGCCGTACAGTAAACAATTTGCAAACTGCTCCCGAGAGAAATCTGCTGCTTTTACATTATTCATTTCTGTTCAGATCATCTGATCTTTTGCACATATAACTTTATATTGATACTAAATTATTTGTGCTATGAGCATTAAAAAGTGTTTTTATAACTTTTGATAATAAAGCAAAACTTCCAAAATATCCCACATGGCCTTCAATTAAAAGAGCAGTATAGTAGATCTAAGAAAAGGCATCTAATGTGCCCACGATAGAACGCACTGCACGCTCAATAGGTTTTTGAAAATATAACCCCTTTGCTGCCGTGGACCGCTTTCACCTTTCGTTACAAGCCTGGGCTGTGACATATAATCCATTGCAATCTCACATGACTGCAGTGGCCAATTACAGTGCAGCCTACCGATTTGGCAACCATACTGTTACACTGCGACAGGCTGGTGCAGTGAACGTTTCCTTATCATCCTTATGCTGGCACATTCTATATTTTCATCTTCAGTGTTTAAAAAAATAAAATAAAATTGTGTTGGATTGTTATAATCTCTGAAATTGTGGTAACAGCATGGATTATGGACAACTCTGTGGTAGAAAATAACAATACCAATATTTATCAGTACATCAAATAGAGAGCTGTAACAAGGATAAACTTATCAAACTGACCCCTCAAACGGGTGACTTGAAAACTGCAGCCAGAGCAGGGGGACATCACTAGTCAGTGTCACCTAGTCTATTTTCCTTTATGGATTGTGCAGCCTGTAATCATTTTTAATGACGGCACAACAAATGAAAGACAACATCAAACAAATGAAATTTCTTTCCTACTTCCTTTCACCTTGGCCAATTATTACAATTGCTCACAAATGAGTACAGTATAATGAAAATTGACCTAGGTAAGAGGACAGATATAATGCACATGCTGGTGTGTTCTATAAGAAAAGAAGGATATATTGATTGTAAGCTCAAACCTCTGTGTGCGGTAGATGACAGTTATAATGGCAAATGCCACTGCGACAAGCAGACCATAGTCAAGACCCAGGGAAACTGAGGCCAAAAACGACACCACCCAAATTGCCTGAAAAATGTAAGAATATATTATACATTACTGTGACGTTCCAGGAGGAAAGGTTTTTAACATGGCATTTAGAAGTAATAGATTATACCCATAATATACAGTAAATACTGCACGTTGCAAATCAAATCTGACATATCAAAAACATATTGAATGTCATCAACATGTATAGCCAAAACAATGTTATTAGCATATATGTCTTGGTCATCTTACAGACGGTGCTTTCTATTTCCTGCTAGCTTTCAGGTTACTTTTTTTTTTTTTTTTTGCTTAATACGGGCAAACTGGCACAGTATGAAATAATCTCAGCCTGTGACCGACTGAATGTTCACTCTAATCAAAAACACACTGGACGTCATGTATAAAAACTAGTGGGCATATTTACATGAATAACAGGGTTCAGGTTATAAAATGACTATATTGTTTGCTATGGGACACTGCTCCACTTTTACCCCACGTTAGTTATTTATATGGGCCCAAAAGTTTGTTGCATGTTGTTAGTCAATGTGTAAAGAATGTAAATCAATTATATATGTGTGTATAAATATATATCTACAATACAATCTATGGTAATACCAAGGAGCTTGCATTCTAAGTACCTGAGGCAAAGGGAGATAAAGTGACTTGCCTAAGGTCACACGGAGCAGGTATAGAAACCAGGATGCCTGGTTCACAGTCCAGTGCTGTAGAGTCACTCCTCCTCCCTATGACAATCTGCATAAATAAATGTTAGTTTATGTGAGGTGTATAAAGCTCATCCATTAGTCCTGCCAAAATAGCATACATCAGATACACTATTAAAGGGATTCTATTAGAGATGAGCGAGTATATTCGATCGAATACCTCCACCGCATAGTTCTTGGTGTAAAAAAGCACCAGGGAAGGTGGGAGGGACAGTAAAAAAACAAAAACCATGCCCCTCCCCTGGCGCTTTTTTACGATACGGCGGAGGTATTTGATGTAATATACTCGCTCATCTCTAGATTCTATCATTGACTCTAGTGAGCATATATTTGCATAGTGTTTAGAAAGGCTATTATTCCAGACATACCTTTTGTGTAAACAGGGGGAAGGTAAGAGCAGGGAGGCTACTGCTGATGACTCATCAGCCTTCCCTGGCTCTCACCTCCCCCCTGTTTACACACAGCAGAGAATGCGCAGTGAACTTCTGGTGCTCCGTTGTGGGTAATTAGCATATCAATAAAAGCGGGCTAATTCAAAAATGGCAGAGAGGATTACTAAACAAAAGGTATGTCTGGAATAGCATTTCTAAAGGCTATGCAAATATATGCTTAATTAAAAATCACTAGAGTCAATGATAGAATCCCTATAAATGTTCAGAAATAATCCTCCTCTGAGATAAATAATGATTTCAATATTAAAATAATAATCCATGCAAAGTGCACTTCGAATCATATCCTTAGATCACAGTTAACAGATTGTTAAAATTCAACGTGGAAATGTTTAAAAGCATGCTAATTTATGTTCACACTTACCAGTTCTAGTTTACTTGTTCGCCAGAGATGTGGGATATCTGCAAACTGCTTGAACATTCCTTTTAAGTTCACCATCACTATAGCTGCTAATGCTGTCTAGAATAGAAATATACGTCACCTTTTTCATTTAAATTACTTAAATCCTGCAAAAAGAACAAATCACCCTTGCATAGAAAAGGGTGCATCAATGTAAAATTCCTCAAACCTGCAGCCAACTAAAAATATTCAATAGTTATCAGCAGGACAAACTGTCCTGAGTCATTTCTCAAATAAGCAATTACACACTTATTAGCTGTCTATGTCAGGCTGGATTCACACTTGTGTCAGAGTCTTCATTGGAGAATATACTTAAAATAGACAGGTTAAAATAGGTTTTATACTGAAAGCGGCAGAAACTTTTATAATGGGAACCATTGGTACTCAATGGTGACCGCTTTTTAAGCTACCAAGTGTCTGTTTGTCCCCATGCAGACCCAAACACTAGTAAACCTAGTGTCATTCACACTATAATATCTGTCGCTTACCAAAGACATTATTTACATACCTGAGGCAAAGGTTGAAAGAGGTATCCAATGACCAATATGACCAGCAGAACCATAAAAGAGGACAACAAACCTGCAATCTAATTTTTAGTCCAATTACTAATCAATACTCGTCAATACAAATATCTTTTCAGTAAGTGCATACTCCAGTAATCTGACTATTAAAATAATTGTATATTTCTTTGTTTGTGTGTTTGACATTTTCTGTGTACTTTATTTTTGATCCTATATTCTCCTGATTGCATCATTTGTTATGTTACTTCTCCTTCAATAAAACGAGTTTAAAAAAAAAATAAAATGTATATTTCACATAACCAGTCAGCTCAAATGTTTAAATGTTTCAGAAGAGATGAGAAAGTCTAACTGTACTAAAATAATACAAAAATCACTAGTTTCAGGATAAAAAGCTCTCACTTTAGTTTTAAGTGTGTCTCCTTCCTTTAGTGCCTATGTATAAGGACTTGGAGCTCAACAATAGTAAATAAATGTAGGCAAACAGGTTTTTATAAAAGCTTAATTCTAGAATGGACTATAATAAAACCAGAACATAATAAATCATATGGAGCTTAATAAATGAAAGACTATAACACTTCGTTGCAGTAACAAATCATGAAATACCGTATATACTCGAGTATAAGCCGAATTTTTCAGCACAGTTTTTGTTTTCTATGACCAGCCACAATATCAATGTATAGAATCTCCCATAAAATAGCAGGGGGAAAAAGAAACTTTAAAAAAAATACAATTTCTAAATCCCTCCTTTCCCTAGAATACATACAAAAGTAGAAAATGACTGTGAAACACATACACATTAGGTATCCTTGTGTCTGAAAGTGCCCGGTCTACTGAATATAGGGTATCTGCAGTGCTCCTCTTCCATCAGGAAGGGGTTAATAGGAGCACTGCAGATACCCTATAGTCAGCCAGGCTGAATTCCAAGTGGGGAAAAAAATCCCAGTCCTCAAGCTCAGGGAAGGGGCAGACAGACAACCAAAACACCCCCTCCCCTTCCCCAGCACCTACTGCACCCAAAAACTCCAACCATTTACATTTTTGAAATTTTCCAGTAGCTGCTGCATCCCCCCCCCCCCTCGGCTTATACTTGAGTCAATAAGTTTTCCCAGTTTTTTGTAGTAAAATTAGGGGCCTCAACTTATATTCGGGTCGGCTTATACTCGAGTATATACGGTAATTGCTCACGAGAAAATGGGGGTACCCTTTGTATATCACGCTGTAATATAAATCCATCTCATTCCATGCATCCAAAGGTTGCTGGGTATCCTTAAGACCCTGAACTGAAATCCACTAGCACAATAGCATCAATAAGAGAAGTCCTATTCCAATAAGAAAAGCCGGAAGCAAAGAATCTTTAATAAGCACTGTGAGGCCCAGATTTACTAATTGTTAGAAGTATAAATAGAGAGGCAGTCTGATAATATGTAATTTTTTTGTCTGTCTGTCTGTCTGGTCTAAGCTTATGGCCCCTTTTAGTTGGCTTACTTTGAGCTGAAACTTTACAAGACAATTTGGTGCTTTTAAGTCACACACCTTTTCCTGACAAACCATATTTCTAGGAGGTCAGAAATATCTTAGCTCCAAGTTTACACCACAGTCTAGTCATAACCACAATAGTATATCTGGGCCTATATATTAATGCATTATCAACGCCATGAGTGATACCAATGTGTCATCATGTAAGCAGGTAGTATATCATCATCAGCATCAATAACATACCTGAGTATTACCTCCAGTGCTCTCCTGGACCAGGCTACGGGACATTGAGCAAGTAACAGCAAAGGTTTGAAAAAAAGAGCCAACTGAATTGCACAAACCTAGTGCAATGAGCTCCTGAGAATTGCAAGCAGACGAGAGTCAGATTTGATGCACTTAACAGCAGGATATCTCTTCTAATAAGTACTATAGTATATGAGGGTGCTAACAAATATAATGTCTGCAGCAGTTATTGTTAAGCGTAATAGTTTTAGTAGATTTATTTTTATTGCATCCTTACCTGATTTCCATTAACAGCATATCCATGTTTGAGTGCAAATATTTTGGCCATTGAAATGGTCATGGAAAATCCAACAATTGCTATAGCCACTGCATCCACAAAAACTGCAGAAAAGAGGCTGATATCTGGGAGATCTGGTGGCCGAAACCTACAAAATAAAACATTTTATCAATGTTGACACAAAAAAGAAGTTAATAATTCAGGTGGTTTTTTTTGTTTGTTTGTTTTTTGCTGAAGCTCACCTATCTGCAAGTTTCTCTGTGTGCCCTCTGCAGTTTTCAACCTTAATACTGCAGAGGTTGAAAGCAGTGGATGAAACCTGTAACAATATAGGAGATGCCGCGAGTATAAAAACCGAAGGGCATATCCCTTTGCGTTTTTAATTTTTTTTTTAAAGTCCCACTAAGAGACCTGAAACAACGATGTACTGATCACTGGTTCAGTACTATACACTGCAATGCACATGTATTGCAGTCTATAGAGGAAGTCCGCCTATTTAGACGTATAGGATCATCCAGGTATGAGAACTCCTAGCAGCCTTGGTTCACATTGGGTTTTCCGATGGAGGCATTATTGTTGTGCAACCCCTTGTCAAATATGACCGCAGTATCCGAGGGGTTGAAACTCCTGTGCTCCAATTGGGAGTTAATGGAGTGGGTTGATGATCGATACTTGGAGGTAGTGCCAAGTACCAGATGCTTAGGATGTAATGGTACATCATGTGTCACTAAGTGGTTAAAGGGGTTATGAAGTTATGGACACTTATTCCCTATACACAGGACCAGGTATAAGTGTCTGATCGCTGGGAGTCATCCACTGGGTCCCCCATTGATTAAGAGAACGGAAGACTGGAAGCCTTCTAAAGCCTCCTTGTGAATGGAGAGCCAGTGAGCTTGTGTGACCAGTGCTCCATTCAATTTTATAGGGCTGAAAGCACTGCCATAGATTCCAAGCAGCTAAAATGCACCGCCAGTCTCACAGTGAAGAGCACTGGAGCTTTTTTCACAAAAAAAAACCTTTAAAAGGGGGCTTTTGGTACCCCATCCTTCTGATCAATGTGGGAAAATTCATGCACTGTATCCCAAGTCTGTGCACTTGAAACTCTTCCATGCTTTTTTTTTTTTTTTTTTTTATTTTCTTAAAAGCCCTGCTATATAAATGGATGAACAGATATACATATCAATATATAGACAATCATACAGATACAAATATTGTCTAGTATTGACAGAAGAGGAGATAACCTTCAAGAGGCTACTGCACTATGTTTAAAAGGTCACTTTTCAGATAACTTGGCATGTGATTCTGGACCAAAATGTAATACATTTTATATAAATAATATTATTACTTCTACCTAAAAACCAAACCAAACCAAAACAAACCTCTAAAGTTCCTGCCCCTATGTGTCTCCCTTTTAGCTAATTTGCTATTTGCAATCTTGTTACTAAGGGGAAGTCTATCCCTAGTTACAATCCATTCTGTCTTGCTCATATCAGTAAGTTTAGGGCCGTCCTTCTCTTTCACACAGTGAATGGAGAGGGGAGAGGTTAATTCTGCTCAAACAAACTGATTAAGCGCACAAAAGACTGAGGATCCAGCAATTCTCCCAGCTTACAATATAACAAAAGTATTCTATATACTTGTATTTACAGGCTGCTTGTGTGGTTATAGATGGGATATTATTCACAGAGAGCAAGCAGCTTTACTCACTGTCCTCACTGATTGCTTTATTTTGTGTCATGCCTGCATGGTATATGCTAGAATTTAGTAGGTATCTGCATATATCTGCAGTTCGATATTCCTGGATCTTCTAAATGATGTTCACTTGGGTTTTTCTCAGATTAGTTTGCACTTGTACAGTTACACCTGTCAGAATTGCATGTAAATAAACCAAACAAGGTATAATGGATACAGAGAGGGCAGACCGCTCCTTACTGTACGTGCCCACAGCCTCTTTTTTTACCCGTGTTGTATCTGCTTGGCTGTATATATTTGCTGTCCAGTATTCCTGAATCTCCTATTTTATAGTCACTTGGGCTTTTATCAGGTATTTGTTTGCAATTGTTTATTTACTCCTTACAGAAAGGCAGAACATTATCAGCAATGGATGAAGGAAGGGGCAGCCTGCTCTTTACTGTATACGTACACAGCTTCAGACAGAAATGGAAACTGGGTTTCATCAATAATGTGATTATCAGCTGCAGAAAAACGGATAGCACATCATGTATGAAGGCTTACAAAAAGTCACAGAATAGACTGCCCAGAAAGACCCTGCACATATTGCAACTGTTCATAAAAACTCAGGTACCCTTTAACCCCTTCCCGCCGATGGCACTTTTTGACTTCCTGACCAAGCTCGATTTTTTAAAACTGACATGTGTCACTTTATGTGGCAATAACTTTGGAACGCTTTAACTTACCAAAGTGGTTTTGAGATTGTTTTTTCGTAACACATTGTACTTCATGTTAGTAGTAAATTTTGGTTGATATGTTTTTTGTTTAATTATGAAAAAATAGGAAATTTGGTGGAAATTTAGAAAAATATGCATTTTATAAAATTTGAAATGATGTGCATTGCATACAGATAATCAGACCGCCAAAATTATATCATAAACCTCATGTCCCAGATCTTTGCTTTATGTCGGCATCAAACTTTAGTGACCTTTTTTTTTTTTTACGGACATTATAAGGTTTTCAAGTGAAACAGCAATATTCAAAATTTTCAGGAAATTACCAAAACCCATTTTTTAAAGGGACTAATCCAGTTATGAAGGCGTTTTGAAAGACCCTTGTATTAAATCCCCCCATAAATCACCCCATTTTCAAAACTGCACCCCTTAAATAAGCCAAAACAACATATATCAAGTATTTCAACCCTATAAGTGCTTAACAGGAATTAATATAAAATGAGGTGAAATTTACACGTGATTTTATTTTACTAATATTTTTGTTTAGCCCTAGAATTTGCACAGTCACAAGGGGTTAAAGGAGAAAACGCATCCCACAATTTGTTATGCAAGTTCTTCCGACTACCATAGTACCCCACTTGTTGGTGTAAACTAATATATGGACGCACAACGAGACGCAGAAGGGAAGGCGCGCCAAGGAGCTTTTAGAGGGCAGATCTGGCTGTGATCAGTTTCAGGCACCATGTCGCATTTACAAAGCCCTTGAGGTGTCAAAACAGTGGACACCTCTAGAAAGTGACCCCATTTTGAAAACCGCACCCCTCAAAGAATTTATCAAGTGATGTAGTGAGCATTAGTAAGCCCAAAGTGAATATGTAAGCTGTGCGGAGTAAATTGGGTACACCAAATCCCATTCTATTTCTCTCTAGCTCCTATGACACGGATGGGGAAGAGGGGCATTCTGGGGGATCAGCACTGGAGTATTATATCTCATAAGCTCTAAATATGGGGTGTCCCCTGAAAACGCTCGCACAGCTTATACATTTCCTTCTAGTCACAGCCACTTATGTCCTAATGATTTGGCGACTTTTGGCGTTTTTATCTTCACATTGCACAAGCTAGATTTTTATTTTTATTTATTTTCTGGCAACGTGGCCAGATGAGGGCTGGGTGTTAACTTTCTGGGTGAGATGTAAAAGAAAACATCAATTCTGGCATTGCTTTTTAGTTGTTTTTTTTTTTTTTCCCGTGCAGCGTACAGTATAAGTAACATGTTACCTTTATTCTGCAGGTCGGTACGGTTACGGCGATAACTCATTTATATTATTTTTTTAATGCGTTGCTTTTTGTGCAGAATAAAATTCAAATCTAGGGAAAAAGTCTATTATTTTTGCATCGCCATATTCTGAAAGGCATAACATTTTTATTTTTCGGTAGACAGAGCTGGTTGAGGGCTTATTTTTTTGCGGGAAGACCTCTGCTTTTTATTGGTACCATTTTGGTTTTCATCTGACTATTTGA
The DNA here is from genome assembly GCF_031893055.1 of Leptodactylus fuscus. NCBI lineage: Eukaryota > Metazoa > Chordata > Amphibia > Anura > Leptodactylidae > Leptodactylus > Leptodactylus fuscus. The sequence continues at coordinate 116,443,837 of NC_134269.1, forward strand.
TTACTTTTTATTGAGCATTTTGTAAGGGAAAGGTGGTGAATAATCACTATTTTGCGCGGTTTTCTAGGGGTTTTTTATGCCGTTCGGGTTAAATAATGTTTTAATTTTATTGTTCAGGTTTTTACGGACACAGTGATTCCAAATATGTAATGTTTTTTGCTATTTTTCTTTATATTACATAGTAAAACATTTTATATGGGAAAAAGGGATTTTTGGGGCTTTTATTTATTTCTAATTTATTTTAAACTTTTTAAAACCTTTTTATCTTTACTTTTTTGAAACTTTTTTTTCTGTCCCCATGGGGGATTGAAGCAGTGATCTGCTGATCACTGCTTCACTACATGTAGGCTGCAATACACGTGTTACACGTGTATTGCAGTGTACAGGAAGCTGTCAACCTGTGTAGACGCACGGGATGACAGCTTCCATTCCTGGCAGGATCAACCAGGTACGTGCAGGGGATGGCATGGGGCAGACCCGGGGTCACTGATCAGACCCCGGGCTGCCCATTAGCAACACCGGCACCGACCGAAACCGTCGTGGGGGGTGCCGCTCGGCACCATTATGTTCCGATCTCAGGAGATGCTGGTGGTCATGTTTGACCGCCGGCATCTCAGGGGTTAACACCCGCGATCGGACCAGGTTCCGACCGCGGGTGTTACAGGGCATTGTCAGCCGTATGTTACGGCTGACACCCGCAGCGCATGGTGCGCACACAGTATCTGAGCAAATCTATGTGCGCACCATGCAGCCCCCGTAGTACTGCGGCGGTTTGCGGGAAGTCTTTCCCGGCAACGCCATACTATTACTATGTCAGGAAGGGATTAAGGCTGGTCTTACATGGCCGTAATGTAAGTCTGCAAATGGTCTGCAATTGAGGGTTTTCAATTGCGGACACATTATATTCAAAGAGGCCTCTTACACAATCGGATATTTTATCCGTGGTGTGGCCAGGCCGCAACCGTGGTCCGCAATTTATAGGACATGTCCGTAATGGCCATATTACAGCACTGCATGAACTCGCCCATAGAACTCTATGGGCGAGTGCGGCAGTTGACAGGCATCTGCAGTGTCTTTGTTGCCGAACCGCAACTAGTGTTGCTGATCAGCAACTTGCGGACCGTAAAATTATTACGGCCATGTAAGACCAGCTTTAAGTCTTACAGTGAGCACAATGGTGTGAACTTTCTGCTGATCAATCACTGTACTGTCACTTTTAGTCTTTCTACATTACAACAGGTACACTACATGGAATAATGTGGGGCAATATACTGTTAGTACTATAAAGAGGTGTGATTTCCAAAATACATCTATACACCCTGATATATCAAACATAAAAAAACTAAATAAATTTCCAGTCTATGATATCTTACCCTGTTGGAATATTGCCCACCACATGTACATCATAGGACTGTTCAAGATTAAGTCCAGCTGAAACTCCCGTGGAGATTATTACCTTAAAATAATTATAATAAAGTCAAATACATACAAAAATAAAAAAACTAAGAGAATTAATTTCATCAATCTTACTGCATTTAAAGAAGCCAATAACAATATTTTTTTCTATGCTTGTAGTAGTTATAATAATGTAAAAAATGTAGAATTTTGTGTCCACTTTACAGCAATGCATTGACACAGCGGTATTGGTAGTTGCAACTATTTTGCTGCTAGACTAATGACATTTAACCCTATGGCAAGTTACTAAACCATAAAAATGCTGAAAAAAAAGTAAATATATTTTTGCACTGACTACAATCACTATTTTACAGAACCATTGGTAGGTACAATGTCTATGGAAAGTGGGGTGTAAAGTTAACTGGTGACAACGAAAAGCTTGCCTGCAGGGGAGCATGTCATCATTAAGCCACGAGCGCTCCATGAGACTGAGACTCTGTCTTCCTAATTACATCATGGAAGATAGACTTGCACATTCTCAGTCAGCGCCCTTATTGGTGTGCATACTTGAGGCACTGGCATCCTAATTACATCATGGAAGTCAGATTTGCATATTCTTCCCATGTTCCTTTGCAGTGGAGCGCTCATGGCTTAATAAGACTCCACGCACCTAAATGGTTGTACTCTCCCTATGGAGTGGCGATATCCCCTCAACCCTCTCACCTCTGCCAGATCAGTCCTCTCTGCGCCAAGCTGAAGAGATACAAGTACATCGAAACAGCTGTCCTTGGCTGAGAAGACTGTATCTGGTAAAATCCCAACATCATTGCAAACAAAGGCCTCTGAGAAGGTCGGCATGATGTTAAAGGGAGCGCCCTCTATAGGCTTGCTTGACTGAGACTCTGTCTTCCTAATTACATCATGGAAGATAGACTTGCACATTCTCAGTCAGCGCCCTCTATTGGTGTGCATATTTGAGGCACTGGCATCCTAATTACATCATGGAAGTCAGATTTGCATATTCTTCTCATGCTTTCTTACCAGGGAAGTATGTCCTTAACACTAATATGGAAAGACAGTGAGGTAAAGAGGGGAGGGGGTTTTCTCTCTTCACAAAGTGAATGCAGATGGGAGGGGCCAATTTTTCCAACAGCCTCACACGTATGCAAACAGCAAGGATTGTAAAAATCTGCATGTCACACAGCTTACAATATAAGAAAAAAAACCTATGTACTTTTGGTTGCTTGTGTAGTTACAGATGGTATATTATTCACAGACAGCAAGCAGCTTTATTGACTGATCTTTTACAGCGTCATGCATGGTACATGCTAGAAGGTAGATGCACATATCTGCTCTATATTTGCTACTAGCTTAAGTATTATTGAAAGAATGTATACACATATAGGGAATATATATGAATGTATTAATTTCTCTATCATCAGTATTCCTGGATCTCCTATTTAATTCTCACTTGAGTTTCTCTCAGTTGTTTGCTCTTGTACAGTTACTCCGGTCAGAACTGCATGTAAACAAACCAAACAAGGTATAATGGATGGGAAAGGGAGATGACTGCTCCTAATCATACAGCCTCAAAGTAAAATACAAATGTGTGCAGCCAAAATCTGGACATTAACAGCAGGAAAATTGGTAGGACATCTTTTAGTAAAGCTTATGCAGCCATAGTACAGACTGCCCAGCAAACTCAGGTACCCTTTAGTACATTTGTTTGTATCCAACATGACCAAAGTATATGCACAAAAACTCTGTACGTACTCCACTTTGGCTATTGATGTAATAGAGGGAAACAGATTGCATCTTGTTTGTAGAAGCTGTACCAAAGATCTGCTTTAGGGTCTTTTTATTTCTTTTAAAGGGGTTGTCCCATCACAAGGATCCAATCTATACTGTTTGTTAATGTGGATGTAAGACTTTTCCTAAATACACTGCTTCAGTAAAACTGCTTTGTTTGTCCACTATCTTACTTTATTCAATTCATTGTTGACACACCCTTGACTTATCTGCTCCAAAGTCAAGTGATGTATCTGCCTGCTCTCAGGGGGGAAGGAGGAGGGGCTAAGTGCACAGGAGCCAGCCTGTGTATCTAGCTATTCCTGTGTCTATACCATCTGACTTAGCTTCCTGTTAGCAGATAGGGGAGAGGAGCTGCTTTCATTTCTTCTGTTCTCCCAGTTATCAGGCTAGCTAATTCAGTTGTGTTCATTATGGCAGAGACAGGCAGTCTCTGTATGTAACACAGAATGGAGTTGCTGCTGCCTGTACTTCATAGTCCAATATGGGTGGGCGGAGCTACACGTGACATTGGGGGCGGAGCTAAACGGCAGGTTACATGTGAAACCCCCGGCCACCAAATGATGCAAGAAACCAGGAAGAAAGAAGATTTTACAGCAGTAAAGACTGATGAGTATGCAACATGGGAATACCCCTTTAAGCATACATTACAAACTTAGATCATATTTTGGTTTCACGTACATTAGTCTACCTCAGAGAAGCACTTTTATACTAATACTTCATAATTGACAATACTCACAACTATGATCTCCATGGGAATCGGAACTGGCAATTTCTTTTTAAATCTGTCATTAATTTCCTTAGCACCAAGCAGTAATACCATAGAGATAATTCCGATAATTAGGGTGGCAATATTGGTTGCTGTGATGTTGGACAATACTGCAATAAAACTCTGAAACAAAGAGCAGGTAAATGTTATTTACATACAATATATATATATATATATATATATATATATATATATATATATATATATATATATATATATATATATATATATATATATACACACATATATATATATTTAAAGTTTCTTCTATTAAGTATTATAAACTTTCCTAATATCATATGGTCAGCACTAATATGAACGCTAAATATACTTAGAAGATTTGGTTTATACCCAGCAAGCTACAATGTATTTCAACATCATGGATTGCATCTGTTTATTGCAGAAAATAATAATACTATAGCATACCATAGTACAGAATAAAATACCACTTACATATATGACTGACAGAGGTCCACTGGATCTATTTGTTTTAATGCCCAAGAGGTATTTCAGCTGAGACACGAAGACATGAACTGCTGCTGCTGTTGTGAATCCTCGTACCAAAGGTTCAGTCAGGTAGATGGCCACAAAGCCAAATCTAAGTATGCCTAGGCACAGCTTGTAACAAAATACAACAGGTTAGTACATGTCCTGTATGGGTACATGTTATTTTTACAGTTAATTCTGCAATTCTGCAAACTTATCTTTTCCCCATTATAAGTAGTAGGATACCATCAAATGCCTAAAGGGGTCCTTTCATGAGTACTTAATGTCAGAGGGGATCCCATACTAGGGAAACCCATCTATGAGGCAATACAAAGAGCTGCCCTCTCTGAAAATGGCTTCCATGCTGGAAGACTCAAGAAATCAAAGTATTTACTGACAGACATTCATCTGAATGGGTACGGAGTCTCCTTTTTTCCTCACTGACCTGGTTACTGGTAATTCTGCCTTTGCTGTAACAAAATCACCCCACATACACTGATTTCATGGCAAGTTTAAGCTAGGTTTTATACAAAGCTGCAAATCTAAGACCCACTAGGGCATATTTACTATTATTATGAGCCGAATGTGACATAAAAATGCACCACATTTTAGAGCACCATGTTTGATATCACTTTTTTCTGACAATCTCTGTAAGTGGGAAAGCCTTTGTTGGAGAGGGACTTAAAGGAAAAACATAGTATAGTATAAGTATATAGAATACTAAAAAACAAGGTCATAAAATGACCAGTAGTACCCATCCCAACCCATCCTGATGTGTGGGAAATGGACTTAAATATAGCATTATTCATCACAAAGCTGTGGGTTACAATTTAGGCACAAAGTCAGTCAACTAATTGGTGGTATAAACTTAGGGGCTTTCACACTACCATTGGTGACCGTCAGTGTCCGTAGCTATTGTCCGTTACAAGATTTTGACAATGGATACTAGCTGAACAGTCAGAAATCTGTTAAAACTTCCATTCATTTCAATGGGATTTTATCTTGTGTCCGTTAGTGTCTGTTTGTGTCCGTTTACACCCAGTCTGTCAGTACTCCGTTTTTTTCCTGCGGATAAAAAATCCTACATGCAGGACTTTTTTGTCCGTTAGAAAAAATGGATGGAAAGTGTCTGTTATTTTTTTAACATTGAAGTCTATTGGTAACAGACTTATAACGGTGAGGGCGGGTTCACATCTGCTCCCCAGTCTCCACTTTCAGGTTTCCATCTTCTGCCGACAGGAGACGGAAACCCGGCAGTCAGTGTCCGCCCGTGAGCGCCTGTGATCGTTTTGTGGTCTCCATGGCGAAACCATTTTATTTAACCGGACACAAAGTCCTGCATGTCACCACAGAGACCATAAAACGCTCACGGGCGGACACTTCGCAAACCCATTCAAATGAATGGGTTTGAAAAGTGACTACCGTTTTCCATCTCCTGTCCAGTTTCTTGGGCAGAATACGGAAAGTGGAGACCGGGGAGCAGATGTGAACCTGCCCTCAGTAAGAGAGCGTTCACACTACCATCAGTGTCCAACAGGTAGTGACCGCTGCTAATGTCCGTTCAAAATCTTGTGCGGACATTAGCAGCGGACACTAGTTGTGTCCGTGACATTTTGCATTTATTTAAATGGACATCGGGTGCGTTCTTTTACAGTCCGTGTCTGTCCTTAACTGTCTGTTCTCAGAGATGTCAGACTTTTCAAGCGGACAGCAAAAACCTACATGTCGGGTTTTGCTGTCCGCTTGAAAAGTCGGACATCTTTGGGAACGGACAGTTAAGGACAGACACGGACTGTAAAAGAACGCACCCAATCTCCATTTAAATAAATGAAAAATTTAACGGACACAGCTAGTGTCCGCTGCTAATGTCCGCACAAGATTTTGAACGGACATTAGCAGCGGACACTGACGGTAGTGTGAACGCTTCCTAACTGATAGCTATCAGTTACTGTCCGTTATTTTGTGTCTGTTTTTTTCTGCGCATGCTCAAAAAGCAGAAACTGAAAAAAAAAACAAAAAAAAACGGACAGTATAAAAAACCGGACACTAACTGATGCTAGTGTGTTCGGTTTTTTTAAATTGATCCATTAAATGGATCAGTTAAAAAAAAACAAAAAACGGACACATTGACATCAGTTAATCTCTGTGATGCAGATACCACTACAACCAGTAGTTGAGGAATACACAGTTGTCCTGGCCACGCACAGTGGCACATGACCAGCCACAACTGGTAGGTGACAGACACAACAAGAGAGAAGTTTATATGTCAGTAACGGTAACAGGCTGTGAACTTTCTTCCTAAGGTAATCTCCCTCTGTCTCTACCCCCTTCCCCTATAGATTGTACGCCCTCACGGGCAGGGCCCTCTACCCCACTGTGCCAGTCGGTCATTGTTAGTATTATATCTACCTGTATATTTTGTGTATTGTATGTAACCCCCAAATGTAAAGCACCATGGAATTAATGGTGCTATATAAATAAACAATAATAATAATTTTTGGGCTCCTCTGCTTACTTGCAATAGGTTCAAACTACTGTTATGTAATGTCTTTTACTTTCAACTGTCACAGGATGACAGCAATGGACATTAAATGACAGATGCAGACAAGGTCCCTCCATTGGGTGTCCATCTGCATATACCCCAATGTAAAAAAAATATGACAGAAGCTTTTTTCAGTCATGCTTTTTCCTTTGCTGACGGAAGACAGTGAGCAGCGAAGCTCTCCTGCCCGACAAAAACTGAAAATAGCGCAGAGGATAGACGTTTCACTAATTGAAGAAATAATATAATAGAGTTACTGCCTGATATAAGAACGCTAAAAACAACAATTTTTTATAGCTTATTAAAGCTGCTAAGGCGGGCCAATATAACAATAAGGAATGACTAAAAAGGAAAGAATCTTTCTTCTATATTATTAAAGCAACGGACATTAAAGGGGCTCTGTCACTAGGAAATGTAATTTTTAACTAATCACATCCTTGCATAGCCTTTAGAAAGTCTATTCCACACCTAGCTTTAGTATGTAGATTGCCTCAATGGTTTCTGAATAAGTCCGTTTTTATTCATATGCTAATTAGACTGGTGCACGATACATTGTGCACTCCTCTCCCTGTTGTTTCCTATGGGAGGCTGCTGATGATGGTGATGACTCAGCTTCCTGTTTGCCTCACACACATAGGAGATAATAGGAGAGAGGAGGCTGCTGGGAACTTCCTGAGCTGGCTGGAAGTTCATTAGCATATTAATAAAAACGGACTTATTCAGAAACCACTGAGGCAATTTACATACTAAAGGTAGGTGTGGAATAGCATTTCTAAAGCCTATGCAAGCATGTGATTAGTTAAAAATGACTTTTCCCAGTGATAGAGCCCCTTTAAAACTGGTAGTGTGAATGTAGCCTTAGACAGCAAGAAGTAACTTTTCCTCCTACTCACTGGCAAACAAGTGCTATGCCCTGAATACTTTATCTAGGAGATTTGATCCTAATATTTTAAAGGTACAATTTTGAACTTTAATATGATGTGACAAGTTGGTTGTGCTAATCAGGATACATTACACATGCACTTGACAGTGAAAAGGATAAGCTTGGAAAATAAAACCTGTATAATGGAAGTAAGGACATTTATAATGGAGAAATAAAATACTCAGAATATGGCCAGAACTAAATGCTGCAATAAAGAAAGTAGTACAGGGTGAAGGTTATAAATCGCAAGAAGTAGAATCTTATTTCTCTTCCGTTGTTATTGAAACATTGTGTATTTAATATACTGTGTTCTCCAAAAAATGGCATAAAATGTAACTTTTATTAATATATTATTAAAATGTTAACCCCGGGTATCAAAAAAATAAACTAAATGAACTCACTACATACCCTACACTCTATTGAGTTAGAATTACTGGGTATTAATCCTACGGGGTGAAAACTGTTGTCTTATTTATTTTTCCCGCTTGTTCACCCAGAAAAAAAAAAAAAGAGTAATCTTCAATATTTCAAGATGTATCTAACCCCTTATACCAAAGGTGATAGGGTATATGTTTAACTAAACTGGAAGAGAAAATATATTCCCAAATTTAACAACCAATAGACTAATGTCTTTACTGATATCTAAAAGAAGGACAATATAAATACAATGCTGTCCATATATGGTAGAAATGGACTTTAGTATGGCTAAATTAGCAGCCCATACTCCTTTGTAAACCCATTCCTCCAATTAAATATTTAGTCAATGTAATAGCTGATAGTAGTTGCTAACGGAGGTCCTATAAAAGAATAAATCCCTAGGTCTCCATTCACATGTAACAGTCTCGTCTCAACGCGTTTCTCTCCTCTACTAAGGAGTTCATCAGGAGACTACATGACTACTAGAGTCCGCAGACCCACTGTTTCGTCTACAGACATACAGGTATACCGCGCCTCCCAATGTACTCTCACAGGACACGGCACCCTCATATGTTTTTTACGAGCATAATAGTTCACTTCCTAAATATTTAAGATGGGCAGTTAAAACCACCGTTCCCCGTGCCTTGATGGTAGGCACAGGTACAATGATGAAAGCTGAAGGCATAACGGCATTGTATATCCCTTTATACCCGGGACATCAGGGTCTACTCACCCGGCCTTTCGCACGCATCGATCCAGAGTGGGGGCGTGTCTCCCGGAATTCCCGCGAGAGCCACTCCCACCCTCTGATTGGATTGCAAGCGCGAGGCTCGGTTGTTATGGTGACGGTGACGCTACTAGCTCACCGTTCATGATCGGAGAGTGTGATTCATTCAGGACATCCAGAGTCATTAGTCATTAGTCTATTGGTTGCTAAATTTGGGAATATATTATCTCTTCCAGTTTAGTTAAACATATACCCTATCACCTTTGGTATAAGGGGTTAGATACATCTTGAAATATTGAAGATTACTCTTTTTTTTTTTTCTGGGTGAACAAGCGGGAAAAATAAATAAGACAACAGTTTTCACCCCGTAGGATTAATACCCAGTAATTCTAACTCAATAGAGTGTAGGGTATGTAGTGAGTTCATTTAGTTTATTTTTTTGATACCCGGGGTTAACATTTTAATAATATATTAATAAAAGTTACATTTTATGCCATTTTTTGGAGAACACAGTTCAATAATTGGTTGATTCAAGTGGAAGTTTTGTATTTAATATACATAATAGTGGCAAGAGCCATTTATTTTATACATTTATGCTCATGGCCAAATTGCTATCACAGGATAGAAAGGACAGTGCTGATCTGAAAATATATTACTATGTCATTCTCTAAATATACATCTAAGTGCTGGATATAGCAGGTAGATGAAATACAGAAGCAGAAAAGAGTACCTGAATTAGACCAGATAGTAAAGTGATTGCCACAGCTACTCTCACTCGCATTGCATCCCTTGCTTCAATCTTCTGTAAGAAGTCTGTGCTGTTGGTGTTATTGGCAGCCACTATGTCAAACCTTTCATCTGGCGCCATACGAATCGCCACCCCACCAATCATCAGACTGATAACAGCAAATGTACCTGTAATGCAGCATGGTATTATTTTCAGAAACTTGTATCCATTTGTTAAGAAATAAAGTAACCAATACAACATTTAATAAATTGAGTTGAATGTAAGAGGCTGAGACTTTAAAGGTGTTGTCCCATCACAAGGATCCTATCTATACTGCTTGTTAATGTGAATGTAAGACTTTTTCTAAATACATTGCTTCAGCAAAACTGCTTTGTTTGTCCACTATCTTACTATATTCAATTATTGTTTACACATCCCTTGACTTATCTGGTCAAAAGTCCAGTGATGTAGCTGCCTGCTGTGAGGGGGGAGGGAGGAGGGGCTAAGTTCTCGGGAGCCTGCCTGTGTCTCTCTATTTTATTAGTCCCCCCCACTAGGGGGCTTGAACCTGCAGTCATTTGATTGCAATTCCCATAGACGTCAATACAACTGTATTGCCGTCTATGGGACTTTCTGTATATTACCATTACGGCTGGTCATAGACGGCCCCGAGGGGTACTTTAAATTGGGGGGAAGGGGCCGCCAATACAGACCCGGCATCCGCTGTAATAGAAAGGCGGATGCCGGGAAGGGTTAGACGCCGGCACATCGCTACGTTCCTGCATGAAGCCAGCAGCAGCAGGAGCGATGCTGCTATTCTGCGGGAAGGGGGGGGGGGGGGCCGAGGAGCGGAATAGCAGCATCGCTCCTGCCGCTGCTGGCTTCATGCAGGGCAGGAACGTAGCAATGTGCCAGCGTCTAACCCTTCTCGGCATCCGCCTTTCTATTACAGCGGATGCCGGGTCTGTATTGGCATTGTGAAGGCCGGGGAACCGACTGGTCTTCACAATGCCGTACGGGAGCGCGCACGCAGAGCCAGCGTCACAGAAGGCCGCTGGCTTTGCATATGTAACCCCACCCACCAATGATGCAACAAAGCAGGAAGAAAGAAGATTTTCCAGCAGGGAAACCAGGTGAGTATGCGACGTGGGAATACCCCTTTAAGCACACACAATGGCTAACATATCAAGGCCGGCGCTTTGGTTCTAGTATCGTTTTAAAGAATACGACTTTGTAAAATGACACTACGGTCAGTGGTGAAGCCATAATATTCGGGATGCAGCACCTGACTGAAGTTAGGGAGGAACATTTATAGTTTCCTGGTTATGTGAAGTTGAGAACGTAAATGGTCAGGATGGCAGCAGATTACTCTCCTCTCTTTATTCAAAGCACATAAATAGCAGTAAGGGTTAGTTGACATCTTGGTTTGGTAATCCGTTCGGGGAGTCCACATGGGGATCCCCACCCCGAACAGAATACCAAGCGCATTGGCAAGTGGTGTGCAGTGAAAGAACCTGGACCCCATAGACTATAATGGGGTCCGTGCGCTCTCAGCGAAGTGTCCGCACAAAACAAGCGGACAGAAAAGTACTTTGTGATCTTCTTTCATGTCCGCATAATTCGTGTGGGCAGCGCGTGGAAAGCACACGGACCCCATTATAGTCTATGGGTCCGTGCGCTTTCACTGCACACCGCTTGCCAGTGCGTTCGGTAGTCCGTTTGAGAGTTCCAATGCGGACTCCCCGAACGAATTACCAAACACAGATGTGAACGAGGTATAAGACACAAGGAGATAAATTAAATTCCATTCATGGTCTGTACAAACCTAGGTGACAAACACTCACTGAAATGGCTACCATTTCAAGAGGTCACCCATCATCTGTAATTTATGTAGGAGTAAGAGACAAGAGGTATATGAGAAATTACATTACAGAATAGGTTCTAGATAAATATATATCCACACACATACACACACACACACACACACACACACACAAAACTAGATATTTACACATTGTTGCTCAGTTGTTAAAGAGGATGTCCTAGATAACCTAACCCATTTTTTTTTATATGAGGCCGGTCATGCTAGGGTGACTTGTTTTGGTGGTTCCCGCCACATGTGACCACTGGAAAGGAAAGAACACAGAATGACACAGGTGACGTTTGGGAGTCACATCCTGGTTCTTTTACTTAAGCCGATGTTTGGCCTCACTGTTCAGGTGCAGCGGGGACTTCCAACAAAACAAGACACCAGAGCAGCAGGATTGGATTGCGGTGGGAGACACTGCACCACTGGGGACAAGCGAGTAATTTTTTTTTTGTTCACCGGCCTCATATGTTTAAAAAAACAAACAAAAAAAAAAAACGGGTTATTCTGGGCAATGCCTTTAAGGAAAAACACTGAGGCAAGGATCGTAAGACAGTGAATAAAACAGTAGCAAATTCTAGATATGATGTATTTTACAACCCAGTAGTTGGCCAGTATTGTCAATGGTTTCCTGCTCGGCAGCTGTTAGGTGCCATTATCCTCATGAGATTGCTGATTAGGTATCACAAAATCCATATTATTATAGGTCACTTGTCCATATGTTTGTACATTATGTAGCAACTAAAGACCTTATAAAAACATAAATTCTGCAATCTGTTGCTTTGCTACATTACTCAATTTATTCTAGCGTTTGTCTGCAATAGTTCTGAAAAACATATGGCATCTAGGTCATTCTTATCAAATGTGAAAGACTGTGTGCATCAAACTTCTGGTATAAAACCCCCTCAAAATAAAAAATACAAAAAAATAAATAGTTAAAAAAATACTAAATAGAAGAACAAGCAATTCAATTACACTTTCTTCACATTTGTATCACAATACTGAAATATTATACAACCATATACATTACCTATTGATATATGTCTGGATGTACCAAAGAAAGTATACAGGAACACCGGATAAAATGAAGAATATAATCCAAACACAGGTGGAACTGCTGCCAGCAAGGCATACGCTAAACCTGAAATATAAAGAAACAAGGTTTAAATAATATTCACCTCCAGTGAATAAGTTTGTGCCATTTGCACAACCATTCCTCAAAAAAGTCAGCCCTGGCATTAATCAAATTGCACCTTTCCTAGACTTTACATAGAATTATGATCCAAAACTCCTATTCGCATATTAAATACCATGGCGTGATAACGCCCAGCTCCTTACACCAGGTCTACTCCCTTCATTAGGCTGAATTGCTGCTAGAAGTGGAAAGGCTACTGAAAAAATAATGAGATAGTGTGCATCTCATGGTTTGGCCGAAAAAACCTTATTCATGCCGAAAATTACTAATGTAATCCGTATGTTACCAGTTCCACTGCCTTCCTACTTTTTTAGGTTGGTCTGGTTCCTGTTCTTGAAATTCCTTTGGAGGGGCAGAAGACCTCGATTGGCTTACTCTGCCCTGTCAAGGCAGAAGACTGAAGGGGGCATCAGCCTACCTTATGTAAACCATTATTATGAAACTCTCCAACTTCAGATTTGGCTTGATCTCACAATGCCCTCTCTTGACACTTCCCTGAAGAGGTTAGTTAAGGCAAGTTATGGAAAAAGGCTTACTCGCGACCTGTGGCTTGCAGAACAGTCGGATATCCTATTAGGAGAAGTTTTTGCAACCTGGAGTAAATGGCAACCTACACTAGCCCCCCTTCCATTTCTATGCTTACCGATGGGCCTCCTCCCACTTCTTCTCGAAAAGATACAGCCTCCTATCGCAGATTTCTGGAAACCTCTCCTGCAAACGACTCTAAGTGCCTTCAGTACAGATGGGATATTCCCAGTGGCAGACTCTCTGAGGGACTCCACCGTTTATCCACCACCATAACCCACCGACTTTTTTGCATCTTAACCATTATTCGACATGTTTACAGAAATTTGAGGACACAGCCTGGCATAGACAGCATATGGAATTTGAGAAATTGTTCCTTGTGGCAGAAAGAAAGATGTGCAGGATGTCCTCTATACTTCATCTCTACATACGCCCCGCATCTACGACAAAACCATTCTTTCTACTTAGCTGGGAATTGGACTTGGGCATCTCTCTTGATTCACAATCTCTTAAGGTGGTCATGTCAAGAGCTCATGAAGTGTACAGTTGTGTCCAGCTTCATGAGAGTCACTTCGAGTTACTTTCCAGATGGTACCATTCCCCAGAACGGTTATACAATCATAAGCTCAAGTGACTCAGCTGCTTGCTGGAGATGTGACTTGGCAGTTGGCTCTTTGTTACATTTATGGTGGCAATGTCCCTTACTGTCCTCATACTGGGCCCAGATCGAAGTTTGGATATAGAAACTTGGTTTTCCAGACTTCATCATAGACCCAGCTACATAACTCTTTGCCTCCCAATTCCAGGACCAGCCAAAATGCATCAAATGCTAATTAACCACCTGCTGACCACTGCTAAATCCTTAATTCACCTTCTGTGGCATCAATCTCAACCTCCTTCAATTGAACAGTGTGTCAACAAGGTGAATCAGATTGCCAGCTTTGAGGAAATGCTGAGCTGGTCTCGTAGGAACCGACCTAAGTACCTAGCCATCTGGTCTCCTTGGTTAGACAACATATAAATCTCTCAACGGACAGGTGGACAGCTGCAATAGTGTATACATATGTGCAATGTTTTTTGTTAACTGTAGTGGGTGGACAAAAAAGTTGTGTGAACAGGACTTATTCATCAAATGATTTCAGGCAGACACTGTGACTGACACAGATGTAAATCTAGCCTAACTATGTTATACATTATTCCACAGAGTCTGAATCTAAATGATTCAGTCACTTATGAGAAACCAATTCAACAACAATTTTAATTTTTATTCACAAGTATAGGTATGCAGGGGCTTTCAGAAGGGGCTGTGATGAATACCTGTTGGTGTTAGACCTACAGCTAAGTAAGGTGTATGGTCAACCTTCTGCATCCTCTTCATAGCTCTTCTGCTCAATTATTTATTTATTTTGGTTACATATATAGCGCCATCATATTCCTCAGAGCTTTGCAGATACTGTCAACACTGTCCCAAGTAGGCCTCACAATCTAAATACCCTGAGTAGGTCTTTGTGGTGTGAGCCGAAATCAGAGTACCCAGAGGTAACCGCGCAAACACTAGGTGATCATACAAACTCCACGCAGATATGGTATCAAACCTAGGACTCCAGGATTGCAAGGCAACAGTGCTAACCACTGAGCCACCATGCTGCCCATAAATAAAGTGATTTATTGCTGCTCAATGTAACAAATATATGCAGTACTGACCTTGAGGTAACTGCATGACTCCTGTACTCAGTCCTGATATTATGTCTCCTATAAGGTACTCCTTTGCTGGATAACGTGGTAGCCATTTCAAAATTGGAAGAAAGCTGTATAGCTGAGATTTAGCTTTTTTGGCAGTACATCTGTAACAAAAAACATATGTTAAATAGTATAAAATTCCATACTCAGTACATAAAACTCTGCAAAGTTTTTTGTTACCCTTTTCAGACACCCCAAGAGGATCTATGGCACTCACTGATGTGTTAGCTGCTAAGGAGAGTGTTTGTGTTTTGGTCTGTAATGGGGGAAATGCACGTGCGGAGCAGGTAAAGAACCCCTCTGCATGGTACCTGATCCGCTGGTACAGCTTCTGGGCTACCTCCCAATACTTGACACTCTTTGATATTTTTGAGACCAGCAACAACCCTCTATACCAGTTTTGCAATGAGAACTCCCATCTCAGAATGTGTCCTGGCTTATAGTCAGAGATCCCGCCTAACAATCCTCAGTAAATAACGGAGATAACTTTGGGATTTTCATAGTGGCTGTAAAGTGAGAACACTTTGTGATCAAAGTAGGCTTCAGAATGTCCCTAATCTGCAAGTACTTCTAGAAATAAGCAATAACATTGAGAAAGATCCTGCAATGACCGCATCGCCCCCTCCCCTGTCACATAACAGGTGTTAAATAAGTGAAATACCCTGGCTGATGCAATTATGTAAAGGGAAGGATGGTTGAAAAACATACAAATATCATAAGGGTAGCAAAACTATGGATTTAGCACAGTCGATCTAATAAGATTGTAAAAGAGACCACCATGCGGTTCTAGAAGCCATCACAGTTAGCGGAAAACACAAATTTTAGGGGTGGTTGGGAAAAGGGTATGGAAGAGCAGTCAGTGTTATACCAGTGGTCTACTTTTCAATCTCAACCCAACGAAAAGGATATGCCACCAATGAGCAAAGTGAGTTAACAGAGTGGAGTAATAATATTTTTTTTAAGGTCATGAACATCCATACCGACAAGTTTGCAGGGTTTGGTCATAACAGCAAAACAAATTCTGGGTTTATGCCCTTAAATAAAGCTGTTGGGGAGGCCCTGTAAACAGATGGGAAGCTGGTAGGTGAGATCCCCATAAAGTAACAAATTCAGGCAGAGGTTGGAAGGGGTATTCGGTGCTTTACCAGGCTTGGGCAGTGTAATAATAGTTGTCTCCATCAACAGCCATCAGTTGCAGCTTTATTGAAAGAATTAAATAGGTGGCTAGGATTGAAGAAAATTGCTTATAATAATAATTAGTGAAGCCATCTGGTTGGGGGCCTTGTGGAGTTTCAGGGATTTAGCGACTATGACAACATCTTGAATAACAAATGGGTTACAGAGGAATTGTAATGTAGATAGAGATCATAGGTAAAGAGTTTTGTACGAAGTTAGCAATATCGGCATCAGAAGGTTATGGGGTGGAAGAGTCATCCTTCAGCTTATATAGGGACTCATAGTACAATTTAAATTGATCAGCTATTAGACCCAGGTCCATGATCTTATTACCACGTGACTCAAGCAAATGTGCTATGTGGAATTTAGTCTGTATTTGTTCAACTCTACGCGTTGATAAGGAACCTACTCTATTGCTGTGTAAGTAGGACTGTCCTGGGAATTTATTTAGAGTCCTCTCATATTGTGCTGCTAAAGTTGTAAGTGAAGTCTTGAGGGCTCAGGGGATGGGGACATCTTGCTAGCTGTGGATCTTGTGGATATCAGTGGTTAATGTTTGAAACTCTTGTTCTCTGCGCCATTTAAGACGGGAACAGAGTTTGATAAAAACGTGGCGGTGCTGTTGAGATGGAAACAATACAGCCCTGGTGTGATGAGATCGAGGTGCTACCAGGAGTCACGAGGCTGTATCCAGAGGAGGAGAATGTTCTGGAAGACCTACTGCTGGCGGGGTAAATTTGGCGTCTGTCTCAGGTAGTCTCACAGTCTTTCAGAAAAGGGGGAGTGTTGGAGTGTTCCAAATGAGTGCCAGAGGTGGCCCACGGGTTTTCAAACTTTTACATTAGGCGGTCATTCTGGACGGCAGCCAGTCATGATCCTTTTCATTTGCCATCTTTAGATTAATTATTGCACACTTAAATTACAAACACAATATTAACTATACTATTAATTCTGCAACTCCATTCACAAATAAAGGCATTTCCTTCACAAGGGCCTAACCCAAACCCTGTAAACCCACCCTTAAGACAATCCACGTGAGATGTAATAATAAAATGCATAATGTCTGCAAAATAAATAGTATGACAAATACACAAAATACCCAATCCATCTATAAAGGCTTCACTACAGGAAACAGATAAGGCTTTTTCCTGTGTACCAAACAAGGAGTGGTTGATTAAATAAAGGATGTACAATTGCACAAGACTCTTGTACAACATGTCACAATAAATCACGTTCATATACAGAGGATTAACTGTAGAAACCAATATTCCTTCACATAGTACATAATTGTATGTGATATAACGGAAGACAGTATGATTTGCAAAAATTCAATGTTATAGTAAGCAGGTTGAGAAACAGTATAGTTACTACATATGTTAGTGTGTATGAGTGTACACTGCCAGATCAACTGTTTGTCTGTGGCTGTTGCACATCTGGACCTGTCAATCTTTATATTAGGGATTGGCACTGAGCGGCGACCATAGATAAGCAATGGCAGTTGCAACCACACCCCAGATGCATTAAAAACAGGTAATTTGCATACAGAATAAAACATTGATTTTCTCAGCTACAAGTTTGTATTTTTGACATAAAGAAGTGTATGTTCGCTATGTTAATAAGAAGGGAAACAGTAACTTAACTCACATACACCACCGGTTCCTTTTTCTCCCATGCTTCCAAAGAGTCCCAGCATGGGAGAGAAAGGGGACCGAGACTGTACAACAGAGAATTGGGGATAGGCAACAATTTTTTTTGTTTGTTTTCCACCCACCCTGGATGCCCCTGGACAACCGCTATGAATACAACACAGATTCATCACAGTCAATAATGCCTCCTGTCTAAGATTAAGTTCGGGTGAAGGTAAGTAAAATTAAGTGTTAGTAAAGAGAGAAAAAAAAAAAAAAAAAAAAAAAAAAGCTCAAAGTGGAATATTCTTACCGACAAGATTGTGCTACTTTATGAAGAAAGGATGTTGGCTCTTTCTTCTTCAAATGTAAATGTTCTTGCAAATATTCCTGGGTATATATGGGGCGATCCACGCAGTATTTCTGTCTCTGGCACAGACATTCATCTTCCCCTGAAGCTAATTCCATAGCACATTTCACGTCCTTGGTAGGTATCTGAAGGTTACAGCAGAAAAGACATCAAATTTAATCTGTAATTTATATAAACAGCATCACTCCTATGTATCCTAAGCAGAAAAATCACCAGCCCTGATGTCACAACCTGTTGTAACCACAAATTAATCACTCAGCGCAATAATTAATATTTTGTATACACATATCTATTGATAAAGTCCATAGCAGCACCATGTAAAAAACTTGGGTGCAACGCCTCGGATTCTTGATTAAAAAAAAAAAAAAAAAAAAAAAAGTCAGCATACAAAAGCAAGAGGCAGCACTCCAAAAACTAGTGACAACAAGTCCAAAGGTGGAATTTATTTCAAGCACAACACTTCAACTCCAGTATGGAGCTAAAATGTTGCAATGAGCTGGAATTTTGCCTTTTATTTGCTATTTGTGTATATGGATGTGGCAGTTAACCTGAACTTCTGCAAATGCTTAAACTACCGCAGTGTAGTATCTTATTGCAGAAGACAAAAAAACTATGAAAAGTCTTTGGAAAATGTTTTTAAACCACACATAATTAGTTTCTTTAACAGATGATTAATTTGTAGTTTTCTTAAACAAACAAAAAATACATATGGAGAAGAAATATATAACACCGAGAAGGACAAGCCATACAGATAAGCAAATAGGGGAAGTAACGTGTTTCTATGATGTGAAAATGATCAGATTTTAAAGTACCTAGCTCCAATCTGTGACGTGGGAGTTGTCTAAAAGCCAGATTGAAAGCTGCTATTTTGAACAGGCTGATATACTTAAATGAGATACCATGACCTGAAGCATCTCCAGACTCAGCTTCCATTGAGAATATCTGAGACGTCATTGGACAGCAATTGCAAAGTGATTTGCATGCCCAAATGTATTCAACATGGCATAATATTCCTCAACCATTTACAACCTCCTTGATAGCATGCAAAGGTGTTTTAAGTGTTGGTAATTCTGCACATGCTGCTTATAGAAAGGGAGACTGCACACGGAGTTTACGCTCACTCATTCTGAACGTAAAACTCATTCAGACTCCGTTACCAAGGAGTAATGCGCTGCGCATTAAGACACGTATACACGTGTCAGAGTGTGAGCGCTCAAAACAGATTCCATTCACTTCAGTGTGTGCCGGCTCACGAGCGCTACACATTGAAATCAATGGGTTAAAAAGCCTCCCATTGATTTCAATGGGGAGTGTGCGTATGCCGGCACCCATTCAAGTCAATGGGATCTGTTTTTTACGAGTTTACGTTCAGAATGAGCGGAGCGTAAACTCCGTATGAAGGCTCTCCCCCCCCCCCCCCCAAAAAAAAAAAAAAAAAAAAGAAGACTTTCTAAAAGCTTCACTACTACATAGGAGCAGTGACTGGTTTCAGTGATCATGTTGGGGGTGAGAGGCACTGTTGTCATTGCTGGAATGAAGACACAGGATCTGAAGATAGTATAGTGGTTTGCACTGATGCCTTGCAGCGTTGAAGTCCTGGGTTTGGAATGGACCAAGGGCAACAACTGCATGGAGTTTGTATGTCCTCCCCACATGCCAAAAGTATACTGATAGGTAAACTCTACAACGACTGGCCCTTGTAGGTATTGGGGGATGAGCACCTGCATGGCAGCTTCTAACTCGCCTACTCCACAAAGCTGTTCCGCTATGAGTCCCTTAGGGTAAGTTCACAAGGGTTTTTTTGGACTAGATTTTGACGCCAGAATACGCTCCAAAAAACGCCTGTCGCGCCATTCTGACACTCGCAGCATTCCGCTCCGGATTAGGCCCAAATGAATGGGCCTAGTCAGGAGGGAGTGTTGCGCCACGGATGCCCATGGTTTATTCAGATATGGCAGCTCGCTTCTTTTTTCCGCTCGCGGGAAGAAACGGCTCGCGGAAAAAAGACGTGAACGGCTCCCATTGAAGTCAATGGGAGGCGTTTTTTTCAGCCGGATTCTGAGGTGGATTCAACGTCAAAATCAGTCTCAAAAACCCTGTGTGAACTTACCCTGAGGGAGAAAAGCGCATTACAAAATATTTGTAATTGAACCCTGCCACTGATGTGACAATAGGTCAAAGAGAGCGTCTTTTTATCCCCATTCACAATGGCCAACAAAAATGATGGTTTTTTTTTTCTGCAATGTGTGGGTGGGATTAGCCAGAATTCCATCCACTTTGCAGGTAATGTAAAATGCCAAATCATTTTAGCAACGTGGGCTTCAATCCCCGAAGGACAAGGCTCATTTCTGTGCACAGTTGCATAGTCCCATTCATTCCTCTCAGTGAGCTCAGGCTGCAAAACAGACAGCACTTGTCCCGAGTTTTGCTCCAGGCTTAACGCCACATACACTGGTCCGTTAGAATACATGATCATGTATATAGGGCTTTTAAAATGAATGAGTCAGTGTGGTTGTACATAGCCAATACACACAGACATGTGCATTAGGCCTTAGGATTAAAAATTATTTTTCATCACCATCATCTATGTGAGCATAGCAAGAAGTTGGCTTGGGTTTCTTCAGCAATTTTGGCAGGGCTACTTTTACAGCTCAAATAATTTAACGATAAAAAATAATTAGCTCTTCTAAGAGAGAATTACAAAAGCAAAAAAAAAAAAAAAAAAAAAAAAACCCACAGGAATTCCCCCATTGATTTTGTATTATAGATTTAAGTGTGTGTATTTCATCATGCTGTTCCTGAAGAGAACTGAAAGGCCATGCGTGTGTACACATTAATGAGCAATAACACCTTAATGACTGGAAACAAGTCACCCTGAGCACACGACTAGCACATGACCAAACTTCCTCTTTATGTCTGTGTCAGGCATTCTGCCTTTGTAAGCTTGGGATTTTTTCCTCCTGATTTCCATCTTTAGGTCTGTGCACTGCTGAATTATTTCTAACCATCTTGGTCTTATTCTCAGTAGCTCTTCAAGTTTGTCTCAAAATGTATGTAGTCTTCTGTGAGCATTAGACTTTGTTATTCCTGTGGAATAACTTGCACAACTTGTATAGGTTGTGCAAGTAGAACAATGCAACAAAGTGGAAATATACATTATGCAAGCTTCACATGCAGATGTTATGTAAAACATCTGAAAACAGAGCGAACAGTGTCATTTTTGTTGCCCTTATTCACACCACAGAATAAGAGCATTTGATCAGAAGGCTTGTGGTGTGGAACTGTGCGTAGATTATACAATTATTTACTTTTAATTCTGCCCATCTTTTAAAGGGCTCTATCATTGGGAAAAGTCATTTTTAACTAATCACATCCTCGCATAGCCTTTAGAAAGTCTATTCCACGCCTCCCTTTAGTATGTCAATTGCCTCAGTGGTTTCTGAATAAGACCGTTTTTACTCATATGCTAATGAGCTTCCAGCCAGCACAGGAAGTTCCCAGCAGCATTCGTCCCTGCTATCATCTCCTATCTGTGTGTGCAAACAGGAAGCTGAGTCATCCGCGGTTTTTTAACGCACTCACCATGTTTATTTTTTCATCATCACTTTTTTCTGTCGTGTGCAATCTGTCATTTTAATGAAGATGTATTAAAGTTGGAATTTTAGACGATAAAGAGTGTCGCAAACCACCTCTTCTTTTCACATTCGTATTGGATGTCCGTCCGAGCCCGGAGGATTGGGTTTAGCACCTCGAAGAAAAAGACTCTATATATGTGGTAAGCCACAGCCATTCACTCTTTTTACTATTCTCATAAAGAAGAGGAAGCTTGGTCATGTGCTAGTCGTGTGCTCAGGGTGACTTGTTTCCAGTAATTAAGGTGTTATTGCTCACTAATGTGTACACACACATGTCCTTTCAATTCTCTTCAGGAACAGCATGATGAAATATTTTTCCTTTTTGGAGACCAGAAAGAGGACTGGTATTATGAAGCACATAGATAATAGTGGCAACCATAGGACCTATTCCATATAGCACATGCTATCTACTGCTCTCCTATTCCACTCACAAGAGAAGCATGCCTAGTAGAACAGATCTATGGCCATGTTCACACATTGAGGCTGAGGCCCCACGAGGCGGAAATGCAGCTTTTTTTGTTGAAGATTTTGTTGCGTTTTTTTGATCCAAAGCCAGAACTAGATTGAGCAGAAGATAGAAGTTTAAGAGCTTTCTATATATTACCAATTCCATTTGTAGCCATTCTTGGCTCTGGCTCAAAAAACTGCAACAAAATCTGCAACAAAGAAAGCTGCGTTTGGGGCCTTCGCCTTAAAGTGGTATTCCGACTTGTATCTTAAGCTTTTTACCCAATACATGGTTTAAGCTATTTTACTTATTTTGATTGCCAGACACAACAAAATCTCTTTTATGAGTATTTCCAACTGGTTGCCTAAATTACAGACCTGCTACAGGTCAGAATGGTGACTCAGTCCCTGCTCCAAGGAACACATTCTATTCTCTTCTCTCCCCACGTTCTCTCAGGATTCAGTGCTTGAGTCCTAATAAGTCTAGTAAAGTTGAGTTTTGATTCTGCTCTCTGTGTATGTAAATCCTGAAATGACTGTACCCTTTACAACAAGCACAAGAAGTGTGCTTCAATAATCTGAAAACCAGGAGGGGAGCTGAAATCCTGAAATGGGAAAACACCTTTAGGCTAAGACTCCATGGGACATCCCGCAGCAAAAAAGCACTGCGGGAAAAACCGTGGAAGAAGCCCATCGCAGTTCTTCCCGCAGTACTTTAGACAGAAAGTTTGCAGAGATTTCCTTTGCAGAATTGTTACAATTATACCTATGGGGAAACTGCCGGTGTTTCTGTAGGTATAATTGACACGCTGCGATTTCTAAAATCGTGTCGGTTTTGGAAATCACTGCGTGTCTGCACCCAGGTTTTCACCGCAAAGTGGCCTTGGAATTCGCTAGAGTCCCATCCACTTTGTCCTTACTGTAAAACGCAGGGATTTTTCCCATGGCATTTCCACCACGAGGAAAATCGCAGCGTTTCTTTCCCATGGGGCCCCGGCCTTAGGCTGAGTTTCCACAACGCGGGGCCTCAGCCTTAAAGGCTACATTAAGGTGGAATAATCTTGAGCTAATTTTGAGGCAGATTCCACCTCAAAATCCGTTCCAAATTCCAACCGGAATCTGCTTCCCAAAGTTTTCAACAGGAGACAGCAGCAGACACTTTTCTTTTTTTTCGGGACACTTGATCGATCTTCTTGTCAATTTGGAAACTGATTCATTATAGTCCGAAGCTCACACTCATAGCCCCCAATTGTGATAGAGGATTGTGTTATGGCTTTGTGTTGCGTGGATCCATAATAGGACATGGCTTAGGCCATGTGTCATAGCTAGAATGCGTATCTGTACACTTGAAGTGTAAGTACACAATGACCCATTTACTTCAATGTATTACATGGTTCCGTACATGGGCCACAAAACTCAAGACAGGTACTATTCCTGTTCGGTTTTGGAGCAGTGACCCCTATACATTAAATAAATGGGACTGCGGAAGTAAGGCTGGTGCACAGGTGGCATACGGATGACATCTGCAAGCCGCCCATGCTGTTCAAGTTGCCAGTAGCCCGTACAGAGTCATGTGCAATTAACCTAACTGTGCTGACTGATCGGAAACGGTGGGGACTAGAGAGAAGATTCAGACTGCACTGGATCAGTGGAGCAGTGTCTATTAAAAGAAGCAAAGATCTGGACATGCCAGATGAAATGTCACATTTAAATGCAATGTGCTACATATAAATACTTCTGGAATGATACCAAGCATAGGTCATGATTATCCAACTCCAGAAAACCCCCTCATTAAACATACTTTGAATTAAAAACTGCAGAGCAGGTTAATTCACATTGCTGTAGTATTAGTGTGCTACTTTTTGTTTGGGGGGGTTGACTGCATGCTTGGTAGAGATGGTAGACACTCCTTTTAAATCTCATGCGCTCTGCTGCTACTGTACATTGTCAACAATGGCTAATCCACTGCAAGGAAGTTTCATGTGGACCCAGCCTAAAATGTGTAAATCAACAGCATGGCTTCATTTTTATCCTATGTCACAGACAATGCAAGGAGCATGGTCACATGGTAGTAGTCACGTGCAACTGCAACCCCACTTGCACAAGGCTGCCATTCATCGCACGATCATACTTTATAAGGCTAAGTTCACACGTGAATTACATGTGGCGAAATTTGGTCTGGAAAAAATTATTTAATTTATTAATTAAATTCCTAATTAGGAAGTTGTTTTTGGACCTTGAAGTGTTTTTTGGAGCGTTTTCTGGAGCGGTTTTTGGTAAAAACCGCTTCAGAAAACGCCAGGTAGTTTTTCCCTGCCGGGCAGTGAATGGACCGTAAAAAAACGCATTGCGGTTTTTGGTCGCGGTTTCCGCCTCCCATTCACTTCTATTGACCTCCTGAGGCAGAATCCGCCTCAAGAAAGGTCATGACGCTTCTTTTTTCTGCTAGCGGCAACATGCTGCTAGCGGAAAAAAGAACGCTAGTGGTCTCCATAGACCACCATTGTCCATAATCCGCCCCCTCTCTGCCCGTGTGAACGAGCCCTAATTGTGCAATCATTGACATCCACAAGTGGTTAGGGTTTCTATGGATAAGGCACATGCACTAACCGAACACAGGCTGCTGGCATTTTTTCTACAAGAAAAACTGCTGTGAGAACTGCAGCATAACATCTTGTGTGAATAAGACCCTAAATAAGGACTTTCAAGTAAGATACGCTAGCATTTGAGCCTCAGTATCAGTCTCCGTCCCCCACAAAGCAGGACTCTTCGCTCCACCATTTTAAACAGAAACTGGGTAAAAACCCATTATAGTCTATGGGGTCTGCAGGTTTCCCCTTTTTAAGTGGATAGGGTTTCCGTTTTTTGTGTCCCAATGTGGACCTAAATGACAGAAACTCGACTGCTAGTATGAACCTAGTGTTACAATGATACCTGGCTAAGGCACGGTTCACATCTGCGCATGGGTTTCCATTTGGGGGTCCGCTTGAAGGGAAATCTAAACCGCATAAAAAAAAGCAGTTACCTTAGGAAACCCACGGACCCCAGAGACTATAATGGGATCTGTGTGGTTTCCACTTGGTTCCGGTACAAAAAATGCAGAGAGAAAAGTGCTGCTTCCAGGACTTTTCTCTCCGAATTTTTAATGCGGAGAGGGGAACAGAATGGCCAAATGCAAATGTGAACCAGGCCTCACATATGTGTCACTGTATATTCTTACTTTTGGACATGTTTACAGAATTTCATTTTAAAAAACATATATTTATGTATTTACTATTCAGTCGGACTACACCTTAGTGTTAGTGTCTAGGAACATTTTCTATGCCAGATAAGATTACATTTTTGGCCCATAAGACCTATGGGTGTGCCAAGCAAACACAAACTTCAAAGGTAGCCAAAAAAAGAATGTATTGCAGTCCACACTGCCCCATTTCTGTTCTCTATAGGAAGACTGATCATCAAGCCTAAACCTGTATTAGGCAAACCATTCATTGTACAGGGCACACAAGACAGCAGCGGGTCAGAGCTGTGACCGAAACCAAAGGGTCACATGAGCAATTTCAACATAGTGAACATTTGTAGGTCAATGCACTGTAAGCAGACATCCCAAATTATTGTGACAAAGTTTATCTATGAGGAGCACAAAGTGCAAGAGCACTAATGGCGTAAGGCACCAACATGGAGGCTGCATGTGTATACTGTATATGATATGTGACAATGGTGGCAGATGTCCTGATCCAGTCATTATAGAGGGCACATTGTCATGTTCTTCCATCATGGTTGATAATACCTTATAAAGACATGGGAATCATCATGGAACATATGTGACAGGATATGGCTGCTCTCAGTGGTCTCATCCCCTCCATCCTGACAGACATTTCCATACATAAGACAGATACTTCTACCTCACATACAGTGGCAGTGACTAATGTCACATCTGACTTCCCTGTAGATAGTATAGAGCAGATGAGGTCCCTGCTTGTCACTTACCTCAGTCCCTGGATGAGGTGATTCCCCGTGTAATTGCCAGCACAGTAGTTGCTAATGTCTCTCACTAGTTACAATTTAACAGCAGCGGCAGTGGCTACAGCAGCAGGCTCACTTGTGACTTGGACAACTATCAGCTCCTTGAAATGTGAGAGGCTGATGATAGGGCACCAGTACGCCTGTGTAACTAACAGACCCCCTCCCGAGGGCTGAAGGGTAATGTAGTCCTCTGGTAGTAACACATACAGTGCAACCCCGGCATACGAACATCAATACCCATAATGCACTGCTGTGGAGTTAAAGGTTACCCTGGGAGCAATCTACAGGTCCCGCCCTCGTCTCCAGTGTGATTTGTACATGGTAGGACGTGTGTAGCTGTGTCATTGTGACTGGGTGACTGTCTGTGAGGACCTAGACTAGAAATACCGGAGGTACAGTGTACAGGAGCTTCTCACCATGAAGGAGTCCTGTGATAAAGGAGCTAGTGGGAGACATGGCGTTAGTGCTTAGCAGGTTGTTACAAGATACAACAAGCCACCCCACACCTTCTCATTACAAATGGGGGATGTTCACACTCAGGTTTGGATTTATTAGTTTGATTTTTTTGGTGCTTAAAGAAAGGAATGTGACTTATCTCTGCAACAAAATCAGCAGATGCTAAAATCAGATCCAGTTTAGGAAACTAATTCAATGAAAGGTTTTTCTACATCAGAGCTTTCGCCATGTGAATGCATTCCAAAGCCAGCTATATACATGAGATAATGTGGTGGACAATTGGTTGCCAATATAAAATTAAAATATATCCTCTATTTCATCCACCTCTGCTTGCTGTTCTGCATCTCCCTTCAATCATCTGCTGTAACAATGAATGGTATATGATCCTCTATTTCATCCACCTCTGCTTGCTGTTCTGCATCTCCCTTCAATCATCTTGCTTGTTATTGCCGCCAAAATTCAACAGGTAGGGTGCAAGTAATTCAAGCACCAGCAACATGGCGCAGAAATATATATTTTTTGTCAATATGCAGATTATCTTTTTGGAACAATTAGGGCTTTGCATTGCACTTTGGTGCAACGGCAGTGTCCTTGCTGCTTCAAAGAGCTTGCTTGTATGTTGACAAAAATGGCTGTCAATCTGACCTTCTACAGGGTCAACAACATTAGGGGTTTCAGCACCCTGCTGCCTTATAAATAATACATATATATATATATATATATATATATATATACACTGTATATATATTAGTATTACCTACCGGAATACTACAGCAGGAGACGGATGATATTCTCTTACCAAGACCGCCTCCCAGTCCAAAGCTTGATTGGGGCCCGGTCTTTCCTAGTTACACGTCTGCCTCCAGCCTTCACTAACATGTATAAGTCAGGGGGGCATAGTGTCTCCAAAAGTCACAGCGAATAGGTTTGAAAGATTGTGGACACATCTTACTGAACTAACTACGTCTGTAGACTATAAAGCTGGAAGGATAGGAAAAAAGGACTGTTACCTACAGAGTTCAAGTGCCTTGAGTTAGTGACCTTGAAGTCTGATAGTTGTGTAAACCCTGTATTAACAAGCCTGCTGATCTGGTTACTATGCTGTAGAACGCACTTGCTACCACTTTGTATTCTGCCACGTTGTATGCTGGGACTAACAGACCAGCAAGTTCTGACCTGACTTTTTTTTTTTTTTTCATTGGCATATCAGACCCTGATAGCCAATTTTTAAAAAGATTTTTTTAACCCCTCTCTAACATTTGCCTTATATATGTCTTCTATGTAAAATGGATGGCCTGTTAGGGAAAGCCAGAAGCGGTATCCAATAAGCAGTGTAAGTAAATTCAGAAGAATGTATTATGCAAGCAACAATTGCACAATGAAGTTCAGTATTAGGATTAAAAAAGTTGTAAGAAAAAAAAAAGTTAAAAAAATAAAAATCACCATTTTTCTTTATTAAGTGCTTTACTACTGGGGGGGAATCAAAACCATTACATATAGGGTTTCATTGCTTTCATGACGACTCAAACTATAAAACTAGCACATTATCTGTACCACATGATGCATTCCATAAAAAAGAAAAAAACTGACAGAATTGCTGAATTTTGGATCTCTCACTTCCAAAAAAGAATTAAAAAAAAAAAAAAAAAAAAAGAAGTCAGATGTGTCCCAAAGCTTGTATAAATTAGAATATGAACTCATCACATAAATAATAAACCCAATCATATCTCTCGACATGAATATCAAAACATTAATACTTCAGAAAATGGCTACATAAAAACATGATTTAAAACAAAATAGTTTTTATGGTGTTAAAATAGTAGTAAAACATAAAAAGAATTAAATATATTGGGTATCTCTGTAATCCTATTGATCCTCTGAATAAAGTTTTATATGTTATATGCAGCGGCGCTATAGTTGACTGGGACCACCGCTATACAGTGGACGAGGCCAATTGTGCTTCTCTATTAACAGCTAAGGGGGCATTCACACTACCGTTGGATTCTGTCAGCAGTGTCCGTGGCTTCTGTGTTCACTGGAGACTAATTAGCATGTGAATAAAAATGGGGTCATTCAAAAACTACTGAGGCGATTTACATACAAGAGGTAGGTGTGGAATAGCCTTTCTAAAGGCTCTGCAAGTATGTGCTTAGCTAAAAATGACTTTTCCCAGTGATAGAGCCCCTTTAAATCTGATTGAGAAGCTGTGGCATAATCTTAAACAGGCTTGAAAAGCTTCCAGTAAGGCTGAATTAAACAATTCTGCAAAGAATAGTGGGCAAAATTCCGCCATAAAGATGTGAAAAACTCATTGCCAGTTATTGCACAAGTTTGATTGCAGTTGTTCCCGCCAAGGGTGGTATAGCCAGTTATTAGGTTTAGGGAGCAATTACTTTGCCACATAGGGCCAGGTTGCTTTAAATAGCTTTTTTCCCTTAATAAATTAAACCATCATTGAAAACCTACATTTTGTATTCACTCAGGTTATCTTTGATATTGAATTTGATAATCTGAAAAATGTAAGCATGAGAAAAAAGCAAAAACAAAAGAAATCTGTAAGGGGGGAAATACTTTTTCACAACACAGTATCTCTTAGCAATCCTTGGCACTATGAGGGGCATAAAATCCCAATTGAAAGCAAAGTTTGTTAGACACATGAAACTTCAAAAATGGGATTAGATGGTGAGCGATGCCTCCTGCTTATCAATGTGCCAGTTCTTACCTATCCCAAAGAGAGAGGTAGAATCTTTGATCTGAAAGACCTTTGTTTATCATTCCGGGAGATCGCTACACGCCCAGGTCAAGATGTCTGCAATGTTCATTGATGTGTGTTCTAGTGGTTGGGACAATGAACTAGAATGCTAGGAAGAGGTGCTTGGAGGTGAACCTCTGTACGGATGGATCATCTGATTGGAAATGGAACGTAGTGATTCATTCTGTACTGCAAGTAACATTGGACATCAAATACCAAGACTAGACTTTGTTATAGGTGTTCCTTTGACCTCACACCACCTTTCAAAGGCCAACATGGTGTGCATCAAGAAGGTGACGGAAGCTGATGAGGAGCGAGGAGTCATACATTTGTCCCTGACGCTTTGATAGGCAGAGATTGGTCTGGAAACCATATGGGCTATACATTGAAGAGGCTTTCACAGGGGAACGTCTCACCAGCCCTACTCCTGGGATTATGGTGAGGGGTGACATAATGTTTACAGTAGCTCAACCCCTCTCGTCTTCAGGTACACTAACAGCCCAGCATTACATTGATTTGGTCACAGAACCAGTGGCGCAGCCATTACTCTAATGTGTCCCAGGAGCTGTTTTTTCATCAGGACAACACCAAGGCACTTGTTGCTTCTACTACTGCGAGCAGCCCATGTGGCCTAAATGTATTCTCATGGACTGCAGCATCTCCAGACTTATCTCCTATCTAGCACATCTCAGACATCATTGGTCAGCAAATACAAAGGAAGTCGCAAGCCTGATATTTTGCATATCCGAGTACATTTCGTGTAGCATAACATTCCTCAGACAACCATGAATAATCTCATTTATAGTATAAATTCATGAAAGGAGTAAAGCTGGTCCACACTCATCTAAGGATCAATCAAATTTAACCTTTAGTTTTCCATGTTAAAAATATAGACTTGAAATACCAAAATACAATAAAAGGTGCAATGTCAGAAAAAAACACACATGGTTTAAAATAAACTCCGACGCGATTTGAGGTTTCTCTACCTCTTAGTCATGGCATGTTCTGAAGTTGTACGTTTCAGAACATGTAATCCTTTCATGAATTTCCACTAAAGAAACATGCTTCTTTAAGTCTGGAGGAGACAAGGCCATGCAGCCCACCAGGACTCTTGAATAACATACGGTGAGCTTCAGTTTATTTACTTACTTATTTATCATTTATAGTATTACATGTAAGTGTATGTATTTTTGCATGCGACACTCTTACTCAATACTAAATAAAGATCTTTTGAATATTTTGTTTCCATTTTGTAATCATTTGCATATCATTAACATGTCTATCCATCCTATGATTTCCTTAATTCCAAGACTTTTTCTTTTTGGTGTTGCAGTTTCCTTGTTCAGTGCATTTTTTCCTGTTTACTCCAGAACCCACTTTAGGAAGAAGGACGGTAAAGTTATGTTCACATGTGTGAAGGACTTTTTTTTTTTACTTTTAATGGACTCCACACAGCAGCATTAAATTCAATGTCAGTGAATTGGAGATATTCACATTATTTCCAACTTATAAGTCATATTTTATTTTTGTCTTTTTTTCACAAACTCCTCCATATACTGTAATGTATTAGGGATCTGTGAAAACGGGTGCCTTTCAGGTGCAAGACAGCCGTGAAAAATGGCTGTTTTTCATGGCTGTTTTGCACCTACTCAGTCCTCTGAATGTAGCTTTAGAATAGCTAGTTGGGGAAGGTCTATGCATTCATGAGTTGGTAAATGTGATGGGTAATGGATTGTGGTAATTACTGTGTTTTCTAGTTAACCTCTTGGCCACACTTGTCATATGAGAGGCGCTGCCAGCAAGGTCTTAAGCAGTTTTACTATTATTGCACTACAATAAAGAGGACCTTTCATGTTCTCTCGGACACATGCGATATAATACACAGCTAGACAGCTGACAGTGCGGTGCATTCAGGCTTTCCCGTTCCGTGCCCCCGCTGAAGAGCTATCGGTGCCGTTACCGTAGTCTGTCAGGAATGCCCCTCCTCACAGTACTGTCTGTAGCTCTGTACTGTGAAGGAGTCATTCCTTACCGCCCAGCCATGATTCTGAGCAGTGAGGAACGCCCCCCCCCTAGTACTAGTCTATGGACGAGTACTGTCAGGAGGGGTGTTCCTGACAGACTACAGTAACTGCCCCGATAGCTCTTCCCCCGGGGCACATAATGGGAAAGCTGATATTGCGCTCAATTCAGCGCACTGTCAGCTTTCTAGCGGTATATTACACTGCATGTGTCTGAGGACATGAAAGGTCCTCTTTAAGAGGTCACACAGCTTGAGGCATCTACAGATAGCGCTAATCACTACTGTGCATCCAGGACTGGGGGGCAGTGCCCGGTGTTCCCGCCTCACTGATCACTGTTATTTTTTGTTCTGTAAATTAAGAGACCATTCTGTTCCTGTCACTGCTGTTGGGATTTGTGAGCAGAGCGGTTACACAGCTGTTCTGAATGTGATCCTTGTGGTTTAGTGGTGGTTCCTCTGTGGCATTATTGCAAAAAAAGAATACCCCTAATTAGCAACAGCTACTTTTATTTATTTCTATTTTTTTGCACACCTGTATGTAATACTTTGGCAACCAAGCTCCAGTCTGTGACGTAAGTTACTGACCGCATCTGTGTGCTTTTTTTTTTTAGCACAGTTTTTTTTTTTTCCTTCAGTGGTTATGCTATATATATACTGTATATATATATATACAGTTAGGGCCAGAAATATTTGGACAGTGACACAATTTTCGCGAGTTGGGCTCTGCATGCCACCACATTGGTTTTGAAATGAAACCTCTACAACAGAATTCAAGTGCAGATTGTAACGTTTAATTTGAAGGGTTGAACAAAAATATCTGATAGAAAATGTAGGAATTGTACACATTTCTTTACAAACACTCCACATTTTAGAAGCTCAAAAGTAATTGGACAAATAAACATAACCCAAACAAAATATTTTTATTTTCAATATTTTGTTGCGAATCCTTTGGAGGCAATCACTGCCTTAAGTCTGGAACCCATGGACATCAACAAACGCTGGGTTTCCTCCTTCTTAATGCTTTGCCAGGCCTTTACAGCCGCAGCCTTCAGGTCTTGCTTGTTTGTGGGTCTTTCCGCCTTAAGTCTGGATTTGAGCAAGTGAAATGCATGCTCAATTGGGTTAAGATCTGGTGATTGACTTGGCCATTGCAGAATGTTCCACTTTTTTGCACTCATGAACTCCTGGGTAGCTTTGGCTGTATGC
The DNA here is from genome assembly GCF_031893055.1 of Leptodactylus fuscus. Classification (NCBI taxonomy): domain Eukaryota; kingdom Metazoa; phylum Chordata; class Amphibia; order Anura; family Leptodactylidae; genus Leptodactylus; species Leptodactylus fuscus. The sequence continues at coordinate 116,476,674 of NC_134269.1, forward strand.
TTGGGGTCATTGTCCATCTGTACTATGAAGCGCCGTCCGATCAACTTGGCAGCATTTGGCTGAATCTGGGCTGAAAGTATATCCCGGTACACTTCAGAATTCATCCGGCTACTCTTGTCTGCTGTTATGTCATCAATAAACACAAGTGACCCAGTGCCATTGAAAGCCATGCATGCCCATGCCATCATGTTGCCTCCACCATGTTTTACAGAGGATGTGGTGTGCCTTGGATCATGTGCCGTTCCCTTTCTTCTCCAAACTTTTTTCTTCCCATCATTCTGGTACAGGTTGATCTTTGTCTCATCTGTCCATAGAATACTTTTCCAGAACTGAGCTGGCTTCTTGAGGTGTTTTTCAGCAAATTTAACTCTGGCCTGTCTATTTTTGGAATTGATGAATGGTTTGCATCTAGATGTGAACCCTTTGTATTTACTTTCATGGAGTCTTCTCTTTACTGTTGACTTAGAGACAGATACACCTACTTCATTGAGTGTGTTCTGGACTTCAGTTGATGTTGTGAACGGGTTCTTCTTGACCAAAGAAAGTATGCGGCGATCATCCACCACTGTTGTCATCCGTGGACGCCCAGGCCTTTTTGAGTTCCCAAGCTCACCAGTCAATTCCTTTTTTCTTAGAATGTACCCGACTGTTGATTTTGCTACTCCAAGCATGTCTGCTATCTCTCTGATGGATTTTTTCTTTTTTTTCAGCCTCAGGATGTTCTGCTTCACCTCAATTGAGAGTTCCTTTGACCGCATGTTGTCTGGTCACAGCAACAGCTTCCAAATGCAAAACCACACACCTGGAATCAACCCCAGACCTTTTAACTACTTCATTGATTACAGGTTTACGAGGGAGACGCCTTCAGAGTTAATTGCAGCCCTTAGAGTCCATTGTCCAATTACTTTTGGTCCCTTGAAAAGAGGAGGCTATGCATTACAGAGCTATGATTCCTAAACCCTTTCTCCGATTTGGATGTGGAAACTCTCATATTGCAGCTGGGAGTGTGCACTTTCAGCCCATATTATATATATAATTGTATTTCTGAACATGTTTTAGTAAACAGCTAAAATAACAAAACTTGTGTCACTGTCCAAATATTTCTGGCCCTAACTGTATATATATACAGATCTAGTATTTACTAACTTGATCAGTGAATTGTGTTCCAACTCCGAAGTCACTCTATTTTTTTTCCTGAATTTCCTCCTTCCTGTGGCCTATATTGGTGGTGGTCTCGCTATCACAGGACAGCTGCTGCTTCTACTGCATTCAATAGCTCTCCTATGATTCATCCATTTAAATTTTGTGCCATTTGTAGTTTTAGTACTTTTTTTTTTCACTGTAGTATATTTTTATTCTACAGGTTTTTTTTTTCTGTAACACACAAGCTGCCTCCTTGTGTGTGCCTTGCATTTGCTGAGTATTGGTCTGTGACATATACATTACTGATGTATATTCTGTGCACAAGTTTGTTTTTTTACCAGTGTTTAGCAGTCATTTATATTTATTTGTCTGTCTATCTATCTATCTATCTATCTATCTATCTATCTATCTATCTGAGGCTAAGTCCCCACAGGATGACAGCGGGAAAGCATGGTGGTTCTTCCAACAGTGCCTTAAACAGAAAGTTCGCAGAGTTCTTCTCCGCGGACTTTCTGTTACAATTATATGTATGGAGAAGCCACCTGCATTTCCATAGATATAATTGACATGCTGTGATTTCCAAAACTGTGCCGGTTTTGTAAATCGCAGCGTGTCCACGCTACAGTTTTTACCGCTTGTAATTACAACTTGCAATTACTGTAAAATGCCACGATTTTTTCCACTGCGTTTCCGAACCAAGGGGCCCCGGCCTAAAAGTCTTTCTGTGTGTCTATTGTCAGGGTCTGGGGTTGCTAGGTGGAGTGGCAGACACACAAGTCCAGATTCTTTTAGTCCAAAAGAAAGGTAGAGTTTATTTTCACTCAAAAAGGTAATGCAGCAACAAAAGGAAACAATACAAAAATAAATCCCTGCCTGGCTAGGCTCTAACTAAACATAGAATAGGTTACCTCACCTAGAATAACAGAAATCCAAAAAGCCAGTAGAATCATTCAGGACACAGCTCCAAAAATATGACCCTTCTGTTGGCACTCCAGCCAAGTCTGCTGCTGGAGCTGGCTTCTTAAGCTCCCTTGACGAGGAGACTCTCTGCAGCTGAGTCGCTGCCGGAACATCCCCAAAGTGTGGACTGGAGGGGGGTGGAATGACAGGTCCCACTACCAATCCTACCTGTCATTCCTAAAAATGCTGAGAACAAACATTCCTTGTTGAGTTTTCTCATCTCACCCACCTTAGTAGTCTGGGTGAGATGTACACCCCCTCCATTACCTGACCAGCCATCGGCTTACACTATATATAGGTAACTTTCATGTAGTTTTTGTCCTAAAGCTACCAAACATACCAAAGGCTGTATTCAGCAGTCGAGACTTATTCTTTCCTCATCTCTGACACTGAAACGGCCAATGAGGAAAAAAGGAAGATGCTCCATTCCTCTTTATTTCCTTCTCCTGTGCAGGCAGGACAGGAACATTCCTTCAGTTTCAGGAGGCAGTTGCTAAAACCCTGATAGTCCCAAAGACTTCAACGGGACAGCGCTGTAGTACCTACACTCACCCCTGCAGGTTGTATGGCAAGTGAGCAGTGCAGTGTGCGGAATGTAAACATTTTACATTTAAATGCATGCAGAGATTCACAGATTTGAAACAATCCCCCCCCCTTCCCGGTAAGTGTATATATGTGTTCTTCCTGACATTGACTTTCTCAGATGTACCTGCAGAACCAGCTTTTGAGATGAGTTTGCAAAAATGTAAAGCTTGGTCTTGTGACAATTGCTTACAGAATTCCTTTCACTTACAGAATCTACTAATCCTTAGCACTACAGCCAGTTTTCTTCTGTTAGAGCTATGTGAGGGTTTGATTTTTTTGTGGTAAGAGCTGTAGATTACCTTGGTAACATCTTGAAGTACATACGGTTTTTTTTATCACCTTTTTGTTCTTTTTTGGGAGCCATAATAAACAAAAACTAACAGTTCTGATCAGTTTTTTAAATGGTTTTTACTGTACAGTATATTTCATATTTTATTTGTACAAATAAAACCCACTTCTCCATAACTGTACTGTAGCGCGTTTCAGCTTCTACGCTCCACTTGACATTTTTTTAGACAGTGGTCAGAGCAGGGTGGGGACTCCAGAAAATCTGGAGTTATGTCATACATTTACACCAGTTCCTGACTGGCATAGATCTGTGAACAGGTGCAGGTACATGCACTAAAATTACTAAAAGGCCAGAGTTTCTTAGTAATTCTAGAAAGTTGTGGCTGGGAATTAATTAAAGGGGATCTATCAGCAAAATTATGCTGTATGAGCCTCACATATGCCTGAATAGCCTTTAAAAATTACATCTGAATAGCATCTCAATATTCAACTATTCGAACGAATATCGAACCCCATTATAGTCTATGGGAGAAAATGCTTTGTTTCAGGGGATCCCACCATTCGACTCAGGAGGGTCACCAAGTCCACTATCACACCTCAGCAAATGATGCCAACACCTCTTTAATGCAACTGGGACAGCAGGGGAAGCATGCCTGGGGGCATGCAATACACCAAAGTCCCTCTATTACCCCAGTATAACAGCCTAACAACTACACACTTTCCACATTCAAAAAAAATCTCTATCAAAGTGGGAAAATACCTGGAAACCTTCTTTACTCCCCATGGATGGACACAAACCCAAATTTAAGCTCAACAAACATTAACAACCGCCCCTTTAAATCACGTTGCCCATGACAACCACAGATGGAATAGACAATGGGAAATCCTTCAGTCCCCACCCTGAACTGTCATTGTGGATGTGTGTGATGTGGTAAGACCTTCCAAAATTCACTTTTCTGGCCCTTAACGTGAGCCCTTCCAAACAAAGTTACAGGACCTTAAGCTAAGCTACCAGCAGAGATTGAGGCCCTTCAGGTGACTTCAGCCTTCTACCTGCAGAGTTTTAGGCCCTTTAACTTAGTTCAGCCTTGCACCAGCAGAATTTTCTTGGTTCTTTGGGTGAGTGGAGCCTTTAAAATACAGTGCTTTTGGACCTTGGCATGAGTAGAGCCTTTAAAAAGCAGTGCTTATGGCCCTTGGGGTGACTAGAGTCATGCAGCAGCAGTTTTTCATTTTTTGGCCCTTGGGGTGACTAGAGCCATGTAGCAGCAGTTTTTCATTTTTTTGGCCTTGGGGTGACTAGAGCCATGCAGCAGCAGTTTTTCATTTTTTGGCCTTTGGGGTGACTAGAGCCATACAGCAGCAGTTTTTCATTTTTTGACCCTTGGGGTGATTAGAGCCATGCAGCAGCAGTTTTTCATTTTTTGGCCCTTGGGGTGACTAGAGCCTTGTAGCAGCAGTGCTTTATTTTTTGGCCCTTGGGGTGACCCCGAAAAAATTAGATTTCAGGCCCTTGGGGGTGAGCCCTAAAACATTAATTTTCATGACCGTGGGGGAGCCCTAAAACATTAATTTGCAGGCCCCTGTGGGAGGAGCCCTAAAACATTAATTTGCAGGCCCCTGTGGGGAGAGCCCTAAAACATTAATTTGCAGACCCCTGTGGGGGGATCCCTAAAACATTAATTTGCAGGCCCCTGTGGGGGGAGCCCTAAAAATTTGTTTTTCACACCCCTGTGGGGGGGTATGCATGAAAAAAATTATTTTAATAAAAAAAAAAAAAAGAAATTATTACTACATTCAGTAGTAGGGGCTGGGGTTGTAGGAGGAGGAGGAGGAAGATGAGAAGGATGAGGAAGAGTAAATTGTTTGCTGACTGAATCTCTCCAGTACCTGGGCTATGGAGTGGATACCCACGTCCTCACCCATGTCCCCTGCTGCTGCTGGCAGCCTCTCTCCAGTACCTGGACTCTGGAGTGGATATACAGCTGGGTATCCACGCCCACGTCCTCGCACCCTGGTGCTGGCGAGGGGCACTGCTGACAGCCTCTCTCCAGTACATCGACTCTGGAGCTGATACCCTGCTGGGTGTCCAGTTCCACGTGCTCGCCAACGTATCCCGGTGCTGGCGAGGGGCACTGCTGGCAGCCCCTCTCCAGTTCCTGGACTCTGGAGCTGATACTCAGCTGGGCATCGACTTCCACGTCCCCTGCTGCTACGCTGCATGATTTGCTAGCTAGCTATTATTGAGCTCTGAAAAGAGCTGTTATTATTGACAATTCCTGCCTAATCAAAGCACTGCATCGCACTGCCAGTTCGACACCACACTCTCTCTATGACTCCAAAACGAGAATGAGACAAAAATGGCCACACTATTCTTATGAATTGGGAGGTCACATGTTTTCGGCAGCCAATGGGTTTTTTCAATTTTTTTCACTGCCTCAGTTGTCGTATTTCCTGTCCCACCTGCCCTGCACAGTTATTGGTGCAAAAAACGTGCCAGGGAAGGTGGGAGGGGATACGAATTTTTACTGCGTATGCGGCCTTGTATTCGATTGTGAACGAATACATCGAACGCCATGATATTCGATCGAATACCTTATACTACACCATACTGACAGCAGTAAATGAGTTTATACAATGCAAAAAAAGGGGTGCTGGGAAGAGGGGAAGTTCACAGCCCACTTACTTGAATCTTTGATTTCTGTGGTTTCTGGTGGACGCCAAAATTCTGGGACGGAGGTTGCACGGAAATCACACCCATCGGCTATGGGAAATATCCAACACAAGAAAAAAGAAGGAAATCCAGCTCCACTCCTTGGGTCCCTTTTAAAACGTAGCCTTTCTTTCACATTGATTAAAAGTCCAGAGTATAATACAAGCAGGGGCGTAACTACCGTGGTAGCAGCAGTAGCAGCTGCCACAGGGCCCGGGCCATTAGGGGGCCCGGTGACAGCCGCTACCGCTGCGGTTTTTTTCAATAGGCAGTTACGGGCCCTATTCACTTGCCGATCCTGGCTGGGCCGGGATCGGCAAGTGACACCGCTGGCCCCACAGGGGCTATCATTATACTCGGGGGTCTTTGCAGACCCCCGAGTATAATGACCGGCGGATCGGGAGAGGTAATAAACATAAAAAACTGTTACTTACCTCTCCGCGATCCTGCCAGGCCTCCGTCCTACTGCTGTCTGACGTCTCTGACGTCACATGAACCCGGCATGCTTCCCGGGTCATGTGACGTCCGACGTCATTAACGAAGGACGCGAGAGGAGGACAGTACAGCACAGGAGCCGGGGAACAGGTAAGAAGCAACAGTGGGGGTTTTTTTTAATGTTTTTATTCCCGATTTAGTCTCCGATTATTATACTCTGGGGTCTGAAAAGACCCCAGAGTATAATAATTGTTTATGGGTGTCCACAGAGGGACACTATTGGGGTTAACACTGTGTGCAGGGGACACTATAGGGGTTAACACTGTGTGTGCAGGGGACACTATAGGGGTTAACACTGTGTGTGCAGGGGACACTATAGGGGTTAACACTGTGTGTGCAGGGGACACTATAGGGGTTAACACTGTGTGTGTAGGGGACACTATAGGGGTTAACACTGTGTGCATGGGACACTATAGGGGTTAACACTGTGTGTGTAGGGGACACTATAGGGGTTAACACTGTGTGTAGGGGACACTATAGGGGTTAACACTGTGTGTGCAGGGGACACTATAGGGGTTAACACTGTGTGTGCATGGGACACTATTGGGGTTAACACTGTGTGTGCAGGGGACACTATAGGGGTTAACACTGTGTGTGCAGGGGACACTATAGGGGTTAACACTGTGTGTGCAGGGGACACTATTGGGGTTAACACTGTGTGTGCAGGGGACACTATTGGGGTTAATACTGTGTGTGCAGGGGACACTATTGGGGTTAATACTGTGTGCAGGGGCAAGTAAGTAAGGGACATAATAGAGTGCGGAGGAGGGGGTCAGTCAAGGTCTTCGGCGTCAGTTGGGATGGGGGGGGGGCCCATGTCAAAAGTTCGCCACGGGGCCCCGCCATTCCTAGTTACGCCACTGAATACAAGCGTTACCACTCTAGATCATTTCCATGTTACTAAAAAAAGGAGAAACCAGCTAGTTTCTCCTTTTTTAGTAACATGGAAATGATCTAGAGCGGTACTCTGGACTTTTAATCAATGTGAAATAAAGGCTACGTTTTAAAAGGGACCCAAGGAGTGGAGCTGGATTTCCTTCTTTTTTCTTGTCGTAAATTAGTTTACCTCACTTAACCCCTTCCCGCCACAAACATTTTTTGATTTTTGTTTTTGATTTCCCTCATTCCAAACCCCATAACTTTATTTTCCATTCAAAGAGCCATATGAGGGCTTAATGTATGCAGGACAAATCATATTTTGTAATTGCACCATTTAATATTCTGTGTGATGTACAGTCATGGCCAAAAGTTTTGAGAATGATACAAATATTCATTTTTACAAAGTCTACTGCTTCAGTTTTCCTAATGGCAATTTGCATATACTCCAGAATGTTATAAAGAGTGATCAGCTTAACAGCAATTACTTGCATAGTCAATATTTGCCTAGAAAATGAACTTTATCCCCACAAAACACATTTCAACATCATTGCAGCCCTGCCTTAAAAGGACCAGCTAATGTCGTTTCAGTGATTACTCCATTATCACAGGTGTGGGTGTTGATGAGGACAGGGCTGGAGATCAATCTGTCATGATTAAGTAAGAATGACACCACTGGACACTTTAGAAGGAGGATGGTGCTTGGCATCATTGTTTCTCTTCTGTTAACCATGGTTATCTCTAAAGAAACACGTGCAGTCATCATTGCACTGCACAAAAATGGCCTAACAGGGAAGAGTATCGCAGCTAGAAAGATTGCACCTCAGTCAACAATCTATTGCATCATCAAGAACTTCAAGGAGAGAGGTTCCATTGTTGGCAAAAAGGTTCCAGGGCGCCCAAGAAAGACCAGCAAGCGCCAGGACCGTCTCTTAAAAGTGTTTCAGCTGCGGGATCAGGCTACCAGCAGTGCAGAGCTTGCTGAGGAATGGCAGCAGGCAGGTGTGAGTGCATCTGCACGCACTGTGAGGCGGAGACTCTTGGAGCAAGGCCTGGTCTCAAGGAGGGCAGCAAAGAAGCCACTTCTCTCCAGAAAAAACATCAGGGACAGACTGATATTCTGCAAAAGGTACAGGGAGTGGACTGCTGAGGACTGGGGTAAAGTCATTTTCTCTGATGAATCCCCTTTTTGATTGTTTGGGACATCTGCAAAACAGCTTATTCGGAGAAGACGAGGTAAGCGCTACCACCAGTCTTGTCTCATGCCAACTGTAAAGCATCCTGAAACCTTTCATGTGTGGGGTTGCTTCTCAGCCAAGGGAATCGGCTCTTTCACAGTCTTGCCTAAAAACACAGCCATGAATAAAGAATGGTACCAGAATGTCCTCCAAGATCAACTTCTCCCAACCATCCAAGAGCAGTTTGGCGATCAACAATGCCTTTTCCAGCATGATGGAGCACCTTGCCATAAAGCAAAGGTGATAACTAAATGGCTCAGGGAACAAAACATAGAGATTTTGGGTCCATGGCCTGGAAACTCCCCAGATCTTAATCCCATTGAGAACTTGTGGTCAATCATCAAGAGACGGGTGGACAAACAAAAACCTACAAATTCTGACAAAATGCAAGCATTGATTGTGCAAGAATGGACTGCTATCAGTCAGGATTTGGTCCAGAAGTTGATAGAGAGCATGCCAGGGAGAATTGCAGAGGTCCTGAAGAAGAAGGGTCAACACTGCAAATATTGACTTGCTGCATTAACTCATTCTAACTGTCAATATAAGCTTTTGTTACTCATAATATGATTGCAATTATATTTATTTATGTGATAAAAACATCTGACAAACACACATAAAAACCAGAGGGCAGCAGATCATGTGAAAATATAAGATTTGTGTCATTCTCAAAACTTTTAGCCATGACTGTACTAGGAAGCTGGAAAAAAATCAGAATGGGGTGCAATTGGTGAAAAACTGCATTAGTGCAACTTTCTTACAGGTTTTGTTTCTATGGCGTTCACTGTGCCGCCAAAATTAAATGTCGCCTGTATTTTATGGGTTAGCATGATTCTGGGAATACCAAATGTGTGTGTGTGTGTATATATATATATATATATATATATATATATATATATATATATATATATATATATATATATATATATAAAAATTTAACCACCTGCCATATTCTGACACCCGTAATTTTTTTTTTTCTTTTAGATTTCCGCATTAGGTTCCTTTTTTGCAGGACCAGATGTACTTTTTCATTATTCCATTTTGTGGAAAGTGATGTTTTGATCACTTTTTATTCAAATTTTTATAGTAGACGAAACGGCAAAAATACGTCGGTTTGGCTCTTTTTATTTTTTTTTTCCTGATACCGTGTTCACTATATGGGAAAGCTATTTTTATACATTTGTAGACCAGTCGTTTGCAGATGCGAGGATGTATAATTTGCACAATAATATGTTTTTATTATTATTATTATTATTATTATTATTATTATTATTTAAAATCTAGGGAAGGGTGTAATTGGAATTTATTTTTTTATATTTTTTTAAAAACTTTATCTTTATTTTTTACTACTTTATTAGCTCCTCCTTATAAATCTATTGATTGCAAGTCCCATAGTCTGCAATGCAACTGTATTATAGTCTATTGGATCTTTTCTACATTACTATGACCGGTAATCATAGTAATCAGTCCATGGTCATGTAATGGACACACAGATACACAGCTCATTACCAGGCAGAGTACTGTGACTATATCCACTGGGAGAAAGCAGAATGAATGAAAGCAAGCAGAGATCTAGAAAACTGTAATGAATTTATACAGAAAGAATATTTTAGAAAATTGTGCAACTTTTTATTATACAAACAATAACATTGTTCTCTCAATATTGGTTTGAAAATGGCTAACTCCTTTAAGCACGCAACCTGCTAAAATTTTGATGGTCCGTTCTTTGGTTAGGCCATCAATATTATATTGGTGGGGATCCCATCCTGGCACCTCGTCGGAGCTATTTGAAGGAGCTGTGGCATGTGCTGCAACCTTCTTGTTGTTTACACATACACTAGATAACCATACACTTAACAGTGGATATACTGGGTACTGCAGCTTTGTCCCATTCACTTGAATGTGCCCAACATGACAAGACATGGTAGACAAAAATCAAATCAAAAGAGAAGGGTCCCTCTTTTGCCATGTCCTACTTATGCCACAACACCAATGCTGTAAAGCAGAGGTGTAGCTCTAGCATTATCCCCTCCAGGCTGCAGCCATTTTTTGCTTTAGCATTTTTGTTTATTTAACTCCCCCTTCAAAAAGCTAAACATCTTGATCTTTCAGTTCGCACACACGGGCTTAGTTTTTTGAGGGACAAATTGTACTTCAAAATGGTACCATTTAATATTCTGTATGATGTACTGGGAAGCTGAAAAAAACAAAAACAATTACAGTATGTATAGTTTGTTACCACCTCTACAAAAATAAAAAGTTTCTTTCAGTCGCCATATTCTGACACCTGTATATAGAGCTGTACAAGGTGTTCTTTAGTTATAAAATTTTGAGTTTTGTTTGATGATTTAATCTTTTTTTTTTCCCTTCATTTTTTATGGCGAATGGCATTTTGGCTATTTTGTTTTTTTCTCAGCTACAGCATTCAGCATATGGGAAAATATTTTATGTATTTATAGTTCAGGCTTTTTTTTTTGCATGTAATAGAGTCTCAGTAATGACAGGCCTGGGAGTTTTCAATACACTTTTGGCAGTCCCTCAGATCTTACTCTGCTGGCTGCCAATCCTCCTCAACATTAGACAGTCATCTGAAGAGTTAATGCCCACAATCCGATCAGATGTGTTTAATAGAGATGAGCGAACACGATTCAAAACAGCCGTTTCGAATTGCACGCTCCCATAGAAATGAATGGACGTAGCTGGCATGCGAGTGGTTAAGCGGCCGACCACCGGCAAAGTCTGCGTGCTGGTCACTTCCATTCATTTCTATGGGAGCATGCTATTCGAAACGGCTGTTTCAAATACTGTTCACTCATCTCTAGTGTTTAACAGTTGAGACCGGATGGGCCGGATCTATTTAAATGCTGTATTTCCACCAGGGGTTAAAAAAGCACTCCAGTACTTTTTTTTTTTTTTTGTGGAAATGAAGCAAACTGGATTATTTCGAATGGAGGAAACAAAACATTTTTTGCTGGAGTGCCTCTTTAATGCTCCGGGCTTTAATGCTACCATCTCTGTTACATCTCTCTTTATTGAGAGAAACAAGACTTACATTATTAAACTCTTAAAAAGCAACAGAAACAATAGTTGATGGGGCAACAGTCCATAACCTGTATGCACTAATCATTCATTCTCCCCTCTCCTTTTGTGAGGGGCACAGAATGTTAACATTTTACAGTCTACACTACACAATGTGGGCTACACTACACAATGTGGAATGTTGGTATTCTTCTGGGCCAGTAGTCTTCTCTCTTTCCAGATAATGGATTACTTGAAAACAAGGAAGCAACACCAAAGAACAAACATTCAGAACAATTTATTTCTGTATTAACATGAACAAAACAGAGAATGGTATTTTCTATCAATATGCTCAGAGGGTATATACAAATTAAGGGAGATGATATAAGAGGGCACATAGTAACCGTTGCTGCAAATGTTTTCAGGCTTTTCTTGGTAATGAAGTGATTATTGTGGACTTATTATAAAATTAACATACAGATCATAAACACAATCTCTGGTATAGTATATCTACCTATAACATCCGTTTTAAACATTGCTTGTATCTTTATTTAGACTGTAAAATGTTATTTTGTGTGATGCATAATGAACACGGCCATGTTATTATTCCTGGTGCTATTGTAGGTATATTAGCATAAAATACATAAAACTGCAGTAGGGACATATTACAAATGGAAAACAAAGAACACATCCACAGGCTACAAACCACTCTAATGCCACGGACACCACTATGCAGTAACTGTGGGGTTTATTGGCCTTCAGAACTAAACACTCTGTTACTGCCAATAATACAATGCGGAGGCATCTGGTACAGATATAGTCACTATTCTTCTAGGGAAACTTTCAAGTACACAATTCCAAATTATCTTTAACATTTCAGCTTTAACTCTTTACCAGATTTATCATGCCATAAATGTAACTTTCATTTCAGTTACAAGATATCTGTAGGTACACTTTCAGGTTTGATATGAACGTACATTCATTGGGACATAAATCACACAGAACATTGTATTGTATTTAATGTGACAAAATGCCAGCAAGTCATGTTCAAGGAGAGTACATAGAGGACAAAAACATGATAATTTAATCTTATAAAATATGATACATAGATGTAATACAGTGCACTTAATATCTAAGTGTCAACATTTGTTAAATACTGTAAATACTGAGCTTTTTCATACGCTCCAACAAGTCTCTGTGCTTAATGATAATTTCATGTTAAACACATGATATTGCTTAACTGAAATACTGCCAATGAAACTGGTACAAAGATCAAATACTTTCACAGACACATCAACATTATAACATTTACTGATGAGAAAATAAGTTACTTCTCATTAGTTCACAGTGCGAAAAGTGGAGTATGGTCAGTCTTAAAGGAGGTCCTCAGTTATTTAAGCCAACTGCAGGAATGTTCTGAATCTTGACGCAGTGTTGTGATTGGACACAATGAAAAGCAAACACTTCACATGATGGCAGAAATTTTACAGATTTCACTTCTTCATGGATAGCGTCTCAGAGCCCTCCTTCGCCTGTTGTAGAAATGCCTGAGCCCATGTTGCCTTGAAAAATTCATCATGTAATTTTGTTTGCGAGTGCTGCAAAAAGAATCCATAATAGAAAATAATGAAATAGTGCTGTAAAAGTGATCAAGGATAATACAAGCCATCTATATAGCCTAATAAATCCTTCTTACATAACTATTCAGTCAGTGTAAAGGTATGTTAACATGGCTGAATTCAAAATCAGATCCAAATTCCACCTGAAATTTGCCTCCAATTTATTGCATTGGGAAGCAGATCCTAATTTTTTTCTGCTAGCTGATTTTTCAGCAAACAGAAAAAATGAAGCGTCATGTTCGATCTTCAGGTGGATTCTGATCATTCCCACTGGAGTGAATAGAAGGCAGCAAAATTCTGCCTGGCTGGTGTGGAATTTGCAAATTCCTTAGCAGATTCCTTGGCAGAATTTAGTCAGGCTGAATTTTTCAGCTTGTACAAATTCAGCCTTGTGAACATAACCTGATATTTAAAATCAAGAGATGGAGTTATACAATTTTATGAAACTAAGTAGAGTGGAAACATTTTTCATTAACATTTCTTTTACAAATTTATACATACTTTGTTCTGTTCTTCTGTGTGTTATCTCCCTTTAGACTTTCAAAGCCAAATGAACTAATACAGTATTTCGGCATATATAAGCTGTAATATATATGTAGATTTTAATGACGAAGCCTTTTTTTTTTTTTTTTTTTTAGTGGTTTTCCATCACCACTTACCAAGAACCATCTTTTTTTTTTTTCATTTTCCCTTCAATGTAACTCTATAAGGGCATGTTTTTTGCAGGTCAGGCTAGGTTCACACTAGCGCTTGGTTCCTGTTTGGGGATTCTGTCCCAATTCCGCTTGAAAAAGGCAAGCAGGACTTTTCTCTCTGCTTTTTTCGGGTGGAATACATATAGTCTATAAGGTCCGAGATTAACTGCTTTTTAATCAGATTGGGTTTCCGTTTTTCAGGTCCCCAAACAGACACGAAGAATGGAAACCCTAGTGTGAACTTAGTGACAAATTATTGTGTTTAATGGCACCATTTTGGGGCACATACATATTATTGATTAACTTTTATTAGCAATGAGATGGAATATTCTAAGAAGGAATAGAAAAAATATGCAATTTTATTTCTGTTTATGAGCTAGCTTTCAGTCTGCCAAAAAACCCCACTGACAATGCTGATATAACAAAATAGACAAAAAAAAAAAAAAAAGAGTGCAACACAGTAAGATAATCCCTACAAGAGAGGAAGCTAACATTTCTGTTCACCTAGAAAAACCATCACTGCAGGTAGAAAAAAAAAAAAAAATTGGAATGACCTTACCATCATACTGGTGGACATTCAGGTAGTGGGATATTCACATTCATGGAAGTTGAATGGTTCACAGCTATAGAAGGAGTGTATCTCTGAATCAACCCCATCCGTTGCCAATAGAAGGAGGCCAGCTGACCCTGGTCTGCAACTGTCACTGATCGCAACCTCACCAAAGAATTCCCTTCTTTATATGGGCAATACCCAAAGTTTCCGAATTTTAAAGCTCTATAAATTCCCTTATAATGGCGGGAATTTATTGTGATAGAAAATAAAAGCTGACCCTGGTCTACAACTATTGCTATCTCTATCAACAACTGATGGGGCTGATTTCAAGGAACACTCCTTCTGTCCCTGTGAACAGTAGCCCTCATCTCCCACAAATGTGAATATCCCACTACCTGAATGTCCATCAGTATGGCGTTAAGATCAATCTGTAGTGATGCTTTTTCCAGGGAGACAGAAATAGTAGCTCCCAAATGTGTGTTCATGTGGGCATTATCAATTTAGCAATTTAAGATATGTATTTTTTTTTTCACGAAACATTTTGGGATGGGGATTAAATCTAAATCTGAATACAGACCTGGGGGGGTCTTTATTAGGCCCTTGGCTACCATGTAAAGGCATCAGTACTTGCAATCGCATTCACAGGGGTCTTGATGTCTAGCGGAATTAGCCCCTACTCTAAAACCAATTTAAATACCATGGCATATAAAAGGTTAAACATCCAGGAATTGATGATTTCCGATCTCTGTGTTAGTAACGGGTGCCTGGCTGTGAGTACACAGCTGGGTCCCTGCTTCACACAGTGCAGGAAACTCCACGGGGTTGTGATGCATCTAATGTAGAAAGTTATGTACATTACAATAAGGTTGTTAGTTCTTGTATCTTCTACACTCTGATATTGATATTGAAGTTGTAATTGTTTGAGTTCACATCTGCGTTGAGGTTTCTATTCTTCGAGTCCACTTGGGGACCCGAAAAAAGGAAAACCAATCCACTTAAAACGTGGTCACTGGCGGACCCCATAGACTATAATGGGCTCCAGTGTGTTTCTGTCCCAAAACTGCAGAGAGAAAAAGTGGAATGGGGGATGAAATCCCTGAACGGTCACCCAACGCAATTGTGACTGTAGCCCAACAGACCTTGACATTTTTGAAAACGTAACTACTGTATGTAAATGAAATGGACAACACTTCAATGTTGGCAGATACAGTCTATGCATATCGATGGGCCCACACACCATTTCATATTGTGTCACCTGTTCTGCAGGTCTGCAATGTGGTCTATGGCAATGCTTTAATCCCTCAGCATTTGGATTGTAATATGCAGGCACTTTTTAGCATACTTTGTGTGTTCCTAAAAACACTTATTATAAACTGAAAAATATGTTCCCACAATGATTCTTCAATCAGAGTCCACAAGAATATATCAGTCAAAAAATTACAAAGTGACTTTTTAGGCTGCGTTCATTACAGTGGAGACGCATCATGGCCAATGTGCTCAGCGATAAAGCTCTAACATACAGACTGATGTGGTGTTTATATGGGCTACAGCTTACCACAGTTTCAGTGTTACAGTGTTGCAGAATATCAGCCCCTTTAATGCTATAATATCTGCACTAAAACTACACAAATCTAAATGTTGGTGAAGTTTTGGTGGCATCATAGACCCATCTTTCTTCCAGTAGGCCTGCAGTGTGTGAAACCAGCCAAAGGCACTGGGATTCATTCGAGCCATAGTAAAAATTATTCCAATTTATCACAACTTGACAATTTAACATGGAATTAAAAAAAACAAAACCTTAAGAACATCCAAAGAAGGTAAGGTCATTGTTCATGTCAGGTAAGGGCAAAATTATTTATAGCTTTATAGAGCACACATCTCCTAACTATAAGTGACGTCCATAATTATTGCTAATCTACATGAACAAATCTAGTAGAACTTAATAGTGGTAATGATCACAGGAATACATAGGAAACAACTATCTACAAAGTACAGTGGTAAAGGTAGCTGGATGCCTTAGATCCTCAACAACCTACCATTGACTGATCTTCCATCACTATGCAGACCTATACCACTAGTTTCTGCACAGAAGACAAAACTCTAGTAGGCAGCACAGGACACTATGGGGGAGATTTATTATCTCCTTACATTGGGTTTCAAACTAGGCGCATGGACATGGGGATCCTCCACCGACACAGGAGATAGCAAGACCAGCATGGAAAACTGTTCACTTAGGTGCGGCTCATAGCATTATATTTGTGCATAAGTATTAAAACATTTATCAAACTTTTGCCACACATTAGGAGAATGTTATTAAAGGGGCTCTATCAGCAAAATGTTGCTGTATGAGCCCCACATATGTGTGAATAGCTTTTAAAAAGGCCATTCAGGCACCATTAATCTTATTTTAAACCCCCCACCGTTTTAAAATAAAACTATAAAAACATATATGTAAATCATACCTTATGCTAGGTTCATACTAGTGTTCTCCTGTCCGTTCTGTGGTTTCCGTCTTCTGCATGCCAGAAGACGGAAACCACAGACCGGGTCCGGCCGTGAGCGGTGGTGAGCGTTTTAGGCTCTCCGCCGCGAAACCGGATTTTTTTATCCGGACACAGAGTACTGCATGTCCGACTCTGTGTCCGGATTATAAAACCCGGTTTCGCGGCGGAGAGCCTAAAACGCTCACCGCCGCTCACGGCCGGACATCTCTCTCACCCATTCAAATGAATGGGTGAGAGAGACTCCTGCAGGTTTCCGTATCCTGCCTCTGTTTTAGGCAGGAAACGGAAACCTCAAGTACGGAGTTCACAACGCTGATGGGAACGAGCCGTTAGCGTGCACGCTGGGCGGTGATGCATGATCCGACGTCATCTTCTGGCACGCCTTCCTCTTCTTTCTTCTTTCGGCGTCGCCCTCCGGTCCTGGCTCTTCCCCGGCTTCTTCGTCTTCTTCTGGTGGTTCAAATCCAATTGGTTGAAATCTGGCGCATGCGCAGTAGCGCTCCCTCTGGAGCTGCTGTGCACTCTCTGGCGCCATTTTTCTCAATGGCAGTGCACACGCGCTGGATTTGATACAATCGGATTTGAACTACCGGAAGAAGATGACGATGAAGCCGGGACCGGAGGGCGTCGCCGAAAGAAGAAAGAAGAGGTAGGCGTGCCAGAAGATGTCGGATCGTGCATCACCACCCAGGGTGCACGCTAAGGTATGATTTACATATATGTTTTTATAGTTTTATTTTAAAATGGTGGGGGGGGGAGTTAAAATAAGATTAGCATTGCCTGAATAATCTTTTTAAAGGCTATTCACGCACATGTGGGGCTCATACAGCAAAATTTTGCTGATAGAGCCCCTTTAAGACTTATTAGCAATCTTAATAAATTCTCCAACAGGCACAAGATGCGCCAGAATTACTAAGTGACTCTGGCCTTATCATTCTTGCACATGTAGGTGTGTGCCTGAACTCAAATCTACATTGGTCGGGAACTGGCATAGATTTCTGATATAACTCATGCCAAGTTCTGGTGTTAGCGGGCTACAGTAAAAAAGCACTGTAGGAATATCCACAGCAGAAATGCATTGTGATTTTTCTTGCAGTACTTTTCACAGAAAGTCTGTAGAGGTTTCCTCTGTGGAAAGTTAACAAGAGGCTACACAGACATGTAGTAAGCTATTCACACGGTTCTTGGTAAGACGAATCTCCCTAACTGAAGTGTTGCACTGTTTTCATAGTTACAAGTATACAAGAGGAGCATGAAGAATCCCCACTTACCTTACTCTAATGTAGAACCAATGAAAGCAAATAATGAAATATAACACAGGTTAGAAAATGCCTTTCTATGCATGCAGCACTGTGATTACTCATAAAAGACGGATGAGGATTAGAGGTAATAAACGATTTTTCATCTCTTATAAAAAGAGAAATTAGAGATGTTACTTTTGTGGTTGCAGACATTCATAATACTTGCTACGTATGCCATGCAATATTTGATCACAATACAGAGATGTACTGAACATTCATGATGTAATGACAAATGTCCAGAGGAGACGGTGAGACTTCATTGTATGTCTAGATTAGATCTGTGTACAATAACATCTTACACAAAAATACTGCAGCGTACATTATGCATTCAGCCATATATATAAGAAAAGATCTCAAACAGAATAAAGCTGTAAATTATTAGAACTGTCTGGAATCTTATCAGTACCACAATATGAGAATTATCATCTGTGGCTGAGAACAAGATCTACACACACATACTAAACATATATGGGTGTGCAAATGTTAAGAAAACAACTTTTTTTTTCTCTCCGTTGTGGCTCTTCTACATTGCAATAGATGCACATGCAAACATTGTGTGACTTCCTTTTGGTGCAGCAGACAAAAGAGAGTGTTTAAGAGCAGGTAAAAGGAAGATGTGCAAAGAATAAACACAGGCAGTTCCAGCAATTTACAAGTGCATATACATAGACAGTGGTAGCTTCTGAAAGGACCTGGTCTGTACATGACATCACGTCAGCCTGTGTCAGGATATATAAAAGGAGGAGCAAACTGGTGTTAACCATTCAAAAAAGCAGTACTTTCTAGATGACAATACAGAGGAATCCAGATTTTTCAGAGAGTTGAGTCAGATTTACTGACAATCACAAAAAAGCTACTTATGCTAAAGTTGCCTGGTAGTTGTTGCTAAAGACAACACATATAGATCTGATTATATAAAGGTAGAGTCACAAATTCCGCATTTACTTTCACTCTAGGAACAGAAAAAAACGGAATGGAAGCTGAGGACTGATCTGATACATGATGGACACTAAAGGATCCTAACCGCTCCTGATAGAACCTCGGAGGCAGATACTGTATGAATGTAGCCTAATACATATGGTGAAAATGTATTTTGGACACTCATTATACCTATGTTTTAGAATATTTTGAAAGGAAAGTGAGAGTAGTTAAAACAATGGTATATATTCCAGAAACTACAAAGTAATACTCAGTTTTCTACCCGTAAAAAAAAAAAACCTTTAAACCTAATGTGCCACGTAGCGGGAAGCAGTAAAAAATGTTTTTTGTCACAAAGTCAGTAGAGGTTTCCTCTGTGGACATTCTGCTTCCATTATACCTATAGGGAAACTTCTGGCGCTTCCGTAGGTGTAATTGACATGCTGCAAAATCGGAGCATGTCCGCTATTTGTATTATTTTGCTAATGTGTGATGGGATTCGCTAGAATCCTATCCACTTTGCAGCGACTGTAAAACGCTGTGTAGGGCCCCAGCCTAAAGCAACAAAGGCCAAAACAAAACCTGTCTGGTAATTAAAGTGTTAAGCCACCCAAAAGTCTTGCAAACGTGATAATTTGGCATGTCTACCATCCCACCCCATCCCTGATATTCGATGTTTTACAGCATAGAAAAATACATGTGATTCCAAATAGTTTTAATCTAACTATATAAATATGACATGTTGCCACCTGGTGGTAAAATGAGACACATTGTTTCATTTCTGTATTGTAAGGATTTTGTTGTTAATATTTCTTTGAAAGATTTTGGAAAACATTTTCTATCAAGCATGATAGTTTGGAGACTTTGGACCTTCTGTCATGTAATAAGTGTATAACAACTGGTTTATGAAATGCTGAAATCAGTATTACTAAGAGGGTGGTCTAACTATTGTTGTTAAAGGGGTTGTCCCATCACAAGGATCCTATCTATACTGCTTGTTAATGTGGATGTAAGACTTTTCCTAAATACATTGCTTCAGCAAAACTGCTTGGTTTGTCCACTATCTTACTTTATTCAATTCTTTGTGGCCACAGCCCTTGACTTAGCTTCTCATGAGTCAAGTGATGTATCTGCTGCTCTCAGGGGGAGGGAGGAGGGGCTAAGTGCAGGGAGCGAGCCTGTGTATTTAGCTATTCCTGTGTCTACACCATGTGACCTAGCTTCCTGCTCTCAGATTGGGGAGAGGAGCTGCTTTCATTTCTTCTGTTCTCCCAGTTATCAGGCTAGCTAATTCAATTGTGTTCATTATGGCAGAGACAGGCAGTCTCTGTATGTAACACAGAATGGAGTTGCTGCTGCCTGTACTTCATAGTCCAATATGGGTGGGCGGAGCTATACACGAATTTGGGGGTGGAGCTAAACAGCAGGTTGCATGTGAAACCCCGCCCACCAAATGATGCAAGAAACCAGGAAGAAAGAAGATTTTACAGCAGTAAAGACTGATGAGTATGCGAGGTGGGAATACCCCTTTAATGTCCATTGTTAGCATCTGTCAGAAAACGTTAACAACGGACACTAACAGATCTGTCAAAAATAAGTTAAAAATCCCAATGATTTCAATGGGATTTGTTACGTAATCTGTTTGCATCAAATTTGTCTCGGGTCTGGTTTTTGGGCAGAGATAATTTGCAGGACTTTTGGCTCCATTCAAAATAACAGACTTATGACTAATGTTAAGTGTCCATTATTTTTTAATATAACGGTCTATGGCTAACAGGCGTATGACAGATGGTAAGGGAGGGTCATTCATTATACCATCCTTAATTCTTGTCTGTTTTTTTCTGTGCATCCTCAGAAAGCAGAACAAACCACTCCCAAAAAACAGACTGCGTAACAGGAAACATTAATGGATGAATTTTTGTCCGTTTTTGCTATTTTTTAAAATATTAAATGGATCCGTTAAAAAAAACCTGACGCGTTATTGTCTGTTTACTACCCTGGTATGATAGGTGTCACGTCCATTTGTTTATTTTAAACAGACCCTACCATAATGTACTTCCAATGGTAACATAAACCTAGCCTAAGTCAGATATAAGAAAATTCTGACTCTTAGGTCAAGTTCGTACATCTGGTTAGGATGTACTTTATCATTTAAAGGGGCTCTATCACTTAATTTCAGCAATATGCGATAGACTTATTGCTGAATAACCTTTAAAAATGCTATTCCGGCCCAGCTACTCATTTAATAAAAGACCCCCGTGTTTTTAAGTTTAACCTATAAAACGTATACTTACCATGCACGGTGGGCGTTTCATGTACTCCTCCACGTCATCCATCGTTGACTCCCTCCTCTGGCTTCTTCTCCGTGAGACGTCTTCCTTCTTTTGCGATGTGCCTAATTTCACTACACAAAAATGGCACCGGAGCGTGCGCAGTAGCATGCGAGGAGTGCACAAAATGCCCATAGTGCATGGTTTTTAAGGTTAAACTTCACAATGTGTGTGTGGGGGTCTTTTATTAAATGAGTAGCGGGGCCAGAATAGCCTTTTAAAGGCTATTCAGCAATATGTCTATCACATATTGCTGAAATTAGGTGATAGATCCCCTTTAATAAAAATACATGTATCCTATACACAGGGACACATCATTCATGTGGTGACCTGAGGCCATTTTTTTCTTAATCAACCACTACATATTATGTTATTACAATAGATAGTGGGTGATAATTTTTTTACTCGCCTGTCCACGCTCCTGTCCAGGCCCAAATCAGCAGCGCTACATCACGATGCTGAAGAATGCAAGAGCACTAAAGTAGTGTATTGTGTTGCATGCTAAAAAAAGGGGTCATTATCGTGTAGTGGGCCCCCCCAAAAAAAGAAGAGGTTTGTATATTGTGTGAGGGCCAAAAAAGGGGGTGATATACTATGTGGGGGCCACATGAGGGTAATTTTTGATCTACCATGGGGGGTGTCCAAATTAGAGGGGGGTCACATCATGCAACCAAAGAAAACTGGGATAAGATCTTTATTTTTTGAATGGGGGGTAACTTAGAGAGGCAAAGTTCACCCCTGCCTATACATCCTATAACTGCATCCTTGACCATAATAGGGATGGGTTCCACGTGTGAATCTAGCATACTAATGTATATATGGAATATCTCTGGGATTTTCTATAAATGTCTCTAATGAGAATACCCCTTTCAATGTGTATAACAAAACTGGAAATAAAGTTGAGACTTTGCATAATGAAAATGCCTAGCGATGTTCAAAACCTTTGCTTGCAGTCATTCCACAGAAGTCTTCATTGTATATAGGTATTCTATTGGATAAAATTTGGTCCAGGTCATGTGTCATCTTGCAATTATGTAATCATCATATGACCAGGGTAGTTTTTTGGTAAGCAGCGATCTTAAAAACTGGAAGGAACACTGTGTATATTCCTTTTGGTATTGATATAGCAGAGTTAACCCAAACTGCTGCAACGTCTTATTACAGAAGACAAAACCAATGAAAAGTCATTTTTTTCTCTTCTCTGATAAGATATCACACTTCAGAAATGTAACCATTTGCAGATGCTTGGCTTAACTCTTATATTATCCATAGTTAGTCTTTACTTAAGGTATTTGTTAATACTTACAACCTGCCTGACCAACATGAAATAAAGAAAAATAAATTATTTCACAAGTTGTAATAGATTAACTTTAAATTGTTACCCTGAATGTGAAAAAATACTCAAATATTATAGCTGAAAATTGTGCCATGCTTTAGGTTTTAGTATCCGATTAATTGTCAACAAATGAAAATGACAAAAATATTTTAATGTATAAGGACAAAAAATAAAGTAATGATAAAGTGTATACACTTGCATGGAAATGGCCACATACAGTACATTCTTATTGTATTGTCAAGATGTCGTCCCATCATTATCATTCATTTATTAGTCATCCAATACCTCACCACAGGTAACAGTCTCTAAGATCTGCTAAATACACTGGACAATTTGTGGAGCAGCAGAGGAAAAGTTCTGACAGAATTACAACTTGCAGAGAGATTTATACACATATAAGGAAGGGTATCATATGTAAAATACAAGAAACTGAGACAGGGAATCAGTAAGGTAAGAAAAGGGAAAAGTTGGGACATGCAATTGTGTAGTAACAGTGACCATTTAGGGTGAGGGCTACTTAACACTGCCAGGAGACCAGAAAGAATATTAATGTCACCATATAATAATAAAAGCATCACTAGAAATATAAAAATAATGACATGTATATTATGCAAAATAAAGATTTCCATGAATCATACATCAATCCAATCATGTGGCTTAGGTCCGGTTCGCATCTGTGTTCGGGTTTCTGTTCAGGGAGTCCACTTGGGGACTTCCCGAACGAAAACCTATACACATTAAAAAGAGGTTACTGGGAAACCTGCAGCCCCCCTAGACTATAATAGGGCCCGTCTTATTTCTGCACAAAACATGCGGAGAGAAAAGTCCTGTAATCAGCACTTTTTTCTCCGCATGTTTCGTGCTGAAACCGAATGGAAATCACATGGACCTCATTATAGTCTATGGGGTCTGTGGGTTTTCTTAGGTAACTGCTATTTAATGCGTATAGGTTTCCATTCAGGGAATCCACAAGTGGACTCTCCGAACAGAAACCCGAATGCAGATGTGAACGGGGCCTAAAAACCCAAATACTTCTCTAGAAAGAATTATGAGTACATTGAGAAAGTTTTAGAGTATTTGCTTATTCCTTTAACATATAGCCTAGGAAATGGATTCAGTTGTAACTGCATTATTATTATCCCTATTCTGCAGATAGTGCTGCTCTTAAATTCCATAGGTTTTATTCTGCTAACATTTCAGAATTGCCAATCCTGTGATAAAGCGATGAGAAACAATTATCCAGCAATCTGTACTTCATCCTATGCCAGTTTTCATCTGTCCTGTGGCAGAGTAAGATGCTCTTAATTTATAAAGAGACTAATGCTTCTCCTATCTCCATAACTTAGGCACGTCTCCTACCCTCTGTGGCATTGTCAGATCTTGTAGCTGGCATAGATTTTAGCTATCATTTATGCCAGTTTCTGATTACTGTTTAGTAAATTGCACCGTTAGGAATACATAAGGTACATACAACTAATATATGCAAAACTTAAATCCCTTCATAAATAAAAGTATCCTAGAGGAGTAATCTATCCCAAAGTGGAATTACTCTATGTTGGCCTGTATAATGGAAAATAACATCAATATTATTGGCCTCAAGTATTAGTGACTGTCTTGAAAGAAAATGTGACTTTGTTTCCCCTAATAACTCTTGTCCTTGACTAGACCACTTTTATTAAACGACATTTATAACAAACGTGACTCATTTAGTATAAAAAAAAAAAGTTGTAGCAATATGCTCCAAATCTATATAAAGGTACAGTTACAGTTGCCTAAACTTCTCTTAAACTTTAAGACACCCTGTAAATTCTAGCTCCTTCCCCATTTCTTGCCACTTTTGCAAATTGTCGTGTGCTGTGTGGCAATTCTTAAAATTTGTTAAAAAGAAGTATTGGCTATGCATAAACTTTATAGTAAATGTTGTCCTCTATCTCTGAGGTCTACGCCAGCGTGTAGATGAAAAAATTACTGGTTATGAAATATTTTTAAATGATGCTATATGTTGGAGATAACTGGAGTTACTTGTTAAAGGGTTTTCTCAAAATTACATATTGATCAAGACATCATCCCAGTGTTGTTTTAGTGCCTTCCATTAAAATAACAGAAAGACACTCAGATCGCACACTCAATAGTGTGAATAAAGCCTTAAAGGGAATGTGTTACCAAAATAGTCTATTCATTCTAAACCAAGTTTTTTTTTTATGAGAAACATTTTTTAAGAATATTTGATTATTTTTTAATCATGTCACACACACACACATATATATATATATATATATATATATATATATATATTTAATAATGATGATATCCTGCTATCTTCACTAAAGCCTCTTACACTTGCTAATTCATTTCAGCAGTGACCTCACTTCTATCACAGACAAGACTGCCATGATCACAATAGGACTTAGCACCTCTACCAATAACACCCATTGTGACACATGATTGTGTCCACTACTGACAATAGATGAGGTCACTGCTTATGTGCTAAACTCTCTGTCTAGAAAATGCTCTCATAAACCTCAATGAGTGAGCTCCAGTCTATTGCTGCATATGGCCATGACTATGTTGTAAAGCATATAATTAAATGCTGCTAACAGAGCAGAGGAGAAGCTCAGGCGAGATGGCGGCCACCATAATCATGTATAGCAAATAGAGTAAAGAAAAAAATCTACAATCAGAAAACAAAAACATGAGAAAAAAAATAAATGTATTTCACTATATGCGTTTAAGAAATAATTTAAAAAAATTGGTCACCCTTTCCTTTTAAAGTCTAATAGATGACGGTGTGGCGTGCTTACTGTTAGGATAGGATGCTCACTGATCATACAACAAATTATTATCCATAATCCACATTTAGGTCGCATTCACACAATCAGTATTTGGAGAGTATTTTGCCTGAGAATTTGTAAGCCAAAACCAGAAGTGGAATCTGCCCAGAATTCTATAAATTACAAATACTGATGCAGAAAACTGATCAATTCCTGCCTGTGTAAGAGCATTCATTTCAGTAGAGATGCCCTTTTGTTGCTTGGAGCCAAGATTCGTTCATTCTCAGGATGTGTTATGAGACTAGCTGTTAAACACCATATATCTAGCTTTTATGACATGAACAGTATTTTGCATCAACCAAACCAGGCAAGGCAGCAAATATTGCACTTACACTTTTTCTCTGTGTAGGTTCTAATTCTGTTTTAGGTTAACAAATACTAATGCAAAATAATTATCGTGTGAAAATGCTCAAAATTACCTTTTTGGGATAACTGCCTTAAACTTGGTCAGCTCAGTCACTATAGAGTATACAGTGATGTGTGTGAAATGTGGATACTTACATA
Organism: Leptodactylus fuscus; assembly: GCF_031893055.1. Taxonomy (NCBI): domain Eukaryota; kingdom Metazoa; phylum Chordata; class Amphibia; order Anura; family Leptodactylidae; genus Leptodactylus; species Leptodactylus fuscus. Next base: position 116,502,578 of record NC_134269.1, read on the forward strand.
TCCACACAGAGATAGATGAATGGGTTTTGGAATGTTTCTATTTAGCAAATATATGAGCATAGCAGATACTCACAGTACAACTTCTACATGGTCCAAAGCCCACTGATCATGACCTGATCCACTGTGGCGTGGCTGCCACCACCGTAATAAGACTCCTTTCATACGGGCTTCTCTGTAGCGAAAGAAAAGTAAGAATTACTCTACACGAATACAGATTACAAGTCAATACTAGTTTTCAATACAGTAAGTAAAGATAAACTGTAATATTGGTGAATACTTTACTATATTGATCCAAAGGGATTTTTTGTGTGTAAACATATTGACAATCTTGTGTGTGATTGGTGGAGGTTTGCTAGCAGAATTTGAATATTGCACATGTTTGTATATACACAGCAGCATAAATAGGGCTAAGCTCCAGTACCAGACACAACTACACATACAGATAACCATTAAAGAACCAGTGAACAGTCTGCTCTGCTTATAGGTGGAGGTCTGCAGGGCAAGGATAGGCTATCAATGTGCGTTCCCAGAAAACCCTTTTGTTAATAAAATCAATTTAACTGTAAATGAAAAATTGTTACTTACAGTGGAATATTGTAAGAAACTCTTTGCGCTTGTATAAAGTCTTTTGGCTGGTGCTGTGCAATGACTTGCCATGTTATCCCGTTATTTACACTGTACTGTAAGAGCACTGCTTTATCTACCGTATTTGCATCACTTAAGTTAGTATTGCAGCTCTCGGTTTGGGAAATGCTTCCGATCTGAAGCACAAACATTATTTTGCTGTTAAAAGAAGCAGAAGCAAAAGAATGCTTAGATAACAATTTATATTTTTCCATTTAGTATCTTAGTGTGAGACTAAATCTGTCATACCTGGCACGGGTCAGATCAAGTGGTTTTGTTATAGCTTGTCTTATTTGGCATCCATTAAAATAAAGGGAGTCTCCATGAGCATAGGGTGCGAGTTGACCACATCCATTTCCAATTGTGCCCCCTTGAATATTTTCCCAATTAATTTCTGTTACCTTTTCAGATTCAAAATTATCTTTAATATAGCTTGGGAGATCATGTCTAAACAATGAGCAATCGTCACCTGCAAAAAAAAAAAAAAAATAAATAAATTTATTTTACTATTTATCGAACATCTGACATTTCATTTGTCCTCTTTGTTCCATCTCAGATTATCAGTAACACAGTCCTGTAATTGTAGCTTTACTATTACCCCTAAGTATTTAAATACAGTATGTCCGCTGCCTTCAACTGATTATGTTCCAGTGTTGCGGAGTACATCTTGGTGCAAGATGTTTGGTAAATTTTTGACTCCCCCTTAAAAATACTGCAAAAGTAAGAATTAACATAGTTAAGTCTGATTTTGTCCCTTGGAGATAAGTGGAGAGGAAGAAACTGACAAATAAACAGAGTAGCTTGGGAATATGAGTCCTCTTCATCAAATTGGAGACAGTTTCTACCATAAGGCTAAGGCCCCACATTGGCTAAGGCCATCTTCTGCAGCAAGAGAGTGTTGTGGGAAAAACCGTGGCAGCAACACATCGCAGTTTTTCCACAGCACTTCACAGAATGTCTGCAGAGGTTTCCTCTGCAGACTTTCTGCTTCCATTATACCTATATGAAAACTACCTGCGCTTTTGCATGTATAATTGACTTGCTGTGATGTCTAAAACCACAATGGTTTTGGAAATTGCAGTGTGTCTGCTGCAAATATTTTTCCACATGGTGTGAATGGGATTCTAGCGCATCCCATCCACCATGCAGGCACTGTAAAATGCTGTGGTTTTGCTGCTGCATTTTTTTGCCGGCCTAAATGTAGCAAATTTTCCACCAGTCTTACATAGTGCATTAAGTTTGCTAAGTAGATCTGCAAATGATGTTTAGAGACACAAACACCTTAGGGGGAGTTCACACGGAATAACGTGCCGCGTGATGTGGCACGTATACGGCGTGTGAGACTTTGCGGGCCGTATACGCTCCCATTGATTTCAATGGGAGCCGGTATCGGATATGCGGCGCTATTTTGCGGCCGCAAAATAACGCGGCGTTTACAATCCACGCTCCCATTGAAATCAATTGGAGTGTATACGGCCCGCAAAATCTCACACGGCGTATACGTGCCACATCACGCGGCACATTACTCCATGTGACCTTACCCTTAATATTAAATAGCTTGTGAGCACCAGTGTATTGGGATGACCTATGACAAGAATATTGAAATTTTTAATGGGAGCCCATCAGTTCTCTTTCGGCAGTCTGACACTTATATAGATTTGTGTATTAGTTTTTTGCTGCTTATAAATTCTGAAGCACATGGTGGCTCCATAAGATGCATTCTTCTCAAACCCCCTACTTATTAAGATTTACAGCACCTTCACAAGTTTTGCCTGGACAGTGATGCCTTGAGACCCTGAATGTGACACCTTGAACTACAACATAACCCCATTCATATGAACAGAGCTATGGAGCAGCTGCCTACATAGCAGAATAACTACCCACTGAGCCATAACTTATAACATTTTAAGAAGGGAATAACACTTTAGTCTCTGATTTATTTATTTATTTTTTTGGATTCACTCTTCTAACAAAATTACCTTGATATCCTTCATCACATATGCAAACAGCTCCAGTTGTACAGTATCCATGTCCACTACAAAGCTTAGGACAAGCTTCACCAATATATACATGATCAACAGCCCAGCTCTGTTTTTCTGACTCATCCCCTTTCTGAATCCAACGGAATTGTGTAGCACTGTGGGATAATAAAAATAGTGACAACTTTTTAGTCTGCAATAAAGGCAGAAACCAGGAACAGTTGCAGAAAAGGTTTTATTGCACACAAAGTTATTGGCAAATCAATTATACTTAAAGGGTTTGGCCACTTTCAGACCAATACTGAGAGACAGATGTTATTATTTGTATAATAAAAAGTTGTACAATTTTCCAATATACTTTCTCTATCAATTCCTCATGGTTTTCTAAATCTCTGCTTGCTGTCATTTCTTCTAGTGGATAAAATCCTGACCATGGTCATGTGATGTACGGTCCATGGTCATGTGATTCTGTGAACAGTAATCATGTGTGTGAAGTCTTTTTCATATTGACTTCACAACAATTGTTTATTTTATAGCATCAGGCCTTACAATACAACTAAGTTCCAACCAATTGGAATAATGCTGTTAAGTTTTGGTTCCAATGAAAATTGCCATACTACATGAGAGGAATGCATACGTTAAATATATTATGTTTATGAACAAAATACCCCGACCCACACAGAAACGTTTGGAATCACATTGTACAACCAGTGGAAATAAAAGAGAGACAACATTTCCAGAGACAGAGTAGGCTGTGTAAAATTAGACAAAATTAGATTTTTTTTATGCTCTTCATGAAGGTAATTTGCACTTTGTAAGAATATTCCACTAATACAGATATGTCTTTGACATTAAAATACAAAACTTCTGCTGTCACCTCAGTTAAAACCTAAAGAGATGCAAATACCAATCATACGAAAAGATTTCAAGTAGAAGATAATCTAAGGAAAATTATTGTTATGTCCTCAATGACTACTGCATACCTGGAGGAAACATAGTCTGGAAGTTGCAGAGTTATTCTTTTCCACACTGAGCTGTTGATAGAGTTATAGATTGTGGCTTCATGGAATTGGAATGGAGAACAGCCAATGCTATTTGATGAGGAAGGAAGACACTGCGTCTGAACCAGCTGCCATAAATCTGTTCTGTTAGAAATAATAAACAGAAGGAAAGGTCAACTAGAGAAACACGATTCTAATGGGAAGTGTTGCAGAGTGTCAAAATGTTATTTTCCACAATGCAAATCAAGGCATTGTATAGTAATGAATAATGAAAAGCATATTTATGAAATGTGCCTTGTCTACATTTCCCTGATGGTCAATTTTTGTATTTTGTATTTGTATTATTTTTAACAAATATAAGATAGTGACAGCTAATTAATATCGACACATATCTAGAAGACTAACCTATTATGTATGGGGGAAAGCTCATTCGTATACTACCTTATAGCAATGTGTTCCAATAAAACTGTAATGCCTCGTTCACATCTATGTTTGGTAATCTGTTCAGGGAGTCCGTATAGGGCCCCCCCCCCCCCCCCCGAATGGAGTGCTGATCGCATTGGCAAGCGGTGTGCAGTGAAAGCACACGGACCCCATAGACTATCATGGGGTCCATGTGCTCTCTGCGCAGTGTCTGCACGGAACATGCGGACAGAAAAGTACTTTGTGATCTGCTTTCATGTCCGCATGATTTGTGTGGACAGCACACGGACCTTATGATAGTCTATGGGGTTTGTGTGCTTTCACTGCACACCATTTGCCAGTGCATTCAGTAGTCTGTTCGTGGGGTCCCCATGTGGACTTCCCGAACGGATTACCAGATGTGAATGAGGAATAATGTAACTATTATCTTGGTAAGTGGCACATATACAGTATATAGTACTGTTCATACATTTTAGGCAGGTATAGAAGGGGAAAAGTTCTGCAAAGTAGGAATGCTTTAAAAAATAGAAGTGCTATTAGTTTTGATTAGTACATTTTTTGTCAATTAACAAATAGCAAAGAGAATGAACAAAAATGAAAAGTAAATTAAATCAATACTTGGTGTGACCACCCTTTGCCATCAAAACAGCACTTGCATAAAGTTGTGGATTTTGTAGTCAGGTGTATACAAAACAGGTGATAATGATCATCATTGTCATATGTAGATGATTGACTGAAACAGCAGTGCAAGTGGCCTAAAACTGCTACAAAGGCGAGGGTGTGTAAGGCCGGGTTCACATAGGAATGCAAGGGCAGTTTTTTGGACCGTATTCTGAGGCGGAGTCCAGCTCAGAATCAGGTCCAAAAAGCAGCTAGCCGCGACTGGATGCTGGTACAGTGCACCAGCATCCAGTCGCGGCATTCCGCTCCGGATTAGGCCCAAATGAATGAGCCTAGTCGGGAAGGAGTGTCGCTAGACGGATGTCCACGGCTGAAAGAGCCGTGGAATCCACCTGAGGAAAGGACATGTTGCTTCTTTTTTCCCGCGAGTGGAAAAAGGAAATAACCATCTCTCATTGAAATGAATGGAAGCCGTTTTTTTGGTCAGGATTTTGACACGGAATCTGTGTCAAAATCCTGATCAAAAAATCCTGTGTGAATAAGACTTAAGACTGTTTCCTTTCACAGGTCATAAGCAAAAGCACTGATGCAAATATTTAAAACATAACATTTATTTATATTATTTAAAAAGGTCCCTTCAAACAAGGTCCTCCTATTAAGACCATATTCATGAGTAGTCACAAATACAATAGACTCAAAAACATACACCGCTCAATTCTCACCAATGCAGCAGAGTCAAGATCCGTCTCTCATATAAAGTAATTTAAAACGGTCTTACCAGGGTTGTCTCACAGGTGGGAGAATCAGATAGGGTCAAGGGTCCAGCAAAGGATTTTTACCTGTAATGCCACCTAAAGTTAACCCTCAGAGCCCAAATAACTCCCGCCCTGACAAGGGCAGTCCACAGCTGCCCCTATATGTCCCTGGTATATTACATATATAGATCCCTAGTCCCTACGCGTTTCCTGGCACCGTCTTGCGCCACTCATCAGGGGACTTTGAATTGCTAGGAAATATCCAAATACTACACTGTCTGCTCACAGTGGTGAGACTAGACTAGACTGACATAGTTAAGCACAGCTAACTGACTACCACATGATGTCTATGATAGCCTTTCACAGGTCATACACCATGGCAAGACTAAGAGGAACAATTTCCCTGTCGCGTTCCTTCCTTTCTAGTGTACCTGGAGAAATTGATGTTATTTGGAAGGTAGATATTGAATTAATTAGATTTCTTTTTTGTTCATTCACTTTGAATTTTGTTATTTGACAAAAATAAAGTATTCTTTCTTTGCAGCAGTTTTTTCATGCCTGCCTAAAACTTTTGCACATAACTGTGAAGATTATTGTTTCACTTGTCTTCTATTTGATTTATGTCTGGATTCTGCAGCAAAATTCTCATCAAATCCGTCCACAATCCATTACAATAGGTTTTTGTAACCCCATTCAAATGCATCAAAAAAGTATCCAACTGGAAAAGTCCTAGATTATCCTCATGTGATACATTTAATTGAATGAGACTAACCCTGGTATTTTCCCCCTTACCTGGCATCTTTTGTATACTCAAGCATAACAGAATGAAGATCTACACATGAATTTGCTTCACAACCCACCACAATCTGAAAAACAGTACGGAAAAAGGAGGACGTTTACAAACTTTATAAAGAATAAAAGTTATATTTTAGTGGTTTTGTTAAAAGGATTTGGGCAAGTCAGAAATTCATCCATACAGAATGGAAAGTGACACAAGATAAATGTAAACGGGAATAACAAGGTGCAATGGGACATAGTCCTAACAATGTAGTGAATAACAGTAAGCATTTACTCCTCCTAACAAATAAATAGAATAGGTCTGTATTCTGGTATATAAGTTATAGAGAAGATAAGATAATCCTTTAACAGTTCCTCCATATAATTCCATTATACACAGCATGTTCTGCACAACTGGATATTATTATTGACAATTTCTCATTGTTAAAGTTAACGTGAAATAATTGATATATATGGTTGGTTATAACTATGCTAAGACCTGTGACCATAGATTTAGCTGAAGCTGATTAGAAAGAAACCACACAGATAATTAATAAATTAACAGAATTATTGGGATTCTTTGATTACTGTAGTCACTGTGCCTTTTTATGGGCATATAGAATATACAGCATAGTCACCTTACATACTGTATTCTGTATCAGCACCATACTCTACTGTAACCTGTAGTATGATATTTTAAAGCAAACGTCCATACCTGGACACTATTTTACTGGAATAAATTCAACATACTTGTGCATATTTATAAATAAAAGTCACTACTTTTCTGGACAGAAACATGGACAGGAATCTCTGCTATCCCCCCACCCCCTCACATACAGTCTGCAGCTGTGTTCTTTCCCCCTCTTTCCTCCTTCACACACTTCCCAAGATACTGGCTGGAGGGGGAGGACACTTTAGAGCCCCATATCTCAGGACTATGAAAATTACCTTGGATTCATTTTAAAGATGACAATCATGATCATCATGATAGCTCTTAAAAAGCTAGCTGTTAGCTGTTAAAAACACTGTCAGGAATTGGGATCTCCCTTGAGACCTCAATGCTGAACATCATTTTTACCAGCAAATCGCTCCGCATCTGTAAGGGTTATCATCATGATCTTGGTATCATTTAAAATAAATCCAAGAACATCTGCATAGTTCAAATGGATCCTGAGAGATAAGCATAAGTAGCAAGGACATATTTACATACATTACATACATCCTTTGCAAGTGAAGTGCCACATATAAATACGTGGATGGGATGGAGAGGGTTAAAGCCAGTGCAAAGTTCAACAGTATTGATAAATATGCCCCACTGTGCTGATTCTTTTTCAGTTTTACCTGTTTGATGGGTTGGCTTTGCTTTTCTGATAATGAGTTTCAAATAATGTACTTAACCATAGAGTGAAATATTAACATTTAGGCTTTCCACAGCCACCACTATGGAAAATGTAGGCACTTACAGGCCAGTTAATGTACAAGTGTACACTAGTGTATAAAGGTGGAGCAAACACTATACAGACATATTAAGAAATTAGAGGGGTAGTCTCAGCTGGACAGTTATATTGGCATGATAATCCTTAAATGGCCAATACATCTGGGATCCATCTTTAGAACCAGCATCTCTCTCAAGGCAGCCTGTAACATTATTTTTCTGAACTTCCATACAAGGGAACTAAGAAACCCAGGCATACACGCCCATGTCTCCCTTTTCTGCGTTCATGAGAGGTCCAGTAATCCATATACTCAAGATAGAGCGCAGGTCCTAGAAGAGGCTAGAGGAGGGAATATTTATGACATATCATGTGATTATAGCCATGAATACCCAAATGGGAATACCCTTTTACTCAGTACAGAATGCTGACCTCAAAAAAGGGACACAGTTTTCACAGATGGATTTTCACTTATGTGTATGGCTGGATATAAATCTTACCCTGAACTGCATCATATAGCCAGGTTGTATAATTAGCTCTCTGGACGACAGTATGTTGTGTGTTTTGTCCTTCTTTTTGTTTGGCCAATAAAGATGAAATGATGGGTTGCCACAGAAACCAGCTGTTCTTACAGCATTGGGGTAGAAACTCCAGTGTTCATCATGGGACGTACCTTCTAGTAGGAGAACAAATATGAATTATTTTCTGATATCACAGATAGTATCACAGGGAGCTGAAAATATGTCAATAAAATTCAATCGGTCATTTCCAAGAACTAACAAAATTGTGTTCTGTATAGCATTAGCACTATAACATTGTCTATTCACAGTGATATAACACAGTTATAAACATACCATCATCAAATGTGTCAACAAGTTGGCTCGGGTTAATCTCAGCACCCCCAATTAATATGTTATCAAGGGCCCACTGAGACCGATCTGGACCTGGAACAATATAACCATTGCTGATGGTAAAGGGCTGCCACCATCGCAAGCGAGTTGTGTTGGTCTGGGCATGCTCTGGAAGAAGAATGTAATCATAGCGGACCTCCATGTATTTTTGGTAATCCATCTCATGAAGCAGCGTCCAAGAGATACCTACAAAAAGTACAAAAAGAAAAAAAATGCAGTTTTTCCTAGTCAGTTAGTTGGCAGATTTTTTACAAGTGAATGTATATCTACATTAAAATAAGTAGAAAAATGGACAGGACTCCAAACCCATTGGCTGTGACAGGTTTTAGTATTTAGTACGGCTCTGGACTTCTTTTTGTTTTACATTAAAACAAGGATATAAAAGTAATGCTGATTTAGAGGAATGGATCAGAATATGTCTCTAAATACATAATATTACTACTAGAGATGAGCGAACAGTGTTCTATCGAATTCATGTTCGATCGGATATTAGGCTGTTCGGCATGTTCGAATCGAATCGAACACCGCGTGGTAAAGTGCGCCATTACTCGATTCCCCTCCCACCTTCCCTGGCGCCTTTTTTGCTCCAATAACAGCGCAGGGTAGGTGGGACAGGAACTACGACACCGGTGACGTTGAAAAAAGTAGGCAAAACCCATTGGCTGCCGAAAACATGTGACCTCTAATTTAAAAGAACAGCGCCGCCCAGGTTCGCGTCATTCTGAGCTTGCAATTCACCGAGGACGGAGGTTTCCGTCCAGCTAGCTAGGGCTTAGATTCTGGGTAGGCAGGGACAGGCTAGGATAGGAAGGAGAAGACAACCAACAGCTCTTATAAGAGCTAAATTCCAGGGAGAAGCTTGTCAGTGTAACGTGGCACTGACGGGCTCAATCGCCGCAACCCAGCTTTCCCAGCATCCTGAATGGAATACACTGTCAGTGTATTCCCGTATACCCGATATATACCCCGATACCCGTTCCAACGGTGTGCCCCCCCACCTTCACCCCAGAAATACCCTGCAAGTCCCCTAGCAATAGAATTGGGGCTATATACACCCACAATTTTTACTACTGGTATACAGTGCCATTGTCTGACTGGGAATTCAAAGAATATATTGGGAATACAAATACCCTCATTTCTTGCTACTGCCATATAGTGCCAGTGTCTGACTGGGAATTCAAAGAATATATTGGGGTTACGTGCACCCACAATTTTTACTACTGGTATACAGTGCCATTGTCTGACTGGGAATTCAAAGAATATATTGGGAATACAAATACCCTCATTTCTTGCTACTGCCATATAGTGCCAGTGTCTGACTGGGAATTCAAAGAATATATTGGGGTTACGTGCACCCACAATTTTTACTACTGGTATACAGTGCCATTGTCTGACTGGGAATTCAAAGAATATATTGGGAATACAAATACCCTCATTTCTTGCTACTGCCATATAGTGCCAGTGTCTGACTGGGAATTCAAAGAATATATTGGGGTTACGTGCACCCACAATTTTTACTACTGGTATACAGTGCCATTGTCTGACTGGGAATTCAAAGAATATATTGGGGTTATAAATACCCTCATTTCTTGCTACTGCCATATAGTGCCAGTGTCTGACTGGGAATTCAAAGAATATATTGGGGTTACGTGCACCCACAATTTTTACTACTGGTATACAGTGCCATTGTCTGACTGGGAATTCAAAGAATATATTGGGAATACAAATACCCTCATTTCTTGCTACTGCCATATAGTGCCAGTGTCTGACTGGGAATTCAAAGAATATATTGGGGTTACGTGCACCCACAATTTTTACTACTGGTATACAGTGCCATTGTCTGACTGGGAATTCAAAGAATATATTGGGAATACAAATACCCTCATTTCTTGCTACTGCCATATAGTGCCAGTGTCTGACTGGGAATTCAAAGAATATATTGGGGTTATAAATACCCTCATTTCTTGCTACTGCCATATAGTGCCAGTGTCTGACTGGGAATTCAAAGAATATATTGGGGTTACGTGCACCCACAATTTTTACTACTGGTATACAGTGCCATTGTCTGACTGGGAATTCAAAGAATATATTGGGAATACAAATACCCTCATTTCTTGCTACTGCCATATAGTGCCAGTGTCTGACTGGGAATTCAAAGAATATATTGGGGTTACGTGCACCCACAATTTTTACTACTGGTATACAGTGCCATTGTCTGACTGGGAATTCAAAGAATATATTGGGGTTATAAATACCCTCATTTCTTGCTACTGCCATATAGTGCCAGTGTCTGACTGGGAATTCAAAGAATATATTGGGGTTACGTGCACCCACAATTTTTACTACTGGTATACAGTGCCATTGTCTGACTGGGAATTCAAAGAATATATTGGGAATACAAATACCCTCATTTCTTGCTACTGCCATATAGTGCCAGTGTCTGACTGGGAATTTAAAGAATATATTGGGGTTACGTGCACCCACAATTTTTACTACTGGTATACAGTGCCATTGTCTGACTGGGAATTCAAAGAATATATTGGGGTTATAAATACCCTCATTTCTTGCTACTGCCATATAGTGCCAGTTTCTGACTGGTAATTCAAAGAATATATTGGGGTTACGTGCACCCACAATTTTTACTACTGGTATACAGTGCCATTGTCTGACTGGGAATTCAAAGAATATATTGGGAATACAAATACCCTCATTTCTTGCTACTGCCATATAGTGCCAGTGTCTGACTGGGAATTCAAAGAATATATTGGGGTTACGTGCACCCACAATTTTTACTACTGGTATACAGTGCCATTGTCTGACTGGGAATTCAAAGAATATATTGGGAATACAAATACCCTCATTTCTTGCTACTGCCATATAGTGCCAGTGTCTGACTGGGAATTCAAAGAATATATTGGGGTTACGTGCACCCACAATTTTTACTACTGGTATACAGTGCCATTGTCTGACTGGGAATTCAAAGAATATATTGGAAATACAAATACCCTCATTTCTTGCTACTGCCATATAGTGCCAGTGTCTGACTGGGAATTCAAAGAATATATTGGGGTTACGTGCACCCACAATTTTTACTACTGGTATACAGTGCCATTGTCTGACTGGGAATTCAAAGAATATATTGGGAATACAAATACCCTCATTTCTTGCTACTGCCATATAGTGCCAGTGTCTGACTGGGAATTCAAAGAATATATTGGGGTTACGTGCACCCACAATTTTTACTACTGGTATACAGTGCCATTGTCTGACTGGGAATTCAAAGAATATATTGGGAATACAAATACCCTCATTTCTTGCTACTGCCATATAGTGCCAGTGTCTGACTGGGAATTCAAAGAATATATTGGGGTTACGTGCACCCACAATTTTTACTACTGGTATACAGTGCCATTGTCTGACTGGGAATTCAAAGAATATATTGGGGTTATAAATACCCTCATTTCTTGCTACTGCCATATAGTGCCAGTTTCTGACTGGTAATTCAAAGAATATATTGGGGTTACGTGCACCCACAATTTTTACTACTGGTATACAGTGCCATTGTCTGACTGGGAATTCAAAGAATATATTGGGAATACAAATACCCTCATTTCTTGCTACTGCCATATAGTGCCAGTGTCTGACTGGGAATTCAAAGAATATATTGGGAATACAAATACCCTCATTTCTTGCTACTGCCATATAGTGCCAGTTTCTGACTGGTAATTCAAAGAATATATTGGGGTTACGTGCACCCACAATTTTTACTACTGGTATACAGTGCCATTGTCTGACTGGGAATTCAAAGAATATATTGGGGTTATAAATACCCTCATTTCTTGCTACTGCCATATAGTGCCAGTGTCTGACTGGGAATTCAAAGAATATATTGGGGTTACGTGCACCCACAATTTTTACTACTGGTATACAGTGCCATTGTCTGACTGGGAATTCAAAGAATATATTGGGAATACAAATACCCTCATTTCTTGCTACTGCCATATAGTGCCAGTGTCTGACTGGGAATTCAAAGAATATATTGGGGTTACGTGCACCCACAATTTTTACTACTGGTATACAGTGCCATTGTCTGACTGGGAATTCAAAGAATATATTGGGAATACAAATACCCTCATTTCTTGCTACTGCCATATAGTGCCAGTGTCTGACTGGGAATTCAAAGAATATATTGGGGTTACGTGCACCCACAATTTTTACTACTGGTATACAGTGCCATTGTCTGACTGGGAATTCAAAGAATATATTGGGAATACAAATACCCTCATTTCTTGCTACTGCCATATAGTGCCAGTGTCTGACTGGGAATTCAAAGAATATATTGGGGTTACGTGCACCCACAATTTTTACTACTGGTATACAGTGCCAATTTCTAACTAGGAATTCAAAATGCGCAAGGCTCCCGGAAAGGGACGTGGACGAGGCCGTGGGCGAGGTCGGGGGAATGGTTCTGGGGAGCAAGGTAGCAGTGAAGCCACAGGGCGTCCCGTGCCTACTCCTGTGGGGCAGCAAGCATTGCGCCACTCCACAGTGCCAGGGTTGCTTGCCACATTAACTAAACTGCAGGGTACAAACCTTAGTAGGCCCGAGAACCAGGAACAGGTCTTGCAATGGCTGTCAGAGAACGCTTACAGCACATTGTCCAGCAGCCAGTCAGACTCTGCCTCCTCTCCTCCTATTACCCAACAGTCTTGTCTTCCTTCCTCCCAAAATTCCGAAGCTTTACAGAACAATAACCCAAACTGTCCCTGCTCCCCAGAGCTGTTCTCCGCTCCTTTCATTGTCCCTCAACCTGCCTCTCCACGTCACGATTCCATGAACCTAACAGAGGAGCATCTGTGTCCAGATGCTCAAACACTAGAGTCTCCTCCATCTCCGTTCGATTTGGTGGTGGATGACCAGCAACCCACCCTCATCGACGATGATGTGACGCAGTTGCCGTCAGGGCATCCAGTTGACCGGCGCATTGTGCGGGAGGAGGAGATGAGACAGGAGTTGGAAGAGGAAGTGGTGGATGATGAGGACACTGACCCGACCTGGACAGGGGGGATGTCAAGCGGGGAAAGTAGTGTGGATGTTGAGGCAGGTGCAGCACCAAAAAGGGTAGCTAGAGGCAGAGGCAGAGGTCAGCAGCTTAGGCGAAGCCAGGCCACACCCGGAATCTCCCAAGATGTTCCAGTTCGTACCCAGCCCCGAAAAACTCCCACCTCGAGGGCACGTTTCTCGAAGGTGTGGAGTTTTTTCAAGGAATGCGCCGAGGACAGATATAGTGTTGTCTGCACAATTTGCCTCTCGAAATTGATTAGGGGCTCTGAGAAGAGCAACCTGTCCACCACTTCAATGCGCCGTCATTTGGAATCCAAGCACTGGAATCAGTGGCAGGCAGCAACGGCAGGACAAAGGCCGCCTGCCGTTCACGCCACTGCCACTGCCTCTGCCACTGCCTCTGCCTCTGCCACTGCCACTGCTGACTGTGCTGGCGATGCACTCCAGAGGACGAGCCAGGACACCACTTCATCTGCCTCCGCCACTTTGTTGACTTCTACCTCATCCTCCCCTGGTCCTGTCTTATCTCCTTCTCCTGCACCATCAAAGGCACCATCAGGCGTTTCTTTACAACAACCCACCATCTCTCAGACATTGGAGCGGCGGCAGAAATACACTGCTAACCACCCACACGCGCAAGCCTTGAACGCCAACATCGCTAAACTGCTGGCCCAGGAGATGTTGGCGTTCCGGCTTGTTGAAACTCCCGCCTTCCTGGACCTGATGGCAACTGCGGCACCTCGCTATGCCGTCCCTAGCCGTCACTACTTCTCCCGGTGTGCCGTCCCCGCCTTGCACCAGCACGTGTCACTCAACATCAGGCGGGCCCTTAGTTCCGCACTTTGCACAAAGGTCCACTTGACCACCGACGCGTGGACAAGTGCATGCGGACAGGGACGCTACATTTCACTGACGGCACACTGGGTGAATGTAGTTGAGGCTGGGACTGCTTCCCAAACTGGCCCGGTGTACCTCGTCTCCCCGCCTAACATTCCTGGCAGGGACACGAGAAGAACACCCCCCTCCTCCTCCTCCTCTACCGCCTCCTCCTCCGCCACCGCCTCCTCCTCCGCCACCGCCTCCTCCTCCGCTGTTAGATTGACCCCAGCTACGAGTTGGAAACGTTGCAGCACTGGCGTTGGTAGACGTCAGCAGGCTGTGCTGAAGCTGATCAGCTTGGGGGACAGACAGCACACTGCCTCCGAGGTGAGGGATGCCCTCCTCGATGAGACGGCAATATGGTTTGAGCCGCTGCACCTGGGCCCAGGCATGGTCGTTTGTGATAACGGCCGGAACCTGGTAGCAGCTCTGGAGCTTGCCGGACTCCAACATGTTCCATGCCTGGCCCACGTCTTCAACCTAGTGGTGCAACGTTTCCTAAAGAGCTACCCCAATGTTCCAGAGCTACTGGTGAAAGTGCGGCGCATGTGCGCCCACTTTCGCAAGTCGACAGTAGCCGCTGCTAGCTTAAAATCTCTCCAGCAACGCCTGCATGTGCCACAACACCGGCTTTTGTGCGACGTCCCCACACGCTGGAACTCAACGTTTCAGATGTTGAATAGAGTGGTTGAGCAGCAGAGACCTTTGATGGAATACCAGCTACAAAACCCTAGGGTGCCACAAAGTCAGCTGCCTCAGTTTCACATCCATGAGTGGCCATGGATGAGAGACCTTTGTGACATCCTACGGGTCTTTGAGGAGTCCACAAGGAGGGTGAGCTCTGAGGATGCGATGGTGAGCCTTACAATCCCGCTCTTGTGTGTTCTGAGAGAATCCCTGATTGACATCAGGGATAACTCAGATCACACAGAGGAGTTAGGGATAGCATCCGATCCGTCACAGCTGGAGAGTAGGTCCACACATCTGTCCGCTTCACTGCGTTTAATGGAGGAGGAGGAGGAGGAGGAGGAGGAGGAAGAAGAGTTGTCCGATGATGTGATGGTGATACAGGAGGCTTCCGGGCAACTTCGAATCGTCCCATTGTTGCAGCGCGGATGGGTAGACATGGAGGATGAGGAGGAAATGGAGATTGAACTTTCCGGTGGGGCCAGAGGAGTCATGCCAACTAACACTGTGGCAGACATGGCTGAGTTCATGTTGGGGTGCTTTACAACCGACAAGCGTATTGTCAAAATCATGGAGGACAACCAGTACTGGATCTTTGCTATCCTTGACCCCCGGTATAAAAACAACATCTCGTCTTTTATTCCGGTAGAGGGGAGGGCCAATCGCATCAATGCTTGCCACAGGCAATTGGTGCAGAATATGATGGAGATGTTTCCAGCATGTGACGTTGGCGGCAGGGAGGGCAGTTCCTCCAGTAGGCAACCAAGTTCTCACCGGTCCACACAAACGAGGGGCACACTGTCTAAGGTCTGGGACACCTTGATGGCACCCCCTCGCCAAAGTGCCGCCACGGAGGGTCCTAGTGTCACCAGGCGTGAGAAGTATAGGCGCATGTTGCGGGAATACCTTTCCGACCACAGCTCTGTCCTCTCCGACCCCTCTGCGCCCTACACGTATTGGGTGTCGAAGTTGGACCTGTGGCTTGAACTTGCCCTATATGCCTTGGAGGTGCTGTCCTGTCCTGCCGCCAGCGTCCTATCTGAGAGGGTGTTCAGTGCAGCCGGTGGCATCATCACTGACAAGCGCACCCGTCTGTCAGCTGAGAGTGCCGACCGGCTCACTTTGATAAAAATGAACCACCACTGGATAGAGCCTTCATTTTTGTGCCCACCTGTGTAAAGCACCCCAACATGAAACTCCATGTCTGTACTCAACCTCTCCAATTCCTCCGCATCCTCATACTCATCCACCATAAGCGTTGCACAATTCTGCTAATACTAGGCTCCCTCCAACATGATTTCCCCCAACTCTGCTGGTTAGAGGCTCCCTCCACCCTGATTTCCACCAACTCTGCTGGTTAGAGGCTCCCTCCACCCTGCTTTCCCACAACTCTGCTGGTTAGAGGCTCCCTCCACCATGAATTTGCCCAAACTGGGCTGTTTAGAGGCTCCCTCCACCATGAATTGGTCCAAACTGGGGTTTTTAGAGGCTCCCTCCACCATGAATTGGTCCAAACTTGGCTGTTTAGAGGCTCCCTCCACCATGAATTGGTCCAAACTGGGCTGGTTAGAGGCTCCCTCCACCATGAATTGGTCCAAACTGGGGTGGTTAGAGGCTCCCTCCACCATTAATTGGTCCAAACTGGGCTGGTTAGAGGCTCCCTCCACCATTAATTGGTCCAAACTGGGCTGGTTAGAGGCTCCCTCCACCATGAATTGGTCCAAACTGGGCTGTTTAGAGGCTCCCTCCACCATGAATTTGCCCAAACTGGGCTGGTTAGAGGCTCCCTCCACCATGAATTGGTCCAAACTGGGGTTTTTAGAGGCTCCCTCCACCATGAATTGGTCCAAACTTGGCTGTTTAGAGGCTCCCTCCACCATGAATTGGTCCAAACTGGGCTGGTTAGAGGCTCCCTCCACCATGAATTGGTCCAAACTGGGCTGTTTAGAGGCTCCCTCCACCATGAATTGGTCCAAACTGGGCTGGTTAGAGGCTCCCTCCACCATGAATTTCCCAAAACTTGGCTGTTTAGAGGCTCCCTCCACCATTAATTGGTCCAAACTGGGCTGGTTAGAGGCTCCCTCCACCATGAATTTGCCCAAACTGGGCTGTTTAGAGGCTCCCTCCACCATGAATTGGTCCAAACTGGGCTGGTTAGAGGCTCCCTCCACCATGAATTTGCCCAAACTGGGCTGTTTAGAGGCTCCCTCCACCATGAATTTGCCCAAACTGGGCTGGTTAGAGGCTCCCTCCACCATGAATTGGTCCAAACTGGGGTTTTTAGAGGCTCCCTCCACCATGAATTGGTCCAAACTTGGCTGTTTAGAGGCTCCCTCCACCATGAATTGGTCCAAACTGGGGTGGTTAGAGGCTCCCTCCACCATTAATTGGTCCAAACTGGGCTGGTTAGAGGCTCCCTCCACCATTAATTGGTCCAAACTGGGCTGGTTAGAGGCTCCCTCCACCATGAATTTGCCCAAACTGGGCTGTTTAGAGGCTCCCTCCACCATGAATTTGCCCAAACTGGGCTGGTTAGAGGCTCCCTCCACCATGAATTGGTCCAAACTGGGGTTTTTAGAGGCTCCCTCCACCATGAATTGGTCCAAACTTGGCTGTTTAGAGGCTCCCTCCACCATTAATTGGTCCAAACTGGGCTGGTTAGAGGCTCCCTCCACCATGAATTGGTCCAAACTGGGGTGGTTAGAGGCTCCCTCCACCATGAATTGGTCCAAACTGGGCTGGTTAGAGGCTCCCTCCACCATGAATTTGCCCAAACTGGGCTGTTTAGAGGCTCCCTCCACCATGAATTTGCCCAAACTGGGCTGGTTAGAGGCTCCCTCCACCATGAATTGGTCCAAACTGGGGTTTTTAGAGGCTCCCTCCACCATGAATTGGTCCAAACTTGGCTGTTTAGAGGCTCCCTCCACCATGAATTGGTCCAAACTGGGGTGGTTAGAGGCTCCCTCCACCATTAATTGGTCCAAACTGGGCTGGTTAGAGGCTCCCTCCACCATTAATTGGTCCAAACTGGGCTGGTTAGAGGCTCCCTCCACCATGAATTGGTCCAAACTGGGGTGGTTAGAGGCTCCCTCCACCATTAATTGGTCCAAACTGGGCTGGTTAGAGGCTCCCTCCACCATTAATTGGTCCAAACTGGGCTGGTTAGAGGCTCCCTCCACCATGAATTGGTCCAAACTTGGCTGTTTAGAGGCTCCCTCCACCATGAATTGGTCCAAACTGGGGTGGTTAGAGGCTCCCTCCACCATGAATTGGTCCAAACTGGGCTGGTTAGAGGCTCCCTCCACCATGAATTGGTCCAAACTGGGGTGGTTAGAGGCTCCCTCCACCATTAATTGGTCCAAACTGGGCTGGTTAGAGGCTCCCTCCACCATTAATTGGTCCAAACTGGGCTGGTTAGAGGCTCCCTCCACCATGAATTGGTCCAAACTGGGCTGTTTAGAGGCTCCCTCCACCATGAATTTGCCCAAACTGGGCTGGTTAGAGGCTCCCTCCACCATGAATTGGTCCAAACTGGGGTTTTTAGAGGCTCCCTCCACCATGAATTGGTCCAAACTTGGCTGTTTAGAGGCTCCCTCCACCATTAATTGGTCAAACTGGGCTGGTTAGAGGCTCCCTCCACCATGAATTGGTCCAAACTGGGTTTTTTAGAGGCTCCCTCCACCATGAATTTGCCCAAACTGGGCTGTTTAGAGGCTCCCTCCACCATGAATTGGTCCAAACTGGGCTGGTTAGAGGCTCCCTCCACCATGAATTTCCCAAAACTTGGCTGTTTAGAGGCTCCCTCCACCATTAATTGGTCCAAACTGGGCTGGTTAGATGCTCCCTCCACCATGAATTGGTCCAAACTTGGCTGTTTAGAGGCTCCCTCCACCATTAATTGGTCCAAACTGGGCTGGTTAGAGGCTCCCTCCACCATGAATTGGTCCAAACTGGGTTTTTTAGAGGCTCCCTCCACCATGAATTTGCCCAAACTGGGCTGTTTAGAGGCTCCCTCCACCATGAATTGGTCCAAACTGGGCTGGTTAGAGGCTCCCTCCACCATGAATTTCCCAAAACTTGGCTGTTTAGAGGCTCCCTCCACCATTAATTGGTCCAAACTGGGCTGGTTAGAGGCTCCCTCCACCATGAATTTGCCCAAACTTGGCTGTTTAGAGGCTCCCTCCACCATGAATTTGCCCAAACTGGGCTGTTTAGAGGCTCCCTCCACCATGAATTGGTCCAAACTGGGCTGGTTAGAGGCTCCCTCCACCATGAATTTGCCCAAACTGGGCTGTTTAGAGGCTCCCTCCACCATGAATTTGCCCAAACTGGGCTGGTTAGAGGCTCCCTCCACCATGAATTGGTCCAAACTGGGGTTTTTAGAGGCTCCCTCCACCATGAATTGGTCCAAACTTGGCTGTTTAGAGGCTCCCTCCACCATGAATTGGTCCAAACTGGGGTTTTTAGAGGCTCCCTCCACCATGAATTGGTCCAAACTGGGGTGGTTAGAGGCTCCCTCCACCATTAATTGGTCCAAACTGGGCTGGTTAGAGGCTCCCTCCACCATTAATTGGTCCAAACTGGGCTGGTTAGAGGCTCCCTCCACCATGAATTGGTCCAAACTGGGGTTTTTAGAGGCTCCCTCCACCATGAATTTGCCCAAACTGGGCTGGTTAGAGGCTCCCTCCACCATGAATTGGTCCAAACTGGGTTTTTTAGAGGCTCCCTCCACCATGAATTTGCCCAAACTGGGCTGGTTAGAGGCTCCCTCCACCATGAATTGGTCCAAACTGGGGTTTTTAGAGGCTCCCTCCACCATGAATTTGCCCAAACTGGGGTGTTTAGAGGCTCCCTCCACCATGAATTTGCCCAAACTCTGCTGGTTAGAGGCTCAATCCACCCTGATTTTCAAAACAAATGTTGGTGCCAACCTCAACTTACTACAAGGGCCAAATTCACTGCTGGTGACAAGCTCTCCTCACTGCAAGTGCCAAATACACATGTTTCAAGGTGTTTTCCTACTGTCAGAGAGGTGGTATTGAGTGTGTAAAGTGTGTAGTTGTTAGGCTGTGATGTTGGGGTAATAGAGGGTCTTTGGTGTGTTAGATGCCCCCAGACATGCTTCCCCTGCTGTCCCAGTGTCATTCCAGAGGTGTTGGCATCATTTCCTGGGGTGTCATAGTGGACTTGGTGACCCTCCAGACACGGATTTGGGTTTCCCCCTTAACGAGTATCTGTTCCCCATAGACTATAATGGGGTTCGAAACCCGTTCGAACACACGAACATTGAGCGGCTGTTCGAATCGAATTTCGAACCTCAAACATTTTAGTGTTCGCTCATCTCTAATTACTACTAAATTATCACTTGGTCTGTATCATTGGTTGAGCTTTTTTTTTTTTTTTTTTTTGTAACAGGTTCTTCAACATAATTTCTTCTTTTTAGGCCATTTACATCATATGCTTAACATCCATTTACTGAGTCCGTGTAGCGGATGCAAAAACCAGATGAAAGCAGATGCAATGTCCATTTGTTTATAGAAGATCTGTTACATAGTTGTTAATGACGTGAAATGAATAGCTCTTTACAGAGTAACATATATCCAGTAAAACTCACCTCCATCAATTGAATAATCTAAAAGAACACCTTCTTTTCTACATGTTGGTCTATGGCAAGACGTTATATTCTCACTGCCAATCCTTGCCCAGTATTGAACAAACCTAGAAGAAATATTTGTTTCAATCTTAGTGATGTACATTGTACTGAATGTACTGAATACATTAGTCAGTAGAGTATTTCAGCAATTTATGAAAAGAAGACTTGATCCAGATGAGCCTTACTTTGCACCCCTTAAATCTAGATCCTGGGTGACTGTTTGGCGAATGGCAGATGACCAAAAATAAAGAGCAGTGTCCTCAGCCAGGATGCCACAATCGATACATGTTTTTCCCCCCTCCATAGACAGCCAGGAATCAGGTTTCAGTTCATCACTGTCAAAGCGCTCCTTTAGAAAGGTCTGTAAAGCAGAAGAATCAATTTACAATGGATAAAATAAAGAAATAACATGAATAAAATTGAGTTTCTTTGTCTACGTATAGATTTTACTCCAAAGAATTATTACAAGACCAGTGATTGCAAACATTGGTCGCTTTTGTCATTTAGTTTTAGGCTAAGGACCCACATAATGGAAAAGCAACTTTTTTTGTTGCAGATTTTGCAGCGTTTTTTTGAGCCAAAGCCAAGAATCGCTACAAAAGGAATGGGGAATATATAGGAAGCTCTTATACTTCTACCATCTGCTCAATCCACTCCTGGTTTTCGCTTAAAAAACCACTTCAAAATCTACAACAAAAAACAGCTGTGTTTCCGCAACGTGGGACCTTAGCCTTGGGAAGTTAACATTCAGACCCCACTGATAAAACTCTTGACATGTCACTTTTGAATGTACAGGTACTCTTAAGCTAAGAATGTGCAAGGTGGTGTTCAGTATCAATGTCAGTTTCAATGCACTTAGCCAGAAAACGAGTGTAATTGATATACCGTAATATATCTCCCTACTATCCAATACAAAATAAAGGAGTAGATTAATTAATAGTGTTGTAGGATAAATGCATTTATTAACTGCGCCAAAGTTGTTGAGCTAGCATGATAAACTTACTGCAGCTCACTAGGAATGTACTGTAGGTAAGTTTAGTAACCCCATTTCATCGGTGGAACACATCTCTAGTAAGTTTGATACTTTTCCTACTTATTTTAATCCACACAATTTCACAATTTTTATTACAAACTTTTAAAACTTTGCAGCAGGTTTCTGCTGCCTTTGCCTAGTATATTTCCATGAATGTTTTACTCACTTTTAGTGGATGGGACAGATAACAGTTTGGCCCAGAATATCCTGGATCACAAATGCATTGTTCCTTTAAGCAATCCCCATGTCCCTTACAGTTGTCCAAGCAGCCAGGTCCAATGTACAAATTGTCAATTCCCCATTGCATGTCGGAATACTTTTGGTAAAATCGGAATCTGACAGGACTACAAAGAAAAGAAGTGTTAAAACAGCTATACAAAAACTGCTATGTTATTGTAAAGTAACCTAGAGAAAAGTTAAAGAAATGGGAAAAAAGAGAAGACTATGGTTTCTGTCCTTTATACAAAAGAGTACAGGTTGCTTCAGTTTGACATGAGAAACAAACAAAAATGTATGGCTGACACTGAAGAAATTGTATATATGTGACATATTAGTTTGGGAAATGGTTAAATCACATCTATTCTCAGCATGTGTCATATGGCTGGTGTGTGGCACATCATGATACACAGACAGATGGGAAAGGTAACTAATATACAATTCAATGTAATAGCAAATTCTACAACATGAAAAGTACACTAGGGTTTCATTAACTTCTTCACCTCACCAGTCAATCCGTCATCACACTGTGGCATCGCTGGCAAAGAAATACTACCACGGAGTGTGAAACAAATATGGCTGTGAACATAATATCCTCACCAGTGACAACCAAATACTACAGTACAGCAGAACACGATTTCTGCACTGAACATTCGGAAAGGAAAGTAGATTGTGAAGTACTTTCCTGTCTGCATGTTCTGTGTGGAGACCTGGCAGCAAGCATATGGACCCCATTATAGTCTATGGGTATCTGTGTGCTTTTACTACACAGCGCTTGCAAATGCATTTTGGTATTCCGTGAGGGGAGGGGGGGGGCTTGGTCCCCATGCGGACTCCTCCTGAACGGAATACAAACACAGATGTGAACGAGGGGTTACTTTTATATGTATTCTAGGGAACGTACTTTTTTAAAAAATGTTTTACATGCAACTGTAATTGCTATAATATATCTAAAACAACAACAGCTACGTTCATGCGACCTAACTCATAAACAAGTAGCAGATAAGTAAGGAATCCAGAGCACCAAGTCACGTACATAGAACAGAAACAGACCTCATGGCACTTTCATATACTTTTTCAGAAGTTCATTGACTCACTTTCCAATTAGGTTAACAGGCAGAGGATAGATGACACGTTTCCATCCTTTAGCTGGAAAAAACACTGATGGCTGTGATACACTCCCAGAACATTTTGGGTCAGCAGGAAGGCATTGAGGAACTAGGTAACTCCAGCTCACACCAAAGTCAGTAGAATACTGAACATGTACATTGTTTGGCACATTCTTCTCTGAGGTCTTGCAGCCAACTGCAATCTATTATAAAAAAAAATGACAATAAATATAATTTTCCTATTGAGAAAGAATTGGCTGTTAATGGTCACTCCTGCTGACATGCTCAGGTAAGGGTATATGTTACAGATGGAAAGAAGAGGATAAGCATGGAATTGTAGAAATGTATTAAATGAAAGTATCAAATGTACATTTTTAGATATAGTAGATATTAGTTTAACTGAGGGAACAAGGAAAAGAATGGAGCTCTCTGCAACTATGTTCTGCTTTGATATGTATTTCAACAGATCCAGCGATGTCTCTGCGGCATGAAGGAACCTATACAAAGGCACCCTCTCCCAAATACCCAACCCTGTCATCTATAGGTTCTGTGTTGGGGCCTACCTAATTAAAAATGTAGTCCATGACGTCCATTTGCAGATCACAAAGTTCCCCTATTTGTCCCACACACAGTATAATGTCCCCTTTGCAGGTGCCACACAGTGTATTACCTGGTTTACTGGCTCGCACACAGTATATTATTGTTTTAGGACCCTATGCATACTATTGCCTGCCTCTTTTTTGCCCTCACACAGTATATTTTCCTTTTTTAGCTCCCTCACACATAACAGCCCTCTTTCACTTATACTTACCTGCTTCACCTTTCCTGGGGATGGTCTCTGGTATCTTCTTCAGGGCTCTTTCAGCCTCAGTTCAACATCACAAACTCTGGGGTCACTGCTGAGGCCCAATTGTGCCAGTGAGTGTGGTGTCAGACAGAGGCCAGAAGAGCCATGAAGAGAACACAGGAAACTGCCAGATGCCCAGGGAAGGAGAGTATAACTGTTTCTTGTCTTTAATATATCCCCTGCTGCTACACAAGGTCAGACTCTATCTGTACGATTACTACAACAGCTAGCGGATGATGTTTTAAGGCTCGTTCACACGTGGGCAAAGGGGTGGATTTTGACAGCGGATTTCGCTTCAAAATCCACCCCTTTACAATGGTGGTCTATGCAGACCGCCGGGCTTCTTTTTTCCACTAGTGGCGGGCTGCTGCTAGTGGAGAAAAGAAGCAACATGTCCTATCTTCAGTCGGAAACTGCAGCGCGCTGGGCCGTGGCTTCCGCCTAGCGGCAGCACCCTCCTATGTCGGCTCATTCATTTGAGCTGACATAGGAGGGGAAAGCCGCGACCGCCGCGTTTCTCTCTGTGTCAAAACCTGCGCGGGACTGTGAACGTGTGAACTTACCCTTACTCACCAATCCCCGCTCCTGTCACATCTGCCCCAAGGCACAGACACTGAAGAACAATGCCTGCCAGTGACTTCTTGAGAAATAAGTGGAGGCTGGACTGAACAGGGGTTCAGTAAGTAAAGCAATCCAATAGGAAGCCCCTCAGTTTATGCCAGGAGACGCTATATGAGGCTGTCACCTCAGGTCACTTCACGGCAGGTGAGGCCCAGAACAAAAGATAATAAAACACAACTGGATAGCTGGTAATGGAAAAACTAATGACTACATTTACCTTAAACTGCATGATCCAGTTTTCTGCTGGTGTCAGATCATGGGTTACTGTGTATACTTCTCTGCCATCATGGCTTCCACATATCATTACACCATCAGGCGAGTCACAGAATCTTTCAATACTGCAGTCATCATGGAAAAGCCAATGCTCATTCACTTATAAGATAAGAGATAAGATAAGATAAGATAATCCTTTAATAGTCCCACATATTGAATTCTGAAACAGTGTAGCTATTTTACTCGCTATTATATGTGATAAGAGAAGGCAAAGTTTCTGACACACTGACAAAATAAAATAAAATATGGGTTTCTAATTTTATCTGACTATGTATATGACGTTTAACAAATACTAAAACCTATTATCATAAAATAGTTTAATCCCAAAATGATATAAAGTGTCTGGGATGACAGCAAGCAGGTGGTTTACTACTGAAACTGTGAATGATGCTAAAGCAAATTTTATGGATTGTGCCTTTTTTCTTTCTTTCTTTCTTTTTTTTTTCTTTCTTCCCTACAATGGCCTCCATCTGTCTATTTCTCTTTGTAATAACACTGGGAACTTACTTTTCTGTTTTAAATATTGTTATGATTATTGAAAAAAAAATACAAAAACACTGAAATTTATGGACAGTAATTTGAAGTAGAACCCCTACAATATATTTTTTCCTCTGGTTTGCTAGAAAGAGCAGTGATGTAGACTGTGGTGGAGGTAATCTTTTTACCAATAACTGGATTTGTGAGTTATCTACTCTTTTCTGGTCCACAGCTGTGTCATGTGTCCAGCAATAACACTCTCCAGCTTAGGCCGGGGCAGAATTTTGGCTATGTCAAAAAAAAAAAAAAAAAAAAAACAACAACAAAAAAAAAACATGCTGCATTTTACAATAGCTGCAGAGTGGATGGGATTCTGGCTAATCCCAAAAAATCTACAGTGGAAAAGCTGTGTTTCAAAAAAATACTTGAGTTTTTGTTAATCTCAGCATGTCAATTATACCTATGGAAAAGCTGAAGGGGCAGAGAATCTGCAGAGGAAAACTTTCACTTTTTGTGAAAAATACTGTGGAAAAAATGTGATGCATTTCCGCCGCATTCTTTTCCGCAGCATTTTTTGGCTGCAGTTTACTACATGGAGCTTTAGCCTAACTCAGATTCTTATATGTGGACAGGTGGTCTGTTTCTTTATTCATTCCTATGGGACTTACATCAAGACTCTCAAAGGAATAAATGGAGAATCAGACTTCCTGAAAGGAGTCTGTGTTTTTTTTTCAGAAACAGTGTTAGTCCTTATAACAGGCTATATTTGCTACTACAGATCAGCTCCATTGAAGACAGGCCAGTAAAATTTTAAAGCTGTATTTCTTCTATAGAAAAGAACAACAACCCTGGAGGCTCTCATAGAACATCCTAGCTCATACAGGTAAGTCCCTCTATGACGACCATGTATCCTAATAGGATCTAAGGACACGGTTTGTTTTTTATGATGTTGTTTAGTATATGTGTGTCAAAAAGACAAGCACTATTCTATTCTTTTCTTTTCTTGAGGTTCAGGCAATGTTCACGTTTACGCTGGAAGTTCCATAGGACAGCTGACACTAGAGTAAACCCAATGTAAATTCAATTCGATAAATAAACATATAGCATATTCATACACATTTATTGCAGAATTTTCTGTGACTGAAAATCAGTTTAGTCTATCAGAATTCAGACAGTTAAGCACATTCTACAGAGTGTGAATTCACTCTAATGTGGTAGGCGACTAGAAGAATTTTATAACAGCTAATATCATGATATTGTTAATTAAATTACCTGAAGTTTTTTCTTCTCCATAAAAATCAAAGGATAACCTCCCAATGGGGCCTGCATCGGCTGGTGTACGCTCATGTTGTGGAAGTGGAACACTGCTGAATGTATCTAGCATCACTGTACTCTGATCTACCGAACCAGATATCAAAACATTGTCGATTGCCCAATCATTTTGGTCTAAGCCATCATGCTTAGGCTGCCACCATCGGAATCGGGTACCAACTGTCTTAGCACTGGGAGGCAGGAGAATATTTACAAAGCTGCAAGTAAAAAACAACATTAAGTAGCTCAACTTGGTGTCTAATGGAAAGTTTTTGTTTTTTTTAAAGAAATTACAGTGCTTAAAGTAGACCATATACACTAAAAGTATTTTCTAAGACATTCATGGAATGTACAGTATCATTCTACAACATAGATCCTACAACAGCAAATGAGAAAGCCTCAAGATCCTATATAAATTTCAGCCAGCTCTCTTAGTAATTTTTCATAGGGTTGGAAAAAAAAAGAGGTAAATTGTACTAAAAATCTTCACCCTCTGCTAGTAACAATTCACATAACAAACAAGCTCATATTAACTTATTTCCAATTTACTGTCATACAAGCAGAAACCGGCAAATGATGATGAACCAATTATTAAAAAAACAACAACAGCAATATCCTTATGTGATGTTCTATAAACGAGCAGGAAAACTGTGGGGTGATCAAATATCTAGTGTTTTCACTGGTTACAGAATGTACGTACTGAATCACTTTAAAGTCTCTCCAACCCTCTAAATGTATCACTTTGCATCTGCTTTAACAATGGGTGAATTCTATTATTAAAATGTGTTAAAAGATAACTGTTTATACAGTATAATATAGGGCGACATAACAGAATGAGTGTTGTTATTTTAAAATGCCAGTAGGGGGAGCTGTGATATAACAATACACAAGTATGCTCATCTCCACAAGTGTAACCTTCAGAGGAGGAGGAGTAAAACAAGGAATAGTTTGCTTTGCTTTTTCACATTACTTTTTCATCATAATAATAGTATCTACAATTCCTTGAGTATACTTACAATGTTTAATATGAATGATATCAACCAATATAAATACTTTTCGGTAGAGGATTATAGTGCTGCATATTGGGTGCTAAAATCTGCAACAGAATTGGCATGCTACTGGGTTTCAATCTGTAATAAGGACATAGTGAATGTAAAAATGAGTCTCATACCCCGGTTTGCTGTATTGATCATAAAAGATTTCCATTAATAGGTTCCAGGATATGCCTCCATTCACAGAATACTCCAGCAGTACACCTTGGTTACGGCTGTGAGGGGTTATCAGACAACCATACATGAAATAAAACTGAATGAATTCAGCGTTAGTGAGATTCAGATCTACAGTCACTAACAGACGACTGCAACCCTGTGGGGGGAAAAAAAAGTATTAAACAAGGATTTTAACATCGAAAAAAGTCTACAGACTATACAAACACTAGGGAGTTGGGTCTTTCTACCATTGGTACACTAACTAGGTCTTATCTAGATTGAGGGTACTGGTGTGTATATAGCTTTCTTTGTTGTATGAAAGAATAACTGATATATTTTAGGTTTCAACTACATCTAGTAAGATTGATACAAATACAGACAATACCTGGGATAAACTAAACATGACACAATTCACACTCACCCCACTGAAGTGAAGAGCCATTCCTGATGCTACTGCACCACAGACGCTGCTGAGTTTTCCACCACTTACAGTCAGCCAGTTCTGGCTTGCTGGAGCTCGGTTAAATGTGTCTTTAAGTTGAGTTGGTAAAGACACTTCAGGCTCATCACAGTAAATGCCACCCCAGTAGTCATCACAGCTGTAAAATAAAAGCAACACTGAGGGGCTTTCCAAGATAATTAAAAGTGTCTTCAAGATATAACAGAACATATACTTTGGGGTGGGTTCATACCTGCGCCCGTGCGCGCT
This sequence comes from Leptodactylus fuscus, assembly GCF_031893055.1. Lineage (NCBI taxonomy): Eukaryota > Metazoa > Chordata > Amphibia > Anura > Leptodactylidae > Leptodactylus > Leptodactylus fuscus. Next base: position 116,531,189 of record NC_134269.1, read on the forward strand.
TTAAGCATTCCAGTTGGGTTTCCAACTTCTGCCCTGAGAAACTGGACAGAGAACGCAACCCAGCAGTCAGTTTTCAAACCCATTCAAGTGAATGGGTTTAAAAAGTGAGTGCCCATAAGGATTTTGTCCTTGTCTGCGGCGAAACCGAAAACGGTTTTGCCGCGGACAGGTACAAAACGCTCATGGGCGCTCACTTTTTAAACCCATTCACTTGAATGGGTTTGAAAACTGACTGCTGTCCAGTTTCTTGGGGCAGAAGACGGAAACCCAACTGCATTGCTTAAAGCGCTCACGGGCGCAGGTGTGAACCTGCCCTTACCTGTCAAATACGCTGCTACTTCAGTGGTCACCACTGGTCTTTTGGTGACTTGGCTGTAGCAATGTTGTTCCTGTTCACCTAAGGGTGGCCTCAGCAGTGTATGGCATAAGACTGCCAATGACTGGCTGCTGTGGTCACGAGTAGATGGGGAAGTCATCACTACAACCAAGTAAACATGACTGGCAGGTACTCCTGGAGCAGGATTTAACAGATAAGATAAGCATAGGTCCTTTTTTTTAATCAATAGCACTTTTTTGTTATCTAGGAAACCCTTTTACGTAAGGCTAGGTTCTCCAGTGCTTGAACTTTTTTGGGGGGTTTCTGTCCCCGAACCTGCTTAAAAAATGCAGAGAAAAAAAGCACTGCAAGCAGTTCTTTTCTTTCCACATTTTTCAAGCGGAAACTGTGCAGAAACCTGGCGGACTCCATTATAGTCTATGGGGTCAGTGAGTTTCCATGGGTAACCGCTTTTTTAATTGGATTAGATTTCCATTCTGGGGGTTTGCTTGCTTACATAAAAACAGTGCTACTACAATACTGCATAGTGTTGCTGCAGGCAAGTGCAGCCAGAAAATAAATTATATAAAAATCCCAATCCCAAATATGTTTTCAACCAGTAATGGCTCTGGAAATAAGAAAGATAGCACCTTTTTTATCATTTCCAAGATATAACTGTTTGAAGTGACCCTTCCCCACCCTCATTTTCTCTAAATATTATACAGTCCGTACTCCAAGCCTGTACTCCTGTGCACAGTAATATTCAGTGAGAGGCAGAAAAAGCTCTCAAGACAGAAGCAAGGAAGCGTGAAAAAATGCAGGATTTCACAGAAATTATCCAAAATTTGTTAATATAGTATATTACAAAATATATTAATAACACAAATACTACCAGAGAATCAAAAGCTGACCGAAAGTTTACTTACGCTATAAAACAACAAAACACATATACTCACCTCTTTGTTTGGCTGGAGAACCAGTGGAGGGTGTCTTTTAGTGTCCCTGATCTTTCATGCTTTCTCATGCCTACACATGAGTGTGTCTGCAAATCAGTGGCTGAGCAGTGATGCAATGTTTAAATAGAGTTAAACCACTGACTGGTTGTATCTCTCACATGCAGGGAAAGGAAACCAGGGACCCAAATGGTGACTCTCCACTGGATTCCCAGACGAATAGAGAGTTTAGTATGTATATTTTACTATTTTAAACCTCAGGAGGGGGCATAGCTTGCAATGTTCTTGCAATGATCAATAATACTTACACACAATTCCCTTGTACACAGCGTCCATGTCCAGTGCACATATCTACACAACCATCTCCTATATAGATGTTATCAATAGCCCATGTTTGCTGCTTATCAAAAGGTGATGGTTGATTCCAACGGAACCTTGTAGCTTGAGATCTTTAAAAAAAAAGAAAAAGAAAAAAGACCTTAAAGAATGTATTAAAACTTAACATACTGTTTTCACACTTTAAAGTATTTAGATAATGAAACACAATACAAGTTCTAATTACAATTTAATAAAAGGTTATCAGTTGTGAAATATATTAACCCCTTCCCGCCGATGGCATTTTTTGATTTTCGTTTTTCGTTTTTGACTCCCCTCCTTCTAAACCCCATAACTTTTTTATTTCTCCGCTCCCAGAGCCATATGAGGTCTTAATTTTTGCGGGACAAATTTTTCTTGATGATGCTACCATTAATTATTCTATATAATGTACTGGGAAGCAGGAAAAAAATTCAGAATGGGGTGGATTTGAAGAAAAAATGCATTTCTGCGACTTTCTTACGGGCTTTGGTTTTACGGCGTTCACTGTGCAGCCAAAATGACATGTCCCCTATATTCTGTGTTTCGGTACAGTTCCAGGGATACCAAATTTATATGGTTTTATTTACATTTTGACCCCTAAAAAAATTCCAAAACGGTGTTAAAAAATTTTTTTTCTAAAAGTCGCCATATTCCGACGCCCGTAACTTTTTTATACATAGGTGTACGGGGATGCATAGGGCGTCTTTTTTTGCGGGGCCGGGTGTACTTTTTAGTTCTACCATTTTCGGGAAATGTTATTGCTTTGATCACTTTTTATTCAAATTTTTATCAGAATCAAAACAGTGAAAAAACGGCGGTTTGGCACTTTCGACTATTTTTCCTGCTATGGCGTTTACCGAACAGGAAAAATATTTTTATAGATTTGTAGAGCGGGTGATTTCGGACGCGGGGATACCTAACATGTATATGTTTCAGTTTTTGACTACTTTTATATTTGTTCTAGGGAAAGGGGGGTGATTTGAACTTTTAATACTTTTTATATTTTTTTATATTTTTTTTACTTTTTTTTTTTATTTATTTTTTTTTGCATTTATTAGACCCCCTAGGGGTGTTGAACCCCAGGGGGTCTGATCACTAATGCAATGCATTACAATGCTAATGCATTGCAATGCATTGCAAAAAATCATCATCTCTTTTGCAGGCTGCATACACCAGCCTGCAAAAGAGAGAATTTGCAGACCGGCTGGGAGCCTTTAACAAGGCTCCCGGCTGTCATGGCAACGTGACGTCGGCCCTGGAGCATGCTCCAGGAGCCGGCGATCCCTGCCAAAATGGCGGCGCCCATGCGCCGCCGGGAAAATGGCGCCTCCGGCGCCTTTGACAGCAGCGCCGGAGGGGTTAATGCCTCCAATCGGTCCGGGGACCGATCGGAGGCATTAGAGCCGGTTGTCTACTGCTTAAAGCAGTAGACACCCGGCGGCTATGACGGCCGCCCGGCTCCCGGGCGGTCGCCATAGTTACAGACCCGACATGCGCCGTACTATTACAGCGCATGTTGGGAAGGGGTTAAAGTATCTATGCCAGTTATCTGACATAAATCAGTAGAGTTGTGATAGCTTTCTTATGCCAAAGATGTGCCACATTGTTCATTCTGCTCCACTCTTTGCGAAAATGGTAGGAGTGAAGCAGAGTGCAACGTGGGCCAGGGCTAACAAAAACTAGCGTGAGATATATATGAAATTTACGTCAGTTCCTGCTCGGCATATTTTTCAGTTCTGGGACACCAGAACATGTCTGAGCCTCTTAATAATTCAGGTGTACTTCCTGCCAGTTGAAGACTTTAGAAAGACTGGCATAGGAAACGACAATCATAATAAATCCCCCCAATGTCCGTTAAGTACCTGAATTACACTCTACAACAATCAGCCATAACAGAAAACATCAAGCCTTCATGGATTGGACTTGTTTTTCTAGAACATTGCTTGGATTAGGGAATCAAGTCAGTACCCCAAAGCCTTTATGATTCAGCATCTTTGAACTCTTGAGACCATTACTATACAAAACCTGTAGTGTGACAGGGCACGTTATTGTGCTTAAGAGGACAAGTTAATGCATTAGGGGAAATCATGGCCATAGAGAGGTACAGTATAACAATGTTAACGTAACATTCAGTGATGTGACTAAAGTCTTGTGAGTCCCACTGAGGTGAGTATAAGTGATTATTATTTTTATTTACCTCCCCTGGGCAGGCTTCTATGGGAAAGGGGCCTGGTGACATGTACATACATCACATAACACTGGGCCTCTTTCCATTAGCAGTGCTATCTACAAACAGCAGAGATGAGTGCAGATCTCTGCTGCTGCAGGTGTATAGCTGAGGTAGTGATCAGGCTTTCCCCAACCGTTATCTTATTGCTGCAGGGACCAGACCATCTCCAGCTGGCGCTCGACCACTCTGGTTGTGGTTGTACCCCCTCCGACTCAGATCATTACACCACGGGTAATATCCAAATAAATGCAGCAGAATATCATCCACCACAGCTTGACACAGTCACTATTGTGTTGTCCTTTTCCATACCACACTCAGATGGCATCTCTTCCACTTCTAAGCAAAGTACACAAACAAACATTGTAGGTGATTTTGCCATTGGTCACGGGTCAACATGGACAAAGTCTGACCATTCTATTGCTACTTAGCATCATATACTATTTGTTCTTACACCTTTCTTTTGTGACACAGAAACAGAAAGTCTAACTTTCATTTCCATTTGCATCAATAAGTCTTGCAGGACCGTGAACCGGTCACTGTTACATCAGTTGACTTTCCTTAGACCATTTTTTATAGGTACTAACTAGAGATGAGCGAGTAGTATTCGATCGAATACCTCCCCGCCATAGGTATCCGTGTAAGCAGCCGAACACCAAGTGTTTAAATGCATTGAATATTCGATGCGCTTAACCCCTTGGTGTTTGGCCACTTACACGGATACCTATAACTGGGAGGTTTTCGATCGAATACTACTCGCTCATCTCTAGTACTAACCACTGTACACCAGGAACACCACCTTGCAAGAGGTATTGGAGATGATCTGGAACAATTGTCTACCAATTACAAATTTTGCCTATGTCAAAGTTATTTAGATCCCTCTGCTTGCACATTTTACTGCTTTCAGCTTATCACCTATACAAGAGTAGGTTAACTATTCTCAGAAGTTCCTTAGAAGTGACTGTAAATGCCTGGTGTTGGAATCTGTATCTCAAGACAGATGGGATATTGCGTGAATAGGAATACCCCTTAAAGAACTGGCTTTTGTTGTCTAATATATCCACTCCATGACAAGCAATTGTCATAAAATCAATGTTATTCACTTCAGATGTCACTAGTTTTAATGTTATTACATGGCATGAACAAGGATATAGACATATCGATCCAATGGCTATCATCATATATACATCAGTGTATATTGTGTTTTAATTTAATTTATCTGTCATGAAAAAAATCATTTCCCCTCTATGTCTCAGTATTCAATTTCTTTTTGTATAACTTAAAAACGTTAACAGTGTTATTAACAGGGGCTGTGCCACAAATAATATTATGCATCATTGAATTAACAGTATTACTAGTCTAATTGCAAGTTAATAAAAAATTTGCACAGTCTCTATATTCTGCACTAAAGTACATCTGCATTAAGCCACCTACTGTTTGGTCTCTTCTTTATTTCTTTGGCCACCTTAGTAATATGGCTGTGGTGGACACACACGTATACTTGTATCTCTGTGAGTACTATATCCTTATCAATATTGTGGAGAGGTCCCTTGAGATCAGATGCTGTCTATCACACAGCAGAGAGAGAGGCAGTATCATGTCATGCCCATTGTGGAGACAGGGACAATGAATACTGGCTTCTAGAGAGGGCTGAAGTGCTGTCAGACAGTGTTTTATAGTGTTCTGTCACACTAAATACACATTGTACTACTCAGAATGTATTATAATGCACAACCTCTTTAATATAATACTGACTTTTGCCATTGAAATCACATAATAACAGAATGGAGTGGTTTTTGGTGGCATCACTAGTAGTTATAAGTATTTAAATTTTTATGTATTTTTCACCTAGAAATCAGCACCACAGAATAAGTGAATAACCTTCTCATCTTTTTATCATCCATGCACATTATGAACAAGTACACTATGCCAAACCAATATACATGTGTTCATTTTCACATATTGTAGACCACTTTCAACACCGAAGCCTATGTTAAATCTTTTTGTGATTCCTTTGGGAGAAAATCCAAATTAGCAGTTGAAAGGGACAAATCAGGAGGCAGCACCACAGTGGAAATGTCAGTATATGGGAATTTCACGCCCTCATTATGCCTCATACATATTTATATCTGGCTCAAAAGATCAAATGATTCTGTTTCCAACTAACAGCATAAAGCAGACATGTACCAGGCTGCAGTAAGATAAAGTTGCTGCTAGATAGGTGTTGTACTCAAATCCATTACACTGAAAACGCCTCTTACAAAATGAAGTTAACCAATGAATGAGAGCCATGTAAGGTCAGAACTGCATATAATACAAGAAATAATATGCATGTGCTTCTGTTAATTAAAAGGTTGTTCGAGACAGTTTTATAGTGTTGATAGGTCCCGTAAATGGGGCCTGGTCCTCCGTTTCCTGCTGTGTACAGGTCTCCTGTTGATATCAGGACTGTGTGAAGTGACCGATGCACAGGCCTCTTTATAAGTGGCACGTCACTGCAGGTATGTACCATTGCTGAATAGGATATCAGTCCTGGCATCAGCTGGGGGACTGGCATACTCCACTGGAAACAGAGGACTAGGGGAGGGTGATGGGTACTTGTTATTACATCACTGGACCCATTTGCTGGACCTTTTAACACTCAAAATGTCTTGGACAATCCCTATAAGCTAATTCAGTATTTTTGACTACCTGGTATATTCAGGGAGAGGCAATGTAAACCTGGTCCATTTATTGAAGGTGTCAGACACCAAAACTCTCTGAAGTTGATACTTATTACATTCCACGTTGGTTGGAAGACAGTCTTTAAGTACAGGATTCCATGTGAGTCCAAGATCCACCGAATATTCTAGTTCAATAGCTATGAATGAAAGAGAAAAACATGAAAATATTACTCTCTGAACTGAATGTATTCAGCTACAATTAACATGAATTTCTAATAACAGTGATGATAGGGAGATAATAAGAAGTAGAAGCTAGGGTACATATCATACACCTAGCCATGCAGTCTGCCATTGCAAACATTTGTGATATAACGCATTGTTCTAAAGAGCTTACTGAGCTCCAGGGCTGGTATTGTGATAGCACGCCACCATTACAAGTCAGTTCATGAAATATCTTCCCCCCTAGATATTCGACAATGAAATGTGAGTGGTATTATTGAAAAGTCACAGAGCGGAGTTGCTGGACGTCCCTGCCTACAGTACTTAGCCATAATATAATTTCAGTGTACAGCATAAAGCAATGTACAATATATGAAAGGTGAAAGGTCAGCTCGTAATGACCCTTGAGTTTTAATTATTTATAGTATTTGTAAAGAAGGCAAGTCTGTAATTCAGAGTCAAAGGTCAATCGTGCCTGCGCTCTACTGCCTAATACCTTTAGCGTGTTTTCTTGAAAAACCTGATGTAGTGGCAAAATCACTACAAAATCACTTGTTAGCATAACTTGATGAATAGTATAGTCCTATTACATTTATGATAGTTATCACATGGAATATAAAATGACACAGTCTTAGTTACTGCTCTAAAATACTATAAGCAGAAAATAAATAGTTCATCAGTTGTTGGGAGAAAATAATCAGGAAATAGGACTATAAGCCACTATTCAGATGACAGTGGTACAAAATCTGTGGGGCACCTGTTTTCACAGAACCCCCATAGACTTAAGTCTGTTGAGGACATTTTTTGATGTCCCATTAAAGGGATCCTATCATTAAAACTCAATTTTTACTCACTAACCCATCAGAATAGCCTTAAGAAAGGCTATTCTTCTATTACCTTTAGATGTCTTCTCCGCGCCGCCGTTCGGTAGAAATCCTGGTTTTCGTCGGTATGAAAATGAGTTCTCTCGCAGCACAGTATTGTAAGTGGCCATTTTCTTGTAGCCTTTGGGCATGCGCAGTTGGCTTTGCCCTAGGCCAGAGGCCTAGAAGTTTGAAGCCTGAGCTGGAAGAAGACGCATAAAGAGGACGTTCCTGAAGAAGATGGAGGTGGCGCTGGAGAGTTCTCTCGCAGCATTGGGGACGCCCCCAGTGCTGTTTGAGTGCTGGGGCCAGCCCCAGTGCTGCGAGAGAACTCATGTGCAGCCCTATCGGCCATTGCACATCGATTAATATCATTTGTGCCAATAAAGCCTACCTACAATATGAGCTAATAGAGATGAGCGAACACTGTTCAGATCAGCCGTTCCGAACAGCACACTCCCATAGAAATGAATGGAAGCAGCTGGCACGTACACTTTGCTGGCGGCCGGTCACTTAACCCCCCGCGTGCCGGCTACGTCCATTCATTTCTATGGGAGCGTGCTCGGAACGGCTGTTCGGAACAGTGTTTGCTCATCTCTATGAGCTAACCCTTTCTGCAGGAATTATATATACATTTGGAAAGGTATTGGATGAGACAAAAGTAGGCAGAGGTAAAATGTTTACTTTTTTTTATTTATGCCTTAAATTATAGAAAAATAGCAAACCCATTTAAGAACATCATGTAATATAGGCTAAACCATTGAATGGGTGCAGAAATATTAAATTTATTGGAAGTGGGATAACCTGAGGGACTTTTCTAAAATGAGACAAGGATGATTTATGTAGGGTAGTGCTGTAATATAGTTGTAGGTGAAAGGTCAGCTTGTAATGACCCTTGAGTTTTAATTATTTATAGTATTTGTGAAGAAGGCAAGTCTGAAATTCAGAAGCAAAGCTCAATCATGCCTGCGCTCTACTGCCTAATACCTTTAGCGTTCTTTATTGGAAAACCAAATTAAAGAAATAATACATTTATAAGAAAAAAAGAAAAAAACCATTTATATATACCTTACCCAGCAAACAACTCTCTTTTTAAGTCTTGTATAACCTTTTTAAAAGTATTGTTATATAACAGAACATCAATTCCTGACATTATACATTTTGTAAACAAATTTTATGGTTACTGCACATTAAAGGGATACTGCATTTAAGAAGAAATCCACTAAAGAATTATCAGATTAACTTACTTAGTATTATGTTACCTGGAATTCAAGCATATAGTATATCAATGTGAAAGTTTCCTTACTGATCTGAGTTTTGGAAGGCAGAAAGGAATCTACCTTTTACAAATTATTAATTTTTAGATTCCATGAATTTCATAAAGGATGCGCCTAGGGAATGTGCCACACAAAAAGAAGTGAGGCTTTAGTCCTCACCTAGAGAATTACAAAGGGCTTATTTGTCAATTTCTGCATGAAAAATGTAGCTTTTATGACAATAGTATGTAACATTTAAAACATTGAGATCAGTTTAAAAAGATACAACAAATTTATGTTAATGATAAAAGAGAGCAAAAGAGTGAAATCACTTGCAAATTTCACCTTTTCCATAGCTTTTTTTTCTCAGAATTTTTTTCTTTGCTGGTTTTATAAAACCAAGCATGTTTTTATGCTGTGTATCTGCGGCAATCATAAATAGTGCATGGCAACCTGGGGCTGTAGCCTAAAAGAAGAAGTTGTTGACTAAGCAGTTCTCACTACTTGCTGTATGGTTTTATGTCAATGTGATAATTAGCTACTTTTCTCAATTATGCAAGTTTTTAATTAATTATCCACACACATCGAAAGAGGCCTTAACTCTAAATTGGTAATGGCTTATACTAGTGATCTGTTTGAACATTGCTGAAAATACTACAGAGATGTGGGCTTTATATTGCCATCTGCGATTGCCTATTCTTAGTAAAGTCTTACCATAGCAAGAGTCTGTAACAGAGCAGGAAGCAGCAAAATCCAACTGCATGAAAGAGTCTTCGTTCACCACAATGTCGGTCGTTACCACGTAACGAGTGCTGGCTTTCTCAATGAACACAAGTGCATCACCACTAGATCCACAAACTGACATTTTTGTGCCTCCAGGATGGAGTAGCCATTTTTTGTTGTCCAGAGTGGTGAAATCATCCTCTAACACTGTGTTTCCAGATATATTCCCACCAATAAGAATCTAGAAACATAAAAACATATGTCAAATTATTTCATTGTCTTGTAAGTGTGGTATTTTTCTTACAACTGTAATTGTTTTTACAATTTTCTGAAATGATGTCATAAAAATGTAGGTATCTGGTTTAGTAGTTTTTCTGGTAGGATACTTAAAATGGGTTACATTTTCGTTTTTAAGTTTGGTATTAAATTATATTTCTTGGCCATTCACAAATTTGTAAAGCTATGGGCGCCCTGGATAGATGATCACAGCTGAGAACTACTCTGAAGCTGTGTGCAACAAAAAAAGCTGCATTTATGCAATGTGGGGCCTCAGCCTAAGGCCCCACGTTGCGGAAAAACTGCAGTTTTTTAAGCAAAAACCAGGAGTGGGTTTAACAAAAGGGAAAAGAATGTTTTTCCTATACAATTCCCATTCCTTTTCAAGCCTTGACTTTCACTCAAAAAACTGCAGCAAAATTTGCTACAAAATAAACAGCTTTTCTGCAACATGGAGTCCTTCGCCTAACACAATAAAAAGGCCACACTGTGTTGACACAGCCTAAGGGTGCCCTTACAGGGAGCATCCCAGTTGCATCCATGATACGTTTATTATGCACCTGTAGTTTCTATTTTGAGGCGATGGCAAGTACAGGTATAGCCTGGCACTTACACCGAATTCTGTACTTTCCATTGCTTTAAATGGAAAGTGTAGTTGTGTCACATCAGTTAACACATGACTCGCTGGCTAAGGGCAATCTAACAGTTATACATTTAATTTGACAGTTCCTATGTTTCAGTATGAAAAGTTGAAAGAAAAGGTTTTTTGTTTTTTTTAACATAAAACATATTCAATAACTAAAAAACTGCAATCCTTCCATTTGGCATAAATAACATTTTACCTTTATTGTACATGTCAGTAGAATTATGGCAATACTGAATATGCATAGTAAACTGAACTTATGTTTTACAATAAAACATTGTCTTATGAGGGGCAGTACGCAGTTTTCATTAGCACCATTTTGGGGTACATGGGATTTAGTAAATAGTGTGTGGTTTCTAATGAAAAACCTTCTGTAAACCCTTAAGATACCAGCATTGACTTCAAAACCTCAAATAGTAAACTGCTCTAATCCTGTATGTAATATATTTTTGCCTGTCAGCAGATTATTAACAGGCAACCTATTAAGGAGGGCCTAATAAGAAAGTACACCAGGAAGTTCTTGTTCGGTGCCCGGGTGATGGGGCAGCCCACTCATATATTGTGATTGCATACACAGGATGTTAGTCAAGTGACGGATGGAGAACCCATCTTCTGTCTAAACAGCTGATGGAGCAGTTACTACTGATTTAAATGACTGGGGTCAAAGTTAGCTCTGATCTATGCCAATACAGCAGAGAATCCACTTTATGTAATCCTGAGCCTGCTTCAACCAAATGACATAATTATACATTATTACTTCTAATGGCAAAAACTCCATGTACAGTTAACAACTAATTTTGTAACAATGAGTTAACATGTATTCCTATGGAACCCTAACCATATAAGTACTTCTGTAAATTTTACTTACTTGATCAATAACCCAGGGACTGTAGAAGTGTCCATTGTCGGATGGCTGCCACCATCGAAGACGGGTAGAACTGGAACGAGCTTTAAGAGGGATTTCCAAAGCTATATACCGCCCAACATTACTGGAGTTACTAAACAGGAACTCTTGAAGAAGGCTCCAAGATAGACCGCCATCCAGTGAGTATTGCAGCAACACTGGTTGACTCCTGGGATCAGGAACTGCCTTTCCACATCCTAATCGCATGAAAAACTGAACAAACCTGGAAGAGACAATTATGTCTTGTGTATAAATAGACATGTATAATTTACTCCTTAAATTTTAAGAACCAATTTGTGCAGTTTCTTTTCTATTTTGAATTGGCACTTTTACATTGCCCTTTAAGTCGGCCCAAGGCAAACTACATGGGAAGGATCATTAAAGTAATCGTTGCCTCTGTTGGTCACACAACTCTATTTACACAATGTGATCTGCTGCTGCCATACAATGATTATTATTATTTTTTTTTGCTGTATAAAATACGCAGTCATAGGGCAGCAAAGTGGCTCAGTGTTTAGCACTGAAGCGCTGGAGTCCTGGGTTCAAATCCTGCCAAGGACAATATCTGCAAAGAGTTTGTATGTTCTCCCTGTGTTTGCGTGGGTTTCCTCCCACACTCCTAAGATATACTGATAGGGGGAAAAAATACGCAATCATTCAAAAAATTAGCATTTGGCCCATGTATTTACACCTTTATTCCTAGTTGCTGATACATCTATCAGCATTAGGATGTGATAACCACTTTACTTTGCTGCATTAATGAAGGAAAGCAACTATCATTCTGAGGATCAGTGACTGAGAGAGTTAAAGAAAAAATATATCTTTGTACCGTATTAGTATTACTGAGAGAGTAAACACATTTTTAGGTTGGCTCTACATGGCGTGAACACCTTGGAAAAACATGCTGCCAAAAAAAAACGTGGCATTTTACAGTCACAGTTTTACAGTTTTTGCAGAAAAATATGTTGCGGTTTTGGAAATCGGAACATGTCAATTATACCTTCAAAAATGCTGGCAGTTTTCTTATAGGTATAATGGAAGCAGGAAGTCCTCTTTGGACTTTCTGTGTAAAGCACTGCAGGATGAACTGCGATGCATTGCTGCCATGGTTTTTCCAGCAGCCCTTTTTTTTCTGTGGGACACTACATGGGTCCTTTGCCTTAAAGGGATTATGCAGAGAAAAAAGATTACCAGTGCATTCCCTTGCATCGGATAAGTTTCCTTACTAATATGTACTTAGATCACCATAAGCCCCAATGATTACATTGCAGAGTGCAGCGGGGAAGCCAGAAGCCTCATTCCTCTGTCTCCCCTGCTGATGCTCCGACTCTTAAATGCACAATAAACTTCACTCTACTCTATGCAGCAGGAATAGAGCAGTTGGTAGAATCGAAGTGAGCTAGTGCAGCAGCTGGACTGAAGATAACAACATACGGCACCCTGCTGCACTCTGCAAACTAAGAATGTGGATAATGGGGCAAACAAGCTGCTTCAGGGCAGGTAATGCACTGGTAAGGTTAGGTTCACATCTGCGATTGGGTTTCCGTGTGGGGGGTTCACCTGGGGAACCCCCGAACGGAAACCTAAACCACATAAAAAAGCAATTACCTTAGGAAATCCGACGACTCCATAGACTATAATGTGGTTTCAGCTTGATTTCCATCAAAAAAGGGCAAAAAACGCAGAGAGAAAAGCACTGCTTGCAGCGCTTTTCTCTCCACATGAAAAATGGAATCCCCGAACGTAGTACAAGCGCTGGTGTGAACCCAGCATCAGCTTTATTGCTCCTTGTATCAAAAAATTTGAAGAACACTTAATCAACCCTTAGACCTGACAAAAATGGACTGACATACAGGAACATCTATTTTTATAAAGCCTTTCCAAAAAATATTGTCAAAAGCATAAATATTACCGTGCTAAAGATAAATCCAGATCTCTTGTCATCAACATTCTCAAACCTTCATCGCTAAAATATAAATTGTTTCCACTAGAGAGTATTCCACATTTCCTGGAAGGCTTTCCTCCACTCACTAGCAGGAATCTATCAGATTCTAATTGACCTAAAAGGACAGAAAACATGATTGAGTGTAGCATTTATAGGATACTTATGTGAATAGCTCCCTGCTGACCTACTAACATGCCAGACACAAGTGTTAACCGAAATGGTATTTTGAGATAAATTCAGGTATAATTTATACTGAGGAGATCCTTTAAGTGTAGAGGCACACGTAGCCTGCCCACCCTCGGCGACTGATGGTCACAGGGTGTTACGTGTTAAACTGTGTTTTGGCTGTGTGCGGTTAGTCACACTCTGGTCACTATTGTGCAGTATATGTAACACTGTAAGTGGCTGCCCCAAATAAATGTGCTTCACCTACATAATGAACAATGAATCTCATTACATCACTTCATTAACATACTGTAGTTTGCATAAGTGCATTATATGGGAATGGCTTGACAGTGCTTTAGGAGTAAAGTGCAGGCTGCCTAACCATACAGTCTTTGCTGTATAAAATAGATTATAGAAGACAGGAGATACGGGAGGAGGAGGAGGATGCAGGTGCAACTTGTCACTCAGTGTTTTGGCGAAACAGCATGAAGTAGACAGCTGCCTAGATCAGCAGGCACACTAGACAATATGTATTTATAGAAACCAAAAGAGTAGAGGAGGATTCTCAAAGTATAACAGGTTGGCTCTGCTTATTTCTGAGTCATGTCTTTTGTTTCTGTGACAGAATTGTACTAGAGATACTAACAATGCCCGATGTACCATACTGACGTTAAATGAGGTTCATCAGGTTCCATCGCTCTGTTGGGAGGAGTATCAATGCATGCTGCTGTATTCTTCCCTTTAAATGTGACTAAAATTTTTATTCTTTCCATGAAATTGAGTGAATGAGAATTGAAAGAAAATAAACTATGTGGAGCCTTAGAACAATTCTGGCTGCACGACATCCACGGCTGCCTAAGGAGTGATTCTATATCATTTTGTAATGATAGGTATGTTTTAAATAGATTTTTCCTAATTGATATGAAAAAAATTCATACTGAATAATTTAGTCACAAATACAAGATAGAGATATTTGAACAACATTTATAGCATTCGCACCTTCAAAATCATCCTTGAGGAAGTCTGGATTCTTGGTACTGACTTTGCAGGTAGGGCCAGAGTAGCCTGGATCACAGATACATTTGGTTCCATTGACACAACTTCCATGACCATTGCACATTTCCTCACACTGAGGACCAATGTAAATGTTATCAATTGCCCATGTCACAGGTTTCATAGAAGTTGGGTAAAATCCTTGATACCATCGAAATCTAATGGAGCTTTATTAGTAGAAAAAGTAACACCGTTAACACTTTACTGTACTTTATTGTTTAGTAAAAACATAAATTTACAAAAAATACTTAGTATGGTCTAAAGCTGTGCTTACAAGTGCCACTACAAGTAGCTGATTGTCTTTGCGATTGAAATGAAGTTTGCACTGGAAAATACTGCAGTTTTCCTATGCTATTTTCAGCCATGGAGGAGGTACAGGTGAAAACTATGGAACAACATGAACTATGTACTATGAAATTGTGGCAATTTCTTGTAAAACTGCATACAGTTGTGGTAGCACAGCTATCGACCTCATGGCAAGAATGCTAAGGCCCAGATTTACTATTATGGTTATTACTAGACAGTGTCGTAACATGGCACATTTTTGTGTGCAACGTGGTGCATTTAGTTTGGGCTGAATTGTGGCATAATTGCTAAATGTTCAGCATAATTTTCAAGCCACCTTTTTGAAATCTATGGATAAGACCATAAATATCTGTTTTTTTCATACTTACCCACAAAGATGTAGTTTTCCAAAATTGATAACTTCCCTTCTCCAGCCCTGCATTGTTCCAGCGTAGTAGGTACTACTTGGGTGGTGCTCATTTGTGCATAGTGAACTAATGTGGCTGGTACTGCTATAACACAGAGGAAGAAGCAAGTGCCATGTGGCACCAAAATCTCGTGAAAATTCCAGTCTCACCGGGTCATCAGAACTACTGTCTGTCGTGCAGCCTACATCAATCTACATTAAATAAAAAAAAAATATTACAGTATCTTACAGAAAATAAATGATTATGCGACAGAGACATATTATAATGTATAGGACAGTAACAAGACAGAGGTTATTGAATTTTCAGAATGACTACATATTGCTTATACATAAAATAGTGAACTGTGTCACTCATATCAAGTTGGCAATTCATTTACATCATTTAGGTGCTTGGAGATGGGTTTAAAAATTATGAAAACTGATAGTCCTACCTCAAACTGAATAATGGTATTCTCATCAACATCCAGGTCTCTCGTAGTGATGGAATGCTCCCCAACTTCATTGGAGACAAACACCATAGCTGAATCTTCCTCCCTGTCCAATGATCAAAAAAATCATTTAGCACTACACTGCTTCTAGTCACTGAGGGTAAAAGTGAATCAATAACCAGTGTTATTTGGCAACTGAACAATCTGTAACTTACAGAAAATATCTAAAATGATCAGAAATGTTCTGCATTGAAAAGCCTTGTTATAGAGCCACACATTGCATAGAAATATTTTAGCTGGGGCTTCAGCTTTATGGCCTTACTAATACTGACATGAATTTAGACATTCTTTAATTAGCACCACATTCCACGTGGCTGAAAAGCTGTTTTTTTTTTTTTTTTTTGCAGATTTTGCTACGTTTTTTGAGCCAAAGCCAAGAGTAGCTACAAAAGAAATGGGAAATATATAGGAAGTTCTTATACTTCTGCTCAGTCCACTCCTGACTTTGGCTCAAAAAAGCAGCAAAATCTGCAACAAAAAAGGGGAATTTCCACCTTAGCCTAATGCTGTTTTAATACATTTGGCACGTGTTTAGACTGACTAGTCTACCTTTCCACCTCTTACTAGTTGGATTAGATTTAAACAAAAAACATGCCAAAATTATGTTGTTACAATTTAAGCCTCCCCACGTACTATAAGTCACACCTCTTTTCTGTGAAGCCACACTTCAAATCTTAGGTCTCATTCACATCTGCATTGGTAATCCGTTTGGGAAGTCCACATGGGGACCACCCGAACGGAATACAAAACGCATTTGCAAGCTGTGTGCAGTGAAAGCACATGGACCCACAGACTATAATGGGGTCTGTGTGCTTGCCGCGCTCTGCCCACATTAATCATGCAGACATGATAGTAGATCATGATCTACTTTTCTGTCCACATATTCCGTGCAGGCAGTGCGCGGAGAGCACACAGACCCCATTATAGTCTATGGGGTCCATGTGCTTTTACTGCACATCTCTTGCAAATGCATTTGGTATTCTGTTCGGGGGGTCCCCATGCATACTTCCCTGAACGGATTACCAACACAGATGTGAACGAGTCCTTAAGTGTATCTAAAACACATGCTAAATGTGGCACAAGGCATGAGAGGCAGTCATTTGGTGTAAATTATGCTAAAATTCTTGTTCATTTTGCTTAATAAATCTTCTCCACTGTTTCCTAGTATTCAAACATAGGTTAAAGGGTTTATCCAGTTTCAGCAAATAAATGTTATTGTTTGCATAATAAAAAGTGAATTATGTATAATTAAGTATAATTGTGCAATATACTTTCTGAGTAATTCATTCTGGTTTTCTTGTTCTTGTTCTCTGCTTGCGGTCATTCTTTGTTATCTTCCAGTGGACAGAAATCAGTCCATGATCATGTGATGAACACATAGGTGCACAGCTCGTTACCAGGCAGATGTCTAATTACTATACTGTGAGTATAACGAGCTGTGCACCTGTGTGTCCCATCACATGACCATGGACTGTATATCACATGACTATGGACGGATTTCTGTCCACTGGAAGATAACAATGATTGACAGCAAGCAGAGATCTAGAAAACCATAACATATTGATATCAAAAGTGTATTGCAAAATTGTATACATTTGCATTATACAAACAATAACATTTATTTCATGACACTGGAGAATCCTTTTAAGTACAAAATGTTAGGAATTCAGACTTACGGGGCTCCCTTTGAAGAATATGGACAATAGAGACCAATATTTCCACCA
Organism: Leptodactylus fuscus; assembly: GCF_031893055.1. NCBI lineage: Eukaryota > Metazoa > Chordata > Amphibia > Anura > Leptodactylidae > Leptodactylus > Leptodactylus fuscus. Next base: position 116,548,676 of record NC_134269.1, read on the forward strand.
GGGTAGAAAAACCAATTATCTTCTTTTGGACCCAAATCAAATGTATCCATGAGGATAGAAGGGTTGTTTATGTTATTCCCATCAATAATAAAGTCTTCAATAATCCAGATTTCATCCTTCTTTCCTGTGATATGAAAATGTGTAAGAGAATGCATGACATGGAAAAAAGACAAACAAATCTTTATGTGGAGTATGTTATTCTTTCTAAATAATAACCTGCTAAAACAGGTGAAATAACAGATCAACTTATACCTCCACTTTTTATTTAAGAAATTTCCATAGTACTTCTCATATCTAAAGTGTGATACAACATAAAAAATAAAGGCGTAATAATACCATTGTGGTATGGCTGCCACAGTCTAAATTTGGTTGCATTGGTTTGTGCTGCTGGTGGTAGAGGAACATTCACGAACAGAACATCAGTGGTTTGTGTGAAGTAAAATTCATCCATGAGATGCCATGTAATGCCGCCTGTGACCGAGAACTGAAGAAGAATTGAGTGGGACCTCTCTGGAGCGCCTGAAAGAAGACAAACATCTGTCTTATTATATTCCATTTGTTACCATACATAGGTAATCCAGAAGTATCCTCCAATGAAATAGCAGTCAATTTAGATATAACAAAAATAAAACAATATATAAAATAATGATCCCAAGGGAAACCTATTTAGAGAACTCATATATTAAGTTTATTGTCATAAATTGGAATCCATTTTCTGTAGAAAGATCTGCAAACATATGGAATAAGATCCCTAAAGACCATGATGCCAAGTTCACTTATAGTCAGGGCTCTCACTATAAACTGGTGTTCAGCAAAGGTTTTATCACATACATTGTGATTGTGACCAAAACTGACATCAGGGTCTTCAGGGATCACACTACTGTTACTTGAAGATCTGAGGGCATGCTCCAGGCTGAATGTCATTGTGGCCTAACATTAAAGTGCTTCTTACTGATGTTTCAAATAAGTAATTCTACAAAATTTTTTTATAGAAATATCCATGCTTTAAAAAAAACAAAACATTGTAATGATAAATTCTATTTAAATAGTTATCAAATAACTGATGAAAGAGGATATATTTGAGAAATGCTCCTTTGAGATGTGTGCTGTCATCTTTATTATGGTATTTTAATCAATAAAGAAGAAATTTTTAAATTTTTCCACGAAACTTGGCTGGAATCAACTTTCATTCTGGATTTCTTCATCAAGCTCCGGGCCGAGGGAGTGTATTCCGAGCTGAGCTTCTGAATTGGGTGGAGAAAACTATTTGTTGGAGACTGATTTGATGCTGCGATTTGGCTGAGTATAAATCCTGTTCTTTCCCCATTTCCTCCATGCATAGAACATCACAGGCCTTCTCAATGTCCAACGACAAGGTCGAGATATTAGAATTGTTAGCAATATACATGGTGTCATCCAAGAATAAACCCTATGCATCAAGGTGGGGAGAAGTCTATTAAGCCTTCTGGAGAGGACAGAAGTATAAGTTTCTGACTCTATGTTTACCAATGCGAAGTGAATGTGGGGTTATAAAATATGGTTATATAAATCCACGAAATGAAGGAGGAGGAAAATAACCTTTTTTATAATATTTGGATGTTGGGCCATCTGGGCCTAGAGTCTTGATATGCTTGAGGCATCTGACTGCGCACTGCACCTCCTCTGCCATGACAGGCAAACTGAGGTGTGTGGAGGAATCATCAGGAAATTATGATAATATAAGGCCTTCTAGAAAAGTGTGGGTAGGGGCATATACAGAGGGAGCCTTGTAAGGTTTCTGATAATATTCATAAATTGAAGAAGATATCTTAACCAAATGAGGAATTAGGTGTATTATCTATGCTGCTGTAACACACTGAAATTTCCCCAAGGTGGGACTATCAAAGGATTATCTTATGTTATATGGCTCAGTCTGATCTGCATTTTATATATAGTATTTAATATTTGTTTTTCTTAAATTTTGCAGACCAGAAGTTTATCTGATTTGTTAGCTTGATGAAAATAGGTGATTAAATGCAGACCGGGAAGTCTGGGTAATAAATTTTCCTCTAAGGGTCAGTTCACACGTGAAAACCGCCTAACTTATTTGTGCGAGGTAAAAAACCTCGAGGAGTTTTTTTGACGCTGTTTTTTGCATTCCACGTGGTTTTTGACGAGGTTTTTGACGCGGTTTTCACTAGCGGTTTTCGCTAGGGTTTTTTTTTCCTATATGTGCTATAGAAACTGCAGGCGAAAACCGCGCGGTTTTTTGCAAAAAACCGCGCGGTTTTGTGTGCAAAAAACCGCGCGTTTATTTACCGCGCGGTTTTCGCCTCCCATTCACTTCTATGCAATTCTTCAGGCGTTTTCCGCCTGAAGAAAGGTCATGTCGCTTCTTCAGGCGGAAAACGCTAGGAGGAAAAAAAAGCTAGTGGTCTACATAGACCACCATGTTAAAGGAGAGGTTTTTGAAGCGAATTCCGCTGTCAAAAACCTCCCCTTTGCCCACGTGTGAACTAGCCCTAACAACCAGTTTGTGTGCTAGCCAACTTGGTTTTTGCCAGTATATGTTTGTTGTTGTTCAGAGGGCTGCATTAAGATGATTGGTGATTTTTACTGGATATAAAAGGGTTAGTCATCAGTATTTAACGTACAGGCTAGTTCTTTTAATATAACCACATTTAAATTTGCAGACAGCTAAAAAGCTTATACAAATAATTACAAATTTTGCAGAGATTTAAAGATTTTCTCTAACCATGTTAGTGGTGACATATTGCTGTCTTGATCATTTGCCAATTGACACAACCTATGAATACAGGAGTCTGAAGCCCAGGCATGATTCCCTTATTGTTTCCCTATTTTTTCAAATTCTGCACAATCCCTTTAATAAACATAACCTTTGTCATTCTTCTCTATTATCTTGTATGTTGGGTATGTTTATATGGCAGATTTACCATTGGGATTTTGCTGGAAGAAAATCAGCACACATGTGAATTCTTACCTGTGGAATGAATTTAAAATCCACAGCATGCCAATTTATATTGTGGATTTTCACCACATACTTAACCCTTTGTATTGCATAGGGCAAAATCAACGGCAAACTGCAATAAAATCAAGAACAAATTTCCAAAAAGATTTTAATGCAAATTCCATTTCAGATCTGCCAAGGATTTTTTTTTTTGCTGTAATTTATATCCTGTGTGACCATACCTTTTATCTTTCATTAATACACATACAGGTATTTCTTTGCTTACCACAAATATAATGAGGATACCAGAATTCAATTGAAACAGGCGCTGCGGAACCAGCCTATGATCTGCCAAGGTTTTTTTCTAGTGTACTTTCAGTCAGAGCACCCAAGGAAATCTTGTTTTAAATGCTTTGTGAGAATGTTTAGAGAGGATGGAGATGTTGACCATACTAAAATACTATAAATTACAAATTTGCTTTGAAAGCTTTTCAGTATATGTAAAAAATGGTGACAGGTTCAAATCTCTCTCTCCCAGAATATGAAACCTTACCTTTAGTAATATATTTTAATGAGAACTGAATGTATAATGTATGGGTACAGTCCAGATCTCTTGAGACAAGCATTCTGGATCCTTCCTGAAGATGGAAAATATAGGTAACAATGTAAAAACAAAACTAATATACTCTAGTATATTTTATTGTAACTAGATATCACATTAAATAATGAAGCGCATTACTGCTAAAAATATAATGATACATTTATTTCTGAGTTTACAAAAATATCCTTCACATTATGTTCTAACTTGGCCAATAAATTATTTGGCTATTTGGACACTTGGACTGCACTTCATGTCTGCATTTCACATACGTGTGGCTTCTACATTTTTTGCAAATGCCATATGTACCCATTCAGACATCTGCAGACCATAGGTCTGCAAAAAAATCAATCACTGATGCTCATTCATCACGGATACAGTACACCAATCTGTGTGCTCTCTCTCTCTCTCTCTCTCTCTCTCTCTCTCTCTCTCTCTCTCTATATATATATTTTTTAACAGGCCAAGAGACAAAAAAAGTGAAGTTGAAGATCCATATTGTGGAAACGCAGCTTATTTGTTGCAGAATTTGCAGCATTTTTTTAAGCCAAAGAATGGCTACAAAAGCATTGAGAAATATATAAGCAGCTCTTATACTGTACTTCTACCTTCTGCTCAATCCGTCGTGGTTTGAAAATCGCAGCATGTCAATTATATCTATGGAAGCGCCAGTTTCCCCATAGGTGTAATTGAAGCAGAAAGTCCACAGTAAAAAACCTCTGCAACCTTTTTGTCCAAAGCGCTGTGGGAAGAACCGCAATGTGTGCTGCTGTAGTTTTTCCCTGAATCACTTTTTTGCTGCAGGATTCTATGTGGGGCCGGAAACGCCGAGATTTGCCCATGGCGTTTCCGCCGTGGGAAAAATCACGGCATTATACAGTAACGCCAATGTGGATGGGATTCATGCAAATCCCATGCCCACTTTGCATTAAAATCCGCAGCGCGAACACGCTGCAATTTACAAAACCGGTGCGGTTTTGGAAATCACAGCATGTCAAATATATCTACAGAAACACCTGCAGCTTTCCCGTAAACATAATTGTAACAGAAATTCTGTGGAGGAAAACTCCCCAAACTTTCTTTTTCAAAGCGCTGCGGTAAGAACTGCGATGTGTTCCCACTGCAGTTTTTCGCGCTGCGTATCGTCCCATGGAGTCTTAGCCTAAATCTGCTTTTCACAATTGTGAAAAGTGGATAATCCACGGAGAGCACATCACTCAAAAATGAGCTAGGTTGGGATTTATCTGTGAATAGGACCTAATTCCCACCATGTTCCATTTGGAAAACATTATTTGTGTGTGGATGTATTTCCCAGGCTAAACACAGCAATTTGAAATGGAACTCTGTGTATCACAGTGAGTAATAATGCAACTGAATAGCAGGATCACTGCTGTAATGAAAATTACAAAAGACTGATATAGACAAAATACACCCAGAAAAGTACTAACCCCTTTAAAGACAAGCGCTGTCCCAGATTTAATTGTCTCTCCATTCAGATTTCCCCTTTCTGCTCCATACACTTCAGGCCACTGTTCTGGATGCAGATTACTGTTAAAATCATCTTTAAGAATTGAAGGTAAAGGAACAATTGGGACACAATATGGACCACCAAAACCCCGGTCACACCTAAAAATGTTAATATTTGTAAATGGTATTAAAAACATGTTGCTAGAGGCAGTTACAAAATAAATATCAGGCGTCATTTTTGCAATTCTGCAAGTAAAAATGTTTTTTTTTTTTAAAATTATATTGTTACTCAGACTGGTTTCCAGATTACTTACTGTAAATCTGTCAGCTTAATTTTCTGCTTGTATAAGTGCAGCATAGTATAACTACAGGTCTGTATTACAGGTAACCAAAACATTGTGGAAAATGTCATGGCAGTAGAAAGCAGTGCTCATCCATCCCCCTTAGGCCAATGTATATACACTGCAGCCTGTCAATGACTGCCCTGAGGGTCGAAGGGGCAGAGTGAGAGCTCTTTGCTCATGAGTACAGCCGAACATGAGATGGAAGATACATACGTAACCTTATTTCTGCAGTGTTACAATTCTAACTTACTTGGAGCTTTGGCAATATAGAAAAGCAGTCATCTGTTATTAAATTCTCAACCTTCTAATGACCTTGTCCCACTGTACACAACAAAGCTGAAAAGTGAACTGTAGATGTCAGGTAATGTCAGGTATTGTCATTTTATCGGCTGTGGTTCTGTGTTAAAGTGAATGCTGAGTGTTTTTCATGTACAGCCTGCCTCCCCACTCAGTGAGGGAGATTTATAAAGAATGGAGCTGAAAAAACTTCAACTGTGACAATTGTTGTGGCAACTAGCATTTATAAAGCAGCAAACGTGAGGTTTTTACTTTTTTACTTTTTGTCTATGTTCCATACAAGACCCTGCAAATCTCTTGTTATGTCCCTTTCCATTTCTGTCAAACACCTTAAGCAAAGATAAAGTATATACATACCTATATTTACATTCATAGTAAAATCTGACAATGTTATAAATAATATCATCTTTAATGAAGCTACATTCTCACTGGTGTAACAGGGGGTTGTAGTGGTCAAAGCTTCCCACAAGTCATCCTCATGACTATCAGCCTCTCCATCGTAAATTTATGACCCCTGCTCTCTTGTGTGAGGGCGAAGATTTATGATACACTACCTTCCACTGACAGAACAGAGAAAATTAACCTTTTAATGGCAAAATAGTGGTTAATTAACAGCATACAATCAAGATAGGATACTGTGGGGAGGTTTTGGCACAAAATGGGGCATGTGTGTAGGGGGAATGATGGAAAGTGTCTTGTGTGCACAAACATATTGTGAACAAGTATTCATGGTGGTCTGGGCTCATATAAGCAAATAAAGGTACATATAAATACTGCTAAAATGTATGTATAGGATGTAGTTGACCGATGTGAGGAGAAGCTGTTCAGGGGGTCCAAATTGAGCTTTTGCACCTTTGGTTATACTACTGCACAAGCTCTTTAAAAATACTGTATATCCATTGCTCTTTAGTTCATCTATACCAATAGGGTACAAACGGTCACTTTCTTTACAGTGAGTGCTGACAAGTAATAGATTAAAAACAGTCACTAAGCAGTAACCTTACAGTAGCTGAGTTTTCAATGGAATATAGCAAAGTCAGTGTATGTTATGCTTTAGGTTGTGTTTTTTCTCTGTAGCTTTGGTTACAGCTTGAGCCATCTGCATAGGGGATGTGATATATGCTTTGTATAATCATTTTACTTCAGCTGTGTTACTGTATTCTGTCCAGTCCTAACAGTATCGCATACACCTAACATTGCTCATACACAAAGTATAAATATGAGGATACTCTAAAAACTAAATGAACAAGAAGATTAACAATAACAATCTCTGTGTCAAACACATCAGTTAATACAGATATAGTTATTTTAACTAATGTGTATTCTATTCTACTTTAAAATGAACAGTTGGACACATGCAAAGTACCTCATGTATTACTTTTATTCAGAACTTACACACAGTGGCCTGATTCACATATTCCGTGTCCTGAACACATCCAAGGACATCCCGAAGACAGAATAACATTATCAAGGGCCCAGGCATCTGCACCAGGCCCATAGTTATTCTGTATCCATCTGAAGCGAGTCCTCGGAGAGCTGCCATAAAAATCAAAGCACATTTGCACAATTATATCACAATCTGCAATCAATACTGCATGAGTGTAGAGCAATCATTTATTTATTTGCAAAACATATTTAATATGCAGGGTGCTGACTCAGTCTCATCCAAAGTGGTAAAATATTACAAGAGCTACAGCAATACAGTTACAGTCATCCTAAATCACATACACTAACTTATTGTAGAAAATAATACAATGCTTTCTTGCTTATGAAACTGATTCACCTGCAGATCTGCCATGTGTACAATCTTGCCTGAAATATATATTACTATTAGAAATGAGCGAACAGTGTTCTATCGAACACATGTTCGATCGGATATCAGGGTGTTCGCCATGTTCGAATCGAATCGAACACCACGTGGTAAAGTGCGCCAAAATTCGATTCCCCTCCCACCTTCCCTGGCGCCTTTTTTGCACCAATAACAGCGCAGGGGAGGTGGGACAGGAACTACGACACTGGGGGCATTGAAAAAAATTGGAAAAAGTCATTGGCTGCCGAAATCAGGTGACCTCCATTTTAGACGAATAGTGGATTTCAAATCCGGGTCATATGAGAATGTGAACTTTGTGACTATGAGACAGGGATAGCTGTACAGGCAGGGATAGCTAGGGATAACCTTTATTTAGGGGGGAATGTTATTAAAAATAACTTTTTGGGGCTCTATCGGGTGTGTAATTGTGATTTTTGTGAGATAAACTTTTTCCCATAGGGATGCATTGGCCAGCGCTGATTGGCCGAATTCCGTACTCTGGCCAATCAGTGCTGGCCAATGCATTCTATTAGCTTGATGAAGCAGAGTGTGCACAAGGGTTCAAGCGCACCCTCGGCTCTGATGTAGCAGAGCCGAGGCTGCACAAGGGTTCAAGCGCACCCTCGGCTCTGATGTAGGAGAGCCGAGGGTGCACTTGAACCCTTGTGCACCCTCAGCTCTGCTACATCAGAGCCGAGGGTGCGCTTGAACCCTTGTGCACACTCTGCTTCATCAAGCTAATAGAATGCATTGGCCAGCGCTGATTGGCCAATGTATTCTATTAGCCTGATGAAGTAGAGCTGAATGTGTGTGCTAAGCACACACATTCAGCTCTACTTCATCGGGCTAATAGAATGCATTGGCCAGCGCTGATTGGCCAGAGTACGGAACTCGACCAATCAGCGCTGGCTCTGCTGGAGGAGGCGGAGTCTAAGATCGCTCCACACCAGTCTCCATTCAGGTCCGACCTTAGACTCCGCCTCCTCCAGCAGAGCCAGCGCTGATTGGCCGAATTCCGTACTCTGGCCAATCAGCACTGGCTAATGCATTGTATTGGCGTGATGAAGCAGTGCTGAATGTGTGTGCTTAGCACACACATTCAGCTCTACTTCATCGGGCTAATAGAATGCATTGGCCAATCAGCGCTGGCCAATGCATTCTATTAGCGTGAACTGAGTTTGCACAGGGGTTCTAGTGCACCCTCGGCTCTGCTACATCAGATTGCTACATCTGATGTAGCAGTGCCGAGTGTGCATCAGATGTGTAGTTGAGCAAAACTGACTCAGCACTGCTAAGTCTGCATTCGCATAGGAATGCATTGGCCAGCCTTCGGCCAATCAGCGCTGGCTCTGCCGGAGGAGGCGGAGTCTAAGGTCGGACCTGAATGGAGACTGGTGTGGAGCGATCTTAGACTCCGCCTCCTCCAGCAGAGCCAGCGCTGATTGGCCGAATTCCGTACTCTGGCCAATCAGCACTGGCTAATGCATTGTATTGGCGTGATGAAGCAGTGCTGAATGTGTGTGCTTAGTACACACATTCAGCTCTACTTCATCGGGCTAATAGAATGCATTGGCCAGCGCTGATTGGCCAGAGTACGGAATTCGGCCAATCAGCGCTGGCTCTGCTGGAGGAGGCGGAGTCTAAGATCGCTCCACACCAGTCTCCATTCAGGTCCGACCTTAGACTCCGCCTCCTCCAGCAGAGCCAGCGCTGATTGGCCGAATTCCGTACTCTGGCCAATCAGCACTGGCTAATGCATTGTATTGGCTTGATGAAGCAGTGCTGAATGTGTGTGCTTAGCACACACATTCAGCTCTACTTCATCGGGCTAATAGAATGCATTGGCCAGCGCTGATTGGCCGAATTCCGTACTCTGGCCAATCAGCACTGGCTAATGCATTGTATTGGCGTGATGAAGCAGTGCTGAATGTGTGTGCTTAGCACACACATTCAGCTCTACTTCATCGGGCTAATAGAATGCATTGGCCAATCAGCGCTGGCCAATGCATTCTATTAGCGTGAACTGAGTTTGCACAGGGGTTCTAGTGCACCCTCGGCTCTGCTACATCAGATTGCTACATCTGATGTAGCAGTGGCGAGTGTGCATCAGATGTGTAGTTGAGCAAAACTGACTCAGCACTGCTAAGTCTGCATTCGCATAGGAATGCATTGGCCAGCCTTCGGCCAATCAGCGCTGGCTCTGCCGGAGGAGGCGGAGTCTAAGGTCGGACCTGAATGGAGACTGGTGTGTAGCGATCTTAGACTCCGCCTCCTCCAGCAGAGCCAGCGCTGATTGGTCGAGTTCCGTACTCTGGCCAATCAGCACTGGCCAATGCATTTCTATGGGGAAAAGTTAGCTTGCGAAAATCGCAAACTGACAGGGATTTCCATGAAATAAAGTGACTTTTATGCCCCCAGACATGCTTCCCCTGCTGTCCCAGTGTCATTCCAGGGTGTTGGTATCATTTCCTGGGGTGTCATAGTGGACTTGGTGACCCTCCAGACACGAATTTGGGTTTCCCCCTTAACGAGTTTATGTTCCCCATAGACTATAATGGGGTTCGAAACCCATTCGAACACTCGAACAGTGAGCGGCTGTTCGAATCGAATTTCGAACCTCGAACATTTTAGTGTTCGCTCATCTCTAATTACTATCTTAAAATAAATATTTCTACATAAGCCATTTATGACAGAAGAAAAAATGTCAATATGTTCAGGACAAAGCAAATAGAAAATGCTAAATGATCCAAATAAACTGAGCATGTTTGCACTTATATACTGTATATGTGTGGGCACCTTCATGTGATTAAATGTATGTGTTCAAGTAATAGCATCCCTCAGGTGAAGCACAGTACTGAAAGTGTAGTGTATTTACTCTAGGTTATGGCTATATTAATATCAGTTGCTCTCATCCACCATAGGATGAGAGCAATGGACATTAAGAAACTGATGCATATGAAGCCCCCTCTGGTGTCTGTCTTCATTCAGCCTCATGTAAAAAAGTAGCAGTAGTGTGAACGTGCCCTTACTTACATGTTTATCAGCTCATGTTCTATTGGTATGATTAACCTCACGTTGAGTTAAAGGGATTGTTCTAACAGTAGGTATTAATTTCCAGTTTGTAGGATAGGTCATCAATATTGAACTCTGGTTCCAACTATGAACATTATGGTCTAAGTGATAATCGATAAATGCTATTATTTTTTTAGACAATGTAATATTATGTTGCTTCTGCACTTTGCATGTAAATTGCTTTAATATAGACTACTGCAAAGAGGTTGGAAATATCTATCAACAGTAGACTGGTTGTCACCACAGACTATTTGTAGTAGAAACTCAATCTAGAATGTATATTTTGGGCCAAATATGTTTATTAAAGAAATAGGTATGTGTTTCTTTTAAGCATATTGGAGAGTGTATTCACATATCCATTTGCATTTCTAATTTCTGATTTTTTTCCCCTTTTTTTCTATTTTTTACCAGCAAGCTGGAGCTAGGAAAGATTCAAAGTGAATTAAAGAGGTTTGTACGTCTTCAGACGAACAAATGAAAAGTTGTACAATTTTCCAATATACTTTCTATATCAGTTCCTCACATTTTTTTTCAGATCTCTGCTTGCTGTCATTCTTTGTTTACTTGCAGTGGATAAAAATCAGTCCATGATCATGTGACACACAAAGGTGCCCAGCTTGTTACAGTCACAGCACAGTAAGGGGGCATTCACACTTGCACCCGGTGTCCGCCCTGTGTCATTTCGCCAGGTTTCTGTCCTCAGCCCTGAGAAACTGGACAGGGAACGGTTTTAAATCTGACTGCTGGGTACCCGTTCCCTGTCCAGTTTCTCGGGGCTGAGGAAACCTGGCGGAGTGGCACAGGGTGGACACTGGGCGCAAGTGTGAACACCCCCTAATCAGACATCTTCCTGCCTGGTAACATGCTGTGCACCTGTGTCCATCACATGACCATGGACTGTTTTTTTCTTTAAACCTGGTTTATTGAACACACCATGTAATACAGTGTATACTACCATAAAGGATACAGAATGCAAAAAAAAGCAATATTCAAGGATTTATCTTCAGTCATGTATTACATTATTAAAAACCATGATTTTTATCCACTAGAAGTAAGCAGAATGAATGACAAAAAGCAGAGATATAGAAAACTGATACAGAAAGTATATTGGAAAATTGTCAATTAAATTTGTTTGTTGCTGTCTATTATCGATATTTGTCTGAGGCTAATGCCCCAAATAGTGGGCTGGAACAAGAGGTGACTCATTACGGTTTTTCCTGCAGCACATTTCACGAAATGCCCACAGAGGTTTCCTATGCGGACTTTCTGCTTCCATTATAAGTATAGGGAAACCAACAGTGTTTCCGTAGGTATAATTGACATACTGCAATTTCCAAAATGGTGTACATTTTGGAAGACACAGCGTGTTCGCTGCGTGTATTTATCTGCAAGGTGTGGATGAGATTTGCCACAGACAACCCCTTTAAGTGTGCAAATTGCAAAAGAACAAGACTACAAAACCGCAGAGAACACTCAATTGTAAAATACTAGTTTACAAAGTTACATTCACACTCAGAGTATATATCCTATGGCTAGACTGACATGAACAATGGTGAAAACGGCTGTGAAAAATATGCATTTTCATATATCCCTCATACATTACAGTGTATGAAGGGATCGGTGAAATTAATGTACAAGGGAATAAAACAGAACATGACCTATATTTTGACAGTCCATTACAACGGACCATGAAAATATCATTCAGTAGAACAGACCCATTTACAGACAGTGAAATTAATGTGGCCATGAATATAAGGTAAGAAGTTTTAAAGCAGATCCCTTGAGAAACGCTTTACTATATATCACAGATATGATTGAGTTACTGCATACAAATAATGACTTATTATGTTCTTATCTCCCAAAACAAATGAATGTAAACATTTAAACCTACATTGTGGTAGGAGGAAGGTAGACAGTAACTCTTTTCCAGGTCTGGAATCTTTCAGAAGAGTACATAGAACTTTCTGTATAATGCAGACAGCCAATGCTAGGAGGTACACACTCCTCTGTAACCTGCTGCCAGTCTCTTCCGTTATTTAAGGAGTACTGCAACTGAACTGTGTGGGAATCACTATAAGGTTTATTACATCCCATGTTCAGCTCAAATTGTAAAGAAGTAGATGGCATAACATGAAAATCCCAAGTTTCAGCATACCGAGGTTTTCCTGTAATACAATAAAAATGTTTTGGTTGACAATGAGCTGTACACTCCCCATTTTGTAACTGTTGGTATATTGTTGTCTTTTATTAACGTTTATGGTTTAAAAGACTGAATAAAGCATTTGTAGCCATGAAATCTATACAAAATATTACAATCTACTTATTACTACACATAATTACTGTAGCTTTAGTCTTTCTGAAGAACTGAATATGCCTATATGTGCAAGACTTCATACATGAACAAGATAAGAAAGTCTTGCAGATAATGTTATACACATTTACTACATAAGAAACACATTCACTTGATACAATGATAAGGGGAGCTTTGAATAACAACAATTGTGATAATTTTTTTTTCTTGCTGATATTCATGTAGACAAATATCTTATATTTACATGTTTATGATATGTTATAATGCTTGCTAACCTGTGTCATTCTTGCTAGGTATGCAGCTTATTCCAATGGCAGGTATTTAAGTCTAAAATTATATATCATGCAAAAATATATTTAAGAATGCATACCTAGATTCTCTGAAAACACAAGAGCAGTATCCATAGAAAGACAGTCAATATCTACTTGGCCTCCTTGGATTCTGTACCAGTTTGCTTGCAAGTCAATAGAGCCATCGAATTTGTCTTGAAATCCTGCCCTAGAGCTGTCATTCATTCCAATGAGGACATCATCTAGTGCCCACTGACCAGACTGTTTCCCTGAAATAAGAAAACCCAAAAATTAACAAATTGCTCAAGTGGTCATTAGCATTACCATTTACCATTTCCTATGATATATCTAGGCAATGGCAGAATTGCTTTTTTTCCCCATTCTTCCACATAAACATATAATCAGAGTTAATCAATAAGGTATATATAGACAACAATGATGCAACTGAAAAATGTAACTCATTTCTAAAAAAAAAGTCATCCGTCAACTATATTGACAGAAAAAAAAAAAGTTCTTACTTTATGAAGACAATAATTAAAAATATGAAAAAAGGCTTGGTTCTTCAAAGGTTAAATATTTATATAGCTGACACAGAAGTAACCAGTAGTATTAAAAAAAATTTGATTGTTAATAATGGCACTAACAATCTGTCACAGCCAGTGGAAATGAAATACATTAAGCAGATCAGAGTTAACTGTTCGTGGTAAATACTACAACTGTTGGTTTAACTTTACTATGATTGTGTCCAAAAAAAAAAAGCAGGACTCATCGCTATAGAGGATAGACATCCATCGCTGCCTCAATTGCTGACTTGCTTTGCATCGTGATAGCATTTGAGAGCGGTGGCGTAAGGTCGATGGATCACCTTTAGCTGGATATCTGGATGCAGCCCAATGTCATGCAATCACCTTCCACTCTTTTCCACCATAGGCTTGGGATGTAGAGATGAGCAAACAGTAAAATGTTCGAGGTTCGATATTCGTTTCGAGTAGCTCCTCAATATTTGACTACTCGAATCGAATATCGAACCCTATTATAGTCTATGGGGGGAAAATGCTCATTTCAGGGGTAGGCAACATTCGATTAAATTACACTTACCAAGTCCACAAGTGAGGGTCGGGCTGGATCCTCCGAGCAGTCTTCTCCTTGCAGCGTCCCCGCGGCATCTTCCGGCTCTTCATTCACTCTGCCAGGCATCAGGCCTGGGCAGAGCCGACTGCGCATGCCTGCACTACAAGCGGACATGCGCAGTCGGCTCTGCCCAGGCCTGATGCCTGGCAGAGTGAATGAAGAGCCGGAAGACGCCCCGGGGAAGCTGCATGGAGAAGACTTCTTAAGGTAGGAGAAGAACCAGCGTTGATTGGCCGACTGTATAGCATTCGGCCAATCAATGCCGGTTCTGCATCAAACTTTTACATTCGAACAGCGAGTGGTACTTGATCGAGTACGAGTATTTTGAATACTGTAGTATTCGATCGAATACCTACTTGATCTAATACTACTTGCTCTTCTCTATTGGGATGTAATGTCCAATTTTGCTTGCAGTACAGAATGGATCACTATGCAATGCAGAGAAAGGTTATCCTCCAGCTTCCTTCTCAACTGTTCACTTGGAGAATGAATAGAAAGGTAGCTTCAAATGTGCATGATTCTCTCTATTCACTTCTATGGTAATTATAGTAGGAGCTTTTTTAGCACATCCTATGACTATTCCATAAATGTCCAAGGTGGGATATCTTTTAAAGTTTAACTCCCTTTTCTTTGCTATTGTGTTAGGTAGTGTGTGAACATTTTTATAATATACTTTATTATCCCATCTAACTTCTTTTTCAATATAAAACAGGCTGTAACATTCTTCTTAGCAACCCTCTAAGCTGTTACTATGGAAATTCTATACATATTTGTGTTGTAGAGCTAAAGCATTTATCAAAGGAGACGGCCACTTTAAATGGCTGTATCTTTTGTTGTATACCATCTAGAAAAGTGGCTCTAGTATCACTTTCTCAGCCTTCATATGACGCTAAGAATGAAGTACTAGGTCTAACAGAACGTGAGATATCACTAGTTAAAAATTACATTCCCGACTGTGTTTTTAACTAAAAAGGAAGAAAGTCCACAGCAGCAGGGTATAGGCGGATGCTTAGCCCAGGCCTCTGGTAACATCTCCACGTAAGTATCTAAGGAAAAATACAGCACTCCGTAGTTTAAAAAAAAAAAAAAAAAAACTATAGTGAAATTTATTCCATGTGTATAGGCAGCGTTTCAGCTATGGTGAGCCTTTGTCAAGGCTTGACTAATAACTTACCGTGCTGTGGTTGCCACCACCTGAAAGCAGTGGAAGAGGTCTTGGCATCACGAGGTAACTCTATAGAAATTAATTGTGGATCCAAATAGGAAAGAAAATCCAGTTCTCGCAACAAATTCCAACTGATGCCGTTGTCATATGTGTACTGAACAACAATACCTGAAGGTTTGACATTAAAATAATAAAAAATAAAGTAAATACTCATATAGTATACAATTCCTGTAAATATAACACGGCAGGAGCTGTACTGGGAGCTTTAACAACATATAAAATTACTATGTTTTAGTTTATCCATTGAAAATGACAAATGAAAATGATAGTGTAAACTTTGCAGAGAGCTGTTCTATATCGCCAAGTATAGTTCACAGAGCAATGTGTATGTTGTTTTAATGTGAGAATAAAATACAGATACAATGATATCATGCTTGTACAGTCTTCATCCATAGC
Source organism: Leptodactylus fuscus (assembly GCF_031893055.1). Lineage (NCBI taxonomy): Eukaryota > Metazoa > Chordata > Amphibia > Anura > Leptodactylidae > Leptodactylus > Leptodactylus fuscus. Next base: position 116,564,564 of record NC_134269.1, read on the forward strand.
ACTTTCACAGATAGCTTGGTGGGCACAATTATAATTATTTGCAAGTTCATGTACAGTACTCGTGTACGCTAGACATAAACTGCCTTGACATTAAGATCAGTAGAAGGCCAACATTTGTCCAGATCAAACAAAAGCCGCTTTGTTTCTTTCCTTGCATAGAGGAACTGCCTTCTACTTGCTGTGCAGTGAACTGCAGCACAGCTCTGCGCAAGTAAAGGGAGCCTTCACACGGAGTTTACGCTTGCTCATTCTGAATGTAAAACTCGTTCAGAGTGAGCAGCGTTAAAACAGATCCCATTGACTTCTATGGGTGCCGGTATACGCACACTACCCATTGAAATCAATGGGAGGCTTTTTTACCTATTTCTTTCAATGTGATACGCGTGTATCACATTGAAAGCAATAGGTAAAAAAGCCTCCCATTGATTTCAATGTGTAGCATGCGTATGCCGACACCCATTCAAGTTAATGGGATCTGTTTTTTACGCTGCTCACTCTGAACGAGTTTATTACGTTCAGAATGTGCAAGCGTAAACTCTGTGTGAAGGCTCCCAAACAGGACTGTGCTAGAGTTCCCTGACTAGAAGGTGGCTTGGGGCACTGCTGTGCTTTATAATACTTTGAGACTAATGGCCCATATAGCGAGCCGCAGCCAAAAAGTCTGTGGCTGAAACACATCACATTTTTTTCCGCAGTGCTTTTCACAGAAAGCCTGCAAAGTTTTCCTTTGAGGACTTTCTGTCCCTATTATACCTACATGGAAAACATCAGCATTTCCATAGGGATAATTGACATGCTGCGTTTTACAGAAAACCTCAGTATTTCTGCTGTGGACATTTTTTTGTAATGTGCAGATGGGATTAGCCAGAATCTCATTCACTTTGCAGATATTCTAAAACTATGCATTTATTCATTGTGGCATGTCCTCAGTGGCAAAAATTCTGCATTTCCGCTTTTTTGTTGCAGATTTTACTGATTTTTTTTGAGACAAGAAGAGACAGTTGACTATGCTAGAAAACCTGCTAAATATCAACTATTAGAACAAGCATGTCAAGGGTTAGGTCAGTCTAATTAGTAGTAAATAGGTTTGTATCTCTTATGTAAGTTTAATAGTCTAAAATCTACTTTTAATCCAATTACAAATGATTTATGGCTTGCAGCAACTATACAATTCATGATTCAGATATGCTCTGTTTAACGTTTTACATTTTATATCCATTATTTACAGGGAAAAGCGGAAAGGCGCCTGTAGGATGCAAATTATGCATGTAACAAAGCAATTCACAAATAGAAGGGTTTGCTCAGAAGTCCTGTTTATCTCCTCTTGTTAGACAAAATCTCTGTGGTGTCTGTTTGTGGCTGTTAACATCCCTGCATCAAGAGAGGTCAACCTACCTTCTAAGTAGGGACCCATGCAGAGTTAATGGGTATCTCGAAAAGCAAAGTATCAGACGATTCAAACTAAAAGCATACACTATTTCTTTCTTGTCTCACTTATGTAACAATTTTGGCAAGAATCTTTCTATGCTGCTCAAAAAGAATTTACAATTGTTGGTAATGCTAATAATCACAATGCTCTTTATGTTGTTAATTTTGTTGCTTTGTTTCGGCGGATACTCAACTCTGTTTTTATTTCAATAGGGAGAAAGCTGTAACAAAAAAACCCCACATGTACAAATACTGAATGCTTTTACGTGGTTCTTAAAACTGCTCCTTTTTGGACAAAAATTATGTATTTAATGAAAAATTTTCCCATAATTTTTCATACATTTTTTATGACATGGTAGTGTTCATGAATGAAATTACTTTTACATAAACATGTAGCAAATACATGTATCACCTTATAACTTCAGGGAGTGCGGTAAGTTTTATGTATAAAATCCCTTATACTGTAGAATGAAATACATGTTTTAATCATGTTTAGATCAAGACTCTTAGAAAAATAGTGAGATGATCTATTGCCATCTAAGGGTTCAGCTACGATGTATTTCTTTGACACAAAACCATTTCAGACTTGTAGGCAATAAAAAATGATTTACCTTCATTTCTTGACTTTGGTTTCATACAAGACGAACCAACATTTTTACTTCCAATCTGTATATAAAACTGTAGTAATCTGTAAGAAGCAAATTGAAGCAAGTTGAGGATTTGAAAGAATACACTACAAATCTTATTTTTTTTTTAAATAATATAATCAAAAATGCTTTCCAATGTGCAGTTGATAAAGCAACCTCCAATTATAAAACAACTTTTCATAAAGGAATAGTACAGGTGAATATAGTTCATTTAGTAGTATATCTAATTAAAGAAATAAGTATCTTTTTTTATAGAGAAGTCTATGGAGAAGGAGGGGGGAGGAAGAGGCTGCTGGAAAGATACACAAATATCTGCTGCTAAATTCTGCAACATTGAGAGTGAGAGCTCTTCCGGCACTGCTGTATCTTCAAGATAAAATTTTTCCCTCCGTACAAATGAGACAATAAATCAACTAACAACATCTTACTCTCCACTCCCCTCTGCTTTGACTTCTGTGTATGAGCTGGATAAGGAGATGGATCCTAAATAAATAAACAGTCTACGTGGAGGAGGGGAGCAGCTTCATAAGTAGAGAAGGAAGCATAAGACAAGGTTTCACATGTACTATTCATTTATAAAAAGTTTTTTTTTTTATTGGAGATATGCTTTAAAGCGTACCTTCAATTATAAACAAGTTTTCATAAATGTATAGTACGGTTTAAAATATTAAACTTTGTCATATATCTTACTAAAGAAATATGTTTTATTCTCCACTTTTCAGGCAGTTATTTTCTCCATATTAGTCTTTAAACAGGGGATGGGGTAGAAAAGATACTCAAATAATTGCTGCTGTTACACTCTGCTTAAAACACTGCTATGTTGTAGGCAATACATCAATTATCAAATGGCAAGCGAATCTCACCCCCCATCAATATATAATTTCTCTATTTGTGTGTCCGTTGTTGTTACTATTGGGACCTGTGGCCTCACAGCAACCAGTCCGCATCCTTCTTTTTCAAAATGTGAAAAAGAATGTATGGCTAGATCTGGCTGACTGCTGTGAGATTCATCAGAGAAGCCAAAGCCAAGTGTGGAATGAGAAAAGGATCCTTATACTTCTCCTTTCTGATAAATCCACTACTGTAATTGGCTGAAAAATGCTGCAAAATCTGCAACAAAAAACATAGCTCATTTGCAGTATGTCAACTAAGTCTTTCTGCGTTCAGATATAGCTGTTAGGGCTCGTTCACATCTGTGCCCGGTGTCTGTTCTGCAGGTTTCCGTTTCCTGCACAAAACAGAGGCAGGAGACGGAAACCTGCAGGAGTCTTTCTCACCCATTCATTTGAATGGGTTTGAAAGCTGTCCGGCTGTGAGCGGCGGTGAGCGTTTTATGCTCTCCGCCGCAAAACCATTTTTTAAAATCCGGACACAGAGTCAGACATGCAGTACTCTGTGTCCGGATTGAAAAAAAAAAGGTTTAGCGGCAGAGAGCATAAAATGCTCTCCACCGCTCACGGCCGGACTTGGTCTGTGGTTTCCGTCTTCTTGCATGCAGAAGACGGAAAACACAGAACAGAGACCCGAACGCAGGTGTGAACCTAGCGTTAGTCAATCATCAAACATGTACGGTCATAAATTGCTTATTTTCTGTACCAAAATATATACTCATGTATCTGCTATAAGTATTTCCCAATCAGCTTTGTTCCAGACATAAATTCAGCATTACTCTATTTAATAGTTATGTCTTAACTTAGGGTACCTTTCTCCTCTACATTTTTATGCAGGAAACAAGGACACTTCTTGGAGGTGATTCTTTTTCACGCTCCGGTGTACTTTTTGGAAGGGTGTTTGTGACAAGTGATTTACATAAGGTGATGACTGGGATCAATCTTACCTCTGCCTTTGCTGTTCTGTAATTAGCACAGAATTTGACAGGAGCTTTTACAGGGTCATCATTCAGTCTAAGATCTCTATCTAAGCAAATTATGGTTGCATGAAGCTCATTTGGTTGCAGGGTATTTGCTAAGACTGACGCTGGTCTTAATATTGTGTGCAGATGCAACATTGTTAGCATTAGGAAGTTGTGGGTGACAGAACTAAAATCTATGCAAGTCACTAACTAGAGTAGTTATGAGGTACAGCTTAGTTTTCTGGTGTGGGTTATAATAAATCTGTTTTGCTGTGGCATCTCAGTCCAGGCACTCCATGATCTCTGACCTGCTTTGCCCACTTCTCTTAAGAGTCGAAAATGGACAAAGTGATGTGTTTTTGGCACAATTGGCCATGCTCCAAAAATGTGCCCATTTTGAGGCATAAAATTGACATGGACAGCTTAGTAAATTCCTTCCAACTCAGTACCCTTGAAAAATACTTGAAATCCTGTCTAGCTAATAAGATATACAGTAATTGCAATACCTGAGCTACCATTCTGCCCACATGAATAATTGCAGAAGTCATTTATTTTTATGCTGAAGCTGATCATATTTACGTGTACATCAGTTTTTGATATTTGTACAACAAATTAGTGACGTTTTCTTTTTTGCAATCATTGGCCACAGTGGTAACTACCACAATATCACTGTCCTATAACTGCAGTGGTCTCCTGACACAAGAAAACATTAGTGTGTTGACATCAGGTGGACTGGCAATAGAGAGGAATAAGCAGCTGCTACTGGGTCTGGAGGACTGTGAAAAGGTGAGTTGACTTTTTTTTTTAATTCCTCCCTACTATTTACAGCAAAGGGAAACTTTTTAAATAAGTTAGAGAACCTCTCTAATAAAAATGGAGCATGCTCCTGGACAAGGCAACCATGTGCTCTAGGTCTCCCTGTGAGTCCTTCACTAATGCTAGAGACCCCTAGTGTGCACCGCATTGAACATTGCTCAACATTTTTGCAACTAGAAGTTGTGGTTTCAACACACTAGTCACAACGGTACTCCATTCACTAACATTAATGAAAGAGTTGCAGGATGATCCAGTAATCTTTTGTTTGCCTGACTGTAAACAAAATTATGTCTGGGGGGCCCATACCTCCTCTTCACCAGCAATGCCCCATTTGCAAATTAAAAAATCCCCTTATTTGGCCTCCTCACAATATATTACACACCCTCTTTACTGGGTCCCAGATAGTATAATGTTCCCTTTATTTGCCCCCACATAGTATAATGTCCACTTTATTTACCCCCACAGAATATTACACCTTTACTCGTCATGGTACAATGTATTACTTCCATTATAGGCCCCATACAGTATACTGCCCCCTTTATTGACCCTCACAAAATATTAACCCCTATACTGTTTCCCATCTAGTATACTGCCCCTTCAAAAATAATATTGCCCCCTTCTTTTTTGGCCCCCAGACAGGGACATGTTAGGGCACTACCTACTGGATTATTCCAGCAGGTATCGACCAATATTAACGCATCCGATGCTTCTTTTCAGGCCACTCTCCACTTTAGCCTCCAAATCGTACTACATGTTACATCTCAGCACTAAAAACACTGAAGTTGTGGGCAGGGTCGAGGATAGGTGAGTAAAATATCATCTGCTACTTGCTGGGATAGTCCAATGGGTAGCAGCCGAATGAAGAATAAGAAACCCCCCCAGTTTCTGCCAAGAAGCTTTCTGAGGGGACAGCCTAAGGTCCCCTCATGGCAGGTGCTCCCCTGGGTCAAGTTGAGATCACACATAAGTTAATGACATTATTTGCAAACATATCTGATATTTCAAGTGAAACCTGATTCCTCATGACATGACAATACACTTTATTTTTTTTTACTCACAGCAAATAGAACATGGATCTAGTTGTATAAATGTTTAATGCCTATAATTCACAAGCGTCCTAGTATTTGTCTTATACGTTTCTAAGTTTTTATAGTACATAAGGAAGAACAACAAAAAAAAAAAAGACTACCAACATCTGAGGCAATGTGTAAGAGCAAACTATGTGGCGTATATTCACATACAGTCAACTGGAAGTTTGTTCACCTGGTATGTGTTGTGTCCAGAGGTGCAGTTCTTGCTTCTCTTTTTCCAGGTCCATTAAAATAAAGAGATTTTCCATCACTTAGCACTCCGCAGCCTGTGCCCACCTGTCCTCCAGTGATTTTATACCAAAGCTGGCTAAGTTTGCCTTCAAACCTATCAAACATTTCATTTGGATTTGGTTTGTTTGAGACGCATGTACCATGTTCAGCTAAAATGAAAAGAAATTCTTTATTTGACACAAGATAAAATGTAATCATTTCAGGGCTGGGACTTTTTATCTTTTTTATTTTTATTCATCCTTTTTTAATTTTAATATCTGAGAAAATGTAAACAAAAAAAGGAGGGAAAATGTTTTTCACATTTTTCATTTAAAAAAAAAATAGTTTTCCCTCTCCATTATGGTAATTTTTATGCAGGTAGTGGATAACAAATACTGTAATGTCAACTGGAGTGAGAGTAAAACCTGTGATATTGGCATGGTATTTTTTTTATATATTTATATATTTTAGAAATAATATTATGTCATATATAAGTACAGAGAGATATGTCAGTACATTATGCATATGAATAATTACACTATTAATGAATTTAGACAAAAAAAATCCTCAAATTTGAGTAAGGGGAAACCATTGAGATATTGAAAAATCAACAAATAGAGACATCCTTTGAACATTGTCACTGGTATTGGGAGACACTCTGCGAAGGAAACCATATCGGCTGTAAGCAGTAAAAGCAGTAGTGGGACCAAGGAGGAACTGACATAGAATATAAGTTTGAAGGGAATAGTGTGCCCTCCCTCATACAGCAAGGGTATGAATACTAAAAATAAGTAACAACGCCGTCATTGTATACAATAATTGAGGGTAGTCTGCATTCTAAGAACAGTTTTAATGAAGTCCCTGACTGGTGTTGGTTGGATGCTCCTGAATCATTAAGAGGCTCTGGCCAGCATTCTAGTATGAGTTATGGTAAATTTTGGTCTCTGACCTACTCCGCTCACTTTCATATAAAGTGGTAAGTGGGCACAGAAGAAACGTGATGCATCTTTCCACCCATCTATGTCAGAAACCTGGTGTAGATGGGTTAGTAATCTTCCCCATTATCTCACGTCAATTTATGAAGTTCTAATAATGTAAAAACCTTTCTAGATATATAAAATAAAAGCAGTACATAATCTTTGTTCCATCACACTTCGGTATATTCTAAATAAATCTGATTATTTTCTTTATATATGCAATCAGATTTTTACCTGTGTACCCACGATCACAAAAACAAACTCCAGAAATACAATCCCCATGACCATTACAGTAATTCGGACAAGGTTCAGAGATATAAACACCATCCAGGCCAAAAGCTGGGGCATTTTTTAATGAGCTGCTTTCTTGTATCCATCGAAATCTGGTTTTACTAAAATAAAGAGATAGAGGCGTTAGAGGTGTTATGGTATATGTCCATATACAATCTGCCATATATACACATATTTGAATTAGTTCAGGATAATGCTAGCTATGGCTTTACCTACACTAAAGTAATATTAAAAGAAAAATACAAGGAACCTTCATTCATTCATTAGTTGTTTCTTGGCCTAATCACCCATATCCAGTAAATTACATGTAGGTCAATAATCTTACACCTGATCAGCAGAGGGTCTTACATGGCATGAAATGGCTAACAGATGTCCTCATAATGAGATCTGAAAAATGAATGTAACTTGCAGCTGTGTATCACATATGATGTCCATAAAGACAAAAAAATAAAAATTGCTCTCTAGCAAATGAAGAAAACAGTGACCTTTTATTTGTATAATGACTAACATTATAACAGTATCATTTATTACTTGATTCATAACCATAGCTAAAACTGATGTTTATCATGTGTAAATCAGCAGATGTCAGGGATTATTCCATTTGTCCCATGTTTCCTGCCACTGCAATGGACTGCTACAATATTTAAGCTTGTTTTGTTATGGATTTAGGTATTCCTGGAGGTTTTTATGATCATATAGTTATTTATAGTCATTAGAAATATTTTGTAGTAAAGAAATAAACAAATTAATGATGCAAAAAAATCTGAATAAATATGAAACCCATTCTCTGACAGCTACATTTTCTGTAAAAAGTCCATTTATATAGTTGTGTACTATATGTCCTATTATGTCCCTGCATAAATGGCCTTTATTTAGTGCAGAAATAACCTTTTTAAGAGTCATTTCTAAATCTGACAGATGACAATGTGTCCCCACTGGCTATTAAAAGGTGGCAAAAGATATGACAGGGTGACTCTTTTCATAGTGTTAATTGTTAGTGATACAATTTTAATCTGCGCCAATTCTCAATAACAATGTAACAACCTCAATAACAATGTAACACTAAGGCACAATAGGAATAGAAACTATCGGCTACCAACCACTGGACACTCACATGCAGAGGGCTTGAGACCACTATGTGGCTCCTGGACTACCAGCTGGACAACATTGACTTATATAAAACCAATTAGTGTCATGAAGTAAAAAAAAAAAATCCAAATGTTCTAATCATATATTTTATGCTTACATTTCAGCAGAGTACTCTTTTCTAATTAGTAATATATAGTATAAAATAAATATATAACCTCTCCATTATGCTCTGGTATCCTACAGATCCGGCATAATCTATCTGTACCAACATACCTATGATTTTCTGCAAATCTACTACTTGTTCTAAAACGCTGCATACAGTGTACACGATGATCAGCTTGAGAAAGACTCTGTTGGGTTGAAATATTGCCTCATGTCTGAGGATTAAAGAGTCCGCATTTTTAGACAATTGGAGTGCTGTGTTTTTTTTGGACTTATTGATTAGTGAATTCCTTTGGACCGGAAAGATACTGCTGCATGCTCCATCCAGTGGTGTGGTATGTATTGCTGGTTGTGCTACTTATTTCTGTTGCTTTATAAAATATAGCCATAAGTAAGAAGACAATATAATTTTTTCCTTTAAGGCTAAGGCTCTACGTAGCGGGCCGCAGCAAAAAAGCGCTTTGGTAAGAACCACTGTGGAAACGCATCACAGTTTTTCCCGCAGTGCTTTTCTCAGAAAGTCTTCAGAGGTTTCCTCTGCGGATTTTCTGCTTCCTTTATACCAACAGGGAAACGGCCAGTTTCTGCTTCACTTATAGTTATAGAGAAACTGCCAGCGTTTCCATAGGTAGAATTGACGTGCTAGAATTACCAAAAACAATGGTTTTGAAAATCGCAACATTTCTACTGCGGGTATTTTTCTGCAATGTATGGATAGGATTCATTAAAGACTGTAAAATGCCACAGTTTTTGCCGCAACGTTTCTGTCACAGCCGAACAATGGTGTTTACACCATGTGGGGTCCTGGCCTAACTTTCATTAAATACACAATATCTCTGTAGCAATATTTTTCTTTTTCTTACTGCTATACTTGACTTCAAAGTACTGAAAAATAAGTTGATACTATATCAATGTTGCTGTTCATTATTGTGATGATGAGTATATGTCTTATATTAATTATTATTATTATTATTATTACTATTATTAGAGATGAGCGAACACTAAAATGTTCGAGGTTCGAAATTCGATTCGAACAGCCGCTCAATGTTCGTGTGTTCGAACGGGTTTCGAACCCCATTATAGTCTATGGGGAACAGATACTCGTTAAGGGGGAAACCCAAATCCGTGTCTGGAGGGTCACCAAGTCCACTATGACACCCCAGGAAATGATGCCAACACCTCTGGAATGACACTGGGACAGCAGGGGAAGCATGCCTGGGGGCATCTAACACACCAAAGACCCTCTATTACCCCAACATCACTGCCTAACAACTACACACTTTCCACATTCAAAAAAACCTCTATCAAAGTGGGAAAATACCTGGAAACCTTCTTTACTCCCCAAATGGATGGACACAAACCCCAATTTAAGCTCAACAAACAGTAACAACCACCCCTTTAAATCACGTTCCCCATGACAACCACAAATGGAATAGGCAATGGGAATTCCAAAAGCCCTCACCCTTAACTGTCATTTTGAGTGTGTGTGTGTGTGTGTGTGTGTGTGTGTGTGTGTGTGTGTGTGTGTGTGATGTGGTAAGACCTTCCAAAATTCACTTTTCTAGCCCTTAACATGAGCCCTTCCAAACAAAGTTACATGACCTTAAGCTGAGCTACCAGCAGAGATTGAGGCCCTTGGCATGAGTAGAGCCTTGCACCAGCAGTGTTTTTGGCACTTAGGGTGAGTTGAGCCTTGTACCAGCGTGTGTCCCTTAACATCAGGCGGGCCCTAAGTTCTGCGCTTTGCACAAAAGTTCCACATTAACTAGGCTGAATGGTACAAAGATTAGTAGGCCCGAGAACCAGGAACAGGTCTTGCAATGGCTGTCGGATAACGCTTAAAGCACATTGTCCACCAGCCAGTCAGCCTCTACCTCCTCTTACCCAACAGTCTTGTCCTCCTTCCACCCAAAATTCCCAATCTTCTCAGAACAATAACCCCAACTGTCCCTGCTCCCCAGAGCTGTTCTCCCTTCCTTTGACTGTACCGCAACCTGCCCCTCCATTTCGCGATTCCACGGACCTAACAGACGAGTATCTGTGTCCAGATGCTCAAACACTAGAGTCTCCTCCATTCCATCTCCGGTCGATTTGGTGGCGGATGACCAGCAACCCACCCTCATCGACGACGATGAGACGCAGTTGCTGTCAGGGCAGCCAGTTGACATGCGCATTGTGCAGGAGGAGGAGGCGAGACAGGAGTTGGAAGAGGAGGTGGTGGACGACGAGGACACCGACCCCACCTGGACAAGGCAGATGTCAAGCTGGGAAAGTAGTGTGGATGTTGAGGCAGGTGCAGCACCAAAAAGGGTAGCTAGAGGCAGAGACATGTCCAGAGGCAGAGGTCAGCTGCTTTGCCGAAGCCAGGCCAGACCCGGAATGTCCGAAGATGTTCCCTTTTGTACCCAGCCCAGAAAAACTCCCCCATCGAGGGCACGTTTCTTGAAGGTGTAGAGTTTTTTCAAGGAATGCGCCGAGGACAGATATAGTGTCGTCTACACAATTTGCCTCTCGAAATCGAGTAGGGGCCCTGAGAAGAGCAACCTGTCCACCACTTCAATGCACCGTCATTTGGAATCCAAGCAATGGAATCAGTGGCAGGCAGCAACGGCAGGACAAACGTCGCCCGCCGTTCATGCCACTGCCTCTGCTCACAGTGCTGGCGATGCACTCCAGAGGACGAGCCAGGACATCACTTCATCTGCCTCCGCCACTTTGTTGACTTCTCCCTCATCCTCCCCTGTTTCTGTCTTATCTCCTTCTCCTGCACCATCAAAGGTACCATCAGGCGCTTCTTTACAACAACCCACCATCTCTCAGACATTGGAGCGCCGGCAGAAATACACCGCTAACCACCCACCCACGCAAGCCTAGAACGCCAACATCGCTAAACTGCTGGCCCAGGAGAGGTTGGCGTTCCGGCTTGTTGAAACTCCCGCCTTCCCGGACCTGATGGCAACTGTGGCACCTCACTATGCCGTCCCTAGCCGTCTCAACTTCTCCCGGTGTGGCGTCCCCGCCTTGCACCAGCACGTGTCACTCAACATCAGGTGGGCCCTTAGTTCCGCGCTTTGCTGCAAGGTCCACTTGACCACCGACACTTGGACAAGCGCCTGTGGTCAGGGATGCTGCAGTGCTTATCTTTAATGACAGGCAGGGTGAATGTGGTGGAGTCTGTTCCCCGGGTGCAAACTGGGGTGGCCTATCTCCTCTCCCAGGCCAAAATTCATGGCAGGAGTAGACTGAAACCCTACGACGCTGCAACCTCCACCACAGCTACTAGCGGCAAACGCTAAAACACTGGTGTGGGGAGACGTCAGCAGGCGGTGCTGAAGCTCATCAGCTTGGGGGACAGACAGCACAGTGCCTCCGAGGTCAGGGATGCCATCCTGGCTGAGATGGCATTTTTTTTTCCCTGCTACACCTGGGGCCTGGCATTTTTACGCCTGTGATAATGGCTGGAACCTGGTAGCGGCTCTGGAGCTTGCCAGCCTCCAACACGTTCCATGTTTGGCCCACGTCTAACCTAGTGGTGCAAAGTTTTTTAAAAACATACCCAAATGTACCGAAGCTACTGTTGAAAATGCGGCGCTTGTGCGCCCACTTTTGCAAGTGCACAGGAGTCGCTGCTAGCCTAAAAACACTCTAGCAAGGCCTACATCTGTCCAAACACAGGCTGTTGTCCGTCATTCACACACGCTGAAACCCTACAATACCATATCTTGAGCAGGGTGTGTGAGCTGCACAGACCTTTGATGGAGTTCCATCTACAAAACCCAAGGGTTCCTCAAAGTCAGCAACCAAAGTTTCTGCACCATGAGTTTCCAGGGGTGGCAGATTTATGGCTAGGGGAAGAGGCATGGATAGGGATGATGTCTAGGGGCAAAAGCAGTGTGGATGTGGAGGCAAGCTAAGCAGGAAAAACTGGGGGTACAAGCTAAGGCATGGACTGGGGTGATGTCTAGGGGCAAAAGCAGTGTGGATGTGGAGGCAAGCTAAGCAGGAAAAACTGGGGATACAAGCTAAGGCATGGACTGGGGTGATGTCTAGGGGCAAAAGCAGTGTGGATGTGGAGGCAAGCTAAGCAGGAAAAACTGGGGGTACAAGCTAAGGCATGGACTGGGGTGATGTCTAGGGGCAAAAGCAGTGTGGATGTGGAGGCAAGCTAAGCAGGAAAAACTGGGGGTACAAGCTAAGGCATGGACTGGGGTGATGTCTAGGGGCAAAAGCAGTGTGGATGTGGAGGCAAGCTAAGCAGGAAAAACTGGGGGTACAAGCTAAGGCATGGACTGGGGTGATGTCTAGGGGCAAAAGCAGTGTGGATGTGGAGGCAAGCAAAGCAGGGAAAATGGTGGCTAGAGGCAAAGGGATGTCCATAGGCAGCAAGGGCAAAGATGCAAAACTCTCCCGTTTCAAGAATTTTCCTGACTTGTTTCCCCACAAAACATTCCTGGGAGGAGGGCTGAAACACCACCCTCCTCCTCCTCCGCTGTTAGATTTACCCCAGCTACGAGCTGAAAACGCTGCAACACTGGTGTGGGGAGACGTCAGCAGGCTGGGCTGAAGCTCATCAGCTTGGGAGACGGACAGCACACTGCCTCTGAGGTCAGGGATGCCATCCTGGATGAGATGGCAATTTGTTTATCCCCGCTGCCCCTGGGGCCAGGTTTTTTAGCTTGTTGGAGGGCTCTGGAGCTTGCCAGCCTCCAACACGTTCCATGCCTGGCCCACATGTTCAATGTAGTGGTGCAATGATTTTTAAAAACATACCCCAAATTAGCTGAGCTAAGGGTGAAAGTGCGGCACTTGGACACCCACTTTCCCAAGTCTACAGTACCTGGAGCTAGCCGCAATACACTCCAGCAAGGCCTACATCTGCCTGAAGCACCTACTGTTGTGCGAGGTCACCACACGCTCTAACCCTAGATACCGTATGTTCAGCAGGGTGTGTGAGCAGCAGAGACCTTTGATGGAGTACCAGCTACAAAACCCAAGGGTTCCTCAGAGTCAGCTCCCTCACTTTCTGCACCATGAGTTTCCATGGGTGGCAGACTTATGGCTAGAGGCACAGGCATGGATAGGGGTGATGTGTAGGGGCAAAAGCAGTGTGGATGTGGAGGCAAGCTAAGCAGCAAAAACTGGGGGTACAAGCAGCCGGTGACATCATCACTGACAAGCACAGCTGTCTGTCAGCTGACAGGCTGACTTTCACCAAAATGAACAGACAATGGATAGACTCATCATATACATGTCAGTTACATGACAAATTTAGTGCAATTTGCAAGTCCAAGATGGTTTGGAGATCTGCGGAGAGGAATCTCACCACCTCTTGCGGGTGCCATCATTTGGAAGGCAAGCCCTGGGCTCAGTGGGTGAGAGCAAGCGCAGGATAATCGTCGTTTGGCCTGGCGGCCACTGCCTCTTCCACTGTTGACAGGGCTGGCGCTGCAGTCCAGACCAGGAGCCAGGACACCTCCACATCTGCCTCTGACACTTTGGGGAGTTCACCCTTATCCTCACCTTTTCCTGCCATTTCTCCTTTTGCCCGCGCCATCATGCGCCTCTTCCCAGCAACTCCCCATCTCCCAAGCCTTTCATTTCATGCTAAAGTACAGCGCAACCCACCCACATGCCCAAGGCTTCAACGGCCTCATCTCAAGAAATCTGGCCCAGGAGATGTTGGAATCCCGGCTGGGGGACACTCTGCCCTTTTTGGGCAGAGTGTCTACTGCGCCACCGCACTGTGCCGTCCACACCAGCACTTTCCCCCAAACATGAGGCGGTCCCTAAATTCAGCGCTTAGCCCTAAAGTTCCATGTGACCAGTTACGAATGGACAAGTGCATGCGGACAGGGACGCTACCTTTCAATTTGGGCACAGTGGTTGAATGTAGTTGAGGCGTGGACCGGGTCGCAAAATGTGGTGGCCTGACTTGTCTCCCCACACAACATTCCTGGGAGGAGGGCTGAAACACCACCCTCCTCCGCTGTTAAATTGACCCCAGCTACGAGCTGGAAACGCTGCAACACTGGTGTGGGGAGACGTCAGCGGGCCGTGCTGAAGCTCATCAGCTTGGGGGCCAGACAGCACACTGCCTACAAAGTGAGTCATGCCATCCTCGATGAGACGGCAATGTGGTTTTTGCCACTGCACCTGGGCCCAGGCATGTTGTCATGTGTGATAATGGCCGTAACCTGGGATTGGCTCTGTAGCTTGGCAGCCTGCAACATATTCCATGCCTGGGCCACGTTTTTAACTCATTGCTGCTAATCTTTTGAAAAAGGTACCCCAATGTTCCTGAGCTACTGGTGAAAGTGTGGCGCTTGTGCGGATAGTTTTTAAAGTGTATAGTTGCCGCTGCTAGCCTCTATGCACTCCTACAACGCCTGTACCTGCTGGAACAACGGCTGTTGTGCGACGTCTCCACACTGCTGGCACTAAACATATCATGTGTTGAGCAGAGTGTGTGAGCAGCACAGACCTTTGATGTAGTTCCAACTCCAAAACCCTCGGGTTCGTCAAAGTCAACTCCCTCAGTTGCTCAACCATGAGTGGCCATGGGTGGCAGACTTATGTGAAATCCCATCCCATCCATTGCACTGGACACGAAACATTAGCATGCGCTCAGCACAACTTCGGATATGGCAGATGCGTTAAGCAGGGTGCAGGGTACAACACAGACCAGGCCCGAGCACCAGGAACAGGTGTTAGAAATACTGCAGCATCTGCCATTTCCTTCCAATTTTGGGGTTTTGGACCCGCCACCGACTTGTCTGGACCTAAGTGGGGATCATGAGACACAGTTGCCATCAAGGCAAGCTGTGGTCATGTGCGGTTTGCAGTAAGGGGGCAGTGCGCAATTGGAAGAGGAGTTGGTGGATGACGAGGCCACCGACCCCACATGGACAGGGGTGATGTCTAGGGGCTAAAGCAGTGTAGATGTAGAGGGAAGCTAAATCAACAGAAAACCTGGGTAGAAGCAAAGGCATAAACTGGGGTGATGTTTAGGGGTGAAAGCAGAGTAGATGTGGAGGGAAGCTAAGCAGCAAAAACAGTGGGTAGAAGCAAAGGCATGCAAAACTCTACCCTGTTGGAAGACTTATTCCTAGGTCTGGAACACGTTAATGGCCCCCCTGGACAAATTACTGCCACTCAGGGGCCTAGTGTCACCAGGAGGGACAAGTATAGGCGCATGTTGTGGGAATACCTGGCCGACACCAGCTCTGTCCTCTCCGATCCCTCTGTGCTCTACAGCCTAAACTTATTTTCTCATCTTTTTTTCTGAACTGCACATCTCTTGCCTGCTTCCTTTGGGATCTTAGAAATGGTGGTCCACTTCCACAGATGGTAACTTCAATAGACAGTGTAACGGGAGTAGCTGAGGGATCGCTGTCTTAACCACTTTTTGGCACAAAATTAACTTCCAAAGCCAAATATGGTGCAAGTATATGATGCAAGGACACCTACACACCTATCTCTGACACATTGGGGAGTTCACCCTCATGCGCCCTTTTGGCCTGCACCATCATGCGCCTCTTCCCAGCCACTCCACATTTCCCAAGCTTTTCATTGCAGGCAGAAGTACAATACAACCCACCCCCATGCCCAAGCCTGTAACAGCCTCATCGATAAACTGCTGGCCCTGGAGATGTTGGTGTTTGTTTATGCTTCTGGAGACCCAGGCCTTCCGTCAGCAGATGGCAGCTGGGGCACCTCCCTATGCTGGGCCTAGCCGTTACTACTTCTCTTGGTGTGCTGTCTCTGCCTTGCGCCTGCATGTGTCCCATAACATCAGTCGGGCCCAGAGCTCTGCGCTTTGCTGCAAGGTCCACTTGACCACCGACACATGGACAAGCGCCTGTGGTCAGGGATGCTGCAGTGCTTATCTTTAATGACAGGCAGGGTGAATGTGGTGGAGTCTGTTCCCCGGGTGCAAACTGGGGTGGCCTATCTCCTCTCCCAGGCCAAAATTCATGGCAGGAGTAGACTGAAACCCTACGAAGCTGCAACCTCCACCCCAGCTACTAGCGGAAAACACTGTAACACTGGCATGGGGAGATGTCAGTAGGCCGTGCTGAAACTGATCAGCTTGGGGGACAGACAGCACAGTGCCTCCAAGGTCAGGGATGCCATCCTGGCTGAGATGGCATTTTTTTTCCCTGCTACACCTGGGGCCTGGCATTTTTGCGCCTGTGATAATGGCTGGAACCTGGTAGCAGATCTGGAGCTTGCCAGACTCAAACACGGTCCACGCATGGCCCACGTTTTCCAACTTGTTGGTGCCATGTTTCTTTGAAACCTACACCATTGTGCCTGATATACAGGTCAAAGTGGGGCCATTTTCGTAAGTGAGAACTAGCCTCTGCTAGGCAGAAAACATTCAGAGCACACTCCTCTCATCTTCGCACCGTTGGCTGGCGGAGGAAGACGAGGGGGTTGGAGTGGCATCTGATGTCCCTATCCCACACGAGGCTAGAGGGTGCACTTCAGTGCATCCCATTGCTTCACCACAAATGGTGTGAAGGGGAGTGGAAAATGGAGGAAATGGAGAGTGACCCTTACAGTTGGGGCCAGCAAAGGCATGCCAAGTAACACACTGGCACACATGGCTGACTTCATCTTGGGTTGCTTTTCAACACATATTTCACATCATGAAGAACAAATAATACTGGATTTTTTCAAGCCTCGAACCCCGGTCTAGGTCTAATGTCTGTTCCTTTCTTATATTAGGGGAGAGGGAAAAAAAATTACTTCAGTGATACGTTTAGCGTACATAGACTGACTATTAATGTGTATCCCACTTAGTGTTGTTAGGGTTACACACCGTCACAACCTGGCTAAAGCTTCTATAGCTGTTAATAAAGTCAACATAACTTTACGGTATCCAAAAAGACAGCTGGTACCGACAGAGAGCAAGACAAATGTCACCCAAAGCTGTGAGCTCTGAACACCCACAGTGACTTTGGCGTCATCATCATTATAAGGGAGCGGGTGGTAATAAATAACTTGGCAGTGCCTAAAACCCAAAAAGCTTATACAACTATATTTACATTAAGATACACAAATGAAACTTTTCAGTAGCATGTCATGAGACAAGCTGATAAGCTCTTCCTTTGTGCAGTGCTATTTGAAAGTTAAACGCTGCCTTTATTTTAATTCTGGAGAAGGTGCAGACATTAGATTTAGAACATGTTGTCTTCATTGTCCAAATCCTCTATATAGGTAACGTGTTTTTCGGGCCGAGCTGTCTGGGAACGAGCTGGTGCAGCACTGACAACCTGGGTGAATATGGCAAGAGCCTGAGATGTAGGGTGAATGAATCCCCAAATTATTTGTGGAATTCCCAGTGAGACAATGGCACTGTATACCAGTATTAAAAATTGTGGGTGCACATAACCCCCATATATTCTTTGAATTCCCAGTGAGACAATGGAACTGTATAGCAGTAGCAAAAATTGTGGGTGCACGTAACCCCCATATATTCTTTGAATTCCCAGTCAGACAATGGCACTATATACCAGTATTAAAAATTGTGGGTGCACATAACCCCCATATATTCTTTGAATTCCCAGTGAGACAATGGAACTGTATAGCAGTATTAAAAATTGTGGGTGCACGTAACCCCCATATATTCTTTGAATTCCCAGTCAGACAATGGCACTGTATACCAGTATTAAAAATTGTGGGTGCACATAACCCCCATATATTCTTTGAATTCCCAGTGAGACAATGGAACTGTATAGCAGTATTAAAAATTGTGGGTGCACGTAACCCCCATATATTCTTTGAATTCCCAGTCAGACAATGGCACTGTATACCAGTAGTAAAAATTGTGGGTGCACGTAACCCCCATATATTCTTTGAATTCCCAGTCAGACAATGGCACTGTATACCAGTATTAAAAATTGTGGGTGCACATAACCCCCATATATTCTTTGAATTCCCAGTGAGACAATGGAACTGTATAGCAGTAGCAAAAATTGTGGGTGCACGTAACCCCCATATATTCTTTGAATTCCCAGTCAGACAATGGCACTATATACCAGTATTAAAAATTGTGGGTGCACATAACCCCCATATATTCTTTGAATTCCCAGTGAGACAATGGAACTGTATAGCAGTATTAAAAATTGTGGGTGCACGTAACCCCCATATATTCTTTGAATTCCCAGTCAGACAATGGCACTGTATACCAGTATTAAAAATTGTGGGTGCACATAACCCCCATATATTCTTTGAATTCCCAGTGAGACAATGGCACTGTATACCAGTATTAAAAATTGTGGGTGCACGTAACCCCCATATATTCTTTGAATTCCCAGTCAGACAATGGCACTGTATAGCAGTATTAAAAATTGTGGGTGCACGTAACCCCCATATATTCTTTGAATTCCCAGTCAGACAATGGCACTGTATACCAGTAGTAAAAATTGTGGGTGCACGTCACCCCAATATATTCTTTGAATTCCCAGTCAGACAATGGCACTGTATACCAGTATTAAAAATTGTGGGTGCACATAACCCCCATATATTCTTTGAATTCCCAGTCAGACAATGGCACTGTATACCAGTATTAAAAATTGTGGGTGCACATAACCCCCATATATTCTTTGAATTCCCAGTCAGACAATGGCACTGTATACCAGTATTAAAAATTGTGGGTGCACATAACCCCCATATATTCTTTGAATTCCCAGTGAGACAAAGGAACTGTATAGCAGTATTAAAAATTGTGGGTGCACGTAACCCCCATATATTCTTTGAATTCCCAGTCAGACAATGGCACTGTATACCAGTATTAAAAATTGTGGGTGCACATAACCCCCATATATTGTTTGAATTCCCAGTCAGACAATGGCACTGTATACCAGTAGTAAAAATTGTGGGTGCACATAACCCCCATATATTCTTTGAATTCCCAGTCAGACAATGGCACTGTATACCAGTATTAAAAATTGTGGGTGCACATAACCCCCATATATTCTTTGAATTCCCAGTCAGACAATGGCACTGTATACCAGTATTAAAAATTGTGGGTGCACATAACCCCCATATATTCTTTGAATTCCCAGTCAGACAATGGCACTGTATACCAGTATTAAAAATTGTGGGTGCACATAACCCCCATATATTCTTTGAATTCCCAGTGAGACAAAGGAACTGTATAGCAGTATTAAAAATTGTGGGTGCACGTAACCCCCATATATTCTTTGAATTCCCAGTCAGACAATGGCACTGTATACCAGTATTAAAAATTGTGGGTGCACATAACCCCCATATATTCTTTGAATTCCCAGTGAGACAATGGAACTGTATAGCAGTATTAAAAATTGTGGGTGCACGTAACCCCCATATATTCTTTGAATTCCCAGTCAGACAATGGCACTGTATACCAGTAGTAAAAATTGTGGGTGCACGTAACCCCCATATATTCTTTGAATTCCCAGTCAGACAATGGCACTATATACCAGTATTAAAAATTGTGGGTGCACATAACCCCCATATATTCTTTGAATTCCCAGTCAGACAATGGCACTGTATACCAGTAGTAAAAATTGTGGGTGCACATAACCCCCATATATTCTTTGAATTCCCAGTGAGACAATGGCACTGTATACCAGTAGTAAAAATTGTGGGTGCACGTAACCCCCATATATTCTTTGAATTCCCAGTCAGACAATGGCACTATATACCAGTATTAAAAATTGTGGGTGCACATAACCCCCATATATTCTTTGAATTCCCAGTCAGACAATGGCACTGTATACCAGTAGTAAAAATTGTGGGTGCACATAACCCCCATATATTCTTTGAATTCCCAGTCAGACAATGGCACTGTATACCAGTATTAAAAATTGTGGGTGCACATAACCCCCATATATTCTTTGAATTCCCAGTGAGACAAAGGAACTGTATAGCAGTATTAAAAATTGTGGGTGCACGTAACCCCCATATATTCTTTGAATTCCCAGTCAGACAATGGCACTGTATAGCAGTATTAAAAATTGTGGGTGCACGTAACCCCCATATATTCTTTGAATTCCCAGTCAGACAATGGCACTGTATACCAGTATTAAAAATTGTGGGTGCACATAACCCCCATATATTCTTTGAATTCCCAGTGAGACAATGGCACTGTATAGCAGTAGCAAAAATTGTGGGTGCACGTCACCCCAATATATTCTTTGAATTCCCAGTCAGACAATGGCACTATATACCAGTAGCAAAAATTGTGGGTGTATATAGCCCCAATTCTATTGCTAGGGGACTTGCAGGGTATTTCTGAGGTGAAGGTGGGGGGGCACACCGTTGGAACGGGGATTTGGGGTGTATATATGGGGTATACGGGAATACACTGTCAGTGTGTTCCATTCAGGATCCTGGGAAAGCTGGGTTGCGGCGATTGAGCCCGTCAGTGCCACGTTACACTGACAAGCTTCTCCCTGGAATTGAAGTTATATGTAAGCCCAATATATTCTTTGAATTCCCAGTGAGACAATGGCACTATATGGCAGTAGCAAAAATAGTGGGTGTATATAGCCCCAATCCTATTGCTAGGGGACTTGCAGGGTATTTCTGGGGTGAAGGTGGGGGGGCACACCGTTGGAACGGGTATCGGGGGTATATATCGGGTATACGGGAATACACTGACAGTGTATTCCATTCAGGATCCTGGGAAAGCTGGGTTGCGGCGATTGAGCCCGTCAGTGCCACGTTACACTGACAAGCTTCTCCCTGGAATTTAGCTCTTATAAGAGCTGTTGGTTGTCTTCTCCTTCCTATCCTAGCCTGTCCCTGCCTACCCAGAATCTAACCCCTAGCTAACTGGACGGAAACCTCCGTCCTCGGTGAATTGCAAGCTCAGAATGACGCGAAGCTGGGCGGCGCTGTTCTTTTAAATTAGAGGTCACATGTTTTCGGCAGCCAATGGGTTTTGCCTACTTTTTTCAACGTCACCGGTGTCGTAGTTCCTGTCCCACCTACCCTGTGCTGTTATTGGAGCAAAAAAGGCGCCAGGGAAGGTGGGAGGGGAATCGAGTAATGGCGCACTTTACCACGCGGTGTTCGATTCGATTCGAACATGCCGAACAGCCTAATATCCGATCGAACATGAGTTCGATAGAACACTGTTCGCTCATCTCTAATTATTATATGTAGAGGTTCATTTAGGCATCTATTGCATATAACAAACCTTGCTTGTTATGTAGAACACAACATAACTGTGTCCTACCTTCATGAGATCACATGCAGAAAAACAAAAAGACAATTTTCCAACGGTAGAACAAGACTGAGCATGTAAAAGATATTATTCATAACCTTGTCAGGTGTCATACTTTTTATTAATTGTGTGTTTCATCAGCTTTCATTTTTAATCCTCTTTTGAATGGTAAAATGTGCTGGTAAGGAGAATATGTGCGGAAATCCTAGGCATAATTTATTTTAATTCCACTTCATTTACTTAGCCCTATCAACATGAACTGTCACTATGCCACATTTACTACTTCTTAATGGCTGCTGTGACTTTCAGCATATGACTCTGCAAACAAGCTGCTGAGGAGCAGTGAAAATGATGGCAAGCTGAGATGAATTGCATATACCAGTCAATCACTGGCTCCCCTTTCCAGCAGAAAGAGAGGGGATTTAAACAGTATGTCCTTGCTGTGCAGGGCTTTCTTGCCATCTGGAGATATGTCGGTCCAAGTACATAGTTTCTGGGAAAGGACAACAAGCCTTAGCTCCCAGAAGTGATTATCTCCAGGCAAATAACTGTATTCTGAAGTGTAGCCAACACAATGATAATGCATTTCTAAAATATGTCTGCATGTTGACCAAAAATGGAGGGGATTACCCAGTTGCATTCATGGTCCTAACAAAATGAAACTGTTTTAACTTGGGTAGCACAAACCATGAGAAATCTAAGTACTAGGAAGCTATTTCCTTCTTAGTCATGAAATCACTTGAAGGGGTTTGCCATGAACATAACCATCTTTAAATCTGTAGATAAAAAGAAGTTAAACTTTTTTGCATTTATAACTAATTAAAAATTTACAGATTCTAAAGAATTTCTATAAAAAGTTTAATGGTGACAGTATTTTTTTTTCTTGATTGCTTTCCAATGGCGAAGACCATGAATACAGACACTTTCTACCCCTGCACACAGTATTATGCCCCAGAGTATAATAATCAGAGACAGACGGGGGATACCAACATAAAAAACACTGTTACTTACCTCTCTCTGGCTCCGCTGCACTCCTTAGTGGTGTCGGCCATATTCAATGACGTCCGGGACGTCACATGACCTGGGACACAGGTCCCAATCATGTGACATCAGGGATGTCACAAAACTAGGCCCGAAGCTTTTTTTTTTTTTAATTCTTTATTTCTAATAATCAAAACAATTAAGCACAATACATTATAACCATAGCGAGCTCCAAACAGCAAGGGCCAACAAACAAAAAAAAACATCTCTCCCAAAGGAGAACAATAACAATTCAGCATAATAAAGCATATTGGCAGAACCACCGCAATGTTAATGTAGCATGCACAATAAATAGAAGAGAAGAAGAAAGAAAAAGAAAAAGAAAAAGGAAGGGGGGGGGATATAAAGAAGGGTAGCAAAACCAAACAGGCAAAAAACCAGGGGACCTAGCAACCAGTCCATGAAGTGGAACTTAACAAATGGTATTCAACTCAGATCTCTATAATCCTGAGTACATCGAGGATTTCAAGGCGACCAGGAATCAATTAAAGACTCATGAGCGTCTCGAAGAGACACGGTGAGATTCTCCATTCCTTGGATGCCTGGATGTCCTCCACATTCTGACTGTACTCTTCCATAGCCTTGTACTGTCAGAGGGGGTTTTCCTCACAGTTCAGCATCATTGCTACTCCTTCAGATTCCCCTGAATCCTGTATAAAATTTACTAAATTGTTTTTCTGAAGACTATTAATTACCCAGTTTAAGAATATTGTTTGAGATTTGTAAAGTATATATTTGTTTGAGCCTCAGATCCACTGAGCTAGAAGTCTAAAAAGAAAAATCCCAATGTAAAAGATATGGGGTTTAAAAGTGTAAAACTATGAAATGTAATTTAATATACTAGTTGTTCATTTTGCAGCCCGCTAACTGTAACTATGTATGCTTTCCTCTCTGTTCTAGAAGTCCTTTACAATGTCCCAGATACTGTCATGTCTTTAACTGCCCCTATACCTGCCCTAAAACTGGAATGTAGTAGACAGAAAAAGACCGAAGGTCCCTGAACAGGAGATCTGCGCTCACTGGGGTATAAGACGACACAATCCAGAGGTTCTATCCGCACTCCTTTTATTTGGACAATGATACAAAAGGCCAGCATGACGTGTTTCAGGTTTTTCCTTGCCTGACGTGAATAGTTGATTGCTCTTGATAAAAGGCTTGGAGAAGTCTGAAATACATCGTGATAGAATTTTGTATCATTGTCCAAATAAAAGGAGTTTGGATAGAACTCCTGGATTGTGTTGTGTTATACCCCAGTAAGCGCAGATCTCCTGTCCAGGTACCTTTGGTGTTTTTCTGTCCACTGCATCTTTCCTGATTCACTGGTGTCCTCAGGCTGAGCTGCTGCCACTCTCACGTGGAATATCGATACTATGCAACTATAGGTGTGGTGACTGATTCACAACCCCAAAAAGGTGAGAGGCCATCTGGGAAATTACAGTACATTTGTTTACTATACATCAGTTAATACTACACTTAGTGCGCTCGGTGTCTCTCTTTCTTCTTTTCCTAAAACAGGAACGTAGGTGAGTGTAAGAACATTCTGCAGAATGTAGATGTAAGGTTACTGTAAGTCCTTGGAATTATTCTCCATAGCCATTATAATTTGGGCCTCTCTGATGAACTTAACACAATTCTGAATGAACCCTCAGGATTTGAGAAAAGTGCATTACAGTTTACCTCAAGCAGGATTCACTGAGGGAGACTGCAGATATAGTAGCCATTTTAAACAGCTCTAACTCCGGAGATGTGGAGGCTAGAGCCATGGTCTTCTCTTTAAAATAAGACCAAGAATATGTCTGTAGCCCACCTAGATTTTGAGATATCACTGGTTAAAGCAAAAGTTCATATATTCACAGCTTCACTTTAACCAGTGTGTTGGAGAACATGTGCAGCTGACAGTGTGCAGGGAGAGAAGGATTTCACTTCATTTATAACCTGTTACTGTACATGCTACAGTCAATGCTGACAACAAGAACTGAGTTGTTTTACAGAAAAAAAAAGGAAAAACACACCTAATTTTTTTTACTCTTGATAATGAGAAAAAACCCACAAAATTGACATTACCACATCGGTAACAATAAAATAAAATTAGTACATTATTTACATGATAAACGCCATTAGCCTGAAAATTCAGATGCCAGAATTTATGTTTTCTGATCATCTCACCTCTCAAAAACAAAGAGTAATAAAAACTTATCAAAAAGTCTTATGTACCTAGAAAATACTGTTCAAGGTCTCCAAAAGCTACACTGAAATAAAATATAAAAAGTTATGATAGCGGAAATGAAGAGAGGGACAAAATGTTACTGGTTTAAGGCTAAAACGTGTTACATCACTAAAGGGTACAGAGTAGAGATGAGCGAGTAGTGTTCGATCGAATACTACGGTATTCGAAATACTCGTACTCGATCGAACACTACTAGCTGTTCGAAGTTTAATGTTCAATGCAGAACCAGCGTTGATTGGCAGAATGCTATATATTCTGCCAATCAACGCTGGTTCTTCTCTTACCTTTAGAAGTCTTCTCTGTGCAGCGTACCCGCGGCGTCTTCCGGCTGGAATTCACTCTGCCTATTCTGTGTAAAGCTAATACTCCTTCATAAGCAAAAATTGGCACCCATCTCTAATGCCTAGAGGGTTCAGTACAGTGACCTCCACAGGCAGCAGAGATGAGTGACGATCTTTGCTGCTGAAGATGTATTACCTTTACATAGGAAACAGAAGTCATGGTGCTGCAGGGCCACTGGTCATCTCCAGCTGCTCGTGGGCCCCTTACCCCTTCAGGGGTAGTTATGTCCCTGGATTGGTAGAAGAGGGATAATGCTATTGTTTTTCAGAGGTTGGCCAAGACCCTCAGTTTGAGTAAAGTGAAATCTTAATGCTTTAGACATTTTGAACAACTGTATGTTTTCAACTTTGTGGAAACAGTTTGAGGAAGGACCTTTTCTATTCCAGCATTACTGTGCCCAGTGCACAAAACATAGTCTGCATAGTGCACAAAGAATATGTCTGACCCACACAGAGCCCTGATCTCACGTGACTATGTTTGGAATGAACTAGAATGGAGATTACAAGCCATGTCCTCTTATCACAGTATCAGTAAATGCTCTTCTGGATAAATGGACAAAAACTCTTACAGACACACTCCAAAATCTTGTAGATAGCCTTCACAGGAGAGTGGATGCTGTTTTAGCTGTAAAGGGGGAACCAACTTCGTATTAGGTGCAATATGTAGGTGTCCCAATACTGTTCATACAATGTATTAATATACACCATATATTAGAAACGTGTCTAACTTTTCATTATGCAATGAATATAGAATATGTTTTTAAACTCTCAAATCTAAGTTACCAAAAGCAGCAATCTTAGATAAAGAGTGTCAGAGGGCAGAACTGTGATCTGCCACAAACTAAAACTGAACATTCTGTAAGATTTCTTTACCATGGGCCCAATTACCAATATGTATACACCCATAAAAGCCATATTTCACAATTAGATATTACCTTGAGGCAAGAGATCTTGGTATGATGATTGTTACCCGTGTCCAATCTTCATAATCTCCTTGAGAGTAAGAGGTTGGTTCGCCTAGTTCCCTGGAACTTCCTTCACAGTCTTTGATTCCTGGGGATGCAGGATAACATCCTTCCCTCACGAGTGACCAAGACAGACCTGCATCATGGGAGTACTGAAGGAGGACTGGAGTTGTATTGTTGAATTCTTTTGTGCATCCTACATTTAACTGAAGCAGAAAATATGAAATATTAAAACAAATTATGAAGATATGTAACCAAATTAAATTGTCAAAATTAATTGTTTAAGAAGATTATACATTTAGTGAGGATGGCTATGCACATTAATGTTGGCCAAATTCAGCAGGACTATCCATCTATGAGTAACGGTCTCAACACTTTTGCCTGACATCATATGTCATAATAATAATAATAATAATAATAATAATAATAATAATAATAATAATGTGCATTATCCTTTTGTTCTCAGGGAACATAAGTCATAAATAAAGGATTCTGGAAGTGATCTACTACTCCCTTTGAAACATTCCAATGCATATCTATACTAAGTTAGAAAGTGTATTGACCACTTTCTTAGAAAAGAACCTTCTACCAAGTTCATATATTTGTGATATATAGGTACTCACTATTTCTAAAATTTTATCCTCTTAAAAACACAGCCTAAAAGTGCCTTATGGACACAGCCTCATTATCAAAACTGACATGTGTCACTTTATATGGCAATAACTTTGAGACACTATAACTTACACAAGTGATTTTGAGATTATTTTGTTTTAGACACATTGTACTTACTTCATGGTAATGGTAAACATTGATCAATACTTTTATATTTATTTATACAAAACAGATAGAAATTTGATGTAAAGTTTGAAAAAAAAATCACAATTTTCAAAATGTGAATGCTCTGCTTTTCAAATAGACCATCATACCATCCAAAAACGTGAATAAATATTAGCTAACATATCTCTGATTTAGATTGGCATCATCTTTTAATCATCATTTAATTTATTTTAGACTTTAGAAGGCTTACAAGGCATTTCATTTTTTTTACAATAATACATTCATTTAGACCAAAAATTAACACATTCAAAGGGTTAAAGGAGAAAATGCATCTCACAGTTTGTTATACTATTTCTCCTGAGCACAGAAATACCCCACATGTGGGTGTAACCTGATGTTTTGGACACATGGCAACGTATGGAAGGGAAGGAGCGACACTTGGTATTTGAAAAGAAGATTTTGTTGGAATAGTTTTCAGGTGCCATGTCTCATTTGCAGAGCACCTAAAGTACCAATACAATACAAACTCCCAAAGTGTGACCTCATTTTAGAAACTACACCCCTCAAAGAATTCCTTAAGGTGTATTATCATTTTGAGCTTAAGAGTGCTTCCCAAAAATTAATATACAAAGTGAAAATTTACATTTTTAAAGAAGTATGCCATTTCAGTGCCCAACATTTTGTCCCCACTTTGTGTCATCAGAATCATGCGCTCCTAAAACTATTAAGTCGGCTATCCTAAGTAAAAGAAAAAAAAAAAGTTAATTATATATGTGGGTGTAAATTGCTGCTCAGAAGGGAAGGAGCAGGGACTTTCTGGATGCTATGTTGTTTTTGCAGAGCCCTGGAGGTCCCAGTAAAATCTGTGCTCACAAAAGCCACATAGCGATCTTTCACATCTGCACTTTGCTGTTTGCACAATTGGAAGTTTATTCCCACATGTATGACACTGTTGTACTGAGGACAATGTACTTAACAAAGCCATATGTGGGTATAAACTGCTGTTTGGGCACAGTTGTGCACAGAGGAGTGCTATTTTGTTTTTTATAGTTTGGTTTTTTGGATGCCATGCCACTTTTAAAGTGCCCCTGAATTGCCAATAAGGTCGAATCCGCAGACATGTGACCCATTTTGGAAACAACTCCACTGAAGTTATTTATCAAGTGATGTAGTGAACAATTTTAACCCCTGAGTGTTGCATTAATTTAATTTCCAGAAATGAATGTGCAGTTGATAATAAAAAGTGACATCTGCAATTTTTCCAGAGATATGCCATTTCAGTGCCCTATATGTTGTACCCAGCTTATGTCAGCAGAAACACACACTTCAAAAACTGTTAAGCAGGGATTCGGATATAACAGATTTTGAAGCATTCATCTCTGATACATGCTGGGCACCACATATTATGCACTGAAATTACATATTCCTAGAAAAATTGCCATTTTCACCATCAGCTGCATATTCATACGTAAGCTGTGTGGTGTATTTTGGAAACAACAAATTCCACACAATTTCCCCAGTAGCTCCTATGATTGGGGGGGGGGGGTATCACTCCAGGGTCCCTTCTGGCTTGTCTTGTAAGCACTAAATATGGGGTATCTCTGATATATGCTTGCACAGTTTATAGTTGTGTTCTAATGATTCAGTGATTTTTGGGGGTTTTGTTTACACATTGTCCAAACTATATATTTTTTATTTTTCTGGTGATGTAGTCATATGAGGGCTGTTTTTTTTGTGGGATGAGATGCATTTTAGGGTGTCTAACTTATTGACTAAATTTCATTGGCTCTTTTTTGGTGGATTAAAAATCCCCCATCAATTATGGCATAGCTTTAGACCTTTAAATTTTTTACCATGCAGTATACAGCATAAGTAACATGCTACCTTTATTCTGTGGGTCGGTACGATTATGGCGATGCCTTATTTTTATTGTTCTTTAATGTGTTACTAATTTTGAAGATCAAAAAACAATTTGGGGGACATACTGTAAATCAATTATTTTTGCATTACCATCTTTGAAATGAGTAACATTTTTATTTTTCAGTTGAAAGAGTTGGTTGAGGGCTTATTTTTAGAGGGATGACCTGTGCTTTTTATTGGCTCTGTTTTGGGGCACATATGACTTTTTGATAAGACGAGATGGCCAAGTGTCATTATTTCCAGCATCCCCCCCTTCCCCAATGATTACTGTGCAGGTTAAATAATGTTTCAGTTTTATTGTATGGATTGTTATGGATGCCGCAATACCAATTGTGTATTGTTTTTAGGGTTTCTTTTATATAATTTCGGTAAAAGTTTCAGCTCTACATGCTTCATTGAGTACAGGTATAGGGGACAGAGTCTCCCTGGTAATGCTTAGTTAAAGCATTGCTAATGGGAAATCTCCCCCCCGACACGATAGTAAAATAAATAAATAAATAAATAATTTAAATGGTTATACTTTAAAAAATTTTTTAACAAAAGTGTCCAAAATGGTAAATAAAAGTAGAGATATTATGTATAAAGGACTGCATTGAAAACTGGTTTGTAGCAGCTTTTAGCATATATGCGTTAAAGAAAAGTAAGGAAAACAGTAAATTGGCAGCTGTGGTAGTGGGAGATATTTTTTGTGCTACAGAATGGCCTAAGTTGGGTAAAAAGTTAAATCCATGGTTAGCTAAAGCGTGCCATTCAACAGAATTTTCAATTGTAGCTCTTTGCAGATAGATCTTTTTTAGTCATCTGTATTTACAAGCTCTAAACAGAGTTTAATGAATCCAACCCTTGAACAATGAAGTTTGGGTGAAAGCAAAATACTAAAATCTTGAAAATATCTAATTACATATTTTATTACATCGTCTGGGTATAATAAGGTACTGTATGTAATGAAATGAACTCTTTATATAGCACTAGAACCTTGTATTGGTTACAATGGAAATAAAATATAATATTAAACTATATATAAACCAGTATTACAAGTTTATGTAAGACAAATAATAAATAATAAAATTATCTGTAGCCACAAACCAGGAATGTATGTGACTACAGAAGCTACAAAAATTCTAACCATGTAGACAGATTAACACAATGCTTGAACTGCACAATGAGAATAATAAAACATGTTGAGTCAGTGGAGGATTTTTAATAACAGGAAATATCAGTTCTGAACCTTGTAACTGTTTTTGTTCTCGGTGCTATTAGTGCTGGTAATAAACACAGAGCAGAGCAAGGTGCACTTTGTGCTGCTTTTATTTCAGCTATTACGGCTAGCAAGAGGTCCTGTACATATTTCTCAATGAGATGACTTCAAGGTTGAGTCTGGTACTTTCTGAAGGTTTAAAAAAAATAAATGATAAATTACTTCTTTATTTAGCCTGTATTGAGAAACCTTGTGAGTGATAACACCTGCCCAGCTGCTATGTCACAAGCTGTGCAGAGAATGTGTTAATGTGAAAGGTGTTGATGATCTTCACATTGCTGTTTATCACTTATGGAAGTAGGCATTCTTGCAGTATATTCAACATAAACCCCAAGGCTTGCTGGCTCTATCCCTGTCTTTCTTTTAACAGCATATATAATGTGCAGAATCATTTTAGTGCCAATCTAGCCCTGTGGCTCACCACACTGAAATGTGTTCTGTCAAATGCTTTAAAGGGTATTTATAATTTAATTAAAAGGGTTTTCCAGGACTGTAAGGGGACGTTCACAATAACATTATCATCAGCCTTACGATCAGGGCAACAGACTTTTACAGTGATAGAATGACGGACACATCTCCCTCCATCTTTGTCTGATCCCAACAATTCTAATATAAGCAATATGACAGAGGCTTTCTTTCACCATGTTTGTTTACTTTTTCATGATAGACCTGCCATGTTTGATAACAGCATCTGAGATATTTATGATATTTTCTGTGTATATACCATTAAAGAGGTTTTTCCACTAAAACTATTATCACTTGTCCACAGGATAGGGAATATGATTCTGATCAGTGGGGGACCAACTACTGGAAAAGGGGCAGTGATATTCATGCTCCATTCACTTTTATGAAACTGACATATTACTGAAGAACCATAGCAGTAAATGAAATGGTGATCATGTACACACTACCATTTTCATTCATATGGGGTGCCCAGTAACCTCTGTTCTCATAATTTCTGCGGATCCCAGAAGTCGGACCTTAAGCAACAAGGGATAAGTGATATTAATGGAAGAACTCCTTTCATTTATGAGATGAGAATACCCATTCTATTAAAGGGACATTATACCCTTTAGTGAAAAGTTGTAATTAAGAAAAATATAGGATCCCACACTAAAGTTGGGATCTTAAGCTTCTAAAAACCTGTGGAGACCAGCTGTGTGGTGTTT
This sequence comes from Leptodactylus fuscus, assembly GCF_031893055.1. Classification (NCBI taxonomy): domain Eukaryota; kingdom Metazoa; phylum Chordata; class Amphibia; order Anura; family Leptodactylidae; genus Leptodactylus; species Leptodactylus fuscus. Next base: position 116,596,044 of record NC_134269.1, read on the forward strand.
ACACATATGTTCAATATGAGCTTGAAGTTGGGAATGGTACCACAACTGTGGAAAAGATCTTGCGTGGTACCAGTTCCAAAGACACCTCATCTGACGGACCTTAATGGCTACAGACCTGTAGCATTGACATCCCACTTGATGAAGGTTCTAAAGAGACTGGTTCTGACACATCTCCGCCCTGTAGTGAGCTCTGCTATGGACCTTCCACAGTTTGCTTATCAGCCGGGCATTGGGGTGGATGATGCCATCATCTACTTTCTACACAGAGCTCTTTCTCACCTGGAGAACCAAAGAACAGTGTGAAAATAATGTTCTTTGATTTCTCAAGTGCCTTTAACACCATACAGCCAGGGCTACTTAGGAACAAGATGGCCCTTAAGGGGCAACACGGTGGCTCAGTGGTTAGCACTACAGCCTTGCAGCACTGGAGTCCTGGGTTCGAATCCCGCCAGGAACAACATCTGCAAGGAGTTTGTATGTTCTCCCTGTGTTTGCATGGATTTCCACCCATTAGGAAAAAAAAGTACATTGTGATCCCTATATGGGGCTCACAATCTACATAAAAAAAAAAAAGAGAGATGGCCCTTGGTGGAGTCGACCATCACCTCTCCAACTGAATCCTAGACTACCTCACAAACCAACCTCAGTATGTGATAGCCTGGGGTTGTGTGTCTGAAACTGATCTGCAGTACAGGGAAACCACAAGCTACAGTTCTTGCCCCTTTCCTATTTACACTGTACACTGCTGACTTTAGGTGCAACTCATCTAGCTGTTACTTACAAAAGTATTCAGATGACTCTGTAAAGTAGGCCTCATCACAGATGAATAGGACAGGGAATTACAGGGAGTACAGAGAATTAAACCAGGATTTTGTAGAATGGTGTAAGCGGAACCACCTCAGGATTAATGTTGTGAAGACCAAGGAGATGGTGGTGGACTTTAGTAGGTGGAGACGTGCTCCAAAGCTAGTGTACATCCAGGGGACAGGCATTGAGATAGTAAACACATATAAGTGCCTGGGTGTGATCCTCAATAATAAGCTGGGTGGATTGGGAGAAGGGGCCACAGAAGGCTCTACCTGCTCAGGAGGCTGAGGGCCTTTTAGGACCTTTTTTTACTCTGTAGTGGCATCAGCCATCTTCCTCGGAGTGGCCTGCTGGGGGAGTAGCATACCAGCCAGGGACAGAAATAGACTTGACAGGCTGATTAGAAGGGCCAGCTCTGTCCTGGGGAGTCCCCTGGACCCAGTACAGGTGGTGGGTGACAGAAGGATACTGTCCATGGTGAATTCCATGCTGGAGAATAACTCGAATCCCATGTATGAGACTGTGATAGCACTAGGCAGTACTGTCAGTGACCGACTGCTTCACCCTAAGTGTGAGAAGGAGTGTTATCGGAGGTCCTTCCTCCCAACTGTGGGTAGGCTGTACAATCAACACCAGGTTAAAAGTAGGGCACTCCGTACAGAGAACTAAAAAAGATCCTGAAGTTTTTGTTATGACTCCTACTATCTTCTCTTCTATATATTTTTATCTTTGAATCTGAGCTTATAGAATGTTGTTTTTCTTGTATCATTGTATTATCCTTGCTGCTGTAACACACTGAATTTCCCCATGGTGGGACTATTAAAGGATTATCTTATCTTATAAAAAATATACACTGATCATTGTACTGTATTTGGTGTTCTGAAATAAAATGTGATTGAATCAACAATCTATACTCAAGTCTATGCATTTGGCAATATTACTTTCTCAAGGTGTATATTGTACATTGATATTAATGTGTGCGACCCACAGACCTCACAAGCCTTGTCAACTACAGTATTCAAAATGTTTATAATAAAGTTAATTAAATATCCATCAAGAATTTCTGCACTAAGTTTGCACTGCTCAAAATGTATAAGGCAATTGTATTTCAGTCAATACTTGTTTAGAAACTAGTTTAGAATTTATGAGCAACTGAAATGTGCTGCCTGTCCTTATTTATAGCCCAGTTTTGTACCAGAGCTAGCATCCTTACTTCTATTTCATGGCCAGCACACTTCATAGACAAAAGGCGAAAAAAACAAAATAACAGCTATTCTTGTAAAAAAAAAATCCTTAAAAGTATAAATGACATTGTTTTAGGTAGCTATTTTCTAAAGCATAATATACTGGATCAGCATTTCCTATTTAATGTGTACCCCCCCCCCCCTTCCAAGCTTACTGTCCTATTTATAGAACTGAGGAAATGATCTTTGAAGACTCCCCTGTAAACATCTGATCTCTTTAATAATTCTCCTTGTAAATTATTCATTATCTGTATTCACCAATTATGTAAGGACCATGTAGTGGTGGCTAGTTCATTAAAATTACATTGCTGTCTACCCCTGGAAATTCACAAATGGGAATTCATTATAAACTCAATAAAAATTTGATCAGGGTTTAGAGACAACAGCTTGTCTAACCAAATAAAGCACAATTTCAGATACACATTTTGAAATGTTTTCTTTGCAAACAAGATACAATTTAGACCCATGAGCATGGATATTACAAAAATTGTAAAGGGCATGTATAATAGTTCCAGTCAGGTGCATAAAAAGTTTTTATACAAAATTTCATTTTGTTTTGAGTACAGAAAACTGGTTTGAAGAATGATCTTCACTATTAGATTTCAGAAAAAAAGGGTTGGTTAACACAGTGTCTCTGAGCTGTGTTGGACTAATCATTGGATCTACATTATCCCCTTCCATATAAGTGATTATTAGTCAAATTTAGAGATGAGCGAACACTGTTCGGAACAGCCGTTCCGAACAGCATGCTCACAGCATGCTCCCATAGAAATGAATGGAAGCGGCCGGCACGCAGGGGGTTAAGCGGCCAGCCGCCGGCAAAGTCTGTGTGCCAGGTGCTTCCATTCATTTCTATGGGAGCATGCTGTTCGGATCGGCTGATCCGAACAGTGTTCGCTCATCTCTAGTCAAATCATCATACAATGGCTAATCCAGTTCCTAACAATGTGATGTGTAATTGATTATGTTCTTATATTAAAGGGGTATTCCCACCTCACATACTCATCAGTCTTTACTGCTGTAAAATCTTCTTTCTTCCTGGTTTCTTGCATCATTTGGTGGGCGGGGTTTCACAGGCAACCTGCTGTTTAGCTCCACCCCAAATTTGAGTGTAGCTCCGCCCACCCATATTGGACTATGAAGTACAGGCAGCAGCAACTCCATTCTGTGTTACATACAGAGACTGCCTGTCTCTGCCATAATGAACACAATTGAATTAGCTAACCTGATAACTGGGAGAACAGAAGAAATGAAAGCAGCTCCTCTCCCCTATCTGAAAGCAGGAAGCTAGGTCACGTGGTGTAGACACAGGAATAGCTAGATACACAGGCTGGCTCCCTGCACTTAGCCCCTCCTCCCTCCCCCTGAGAGCAGGCAGATACATCACTTGACTCATGAGCAGCTAAGTCAGGGCTGTGGCCACAAAGAATTGAATAAAGTGAGATAGTGGACAAACAAAGCAGTTTTGCTGAAGCAATGTACTTAGGAAAAGTCTTACATCCACAATAACAAGCAGTATAGATAGGGTCCTTGTGATGGGACAACCCCACAAAAGGCAAAACTCAATTATTTTATGCTTAAAATGTAATTTTGCAAAAGTAACGCAAAATCATTGGCATGGACATGACAGTAGAGGTGGCTTATACATGCATGCACTATGTGATGTGTGTTGTCTGGAATAGAATGTCCCAAAAAAAGGTGAAGAAGTCTTGACTTCGAAATCGTCATGTTTGCAAAAAAGTAAGAAAATTAAACAGCAGAAGACTGGAAAAGGGTGATTTTGAGCGATGAGATGAAAATCAATAGACCGGGCTGTCATGGGTGCAAACAGATCTGGAGGAAACAAGGGAAAAGGGGGCTACTGGATTGAGAAATTGAAGAAAGTTTGGTGGAGGAAGCCTGATGATATGGGGTTGTGCAGTGAAGTACTTTCTATTGATGACCATACTGTAATAATGCTGCAGTAAGACCAGAATGTTACATAAATAGCACTTTCCAGTTAACAATATAGGGAAAGAAGCTGCATTTCGTGAAATGTCATCCAGTGCAGATGACATGTAAGCAGAAAACTGCAGTATAGTTCCAGAGCCATTTACATTCTATAGGAATGCAAATGTCATTGTAACATATGTATAATTTTTATTACGTTGGTAAATAGCAGGCTATACTACAGAAACGGGAAAACAGGAAAATCACAGTATTATAATGCAGTCTTATCAAATACATGCTAAACTGATCCTTGTTTAGCACATAGGCATATAACATACAAATTAGATAGTTTTAAAGTTACACCCCCCCAATGCTGCAACAAAAATCAGTGTGTTCACTGAGCATTTCCAGTGATTCATGAGATTAAAAACATGCACTCCTCTTAATCAGACAGCCAAAGGATGTCATAATCTTTTAAAGTGTGGTGTACTTCATTCTCAATAGTAGAGCATTGTGAGTTTGGAATGTTGTGCAGGATCCCAAGTAATAGGCATCAGAGAATATTTATAAATTAGGTATTAATCTCAGTAAGGTAAAGCCCTCATGTACATAATTGTAGTGCAGCTCTAAATTCTATGTCATGAATAGGCACTCAGATACTTTTATGGGGCAGCATGGTGTTCAGCACTGTAAGTAGTAATAGTGCATGGCTGCTATAAAACAGCTGGTGCGTGATATGAATAGTGAAGGGAACCCACACAGTATAATATGCTCCACAGTGGCCCCTACACAGTATTATATGCTCCACAGTGGCCCACACACAGAATAATATATGCCATAGTGCCCCACACACAGTGTAATATATATTCCACATTGGCCGCCAGACAGTATAATATGCTTCACAGTGGCCTCCATACAGTATAATATGCACTCCACAGTGGCCTCCACACAGTATAATGGATTCCCCAAATTGGCCCCACACAGTATAATATGCACCCCACAGTGGCCCCCACACAGTATAATACATTTCCCACATTGGCCCCACACAGTATAATATGCCACCCACAGCGGTCCCACACACCATAAAATGCTCCAAATAACCCCCTAGAGCTGCTTCATGCTCAAATTTGATAAATATTTGTGTGGTTCGTCCTTCTGCTTTGGTACTATTATACTCTGGGGTGTCCTCAGACACCAAAATATAATAATTAGAGGACCAGCGGAAGTGATTAAAAATAAATACTTATTCTTACCTTGCCTCCCCTTCCATCCTTGCTCCATATAGCTCTCTTCAGCATCTTCTTCGGTCCTCTTCTGCCCGCGACTGATGAGTGACGTGCCCCAGACGTCACTGCTGGGACCTGTGATTGGGCCTCAGTGGTTGAGTGGGGTGTACTGATGTCATTACGCCAGCACACCCTATATAACTGCTGGAGCCCAATAACAGTCACAGGCTGGAAATACCCTGAAGAGGATGCTGAGCCCAGGAGAGGAGAGTATAAATTTTTATTTTTAGTCACTTCCTCTTGGCTGGCATCTATTGGAAAGACATGCTGGGACTCTTTCCATTAACAATATCTATAGTGGTTGGGGAGCCAGGCTTTTTTCCAGCTAGCAACAGGCACCGTACCCCTCTGGGCCCAGTTACACTCCCTGCGACCATGATTTTTACACTCATCAAATGTATAACTATCATGCTAGGTCCTGCTCTCGGTATATTGTTCAGGCTGGTCAACCAATGAATACATGAACCGAGTTTCAAGGGTGAAACTCTGTCGTGTGAATCTAGCCTAAGGATTGATCATCAGTTTTTAAAATGAGGATATCCCCTTTAATCTATTATAACAAAAAGACTTCTAGAATACCTTGAACTGCAGTACATATCCTGGTTTCAATGTTAGATCGCGTGTAACAGCAAATCGATCGCCATCTGATTTTCCAAAGATCATAGCAGAGGGGGTAACAGAGCAGAAACTTTCATTTTTAACCATCCCTTCGTTTGCCATCATAAGCCAAACACTCAGCTGATTCATTGGATAGTCAAAGGCAGGCTTTTCATAAAAATTCTAATTGGAAAGAAAATAGAAGAATACAAATGTGTGCCATATTTATCACCTTCAAAGTACAATGTATACTTCTTAACTATAAAAAACTAATTAATGGTGAGATCACATTTAACCTATAAAAGCAAAAATGGTGCAATATTCAGAAGAAAACATAAGTTAAATAGCACACTTAGCACAATTTTTTAAACAATGGTCTTATACCAGTGGTGGTAACTATGACATGAGTGTCAAAGGTGACACGCCATGACATTTTGTGCGACACACACTGTGTCATCTCCAAACTAAGTGGCAGCCGACACCGTCCTTACCAACTGCTAGAATAACTAATAGAACTAATGATCGCAACTAACAAGGGCTGTGCACATCTCATCAGCTGCATACTAGGAGCAGTGTCTTTAGCAATAGGACTTTACACAGGATGATAACATCATCCTATGCGCCCATTTAACCTACTGCACAAGATGATGACATCATGATATGCGCCCATATAACCTACTGCACAAGATGATGACATCATCAAATGCGCCCATATAACCTACTGCACAAGATGATGACATTATCAAATGCGCCCATATAACCTACTGCACAAGATGATGACATCATCAAATGTGCCTATATAACCTGAAACGTGCTATGTTTATAAACTGTGGTTATGCCTGTTATACTTTCATCTCTTTTATGCAGCAGCCTGACTTTTTTGGATTATCATGCTAACGGTTGTATATATTTATTGTTTAATAGAAAACTCAAAAAAATAAAAAGGCAAGATTAAATAATACAAGAAGTGTTAGTAGCATTAACCAACCCTTTCAAGACATACGAGCCAAGATATATGGCATTATCAACTTCCCCACTGCTTTTCTGTACTAACATTCCCTCTTCCCCCCTTCCTTTCTTATTTGTAAAATTATTGGTTTCACTTCTGCCTGGTGCATTATGCCAGGCTGGACTTGTACTATACTGGTTTCTAAACTATTTGTACTGAATATTTGTACCTTTATTCTCTGGTATTTTTTTAATAAACTCAAAATTATTAAAAATCATAAATATTATTTTTTTTTGCTTTTTTAATAAATACATATATTTAAAATATACCTTTTTTTTTACTAGCGCTGCAAATATCACAAAATTATGCATATTACTAGATGTGACGTATAAAAAACAAAAAAACTTGAAAGTCTTCAGTAGTTGATACCTTTTTTAATGGCTAACTCATAATGATGTCAGATTATAACGTTTTGAAGCTCTCGGCTTCTTCTTCAGATATATCTAAAAACAATTTCTGAAGGCTGCATATTTATGTACAACAGGACACTAAGAATAGAATTTTAGGAGGGAGGGGGGAAGCGGGGAAGAAGCTTATTGGTATATACACGTAAACAATTCCACAGTTCCCAGGTTCTTATCAGTTCATAGAGTGTCTTTATGGCTGTCTCAGTTCAGTGATTTCTGTAGGATGCCATGAATGCATGTGAGAGGTCCATCCCATTCTCCAGAGTGTTAAATAAGGTCATGCACTTGTACTCATAAATCCGTCTGTTCTTCCTGAATTTAAAATTCCCTCTTAAAATCAAAATTTTCATGTCATTGGTGATATTATGATCTTCATTGCAGAAATGTTTTGACACAGGAAGGTCCATTCTTTGTTCTCTAATTGTATGGTGATGTGAGTTTCATGTGTGGGCACCCTCACTGAACAGATTTCTGGATGGGTGGAGGGTACCCTCAAACCCCTAGTGAAGGATACAGCCAGCTACCTTCAGGACACAACAGACCTATTAAATAAACTATCCACTATAGGTCCCCTTCCAGATGGAACAATCCTGGCCACCATGGATGTAGAATCCTTGTACTCCAACATCCCACAACAGGACAGTGTAAACGCCTGCCAATTTTTCATGGAAAAGCAAGGTATGAATGCTGAATCGGTGGTGAAAATGACAAAATTCATCCTCACCCACAATTACTTTTCTTTTGGTGACTGCATCTATCTACAGCAGACCAGCACCGCAATGGGGAGTAAAATGGCACCACAGTATGCTAATCTCTTCATGGCCAAGCTTGAGAGTGACTTCCTATCCACCTGCACCACCAGGCCTCTGGCCTACTACCGCTTCATTGATGATATCCTAATCATTTGGACTGGGTCTGAACAACAGCTGAAAACCTTCCATGAACAATTCAACCAGTTCCATGCCACCATCAACCTGACGCTCAATCACTCCTTCTCTGAAATAAACTTCCTGGACAGTCATCAAGATACAGGACAAAAAAATTGAGGCATCACTTTATTGAAAACCAATTGACCGCCCTACTTACCTAAGATGGGATAGCTTTCATCCGAAACACATAAAGAACTCCATTGTCTACAGCCAGGCCATCACATACCATCGCATATGTTCAAACCCTGCAGATGAGACGAACACCTTGGAGGCCTCAAAAACACATTCTTGAGGCAGAGTTACCATCCAAGAACAATTGATAACCAAATCACCAGGGCCACCAGAATACCAAGATCGGATTTATTACAATACAATACCAAACAGGAAAACAATCGGGTGCTCCTGGTCGTCACATATAACCCACACCTGGAGACGCTGAGAGGTATCACACGCAAACCACATCCACTACTACAAAAAGACAACCGTCTAAAATCCATATTTCCAGACCCCCCTCTCCTGTGCTATAGACAGCCACCAATCCTCAGGAATATGGTGATTAGCAGCTCACTGTCACCTCCAACTAACACAGTAACATTTCTATGTGGACAAAAAAGGTGCAAAACATGCCCTCACATACTGACCACTGAAAGGATAGAGATACCAAACTCTAACAGGTAATATCAAATCCGAGGTACGTTCACCTGTAACACACCTAATGTAGTGTATTTAATTATGTGTACCAAATGTTCCACTGAAAATCTGTATGTTGAAGAGACCGGTCAGAAGCTCAGAATGAGGATAAATTCACATCACCATACAATTAGAGAACAAAGAATGCACCTTCCTATGTCAAAACATTTCTGCAATGAAGATCATGAAAATTTTGATTTTAAGAGGGAATTTTAAATCCAGGAAGAACAGACGGATTTATGAGTACAAGTGCATGACCTTATTTAACATTCTGGAGAATGGGATGAACCTCTCACATGGGTTCATGACATCCTACAGAAATCACTGAACTGAAACAGCCATAAAGACACTCTGTGAACTGATAAGAACCTGGGAACTGTGGAATTGTTTATGTGTATATCCCAATAAGCTTCTTCCCCTCTTCCCCCCTCCCTGCTAAAATTCTATTCCTAGTGTCCTGTTGTACATAAATATGCAGCCTTCAGAAATTGTTTTTAGATATATCTGAAGAAGAAGCCGAGAGCTTCGAAATGTTATAATCTGTCATCATTATGAGTTAGCCATTAAAAAAGGTATCAATTACTGAAGTCTTTCAAGTTTTTTGTTTTTAATATTTCCTACCCACTGGCTAACATGGTACAAAAACAAACATTTTCCTTATACTAGATGTGACCTGGCACCTGAGTCAAGCTAGAGTTTTTTTTTCCCTCCCACATTTTGATACACCAAGCTCAAAAGGTTAGCCATCACGGTCATCACTGTTGGTTTACCCTGGCAAAAAATACAGACTAGAATGAAAAAAAAAAAAGCTAAATTATACTCTGTATAAGGGCTAGTTCACACGGGGGGCGGTGAGGCGGATTTTGGCACTGAGAGTGACTCCCTCCGGTGTTGGCTCAAATGGGCCAACATCGGAGTTTGCTGCCGCCAGGCGGACAACGCGGCTCAACGAGCTGCAGAATCCGCCTGAAGAAAGGGCAGCTCGCTTCTTTTTCTGCTAGTAGCAATATGCCGCTAGCAGAAAAAAGAATGCTAGCGGTCTCCATAGACCACCATGGTGAAGGGGCGGATTATGATGTGGATTACGCGCCATAATCCACCCCCTCTGTGCCCATGTGAACGGGCCCTAACTCAGAAGTCGAGACTTACTTGTGGCAATGTTGGATAAGCAATAGGGATAATCTGTTTTTGGTTTTCTGACAGAATGATGACATCATCAATGGCCCACTGATCATATCCTTCTCCGGAGAAGACAGGCTGCCACCAGCGGAAGCGAGTACAAGGTGTTTTTGCTGCACTAGGAAGCTCAAGATATACAAACCTAATAGAATGCACAAGAAAGGGCACACATTTCACATATAACAATGCCAAGAGATAAGTTAACAGGGCCTTTTATCACCTTCACCAGATCCAATTATTTGCATCCTTTAACCCCTTAAAGAAAATAGCCAGTTTAGGATGAAATTTTTTTTTAATGATCTTTCCTTTTTATTTTCTTGCCATTTTCAAGCCCTGTTTGGGGGCTTGTATTTTGAAGGATATATTATATTTTTCAACACCACATTTTTAGGATGCTTATAACTTTTTAGCTAAGTTTTATTTAACTCTTTTAAAAGGGCTGGAAAAGAAATCTATTTTCATATTTTTTTTTACATTATAAATTTCATACCTTTCGCCATATTCTATGGATCAGTATGATTGTGGGGATAGCAATTATAAGTAACTTTATTGGCAATTTACTCATTTTTCACAATATGAACACTTTTTATTTGTTTGGTGTCACCATAAATTTTTTGGTATTAAAGGGGCTCTATCACTGGGAAAAGTCATTTTTATCTAAACACATGCTTGCATAGGCTTTAGAAAGGCTATTCCACACTTACCTTTTGTATGTAGATTGCTTCAGTGGTCTCTGAATAAATCCGTTTTTATTCATATGCTAATGAGCCTCCAGCCAGTACAGGAAGTTCCCAGCAGCCTCCTCTCTCCCATTATCTTCTATGTGTGTGAAGCAAACAGGAAGCGAGTCATCAGCAGCAGCAGGAGCCATCTCCCATAGAAAACAGCAGAGAGAGGTGTGCACTAGTCTAATTAGCATATGAATATAAACGGACTTATTCAGAAACCAGTGAGGCAATCTACATACAAAAGGTAGGTGTGAAATAGACTTTCTAAGGGCTATGCAAAGGTCTGATTAGTTAAAAATGACTTTTCCTAGTGATAGAGCCCCTGTAATTTTATTTGATACAACTCCAGTGTACATAACTTTCTGATCAGTTTTTATTCTATTTTGTTTTCAGCAATAACAACAGACACTTAATCAGGCACTACTCAGGTTGGACTTTATGGACAAGTAAAGATGACAGACCCAGGATCCTTGTTCAAACCCCCTGTTGCCATAACATGACATTGACTTCCCTGATTGCAGCACAACTTCTTAGATGCCACTCTCACTATTGACTGTGGCATCGAAGGGGTTAAATGCCTGTGATCAACATCTTTGTGGATAGGGGATGTTGCAGTAAGTTACAGCTGAGACTCACTGCTCATGGCACTGGCTCAGCTCTTGAACCTGTGCAGTGTCAGCACCGTACATGTGGGGAGCTAACCCTTAAGTACCTTTGTTCTCCACTGTACATGTATAGCTCAGAGCTTTGCATGGTACATAGTTTGTTAGGCTATCTATTGTCAAGCATGTGGTCTCAGACAGCAGCAGTCCAGGGGTCTGATTCAGAGCATTGGCAGAGATTACACTTTTAACTATAGAGAGCCTAATTAATTTATCAAGCACCAAAGCTAACTGCATGAGTTACTTACTCAGGAACAATAGGGGCTGGAGAAAAAATTCTAACTATGACAGAATCAGTGCAGCGGCACCTAATAAATGATGCAAAAAATGGAGTTGGTGATGGTGAAAAAAAGATCCTCTTTAATTCAATATAAATTGTAAGCCATGTTAAATTAACTAATGTAAAATGTAAAAAAATTCATTACAACAAGGAAATCATTGGAACGTTATTATGTTATTAATAAAAAGAAAGAACTGGTACTCACTTAGGTTTTGTGAAGTCAGAGAAATACATTTCGGCCAGCAGATGCCAATTGATGCCCCCATTGTTACTATACTGCAGTAACACTCCTTCTTCCCTACTATCTGCTTTATTACAGGATGTACTTTCTCCTCCAATTTGTATATAGAACTGTATGAAATCAACCCATGTTGTGTCCATGTCCCAACTAACCAGTTGTCTCCTTCCAGCCTTTAAAGGAAAAAGAAAACATTCACTTCCTCTGAAATGCAAATTTAGTAACATCAAAATATATTGATACTATCTGAAGAAGCACTTCTGCAAGAAGCAGTGAGCTACTTGGGAATGAGTGATTCAACTAGCAAACAGCAATAGCACTAGGGTTTCTTAAGTGTTCAGTAAATGTCCTATTTATTTTTAAGAGACTAAAAAGATAAATTTACCATGACCTGTCAAGAACATATGAAATTACCTGGAAAATGTTTACATTAAAGGGTCTTCCCACTTTATACACTTACATTTTATCCATATACTAGGGATATCCCCTAACTGCTCCATGTGAATGGAGTGGTGGTGTGCACAAAACTGATGTAAAGCTGGTGTATTCATGAGTAGTAGTAGTAATAATAATAATAATAATAATAATAATAATAATAATAATAATAATAATAATAATAATAATAATCTCCAGAGCTGAGAATGATTTCCTAAATCTGACCATTTTATCTCCTGTAAACATACAATAGGAACAATTAATCTTAACCTTACCCTAAAACTAGACCTGACAGACAGAAGTAGCAATAAATGTATTACAATAGCCATTGGAGTCTGATAAATTTGTCTCCAACCCCCAGTACTTGAGTGTCATGTTCTACTTTGTCACACTTTATTGGCAGTCAGGGGAGCAAAACCCTTGCAGGAGAATATGGTCCCTAAAGCCAGTTTCAGCTAATTTACATAAGAATAACATCCCAATTTTCTTAAAAATGGAGCTGCAATGGATAATAATAAAGACATTTTTGGAAAGTGTAGAAGCAGCCCTACAAAGTACTGTTATTAGTCTGGTGATAATTTTCTGAGAGGAGTATATAACAGATGAAAAGAAGCAAAGCTCTGTCATATATGCTGTACTTTTATATGATTTTAAGAAGGTTAAACCCAGAGTAAATGTGACAGGGATGAGGGACAATGAGATTACTTCTTTCCATGTTCACAGGGAATCATTGATAGCATTTTCTGTATTATTGGGTGTACACAGAATGATGTCAATCCCTATTTGTGGACTGGGTAAGCAGGGTCTCTCTGTCTCTTCCAGCAGTTCTGTCAGGACATACTTTACACTTTAATCAGAAATCATCCTCTAAATCATATGCCCCTATATATCACAGATCTCAGCTTCTCTCTCAGACAGACTAGTACAAACCACGTGACAGTTTCATTGTAAGCCATGCTCTTTTCTGTATTGCCTCCTTTTCTAGACACTGTGTAGTGAGGCACAAAAGTTTATAAAACACATAAGAAACCTGGTGCTAGGCATACATGCTATTTTTTGGCTAGGGACAGGATTGAGCCAGAATTAGAAAATCCACTGTAATATCTGTAATCACCAGTAGTGGCAAATGTAGTACTTTCCAATACACACTCTTGGATGGCTCATACAATTTTACATATTTTATTTTTGTGATGTAGTCTTCTCCACTGTAATAACCAGTTAAGCATGGATCCTATTTGTAAATGAAAATGTGGGTGCAAGTAGAGCTTTACAACTGTGGCAAAACAGGCTAAGGTGGGTCACTGCTACCAACCATCAACTGACAGACTAGTCTACTTGAGATTGTGTACTACGAAATAATAATATAGAAAAAATAGGGAAACTGAGAAATATTAGAAATAAAAGGAACACCTAAAATAAAAGAAAACAAGTTGACTAGATAAGGACAATTTTGCAGCATTTAATAATGATATGTTCTGTATAGTGGTATACGTGAAAATAAATGAGGCATGAACAGGTTTGCTTCAATTTACTATTCCTGTGGAGTCTTCTTGTGTAATATATTGAATGCATGCATGTCTATGCAAAAGAAAATACTTGTATGAAGTGTTCACGTTCTATCTTCCAGAAGCCTTCAGGGGAATGTGCTAGGAATTCTGGCACTGCATGTTTGGTTTATACAGCTGAGAATTAGTTATTTGGCAGAGTGCTATACATTTTGTTGGCCTCACATGAAAGATGCTCAAAGGTTTTGTTATGTATGAGGTTTGAAGATCAGACAGTTCTGTCTCTCAGAAGTGACATCTTTGTGGTCTGCACAGGCTTTTCTGAAATATTACTGTATTGTACAAAAAGGGCATTATGTACAACTATCTCTGACATAATGTTTGTACATATATTATAGTAACATATTGACAGGAAATCTTTCCACCTACAGTACCAAACACAAAGAAAGCTTTATGGTTATAAGCCATGAAAAGACTTGTTTGCCAATAAAATATGCGCACACACCTTTCAGTATTATTTTTAACACTTGATAAATCTACTGGTTTTTGCTGGGTTTCTTAAAGCCTATACGTGCAGGTAAAAGACTAATATAAACATACATAACAAATCTTGGATGATAGTCTCTATAAATGGTATGTGTACTTTGGCTGTATTCAAAATAAAGGTGTTAAAGACTCAGAATGTTTGTGCAGAATTAAACTGAAGAATAATGCATAGGATAAAAATACAGACAAAACATACAATAAAACAAAAAAACAAGTCAGGGGTCTAACAATATATAAATATTTATTATTATTTATTTATTACTTTATTATTAGTAAAATTTGAAAGAACCCTATACAATGTAATCCTAATATTATACAATTGTATGAACATCATGGCACTAAATACTGGGCATCTGATTCCCTGATTTGTCAGGTTTTTTATCCTTTTCAGCACTTCTAAAATTCCACTAACTATTGACGCTAGGTGGTCACATCCATCCATAGTTTTTCCACTTTCTAACATTCTTCCTAAAGTCCCAGAACATTAATATTTTTTTTAGAGTCATGCCTACTGTATGGTCCTTGCTTTCCACTTCCTTGTAATCCTGATTCCGTTTCTGATTCTGTTTTTTTTTTGAGCAGAGGTTCAACAGGGCAGTACATCAGATGTTTTCTAATATGATACATTTTATGACTATTCAGTTCTTTGCAGTGAAATGCCTATCTGTCCTAGTAGGTGGGCTAAGGATGGTGTTTGGGAACTCTCCATACTTGATCCACTGAAGTGCGCTACATAGATAAAGAAATATAAATTATACATATTACTATTAAGGCCCATAGATGTGAACTTTATGGTGGGTGGTACAATATATTTTGTGCCTTAGATCACAAATGTGTCTTTATGTAAGGAGATATATACTGTAAACATCTCTTCTGGGAAGGCCTTGGTGTGTT
This sequence comes from Leptodactylus fuscus, assembly GCF_031893055.1. Taxonomy (NCBI): domain Eukaryota; kingdom Metazoa; phylum Chordata; class Amphibia; order Anura; family Leptodactylidae; genus Leptodactylus; species Leptodactylus fuscus. Next base: position 116,611,409 of record NC_134269.1, read on the forward strand.
TTATAAAAAGAGTGTGGTTCAAAGTTCTAGCTTCATCCCACATAACAATAATTTGTCTTTTTACATTTTCTCAATGTTGTTCAAGCAATTCTCCAACTGGAACCTCCTTTTCACTTCAATTGCAGCAAAACTTTTAATTCCACTGACGGTACACCAGATATATTCTTGAGATCTGTCCTTCATTTACTATGAGACATTCTTGCATGGAAATAGCTTCCAAATCTGAACTTTTCAGATAATACAGATGACATCTTTATAACTTCTACTCATATTCCACTTTATCCTTAACCTACTTTTCACTGGTCAGAGTTTGCTCTCTGTTTCATATATGGCACTCAGTCAATGTATTCCTATGGAACTCAGAACAAGGCTCTGGTTAAATGAAACATACAGTGACCTCTGCTGCAGGTAAGCTCCCAGATTGTATGTGTCCAGTAACCCACTGGGATTACTCCTTTTGTGTGCCCAACCTTATAGCTATAGAGATTCTCAATAACTGACCCATGGCTCCAATAAAATAATACCTTGGAGAAGTATAGAGAAGATCCAGATGAAATAATTCCACAGCCTTCTTCAGGTTTAACTATTTCTCCTCCAACTACTTCTTGCCAGTCAGTTTCCCAGGCATTTAGCCCCTCAAAGTCTGACATTACAGTGGATGGAAGGGAATTTTCAGGAAGACATTCAGAACCCTGGTACCCAGAGTCACATCTGTAAGTATGCAAAGAAAACCAGTATGTTGCTTTATTAAAATATCTGTAAACTTCTGAGTCATACTACTCATATATATTCCTGCAGGAATGGCACCGTTAGGGGGAATTCACATGTAGTAAAGTGGAGCGTAATCTGGCACGTATACGCGTGTCAGCAGTTTGCGTGCTCAAAAAGATCCCATTGATTTCAATGGGAGTTACGAGCATATACGCCGCGTAATTTTGCGCCTGCAAAATTAGGAAACATTATTTATGCATTTAGTCTTTTCTGACTGCAGTCATCAAATGATCAAGTTTTATTTTAGGTACTTAAGACTTTTAGGTACATACAACAACAACACACATAAAAAGGCAAACTGCATAAAAGCAAAAATTCAGTACTACTATATAATATTTGGTAAACTTGATATAGTGTTGCTTTATTAATGTACCAGTCCATAAAAACAAATGCTTAGTCTCTCTTTCTCTTTACTAAATTTTGCATAGCTGAGAGGAATACATCAAATAAATGTGAGTCTGCAGGATGAGACTTGCACTAATCATACTATGGCTATAAATGCAAACTGGTGAAGCTCCACCACTAGTCCTGATGCACATATGGATATGAACAAGCATGAGCTGTGTGTTGCACGGAGAGAGCTCTGAACTGTGGCATGGAGTCAGTATTGACAAGGCTTGAAAAAAAGCAATTCTCCAGCAAAAAATATAAAATTTAACTTTTACTTGGAATGATTAAAAAAAACATACAAAAAAGTGGATCCATATATAAAAACAGAAACAAGCTTAAGCGTTACGGGACGAAGATTTCATTCCCTTAGTCCTAGCTTTGGACTCACTCACATCTGCGTCCGGTCTCTGTTCATACAGGTTTCCATTTCCTGCCCGAAACTGGGCAGGAAACGGAAACCTACAGGCAATTTTCAAACCCATTCATTTGAATGGGTTTGAAAATTGTCCGGCCGTGAGTGGCGGTGAGCGTTTTGAGCTCTCCGCGGCGAAACCAGTATTTGTTAACCGGACACAAAGTTGGACATGCAGGACTTTGTGTCCGGTTTAAAAAAAACTGTTTTGCCACGGAGAGCTCAAAACGCTCACTGGCACTCACGGCCGGACTCGGTCTGACAGGTTTCTGTCTTCTGCCAGCAGAAGACGGAAACCTGACTACAGACTCTGAACACTGGTATGAACCCAGCGTCAGAAGTTATAAGCTTAGAAGTTACAAGACACCGCCAGAAGAAGAGGACGCAGCTGACAAAGATGGAGGCAGCGCTGGAGAGAGTTCTCTCGCAGCATTGGGGACGCCCCCAGTGCTGTTTGAGTGCTGGGGTCCACCCCCAGTGCTGTGAGAGAGCTAATTTGCATACCGAGAGAAATTGGGATTGTAGGCGAACTGCGGTGCGGAGAAGACAAGGAAAGGTAGGAGAAAAATAGCCTTTCTTAAGGCTATTCCGAGTCGTGGTACCTAGAAAAAATTGTGTGTGAGCGATAGGATCCCTTTAAGTGATTTATTGCCCCCTTTTGTATAGCACAGCCTTATCTAGCATGCTATAGTAGTGTTTTTTTTCCCAGTAACATCCTTCTCACCATTTTCATGTCCATATACTTCTATGTTAAAAGTAACTCAGCCTAATAAGTAGAGAAGAAAGCATATTTCTTTATTAATATGTATCAATATTACAATTCAGAGTGAATGTGACGTCACTTGCCTGCATAGCTGAAGAAGGACTCATACTTGTGCTCTGTAACTTTGAACACCTGATATATCTGGATCCACATCTACCTAATATTTACCTGCAAATTCCATGGTCACACCAGCCATGTCCACTGCACATATTAGGGCACTGCTGTCCAATATATATATTGTCCAAAGCCCATTCATCTTCCGATGTATAATATCGTTGACTCCAGCGGAAACGAGTTGCACTAGACCTTCAAAAATAGTACAAACCAGAACTGTTCAATATCTACTTTTTATGAACATTTCAGAAATATATACGTGTAATACTTGCAGGACTGTGTGAAAATTCATCAGCACATATACAAAGAATGGCATTTTTATAAGGCATTTACAAGGTGCATCAACAAAGCAAAAAAAAAAAAAAAAGTGGGAATTCCAAATCCCACCACTTTAATTAAGCAAAACTATAAGTAGGGATCCCTATAATTCTTAAAACTTAACATTTATTATAATAGTCAAAACATTAAGATACAGAAACTCAAAAACAAAAACCAAATCCATAAAAAAATGAACACTCTTACCATATGGGTTGTCTAATTGGATAAAGGGGTGGAGCCATCCATTTAAAACAGGAAGAAGGAGCTCTTCCCTATGGGTCCTGAGCTGATAGCTTGTGTGAAAGATGTTCATAGCTTGGACTTCCTGACAGCCTCCCTTAACCACACGGTGGAGGCCTTTGATGCCATATGGACTTCTTGAAATGGCTATTGCATTCTGCAAGGTCTCTAACTCCTCCCCCTCCCCCCTTTTCTTTCCCTTGTCATCCTCCCAGTATTTTATGTTATTTGTTGACCTTTTTTCTCTCTAAGGGGCCATTCACATGGAGTAACGCGCCAAAGCCTCCCATTGATTTCAATGTGTATCGCGCGTATGCCGGCACACATTGAAATGAATGGGATCTGTTTTGAAGCGCCGCGCTCTGACACGTGTATACGTGACTTAATGCGCGGCTTGTTACTCCGTGTGAACGGCCCCTTAGGGTAGCCATGTTCACCTAGATATTATTGAGTAAATTGGCCATTTGTTGTGCTGTTATTCTTTGGTTCTTTTTCTATTGTTAATATATCTTTTATAAAATTTTATAAAAATTACAGTTAAAAAAAAAGTGGCAAAATTTAAATTGTGCTGCTTCAGGCATAAGCCGAGTTTACCTATTCTTTGAATTTAGTCCGGCTAACTTAAAAAAAACAATTTGTATATTTATAAAAACTTTCAAGAATCAGATACAGACGCTGGATTCACACTAGCATCATGTGTCTGTTGTCCTGGTCCATTGGAGGACCAGAACAATGGACAATCGGACCACTAAAATAGCAGTTACATATGGACCCCGGTGGACTCCATTGAAAATAATGGGGTCAGTTGGCTGTCTGCTGTTTTACAACTGATTGTGGTGGACAAAAAAGCCTTGTATGTAGGACATTTTTGTTTGCCAATTTCAGGCGGATGTTGATTCCATCTGAAATTTGAAATGAAGTGCGACCCTAGCCTTAAAGAAACTATTTGAACCAAGACCTCAGATTTCTTGCTTACTTTTGCTACATTAACTTACCAGGTCTTCTGTGGCAAAGGCAATGTTATCCTTCTCCAATGAGTGAATTCACTTGAATGATAGATGCTTGCTGAGGTGAACTCCTGGCAGCTGGGCATGCTCGGCAGACATTCCTGAGAAATAGAATACTTTGAGTTATACATTCTGTTCTAACTAGAATTTTATATAAGGAAATTATTGTATTAATATGGTGTTTAAATATTAACAATCACATCTACAGCAATAACAACGGAAATTCAAACTAACAATCTGATGTGGCAAAACCATGGATTACAATGGTTATGTACAACTCTATCCCAATTATTTCCTATAAAAAAACATTTTTTTGTTTAAAAGTAGCAAACCTAAAATAGACAACACATATTCTATATCACTGTAGTATAATATATTTTGCATGTTATTTTTTCCACTGAACAGAGTAAAATGACATAGAAAAAAAGGGCAGAAGTTTTTATAAATCTTCCCCCAAAATTATTACATGGGTAAAGTGGTTATCCAGTGAATAATAGAGCTTATTAATCAAAAGATCTGTGACTTTTAGTATTTTGTACTTGGTGACAGATCCTCTTTAAGTTAACCCCCATACTTTATTCAATATAAAGTTGGTATGTACTGTGTTGGCTACACTTTTAGTGTCTTCCAGTTATATGAAATACATTTAAAATATGCTTTGATTTATTCTTGCATATTGTGCTACTAATGCACCCTGTACAGCAAAGCAGTTTGTCCATTTAATGTGTAAACAAAATAAATTGCATTATATACTATAGTCTGAATAAAAGGCTTATTTGAACAATTTAACATAATCATATTAAATCATATGAATTGTTGCTTAAAATGAGGATATGCAAGGGAGTATAAGGGCTAGAGTACACAAAGAGGAAGAAAAAAATGCTACTGTAGAAGTTAACAGCCAATGCCGCCATTCAGACATTTTCAACAATTGTATGTTGCTAAAAGAGTGTAAAACATTATGAGGACATAAACAACATCAAACCTTTCTGGCTGAATTTGCTGATTAAATTGTCCCCAAAAAGTCATTTGCGTTCATTATTATACTTTTATCAAGAAAACACCTGGTGGTGTGGCAAAACTAATTACGCGGCAGGCATTCTGCTCAACACTCAGTCATCAGGACTAATTTGAGATAACACAGGCACAATGGAACCAAATATTCCCATTGTGTATTCCATTCGTCTGTAAGGAGAACCCACAACTAAAAAGCTTCAATGCAAATGTTTTTTCACAAGATAATTAGAGGTCTACCAGAAAGTTCACTCCACAAATCATACAATAACATAAAACATCTTGATATCTTTGTGTGAATTTCTATTTCTAATTTAAATAAACATCAAAATAAATATTAATGTAAATAACATAGGAATAAATAGGATGAAGGATCGCTGCTGTATGGGGTCTTGTTCTATTTATTCATTTTCTTTTATCAAGCTCTAATGAGTACAAGTGTTTTTTTCTTTCATTTCCCCACTAGACTACATCAGAAGGAGAAAGGAAAACTGTACAAGACTATGCTAGATTAAATTGTTGCTTTGATCCTTCTTTCCCCAACACCATCTGTCAGTACCCCTCACATTAAATAGATGACTTATCCTATTAAAATCACCAGGTTTTGCCGACTTTGCCTTATGTATATGGACCCTTTACAGTGTTGTAAAGTAGGTGAAAGAAGTTGACTAAGGAATACAATCCCTTTTTAATTGACATTCATAGATGGAATAGGCTGTGTTGGATTGAAAGAATAGGCTGTGGTTAGCTAAATATTTCCCCTGCAGTGAAAATGTTGTACTATATGCTGACCAGTAAAACTAATGGATAATATGTATTAAACATATAAATACATACACTCACCGGCCACTTTAATAGGTACACCTGTCCAACTGCTCGTTAACACTTAATTTCTAATCAGCCAATCACATGGCGGCAACTCAGTGCATTTAGGCATGTAGACATGGTCAAGACAATCTCCTGCAGTTCAAACCGAGCATCAGTATGGGGAAGAAAGGTGATTTGAGTGCCTTTGAACGTGGCATGGTTGTTGGTGCCAGAAGGGCTGGTCTGAGTATTTCAGAAACTGCTGATCTACTGGGATTTTCACGCACAACCATCTCTAGGGTTTACAGAGAATGGTCCGAAAAAGAAAAAACATCCAGTGAGTGGCAGTTCTGTGGGCGGAAATGCGTTGTTGATGCCAGAGGTCAGAGGAGAATGGCCAGACTGGTTCGAGCTGATAGAAAGGCAACAGTGACTCAAATAGCCACCCGTTACAACCAAGGTAGCCAGAAGAGCATCTCTGAACGCACAGTACGTCGAACTTTGAGGCAGATGGGCTACAGCAGCAGAAGACCACACCGGGTGCCACTCCTTTCAGCTAAGAACAGGAAACTGAGGCTACAATTTGCACAAGCTCATCGAAATTGGACAATTGAAGATTGGAAAAACGTTGCCTGGTCTGATGAGTCTCGATTTCTGCTGCGACATTCGCATGGTAGGGTCAGAATTTGGCGTCAACAACATGAAAGCATGGATCCATCCTGCCTTGTATCAACGGTTCAGGCTGGTGGTGGTGGTGTCATAGTGTGGGGAATATTTTCTTGGCACTCTTTGGGCCCCTTGGTACCAATTGAGCATCGTTGCAATGCCAAAGCCTACCTGAGTATTGTTGCTGACCATGTCCATCCCTTTATGACCACAATGTACCCAACATCTGATGGCTACTTTCAGCAGGATAATGCGCCATGTCATAAAGCTGGAATCATCTCAGACTGGTTTCTTGAACATGACAATGAGTTCACTGTACTCCAATGTCATCCACAGTCACCAGATCTCAATCCAATAGAGCATCTTTGGGATGTGGTGGAACGGGAGATTCGCATCATGGATGTGCAGCCGACAAATCTGCGGCAACTGTGTGATGCCATCATGTCAATATGGACCAAAATCTCTGAGGAATGCTTCCAGCACCTTGTTGAATCTATGCCATGAAGAATTGAGGCAGTTCTGAAGGCAAAAAGGGGTCCAACCCGTTACTAGCATGGTGTGCCTAATAAAGTGGCCGGTGAGTGTATATATATATGTGTGTAACAGCCGTATGCTGACAAGTTTGTGAGTGTGTATGGAAGGGTGCTGAGTGAGGCATCTCTTCTTTGCCCTGTAATGTTATAGGAAAAGGGGTTATCTTCATGAGACAACCCCTGAGAACCCTATACTGCACACTGGTATTTTCCTTATAGATATAATAAAAATAAAACTCTGCAGACTTTCTGTGAAAAAAGGCAATGCGATTCCACTAAAGTCTTTTCCACATTGCTTTTCGGCTGCAGCTCGCTATGTGGGGCTTTAGCCTTAAATATTTTTGTCAACTAAAATTCCTAAGTCCTTCTCCTCTAATGTTGTAACACAATTTACTGAACAGCCCTTCTGGGCTGTCAACCATGTTTCTTTCATCCGATACTGACACAGATGCCTGGTCAGGGGTGCTATAACCATAGGGCCAACGGTGCACTTGTGCTGGGCCCTATAATAGTGGAGGCCCCCTTGGCACAGGAGGACAGTCCTGCATATGCTATCCCGCCATTCCGAACTGCACAAAATTCAACTCATCAATATGTGTAGATAGCTTTAGGGGGATATTATAATGTGCACTTGGAGGTAGCTTGGGGGTAGCTGGAGGGGACATTATATTGTATAGGGCCACTAGAGAGGCATTATACTGTGCAAGCGTCCCTGTGTAAGGGGGCATTATAATTTGTGCAAGTCAGGTATTTCTAAGTGGTGGTGATAGGGGGGCCACTTATGAAACCTTTGCACTGGTAGTTATATGGCACCTGATGAGAAAGTTATTTCTCCTAGTCTGAGTACCCTTCCTCTTCTTATTAGAAAGATCTTTCACAATTAATTTACAATTTAATCTGTTGGGATTACTGAAAAGCGTTACATATCTTCATAAACTAAGATGATTATCCAAGACATTATATTGGCTTTTCTCTAGGATAGGTCGATATTAGATTGGATTGGTTGTCATCCAGCACAGCAACTACACAGTGTACAGATCCATCTGCTTCCAGCTCCATACACTATGCAGATATTAGCCTACCAGAGGGCTGCCAGGTGACAGACTTCCACTGATCTCATATCAATGACCTATATGAAGAATAGATTAAGGATAGATTATCAATATGAAGTCTTGACCAACCCCTTCATTAATAGCTTTTAGAAACAGAAATACATAGTCATCTTTATTTCACTTTAATGTATTTAAAATAACAAGCATATGTTTCTATGAGGTTTTTCTTACCTCCTGCACAAGATGCCATGTGAGTCCATGATTGGTTGAATACTCCAACTTAACTTGATTGTCCATATGAGGAGTGAATTTCTCACCACATCCCATTACTAAGTTGAACTGGATCATATAAGATGCTCCAATCTGCATGGATTGTGTCTCTACATAGCGAGTACTGGTAGATTGTTTAGAGTCTCCTGTAAAACTTTTAAGAACAAAACACATTTAGTAAATTTGTGTATCCAAAATTGTCAGAACTTTGTAGATGATAAGAAATGGTCATTGCCAGTCAAGTATCTAGGTTAGTAACAGATGGCAGAGGTTTCAATTTTTTTTTGCAATTTCCTGCAAAATACAGCAATATAATATATAAGTGTAGACTGGGGATATAACATACAGTAGGAGGCAATTGTGGGGGTGCATAGTGAGCAGAAGCGCATGGCCATGTACAAAAACGTGTCTGTATGTACATCATTTATTTAAAAGAAGAAGAGGAGGGGAAGAAGAAGGAGGAGCCCAGTGAGGCAAAAGCAAGCAGAGAGGAACAAGCTCCTGGAGCATACATAGTAAGATTTCTCTATTTTATATCACATTTAAAGAGGACCTTTCATCAGATCGGTCACAGGCAGTTTTATATACTGCTGGAAAGCTGACAGTGCGCTGAATTCAGTGCACTGTCAGCTATCCCGATCTGTGCCCCGGGTAAAGTGCTATCGGTCCCGGTACCGTAGTGCTTTACAGTCAGAAGGGCATTTCTGACAGTTAGCCAGGGACGCCCTTCTGCCCAGCAGGGCCTATCGCGCTGTACTGTGGAGCGGGGAGGAACTCCCCCCTCCCTCTCCTGATAATACTCGTCTATGGACGAGCTGTGTGAGCAGAGGGAGGAGGCGTTCCTCCCCGCTCACACTGTACAGCGCAATAGGTGCGTTTGGGCAGAAGGGCATCCCTGGCTAAGTGTCAGAAACGCCCTTCTGACTGTAAAGCATTACGGTACTGGGACCGATAGCGCTTTACCCGGGGCACAGATCGGGAAAGCTGACGTTGCGCTGAATTCAGCGCTCTGTCAGCTTTCCAGCAGTATATAAAACTGCCTGTGCCCGATCTGATGAAAGGTCCTCTTTAATAATAGCTTTTAAGCAGATCTTAGCAGGACTGAGTTGCATGGATGTGAATTAAGCGCTGATGAGAGAGATTTTTCTGTAATCTGCTCAAGGATGTCTGTTTGCTAGGCAGGTGATAACAGCAAATTATAATATATGTTATGAGAGGAAAAAGTCCTTAAGTTTCTTATATTCACTTCAACTGTTAATTTCCATAAAATATTTGAAAGCATAATGAATGTGCATATGGAATGTTAAAGGTAGCAAAGCCCTGAGCAGCCAGGACAGAAAGGCCTTCAGAAGGAATGAAAAAAGTAATAATTTAAACTTGTCGGTAAAAAATGCGTCGGAAATGCATTGCGTTTTTTCCGCATCATTTTTCAGTGCGTTTTCACAGAGTTTTCCTTTTCAGACTTTTTACCCCTATAACACTTATATGGAAAACATCAGCATTTCAGCAGGTATTATGGACATGCTGCAATTTTTAAAAACAGGAACGTTTTTTAAAAATGCAGCTTTTCAGCTGTAGATTTTTTCTGCAATGTGGATAGTATTAGCCTGAATCCCACCCACTTTGCAGGTACTATAAAACAGAGTTTTTTTGACGTGCCTTTTCCGTAGAAGCGAAAATGCTGCGTTTTCGCAACCTGGTGCCACAGCCTAATGGTCTCAGAAAATTACGTGATTTATCGACATCAGTGAAAGAAAATGAACTTGCTTTTTGATGATTAACATGGATGTCATCCGTTTTCTCACAGACCCATACATGAAATGTGGACATATGAATATAGCCTATGGAGCATTTTCGTTAGTAAATCTGCCTCATTATATTTCTAATAAAGGATATAAGATATCTTTCAGTAGATGAGTTTTTATTGAAGGGAAAAGACCATGGACGTACTTTAATGCCTGCTCTGGTGATAGACACCACACAGGATTTTAAAGTGGGTAAACATGCTCTTTGCTTGGGGAATTTTATTTTTCATAAATAATCATAAGGCATATGATTCCGTAGTAGTGTCTACTAAACAGTTAATAGATTGTCTCACTTGTGTAAAAATAATGCACTTGGAATGCCTTTATTTATTAAATAGTAGAGACAAATCTGCACAGTAACAGCAGTTTACATGATTTGAAAAAAAAAAAAATCAATTCTAGAGATTCCCCATTGAGGACAATTTTCATGCACATAAACCTTTACATAAAAACAGGGGGTAAAAAACAGCTGAGAGCTGAATGAACAAGCAGTTGGAGGGATGCAATAAGAATTAAACTAACCACAATTTACCGAGGAACAAGTGTGACCTTGATACTATCTGGAGAGAAAGGCAAGGTCAGAGATTCATATTTCATATAATGGATATATTTCAAGGTGTGAAACCTTGTAACTCTTGGAAAAATATAACATATATGTGTAGATATGAGATTTCACATTTAAGAATCATCTCAGTTTAAAAAACATTATCATACGTAAATGCACTAAAACAATATAATAAAGTAAAGCTCAATGCAATATGTTTATTTCACTCCAATGATGATTTGTAGATTAGGGAGATGCAAGCAATGTGGGGCAAGTCATGTTGATTCATGTTAATGAGCTGTGAGAACTTCCCATGTTCTTGCTGAAGTGGATAATGCTACTGCCATAGCCTCATTATCACGGCTAGAGCACATTTGCTGCTGCATGCACAGCCGAACCCGTTCAGATAGAAAGATGATCACAAAGTGGAATCAGATTGCTGTAACATGTTAGGTGATAACACCGCGCTGCTGCTTCTCTAGCTGCCCATGGGGATATGACTATTATTTTGGTTTCCTAAGGTCTTACAATAACTCCAACTGTAGTTCCTGTACAAGTCATGTTGCATCACAATTAATTAACTGAATGGTCTTGAAAGTTTGTTACATACAGTAGATTATATAGTAAAAGTAGGATTTTAATACACTTTACAGAATTATATGGGATCTTAACCACCACCAACTCCAGTTCTTTATATCCTTTGATTGGGGCCACTCCATTGATTCTGGCACAGTTGGAAATTTTTCTCTAGCCCTCACCATTCCCAAACAATCAGTACCATTAGTTTTGGTGCCTGATATGCCAGTTAGGCATTCTACAGTGAAGTGTGTGGTCTCAGGGGGACACAAGCAAGGGAGTGTGAGCTCTCTAACACTGTCCAATCAGAAGCAGCCAGTGTCAGAACCCAGAATCACATATCCTTGTCTGCACCTCCTGACACCACCCACTATGCTTAAGTAGCACATCAGGCACCAAAACTAACAGCAATCATGAATTGTAAATGCTATAGAACAAAATTCCAGCTGTGCCAGAATCAATACAGTAACATTTCGTAGGGGATGCAGAGTAATTGAGTTGGTGGAGGAGGTTAAAGGTCCACTTTAAGTTGAAAAATGAAGTTGTTAACCCCTTGGTAGCACAGCCTAAAAGTGCCTTAAGGAAACATCCTCATTTTTCAAAACTGATGTGTCACTTTATATGGCAATACTTTTGAGACACTTTAACTTACATTAGTGATTTTGAGATAGTTCGTAACACATTGTTCTTCATGGTGGTGGTAAACATTGATCAATATTTTTGTTTTTAACCCCTTAACGACCCATGGTGTACTATTACTTCATGGTCGCTAGGTACTTAGATCACCATGAAGTAATACTACGTCATGTAAAGCATCGGACCTAGCTCTTACAGTCGGCTATCACCTGGTTCCACTTACCTCCGGTTGGAGCTGCGCTCCCTGGAGGTTTTAACCCTTTGAATGTGATGGTCAAAGATGACAATCACATCCATAGGGTTCCATGAACTTCCCCCTGCCACCCTCCTGCATAATACTATCAGCAATCAAAGCATTGCTGATTGAAGTGTCCTAAATGGACACATGAAAAAGTGAAAAAAAAGTGAAAAAAAATAGTGTTTTAAAAAAATTAATAAAGTTTTAAAGCCCCCCAAATTCCTTTTTTTCTATAGAAATGAATTTTATAAAAAAAAAAACGAAAAAAAAGAAGCTGTGTGAGCATACATCAGGGGACACCCCCAGATTTACAGCTTATGAGGGAAAAGACACCGGAAGTGACCCCCAGAGTGACTCCCCCAATCATAGGAGCTACTGGGACATAGTAGGGAATTTGGTGTTCCCAATGTCCTCTGCAAAGCTAACATATTCCCTCTTCACCATCCGCTGTGCAGTCATGTCTGGGATACTAATACTCACTACACCCCCTAATAAATTCTTTGAGGGGTGCAATTTTCAAAATGAGGTCCCTCCTTTGGGGAATCCACTTTTTTGGTACATTACAGACTCTACAAAGATGGCATGGGAGGCAATAGGTAAAAAAGCCTCCCATTGATTTCAATGGGTAGCACGCGTAAGCCGGTACCCATAGAAGTCAATGGGATCTGTTTTACGCCGCTCACTCTGAACGAGTTTACGTTCAGAATGAGTGGAGCGTAAACTCTGTATTAAGGCAGCCTATGAAAGTAATGCTTCTGTACACTCTCCAATAAGAATCTTACCATAAAGTCCAGTCATGTCCACAAAATGGCTGAACGTTTCCCAAATAAAATCCAAGAGACTGAGTAACATCCACAAGATTAGTAAAGTCCAGGCTGATACTATTGAACAACACTGATGTCATGATGATCTCATCAATAGCCCAAACATCTTCCCCTTGCCCAGAGTGGTATGGCTGCCACCACCTAAACTGAATTCCAAACTGCTTGGCTTCTTCAGGTAGCTCCACCGATATAATTCTGAAACAAAAACAAAATTATGAAGAGATAACAAAATCACTTTACTTCACAAATACATAAATACATTACAATTAGATATATTGTAGCAGGAGAAGGGAAGATCAGAAAGCACTGAAAGTACAATAATTTAAGGAGAACATTTAACTTGTATGGAACGTATTCAGAACACATTTAGATTATCTTGTGTATTGTGTGATTGATGGCATTTCATTTCTTATAGTGATTTTGGAAAATTAAAGCTGTATTGTGATTGGTTATCATTGGCAGCAACAAAGCCATTTTTTTTTTTTTTTTTACAGTTAAGGCTCAACAAAGCGTTCTGTAGCAAAAAAAAGTGAGAAAAAACAGGGCTGCAACGCATCTTGGTCCCTTCTGTACCGCTTTGTCTGGAAAGTTCTCATAGCTTTTCGCCAGAGTTTTCGTAGATATAATTGACATGCTGTGATTTCCAAAACCGCAATGGTTTTAGAGATCGCAGTTTGTCCGCTACATGCATTTTACCATAAAAAAAACCCTGCAGAGAACTGTTAGAGGACTTTTAAAGAAAATGTTTTTTTTTATTTTTTTTCTAAACATGAGAACATATTAAGCATATATGTAGGGACTAATGTATATTGATGTGAGATGGAGAAGGTTGATGATCGCCTTCTTACACACATCAGAATATGTTATTATAGACCGCATTTTGTCCACGGTTATGCTTAAACAGGAAAGGGCTTACCCTTGCTGTCACATATTTCGAAACATACAATTGTCTAAAACCTCTTAGTGTGGAGTATTATTAACATTCATAGGAAATAAGTGGCCTTGCCCAAATGCTGAAAAACATGTGTGTTATCTATTATCCTTCCTCTACTAAATTTTAAAGTAGATGTTATAGTTTATACCGCTCCAGCTGATATGGCACTGCATAAGGTGATCTTAGGATTGTGTGCTGCTGCTTGACTATAAAAACCTATGTCGTTTTCCTGATGGACAATTCTTCATCTAAGGTCACTTACAGAGGCAGTTTGTAATTTTGCAATGTGTGATACAGCCAAGAGTAAGCGATTTGTATGTGCCACCTGTTTCATCCCCTAACGGCTCCTATATGTGAATTTATTTGCTCTACTGTTTCATGGCAGTGCTGCTGTAACTCCTAGGCTTGTCCACTTTACAACAATAACACAGTTGGCTAGGACATACCTAGCAGAAAAAAAAAATCATAAATGACTTGTGGCTAAGTTTAACTATGGAGAATACATTATGTGTTTAGGAGGGAGGTAAAGGACAAAGTTCCACAAAAAAAGAAAAAATGGAGAATATTAACATTTAACCAGTTCAGGTAAACACAAAGGAAAAATTGGTGAATGAGTGTGGGAGGAAAAACAAAAAAAACAAAACAGCCTAATCCTAACTTCCTAGATGTATACTAAGTTGAGACGAAGTTTTTTGGTCAAGATTTTGAGGACGTAAGATGTCTCCTATACACAGCACATGGAGAAAACCAATTCTGCTCTTTAACTCTCTCTCACCCAGAAAGAGAGAAATACTGAACAGTAGTGATCTAAATAAAGCACTTGTGTGGACAGAACATACTCTGTGCTCTGTGCTTCTTCTTTTGTTCTCTCCCTCAAACCTCCCAGCATCCGTCTCCTTGGACTTTTATGGCTACATCTGATTTCTAACTTCAATTAGGTAACAATCCATTGGGAGTACAAAATAAATTTAGCAGTGGATGTCAGATTAGGAGCAGTAAGGGGGGCTTGGTAAGTGAATATAAGGCTACTACGTGTTTCCATGAATATAGACTGAAGGAATCCCTGTGTTTAATCTCATATTGTTCCTTGTTCTACTGTCTTTTGGGGGCAAAGGGAATGGAGAAATTTGACTGCAAAATGATAGTTACAAGTGTATCTGCAATGTAGCTTTTAAAACCCATATCAATATTGTATGATTGAAATCAATTGTTCACCTATTTCCATATATAGGTATGAAATATGTTTGCATAGTTTATTTTCATTATTCTACAAATGTAGTCTAGCAAAAAAAAAAGGAAAAAGAATAGCTTATGCACTGCAGTATATAAATATGCGCTTTGTATGTATGGAAATCAGACATAGACCAATTCCTTAGGGTATAGGAAAATGTGCAGGGTCATTTAATTTACTGTGGCAGCTGTGACAATAAAGGTGCACTTGACAAACGGCAAGGAAAATTAAGAATAATATCTAATCTCCAGGAGCAAATGTTGCATATGGGAGTGGAGCAAACCAACATTTTTGAAGCAGGC
The DNA here is from genome assembly GCF_031893055.1 of Leptodactylus fuscus. Taxonomy (NCBI): domain Eukaryota; kingdom Metazoa; phylum Chordata; class Amphibia; order Anura; family Leptodactylidae; genus Leptodactylus; species Leptodactylus fuscus. Next base: position 116,626,856 of record NC_134269.1, read on the forward strand.
TGAAGCTCCAGTAAATCTTTCATCCATATGTTTTTGCCTCAAATCTTGTATTGGTAAAGTCTCTCATTATATGTGCTAATTGAGAACGTGTACTGAAATTAACTATATAATACTAATGCCTAATTTAGCTACATATATTTAACTATATACAGTACAATTCCAACTTTCAATCTGTTTAATTTACTGTTTTTTTTAATAAAACATGCCCCCCTGGGTTCACTACATTTTCAATATAACAATCCTTTGAAAGAATCTAAAAATTATGATTCCCATCAAAGTCGTAATTTAATGGTAAAGGCAATAAGATGGTTTTATCCTTCTACAAATAAACCAGTGGCTGTGAGTTTACAGTATTACAAGTCAGAGTTCCAGTCTAGGAATTTCATCTTTTGATGGCAGATTTATGAATGAGGCTAGCATACTTTGTAATACCTAACGCAGCCTACAAATAGACGCATGTGATCTGAATGATGCATAATGCATGTCTTGCTCCTTTTCATTATGTGAAATATATGGATCCTCTGCTGAAAACACTGCATAATGAATCCTTATAGTGCTCTACAATATGGAAAATAAATCCTTAGCCAATTCATCAATACTTTACAAGTACATTGTAAAGATTGCTCGACTGTGGATTGTTGTCTGTATCAATAAAAAGAGTTATCATTTGCTTACACTGAAATAATCTACCTGCGTAAAGAGATGAAAATGGAAAATTATTTTAATCATGTTGTGAAGGATTCAGATTATATTCACATGATCGTATCTATTTCTCAGCTGTGAAAAATGGAAGAATTGGTCTATTTTTAATGGTCGTTTTACATCAGTTCTGTGTTCATTTATTCATTTTTGATGATCAAGTGTCATCTGCTTTGCATCTGTTTTTAATGGAGTGCTTAAATAAAATTAAAAAATGGATGAATTATATTGGTCTTTTTTATTTGACCCAACCCACTGATCTGTTTTTAACGGATATAACTTTGACGTCAGTCCATTGTTACCCATTGATTTCTACTAAGTCTGTGTGTTGGTCAAGACAGACAAATATAAACATGTCCTTCCTTTAATTGTTTTTCTGTCCATAAAAAACAGAGGTGAATACACTCATTCACTGTCATTTCTTTTAAAACAGCCTTGTGATGGCTGTTAAAAAATGTTCATCATAAGGCCCTTTTACATTGTTGTATAAATAAGGCCTAAGGCTTACCTAAAGTTTTTGTTGTTATAGTATAGCCATTAAGGAAGTTTTTCTAGATTTGTCTAAAGCTGGTGGCACAAGACTGTGTGCTATCTGGCTGCTGTTAATGAACTGCATGGGCAGCACGCTGGTGACACACAGATGTCACCCATGTGCTGCTCATGCACCGGCCGTGTTTCCTTTCATTCAATGAATAGGAGCCGCGGAAGCAGGGCTGCAAAAGTGGACGGGAATAGGACCTCTTCCATATTTTGCAGCCCAGACTGTTGGCCCACACACCTGACACTGTAATTCATGGTCATGTGAATGGGCCCATAGAAATTAATGGGTCAGTGTGCTATCCAGGAAAAACCCAGATAGCATACTAACCATTCATACAATTGTGTCCAAGGGGGCTAATACTGAAACAGTGTCCAGGTCTAAATATGTATTAAAACCCCACTTCAGCCAAACTTTTTATGCTATAGCCTTGTAGTACAGGGCATATGAATGTAAAATTAATGACAAGCCCAATCACTTTATTCAGCCTCTTAACAGTACCCTTTTCTGGTGATGTGATTGGCAGACTGTCCTAACAATTCACACACCAGCCAGTGTAACTCTAGGAGAGCCTGAATTTCACACTTTCATAGACTTACAGAGCAAATTTGTGAATCAGTTGGTCAATTTTAGTGCAAATATAGTGAATCTTCAGCTACACCCTTTCTCAACTATGCCACCCTCTCTTGTTATGGTGTGTAATAATGTGGACAGCATATTCCCTTATGATCTTTAAACATGTAGCATACACTAAGAGTAAAAACAAGCAATTATGTTAAACATGTGCTTCTAGAGTGGCAGGTATGGACGTACTACAATGGCTAACAATCTACAAAGGAAGAATGATGGAGACAGTAGATATAGTAATGTAATCAGGTATATAGCTAAAGGCTCATAGACCCTAGTGCCAGAATTCAGCTTTGGTCCCCCTCCTACATTCTAACCCCCAGCTTCCCTGACTCCTACCCAACTTGTTCTGCTGAACAAATCAGATAATCTGATAATGCTAAATATACCATCTGTATTGCTAATGTTCTAGCTGGTCAAATAATTTTGGAGTAGTACTTATTTAGAGCAACGACGCACAGTTTTGCGGATATAGATGTCCATGTGTTTTATAGCTGTCACGTGGTATAAGCCTACAAAATGATATGGACACTGGTATATATATCGGTGTTTTCCCAGGAGGAGGTCAACATTTGGCAGATGATTATACTATATATGAGCTGAGTGACACTGATCATATAATACAAAGGTGCTTTTTTACAGCAAGTTGAAACTATACAAGTGTATACTATATGGGAGCTCACAGCAGAGTTCACTATGGATTAGAAACCCATTACGTCCAGCAGCAGCCAAGCCCACAGCATGAACACCTGAAACAGCATTATTAAACAGTTACACTGGGCTCACCAACATCCATGGTTTAGTAACTGGAATATAAATTAAAGGGCTGAACCATCTTCTTATCTATATTCATTAATTACTATCTGTACTTCTGGACTGCAACTAAGAATGAATACCAGACATGATGAGAACAAGCAGAGTTTAGGCGATGGGGCCCTGCTCATCCATATGGAGGAAACAACTGCTCATTGACTGCTGGGCAGACTGGCTAAGTAAGACTAAGTTCACATCTTCACCAGTATCTGTCGTACTCAAGGACATCAGCAGACCCCATTGACTATATTGGGATTCACCAGTTGTCCGCCATTTAAAAACTGAAACCAGAAAAGAGAAAACTCCTCCGGACAGATTTCTCCAGACAGTAGATGGGTATATCTGGGTCTGAGCTGATACATTGTTGGACTTATTTCAATTTCAAAAGCAAGTAAACCTGAAGTTTCCTTGGCTGACCACTGTGTTTTTGGTCCTTTAAAGTTTCCTGGTTCTTGGTGCTTTTTCCAAAAGAGCATGAAACCCAGTTTGCTTTGAAATCTTTGTCTGACTTGCTGACCTCATTCTGCAGCAGGTCAATGACTCCAACTTTACAGCCAATGCCATTACAAACTGTCCTCAATGTAAAGAAGAACAATGAGTCCTGGAAGTGATTGTATAAGCCCTTCAGAGCCCTGGTCTTAACATCATCAATCCTGTCTGGAATTACATGATGCAGTAGTTGATTGGAACAATCTTGCCAAGTTCCTTCAAAAACTGTGTGCAAGTGTATCTAGAAGGTTTTGAAGGTAAAAAGTGGTTGTGCCAAATGTTGATACTACAGTTCATTCACTTTGCATTTTGTAAATCAGCAGAACTATTAACACTTTATTTTTCTTTAAATCATTCCTTGCAGCAATTTTTCCACATCTTCCTAAACTTTTGCAAACTACAGTGTGCTCATAAGGCAGCAGATTTTTAAGACAAGGAAAATTGTGGAACCAATCACTGATAATGATGGATCTGATAGGAGGATTAATTGGGATGGGTTAAAACTCTGAATTTAATTTTCTCAACATTGAGTTTTAGGAAGTAGGTGGAGCAGAAGAAGGAATTCTGTATAGCAGAGAGGCAACATAAAGGCCAGAGAGTTAAATATAAAAGGTCAAATTCGTAAGAAGATTGTAGTTAGAAAACACTTCAATATATAGTCGTGCTTAAAAGTTTGCGTACCATTCAGAATTTTTTTTTTTTACAAAATTTAATTTAAAATTACCACATATTTTTATTGCTAAAATGGTGGAGAAGGAGTTTTAGCCCATTCCCCTATACAAAACAGCTTCAATTCTTTTTTTTGGCGCTTTCTTTCCATAAACATATAGCTTCAGATCCTTCCAACAACATTTCCTTTGGATTAAGGTCAGGACTTTGACTTGTCCGTTCGAAAGTTTTTACTTTCAACTATTCTTCTTTGCCATGCTTTGGTAGAGTGACTTGCTTAGAGTCATTGTCTATCTGTATGACCCATGTTCACTTGCGAGGCAGTTCATGGACATATGTCTTTACATTTTTCTTTTAGAATTTGCAGGATTCAGAAATTCAGAAATCCTTGTTCCATCAATGATGGCATGTGTCCTGACCCAGTTGCAGCAAAACAGCCCAAAGCATGATACGTATTTGCCCACACTGTGAGGCCCCGGCCTATAGCTTCATACACTTTGGATACTTACATATATTTGATATTGGATCATTTTCTTCTGGAAATAAATGACTAAGTCTAATATTTTTTACTCATTTCTTTGATTTGGTTCTATTTATCTACTTTTAGGACTTGTGTCAAGATCTGGAGTAGTTTTAGGTCAAATTTAAGCAGAATCAGAGAAACCACAGAGGAATTACTCAGTCTGCAAAAAGCTACTATTAAGACAGAACAACACAGATTTTAAAATTTAAGGGGAACAACAAACATGTATCCTTTTAAAAGTATTGACACAAATGCATTTAACATACCTTGGTTCATGATAGTTAAGATAAGAATAATGCTCTAGCAGTTTCCAAGTAATACCATTGTCATGAGAGTAGTGCAGTAAAACGCCCTCTCCAGGCTTGTTGGGGGCTTTGCATGTACTTAAGACAGACTTACTTCCAATCCGTATAGTAAACTGCAGAAATCTGTGGAAACAGTTCTTAAACACTTTAATCTTAGAAACATCAGTTGATTATTTTTTTTTCTAAGAAAAATGATTTTATCCATCAAAACATGTACAATACACTATCTACCAATAAGTATTTGGACACCCATGCAAATGAAGATATCTGTGGTCGTGATGTATATCACGCCTCCCGCCATTAAATATTGTGTAGGAAACAGCATTAGTCGCATGCAAGATGCCACGAAGTGCAGAGCTGTTTGATTTCGAGAAAGGGGTAATTGTCGGGTACCACAGAAATGGTCGATCCTTAAGGGACATAGCAAGCGAACTGAGTTAGACAAAATCGACAGTGGCCTATGTGATTACGAAGTGGAAGGTGAACGATGATTGTCAGAATGTGTCCCGAGTTGGCAGACCCCCGAAACTGCAGCCGTCCAAAATCGGTGAAAGAACTTACCTGTGTTCTCCAAGCCGAATGGAATAAAATACCACTAGCCATCATACAAGGACTTGTGGAAAGCATGCCCTGGAGGGTTGAGGCTGTAATTGCCGCTCGTGGAGGCTCTACCAACTATTGAATACGAATAAATGCTGTTTTTCTATTCTACCACAAATGTCCGAATACTTATTGGTAGACAGTGTAGAAGAATAAGTCATGTGTTTATGCACATGGCTGCACTAATAGCATGCTATGGTCCTATACTGTACCATGGTGATGCTTCAATAATATGTACATTGCTGCTGTGGAAGATTATGGTGAGTTGTAGCAGCATCATACAATCTCATGTAGAGTTCCTATGAAATATGGACATGTAGGAATTCCATTTTATATGCAGCGACACTACACAAGACTCTGCCATGTTCACATGCCCATACAGTCAAAGTAAAAGAATTTACTAAAAGATTTTCTATGTGCGAACATTGTGTTGTTACATTTTTATTATTCTTGTCTTATGTTTTAGTACAGTAAACTAACTTTTTATGTTGCTTCATAAGAAATGTTCTTAAAATGAACAAATGTTGAATATTTTTCAGATCAGAGAAATACTAGCATCTATGACTATATGAGTTCTACAGACCTTACAATAGCATTACTGTTTTTTTTTCCATTTGGCATTCTGGCATGTATTAACATACAAATGCAACAACATATGCTTATGCATTTTATTACTAAGAAAATAGATAAGAAAATCTGAAAACTGGAGCAGCTGCAGTCGCTTTGCACTTCTCCAACTAACTCACCTGGACTGCGAGCTATCGAGAAAGGTTGTAATGAGCTGCCTTCTTCCATCTTTGTTAAAAATCAAAGCTTTGCCACTAGCAAGAACACCACAGCCAAAACTAACTTCAGCACCACGGATCGAGTAGAAATTGTGGTAAGAAGAAAGTCTGGAACTGGTGAAGCTTTCTGAAATAAACATTGGGAAAGTCTGTGAAGCCATTTCACAAGCTGGTCCTGAAAAACCAGGTTCACACCTATAATAAAAAAAATGCTGAGTTAAAGCTCTAATGTAACTACATGGTATAAACACAGTATGTATTACTAGAAGGATACCAAAAAATATAACTTGTGAATTTCACACTGCCAGAAAAAATAATAGCACTGTTGGTCAGTGCATATACACATTACTACACAAGCACATTGTAGCTGACTAATAGTTTAGCTTCTCATGTATTTAACAAAAACACGGATACTAAGATATAAATGATAACATACAGATTAGTGAAAAACCACATTAGTGGTATTAGATATCATCAGTGTCTGACAAATATATGCTTTCATACCTTTAATGTGATGGAAACGTAGATGACAAGAATGATCACACAATAAAGAACACAGCAAAAATCAATAGAGTGAAATCTCATCACTTCAAGATAAAGTGTCACGTGGGAGGTCTGACCTAGACTGCAGTAATAAGTACATCCAGCACAAGATGAGGTATTTGCAAGATATATGTGACACTCACTTGCAACCAGTTCTTGTACATTGTCCTCGACCAGAGCAGAACTTCAGACAAGATGGTCCAATATAAACTGTAACAGAAATTTCATTTACAAGTCAGGTGATTTGTGGTGAGAGAACGATGTACTCTGATTACAACCGGGAAAGTGATGAAAATAAATCTATGATGAGGGTGCTGAACGTAAAGGACACATTTTTCAGGGGCACTCTAACACAGGACCCGTAAATATCGGCGTAGCACACTATTGACCTTTTCAGAACCTTAAATCACAGAGGATCTGAGATTATCATCTCCACTGTCAAGATTTTTTTTAGACATTGCTAAATTACATGTTCAGGAAATCTTATAAGCGTACAGCTGTAGGTCTCATGAAAATCATAAAAACTATATTATATACACAGCTATTCAAATAGATATTTTACATCATATTATATCAGAGAATAATATTGATTTGAAAAATCATACCTAAAGTATACATTTAAAACGTGTGCCTGGGACTTTAATATTTATGACAAGCGGAACTCAGACAACCATATGGCTATACATTTTATAGTGGCTGTGCTTAGTATTGCAGCTTAATACCAATTACTTAAATAGGACAGAGTTGCAGAAAAGCCATATGACTCCAAAAACATGATGTTATAATCTGCAATGCTCATCTGAGCACTGTGGTTTCTTCAAAAAGCTGATAGCTGGAGGTTCAGTAGTCAGGTCACCACTGGTTTGATAGAGATAGCCTATCCTATTGATAGGTCATCAATATCTAAGTCACAGATAGCCCCTGAAACTTTATTAAAAAAAATACCCCTGAAAACCCATTAATACAAGCAGATTCAAATAAGAGCTCAATTTATGCTGTTTTAGTCAAAAGTACAGTAAATCAGTACTTAGGTTTTTGTTACTGTACATAAGTAATATCAAATCTTCAATACCCAAATATTTCCTCCATAAGATATATACAATATATATATATATATATATATATATATATATATATATATATATATATATATATATATACACTTTCAGATTTGCAACAGTGTGCAGCTGTGTTATCCGGTGTGTTATCTTCCAAGCTGAGGCAGGGGAATTGACAGCATCAGACATTGCATGTGGACACAATGACTTGGCGAGGCAGAGGTTATCATTAATATTTTAACCTGCCATTGCAATGTTAGTCATTTAATGTTGTTTAGTTAGGTATGTCTTCTTATTTGATAAGGGTACTTCCATACTTAGCATCTGAGGTTGTGAATATAATGAAAATTATGTATGGACCTTTTCTTTTGCTTGCCCGATTTCACTATTATTTGTGTATTTAGAGTCTGGCCCAAGATAACTCTTCTTCTTCCAATATGGCCAAGAGGTTGGACACCCCTGATCTAAATCAATTCATGTGTTTAATGCAGTAATAAATTAAATATTGAGATAAAAACTTATCTAGCAAACTGCAAATAGAGTTACATTGTTGCCTGTGTGTCAAAAGAGCTGATGCCTTTTATTGAATTCACACGCCACCTCCATAATCAGCAGCTCAGCTGGCGGCATGATATCAGAAGCCAGCAACAGACACATTGTTACTTTACCTCCTGTTGTTACATTTCCTTCATAAACTACTACAGTATTAAACCATGTGTTGCTAGAGAAATTATTAAAATTGTGCAGTCTGTCGTGAATGTATTTTTAGGTTAACTATTGTATATACCATCTATGTTCTGAACTGCAACCCTTTTATACTATGCATGTGAGGAAGCATTAGCCGTGCTTTTTCCCTTTTTCGTTTTGATAAATGATCCGTGATCAGTAAATAAAAAATACTTTTACATATTTGGGGGTCAAGGAATCCAGGAAATAGTAGTTTTTGAGAAGTGGATTCCTATGAATCTATGTACACATTCTCCAGCAGAACAGGACAACTATAACAGAGTGTGTTGTGTGTGTGTGTGTGTGTGTGTGTGTGTATACTCTGTGTGTTCTATTAGTTGAAATACTTCTTTTATACTTTAGAAATGATAGGAGCCCCTTGCTATTAACTGGTAGCCTATACCATAGCCTGAGATGATGATGTTTGAAGGCTCCTTCTTATTGTTGAGTTTGACACTTATTCTTATCAGAATTCTAACTATTGGGTAGATTCGCTTTTTAAGTCACTTATAAACAACAGACATATGAATAAATACTTCACTTCTCATGAACGTAATTCCATATGGGCACATGTCAGGCCAGTTAAGTTTACCATAGCTCATTTACTAAAGAGAGCAGAAGGTGAAGGAGTAAAAACGACATTTCAACAGCAGAGGTTTTTTTTCTAGCTTTTAATGAAGAATGCCAATACTAACTGTTATCGAGTGCCCACATGTTCCCAACAACAGGGCCGTTCTGTCTCCATCGCACTCGTGTGTCTCTGGTAAGGGCTGCATTTGGAAGAGGGGTTGTAATTCTACTCCACCTGTGTAATAAAGATTCATATTAAAAAGAATAACATATTGACTAGGCTGCTATAACCTTATAATTACACTTTGTTTCACATGTGTGAAGATGTTAGCTAAAACTGTATATTCAGATATAAGTCAAATAGCAATCCAGTAAGTGTGTGATATTATAACAGTCACTGAAAGCTTTGGGTTTCCAGTCCAGTTGACATTCTACAATTTATGGCCTATCTTTATGCCATTGTTTAATCCATATTCTCTATATATTTGAAGGGTTTGGAACTCAGCAGACTAGGCAGGAAAAACATTTGCAAAGTAAAGATTCTAATTTTTCTCTTCTTCCAAAATATACATTTGAGAGAACATATATATGGACTGAATATGAACTACATAAATAGCCTATAAATACACAATAATGCACACATATAGATATACTATATACCGATACATAGATCTCTCTAAGAGTAAGCCTGTAACACTGACAGAAACCATAAAAGAGATTTAAACATTCTCCAAACCTGTGTCAGCAAACAGTAAAAGTATACCTCCAATCATGAAACAAGTTTCCATAAATGAATAGTACAGGTGAATATATTAAACCCTGTAATATATCTTATTAAACAAATATGTTTCCTTGTCCACTTATCAGTCTCCTTTCTTCCTCATTCCTTTCACTCAGACTCTTATCTCTAACAACACACATATTGGTATCCAGCCTCACGCATGGAAGTCTATGGAAAACGTAGAGCGGAGGCTCATAGTTACCTGATTTATTGCCTCATTCTTTATAGCAGTAGAACATTATATTGCAAGATATAGTAACTCAGCCTGATAAGTGGAGAAGGAAGCATATTCCTTTGGTAACATGTATTACAAAGTTTCTTAAAGTCACACAACCTATTCATTTATTAAAAATTGCTAACTAATAAGAGGTATGCTTTAAGGTACCCACACACATAATAGCAAATAATGTTGGCCAGACTTTAGAGGAACTAACTGAATATCTTATGTGTAAGGAGTTATGTTGACTCTTAATGGGATGAAAAATATAAAGAGAAGACACCGAGTGCAAATATAGTGTAGTATAATAAACCAATCTGCGGGGCAAGAATAGCTAAATAGCCTCTTAACTCCTGGTGTTGTGATGAGTCACAACACTATACAAGCACAAAATGGTTTTAAACATGTAGGTAAAATACAATAGTATCCCTCAAGGTTCCGAACCAATTGGTCCAGAACACTGAGGGATCATATTGTCTCTTAATGGAATGTCAGATAAAAGAAGAATCAGGATGTTTGATTTCAGAAAAAGCCTCTTCCATGAATAAACTAGGGGGCAGTATTTATTTTTCTAATTGACCACTAATTATTGTATTGTAGCATCCTGGCGTTCTTTAGTGTCAGCTACAGTGCACCATGGAGGAGGCGTTGGAACCGGCCAGCACAGGAGCATGGATGGATGAGTAAAAATTAGCAGCTGCTACATATTGCCTAAAACAATAAGAAGTGGCCAAGTTGAAAAATAAACATTGCCCTTCCTATAATTTTAATTAGGGGGGCACGCAATCAAAGATAGCTTGGTTGGGGATTTTTTTTTTTTTTTGGGGGGGGGGAGTGCCTTTCTATAGTTTGTCTCAGGCAGCAGAGAGGCTAGGTTCACCCCTGTTACATAGCATTCAGCCAACAGATAATGAAGGTGTATGGCACCACTACATGAGAGGAGCCAGAGTTCATCACAGTTTGCACAAACGAATGTACATCTAGTAAAAGTGATCTGACCAGTACTGTTGGGACACTGTTGATTTAAACTACTTTATATACAGTGAAGTTTCCAGTTTCTTCTTACCCACTATAGTTGTCAGATGAATATATGGTGCTGTGTGGGAGATGAGGTCCAGCACAAAGCTCAGGTAGACATTCAGAATGCAGTAAAGACCAGGTCCTGCCATGATTGGTTGAAAATTCCAAACTAACACTATTGATAGTTAAAAAGAAAAAGTTAATACAGTGTCTTAAACTATATAAAAGTACAAAAATGCATACTGCTAATATCACATTCATTAAAGATGATCCTCCTGTTTATATAGTTTAAATATGCCAAAAGTTTGCATTGTTTCCAAAAAAATGGTATGTTGTAAAATTACTTTATTATTGTGTGCCATGTTAAAATGAAAGATGAAATGTTACTAACATGGCCAGATTAATAGAAAGTGGGATATTCGTCAGCACTACACATGCCTAGTCATCACTGACATCCATCTCTGTCCCCATTAGGACAATCTAAAGTGGTCTGCGAGCATAATAGCTCCTGCTGGTTGCTTGTTATTCTGGTTGTGTCTGTCTGAGCTTGGACATAAGTTTATGTCACTTTAATATTGTGTATAATGACTTACCTGTTGATGTGGTAATTTTTGTATTAAGTGTAAGTAAATAGAAGGACACAAAAACAAGTGTAAAAAAAATGCCACAGCCATGTCATAGGTTCTAGCCTAATCCCTGATGACACAACAATAACTGTCACCTATATAAAAATGGAGAGGGGTAACTGCTTTAAATTTTTTTGTATCACTTTGTGCTACTAAAGAAAAAAACATGACAAATGTGAAAAGCAGACACATTTCCCCTTCTGTTATCTATACATTTTCTCAGATATTAAAATGAAGCAAAAGCATAAAAAATAAATACACAAAAAAGCCCTATTTATTTCCAAAAAAGAGGCAAAAATTATTTGAATAACACAAAGGAAAACATTTTTTATTATTCTGAAAACCACATGTATAAAAAAACGTGAAAATGTGTAAAGTCCTAAACCAGGGAAAATGAAATGATTTTATGTTAGCCCCATTTTTTTTTTTTTTTAAATTATAGATTGTGAGCCCCATATAGGGATCATAATGTACTTTTTTTTTCTTTCATTTAAGTATGTCTTTGTAGAATGGGAAGAAATCCACACAAACATGGGGAGAACATAGAAACTCCTTGCAGATGTTGTTCCTGGCGGGATATGTTAGCCCCATTTTGATACTGTGAATTGAGCTGTGCACACATGACCTTTAGGATAACCTCCAGATACTACTACCCACCTATCAAAGTCTGCACACTGTATAAGAAAATTGTTCTGTAATAAAAAGTCAGATTACATTATAAGAAGTGAACGTCACACTTCTGAGTGTGACGTTCACTTCTTATAAGATATTGTGGGTTGGGACCCTACATTCACACGAAAGTCTCCAACTGCATCCCCCTATACGACTGAAAGGTCAGATTACACTCCACTATAGCAAGCTGCTATGGGGTTATATAGAAACAGCTGAAAGAAGACTATGTTTTAGACTATATTTATCCATTAGAATTTTTTATTTTGATGTTCACACTTTGCTCATTTTGCAATTTTCTGCCCTTATTCCTCCACCTGTTTTAAACAAGTAAAATATTTCACTTATTTTATTAAAGAATATGGAATCCCTTTATGTTCTGAGATAAACAAGACTAAATACACGTAGGTTGGTAAAGTAATCGAACAACAATTTGCAATTGAGCTGGCCCATGGCTGAAATTTAAGAATGTACCTGTTCAGGAAAGGAAGTAATGCTTTGCTCTCAAAGTGGTTAAACAGCATATCCATTCTACAAAATGCTTGTAAATTATGTATATTGCTTATAGGTGCATCTGTGCAAAATGTCACTTCAGCCTACAATTTTTGCAATCATTATATTATATATTATTATTTTTGTCTTTAAAATTTTGCAGTGCTAAATAGTGAAACATAAATTAGCAATATCCAGTTTTATATTCTTATCTGTTCATGATTTGGCCACCACATATACAATCTCACCTACTAACACTAGTCACCATTAAACATCTTCGTAATATTCATTTTCAAAAGACTTAAAACGCTGCAAAGCATAGAACTATTACTACATATTATTGTGTCTCTATTACTGCTATATATAAGAGTACATTCTGACAGAATGGGTAGTGTAAATGTGTGTGTTTTTCCAGTGCTACAGATTACTAAGAGTTCAATGACCTGCCATAAAATTGTGCTTTAAATTCACTACATTGAGAAGGATTACCAGCATGCAGCTTTATATGTCCACATATAAATGAGAATGTGACAGTATTTTAAAGTGGAGTATACACTGCAGTATTTCAGTCTGAGGTATACTGTATATGTCCCATGGGTACAAATGTAGCTAAATCTTAGACTATACCATACAACTACAATTCAAGTGCTGAACTAATAAATAGCAGGTAAATAGTTCCCAATATTAGTCAGGCAACAAATACCCTTTTGCTTCAATGTGAGTTAAAGGGATTCTACCATTAAAACCTTTTTTTTGTGGATAAGAATTAGGATAGTATTAGATTATTCTGTTCAGACCACCGTTGCCCAGGTCTGAGACCTGGGCAATGGTGGTCTCTTCCTGATACTTCCGGAGACCGTTATCCTGCATATCTGTGGCAGGCTTTCACTACACTTGCTCTTATCTTTTAGACTACCCCCATGACTGTATGGGATGCATGGTTAGAACATGTATGAGTGAGTATGAGTGATATATTGCTCAGTGTTATCTTCTGCCTATACAGGGCTTGTTTGTGTGTTTGAGCACCATTAACCCCTGATGATTTAGGGTTGTTTGTTTAACCCCTTCCCGACATCCGCCATAATAGTACAGCGCTGCTGGGAAGGACTTCCCGCAAACTGCCGTAGTACTACGGCGGCTGCATGGTGCGCACACAGAAACTGTGTGTGCACCATGCCCTGTGGGTGTCAGCTGTAACATACGGCTGACAATGCCCTGTAACACCCACGGTCGGAACCGGGTCCAATCGCAGGTGTTAACCCCTGAGATGCCGGCGGTCAAACATTGGCAAGACCAATCTTCAGGGCACTTTTGTCCTAGATTATAAATAAATAAGAGCCAAATAGATCCTGGCGACAACCCACAGTGGTGGAAAGCCACCTGCCTAAAGTCTAGCACTTGTTCTTAAGGAACATATCTTCAAAATGAACTAGATTTTCACTTACTAATTAGGAGTAGCCCAAAGTCAAATTGGTTAGGTGGGCACAGCGGGTTTACAAACTGCAGTCCATGACACTAGGAGCTCTTTTAAGGCTGCAAACCAGGAAGTTGTAACAACAGGGAGGCCTTGGGAAAATGAGTATCAACTGAGACAGTTATCAGGTGACTAATGTCAAATGCATTAAGAAGCCCACTATATAAAATTAGGAGGCTTTTAGCACCAACAAGATAGTGACACAACAGAAGGTGCAGAAGATACTGTACAGAGTGAGTGCATGTAACAGCCCTTGTGATGCATGCTGCAGAGTGACAAGTGTAACAAGACCCTTAGAGAGACTGTTGAGAGACAAATTAAAAGACAAGGAGGAGCATAACAACTTCTGAGAGAAGATACGACAGAGTCAAGTGTTCTGCGCAACGTAAAGTACTAGGAGGATAAGAGAAAAGAATGTATAGACACTGCGTCTGCATGGTAAGGGAATTCTCCATTACAGTGTCCTTCTCCTGTATAACTCCACAGTGCAGGACCTTGTCACCTTCACACAAGTCAGTGATACAGTTATGTCACTTTCCAGTTAAACTGGTACCAACCGAAGAACTGAGATTTACTTTATCATCTATGTATCGGTTACTATGGACTGAGCAATTCATGTCATGACAAGAAACTGTTCAAGTTGTTAGGATTCTGTTTATATAACAAAAACATTCAACATGAACCCCATTAGTCAATGGATTTAAGAGGACAGATTCAACCCTTTGCGTCTTGCATTACAACTGCTGGATAAGTCTTCATGTTGATGCATTATACTACTAATACTTAAAGCGGACCTTTCATATCTGACAATAGCAGTGCTATGTACTGCTAAAAAGCTGTTCACTGTATCTGTTCACTGTCATGTTCCCTTTATATTACAAGATAAACTAAAACGTTACATTATAGAGCGCTTGCTGTTATTGTCAATCAGTAAGCCATTACTACAACGTCACACCTGGACCTGTTTGCACCACATTTATTTTAAATAAGTTTACTTTTTGTTATATAGTGCAAGGTACAACCTTTACTGGGAAAAAATGTAAAGCCCCTTTAACTTTTAATAACATGACTGGGTGCCCAGACATGCACAACTGAGAACTGGCCAGCAAAACCTCACACAATTTTACTGCAGCTGCCACTTTTTTTAGCTATGTGGTTTGTACAGCTGAAACACATTAAACCAATGGCATGTCCAGGGTAAATATTTGTTGGAAACATTACACACTACTAGAGATGAGCGAACACTAAAATGTTCGAGGTTCGAAATTCGATTCGAACAGCCGCTCAATGTTCGTGTGTTCGAACGGGTTTCGAACCCCATTATAGTCTATGGGGAACAGATACTCGTTAAGGGGGAAACCCAAATCCGTGTCTGGAGGGTCACCAAGTCCACTATGACACTCCAGGAAATGATGCCAACACCTCTGGAATGACACTGGGACAGCAGGGGAAGCATGTCTGGGGGCATCTAACACACCAAAGACCCTCTATTACCCCAACATCACTGCCTAACAACTACACACTTTCCACATTCAAAAAAACCTCTATCAAAGTGGGAAAATACCTGGAAACCTTCTTTACTCCCCAAATGGATGGACACAAACCCCAATTTAAGCTCAACAAACAGTAACAACCACCCCTTTAAATCACGTTCCCCATGACAACCACAAATGGAATAGGCAATGGGAATTCCAAAAGCCCTCACCCTTAACTGTCATTTTGAGTGTGTGTGTGTGTGATGTGGTAAGACCTTCCAAAATTCACTTTTCTAGCCCTTAACATGAGCCCTTCCAAACAAAGTTACAGGACCTTAAGCTGAGCTACCAGCAGAGATTGAGGCCCTTGGCATGAGTAGAGCCTTGCACCAGCAGTGTTTTTGGCACTTAGGGTGAGTTGAGCCTTGTACCAGCGTGTGTCCCTTAACATCAGGCGGGCCCTAAGTTCTGCGCTTTGCACAAAAGTTCCACATTAACTAGGCTGAATGGTACAAAGATTAGTAGGCCCGAGAACCAGGAACAGGTCTTGCAATGGCTGTCGGATAACGCTTAAAGCACATTGTCCACCAGCCAGTCAGCCTCTACCTCCTCTTACCCAACAGTCTTGTCCTCCTTCCACCCAAAATTCCCAATCTTCCCAGAACAATAACCCCAACTGTCCCTGCTCCCCAGAGCTGTTCTCCCTTCCTTTGACTGTACCGCAACCTGCCCCTCCATTTCGCGATTCCACGGACCTAACAGACGAGTATCTGTGTCCAGATGCTCAAACACTAGAGTCTCCTCCATCTCCGGTCGATTTGGTGGCGGATGACCAGCAACCCACCCTCATTGACGACGATGAGATGCAGTTGCTGTCAGGGCAGCCAGTTGACATGCGCATTGTGCAGGAGGAGGAGGCGAGACAGGAGTTGGAAGAGGAGGTGGTGGACGACGAGGACACCGACCCAACCTGGACAAGGCGGATGTCAAGCTGGGAAAGTAGTGTGGATGTTGAGGCAGGTGCAGCACCAAAAAGGGTAGCTAGAGGCAGAGGTCAACAGCTTCGCCGAAGCCAGGCCAGGCCCGGAATGTCCGAAGATGTTCCCTTTTGTACCCAGCCCAGAAAAACTCCCCCATCGAGGGCACGTTTCTTGAAGGTGTAGAGTTTTTTCAAGGAATGCGCCGAGGACAGATATAGTGTCGTCTACACAATTTGCCTCTCGAAATCGAGTAGGGGCCCTGAGAAGAGCAACCTGTCCACCACTTCAATGCACCGTCATTTGGAATCCAAGCAATGGAATCAGTGGCAGGCAGCAACGGCAGGACAAACGTCGCCCGCCGTTCATGCCACTGCCTCTGCTCACAGTGCTGGCGATGCACTCCAGAGGACGAGCCAGGACATCACTTCATCTGCCTCCGCCACTTTGTTGACTTCTCCCTCATCCTCCCCTGTTTCTGTCTTATCTCCTTCTCCTGCACCATCAAAGGCACCATCAGGCGCTTCTTTACAACAACCCACCATCTCTCAGACATTGGAGCGCCGGCAGAAATACACCGCTAACCACCCACCCACGCAAGCCTAGAACGCCAACATCGCTAAACTGCTGGCCCAGGAGAGGTTGGCGTTCCGGCTTGTTGAAACTCCCGCCTTCCCAGACCTGATGGCAACTGTGGCACCTCACTATGCCGTCCCTAGCCGTTTCAACTTCTCCCGGTGTGGCGTCCCCGCCTTGCACCAGCACGTGTCACTCAACATCAGGTGGGCCCTTAGTTCCGCGCTTTGCTGCAAGGTCCACTTGACCACCGACACTTGGACAAGCGCCTGTGGTCAGGGATGCTGCTTATCTTTAAGGACAGGCAGGGTGAATGTGGTGGAGTCTGGTCCCAGGGTGCAAACTGAGGTACCCTATGTCCTCTCCCAGGCCAAAATTCATGGCAGGAGTAGACTGAAACCCTACGACGCTGCAACCTCCACCACAGCTACTAGCGGCAAACGCTAAAACACTGGTGTGGGGAGACGTCAGCAGGCGGTGCTGAAACTCATCAGCTTGGGGGACAGACAGCACAGTGCCTCCGAGGTCAGGGATGCCATCCTGGCTGAGATGGCATTTTTTTTTCCCTGCTACACCTGGGGCCTGGCATTTTTACGCCTGTGATAATGGCTGGAACCTGGTAGCGGCTCTGGAGCTTGCCAGCCTCCAACACGTTCCATGTTTGGCCCACGTCTAACCTAGTGGTGCAAAGTTTTTTGAAAACATACCCAAATGTACCGAAGCTACTGTTGAAAATGCGGCGCTTGTGCGCCCACTTTTGCAAGTGCACAGGAGTCGCTGCTAGCCTAAAAACACTCTAGCAAGGCCTACATCTGTCCAAACACAGGCTGTTGTCCATCATTCACACACGCTGAAACCCTACAATACCATATCTTGAGCAGGGTGTGTGAGCTGCACAGACCTTTGATGGAGTTCCATCTACAAAACCCAAGGGTTCCTCAAAGTCAGCTCCCAAAGTTTCTGCACCATGAGTTTCCAGGGGTGGCAGAGTTATGGCTAGGGGCAGAGGCATGGATAGGGATGATGTCTAGGGGCAAAAGCAGTGTGGATGTGGAGGCAAGCTAAGCAGGAAAAACTGGGGGTACAAGCTAAGGCATGGACTGGGGTGATGTCTAGGGGCAAAAGCAGTGTGGATGTGGAGGCAAGCTAAGCAGGAAAAACTGGGGGTACAAGCTAAGGCATGGACTGGGGTGATGTCTAGGGGCAAAAGCAGTGTGGATGTGGAGGCAAGCAAAGCAGGGAAAATGGTGGCTAGAGGCAAAGGGATGTCCATAGGCAGCAAGGGCAAAGATGCAAAACTCTCCCCTGTTTCAAGAATTTTCCTGACTTGTCTCCCCACAAAACATTCCTGGGAGGAGGGCTGAAACACCACCCTCCTCCTCCTCCGCTGTTAGATTGACCCCAGCTACGAGCTGAAAACGCTGCAACACTGGTGTGGGGAGACGTCAGCAGGCTGGGCTGAAGCTCATCAGCTTGGGAGACGGACAGCACACTGCCTCTGAGGTCAGGGATGCCATCCTGGATGAGATGGCAATTTGTTTATCCCCGCTGCCCCTGGGGCCAGGCTTTTTTGTCTTGTTGGAGGGCTCTGGAGCTTGCCAGCCTCCAACACGTTCCATGCCTGGCCCACGTGTTCAATGTAGTGGTGCAATGATTTTTAAAAACATACCCCAAATTAGCTGAGCTAAGGGTGAAAGTGCGGCACTTGGACACCCACTTTCCCAAGTCTACAGTACCTGGAGCTAGCCGCAATACACTCCAGCAAGGCCTACATCTGCCTGAAGCACCTACTGTTGTGCGAGGTCACCACACGCTCTAACCCTAGATACCGTATGTTCAGCAGGGTGTGTGAGCAGCAGAGACCTTTGATGGAGTACCAGCTACAAAACCCAAGGGTTCCTCAGAGTCAGCTCCCTCACTTTCTGCACCATGAGTTTCCATGGGTGGCAGACTTATGGCTAGAGGCACAGGCATGGATAGGGGTGATGTGTAGGGGCAAAAGCAGTGTGGATGTGGAGGCAAGCTAAGCAGCAAAAACTGGGGGTACAAGCAGCCGGTGGCATCATCACTGACAAGCACAGCTGTCTGTCAGCTGACAGGCTGACTTTCACCAAAATGAACAGACAATGGATAGACTCATCATATACATGTCAGTTACATGACAAATTTAGTGCAATTTGCAAGTCCAAGATGGGTTGGAGATCTGCGGAGAGGAATCTCACCACCTCTTGCGGGTGCCATCATTTGGAAGGCAAGCCCTGGGCTCAGTGGGTGAGAGCAAGCGCAGGATAATCGTCGTTTGGCCTGGCGGCCACTGCCTCTCCCACTGTTGACAGGGCTGGCGCTGCAGTCCAGACCAGCAGCCAGGACACCTCCACATCTGCCTCTGACACTTTGGGGAGTTCACCCTTATCCTCACCTTTTCCTGCCATTTCTCCTTTTGCCCGCGCCATCATGCGCCTCTTCCCAGCAACTCCCCATCTCCCAAGCCTTTCATTTCATGCTAAAGTACAGCGCAACCCACCCACATGCCCAAGGCTTCAACGGCCTCATCTCAAGAAATCTGGCCCAGGAGATGTTGGAATCCCGGCTGGGGGACACTCTGCCCTTTTTGGGCAGAGTGTCTACTGCGCCACCGCACTGTGCCGTCCACACCAGCACTTTCCCCCAAACATGAGGCGGTCCCTAAATTCAGCGCTTAGCCCTAAAGTTCCATGTGACCAGTTACGAATGGACAAGTGCATGCGGACAGGGACGCTACCTTTCAATTTGGGCACAGTGGTTGAATGTAGTTGAGGCGTGGACCGGGTCGCAAAATGTGGTGGCCTGACTTGTCTCCCCACACAACATTCCTGGGAGGAGGGCTGAAACACCACCCTCCTCCGCTGTTAAATTGACCCCAGCTACGAGCTGGAAACGCTGCAACACTGGTGTGGGGAGACGTCAGCGGGCCGTGCTGAAGCTCATCAGCTTGGGGGCCAGACAGCACACTGCCTACAAAGTGAGTCATGCCATCCTCGATGAGACGGCAATGTGGTTTTTGCCACTGCACCTGGGCCCAGGCATGTTGTCATGTGTGATAATGGCCGTAACCTGGGATCGGCTCTGTAGCTTGGCAGCCTGCAACATATTCCATGCCTGGGCCACGTTTTTAACTCATTGCTGCTAATCATTTTAAAAAGGTACCCCAATGTTCCTGAGCTACTGGTGAAAGTGCGGCGCTTGTGCGGATAGTTTTTAAAGTCTATAGTTGCCGCTGCTAGCCTCTATGCACTCCTACAACGCCTGTACCTGCTGGAACAACGGCTGTTGTGCGACGTCTCCACACTGCTGGCACTAAACATATCATGTGTTGAGCAGAGTGTGTGAGCAGCACAGACCTTTGATGTAGTTCCAACTCCAAAACCCTCGGGTTCGTCAAAGTCAACTCCCTCAGTTGCTCAACCATGAGTGGCCATGGGTGGCAGACTTATGTGAAATCCCATCCCATCCATTGCACTGGACACGAAACATTAGCATGCGCTCAGCACAACTTCGGATATGGCAGCTGCATTAAGCAGGGTGCAGGGTACAACACAGACCAGGCCCGAGCACCAGGAACAGGTAATAGAAATACTGCAGCATCCGCCATTTCCTTCCAATTTTGGGGTTTTGGACCCGCCACCGACTTGTCTGGACCTAAGTGGGGATCATGAGACACAGTTGCCATCAGGGCAAGCTGTGGTCATGTGCGGTTTGCAGTAAGGGGCCAGTGCGCAATTAGAAGAGGAGTTGGTGGATGACGAGGCCACCGACCCCACATGGACAGGGGTGATGTCTAGGGGCTAAAGCAGTGTAGATGTAGAGGGAAGCTAAATCAACAAAAAACCTGGGTAGAAGCAAAGGCATAAACTGGGGTGATGTTTAGGGGCTAAAGCAGTGTAGATGTGGAGGGAAGCTAATTCAACAAAAAAAACAGGGTAGAAACAAAGGCATAAACTGGGGTGATGTTTAGGGGTGAAAGCAGTGTAGATGTGGAGGGAAGCTAAGCAGCAAAAACAGTGGGTAGAAGCAAAGGCATGCAAAACTCTACCCTGTTGGAAGACTTATTCCTAGGTCTGGAACACGTTAATGGCCCCCCTGGACAAATTACTGCCACTCAGGGGCCTAGTGTCACCAGGAGGGACAAGTATAGGCGCATGTTGTGGGAATACCTGGCCGACACCAGCTCTGTCCTCTCCGATCCCTCTGTGCTCTACAGCCTACACTTATTTTCTCATCTTTTTTTCTGCACTGCACATCTCTTGCCTGCTTCCTTTGGGATCTTACAAGTGGTGGTCCACTTCCAAAGATGGTAATTTCACTAGACAGTGTAACGGGAGTAGCTGAGGGATCGCTGTCTTAACCACTTTTTGGCACAAAATTAACTTCCAAAGCCAAATATGGTGCAAGTATATGATGCAAGGACACCTACACACCTATCTCTGACACATTGGGGAGTTCACCCTCATGCGCCCTTTTGGCCTGCACCATCATGCGCCTCTTCCCAGCCACTCCACATTTCCCAAGCTTTTCATTGCAGGCAGAAGTACAACACAACCCACCCCCATGCCCAAGCCTTTAACAGCCTCATCGATAAACTGCTGGCCCTGGAGATGTTGGTGTTTGTTTATGCTTCTGGAGACCCAGGCCTTCCGTCAGCAGATGGCAGCTGGGGCACCTCCCTATGCTGGGCCTAGCCGTTACTACTTCTCTTGGTGTGCTGTCCCTGCCTTGCGCCTGCATGTGTCCCATAACATCAGTCGGGCCCAGAGCTCTGCGCTTTGCTGCAAGGTCCACTTGACCACCGACACATGGACAAGCGCCTGTGGTCAGGGATGCTGCAGTGCTTATCTTTAATGACAGGCAGGGTGAATGTGGTGGAGTCTGTTCCCCGGGTGCAAACTGGGGTGGCCTATCTCCTCTCCCAGGCCAAAATTCATGGCAGGAGTAGACTGAAACCCTACGATGCTGCAACCTCCACCCCAGCTACTAGCGGAAAACACTGTAACACTGGCATGGGGAGATGTCAGCAGGCCGTGCTGAAACTGATCAGCTTGGGGGACAGACAGCACAGTGCCTCCGAGGTAAAGGGATGCCATCCTGGCTGAGATGGCATTTTTTTTTCCCTGCTACACCTGGGGCCTGGCATTTTTGCGCCTGTGATAATGGCTGGAACCTGGTAGCAGATCTGGAGCTTGCCAGACTCAAACACGGTCCACGCATGGCCCACGTTTTTCAACTTGTTGGTGCCATGTTTCTTTGAAACCTACACCATTGTGCCTGATATACAGGTCAAAGTGGGGCCAATTTTCGTAAGTGAGAACTAGCCTCTGCTAGGCAGAAAACATTCAGAGCACACTCCTCTCATCTTCGCACCGTTGGCTGGCGGAGGAAGACGAGGGGGTTGGAGTGGCATCTGATGTCCCTGTCCCACACGAGGATAGAGGGTGCACTTCAGTGCATCCCATTGCTTCACCACAAATGGTGTGAAGGGGAGTGGAAAATGGAGGAAATGGAGAGTGACCCTTACAGTTGGGGCCAGCAAAGGCATGCCAAGTAACACACTGGCACACATGGCTGACTTCATCTTGGGTTGCTTTTCAACACATATTTCACATCATGAAGAACAAATAATATTGGATTTTTACAAGCCTCGAACCCCGGTCTAGGTCTAATGTCTGTTCCTTTCTTATATTAGGGGAGAGGGAAAAAAAATTACTTCAGTGATACGTTTAGCGTACATAGACTGACTATTAATGTGCATCCCACTTAGTGTTGTTAGGGTTACACACCGTCACAACCTGGCTAAAGCTTCTATAGCTGTTAATAAAGTCAACATAACTTTACGGTATCCAAAAAGACAGCTGGTACCGACAGAGAGCAAGACAAATGTCAACCAAAGCTGTGAGCTCTGAACACCCACAGTGACTTTGGCGTCATCATCATTATAAGGGAGCGGGTGGTAATAAATAACTTGGCAGTGCCTAAAACCCAAAAAGCTTATACAACTATATTTACATTAAGATACACAAATGACACTTTTCAGTAGCATGTCATGAGACAAGCTGATAAGCTCTTCCTTTGTGCAGTGCTATTTGAAAGTTAAACGCTGCCTTTATTTTAATTCTGGAGAAGGTGCAGACATTAGATTTAGAACATGTTGTCTTCATTGTCCAAATCCTCTATATAGGTAACGTGTTTTTCGGGCCGAGCTGTCTGGGAACGAGCTGGTGCAGCACTGACAACCTGGGTGAATATTGCAAGAGCCTGAGATGTAGGGTGAATGAATCACCAAATTATTTGTGGAATTCCCAGTGAGACAATGGCACTATCTACCAGTAGCAAAAATTGTGGGTGCACGTAACCCCAATATATTCTTTGAATTCCCAGTCAGACAATGGCACTGTATAGCAGTAGCAAAAATTGTGGGTGCACGTAACCCCAATATATTCTTTGAATTCCCAGTGAGACAATGGCACTGTATAGCAGTAGCAAAAATTGTGGGTGCATGTAACCCCCATATATTCTTTGAATTCCCAGTCAGACAATGGCACTATATACCAGTAGCAAAAATTGTGGGTGCACGTAACCCCAATATATTCTTTGAATTACCAGTCAGAAACTGGCACTATATAGCAGTAGCAAAAATTGTGGGTGCACATAACCCCAATATATTCTTTGAATTCCCAGTGAGACAATGGCACTGTATAGCAGTAGCAAAAATTGTGGGTGCACGTAACCCCCATATATTCTTTGAATTCCCAGTCAGACAATGGCACTATATACCAGTAGCAAAAATTGTGGGTGCACGTAACCCCAATATATTCTTTGAATTCCCAGTGAGACAATGGCACTGTATAGCAGTAGCAAAAATTGTGGGTGCACGTAACCCCCATATATTCTTTGAATTCCCAGTCAGACAATGGCACTATATACCAGTAGCAAAAATTGTGGGTGCACGTAACCCCAATATATTCTTTGAATTACCAGTCAGAAACTGGCACTATATAGCAGTAGCAAAAATTGTGGGTGCACATAACCCCAATATATTCTTTGAATTCCCAGTGAGACAATGGCACTATATACCAGTAGCAAAAATTGTGGGTGCACGTAACCCCAATATATTCTTTGAATTCCCAGTCAGACAATGGCACTATATACCAGTAGCAAGAAATGAGGGTATTTGTAACCCCAATATATTTTTTGAATTCCCAGTCAGACAATGGCACTATATACCAGTAGCAAAAATTGTGGGTGCACGTAACCCCAATATATTCTTTGAATTACCAGTCAGAAACTGGCACTATATGGCAGTAGCAAGAAATGAGGGTATTTGTAACCCCAATATATTCTTTGAATTCCCAGTCAGACAATGGCACTATATACCAGTAGCAAAAATTGTGGGTGCACGTAACCCCAATATATTCTTTGAATTCCCAGTGAGACAATGGCACTGTATAGCAGTAGCAAAAATTGTGGGTGCACGTAACCCCCATATATTCTTTGAATTCCCAGTCAGACAATGGCACTATATACCAGTAGCAAAAATTGTGGGTGCACGTAACCCCAATATATTCTTTGAATTACCAGTCAGAAACTGGCACTATATAGCAGTAGCAAAAATTGTGGGTGCACATAACCCCAATATATTCTTTGAATTCCCAGTGAGACAATGGCACTATATACCAGTAGCAAAAATTGTGGGTGCACGTAACCCCAATATATTCTTTGAATTCCCAGTCAGACAATGGCACTATATACCAGTAGCAAGAAATGAGGGTATTTGTAACCCCAATATATTTTTTGAATTCCCAGTCAGACAATGGCACTATATACCAGTAGCAAAAATTGTGGGTGCACGTAACCCCAATATATTCTTTGAATTACCAGTCAGAAACTGGCACTATATGGCAGTAGCAAGAAATGAGGGTATTTGTAACCCCAATATATTCTTTGAATTCCCAGTCAGACAATGGCACTATATACCAGTAGCAAAAATTGTGGGTGCACATAACCCCAATATATTCTTTGAATTCCCAGTGAGACAATGGCACTGTATAGCAGTAGCAAAAATTGTGGGTGCACGTAACCCCCATATATTCTTTGAATTCCCAGTCAGACAATGGCACTATATACCAGTAGCAAAAATTGTGGGTGCACATAACCCCAATATATTCTTTGAATTCCCAGTGAGACAATGGCACTGTATAGCAGTAGCAAAAATTGTGGGTGCACATAACCCCCATATATTCTTTGAATTCCCAGTCAGACAATGGCACTATATACCAGTAGCAAAAATTGTGGGTGCACGTAACCCCAATATATTCTTTGAATTCCCAGTGAGACAATGGCACTGTATAGCAGTAGCAAAAATTGTGGGTGCACGTAACCCCAATATATTCTTTGAATTCCATGTCAGACAATGGCACTATATGGCAGTAGCAAAAATAGTGGGTGTATATAGCCCCAATTCTATTGCTAGGGGACTTGCAGGGTATTTCTGAGGTGAAGGTGGGGGGGCACACCGTTGGAACGGGGATTTGGGGTGTATATATGGGGTATACGGGAATACACTGTCAGTGTGTTCCATTCAAGATCCTGGGAAAGCTGGGTTGCGGCGATTGAGCCCGTCAGTGCCACGTTACACTGACAAGCTTCTCCCTGGAATTGAAGTTATATGTAAGCCCAATATATTCTTTGAATTCCCAGTG
The DNA here is from genome assembly GCF_031893055.1 of Leptodactylus fuscus. NCBI lineage: Eukaryota > Metazoa > Chordata > Amphibia > Anura > Leptodactylidae > Leptodactylus > Leptodactylus fuscus. Next base: position 116,652,840 of record NC_134269.1, read on the forward strand.
AGACAATGGCACTATATACAAGTAGCAAAAATTGTGGGTGCACGTAACCTCAATATATTCTTTGAATTCCCAGTGAGACAATGGCACTATCTACCAGTAGCAAAAATTGTGGGTGCACGTAACCCCAATATATTCTTTGAATTCCCAGTGAGACAATGGCACTGTATACCACTAGCAAAAAATTGTGGGTGCACATAACCCCCATATATTCTTTGAATTCCCAGTGAGACAATGGCACTATATACCAGTAGCAAAAATTGTGGGTGCACGTAACCCCCATATATTCTTTGAATTCCCAGTGAGACAATGGCACTATATAGCAGTAGCAAAAATTGTGGGTGCACGTAACCCCCATATATTCTTTGAATTCCCAGTCAGAAACTGGCACTATATACCAGTAGCAAAAATTGTGGGTGAACGTAACCCCAATATATTCTTTGAATTACTAGTCAGAAACTGGCACTATATAGCAGTAGCAAAAATTGTGGGTGCACATAACCCCAATATATTCTTTGAATTCCCAGTGAGACAATGGCACTATATACCAGTAGCAAAAATTGTGGGTGCACGTAACCCCAATATATTCTTTGAATTCCCAGTCAGACAATGGCACTATATACCAGTAGCAAAAATTGTGGGTGCACATAACCCCAATATATTTTTTGAATTCCCAGTGAGACAATGGCACTATATACCAGTAGCAAAAATTGTGGGTGCACGTAACCCCAATATATTCTTTGAATTCCCAGTCAGACAATGGCACTATATACCAGTAGCAAAAATTGTGGGTGCACATAACCCCCATATATTCTTTGAATTCCCAGTGAGACAATGGCACTATCTACCAGTAGCAAAAATTGTGGGTGCAAGTAACCCCAATATATTCTTTGAATTCCCAGTGAGACAATGGCACTGTATAGCAGTAGCAAAAAATTGTGGGTGCACGTAACCCCCATATATTCTTTGAATTCCCAGTGAGACAATGGCACTATATACCAGTAGCAAAAATTGTGGGTGCACGTAACCCCAATATATTCTTTGAATTCCCAGTCAGACAATGGCACTATATACCAGTAGCAAAAATAGTGGGTGTATATAGCCCCAATTCTATTGCTAGGGGACTTGCAGGGTATTTCTGAGGTGAAGGTGGGGGGGCACACCGTTGGAATGGGGATTTGGGGTGTATATATGGGGTATACGGGAATACACTGTCAGTGTGTTCCATTCAGGATCCTGGGAAAGCTGGGTTGCGGCGATTGAGCCCGTCAGTGCCACGTTACACTGACAAGCTTCTCCCTGGAATTGAAGTTATATGTAAGCCCAATATATTCTTTGAATTCCCAGTGAGACAATGGCACTATATGGCAGTAGCAAAAATAGTGGGTGTATATAGCCCCAATTCTATTGCTAGGGGACTTGCAGGGTATTTCTGGGGTGAAGGTGGGGGGGCACACCGTTGGAACGGGTATCGGGGGTATATATCGGGTATACGGGAATACACTGTCAGTGTATTCCATTCAGGATGCTGGGAAAGCTGGGTTGCGGCGATTGAGCCCGTCAGTGCCACGTTACACTGACAAGCTTCTCCCTGGAATTTAGCTCTTATAAGAGCTGTTGGTTGTCTTCTCCTTCCTATCCTAGCCTGTCCCTGCCTACCCAGAATCTAACCCCTAGCTAACTGGATGGAAACCTCCGTCCCCGGTGAATTGCAAGCTCAGAATGACGCGAAGCTGGGCGTCGCTGTTCTTTTAAATTAGAGGTCACATGTTTTCGGCAGCCAATGGGTTTTGCCTACTTTTTTCAACGTCACCGGTGTCGTAGTTCCTGTCCCACCTACCCTGCGCTGTTATTGGAGCAAAAAAGGCGCCAGGGAAGGTGGGAGGGGAATCGAGTAATGGCGCACTTTACCACGCGGTGTTCGATTCGATTCGAACATGCCGAACAGCCTAATATCCGATCGAACATGAGTTCGATAGAACACTGTTCGCTCATCTCTACACACTACCATTACATGTATAAGAACCCTTTAAGAATGACAATGCACTGGGTGGAACTTTTCATACATTGTGCCACCGACAAGATATTCATTAGCCCACCAATAAAATTTCTAAGATGTATAAATAGCAGCAGGCGAAAGAAACCAGCAGAATTAAATTAGTAGAATCTTGTACAGATTTTGTACATTTTAGTAAATATTTAGCAAGCTCAACATACTCCAAAAGGCTATACAACTTTTCTGACATAATATGATGTTTTACCTGTTTCCAGGCTGATGTGTTCCACATCCAAGATTAATAGAAAACTGTATCATGTGAGATTCAGTGGACGGCAGAACAGGAAGCACATGGAAAAAGTCCACAGCCCAAACGTTTAAGTTGTGTCCTCGATGACTGTTTTGCTTGAGACAAAATTTAGTGGCAGGAGTCTGCAGTTCTGGGCTAATGATAGTAGAAACTAAAGATGGAACCTTTTAAAAAATAATAATAATTTTATATATGATTTCAAATATATTTCAAAATATGTGACAACAAAAATTTATTGTCATTAATTGGCATTTTTTCAGCAGGATAATTCTAGCTCACATACAGCAAGAGTTTCCCATAAATATCTCCACCAGATTGCAATACTTCCTTGGCCTGCCCAGTTGCCAGATTTATTGCTAATTAAACATTAAAGGAATCGTCTGGGATATCAGCTTCAGTAACTTACAAGTCTGCAAGATCTACAGGCCCAGTTGCAGCACCTGCTGCAGGATACCATACAGAACTTGTAAGCCTGCATGCCCAACCATACTAGTGCCCAACAGGGTATTAGATACTCTTTTTAGTTGTACAGTTTTTCACAATAAACTTATCTTTTTGCTCTAATATTGTAATCATTTACATATATCATTATTACAGTAACACATATAAAGTTTCATTTCATTCCAACTTTCTATCTTTTTGGTGTGTTATTTTTGTGTAAGTTCTAAATCATTTTTATGTTGTAAGTATGGTTAGAGGACATAGCTTTTTATTGTCGAAGTCCATACTTGCTGCCAAGAACATCAACTATGTACATGGGGCACGCCTGCCAGGGTACCCATTTTCACTTGAGGCACCATACATTAGGAAATGTAAATTGTAACTTGGGAGAGGGGTGCTGGGTAGAGACCACACACGAAAACTTTTGCTTGGGCAAGTGCTGCCATACCCCAAGCACAGCAAACAGTTCATTGGCATACACATTACGGCTAAGGCCCCACATAGCGAGCTGCAGCAAAAAAGCGCTGTGGGAAAAAATCACGGCAGAAACGCAACGGCTTTGAAAATTGCAGCTTTTCCGCTGCAGGTATTTTTCTGCAATGGGTGGTTGGGAATCACTAGAATCCCATCCACTTTGCAGGGACTGTAAAGCACCACGGTGGGACTTCAGCCTAAAAGTTGATCTCTGCAGCAAGATTGTACTTTGGTGCAAAAAATGGTATGTTTACTAACATTTCCTACAAAAGCATATGAATGGTTTACAAGCAATCAAAGAATCTGCTGTTATAAAAATAGGGCAGTACTGTATAATAAGATTCAATTTCCTCAACATAGTTTCAGGTCCAGTCTTGCCTAAAGTCTTTGTTGCAAATTTACCTTGTAGGATGAAAAGGGTAGTGTATCCATTACAATATGTTCTTTTCTACCATCAACCTGTGCATATAGGACAACGTCGTTTTCATGGGATTCTCCAGGGCTGCAGAGTCCACCTATATAGGATTGTATGGGAATAAAATAAATTTGTTTGAAATCATCTTGTACCAACAGAACCATAATGAAAAGTAATGAAAGAAAATCACTATTAACATATTATTACATCCATTATAATATTTCAGATACTAAAAATATGACGATAACCATCTAAACAAATGATTAAGATATGTACACAATAATAATCTTATATTCTATTGATCATTTACAATAACCAACTATTTCATAAAGCAAATTATTTAATCATTTCTAAACAAATACATTTGACAGTGCTGGAACATTGAATAAACATCTAGTGTGCCTTAAGTACCTGACAGTAGATAGTTAGTAATAAATGCCAAATATATACAATGATTATACAATAGTCATCAATAATGTATATCTATGATTGGAAGACACCTCATACTGCACATTTAATACTCAATATCACATTGAAGACATCGTCATCCCACTTATTTCACCAATCATGTATATGCATTCCACTTCAGTGTTTTAACATAGAGAACTGTGTCAGGAATGCTGACCGTTTTGTCTTCAGATAACATGACATATATATCGCTACACCTTTCTATACTCTATAGTTCTCTCAGTAACTAGCACCTAGACTATGGTTGTCTCCACTTTTCAGCTGAAACCAGGACTAGGTCTATACAGGTTTTCATGCACTGGAAGTAAAAAATAATATTCAGGGAAAGTTACTAATCTAAAAATATTAGAATCCTGGCTTACCTTGTGCCAAAAAGCTGGAACACATGCTGTGCAACATATACATAGTGTGCTTTGGACACTTGCACCTATTTCAACAAGGGTTTGTGGCTTAGCAGATAAAGGAAGAGCCTTAAAGGGGTGTCCAGGAGTACCATTTTTTTTTTGCCAGGGTAAGTAAAAAAAAAACAAACAAATCATACTCACCTGTCCCCGGGTCTCTGGTGCCTTCCACCGTGCTCTGGTCCTGTAGCTCTTGGGTCTTGTTTTGATGGAAGTCCCCGCTGCATGTGACTGCTGAGACCAATCAGTGGCCTCAGCCACTTAAGTATAAGAACCAGGATGTCATTCACATACATCACCTGTGATATCCCTTGTTCTTTCCTTAGGCCGCTGAGGCCACTTAATTAACCTAACTTAATTAGTTCTAACTTCCTTTTAATAGAAAACGGACTATAAAGTTCCCGATAGCAATGCTATAAGCATTGCCAGGGAAAATCTGTCTCATACATCTGTATCCAAAGCAGTATGCAGAGCTGTAGCATTTGACAAAAGGGTTGGTCACTTTAAATGGCTTTATCTCCTGTTTTATACAACCTAAAAAAGAGGGGTTTGGTACCAAATGAAAGCTGATAATGCAGTTCTATCTATAAGAAATCCATTTTTATAGCTTGTATAAAAGTGTATATGCAGCGATTTGAATCTAGCATTCCTAATAATCTATGGCAGGCACTAATGGATCATTATACTGTGTATGGGGCACCAATGGAGCATTATACTATATGTTGGACATTATACTCTGTGGTGAGTACATTAGTGCTCCCAATACAGTATTATGCTCCCGAGAGTGCCCATTCAGAGCTGACTGTTCACTAAGCTGTTCTATCACAGGGCAGCCTCTACAGCACTATGGGAGGCCAACTGGTCTGTTTCTTTATTCTCCATATCTCTCTGAAAAGTGTCACGTTTTTACTACGCTTAGAGCGCTCGGTGTCTCTTTCTTTTTTGTTCCACTACATGTATAATGTAAGCAGAAAGTCTGTCTGTGAAAAGTGCTGTGGGAAAAATCGTAATGCGTTTCAGCCACTATGTTTCGCTGTGGCCTACAACGCAGAGTCTGAGCCAATGTTTGTATTTTGGTCCTGGTACATGAAGACATACATGTATTTAGGATCTTAGGTACATGACTTAATACACTTGGCCTACCATAAAGATTGTTTTTGCTGGATGGCCAATTCTCATTGCCCTTAGCTCTGTCATAGTTTAGCCCGTTACGAATCCCAGATGCCCTTAACTTCTATTTTCACAACTCCTGTTTTCATGGTACACTATTGTCACTGCAGGGACTTTAGCATTTAGTTGTGGATTATGGCAATATTTTCAGGGTGACTATTTCGAGAAGGTGAGGGGATTGGGAAAGGGCTTATATTTTCTCTTTTCAAAATGATTTTTGTGAGCACCGAATTGGAGCAAAGTTTATGTTTTTCTGGTATGTGTCTGTGAAAACTGGAAAAATGGTGCTTGGTTTTTGTGATTAAAAAAGAAAAGTTAGCAACAAGAAAAATGTTTTTCACCTGTCCCATCCTTTAAAATGGTAAAATGTAGGTAAAGATTTACTTTAATGCTGAGGTCTCACGTTGCGGAAACACAGCTTTTTTTGTTGCAGATTTTTCTGTGGCTTTTTAAGCCAAAGCCAAGAGTGGCTACAAAAGGAATGGAAAATATTAAGGAAGACTTTATACTTTTAACTTCTGCTCAATCCACTCTTGGCTTTGGCTCAGGAAAATCTGCAACAAAAAGCACTGTATTTTTGCAATGTGTGGCCCAAACTATGGTTTCATTGATAACATGGCCATACCGCAGCTCAGTCTTTTTTTTCCCATATGAATAGGGATGAGCTGCAATACCAAGAACAGCTATGATACGATGTACAGCAATGTGCTTAGTAGACAGAGAAGTGGTTACAGCAACCAATTTTACAGTCCCGAAAAACTCCTTTAATCAATTACAGACTACTAACAACTATGCTACATAGTTTGTAATACATTACATACTACTCTTATATGTATTCCACATTATGTTCGCTAAAACAGTGATAGATAGAGAGTGAGGTATTGCTATTCAGTAAGAAAATGGTGGTCTGACCAGTAACTTACCCATAGAGAAATAAAATCGTAGGTTTCCATATCCTGTAGTATCCATATAAGGAGTGCACACTTTTCTTTCTCCATCTTTCAGAAATATAAGAGAAGAGCCTGATTCTATTGTTCCACATTCAGTACCAATGACGCCTCCAGAAATTTCCCATCTAGTAACAGAGAGGCATAAATCTTCAGTATATTTATAGCAATAAGTTACATAATTTTATATGAATAAGGGTTTACGAAATGTCATGTTGGCAGTATATTTACATGCTACATTTTACCATGCATAATTGACGTGATTATTATTTACATAAGTGGTTTTCCAATTTTATAGATGAAGCATAATAAATCACAGTATATTTAGTTATTATTATTATTATTATTATTATTATTATTATTTGTTAAGCAACTTTCTAACTGGCTTTCAATCTTTCACCACTGGCTTGCACAGGTCTTGTCTACAATGAGTTCTAAAGTTTTTTGCCATGGTTGGGTTGCTTAATAAAAAACAAAAACAAAGAAAAAAAAAACACATAAAAACATCCTGCAGTCTAAAATCTTTCCCATCGTTAGAAAGTTTAATTTTTTTAAATTTATTTAGAGGTCTATGGAGAAAAACACTTTAAAAAACCCCTCACCAAAGTAGGGTATGCAGTGTTTTGATGATAAGGTCACTAAAAAATATCAATAACAAATTAAACACTATTTACTAATATTGTCACAGTTTAGACGAATGTAGAACAGACTCTCTTACACTGTGCCAAATTTATCAAATTGTCTACTGCTGTTTATCTGTAAATGGGTTATCTAGTTTTTAAATAAGCCAAATAACAGAATGCATCAATACAAAACACTTCCTAATATATATCCTGTTTAAATCGAGCACGGTTTATCAGATTTATATTCAGGTCAGTGACCTCAGAGTGATGTTCCGTTTAAAAGTTCTTTACCCCTCCTCCGAGGTTTCTTCTGCTTCCATTATACCAACAAGGAAACAGCCAGTAGGTAGGTATAATTGACATGCTGTGATTTCAAAAACAGCAACATATTTTCTGCAATGTGTCCACTTTTCAGTGACTGGTTTTTGCTGTGGTGTTCAAGCCACACAGGGCTCCAGCTTCAGTCTAATATTTTGGCAGACATCCACTCCACTGCTTCTATCTTGTAAAACAGCTTAACATAAACATTAAGTCTAAAACAATACAAACTAACTATATACACCTTAAAAAGCTCATTAAAATTGTTTAATGCATAGCAGGAAACTGCACGCTTGCTTGAGTGACAACAAAATTGTATATGGCTTATGAAGCTGCTGAAGCATAGGCTATGCACCTGCATATGGGATAAGGTGTTGCCATAGTAGCATTGACATTGCGTGCATCCCAGGTTACAACACACCATGGGTCCTGACTATAAGGCACATGTGATATAAATATTATGCAAGGAAGGCAGGCTGTACATCTGCATAGGGTAAGTAGGGTTGCTGAGTGCATCCCAAGCTATTGCTCACCAAGTGCCCTGGCTGTAAGGTGCATGTGCTACAAAGAACTATGTATCTTGGTTTGAATTAAAAGGAAAACTGGTTGAAAAAACTGCAACAAAAAAAAGATGCTTTTTCCTGTAACATGGGGCCTCAGCCAAATCTAGCATTTAAAGTGCACACTACAAAAAGTCCCAACAGTCACACCACCACACAAAGTGAACAAACACCCAGCACTTTTCCTAAGAGATTACAAAATTAAGCTCAGAATAAATGATAAATGCCTTAGTTGAGCGTCTGATGTAGCACATTTCATGTACATCTTATGGGAATGTGCCTCCCTGAGTCCATACTGGAGAATAGTGCTAAACCTCATTCATAAGATTTATGTGGTTAGACGACAAGCAAAACCAAAAGGTCAGGGCCCATGTTGCACAAACGCCGTGGTGTGGCTGAGATGAAAAGACAGTCGAAAAAACTGCTGCATTTTACAGTCCCTTCAAAGAAGATGGGATTCTAGTGAATCCCATCAACACATTGCAGAAAAATATATGCAGCACAGATGCTGCAATTTCCAAAACCATTGCGGTTTTGGAAATCACAGCATGTCAATTATACCTACGGAAACACCGCTGATTTCCCTACATGTATAATGTACAGATGCTGAGAACTAGAGGTTCGCGTTGGGATGAAGTTCAGCGCTCTCTGGTGGGTCTTAATGACTATATTGTTTTACAATAAATCTGTTCAACATTTGAAAATCCGGTCTCCATATCGTCATTAAGACCCACCAGGGAGCGCAGAACTTCATTCCAACACAAACCTCTGGTTCTCATCATCTGTATATTTCCTCTCCGGGTATCCGGTGTACTGTTGGTTCTGCTGCCACTCCCACCTGGATCGGTAATCAATAAGCCTATATTGGGGTTGTGACATCTTACAACCCGACCAGGTGAGAGGCCAACTGGTCTGTTTCTTTATTCTCCATATCTCTCTGACAAGTGTCACGTTATTACTACGCTTAGAGCGCTCGGTGTCTCTTTCTTTTTTGTTCCACTACATGTATAATGTAAGCAGAAAGTCTGTCTGTGAAAAGTGCTGCGGGAAAAATGGTGCTTGGTTTTTGTGATTAAAAAAGAAAAGTTAGCAACAAGAAAAATGTTTTTCGCCTGTCCCATCCTTTAAAATGGTAAAATGAAGGTAAAGATTTACTTTAATGCTGAGGTCTCACGTTGCGGAAACACAGCTTTTTTTGTTGCAGATTTTGCTGTGGCTTTTTAAGCCAAAGCCAAGAGTGGCTACAAAAGGAATAGGAAATATTAAGGAAGTCTTTATACTTTTAACTTCTGCTTAATCCACTCTTGGCTTTGACTCAGAAAAATCTGCAACAAAAAGCACTGTATTTTTGCAATGTGTGGCCCAAACTATGGTTTTGCGTGGGGTCTCAGCCTAAAATGAACAGCATTCCGTTATATGTCCAGACACTTTTATTTATTTTTTGATAAAACTTATAATAGTATATTATTTAAAGAAATGTAAATATTATAAGGAATTCCTTTAATTGCCCCTCTGTTATGTAGTTTCTTTTATTGTACTATCATGTGCTTTATGGGTAAGGATTAACAACGGCTCACAAAGACAAATTTTCCAGGTATCGAGAACAGATACATGTGCTACCTGATATATATATATATATATATATATATATATATATATATATATATATATATGTATATATAATTTCTTTTTGGGGGGAAAACAACAAAAATATTGTAGATTTACAGCTGTGTCCTCTTCAGCTAGTCTCAGCTAATGTTTCCCTTGCCATCTGACCTAGAGTGGCAGGTCTTATTGTAGCTTTCAGGGAGGTTTCACATGTCTACCATATCATTCGAATCTGAGTTAATGACAACCAGGACTTCTTTATGCTCAGCACTACTATATAATTTGGAAGTCATTGCTCTAAGTGGCATTTAAATCCCTTGTGGAAGAAGAGAAAGATCCACTGGGAATGAAGCTCTTCAAGAATACTATAGCTGAAATAAATGCTTGATTTACTTGGCAGTCAATTAAGATTGCCACACTGTCTCTCTGGTTCACTGGCTATAAATATGCTCCATTTACTTCAACTGAAGTAGATGTCTCTTCATTCACCCAAGCACTAACCTAGGATTTCAATTTAGGGCATGTGAGGATTGTACAAAATGATACATGTGGAAATGTAGTAATTGATTATTAAAAAGAAAATAAGTCCTAAAACATAACATTAGAAATCAGATATTAAAAAAGTGCACACTTTGAAGACATCTTATTATACGGTCTACACTAATACTTTGTCTATTATGGGTTTAATGAGACATGGATGTAAATTGCTGTATATTTGAAGGAAAATTGTTTAACTGAGTTCTTTCACAGCAATGTGTCATTGTTCTAAGCACTTGAATATGATTGAATATTAATTCCCCAAAGAGATTTTAGGGGGCTTCTATAATGATTATCTATTCTTAAGACAAGACATCAGCATTAAGTTTGGAGAAGGGCCGACTTCCAGCACCATGACTGATCAGATGGTCACGGCAGCAAAAGAAATAGAAAAGAAACAGCTCTGTCTACAGTGGAATGGTACTCGTATTTGCTTAAATGGGAGAGAACTGCTGCACCATTCTTCTGCAACACATGGCACCTTAGGGTCAGTTTACATGGGAATTCCTCTTCCTTTTCCGCTGCCAGCTTTTTCATGCGGCTAGATGCGACAGGATGCCAATGCAGTGCATCAGCATTCCGGCACGGCATCCAGCTCCTGATTACGCCCGGATGAATTGGCCTAATCAGGAGGGAGTCTCATGCTGCGGACAATGTGGTTGACTCAGCTGTGGGACCCACGTGAAGATAGGTCATGTTGCTTTTTTTCCACTGGCTGAAAAAAATCGCTAGCGGAAAAAAAACTGCTCATGACTCCCATTGAAATAACTAGGAGACTTTTTTTTAAACAGATTTTGAGATTGATTCCGCATCAAAATCCTCGTGAATTGCCCCTTAAAACACCAGTGAGTCAGACACCCACCTTTCTGCTTTGATGATCTGTCCAACAGATAGGTCATAAAAATACAGGTCCTGAAAAATAGCTTTATCCCCCTTGCCACTAACTAAGTAACCTCCACATTATTTTTTCTTTTCTTTACATTTTAAACTGGTTTTATATTTACATGTTAGTGGATTGGAGGTTAGTTTATGCAGAATCTGACTTCAGTAACAACTGTAGTTCCTGCTATCAGTTGTAAAATATCATGCTCTGAGCATGTTTTCCTTGCTCCATTTTTGTCTATGTTTGTCTTCTTACCATCATTTGAACTCGGATCAGCATAGAAAGAGTAGAACCAGCAATTAGGGCTTGAGACAGAAGACAATTTCTGAATCATGAAGCCTATTGAATCTGCTCACTACACACTAGGGTAGGGTATGAACCATAGACATGACTTAGTATATTATTAGTAGATATACAACAATTATGGGGAAGAAATGAGCAAGCCCACGTTGTGTAGATGATTTCATATTTGACATACTATCTTGTAGAACTGGGTGATGTGCAGTCCATATGTGGTGATGTGAGGGGTTAACATGCTAGTGTGTGCATATTTGACCTTTTACATTGTCATATTTTATATATAGTTGACATAACTGTCTCAGCTGTGTGTGCAGAATCCATTTCCATTTTGCTGGGATATGTCTTGCTTATGTATTTTGGTTCTGATAGCAGTATTGGATATTTGTATAGAGATATGCACCTATTAGCCTACATAACTACAAGTCTTTCCTGTGAATGTCATGCTATGGTTCAGAACATGTCAGCATCTGAGCTGTGTTGCTTTTAATCCATGTGATCTATAATAAAGCAAAATGATCTTCTTGCAGTACTGGCGTGCTGGGCTTTGGAATTTTTTGGTGATGTTCTACAGTTCTCATGCTGCTGTGTATACAGATGGGGAAAAAGAATTGCAAGTATGAGCTAAAAATCTTTTTACATTATTTTTTCATATTTAAAAATAGGTCAATAAAAGTTACAAACATAAAACAGAAGTTTTCCTGTTCTCAGGTGGTTTTTTTTTATACTAATGATCTGTTCATAAGCTAGACCATCAGTATTCGGTATACATTCAGACCCTGCACTGATCAGCTTATCCAACTGCCTACCAGCACCAAAAGCTAGTGCACTAGATAGGGCTGAAAGAAGTTTTGCTCCTATTCATCCTCATCCACTGTGTTTTAGTGACAGTTTACTAGAGCTCTGCAATTATTATGTTACAGAGAGCAAAGCTGGTCCTAGCAGTAGCTTTTAGCCCCGGCAGGCTTCCAGATCAGCTGAGTGGGGAGTACCCCATTGATCGGATACTGATGACTTATCCTGTTGATAGGTCATCATTGTTATAAAAAAGAAATGAGATGCCTAAAAAACCTTTAGTGATTGAGAAAAGCACTGATAAAGTCCATTATCTGATCTCTAAAAGAGTTGTGTGGCTGCACACTTCTCTTCCTTCCTGTCTGACACTGATCTACGAGAACAGTTCAGGTCAGAATAAGGTTCAAAATGGTGAGGACTATGCGACAAAAACAGTCATCCCCACACTGTGTAGGTCCTCAACCTTTCAACCAGTAGCAGGACTTTTCATAATGTAAAGAATATGTGATCAGTCACATATGTGGCAGAAGTTAAGAATGGAATTTGAATGAAACAATGAAACAAAAGATACCATTTAAGGAGTAAATGTATTCCATTTTACTACAAAAGACGAGTGGTTTTAATCTTATCATACTTTTTTGTTAAACAACTCCCATAGTAACAAAAGATAGAAATAAAATAAGCAAATACCCCTCATTTGATCTTGATAGTTGATAGTTTTGCACAGAGCAGATATTTATAGGCATGCTTGTGGAAGCTTATACCTTATGCAGTTAGATATTGGAATGGTATATCTCTCAAGAATTAAACACAAAACACATAAGTCAATATAGAAAGTATAGACTACCCTTTGTGCTCATGTTATACAATTCCACCAATGTAAACGTATGTCATTATAGCTATATATGTCTGACAAATGTTAAGGAGAAAGGATTGTCATTTTGCAATCTCTGAGTTGTGTATTTGTTCATTGCTTGAATGTGTTGAATTGTGTTTGGAAGAGAAAAACTTACCCAGCTGGCTGACTCTCAAATTCTTCTGACCACTGATCCTGGATGTCTTCAGTAGATAAATCAATGTCTCTTGTTGTGGCAAAGTTGTATTCACTACCCTCTGTGCCATGGAAATAGATGGAGTTGCCATCTGATTGACAGCTATGCTATGGAGACAAGAACAAGACATGACAGTCTATAGGTACATTGGTCTGAGGGTTAAAACAGATCTACAATCCATTGAACCACCTGTTTATCTTTAAAGTACATTGAAATGAACAGTTTTAGGCTGTTTAAGTACCCTCTAAAAAAAAACCTAAAAGACTAAAAAACTATAAATTTTTCTCTGCTTTTTTTCTTCCCCTATTCATTTTAAAATTGACTTGCTGCAGCTTTTCCATAGCTCTTTTTTTCTGCAATGTGTGGATGAGATTGACCAGAATCTTATTCACTTTGCTGGCACTGTAAAACACAATGTTTTCGTCCGCTGCATTTCTGCAGCAGCCAAAAATGCAGCATTTCTGTAATGTGGGGCCTTAGCCTTACCTTAAAGTCACCCAACCGAGTTTCACCTATGTGTTTGCTGGATTTACCATTCTCCTAGCAGACTCCTAGCATAGTAGTTATCTATGCTGTCAGGAGTCCCTGCCTCCCAGTGACATACTGTTCCATATTATACTGCCAATTAGCTCTCAGATGCGGACATACCTCCTTTGGGTGTAGGTGACACATCCTGCTAGCTGATAAATCAAGCCTTGCTATGTGCTGTGATTGTAGTACACACAGGGTTCTATGTCAAAACATTCTTTCTCAGAACTCAGCACTCTCGGCCACAAGAAGGATGGGTGGTGTAATTCAGGTCACTGACATGGCTCATCAAAAAATTGTGTTACCGTAGTTATCCCTCTTTGCGGTAATGGGAGAACCACTTTTGTAACCTTTGCAATTGTAACAAGTGTATTAAGATGACCCTGAATACAATTGAATCCATTTCATAGCAGAAAACAGGATTGACTCTATATTGCTTTGTACTTTGTGAATGCATTAAAGTTAAATATGTATTTAAAGGGACAGTCATGGCGGACCTAAGAATATCTGTGTCTCTGGCCCCTTGCTATGGCTGTTGTCCTAAACTGTTTATGTAAGGCTGGGTTCACATCTGTGTCTGAAACTGACAAAAATTGGTTACCAGCCTGATGAAGGAACCTTATAGCGGTTCCGAAAGCTCGCAATATGTCATCATTTTTTGTTAGCCATTAAAAAGCTATCAAGCTACTGAGGACTCTGAATATTTACATTTCAGGAGAGCTTGAGCACAGTGGCCCAGATTTACTAATGGTTTGACAGGGTAAACTTAGACAAGCAATCAGAAAAAACACCAGATTTATCACAGTGGATGATGCTGGATGTTAAGTCTGGCGTATCTTTCAACTGTTTAGTCTAACCATATATTCACATGAATGTCATAATCGTCCATACGATGTACACGGGTGCATTAATATTCATTTGTGTGAATGGGGGCTATCACATGACCGATATTTTGACGGTGCATTGTGATGTAAAATATAACTAATGCTTTATTTTTGTCTACTTTCATAGATCTCTCTATATGATCAAATGTATTAAGCATCAGTGAAAATTGCCAATAAAAATATTCATTTTTAATAGCCAGTTTCACCATCAGCTGTCTGAATGTAATCTAAGTTTATTCCACCTTTTTGTTGGTTTAATTTAAGGCAGAATTTTATAACGCAATTTTGGCACATAGTGGTGCATTCAAGCCATGCCCCCTTTTTCTGAGAATCTATAACCACATGTCTAACAATTTGAAAAATCTTAGTCCAAACTAGATGCGCCAACATACTCCACACTGTCCTAAAGATGTACCCTATTAGGCCAAAAGAAGCACCATGTTTACCCCATTGTCTAGTTGTAACCACAATAGTAAATCTGGTCCTGTATTCCTTGTTTTTAGTGACAGGGAACTGATTATATCAGTTTTCATATCAATATATAGGGAAGAGATACAGGGAAGGGCTGCTAGTGAAAACAAAAAAAAGGTATTGTGAAATAAATATAATAAAACTATGATAAAATAAATCTGATCTATAGATCAACAGTGAAATAGAAATGATAAAAATAGTATTGATTGACTATGATTGACTACTAATAGGAATCAGCAAACAACTAAATGAAGCTTTTTTTGTCATATGCAAATTCTCTTCTATTCATGCAGTCAATCACAAGGGATCATGTCTCATTGTAGAGATTAAAGGGTCATCCTTTTGCAATAAAATATAGTAGAGATTAAAGGTCAAATCAATTAGACAGAGATACATGAATAGCAAAAGGTCATTAGCTGGTAACAGTATTTTACAAAAAACAAAGACTTTGCTTAGTCTGCATTTTCTACACATGGTATGGCGATTAAAAATGGTAGTATATACTGTATATCACCTTTGTACTGAAAGAAATTATTGTTATTCGGGGGGTTAAAAATTGTTATACATAAAAGGACCTTACACCTTTGCTGCTGCCTGCACTGCCTTTTATGTTACTGCATTATATATTTATTTATTTATTTTTATTTATTTATTTATTTTGTTTTCATCCCTGAGAGTCATACCTTTTTTATGTATACAAAAAGAGTTTATGTGGTTTTTTTTTAAAAAAATGATGTTTACTATGCAGTGCAAATTATGTTAATTTCAATATGATTATGATACCATTTTTAAAATTTATTTTCTCTAATTTTTCACAACACACTTAAAATGTATTTTTGTTTAGCTATATTCTATAAGCCATCATTGTCCGAAAAACTGCAACTCTGGTATTTTTTTTGTTTTAATATAGTTCCTTTGCTGTATAAATCACATTTAACTTGATCCCGTGGGTCAGTGTGATTACTTTGGCACTTAATTTTTTTTACATTATTGTCAGTCCTAACAGGAGATTTAGGCTAAGGCCCCACTGGGCGGAAATGCAGCAAAAAAACGCAGCGTAAAAAAATGAGAAAATGCTGCGTTTTCTGTCAGGGAAAAAAATGCACATGTAAATTCGTTTTTCATCACGTTTTTCAGTTTTGTGCTGTGGAAATTCATATGAGTTTTCTGTTGAGTTTTTATCATGTTTTTTTCATCACGAGTTTCTTATGTGCAATAAAGGTAATTGAAAGGCTATGTTGAAAATCCTAAGGAATTATGGTCCTCTGCTATTTAGGCCAGGGCACCACGGGCCGGAAACGCCGCAATTTGGCCACGGCGGAAACGCCGTGGGAAAAATCACAGCGTTTCACAGCGATTCATGCAAACCCCATGCAGTAAAAATCACAGTGCGGATACGCTGCGATTTCCAAAACCGTTGCGGTTTTGAAAATCGCAGTATGTCAATTATATCTATAGAAACACCAGCGGCTTTCCCATAAATAAAATTGTAACAGAAAGTCTGCGGAGGAAAACTCAGTAAACTTTCTGTTCAAAGCACTGCGGGAAGAACCGCAATGCGTTCACGCTGTAGTTGTTCCCACAGCGCTTTAGCGTTGCGATTCCGGCCCGTGGGGCCTTAGCCTCAACCAAGCAAAACACTGAGTTTTTGTCTGTGGATTTTGATGCTTTTCCGCGCCATTTCTGTGGAGTTTCTGCAACATATTTATCATGCTGCGTTTTTGCTGCATTTTCCACAAATCTATGGAGAGAAAAACTCAGCATTTCCGCAACTATAATTGACATGCTGCATTTTTGAAAAACGTGAACATTTTTCAAAAACACAGCTTTTCCGCAGCATTTTTTTCCACAGTGTGGGGCTAGGATTAGACAAAATTGCATTCACTATGCTGGTACTTTAAAATGTAGCGTTTTTTTGCTGCATTTCTGCAATGCCCAAAAAACGCTGTGTTTCTGCCCAGTGGGCCTTAGCCTTAAAAGAAGTACTCTGACAGAAAAGGTTATTCTCTGGCCTACAATAAAGATACATGACGTAATTATAGTGAAGGTAATATTTGAGTCCATTCACACTGAGAAATTTGGAGAGCAATTTTAAGAAGTCTTTCTCCTCAGATTCTTCTCCATAAATGGTTCTGTGGAACCCATATCAAAAAATCACTCCCCCCAAAAAAATATCAACATTCTGAAAAACTGTCTGGAAGCAAAATGAATATGGAAAGTATAAGCTATGCAAGTGCACACATCAGGCTCTGAGTTTATGAGACACCCCAAAACTGCTGTTTGGACACACAGTAGAGTGCAGAAGTAAATGAGCATCAGTTGGCTTTTTCAACACAGAAGTAGACAGTTTGGTTTTTGGACGCCATCCAACTGTTGAAGAGCCTCTGAAATGTCACTAAAGTGGAATCTCTTGAGGTGTGATCCTATTTTGAAAACTAAAACCCTCAAGGAATCTATTAAGGGGTGAAGGGAGCATTTTACCCCCAAGTTTTGCATTAAAGGCGTTTTCAGGACCCAAATTGAGTTTTCGTACTGATAAGCTATTCACGGTTTGTGATCAACTGTTGCAGCAGCCTCTGGGTGCTGAAAACTGCTTCAAAAATAAGCAATTTAAAAATTCTATGGGTAAGTTAAACCTTTCCAAAGTTATTAACACATAAAGTGACACGTCAAATTTGAAAAATTGGACTATTTCCTCATTTTGGCTGTGTCTTTAAAGGGTTAAAAAATCAGCTAGTAATGTAAGCTTTGACAAATGACACAAATTAAGGACTTTTGTCAATGCTATATCCTCACATGCATATATCTCAGAATGACAATACTAATGGGACAAATCTAGGAAAGCTGTCAAATTAATGTCCTTACCCAAATAATTATAGTGCAGCTTATGTGACAAGAAACAATTGCCCCGCTGTGATTGGTTGCTATGTTCTTATATGTTTTAGGCACACTATTAAATAAGGTAATTTCACTAGAATTGGAAACCTTTAGTCTTTGTAATAGGATATGTATCACTGTGTGAGCAATTAAAACATTACTTTTATTAGATACTGCATTTAAAAATAGACCCATTAGTGAATAGTGAATCCAAATCAAGTCTATGTGTAGAGGAGACAATATACATCCTATACATCCAAAGTACTCTGCTCCATCATCAGGGGCAGGGGAACTGCGGTTTTGACTGCAAATCTTGCTGCTTTATTACATCAAACAGGTTTACCACTGCCTAGATAGCATGCTCTCCTGATGAGCGGGCCACCATAGGTACCCCGAAACGTGTAGAGGATTACTGTTATACTTACCTTAGGATCACTTTACATGTATCCAGCGTTTGCCAGTAACAGTGATCCCCTGTTTCTATATTAGGCTTATACTTATCTGCTACACGTTGGTTAGAGACCCTGGCATTATCACCCTAGGGGGATTTCTACCAACATTTTAATATTGGTTATCTAATTTGCCAGTGCAGCATGTTTTAGCTGTGTTTATCCATTTATTGGGATCTATTTACAGCATGCTCTTGGTGTGGACCCCATTGACACTTGTGGCCACAGTATATACTTAATACTTTAGACTAGCTATCTCTCTGAAGATAAAATAAATTGAGGTATACTGGATTGCCTTTTTCACATGGTATTTTGAAGAGGTGTTAGTTTTAGTCCACACCTTTATCATGAGGTATCTACATATACATTTATATCTTTGTCCTATGTAAGGATTGGAGACTATTTCAGGGATTGTACTACATTGATCATCCCCCACACTGATCTCAGTGGGTCTCCTCTACACATAGACTTTATTTGGACTCACTATTCACTAATAGATCTATTTTTAAATGCAGTATCTAATAAAAGTTACGTTTTAATTGCTCACACAGTGATACATGTTTTTTCCAGTAGCAATTGCCCTTCAGTGATTTTTTTTTGGTCTTTTTTAATAGGATAGTACATTTGTCTTAATATAAACACATTTCTAAACTCTAACCCTAATGAACATTTTCCTACCACAACCCCAACCTTAAAAATTATTATGCATACAAAACATTTCTAAACGCTAACCTTAATACACATTTCCTGCTCCTGAGAAATTAACCTGTACAATTTTCTAACACTAACATACATTTCCTATCCTTAATCTCATTTTCTGTGTATATATTAATTAATTAGGGTTAAGATATGAGTTCTAATATGTTACATGATAGAAATACAGAATTAATGAATATAGAATTTCACATTTTGCCTCTAAAAGTTTCATAAATTTGCCCAATTAACTCAAAATGTTTTCTGGATAAGTTGTGTGTGTTTTTGTTTGTTGTGTGTGTTTATAGATGAGGAGTAACATTATACTTATGACTTATATATGAGTCATATAGTGATATATGACTATATGACTTATATTATGCAGTTTTAGATGCCGTACCTATAATTAGTATTCCTCTCTAGTGGGTGCAGGCTAGATGCCACACATTGCACACATAGAGTAGAGGAGAATCTGCTCTAGAACTGTCCACTCAAGGATCGTGCATGGCATACATACAAATTACTGGCTTCTACTGATGTGGGCTGTAGTGCTACAGGATCAGAGTAAAATCATTCTTTCTTATGTCTCTCTCTTCCTGCTCACCCCTTCCTCTCTCGCTCTACAGATTTGTCAGTCATGTGACCTCCAGTCTATCTTGAAATAAATAGAACAGAGATTTTTACAGAGACAAAGAGCAGGGAAACAGCACAGTAAGAGGAGAAGGAGGCATCTAGTAAAATATATCACAAAGTTCTTTACTGTCACCTATACTACACATTATTTACATGAATTTATGGTGTAATATAGCTATGGAAATGTTGTTTTTGTGTACAGGCTCTCTTTGCCATGTATTTAACGATTCTAATGGAGATAATAATTAAAAATTTACATCACATTTATTTTGGCAATGACAATAGCCATCGCCACTGTTAGAACGACCTAACATAACTCTGCTCATTGTAAGGACAGGGTTATTTTTAAAATGAAATGTTTTCAGCCAACAACCACTGATCCATGTGGTTGGCACATTTTCAAGAGCGTGGGTTTCCTGCTAAAAGCAGATAAGTTGAATTGTGTATGGATGATTTTAATCCTTAAATAATTCCTTGCCAGTGCATTTTCTATCTAAGCCAATTTTTGTCTGTATGCCATCGAAGTACTATAAAAAAAAAGAACTTAATGCTCTACAAAAAGCTTTCTGCCAGGGACTTGGTATAAGCTCGTATTTCCATTCATTGCTTTAAAGATTGCTTTACATTAGTCCAAGGATTTCTGTGTACTCTACTGTCATTGAGTAGTGTATCATTGAGGATTTAGAATCCTCTATGCCTTTGTAGTGGTTTCTAATTATGACCCATTGATAATACTGCTTTCTTATTAAAGGGCATGTGATATATGGTTTTATTCTAAATATGATAAACCCTTTTTATGCTTTATCCATTTGTAGAATAAACCATGGGCATAATTTTAGGGCTGCAGTGTTGCCAATTGCTACCGGACCCTGGAGCCTGAGGGTGCCCAAATATATAAAGATATTTAGCCCATACAGTGAACACCAAATAATCTAAATGCACAATCTCCTTTTTTGTCATTTATGATCAAAACATCAGACAAACTCTAAAATGATAAAAATAAAAATTTACACCTTAACTTCAAATTACAACTACATAAAAAGACACTTTACACATAAAAGAAGTTCTATACACTTAAACATCAAAAAGTTATGGGTGTCAGAATATGGTAAACTAAATGCAGTTTTTTTTAATTTATCAAAGTTTTGGATTTTTGTAAAGGTAATGAAATATAATAAAAACTGAAAAATTGTGGTGTTACTGTGATCATACTGATGTGCAGAATATTTGTATCAAGTCACTTTTGCTGCACAGTAAACCCCGTAAAGACAAAATCCATGAGAAAATGGTGTAAATACAGTTTTTTCTAAACCCACTCCATTCTGATTTTAGTCGCCATATTCTGTATGGGGATGCGTAAAGAGTAGAGATGAGCGAACACTAAAATGTTTGAGGTTCGAAATTCAATTCGAACAGCCGCTCACTGTTCGTGTGTTTGAACGGGTTTCGAACCCCATTATAGTCTATGGGGAACATATACTCGTTAAGGGGGAAACCCAAATCCGTGTCTGGAGGGTCACCAAGTCCACTATGACACCCCAGGAAATGATGCCAACACCTCTGGAATGACACTGGGACAGCAGGGGAAGCATGTCTGGGGGCATCTAACACACCAAAGACCCTCTATTACCCCAACATCACAGCCTAACAACTACACACTTTACACACTCAATACCACTTCTCTGACAGTAGGAAAACACCTTGAAACATGTGTATTTGGCACTTGGAGTGAGGAGAGCTTGTCACCAGCAGTGAATTTGGCCCTTGTAGTAAGTTGAGGTTGGCACCAACATTTGTTTTGAAAATCAGGGTGGATTGAGCCTCTAACCAGCAGAGTTGGGGCAAATTCATGGTGGAGGGAGCCTCTAAAAACCCCAGTTTGGACCAATTCATAGTGGAGGGAGCTTCTAAAAACCCCAGTTTGGCCAAATTCATGGTGGAGGGAGCCTCTAAAAACCCCAGTTTGGCCAAATTCATGGTGGAGGGAGCCTCTAACCAGCCCAGTTTGGACAATTCATGGTGGAGGGAGCCTCTAACCAGCCCAGTTTGGACCAATTCATGGTGGAGGGAGCCTCTAAACAGCCCAGTTTGGGCAAATTCATGGTGGAGGGAGCCTCTAAAAACCCCAGTTTGGACCAATTCATAGTGGAGGGAGCCTCTAAAAACCCCAGTTTGGACCAATTCATGGTGGAGGGAGCCTCTAAACAGCCCAGTTTGGGCAAATTCATGGTGGAGGGAGCCTCTAACCAGCCCAGTTTGGGCAAATTCATGGTGGAAGGAGCCTCTAAAAACCCCAGTTTGGACCAATTCATGGTGGAGGGAGCCTCTAAAAACCCCAGTTTGGCCAAATTCATGGTGGAGGGAGCCTCTAAAAACCCCAGTTTGGACCAATTCATAGTGGAGGGAGCTTCTAAAAACCCCAGTTTGGCCAAATTCATGGTGGAGGGAGCCTCTAAAAACCCCAGTTTGGACCAATTCATGGTGGAGGGAGCCTCTAAAAACCCCAGTTTGGCCAAATTCATGGTGGAGGGAGCCTCTAAACAGCCCAGTTTGGGGAAATTCATGGTGGAGGGAGCCTCTAACCAGCCCAGTTTGGGCAAATTCATGGTGGAGGGAGCCTCTAACCAGCCCAGTTTGGGCAAATTCATGGTGGAGGGAGCCTCTAAAAACCCCAGTTTGGGCAAATTCATGGTGGAGGGAGCCTCTAACCAGCCCAGTTTGGACCAATTCATGGTGGAGGGAGCCTCTAAACAGCCCAGTTTGGGCAAATTCATGGTGGAGGGAGCCTCCAAAAACCCCAGTTTAGACCAATTCATGGTGGAGGGAGCCTCTAAAAACCCCAGTTTGGACCAATTCATGGTGGAGGGAGCCTCTAACCAGCCCAGTTTGGACCAATTCATGGTGGAGGGAGCCTCTAAACAGCCCAGTTTGGGCAAATTCATGGTGGAGGGAGCCTCTAAAAACCCCAGTTTGGACCAATTCATGGTGGAGGGAGCCTCTAAAAACCCCAGTTTGGCCAAATTCATGGTGGAGGGAGCCTCTAACCAGCCCAGTTTGGACCAATTCATGGTGGAGGGAGCCTCTAACCAGCAGAGTTGTGGGAAATCAGGGTGGAGGGAGCCTCTAACCAGCAGAGTTGTGGGAAATCAGGGTGGAGGGAGCCTCTAACCAGCAGAGTTGTGGGAAAGCAGGGTGGAGGGAGCCTCTAACCAGCAGAGTTGTGGGAAATCAGGGTGGAGGGAGCCTCTAACCAGCAGAGTTGTGGGAAATCAGGGTGGAGGGAGCCTCTAACCAGCAGAGTTGTGGGAAAGCAGGGTGGAGGGAGCCTCTAACCAGCAGAGTTGGGGGAAATCAGGGTGGAGGGAGCCTCTAACCAGCAGAGTTGGGGGAAATCAGGGTGGAGGGAGCCTCTAACCAGCAGAGTTGTGGGAAATCAGGGTGGAGGGAGCCTCTAACCAGCAGAGTTGTGGGAAATCAGGGTGGAGGGAGCCTCTAACCAGCAGAGTTGTGGGAAATCAGGGTGGAGGGAGCCTCTAACCAGCAGAGTTGTGGGAAATCAGGGTGGAGGGAGCTTCTAACCAGCAGAGTTGGGGGAAATCAGGGTGGAGGGAGCCTCTAAGCAGCAGAGTTGGGGGAAATCAGGGTGGAGGGAGCCTAGTATTAGCAGAATTGTGCAACGCTTATGGTGGATGAGTATGAGGATGCAGAGGAATTGGAGAGGTTGAGCACAGACATGGAGTTTCATGTTGGGGTGCTTTACACAGGTGGGCACAAAAATGAAGGCTCTATCCAGTGGTGGTTCATTTTTATCAAAGTGAGCCGGTCAGCACTCTCAGCTGACAGACGGGTGTGCTTGTCAGTGATGATGCCACCGGCTGCACTGAACACCCTTTCAGATAGGACGCTGGCGGCAGGACAGGACAGCACCTCCAAGGCATATAGGGCAAGTTCAAGCCACAGGTCCAACTTCGACACCCAATACGTGTAGGGCGCAGAGGGGTCGGAGAGGACAGGGCTGTGGTCGGAAAGGTATTCCCGCAACATGCGCCTATACTTCTCACGCCTGGTGACACTAGGACCCTCCGTGGCGGCACTTTGGCGAGGGGGTGCCATCAAGGTGTCCCAGACCTTAGACAGTGTGCCCCTCGTTTGTGTGGACCGGTGAGAACTTGGTTGCCTACTGGAGGAACTGCCCTCCCTGCCGCCAACGTCACATGCTGGAAACATCTCCATCATATTCTGCACCAATTGCCTGTGGCAAGCATTGATGCGATTGGCCCTCCCCTCTACCGGAATAAAAGAGGAGATGTTGTTTTTATACCGGGGGTCAAGGATAGCAAAGATCCAGTACTGGTTGTCCTCCATGATTTTGACAATACGCTTGTCGGTTGTAAAGCACCCCAACATGAACTCAGCCATGTCTGCCACAGTGTTAGTTGGCATGACTCCTCTGGCCCCACCGGAAAGTTCAATCTCCATTTCCTCCTCATCCTCCATGTCTACCCATCCGCGCTGCAACAATGGGACGATTCGAAGTTGCCCGGAAGCCTCCTGTATCACCATCACATCATCGGACAACTCTTCTTCCTCCTCCTCCTCCTCCTCCTCCATTAAACGCGAAGAAGCGGACAGATGTGTGGACGTACTCTCCAGCTGTGACGGATCGGATGCTATCCCTGACTCCTCTGTGTGATCTGAGTTATCCCTGATGTCAATCAGGGATTCTCTCAGAACACACAAGAGCGGGATTGTAAGGCTCACCATCGCATCCTCAGAGCTCACCCTCCTTGTGGACTCCTCAAACACCCGTAGGATGTCACAAAGGTCTCTCATCCATGGCCACTCATGGATGAGAAACTGAGGCAGCTGACTTTGTGGCACCCTAGGGTTTTGTAGCTGGTATTCCATCAAAGGTCTCTGCTGCTCAACCACTCTATTCAACATCTGAAACGTTGAGTTCCAGCGTGTGGGGACGTCGCACAAAAGCCGGTGTTGTGGCACATGCAGGCGTTGCTGGAGAGATTTTAAGCTAGCAGCGGCTACTGTCGACTTGCGAAAATGGGCGCACATGCGCCACACTTTCACCAGTAGCTCTGGAACATTGGGGTAGCTCTTTAGGAAACGTTGCACCATTAGGTTGAAGACGTGGGCCAGGCATGGAACATGTTGGAGTCCGGCAAGCTCCAGAGCTGCTACCAGGTTCCGGCCGTTATCACAAACGACCATGCCTGGGCCCAGGTGCAGCGGCTCAAACCATATTGCCGTCTCATCGAGGAGGGCATCCCTCACCTCGGAGGCAGTGTGCTGTCTGTCCCCCAAGCTGATCAGCTTCAGCACGGCCTGCTGACGTCTACCAACACCAGTGCTGCAACGTTTCCAACTCGTAGCTGGGGTCAATCTAACAGCGGAGGAGGAGGTGGTGGCGGAGGAGGAGGCGGTGGAGGAGGAGGAGGAGGAGGGTGTTCTTCTCGTGTCCCTGCCAGGAATGTTAGGTGGGGAGACGAGGTACACTGGGCCAGTTTGGGAAGCAGTCCCAGCCTCAACTACATTCACCCAGTGTGCCGTCAGTGAAATGTAGCGTCCCTGTCCGCATGCACTTGTCCACGCGTCGGTGGTCAAGTGGACCTTTGTGCAAAGCGCGGAACTAAGGGCCTGCCTGATGTTGAGTAACACGTGCTGGTGCAAGGCGGGGACGGCACACCGGGAGAAGTAGTGACGGCTAGGGACGGCATAGCGAGGTGCCGCAATTGCCATCAGGTCCAGGAAGGCGGGAGTTTCAACAAGCCGGAACGCCAACATCTCCTGGGCCAGCAGTTTAGCGATGTTGGCATTCAAGGCTTGCGCGTGTGGGTGGTTAGCGGTGTATTTCTGCCGCCGCTCCAATGTCTGAGAGATGGTGGGTTGTTGTAAAGAAGCGCCTGATGGTGCCTTTGATGGTGCAGGAGAAGGAGATAAGACAGGAACAGGGGAGGATGAGGAAGAAGTCAACAAAGTGGCGGAGGCAGATGAAGTGGTGTCCTGGCTCGTCCTCTGGAGTGCATCGCCAGCACAGTCAGCAGTGGCAGTGGCAGAGGCAGAGGCAGAGGCAGTGGCGTGAACGGCAGGCGGCCTTTGTCCTGCCGTTGCTGCCTGCCACTGATTCCAGTGCTTGGATTCCAAATGACGGCGCATTGAAGTGGTGGACAGGTTGCTCTTCTCAGAGCCCCTAATCAATTTCGAGAGGCAAATTGTGCAGACAACACTATATCTGTCCTCGGCGCATTCCTTGAAAAAACTCCACACCTTCGAGAAACGTGCCCTCAAGGTGGGAGTTTTTCGGGGCTGGGTACGAACTGGAACATCTTGGGAGATTCCGGGTGTGGCCTGGCTTCGCCTAAGCTGCTGACCTCTGCCTCTAGCTACCCTTTTTGGTGCTGCACCTGCCTCAACATCCACACTACTTTCCCCGCTTGACATCCCCCCTGTCCAGGTCAGGTCAGTGTCCTCATCATCCACCACTTCCTCTTCCAACTCCTGTCTCATCTCCTCCTCCCGCACAATGCGCAGGTCAACTGGATGCCCTGACGGCAACTGCGTCACATCGTCGTCGATGAGGGTGGGTTGCTGGTCATCCACCACCAAATCGAACGGAGATGGAGGAGACTCTAGTGTTTGAGCATCTGGACACAGATGCTCCTCTGTTAGGTTCGTGGAATCGCGACATGGAGGGGCAGGTTGAGGGACAATGAAAGGAGTGGAGAACAGCTCTGGGGAGCAGGGACAGTTGGGGTTATTGTTCTGTGAAGCTTGGGAATTTTGGGAGGAAGGAGGACAAGACTGTTGGGTAATAGGAGGAGAGGAGGCAGAGTCTGACTGGCTGCTGGACAATGTGCTGTAAGTGTTATCCGACAGCCATTGCAAGACCTGTTCCTGGTTCTCGGGCCTACTAAGGTTTGTACCCTGCAGTTTAGTTAATGTGGCAAGCAACCCTGGCACTTTGGAGTGGCGCAATGCTTGCTGCCCCACAGGAGTAGGCACGGGATGCCCTGTGGCTTCACTGCTACCTTGCTCCCCAGAACCATTCCCCCGAATTCGCCCAGGCCTCGTCCATGTCCCTTTCCGGGAGCCTTGCGCATTTGATTTCCCAGTCAGAAACTGGCACTATATGTCAGTGGCAGAACTTGAAGGTATTTGTAACCCCAATATATTATTGGAATTCCCAGTCAGACAATGGCGCTATATAGCAGTAGCAAGAAATGAGGGTATTTGTAACCCCAATATATTCTTTGAATTCCCAGTCAGAAACTGGCACTATATGTCAGTGGCAGAACTTGAAGGTATTTGTAACCCCAATATATTATTGGAATTCCCAGTCAGACAATGGCACTATATAGCAGTAGCAAGAAATGAGGGTATTTGTAAACCCAATATATTCTTGGAATTCCCAGTCAGACAATGGCACTATATGTCAGTGGCAGAACTTGAAGGTATTTGTAACCCCAATATATTATTGGAATTCCCAGTCAGACAATGGCACTATATAGCAGTAGCAAGAAATGAGGGTATTTGTAAACCCAATATATTCTTGGAATTCCCAGTCAGACAATGGCACTATATGGCAGTAGCAAGAAATGAGGGTATTTGTAAACCCAATATATTCTTGGAATTCCCAGTCAGACAATGGCACTATATGGCAGTAGCAAGAAATGAGGGTATTTGTAACCCCAATATATTCTTTGAATTCCCAGTCAGAAACTGGCACTATATGGCAGTAGCAAGAAATGAGGATATTTGTAACCCCAATATATTCTTTGAATTCCCAGTCAGAAACTGGCACTATATGTCAGTGGCAGAACTTGAAGGTATTTGTAAGCCCAATATATTCTTTGAATTCCCAGTCAGAAACTGGCACTATATGGCAGTAGCAAGAAATGAGGGTATTTGTAACCCCAATATATTCTTTGAATTCCCAGTCAGAAACTGGCACTATATGTCAGTGGCAGAACTTGAAGGTATTTGTAACCCCAATATATTATTGGAATTCCCAGTCAGACAATGGCACTATATAGCAGTAGCAAGAAATGAGGGTATTTGTAACCCCAATATATTCTTTGAATTCCCAGTCAGAAACTGGCACTATATGTCAGTGGCAGAACTTGAAGGTATTTGTAACCCCAATATATTATTGGAATTCCCAGTCAGACAATGGCACTATATAGCAGTAGCAAGAAATGAGGGTATTTGTAACCCCAATATATTCTTGGAATTCCCAGTCAGACAATGGCACTATATGTCAGTGGCAGAACTTGAAGGTATTTGTAACCCCAATATATTATTGGAATTCCCAGTCAGACAATGGCACTATATAGCAGTAGCAAGAAATGAAGGTATTTGTAAACCCAATATATTCTTGGAATTCCCAGTCAGACAATGGCACTATATGGCAGTAGCAAGAAATGAGGGTATTTGTAACCCCAATATATTCTTGGAATTCCCAACTGGCACTATATGGCAGTAGCAAGAAATGAGGGTATTTGTAACCCCAATATATTCTTTGAATTCCCAGTCAGAAACTGGCACTATATGTCAGTGGCAGAACTTGAAGGTATTTGTAACCCCAATATATTCTTGGAATTCCCAGTCAGACAATGGCACTATATAGCAGTAGCAAGAAATGAGGGTATTTGTAAACCCAATATATTCTTGGAATTCCCAGTCAGACAATGGCACTATATTTTGTGGATGTTCTTATGTCAGTACTGCACTCTTTACATTCTTTGACATCTACGTATGTACTTTTGTGCCAGCAAGGACTTTGCAATAGACACACTTGTATACATAGTGTCATATGTGCCGGCACCTTAGTGTCTTTATTTATATGCTGTGCCTAGTAGTATGTTCCCAGCATTTCCCCAGTGATTTTACCTGCTGTGATATGGTTGCTTCTGTCTGTGTTGAATATTTGTGTCTGTGTGTTTAACATACTATTCGTATTATGTATTTTTGGAAATGATTTTTCATTAATAAAAGATACTGTTTCATACTATTTTGTATGTTGAATATTTCAACCCTTTGGAACTGTTGTTCCTTCTTGTTTGTTCTTGTATTCTGTTTCTGGTTGAAATATGCCTTTCATTATTGGGCCTATGTATGAGAGTTGTACATGTGTCAATTAACGTTTCATATACTCTCGTGTGCTATGTTTTTCCTCTGTCAATGGCACTATATGGCAGTAGCAAGAAATGAGGGTATTTGTAACCCCAATATATTCTTGGAATTCCCAGTCAGACAATGGCACTATATAGCAGTAGCAAGAAATGAGGGTATTTGTAAACCCAATATATTCTTGGAATTCCCAGTCAGACAATGGCACTATATGGCAGTAGCAAAAATAGTGGGTGTATATAGCCCCAATTCTATTGCTAGGGGACTTGCAGGGTATTTCTGGGGTGAAGGTGGGGGGGCACACCGTTGGAACGGGGATTTGGGGTGTATATATAGGGTATACGGGAATACACTGTCAGTGTGTTCCATTCAGGATGCTGGGAAACTGGGTTGCGGCGATTGAGCCCGTCAGTGCCACGTTACACTGACAAGCTTCTCCCTGGAATTTAGCTCTTACAAGAGCTGTTGGTTGTTTTCTCCTTCCTATCCTAGCCTGTCCCTGCCCACCCAGAATCTAAGCCCTAGCTAACTGGACGGAAACCTCCGTCCCCGGTGAATAGCAAGCTCAGAATGACGCGAACCTGGGCGGCGCTGTTCTTTTAAATCAGAGGTCACATGTTTTCGGCAGCCAATGGGTTTTTCCTACTTTTTTCAACGTCACCGGTGTCGTAGTTCCTGTCCCACCTACCCTGCGCTGTTATTGGAGCAAAAAAGGCGCCAGGGAAGGTGGGAGGGGAATCGAGTAATGGCGCACTTTACCACGCGGTGTTCGATTCGATTCGAACATGCCGAACAGCCTAATATCCGATCGAACATGAGTTCGATAGAACACTTTTCGCTCATCTCTAGTAGAGTCATTTTAACTGGAGCCAGATGTACTTTTTAGTAAGGGTGCCTTCACACGGAGTTACGCTCCATGCATTTTGTCCATTTTACACGTGTAAAAATACACGTGTAAAATGTAGTAAGCCATTGAGTTCAATGGCTTGCGCGCGTCTTTTTGCGTGCGCAAAAAGACGCGCGTTAAAAAAAAAAGCCATTGAACTCAATGGTTAACTACATTTTACATGTGTATTTTTACACGTATAAAATGGACAAAAAGCACGGAGCGTAACTCCGTGTGAAGGCACCCTAATACTATTTTGATGAATGTCTATTGTTTTGATTACTTTTTATTTAAATTGTTAAGCGATGTGAAACAGAGAAAAAAACAGCAATTTGTCTGTTTTGATTCTTTTTCCCAGCTACATCATTCAATGTATGGGAAAAAGTTTGCCGACCAAGCATTTTAGGACACAGGGATACCTAATGTGTATGTGCTTTACTTTATTTTTTTACTTTTACATGTCTTCTAGGGAAAGGACGATGATTAAATTTTTTTCTTTTTCTTCTTTTTTTTAATTTTACTTTAATTATTAGATCCCAAGGAGTCTTGAACCGCAGGGGGTCTGATCATTAATGCATTGCATTACAATGCTAATACATTGCAATACATTCAAAATTCGCAACAAATCAAGGCTCCTGGTGTCTCGGCAACAGATTGCTGGCCCTGGATCTTATTCCAGGTGTCGCAGATATTCCCCAAAATGGCGGTGCCCATGAGCCACTGGGAAATTGACTGAGGTGACAGATTTTTAATGCATTGGAGCATTTGCCCTGGATATCTGCTGTATAATACAATGGAGACCCAGCGACTATGACAGCCACTCAGCTCCTGAGCTGCCACCATATTTAAATACCCAACATCTTTTGTGCGATTATGGCAGATGTCAGGAATAGGTAAAGAAAGATGTATGCAATAGGGTGTTGTTGCTTACTGGTCCCGGATTCAGCACCATATCGCCAGTGGTGTAACTAAAGTCTTGTGGTCCTGATGCAATTTTTTGTCCGGGGCCCCCTACCTCATCCCTACAGCAAATTCTTGATAGTGATGGTTATGGGTGATAAGGAGTTTAATTAACCTTAGTGTGGTTAGGATAATCTGTGGGTCTTCTTGGTTTATGGGCCAGATGGAAGCTGCAATCTCAATATTGATGCCAGTGCTTATGGGCAACTGCACCCTCTGCACCACCTCAAGTTACGCCCCTGCACATTGCTGTGGTGGCTATCCTAGCCACCTCAGGCATGTGGATAATGTTCAACCAGAAGCACCCATTCACTTTCTACCAAAGATAAGGGAACCTTTAAAGTTTTGATTTATGTTTGGGATCCCCAGTTCAGACTGTAGGTTTGATTTGATTCTCTGTAATCTTACTCCAATTTGTCTCTGGCCACTCTTTCTTTTTTATTTTGGAATTTGTACTTGGCTCTTGTAATTTACTTGGTATTTGACTGCAGCCTAATTCCTTGCGTCTTGTGTTCTCTGACTGACTAGCCATTATTAACTACGTGGTTGTCTCTAATTACAGTTTGCCATTACCCTGTGCAACAGCTGCCATCAGAGAGGTCTTAATAAATTTGGCACAATTTTCTCCAACAGACTTTTGTTTAAGACTGCTATATAAAACCCAGTCTTGATAAATCTGCCCCTAAGAGCCTCATGTTCAATTGATGCTCCATACGTCCACAGTTGTTGCTAAATTGTTATAAGAAGTTTAACTTCATATTAAATTATGACTTTTAATGGGAAAACATTAACTTTAGGTTACCACTCAGGATATTAGAATATTAACATATCACGGGCTAACATACAGACTCATGTTCTGTACGTGAGTCTTTCACACTACTATCAAAAAAATGAGATATCAAGAAAAAAAAGACATAAAAGATAAAAATGTAGCTATCACTGAAATTCGAGAGCGGCTATTAAAAAGCTTTAATTGTTTCTTAATGGACACAAACTATAATACTGAAATATTCAGTGGAATAAAACATGTTTAGAAACTACATTGGACTGTTTAGATGTATTTTACTTATTATATTGATTCTTTTCCTCCCTATTTCAGAGATTGTTTCTCTTTTAACTTTTATGTCTTTGATGTTGCTGCTGGCTTTCATCAGGAAGACTTCATATTTAATCTCTCCTTGGGGCCCAATGGGCCAATGATTCTTATAGACAGCTGTAGCCTAACAATTTATTTTTTTGGCGACATCTTTTTGATTGGATTGAGAACACTGGGTATTTGGGAAAGGCAGCTTGCAAAGTTCTGGTGGCAGATGGAAAGAAATCTGTCCACTTTGCCTTCACCTCTATATGAGCATAAAGTCATCAATTTCATCCATTAAGGAGTTGTCACTCAGCCCATCTGAGTGCAAGATTTCTGGTAACCAGATTAGCTTATAAACAATGCAGATGCAAACAACATTTTGAAGGCAATAGAAAATAAGAGTTTATGAGTAGATGGAAATGCAACAGCCAATTTCTGTAATGACTGTAATATTTTAAGTGATTATGTTTGCCACTTCTGAATTCTCCTTAGAGAGGACATTTTTTTAATTAAAATCTAGGCAATAAGCACAGCAGAGATAAGAGAGTTAGCGGGGAAAATAGGAAAGAGATTAATGGGGAGCCACCGTGGAATATTACAACATATTTGCATTGTGATTAATTATATAGTAATTGAGATAAATGCAGTCTCAGGTGTACATCCTGTACATTGATCATATATGTTTGCGAAAAGGCAGTAACAATTCAAGAAAACAATTTGCAAAAGACTACAAATGTTTTTTAATGCACACACCATTAATACACTCAGAAAGAGACTGTACATTTACCTATAATCTGACAATTCTATCACTTCTAATGACAGCAGCAGAAAATAAATGTAAACTCATTTCTAAACATTTCAGTCAATGGCAAACTAAATAAATAAAAGCTTCCATGACAAGGATTACCATAGGGCAGGGGTGGGCAATTAATTTTCCCATGGGGCCGCATAAGAAATTGAAACTATGCTAGAGGGCTGCACCACGACAAATTTAGCTCCACCCACTTCTATGTTGACTCCGCCCATTCCCAATAATCTTTCCATGTGCCCCCACAAAGTATAATCCTCCTACAGTCACCCGTACATTATATGCCCCCACATTATAATGTTCCCTTCCAACTGCCCCACAGCATTAAGTCCCTCTCCTGGTGCCCCAGTTTAAACTGCTGGAAACTAGAGGGGACATGAAGCTGGGACAGCTGGAAGGGGTCATTAAACAGTGGGGGTAGTTGGAGGGGGACAATAAATTGACAGCTGGAGCGGGACATGAAACTGGAGGCAACTAGAGGGGGACATTAAAATCGGGAAGCTGGAAGCAGACATTAAACCGTAGGGGTAGCTGGAGGGTGACATTAAACTGGGGGCAACTAGAGGCAGACAGGTCCCCCTCCACCTACCTCCATGGTTTAATGCCCCCTCCAGTTGTCCCCATTTTAATGTATCCCCAGTTTAAGTGCCCTCTTCATCTACCCCCAGTTTCATGTCCCCCCTCCATCTCTCCCCCAGTTTCATGTCTCCCCTTCCATCTGTCATCTCTGCCCTAGTATAATATTCCCCTTCTATCTCTGCCCCTAGGAAATTGAGACACACACATACAGACACATACAGACATACAGACACAGACAGACAGACACATATAGACACACACACTCCCCCCTGCATCTCACATTCCCCAGTTCCTTATGACACACATCACATGTCTCCATCTTCCTGCACTATCCTGCCGGCACTAAGACACGCCCCCTAGACACGCCCCCCCTAGACAAGCTTCCCTAGTCAAGCTGTGCGGGCTGGTCTGAATCAGTCAGAGGGCCGGATATGGCCCGGGGGCCGTGCTTTGCCCAGGTCTGTCATAGGGTTTAGGTTACCATGGCCTATAAGTTTGTATGAAAAGGCTCGCAAATGGTCACTATATAAAGCTATATGAATGGTCACCATATAGCTATTTGATTGGTTACCATATAAAGCTAAATATCCCTTGCATTGGCAACTGCAATGCAACTGCCTAACCAGGCATGGCAATATTACTAAATGTACAGCCCATAGGCTGACAGTATATTGCAATATCCTATGCATATGAAGGGTGTTACTTGCCCTCAAATGCCAAGCTAAAGAAATGTGTTTTGAGTCTTGATTTAAAAGTGTCCAAGGATGAGACTTCTGTGATTTAATGCCCTCCAGAGAATGACTATAGTTAAAGGAGCTAGTCTTATGGTAATCCGATGATCAATGTTCCAGATTAGTTGTGTTTATGCTGACATGTTATGGACAACATTCCCACTTTTGTCCTGAAATATGTACAGGATACATATTCACAGTATATTCCTTGATGGTTGGGCTTATCAGAAATAGCATAACTCTGAGCTATGCTGTTTCTGTATCTCCCATAGTGGTGAATTGGAGATACAGAAACAACCGAGCTTACTGTTCTATGCTGTGGAAATCCTGTGTTTATGCCATAAAAGTCTTTAATGGTAAAACCCCCCCCAAACCTTTAAGCTGTCCTGTCATGTTCTTAGAAAGAAGAGGATTTTTTTCCCAGAAACACGTCCAAAGAAATCATACTTGTTCATTTTTTTCCTAATTTTAATGTTGTTAACACTAAACATACTGAGGTCTGTAGAGTCTCAACTACAGTGCTTGGGTGTATTTCAATTTCTATGAGCGCTGCACAGAGTGACGCTGGGTTCACACCTGCGTTTGGGGTCTCCGTTCTATGGTTTCCGTCTTCTGCATGCCAGAAGACGGAAACCATAGACCGGGTCCGGCCGTGCGCGGCGGTGAGCGTTTTAGGCTCTCCGCCGCGAAACCGGATTTTTTTATCCGGACACAGAGTACTGCATGTCCGACTCTGTGTCCGGATTATAAAACCCGGTTTCGCGGCGGAGAGAGCAAAACGCTCACTGCCGCGCATGGCCGGACAGCTTTCTCACCCATTCAAATGAATGGGTGAGAAAGTCTCCTGCAGGTTTCCGTCTCCTGCCTGTGTTTTAGGCAGGAAACGGAAACCTAAGTACGGAGTGCCGGGCCGCAGATGTGAACGAGCCCTGATCAGGATAATTTGCTGGGACTTTCACTTCTCACTCTGCATTGATGGACTTCCAATTCTTTGGAAGTGGCCTTACAACCCTTCACAGACTGAAGGGCAGCAACAATTGCTTCTATAAAGTCATCACTAATGTCTTTCTTCCTTGGTGGTCACATTTGGTAATAATTAACCAAGGGCATTTTATTAGCAGCACCCGAAACGCCGGAATAGGCAGATCATCGACACAAACAACACGCTCATTATATGGCATCCCAGCGAGCTGCTGAGATGCCGTAACAATCACAGGCACGGCACGAGGAACAAGTTCAGCAGCAGGCCAGCTTGAGAGCTGCTGAATCGCTGGAGCAGGTGGATCGACACCAACAACATGCTCATAATATGGAGTCCCAGTGAGCTGCTGAGATGGCAGAACAATCACAGGCATGGCGCAAGAAACAAGTGCAGCGACAGGCCAGCTTGAGAGCTGCCGAAATGCCGGAGCAGGAGGATCATCGACGCCAACATCACACAGACGAAGTCGCGGGCAGAAGCTAGTGCACTATAATCAAAAATCTTTTCGGTGCTTGTACCTACTTCTGGCTGCTTCTGTGATCACAAATGGGATATTAATCACAGAAAGCAAACAGCTTACCTGACTGACCTCATAGAGTGCTCTCTTCCAGTGTCATACCTGCATGGTAGATGCTAGAATGCAGTGGGTCCCTGGATGTATTTGCCCTGTATTTGCAGTTCATTGTTCCTAGATGCCTTATATGGTGGTGATGTTTCTCAACTAATTATTTGCTCTTGTATAATCACTACTGGCAGAATTACATGTAAACAAATCAAACTAATTATAATGGATAGGGCGGAGGACAGAATGCTCCTCATTGTACATGCCCAAAACATCAAACAAAATGTGCTTCTGCCAAAATGGGAACATTAGCAGCAAAACACTGACAGGACACCATATATGAAGGGTTATACAGTCATAGAAACGGCTTCCTAGCAAGACACTGTAAATATTCAAATAATTTTAGATATTTTTACAGTGGATTTTTATATTATATATTTTATAATTGTGGGATATAGTAGGATGAGTGTAACGAACAGCACATCATGGACCCACCGTGCCAAGTAACTCTGAATTTGGGCCACTCCAAAGGGTGTTATGTAAGCAGTCTCCCTGGTTTTCACCCTTTAGCCTGCTGTATGTTGATCTGGTCTTTGCCATGTGAGGGCTACATGATCACTACCTCTTGGAGGGGCCTCTGTGTAGATGGCAGTTGATTCACAAATGTAGGCATCAAAGATGAAGCCAAAAAAGTCATACACGGAAATACAGCAGTGCAAGAATGATATCATAGGCAGAGTCAAGAATAAAGCTGAGGTCACAAAACAGAATGTCAGCCAGAATAAATTCAAAACCCTTGCTGCACCTGTTGCTCAATAGCAATGTAAAGGGCTGAGCAGGTTGAAATAGAGATGAGCTGCTTTGGATTGGGTGCACAAGAAGCAGCAGAAGGAGAAAAAAAAGCAGCAAAGTATATTTTGGGACATGGTATGCTGGCAAGCGTAGAGCACCGGTGTTACAATGGGGACTTTGTTTAGGTGAAGAAAATGTAGGTAAAGTTAGGATCTGGAAAAGTGAGGAGCCAAAAATGTTTGTGTTACAGACTTTATAGACACAAGTCAGAGCTGGAAGAAGTGGTCATGGTAGTGCAGTCCAGATGGAAGACACGGAAAATATGAACGATCACAGTCACAGATGTCACCTTTAAGTCATTACATTTTTCCTGTACTGCATTTACTTACGGCCTGTATAGATTTACTTAGGGCCAGTATATACTATGATATGGTCACTGTAAAGTGATAATATTGGTATAACTGGATTAGAGGCTCAATTGGATATGTTTGTCTCCTTTGCCAAACCCTTAGCTACACCTCTGTAATTAAGTTATGGGTATTGGAAATTGGCAATGCAAATAAAAATAATAATTTGAAAAAGGGGTTTTCCTCACTAAAAGTAGTAAAACATATAGAAATTACTATGCAATCATATAAACCTAGTGAATACATTTATCAGGTTATTGAAGGAGCATAGTGAATGGCGCAAAATTTATAGCATAAAAGTTAATAAAATAGAGATATCGATGCCAATATAGCGCTATTAAACACTACAACTTGTCCAATAAGAAGAAAAGCCCTCATATAGATACATGACCGAAAAATAAAAAAGTTATAGTTGTTTGGTATGTGGCGACGAAAGAATGCAAAAATTGATTTGGTTATTGAGGAATAAAAAAGGCTGGTCAGTAAGGGGTTAAATACTACACCAACAGGATGTCCACATGCGGGGTCATAACTAGAAAAGACTGGGCCCCATAGCAAACTACCCGCACATGGCATAGAGCGTCCGTTCCTGGCACCCCCTTTAGTGGTCTTCACACAGTAATACGCTCCCTTTGCTGGTCCCTGCATGGTATAAAACCCCATTTACACAGAGTATAATGTCCCACAGTGGCGCTTTCACCATGTACAGTATAATGTTTCAGAGTGGCCCCTCCACACAGTATAATGTCCTATAATGGCATTCATACAATATAATATCCCATAGTGGCCCCTCCACACAGCATAATATCTCACAGTAGCCCCTCCACACTGTATAGTGTCCCATAGTGACCCCTCCACCCAGTATAATGTCTCATAGTAGCCCCTATGGTGTTTGCAACAAATATTGCAAAGATTTTGAGTTTGTCACAGTTCACTGAGGCCTGTAATAGTCTCAGTGTTCACACTGGTGTATGTGATTTCATTGAAGAAGCTTGTAGTCCAGTGCCTGTCTCGGAGAGGTCAGTAACATCGTTTTTTTTTTATGTTTGATCAACTTTCCTGGGCCTCTGTTCATTATACGTTGCCTTCTGAAGATCCCCAGAGTATAAAATTAGCAGTTTCAATTCAGGTTGTTCAGTCCGAATTAAACTACACCATAAGTGTATGTATATTGTTGTAAGTATAGGCCTACACCTAAGAGTATATATCAGTGTTATCAATGATACATCTGATTCTGTTAACTGTGTTACAGGATCCTCATACCCTCAATTCCTGCCAACTGTGTCCTGTAAACTACTGGACACTAATCGGTACTAAATTGTCGCTATCCTCCTCATTACTAATAATCAAATAGTCACAATTCTGAAATTATTCTATGGTGGATAAGGGTGAGAGGGGCACAATTTATCTAACTACGGCGCTAACATGCTGTGTCCTGGTCCTGACAGTATCCCACAGATACAAAGCCAATACCAACAGGTTAAAACTCAATATGGGAGAGCCAGTGTTCTTACAATTAATACCCATTTTTCCCTCTTTATACATATAATGTATATTCTAATTTTTACTGAAAATTGAAAATGAATAAAATAATGATATTTAAATGTTAACAATAAAAAACTGTTAAATAAAAAAACATTTTGCATATAATGTCAAATCAGGATACTTTCTACAATTCAATAACATTTGACTCCAAGTGAAACAAAATAACTCCAAGCTAACACTGTTAATAATTACTAGTTTTCAGGAAAAAAAGAATTTGACAAACAGGAGACACGATGCAAAGAACCAAGAGTGCGTTATTATGTCAACCTTCCAACATGTCAGTATAATATTTAATTGGCTCTTCTTCAAACTCTCATACTACAATAAGCTAGGTGATTGTGACAAGTACACTGGGAACCAACCTATAATGAAACACTGTTCTGTTAGTCACTGTCAAGCTACATAGGGGACTGTAGACGTATAAACAATTATAATGAGTAAAAAAAAAAAACAGTCAATTATATTGACTACCTTTTATCTTCAGACAACACGTTAATATCTATAACATAGCAAAAGAAACATTCGCTGGTTTAATGCAGAAGATGCAATTGTGCTGTTTAATTTTAAATGAGTTCAGTGGATGTGAAATGTTGACAAAGCAGAAATTGCAAATACAGATTCACATATCTTCTCTGAAGAACACAAAAACAGAATCAAACATTATAGGGTGCTATCTATAACAAACAAAAAAAAAAAATCAATCATATGTAAACATCTTAAATATTACATATATTTTAAAATAAAAAAAAATTATATGTTTGATTAATTGATGTCTGTAAAGTGCTGCAGAATATATCCCTATATATCCCTATATAAGTAAGCAAATAAAATAAAATAAGCAAATAAATGTTGGCTTAACCTAAAAGAAATGAAATATCTGCCCTTTCATTGATCATAGCATTATCTCAAATATATTATGTTCTAATAACCTCCAGTGAGATTTAGATACATATTTTTGAGTAGTATCAACAGATATTTTATAATCTTTACGTTTACGGCTTTTTACTTTTGGTTTAATGCATATTTAAGCAGACAAACTAGGATAAATGAAAATGTGCACAGAGCAAATCAGGATATGTTTTAACAGCATCTGTCACCAAAATATTGTTTTACTGGGCATTTGGAGCAGCCATTTTGTAATTATTTGAACAAACATAGTTTAATCTATGCAAGGGATAGCCACTTTCACATAGTTACTATTTGGTCTGTATTTTACATATGTATTTGTAATACAAACCAAAAGTGGAACTTTCACAGAAAAAAAGTAGTAAAGAAAGATACACCCTGTGAGTTAGATCCCTTACTGGTTTTGCTTACAAATACTGATGCCACATACTGACCAAATACTGATCATATGAAAGTGACCTGCAAGCTTCCTGAATTTTATGTGAAGCATTACAGAAGATAAGGTTATTTATAATTGTGAAGCATTTTCTCTAATGTCAAGTGTTCAAAGGTGTCACAAAGACATTGTCAATATAGTGCAAATGTTTTGTTGTTTTTCCTTATTTTTAATAGTCAGAATTAGGTGTGGACCTTTAACAGTATAATGCTGAAATTAAAAATACTGATACTAAAGCAATTTTTTTGGATTGATCAAATCTTTGATGCACAGGACAAAAATGGTCTTTTAAATAATAGATCCTTTTTAAAGAACAAACAGTAGAAAAGAACCAAATTCTAGTTAAAGAGTTTCCACTCAGCAAACATGCATAGTACAAATATAAGCAAAAAAAAAAAAAAAATGATGACACAACCTAAAATTATGTTATCATTGACACAGCACAATATTATGAAATTTTCAGTTCTGGGAAGTCCTGACCTGTCCTGTAGCTGTTTTGTTACTTATGTGCAACATGTTAAATCAAGCTTAAAAAAGTAAAGTGCAGTTCTGTTCTACCTGCGTTTTCCAAGAATAGCCAATGGGAGTTTTAGTTTTGAGGACTACAGACTACAATACTACACAGTATCGAATATTTCTCAGTTCCCAGCATGTCTTCACGTGCTTCATTCCCTAGCATGGCTCCAGTCTCCTGAGACTCTAACAGGTGTCCACTCTCCTTCTTGGGCCCCAGCATGTTTTAATTTTTCTTCTCCATTCCAAGCATGGCTTCTATCACTTCATTCCCTAGCATTGCTTCATTTTCCTCAGTACCAGCTACTTTTTAGTTTCTAAAATTCTCTTTTACCAGCATTGCTCCCCAATCCTTCCCAGTATGGCTCAATTGTCCTTCTTAGACACAAGCAACACAACCCACCGGAGAGAAGCAGAGCATGGGAGTAGTTGTAGTTGTCAACAATGGCCAGGAGCACTTAACTGACTAATCCAGCCCTCCTCATTTGTTAGGGAAGGGGGGGGGGGGGGAAACTTGAGGGCACCTGTGTGTATCTGACGATTGTGGTCATTATGTGGCACTGCAGCATCATCATAGCTCTGCCCACAAGAAGTGGAACCCCAACATCATCACACTAACAGCACTTCAGAGAAGCTCCTAAACATATTGGGGAGGAGCATTTGAATAACAGCACTGTTCACCTACTCACGCCTCTTTTAAACTACCAGGTTCAAGGTAAGGAGTGTCACAGTACCAGCATGTGCCATTCCCCTAACTTCCTAACAGGAGGAGGACCAGACTATTAATCTCATGACTGACATCATCATGTAAACATGCTTACCATGCACACTTTCAGAAAAAAAACTTTCCAAGATCCAAAGACAGACACACGATTTCTGAATTCCTTGACATCTGTCTGAAAGCATTGGGCATGCACAGATTGTCTTTCTGCGCATGCCCAGTGAGGCTGGGTATTGAAAAATTTCAGTGTCTACGTAAGGATTGGAGTCAGGGTCAGGCAGTGCAAAGTGACACAGCTGGGAAAGCAACACTGTGCAACTAATGACAAAAGGGGTCGCAGGCCCTGCAGCTATAACTATGCTGTAATATCTGAGATGAGGCAGACCAATGCACTTCCTAATTGAAGTGCGCCTACCACGGCTCCTAACCTTCTATCCGGCGGCTAGGATAAGGGGAGAGGAGGCCCTGAAAATCCTAGGGACTGGAGTCACGGGGTCACACCTAAACAGAAAGCACAGTGTCAATGCAATGCAAAACGAAAGACTAAACAGCATGGAACCAGGGAGGACCACAAGTGCTAGCAAGACACAGAAGAGAGGGCGAGGTCAGACGAGCAAGAGGTCGAGCCAGGAGATATAATAAAGGTACCAAATCAAAAGACAAGGGATAGTCAAAAATACAAGCCGGGTAAATAAACCAAGAAAACAGACCGAATACAAACAGACAGGGAATCAGACTGAGCAGAGGAACCAGGAACCACAAAGTGAATGGCTGGCAAGGATCCATGCCTGGGTGGGGTTTAAATAGCAGCAGAGAACACACTTGATGGCTAATGACATGGAGACTGAAGGTAAGGAAAAGATTAACCCTTAATGACCTAAGCACACCCAATAGAACTCCTAACACGTCTCCCAGGGTGATGCCGCGCAGCAAGGAGACCGCGGCGACTCCGTATCCTGACAGTCTATTGGGAAGAGCTACTGAGCACACACAGGGCGTCTTCTCCACACATGCTCTGTGAAACTTATTGAGATTATGCATTTAATTCCAACAGACACTGAAAGTTTTCAATACCCGGGCTCACTGGGCATGCGCGGAAAAGATAATCCGCGCATGTCCAGTGTTTTCAGACAGACGCCGAGGAAATAAGATATATAAGGTATGTTTTAAATTGTATATGCATTTATATGTATATATGAGCTTTGTCATCAGAATCAGGATGTGCATAAGATGTTGTATTTGAACATTAAGTAAGTCAATTTCCTGTGGACCTCCCATTGGGAGTTGTTTACAAGCCCTGCTTTCCTATATAAAGTCAGGGTCTATGACTACTGTTATTCCAACATTTTCTGCACTTGATGAAGGAGTAGTGTGACCCCAAAACACATTGTGTGTCTGTCTTTTGATCCTGGAAT
Source organism: Leptodactylus fuscus (assembly GCF_031893055.1). Lineage (NCBI taxonomy): Eukaryota > Metazoa > Chordata > Amphibia > Anura > Leptodactylidae > Leptodactylus > Leptodactylus fuscus. Next base: position 116,695,135 of record NC_134269.1, read on the forward strand.
AAAAGTATCCTGGCTAAGCACAGTTACATCCGCTTGGATTTGAATTTGGTCCGACAATTTGCAACTACAGACATTGTCTATGTTTTTAAAATGCCTGTTTAGTATCAGCACTTTACATAAATGCAACAAACCTTGACAGTAGCTCCTGGAAAGAAAAGCCAATTTCCAGTGTCCATTGGATCAAGATTATCTTCTAAAATAACCTGCTTATGTGCAGCATTGATTATAAGTATATTGTCCAGTGCCCAGCATGCTTCATACACATCATCTGCCTGGGTCGTCTCTTGCGCCCATCGGAACCACACATTGTCGCTTTTTGCTTCATAGGGAAGGTAGATAATGTGGATGATTGTACTGACATTCGAAGGAGCACTGAAAAAATAAATATATCACATATAAACAAATTTTCTTGAAAATTAATATAATCCAGATAGTATTTAATGTACAGTAGTTATACCAAAAATATAATAGTAAGTTTCATAAGCAATTCATTATTTTTCTGTAGGTAAAGATGTAGCCATCTTCATATTGTAACTAATAACTTGCTACACCATAATACATCACAGTCAAAGCCATTGAAAGCAATGGAAACAAGTCAAAGTTAAGTAACTAGCAAGTGTACAGTTAATATGATAAAAATAAGGCTACATCTGTATCTTAATGAAATTACACATGAAAATGTCCCTTGAACAAATATACAGGTGTTTTGGAAGCTCCAAGTCTATACATATTAAAAATATTACAATAATGATGCAATGCAGAGATGCAAATCAGCTTGCTAGCAAGCACATTGGGAGTGGTCCCTATTTCCCAAATTCGCCTAAAGACAGTTGCAAATACAAAGGTCTCCTTTGTTGCCTGTCTCCCTTGTTGATATAAGAAACACTCACTGACTGATTGCAGTGATGTGTTGCTATGTGATTGGTTGCTATGTTTGTTAAATGATGAAACAATTTAGAGTAATAACTAAAATTGTTCCCCAAGGCAACCACTAAGATCACTATTTTCCTTTGTAACTTGCAACAAATCATTTCCCAATTCGACCCCATCCCACAACAAAGAGATTAGCCTCCTATCTCCAATACTAATCTATGATGTCTCTGCCAACCAGTCTGACCAACAGTCACGGAGACACATCAGCCAACCAGGTCTTTATACATGCGGGTACCCTGAAAGAGAATCCATGGGGTCCAAGCCTCCATGTAGGCCTTTCGTGCTTCACGCAAGGACACAGTGATGTCCTCCATTACCCTGATGTCTACCACCTTGCAGAGCCAGTGGCGGAAAGAGGGAGGATTGGAGGATTTCCAAAGGGCAAGGACACATGCCCGGGCGGCTGTGATTACATGTCGGAGGGCAGACCTGGGGTATGTGCAGAGGGGGAGATCCGAAAGATGCAGCAGGAAGAGGGCTAGGGAGAAAGGGAGAGAGAACTGGAAGACCTGACAAGCCACTCTGGACGCCTTCCCCGAAGGTCCGGAGAATGGCGCATTCCCAGAAAATGTGCAGGAGGGTCCCCTCCTCTGAACCACAGTGCCAGCAGAGGGGGAAGGCAGACGGGAAGATGCGATGCAATTTCACCGGCACATGGTACCACCGTGTCAAAAGTTTATAGCCCGCCTCATGGTATTTACTAGCAATCGAGCTTTTGTGGGCAAATTTGAGGATCCTGGTACATTGTGAATCAGTGAAAGACATGTTAAGGTCAGATTCCCGCTTAGACAGAAAGGGAGGAGGGTAGACCAGCATCATGTAAAATTCGGAAAGAGAGTGTCGCAAAGGGCCAGTGCCAGAGCAGACCTCCTCAAACCGCGTGAGTGGCCTGTCAAAATCAGGAGTCTTAGGGAGGGAAGCCAGAAAATAAGATATGACATGACCTAAAAGGACCAGGGGAAAGACCCGCTGGGAAGGCCGGGTTGCCCAGGATTGGAAATAGAGGGGAGGGGGAAGGGGAGAGCTTGACTCTAGAAAAAAGTGATCTACACACACGGAGGGTAGGTCCGATTGTGGGATGAGAACGCAGAGTGGCTGGATAGGGATCATCCAACCATGGAAGCATACTCTGCGGGGTACCATAGAAGGAACTTTCAAGGGTGACCCACTGTTTGAAGGGGGAGTGGTGGCTCTAATCCAAAACTCTCTGGATCATAAGGCTTCATAGTATTTATGAGTGTCAGGGAGTCCCAGACCACCCCATTGTTTAGGCAGCATCAGAATAGAGCGGGCCAGCCTAGGGCACTTACCCTGCCAAATGAATTTCAGCAAATCGCTATATAACAGTTTGAAAAACCCAGGAGGGACATGAATGGGTAGGGTCTGAAGGAGATACTATAGCCACGGCATTATGTTCATCTTATAGATGGCGCAACGCCCACACCACGTGTACATCTTCCTAGACACCGACTCAAATTGGATCGGATAGCACGAAGGAGGGGTAAGTGATTGTTATCGTAGAGCGCCCCCAGGTCGCCCGAGATCCACACCCCCAGAAACTTGATGGCCGAGCCGGTCCACTTAAAAGGGAAGGAGGATTCCAGAAGGGACTGAAGGTGTCCTGGAAGCGAGACATTCAGCGCCTCGGATTTCTGAAAGTTAATTTGAAAATTCAAGAGGCAGTGGAAGGTATCCAGCCCAGACATCAAGGCCAGAAGAGAGGCTGCCGGGTCCCAGAGGAAGAACAAGAGATCATCGGCATACGCTGCAATCTTCGGATTAGATTATTCAACCTGCATACTCTAATTGAATTGGTACAGGGTCAAGGACCAGTGATCTTTTGGAGGTAATGTCATCACAGGTCTTGCAGCCTTTCTAGTCATGGAGACTGCACTGAAAATACAAAGCTAGCATTAACAGTGCAGTTTCTGCTTTAGAGTCTCTATTTTGTGCTGATGCCTACACTGGCAGGCATTTGTATCCCAACACTTGGTTAACCACAGTTCACAGTTTGAGAAGCACTGCACTAAAGCGCTGGTTCATAAGGACCTGAGGGTGTTTTTGTGCCCCAAATAGACCTGACAGGTTCCTCTTTTAAAGAGCCTAAGGTGCCTAAGTACCTGTAGGACAATTCTGTATTTGAAGGTATAATGTATGTCAGACAAACAAAAATACTGTATTAATAACAATATTCATAGTATTAATAGTTAACATACCTGATTCTCTCTAGTGGCATCCAATTGGTAGCATTGCCCTTGGCATAGGAAACAACAATACCAGGATCAGAATAGCTGAATCGGCATAAACCTGACCCTGTAAGATGAAACATATTAAAAAATGTTATACTGTGACTAAGGGCATTCATTACTTCTGTAATAACCACAAAAGGCAAGTGACCCCAACACAAAATGCCCATTTTTTTTATAAGTAAAATTACTAAATCAATAATGAAATGCCATTTGAGCTGTTGCTGAAAGTAACCAACAGATTTATCCATGCTTAAGATGCCAGGGTTGATATAAAAGTGATTAATCACAGCTGAGCGGTGTAACATATTTTAGATTTCCCTAGGGAGCAATATGAATGATACACACTTTGTAAGGATGTATATGTTACTGACATATGACCTAAATATTACTGACAGCAAAATCAATACATTGTGATTCTTCGTAGTACCTTTAAATATACACGCATTACTTTAAACAGAATTAATAACTATATGGTAAAACTGAAAATACTTTAAAAGGTCAAAAGCAGAGAAGCAATAAGATGTAGCAGTATGAAAATAATGATATACTCAGATTATTTTACGCATCAATCTAATATGAAAGTCATTTGCACACATTGATCACTTGTAATTTAAATATGATACCATTTATTAAGAGATATTTACATTTTTGTTCACTAGATGGTGCCTTGCTAAAATCTAATAAAGATAAATCCTACATCACATTAGTACAGGGCAGATGTTTGCATAATTACATTAAGAGTTTAATATGCCTACTGAATTTCTCAAGGTCGGAAAGGCAGTAGTTTATACAGTACTGTTTGGCAGTACTAGACATACATCGTAATCTGCTTCTTTTCAAATGTATCTTTGATAAGTTTAAGAGAAACACCAATGTCATTTATGTTTGAAACAAAACTAAGGAATTCATTTATTTTGCTTACTTACAAAGCACCAACATAGTCCACAGCATTGTAAAGATATTGTCAACACTCACTGTCCCAAGTAGTGCTCTTCAACTAAATTCCCTATCAGTATGTCTTTGGTGTGGCGTAGGAAACCCATTCAAACACTGGGAAAACATGCAAACTCCTTGTAGATGTTGTCTTTGGCTGGCTTCAAACCCAGGACTCCATTGCTCCAGTGCTAACCACTGCATCACCATGATTCTCATTACTCTTTGTTCTGTTGCTTGAAGTCATAGCAATTTAACCTATTCCTGCCCTGTAATGGCATGTTGGAGTGGTGGCGTGCTTTACATTACTCTGTCCCATGTTGGTATTGTGCTCAGTGATGTAACGCTTGAATGCAGCTGCTCAGCAATGGAGACCCATGCATGAAGCTTTTGGGCACACAACTTTTTGTTTAAGTTAAAGTAAAATTTCCCTGGTGGCAGTTATAGCAAAAAAAAAAAAAAAAAAGGCTATGTGGACCTTTGTGCTTCTCTGTTGTAAAACAGTGGCTAATGGTCTCTTTGCTCGACCATTACTGTTTCAGCCAATCAGTAAGGCTTGTGACTGACTAAAGCTGTAGTGATATCATCCTGCTGTGCCAGCAACAGGAATTGGCCAGAAGAACCAAAGTGGCCACTCAACACAGGAGCGAAGAGGGATAAGTATAAATATTTTTTGTTTTTATGGCTGCTCCTGCTCCACAGAAAAAGTGTATTTTTCCCAGATAACTCAGTTAATGCCAGAGGAGGTTTGGAACTTTGCTGGTGTTGAATCTCCAGAGCATTAGCTACTTTAACGCACTTTGCGCTTCAAAACTCGACGACTGCACTCTGCAACTATGTGTGGTCTGCAAAGATTTGTAAAGGCCAATTTCATGGCCTACATGAATCATTAATAGGGCTGTCCCAATATTTTTTCACATATATAAAAATATTTCTTATATACAGTAGATAGAAATTTCAGATTGCTGCAATGATTATTGGTGTAGTTTGATTAGACACTGGGTCTTACCACAAGAGGGTGAAAAAGTGTTTCCCCGCTGCCCTAGAAAATGGCTCTTAGAGGTTACATTTGGGTAGTGTACTTTTTGGTGACACATTCTTGACTGCTACACATGCCTCTATGATGCACTCAAAGACCTTTAATGCCGGTGACGATGCAGAGGGCACATTATTAGACTGAGCGCAGCAGGATGATTGTTTCTATGAACTGCTCACCATCTAGACCAGGAATCAGCAACCTTTGGCACTCCAACTGCTCTGAAACTACAACTCCCAACATGCTCCCTTCACTTCCATGGGAGTTCCAAGAACAGCAGAGAAGTATGCATGCTGGAAGTTGTAGTTTGACAACAGCTGGAGTGCTGAAGGTTGTCTATCCCTGATCTAGACCATTCTGCTCTAACTCTCAGGAGATGTTGGAAGTGGATATCTGAGGGCACACATAAACAGTGAACAGGCTCAGAGGGGCCAGACAGACAGTAATGAGAATTATTTGATTCGATGACAGTGGTGTTGTTTATAAGAAATCTGGACTGGTATGGATTGGAGCTGTATCATCTTTAGCTACAAATCCATGTTCTGTTAGAGATCTAATGGGGTTCAATTGGGTTCAAATATGGCGGCCTTGCATTGAGCACTTTAATCCTGACTTTGCTGTAGAGCTCCAACTGCTGGTGTGAAGATATATTTCACAGAAAGTCACCCCTAGTAGTGATACAAAGGACAGTAACAGCTCAACAATATGTGCAGGGAATCCTGCACTATATGTGTTACCTCTTATGGCAGGGAGTCCAAATGGATTTATTCAGCAGGATAATGATTATCACACAGAAAGGGTTTCTCAGGAATGTTCGCCAGACTGCAACACTTCCTTGACCTTTCCATTTGCTAGATTTATTGTCAATTGAGCATTTATGGGACCAGCTGGGATGCCAGCCTTGGTAACTTACAAGAATGCAGATTCTACAAAACCTGAACAAGTCCAACTGTATCTTATCTTGTGTTCAGCCTAAAGGCAGCTCAACAACGTACTAGAGTCCGTACTGTACAGTTTTCTCCAATAACCTTTGACTTTAATGTTGTAATGTGTCTATCTATCTATCTATCTATCTATCTATCTATCTATCTATCTATCTATCTAGATCATCATTGCATCATGTCATCATTACATTCACACATATAAAGTTTAGATTCCAACAACTCCTTCTTGGTATATTATTTTGTTTTGTCAATGAGTCTATCTATCTATCTATCTATCTATCTATCTATCTATCTATCTATCTATCTATCTATCTATCCATGTATAGATATTGAACAACCAGTTGAGGATGGTAGTGATATCAATTTATAATTATTTTGAGCCCATCTGCTTTCAATGCCTGTGTTCCTGTGAACATCTGCTGTCCATCTTTTTACCATTCCCCACACCAGGGCTCCAAATTTTAATCATATTCATTTATTTTACTTAGAAGAGTCACGTTCAGAACCAATCAACCTCATCCTTAGTACGTCAAATACATTCATTCAGCATGAAAGATGAAGCTAAACATGATGCTGTACTGTAGAATGAATAGTCACATAATGAGAGGAAGATTAAGACATCTCCCACTATTTTAATTACCAAAATTCTGCATCACTGCAAAACCACCATTAGTTATTTCAAACAATACATTTTTCACTAAGACAGTAAAAGTGAAAGTCACCAGTGTTTTCTTGTCACATATTTTGAACAAGAATATTAAAAAGAGTACGGTATTTTTTTTAGTTTATTTTATATGATGCCTTTTCTTATGTGATATAATTTTCATAAGGAAAAATATCTTTGTACCATGTTAGGCAGTGGATATGAAATAAAAACTTTTGGAGAAGTCTTCTGTAATTAATACCTTTATTAATGGCTAACTTAAAAAAATGATGACATATTGCAAGCTTTTGGGAACTACTAGAATGGTCCCTTCAGATACCAGCCTGATGAAGGGACCATTCTAGTAGTTCCCGAAAGCTTGCAATATGCCATAATTTTTTTAAAGGGATTCTACCAATAAAACCTTTTTTTGTGGATATGCAAATCTTTTTACTGATATGCAAATCTTGCAGCGATCGGGGCGGGCCCCAGTGCTCAAACAGCGATGGGGGAGTCCCAACCGCTGCCAGAGAAGTGTCTCTAAGCGCCGCCTCCTTCTTCGTCCGCAGCGTCATCTTCAATGTCTTCTTCTGTCCGTAACTTCTAGGCTTCGGGCCTTGGGCAGAGCAGGCTGCGCGGGTGCACAGGTCACGGGAAACTGGCCGCTTGCACAGTATTGTTAGCGCGTGGCCTGTGCGCCTGCGCAGTCTGCTTTGCTCTCCTAGAAGTTACGAGCTTACGCCAGAAGAAAACATTGAAGATGACGCTGCAGACAAAGAAGGAGGCGGTGCTGGAGACACTTCTCTAACAGTGGTGCGGACGGCCCCATCGCTGTTTGAGCGCTGGGGCCCGCCCCCATCGCTGTGAGAGAACTCATTTGCATACCAGTAAAAAACAGTATTTCTAAGAAACGGCGCAGCGGAGACCACGTCTAAAGGTAAGAGATGAATAGCCTTTCTAAAGGCTATTCCAACGTCTTATCCACAAAAAATAAAGATTTTAATGGTAGAATCCCTTTAAGTTAGCCATTAATAAAGGTATCAACTACAGAAGACTTCTCCCAAAAAATTTTATTTTGTAATTTTCATGATGTGACATTACTAACTCATCAGAAAAAATAGTAGGGAAGTTGAGAAATATAAGGATTTTAGAAGGCTTACAGAACTTTTATATATTTTCAAGAAAATTTCCAAAATCCATGGACCTACAGCACTGCAAGACTAAATTAAATGTGAAATAGAAGCTACAAAATAAGAATGCTTTCAAAAACAGTGTAAAAAAGGATGTCCGAACCATTTTTATTATTTATTAGGGCTGCTGAAGAGGCCATACACATACAAAAACCCTTTTCTCTTCTCCCCAAACCTCTGTTTCGAGCAGCAGTCCAATCTTTTGTATGCAAGTACCCTGGCTGACCTTCCCCAGTGATGTCCCAGGTATACTACTACAGGTGACCACTGCCACCAACCACAGGCCTCAGCAGTGTAGACTTCTTCACAAACTGTATGACCACTTCACAAACTGGTGACCACTGAGGCCTGTGATTGGCTGCAAACAGCTGCTGGAGATGGAGGCCCAAGGAGAGGTGAATAAAGTTTATTTTTGTTCATGGCCTCAGCAGTCCTATTAAATAATTTTAAAAAAGTCAGACAAATCTTTTAATAGTTCATTTTTGTTCATTAGTAAAATTAAGTGAATGATCAAAAGAAAAATCTAAATCACATCAATATTTGATATGACTAGTTGCACCAAATTTTTGAAGGAACTTGTTCCAAACATCTTGGAGATCTAACCACAAATCTTCTGTGGACGTAGGCTTGCTCAGATCCTTCTGTTTCTTCATATAATCTTAGAAAGATTTAATGATGCTGGGATAAGTAATTGTGGGGGCCTTATGTAGAAGGAAGGGACTGATTTTTTTTCACATTATACGCAATCTCTTCTGCGTTTAATACTCATTTGATGGAATCTTCTGTAGTATATATTGCTGTATATTCTTGATGTATATATGAACTTGGTTAATTACTAGAGTTGAGCGAGTACTGTTTGGATCAGCCGATCCGAACAGCATGCATGCATTGAAATCAATGCACGCAGCCGACACGCGGGGGGTTAAGCGGCCGGCTGCCGTCAAACCGGAAGCACCAGGTGCACCATTCATTTCAATGCGTGCGTGCTGTTCGAATCGGCTGATCCGAACAGTACTCACTCATCTCTATTAATTACTTAACGTCCATCCTTCTTTACTCTGTATTATAATTTCTTCATTTCTTCTGTCATTTTGTGCAGGAGTTTGAGTTCCATTAGTGACAACAATATCGTTATGGCTCTCGATGGCTGTAAAATGTGTTGTATACTACATCTATGGCAAAATCGCATAAATGGTGATTATTTCTACACCGATAATATTAAAGGGATTCTATAACTGGAAAAACGTATTTTTTCACTAACAGCATGTCGGAATAGCCTTTGGAAAGGATATTCTTCTCCTACCTTTATTTTTCGGCTCCCTGTCGCGGTTTTTGCGATTTTTCTTCTTCCTTCTTTATTAAAATTAGTTTTCATAAAGCACAAGGGGCGTCTGCTGTGCTCAAAGCACAGGCTCCTGAGAAGATCCAGTGCCGCCCCTGTCTTCTTGTGCTGACGCCTCTCCGCAACGTCAGCACCTGACGATTGTGTCTTCGGGATTCAAATTAATTTTTATGAAAACTGATTTGAAGAAAGGAGAAAAATCTCAAAAACGGCGATGAGAAGAAAAATAAAGTTAGGAGAAGAATAGCCTTTGTAAAGGCTATTCCGACGTGCTGTTAGTGAAAAAAACATTTTTCCAATGATAGAATCCCTTTAACATCTTTAGGACAGTAATATATATCTTAGTTTTGGATCCAGTGCCTTTTTGTTTTATCATTTTTTAATTTTTAGTGACTATTTATGCATGAACATATATATTTAACCACATGAGGACCATCGGCCGTAAAATTATGGCCAGCGATCCTGGTCTCTGAAGTCCGGCCAATTGTAAAGATACGGCCAGTCTTCAGAGACCCCCTGGATGGGGAATGAGAGCGGGTGTTAGCTGTTATTAACAGCAACACCTGCCTTGATAACGTCCGGTTGGAGCAGATCAGTCCGAGACAGGGACATCCACGAACCAGCCTATGACAATGGTCCCGCAAGGAGTGACAACTAAAGATCAAGCTAGCAGCCCGAAATACAAATTAGTAAGGCCATACGAAGGCGCACGGCCCTACAGAGGGGCAACCATGGCAAGCAACAACATATTTCAGTTTTAATGAAAACTCAGATATTCTGTAAGCATCTCACATGAATGAAAACATAAGGGAGCTGAAATTTAGAAATTAAATTTTTTTGAATAGTACATTCTTTTAGCCCTCAAACGTCAATATTTACATGGGTTAAAAGGGGAAAATGCATCCCTCACTTTATTAAGAAATTTCTGTGGAGTACATACCTCACATGTGGATGTAAAATGCTTTTTGGGAACACAGCAGGTCACAGAAGGGAAGAAACGCCATTGAGCTTTTGGAGGGCAGTTTTTGCTGAAATGATTTTCAGGTGCCATGATGTGTTTGCTGAGCCCCTGAGGTATTAAAATAGTGGAAACTCCCATCAAATCACTCCTTGAGAAATTTATAAAGGAGTATGGAGATCATTTTGGCCTTATATGTGTTTCATATATCTTATGAAAAATGGGAGGTGAAAATTAAAAATCTATTTTTTTTTTTTATAAAAAATTGATTGATCCCCATATTTTTCACTAACAATCTTTCAAGGAATTTATCAAGCATTATAATGAGCATTTTGACCCCACAAGTATGTAATAGATTTTATTAACATGTTTGAGCACACAATGGGGACTGAAAGTGATAGAGTTCTATTTAGCTTCTGGAGGTCGCTAAATAGATCTTAAAAAACTTAATTTTGTTGAAATTGTTTTCAGGTGCTATATAGTATTTGAAAACCCACTTAAGGCTAAGGCCCCACGGGCCAGAACCACCACGCTAAAGCGCTGCTGGAACAACTGCGGCGTGAACGCATTGCGGTTCTTCCCTCAGCACTTTGAACAGAAAGTTCACTGAGTTTTCCTCCACAGACTTTTTGTTACAGTTATATCTATGGGAATGCCACCGGCGTTTCTGTAAATATAATTGACATGCTGCGATTTTCAAAATTGCAACGGTTTTGTAAATTTTTTCCGCAAAGTGGCATGGGATTCGCATGAATCCCATCCACTTTGCAAGTACTGTAAAACGCTGCGATTTTTACCGGCCAAATCACAGCATTTCCGGCCCGTGGGGACCCGGCCTTAGGCTAAGACCTCATGTAGCGGGCTGAATCAAAAAAGTGCTGCGAGAAAAACATGGCGTCAACGCATCACAGTTTTCTGCAGTTCTTTCACAGAAAGTCCGCTGAGGAAACCTCTGTGGACTTTCTACTTCCATTATACCTGTATGAAATCTGCTGGCATTTCTGTAGGTATAATTGACATGCTGCGATTTCCAAAATCTTGCCAGTTTTGGAATTCGCAGCATGTCCGCTATGGGTATTTTCCACAATGTGTGAATGGGATTCAGTAAAATCCAATTAACTTTGCAGGGACTGTAAAACACGTGTTTTTTTTTTTTTTTTTCTGCTGTGTTTCCAAGTGGCCAAACTGTGGTTTTTACACCACATGGGATCCTGGCTCAAACATTGCGAAAACACGGTGTTTTTTGCTGCAGCATGTCAATTACCAGCAGAAACACAGACCTTTTCCTTACAGGTATAATAAGAGCAGTAAGTCCAAGGAGAAAATCTCAGCAAAAATGCAATGAAAAACGCTGCAGAAAAAACGCTGAATTTTGGCTGTGGTTTTTTTCACAGATTTTTTTTGTTGTGCTTTGCTACATGGGTCCTTAGCCTCAAGGCTGAGGCCCCACGTTGCATAAATGTGGCTCTTTTTATTCAGATTTTGCTATGTTTTTTTGAGTAAAAGGAATGGGAAATATATAGGAAGTACTTATACTTCTACCTTCTGCTCAATCAATTCCTGGCTTTGGCTCAAAAAGTGCAGCAAAATGTGCAACAAAAATGCTGCATTTCTGAAACGTGATGCCTTAGCTTAAATGATCCAATTTTGAAAACAGCAACCCTTTAGGCTAAGGTGCCACGTAGAGGGCTGAAGCCAAAAAAGTGCTGTGGGAAAATCTTTCCTCTGCAGGAAAAGTTATCCTCTATGGACTTTCTGCTTGAATTATACTGCTAGGGTAACTGTGGTTTTTTTGCAACACAATATCACTTTAGCCTCAAATTTTTCATGTTCTTAAATGAAAATACACCGCAAAATTTGTTATGAAATTTCTCCTGAGTAACTTATTACCCTATACGTGGATGAAAACTTCTATTTGGGCACATGGAAAGAGGCTAAATAGGAGATGCACCATTAGGCTTTTTGGCTGCGGTGGAAATATTGCAGAAAAAAAAAAAAAGCTGTATTTTACATTACCTGCAAAGTGGATGGGATTCTAGAAATCTGCAGTGGAAGTGCTGCAATTTTAAAAATGGTTGCGATAACACTGCGTATTGGTCATGGCGTTTTACAGTACCTGCAAAGTGGACGAGATTCTGACCAATATCATCCACACATTGCAGAATAATATCTGCAGAGGGAATGCTGCAATTTCAAAAACCATTTTGTTTTTGTAAATCGCAACAATTATACCTACAGAACCGCTGGAGGTTTCCATATAGGTATACTAGAGGCAGAATGTACGCAGAGGACAACTCTGCAGAGTTTGTGTGAAAAATGCTTTGGAAAAATTGCAATGTATTTTCAGCTGACTACAGAGATGATTTTCAAAAAATAATTTTTCCAGATATGTGCCATTTCGGTGCTGAATATCTCACGCCCAGCTTGTGCCACTGTGAAATGTCAATTCTCTCGCTAATATGCTATTTTTTCCATACACTAGAAACACCCTGATCTTTTGCCTGGGAATATAACAGGACTAAACTGCACTGGTGGGCAACTTTGGAGGTTCTGATGTGAAATTAAAAAGAAAATAAATTAAACCCTGAGATACGACCCCTGTTTAATAACTACACTTGTCAAAGACTTTCTCAAGGAGAATATCTGATCACTTTGACACCAGGAGTGCTTTCCAAAAATCACTGTAGAACGTGAAAATTTAAATTTTTAAAGAAATATGTCATGTAGGTGCCCAATGTTTTATGCCCACTTTGTGCCAACAGAGTCTTGCGCTATTAAAAGTTTCAAGTGGGTTATCATGCGTACAACAAAGTTGTATATGTGGGCGTACACAACTGGGCTTAGGAGAAAGGAGCACTTTGCTTTTTTGCTTTTGGTGTGAAAATTTAGAGAAGTTAGAAGGACAAGTTTTTGGATGTCATGTTCCTTTTGCAGAGCCACAGAGGAGCCATTAATGTGGAATTCCCTAACATATAACCCTTAACAAATATATCAAGAGGTCTAGCGAGCAGTTTTGCACTTAAGTGTTTATAATTATTTTATTTAATAGAAATTAATAAATGATTGATAAATGAAAAGTGAGAATTGCAATTTTCATAGTGCATCAAAAAAGTTCACACTAGCGTTTGGATCTCTGAACCCTATTTGCTTAAAAAGTGGTTACCTGTAGAAACCCACAGATCCCATAGACTATAATGGGGTCCGATGAGTTTTCGCTCGAAATCGGCAGAGACTGAAGTCCTGCTTGCAGGACTTTTCTCTCTACATATTTTAAGCAGAATAAGGAACAGAGTCCTCAAATGGTCACCCAATGCTATTGTGTCCAGAGCATTACACAGCATATCTTGGATACAGCAGCTTTTAGACTGTGCATATGTTGGCAGCAGCTGAGCACAACATATTGTATGCTAAAATGCCGTATTTCTGGAAAAATTGCAATTTTCGCTTTTCACCATCTGCTGTGCATTCATTTCTGGATAATAAATTAATGACGGGAGTAAGGCTAGTTGCAGACAACTGTTTGTATTTTGCGGTCAGCAAATTAGAAATGAATCTTCAGTTTTTGCGGACAGGGTATCTTCAATGTGTGCTCAATGTTTCTTCAGCATCATTGAAGTAGGTCCGCAAAAACTGAAGATTGTCTTCAGTGTGCCATCAGTATGTGATCCTAGTTTGTGGATCCACCAAAAAATAAAAAACAGGAGACATCCAATGATATTCCTAGCTTGTCCAAAAAAACGGACGGCACACTGATGACACACTGAGTACATCAGAGTGCCATCCTAGGTTGTTAGTGTATCGTAGGTTCCTATGGATAAGTCCATTTCACAAACACTGAACATTTAGTCAGCCACAGCCAAAAAAAAAAAGCTGCAGAAAAGACTGTGACAGAAACACATCACATTTTTTCTGCGTTTTTTAACAGAAAGTCTGCAGACTTCTCATCTGCGGACTTTCTGCTCTATTATACATATAAGGAAATTGCCAGTGTTTCTGTAGGTATAATTGAGATTCTGCAATTTACAAAAGTGTAAGCGTTTTTGAATTCACAGCTTTTCCAGTGCAGATTTTTTTCTGCAATGTGTGGATGGGATTAGATAGAATCTTATCCACTTTGCAGGTGATGTAAAATGAAGTGTTTTTTTTTTTCCCGTGGCTACAGCAACCAAATATTGCTTTTTAGCAACATGGAGCACTGCCTAAGGCCTACATATGTTTTTTATTTTTGTGGTAATGGGCCTTTTTTACTAGTTTTATTAATTCATTAATTTAATTTTTCTTAACACTTTTTTTTTTTAAAATCAGGACTTCATCATTTGCAGTCATCTCCAATACTCATATATCGAGCTGCTAGGGAGGGCCTGGGGTCACTTATTAGACCCTGAACTGCCATAGAAATAGGCAACCCCAAAGGCAGTGTGGGGTGAGCTAACTATAGAATTTAAGGGGTTAAAAAGCAATTGGCACTATGTCCACCCTATCTGAGTGCTAGCACAGGATGTCTACTGTATTGTACTGCTGACACCCACTCTCCAAGGCACTCACTAAGCTCCTGAGCCTATGAGTCTTTACAGGGTTAATGAGTAGAACATCTTACTTTGCATTTCCAATGTAAGCTAATGGCCATAAAACTGAAAAACCTCTAGTTTAAAGGCATAGTAAAATATGCCACTTGGCTAAAATGCATAGTAAAATATTGCAGTTTTATCAATATGCAAATTAAAATCTTTAGGCAACAAGGACGTTGCCTTTGCTCTAAACAGGTACACAGCAATTCCCTCATTGATCTAAAGACCTTATTTACATATTGACAAAAAACAAACACACTGTGATATCTCAAGAAATGAAGTACCAATTCACATGGGGGAAACACAAGTTGATTCAGCTGACCCTAAATTATCTATCAGCAAAGCTAGGTTGGTAAGATGGGTTCTGATGAAAGACGTCCTTTAACACGCTTATGACATAGAATGATAGACTTACCTATAGAAAACTGTAACACGGATGCTGTAGTTGTGTTAAGGCTAGTTGTTATCTAAAACAAAAAGACATCACAGTAAAAAAACCATGATATTTAAATATATAAACTACAAACATGACATCAAAGGAACAACAAAATCATGAAAAACAGACCAAGTTCCTTCTGTATGGGTCACAAAGATAAAAATGTATTTCTAAATCAGAACAATGGACAGAACAATGGCACAAAGATTAAAAGTATGTAACATATAACCCTACAGTGAGTAACTAGTTGCATATGTAACTTTCAAGGATTGCTAAAAATGTAATGGAAAAAGGGGGAGGCGCCAAACTGAGTATAAACAGTGAAAATCATGAATATAAAGACAGTGAAGTGATATACCCAAGGTAAGTAAGCTAAAAGTAGTAATGCCGCTATAACATGAAATGATTTCTAAGTCTCAATGTAAGTACACAGCGAGTATATAATAAACAGCATAAATTCAGACATAGCAAAATGTTAGAGTCATAAGAACACATACCCATAATGACCGTGCAACAAGGGACCAGAACCAGGGGAAACCCTACCCCAACGCGCGTTTCGGCGCAGCCTTCTTCTGGGGCCGCCCCCTTTTTCCATTACATGTTTAGCAATCCTTGAACGTTACATATGCAACTAGTTACTCACTGTAGGGTTATATGTTACATACTTTTATTCTTTGTGCCGCACATTTATTCTCATAGCCTTTATTTATAACTTATATGCATGATCTACTTTCCATACCCTGTTATTTATTACGGATCAGTACCAGAACAGGATTCCCCTTTTTCTGTTGGTAGCTATCCTCCCTATTTTTAACTTTTTCATTAATAAAGGTATTATGTTTTATCTCTCATTCATGTGGAGTATTCCTTTCAGTTTTCTTTGTTTTCTATTTAAATATATTTAGACTCTATGGATTACAATTACAGTATTTGCATTAGAGCTGTCTCTCATTTCAAGTCATGCAAAGAAGAGTGTTTTATTCACTTAGCAGCTTTTTATTCCACACCAGTCAATATAGAAGGTTTTTGTTGAATGAGAGCAAGCAGACATCATAAAAAACATGAGGGATACATCTATAATGGTAAATGTTTTCAGCCCCTACTAAGTGTAGCTTGCTGAAGGATTTATCATAGAGTTCCTTTGGAGCTGTAAAATTTATCTTTAGCAAGGATGGTCATTGCAGGGTTAAACAGATCCCTGGTCATTTGTTATTGGATCATTGATAACATTACCACTATTTTAGTAACTTTAGTAAGATGGCAAAAACTTTTAGTTTAGTATAGATAGGAAAGCAACCTAAGGCTCCGTTCCCACGGAGTAACACGACACGCATTCAGACACGTATACACGTGTCAGAGTGTGAGCGCATAAAACAGATCCCATTCACTTCAATGTGTGCCGGCTCACGCACATTACACATTGAAATCAATGGGTTAAAAAGCCTGCCATTGATTTCAATGTGTAGCACCCGTAAGCCGGCACACATTGAAGTAAATGGGATCTGTTTTGAGCACTCACACGCTGACATGTGTATACGTGTTTGAATGCGTGGCATGTTACTCCGTGGGAACGGAGCCTAAAGATGAGTTCACACAGAGTTTTTTTGGAGCGGATTTTGAAGTGGAATCCGCCTCAGAACCTGGCTCCAAAAAATGCCTCCCATTGACTTCAATGAGAGCTGTTCACTTTTTTCTGCGAGCATTTTTGTCCTGTTCACGGAAAAAAAAACAAAAAACAAGCTGCCCTATCTTGCCTTGAATTCCGTGGCTATATCTGCTTTTGGGCGTCCTCAGCGCGACACTACCTGCTGACTAGGCCCATTCATTTGGGCCTAAATCACAGCGGAATGCCGCTAGCCGCGGGAGGCGTTTTTTGGAGTGCATGCTGATGCGGATTCCAGAGTCAAAATCCGGACCAAAAAAGTCAGTGTGAACTCAGCTTAAGACTACATGACTGTATTGTGGAAAGCTCAGCAAGACATGAAAGTCAGTAAAAGTTAAAACATGTAGCTGTTATTGAGGAGAGAAGTAAGTTTACTTGGCTCTCTTCTCAAATGTTGGCAGTGGCAGAGCTGCTTATGGCTAAGTCCCAACATTGTGGAAACAAGCTATTTTTGTTGCAGATTTTGCTGCTTTTTTTGAGCCAAAGTCAAGAGTGGCTTAAAAAGGAATGGAAAATATAAAAGGAAGCTCTTAGAGTATGTTCACATGTAGTTTTTTGGTCAGGCCGCAGGCAGACAACGGCGGAAACTGGCAGCTGACCACCAGGTTTCCATCCCATGTCCAGCTTCGCCGGGGCTGAAGATAGAAACCCGGCGAAATGCACACCCCGGACACGGAGCGCAGTGTTAAAGTCCCTTAAGTTTGTGGTTGTAAGATGACAAAATGTGAAAAAAGTTCAAGGGGTATGAATACTTTTGCAAGCTACTGTATATGACCTGACTTTTCAACATCACCTTAGAAACCCTTTTATCTAATACCAAGTTATGGTAAAAAACAAAAAACCCAAACTCTTGTAGTTTCAACATGAATATGACTAAAAAGAGATAGAAGCTGTACGAAAAACAAAGTAAGTTGAAAATAAAGGATGGAATAATAACTTACAATCTCTCTTGGACCATATGGATCACAAAATGTCACAGCACTTCCATGCATGATTACACCACACAGCTCTCCAACTTCACAGTTTTTGCATGGCATCCTGTATGAATAGACACAAAACATAAGAATTATTTAACCCCTAATGGACACAATGTAAAACCCCCTTAGGGCTCGTTCACATGTGCACCCAGTCTCCATTTATACAGGTTTTGGGCAGGAAACGGAGACCTGTAGGCATTTTTCAAACCCATTCAAATGAATGGGTTTGAAAAGTGTCCGGCCATGAGCCCCGGTGAGCATTTTATGCTCTCCGCGGCAAAACCGTTTTTTTTTTAACCAGACACAAAGTCGGACATGTAGACATTTTAAGGCCCTATGTAGCAAGCTGCAGCCAAAATACGCTGTGGAAAAGACCACGGTGGAAGCACATCACGTTTTGTCCACAGCATTTTTTCACAGAAAGTCTGCAAAGTATTCCTGTACGGACTTTCTGCTCCTATTATACCTATACAGAACATGTCAGTGTTTCCATATTTAAAATTGACATGCTGCGATTTTCAAACTTGCGAGCCAAAATGCCAGAATTCCATCCACTTTCAGGTACTATAAAATGCAACATTTTTTGCCGTGGTGATTTCCCTCCTCCTCATCATCATCTCCACACAATAAGGTAAAACTTCTTCATTTGACTTTGAAATAACAATGCCACATTCTACTCCTATATAAAACTGCTTTCTCGTTGTCCACCTAATCCTCATCAAATGCAGGACCACCACAACCTAGACCCATCTCATCCTCCTCCAGCTCCTCCACATAAAATTCAGTAAGAAAATTATAGCTGGGTTCCTGACTAGTCCCAGACCATAGAAAGTTTCTGTATTTATGGTCATATCCATTGGCAACCGATCAAGACATCAGACTGTTGCCACTAAGATAGTTAGAGAACATCTTTAAAACTCCGCAAAATTTTTAAGTACTTATATTTTCAAAAATGCTTAACTTTCAATTATCTACAAATATAGATATGATTATGTACATGGGAATACTCCTTTAAGGACAAAAATATCAGTGTTTCCAAATATATGGGAAACCTTTTAAAAATATATAGAAAGCAGTGAACAATATATTTAGATACCAGGGTTGATTTTTCTTTTTTAAGCTAAAGCCAAACGTAGCGAAATGCAGCAAAAAAACACTGCAGAAATGCAGTGGTGGAAATGCATCACAATTTTTTCCACAGCTTTTTTCATTGTATTTTTGCAGAGTTTTGTGCCCTTATTGTACTTATAGGAAAAAAACACCAGCGTTTCTGCAGGTATAGTTGACGTGCTGCGCTTTTAAAAATGTGGGTGATTTTGAGTTACAACCAGTAGTAGTAGAAGTAACGGATGGGGAGGGGACAGACTGCATCTTATTATACATTAGACATTACACAGTAATGCAAAATGCGCTGCGGCCATAAATGGGATATCAGCAGCAGAAAAACGGATAGGAAACCACATATGGAGGATTATACAGAAATAGATTTCCTGTAAGACCCTGCAGATATTTCAGCTTCTGATGGAAATTTTTCCATCAGCTCATTGTTTTTTTTTTTATTATATTTTAATTTTCAATTTTAAAAATATATAAATCTATACTAATATTACATGTGAAACAAAAAGCCACTAAAACCTTTTTCTTCTTCTACATATTGCTGCTGTTTTTTAAGAGAATGCAAGGGAGAGAGAAAAAGTGTTTGGAAACATTCGGAGGACAATGATTTTATCTTAGGCAAAACTATAGCATGGGCATGTAAACACATCGTCAATTATTGTTCTCACATTGTTCTCTTGTGCACTGGACCCACATTTTTCCTCCATTCCCTCATGTGCTGAGCATTTCCTGGCATTAAAAATGAGGATTCCTCCAGGGTTCACTTTATCTGTAATTCACAGTGTCGCTGAATCTATTAACACTTATCGTGTTTGTCTTTTTTAGATATGAAAAGACACTACATTTCCAATCATTTACCGGATGATATCCCTGCCTAGTTCACCTCAGAAAACAATTTCATGGAAGGGAAACATCTGTTGATCCTCACATTTTCTTACACATTCATGTCATCCTAATAATACTTATAACGCAGACTAGAGGAAGTTTCTGATGCAATTTTCACCAATTACCTTAACAAACTTCCAAAATGTTGTTTATTTCTATTCTATATATTCTTCATTTAAATTGAATAATTTTACGCGTTTTTTAATCCCTTCCTGCTTCTGTCGTTTTTTGGTTTTCATTTTTAACTCCTCGCCTTCCGTACCCCATTAATTTTTCCGTTCACAGAGCTATATGTGGGTTTATTGGGACAAATTCAGAATGGTAGCATTTATTATCCTGTACAATGTACTGGGAAGCTGTAAAAAAAATCAGAATGGGGTGGAATTGGAGAAAAAGTGCATTTGTGTGGCTTTGTTATGGGCTTTGTTTTTACAGCATTCACTGTGCAGCAAAAATGAAAAGTCTCGCCATGTATTCTATGTTTCGTTATGATTCCGGGGATACCAAATTTATATAGTTTTATTTACATTTTAACCCCTTAACAAAAATCCAAAACTTGCAAAATGCAAAAAATATTTTTTTCTTAAAATAGCCATATTCTGACACCCATAACTTTTTCTTTTATATTTCCGTATATGGGGATGCATAGGGTGTCTTATCTTGTGGGGCTAGATGTACCTTTTAGTTATCGCACTTTGGGCAAACACATTCAGTGCAAAGTTAAAGTGTAAGGGGGCGTTCACACTACCGTCGGTGTCCGACATGTAGTTTCCGCTGCATGCAGGGTTCCTCTGTCCGCTTGAGAAGTCGGACATCTTCACTTGCGGACAGGAAAGGACGGGCACGGAGTGCAAAAGAACGCACCCGATGCCCATTGAAATAAATGACAGCTGTCACGGACACAGCTAGTGTCCGCTCCTAGTGTCCGTGACAGATTTTGAGCGGACACTAGGAGCGGACACTACATGTCGGACACCGACGGTAGTGTGAACGCTCCCTAACTAAACATTCAGACCACTTTTAATTTTCTGGATGTATTTGTGTCATTAATACATTTTTCAATATACTTTATTAACAAATATTGCCTCCTTTCTGTTTATTCTATCCCTTACTTCTGTATTGAGAGCTGTTCCTACCTCTCAATGAATTCGGACGGTATAAAATTTAGAGTAAATGAGGGTGGAAAGAGGAGATTAAGCAGTTGCATATACATATTGTAATCCACTGTGTTTTCAACCAGTGACATCTCTGGAAATAATATAGATAGTACTGCAAGAGAATCTCCTTTCATATGGCACCAAGAGTTTGCATGTAAGTCCAAGATATATGTTGAAGTGACCCTCCCCTACAATGATTATCTCTACATTTTCAACAGATCCCAAACTCCATGCCCCTACTCCATATACAGTTACTGAGTGAGAGGTAGAGGCAATGGGAAAAATAAAGAGATGTAGGATTTCACAGAAGGAGACTAACACTAGGTTCAAACTAGTGGTCAGGTTTCCGTTATTTAGGTCCAATTAGGGACTTGAAAAATGGAAACCCAGTCTGCCTAAAAAGCAGTTACCTGCGGACCCCATACACTGTAATGGGTCTGACAGGTTTCCAACCAAAAAGTGCAGAGAAAAATGTCCTGCTTCTAGGACTTTTCTCTCTGCAATTTTCCAGTGGAATGATAAGTGGAATCCCTGAACGTAGCATGAGCACTAATGTGAACCTAGCCTAAATTTGTTAATACTACTGCCAGAAAATCAAAAGTTGTCCAAAAGTTTAGTTATGCTTTAAGATCTTTAGTATATAGCAAACTTTTCAGTAGTTTTTCACATAGCCACTCACACTTACTGGGACAAAATGTGAAGTTTATATCTTTTTGTCTCAGATTAGGACTTGTGATTCAACTTCAGCTTTCTGGTCAAGCATGAGCAGAGCCACTGTTAGGGATTATAGGAGGGTGAAAGGGAGAAAAACTGTAGCATGAGTCTATACCGGGATTTGTTGTGGTCTGTTACTATAGAAATGCATAAGTCTGCATAGGGGCTATAGACTATTTCCTGGATTAATTTTTTGTTTTTTGCATTAGAGCAATTTGAAAATGCTTGGTGAAGGTGTCTACAGTCTTAAGCTAAAATATTACAAAATCAATATGAACGTAGGTTATAGACTCTATATCATTGTTCTTGGATCCCATACACCATTCATTAATGTAACTTGCCTCCGATTTCACCAACATCAAGAAAGCCAAGTCACTAGTAAGACTTTTCTGTACAAGTGTTATCTTCCAAGTATATCCTCCATTTATGACTCTTTCCATATTTCAGCATTGCATCATCATACAACTATAATTTTTACAGTAAAAATGTAGTAATACTAGATAAATAGCTATAAACAAAATATACTATACCTACCAAATATTAGGGTTCAATTCCTGCTGCTTGTAAGAATCAAAATCGTCTCTCAAAATAACACTTTCACTATGGATTTGAGCTGAAAAAGAAACATTACATAGAAGTATGCAGTTAATTTACTTGTGTTATATATAAGATACCTTTTATGTTTAAACCAAATCACTGAACAAATTACTATTGTTTCTATAAAAAAAACAAAAAACTATGAGAATCATTTGCCATACTCTAACCATTCATTATCTCATTATAATAGACATTAGGATAGGCCATCAATACCAGATTGTCAGTCTGACACAGCGCACCCCCACAGACCAGCTGTTCACAGCAGCTGCCAATACTGAAACACACAGAAAACAAAACTGAGTCACTGCTGCTTAGCTTCCATTCAAGTAAATGGGTTCTGATGTGAACTAACCCAGCCTGTCCACTGCACACAGAATGGAGATATGTAGTTCTAAATACATTCCCTGAATTCATTCCAGTGCTGGTTACTGCTGTTAGTTGGTGGAAGTTCTGTGTGTCAACACCTGGTATTCACACCGATCTCATATTGATGACCTATCTCACAGGCAAAATGACAGTCTCCATAATCATGTACAGGAAATAGAATTAAAAAACCTTTTAAAATGTACAAATTTTACAATTACAAAATATAAAACAAATCATAGTTAGTGCCATGTTACTATATCAATCTCTCTATATTATAAAAATGAATTCTTGCCTGTCTGTCTGTTCTCTATGCGCGACTAAATGACTGGACCGATCTTCACCAAATTTGGCACACAGATAATTCAGGTGTCCGGGAAGGTTTAAGATGAGGACCCAACTCACTTGGACCTACCGTTCCGCAGATACAGCTTTCCCAACACCCTGACCCCCCTATTAGCCAATACAAAACTGCAAGTGTTTCACTCATATTCCAACTGAAATACACACAGTCATTCCACATGCACAATCCAACACTAATATCCAAGCTGAGATACAGACATCAGAGGATTAGATACACAGGTCAGCACACAGTATCACATGTCAGAGGATTAGATATGCAGGTCTGCAAACAGTTCCACACGCCAGAGGATTAAATATGCGCGTCTGCACACAGTTGCACAAACCGAAGGATTAGATAGGCGCGTCTGCACACAGTTCCACACGCCAGAGGATTAGATACACAAGTCAGCAAACAATATCACACGCTGAAGGATTAGATACACGCATCTTCACACAGTACCACACACCGGAGGATTAGATATGCACGTCTGCACACAGTACCACAAGCTGAAGAATTAGATACGCACATCTTAACACAATACCACACACCAGAGAATTAGATATGCACGTCTGCACACAAATACACATGCCACAGGATTAGATATACGCCACTGCACACAATCCCACACACTGGAGGATTGGATAC
Organism: Leptodactylus fuscus; assembly: GCF_031893055.1. Classification (NCBI taxonomy): domain Eukaryota; kingdom Metazoa; phylum Chordata; class Amphibia; order Anura; family Leptodactylidae; genus Leptodactylus; species Leptodactylus fuscus. Next base: position 116,718,827 of record NC_134269.1, read on the forward strand.
ATGCCAACGCACACAGTTCCACACGCTGCACTATTAGATACGCGCATATACACAGTTCCACATGCCACAGGATTAGATACGTGTGTCTGCACAAAGTACCACATGCTGGAGGATTAGATACACAGGTCAGCACACAGTATCACATGCCAGAGGATTAGATACACGCATCTGCACACAGTTCCACATGCCAAAGGATTAGATTCTAGCATCTGCACACAGTTCCACATGCCAGAGGATTAGATATGCATGTCTGCACACAGTTCAACATGCCAAAGGATTAGATAAGCACGTCTGCACACAATACCACACACCAAAGGATTAGATACGCAAGTCTGCCCACAGTTCCACACACTGCAGGATTAGATATGTGCCACTGCACACAATACCACATACCGGAGGATTAGATACGCACCTATGTACACAGTTACACATGCCACAGGATTAGATATGCGCATCTGCACAAAGTATCACATGCCAGAGGATTAGATACACAGGTCAGCACACAGTATCACACGCCAGAGGATTAGATACACGCGTCTTCACACAGTAGCACACGCCGGAGGATTAGATACGCAAGTCTGCCCACAATTCCACATGCCACAGGATTAGATATGTGCATCTACACACAATTCCACATGCCAGAGGATTAGATATGCGAGTCTTCACACAGTACCACATGCCAGAGGATTAGATACGTGCAACTTTACTAAGTTCAACACGCTGGAGGATTAGATACGTGCATCTATACACAGTTCCACATGCCGCAGGATTAGATACGTGCATCTGCGCACAGTTCCAAACTCTGGAGGATTAGATATGCACGTCTTTGCACAATACCACACAATGGAGGATTAGATACATGCCACTGCACACAATACCACACGGCGGAGGTTTAGATACACACTACTGCACGCAATACCACACGGCGGAGGTTTAGATATACACTACTGCACACAATACCACACGGCAGAGGTTTAGATACACACTACTGCACACAATACCACACGGGGAGGGTTAGATACATGCGTCTGCACACAGTACCACGCGCCAGAAGATTAGATACGCATGTCAGCACACAGTACCACATGCTGGAGGATTAGATACACAAGTCAGCACACAGTACCACATGCCAGAGGATTAGATATGCACATCTACACACAGTTCCACACACTGGAGGATTAGATACATGCATCTATACGCAGTTGCACATGCCGCAGCATTATATAAGCATGTCTGCGCATAGTTGCACATGCTGGAGGATTGTATATGCATGTCTTTACACAATACCGGAGGATTAGATACGTACATCTGCACACAATACCACACGCTGGAGGATTAGATACACAAGTCAGCACACAGTACCACATGCCGGAGGATTAAATACACATGTCTGCACACAGTACCACAAGCCGGAGGATTATATACGCGCGTATGCACATAGTACCAAGCACCAGAGAATAAGATATATGCGTCTTCACACAAATCCACACGCCAGAGGATTAGATATGTGCCACTGCACACAATCCCACACGCCGGAGGATTGGATATGCTCCACTGCACACAATACCATTCTCCAGAGGATTAGATATGCACCAATGCACACAATACCACACAGGGGAGGATTAGATACACACCACTGCATGCAGTAGCACATGCCAGAGGATTAGATATGTGCCAGTGCACACAGTACCACACGCTATAGGATTAGATATGCACCACTCCACACAGTACCACATGCCAGTGGAATAGATACGTGCGTCAGCACACAGTACCACACGCCGGAGGATTAGATACACAGCTCTGCACAGAGTACCACACATTAGAGTTTTACTCTAGGTTTCCATAGCAACCCAGCCATTTTTCTTCACTACTTTATGTCAGCCTTAAAGGGTCAGGGCGCTGTGGATGACACTGTTACACAAGGTCACATACTGTTAGGATTGTGCAGAGACTGCGGCCATGATATGGGCGTCGCTGTCTGTTCCTCTGCACAATCCAGGGTTGCAAGGGTTAACCTGCCTTGCAACAGCCGGGCGTGGTCGACTGGTTGATCGACATGTGTGTCAACCAATAGACGCTCGGATTGGGCAGCTGGGCTATTTGCTGGTGACCGCCCCTTGCCTATATAAGGGGGCTGGTCTGGACGCCCGGCGCTCTATGATCTCATTCAAAACCCTGAATTGATGTGTGTTGTGTGTGTGCTTGGGTTCCTGCCTGAAATATTATTTGAATTGCCCTAGTTAGCAAAAGACCCCTGAGCTAGCAATGCCACTGGTAGTCAGGCAGCATGCTGCCTTGTATGTTTGTGGTGCAACTCTGTAGGGGCAGCTAGCAATAATTCCCAGACAGGGTGACTGGGAGTGGGCTTGGCAGTAGTTGCCTGGGTGGTTGGGTGGAACTACCACACACAGGGTTACTTGGTCTCTGGCTAGTCCTGGAGTTCAGGCTAGCCAGTTTATTTATTTGTGCGGCTGCTTTGACTGCACAGAGCTCTGTGAATATTAACAGAGCGCACCTGGTCATTTAATTTAGCTGGCAGTGACAGGAACTGTTAGTCTGTATTCACACTAGGTTGGTTGCAGTAATGGCCCAGAGGGCTCCGTAGGGTTTTCATTTAAGTTGTTTTTTTTAATAAACCCTGCTGACCATAACACAGCTTTACTCCAGGTCTCCATAACAACCGATCGCAGGTTTTTCACTGATATCCGAAATGAGATACACATGATCACATGATGCTTATGGACACACACAAATGATATACAAAATACACCAGTGCAAAACTGGACAATTCTTATGGGGCCACTACACAAACAAAAAATGAAATATACCCGTGCGAAGCCAAGTCCGCCTGCTAGTAATTAATAAAACAGTGCATATTTTCCATTTAAAAAGGCATGATAATAGACTTGAGATTTACATTATAGTACCCCCAAATTAACCTGCTAAAAAAAAATGTCAACCCCTCAATCACCAGAGTCAGTAGAAAACTATCTACAGCATTTTTCCATCTTTTTTACAGGCACCATCTGACCTTCTCTACTGAGCTGCTTCTAAGCATATAAACTTTCCTGCACACCGCCACCTCAAATCTTCCCCTACTCACACTTGCTATCCTTTTCTGTGCTTCTCATTACCACTGGTGACATATTACCTAATCTTGGGCTACCTCAGCAAATCCCCACTGTTAGATCTCCCTTCTTTCCTAACTAGTACTAAGGTCAGGGGATAATCGTCCACATCAGGGAGGGTGTGTGCCTACATAGGCAGTACGGAGACTTACAAGTCATTCCTGCTCCGCTAGGGATTCTGGGTAAAAAATATGCAAATCTATTCTCCAGGATGTAATTAGGAGAACAGTGCACTCTGTATGCCACCCTCTAAAGGGCAGCATCTTTAACATCATGCACGACTCAGTTAAAAAGTCTACTGTCATGATGCCAAATTATTATTTCTATTCCAAAAGGAACAGATTCCCAGCTATGGACAGCGCTGTTTCGGCCTATTGGGCCTCCTCAGCATAGCGCAGGGATACTGGTTTGGCAGAGAGAGACTATAGACCAGGGTCAGGGAATAATCGTACACATCAGGGAGAGTGTGTGCCTACATAGGCAGTACGGAGACTTGTAAGTTCAAAAGTGCCAAAACACCTTTTTATCACTGTTTTGCCTCTGATAAAAACTTAACAAAAAGTGATCAAAGCAATAGACATTCCCCAAAATGGTATAACTAAAAAGTAAACCTGGCCTGCATCTCCATACAAGGAAATATCAAAAAATTGGCGACTTTAAGAAATTTTTTTTTGCAAAGCTTAGATTTTTGTTCAGGGGTTAAATCCTACTAATATAATATTATAAATGTGAAAGTTTGTGGGTTGGATGTTTGTTTCTCAATCACGCAAAAACGACTGAACAGATTTGCATGAAATTTGCCACATACATAGATAGGAACCCCAATTAAAACATAGGCCACTTTTTATCCCGGTAAATGACATCACTACACGACTGCAGTGAAGGAATGTAGGTTCACACAACACTAAAGGACCTGTGATGACATCATCACAGGTCCTTGAGCCATTCTAGGATAGGATCATGCTAGGCAGTGGGTGGAGCTACACACTATTTTGTGGGCGGAACTATAGAGAATGAAGCTAGACAGTGTGAATGCTGATGAAAATGGAGTCTCATGGAAGATCAGGAGATTTACAGAATATGCAGGATGTTTGTGGGCAAGAGGAGTACATCAGGTGTAGAGTTTCAGTGAGTACGACGGAGAATGTGTTGTTGTGCCTCTGATGGGGGAGGGGGAGAACTTTGGCACATTTTGGCAACATCCATTCAGCCCTTTGTAACACAGAAGCTGCTCACACACTGACATAAGAACATCTCTATAATCCAAATGGCCAGATGTAGAAGAGCTTAGGCAGCGCTGTAGCACAGCGGAGTACGCTCTCCATATGCAGAGATGTACATAAAACTGAGTATGCTGCGCGTATGCTGCGCGTATGCTGCGATGTAGCAGAGCAGAGACGCAGGAGCAGGTGGATCATCCACAACAGCAATTGGCTAAATATAAGTGGCTCAGCGCCAACACCAACTTGCAGATGAAGTCGCGGGCATATGCTAGTCATAAGTAAAACTACAGAAATTTGGTATCTCTGGGATCATGCCGAAACAAAGCATACAGTTGACATGTCATTTTAGCTGCACAGTGAATGCAATAAAAACATAACCCGTAAGAAATTCACACAAATTCACTTTTTCTACAATTCCACCCTATTCTGAATTATATTTACAGCTTCTAGGTGCATTATACAAAATTTTAAGTGGTACAATTATAAAGTACAATTTTTCCTGCAATCATTAAAGCGCTTATATGGCTCTGTGAGCGGAAAAATAAAAAAAGTTATGGGGTTTAAAAGGAGGGGAGTCAAAAATGAAAATAAAAAAAATGCCAGCGGCAGGAAGGGGTTATATCTCAAATCAAACTACCTTGCTCCTGTCCTCTCGGCCCCTAGTAGACACTATGGAATGCATATTCAATCTGCAACAAATTATAATACACTCACAATCTCTTCATTTCTCACAAACTTTATTTTCTGAGTCTGACTAAAACATATCCACAACCTCCCCTGCTACATTCTTCTATGACAAAAACTCCAGTTTTACACATATCAGGCTACCACTTTGACCATGCCAATGAATGATGCATCCAGATAGACACACTGTTCTTCCTCTCGAACTGGAGTTGGGTATATCTGACCTCCAGGAGGTAAAAGCCCAAGGTCAGATGGCTACATAGCCATACCTCCCAACTTTTGAAGAACCGAAAGAGGGACAAAATGTCCCACCCACTTTTGTGTTGACTCCGCCCACTCGTTAATTTTTCATGTGCCCGCACACAGTATAATCCTCCTACAGTCACCCGTAAATTATATGTCCCCCCTCTATCTCTCCCCCAGTTTCATATACACCCTTCATCTGCCCCCAGTTTCATGTCCCTCTTCCATCTCTGCCCCCAGATTCATGTCCCTCCATCTCTGCCCCCAGATTCATGTCCTCTCCATCTCTGCCCCCAGATTCATGTCCCCTCCATCTCTGCCCCCAGATTCATGTCCCCCATCTCTGCCCCCAGATTCATGTCCCTCCATCTCTGACCCCAGATTCATGTCCCCTCCATCTCTGTCCCCAGATTCATGTCCCCTCCATCTCTGCCCCCAGATTCATGTCCCCTCCATCTCTGCCCCCAGATTCATGTCTCTCCATCTCTGCCCCCAGATTCATGTCCCCTCCATCTCTGCCCCCAGATTCATGTCCCACATCTCTGCCCCAGATTCATGTCCCTCCATCTCTGCCCCCAGATTCATGTCCCCTCCATCTCTGCCCCCAGATTCATGTCCCCTCCATCTCTGCCCCCAGATTCATGTCCTCTCCATCTCTGCCCCCAGATTCATGTCCCCCATCTATGCCCTCAGATTCATGTCCCCCCATCTCTGCCCCCAGATTCATGTCCCTCCATCTCTGACCCCAGATTCATGTCCCCTCCATCTCTGCCCCCAGATTCATGTCCCCTCCATCTCTGCCCCCAGATTCATGTCCCCACATCTCTGCCCCCAGATTCATGTCCCACATCTCTGCCCCCAGATTCCTGTCCCACATCTCTGCCCCCAGATTCCTGTCCCTCCATCTCTGCCCCCAGATTCATGTCCCCCATCTCTGCCCCCAGATTCATGTCCCCACATCCCTGCCCCCAGATTCATGTCCCACATCTCTGCCCCCAGATTCCTGTCCCACATCTCTGCCCCCAGATTCCTGTCCCTCCATCTCTGCCCCCAGATTCATGTCCCCCATCTCTGCCCCCAGATTCATGTCCTCTCCATCTCTGCCCCCAGATTCATGTCCCCCCATCTATGCCCTCAGATTCATGTCCCCCCATCTCTGCCCCCAGATTCATGTCCCACATCTCTGCCCCCAGATTCCTGTCCCTCCATCTCTGCCCCCAGATTCATGTCCCCCATCTCTGCCCCCAGATTCATGTCCTCTCCATCTCTGCCCCCAGATTCATGTCCCCCCATCTATGCCCTCAGATTCATGTCCCCCCATCTCTGCCCCCAGATTCATGTCCCACATCTCTGCCCCCAGATTCCTGTCCCTCCATCTCTGCCCCCAGATTCATGTCCCCCATCTCTGCCCCCAGATTCATTTCCCCACATCTCTGCCCCCAGATTCATGTCCCACATCTCTGCCCCCAGATTCATGTCCCACATCTCTGCCCCCAGATTCCTGTCCCTCCATCTCTGCCCCCAGATTCATGTCCCCCATCTCTGCCCCCAGATTCATGTCCCCACATCTCTGCCCCCAGATTCATGTCCCACATCTCTGCCCCCAGATTCCTGTCCCTCCATCTCTGCCCCCAGATTCATGTCCCCACATCTCTGCCCCCAGATTCATGTCCCCCATCTCTGCCCCCAGATTCATGTCCCTCCATCTCTGCCCCCAGATTCATGTCCTCTCCATCTCTGCCCCCAGATTCATGTCCCCACATCTCTGCCCCCAGATTCATGTCCCACATCTCTGCCCCCAGATTCATGTCCCACATCTCTGCCCCCAGATTCATGTCCCTCCATCTCTGCCCCCAGATTCATGTCCCTCCATCTCTGCCCCCAAATTCATGTCCTCTCCATCTCTGCCCCCAGATTCATGTCCCCCATCTCTGCCCCCAGATTCATGTCCCCCATCTCTGCCCCCAAATTCATGTCCTCTCCATCTCTGCCCCCAGATTCATGTCCCCCATCTCTGCCCCCAGATTCATGTCCCCCATCTCTGCCCTCAGATTCATGTCCTCTCCATCTCTGCCCCCAGATTCATGTCCCCCATCTCTGCCCCAATGTCATGCCGTCCTCTCCTTCATCTGTCCCCAGATTCACGTTCCACCTCCACATTAAACTTACCTTCTCCTCCGCTCCCTCGCCGCCTCTCTCGCTGACACATGCGGCTGAAGGAAGGAGCTGACACAGGTCAGCTCCTCGCTTCGCCGCTGCCCGCCTCTCTCCCTGACACACGCGGCTGAAGCTGCTCGCGTGCTTGCTTCGCTGCTGCGTCTCTCTCTCTCGCTGACACATGCGGCTGAAGCGAGGAGCTGACCTGTGTCAGCTCCTCGCTTCGCTGCTGCCGCCGGCTCCTGGCGTGTACATCGCGTCTACAAGCCAGGAGCCGGCGGCAGCAGCGAAGCGAGGAGCTGACACAGGTCAGCTCCTCGCTTCAGCCGCATGTGTCAGCGAGAGAGAGACGCAGCGGCGAAGCGAGCACGCGAGCAGCTTCAGCCGCGTGTGTCGGAGAGAGGCGGGCAGCGGCGAAGCGAGGAGCTGACCTGTGTCAGCTCCTTCCTTCAGCCGCATGTGTGTTCAACTCAGATCTGCGTCCTCTGGACGCAGATCTGAGTTGAAATCGGGACATACCTCCCTCCAACCGGGACCGCGGGACATGTCACCCAAATCGGGACTGTCCCGCGGAAATCGGGACGGTTGGGAGGTATGCATAGCCCGCTTCTATATAACCTTACAGAGAGAACTCTTCCCTTTTCTCTTGAAAGCCTTCAATACAATCTCCAACAGGACCCTCAATTCTGTCCCAACTACAGGCCTATCTCCCTGATCAACACTGATGGAAAACTTTTTGTGAAATTAATCACAACTAGATTATGCCACTACATGAGCTCTCTAATCCATCTGGATCAGATGGTCTTCATACCACAGAGGGAAAATATTTATAACAACATCATAGGTGGCTCAGGCTTGGTTCACATTTGCACCTGGTCTCCATACAGGGATTTTTCACCCTTTTCAGGAGGAAACGCAACGGAAACCACGTGGACCCCATTATAGTCTATGGAGTCCACAGGTTTCCTAAGGTAACCACTTTTTTATGTGGATTAGGTTTACGTTCGGGAGGCTGTTCCAAACTGTACCACCTACTATCTGGCTGCGGTTGCTGCACATATATTGGATTGGCATCACTCAGTCTGTTAAAAACTCTGGGTTGGGGGCGTGGCTTGGACATGCACGCGAGCGGCAGCTTACCTTGAGAGCTCCGCTCTGTTCTCCGACTCCCGGGCTGTTTTCTGCGGCTCCATGGGTAGATCCCGGGCACAACGTACCAGGGGGGAGCCCTCTGCCCCTCCCTCCGTCAGCTGGCAAGATCCCGACTTTCTTCACCCCACGGCCGGGGCATCGGGAGCCCGAGAAGGACGCGGCCTACTTCCCGCCGCCGGCGCCATCTTCTTCCTTCTCTGCACGTGGGCGACTGAGGGAGCAGTCTGGTGCGCTCTGCTCCTCCATGCCGGACCTCCGCTGCCGGGACTCGACCGCTCTGGGACCCTCCAAGCTGCCTGTGAACAGGCCTCAGGTACCTGCTACCAGCTCTCCTGTCCTGGAACCGGTCCCTGCCCTCACCGGATCCCCTGCCTCCGTCCACCATGCTGTGCTGCAGGGAGAAGCGGCAAAAGCGGCGCCGCTGCTCTCCAGGGCTGCATCGCCCCCATTTGACCCCAGGTCTACCCCTAGGGCTTTGCAGGCATCCCCTCCTCACCCCAACCAACCTAGATGGCCTCAGGGATCCCTGGAGGGTGTAACTGAATGGGGTGCTAGCCCTTTGCCTGCCCGTCACTTGTCCTCCATTGCTGGCCAGGACTTAATACCCCCTACCCCGGGGTCTGACTTTACACTGGACGGTGACTTGGCCCCCCCAACTACTTGCTCACGGGCCCCTGATCCTGGGTCCCCTGTCATTACCCTCCGTGCGGAGGCGCCTGCATTTGTGTCTCACCTTCCTCCACCTGAGGAGGCTGCTCTCACCCTGCAGAAGTTTCCAGAACTGCAGGCCTTACTAGCCCTAAGTAGGAAGGATATGGACAGTCTTGCATCTGATCTGAAATGCGCCTGGCGTCAGGACCTACGTGTGGTCCAAGCGGACATTTCTGATTTACAACAGCGGGTGCAGGTCCTTGAGGGGTCTCAGGCGACTACTTCCTCCACTCTTAGTTCCATCCAGCAGCAAGTAGCCATTCATTCCGCACAAATTTGCACCCTGGTCTCCCACATGGACGATATTGAAAACCGCAACCGCCGCAACAATATCCGTGTACGGGGCCTCCCGGAATCGGTTCAGACCGCAGATTTGGTCCCGGTCTTGTCTGGCATCTTTAACTCGCTGTTGGGGCACCCGCCTGATTCCCACATTGAGATGGACCGTGCTCATTGGGCCCTCCGACCCCGCAGTGACGACCCCAGTAAGCCAAGAGATGTTATTTGTCGGATCCATTTTTACGCAGTCAAGGAGGCTATCATGCACAAGATTAGGGAGGTTGGCGAGGTGGACTTTGAGGGCTCCGCTCTGTCGATTTACCCGGATCTTTCCAGATACACTCTCCGGCAGCGAGCGGCACTGAAGCCTCTCCTCTCCCTTCTCCGGGAACGCAGGATTCCTTATCGTTGGGGCTTCCCATTCTCCTTACAAGTTCGCCGAGGTGACCGACTGCGATCTCTTGCTCATCCGGATGATCTTCCGACCTTCCTCCGTTCCATGGGTCTACCGCCTTTACAGCTTCCTGAGTGGTCCTCCCTGCTGGCAGATCCTAATCAATCCGGCCCTTTCCGTCTGCAATGGGATGCTGCGGATGATCCCGGTGTCTCCGGTTTGCTGCGCTCTCAGAGGCCGCAACGACAACGTAGACCCCCGTCTGCTCGGGGCTCCCAGACTTGACTTGTCCTACTGCACTTTGGCTGTTTGTGACCGGACTTTGTGAGTTTGTTCCGTGCCTTGTTTTTTCTTCTCTTGACTTTCTCTTTAAGTTTGCCTTTTACGTTGTTGCCCATGATTCTAGATTGTTTGCACTTGTTATCTAGCTACTGCTTTGATCTCTCCCCTCATATGTATGTCCAGATGCCCGTGTGTCGGAGTTGGAGTAGCCTCGTGTTCTGTTTTGTCCCTCTCATTTTCCGTCTGATTCACTGTCAGTGTCCTGTGTCCTGCCGCGTGGATTGCCTTCCTCGCCCCCACATAGCTGCGTCCCTGCAGTGCGGGGTCATCCGGAGACTTGTGCTCCTGTTCTTTAGCCTACCCTTGAGGGTACCTTGTAGTCCCTCTTTTTCTGTTCATACTTGGTGTTCTGTTTGTCTGTCCAAGTTTTCCTTTATCCTTGTGCTTCTTGGTCCCCCTTTTTTGTGCATTGTTACTTCTGCTCTAGCTCTTTCGTTTTTGTGTCTTTGTTGTATAGTGTTGTCTCCCTGTCCTCCCCTTTGTTCTTCCCTTTTGTGTCCTCTCTGTCCCCCCCTCCCTCCTAATGTCGGAGATATCAGTCTCCTCCTTCAATGTTAAGGGGCTCAATGTCCCTGAAAAGCATTCGCAGGTCTTGTATGATGCCCATAAGCGTAAGGTACACATTCTTTGTCTACAAGAAACTCACTTCTTAGCTGCCAGCACACCTGCGATTAAGAACAGGTACTATCCTCAGTGGTTTCATAGTAGCAGCGCGGCGGGTAAGGTTAAGGGTGTGGCCATCTTTTTTCATAAAAATCTTCCTGTGAAAGTCCTAGATTCCTTAGTAGATGGGGATGCGCGGTACTTGTTCATAATCTGTGAGATATCGGGTGTTGTTTATACTATTGCCAATGTTTATGCTCCTAATGTAGACCAGGTTCCTTTTCTGCTATCTACCCTGTCTGTACTCCAGTCCTTTGCTAGAGGTCACTTGGTTGTATGTGGTGATTTCAATCTCCCGCTTAATCCTCTACTTGATACTTCCACGGGTAGGTCCCAGATCTCCTATGGTGCCTTAAATAAAGTCAGGAAGGCGCTTAACGCCTCTCTGCTTTGTGATGTTTGGCGGATCCGCCACCCGACCGACAGAGACTATTCCTTTTTCTCCCACCCCCATGGCTCCTATAGTAGGATTGACTACATTTTCTTTTCTCATAACCTTCTCCCCTCCGTTTCAGCAGCCTCAATTGGAGTGGCCTTCCTCTCTGACCATTCTTCGGTCTCTTGTGCTTTTCGCTCGCCTGTTGCCAGCATGCGGTCTAACACTTGGAGATTGAATGAATCGCTCCTTCTTGATACTCAATGCTTGGCAGAACTGAAACTTTCTACCTCGCACGTTCTTCAGGATCACTCTTGTGACACCTCCACTCCACCGATACAGTGGGAGGCCCTTAAGTGTGTCCTCCGCGGAGTGCTGATGAAACATGGTGCTTGTCTGAAGAGGGAAGCGGGACGGAAACTTCGTTCCCTCCTGAGCGATCTGGCGACCTTGGAAGCTCAGCATAAGCGTACACTCCAGCAGGCGACTTTGGCGTCTCTGACTGCCACTCGTCAGGAGATTAGGTCCCTTCTTGAGAGGAAACATCAGCGGCTTCGCCTATTGGGTCAGCGCTCGTTCTATGAGTGGGGTAACAAAGCGGGCCGCCTGCTGGCACGGGCGGTGCGAGAGCGCCATGCAGCCCAACATGTCATGGCCCTTAAAACACCCTCTGGATCGATCACTCACTCCACATCTGTGATTGCCTCAACCTTCCAGGACTATTACAGTTCCCTTTACCATTTACCCCCACCGGGACAGGTCCATCCGGCTCCTGCTGCGGGAGTCTCCCTTCCGCACTACATCGCCAAAACTGCTCTCCCGTCTCTGCATCCGGAGGACGTGGCAATGCTCGAGGCTCCCTTCTCTGAGGCTGAACTGGAACTGGGCATCGCCTCCCTTCCAGGGGGCAAGAGCCCAGGCCCTGATGGCTATACGGCACGATTTTTTAAGTTGCTTAAGGCTGAACTGGCGCAGCCGCTTTTGCGCGCATTTAACTCTTCCACTTCCGGGGCCCCCTTACCCCCTGCCTTTCTTCAAGCTCATATTACGGTTATACCCAAAGAAGGGAGGGACCCTCTGCTTTGTGCTAACTACAGACCAATCTCGCTTCTGAATACGGACGCTAAGCTGTATGCCAAGTTAATTGCCATTCGTCTGAGCCCTTTCATGGGAGAGCTTGTACATCCTGACCAAGTGGGGTTTATCCCTTGTAGGGAGGCCCGGGATAACACCCTGAGAGCCTTCTCTGCGATCCACCATGCACAGCGTTCACGAACTCCCATGATGCTGCTATCTCTTGACGCGGAGAAGGCTTTTGATAGGGTGGACTGGAGGTTCTTAGAGGCCACCTTGGCTCAGATAGGTCTTGGACCTGCCATGATTATGCGTATTCAGGCTCTCTACAGCTCTCCTATGGCTCGGGTCCGGGTCAATGGCTTGCTCTCCTCCCCCTTCACTATTTATAATGGTACTAGACAGGGCTGCCCGCTTTCCCCCCTCTTATATGCGCTTGTGATGGAGTACTTCTTAATCGCTATTAGGAATAACCCTGATATCCAAGGCTTGCAGATTCGCAATCGTCATCTAAAGGTGTCTGCTTTTGCGGATGACGTTCTCCTGTTTATCACTAGCCCGCTTACTTCACTTCCCTCTATCCTTAAGGAGATTAGTGCTTACAGCTTCTTTAGTAATTATAAGATTAACCTGTCGAAAAGCACAGCCCTAGATGTTTCACTGCTGCCATCGGCCCTTGGTTCCTTGCGCTCTTCCTTTCCATTTTCATGGTCCCCTAGATCTATTAAGTACCTGGGAGTGCAACTACCCCGTGACTTGGGTGACGCGTATACTCTGAATTTTCTTCCAATACTGCGTACCTTGCGGTCTGATCTTGAGCGCTGGGACACCAAGGGCCTCTCGTGGCTGGGACGCATCAATTTATTGAAGATGAATGTTCTTCCTAGGTTGTTATATCTCTTCCAAACTGTCCCAGTGATCCTGCCCCCATGTTTTTTCTCGGTGGTTAACAAAGCCTTTAACAAATTCATCTGGGCCTCGAAACCCCCTCGTGTTGCCCGTAACACGCTGATATGTTCCAAAAGGAGAGGAGGCCTGGCAGTCCCGGATTGTGCCAAATATTATTTGGCGGCGGTCGCTACGCGCATCCTTGATTGGCACCACTCAGCTCAGACTAAGCTCTGGGTTTCTCTGGAAGACTCGTTGAGCCCCATTCCCCTTACTGCACTCCCCTGGCTCCATGAGAAATACTGGTCCGACAATAAACGGTATCCGCTTCCTTACGTGGCGCGCCAGACCATGGGAGTGTGTCGTAAGTATAGTGCCATGCGCCTTCTCTTCGCAAATGATGGCCCTATGACCCCCGTTTCGGGTAACCCGGACTTCCCTGCAGCCCTGGGCTCTTCCTTCCTATCTTATCGTGTGGGCTCTCCCATCCTCCGCTTTAAGCAGGTCACTTCGTCTTCCTCGCTTCTCTCTCGCTCGGAGATTCTGACCCAAGCCTCATGCTCGGATACACCACCCTTTTCTTGGCAATATTCCCAGCTCTCTCATTTTTACTCCTCTTCGCGGTCCTCCCGAGACCTTCATAGGCCTCTGTCACCGTTCGAACGTCTCTGTATCTCCCCTTCCCCCCCCTCTCACACTGTCTCCCTTCTCTATGGTCTTTTGTTGGTTGGGGCTGAGGATTCGCCTCCGTCATTTATTAACGGGTGGGAGAGGGAATTGGGGGTCTCGTTCCCCCCAGATGTGTGGTCATCGGCCTTTCGTGCGTGTCATACTTTCTCCATATCATGTAGGGCGCAGGAGACCAACTTTAAGATACTTTCCAGATGGTATAGGGTTCCGGCCCTCCTACATGATATTTATCCCTCCACTTCTGATAGATGCTGGAGATGTCTCTTCGACCGCGGCACGATGGCCCACATTTGGTGGGGATGTCCTTTCCTTCATCCCTTTTGGACTGGGGTCAGACAGGTTATTCGGCAGGTGACGGGGATTGATCTGGAAGACGACCCGGCCCCGCTGCTTCTTTCACTATTTTCCCGGGTGTTCCGTAAACCAACCCGTAGACTACTTGGATTTTTATTGGTGGCAGCTCGCTCGGTCATTCCCAGGCTATGGAAGTCCACGACCCCTCCCTCGTTTGTTGGATGAATGAGGTTCTTGCCTTGCGAACTATGGAAACCCTGGTGGCTGAGCTCCGTCAGGATGATACCAAGCATCAACAAACCTGGCTCCTTTGGAACCATTTTTTATTATTCTGCCGACTTCCGTTCCCTCTTTCCTTCTGTGTCCCCTGTGTAATGTCCCCCTGTGTGGTTTTTTTGTTAGATTTTTCCTTATTTCCTCTCTTTATTGTTACTCATATGTTTTAAGGTTCTCGCATATGGTTTGTTCCTCAGCTCTGCTGCGCCAGAGCGTTTATCTGTTTTGTGCCCATCTCCCTCCCCCTTCCCCCCCCTCTCCATCCCCTTCTTTTCCCCCAAGTTTTGCCATTATTTGATTCTTCTGTACATTACTTCCTCCCCCCCAATCCCCCCCCCCCTTTTCCAAACCCCCCACACACACACACTTTTTTTTTTTCCCCTCTTCGGTTTTGTGTAAAAAAATTTCTTGGAAAAACTTTCAATAAAACTTCTAATGTTGAAAAAACTCTGGGTTGCCCTTGAGAAATCCTTGAGACCTCTTCCGCTCATTTCCCTCCCATGGCTCCATAGATGTCATTGGTTGGACAAAACTGCCTCCTCTCTGCCATATGTTGCATGCCAAATCATAAGTGCTTGCTAACTCCACCACAACATGACATGACTCTTTGTGAATAATGGCCCATTGACTTTCTTCTCGGGTAACCCAGACTTCCTGCGGCCCTATCCACCACCTTCCTCTCTCTCTTCACTGTACAGGTACCCCTTACATTGTCTCACGTGCTCTCCCCTACCTCCTCTACATGGATCATATCTTTCAATGTGCTAAGAATTTCGCCACACACTGATAATACCTACAGCTGCATTACTTTTACTCTGCCTTAAAAACAAAACAAAACATAATCTCCACAGACCCCTATCTTCATGCAAGTTAATATGTATGTCCCCCATTTCTCAACTACCTAACATTGACATATAAGATAATACATAACTTGTCCCCTCCATACATCTGTGACTTAATCTCCCACTACCTCTCTACACATAATCTCTTAAAACCTCATAATATCTCAAAACCTTGTTTTTAGTGCGACTGCCTCCAAGATTTCTACCAGATATTCCCCACACTCTGGTATTCGCTACCATGATAACACCAGCACCTACAATCACAACCTTCATGATTGTTGGACACTGAAGACTCTCCTCTATAGGAAGAACTACAACTTCCAATAATCCTGTTGCCACCACAACACCTTCTGAACTTGTCTACCCTGTCTCTATTCCCCTTCCTTTATAGTCTCTAACTCTGCTCCCTTGCAGATCATAAGAAGCTTGTGGACAGGGTCCTCTATTCCACTGTGCCAGTCAGTCACTGGACATCAATTTAGTTTATTGTACTTGTTTTTGTGTATTTTTGTATTGTGTAGGTAAACCCAATTAAAATGTAAAACACCATGGAATTAATGATGCTCTAAAATAAATTATTATTATTATTATTATTATTATTATTAATAATAACAACTAGTATTTCTTTGTTAAAAGTTAATTTACAATAATGAATAATGTGACGAATGTGATATTATGGAAAAAGTCTAAGAACTGCTGAGACCTTACACTAACATAAATGCCTGTTTTATACAAAGTCATCAATAAACATTATGTAAAAGATATATTTATTAAATTCCTAGTCAAAAGGAAATGCACAGGCAAAAACAGCAATCCTATAGGTGAGATCATATATCATCATCATCATTCTAACTTAATAATCAATACGTACCTAAATTTGGACGTAAAGGTGCTTCTGTTGGAGCTGGAAGAAAAAAGATTACATATTTAGGACAAATGCACATATGTTTAAGTAGGACTGTTTACATTCTTCTAAGAATTTGGATCAGTGGGCAGATTTACTAATCTTAGTAAAGACTTAGACTAAAATGAGGTAAATATACAATTGATAGTACTGGATGACAAATTTAGGGCATCTTCAGGCTTCTTTGTCTAAATTAAGGGCTAGATCACACGGGGGGCATACTGGCGGATTTTCGTCCTGATTCTGATGTGGGAAGCTACGTCAGAATATGGCCAAAATGCGCCTGCCACAACCGTCGCAGCTTCCAACAGTCGCGGCACAGCTCCGGAGTAGGCCCAAATGAATGGGCCAATTCTGAAGTGTGCTGCCACGAGGCGGACACCGCGGCTGAATTAGCCGCAGAATCTGCCTGATGAAAGGGCAGCTCGCTTCTGTTTTCCGTGAGCGGCGGAAAGTAAGCTAGCGGTCTACATAGACCGCTACTGTGAGGGGGCGGATTATGACGTGTATTTAGTGCCAAAATCCGCACACTCTTGCGAACGGGGCTTAACACAACCTATTGGATGGCTTACTTAGAATTCTGGTGCATTTAGCACAGTAAGTTTCTTATTATTACAATAATTTTGTTATTAATAAAATGTACTGTACTTTGTTAATTAATTTTGACTCTGTGAAATCCTGCTTTTGTTTTTTATTTGCCTTATTTTTTATTAAGAGATGACATATGTACACTGTTTTCATATGGAATTAGGCTCTTACATAATGCAAGAAAGCTGAGGTTGGGTGGAGGGTCATTTATTTCAAACAGTTAGATCTATGGCATTAGGAAAATTTGGAATATTTTAGAGGGAAAATTTGATAAAGAATATTACAAAATGTATTAATTATATAAATGCTGCCATTTGTTCTAAAGTTTAATTATGCTTTAAAGGGGTATTCCTATCTCAAGGATCCTATCTATACTGCTAGTTTATGTAAATTCAAGAGTTTTCCTAAATACATTGCTTTAGCAATGCTGCTTTATTTGCTTGCTATGTGAAAATATTTCTCCCACTGTTTATACATCTTGTCAAGGCACCCAGCCTGTTATCTGATCCAGCACAGATGACATGACTAACTGCTCTCTGGAGTGGAGGGAGGCTGAGTTTTCTGAATTACTTTCAGAGCTGTTATCTCCTGCTCTGTGGTCTGGGCAATCAGGTCAGCTAATTGCAGTTTATAAAGTCTTGGACAGTGACAGTTATTGCTCGATGTAAACACAAAAAATAACATTGAGTGTACTGCAAGTTTGTTCTCAGTTCTGGGAGCTTGTATATTTTTTTATATAAACTATGTATACTATTTGATCTGCATTATTATAGAATTCTTTTAATCATAATAAATAATCTTATATGGTAAAGGCAATGTCTATATCTACTGAGGTACTTCATAGTGTCCTGTCAATCAAACAACCCTAAGCCCTCCCACCAGCTTGTTGAAGAATATAGGAAGTGATCAGAAGAAACAGTAGGCAAAGCTATTAAGAAGGGGAGGTGGGAAAACCTATTAAGGGCAAGCTTATACCACCTATACCACCTTGGTATAGGCCTCAGTATATTATTTCTATTACCAGTTTGTAGAGTTTAATCTGTGCAATCAGAAACATGATGCAAGACAATCGGTGCCTACCTAGAATAGCAATAGAGCTGTGGGGTAACATATTTGAGAAGAGTGAAGCAGAAGAGAAAGTGGAAGAAAGAGAAACCAGAGAAAAAGAGGCATACGAGTGGTTCAAAGGCAAATGGTTTTCTGCCTTTGGTGACTATATCAGCATAGGGCATGATACATGCTGGGATCTCAACCAATAAAATGCTTGGACATTAGAGGAGCCCAGAAGAAAGGTTAAACCAGAGGCAGGACAGAAGTAGCTGGGGGAAATTACACATAGCTTGCAGGAATATTTGACATTGTCCCAAACTGCCAGGGAGTGTCACATCAAGGGGCTTAGTGAACAGGGACAATGGCCTAGTGGTATGCATTGGAGTGAGTCTATTATCCAGGCTGAACATCTTATGATTCCTAGAAAAGCCCACAGGGGCATAGTGGCAATGGTATGCAGCTGCAAAGTAATTTTTCGTGAGATCGGGAAATCTAAAGCCTTCCTGCTTCCTGTGAATGAACATCCTCTGCTGAGCAGTATGAGGTCTTGTGGTGTCCCAAATAAACACAAAAATCCTATTCCATGAGATCTTCAGAATATGCAATTGCAACTGTTAGTACTCTAAAGAAATAAAAGATCAGAAGAAGTGTCATCTTGTCGCTATCCTGTTCATCCATAAGAGAAAGGGGCATCTCTCTATTTTGTCAAGAAGTGGTTAGTGTAATACATACATGATGAAGACTACTCAAGATGCTAAATCGGAAGGAGGGCAGGAAATATTCATAGCTACCAATTTATTATTTATTAATTTTATGTATTTCTAACGTTTTCTGGAGCTGTGCTTGTCACATATCACACAGCACAATTTTACATGCTGCTGATGAAGTAGCAGAGGTGAGTTTGACAGATACAGTATTAAGCAGCTGTATTTCTTGGAATGGCATTCTTGTATACCATATGCTACATGGGTGAGTATATTTGAAGATGTAGCATAAATAAATTTGACAGGTATTGAATAGTTGTAGTTATAAGATATGGCACAGCTATTTTTCAGCTGCATTTATCCCTTTATTTAGTTGGACAGAGTTAGATATGGAAGAACTGATATTTAAATGTTAGATCTAAATCTATCTGATGATACAGAATAGCAGAGTTTGTCACACATTGTGAAGATGGGTTTTACAGATATGACATAACTGAATTTCAAATATACTACAGTTAAGGGCATATGATGATGTAGCAGTCCTGGGTTTGTAACTTCTGGAGCTTTTCCCCTTTTTTATATATATTTCTAGAATAATGGCATACAGATAAACCTCTATATACCAGTCCTTTGTGCCTGTAAAGAAAATTTATATTGAGCTTTTTAGGCTGAGGAACATTTTGTCACCTCACTATATTGTTGTTTTGCATAACAGAGGTCCTGGATTCAAGACCCATCAAAACATATTATAAAAATTTAGAGGCATTCCAAAAGCAATCCATGAGTGCTTGGAGGAGAAGGTCTCTTGACACAGGACAAAGGGAGCATATTTCCCTCTTGCCAAGATAGAAAGGTCAAAAAAGTCAAGATGTTGGACATTTTAATGACAGCATGTTAAATATGTGTTTATAATGCAAAAAGCTATCATTTGTATAACATTTTGCCAGACAACTCCTTCAATGTTCTCTTCTATATGGTTTATCATTATTCAGATGTATTAGAAAAAAGGTTATACTAAAAGTTATCTTTGACTATCAAATTTACTTAAAAGAGTATCTTTCAATAACTCTTCCAATATAAAAAAACAAAAAACTTGAGAGTTTCAGTAGTTGATACTTTTTTTTAATGGCTAACTAAAAAAAATAGTTTTTAACCCCTTCCCGCCGATGGCACTTTTTGACTTCCTGACCAAGCTCAATTTTTCAAAACTGACATGTGTCACTTTATGTGGCAATAACTTTGGAACGCTTTAACTTACCAAAGTGATTTGAAGATTGTTTTTTCGTAACACATTGTACTTCATGTTAGTGGTAAATTTTGGTTGATATGTTTTGTGTTTAATTATGAAAAAATTGGAAATTTGGTGGAAATTTTGAAAAATATGCATTTTATAAAGTTTGAAATGATGTACATTACATACAGATAGTCAGACCGCCAAAATTATATCATAAATCTCATGTCCCAGATCTCTGCTTTATGTTGGCATCAAACTTTAGGCGCCATTTTAATTTTTACGGACATTATAAGATTTACAAGTGAAACAACAATATTCAAAATTTTTAAGAAATTTCCAAAACCCATTTTTTAAAGGGCCTAATCCAGTTATGAAGGCGTTTTGAAAGACCCTTGTATTAAAGCCCCCCATAAATCACCCCATTTTCAAAACTGCACCCCTTATATAAGCCAAAACAACATATACCTAGTATTTCAACCCTATAAGTGCTTAACAGGAATTAATACAAAATGGAGGTGAAATTTTCAAATCTGAATTTATTTTACTAATATTTTCGTTTAGCCCTAGAATTTGCACATTCACAAGGGGTTAAAGGAGAAAATGCATCCCACAATTTGTTAGGCAAGTTCTCCCGACTACCATAGTACCCCACTTGTGGGTGTAAACTAATATATGGACGCACAGTGAGACGCAGAAGGGAAGGCGCGCCAAAGAGCTTTTAGAGGGCAGATCTGGCTGCGATCAGTTTCAGCAGCCATGTTGCATTTACAAAGCCCTTGAGGTGTCAAAACAGTGGAAACCTCTAGAAAGTGACCCCATTTTGAAAACCGCACCCCACAAAGAATTTATCAAGTGATGTAGTGAGCATTAGTAACCCCGAAGTGAATGTGTAAGCTGTGCGGATTAAATTGGGCACACCAAATCCTATTTTATTTTCCCACTAGCTCCTATGACACGGACGGGGAAGAGGGGCATTCTGGGGGATCAGCGCTGGTGTATCATCCCTCATAAGCTCTAAATATGGGGGTCCCCTGAAAACACTCGCACAGCTTATACATTTCCTTCTAGTCGCAGCCACTTATGTCCTAATGATTTGGCGACTTTTGGGTTTCTTGTCTTCACATTGTACAAGCTAGATTTTTATTTTTATCTTCTGGCAATGTGGCCATATGAGGGCTTGGTGTTTGCGGTATTAGATGTGCTTTTCAATGCCACCATTTTGGGGCCTGTAACTTATTGACTACATTTTATTAACTCTTTCTGGGTGGGATGTAAAAGGAAACATCAATTCTGGCATTGCTTTTTAGCATTTATTTTTTTTCCCGTGCAGCGTACAGCATAAGCAACATGTTACCTTTATTCTGCGGGTCGGTACGGTTACGGCGATATTATTTTTTAATGCTTTGCTATTTGTGCAGAATAAAATTCAATTTAGGGGAAAAAAATCATTATTTTTGCATCGCCATCTTCTGAAAGGCATAACATTTTTATTTTTCGCTAGACAGAGCTGGTTGAGGGCTTATTTTTTGCGGGAACACCTCTTCTTTTTATCGGTACCATTTTGGTTTTCATCTGACCATTTGATTACTTTTTATTGAACATTTTGTAAGGGAAAGGTGGTGAATAATCATTATTTTGTGCGGTTTTCTACTTTTTTTTTACAGCGTTCACCGTTCGGGTTAAATAATGTTTTAATTTTATTGTTCAGGTTATTACGGACGCGGCGATACCAAATATGTAATGTTTTTTTCTATTTTTCTTTATTTTACATAATAAAACATTTTATATGGGGAAAATGGGATTTTTGGGGCTTTATTTATTTCTATTTTATTTTAAACTTATTTAAACTTTTTTATTTTTACTTTTTTCTAACTTTTTTTTTCTGTCCCCATGGGGGATTGAAGCAGTGATCGGCTGATCACTGCTTCACCACATATACACTGCAATACACGTGTTACACGTGTATTGCATTGTATAGGAAGCTGTCAGCCTGTGTAGACGCACAGGCTGACAGCTTCATTTACGGCAGGATCAGCCAGGAGCGAGGACGGGGTAAGTGATCAGACCCCGGGCTGCCCCCTACGAACATCGGCACCCCCCGAAACCGGCGCGGGGGGGTGCCGATCGGCAACATTTTGTAACGAAACCCAGGAGGTGCCGGTGGTCATGTTGATCGCCGGCATCTCAGGGGCTAACCCGATCGCGGGTGTTACAGGGCATTGTCAGCCGTGTATTACGGCTGACACCCGCTGTGCATGGTGCACACACAGTTTCTGTGTGCGCACCATGCATCCGCAGTAATAGTACGGCGGTTTGCGGGAAGCCCTTCCCTGCAGCGCCGTACTATTACGGCGAATGTCGGGAAGGGGTTAAATATACCTGAGGAAGAAGCCAAGAGCATCGAAAGCTTGTAATCTGTCATCATTATTAGTTAGCCATTAAAAAAGATATCAACTACTGAAGACTCTCAAGTTTTTTGTTTTTCATATTTCATACCCACTGGCTAGCACGGTACAAAAACAAATGTTTTCCTTTAACTCTTCCAAGCCAAGCTCTTTGCCTCATTTAATAGGTTCTGATCCAGTTGGATCAGTTGGAATTTTCTCTCTAGCCCCCCCCCCCCCCATTCATGAGCAATAATCGCTGTTAATTTCAGTGTAACACATGCTATGTATGTTCTGACCTGTCAGATGGGCAGTGTAAGGCAGCAGCAGGCAAGGTGTGTAATTCTGAGATATGACACTGACTGCCTGTCTAATTGGAGCTCTGAGTGACGTCCTCTCTGCTTATTCCTGCCTAACACTGCCCACCTGACATCAGAGAGCCTTAGTAGCAAACCAGGCACCAAAACTAACATCATTGATTGATCAGGAATGGTGGGGGCTATAGAAAAAGTAAAGGGTTAAGAAAATACATTTTTATTTTCATGTGGTGACAAATTCATTGACCACATGTCTATTTTGCAGCTCAGGCACATTCCCTCGTTAGCTGGTTTAGAAACAATGCTTATTCCTAGATACTTGTCATGAAATGACTGCTGGATAATAATTTTTACATTTTGATTTGTTCCTTGACATGTTTGTGGCTTCCATTAGCCTTCAAGCTGAAGTCCCTTGGTCCCTCATTAGTAAAGATAAAAGGTAACAGATCCAATGATGGTGAGAGGACAAGTGCCTTAAGCATATATAAAAATCTGAGCTACAGTAGTCTTTGATCAATAAAAAATATGCTACAATGAACATTGCTGCAAAAAGACAACATATACTTAAAATGATAATATATAGCATTACCTACCTCCTTGCTCACATAGTTGCTGTGCCAGAGCATCTTTGAATATAACCTGGCCCCTGTGCGTAGCTGTTGCCCTGAAGACAGAAAAAAGGATAGTTTGAATAAAGAATAGGTATATCTATCCATCCGTAGAAATAAATACGCAATATTATGGCATACCTTTCCACATATTTACACATTCATTATCATATCATTTAATACATTCTTGATTTTGTGTAATAAATATACGTAACAATTTAAAGTGCAAATTCACATACAGATGTCAGCTTCCCCAGAAGTACAGTATGTTTACTTGGGAACTGTGTAGATGAGGTATCTATGTGGTATTTTGTAAGGGAAGAATATAACATAAGTAGCAGACAACATTTAGAAAAAAACTGAAATCAGTGATATGCTGTAAAAATGTTTTTCCATAATATATTATCTCATGGATATTATATTACAGATGTGAATAAAAGTCCAACCAAGGGCAACATACATGCATGAAATAGCCTAGATCTTGTGCTGTCCATGATTTTAACGGATGTGTGAATCAGGTCTATGACTAGATTTATATGACCGAGTTTCACCCATGAAACTCATTCCGTGTTTGAAAACTCAGTCCGTATTTGTGCTGTATTTCCCAGTCTGAACATTGTGAATAATTATAGATAACTATAATGCTAGGAGTCCCTGCCTCCCAGCGCCATACTGTCTCATAGTGAATAGAATACAGACAGTATGCAGCTGGGAGGCAGGGACTGTTAGCATCATACATACAGTCCTATGAAAAAGTTTGGGCACCCCTATTAATCTTAATCATTTTTAGTGCTAAATATTTTGGTGTTTGCAACAGCCATTTCAGTTTGATATATCTAATAACTGATGGACACAGTAATATTTCAGGATTGAAATGAGGTTTATTGTACTAACAGAAAATGTGCAATATGCATTAAACCAAAATTTGACCAGTGCAAAAGTATGGGCACCTCAACAGAAAAGTGACATTAATATTTAGTAGATCCTCCTTTTGCAAAGATAACAGCCTCTAGTCGCTTCCTGTAGCTTTTAATCAGTTCCTGGATCCTGGATGAAGGTATTTTGGACCATTCCTCTTTACAAAACAATTCAAGTTCAGTTAAGTTTGATGGTCGCTGAGCATGGACAGCCCGCTCTCAAATGATCTGAAAACAAAGATTGTTCAACATAGTTGTTCAGGGGAAGGATACAAAAAGTTGTCTCAGAGATTCAACCTGTCAGTTTCCACTGTGAGGAACATAGTAAGGAAATGGAAGACCATAGGGACAGTTCTTGTTAAGCCCAGAAGTGGCAGGCCAAGAAAAATATCAGAAAGGCAGAGAAGAAGAATGGTGAGAACAGTCAAGGACAATCCACAGACCACCTCCAAAGAGATGCAGCATCATCTTGCTGCAGATGGTGTCACTGTGCATCGGTCAACTATACAGCGTACTTTGCACAAGGAGAAGCTGTATGGGAGAGTGATGAGAAAGAAGCCGTTTCTGCAAGCACGCCACAAACAGAGTCGCCTGAGATATGCAAAAGCACATTTGGACAAGCCAGCTTCATTTTGAAAGAAGGTCCTGTGGACTGATGAAACAAAGATTGAGTTGTTTGGTCATACAAAAAGGCGTTATTCATGGTGTCCAAAAAAACCAGCATTCCAAGAAAAACACTTGCTACCCACTGTAAAATTTGGTGGAGGTTCCATCATGCTTTGGGGCTGTGTGGCCAATGCACCAGGAATCTTGATACAGTTGAGGGTCGCATGGATTCCACTCAGTATCAGCAGATTCTTGAGAATAATGTTCAAGAATCAGTAACGAAGTTGAAGTTACGCCGGGGATGGATATTTCAGCAAGACAATGATCCAAAACACCGCTCCAAATCGACTCAGACATTCATGCAGAGGAACAATTACAATGTTCTGGAATGGCCATCCCAGTCCCCAGACCTGAATATCATTGAACATCTGTGGGATGATTTGAAGCGGGCTGTCCATGCTCGGCGACCATCTAACTTAACTGAACTTGAATTGTTTTGTAAAGAGGAATGGTCCAAAATACCTTCATCCAGGATCCAGGAACTGATTAAAAGCTCCAGGAAGCGACTAGAGGCTGTTATCTATGCAAAAGGAGGATCTACTAAATATTAATGTCACTTTTCTGTTGAGGTGCCCATACTTTTGCACCGGTCAAATTTAGGTTTAATGCATATTGCACATTTTCTGTTAGTACAATAAACCTCATTTCAATCCTGAAATATTACTGTGTCCATCAGTTATTAGATATATCAAACTGAAATGGCTGCTGCAAACACCAAAATATTTAGAACTAAAAATGATTAAGATTAATAGGGGTGCCCAAACTTTTTCATAGGACTGTAACTATAAAGCTAGGAGTCCCTCTCCCTACACACTGATCAAGCCAGGAAATCCTGCACTCACACGGACCGAGTTTTACAGGTGCTGCTTCAAATCATATAAACCTATATCACAGAGATTAGCCTTCCTCCCATATTCTGTTTTATTCATAAGGCAACAAAAGACAACTTACTAATTTGAATTAAAAAATTAAATTCAGAAAATTAAAGAAAGGAACTTAGGATATCATGTGCAATCTTAC
Organism: Leptodactylus fuscus; assembly: GCF_031893055.1. Classification (NCBI taxonomy): domain Eukaryota; kingdom Metazoa; phylum Chordata; class Amphibia; order Anura; family Leptodactylidae; genus Leptodactylus; species Leptodactylus fuscus. Next base: position 116,744,635 of record NC_134269.1, read on the forward strand.
AACCTATAAAATAAAGCAAACTTTTATATATACATTTATACATATTACATATAAGGCTGTGTTTACATTGCCATTTCTCAGTCTATTATTCTCATCCGTAATAAGATCAGAACAACAGTCTGAAAAACTGACAGAATGAGGCTTGGTTCACATCTGTGTTCGGTATTCCATTCGGGGGGTCCCCAAGCAATTGACAAGCAGTAGAGCCATGAAAGCACACGGACCCCATAGACTATAATGGGGTTCGTGTGTTTTCCGCATGGTGTCCCCATGAATCATGCAGAGAGGAAAGTAGTTCATGAAGTACTTTTCTCTCTGCATAAGTCGTGTGGACACCACGTGGTAAACGCAAGGACCCCGTTATAGTCTGTGGGGTCCATATGCTTTCATAAGCTCACCGCTTGTCAATGCGTTCAGTATTCCATTCAGGGGGTCCCCAAGTGGACTACCCGAACAGAATACAGAATGCAGATGTGAACCAGGCCTGACTCTTGCAGAGAGAGCACCTTCTGTTTGCATCCAACCATCAATATTCACTCTAGTATTAAAACAAAGACAGAAGTTTTCTCCCTTTTAGTTTGTTTATTGATTTAAATTGAACAGAAATGTCCTGTACAGTACACAATATTTTATCAGCCGTCTGAAAAATAAACATACAAGTTGTAAGAAAGCTACCGTCTTTGATTTAAAATTAAAGTCAATGATGATGTATTCAAACAGAAGGTGCGCCATCTGCATCTGTCATTTTGTTACCGTTTCAGTCCATTGTTCTGATTCTATGGTGGATCAGAACAACTGCCTCAGAAATGACAGTGTAAACCCAGTCTAATAATGTGAGCTGATTGTAAATGGAGGAATAATTCTGCATTTGACACATTGCCAAATGCATGCTAGTTCTTTGAAGAATATGGGTTAGAAGGCTTATTTCAATATGTGCTATAACTAGTTTTTTTTACACTGTACATGCTTTCATAATACAATATACCCTCATGTACTCCTCTTTAGAGACTCTAGCCTCGAGGATTTAGATATTTTTTTATAGATCCACAGCTGTCAGATTTATTCTAGTGCAGATGTATATTCTGCTGTTTTGAGGCTCTAAAACTTGTTTTATCCCTCTTGCATGTACGTCCTTGGAGAACCATACATTTGCCCATATTCATAGCCAAGAGCCACACTCCACATTGATTTGAGTGTCCTCACTTTCATTGAATTGCCAATAGCCAATAAACCACCATTTCTCTGCTTTCAATGATATTTTTTGAAATACTTAACACATTCACAGTGGAAAACTACAACAATGTTGTCAAAGGATATATTATTGTTTTTATGTTAATTTTCATAATTGAATCATGCATTTCCAACCACTATTGTACTCAGTATAGAACTATATGTACTAGATATAGGATTTTCAACAGGCTTTCATAAATTTTGAATACAAATAAATGAGAATGTTGATTAAACTGTTATAAATATTGTTGTGTTGCTTCATATGTAAATTGGTTAGTGAGGATAGACACCATTTATTTAACACAAAAAACTTGGTACAAGGCAATTAATCTGATAAATGTACATTTACTGCAAGTGTTGTCAGGTCACATTAATCCAAAGATTAGCTATGAGCTAAATGGTGTTGAATCAAATTACCTTTATCATCTCTTAATTCACTGTCACAAACTGTTTCATTTAATTAGGGTATGATTCATCAAAATTTTTGCATACATTTTAGACTTTTTGACTCTGCCGTAATTGACACACTCTTGTCACTATGTAGAAAAAAATGCTGTATGCATACATGGCAGCTTTAAAACCTAATCAATCAATCTATCTATCTATTTGTATAGATATCTTTTTTCATCATTTCATATTTCATTAAAAAATTACACAGAATGATTTCTTGATTAGCTTTTTTTTTTTTTTTTTAATAAATTAAATGACCCAGTCATGTGTATTTCTCTGCTTATGCAAACCCAGGGCATAACTGGAATTCATAGGGCCCTATATCAAAATCAGGAATGGGCCCCTCATGGATATATTAACCTGTATTATTAATTTAAGAAAAGTTATTTTATAATTAAAAGTAATTTAAAAAAAAGTGGTAGTGATTCAAGAAATACGATGGCTACAGTGACATAATTATTTGTTCCTCAAAGCTTGTTCTCTACCCATATTTATGAAAGTACATAAGCTCATCAGAGTTCAGGTCCCAGCAAACATATAAAGTGCTGCCAGAGTGCTGATTGATGATCTGGATGGCAGCCCAGAAGCCTCTGCTGCTTGCCTGTGTTCTTTAGTTTCCAACAAACAAAACCAATAAAGCATAATAAAATAAAAATAATACTTCCGATTGATGACAAATTAGACATTGAATTTTCATGCAGCAATTAAGGCAAACTTTTTGTTTGTGCTATACATTTGGAATACTGCCTGCTGTAAACTAATTGAAAGTAGGAGTATGACCAAAATAAACAGATGAAACCAACTGTGTGTAGTGGTGATTCGCCATAACACAATATGTCAAACTGGAAATATTGCACACATTCTCCTCAAATTAGTATTAATCTAATCCTTCTATGTCTAAATACATGACTTGTAAGTCTCCGTACTGCCTATGTAGGCACACACTCTCCCTGATGTGGACGAGTGTTCCCAAACCCTGATCTATAGTCTCTCACTCTGCCAAATCAGTATCCCTACGCTATGCTGAGGATGGCCCAATAGGCCGAAACAGCGCTGTCCATAGCTGGGAATCTGTTCCTTTTGGGACAGAAATACTGATTTGGCAATTAAATCCACATCATGATTAAAAGACTTTATAACTGAGTCGTTCATGATGTTAAGGATGCTGCCCTCTATAGGGTGGTGTACAGAGTGCACTCTGTTCTCCTAATTCCATCCAGGAGAATAGATTTGCATATTTTTTACCCATAATCCCTAGCAGAGCAGGAATGACTTGTAAGTCTCCATACTGCCTATGTAGGCACACACTCTCCCTGATGTGGACAAGTGTCCCCTGACCCTAAATACATGAAGGGAGGGTTCAGGCCACTAAAGAGTTAACAGTTGTGTTGGTGACATTGTATGCTTGTGGACCTGAACCTATTAGTCTCTCCCTGTGTGAATAACCTGGGACAAGACCTTTCTTCAGGCGGATTCTGCGGCTCATGGAGCCATGGCATCCGCCTCACGGCAGCACCCTCCGGGCTAGGCTCATTCATTTTGGGCCTACTCCGGAGCGGGAAGCCATGACTGACAGTCGCGGCAGGTGTATTTTGGTCCCGATTTTGACGTGGCTTCCAGAGTCAAAATCAGGAGCAAAATATGCTATTACGTGCCCATGTGAACTAAGCCTAATAGTGTTTTTTCCAATTCCACCTTACTAATATTTCCTTACCTTTTCACAATACATTACATGTAAATATAAATGCTACTATTACTATTTGTAACAAGACGTTTACTCACCTTGTGACATTTGAATAGTGCTATATTTTATATTTTATATAGCCACGCCCCTGTATATAATATACAAATGACACCTCTATAGTAATCATCAGAGATATAACTGGAATCTCCAAGATCCCAATCCAAAATATGTAAAGGAGCCCCCACTGACCATGTGCTATCTATAACACTGGTCTTTTCTTATGTTATAAAGAGTCTTTGGCGCACTCAGGCACAAGGCCCATTAGTGATTGCTACTAGAGATGAGCGAACAGTGTTCTATCAAACTCATGTTCGATCGGATATTAGGCTGTTCGGCATGTTCGAATCGAATCGAACACCGCGTGGTAAAGTGCGCCATTACTCGATTCCCCTCCCACCTTCCCTGGCGCCTTTTTTGCTCCAATAACAGCGCAGGGTAGGTGGGACAGGAACTACGACACCGGTGACGTTGAAAAAAGTAGGCAAAACCCATTGGCTGCCGAAAACATGTGACCTCTAATTTAAAAGAACAGCGACGCCCAGCTTTGCGTCATTCTGAGCTTGCAATTCACCGGGAACGGAGGTTTCTGTCCAGTTAGCTAGGGCTTAGATTCTGGGTAGGCAGGGACAGGCTAGGATAGGAAGGAGAAGACAACCAACAGCTCTTATAAGAGCTAAATTCCAGGGAGAAGCTTGTCAGTGTAACGTGGCACTGACGGGCTCAATCGCCGCAACCCAGCTTTCCGCGGATCCTGAATGGAATACACTGACAGTGTATTCCCGTATACCCGATATATACCCCCGATACCCGTTCCAACTGTGTGCCCCCCCACCTTCACCCCAGAAATACCCTGCAAGTCCCCTAGCAATAGAATTGGGGCTATATACACCCACTATTTTTGCTACTGCCATATAGTGCCATTGTCTCACTGGGAATTCAAAGAATATATTGGGCTTACATATAACTTCAATTCCAGGGAGAAGCTTGTCAGTGTAACGTGGCACTGATGGGCTCAATCGCCGCAACCCAGCTTTCCCAGGATCCTGACTGGAACACACTGACAGTGTATTCCCGTATACCCCATATATACACCACAAATCCCCGTTCCAACGGTGTGCCCCCCCACCTTCACCTCAGAAATACCCTGCAAGTCCCCTAGCAATAGAATTGGGGCTATATACACCCACTATTTTTGCTACTGCCATATAGTGCCATTGTCTCACTGGGAATTCAAAGAATATATTGGGCTTACATATAACTTCAATTCCAGGGAGAAGCTTGTCAGTGTAACGTGGCACTGACGGGCTCAATCGCCGCAACCCAGCTTTCCCAGGATCCTGAATGGAACACACTGACAGTGTATTCCCGTATACCCCATATATACACCCCAAATCCCCGTTCCAATGGTGTGACCCCCCACCTTCACCTCAGAAATACCCTGCAAGTCCCCTAGCAATAGAATTGGGGCTATATACACCCACTATTTTTGCTACTGGTATATAGTGCCATTGTCTGACTGGGAATTCAAAGAATATATTGGGGTTACAAATACCCTCATTTCTTGCTACTGCCATATAGTGCCAGTTTCTGACTGGTAATTCAAAGAATATATTGGGGTTATAAATACCCTCATTTCTTGCTACTGGTATATAGTGCCATTGTCTGACTGGGAATTCAAAGAATATATTGGGGTTATAAATACCCTCATTTCTTTCTACTGGTATATAGTGCCATTGTCTGACTGGGAATTCAAAGAATATATTGGGGTTACAAATACCCTCATTTCTTGCTACTGCCATATAGTGCCAGTTTCTGACTGGTAATTCAAAGAATATATTGGGGTTATAAATACCCTCATTTCTTGCTACTGGTATATAGTGCCATTGTCTGACTGGGAATTCAAAGAATATATTGGGGTTATAAATACCCTCATTTCTTTCTACTGGTATATAGTGCCATTGTCTGACTGGGAATTCAAAGAATATATTGGGGTTATAAATACCCTCATTTCTTTCTACTGGTATATAGTGCCATTGTCTGACTGGGAATTCAAAGAATATATTGGGGTTACAAATACCCTCATTTCTTGCTACTGCCATATAGTGCCAGTTTCTGACTGGTAATTCAAAGAATACACTCACCGGCCACTTTATTAGGTATACCTGTCCAACTGCTCGTTAACACTTAATTTTTAATCAGCCAATCACATGGCGACAACTCAGTGCATTTAGGCATGTAGACATGGTCAAGACAATCTCCTGCAGTTCAAACCGAGCATCAGTATGGGGAAGAAAGGTGATTTGAGTGCCTTTGAACGTGGCATGGTTGTTGGTGCCAGAAGGGCTGGTCTGAGTATTTCAGAAACTGCTGATCTACTGGGATTTTCACGCACAACCATATCTAGGGTTTACAGAGAATGGTCCGAAAAAGAAAAAACATCCAGTGAGCGGCAGTTCCGTGGGCGGAAATGCGTTGTTGATGCCAGAGGTCAGAGGAGAATGGCCAGACTGGTTCGAGCTGATAGAAAGGCAACAGTGAGTCAAATAGCCACCCGTTATAACCAAGGTAGCCAGAAGAGCATCTCTGAACGCACAGTACGTCGAACTTTGAGGCAGATGGGCTACAGCAGCAGAAGACCACACCGGGTGCCACTCCTTTCAGCTAAGAACAGGAAACTGAGGCTACAATTTGCACAAGCTCATCGAAATTGGACAATTGAAGATTGGAAAAACGTTGTCTGGTCTGATGAGTCTCGATTTCTGCTGCGACATTCGGATGGTAGGGTCAGAATTTGGCGTCAACAACATGAAAGTATGGATCCATCCTGCCTTGTATCAACGGTTCAGGCTGGTGGTGGTGGTGGTGTCATGGTGTGGGGAATATTTTCTTGGCACTCTTTGGGCCCCTTGGTACCAATTGAGCATCGTTGCAACGCCAAAGCCTACCTGAGTATTGTTGCTGACCATGTCCATCCCTTTATGACCACAATGTACCCAACATCTGATGGCTACTTTCAGCAGGATAATGCGCCATGTCATAAAGCTGGAATCATCTCAGACTGATTTCTTGAACATGACAATGAGTTCACTGTACTCCAATGGCCTCCACAGTCACCAGATCTCAATCCAATAGAGCATCTTTGGGATGTGGTGGAACGGGAGATTCGCATCATGGATGTGTAGCCGACAAATCTGCGGCAACTGTGTGATGCCATCATGTCAATATGGACCAAAATCTCTGAGGAATGCTTCCAGCACCTTGTTGAATCTATGCCACGAAGAATTGAGGCAGTTCTGAAGGCAAAAGGGGGTCCAACCCGTTACTAGCATGGTGTACCTAATAAAGTGGCCGGTGAATGTATATTGGGGTTACGTGCACCCACAATTTTTGCTACTGGTATATAGTGCCATTGTCTGACTGGGAATTCAAAGAATATATTGGGGTTATAAATACCCTCATTTCTTGCTACTGGTATATAGTGCCATTGTCTGACTGGGAATTCAAAGAATATATTGGGGTTACAAATACCCTCATTTCTTGCTACTGCCATATAGTGCCAGTTTCTGACTGGTAATTCAAAGAATATATTGGGGTTATAAATACCCTCATTTCTTGCTACTGGTATATAGTGCCATTGTCTGACTGGGAATTCAAAGAATATATTGGGGTTATAAATACCCTCATTTCTTGCTACTGGTATATAGTGCCATTGTCTGACTGGGAATTCAAAGAATATATTGGGGTTACAAATACCCTCATTTCTTGCTACTGCCATATAGTGCCAGTTTCTGACTGGTAATTCAAAGAATATATTGGGGTTACGTGCACCCACAACTTTTGCTACTGGTATATAGTGCCATTGTCTGACTGGGAATTCAAAGAATATATTGGGGTTACAAATACCCTCATTTCTTGCTACTGGTATATAGTGCCATTGTCTGACTGGGAATTCAAAGAATATATTGGGGTTATAAATACCCTCATTTCTTGCTACTGCCATATAGTGCCAGTTTCTGACTGGTAATTCAAAGAATATATTGGGGTTACGTGCACCCACAATTTTTGCTACTGGTATATAGTGCCATTGTCTGACTGGGAATTCAAAGAATATATTGGGAATACAAATACCCTCATTTCTTGCTACTGGTATATAGTGCCATTGTCTGACTGGGAATTCAAAGAATATATTGGGGTTACAAATACACTCATTTCTTGCTACTGGTATATAGTGCCATTGTATGACTGGGAATTCAAAGAATATATTGGGGTTACAAATACCCTCATTTCTTGCTACTGGTATATAGTGCCATTGTCTGACTGGGAATTCAAAGAATATATTGGGGTTACAAATACCCTCATTTCTTGCTACTGCCATATAGTGCCATTGTCTGACTGGGAATTCAAAGAATATATTGGGGTTATAAATACCCTCATTTCTTGCTACTGGTATATAGTGCCATTGTCTGACTGGGAATTCAAAGAATATATTGGGGTTACAAATACCCTCATTTCTTGCTACTGGTATATAGTGCCATTGTCTGACTGGGAATTCAAAGAATATATTGGGGTTATAAATACCCTCATTTCTTGCTACTGCCATATAGTGCCAGTTTCTGACTGGTAATTCAAAGAATATATTGGGGTTACGTGCACCCACAATTTTTGCTACTGGTATATAGTGCCATTGTCTGACTGGGAATTCAAAGAATATATTGGGAATACAAATACCCTCATTTCTTGCTACTGCCATATAGTGCCAGTTTCTGACTGGTAATTCAAAGAATATATTGGGGTTACGTGCACCCACAATTTTTGCTACTGGTATATAGTGCCATTGTCTGACTGGGAATTCAAAGAATATATTGGGGTTATAAATACCCTCATTTCTTGCTACTGGTATATAGTGCCATTGTCTGACTGGGAATTCAAAGAATATATTGGAGTTATAAATACCCTCATTTCTTGCTACTGGTATATAGTGCCATTGTCTGACTGGGAATTCAAAGAATATATTGGGGTTATAAATACCCTCATTTCTTGCTACTGGTATATAGTGCCATTGTCTGACTGGGAATTCAAAGAATATATTGGGGTTACGTGCACCCACAATTTTTGCTACTGGTATATAGTGCCAATTTCTAACTGGGAATTCAAAATGCGCAAGGCTCCCGGAAAGGGACGTGGACGAGGCCGTGGGCGAGGTCGGGGGAATGGTTCTGGGGAGCAAGGTAGCAGTGAAGCCACAGGGCGTCCCGTGCCTACTCCTGTGGGGCAGCAAGCATTGCGCCACTCCACAGTGCCAGGGTTGCTTGCCACATTAACTAAACTGCAGGGTACAAACCTTAGTAGGCCCGAGAACCAGGAACAGGTCTTGCAATGGCTGTCAGAGAACGCTTACAGCACATTGCCCAGCAGCCAGTCAGACTCTGCCTCCTCTCCTCCTATTACCCAACAGTCTTGTCCTCCTTCCTCCCAAAATTCCCAAGCTTCACAGAACAATAACCCCAACTGTCCCTGCTCCCCAGAGCTGTTCTCCACTCCTTTAATTGTCCCTCAACCTGCCTCTCCACGTCACGATTCCACGAACCTAACAGAGGAGCATCTGTGTCCAGATGCTCAAACACTAGAGTCTCCTCCATTTCCGTTCGATTTGGTGGTGGATGACCAGCAACCCACCCTCATCGACGATGATGTGACGCAGTTGCCGTCAGGGCATCCAGTTGACCGGCGCATTGTGCGGGAGGAGGAGATGAGACAGGAGTTGGAAGAGGAAGTGGTGGATGATGAGGACACTGACCCGACCTGGACAGGGGGGATGTCAAGCGGGGAAAGTAGTGTGGATGTTGAGGCAGGTGCAGCACCAAAAAGGGTAGCTAGAGGCAGAGGTCAGCAGCTTAGGCGAAGCCAGGCCATACCCGGAATCTCCCAAGATGTTCCAGTTCGTACCCAGCCCCGAAAAACTCCCACCTCGAGGGCACGTTTCTCGAAGGTGTTGAGTTTTTTCAAGGAATGCGCCGAGGACAGATATAGTGTTGTCTGCACAATTTGCCTCTCGAAATTGATTAGGGGCTCTGAGAAGAGCAACCTGTCCACCACTTCAATGCGCCGTCATTTGGAATCCAAGCACTGGAATCAGTGGCAGGCAGCAACGGCAGGACAAAGGCCGCCTGCCGTTCACGCCACTGCCACTGCCTCTGCCACTGCCTCTGCCACTGCCACTGCCACTGCTGACTGTGCTGGCGATGCACTCCAGAGGACGAGCCAGGACACCACTTCATCTGCCTCCGCCACTTTGTTGACTTCTCCCTCATCCTCCCCTGTTCCTGTCTTATCTCCTTCTCCTGCACCATCAAAGGCACCATCAGGCGCTTCTTTACAACAACCCACCATCTCTCAGACATTGGAGCGGCGGCAGAAATACACTGCTAACCACCCACACGCGCAAGCCTTGAACGCCAACATCGCTAAACTGCTGGCCCAGGAGATGTTGGCGTTCCGGCTTGTTGAAACTCCCGCCTTCCTGGACCTGATGGCAACTGCGGCACCTCGCTATGCCGTCCCTAGCCGTCACTACTTCTCCCGGTGTGCCGTCCCCGCCTTGCACCAGCACGTGTCACTCAACATCAGGCGGGCCCTTAGTTCCGCGCTTTGCACAAAGGTCCACTTGACCACCGACGCGTGGACAAGTGCATGCGGACAGGGACGCTACATTTCACTGACGGCACACTGGGTGAATGTAGTTGAGGCTGGGACTGCTTCCCAAACTGGCCCGGTGTACCTCGTCTCCCCGCCTAACATTCCTGGCAGGGACACGAGAAGAACACCCCACTCCTCCTCCTCTACCGCCTCCTCCTCCGCCACCGCCTCCTCCTCCGCCACCGCCTCCTCCTCCGCTGTTAGATTGACCCCAGCTACGAGTTGGAAACGTTGCAGCACTGGCGTTGGTAGACGTCAGCAGGCTGTGCTGAAGCTGATCAGCTTGGGGAACAGACAGCACACTGCCTCCGAGGTGAGGGATGCCCTCCTCGATGAGACGGCAATATGGTTTGAGCCGCTGTACCTGGGCCCAGGCATGGTCGTTTGTGATAACGGCCGGAACCTGGTAGCAGCTCTGGAGCTTGCCGGACTCCAACATGTTCCATGCCTGGCCCACGTCTTCAACCTAGTGGTGCAACGTTTCCTAAAGAGCTACCCCAATGTTCCAGAGCTACTGGTGAAAGTGCGGCGCATGTGCGCCCACTTTCGCAAGTCGACAGTAGCCGCTGCTAGCTTAAAATCTCTCCAGCAACGCCTGCATGTGCCACAACACCGGCTTTTGTGCGACGTCCCCACACGCTGGAACTCAATGTTTCAGATGTTGAATAGAGTGGTTGAGCAGCAGAGACCTTTGATGGAATACCAGCTACAAAACCCTAGGGTGCCACAAAGTCAGCTGCCTCAGTTTCACATCCATGAGTGGCCATGGATGAGAGACCTTTGTGACATCCTACGGGTCTTTGAGGAGTCCACAAGGAGGGTGAGCTCTGAGGATGCGATGGTGAGCCTTACAATCCTGCTCTTGTGTGTTCTGAGAGAATCCCTGATTGACATCAGGGATAACTCAGATCACACAGAGGAGTTAGGGATAGCATCCGATCCGTCACAGCTGGAGAGTAGGTCCACACATCTGTCCGCTTCACTGCGTTTAATGGAGGAGGAGGAGGAGGAGGAAGAAGAAGAGTTGTCCGATGATGTGATGGTGATACAGGAGGCTTCCGGGCAACTTCGAATCATCCCATTGTTGCAGCGCGGATGGGTAGACATGGAGGATGAGGAGGAAATGGAGATTGAACTTTCCGGTGGGGCCAGAGGAGTCATGCCAACTAACACTGTGGCAGACATGGCTGAGTTCATGTTGGGGTGCTTTACAACCGACAAGAGTATTGTCAAAATCATGGAGGACAACCAGTACTGGATCTTTGCTATCCTTGACCCCCGGTATAAAAACAACATCTCGTCTTTTATTCCGGTAAAGGGGAGGGCCAATCGCATCAATGCTTGCCACAGGCAATTGGTGCAGAATATGATGGAGATGTTTCCAGCATGTGACGTTGGCGGCAAGGAGGGCAGTTCCTCCAGTAGGCAACCAAGTTCTCACCGGTCCACACAAACGAGGGGCACACTGTCTAAGGTCTGGGACACCTTGATGGCACCCCCTCGCCAAAGTGCCGCCACGGAGGGTCCTAGTGTCACCAGGCGTGAGAAGTATAGGCGCATGTTGCGGGAATACCTTTCCGACCACAGCCCTGTCCTCTCCGACCCCTCTGCGCCCTACACGTATTGGGTGTCGAAGTTGGACCTGTGGCTTGAACTTGCCCTATATGCCTTGGAGGTGCTGTCCTGTCCTGCCGCCAGCGTCCTATCTGAGAGGATGTTCAGTGCAGCCGGTGGCATCATCACTGACAAGCGCACCCGTCTGTCAGCTGAGAGTGCCGACCGGCTCACTTTGATAAAAATGAACCACCACTGGATAGAGCCTTCATTTTTGTGCCCACATGTGTAAAGCACCCCAACATGAAACTCCATGTCTGTACTCAACCTCTCCAATTCCTCCGCATCCTCATACTCATCCACCATAAGTGTTGCACAATTCTGCTAATACTAGGCTCCCTCCACCCTGATTTCCCCCAACTCTGCTGGTTAGAGGCTCCCTCCACCCTGATTTCCACCAACTCTGCTGGTTAGAGGCTCCCTCCACCCTGCTTTCCCACAACTCTGCTGGTTAGAGGCTCCCTCCATCCTGCTTTCCCACAACTCTGCTGGTTAGAGGCTCCCTCCACCCTGCTTTCCCACAACTCTGCTGGTTAGAGGCTCCCTCCACCCTGATTTCCACCAACTCTGCTGGTTAGAGGCTCCCTCCACCCTGCTTTCCCACAACTCTGCTGGTTAGAGGCTCCCTCCACCCTGCTTTCCCACAACTCTGCTGGTTAGAGGCTCCCTCCACCCTGATTTCCACCAACTCTGCTGGTTAGAGGCTCCCTCCACCATGAATTGGTCCAAACTGGGCTGTTTTTGAGGCTCCCTCCACCATGAATTGGTCCAAACTGGGGTTTTTAGAGGCTCCCTCCACCATGAATTGGTCCAAACTGGGGTTTTTAGAGGCTCCCTCCACCATGAATTGGTCCAAACTGGGCTGGTTAGAGGCTCCCTCCACCATGAATTTGCCCAAACTGGGCTGTTTAGAGGCTCCCTCCACCATGAATTTGCCCAAACTGGGCTGTTTAGAGGCTCCCTCCACCATGAATTGGTCCAAACTGGGGTTTTTAGAGGCTCCCTCCACCATGAATTGGTCCAAACTGGGCTGGTTAGAGGCTCCCTCCACCATGAATTTGCCCAAACTGGGCTGTTTAGAGGCTCCCTCCACCATGAATTGGTCCAAACTGGGGTTTTTAGAGGCTCCCTCCACCATGAATTGGTCCAAACTGGGCTGTTTAGAGGCTCCCTCCACCATGAATTGGTCCAAACTGGGGTTTTTAGAGGCTCCCTCCACCATGAATTGGTCCAAACTGGGCTGTTTAGAGGCTCCCTCCACCATGAATTGGTCCAAACTGGGGTTTTTAGAGGCTCCCTCCACCATGAATTGGTCCAAACTGGGCTGGTTAGAGGCTCCCTCCACCATGAATTGGTCCAAACTGGGGTTTTTAGAGGCTCCCTCCACCATGAATTGGTCCAAACTGGGGGTTTTAGAGGCTCCCTCCACCATGAATTTGCCCAAACTGGGCTGTTTAGAGGCTCCCTCCACCATGAATTGGTCCAAACTGGGGTTTTTAGAGGCTCCCTCCACCATGAATTGGTCCAAACTGGGCTGGTTAGAGGCTCCCTCCACCATGAATTTGCCCAAACTGGGCTGTTTAGAGGCTCCCTCCACCATGAATTTGCCCAAACTGGGCTGTTTAGAGGCTCCCTCCACCATGAATTGGTCCAAACTGGGGTTTTTAGAGGCTCCCTCCACCATGAATTGGTCCAAACTGGGCTGTTTAGAGGCTCCCTCCACCATGAATTGGTCCAAACTGGGGTTTTTAGAGGCTCCCTCCACCATGAATTGGTCCGAACTAGGGTTTTTATAGGCTCCCTCCACCATGAATTGGTCCAAACTGGGGTTTTTAGAGGCTCCCTCCACCATGAATTGGTCCAAACTGGGGTTTTTAGAGGCTCCCTCCACCATGAATTGGTCCAAACTGGGCTGTTTAGAGGCTCCCTCCACCATGAATTGGTCCAAACTGGGGTTTTTAGAGGCTCCCTCCACCATGAATTGGTCCAAACTGGGGTTTTTAGAGGCTCCCTCCACCATGAATTGGTCCAAACTGGGCTGTTTAGAGGCTCACTCCACCATGAATTTGCCCAAACTGGGGTTTTTAGAGGCTCCCTCCACCATGAATTGGTCCAAACTGGGGTTTTTAGAGGCTCCCTCCACAATGAATTGGTCCAAACTGGGGTTTTTTAGAGGCTCCCTCCACCATGAATTTGCCCAAACTGGGCTGTTTAGAGGCTCCCTCCACCATGAATTGGTCCAAACTGGGGTTTTTAGAGGCTCCCTCCACCATGAATTGGTCCAAACTGGGGTTTTTAGAGGCTCCCTCCACCATGAATTTGCCCAAACTCTGCTGGTTAGAGGCTCAATCCACCCTGATTTTCAAAACAAATGTTGGTGCCAACCTCAACTTACTACAAGGGCCAAATTCACTGCTGGTGACAAGCTCTCCTCACTGCAAGTGCCAAATACACATGTTTCAAGGTGTTTTCCTACTGTCAGAGAGGTGGTATTGAGTGTGTAAAGTGTGTAGTTGTTAGGCTGTGATGTTGGGGTAATAGAGGGTCTTTGGTGTGTTAGATGCCCCCAGACATGCTTCCCCTGCTGTTCCAGTGTCATTCCAGAGGTGTTGGCATCATTTCCTGGGATGTCAGAGTGGACTTGGTGACCCTCCAGACACGGATTTGGGTTTCCCCCTTAACGAGTATCTGTTCCCCATAGACTATAATGGGGTTCGAAACCCGTTCGAACACACGAACATTGAGCGGCTGTTCGAATCGAATTTCGAACCTCGAACATTTTAGTGTTCGCTCATCTCTATTTGCTACCTCTGCACACCCTACAGCTACGCCCCTGCAAGTCACATATTGCAACACTTGAGTTAATTGTTCCACACGAGATTATCTGTCTTATCAAGTCCATAAATGTTGCATACCAACACTTCTGCTCATTTCACAGGAATAAAACTATTGTTTAATCACAGAAGGAGCAGTAAAATGTATTTATGGCACCTTTTAACCTAACATCCACTCACTCAAGATAGAAGAACATCTTATGAATAAAACATAAATCTAATTTATGTTTTTGGCGCTTTTCTTATCAAAGTAAAAATTGCCAACTGGTGTCACTGAATTCATTTAAAGATAATGATATTTCATATCAAGAGATTTTGAGGCAATATACTGTACAATACTCATTGGTCAAATAAATCATTATTCAGTAATAAGAAATGTGCAATAATAAATTAAAAAAAACCCATAAAACATAAAACAATAGTTATAGACCTTATTCCATATCTTCGTTGTACAAAAAAGTTGTTGATTGGCAGATGACACAGTGATTTTAAAGGTACATTAGCTGTACCTCCAGTAATTTTTCAGGTAATTTGTTGGCAACATTTGATGGGCATTTCCATAGTGATGAAACTCATTACCGGTGGGGAGTAGTTTCTTTTTAGCAAGACAAGGAGCTTGATTGTTTTATTGTGGAGCTCTGCATCCACACTAGCCAGTTATCTTTTCAGTTACTCAGGAGCAACTAATCAATGTAAACAAGACTTGAGACTGGTTGGAAAACATATGATCTCAGCTGCTGCAACAGGTCAAGAACCAGATACTCCGATCACAGTGTACTATCATGGTTAGCTGCCTATGCCCAAGTCACTGTTGATACAAAGGGCTGACTCTTACCACTGTAAGGAAGTAGACAGTTTTGGTGTTTGGGACATGTTAACTTTTTTCTTCTTTTTTTTTTTTTTTCACTGTTGCATTCTGAATACCATAGCTTTTTTATTATTTTGTCACTGTAGCTGCTTGAGCACTTTTTTTATTTTTTTTTGCAAAATTTAAATTTTCATTGTGTTTTAATTTTCAAATTTTTATAGACTAAATTTTTGGGGGATGAAAAAAAAAAAATTCTGGTACTGTTTCATGCATTTTAAACACTGCACCATTCACTGTATGACATAAATAGCACATTACCTTTATTCTGCAGGTCAGTAAAATTATATTAATACCCAATTTATAGTAATTATACGTTTTGCTAATTTTGTGTCATAAAAACTGTATCTTCTAAAAGTTATAACTTTACAGATGTCTAGGTAAGGTAGGTAGATAGATAGATAGATAGATAGATAGATAGATAGATAGATAGATAGATAGATAGATACTCAGACCAGCCTCAAGAGACTCAAGTCAAAACTTCAGAAAGGTTCCTGAATGAGGAGCTAAAATATTTCACATGTATAAAATGCATCTATTTTTTTTTATTTAGCCTAGAGTGTTACTGTTTTTCTGTATCTGGATGGATGGATGGATGGATGGATGGATGGATGGATGGATGGATAGATAGATAGATAGATAGATATAGAGAGAGAGATAGATAGATAGATAGATAGATAGATAGATAGATAGATAGATAGCTGCTGAGACTGACCCACAGGGAAACAGATGAATTTTGAGCTACAGAAAACCTTCAGCTCCAAATTCCTTGCATAGCACAGTATACTATTACATACAGATAGAAAGGGTACAGTATTTCAGTCAGCCAAGCATACATATGATAAAATGGGAAGATTATTTAACAAACTACCCAGTGTATTATACAGATGCATTAGGAGGTTTAGATGACTTTTAGATGCAGAAGCAAAACAAGAACCAGTATTCTACCAGTGCTTTCTTGATTTTGATGCTGGTCCCAATTACTAAGCGGCATCTTGCTACTGTCTGAGGTCAGCTGCTGTGTGAACATTTATCTATGGCTCACAGCGTTAAGAGGACCCTAGTTCAAGACAACGCCCAGTACTTAAAGCAAACAGGAGGAAATGGACTCCAACCTGACATAGAGTAAATGGCAAAACAAGATTACAGTCCAGTCAAAGTTCTTGCCAGGGATCAGGACCTGGGGTGCATAACACTTGAAGCAAGGTTCTTCGAAGTTAGTTCTCCCTGCATGAGGCATGTGGCTGTCTCCACTGTTAGACAAGTCCATAGTTTGACCTGGGCCATCACTGGGGCATTAGGACAATATGTCAACAGCGCAGAAGTGGGACAGGCTGATGGAACTGCTCCTCCTTGTCCTGGGTTCTGTGGTTGGGGCCTCAGTGGTAGATACAGGGGCCACCAGATGTCCATCTGCACTGACGTACTCACTGCTGTCCACAGTGAAAGAGCAGGTCACAGTAGGGGTGCAACAGCCACATAGGAAAAAGTGGGTTCAAGAGATCCAGCTTCAAGGGGTGGTGGCACATAGACCAGGGTGGTGACATGCAAACCCTATCAACATCAGCTGCTCAGTGGCCTTTGGGTCCCCTCTGCAGTGTGTAGTCTACCCTTTCACTTGGTCTAATGTTATGCAAGTTCTCCAGCAGTCTTGGTTTCTTAATGCACCTCCAGTTCATAAAAACCTGTAGGTCGTTCAATTTTTCCTGCAACACACTATACTCCTTGGCAACATCAAGCCACTCCTTTTCTGCGGTCTTTCTTGAAGATATCAGGCTGAGGCACCTGTCTAAATGATGGAAGTAGGACTTCTCCTTATTCAGCCGAGATAGGCTTTTCTCTTGTTTTCCATAAGGTAGCACAACAGTTGGCTCTTAGCTATAGTGATCACCAACTGGCTGACACCAGTTCCTTCCTATCATCCTCCATCCAGGCACTGGGGTCCTGGTAGATGATTTGTCTAGCCATGATGACAGCAAGGCAACATGAACAAGCCAGTTGCACATCTGGACTCTAAGCTCATCTGTTGGATCTATCAAACTCCTACTTTTCCAGGTAATATCATGGAGATGGTCTCAAGCTACGAATAGGTTTGGTTGTATTTGCGGATCACCCAAGATGGTGGTGCCCAGGGTCTCTTCTGGTAGTACTGGACATAATGTCTTCCCCAGTGGAGCAAGTGGTTGAAGACTATGTTGCCTCCTCCTCCATAACTGAGGAAGAAGAGAATTCCTCAGTCCTCCCTCCCCATAATTCAGGAAGAAGAATTCCCTATTTCCTCCTCCTTACTAGAATGTCCTAAGTCAAGGGCTGTAATATCTCCACAGTGGGTTAACAGCCATAACAAGGCAAATTTTCCTCAGGTGGAAGTGTCCCTCAGGTATAATTGTTTTGAGATTTAGGAAATGTGTATTTCAAAAACACTTCATATTTCTTAGTTAAGCAACTATGTTCATAAAAGTTCATAAAATAAAATTTAAAATACACATGATTATATAAATAATATTTTTTTAGAATAATAGTTGTAATATGGCAAGCAAAATGAAGTAAATGTGTTAATAAAACCACAGTACGTACTGTAGCATATATACTGAGGAAACTCATAAGTAATGAACGAGCCAATCCCAGCAGCAAACCAATTATGATGTGGAAAAAAGAAATAAAAATCACAAGTTAATATTGTATCTCAGCAGGATTTCTACTTGCGTCGTAGAATGTGATGCCAGAAAACCCACTGTGTGTATGATTTATGCCCCATCTAGAAACAGCTTGGTAAATACCTCAAACTGTAGTTACATAGTTGTTGGCATTATAAACATGTACTATGTAACAATGCTATAAAACAACACTTCTAAAGTAGATCTGACAGTAATTGAAATGATAACAGATATCTGCACTAGGGTATGAGTAATAACAAAATATTACATTCATATATACAGTATATATACATACACACACATACATTTATATATTTCCTTGACGTGAAGGTTTATTTATTTTTGCTGTTATTCCAAATAAACTTGTTTGCACCAGACATTGTTTTCCTGTCTATGACTGGTTGGGTCCGCAACATTTCTGCTACCGAACTGTCCCGCTTTTCTGGGTTGTGGGTTCGTGCTGGCAGAATGAGCATGGATTAGAATAGAAAAGACAAATTGGGGTTTACAGTTAAATGACAGTACAAATACTACGATTGAGACAATAAATTATAGGGAGAGAGTTCAAGAGTGCATAATGTCATATCTAGAAAATACAAGTAATAAGAAGTAATTAATAGTAATAAGTAATCAGATTTTACAGTATATTTTGGAAGATATAGTGTGTGTTTGTGAGATGGTAAGAAAAAGAGGGGGAGACAGGAGATTCGTTTGTTGGGTAATGTTAATGGAGGGTGGGGAGGAGGGAGAACGTGATAGGTCTAAGAAGAAGAGGAAGAAAGAGAAGTAGAAGAGGATGTGGTGGCGGGGAGAACAACTCGGCAGCAGATTTTTGTCAAGAATGTCTCGGCACATTTGTCCATTCATCCTTCCTTCAGTTATATGAAGTTTGCAAGTACCATATGCCAAAAAATGAACCCACGCTATGATCTATCCACCTCCAAACGTCATTGTTGGTTTGGTGTTTTTGGGATGATATGCAGTGCATTTTGGCCTTAAAACATGGTGTGCCCTATGGCATCCAAAGAGTTAAATTTTGGCCTCATCTGACCAGACTATATTCTTCCATTATTTCTCAGACTTGTCTTAATGTTGTTGAGTGAACTTTAAACGCACTTGAACATGCTTTTTGTTCAGCAATGGAGTTTTGCATAGTGAATGTGCACACAGGCAAAGGAGGTTGCGTGCATTAATTATTTTGTTATTTAGAATGGCCCTAGACAGAATTGACCTGACTCCATCCATATGTTCTAAACATTGAACAAATTGTGACAGGAACTTTAAAATGTTACCCTTTTCATACCCTCAATTCCATGATCTCTTTAACTAATTTAAGTAAAGCTACAGCAATATACAGTTGCACATCAGGATAAAAAGATTTTTTCCAGCAATGGAAAAGCCCTACAACTGTATATCACCCCCATATGCTAACTATACTGAGGGCTACATTTAATTAGAATGCAATTAAAAATGGAATTTGTTTGACAGTACATTAACCCCACTTACCCCTTCCTTTTTCAGGCCAACTTCCCACCAATGCATGAGGTTGAAATCTTACTAACCAAATGGAGGTCTCTTCAACTATCCCTCCTACGCCATATTGCAGACATTACAATGCCCTCTCTCCTTAAATTCCTTTATCTATTTTATCTCCGTAATGGCTGTTACGGTTGCTATAGTAATAGATCCACCACTGATGTCGCCTCTCATTTGTTCTTTTTTTTCTTTTTATTAACATTAAGATATTTATTGAAGTTTTTTGTATAACAACAGTAAATAAGTAACATCACATGAACAACAGAGGTGATAAAAGAGGTTTAGGATGAAGATTAGAGTTAGGAAGTGGAGCAGAAGGGTTAGGGAGAACACAACACATCAAGAGCAGGCATGTCAAACATGCGGCCCGCGGGCCGCATGCGGCCCTTTACAGGCATATCTGCGGCCCGCACAAAAGTCTCAAACTTTGTCTCTTTAAGAGACAAAGTTTGAGACTTTTGTGCAGGCCGCACAAATACTCTCGCGGCTATTCGCTACTACACGCTGCTGGTGTAGACGTGATGTGACGTGATGACGTCATATCGCGTCTCAGGCGGAAGCCGCGCGGGTTGAGCCGCGCGGCTTCCACCCCCGGCAGCTCCTTCCTATGTCGGCTCATTCATTTGAGCCGACAGCGGAGGGGAAAGCCGCGACCGCGATGGTCGCGGCAGGGGGGTTTTGACCAGAGAGAGACGCGGCTCGCCGCGTCTCTCTCGGTGTCAAAACCCGCACGGGCAGTTCACGTGTGAACTAGCCCGAGAGAGAGAGAGTGCGGCGGGGGAGCGAGGACTCGGAGTCGTCGGAGAAGGTAAGTTTAATGTGTGTATGCATAGAGGTGGAACGTGAAACAGGGCAGATGAAGGAGGGGACGGCATGACACTGGGGGCAGAGATGGAGAGGACGGCACTGGGGGCAGAGATGGGTGGAAATGACACTGGGGGCAGAGATGGAGAGGACATGACACGGGGCAGAGATGGAGAGGACATGACACAGGGGGCAGAGATGGAGAGGACATGACACAGGGGGCAGAGATGGAGGGAACATGAATCTGGGGACAGAGATGGAGAGGACATGACACTGGGGGCAGAGATGGAGGGGACATGAATCTGGGGGCAGAGATGGAGGGGACATGAATCTGGGGGCAGAGATGTGGAGACATGAATCTGGGGGCAGAGATGGAGGGGACATGAATCTGGGGGCAGAGATGGATGGACATGACACTGGGGGCAGAGATGGAGGGGGCGTGAATCTGGGGGCAGAGATGTGGAGACATGAATCGGGGCAGAGATGGAGGGACATGAATCTGGGGGCAGAGATGGAGGGACATGAATCTGGGGGCAGAGATGTGGAGACATGAATCTGGGGGCAGAGATGGAGGGACATGAATCTGGGGGCAGAGATGGGGGACATGAATCTGGGGGCAGAGATGTGGAGACATGAATCTGGGGGCAGAGATGGAGGGACATGAATCTGGGGGCAGAGATGGGGGGACATGAATCTGGGGGCAGAGATGGGGGGACATGAATCTGGGGGCAGAGATGGAGGGACATGAATCTGGGGGCAGAGATGGAGGGGACATGAATCTGGGGGCAGAGATGTGGAGACATGAATCTGGGGGCAGAGATGGAGGGACATGAATCTGGGGGCAGAGATGGAGGGGACATGAATCTGGGGGCAGAGATGGGGGACATGAATCTGGGGGCAGAGATGGGGGGACATGAATCTGGGGCAGAGATGGGGGACATGAATCTGGGGGCAGAGATGGGGGACATGAATCTGGGGGCAGAGATGGAGGGGACATGAATCTGGGGGCAGAGATGGGGGGACATGAATCTGGGGGCAGAGATGGGGGACATGAATCTGGGGGCAGAGATGGGGGACATGAATCTGGGGGCAGAGATGGAAGGGACATGAATCTGGGGGCAGAGATGGGGGACATGAATCTGGGGGCAGATGAAGGGTGTATATGTAAATAGATAATTTTCTTTTATGAAACTAACAAAATCTTCTCAGAGAACAAGGCTGACTGATCACCACTTATAATCTAAAAAAGATTGAAAAAAATGAATAAATGTTTAGTTTTTAATTGCTGTATTTTTGTTAAATATATATGTTGCTGTTACATATTACTACTTCATATCTTGTTTTCATGACTGGTGTTAAAATACGTGTGTGACATTAGCTGCTGTGTGCGGCCCTTGCAACAACTTCTTGTTACTCATGTGGCCCTCGGGGTACCCTGAGTTTGACATGCCTGATCAAGAGGGTAACAGGGAGGATCCGTCACAGCAGAGTGAAACCGTAAATCCAGTAGCAAACTCAGCAGACAAACCCTAGCAGAGTAATAGAAGTGATTCCACAGGAGCCACATTTATTGGTGGACACTATCATCCTGCTTCAATTCCGCAAGCAACTTTTCATACTGTGGATGCGCAAGACTTCCTGAAGCCACGATAACAGGGAGGGAGGGAATTGGGGATTTCCACAGTCGAGGGATAATGGTCTTTGCCACTATTAATAGAAATACTAACAGTCTACGGGTATGTTTTTTGGAATTATCACGGGAAGATAGAGTGGAGCAGGGCCATCATCCAATTCAATTCCAGTGACCGTCTGAATAAGTAAACGGAAATCCAACCAGAAGGTCATTTGTTCTTTTTTAATCTTATGCATATATTGTGCTGTCAGGTAATGTGCACTATATCATCCTTGATTTAAAAATTAATCATCTTTGAATTTAATCAATAATTAAATTTTAAAACATGAAAATATAGGTCTAATTTAGTGGAAATGTGATTGATGGATACACTGATGCATACTATAGCATCCTTGAGAAATTTCTAATTCTAGCTGTTCAACCCTTAGTGCATTGCAATCAGTATCACACTGTGCACCAAAAGAGTGGGCTGAGGGAATGCAGGGAGCAAACAACAGAAAACATAAGAAAAAAAATTGCTTGGTGCTTAAAGTGGAATTCCAGTAACAATAACTTATCACCTATCTGCTGGATGATAATTTGTTAAAGCGCTGACAAAGATGGCTATGTGCTTTATCCCCTGTATTCCAGATTGACTGAAGCAGAAGCACACATTCTCAAGAGCTATGAATTCAGCTTCTCCTGGCCATGCCTTGCAGCTAGTGAAAGGGAAACAGTTTTCTGATTTTAGCAGAGTCTCAGAGGTCATACCATTACTGATCTAGCTGTTATCAACTATCCCCTACATAGGTGACAACTTATTAATGCCAGAATACCCATTTAAGGCCAACAGTGACTCAATTATGGCAAAATCGTAAGAATGTGTGTGTGTAAATCAGTGAAACTTCCTTGCAAACTAATTATTGATAATTTAGTTGTATAGTTAGTATGGGTGAAAAAGGACATACAGTTAAGTCCAGAAAAATTTGGACAGTGACAATCTTCATGACTTGGGCTCTGCATGCCACCACAATGGATTTGACATGAAACATCTGAGATACAATTGAAGTTTATACTGTCAGGTTTAATGCAAGGAGTTGAACAAAAATACCCAGTGAAAGCGTTAGGAATTGCAACCACATTTCTAAAAAGCCTACAAGGGGCTCAAAAATAATTGTGCAAATTACCATGAATAAAATTTTAATAAGAAAAAAAAAAAAAATTAAAATAATGCTTAATACTTTGTAGAGACTGCCTGACTGCTTGAAATCTGAGAACAAGGGACAGGGACATTTTCATTCAAGGTTCACTCGCGTGCTCACGTGATCTATATATCCATATGAGAATTGGTGTGTAGTATTCCAGTGCTGAATACAAATACTGAGTACAGGGCAAAAAATTAACTATTTTCTGGATAAAGTTAATAAAGCTTAACTTTTAATCCATCTCCAGTTAAAACAAATACAAAGAGTATATAAAAAAACAGACACTACTTATGCATTTCGAGGCAACAGGCCTATTACTCAAAGCATTAGGTCTCAAAGTAAAACATACAGTATTATATAAAACCAATTTCTATTACAATTAGAACTGAGTTTGCCAATTGGGAAATTCCCATGAAATAAACTCTAGGAGCTACACCTCATTAACCCTTAGGCAATAGTACAAAGATTTGGAACAGCATGATATTTAATCAATAACTAAATATTCAAAAACAACATAACATGACATGACATCAAATCAAATCAAAAAACATTATTAACATATACACACCAGCATGAAAAATTAGACATTGATCAAAGTGAAAAAGAAAGTACCTAGAATCACACCTGACGTTACTGTCGATAATAAATGTAAATCAGAAGTTTGCTAGGTCATGTGACCTGATGATTAACTTATATAAGGTAGCATAATAAAATGTCTGGGGCCAGGTGAAGGGCATGCTGGATCGGATTGAGATATGGTCATTGAATTGGCCATTGCAGAATATTACACTGTTTTGTCATAAAAAATTCCTGGATTGCTTTCACAGTATGTTTTGGATCATTGCCTACCTGTACTGTGAAGCGCCATCAAATCAATAAACTAATCACCCAATGCCATGGGAAGCAAGCATGCTCATGCCATCACACTGCCTCCACCATGTTTTACAGAGAATGTGGATTGTGGTGAGTCAGTTTAGGCCCTCTCCATACTTTGTTCTTCCCAACATTCCAGTACAATTTGATCTTAGCTTCATCTGTCCAAAGAACGCTGTTCCATTACTGGGCTGGTTTCTTTAGATGTTTTTTTGGGCAAAGGCTAATCTGGCCTTTCTATTTTTGAGGCTGATTGATCTGTATTTGCTCTCATGACATCTTTGCTGTACTCCTGGAGAGTGTTCTTCACTAGGGTGCATGTTGAAAAGGGGTCTTCTTCACCATAGAAAGGATTCTGTAATTATTCATCACTAATTTCTTCCATGGACGTCCAGGCCTTTTTAAGTTCCTGAGCTCACCAATGCGTTCTTTTTTTTTTTTTTTTCAATACAATGTATCAAACTGTTGATTTGGCCACTCCTAACATTTCCGCTTTCCCTTTTATGGATTTCTTTTATTTATTTTTCAGCCTAATGATGGTCTGTGTCACTTCCATTGAGAGTCCCTTTGACCACATGTTTGGTCACAGCAACAGTTACCAAATGCAAAGCCAAACCTGGAATCAACTCCAGACCTTTTACCTGCTTAATAGATTAAATATTCCACAATGGTATAGCCCATGCTGCCCACTAAATAGTTTCTGAGATAACTGTCCATATACCTTTTGGTCTCTTGAAAAAAGAAGACATGTAATTCTTAAACCCTTCATCCAATTAAGTTGTGAATACCTTCAAGTAAAAACTGAGACTCTTCACTTTAAGCCCATATTGATTACATAGCTAAAACAACGAAACAGCTCACCTCACCAGTTTCCAGTGGATAATGAATCTCATGACTTTGTATGGGGTGTCTTCATCTGTTTGGTGTTTATCATGTGATTTTATTGGTGCATATCACTGGTCTTCAGCCATATTGACACTATGACTAAGAGCTTTGACCAAAACACACAAGTGCATTAAAGGCTGAGGTTTTTTATTTTAATGTACTAATTAAAAGTGAAATTTTATATTTTTGACTATCATCTCTGCTCATCTCATATTTGACTATATAACAGTATCTTGAACTATATCTATGTTTTCGTAAACAGCTAAATTTCCAAAACTTGTTTCACTGTTCAAATAGTTCTGGACCTAACTGTATGTTCATCAAGTTCAACCATGGGATGGAAAAGTTGATGACATTCTATGTATTTCCATAAGCATCACTGCTATTTTTCTGAAAAAAAGGCAGCTTTTGAAGCCGTCAGTGCTTGATGCTATGACCAGCTCCTGGGGTAGGCTATTCCACAGATTGACAGTCCTTACAGTGAAGAAGCCTTGTAATTTCTGGAGAGTAAATCCCTGTCTGTTGAGGGGATTTTACATGAAGCAGCTTTTCCCCATATTTCTTGCATGGGCCATTTATATATATTTATATATTTATATAGGTTTATGAAATGCCTCTTCTCAAGATTAAACAAATTTAACTCCCACAAACTGCAAAAACACAGCATTTTTGCCGTAGCGCTTTACGGTACCTGTAAAGTGATTGAGATTCTGGCTAATCCCTGGCACACAGTGTAGAAAAATCTGATGTGGAAAAGCTGCATTTTCATAAAGGTCCGCGTTTTTGAAAATCACAGCATGTCAATTTTACCAGGGGAAATTCAGAGGACAAACTCAGCAAAAACCCAATAAAAAATACTGAGGTCCTTCCCTATAAATTTTGGGGCCCTCCATTGAACTTCTTCAACATTAGAACATCCTTTTTTATGTACTGGTGCCCAGAACTGAACTGTATATTCCAGATGGGGCCGCACCAATAACTTATAAAGTGGTAATATTACATATCTGTCCATTAAGACCATACCCCTTTTATTACATGACAATACCCTGCTGGCCTTAGAAGCAGCTGATTGACATTTCATGCTATTATTTAATCTAGGATCTACAAGTACACCCAGGTCCTTGAACCTTATTTGCATGTGGATGCCTAAACACTCAGCCTGTCCAATTCTGCTTGTAACCTACGTACATCCTCTATAGACTGTACCGTACTACATAGCTTGGTGTCTTCTGTTATAATAGAGGCAGTGCTAATAATTCCATCTTCTATATCATTAATAAATAAGTTAAATAACAGTGGACTCAGCACTGAATCCTGGACACACCACAACTCTCTGGATACAATCCTTTAACCAGTTTTCAATCCAATTACAAATTATATTTTCCAAAGCAATGGGTCTGATTTTACCTATTAAATGTCTATGAAGAACAGTGTCACATGCCTCTGCATAGTCCAGGAACACTATATCCAGAGCTTACCTTCTGTCCAGACTTCTACTCACCTCTTCATAGTAACAAATCAGCTTAGTCTGACAACTTCGTCCTTAGTAAAACCATGTTGTCTGTCACGTATAATGTTATGTAGAGTCACCTGCTCCTGTGTATATTCACTTAAGAGCCCCCTCAAACAATTTCCTCATGAAGGATGTTAAACACACAGGTCTATTATTGTCTGGGGAAGACCTAGAGCTCGTTTGATAATAGGTACAACATTTGC
Organism: Leptodactylus fuscus; assembly: GCF_031893055.1. Classification (NCBI taxonomy): domain Eukaryota; kingdom Metazoa; phylum Chordata; class Amphibia; order Anura; family Leptodactylidae; genus Leptodactylus; species Leptodactylus fuscus. Next base: position 116,771,356 of record NC_134269.1, read on the forward strand.
CTTGCAACAGTCCCTTGGTACTATACCAGTCACTACAGAATCCCTAAAAATTAAGCACAGGAGTACAGCAATGACTGGGCTGAGTTCTTTAAGTACTCATGCATGTAATCCATCTGAAGTGGAGTGGAGTCTTGATCACGTTTGATTTGTTTAACATGTCTTGGACCATTGCTATTTTTGTCCAGTTTAGTATATTAGTTGATGAATTATTTATTTCACTTTAAAAAATTATAATTCTACAAATCACTTTACAAAGATAGATAAAACCTTGACAGGTGGTAAAATAATTAAAGGACAATAAATAACTTAACTTTATCACGTAACTGGATGCCTCATGAGTTTTATAGCCATCCCGCTTTTGCTCTATAACATCTCTGTGTTTGAGTTGTGAATTGTAATGTGAACGTGAACACCTCTCATTTAGTATGAAGACGTTCTCTAGGGATCACTTGCAGGAAATAGGACATTGAGTCCATAATTAAAGTAATCTCTTTCTAGGCAGATGCTTCCATTGGCTCTGTTATCACATATTACAGACGGCATATTGAGGCCTATAAAATGTGAATCAAATGGTTTTAGTGATGGGAAACATCATTTTTCCCCGCTAATTCTGATCCATGATTCTGCAAGTACTGTATTGCTACAATTTGATTATAAGCCAAGCATCTATTATGGCAGATGAAATGAGCCTGACAGCTACCAAAATGAGCTTTTATTCTCAAAGTCAGTAAGTCCCTGTGAAATCATACATACAAATATGCATGACTAGGTATACATATCTACACGCAGCAAAAGCTTTGGTACCATAAAATCTCTTATTTCATGGATCTAACAGTTAATCATACATAAGAGGAGGCCATAAGTAATAAAGCTGCTGCTGATGCAGTTCAAAAATACAATCATATTTCAAGTATTTTAATATTGTTTTTACATGTATTTCAGTGGAGTTTTTACATTTAGTGTCATTTTGTCTGATGTGCTATAGAGAAAAATACCAGCGAAAAATACTACTGACACCAAAAATACTCTAGAACACAATGAAAACCCCACTATGCTATTTTAGTAGCATGCTGTTCCAATACACTTCCTATCAGAACAGTGCAATATGCAAATAGCACACCTAGACCTAGGCCTAATACTGAAACATAGTAGCACACCATTTCTGCCATTGCTGGCAGGGGTGAGCCTGCTCCTTTCGCCGCCCGAGGCTAACTGCAGAAAGCCGCCCCCCCTCCGTGAGAAGGGGGCGGATCGGGGGCGTGACCGGGCGGATCGGGGGCGTGGCCGAGAGAAGGGGCAGGGCTTAGCCCCGTTCGCCGGCAGAGAGTAGGCCCGGAGACTGCCTGCTCTCTGCCTGAGTGTGCGGGGAGGCTGCCGGAGCAGCGCTGCTCCAGTGGCCTCCCCAAACCACTGCTCGGTGATAAGCCAGTCCAGGACAGCTTGTCCTGGACTGGCTTAGGTTAGCAAAAATGCCGCCCTCCCTGAGGCCCTGGCATAGTGCCGCCTGAAGCGCTCGCTTCAGGTCGCCTCATGGGAGGTGCAGCACTGATTGCTGGTTGCTATCTGGTGACTTTTTAATATTTTACTATATACTGTGAACTAAAATCTGAGTTCCAAAAAGGTCAGAAAATGCAACAAAATTAAACAGATAGATGTGTGCTTAAAAGTTAATCAGTCAATACTACCTTCAGTTCAACCTCACAGGCGTATCCCCTTACATGTCCACGTAAGATCAATAACTTCAACACTTGGAGGCATCTAATGTTATTGAATTCACTTACCAATCCCCTTTCCAGCCCACAGCCTCCTCCATTTTCCCTTCAGAGGATCTTGGGCCAAACACCATGTTGTGATGCGATGGCATAATGTGCAGTGTGGTGGGCCCTCTGGAGGCAGAACAGGAGGGAGAAGAGGCCGTGGGCAGGAACAGGGATTGGTAAATTAATCGTGGCTGTTACTTGCTTGACTAATCCAATTGGCAACAGCCTATTAAAAAGAAGCCAAAGGCCATTAGGGCCCCCTAAAGGCATGGGGGCATGGGGCCAACTGGTGGATTTATTGGTACCTCCGTGGGCTAGTCTGAGCCTGCAGGAAATTCCTGACACAGAAAACTGCAGTTTTATGAAATGCGTTGAATAGTATTCTGTCCTTTGTGGATATTAGTACAAGGGATGATGTCACTGATTTTAGAGACAGCATCACTTAACTACGGAGTTATAGGAGAAATACTGGCTGGGACATATCCTACATGAATTTAGCTGGACATACTTTAATGGTACAACCTTTTTAAACTATGACCAGCATTTAGGGCAGGACACTCAGGGTTTCTTAAAACCACCATAGCCAATGTCAGTGTACCAGTTTTTATAGGGTGCACATTACACTATATTATCATAGAGCTATACTGTTTGCTTGGCTTGATTGGATAGCAAAGGCTACATGGGAAACTAAGGTTCCACGGGACCTGTAGTTCCATTTATTAGTTACAGCATGCTGATTGGTGGATGCAGTGTAGAATTAGAAAGCGTTATTGCTTGTTTGTGGTAGACCATATAACATCTGCACAGGTACTTTCTTGTTTTAGAATTGGAAATTAATATAATAGAAATAACAGATTGCCTTCCATTGTGCTGTTCATTCTTTACTACATTTCTATATAAAGTGCTAATTGGTCTTGTTTTTCAGAAAGAATTTTTTGTTGTGCTGTTTAGAAATGGGTGGTAATTAATGCAAAAATGTTTAACTGTTCTGTTAAATTTCACAGACAATGTGGCAAGTGCCCACATTCTGTCTCGGTCTCTCCCACTTCTTATAATGTCAGTAAAATACAGCACAAACTGAAAAAGCGGGGACAATAGTGCTGGTGATGTGAAAATAATAAGTGCCTGTTTGTTATATTTATAAGAGTACAGAGAGCAAAGCATGTCTTCACAGACTTCAGAGCTTTTCTTTACTAAATAATAGCTCAAGCTTTTATCAGATTTCCTGGTACATCTGCTTTGTAGCCTAGCACTTTTAGAGGCAGCAAGTACAATGCTACAATTGATGAGGGGAACTAGTTTTAAGCAGCACTTATTATTTTACAGGATTTTGTATTATCACTACATTTTAAATAAGTGGCGCTTACTAAAAGTGTGTTGGGTAAATGGGTTACATGGGCTCATAAAGTAACTTTTTTGGCTCCAGTGCTTCTCATTTATTATGTTATGTTCATATTTGTGCCCGTGTGTCCATTGTCCACAGACACATGGACCGCTGAAACAGGGGACACAAACAATGCCCAGTGAACTTCATGACTACAATTGGATCCATTCTATTCTTTTTAACTGAAACCACCAGATGTAAAAGTCTGACTTGCAGCACATTTTCGTCTACCAATTTTGGCACTCACCAACAGAGACTCCAACACAGATGTGAACCTGGCCATAGCTGTTGAATATGGCAAATGACCTGCTTTCATTAATTATGTTGTGGTGAATATTAAAGCTGAGGAGTAAATGCTATATCTCTGAATTCCAGTGCTTCAACTGAATTCAGGAGACTCACCATTGGTTTTAATGGAGCATTTTGTGATGCTGTAGATTATACTGCAGGGTAAGCCAAGACTTATAGGGTTTGTCCCAAAAGACAGAACTCCGCTTTGAATAACATGACATTCCAATGCTGAAATCAGCACCATCAGCTTTTTAACAGTATATAAAACTGCATGTGCCCAAGCACATGAAAGGTCCTCTTTAAGCACTTTCATGAAACAAGGTTCTACAGAAGTTGACCACAGGAAATGCAGAGTTACCACTACTGCACAGGACAAGTCTTTTCTAGTAACCAGCTTCAGAAATTGCACATTAACATCCTCTGGGACTAGAATCTGGCCGAATGGTTCAAAGAGTTCAAGCAGAAGACAAATCTCAGCATATGAATATAAAGCATCATCAGGAAATAATCTATTATTTGAATCAAGTTTTGGAGTTAATGAATATAGTTTTAAAAAACTAAAAGCTGGAGCAGTTATGAGCTATAATGTAAGAATAAGGGAAAGACAAGAAAAAATGAAGAGATATTCTTGGACCAAGGAACATAGAAATGTGGACTTCAGACCGGTGGAGATCTGTCATTTTGTCTATTGATTCCAACTTACAAATATTGAACTTTAACCACAGTGTTTTGGGTAGAAAAGGGGACTGGATAGCTCTATTGTACATATCTCTGATCTATCTATCTATCTATCTATCTGCTATCATAATTCTCTTCATATCCTTTACCCATTATAGTAGCTATAAAGTGATACAAGAACATAGACAGTATTCGCATTCATGGATAAAGTTCAGGTCATTTATTACCTTTCATGTAACCTTCTCCTTGCTATGTACCTTACTATTTCCCAAAATTGTTCTGTACTGCACCAGTCCTTGACATGCAAGCTTTTCCCTTTTTGCCCTGCTGTGCTTTGACTGGAGAGATGAATGGAAGGAGAGCAAAGTGTCTGCACTTCATCAGACACAGGTGGCCAATAAACTGCTACTGTTGCCTGCCAGGAATAAACTCTGTCAAGGCCTCAGCAAGACATTGTTTCATGTCCTTTCTGAGTGAAATAAGGTCACTGCATCCCTAGAAGACATTCTATTATCTCTAAGGTACTACTTGTAACTCGGCAAGTGGCATGTTTTATGGTGATTGATTTAGAAGAGACATTTCATCTTTTTATGCCAAGCAATGAAATATGTATAAGTAAGGTCAGGAAAGTATAGTTACCTGCAATACTTTACATACAATATAATCTTATTAAAATATGACAAGGGGTGTGGTCTTGCAGGGACTGGACCAGATGTGCTTGATCTTAATCTTGTGACATAACTTATTTCTCATTATCTTGGGGACAATAAACACTTTTACTATGCCCTGCCCTCTGTACATGATCACCAGTGCTCAAGTTTTACAGTTAAAAACTTCACCGCAGTCTATTGGATGGTCAACACCTGTGGCCTAGAGCCAGAAGCTGAGCCCTGATTTTTGATGGGAATACTTCTTCAATGGACAGGCATCACACTCATATTTTGCAGCCATGTATATAATTGCCCAAGGGGCCTAACGGGACTCTCCATAGACACAATATCAAATTGGAAAAATTGGATAATACTCTGACAGTTACTTTTTTTTATAACTAATTTTTATTCTTATAAAAATACAAAATGCAGAAAAACATATATGGTTTCATCACAATGAGAAATCATTTCAATAGTTTCCATGAGCTTGCCGACTGGAACTGACCAGGCTGTGCTAGGCTGATGGACCAGGGGAGGTCTCCAGAAAAATTACTTATTTTGCAGAGGTGGAGGAGAGAGCAGTGACACTGTACTTAGGATACTTCTTAAATTAAGAGGACAGTCATTGTGGAGAATGAACTTTTTGCAAAACAATCTAACAGATAAATGCAGAGCATTATAGAGGCACTTGTTCAACAGACCTTTGGTTTTCTATCTACTCATAAATTTCCATAACCACTTCCCAAAGATACCAACTTGGCCGTCTTTGATTGTGTGAAGGGACCCCCTAATTAGGGTACGTCCCCCAATTGCCAGATCAAAAATTCCCTTATTTGGACACCAAGTAATATAACACCCTATTTTTTGGCCCCCACGCAATATATAACCCACCATACAATATCTCACCCCCCTTTATTGTCCCACAACAAAATACATGACCTCCTTTTTCTATCCCACCACACAGTATATGAACCCAGTTTTTTTTAGTCTCCCACATGGTATATGACCCCCTTTTTTGCCCCTACTAGAGATGAGAGAGTAGTATTTGATCAAATATTAGGTATTTGTGTAAGCGGCCGAACACCAAGGGGTTAAGTGCATCAAATATTCAATGCGTTTAACCCCTTGGTGTTTGGCCGCTTACACGAATACCTATGGTGGAGGTATTCGATCGAATACTACTCGCTCATCTCTAGCCCCTACACAATATATGATCTCGCTTTTTATGACTCCCCGTGGTATATGACCCCTTTCTTATGCCATCCCCACAGTATATTACCCCTTTCTTATGACCCCCACAAAATATGACTCCTTCCCCCTTCCCCCATCCCCAGTATCTGACCCCTTTTTATGGCCACCACACAGTATCTGAGGGTGGTCCAGAGCTAATACCATGAATTATAGTGGCTTGCCATATGCTATTATGCTTGCCATGCTTCTAAATGCAAAAATAAAGTAAATTGTTGGACAAAAAGTGTGCAGTCCACAGACAGAGAGAAAGGAAGAGAGAGAAGTTTCCTCCTAGAAGTATTGATATATACAGTCCTATGAAAAAGTTTGGGCACCCCTATTAATCTTAATCATTTTTAGTTCTAAATATTTTGGTGTTTGCAACAGCCATTTCAGTTTGATATATCTAATAACTGATGGACACAGTAATATTTCAGGATTGAAATGAGGTTTATTGTACTAACAGAAAATGCGCAATATGCATTAAACCAAAATTTGACCGGTGCAAAAATATGGGCACCTCAACAGAAAAGTGACATTAATATTTAGTACATCCTCCTTTTGCAAAGATAACAGCCTCTAGTCGCTTCCTGTAGCTTTTAATCAGTTCCTGGATCCTGGATGAAGGTATTTTGGACCATTTCTTTCTACAAAACAATTCAAGTTCAGTTAAGTTTGTTGGTCGCCGAACATGGACAGCCCGCTCTCAAATGATCTGAAAACAAAGATTGTTCAACATAGTTGTTCAGGGGAAGGATACAAAACGTTGTCTCAGAGATTTAACCTGTCAGTTTCCACTGTGAGGAACATAGTAAGGAAATGGAAGACCACAGGGACAGTTCTTGTTAAGCCCAGAAGTGGCAGGCCAAGAAAAATATCAGAAAGGCAGAGAAGAAGAATGGTGAGAACAGTCAAGGACAATTCACAGACCACCTCCAAAGAGCTGCAGCATCATCTTGCTGCAGATGGTGTCACTGTGCATCGGTCAACTATACAGCGCACTTTGCACAAGGAGAAGCTGTATGGGAGAGTGATGAGAAAGAAGCCGTTTCTGCAAGCACGCCACAAACAGAGTCGCCTGAGGTATGCAAAAGCACATTTGGACAAGCCAGCTTAATTTTGGAAGAAGGTCCTGTGGACTGATGAAACAAAGATTGAGTTGTTTGGTTATAAAAAAAAAAGGCGTTATGCATGGTGTCCAAAAAGAAACAGCATTCCAAGAAAAACACATGCTACCCACTGTAAAATTTGGTGGAGGTTCCATCATGCTTTGGGGCTGTGTGGCTAATGCCGGCATCGGGAATCTTGTTAAAGTTGAGGGTCGCATGGATTCCACTCAGTATCAGCAGATTCTTGAGAATAATGTTCAAGAATCAGTGACGAAGTTGAAGTTACGCCGGGGATGGATATTTCAGCAAGACAATGATCCAAAACACCGCTCCAAATCCTCAGGCATTCATGCAGAGGAACAAATCAAATCAAATCAAATCAAAAAATGCTTTATTGGCACGTCCGAATAGGTATTTGGCATTGCCAAAGCTAGTAAAGTGTGTGTGTGTGTGTGGGGGGGGAGTTGGGTTGGGTGGGTGGTGGGTATGGGGGGGGGGGGGTTGGGTTATAACAGTCCATGGAGTCTCATCTTCCTCTTCGTTGGTGACTGCTATATGGGGGGGGTTGGAGGTGGGGTGGGGCAGGGCGGTTTGTTTGGAACAATTACAATGTTCTGGAATGGCCATCCCAGTCCCCAGACCTGAATATCATTGAACATCTGTGGGATGATTTGAAGCAGGCTGTCCATGCTAGGCGACCATCTAACTTAACTGAACTTGAATTGTTTGTCCAAAATACCTTTATCCAGGATCCAGGAACTGATTAAAAGCTACAGGAAGCGACTAGAGGCTGTTATCTTTGCAAAAGGAGGATGTACTAAATATTAATGTCACTTTTCTGTTGAGGTGCCCATACTTTTGCACCGGTCAAATTTTGGTTTAATGCATATTGCACATTTTCTGTTAGTACAATAAACCTCATTTCAATCCTGAAATATTACTGTGTCCATCAGTTATTAGATATATCAAACTGAAATGGCTGTTGCAAATACCAAAATATTTAGAACTAAAAATGATTAAGATTAATAGGGGTGCCCAAACTTTCTCATAGGACTGTGTATATATATATATATATATATATATATATATATATATATATATACACCGTATTTTTCAGACTATAAGACGCACTGGACTAGGTTTTAGAGGAGAAAAATAGGGAAAAAAAATTTTCAGGCAAAAAATGATAAAATATTTAATGTATGGGAGTTGTAGTTTTGGAACAGCTGCAAGGCCACATTGACAGGTGACCCTGCAGCTGTACGGGGATGTATAGGGCGTTTTTTTTGTGGGGCCGGGTGTACTTTTTAGTTATACCATTTTGGGAAATGTTTATTGCTTAGATCACCTTTTATTTAAATCAGAGGCAAAACAGTGAGAAAAACCCGGCGGTTTAGCACTTTTGATTTTGACGTTCACTGTACATAAAAATATTAGTAGACCGGGCATTTTCAGACACAGGGATACCTAATGTGTATGTTTCACAATATTGTTATACTTTTATATGTGTTCTAGGGAAAGAAGGTGAACTTTTATTTTATTTTTTATTATATTTTTTTAAGTGGTTTTTTTTTTTTTTTTTTACTATTTTATTTTCCCCCGCCTAGGAGGCTTGAACCTGCAATCATTTGATTGCAAGTCCCATAGACGGCAATACAAGTGTATTGCCATCTATGGGAGATTCTATACATTACTATCGCGGAGGGTCATAGACCAGCCGCGATAGTAATATATATCTATGACAGGCCTGGGAGCCTTCATTAGGCTCTCGGCTGTCATCGGAATAGGTCGGCTCCTGCGGCCTCGCCGTGCAGGAGCCGGCCTGCATCACTAAAGGTATGGGGCCGGTGGGGACCGGCCCCGGGGCTAACTAACTGCCGGGACCTGCGGAGGAGGAGCAGATTTACAGCATGGCCGCGCTACTGCCACCGCTGGTTTTCTCCAGCAGCAGGAGCGTGGCAATCTGCAGGCCCCGGCAGCTAAGACACTCCCCGGCATCTGCTGTAATAGACCGGCGGATGCCGGGCATTGTTTTAGCTGCCGGGGCCTGCAGTATTGTCACGCTCCTGCCGCTGCAGAAAACCAGCGGTGGCAGTAGCGCGGCCATGCTGTAAATCCGCTCCTCCCCCCACATTCAGACTATAAGACGCACCCTCATTTTCCTCCGTCTTATAATCCGAAAAATACGGTATATATATATATATATATATATATATATATATATATATATATATATATATATACACACACACACACACACACACACACACACACACAATATAACATCTGATGGAACGTTCAGAAATCTTTTTGGATCCACACCTAATCTGACAGATCTACATTTATATCTCTTTGGCTTCAGAATCAGCATCTATGCATGAATGATAATCATCCAGGTGTAACAATGGGGGTTGTGCACAAGACTGCAAAACTGAGCTTCACCTATAGCAGTCGCCTTTCTCATGCCCTAACTGTGGCTTGTGGTCCTAAGATATCCCAAAACTTATTAATAATAATGAATTGCAGAACCATGGGATGGTTGCAGTACTACATTTATGAAGCATGTATTAATACTGGCAAAAACAAAACACTTTAACTCACTGAAAGACAAACCAAATACTAATTGTTGTGGAAGCCAGACAATACAATGATATACCAATAAAATAGATGACAGTTATATAGCACACAGGTAGATAGCAGATGAAATGACAGTGAACAGAAAAGAAAAATTACTTGACGATCCCCATCTGAATTCATCCTAGCAAATATTTAGGCTAGAACAACAGCACAGCAACCAACCAAAACCAAATGCAGAAGCAAACTAAACTCTATTTACAGAATAGACTATAGATTCTTTGGAAGAACACCTTCTAGTATACACAGAGAACACAATAGGTCTGGATATAAAAAGGCTCAACCATCAGCATCTTGACACTAATCAACCAGGCAATGCTAGGCAATAACCAAATCCAGATTCAGATGCAAGACAAAGCACAGCCCATAACTGGCGCCGCCAGGGGTTCTATCATGTGTGCCATCTTTGGGACAACTCAGGGTGGTATACGACTCAGGGCCCCCAAACCCCCTCTGATTTCCCCCAATTGGATGCTTGGCGCAAGCTGCAACCGCGCCATTTCTTGGGCTCTCTACCGGCCCCTTCAGAATTTAGGTCTGAGCCCACGCCCATGGAGAGTATTTGTGTAGGGGATGGCCTCATCCGCTATTCTCTTTCATTCATCTATAAGCTCCTGATAGACCCCCCCCCCCCCTCCCCGAGGGATTTGTACCACCTTTTATGTGGAAATGAGAGATGGACTTGACCCTCTCCTTTTTCCAGGACCAGAGGAGGTGTATTTTTCACCTCTCACATGAGACTTCTATCAGTTCCCACTACCAGGAGGCCAGCTATAAGATCCTGTCTCGATGGTACAGGGTCCCCACGAAATTACACACGTTCTTCTCACAGGTATCCCCACTGTGCTGGAGATGTGGGCAGGTAGAGGAGGATATGCTCCATGTTTTCTGGTCCTGCCCCGTATTGTACTCGTTCTGGGAGGGTGGTAAATGGATCATTTTGCAACTAACTGAAACTCCTCACCATCTAGGCCTGTCTTTGTTCCCCCTCAATCATTGTGAGTCTTCGGTGAAAGTCTATAAACACTCTTTGCTCCAATTCTTGGTCCTCACTGCCCATGCTTGCATTCTACTCTACTGGAAGCGAGTTGAACCCCCTCCTCTCTTCCTCTGGATTTTGAAGGTCAATGAGGTCATGTGTATGAAATATCTCACCTCTTTCCTGCATGGTACAACTGAAGCCTACACTAAGACCTGGTTCTACTGGTTTGAATTTCAACACTCTGGGGAATATCAGACGCTCCTGGGCTCTGGACCTTCCTCCTAGACCTGTGTAGTGTATTCTGCCCATGGCTGCCACGGGCAGTTACACCCTTCCTTCCAAAAATTTGCTGAACTGTGATCCTTGGTATTGGTTTTGCGGTCCACCAACCATGGACCTCCTAGTTGGTCTGTCTTTCACTTGCCCTCTGTTTGCACTCCCCTAACTGCCCCATCCCCCCCCTTTTTTTTCAATTCTTCTTTCCCTCTTTTTTCTCTCTTTTTTCTCTCCCGCTTCTAACCATTTATCCTTTCCTCCTTCTTCTCTCCTCTTAGTACCTTATAAGGTCAGACCCTCTTGGGATCCCCGGGTGGTCCCTGGATGGTTTTTTTGTTTGTACTGTTTGTATAATGGTGTATCCTTCTCTTGTGTTCCTTTGGTTTCCTTTTTGTTTTCTTTTGGGTCTATTTCAGACCCTGTTGTATTGCTAAAAATCTGCAATAAAATTTGAATAGAAAAAGAAAAAACGCCCAGCGAATACCCAAAGTAGTAACTAAGAATATGAAGCAACAAAAGGACATCTAATGCTGGTAACTCCAGGTACAGAACACTTTAATGAGGACAAGAATAGAAAGGACAAGGGTAGAATTATTAGTTTGGGGTATCATACATTTTGTATGATATTAAAAAATAACTGCCTCAGCAACTGACAGGCATGAGAGTTTGTTTGTGATCCCGGTTGTCTAATATAGAAGTATACTTTTTCACTTTGAGGAGGTGTGCACTTTTTCTATTGTATTCTTGCTTTTTACTTTTTTTGTGTAATACATTTGAGCAAAAATTAGAAGTTAAAAGGGTTATCCGCTTTTATCTATTCATTTCTATCTGTTACATAGTAAGTCAAAATATTATTCACAAAAATAGGGGTAATAATTATTATTTGATTTAATACGTATTTCGCTTGATATATGATATATGTTTATATCAGATTCCACCCTTTATTACATGTACCTAGTTATCCTGTTTCAGACTATAGTCTGTAAATATGTATGGTTATTTAGTCCATGATCTACCTCTTCTGTGTTTCTGTTTTTGACGTATCTCCTCATATCCTTCTATGTCTTTATGAAATTTGAGTGAATCATATTATAATAAAATTTTGAAATTGCAATATTTGTTGTATTTTAGCTCCTCTTTTGTCTTGTGATTTGTTAAGGGGGCTTTTAGAGAATGAGGTGCTTTATGTGTATAAATAATCTATACATTAGATAGGCTATCAATTTTAAAATGACGCAAACCCTGGTGGATCATTTGTTTTTACTGTGGTGCCCACTCCTCATCTCTTTCATAGTGGTGGATATGAGTAATGTAGCGGGGTTCCATTCAAGTGTATGAGACACCACTGCATTAATCATAACTCCCACTATGAAAGAGATGGGGAGTGAGCAATACAGCTTCTGGTGTGTAAACAATTGATGTCCTATCTTAAGGACAATGTACAGATCAACAATTATAACAAAACAGTCAATTAAAAATATTTGTAATGCATTTTTTTCATGGAGACTCAAAAAGCAGTGGAGTGGGGGAATTAGTGGCTGCCGTATAGACGCTCATCCCCAACACCCACAAGAGAGCTGTTTTTTATAGAAAGTCAATTTAATTATCAGTTTATCTTGGCATGTGAGAAGAAACCAGAGTACCCAGAGGAAAATCACGCAAACACAGAAAAACATACAAACTTCTTACAAATGTTGCCCTTGTTCATATTCAAATCCAGGACCCCTTTGCTGCAAGGCTAACCACTTAGCCACCATGCCACACTCCATCAACAGTGATCTCTAGCTCATTATATCTCAATATAATAGAATTCAAGGTTTGCATTCTGCCAAATGGAATTTCTGAAATGTCATAGGTTCCCTTGCAACAATCCAAATGAAGAAGCAGTGACTTCTGCATTCAGGGGCATTGTACTTTAGTATGATTCTGTGTGAAAAGCTTATATCAACAGGAAACTAACATTAATAGCATTTTAATAGGCCAGATGGGGCAAACCATAACCGACACTTTAAAATCTCACTATTCTGTTTACTTGCAACACAACTTTGAACAGTCCCAAATTAGAAAGGATTTTCCTGAATTTTCAGCAAAATACCTGGGACATTTGTGGCCACTTCACTGAATAGCAAGCACAGCACAGTACATTGTGTACAGTAGAAACTGTGCAAGACAATGCTGGATGATCTTAGTCTTAGACATTAAAGTACATCTACTATCTACTCTAAGCATATTAATTCAATGCATTACAGTGCACATTACAGTGATAGACAGCTTACTTCTGTTATGTGTGTCAGTTTTGTAGCTTTGGAAAAAAACAACTTTGAAGCTATATACAAATAAGGCACTTGGCACACTCAGGGTGGGCCTTCAGCAGCCAGAGCACTGCTTTTGACATTCAGACACCTACCATCTCCTGCCTGTATCACCCCCTGCAGCAGAAGTCAATCCATCTACTGCTATGACAACATCCATCCTACTTGAGCAGCAACTGTTGGTGCTTGAGGAGCTGAAGGCTCATTAGGATATTGCATTAAATAATTTTTCTCCAAAAGGTAACATAAATATCAAAAGTTATGCTGTCTGTCACTGTAATGTACTCTGTAATATGGTGATAGCAATTGAATATTCTTGGAGGATGTGGTAGATTCCCTTTAAGAAAGCTAAGATACCAAACACTACACTTAAGCTATGTTCAAATTTATATTGTGGCTTATATTGATATGGAAAGCCACAACACTATTCTGGATCTGTTGCACAATGGAAACTACTACCATCTTTGCTTACAGTGGGATTCATTGGGTGCTGGTAAGGAGTCCATCAAAGGGAAATAGTGATGTGTGGCATGCTATTTTTGCTGTCTATCAGAATGGACCTTTCAATACAGATGTGAACAAAGTATAAGTAATAAAATAAGCAAGTGTTCATAGAATTTTAAGATTCAATAAACATAGCGGAGACCATAAAGTACTAATGTGGGGGGTCATCTCTATATGCTGCCAAAAGTACATGTAACAAAGAGAAAAAAGTTGCACATATATGAAGACACAACCCAAATTTCACTTATTTTTTTTTCTTTTTTTTTTTTCTTTACAGATGACAAATAAAAAAAAAAAAAAAAAAAAAACACATTCAAAATAGGCTGGTATGCCCATGTAGGGAAATTACTTCGATATACAACTAGAGATATTCAAATAGTGGTTTACCCAAGAAAATACACGGTGGGTACAATGAACATATATAAACAAAAAAATAAAAAAATAAATAAAAGTAAATAAATAAAACCAATTAAAAAAATGAAAGCGAAAGCAAAATATGTAACACAATCCCAATTTTCTGTGACTAAATAATGTGGTGAATATGTGTCACAGTTCCCATAGTGTATTGTAGCCTAAAAATCATTTAACAAAACCATCCTTACTATTTTGTGAAGTTTACTTACATGAAGTTGACACAGCCTGTTCCAGCTGGTGGGGCAATCCATACAAAGCTGAGGTTTGTTGTTGGCAGGTGGCTTACATGTGAGGCCACAACACTGCACATGAACTGGGTTCCAAATTGATGATCAGACATTATACCTGATAAAATAAAACAGATGACCAGTGAGTCAGTTTCATATTTTTTTTAGTAATTGCATTTTTATTGATGATATTATCCGTAAGTATTAAATACATACAAATTTGGGTGTGCCAACTGGGAGGCCTGATAAAAACAAGGACACAATCCAGAGGGGAAAAGGCCAATAACAGTAAGGCGGACCTTTCATATCTTCAGGCACATGGTGTTTTGTACACCGCTAGAAAACAGACACTGTGCTGAATTCAGCGCACTGTCGGCTTTCCCGTTATGTATTCCAGGTCTGGAGATGTTGGTGCCATTACTGATGGCTGCCCACTGTCAGATGGGTGTTAAGGATAGTCTAGCTGGGCTGTGAGGAACTACCCTCTTGACAGTACTTGTCCATAGCTTTGTCAGTGGGAGCCCAGCGATGATGCCGCCTTACCGCCCAGCGAAGATGCTAAGCTGTGAGAAATGTCCCCCTGACTGTACTCATCCATAGATTTGTACTAGGGGACAGTACAGGGCTATGGATGAGTACTGTCCGGAGGGGCGTTCCTCACAGCCCAGCTAGACTGTCAGGAATGCCCTTCTGACAGTAGGCAGAGATCGGTAACAGCACCGATATCTCTTGCCCCAGGGAACATAATGGGAAAGTCGATAGTGCTCTGAATTCAAGCGGTAAATAAAACCACATGTGGACTGAGGACAAGAAAGATTCTCTTTAAATCATGATGGCAAGTGTGAAGAGATCATATAAAGAGATACTGTACATGGGTGATAATACAGAAGTATTTTCCAAAATAGAAAAATTATTGGACAGTCTTACTAAGCATGAAGGAAAGTTCCTTTGTGACCACACATCCTTCACCACAAATCAGAAGCATTGTCAGATGTTTTGGCAAGTTGCAACATTTTCCAATAAACTGAAATTTTAAAACCTTTTAATCTAGAAGAGGACTAGGAATCATTCTTATAAGCTAAAGGATTCTTGTAAATCTAGTTCCCATTTATCCATATAGTAATATTTAGAAAGAGGTGTATAGGCTGAAATAGATCATAAAGAAGGAGTTACCTTAGAGAGGCAATTTTAATCACATTCACAGTTTAGATAGTTGCATACAGTCTTCAGAAAAAGAAAGTGCATCCTCTTTGAACTCTATGGTTTCATGTATGAAGACATGGTTCAAGACTGGTTCTTAGAAGATCTTAAAATTAGTTAAATACAACCTCAAATGAACAACAAATTTTAAGCCGACCAAGAAAGCTGTATGTGAAAAATTAAGTACACCCTTATGGCCCCATAGGAATTAAGAAGGTAAGTAGCAGCCAAGTACTACTAATAACACCTCAATAAGATTGTAGACACATTAGGGCCCAGATTTATTATACCTTGTACCAGTGGCATGGCTAATCAATGAGATTTATGCATTCCAAAATTGTGCCATTACAAGATATCCAGCAAAAACAAGCCCCCATATAGTTACATTGACAGAAAAATTAAATAGTTATAGCTCTTATATTCTACAGTTTTAAAATAAATAGTTATCAGAATAATTATCAGCTCACATGTTTCAGATGTATACCAATGTGTGCATGGATAGCTAGAGAAGACTTGAAAGGATGTGCAAAGGTTTGATTCAGCAACTCCGTGGTACGTCCAGAATATTGCTACATTGGATTGACATACAAAATACTGTCCACACACATAATTCCAAAAATCTTGATTAAAGGGGTTGTCCATGCAAAGATGGACAAAAAGTTTATTTACCAAATCAGTTGGAGGCAGCAAAAAATAAAAAATAAAAAAATCATACTCACCTTTCCACAGTTTTCCGATTAGAGAGCAATTTTATAAAAAGTTGTTGCTACTTTTTTACTCCAGAGAGTATGATAAAAATAATTTTAAAAAATCTTTTGCAAAAAAACCCTTTGTAATATATCTCAGTAAGGAAATCTTCACTTATTAAGCCACTCTCCTCCTACTTACTTTCACTCAACCTGACTGTTTACATAGAGTCAGTATACTTATCCAGCTCACACATAAAGCTATGGAGAGAGGAAGAGGAAAAAGAGGCTGGTAATTGATTTATAGATTCAATCTGTATAATGGTAGAGTTTTACTTTAGAGATACAGCAGTGTCATAAGCGTTTCCTCACTCACAGAGTAGCAGATTATAGTACCTGCCGCTATTAGGCCGGGGCCTCATGGGACGTAAACGCCGTGATTTGCCCGCAGCGGAGACGCTGCGGGAAAAATCGCGGCATTGTACAGTGCAGGCAAAGTGGATGAGATTCATGCGAATCCCATCCCCACTTTGCGGTGGCTTTCCCATAGATATAATGTTAAGAGAAAGTCCGCAGAGGAAAATTCTGTGAACTTTCTCTTAAAAGTGCTGTGGAAAGAACTGCAATGCGTTCACGCAGCAGTTCTTTCCGCAGCACTCTAGCGCTGCGATTATGGCCCATGGGGCCTTAGCCTTAGTGTTCCTTTTCCAGCAGACGCCTTTTCCCTCCTCCATAGACATAAAATGTATAAAGTACCTCAGTTTGAGAATTAGAAAAGGAAAGTCATCGTGTATATAAGATAAAATACAATGTTTCCTTTATTTACATTACTATTAATTTATGAAAAGTTGTTTTATTTGCAGTAAGATTTTCATTACTTTATTTTAAAAAAGTCCTAGTTCAAAAGTTGAAGTGCATCCCTAGCTAAGCTCATCTAGAAATATTTTTGTTTTCACACACAGAACAGTAATGTCTATCCAAGAAATTTCCCGCTTTCGTCACTGAACATCACTTTGCCATAATATTGTAATCCACTAAATTGGAAGGGATAAAATAAAAACCAGGCATATACTGTATGTATCTATATGTACAGTGTGCTTAGACAGCAGCACAGACATAGTCCAAAGTCTATTGTACAGTGATTGATGTATTGAAAGTATGTCAGACAGGCAAGAGAGGCTGATTAAAGATACAAACATTTTAGGAGTTATTCACTGAAAACCATACAAGATTTTCAACCATTGAATAGGCATAAAAGAAGTCCAGATGTTAGCCAACAAAGAGCACCATAAATGACACTTGTTCATTTTACACCATTGACATGAAATAGTTTCCTTTCAGGAAGCTGCTTTGCTAGACACGATGAAAACACAACAAGCATAATTAGAAATGTTGCACCTATTTTGCCTTAATCTATCGTACGTAACACTGATATTCACATGTAAAAATGATATAACAGCGTGCATGTTGGTTGAAAATACAGTATGCAATAGATAATACATGCATTTATAATTTTCATAATTGTTACTATTAATTTTCATATACAATACTATGATGGAGATCATAACCTCAAGAAGAAAGGGAGCTAGCCGTTTCCTCCAACCCTCAGCCCTAGTGATAGTAATACTTGTAGTTGATAAATTTATACATGTTCCAATATACAAAATTGTAGGCTTACCCCTGTGATATACCTATAAACACACCAATCAGGAAAAGCCTGTGTAGTTTGAAAGCCCAGTAAGTTACACAAAAGTGGACTTTTTTTATTTTCTTCATACACAACAAAGAAAAATTTAGACAAATGAAAGTCAGACATTGTTTTTTGCTTCATCAGAATTTAAACAAAAAAAAAAAACTCATGAAACAGGCCTGGACAGAAATGATGGTTCCCTTAACTTAATATTTTGTTGCACAACCTTTTGAGGCAATCGCTGCAATCAAACGATTCCTCTAACTGTCAATGCGACTTCTGCACCTCTCAGCAGGTATTTTGGCCCACTCCTCATGAGCAAACTGCTCCAGTTGTCTCAGGTTTGAAGGGGGCCTTTTCCAGATGGCATGTTTCAGCTCCTTCCAAAGATGCTCAATAGGATTTAGATTAGGGTTCACAGAAGGCCACTTCATAAAAGCTCAATGTTTTCCTCTTGACCATTCTTGGGTGTTTTTATCTGTGTGTTTTGGGTCATTATCCTGTCGCAATACCCATGCCCTGCGACTGAGACCAAGCTTTCTGACACTGGGCAGTACATTTCTCTCTAGAATCTCTTGAGATTTCATTGTACCTTGCACAGATTCAAGACACCCTGTGCCAGATGCAGCAAAGCAGCCCAAGAACATAGCAGAGCCTCCTCCATGTTTCACATTAGGGACGGTGTTCTATTCAAGATATGCTTCATTTTTCCTTCTGTGAACATAGAGCTGATGTGCCTTGCAAAAAAGTTCAATTTTTGTCTCATCTGTCATTAAGACATTCTCCCAGAAGCTTTGTGGCTTGTCAACATGTAGGAACATTAGGCTGCTTGGAGATGGTCTTTTAACCTTTACCTTTAACATGCTTGTCTATAATGGAACACACCATGTCACCAAACAGCATAGTGAGTATCTGCAGCCCTATATACAGGCCCACTGACTGATTACAAGGTTGTAGACACTTGTGATGCTAATTAGTGGACATACCGAGATTTAAAATGTCCCTTTGGTCACATT
Organism: Leptodactylus fuscus; assembly: GCF_031893055.1. Taxonomy (NCBI): domain Eukaryota; kingdom Metazoa; phylum Chordata; class Amphibia; order Anura; family Leptodactylidae; genus Leptodactylus; species Leptodactylus fuscus. The sequence continues at coordinate 116,790,399 of NC_134269.1, forward strand.
ATTTTCAGGAGTACCATCATTTTTGTTCAGGCCTGTTTCATGAGTTTGTTTAAAAACAAAATTCTGTTGAGGCATGGTTGAAAAGCAATGTCTGACTTTCATTTGTTCATTTTCATAGAATTTTTATTTATTATTACTTTTGTCAGATTCAAAATATTCTTGTGACCATTGTGGGTTTTTTCTTCATTAAACGAGGAGTACCAACAATTTTGTCCACATGAGTAGGAGTCTCTTTTTATAGACGATCTGTTGTTGATATGGGAAGGTCCAGTAATGGACATACCAGCAATTGCTTCCTATCTCAACCATAATAATATGAATTTACAATGTACGGTAAATTATGACAAACAAAGACAAACATTGAGTCTCTAAAATGGAGATGGTAAAGTCATTACTTTCTCCACTACATATAGTCCACAATTTAAAATGGTTAAAGATATCGTAAAGAGTTATCTAACAGTATTATGCCAGGATTCCATATTGAAGAATGTGTTGTCCAATGAGATACGATTTGTGACTAAACGGGCTCCTACACTGGGTACGCTGTTTTTGCCAAGTAATAAAATGCTGAATACAATGTTGTTAGATACAACTGTTTTTTTTCAATGTGGATACAACAAATGTAAGGCAGGCAATCATATGGAAAAATCTTGCCATTTTCAATCAAATGTGACGTGAAAATGTAATATATGTAGTTACCTGTGTTGAGTGTCATTCACAATATATGGAATGCACATGAGGTCAGCTAAAAATAAGAATATTCCAGCATCTACCAGAAGCAACTAATCCCAATGCAGTGAATGCTTCTATTCGGTCTAAATATTTTGCACAGATGAATCCTGGGAATTGAAATTCTTTTAGGTTTATGAATACTTAGAAAGTCCACAAGGTTAGGAGATTCAAGGAAAGCTAGCAAGAGAAACATTTTGGATTTTCACACTATGAACACAAATACCAGAAGGTATGAATATAAGACAGGAGGTGATATATCAATATTAGAGAAGTTATGTGACTCCAGCTGGTATCTTACATATTGTTTTCTATTATGTATATGAATTTAAAATAGTTTTAATGCAATAGCTGATTTATGAAGGGGAGGAGTTATAGATGTGTGCTCTGTTTTGTGCAGGAAATGGAAACCTGCATAACAGAGTCCTGAGTGCAGATGTGAACGAGCCCTGATCCCATCACCTACAATCTCACCTCAACCCTTGGAACGAGAAAAAAAAACACTGTCTTTCATTTTGTTTCCTAACAATTCCTGCAAAAAGAATATATTTTAAGAAACTTTTCTTATTGAGACCATAATTTGCTGTATTTAAGAAAATTACCAAAATCTTCCAAATACATCTTTTCTGAAACAATATACTTATTAAGCTGACCCAGGCTTCAACTCTCTGAGGGGCATTTGCTTTCCAATTAGTGCAAAGATCTTCTTGCTATTTGTAGTGCCTTCAAACTGACAAGTACATCCCCTTGTTTCCTCTTTAATCCAATGCTTCCTTCCAAAATAGTATTCATTGGATCCAGCGGGATCCAAATATTACAGATTTTATTCATCTCCTCTACAATTTTTCCCCCAATAGATATGGCAAATGATGCAAAATGTGAATAAGATTGACATTTGGATCCTTACATCTTGAACAATCATATTCCCCTTGTGGATGAAACCTTTTCAATTTTTTAGGCATGTGGGAAGCATCATGAATTATGAAGAGTTGTAACATGTTGTTTCTAGTAGCAATTGACAACATTTTTTTAAACATTATTCCACTTCTATCTTTAAAGTGTCTAACATCCCACTAATGTTTTATCTATTGTATCCTTTTTTGACCTCTTACTATTAAAAATATATATTTTAGCCATAACCTTGTTTCGAGTTGAACAATAAGTTAACATATCAAATAACGTATATTTACACAGTGTTCTTCCCTTAAAGGTGAATCTTGACCTAAACACCAATTAAGCTTGTGCAAAATGTGAAAACCTATTTATCCTCTACCCTGTACAGATGATGCTCAATAACTCAGAATACCTTTAGAAAGTTATTTATTTTAGTAATTCAATTAAAAAATTTAAAATATTATGTAATGATATTGATTCTTGGTATATTATATATAATTGGTATTAGAGGATTTTTTTTTTTTTTTAAACAAAGTAATGGACACCCATAGATTTTCATTTTTCAATAATGTTTCCAGTATTTTTATAATTAATAGTGGGATCACATTTTAGTATCTTGTATGGTATCAGATAATAATCATTACTTTTCTTGATCATAATCCTCTTTATTAGCAACATCCACCATCAACAGGTTTAATTATTAATTGAGGATTCTGGTGTAAATCCCTCAAAGCTCAGAAACAGTCAAATTAGGTTTATATATTTTTTGGGATGTTTAATATTCTCCAACTCAAGTACTTGTAGACCTTTTAAAGGCAACTATATACTCATTCTTCTTATTTTTGGAACAAACACTTGATTTATTCTACAGACCTAACTAGGTCAGCTTGTTGGACTCATTCATTTTTGTGAATAAAGAATTGTTAGTTAAATATTTGGAAAGTATAAGCTTCATACAATATGTATATATAGTCAGATACATGTTTTATTTTTGTTAGGTGGAGTTTTGCCAATATTAAGTAATTTTGTATTTTGTATGGAATTGCTATTAATATAATGCTTAATTACTGTAATTGTCTGAGGGCTTATTTTTTTGGTGTACAAGTTGTAGTGGAGGAATGCCCCCCTGCTCATACAGTACAGCACTATAGGCACTGCTGTGGAGAAGGACATACCTGACAGATTGTAAAGAGATTTACCTGACTGTAAAGAGCTATGGTACCGAAAGCTCTTTACCCAGGGCACAGATCGGGAAAGCCGACAGTGCACTCAATTCAGCTATATACGGCTTTCCAGCAGTATATAGAACTGCCTGTGCCCCAAACCATGAAAGGTCCTCTTTAAATTACCTCTTAATTGTATATTCTGGGTCGATAAGATTACATTGATTTGAAAGATCCTTTTTTCTACCACTTTTTTATCGGGATTTTTTTTTTTTTTTTTTTAAATAAAACCTTATGTAATTACTACACAATGTGTTATTCCCACCAGGTGACTTGAACTTGAGAACTTTTGATCACTTACATAATACATTGCACTGCTTATACAGTGCAATGCATTTTATAGTTGGTGCATAAATGACAGGTATATCTGGAAAGTAGACCTGTGGGCCTTCATTCGGCCCTCTGCCACTGTGTTCTGACATCAACCCTTCTCAATAGTGTTTTTTGGGGGAGTGCCAATTCCCCTTCTTTTTAGAACCATTTAGATACCGCCGTCGCTATTGATCACATTATCAAAGGAGTGAATAGCTCATCAGTGTGAAAACTTCAATTTAAGCCCATCCTGACTTTGTGTTAAATACGCACAGCGTATACACTGCAATTTCCAAAACCGTTGCGGTTTTGGAAATTGCAGCATGATAATTATACCTATGGAAATTCCAGGGGTTCCATATAGGTATAACTGAAGCAGAAAGTCCACAGAGGAAAGGCTGCATTTTCAAAAATGTCTGCGTAAAAGCTGGCATTTACCACATAGGTATAATAAGGGCAGAAAGTTCGCAGAGCAAAAACTTTGAAAAAGCAATGAAAAACACCATGTTCTTGTACTCAGAAATATAAAAAAAATACTGATGTCAGAATGTGGCGACTCCAAGAATTTAATTTTTGCAAAGTTTTGGATTTTTTTAACCACTTCAGTACTGAGCCAATTTGTGCTCCAGGACCAGACACATTTTAGGTTTATTTTGTATGTGCGGTTTTGAGGGCTGTAACATTTTTCCCGTATGTCTCAGTCAACTAATTTTTGCGTCTTTTTTCGGGGACACATAGGGCTTTATTTTTATGTTATCTTTATTTCCGAATGTGTTTTAATTTTTTTATATCTGGGAAAATATAAACAAAATAGGAGGGAAATTGTGTCTGGTTTTCAATTTTTTTTTTATTTGTTAAATTTAATAACACAAAGTGTCACTGAAAAACTTTATAATATAGTTTTTCCTCTCCGTTACGGTAATTTTTATTTTGTATGGTGTCGTCGGGGGTGGGGCTATAACCTTTAATAACAGCGTTTTATTAGCGTATTATTTATTTATTTTTTATTATTATTTTATTTACATTTTTTTAAAACTTTTTTATTATATTTTTAATTTTATTTTTTTTCCAGATTGTGTCCCCATAAAGTCATAAGAGACCTTTGGGGACATCCGATTACTTATTTTTTTTGTACTTGAGGCTGATTTCTCCTATAACTGGGGCTGGTACATTTAACCCCAGATACAGGAGGAATCCAACCTCCTGAATGCTGTATATACAGCTTACTGAGCTGATCTGAGTCCTGTAGGACCCAGCAGCTCTGGCAGGACACAGAGCCCGGCGGATCACGTGTCCACCGGGTCAGAGGGCAGCTGAATTATGGCTGCGTCCATAGCTGTGTATACAGCGCTCATTGAGCGCTGTATACACAGCGATCGAGAAGGCAGGGGAGGTAATAAATCTGCCCTGTCTTCTCTCTAGGAGCCCCGGGTGAAGTTACAGCCGGCTCCTAGTGAAAACAGCTACACAATCTCCGTGCAGCTGCTGTGTTCTGATGGATGTACAGGTACGTCCTGGCAGAACTAGGCAACCACTTCCGGACGTATATAGTCTATGGGCGGTCCGGAAGTGGTTAAGGGGTTAAAACGTAAACAAAACTATATAAATTTGGTATCAACAGAATTGTACTGACCCATATAATACAGATGACATGTAATTTTGCATGCACACTGAACTCCATAAAAATAAAGCCCATAAGAAAGTTACACAAACACAATTTTCCTCTAATTCCACCCAATTCTGAATTTTTTCAAGCTTCCCTATACATTGTACAGAATTTGAAACAGTACCAATACAAAGTACAATTTGTCAGGTAAAAATTAAGCCCTCATATGACTCATGAATAGAGATGAACGAACACTATTCGAAACAGCCGTTTTGAATAGCACGCTCCCATAGAAATGAATGGAAGCGGCCGGCATGCAGACTTTGAGGGCTTAATTTTTACCTGACAAATTGTACTTTGTATACTAAAAGCACAACCACAGTAGAGGTTTAGAATGTAATGGCCAGTGGCACACAGGTGACATGCATAGTAACATGTGCTACTCAATGCAATACTGAAATACTGAACTCAATCTAAAACCTCACAGTCTGTAATAATAACCAGATGAATTTCATCATTGCTTCACTTGCACAAAAGTGAAAGCACCAGGAAACTGGATGCAGCTATTGCCACATTCATGTACATTGTATGTCACCACCCTAGGAGCTAATTTTACCATGCTTTTCAACTGAGTAGCAGATTTTTACTATGCTTGATATACTATGCCGTTTTCAATTAAATTGCCCTTACCTTACAGCTGAAATTGCTACTCTTTACTGCACTTTAAAAAAAATTAAAAAAAAGCATGCATTTCTTAATGAAAAAAGCACCCAGCCTGAAACTTGTAATTGATCACATCCAGAATATACCTACCAGCAGAATCTGAAGAGCAGGACACAGGCCATTACACGATAAGAGCTAGAAAGGGCCATAGAAAGGCATCAATCCAGCAGTTGGTATCTGTTCCTTTGTAATGTATCTCTTTGTCTGTATTTGAACCCTACAAATTGTGCAGTGCTGCGGAATATGTTGGTGCTATATAAATAAAATGTATTAGTATTATTAATATTGTGCGAGAAGGAACAGGAGTAGCACTGCCAGAGTCCTGCAGAAAGACCTCCAACAGGCTACTGATGTTCTTCACCAAACTAACAAAAATACACTCTTTGAGGATGTGATCAAATACCATGCCATATTTTCTATCCTAAAGCAATACAACCCCCACAATGCCCTGTTTACTGTATGAAATACTCATATGTGTAAAGACAGTACACCAATGCTGTATAACGCCTGGATTTCCATTCCACTTTAATACTAAAACTCCTTAATAGACCAGAGGGTCGATTTTTATGATTGTATTGTAATGTCTATCACTCTGTTTACATTCTTATCGCCCTATGCATTCATACATTCCACCCCAATTTACGTGATATTTGTAATCTAGTGTCTAGTGTAATCTTGTGTTGGACAGGTGTGGCCTATGTAATTTATGGGGATTGCAAAAAAAAAAAAAAAAAAAAACACCTCCAAATATTTCTCATGTTATTCTATTTCACATAGGTCTTGATCACGTATTAAACTCCAAGTTCTTTACTATCTGCTCTATGGGTGGTTGAATATCTGCCTAGGTGTGTGTCAAACCACTGTCCTATTATAATATAGCTCCACTGTATGGAGGGAATAGAAAGAGAGGCTAAGCTCTCGTTCACATCAGCGTTTGGATTCCGTCCAGGGAGTCTGCATGGGGAGCCCGCCTGAATGGAATACCAAACGCAAGTGCAAAGCGCTGTGCTGTAAAAGCGCACGGACCCCATAGACTATAATGTGGTCCGCGTGCTTACCGCCAGATCTCCGCAGGGATCGTGCGGACAAGAAAGTAGTTCCCAATCTGCTTTCCTGTCCGCATGATTCGTGCAGGCAGCGTGCGGCAAGCACAAGGACCCCATTATAGTCTATGGGGTCCGTGTGCTTTTACAGTACAGCTCTTGCAATTGCATTTGTATTCCATTCAGGGGGTGTCCATGCGGACTCTCCCTGGACGGAATACAAAAGCAGATGTGAACCATCGCTAACCGTAACAAATGAACCAATTTTGGATGCAACTTTTAGGCTAAGGCACCACATCGCTGTGGAAAAAAACAGCAGCAGAAACGCATCATGTTTTTTTTCCACAGTGTTTTTGCAGAAAGTTTGCAGCTTTTCCGCTGCAGATGTTTTTCCTGCAAAGTGTGGAAAGACTTAGCCAGAATCTCATCCGCCTTGCAAGAACTATAAAACGCTGAGTTTTTGCAATGTGGGGCCTGGCCTTTAGATGTGGAAGCTGCCACGCAGAAGGTTTTAATGATTTCTTGTAATTCATTCCTTTTTTTTTTTTTTTCAAAAAACAACTTTTCTGCAGCTTTTGTTTTCTGCAACGTGTGGCTGAGACTAAACAACATCTCATTTACTTTTCTGGTACTGTAAAATACAGTTTATTTCCCACTGCAATTCCACAGCAGCCAAAAAACGCTCACTTTCTGCAAAGTGTAACCTTACCCTCATGCACTGGGCAGAAACGCAACAAAAAAACACAGTGTAAAAAACCGCAGAGAAAACGCTGCGTTTTCTGTTGCGGGAAATAATGCGCATATACTTGCGTTTTTCAGTTTTGTGCTGCGGAAATTCATATGAGTTTTCTGTTTGAGTTTTTCATCGCGGTTTTGCTCTAGTTTCTCATGTACAATAAAGGTCATTGAAAGGCTGCATTGACCCTAAGAAATTATGGTTCTCTACTATTTAGGCCGGGGCCCCACGGGCTGGAAATGCCACAGGAAAAATCGCAGTGTTTTACAGTACTTGCAAAGTGGATGGGATTCACGCAAATCCCATGCCACTTTGCCAAAAAAAATTGCGGCGCGGACATGCTGCAATTTCCAAAACCATTGCAGTTTTGAAAATCGCAGCATGTCAATTATAGCTACGGAAACGCCAGCAGCTTTCCCATAGATATCATTTGTAACAGAAAGTCTGCGTAGGAAAACTCAGTGAACTTTCTGTTCAAAGCGCTGCGGGAAGAACCGCAATGCGTTCACGCCACAGTTGTTCCCGCAGCGCTTTAGTGCGGCAGTTCCAGACCATGGGGCCTTAGCCTCAACCAAGCAAAACAATGAGTTTTTGTCTATGGGTTTTGATGCTTTTCTGTGGCGTTTCTGCGGAGTTTCCACAACACATTTATCATGCTGTGTTTTTGCTGCGGTTTTTACACTCTCCATAGAAAGCTATGGAGGGAAAAACTCAGCGTTTCAGCAACTATAATTGCCATGCTGCTTTCCCGCAGCGTTTTTTTCCCGCAGTGTGGGGCTAAAATTAAACAAAATTGCATTCACTATGCTGGTACTGTAGAATGCAGCGTTTTTTCCGCTGCGTTTCTGCAATGCCCAAAAACACTGCGTTTCCACCAGTGGGGCCTTAATCTCAAGCTGGAAATGTTGAAAACATATCAACCTATAAAACAGAGACCTGAAAACTGAGTGTACCTCTACACCCTACAAATTTCCTGGAAGTAGGAAAACTGAAAATTACAATTGTATTTGTGGATTGTTGTTAGTCACACCAACCATGATGCAACTTTGCGACAATACAGCAGGGTTCACACTACCATTGGTTTCTGTTATGAAGGTGTCCGTTAAAAAAAAAAAAAAAAATAAACCGGACATCTTTCATAACAGACATTAATGGACACTTCACATCTGCGCCTGTGCACGCTTTAGGCAACCTGCTAGGTTTCCTTCTTCTGCCCGAGAAACTGGACTGGGGACAGAAGCCCGGCTGTCAGTTTCCAAACCCATTCAAGTGAATGGGTTTGAAAAGTGAGCGCCCGTGAGCGTTTTGTACCTGTCCGTGGCAAAACCGTTATTTTTAACTAGATACAAAGTTGGACATGCAGGACTTTGTGTCCAGATAAAAAAAAAAACGGTTTAATTCTGTGTGAACCCGGCCTTACTGTGGTTCCTTTCTCAGCAGTCTGGCTCACACTCTTTGTAACCCAGTCTATTCTGGAATCCAGACCTCTTGGGACAGACCTCCTGTTCGTCTCCAACTGGTCCACAGTGCACTTGCAGGTCATCAGCAACTCTCTGTGGAATTGGTCCCCGCTGTATGGGTATGGTCAAGGACCTTTTCCAGCAACCTCTAGGTTTACATAGGTTTACATCTTCACTATATATATATATATATATATATATATATATATATATATATATATATATATATATATTATAAACTGCACACATACTATGGCTGTGTGATGTGATGTGTGATGGTTTGTTTTGTACTGTGGAGTATGTCACTTGCTGTGTAAACAGAAGAAAAAAGCTGGCTGAGTTCAGTTTTTAACTGAATTCACTGTGTCGAAGTAATAATTTATTTGGAAATTTCTGAAGTACCAACCGTCTTGACAAGGATCTGACAATCCTGTGAGCTACAATAACCCCTGACTTGTCACAATACACATTCATGTATATAGGTAAATATTTATATGCACATACACACAGATATATCTATTATTAATATTATTTATTTATAGAACACCATTAATTCCATGGTGCTATACATTTGAAAGTTTACTTACAGCACACAAAATATACAAAACAAGTATACTACACTACTGGCAGTGACCAACTGGTACATTAGGACTGATCACTCTGCTTGCAAGGGCTTAAAATCTATGAGGGAGGGGGGATGTAGACTAGAGATGAGTGAATTTTTAAAAAGTTCGATTTTGCTGGTTTGCCAAATTTTCCAAAATGATTCAATCAGAATTAATTTGGTGTTAATCGCGTTAAAAAACAGCTATTTCCTGGCTGCAGAGAGCCTGTATAGTAGTGTAGAATACTGTGCCTTGTAATAATATGTATAGGGAGTCTGCTGTGGTAGAGCAACAACACTGTGAGTCAGTATGACACACACATGACAGGTGTCGCTCTTAGAGCAGCTGCACATCTCACTTATTTGGCCAGTTACGGGGCCAAAACTGACCAGTCAGTCAGCAGGGGAAGGACGCACAGGAACTACACAGAGGGACATACAAACTACAGCCCGGACCTGACGAGATCTCCATAGCTGCCCTACAAGTAGAGACACTGACAGACGAGGGATGTAACTAGGAACTACACCAGGAGCAGGGCACAGGACCAGGCTGTGGTCACCTATACAGGGTCCAACTGTGTTGTCTACTGTATATCACTTGAAAAAAGGGGGCGGTAACCCCTTAACGCTGATATAAGCATTGTGTGTGTCAAAACGTGTCTTCAATAAAGGATCGCATTTGAGTAATACAGGTCAAGCACAGTTTGTCTTGGGTTCACCTTTCTCACAAGGAGTACCTATTGGTCCAAATATATGCAGAGTGGAGAGGGTGTCAGCAGTAAGTTTGTGTTGACGTCACTGATTATTTTGCCCTTCCTCTGAACAATAAACCCCCCAAAAATGGATCCTATCTGTTGAACATCTGCCTTCACTTGGTCAGTAATCCATCAGTATTGCTGATGCCAAAAAAAAACAGGAGTGGATCAAAAGCATTTGAAGGGAGCCTGAATAAAGTAAGATAGTGGACAAACAAAGCAGTTTTGCTGAAGCAGTGTATTTAGGAAAAGTCTTACATCCACATTAACAAGCAGTATAGCTAGGATCCTTGTGATGGGACAAGCCCTTTAAGAGGATCAGAAGTTATGTGTGGGCAGGTAGCAGAAGATTAGGTCAGAGATGGATGGAGGGGACAGGTTGTAAATGGCTTTGTATATCAGCATTAACATTTTGAACTGTATTCACTGGGCGATGGATAGCCAGTGAAGGGTTTGGCAGAGGGGAGCTGCTGATGAAGAACTGAGAGAGAGGTGGATTAAGTGAACAGTACAGTTTAAGGTGGATTGGAGAGGAAACAAGAGCATTTGCTGGGAGGCCATGGAAAAGGATGTTACAGTAGTCTAAGCAAGAGATTATGAAGGTGTGGACTAACATTTTTGTAGTTTCAGGGTTGAGGAAGGAGCATATTCGATGGGTTCTTGAGTTAGAGGTGGAAGGAGGTGTTGAGGGTTTGAATGTGGCTTGAAGGATAAGTCAGACTCAAAGGTTATCCCAAGGCAGCGGGCCCATGGGACTGATTTAAGTGTGGTCCAGTTAACTTTGATAGATGTTTCAGGTAGGGGAGCTGCGCGAGGTGGGGCAATGATGATGAGCTACATTTTCTCCATGCTCATGGAGACATTCTGGAACTGTGGACAACAGAGCGGTAATGTCTAGTCCAGAGAGATATATTTAAGTGTCATTTGCATAGCATTGGTATTGAAAACCATGAAATTCTATGAGTTGGCCAAGGCTGAGATGGTGAACTGGAGCTAGCACAGAGCCTTGGGAGACACCTACAGAAAGAGAGTGTGGTGTGGAGATAATGTGCGAGTGGGAGACGCTGAATGTGTGGTTGGTGAGGTATCAGGAGATCAAGGAGAGGGCAAAGTCTGATGCCAAGAGATGAGAGAGTTTGTAACAAGAGGGAACGGTCAAAGGCAGAGGCAAGTTCAAGGAGGAGGAGGACAGAGTAGTGATGCTTGGCTTTGGCAGTTAGTTTCAGTCATTCAAGACTTTGGTTAGTGCAGTTTATTTGGAGTGATGGGGACTGAAGCTTGATTGTAATTTGTCAAAGAGTCCATTGGATGAGAGATAGGAGACCAGTTCAGAGTGGACATGTTGTTCAAAAAATTTTGAAGCATAAGGGAGCAGTGTGTGGGGCAATAGTTTTGCTGGAGAGGAAAGATCGGGAGATGGTTTCTTAGGATAGGTGTGACAGTAGCTTGTTTGAAAGCAGAAAGGAAGGATTCTCTGGTTAAAGATAGGTTGAAGAGATGAGTTAAGGATTGGGTCAAGCGCATAGGATGTGAGATGGGATTTTGAAATTAGGGAGGAGAGCTTTTCATTGGTGATAGTGGAGAAATGTTAAAGATGAAGAGCTTTGAACAGTTGGGTAGAGTGGTTGTTGGAGGTGTAGGGTAAAACTGTCTCTGATGGTGTCAATTTTTTTTCTGAAATAATAGGCAAAGCCTTCAGCTGAGATATGTAATGTCGGAGGGGGCACAGGAGGACAGATAAGGGAGTTGAAGGTAGTGAATAGCTGTTTGGAGAGAGAAAATATGAGTGTGGTACAGTAGACCTGTTTTGCCGAGGTGAGTGCATTCTAGAGGTTGAGAACTACCTCTTTATACCTGATGAAGTCCTCCTGGTAGTGGCTTCACATTTCAGTTGTTTTTTTTTTTGTCATGACCATCTGCCTGGGTTTGCCTCATTATCCATCAGGCTCTGATGTGTGCTTAGGAGGCCACATAATCAAGGGTGGAAGTAATGGTGGTATTATAGAAGGCAGCAGCAGCTTCTGCACCCTGAACAAGGATATGTCAGTGAGTGCTAGGAGAGAGTAAGAGAGCATGCAGATGTCAAGGTAGTTAAAGGGGTTGTCCCATCACAAGGATCCTATCTATACTGCTGGTTAATGTGGATGTAAGACTTTTCCTAAATACATTGCTTCAGCAAAACTGCTTTGTTTGTCCACTATCTTACTTTATTCAATTTTTTGTGGCCACAGCCCTGACCTAGCTGCTCCTGAGTCAAATGATGTATCTGCTGCTCTCAGGGGGGAGGGAGGAGGGGCTAAGTGCAGGGAGCGAGCCTGTGTATCTAGCTAATCCTGTGTCTACACCATGTGACCTAGGTCCTGCACTCAGATAGAGGAGAGGAGCTGCTTTCATTTCTTCTGTTCTCCCAGTTATCAGGCTAGCTAATTCAGTTGTGTTCATTATGGCAGAGACAGGCAGTCTCTGTATGTAACACAGAATGGAGTTGCTGCTGCCTGTACTTCATAGTCCAATGTGGGTGGGCGGAGCTACACGTGAATTTGGGGGCGGAGCTAAACGGCAGGTTGCCTGTGAAACCCCGCCCACCAAATGATGCAAGAAACCAGGAAGAAAGAAGATTTTACAAGAGTGAAGACTGCTGAGTATGTGAGGTGGGAATACCCCTTTAAGGTTCCTGCAGGGGCGTGTTGGTTTTGTGGTTGGAGGGATCTATTACAGAGGAGAGGAAAGAGAATGCTAATAAATTGTGGTCAGAGAGCATGGTTAGAGAGTTAGCAAGGTTGGATAGGGAGCAGAGGTGGGTGAATACGAGGTCTACTGTGTGTCCCTTTGTGTGAGTGGCAGAGGAGGACCAATATATAGATATATATTTATATAGCAAGCCGCAAGACACAAGACAGGGTGGGTATTGCACATCCACAGAGGGTATAGTGTGCATGAATCACCAGAGGATGCTGGAAAGGGGTGCCTGGAAAAGACACTCCCACAACCAGGAAATGTAAGCTAGGAAGAATTGCATGAGCCCAAAAATATGAGGAATGGTAAAAATTATCCAAACTTCCACAAAGGCACTCAGTTATGTTTGTTCATATGATAAGCATTTCCTGCCTTTAGTCATATTTTCTTAGTTCCTGAAAACCCCTTTAAGTGCTAAGAAAAGTGGAGGGAGCTTGGATATGAAGGAAAACAGGAGCCCTAGGGAACCCTGTACTAAACCAAAGTAGAGGAGATAATGGGGGAAGGGTTTTTTGTAACTACTAAAGGAAAAAAGCATAGTTGTAGCTGCAAGGGAAAGAGTACATTTATGACCTTAGAAAAAATTTTAATGAAACACAGAAGCCTACTGATGCCAACTAATTTTCTTTAACCGGTTAAGGACCAGGCCCAAAAGTATGTTAAAGACCAGGCCTTTTTTTTTCAAAACTGACATGTGTCACTTTAAATGGCAATAACTTTGAGACGGTTTAACTTACACAAATGATTTTGAGACTGTTTTTTTCGTAACACATTATACTTCATGTTAGTGGTAAATATTAATCAATATTTTTGTATTTATTTATAAAAAAACTAGGAAATTTGATGGAAATTTGGAAAAAATTGCAATTTTCAAAATGTGAAATTCTCTGCTTTTCAGGCAGATAGTCATACCACCCAAATACATGAATAAATATTATCTCCCATATCTCTGCTTTATATCGGCATCATCTTTTGATTGTCTTTTTATTTATTTTGGACGTTACAAGGCTTACAAATGTAACAGCGATTTTCTAGATTTGCTAGAAAATTCTCCAAACCAATTTTTTAGGGACCGCTTCAGTTCTGTAAGGAATTATAAAGGCCTGTATAATAGAACCCCCATAAATCACCCCATTTTCAAAACTACACCCCTCAAATTATTCAAAACAGCATTTGGGATGTTTGTTAACCCTTTAAGTTTTTCATAAGAATAAACATAATATGGAAGTGAAATTTAGACATTTCATTTTTTTTCATTAATACATTCATTTAGACCTAAAATTAACACATTCACAAAGGGTTAAAGGAGAAAATGCATCTCACATTTTGTTATGCAATTTCTCCCGTACACAGAAATACCCCGCATGTGGGCGTAAACTGATTTTTTGGGTACACGGCAGTGCATGGAAGGGAAGGAGCGACACTGGGGGTGTGAACAGCAGATTTTGCTGGAATAATTTTCAGGCATCATGCCTCATTTGCAGAGCCCCTAGAGTACCAAAACAATGGAAACCCTCCAAAAGTGACCCCATTTTAGAATCTACACCCCTCACAGAATTCATCAAGGGGTATAGTCAGCATTTTGACCCTACAGTTGTTTCACAGATTTTACTAACATTGGGATGTGTAAATGAAAAATTACTAAAATGTCACTTTATCCCCAAAGTTTTAATTTTCACAAGGGGTTAAAAGAGAAAAAGTCCCCCCACAGTTTGTTAAACAATTTCTCCTGAACACGGCAATACCCCATGTGTGGCCATATTCTGCTGTATGGGGACATGGCGGGGCTTGGAATGGAAAGAGCGCTATTTGGCTTTTGGATGGCAGATTTTGCTGGAATAATTTTAGGTGCCATGTCGCATTAGCAGAGCCCCTAGAGTACCAATACAGTGGAAACCCCCTAAAAGTGACCCCATTTGGGAAACTACACCCCCCACAGAACATATCAAAGGGTAGAGTGAGCATTTTGACCCTACAGCTGTTTCACAGATTTTATTAACATTGGGCCATGAAAATGAAAAATTACTTTTTTTCCAATAAACTGTCAATTTAGCCCCACATTTTTCATTTTCACAAGAGGATAAAGGGGAAAAAGCTCCATAAAGTTCGTTAAACAATTTCTCCTGAACACAGAAATGCCCCATATGTGGCCATAATCTGCTGTATGGGAACATGGCGGGGCTCAGAATGGAAAGAGGGCTATTTGGCTTTTGAAGGACAGATTTTGCTGGAATATTTTTCAAGTCCCATGTCGCATTTGCAGAGCCCCTAAAGTATCAATATAGTGGAAACCCCCTAAAAGTGACCCCATTTTGGAAACTACACCCCTCATAGAATTTATCTAGGGGTTTGGTGAGCATTTTGGCCTCACAGCTGTTTCACAGATTTTATTAACATTGGGACGTAAAAATGAAAAATTACTTTTTTTTCACAATGAATCGTCCATTTAGCGCCATATTTTTAATTTTGCAAGTAGTTAAAGAATTAAAAGCCCCCCACAGTTTGTTACACAATTTCTCCTGAACACGGCAATACCCCATATGTGGCCATAATCTGCTGTATGGGTACATGATGGGGCTCAGAATGGAAAGAGCGCTATTTGGATTTTGGAGGGCAGATGTGGCTGGAATAGTTTTCTCGTGCCATGTCGCATTTGCTGAGCCCCTAAAGTACCAATACAATGGAAACCCCTCAAAAGTGACCCCATTTTATAAACTACACCTGTCAAGGAATGAATCAAGGGGTATTATCATTTTGTGCCTAAAATGCTTCCAAAAAATGAATGTCCAAAATGAAAATTGAAATTTTGAAAGAAATATGCCATTTCGGTGCCCAATACGTTGCACCCACTTTGTGTTGTCAGAGACCTGCACTCCTAAAACTATTAAGGGGCCATCCCGAGGGGCAAAAAATGATATATGTGGGTGTAAACTGCTGCTTGGGCACACAGCAGGGCTCAGAAGGGAAGGAGCACTGCGCTTTTTAGCTTTTGGGGTACAGATTTAGAGGGACTTTCTGGGGGCCATGTTCCTTTTGGAGAGACCTGGAGGTAACTGTAAACCCCATTTTGTAGGGGCAAGTTTAGGGTCTCTGCAAAAGTGTCATGGCATCCAAAAACCAAACCATCTGTGCTCCAAAAAACCCAATAACCCTTCTGTGTCCGTCTGTGCCCTAATATCAGTTTATACCCACATATGACATTACGTACGTTATCCCGGGTACACCAGTGTCATACATGTTGCATAAACTGTAGTTTGGGCACACAGCAGGGCGCAGAAGGGAAGGAGCGCTATTTTGGTTTCTGGAGCACAGTTTGGTTTTTGGACGTCACTTTTGCAAAGCCCCTGAATTGTCAATAAAGTGGAATCTGCAGACATGTCACCCTATTTTGGACACTAGCCCACTGATGGGATTTATCAAATGGCGTAGCGAGAATTTTTAACCCTTGAGTGTTGCATTTATTTAGTTTCCAGAAATGAAATCGCAACTGATAATGAGAAGTTAAAAATGAAAAATTTCCAGAGATTCGCCATTTCAGTACCCGATATGTTGTGCCCGACTTATGTCAGCAGAGACACTCCAAAAACTGGTAAGCGGGTATCCCGGGCACAACAGCTTTCAGAGCGTTCATCTCTGATACAAGGCGGGCACAACATATTACGCACTGAAATGACGGATTCCTGGAAAAATGGTCATTTTCAGTTCTCACAATCAGCTGCGTATTCATTTATGGATAATAAGTTATAGCAAAACTTGGGGGCTAAAAATGCTCTCTGTACCCCTGGATAAATCCTTCAGGGGTGTAGTTTCCAAAATAAGGTCACATATCAGGGGATTCCACTTTACTAGCGTTTCAGCTCTGCAAAAGTGTCATGGCATCCTAAAACCAAACCGTCTGTGCTCCAAAAACCTAATAACCCTTCTTCCCTTCTGTGTCCGGCTGTGCCCTAATATCAGTTTATTCCCACATATGACATTACGTCTGTTATCCCGGGTACACCAGTGTCATACATGTGTCAAACATGTGTCATAAACTGCAGTTTGGGCACACAGCAGGGCGCAGAAGGGAAGGAGCGCGATGAGGCTTTTGGAGTACAGATTCAGATGTTTGGTATCTGGACGCCATGTCATGTTTGTAGAGCCTGTAAGGTACCAGAAAAGTGGATTCCCCAAAGGAGTGACCCCATTTTGAAAACTGCACCCCTCAAAGAATTTATCAGGGGGTGTAGTGAGTATTAGTATCCCAGACGTGACTGCACAGCGGATGGCGAAGAGGGAATATATAAGCTGTGCGGAGGACATTGCAGACACCAAATTCCCTACTATGTCCCAGGAGCTCCTATGATTGGGGGAGTCACTCTGGGGGTCACTTCTGGTGTCTGTTCCCTCATAAGCTGTAAATCTGGGGTGTCCCCTGATATTCGCTCACACCGCTTATATATTCCCTTCCTGACGCCGCCAGTTGTATTCTAATGATTTGGCGATTTTGCGTGATTTTGTCTTCACATTGCTAGATGCTATATTTTCTTTATTCTTTTGGTGACGCGGCCATATAAGGGCTTGTTGTTTGCGGGATGTGATGTATTTTGTAATGACACCATTTTTGGGTGCCTACAACATACTGAATACATTTTATTAACTCTTTCTTGCTGGATTTAAAAAAAAAATAAAAAAAAAAAAATCAATCCTGGCATTGAGTTGTACCCTTTAAATTTTGCGCCATGCAGCGTACAGTATAAGTAACATGTAGCCTTTATTCTGCGGGTCGGTACGGTTACGGCGATACCTCATTTATAGTACTTTTTTATGCGATACTAATTCTGCAGAACAAAAACACATTTGGGGACATAAATCAGTGATTTTTGCATCGCCATCTTCTGAGAGGCGTAACATTTTTATTTTTCGGTTGACAGTGTTGGTTGAGGGCTTATTTTTTGCGGGACAACCTGCGCTTTTTATTGGTACTATTGTGGGGTGCATATGATTTTTTGATCACTTTTTATAGCATATTTTGTAAGGTGATATGGTGAAAAATCATTACTTCCGGCGGGTTTTTTCCGGTTTTTTTTTCAGATGTACACCGTATACATTAAATATTATTTCACTTTTATTGTACAGGTTGTTACGGACGCGGCGATACCAAATATGCATTGTTTTTATTAATTTTTAGTACTTTTTTTATATAATTCATTTTGTATAGAGAAAAAGGGATTTTTGGGCTTTATAACTTTATTACTTTTTTCATACACTTTATTTTTTTTTAACTTTTTTTTTTTTTTACTTTTTCATGTGTCCCTTTAGGACACTTGAATCAGTTGATGCTTTGATGAAAGCATCAACTGATTCTGTATAGTAGCTTGCAGGACACGAGCAGGACATGAGCCTGCTCGTGTCCTGCAAGCTGCAGAGGAAGTGAGACACATCGCTCACTTCCTCCATCGGTCGGCAGGATCAACCAGGTATGTGGGGGCTCCGGTAGTCTGGGGTCACTGGCCAGACCCCAGACTACCTTTTACTGACATCGGCACCCCCCGATCTCGCCGCGGGGGGTGCCGATCAGCTTCAATCTGCGGCGGATCCCTTTCGATCGCGCCATGATGTTTCATGGCACGATCGAAAGGGTTAAAACGTTCAGTCGGAACTGAGTCCGACTGAACGTTGTTGAGGGGGTGGTTAGGTGTTAGTAACACCTAACCCCTGCCCTCCCCCCGCCCCACCCCCTGCCTAGTGAGTCTCTGAAGACCGGCCGTAAATTTACTATCGGCTGGTCTTAGAGACCAGGACTGCTGGCCGTAAATTTACGGCCAGCGGTCCTTAACCGGTTAAAAAACAAAACAAAACAATGGAACAGAACAGCATAAAGAAATACTCTATTGTGAATTTAGTCCTAGCAATATGCCACAGATTTTACATGTGCAATTAAAATGTATGAGTTAACTAGGTCTTTATTTGAAATAGAAATGTAATTTTGTTACGGTATATTGCAAAAGCCATGAAGGAAACATACCATCATTCCTTATAACTTTGAAATGTTACCAATGGATCTGTCAGAGTGGAGGGCAGAAATTGTACTCAAAGTCATTGCTGTAATTATCATTGTGACCTCAACACACAAGCACAGGACAAGGAATGAACAAACCTTGCTGCAAGCATAATTCTATATTAAGAAACAAGAAATTAAAATTTCACATCAAATGTCAAGATAATATGTTTAGTAAAGGTGCAATATAAATCGTATACATTTAGAATACAAGTATGTTTATATGATTATTGTCTGGTTTCACACAGCACCACTCCTAGCTTTGGCTTACAAATAATGACTAAGGCTCCGTTGTCACAGAGTAACGCGCCGCTCATTTAGACACGTATACACATGTCAGAGCACAGCGCTTCAAAACAGATCCCATTGATGTCAATGGGTGCTGGCGTTCGCGTGTAACACATTGAAATCAATGGGTTACAAAGTCTCCCATTGATTTCAATGTGTAACACGGGTAAACCGACACCCATTGAAATCAATGCGATCTGTTTTGAAGTGCCGCACTCTGACACGTGCATACGTGTCTACATGAGCGGCGTGTTACTCCGTGAGAACGGAGCCTAAAAGATTGTTGTGTGAAAGTAGCCTGGAATAACACATGCAGTTTTCGTGGAAGTTTGAGCCAAAACCAGGAGAGATTTTGCAAGGAATGAGATTAACCCCTTAGCGACCCTTGACGTAACTGTACGTCATGGGTCGCATGGGGATGTATGGAGCGAGCTCACACGCTGAGCTCGCTCCATACACGGCAGATGCCGGCTGTATAATACAGCCAGGACCTGCCAATAACAGCAGCGGTCGGTGCCCGAGCCGATCGCTGCTGTTAACCCTTTACACACTGCGGTCAAACGCGACCGCAGCGTGTAAACAGCGCAGGCGGCATGGGCGCCGCCATGTTTCCCCGATCGCCGCCCTCCTGAACGTCACATGAGGGCGGTGATCGGTTGCTATGACAGCCGGAAGCCTATTGAAGGCTTCCAGGCTTGTCTCTGCACTAGATCTATTAGACGATGCCAGAGGCATCGTCTAATAGAAGTGCTGCGATTTTCCTATTCACTGCAATACTGTAGTATTGCAGTGAATAGTATGAGCGATCAGACCCCCTAGGTTTCAAGGTACCTAAGGGGTCTGATCATAAATGTAACAGAAGAAAAAAAAAAAGTTTTTAAAAGTATTAAATAAATAAAAAAAATATAAAAGTTCAAATCACCCCCCTTTCCCTAGATTAGCTATAAAAGTAATTAAAGAACATTAAACATAAACATATTAGGTATCCCCGTGCTCCAAAATGCCCGAACTATTAGAATATTAAAACATTTATCCCGTACTGCGAACGGCGTAGCGGCAAAAAAAATAAAAACAGCCAAAAAGCGTTTTTTTAACACTTTGCCTCCTATAAAAAATTGAATAAAAAGTGATCAAACCATCAGATCTTTCCCCAAATGGTATCAATAGAAACGTCATCTTGTCCCGCATAAAAAGACACCAAAACCAGCTCCATACATGGAAATATGAAAAAGTTACAGGTGTTAGAACATGATGACAAAATTTTTTTTCTATTTTGCAAAGTTTATCATTTTTTTAAAAGTATCAAAACATTTCAAATACTATATAAATTTGGTATCACCGCGTTCGTACTGACACGTAGAACACAGGTAACATGTCATTTGTACCAAACAGTGAACGCTGTAAAAATTAAACCCATAAGAAAATGGCGCAAATGCATTTTTTCTCCAATTGCACCTCATTCTGAATTTTTTTCCAGCTTCCCAGTACATTGCACAGCATATTGAATGATGCCAATACAAAGTACAATTTGTCCCGCAAACAATAAGCCATCATGTGATTCTGTGAACTGAAAAATGAAAAAGTTATGGCTCTTGAAATGTGAGGAGGGAAAAACGAAAATGCGAAACCAAAAAATGGCCTGGTCCTTAAGGGGTTAAGGAATTATTCTTGCTGGATCAATTTCTGGATTTGTCTTAAAAACAAAAAAAAACAAAAAAAAACAAACAAAAAAAAAAAGCAAAACAAAAAAAACTGCATGGATATCTGCATTTCAAGCTGCATCAAAAACTACATTTAGGCTGAGGTCCACATTGAAAAAATGCATCTTTTTATGTTAAAGATTTTGAGCAGAAGGTAGACGTATGAAGATTTCCTATATGTTTTCCATTCCCTTTGTAACAACTCTTGGCTTTGGCTCAAAAAAACGCAGCAAAATCTGCAACAACAAAAAAATCTGCGTTTCTGCAATGTCGGGCCTCATCATAATGATTCCAGTCTATTACCGTCACACCTTAGTTGACCAAATACTCAGTTTTATGGTAGCTGCACTCAACCAAGTTTTACCATCAAAAATATCTATAGCTAGGAGTCCTGTTCCCAGCATAAAGTTCAGGCTGGTAAATCTGGCTAACACACAGATCGAGTTTCACGGTTGTCATGTGCCCTTAAATGTTTTTCTGAGGCTCAAAAATTGATGACCTACCTATGATAAGTCATAAATAACAGATGAATTTGGGTCTAATAAAAAAAAAGGTACAGCTGCCAAAAGCAGCAGAGTATACAGCGCTGAACCTGTCTAAAGTATACGTAACTCCATGCTTTCTTTAGGACACTTGACCAAGCAGTCCTTTGAGCTGTTCTATAACACAGTGCTGTACTTCTTCTTCAGTTGGAATGGTTCTACTCCTTCATTGGAGTCCTGCTGTGTTTAATTAAACTGATTGGACACACTCCGGTCTATATAAGGGTCCATTCATACGGAGTAAACGTGCGATCATTTTGGCAAAATACATGTGTAAAAATAAGACTCCCATTGACTTCAATGACATTTTTTTACACTTGTAAAAAAACACATCAAAATACACGTGTAAAATGTCATTGAAGTCAATGGGAGTCTTATTTTTACACACATATTCTTTACATGTGTCTTTTGCCAAAATAAGCTCGCCTTTACTCCGTGTGAATGGACCCCTAGATCACACAGCTCAAAGTGCATGTCAGAGCAAATGAGAATCATGAGGTCAAAGGAACTGTCCAAGGATCTCAGAGACAGAATTTTGGCAAGGCACAGCTATTGCCAAGGTTACAAAAGAATTTCTGCAGCACTCAAGGCTCCTAATAGCACAGTGACCTCCATAATTCTTAAATGGAAGAAGTTTGGGACGGCCAAAACTCTTCCTAGTCCTGGCCATCCAGCCAAACTGAGCAATCGTGGGAGAAGAGCCTTGGTGAGAGAGGTAAAGAAGAACCCAAAGATCACTGTGGCTAAGCTCCAGAGATGCAGTAGGGAGATGGGAGAAAGTACCACAAAGTCAACTATCACTTCAGCCCTCCAACAGTCGGGCTTTATGGCAGAGTGGCTCGAAGGAAGCCTCTTCTCAGTCAAGACATATGAAAGCCCGCATAGAGTTTACCAAAAAACACATGAAGGACTCCAAGACCATGAGAAATAAGATTCTCTGGTCTGATGAGACGAAGATTGAACTTTTTGGCATTAATTCTAAGTGGTATGTGTGGAGAAAACCCGGCACTGCTCATCACCTGCCCAATACAATCCCAACAGTGAAACATGGTGGTGGCAGCATCATGCTACGGGGGTGTTTTTCAGCTGCAGGGTCAGGACGACTGGTTGCAATTGAAGGAAAGATGAATGCGGCCAAGTACAGAGCTATCCTGGAAGAAAAGCTCTTCCAGAGTGCTCTGAACCTCAGACTGGGCTGAAGATTCACCTTCCAACAAGACAATGACCTTGAGCACACAACTAAAATAACAAAGGAGTTGCTTCGGAAAAACTCTGTGACCACTCTTGAATGGCCCAGCCAGAGTCCTGACCTAAACCCAAATGAGCATCTCTAGAAAGACCTGAAATTGGCTGTCCACCATCGTTCGCCATCCAACCAGACGGAATTCGAGAGGATATGCATGGAAGAATGGCAGAGGATCCCCAAATCCAGATGTGAAAAACTTGTTGCATCACTCCCAAGAAGACTCATGGCTGTACTAGCTCAAAAGGGTGATTCTACTCAATACTGAGCAAAGGATCTGAATACTTATGACCATGTGATATTTGTTTTTCTTCTTTAATAAATTTGCAAAAATATCTACATTTGTTTTTTTTCTGTCAAGATGGGATGCTGAGTGTATTTTTGGCAAATGGCTGCAATGAAACAAAGAGTGAAAATTTAAAGGGGTCTCAATACTTTCCGTACCCACTGTATATTACGAGTCTACATACCAAAAGTAAAATACTTAGGCACCCAATCATTAGTAAATGTATATGATTGAGCTAAAATCAGTCTACTTAAATAAATACACAAAGGCACAGAACATGAATAAGTAGTACAGATACACAACTAATAGCTACCAATCCTCCCCATTACAAAAAATAAATAGTATTACTCTTATATAAAGAGTGAAAGAGAAAAAAAAAAACAATAAGCCAGTGTTGCCCTGCGACTCCTTCACTAAGGTTAGTGAATATAGTCACATCACACCATACTACTTGCTGTGTTACCACTCTTCTTTGTACCAACTAAACTGCGCGTTTCCTAGTGCATTGAGGTTTTTTTTGAAAAGTCCATAGGACTGAAACGTCACATTGAATAAATAAGCGTGATTTCAGTACCTTTCAGTACTATGGACTTTTTTTTAAGCACTAACTGCTAGCTTTTTTGAGCATTGCCTCATCTCATGATGAAGTTTCAGAAACCTTGGAGTAGGAATATGACTGCCCTTGCCTAAATGTTATGGAAATAGCATAACATACAGAAACAAAGTATTAAAAAGTATTAAAAAAATACACCAATCCTGCAATTATAAAAAGTCAGCTGCTGAGGGATGGTATGAAGACTCTCCTAATGTGTCAATACCATAGGGTTTAAACCCTAGTGGGTCTGATCTCCCATAAAATATTGTGCATTACTAATGTATAGCAATATATTATCAAATTCATTCACTTCTCTTGCTTACATCATCCAGCTGTCAAAATAAACAATTGCAATATGGCGGTATCAAGTCCTCCCACCCCCCAGGTTGCCCCGATAGTAACATGTCCTCACACCAGATTGCCCCCACCGTATCATGTCCCCTCACACTGACATGCCCCCATCAGGTTGACCCCACAGTATCGTGCCCTCACCCAGGTTGCCCCCACAGTTTCAGGTCCCCACCAGTTGCCTCCACAGTTTCTTGACTCTCCCTAGGTTGCCTCCACAGTTTTGTGTCCCCCACTGTATATACAGTCCTATGAAAAAGTTTGGGCACCCCTATTAATCTTAATCATTTTTAGTTCTAAATATTTTGGTGTTTGCAACAGCCATTTCAGTTTGATATATCTAATAACTGATGGACACAGTAATATTTCAGGATTGAAATGAGGTTTATTGTACTAACAGAAAATGCGCAATATGCATTAAACCAAAATTTGACCGGTGCAAAAATATGGGCACCTCAACAGAAAAGTGACATTAATATTTAGTACATCCTCCTTTTGCAAAGATAACAGCCTATAGTGGCTTCCTGTAGCTTTTAATCAGTTCCTGGATCCTGGATGAAGGTATTTTGGACCATTTCTTTCTACAAAACAATTCAAGTTCAGTTAAGTTAGATGGTCGCCGAACATGGACAGCCCGCTCTCAAATGATCTGAAAACAAAGATTGTTCAACATAGTTGTTCAGGGGAAGGATACAAAACGTTGTCTCAGAGATTTAACCTGTCAGTTTCCACTGTGAGGAACATAGTAAGGAAATGGAAGACCACAGGGACAGTTCTTGTTAAGCCCAGAAGTGGCAGGCCAAGAAAAATATCAGAAAGGCAGAGAAGAAGAATGGTGAGAACAGTCAAGGACAATCCACAGACCACCTCCAAAGAGCTGCAGCATCATCTTGCTGCAGATGGTGTCACTGTGCATCGGTCAACTATACAGCGCACTTTGCACAAATAGAAGCTGTATGGGAGAGTGATGAGAAAGAAGCCGTTTCTGCACGTACGCCACAAATAGAGTTGCCTGAGGTATGCAAAAGCACATTTGGACAAGGCAGCTTCATTTTGGAAACAAAAATTGAGTTGTTTGGTTATAAAAAAAAAGGCGTTATGCATGGCGTCCAAAAAGAAACAGCATTCCAAGAAAAACACATGCTACCCACTGTAAAATTTGGTGGAGGTTCCATCATGCTTTGGGACTGTGTGGCCAATGCCGGCATCAGGAATCTTGTTAAAGTTGAGAGTCGCATGGATTTCACTCAGTATCAGCAGATTCTTGAGAATAATGTTCAAGAATCAGTGACGAAGTTGAAGTTACGCCGGGGATGGATATTTCAGCAAGACAATGATCCAAAACACCGCTCCAAATCCTCAGGCATTCATGCAGAGGAACAATTACAATGTTCTGGAATGGCCATCCCAGTCCCCAGACCTGAATATCATTGAACATCTGTGGGATGATTTGAAGCGGGCTGTCCATGCTCGGCGACCATCTAACTTAACTGAACTTGAATTGTTTGTCCAAAATACCTTTATCCAGGATCCAGGAACTGATTAAAAGCTACAGGAAGCGACTAGAGGCTGTTATCTTTGCAAAAGGAGGATCTACTAAATATTAATGTCACTTTTCTGTTGAGGTGCCCATACTTTTGCACCGGTCAAATTTTGGTTTAATGCATATTGCACATTTTCTGTTAGTACAATAAACCTCATTTCAATCCTGAAATATTACTGTGTCCATCAGTTATTAGATATATCAAACTGAAATGGCTGTTGCAAATACCAAAATATTTAGAACTAAAAATGATTAAGATTAATAGGGGTGCCCAAACTTTTTCATAGGACTGTATATATATATATATATATATATATATATATATATATATATATACACACACACACACAGTGTTGGCCAAAAGTATTGGCACCCCTGCAATTCTGTCAGATAATACTCGTGTTCTTCCAGAAAATGATTGCACTCACAAACTCTTTGTTATTAATATCTTCATTTATTTTGCTTGCAATGAAAAAACACAAGAGAATGGAAAAAAAGTCAAATCATTGATCATTTTACACAAAACTCCAAAAATGGGCCAGACAAAAGTATTGGCACCCTCAGCCTAATACTTGGTAGCACAACCTTTAGACAAAATAACTGCGAACACCCACTTCCAGTAACCATCAATGAGTTTCTTACAATGCTCTGCTGGAATTTTAGACCATTCTTCTTTGGCAAACTGCTCCAGGTCCCTGAGATTTGAAGGGGGCCTTCTCCAAACTGCCATTTTCAGATCTCTCCACAGGTATTCTATGGGATTCAGGTCTGGATTCATTGCTGGCCACTTTGGAAGTCTCCAGTGCTTTCTCTCAAACCATTTTCTAGTGCTTTTTGAAGTGTGGTTTGGGTCATTGTCCTGCTGGAAGACCCATGACCTCTGAGGGAGACCCAGCTTTCTTACACTGGGCCCTACATTATGCTGCAAAATTTGTTGGTAGTCTTCAGACTTCATAATGCCATGCACACGGTCAAGCAGTCCAGTGCCAGAGGCAGCAAAGCAACCCCAAAACATCAGGGAACCTCCACCATGTTTGACTGTAGGGACCATGTTCTTTTCTTTGAAGGCCTCTTTTTTTTCCTGTAAACTCTATGTTGATGCCTTTTCCAAAAAAGCTCTACTTTTGTCTCATCTGGCCAGAGAACATTCTTCCAAAACGTTTTTGGCTTTCTCAGGTAAGTTTTTGCAAACTCCAGCCTGGCTTTTTTATGTCTCTGGGTAAGAAGTGGGGTCTTCCGGGGTATCCTACCATACAGTCCCGTTTCATTCAGACGCCGACGGATAGTACGGTTTGACACTGTTGTACCCTCGGACTGCTTGAACTTGTTTGGATGTTAGTCAAGGTTCTTTATCCACCATCCGCACAATCTTGTGTTGAAATCTCTCGTCAGTTTTTCTTTTCCGTCCACATCTAGGGAGGTTAGCCACAGTGCCATGGGCTTTAAACTTCTTGATGACACTGCGTACAGTAGACACAGGAACTTACAGGTCTTTGGAGATGGACTTGTAGCCTTGAGATTGCTCATGCTTCCTCACAATTTTGCTTCTCAAGCCCTCAGACAGTTCTTTGGTCTTCTATCTTTTCTCCATGCTCAATGTGGTACCCACAAGGACACAGGACAGAGGTTGAGTCAACTTTAATCCATTTCAACTGGCTGCAAGTGTGATTTAGTTATTGCCACCACCTGTTAGGTGCCTCAGGTAAGTAACAGGTGCTGTTAATTACACAAATTAGAGAAGCATCACATGATTTTTCAAACAGTGCCAATACTTTTGTCCACCCCCTTTTTATGTTTGGTGTGGAATTATATCCAATTTGGCTTTTTGACAATTCCTTTTGTGGTTTTCCATTGAAGACAAATTAAATGAAGATAATAATACCAAAGAATTTGTGATTGCAATCATTTTCGGGAAGAAAATTAGTATTATCTGACAGAATTGCAGGGGTGCCAATACTTTTGGCCAACACTATATATATATATATATATATATATATATATATATACACATACAGTATATATATATATATATATATATATATATATATATATATATATAACAAACAAACCTTAATACCTCGTAACAGGCTCTGAGTAAGTGATGTCACTACATCGCGCCTCCTGCTCCCAGGACACCGGGAGCAAAGACAGCGGCCAGATGGTGAAGGAGGGAGCTCACGGCTCCCTACTTTATCACTGGCTTCAACTCATCCAGTGGACGCTAATTAGTTGGGGTAGCTCGGACCCACAGCGGGACAGCAAATGTAGGACTGTCCCACTGTCCAAAGGAGCCCCGCTACCACAGGGCACCGTTGGTCCTATGGTTAAAGCGGCCCTGTTCTTGGCATCTGCTGTATTATTATCCAATTCTAATTATACAATAGATGATTATTTCATTCTTTGTGTAATGTCTCGGACAACACACATATCACTACAATTATTACAACCTTGCTGTGTTAAGTAGCACCAAGCATCATGTCTGTCTCAGAAAAATTTGTGTTTTTTTTACCATAATAAGAATTTCTGGAGCATCTTTAATAGTACCGTGTGTTGTGTAGTTCATCTGTTTTTCCTTCTAGAAATTTATGAATAAAGTGACATCTGGATGATGCCAGTTTGGGGTGTTCTTGTGTCTAATCAGTGTTGACAATGCCAGAAAATGCCTTTGACAAAGGAATGGTATCACTCAGTTGTCAATTTATTCATAAATATTCAGGAAATACAGCAGAGGAACAGCAGAATGCATAGTTATAGAAAGAGATGCTCCAGAATTGTTATTTAACAGGAAATTCAAGTAATTATTAAAACATATCTGTCAGGAATCTTGATAGATCCTCTTCAACAAGGCACCCTATCAGTTTGCTTTAACCCTTATAGGACGCAGACATTTTTCATTAGTGTGTTTTTGTTATATATTCCCTGCATTCCAAAAGCCATAACTTTCTAATTTTTCAGTTTACTTAGACATAGGAGAGCTTGATTTTTGCATGACAAGTTGAACTTCAAAATAGTACTATTTATTATTTTATACAGTGTACTGGGAAGCTGGTAAAAATTTAGAATGAGTTGGAATCGAAAAAAAAAGGCAGTGCCACTATAGGGGTTTTGATTTCACGGCTCCAACTGTGTGATAAAAGTGTTATTGTTAGCTTTATTCCACAATCACGGTGATAACACATTGATATAGTTTCTTTCATTTTTTAATTATAAATATTCTAAATTTTGAAGAAAAAAAAAGTTTGGACTCATCATATACTGACACCAGTAACTTTTTTATACTTCAGGGTACGGAACTGTGTAAGGGGTCTTTTTTTTGTGAGACAGTATGTAGTTTTTATTGATACCATGTTGGTTGTATTTTGATCACTTTTTATAGTTTGGGCATTTCCAGAGTCACAAAAAAGGAACTAGAGTCCTAAATCAGGCTAAAACATAACTTTTAATATCAATAGAGTAAAAAGACCAAATAATACCAAACCCTAATAGGTATATAGATACCAAAAATAAATAAAGGGATCAATATCATAAATGTAATGGAAAAGCACTATACAGGATTGCCTTGGTCGATTAACTATTCATATATATGTAAACAGAGTATAGTGCTACTATGAATCACACCCTCAAACAGTAATATATGGTATGTGTGATAAAGATAAATACACACTCTATATATGGGGTGAAACAGATACTATTAGCGACACAAATAGCAACTACAGGTGCCCCCCTAAAACCCTGTGATAGCGCAAATCCTGTATTTAGTATATGCAATACTTCATCCCAAACATTAAAGAGTTAAAAACAACTCCATAGTAAATATCCAAGACAGTTAAAAGTTGGATATACATACCATTAGGTCTGTATAACAAGATAGACAGGAGAATTGCTAGGTCTCTACACATTTCCTCCTAGGATATTGGTCCCAGGGTTCATCAGGAGACCCACATGAAAACTAAAAAAAATGCCCCACTACAGATGAATCAGCTGCCTCGCAGTAAAAACTATTTGTTAATTATTTATTATCTCATATTAACCATTTGTTAAGTATTTGTTAATTTGTAAATACCTGAAGAAGGGGCCTCTATGCTTTGAAAGCTTTTTTGGTATCAAATACTGCATGATTTTTTTTCTGGATAACATGACACTATACTATTTTTTCTCTGTACTTAATGTATAATGGTGAAATTAGGTCCCAAAGTATGCAGTCTGTCTAAAGTCTATAAAAGCTTATTTATCAGATGGCCTTCTGGACACAAATAGCATGATAACAGCAATTCTTTCCCCATATTATGTCAAAAGTTTTATGTGGCAGAGGTACCTTTGGGCTTTAGGGCTCTAGTTAATGACTGTTACTGCTGCCAACCTATAACTATGCCCCTGGAAGTGAGGCATGATGGGATTGGCTAAATGGCACATGGAAATCTAAAGATCAAGATGGCATCTGATCAGAGCTGATTTGCTGATACAGAACTGCTGGGATAGAGTGAAGAAATTACGTAAAAGCATCATCAGGTGTAGAATGCAGTGATGGAAAAATGTGGCAAATGTACAGCAGATTTACAAAATGGTCTAAAAGAAATATTTTCTTTGTTGCCCATAGCACCCAATCACAACACAGCTTTCATTTCTCAAGGGCACTTTAACAGATGAAAGCTACACTGTGATTGGTTAAGTTCATAAATCTCCCCCAAAGTGTTTTCACTGGACTGTTTCTTTAAGAGTCCTAGGCATGCATTAGTATACAGCACAGAAAACTTTTGTGGGATTAACAGCAAAGGAAAGCCAGTGATAACTGAGATAATAATGACATATTTGGAATCAGCATCTTTTCACCTATCCAAACCACGGCATTGTTTGGGGAGAGGGGAGAAGTGGTGTTTCCGTGGTAACAGATTCTTTATCAATTTGTGATGAAAATGTATGCCATTGGCAGCTGTCTGGTCCTGCTCATTAGAATGTACATTTTCATCACAGTCATTTTTCAGGTGTTATCAGTATCCCTACAAGGTCAGTAGCAAATGTGGGGCTATATTATGCAGCCCTGCTCCTGCTGCAAGTGCCCCAATACTAAATAAATGCGATCCTGGTAATTTATACCCTTATAAGATGCTATGAATATCAACTACATCGTCTCATCAGTATCCCTGTGATGTGATCATGGGGCGCCCGCGGACATGCTGTGAATATCGACTGTGTCACCTCCTCGTTATCCCTGTATTGTGATTGAGGTGTGCCAAACGGTTACCATAACTGTCAGGGGGCTAGCATATACCTGTAGGCCTGCTTTTGGTATCTCTCTGGCATGGTTTAATAAGTGGCCTATGTATTCCTATGGAGTCCAAAGGATCATGTACAGATGTAGGAAGTACAAAACAAATGTTCTCTGTGCCAAACTAATGTTTGTTTCATAATATGACATGTTATATTGCACAACATCACTTTAATTGAAAGTGAATGGGCGGTTACACTGCAGAAACGTACACAGATGTACACAAGGGGGCAGATTCACAGTTACAACCACTCATCAGTCCTAATAGGGTACTGAAGGGGCCCAAGAAGTGAGTACAATTCTAAGTATTCTACACAACAATACTTGGGCCAGTTTATAACTTCCACATGTGACTACCACCTGCGCAATGAGGTCCTGCTTCTCAAAAACAAAGAATGTACCGAACACAGGTCTATTGAAAAGTATTTATCAAAGCGCACAAAGGAATAGTTACCACATTCTATGATAATTTCTCTTCAGTCCATACACACAAGATCACAAATATGTTGCCCACGGAGCAGAGACCGATGCGCAGAAACACCTGCCATATTTCAGGGTCTGCCATTTTGTCAAGTATGCACCAAGAATATTCTGAGCTCTATTATGGAATCGGTCACATAACTAACCATCTCTCCCTTCAGAACGCTGCATAGCCCTAAAGCGTTGGAGATAGTTGAACTACAGAACTCAGCTCTCTCAGGCACTACCTTTGAAATAAATGGAGCAGTGCATGGGCTACCCATTGCTCCATTCAGAACCAGAAACAAAATAAGGCTGTTCTCCTCAATGATGTGGGCCTCAGCATGCGGATCCCCTATGATTTGTAATTATCACCTATCAGATTAAGGGATAACTTGCCCAGATAGGAAAACCCTTTAATGGTCAATAGAATTTCAACAAATACATAAGCTAATTGTGCAAATAGATATAAGAACCTTTTGTAATACAGAGAAAAATGCTTCTTTCTTCACTTATCTGGCTCTTTCCCTCACACTCACTGAAATTCACATTGAAATCATTTGTAAATCTGTCTTGCTAAAATATGAGATTACATAGTATTCTATAGAGGTATCAGATTACATGGCATTCTGTGCAAAGAATAGGAAGGAGGAATGAGCAGAGGTTGAGTGAAAGTAGAGAGATACAGGCAGATAGAGGCTGCTAGAGCTAAATAGGAGGTTTCTTTCTCACTCCAAATGCTTAATCCACATCAGTACAGGTAAGTACTCTACAATGTCCTATATGATCCTGCTGATGATGTTACTGAGAGATGGAGAGAGAGAGTTTTCAAGCAGGTTCTCCTTTACTTGTGTTTTGTGCAGTGGATGGGAGAGATCACAGCAGCTTATCTCTACCCATCAGCTGAGGGAGAAGTAAAAATTAAAGAGAGAGCCTGCAAATTGGAAAACAGGCTAAATAACACAAAATACAAGTCACAATATATGCAGGTAAAGTACTATTGATTTATGCAAAGTTTATCCAAATAATTCATGGATGAATACAAATGGAGATTTTCTAGAAAGTGGTAATTTCAGTTGTTTTCTGACAGAATCCTTTGCAATATCAGAATTTTGTAAACTTTAAGGCATTATAAACGGCTAGCCAGATCACAGGTAGAAGCCACTTCCTCTGTCTCTGATGTTCACAGCCTAGTGCACATGCCGAAACAAATTCTGTCAAATTACAGTATTAGGATTACCTAGAGATTTGATTCTTTGCGTACTCGACTTCTTTTCAGTTGGGAATGATTATAACTGAAAGCATTTAGGAAATAATCTTTCTTTTTCTTTCATTAATAACAGTAAGATAAATGAGTGTGGGCTTCCAGAAGTTTGATGACCATGTGCAGAGAGTGTTTAAATTACACTCATGCAGTAATCATGTTTATGACAGTATAGCAATTTACAAGAGGAAAGACTTTAGAGAAAAAAAAATAAATCTTTCATGATTACATATCTTGTCTGACTTGCAGCAAGCAAAGGCCTCAAACCTCATAAATATAAAGATGGCAATGAGACAAGCATACAGGAGCAATGTAAATCACATTCACTTGTGCCTCATTTGTCAAGTGCTCTGACACTGGCTACAGTTCTTACTTGACATAATGGAGGGATAGGAAGCAGAGGTAGCGGAAGATTAAAATCTTTAACTGAGATTTACAGAGTCATTTTCATAAGACTGCTAGCAGTCCTTATAATGAAGGTTATCAGTCCTCTTTTTGCCATTAAGAAAAAAAGATAAAGGAGCTTAACAATGGATT
Organism: Leptodactylus fuscus; assembly: GCF_031893055.1. NCBI lineage: Eukaryota > Metazoa > Chordata > Amphibia > Anura > Leptodactylidae > Leptodactylus > Leptodactylus fuscus. The sequence continues at coordinate 116,823,331 of NC_134269.1, forward strand.
ATGACTCAGAATCTAATATGTCCATGTGTTAATAAAAGAGAAAGATAATTTTGTTGAGTACATTACATAGATGTAATTTTACATTCTTCAGTCCTTGAAGGCAGCAAATTGCAGAACTGCAAAACAATATGCTGTATGTACACACATATACTGATATATATATATATATATCTCAAGGTCTGGGGGTGGATCTAGGTGGGATTTAGTGGAAGAGACAGAGTTGAAAATATAGCCTATCGAGAGTATAATACCCCTTTGCATTTGAAGCTAATTTGCATATTTTGAAAAATGATACTTTGTTAGCAAAACAAAAAGTATGATTGAATTCAGTAGAGGGTCCCTTATAGATCTAGGAGCTGGAGTTACTGCATTGTGTTGTGTATTGTATAATGATATATGTTTGTGCTGTATGTCACAACACATATGCCTGGAAATTTTCCCTGCATGGACACTTTTTTTTTTTTTTTAGATTCATAGATCTCTACACACCAAATTTTTGTCACCTGTATGGGAGACCCTTCACTGTCTGTTTGTATGCAAAACTAATGCCTGTACTTGTAATGCTGACAACAATTGACTGATCAAAGATTAAAAATATTTTTACTACATGTATGTTTTCCTTTTAATGGGGTAATATTGTTGCGTTGATGCAGAAATGCATTTGTTACATTTACTGATTTTAACTGAAAATATGATCTTGTTTTTCTAAGGTGATTGGCTGTATAGTATAGTATAGTTAAAAGATTATTATTATTATTATTATATTATTGTTTATTTATATAGCACCATTAATTCCATGGTACTTTACATTCTTGAATACCAGTAAACACAAGCAAATAATTGTGAACTAAATGGCCTTTTAGAGGGGTGGGCTCCCCTCAAAGATACAGAAAATCTAGATTAATGCAGGCTATTGTCAAAGAGGTAGTTTGGAGACATTACAAGAAAAAACAGTTAGCTAAGAAAATTGCATAATTGCTTGTAATCTATCCTTACAGTATGTACAGTATATGTCTTTATGATTATACATTTTCATAGATTTTAAACCTTTCCTTCCCAGGATAGTTTTCATATTTTTGCCATACACAAACAAAATCTGAACTATAACTTAATAACAACCTATTATACCCCAATACAAAATAAAACCATTGTGAGTCTCTCAGTACAATATACTGTTGGGTATCTTCATGCAATTTTGTATCAAATCTTAATACTTGGTTTAAAAACAAACAAAAAAAAAAAAAAAACATATAAAATCTGACCCAAACACTAAGAGTCTATAATGCACACTGAGGCAGATTTATTAGTCCTTGTACGCCAGTTTCCTGGTGTACAAAGCGTAAAAAGTTGTGATTACAAGTTTTTAAAATCTGCACCACCTTCTCCACTTTCTCGAAAAGTGGTTGTGGTGAAAACATGCTAGATTTATTATCATTTATGCCAGAAATCTGGCACAGCTTTATATCTCCAACCACAATCTGTGCAGATATAACATAGGTTCACAAAATAGTTTAACAATAAAACAAAGGATTAAAAGGGGTTTTCTGGGCTAAAATTATTGAAGGCCTATCCTATCTATAAGGTATCAGGCCAATATTTTAACCCAAGGGAACCTCTTTTAAATATATATCTATAATGAGCTTCTATCTGTCTGTTCTTTATGTGCGACCAAACAACTGAACTGATCTTCACCATATTTGGCACACAGATACTTCAGGTGTTTGGGAAGGTTTAAGACAAGGCCTCAACTCTCTCAAATGTACTGTTCCTGAGATACAGTATTCCCAAAACAATGACCGCATAAGCCAATACAAACCTGCAAGTCTTTCACTCATATTCTAACTGCCATAAACATGGCCACTCCACATGCACACAGCATTACTCTAGGTGTATCCAACATTGATATCCAAACTGAGATACATGCATCAGAGGATTAGATACACAGCTCAGCACACAGTATCACACATCGGAAGATTAGATACACTGCTCAGCACACAGTATCACACATCAGAGAATTAGATACACAGCTCAGCACATACCATCACATGTCAAAGGATTAGATACACAGCTCAGCACACAGTATAACAAATCAGGTTTCCACAGTAAGTCACACAGCTTTACTCCAGGTATCCATAACAACAGATCGCAGGTTTTTCACTGATATCCAAACTGAGATACACATGATCACATGACTCTTATGGACACACACACAGGTTCTCCTGCTATATATATATATAATTGTGATTTTCTTGATACAGAGCTAAAAATTATAACAGTTATAATGAACTTACCAAATCCAAAAGCTTTTGATCCTCCAATACTCTGAGACGCTTGCACGCTAGTAGATGTATATAATCCAGTCACCAAAAGGCCATCAAAGTAGGTACTTGTTGAAATAGTCACTGTAAATAAAAGACACATAATGATTATACACAAAATAGTAATCATCGGTATACTAAGAGCAATTTAGGCTAGCTTCACATCTGCGCTGGGCTTTCCACCATTCTGGGGGAAAGTCCCCCTTATTTTGAAAACTGCACCCCTCAAAGAATTTATCAAGGGGTTTAGTGAGCATTAGTATGACCAGATGTGAATGCACAGCGGATATGTAAGCTGTACACCAAATTCCCTACTATTACCCCAGTAGGTCCTATGATTGGGAAGGGGGAGGGGCACTTTGGGGGGCACTTCTGGTTTCTTTTTCCTTGTAAGCTGTAAATATGATTTGTACCTTGATATATGCTTGCACAGCTTATATATTCCCTTCCCGCCGCAACCAGTTTTGTACTAATGACTTGGCACTTTTTGAGATTTTTTGGCTTTTTTTTGTTTGCGGTATGAGATGTATTTTGTAATGATAACATTTCTGGATGCTTATAACTTATTAACTAAATTTTGTTAACTGTTTCTTGATGAATTAAAAGGAAAAAAAAAGCCATCGATTCTGGTACTGTGTTTTAACTTTAGATTTTTTTTCCACACAGCATACAGCATAAGTAACATGTTACCTTTATTCTGCGGGTTGCTACGATTATGGCCATACCTCATTTATAAAAAAAATTTTATGCATTACTAGTTTTGTAGAACAAAAACCCATTTGAGGAAATAAATCAATTAATCTTGCATCGCCATCTTCTGAGATGTGTAGCAATTTTTTTTTCCGGTTGGTTGAGGGCTTATTTTTTGTGGGACGATCTGTGCTATTTATTGGTATTGTTTTGGGGTACACATGACTTTGATCAATTTTTATAGGATTTTTTTTAAGGCGTGATGGCGAAAAATCATTATTTCCTTGCTTTATTCAGAGCTCAGCTCTCATCAGTAGTTAAGAAGTAGGAGGTTAGTTGTCAGTTACAGCTCCTGATGCCACCTGCAGGCGGGCAGCAGCTAATATCAGTGAAAGTTTGCTACTGCAACAAACTTTTCCTGTTATGGTGGTTTCATGACGGGACCTGAATACATCAGATCCTGATCATGTCTCCATGAACACCAGCAGCTATTAGCGCTGTGCTCACGGAGTTCCTGACTCTTGGGGAAACCCTATTCCCAATTTAGCAGGATCAGTATATATATGTTGGCGCTGCACAAAGTCCAGCAAAAGCCGATATTGATATACAGTGAGCTGTCGTGAAGAGGTTAATAAAGTATATTATAATATTTATTAACGTTACAAATGCTATCCCATAGTCAAACAATGTTTGAAAGTTTAATGTTTTTTTTAAAAAAGAAATCCTTTTTTGTGTTACCATATTATGAGAGTGATAACTTGTTTTGTTTTTTATGTTGACGGAGCTTTGTAAGGGTTTGTTTTTTGTAGGATGTGTTGATGATTTTGCTAGTACCCTTTTGGTGTAAAAGCAACTTTTTGATTATTTTTTATTCCATTTCCAGAACTGGAAATAAAAAAATTTAAAAAAATGCCAGATTTGTGTTTATGATGTTTAATAATGCAATTTTATAGCATGGGTTTTAGGAAACTGCCTGTTGAGCAATTTCCCTGTGGCTACTCCTGAGACCTGGAAGGAAGAGAACGACAGAGACAGTGGATCCTAAACTCGACCCAGCCCCTGTCCCTACCTACTTGCCTCAACTACTCTATGCAGTAGAGGACAACTGGGTGACAGTCCCTTCTCTAGATAAATGTTACACAGGATAAGACAACACAGAAGAGGAGTGAGCAAGCCAAGGTCAAACCAGACAGACAAACAGTACCAAATCACAATCCAAAAGAGAAGTCAAAAGCCAAAAGGCAGAGGCCAGTAAATACAAAACAAGAGCCCTACAATGCAGCCAGAGGATGGCACAGAAGTTCAAACAGGTGAGGACATAACAGTGGGTTTGTTATGAACACTGAAATACCAAATTATATGTATTTATTTCTGACATACTTTAAGAAAAAAAAAAAAACACATTTAACACTGACACTCTACTTCTCGGCATAGTACCTTTCCCAGCAGCCCTAGCTGCATCCAAACCCATGCTGCCAGTGCTTTCACTTTTTAGTACAAGAAGCACCAATTCATTTCAGCTGGATATCATTATAGAATGAAGTAACAGCAATACTGCAAACTCTGTAATGACATTCAGTTGAAATACAGCCTGGATACGACTGTGGCCAGGGTCATCACCCTAAGTCTGCTTATCTAGTCACACCCTGGCTGAGCAATGAGTTCAGTTGCCTGTTTCATAATATTGTTTGGATGCTTGATTGCTATCCTTCTGTCTGCATATCTCTTTTATCTGATTGTGCAAGAGTTCAGGTGCTATTCTATGCTGGAGTTATATCTGCAATATTGTTAGTCTTTCTGCCATGTACCTCTGTCTGTGTGGACAAGCATGTCTTTCCTATATGTCTGTATTTCTGCTATCTATAGCTTTGGACTTCTGCAAGACCTCTGTTACTTGTAACCTTTGAATTTATGTGTGGATTTGCTGCATCTAAAATATCAGCCTAGGTCTGGGGCCACTGTTGTGGGACAATAAACTGTACAGGGCCACTGCTAAAGTTATCTAACAATAAATTTCTATTGTATAGAATTTGAAAGTAATGCAGCCCACCAAATTCAAAAATATGCGGCCCATGTTCCCAGCTTAGACATTGATATATCTGGCTTGTATAATCAATGCACATCCTTTTATTTTTTGTAAGTACTGTAGATCTGAAGCTCTGTATGGATCACACATTTAATCACATACATGAATTACTATTTATTACAAAAATGCTTAATAACAATGTCTAATACATTGTGAAAAAGAAGTATTTTACTTTATTATATGAGCAGTTAAGCAAAAAGGTCACCTTTTCTAGCAGGACTGAAAAAATGTTAAATAAAAAAAACTTTAATAAAAACAATTTAATGGGAAATGGAATGGATTTTGGACCCACTGTGATACTTTTAAGGGTGTTGTGTAAGCAGACTCCATAGTATTCACCCTTTAAACCTCCATATTTGCTGTGGAGAGTTATTCAGGTTGCTACGTCCTTTGATGGTTCCAGTGTTAGTAGCAGCCTACTAGGCAAATCAGAGACTATGGTGCAGTGGACCAAAAAATTAGGCAAAATGCATAGTGTGAGTACATGCAAAGACCAAAAACAGACAGAAGTTTAGAACTGTTAACAGAGATGCTAAATCAGAGACAGATCAGAATACAGTATATAGACTACAGAGGCTGGGTCTCAAGCAGTAATACAGGGTAGGACATCAGGACAGTTGGCAGATTTACAAGTATAACAGAAGGACATACTTGTTTACAAAGAAATACGAAGGTCACAAGTAGCAGACATATTGAAGAAGCTCATAGATCACAGAAACCTGAAGGTCACAGGTAGCAGAGGTATTAAAGAAACCCATACACCACAGGTAGCAGAGGTGTTGCATGAACCTATAGGCCACAGGTAGATGAAATACAGGCATACACATGCATACCAACCAATATTTGTAGGACACTTTTAAACCAGGCCCCACCTGCACAGTGATGCTTTTAAAATACCCAGAGAATGCCAACTTTAACAATCTGTTTGCCCTGACAAACTGAAAATACCAAAGAGGTCAGACTGTCATGATGCCATTAGTTTATAAAAGCTCCAAAGCTGGCTTACAGATCATGTACAATACAATTTAAACAATTGCTAAATCCTGCATGCAGACAGGAAGCAAATATCTTTATATATAATTTGTAGTGTAATATAATATAATCCATTTGATGGAAAGTAACCAAAATAGTAACTTTTAAAATTGAAGTTCATTGTAAAACAAATGCAAAGAAAGAAAGTGGACGGCACTGCTCGCTTCAATAATAACGGCAAAAATAGTTATCAACTGTGAACAATAGGTCCTCTTAATCGGCAACTCTTCTGACATACAGTGGTGCTCACAACCCTTAGAAAACAGTAATAGAAACGAAAAAATGGAGAAATGTGGGTGGGCACTCACCAATCAGTAGACGGCACTTTTCTTCTTTATATAAAAAAATGCTTTATTTGGAATAAGTAAAACAAATCCTCAGGGAGGGAGGGATGACATAAATTGGCAGAAAAAACAGGCAACAGCCGTTTCACGTTATCAAACGCTTTTTCAAGCCTAATATGCAATATGCATATTAGGCTTGAAAAAGCGTTTGATAACACGAAACGGCTGTTGCCTGTTTTTTCTGCCAATTTATGTCATCCCTCCCTCCCTGAGGATTTGTTTTACTTATTCCAAATAAAGCATTTTTTTATAGAAAGAAGAAAAGTGCCGTCTACTGATTGGTGAGTGCCCACCCACATTTCTCCATTTTTTCATTGTAAAACAAGTTTACGTAATACACCACTGATGCAAATTCTAAAACTTAACATTTAATTCAACCTGTTAAAAATATTATTTTTTAAAAAAAAATCTGAAAAACCCAGTCACCACAGTTATAGTCAGAAATATTCTCACAAATAGGATTACTATGGGTAATACACTTATACCTTTTGTAAACGCAAAGTGATCCACAGTATTAAATACACATTAGGTAAATAAATTGAAACGATCTTACCAAAGTGTCGGCAGGAGTCAGACAATACAGGGAGCACCACAGGTAAAACGGGAGTTATCCCTGTAAACAACCTGTATAATCCCTGGCCCCCAATGACTCCCGCCCTGACAAGGGCAGTCCTAAGCTCTCCCTGGTAGACAGCCTTAGTTGTCCCTGGTCCCTACGCGTTTCCTGGTGCTGTTGTGCACCATTCATCAGGGGACTGATAATCACAAACCTCGACACATACATACTGCAAGTAACTGCCTACATGAATAGGTTAAAATGTGTCTGCCTACAGTTGTAGGTCTACACTCAGTACGCAGTATCCTTACAGGCTAACACTATAGTGACAGTGGTGGCCGGATTTCGCATTTGTGAATGGTCATGTTTTCCCATTGCAAAAACCAGCAGTAGTCCCCCATCATTTTGGGATTCCAGTGGCCTTGATATCTGTTCTCCATTGTAGAAATATCTTTATGAACCGTTCTCCATGTTCGTCATTTATGTGTCCCAAATTGGTTGGGAAAAAGTCAAGATGGGAATGCAAGAAATGCATTTTCAATGACATTCGGCAGCCAAGTTGTTCATATGCTGTAAGCCTGATGTCTACTAATTCAGCAGAGTTTTCAGCTCGTCTGTTCCCAAGGAAGTTCTGCACTACTAGCACAAATACATCCCAAGCTGCAAGGTCCAGAGGGTTGAGTTTTGTTCTGTTAGTGCCATCATGCTTTAGTTTGCTAATTTTGAGGCCAATAAAAATTCTGGCCTTTATTTTAGACTCCGTTTTCAGTGTGCTAAATTTCTCCTTCAAATACTGGAAACCATTTCCATCACCATCAAGTGCAATTACAACATTTTTCATTAAACTAAGTTTTAATGTGAAGTGATGGAAGATAAACTTGAAGTGGATCAACCAGTGATTTGTGTTTTACATTGTACTGACCAAATGTGTGCTGGACTCTGAGAGGCCACTGTCTTATTTTGTAATGATTGTTGTCATCACGTCATCCATAGGTGCAAGAAACACATATGCTTTGTATACCCTAACTGTAGGCCAAGCAGCATTGCTACCACTTTCAGGTCAGCAAAGATTGTCCATTTATGTTCTAAGTATTTGATCATTTCCAATTAGCCTCCATTCATCAGGAACATGTGCACCATCTAACTCCATCATAAGACCATTTACATCAGTACAGAAATAGACATCACTTTTCACTGCATAATATACAGTTAACTTGTGTCGATGTTGAAAACGTGAAGTCTTGGTGCCTGACAGGTCTGAGTATGTGCATTGGAATAGTCCCAATATATGATGCATTAACGTTATAACTGAATAGGCTTTACACGTATAACTTAAAATCTAGACATGTGAGGCAAATTCCGAGTTCATATTTGGAATCAGCGTGCTCATTTTAGTATAAATCACATGGTTTTCTCTCAGTAGCAAAATTATTGTTGCGCAGTGTAATTGATGATATAACAAGATCAATATTTATTTACTGAGTCTACAGACTTCCCATTCTAAACTATAAAGGTACAAGTGATCATTAATATTATTACTCTTTATATGAATGCTGATCTTATTATATCATTGAAAGGCACTTATTTTGGACCTGATAGTGGCCACATGTCTAAATTTAGAGCAGTATTATAAGATCTGATCATTCAAAGTGTCTGATTATCAGCTAATTGGTGCCCTATTACATGGGCCAACGATTGTTTGTCCAATCATCGAGAGTGTAAAAGGGCTGTAAGACTAATTAAAAGATATGCCAGGTCTATCAAAGTTATTCATGCTTCATAAATCTGAGGGATCTTTTAGACACCTTTGTCTAGTTCTATACCACCTATTGGTTAACCTACTTTGCCACTTAATACGTGCCCTTTTATGTTAATCCACATATCTTTCATCCTAAACCACACCACCCTGCCAAGAGAAGTGTCTGAAACCCATAATAAATGTATCCCCAATTAATTAAATCAGTCTACCACTGGAATCTGGTCCACTCCCAACATGTCTTCAGGACACAGTGTCCAAGGATTTGTCCCAATTAATGGGCAGTCCCAAGCATTTGCTGTATTCCCTAAAGAGGTTCACATGTGGTGAAAGGGACTTTCGTACACCCCCCAAAAAGAACAACAATGTGCTCCTCAATCTGGCATGTTTAAACTCATTAACTCAATAGACTTTCTTATCATATAGGCCATAGCTTCTATGGCCAAAGCAAATAAAAGGGGCAATAGGGAGCACCACTGATGAGTCCTCAGCAATCTGATAAATCCAGAATCACCCCCACCAGTCTATTTGCTATGAACTTTGCTAATATTTTCATAACTTATCAGAGTACAGAGATTGGGCACTATGACTCAGATCTGGATGGGTACTTACCAGGTTTGGGAAGGACCACAACAACAGTCTCATTCATCAGCAGGTTATCTAGCTGTAATCTCTGTTCAGGTGTCAAAGATGGCAGGGATATACTTGCAAGAAAATCTCCAAAATTCTGTGCCTTTGCATCCATTCGGGGAGAATATGTATAACTGTAGAGGACCTACAAAACTGTAGGACCATCCTCCACTATGTCTCCATCAGAATTCCAAACCGCTATAATATGCATCAACCCTGTTTAGGCCCTAATCACTGTGGTCAACAGGTGCCCTTTACTCTACCCTTTGGTAAAGTAGTGTTGTTTCAAGAAACAATTAGAGTCCTGTATTTTTAATACATGGCCATTAAGATTCATTTGGGTTTCCAGTGAAGGCTCTATGGATCTGTAGAAGGGTCATCAAACTTTCCCTACATGGTGTTTTAATTTTACTAATTAAGAGTTCCCTAGTGAAATCTCCCAGTGCATCTAATACCACCATTTGTGAAGCCGTACCCTTGTTAACTCCTAAAAATGAGAGTGTCCTCTCTATCAACATCAAGTTTAAGTGCCACAATCCACCTCCCCTTGGAATCCCTGTAGGAACTTCCACTTAAACATTGGCTGCACCACTGTGAAATGTACCAAAATTATTAAAGGGGTTGTCCCATCACAAGGATCCTATCTATACTGCTAGTTTATGTGGATTTAAGACTTTTCCTAAATGCATTGCTTTATCAAAACTGCTTTGTTTGGCCGCTATCTTAATTTATTCACTTCATTGTTTACACTCCGTTTCTATGGCGCTTGGGATTATCTGCTCATTTGTCAAGTGATATAGCTGCCTGCTTCTGCCTACTCTCAGGGGGGAAGGAGGGGCTGGGAGCAGCTCTGAGCTGTTTGAGAAGCTCCGCTACTTAAATGACACAGATAGGGGAGGTGAGAGCTCCGGGATTTCTGAGCTCTTATCAGTTGGTTTAATTGAATTTGGCTGATAAGGGCTGAGATAATGCATCTTTTACCTCTGTATGTAATGCAAACTGACTCAAATCCAGCTCTGTTACATCACGGTGGTAATTCATTTACAAGCAATCCCGTGCAAGTGAAACCCCACCCACCTATGTGCCAAGAGAAGCAGGAAGTGAAGAGAGCACAACAGCATGCAGGTTAGTGAACAAGCGTCTTGAGACTACCCCTTTAAGAGTGAAGAGTGTCTTGTGTTAATAAATCACACCCCTAGACTTCTATTGGAGAATGTTCTTTTCATTTTCTGTGACCTGTGCAGAGGTTATTGCCTCATTTAGCTACCAGGACCTGTAGTAATAATATGCTACATAGGGCAAATTATTAAGATGACAGGTACTCTTTGTGATTATCTAAACTGAGCAAACCCATTTATGAATGCAACCAGCCTTGCAATGAGCTGATGTCTGCTGTCTTATTGTTGATATCCATAGTGATATCAGTAGGTAAAATATTTTTCCAGCTGCAACCACTCCTCATAGTAGATTGCTGCTACCTGATATATGGGAAGACTACTTTATATGATACCCATAAGTTCTAATAAGTTATAGAGAATAGAGATTTCCTTAGTAGGACAACCTCTATAAATAAGACATACATTCACATGGCGATATGCTAGCATTGAGAATAAAAGGCTGCAATAGTCATTCTATAAGAAAAACAAAAGAAAAATAAAATGGACAGTTCCATACCATGTGACTTTCTCCCTGTAAAATGGAAGCCAGAAAACGCACAAAGACCGAAGAGCACAGTGTCAAGCTTTTTATCTTTACTTTCATTATCTTTCTTCTCTCCCTTTTATTCCATCTTCCTCTCTTAATAGAACTATGGCTAGAAGTACTTGTCTCATGTTACAGTATAATTATTGCTAGAAGTAAACAATGCATCTTTCTGTTAACTGAAATACATTACACACACATATGAGCTAATCATCTGTATAAAAGGTGAAGTAAACAGCGCAGAAGATATTCAATAAGCAAAATATGGCTATTAAAATTTCATGAGATGCTCACAAATATTCAGAATTAATCAGCTACTGCACATTTATTGTTTAATATTTAATGGCGCTGCTTCTACAATCCTCTAGAAGAATTTAGCATTATCATACACTTTTACAAATAAAAAGCAGCCTTTCTCTCTGGTACTGCATGTTAACAGAGGAAATATGTAATCATTTGTTATATTCCTTTGCAGAATGATACAGTATTTATTGCTCCATAACTGAAATAGAGTAATGATATGTAACTAAGGTCACCTGTCTGCATATTATTTGTATAAAAGATTACAAACTTGGCTTTGCCCACTTATACAAGGCAGTATTACATCAGCATTCTGCATCTGTATTTGCTAACAATGGTTCTTACTGAAGCTTTTCAATAAATGATAAAATAAAAAATAACCTGGCAAAATACATCAAATATAGCTAATATGGAATATTTACAATCTTTCTACAGCAGTATTCTTGAGTGAAAGTAAGGTATTTTGTTGAAAGGCCATTTGTGTCATAAAATGCACCACAATGTCTGTTTTCCAACCTGCTAGTCATTTTAGAGAAAAGATGGTAGAACAGGGCAGGGATCAAGGTGGGGTGAGTCTGATGAGTTGTACCTTAAATCCATGCCTGTCTCTGACTGGTGTAGTTATTAATTGTAGAACAGGGGACCTCCTGTGCTGTGTCAAAATTATTAAGAGGCAGGAGCCACTTAAGAATTCTGGTGGATCAGCAGCCAGCACACACAATATTTAAGGGATTCCCATCTCAAGTATCATATCTATACTACTAGCTTATGTAAAGAGCTTTCTAAATACATATGGTGAGAGCTAAATTCCCTCACTTCTCTGCAATCTCGACAATCAGCTAATTGCAGTTTGCTGATAAAGGCTCAGACAGTGTTGTTAACTGGGTCTAATGTAAGATGCATTTACTTTGCATATTATTTGATCTGCACTTGTATGAGATTTCTAATAATGATAATAAATAATCTCTCTTGGCTAAGGCGATGTCTATATCTATATATACTGTGATGCTTTATAGTTTCCTGTTCATCAAACAATCAAAGTACACCCCAGCTTGCAGTCTTAATTCTCAAAAACAATTTTTGCATGAAAATCATACAGCGTACAGTACCCGCCCACACTCTCATAAGCCCCGCCTTCTCTATAATAATAGTCGGTGAGAGGGGGCAGGGCGCTCTGAAACTCGTAATAATTGTAGGCGGGGCTTAGGGTTTAAAGCCCCGACTCTGTAAAGCGCTCGCTGCAGTCAGACATTACGACCGACTGAGCATACTGAATAACAAGCTCGTACATGGTGCTGTATTAAAAGCATTTCCTAACCAACCTTTGAGCCTCTGATGATGCTGGCAACTTGACATAGCCAGTGGAAACGCGTCAGGCTTTAGTTCTGTCTGATTTTAAAATTAGTTATGAGTGGGTTCCAGCCTTATGACTATTAGCTGCTATCCCAATGCCCGAGACTAGTTCAAATTGAGCCTAGCAATGACACTCCCCTTCCCGATCAGTTGTATGCAAGATATGTGTGTCTGCCGGGGTTTGGGGATTACTGCATGACTTGACTTATTAGAACCAGAAGTCCTCTATCTGGAACATAGATGGTGTATGATAGGACCTGGTGTTTGTATTCAATTCTTTTTGCAGTTTTGCATCCCTAAATGGAAACCTAGTGGCAGTTCAGACACTTGAATATCTACTTGTAGCCAAAACTGCACGCTAGTGGTAGTTTAGACACTTGAATACCTACCTGTATTGAAAGCTACATGCTGTTCACTTAGTGTCTATATTAGGGGAAAGGCTGGGTATCTAGTCGTAAGGGCTATTTTACAATACCACACACATAGTTAGGAATGTTTTTTGTATTGTAACTGTGACAAATCAAGCTTTTAGATTATACAAATAAAAGTTATATTTTAGTGTGCAATTAAATCCCACAATTTTTTGCTGTTCTATAGGAATGCATTGACCAGCGTTGATTGGCCACTGTACGGGCATTCGGCCAATTAACGCTGGTCAATGCATCCCTATGGGAAAAAGTCAGCTCGCGCATATCGCAAGCTGACAGGGATCCCGACAAGATAGAGCCCCAAAGAGCTAGGTGAGTGACATTCCCCCCTAAATAAAGGTTATCCCTAGCTAACCCTGCCTGTAGATCTGTCCCTGTATCACATTCATATAGTTCACAGTCCCAAATTAGTCAAATGGTAAATCCACCATTCGTCTAAATTGGAGGTTATCTGTTTCCGATTTGTTTTCACTGCCTACTTTGTATTTTCTGCCCCACCTCCCCTGAGCTGTTATTGGTGCAAAAAACGCACCAGGGAAGGTGGGAGGGGAATCAAATTTTTAGTGAGTTTGCCACGTGGTGTTCGATTGGAATCGAACACCTCGAACGGCCTGATATTCGATCGAATATCAATTCGATCGAACGCTGTTCGCTCATCTCTAATTATTATGTTATCACAATAATTATCTATTTCAGTACTTTAATACAGAAACCTTAACTGTAGAATAACTGGATACTATTTGCCTATCATATTTTTGTCCTGTTTGATGACATAGTTTGCTACTGTCCACAGTGCCATCAGCTAAGAAATTAATACACCAAAGGTACTTATTGATAGTGCTGCATAAGTAGAGCAATACATATGTAATTAAACTGGGCAATTGAGTAGTCTCCACACCATTTGCCCATTAATTTACACACCCTGTTTGATGGCACAGTTTTATTATTATTATTATTATTATTATTATTATTATTATTTATTTATATAGCACCATTAATTCCATGGTGCTTTACAGTTTGCGCCTGAGCACATTGCTAGGTAGACTAAGCTGTCAATGTTACAGGGAAATAACATAATCTGCACAGTTAGTTGCAACCCCATCAATTGAGCTCTATGTTTCACAATGCAGATGCAGCTGGTTCTGCCTTTCAGTGCTTTCAATGAAAGCCTGTAACAGATTCTCTCAGGTAGAGGGAGCTAAAGGTCAAAACGCATACGGTATACATTGTCTAATGCATATAGGTCACTGGTGATTTAATGGGGCACTAAGGGCTAGTTCACACGTGAGTATAAGGGGAGGTTTTTGACAGCGGATTTCGCGTCCAAAACCTCCCCTTATAATGGTGGTCTATGGAGACCGCCGGGCTTCTGTTCTCCGCTAGCGGCGAGCTGCTGCTAGCGGAGAAAAGAAAGGACATGTCCTTTCTTCAGGCGGAAGCCGCGCTGTCTCAGTCGCGCGGCTTCCGCCCCCCGCAGCTCCCTCCTATGTCGGCTCATTCATTTGAGCCGACAGCAGAGGGTTAAGCCGCGACAGCGATGGTCGCGGCGGGCGGGTTTTGACAAGAGAGAGACGTGGCTCGCCGCGTCTCTCTCTGTGTCAAAACCCGCGCGGGCAGTTCACGTGTGAACTAGCCCTAACAATGATCTATGTAGGGGACCATATATGGAAGACATTCTTTGTAACATACAGGCATTTTTTTAATTAATAGAGATGAGCGAGTAGTATTTGATTGAGTAGGTATTCGATCGAATACTACGGTATTTGAAATATTCGTACTCGATCGAATACTACTAGCTATTCACAGTAAATATTCGATTCAGAACCAGTGTTGATTGGCCGAATCCTATACAGTGTATAGCATACGGCAAATCAACACTGGTTCTGCAGCAGGCTCGTCCTTGCCAGGAGCAGTCAGCTTGCTGTTACGAGGGAGCTAACTTTTTCTCATAGGAATGAATTGACCAGCGTGATTGGCCAGTGTACAGCATTCGGCCAATCAACACTGGTTCTGCTGGAGGCTCGTCTATGAGGAGGCGGAGTCTAAGATCGGTCAACAGTAATCTCCATTGTGGTCCGATCTTAGACTTCGCCTATTCACAGAGGAGCCTCTGGCAGAACCAGTTGCACAACTGCACTTTTTCATCAATTCTACCCCATTCTGAATTTTTTTTTCAGCTTCCCAGTGCATTGTACAGAATAATAAATGGTACCATTATGAAGAACAATTTGTCCCGCAAACATTAAGCCCACATGTAGTTCAGTTAACGGTAAAATAAAAAAAAGTTGTGGGTTTGGAAGGCGTGGAGTCAAAAAAAGAAAACAAAAATGTCACCAGCAGGAAGGGTTAAAGTCTGTTCTTGCCTCCTCATTTGTCTGCTAGTAATTGCCACTAGTTAGGCTCCAGAGCTCTGTTCATAACGGTTTCTTTCTACTGACCTTGGCTTGTTTTCTAAATTTGGACTTGACTGTGAACTCTCGATTGACCTCAGCTTGAACACATTTTTTCCTTTGATTCCGCTCTCCTGTTTAGATCTGTCTTGTGAGTTTTTGCTGTGAGTCCTAGTTTCAGTTCACTTGGTAGTGCATTTATTTTTCAAACTAAGTTTGGGGTGATTAACTGGATCCAAATTCAGCACAAGTACAAAAGTCTTTGTGGCAAGCTTAGGTGAAGATGTTTGCAGTGCTTTAGATCTGTTTCTCAGTGCTGAGTGAATTTTAGATGACTTGTTCCACTACTGTCTGTTATCTAAAGGACCAGGACTAGATGAAAAATCCAAAAACTTATCAACGTTATGCAACAGAGCCACGGTTTAATTATTTATTCAACAAAAATGAAACCAAAGTGGAAAGCCATGTGTAAATAACTTAGTACTCCCTGTAGATAGCTTGTAGAACCACTGACATCTCGCACTCTTCTATATAACTCTATTTTGTAGAGGTGATCACAGTTCCTGATGATCAGTTAATAAAGAATGATTTATTAGCAGTACCTAGTTGCTACTTACCTTCTTAATGCCGTTGTGTAAACAATGAGAGGAATAATTTCACATAGCAGGTAAACAAAGCAGAATTTCTAAAGCATTGTATTTAGGTAAACTCTTGAATTTACAAAAGCTAGCCTCACTCTGTAGAGCAGGGGGTGGGAATGCATAAACAGGAGGTATAACAAAGAGAGTATATCGCTGTAGGGTCTCACCAAAACACAGACACTCAATTACAGTTAGACTCAGATCCAAGTAAAATGGATGTCAATACAATTTGAACCATATAGAAAAGGTTCTAGAAACAGATTGTAGTCATAGTTAGCAGAAAAGCCTTTATTTTTATTTCTGTTTGTTCGATAAAACAATTCCACTTAAAGGATGCAGCAAAAGTTACATCATGATTTTAAAAAACACATGGAAAGAGACAAGCACACATTAAATTAAAATGTAAAGGTCTGGTTGATTTTAGATGACAATGTTAGTTTTGATCTCTAGACCATCGGTCACACTTATTTGCAGTAGTAAGGGTGGGAATCTATGATTTTTTAATGCTCATCTGATACCCTTTTTTCTGATATGGTATGTGTATACAGTATCTTTATGAAAAGGAATTATACAATGAGTGTTCAAAGAGCAGGTCATGAGACAGAAGAAATGTTATATCTGTAAGTGCCATGAGAATAAAAAAAGGAGTACATGTAAGGATGAGTCACAAAATGAGTCAGTCTTTCCTTTTTGTAACAGTACAAGAAAGCCTGAATTCGAAGCTATAATCTTATATCTGACTTATGCATTAAGGTGATGTTAATTATTCATTATTTGTAGTATTTTAAGCAATAATGTAGTCAACAGTTTGAAAGTCTGTTTTTCTTTTTGTATTGTTTATGCAATGGAACTGGTTGAGATGGGTTTATTTTTATAGGGCAATCTATTTACTTTAATTCAGTGTGTTAACATAACTTTATTATATGCATTATGTGTGTTGAGCACTTCTCTTTTTATAGGGATTTTCCAGGACTACAGTATGATATTGATGTAATTAATATAGTAGCATGAGAACTGCCACTCCTTGAACTCACTTGTTTGAAGAGGTCGCATCACTTGGTTGAGCTCAGTTCTTCTTCTCAGGGCAGTGATGCCACATTTACTGCTCACATGTTCATGCTGCAACGTATTCCCATTTAAATGAATGGGACTGAGTTACAACACCAAGCACAACCTACACCAACATGCAACCTACAACACTGCTATTGGTAGGGAGAGAACACAACCCTGGTCTGAACATTGCAGCCTCTTTAACCCCTTAAGGACCAGGCCATTTTTTGGTTTCGCATTTTCGTTTTTCCCTCCTCACATTTCAAGAGCCATAACTTTTTCATTTTTCAGTTCACAGAGTCACATGATGGCTTATTGTTTGCGGGACAAATTGTACTTTGTAATGGCACCATTCAATATGCTGTGCAATGTACTGGGAAGCTGGAAAAAAATTCAGAATGAGGCACAATTGGAGAAAAAATGCATTTGCGCCATTTTCTTATGGGTTTAATTTTTACAGCATTCACTGTTTGGTACAAATGACATCTTACCTGTGTTCTACGTGTCAGTACAAACGCGGTGATACCAAATTTATATAGTATTTGAAATTTTTTGATACTTTTAAAAAAATGATAAACTTTGCAAAATAGAAAAAAAAATTTGTGTCATCATGTTCTAACACCTGTAACTTTTTCATATTTCCATGTATGGAGCTGGTTGTGGTGTCTTTTTATGCGGGACAAGATGACGTTTCTATTGATACCATTTGGGGAAAGATCCGATGGTTTGATCACTTTTTATTCAATTTTTTATAGGAGGCAAAGTGTTGAAAAAAACGCTTTTTGGCTGTTTTTATTTTTTTTGCCGCTACGCCGTTCGCAGTACGGGATAAATATTTTAATATTCTAATAGTTCAGGCATTTTGGAGCGCAGGGATACCTAATATGTTTATGTTTAATGTTCTTTAATTACTTTTATAGCTGATCTAGGGAAAGGGGGGTGATTTGAACTTTTATATTTTTTTATTTTTTTAATACTTTTAAAAACTTTTTTTTTTTCTTCTGTTACATTTATGATCAGACCCCTTAGGTACCTTGAAACCTAGGGAGTCTGATCGCTCATACTATTCACTGCAATACTACAGTACTGCAGTGAATAGCAGAATCGCAGCACTTCTATTAGACGATGCCTCTGGCATCGTCTAATAGATCTAGTGCAGAGACAAGCCTGGAAGCCTTCAATAGGCTTCCGGCTGTCATAGCAACCAATCACCGCCCTCTTGTGACGTTCAGGAGGGCGGCGATCGGCGAAACATGGCGGCGCCCATGCCGCCTGCGCTGTTTACACGCTGCGGTCGCGTTTGACCACAGTGTGTAAAGGGTTAACAACAGCGATCGGCTCGGGCACCAACCGCTGCTGTTAGTGGCAGGTCCTGGCTGTATTATACAGCCGGCATCTGCCGTGTATGGAGCGAGCTCAGCGTGTGAGCTCGCTCCATACATCCCCATGCGACCCATGACGTACAGTTACGTCAAGGGTCGCTAAGGGGTTAATTACCCGATTGCAGGGGTGCCAAATGTGGGATCCACAATAATCTGATGATCTAGATTAAGTATCCTTAATCTAGATCATCAGATTATTGATGATCATCAGTCATCAGTATCAGAGACATGGAAAACATCTTTAGGTTAAGGCCCCCAGAATATAATGATCAGAGACCCAGAGGAGGATACAAACATAAAAAACAATGTTACTTACCTCTCCCTGGCTCCGACACACTCCCTGCAAATCTCATCAATGTTGGACAAGACATTACC
This sequence comes from Leptodactylus fuscus, assembly GCF_031893055.1. NCBI lineage: Eukaryota > Metazoa > Chordata > Amphibia > Anura > Leptodactylidae > Leptodactylus > Leptodactylus fuscus. The sequence goes on from NC_134269.1 coordinate 116,842,363, forward strand.
TGACCCAGACCCAACAAAACGCTGCAGCTTCACTTACCGATCCCTGTTCCTGCTCACAGCTGCATCCACAGAAGGGGAAGCGCAGGCGGCTGTGAACAGGAGTGAGGATCGGTAAGCAAATAGGGCCCGTTACGTGCTGGAGGTACTCCAGCAGGTAACGGCCTATTTAATAAAAAAAACAAAAACAAAAAAACACACATCAGGGCCCCGTCGGGCCCCCCAATGTCTCAGGCCCTGTGGCATCAGCTACAGCTGCTACCCCGGTAGTTACACCCCTGTCTGCAGACTTTATTCTTCATTTATACCTACAGTTTTAAACCGTAGCGTTTATGTCATATGGGGCCCCAGCCTTAGGCTGAAGCCACATATTGTAGAATCAAAGTGTTTTTTGTTGCAGATTTTGCTGCGGTTTTTTTAGCCACAGCCAAGAATAGATTCAGCAGAAGGGTGAAGTATAAGATCTTCCTTTATATTTCACAGACCTTTTCAAACCACTCTTAACTAGACTCAAACAACAAACAATATAGCTTTTTCCAAAATGTGGCTTCTTCCCCAAGCACTATACTTCTACACATTACAAAAGCTTCAGGTTACAACGACATAGATTGCTGAGCTATACTAACCAGTAGAAAGTCAATGTTGGAGTAGGACTGCATCCTGACAAGTGATGGATCCCTTAAAAATGGAATTTGTGACCTTAATGTAATCCTTACACTACCAGACCTGAAAAAAAAAAAATCATAGGTGGGGCACAGACACATTCACCTCACCCCAATGGGCAAATCAGGGCAAATTAACCCATGCATTCCTTTTTCACAGATCATGAACAATACATGACCAAGTAATTAGGTGGTATGAATGAGTCTTACACAGAAAGGACTTTTAAAAATATCTTTATATATATTTTCAGACATTAAAGGAAATATGGCATAATAGCCACTTACAGGGTTGCGATTTCACAGAGACAGCTGTTTCCTTGCAAAGTTTATGAAATTCATGTCCTACTTGCAATCCTAAGACTTACTGCCCTTCCTTCCTTTATATTTATGACTAAATTCTAGGCTTACTAGCCATCTGAGTTTATCTCATTAAAACATCTAATCTCTCTTTTTTACATAATCAGCTGAATTTTTTATTTATATATGTCTTGCACTAATTTGGAACATTCCCATTCCTTACCCCTCAAACCACTAGGACACTCATATCTCAGTCCACTTTCTGTACAGCACCTATACTGCCAGGAACTAGGGACCACAGTTATATTAGAGAATGTCAATTCTAATGAGACTTTAAACCCTTACAGGGGTTATCCAATGTATGGTATTGATGGCCCATCAATATTAAATGTGTTGGACCCCCACATATCACCTGTACTGAGACAACATGGCTCTCAGTAATGTTTACATACAGCAAACTGCACTGCTCATGCGCTGTACAAAGTGTAGTAGTGACTGTAGGAATAGCAACGCTGTACCATTGCAGTCTATAGGGCAGCACTGCAGTACTCACCACTACAGAGTTTACGGCAAGTGTGCACCCCTAAAATAATTCATCTTTTGCAAAGTTTAACTCTCTAATCACTTCATTGGAATTAAAGTAACATGGAAGTGAAATTTAGAAATTAATTTTTTGTAAAAAAATAATAAATTTCATTTAGTTAAAGGAGACAATGCATCCCCAATTTGTAATGTAATTTCTCCTGAACATGGCAGTACCTCATATGCGTACGTAAACAGCTGTATGGGTACGAGGCAGGACTCTGAAAGCAAAGAGAGTGCTGTTTGGCTTTTGGAGCGTGGATTTCACTCAAGTCATTTTCTGGTTCCATGTCAGAATTGCAGAGCTCCTGAAGTACCAGTACAATTGAACACCCTAAAATTGACTCAGTTTTGGAAACTACAGCCTGAAGAAATTTATCAAGGACCACAATAAGCATTTTTAGTCAAATAGTGTTTCCCAAAAATTAATGTACAAAGTGGAAACATTTTTTATAACTTGTATTGCCCAATATGTTGTGTTGATGTTCCCCAAGAAGTGATCCCATTTTGTTAACTACAACCCCACAAGGAATTTGTCAAGGGATGTAACAAGCATTTCTAACCCTTCAGTGTTGCTTTACTTTAGTTTGCAGAAATGAATGCACAGTGAAAATTTAAATTGCAATTTTTCAAGACATACACCATTTCAGTGCCCGATATGTTGTGCCCAGTTTATGTCAGCAGAGACACAGACATTCCAAAAACTGTTCAACTGATTACATACAGTCCTATGAAAAAGTTTGGGCACCCCTATTAATCTTAATCATTTTTAGTTGTAAATATTTTGGTGTTTGCAACAGCCATTTCAGTTTGATATATCTAATAACTGATGGACACAGTAATATTTCAGGATTGAAATGAGGTTTATTGTACTAACAGAAAATGTGCAATATGCATTAAACCAAAATTTGACCGGTGCAAAAGTATGGGCACCTCAACAGAAAAGTGACATTAATATTTAGTAGATCCTCCTTTTGCAAAGATAACAGCCTCTAGTCGCTTCCTGTAGCTTTTAATCAGTTCCTGGATCCTGGATGAAGGTATTTTGGACCATTCCTCTTTACAAAACAATTCAAGTTCAGTTAAGTTTGATGGTCGCCGAGCATGAACAGCCCGCTCTCAAATGATCTGAAAACAAAGATTGTTCAACATAGTTGTTCAGGGGAAACATACAAAAAGTTGTCTCAGAGATTTAACCTGTCCGTTTCCACTGTGTGGAACACAGTAAGGAAATGGAAGACCACAGGGACAGTACTTGTTAAGCCCAGAAGTGGCAGGCCAAGAAAAATATCAGAAAGGCAGAGAAGAAGAATGGTGAGAACAGTCAAGGACAATCCACAGACCACCTCCAAAGAGCTGCAGCATCATCTTGCTGCAGATGGTGTCACTGTGCATTGGTCAACAATACAGCACACTTTGCACAAGGAGAAGCTGTATGGGAGAGTGATGAGAAAGAAGCCGTTTCTGCAAGCATGCCACAAACAGAGTCGCCTGAGGTATGCAAAAGCACATTTGGACAAGCCAGCTTCATTTTGGAAGAAGTTCCTGTGAACTGACGAAACAAAGATTTAGTTGTTTGGTCATACAAAAAGGCCTTATGCATGGCATCCAAAAAAGACAGCATTCCAAGAAAAACACTTGCTACCCACTGTAAAATTTGGTGGAGGTTCCATCATGCTTTGGGGCTGTGTGTCCAATGCCGGCACCGGGAATCTTGTTAAAGTTGAGGGTCGCATGGATTCCACTCAGTATCAGTAGATTCTTGAGAATAATGTTCAAGAATCAGTGACGAAGTTGAAGTTACGCCAGGGATGGATATTTCAGCAAGACAATGATCCAAAACACCGCTCCAAATCGACTCAGGCATTCATGCAGAGGAACAATTACAATGTTCTGGAATGGCCATCCCAGTCCCCAGACCTGAATATCATTGAACATCTGTGGGATGATTGGAAGCGGGCTGTCCATGTTCAGCGACCATCAACTGAACTTGAATTGTTTTGTAAAGAGGAATGGTCCAAAATACCTTCATCCAGGATCCAGGAACTGATTACAAGCTACAGGAAGCGACTAGAGGCTGTTATCTTTGCAAAAGGAGGATCTAGTAAATATTAATGTCACTTTTCTGTTGAGGTGCCCATACTTTTGCACCGGTCAAATTTTAATTTAATGCATATTAGATATATCAAACTGAAATGGCTGTTGCAAATTCCAAAATATTTAGAACTAAAAATGATTAAGATTAATAGGGGTGCCCAAACTTTTTCATATGACTGTACTTAGTATGGTTGAAAAAAAAGACATTTGTCCATCAAATTCAACCAGGGGATGGGAAACGTCATGATATTCTATATATTTCCACACCCATCAATGCTACTTTGCTCTAAAAAGGCATCTAATCCTTTTCTAGAGCTGTCAGCTGTGACTGCTGTGACCAGCTCCTGAGGTAGGCTATTCCACAGACTCAGAGTCCTTACAAAGAAGGCTTGTTGGCTCTTGATATTAAACGTTTTTTCTCCAAACAGAGGGAGGAGTATCCCCTTGTCTTTTGAGAGGATTTTACATGGATCTTTTCCTCATATTTCTTGTATGTGTTATTTATATATTTATACAGATTTATCATATCTCCCCTTAAACACCTCTTCTCCGGACTAAAAAGATTTAACTCCTTTATCTTCCTTATAACTGAGGTCCTCCATGAGGTCATCCCTGCCCCATCAGTCTAAACCCCTTTTAATACATGACAATATCCTGCTGAACTTAGAAGTCGCTGATTGACATTGCATGCAGTAATTTAATTTATGATCTACAAGTACACCCAGGTCTTTCTCCACCAGTGACTATCCCAGCCTTACTCTCCTTAGGATATATATTACATGTAGATTATTTTTACCTAGATGCATAACTTTACATTTACCCTGGTTTACACCATTTATAACAGAACACCAGTCTGAGCTGCTGTCATTGACCTTAACTTTCTTAATATGATCCTTCATAATTACAATATTCCAGGAATACTATATCCATGGCCTCCAGTCTGTCCAGACTTCTACTCACCTCTTCATAAAAGCACCATAGCAGCTGCCACAGGGCCCGGGACATTAGGGGCCCGGTGACAGCTGCTACTGCTGCTATCATTATGCTCGGAGGTCTTTTCGGACCCCCGAGTATAATGATCGGGGCCCCCTGTTGGTGGAATACTTTCCACCAACAGGGGGCCCCGAAGCTGCAGCAACGGCTGAGACACAGGAGCTGCAGGTCTGGCTCCTGTCAGCGCTGCAGGACGTTCCCCCCCTCTCTCCCCCCTCCCTTTCTCTGCTGTCCTCTGCCCACCAATGAGAGGAGGAGGCGGGGCTTATCCCTGCCGTCCAGCACAGAAGAGAAAGAAGCTGCTCCAGGAAAATGAAACTGAAGATACACAGGTACGTACTGGGGTTACTTATTACTATCAGGCATTTGGGGGGATTACTTGTGTTTTAGTAACTCCATGTGCCTCATAGTAATAGCAGTTAACCCCATCATCTCCCTCACATTAACCCGTTTGCCTCACCATAAGAGTTACTGATATGTGAGACATATGGGGGTAATAATAATGAAGATACTTTATTATTACCTCCATGTCTCTCACATATCAGTAACTCTTATGGTGAGGCAAACAGGGGTTAATGTGAGGGAGATGATGGGGTTAACTGCTATTACTATGAGGCACATGGAGTTACTAAATTGTAATGCACAGGACCAGATTTTTTTTTATCCACAATTTGTCCTGGTATAGCGGTCAGCGGTGACAGTATTTAGTCCTGTAGGGGCCACTAAGGGACATAATACTGTGTGCAGGGGCCATTATTGGGTATAATACTGTGTGCAGGGGCCACTAAGGGACATAATACTGTGTGCAGGGGCCATTATTGGGTATAATACTGTGTGCAGGGGCCACTATGGGGCATAATACTGTGTGCAGGGGCCACTAAGGGACATAATAGAGCGCGCAGGAATGCGTAGGAGGGACTCGGTCGAGATCTTCGGTGTCGGGGGGGGCCCCCATGTCAAAAGTTCGCCACGGGGCCCCGCCATTCCTAGTTACGCCACTGAGTCTGACAACTTCTCTCCTAAGTAAAACCATGTTGTCTGTCACTTATAATGTTACGTACAGTCACATACTCTTGTATATAGTTGTGTAAGAGCCCTCAATTTACCAGCAATGGATGTTAAACTTGCCAGTCTGTAATTACCTGGGAAGACCTAGAGCCCTTTTGAAAATAGGTACCACATTAGCCTTGCACCAGTCTCTTGGCACTGATACAGAATCCCTAAAAATTAAGAATAGGGTTATCCTGGGTACAACAATGTCATGTTTATGTGCATTGACTTCTGGAGCTTATATTTAGAGGTTTTGGTTTTTGGATACCATGTCATGTTTGCAGAGTCCCTAAGGTGTCAAGTGGAATTCCCTGGAAAGGGACCTCATTTTAAAAAGTTCACCCCTCAATGAATTTATGAATGAGTGTAATGATAATTAGTTTTCCTAGATTTAATGAACAGCAGATAGCTCATTCTGGGAGATAAAAAAAAAAAAATACAATTCTGACAGAATTTCCTCTGAAAATTTTCTGCTTCCGTTATACCTATAGGGAAACTGCCAGCAGTTCTGTAAGTATAATTGCCATGCCTCAATTTCCAAAAACCTTGACAGTTTTGGAAATCGCAGTGTGTCTGCTGTGCATATTATTATGTGTGTATGAGATTATATAGAATCCCATCCACTTTGTGAGGACTTTAAAACGCAACGTGTTTTTTTTTCTGCAGGGCTGATGCGACATTGGACCCCTGGCCTTACAGTACCACATTGCCATTTCCAGAACTGAGAGTCTATGGAGCTATTCGTGCGTTTGGGTTGTTTTTTTTTAAAGTACAAAGAGGAACATTTATTTTGCCCCTATACCAAAGAAGTGGTATAAAAAGTTAAATCCCAACTTTTCAAATGCCACTTGTAACAAAAGAATGTTGCAAATGGCATTTTTATTCTGTACCTAACATTTTCTTGAAAGGAGGCATACAGGGGTGTAGCATCACAATGGGGCCTTCAACTTCATCAGATTTATGCCAAAAAGAGATGCATTCTCTAATGGTGCAAAGATTACCAGCACCAGTATTGATAAATCCCTTCAATGTATTCCGGCAAATTGTATCTGTTTTTCTCAGTCAACATTCAGTTTTTACAGCTATAGTTATATATATATATATATATATATATATATATATATATATATATATACACACACACTATGTAGAATAGAAGCAGTTTATGGGCAGATACGTACAAGAAGAATATTTTTATCAAGATGCCTAAAGTGTACCTCTAGTTCTAAACAACTTTCGATTAATGAATAGTGCATGTGAATATAAGAAATTTTGTAATATATGTTAAGGAAATAGTTTCCTAAGGCATAATTGACATCTGGGTCAGTAATCTGTTTGAGGGAGTCCGCATAGGGAATGGAATGGACTACCAAACACATTTGCGAGCGGTGTGCAGTGAAAGCACATGGACCCCATAGACTATAACGGGATCCGTGTGCTTTCCACACGGTCTCCACACCGAACATGCGGACAGGAAAGTAAATCATGAACTACTTTTCTGTCCAATTAATTTATTGCTTCTTATCTCTAGCATAATAGTATTAAGCTACCCCTCAATTACAGAAAAGCAGAGTGTATCAGCAGCAGTTATCTTTGTGTTTTTTCCCCATTAGTCTCCTTCTACCCTTTGCTCTTCCTATGACAAATAGACTATAGACTTTCTTATTTTCACTTGTACCAACCATTTCGGAAAAGTTGCTTATAATTAGAGGTATCCTTTAATTACTGTATCACATACCATTAATCCGAAATAGCTCAATCTTGGAAGATGAAATCAATGAGCCCTCATGGTATTATACAGCACATATAAATAGGTTCATAGGTGTTTTCAGTCAATATGCAGATTACAAGAAAGAATCAGGTTCATCTCTAGAACACATTACTTACTAACTCCTTTAAAAGATTTTTATTCGAAACTTCTAGTATAATTGTCATTAAATTCTGTTTATGAAAAAGACTTTTTTTTGAATAGCATCCATTCCCAAATGAGAGCCCCTATTAGCTATATGCCTGGGGCTAAATATTTTTCAGCTGTAAGATCAGCCCCTGCCATGTCATATCTTTGGACATCAAGCCTCTAGCCTGAATAGCATGTCAGTTCAACTCATTATTATAATTTTAATTATGTTTCTCTATTGCCACTTCATATTTCTTTATGTCCTATGATATGCTGCTGTCAACAATTAATCGTGCCAGTGTACATTATTGTGCTATTAAGTTCTTATACCTTGCAGTGATTCATGGAAAAACTCAGTCTTGGAAAAACTGAAAGAGCAGACCTTTTAAATATATTAGAAAGACTTTTCCTCTATAAATGAAGACATGTGCAAGCTATAGCACCATTATATAAAAAATAAGGGATGATGGAAAAGTATGTCTCCTGTTTCAAATATTTCCTTACCTGCAGTGGATTTTGTTGCAGAAAATGCTACAACTGAAAAATAATTCTATTCAACTGAATGTGGCTGTTTTGGTGGTAAATAGAGATGATCGAGTAGTATTTGATCGAGTAGGTATTCGATCGAATATTACGGTATTCGAAATACTCGTACTCGATCGAGTACCACTCGCTATTTGAATGTAAAAGTTCGATGCAGAACCAGCATTGATTGGCCCAATGCTATACAGACGGCCAATCAATGCTGGTTCTTCTCCTACCTTTAGAAGTCTTTGTGCAGTGTCCCCACGGAGTCTTCCGGCTCTGAATTCACTCTGCCAGGCATCGGGCCTGGGCAGAGCTGACTGCGCATGTCCGCTTGTAGTGCGGGCATGCGCAGTCGGCTCTGCCCAGGCCTGATGCCTGGCAGAGTGAATTCAGAGCCACAAGATGCCACGGGGAAGCTGCAAGGAGAAGACTGCTCGGAGGATCCAGCCCGACCCTCACTCATGGACTTGGTAAGTGTAATTTGATCGAATGTTGCCTACCCCTGAAACGAGCATTTTCCCCCCATAGACTATAATAGGGTTCGATATTCGATTCGAGTAGTCAAATATTGAGGGGCTACTCGAAACGAATATCGAACCTCGAACATTTTACTGTTCGCTCATCTCTAGTGGTAAACACATAGATATGTGCAAAACCCAATCGGATAAATGAATATGATTTTCTAGTTAAGGCAGAACATAACATAGCATAACACCTCTACATAGCAGGTCGCAGCAAAAAAGTGCTGCGAGAAAAGCCACAGCGACAATGCATCATGTTTTTCCCACAGCTTTTTTAATAGAAGGTCCACAGAGGAAACCTTTCTGCTTCAATTATACCTATAGAGAAACCACCAGCATTTCTGTAGGTATAATTGGCATGCTGCAATTTCAAAAACTGTGACCGTTTTGGAAATTGCAGTGTGTCCTCTACACATATTTTTCTGCAATGCATGGATGGTATTTGCTAGAATAACCATCATCTTTGCATTGACTGTAAAACATGACATTTTTTTCCGCTGAGTTTCCGCCACATGGGGTCCAGTCTAAGGCCTCACATTGCTTTTTTTGTTACACATTTTGCTGCAGTTTTTTTTTAGCCAAAGCCAGGAGTGGATTAGGGAGAAGATAGATATGTAAGTACCGTATTTTTCAGACTATAAGACGCACTGGACTATAAGTCGCACCTAGGTTTTAGAGGAGGAAAATAGGGAAAAAAAATTTTGAAGCAAAAACTGGTAAAATATTTAATATATGGGAGTTGTAGTTTTGCAACAGCTGCAAGGCCACATTGACAGGTGACCCTGCAGCTGTACGGGGACGCATAGAGCGTTTTTTTTGCGGGGCCAGCTGTAATTTTTAGTTATACCATTTTGGGGGATATCTATTGCTTAGATCACCTTGTATTGAAAAAAAACAGGAGGTGATTTAGAACTTTTATTTATTTCATATTTTTAAAGCTTTTTTTTTTTTTTTTTTTACTATTTTATTCCCCCCCCCTCCCCGGGGCTTGAACCTGCGGTCACTTGATCGCAAGTCCCATAGACAGCAATACAACTGTATTGCCGTCTATGGGACATTCTGTCTATTAGTATTACGGCTGGTCATAGAGACCAGCCGCAATACTAATATAACCGTGACAGGCCGGGGAGCCTCATTAGGCTCCCGGCTGTCACCCGAACAGGTCGGCTCCTGCGATATCGCCGCGCAGGAGCCGGCCTGCAACTCTACAGGTACGGGGCCGGTGGGGACCGGCCCCGGGGGAGAAGAGGCCACGGATACTGACCCGGTATCCACTGTACTAGAGAGGCAGATGCCGGGGAGGGATAGACGCCGGGGCCTGAGACATCGCTACGATCCTCTGCCCTGCATGAAGCCAGCGGCGGGGGCACGGAGGAGCCCCTGCCGCTGCTGGCTTCATGCAGGGCAGAGGAGCGCAGCGATGTCTCAGGCCCCGGCACCTGTAATGGCGTCTATCACTTGCCGGCTTCCGCCTCTCTATTACAGCGGATGCCAGGCGCCACCTTCAGACTATAAGACGCACCCTTCTTTTCCCCAAAAATTTTGGGGAAAAAAAGTGCGTCTTATAGTCCGAAAAATACGGTAATTCCTTTATATTTCCTATTCCTTTTGTAGCCTCTTGGCTTTGGCTCAAAAAAACCACAGCAAATGCTGCAACAAAAAAAATATGGGGCCTTAGCCTCAATCACCCAAATATTTGCAGTAAAATCTTGTTCATGTGACAATATTTCAAGTTTATTTGATTAAATACATGCCAAATATGACTCTATTGATTTTAATTATGAAAATACATGTGCACAAGTCAAAATATGAGCTGTATAAAAATCTAAACATGGCATGTGACTTCTTGAGACATTTTTTAAGCTGTTTTTCCAAATAAAGGCACAAAATACACCCCGAGTACTCTCATTTGTGTTTTGGGGATAAGACTGGGTTCAAATGGCAATAATACATCCATAATATATATCTGTCGTGTAATATGTCTGTATATACCTGCAATCTTCGGGCCCCTTTAGTGAGGGGGCCACTGTGGAACATTATATTGTGTGCAGGGGCCACTGTGGGGCATAATACTGTGAGCAGGGGCCACTGTGGGACATAATACTTTGCACAGGGGCCACTGTAGGTCATTATACTGTCTGGAGGGGCCGCTATACGAGATTATACGCTATGAGACATTATATTGTCTGGAGGCCGCTTTGGGAAATTATGGTGTGTGTAAATGGGGCCTTATACTGTGTGAAGGCCAGGAAAGAGTGGCAATATTCCATGAGGAAGGTGCCCCCCCCCCCCCCCCCAAGTTAAACGTTTGCTGAGGGTACCAGTCTTTGTATCCAGGCTAGAGGCAGCCCTGCAGGGTACTAGAACTTCCTTTCACGATAAATTTATCCTTTAGCTCAAATATTGTAAACAGATTGGTTATTGGTTAACAGATACAGCTTGATATTCTTCAGTAGTTGCTTTGCTTTCCCTGGAAGGAGAGAACCTAGCTGAGAATATGGTGTATTATACTAATTCAAAGTTGTGCTCTATTGTTTTCACTATTTCCTTTTGATTTACCTAAAATTTAAATTTTATTTGTAACTCTGCTGTGTAACAATCATTATCTGCATGAGCCACATGAAATATGCACCACAAATACAATATGGCATCCTTCATTTGAATGATGCGTTTTGAGGGCTATAAAAAAAAAAAAAAAAACAACAAACAAAAAAAAAAAAAAAAAAAAACAGACATTACATATCCTAGTGCAGTGGTTCTTAACCTTGTTTGAGGTACCGAACCCACCAGTTTCATATGCTCATTTACCGAACCCTTCTTTAGTGATAAATCAAATATGATTTTTTTTCCAAATTCAAGACATAGGTATATGTTTTTTTACTGGTGCACAAAATGAACTGTGCATATGGCTTCGTTAAGAACCACTGTCCTAGTGTATTTCTAATTTTTAGATATGTTTGATGTGTGTCAACTGTTTTTTGGGGAGTTTTTGCATACGCAAAAAAAAATGGATGCTGGTTGTTGTTTTTTTTTTTTTTTTTTTTTTTTTTTTCACAATGCCTAACAATGAGTCTGTGGAGAACGGAGGAAGTATGCATACCACACAGATGACATCTGTGTACAGTCTGTTTTTTTCTCATGGCCCCGTAAATTTAAATGGCTGAGAAAAAAAATAAACAAATATGCATGCACAATCGTTTTGACACTGACTGTGATTCATGAAAAAAAAAAAAAGATCATATGGATAAAAAATTGTTCATGTGATAGAGCCCTAGCCAAAAAAGATGAACATATATGGATTTAAATATTACACAATTAATATTACCATTACAAATAAAATATATGCCACAGGGCTACAGGGTGTGTGCATCTTTCATGCGAAGACATTGTAGATGTCCAGACAAAACAAAAACATTTCAATATCTACCATAGTCAGTTGGTTCTATGAGCCTAATTGACAAAGAATTGTTTTAGTAAAATTAAAGTCATTCAGTCAGCAGTTTTAGCCCTTCAAACAGAGCTATATAGGTAATGAGAAGAGCAATGCAGACATAACTATGTGCAATGTCATGCTTCTTGCAATAGTAGTGCCTCTTTGAGCGACCTCTCCTGCAGCTGGATTCCTTCTCAACAACAAAAGTCACAGTGTCTTCACCAGCTCTTAAACTTCCTTGTCATCACCCAACATCCAAGCCTGGAGATCTTGGCTTAAATGTTTCACAGGAGGGGGGTGCAACTTCTTGGTACAACAAATATAGGCAACCTGTTCATATGAAACTTTCAGCTACTAATAGTACAGTAGATGTCGTGTATGTAAATATGGCAGCCTCTTGGGATCTGGGCGGCCGCTATAGCCACCAAGTCTTTGCTGTATTATACAGCAGAGACCCAGCACTAATGCCCACGATCAGTGCCTGCACTGATTGCAGGTATTAAGGTTCCTGATGCTTCAATCAAATGTGACCGAAAAAAATAAAAAATAAAAAGTAGTAACAATTCAAATCACCCCCCTTTCCCTAGAACACATGTAAAAGTACTTTACTACTGTAAAACACATACAGAGTCGGTATCATTGTAACCAAAAACAGCTGGTCTACAAACCTACAAAAATATTTTTCATGTACGGTGAACAACGTAGTTGGAAAAGTGCAGAACCGACATTTTTTTGCTGTTTTGCTACTAATGCAAATTTTAATAGAGTTGTCAAAGCAGTAGACATTCCCCAAAATTGCATAACTAAAAAGTACACCTGACCCTGCAAAAAGACACCCTCTGAATCCCCGTACATGGAAATATAAAATAAAGTTATGAGTGTCAGAATATGATGACTTTTACAAAAAAAAAATTGACATTTCATTTTGGCTACAGAGTGAATGCCGTAAAAGCAAAGTCCATAAGAAAGTAGCACAAATGTACTTTCTCTCCATTTCTACCCAATTCTGAACTTTTTTTCTAGCTTCCCAGTACATTACACAGAATAATAAATGTCTGTAGTGGTTGCGGATGAAAAGTGGATTTCTATGCGGGCAATAAGATGAGTCCATATCGTCTAATTCATTCTTTGATTCCGCAAAACACAGCCCATTGAAACATTAAAAAAAATCTCAGGGGGCTATGGTCTGCAGTTTGGGGGACACCCCTGTCTCCCACTATATACTTTGCAGCCTCCTGCACATTATATACTATACAGCAAGGTATATGGCACCAGGGGACTGTGGGCTGCAGTCTAACAAGGAGTGACACACTGTGTTAGTACTACTGTTTTCCACAGTATACTGTGTTATATACATTAAACAACAGAGGGTGCAGAGGGCGCGGTCACACCCCAAACTATGAGTCTAAGGCGTCTTTTATAATTATTAGTAGACCAGTACTATACAGTATATGGTACATTATAGTTGGGTTGCCTTTGTGAGTGGCTAAGGTCGTCAGCTCAGCCTACCACAAACCAGACTTTGCCTAAATAAAACCAAGGGCAGGGGAAAAATAGCAGTGTCATTTTGTAATGAGAAGCAGAGGAGCAGCTATAGGGGTGCAGTCACTATTGGGCTCTGGAATCTGAGGGGGCCCCAATGATCCCTCTGCCACATAAGAAATAGAACTATTCTAAATGTCACAAGGCAAGTAGGGGTCTTGTCACAGATTTTGCGGTGGGCTCAGGGAACTCAGGCTACGCCTCAAAGAGTAGGCATGTGCAAGGGGATTAATATTCATGTTAGCCCTGACTTTGCCCTGTCAAATCCCCCTCCACCAGCTCCATCCCCTCATTATACTGAATGGGAGATTAAGGCCGTGGCTCCATGTGGCGGAAACAGTGCAGAAAAAAAATCACTGCGTTTTACAGTCAGAGAAAAGTGGACTTTGCAGTAAAAACCTGTAGCGGTTTTGGAAATCGCAACACGCCAATTATAACTACAGAAACGCCAGTGGTTTACCCATAGGTATAATTGAAACAGAAAGTCTGCAGCGGAAACCTCTACGAACTTTCTGTCTAAAACTCTGTGGGAAGAATCACGATGCGTTGCTGCCACAGTTTTTCCTGCAGCGCTTTTTTGCTGCAGGACATCACATGGAGCCTTAGCCTGAAAGAGCTTGTACTCGGACTGCAGCCGAAGGCCCCAACACAATATGCAAAGCTGTTTACCAGATGTATCATATAAAGCTCCTGGGCCCCAATGCAATTCTTTAAAGGGACCACTTAATACTAAATACCATTTAGAATAGTGGTATATTTTATGTGGCAGTGGGACCTTTGGGACTGGCTACCTAGCACCCCCTATAGCTATGCCCCGTATGCTAGTACAACCACTCACAATCCTCTCCCACGGAACATCAGTTTTATCCTTTCCAAGTTATAAGTGCTCTACTAATTTTGTAGTACACTTGTAACTTATCTGCCTAAACTTATTAGCCTAAAAATTTGTACCTTTCACAGAAAATGACTTTTGTTTCCATTTTATTGACAGCAAAATGTGTTAGACGTCAGTTGTATTTAACGTATAGTGACTTACCATACATGTACCACACAACAGCAGAGGAGAAACAGTACTGCAGAACAGTGTTAGACAGGAATGGACACTGACTGCCCCTCTCCACAATGTGAGCAATGACTACACAGCTCTGCCAGGGAGAAAATAGTGGCTCTTAAAAGAGCCTTTGTGGCATAAGTTCAGGGCGGCTCCCAGTAATTGTTAGTGGCATCCTATTCCTTTTCTCAGCCCTATCTGGGCAAATTATCTTCTGTCCTACTGCCATCTACTGGATGAATGGTATATTGCAGATACACTTGACAGTGCTCTGCGATGTGATGGAGGAAGTATTAAGTAAAAAAAAAAAAACCCATAAGACAATTTGCTCCTGCTCCATAAGGTATAAATAAAGTAAAAAAAAAAAAAAAAAAAAAATAAAACATCAAATGTTTTGTGAGTGGAAAACTGAACACAACTCTTTTTAAACTTGTTCTGACATGAGAAACAATTCTCTATTAGACAGTGGATACATAGTGTAAACATGCTGCATAATTCTGTAGTAGGGCTGCTCTCCAAGCCATAGTGGCTCAGTGGTTAACACTGTTATGGCACATTACTGGGATCCTAAGTTTGAATTTAAGCAAGGACAACATCTACATGGAGTTTGTATGTTCTCCATTTGTTAAGATTGTGAGTTCTGCTGTAAAAGGGCTGTGGAATAGGTTGGTCTGTATAATCAAGCAAATTTAGTAATTTAAGCTGCAGATTTCTCTGCAGGCTCCCTGAACCCCCAACAATAATTGTCGCAACTTGTGGATGAGATTTCTTTTACATTTTATCCACTATGCTACTACTGTAAATCACAGCAGATTAACCACTGGCAAGGTTGTAGCAGCTGACTTGCTGTGATTCTTTTGCCCTAGCCTTATGATCCTATGCCATAGCAATGTACTTATAAATCATGCAATGTAACAGCCACGTGTTCCTCACATGCCATCTAAAGCCTATACAGAATATTTTTTGTAGTTTAAAAATTCTCATTTTCATTCTCATACTTTTTTTCTTTCATTTACAATAAAGAAACCGTTTTAATGGCAAAGATCTGTCATGTTCTGGTAATTACAATAATGAGGATGCAGGTATTCTAACAGCAGTAAGGACATGTAAAACACTTGTGGGATACAACATGGAAGCAAGTCAAACAATGTGATCCTTTTAATAGACAAAGTATTTTCAATGTTAAAATAAATGGTAGGAGAGCAAAAAAGAGGCAGTAGGCACATAAAGGCTGGATGCAGAAATCAGGGAAGTTTGAAAGTGTGCAAAATCTTATTAAAAACATGGATGCCTTATCTTTTGAAACTTTGCATTTCTTTCAAGTCAGTTGTGAACTGTCACAATCGTAAGTTACTGCATTACATCTGTATTCTGGTAGGTGATCAATACTATCATGTTTATTTCACTTTAAAGCTGCAAACCACAAATGGTAATGAAAAAAAGAATAAATCTAGTCGTTCACACAACGAAAGGATGCCAAGGAAACCGATGGTAGTTTAATTGACCTGTGTATGCGATTCCAATTGTCCTGCAAAAGCTTTGATTGAAATCTTTAAATTTGGGCAGTATTTGATTTTTGAGAAAATCACTCAATTTCCGCACTGACTTTTAGGCTGCGTTCACACAAACTATCAATTTTGTGGGCTATTAAAAATAAATAAATAAAATTGCACTTTGTACATACTAGTGTATTTCCATGTTTGATGCATGTGGCATCCATGTCTGATCTGTGTGTCATCTGCATGTTGTCTGTTTTGTTTTTTTGTTTTGTTTTTTTTACACACATCAGCAAAAAAAAAAAAAAAAAAAAAAAGAACACCAGATACTGACTTCTTTATTTTTCAGCATCACATAAAGAATCTAGGAATAACAGATTAGACACGGACAGCATGGATGACGTCCATATGCTGTCAGTTTTTTTTTCATGGAACCACCATACACTTGCATGGCCCAGACGAGTAGAGAAAAAAGAAAAATAGTGCATGCCCTGATTTTTTTTTTTCCTCAGTGTCCCTTAGTTCACAAATAAACCTCAGATGTGTGAACGGCTCCATTTACTATAATGGGTCCATGTGCATTTTTTCACTGACAAAACTCATACAGAAAAATCATTAGTGTGAAAGGGCCCTTAAGGAGTGCATGCATCAAAGAAACCAATTTCTATGTAGAGGGTTAGGTTTTTATGTCAGAACAATTCTTTGGAATATGTACTGTAAGAAGCATTCATCTTATAGCAGAACAAGATGTCACCACCTTAGGACTATTGTAGTGGCCTTCAGGTTCCCTGTCAGAAACTCTTTTATGTGTATGGCCAACTTACCTCTTACCGTTAAAAAAAAAAAAAAAATACATATATAACACAAGGTCGGAGTACAAGGATCCTCTTTATTTCATGTATAATACAAGAAAATGGTGCTCCTATACAGACACTAATAAATCCAGTAACCTACATAGACAAAAGCAGACTGAAAATTCAGCCAGCAAAGGCAAATGAACAGTGACTTCAAAGAATGACTGCAGGTTGCAACTTAATAAACCCAGTGGGGTTCATGTATCAGTCTTTTTACAACAAAAAGGCGCAAATATAGCAAAATATATTCCATTTTCTATGTGTGACCCATTTATGAAATGTATTGCTCTATTTGTCCTTGACACTGGCCCTTTTTAGTAAAAGAGATAGACAATAAAAAAGGGGAGTCATAATAAAGCTGTAGGTGTATTAACTCTTTAAACATTCTCATCCAAGGTAAGAAGACACAATATATTGTTTCAATATTGTACAATAGAAAATAAAAACTATGAAGCGGTTTTGGCAATATGGTAATAAATGGATCAAAGAAACTACAAACCTCTTGTATGGCTCATTATATTCTTATATTAAGAGAATGTCTTAGATTAAAATGAAGATGATGTACTCTTTCACTAGTAAACTCCTCACCTCAGGCACCAGCAGGTATGATTGTTGCCATAATTCCTCTCATGTCCCACACTGTGACCACCCTTACTATGAGGTATAGATATGAGGTGCTGCCTCAGCAGCTCATCCATGTCCCACACTGTGACCACCCTTACTATGAGGTATAGATATGAGGTGCTGCCTCAGCAGCTCGTCCATGTCCCACACTGTGACCACCCTTACTATGAGGTATAGATATGAGGTGCTGCCTCAGCAGCTCATCCATGTCTCACGCTGTGACCACCCTTACTATGAGGTATAGATATGAGGTGCTGCCTCAGCAGCTCGTCCATGTCCCACACTGTGACCACCCTTACTATGAATGGCTTCTAGAGGTCTGGATATGAGGTGCTGCCTCAGCAGCTGGTTCATTTCTTACACACTAGTGTTACCTTGCCTGGCATTGATGCCACTTGTAAGTGTGCCCTGCATACACATACAGCAAGCTGGCATTGTGCTAGGTGCTACTCACCGTGGTACTCTTGTCCAGGTATGTAGTAGCTGGGGTTTCCCGCCAGGTGCAGAGATATGAGCACCTCTCCTTGCTCTCCATCTCCCTCCAGCTCACCATGGTGGGTACAGAGGAAAAAGAAAGGTGAGAATCTTGGGTAATAGCCGACTGCTCCTCGTACAATGGCCACACACAGCATCCCAAGCAGTAGCATAGTCCATAGCCTGCCAGAGCAGGGGCTCCTCGCATCCATGGCCGGGCTCCCCACTTATTCTATATGCTGCATAAGTGACTGAGGGAAGAGCGTGCAAGACAAATAGCAATAAAAGTTTAGAGGGATAAAAGTAAATTCAACTGTCGCTTCTGCAAGTAACAAAAGAAGAGACCTGGAGCAGTGAGTATACAGCTCCGATATACAGCCAAGTGGCACAGAGACTGATAGATAAGGGTCCCTACACAGGAGCTGCTCGCCTCATATACTTATCCTGTTATCTGGAAGGCTGGCCACACCCCCTGCAGCTGATTGGACCACTACCTGTCCATCACCTCTTACTAGGAGGGGCTTGGAAAGGTGAATGGTGCTCGTATTAGCTAATATATGATAAGTGCTGAATGTGGCCCCTGTTCTGTCTAAGCTTGGGGGCTTCTGACTGTCGGGCACTGGCACTTTAAGGGACTTGGCTCTAGCACAGCCTCCTGAGGGAGTCTACCCCTCACTGACTGGGAGATCACATGTTCCCTGGAGCTATCGGGGGTATAGAGCCTCAGGTAACCTTACCTTCTCTTCTTTCAATTGCACCCCAGGCCAAGAGGACTCTCCGTGTGTCACTGTCTCCAAGGACTCCTTCCCCAGCGCTGGCAGGTACCATGGTCGATGAAGCTTGTCCTGCTGCAAGACAAGATCAGAAGGCATTGGTTTACCCCCCTTGTGGAAGCAGAGATGAGTGCTTCTATTTCCCCCATTCCCACCCCCTGATGAGTGTTAGTACGAGGTCTCCCCACAATCTCAACCTCTCATCTACCCGCCTGCATTCACCAGGCAGGTGAAAGGTCAGGACCTGCAGAGTTCCCTCAACTTCACAGTGGGTTCCTCCAGCTTCTGTACTCAGAGGCATCAGGAGCGTGGTTAGCTCAGCTCCAGACCCAGCATCACACACTCCTCTCCCTGCACTTCTCAGCACCCCTCCCTCCCATCACAGCTACAGGCTTACAGCCAGCAAAGCATGCAAGCCGGCTGGCTGCATAAGCTAGCTGGATAGTGAGCGGCAGTGTGTGCATGGGAATCCCTTCCCCCTTCCCCTCAGCTGGCTTACCATTCATTGGTGGGGCAGGGCGCCCACAGGCTTATCCAGGGCAACCTACAAAGCAACTAACTTCTGCTTTCACTTTCTCTCTCCCTGCTTAACCCTTTAACTGCCACTTTCCAACCACATGCTATGGAGCCAGCATAGGAACAGCAACACCACCAGCAGCTTTTAGAGAAGCTGCTACACAAAGTAAGTCAAAAAGGAACAGCATTGCTGGAGTCCCTGCTCCAGGAGAGCGGGGCTTCAGCCCAGGCCCCCCTCAGCAGACAGTGGAGCCACGGCCCATCCAGCAAGGACGGCCAGGCCACCAGCCCGGCTCTCCCCAAGCACTCCTCCTACCCGCAGCAGGGTTAAAGTCCCACACGTGGAGCAACCCGCACCCTTAAAAGAAAGGTGGTTAGGCGAAAACAGCGCTGGCCATCGGACTCTGCTGCAAAAAGGGCACAGGCTCAAAAGGCCAAGCAGACCAAGGGCCTGGCTCATCCTCGAGGGATTCACGCAGAGCTAAAAGGTCACATGGCCATGTGGGTTCTAAGAGTCGGAGAAATGAGCCCATGGCTACCCTGAAACCATCAGCAACAGGATCAGCGCTGCTGCAGCCACGCTCGGATAGTGCACATCCAACCGTCAGACCGACCAGTGAGTTGACTTGTTCACAAGCATGGTCTACACAGACCTCAACTGGTGGGGATGTCTTGGATATGTTTAAGGCTATGCTGTCTAAACTGGAGGCGAGGGCACCGTGTACACCAAGCAAGGCTACACCACGGCAGGATAATGACTTTGTGATAGAGATGATGAGGGCAATGCTGGAGAAAATGGAGGCAGCCTCCCCTCCTGTGTCCGCAACGGGTGTGTCTGCGCAGCTACCAGAAAGTTGGTTATGGAGTGATACATTTTTCTATGGAGTGGCACCGCTGGGCACACACGTGCCAGCGGACGTGAAAGAGAAGATTATAAAGGGAATTTTTGAACATGTGGTCGCTGATATCTCAGGAACAACCTACTGTGGATAAAGAGTGAGTATATGGGAAAGGAGAGGATAAAAAGCCCAGAGTGGCAAAAACTTTTAACAATTGGATACAGGCCTTTGGCACATTGTCATGTATACTTTGCAAGGCAAAGCCGGAGAAGGCACCTGAGCTGTTTGTAAATCAGAATATCATTCTCTCGGCATATAATAAGTATGGTGGTTCAGCATGGTGGAGGTATGATGAGGAATTTTGGCGGCGCTTGGCTCTGTGCCCAGAGGTGGGATGGGCCTCTAAAAGTACTGGTATATGGATTCAAATAATGATGAACCCCAAGCTGGCAAGGACTCCCTTTCAGCCGGCAGCCGCTGCAGGAGCATGGTCGCCCGCATAGGCGACTCACAAGACAGGCACATATTGGTTGTATAATGAAGGGTACTGTAGATTCTATGCCTCCTGTCGATTTAAACATGAATGCACTATCTGTGGGGGTCCATGCAGCCTTGCGATGCGCAAGAAGGTTTAAGTCCCCAAAGCAGGTGCAGTGTAAGCCAGAGGACACCCGTGATCGTAGAAAGGATGCGCCCCTGGCTCGACAGGTACCCCAAGAGGCAGACATGCTTATTAATGGTTTCACTTTTGGTTTCTACATACCCCATTTTCCAAGTTCATCTGTTACCCTAGCAGACAATCTATGTTCAAATGCCAAAGACATGAGCACAACACGAGCAAAAATTGAGAAAGAGGTGTCTTTGGGCCGCATGGCGGGCCTGTTTACTGAACCCCATTTAAAAACCTGAGAGTGTCGCCACTGGGCCTGGTCCCCAAGAAAGGGGAAGGAAAATCCAGACTTATCCATCACCTATCCTTCCCACCTGGTGAATTAGTCAACGATGGTATCCCAAAGGAGGAAATAGCAGTGGCCTATCTGTCCTTTAATAAGGCGGTGTCCCTGGTAGTGAGTGCAGGACGCAGCGCTTTGCTTGCAAAAGCAAACATAGAATCGACCTTCTGGCTCCTACCGGTACACCCAGATTGTTTTCACTTTCTGGGTTGTCAGCTTGAAGGGAGATTCTACTATGATATGTGTTGTAAGCCGATGGCTGGTCAGGTAATGGAGGGGGTGTACATCTCACCCAGACTACTAAGGTGGGTGAGATGAGAAAACTCTAGGAATGTTTGTTCTCAGCAGACGTTCGTCTGCTGAGTATTTGGGTAAATGCTCAGTATTGGGCTGGATTTTTAGGAATGACAGGTAGGTTGGTAGTGGGACCTGTCATTCCACCCCCTCCAGTCAACACTTTGGGGATGTTCCGGCAGAGACTCAGCTGCAGAGAGTCTCCTCATCAAGGAGGCTTAAGAAGTTGCTCCAGCAGCAACACTTTGGCAGAGTTTGACTGGAGAGTGAAAGAGAGAGGTCATATTTTTAGAGCTGTGTCCTGAATGACTCAACTGGCTTTTGATTTCTGTGATTCTAGGTGAGGTAACCTATTCTATTTTTAGTCAGAGCCTTGCCAGGCAGGTATTTATTTTTGTATTTTTTCCTTTTGTTACTACACTACCTTTGTTTTTGGACTAAAGAATCTGGACTTTTGCGTCTATGCCACCCCACCTAGCAACCCCAGACCCTGACAGTGCTTACCCATGGGGTGCTCCATCTCTTGCCGATATTTTGAAGTTTTCAGTACCTTCCTAGAGTGGGCACTGTGGCATGAGTCAGGTTCCTCTCCACAATGTCTGTATTTACTCAACATGTTCTGTTTCCTTACACATAAGTTCGGAGTCCCCTTGGCCAGTGAAAAAATGGAAGGCCCCGGTGTCAAGCCTCTCTTTCCTGGGAATCCTGATTGATACTGACAGGATGGTACTTCAGCTCCCGCAGGACAAGCTCCACAGGTTAATACAGGACATAGAAGTGTGTCTCAAATCAAAGAAAGTTCCACTGGTGTGGTTGGAGTCACTACTGGGGCAATTGACCTTTGCATGCAGAAAATTTCCCATGGGCACAGTTTTTTCCAGGTGTTTGGACATGGCCACCGTATAACCAAGGTCCTGCGGGATAATTTGAAAGTCTGTAAATCCTTTCTGACCGACTATGCAGGCATATCATGCTTCCCAGAGAAGGAGTTGTCTAACTCGGACCTCCAGCTGTACACTGACACGGCCAGCTCAACAGGCTATGGTGCAGTGTTTGGCGAACTTTGGTCAGCGGCGCCATGGCCACATGGTTGAGTAACTGCTGGTGCAATAAAGAACATGACGCTGCTGGAGCTGTTCCCCATAGCGGAATCACTGGAGCTATGGGCGCCAGCCAAGACTAACAAATGCATTTTGTTTTGTTGTGTCAATGAAAGTGTCGTACTGGCCATTAACCATTTGTCTTCCAGCTCCCTACCAGTCCTAGCTCTGTTTAGGCACCAGGTATTACGTTGCCTGGGAGTGCTTCAGGGATTACCATCCGAAGGCGGAGTTGGTGGGCTCCCAGTGCCCGCCAGTGCTGCATATGTGTTGATATATATATGTAATAAAGCTATGGCCGACCTCACCCATTCAAAGCTAACTTTGTCCGTAATTATGTTGAAGGTTACACACAATGGGTTTGCTGGAAGGGAAGGGGTTTTTTCTCGTCATTGAAAGTGCTCAATACGGCCGGTCTAACACACAGGAGCCTCAGTGCAGCCAGCTCCTGTGCCACCTGGGGGGCATTCAAAGTGCTTGGGAAAGAAAGTCCCCCACCCCCAGACAATACATGTTCCCCAACCCCTGACCCCATCCTTCCTAGGTCTACCGAAAGGCAAGAGCTTCCTCCTGTTGCTGCTACAGTAACCTGCATCCTCACAGGTGAGAGCACTGAATTCTCACATGCATCTGATGATGCAGACTTCAATGAGATTGATCTTGTTATTAGCACTACTCCTTGAGTACCCTGAGTACACAAAAATGGGAGGAAGTCAGTTGGCTACAGTCTATTGTGCACTGGTAGTTCACAAAGTTGCTTTACAACATCCTCATCAACCTCAGGCTCGAAGGGCGTTCATATTGTCAGATATTAAGACATTCACATGGCCGCGGTAACTCCTCATCCAAAATATGTTGCTCTTGTAGCTCCCACAGCACTACATGAGTGAGAGGATCATCCCACTTTTCTGCATCACAAGCTAAATCATGCGACCACTCTTTCCATCACTCCAACAGTGAATGACGGGTGAGAACAGAGGAGAAGATGGTAAGGTCAGGTGCAGCGTAGTGCTCTATCTCAGCCTGAGACTACAGTGGCAAAGGATCTTACTAGTGAGTTCTCTTGTTCTGGAGTTTGGTGGCTGCCGATTCTGGTTCTGGTGGCATGTTAGTTTTCTCAGAGAAGACCTTTCATGTCTTTGGGCAGATGTGGTTTTATATACCACCAGTGCATTCAGCGCACTGTCGGCTTTCCCGTTATGTGCCCCGGGAGAACAGATATCAGTGCATTTACCAATAGCTCTTCACTGTCAGAAAGGCATTGCTGAACACCCCTCCTGACATTCTGTCCGTAGTGCTATACTGTCAGAGGCAGCGTTCCTTACCACCCCGCCATGATGCAGAGCGGTGAGGAAAGCACCTCCCAGTACTAGTCTATGGATGAGTACTGTTAGGCAGAGGAGATTCCACCACTCAGCGTCATGGCTGGGTGGTAAGGAACATCCCCTCTGATAGTATAAAGCTACGGACAGACTGTCAGGAGGGGCGTTCCCAGCAAGACTGTCTGAAATGCCCTTCTGACAGTGAAGAGCTATCGGTGAATGCAACGATATCTCTTCCCCCGGGACACATAACGGGAAATCCGACAGTGCACTCAATTCAGTGCACTGTCAACTTTCTAGTGGAATATAAAACTGCATGTGCCCGAGGACATGAAAGGTCATCTTTAATGTCAATGTTGGCAAAAGTGAGGGTGGAGGCGAATATGAGTGTTATACAGAGATTTGCAATTTTGTGGCCTAGCTCCCTCTGATCTGTTTGTGCTATATAAATATATTTATTATGACCATTTTTTTCACATACATTAATACAACTTATTCAGCCATTGCATGGTAGTTTTGTGGTGGAAATATGATTAGGAATTCAGATGGCTGGTCCCTGACAGTAACAGATGTTTGGATCCAGCTTATAATGGCCCAAGCTACTCCGTTTATTTAATTTTTGTCCTCTTCCATGGATGCCTCTCAAGCTGCAGTTGCAAACAGACCTGAGGTATGTTGGCTCTTTAACACAGACCGAAAGATATGTACAGTCAGCTGTTCTGTCGGGCCATTTTGCGGTGGCCTCATGTAAGAAGAGGAGGAGAAGCGACAGGAACAGAAGACAGAGGAGGCAGTGGAATCGATGAAAATGTTGTGCTCTGAGCACAGAGGGAACACTGTCTGTGCTTTCTGAGCACAACTAGCATAATGAAGAAAAATTCAAAACCGGCGGTGTAGACCTGCAAAATAAAGATAAGAGATACACTCACCGGCCACTTTATTAGGTACACCATGCTAGTAACGGGTTGGACCCCCTTTTGCCTTCAGAACTGCCTCAATTCTTCATGGCATAGATTCAACAAGGTGCTGGAAGCATTCCTCAGAGATTTTGGTCCATATTGACATGATGGCATCACACAGTTGCCGCAGATTTGTCGGCTGCACATCCATGATGCGAATCTCCCGTTCCACCACATCCCAAAGATGCTCTATTGGATTGAGATCTGGTGACTGTGGAGGCCATTGGAGTACAGTGAACTCATTGTCATGTTCAAGAAACCAGTCTGAGATGATTCCAGCTTTATGACATGGCGCATTATCCTGCTGAAAGTAGCCATCAGATGTTGGGTACATTGTGGTCATAAAGGGATGGACATGGTCAGCAACAATACTCAGGTAGGCTTTGGCGTTGCAACGATGCTCAATTGGTACCAAGGGGCCCAAAGAGTGCCAAGAAAATATTCCCCACACCATGACACCACCACCACCAGCCTGAACCGTTGATACAAGGCAGGATGGATCCATGCTTTCATGTTGTTGACGCCAAATTCTGACCCTACCATCCGAATGTCACAGCAGGAATCGAGACTCATCAGACCAGGCAACGTTTTTCCAATCTTCAATTGTCCAATTTCGATGAGCTTGTGCAAATTGTAGCCTCAGTTTCCTGTTCTTAGCTGAAAGGAGTGGCACCTGGTGTGGTCTTCTGCTGCTGTAGCCCATCTGCCTCAAAGTTCGACGTACTGTGCGTTCAGAGATGCTCTTCTGGCTACCTTGGTTGTAACGGGTGGCTATTTGAGTCACTGTTGCCTTTCTATCAGCTCGAACCAGTCTGGCCATTCTCCTCTGACCTCTGGCATCAACAACGCATTTCCGCCCACAGAACTGCCGCTCACTGGATGTTTTTTCTTTTTCGGACCATTCTCTGTAAACCCTAGAGATGGTTGTGCGTGAAAATCCCAGTAGATCAGCAGTTTCTGAAATACTCAGACCAGACCTTCTGGCACCAACAACCATGCCACGTTCAAAGGCACTCAAATCACCTTTCTTCCCCATACTGATGCTCGGTTTGAACTGCAGGAGATTGTCTTGACCATGTCTACATGCCTAAATGCACTGAGTTGCCGCCATGTGATTGGCTGATTAGAAATTAAGTGTTAACGAGCAGTTGGACAGATGTACCTAATAAAGTGGCCAGTGAGTGTAAATAGCCTTTATGAAGGCTATTCCTATGTGCTTTTAGCTTAAAAATGTTTTCTTAATAACAGAATCCCTTTAAAAAGATTTTTTGTAGCACTTTGTGCTATTTAAAAAAAAGAAAAACATATACCTTTTCCCTCCTCTTTTGTATATATTGTCTCAGATATAAAAAAATATATATATAAAAAACACGTAAAAAATAACACATGCAGTGCTTAGATGCATGTGGTTTTGGAAATCGCAGCATGTCAATTATATCTATGGAAGCGCCTGCGGAGGAAAACTTTCTGTTTAAAGTGCTGTGGGAAGAACCGCAATGCTTTCCTGCCACGGTTTTTCCCACAGGACTTAATAGCTGATGGTCGTCCTGTACGGTCTTAGCCTAAGGCAACTGACAGGAATCTCCCACCAATCCACTCTCATTTAAAAAAAATGCTATATACTAAAGGGGTTGTCCCGTCACAAGGATCCTATCTATAATGCTTGTAAATGTGAATGTAAGACTTTTCCTAAATACATTGCTTCAGCAGAACTCCTTTGTTTGTTCACTATATCACTTTGTTCATTTTTTTGTGGTCACAGCCCTGACCTAGCTGCTCCTGAGTCAAGTGATGTTTCAGCCTGCTCTCGGGGGGAGGGAGGAGGGGCTAAGTGCACGGGAGCGAGCCTGGAGGGGGGGGTAGTTTACCCTTTGGGGGAAGGGGCCGCCAATACACTGTTAGACGCCGGCATGAAGCAAGCAGCGGCAGAGGCGATGCTGTTATTCCGGGGGGGCCGAGGAGCGGAATAACAGCATCGCTTCTGCTTGCTTCATGCAGGGCAGAAGCATAGCGATGTTGCTGGCTTCACCTGTGCCGGTGTCTAACACTCCCGAGCATCCGCTGTAATAGAGGCTGTTAACAGAGGCGGATGCTGGGGACTACGCCGGCACAGCTGAAGCCAGCAACATCGCTATGCTTCTGCCCTGCATGAAGCAAGCAGAAGCGATGCTGTTATTCCGCTCCGGGGTCAAATATGCAAAGCCAAGCGGCAAGATGCCGCCGGCCCTGCATGCACGCTCATACACCAGTCTAGCCTTCACAATGCAGAACCGGCACCCTGTCGGGTCTGTATTTGCATTATGAAGGCTAGACGGTCTATGAGCGCGCACGCAGGGCCGGCGGCATCTCGCCGCTTGGCTTTGCATATGTGACCCCGCCCACCAATGACGAGACAAAGCCGGAAGACAGAAGATTTTAGAGGAACGAAGACTGGTAAGTATGCGACGTGGGAGTACCCCTTTAAGGCTAAGGCCCCACGTAGCGAACTGCTGCGGAAAAGACTTCGACGGAAACTCATCGTCGTTTTTTCCACAGCAATTTTTCACTGAAAGTCCACAGTTTCTCTCTATGGGTCTTCTGTGCCTATTATACCTATATAGAAAACACCATTGTTTTTCAATAAGTATAACTTATATGCCACAATTTATAAAAACGCAACGGTCTTTGAAATCGCAGCATTTCCGCTACAGATATTGTTTCTGCAATGTGTGGCTAATTTCATCCACTTTGCAGGTACTGTAAAACGCTATGGTTTTTGCCACTGCCAAATCATGGTGTTTTTTGCAACATGGGTCCCGGCCTAAACACCAATTTGAATAAGTAAAAACAATCATAAATAGTGTTTGTTTTTATTCTTCACCTGCTGCTGCAGCATTGTGAGGAAAAAATGGATTGCGGTAAGGATTTGATCACATTTGTGTCAATATTTCTATTCCGTTATAGGAGCAAAAAAAAAAAAAAAAAAAATGGATATACTGAATTTGTCAAATAGCAAACATGATGGCACCTGATGGATGACTATAATGGTAAGAAACCTGGACTTTTGTCTGACCTTTTTTTGATTGAATTTGTCATGTCATCTGTGTTCTTTTGGTTGGTAAAATTCACGGATACCAAATTTATGCAGTTTTATTGACATTTTAACTCGAAAAAAAATCGAGGGTTATGAATGATAACCTGTTTCCCTTAGTCCAAACAGCAGCACAACAGATGGGGTAATTCCTACCCCTGTGTGCGGTTTAGGACAAGTGGAATTTTAATGAAATTAATTATAATAATTAACCCCCCCCCTATAAGAAGGTATGAGGAACCTCCTCCCCTTGTGTTAGTTATAAAGTAAAAAAATAATAGCAAATATAGGGAGGGATTCTTGTGCTGCTGTTTGGACTAAGGGAAACAGGTTATCATTCATAACCCTCGATTCCCCCACGTCCAAACCGCAGCACAACAGATGGGGATGTAGCGAGATAACCCCTAGGGAGGGCCCCCTCGGCATACAGATGACAAAACATTTTGGCCGAAGGCTAATTAGCCATATGGCTAATGTGGGTTTCTAGATCCTAAACCCCCTTGGATCGCCCCAAAAAGGAAACTAGTAAGTTTTTCCTCCTTCCTAAAACTCTTAGTATGTTCTAGGTAGATATGCAAGACGCTCACTAGATCTAGAGTTTGCCATTTCTCTTCCTCAGGAGAGGAGGGGAAAGGAAAAAAAACAGGCAAGGAAATAACCTGACTCGGGTTAACATAGGAGAGAACCTCAGGCAAAAACACCAGCAAAAATCTTAACTGAACCCGATCAGGGAAAAAAGTTGTGTAAGGCTCATGGGCTGACAGAGCCTGTAATTCACCTACAAGTTTTAGCCAATGTTATAGCTAAAAGCCATCTTAATAGACATAAAATAGGTCTGCTTCCTACATTGGTTTAAATGGAGGATTACAGAGCCCCACTAAGACAGTAGAAAGGTCCCACTGGGGAACCAGAGATCTTATAGAAGGCCTCAACCTGGTTGCGCCTTTCAGAAACCAGGATGTCCTGTGATAAGCGCCTGTTCAGACTGGCAGACAAGGCGGACACCTGGACCTTAAGTGTGGCAGGAGCAAGGCCTTTATCCAAGCCGTCTTGCAAGAATTCCAACAGACATTGTGTGGATGGATTGTCATGAGACCTTTGTTTGTCTCTACACCAGGACTTGAAGGTGTTAAGAACTCTGAGATAAGCCTGGTTGGTTGCAGGAGCTCTAGAATGAGCTATAGTGTTCCGGACGGCTGAGGATAACTCTTCTAGTCCAGGTATGGACAGGTCAACTTCCAGGCTGTCAAGTTGAACCTCTTGAGATCTTGGCATACTCTGGCACCTTGAGTGACCAGGTTGTGCACTTTTCAAGCAGTGATATGGTCAGGTATATATATATGGTCAGATATACACAGGTATATGTGAACCGCTATACTCAGGTCCACAGCATATGGTCTCCACTTAGGAACTAAATGCACCTTAAAAACTGCAAGACAAAGTTTGGTTGGATCTTACCATAATGGCGGTGAAATGACTTCCACGGCTGAGCAGCACAGGTGAGTGCGCACGGCTACTGAAAAACAGCAGGCAGCTGACCAAGTGCACATAGCAATAGAAAATAGTGCTTTAGTTTCTGCACTGGACACAGGAAAAACTGGAGAGGACCTAGCTACCTTACTGCTGGTAATGAACAAGCTGCAATACAGCTGAAAAAATGTCAGTAACAGGAAAGACAAAAGACTGGGATATAAACCCAGATCTTTCTCAGAAAGAAAAAAAGAGAATAAGAAGGCTCTAAGACACCTTCCTCCAAACCATACAGGAGGCTAAAAAGCCTCCTCCACCTGTCCCACACAGGACAGAAAAAAAACACAAGGGGAGGAGGTTCCTCTTACCTTCTTATAGGGGGGGTTAATTATTATAATTAATTTCATTAAAATTCCACCTGTCCTAAACCGCACACAGGGGCAGGAATACCCCATCTGTTGTGCTGCGGTTTGGACGTGGGAGAAACAAAAAATTCTTGAAGCTTCCATATTCTGACACTCATAACTCTTTTATATTTCTTTGTACGGGGATACATAAGGTGTATTTTTATTCATGGGCAGATGTCCTTTTTAGTTATACTATTTGGGGCATAGATATTGCTTTTTGATTGCTTTGCTATGTGAAATTGATTAACTGCCAATAAAATATGCATAATGCAAAGTATACCTTTTTTTTGTTTACAACTCTACTAAAAAGTGTATTCAACTATGCTTTGAAATATATTTGAAGCGGCATAATCTCATACCAGCCAACTGTAATCTAAAAGCACACTCTTTTGGCATAAATTTGGCCATTAAAATCTTGTTGAATATAATATATATATATATATATATATATATATATATATATATATATATATATATTGGGCTTTGGGTACAGCAGATTTTTGTTCAGAAATAAACAATGCAACATATTGGGGGAGATTTATGAAGCAAAACGTGACAGAATTCTGGTATAATATGCACCAAAAAACTGTCTAGCATGTTGTATACCACAATAATCAAATTGTGGGCAGGAACGGGAATCAGTAAGTAAATAGGGTCTCTATCTGCCGGAGTTATTCCAGCAGGTAATAGCCTATTTCAAATAAAAAAAAAAAAAAAATAGCAGGGGCCCTCCATAGCCACTATGGCTGCTACAATAGTAGTTACATCACTTCAGTAAAGCACATTTATCAATCCAAGTCCAAAACTTTTCTATCTACATTTGCACCAAAATTCATAGTGTATAGCATTTACATCATATTTATGAACAGTGTGCACCAGAAAGAAAATAAAAATATAACAGGTTACACAGTGGCGTAACTACCATGGAGGCAGCAGAGGTAGCTGACACAGGGCCCGGGACATTAGGGGCCCGGTGAGAGCCACTACCACTGCTATCATTATTGTCGGGGGTCTTTTCGGACCCCGGAGTATAATGATCGGGGCCCCCTGTTGGTGGAATACTTTCCCTATTAATATAGGGAAAGTATATGTACAATGCTGCAGCTACAGATGATACACAGGAGCTGCAGGTCTGGCTCCTCTCAGCGCTTCAGGACGCTTCTCTCTCCTCTCCCCCTCCCTTTCTCTGGCTGTCCTCTGCCCACCAATGAGAGGGCTGAGGAGAGCTCAGGAGGCGGGGCTTATCCCTATACAGGAAATGGACCCCTGCCGAGCTCCTGCATGCAAGAGAAGAAGCTCCAGGAGAGTGAAACTAAAAGAAGAAAACACAGGTATACAAGACATACTGGGGTTACTATACCTATTAATATCAGGCATTTGGGGTGATTAATTTTGTTTTAGTAACTCCATGTGCCTCATATTAATAGCAATTAACCCCATCATGTCCCTCACATTAACCCCTGTGAGCCTCACCATAAGAGTTAGGCCGGGTTCACACAGAGTTACGTGCCGCGAGATTTGGCACGTAGACGCCGCGTGACCCTTTGCGTGCTGTACACGCTCCCATTGAAATGAATAAATGCACGGCCGCAAACTAGCGCGGCGCATACGCTCCCCGCTCCCATTGAAATGAATGGGAGCGTGTACGACACGCAAAGGGTCACGCGGCACGTAACTCCGTGTGAACCCGGCCTTACTAATATGTGAGACATATGGGGGTAATAATCATGAAGATACTTTATCATTACCTCCATGTCTCTCACATATCAGTAACTCTTATGTGAGGGTCATGATAGAGTTAACTGCTATTAACATGAGGCACATGGAGTTACTAAATTGTAATGCACATGACCAGACTTTTTATCCACAATTGTCCTGGTATAGCATACAGGCATAATACTGTGTGCAGGGTCCACTATGGGGCATAATAGAGTGCAGGAATGCGTAGGCGGGACTCGGTCGAGATCGTCGGTGTTGGGGGGGGCCATGTTAAAAGTTCGCCACGGGGCCCCACCATTCCTAGTTACGCCACTGAGGCTACACACTATTGAAAAATGTGCACCAGAATGGTCGGTGTGTAGAAGTGTCTAACTTTACAACACATTTATGAAACAGAAAAGGACGAATATGGCGCAGATTTCGTGTGCAAAGTAGACCAAGTTTGTGAAGTGGTGTGAAGTATTTATGACAATTTACTTTCTGCGCCAAAAATTACTGTCGTGCGGCACATATTTGTCTCAATAAGCGTGACGTGATTTGAGTCTGCTTATGTTACGCTATTATGTCTTGTGTCAAATATTTGTCTCATGGTGAGACAGAATTTTGGAGCTTCTAGGAACACTCCATATTTATGAAGGTCTGTATGATAGATTCTTAAATGTGTCTAAAACTATGAATGGGATTCGTAGTTTAAGATAGTTCAGAGATAGACAGTATTCATAAATTTGCCCCACTGTGTCTAGTATAAGTTTACACTGTCTAGCTTTTAGACAGTATTAGTAAAGAAAGGCCAGTTTGGCACGCAATAGATTTTTACCAAACGTATTACTTTCATTCAGAAGGCAGGTATTTTAACGAGTTAAATTACCCTTAATTCTTCTTGTTTAGATATGTCAGCAAGGAATGACCCTGATGCAGAGCTGTACGATTTGATACCAAGTAAATCAATCGGGTCAAGGTATAGTACTCAATTATCAGACTTTGCATTTATGTATGATATGACTAAAAGCTACTTGAAAATTGATATCTGTTCCTATAGTACACGCATAATGATGAGCATGATAAATGAAAAGCTCATAGGCCTCTTATTTGAGTCAGCCGTAATGTCTATTGTTCAACATATACCAATGATCGAATATAAATTCCTTTCTACTTAAACTTACAAAAATTGACAGTGGGATGTCTCTGAGAATCTGTTTTAGATTGATGTCTCTAAAAGACTGATAGCATAACTTTTTAGAGAAATGTGTACACTTTGATAAGCAGTAAAATAGTTTATTTTACTATATTTAATGAGGGTGTGAAGTTATTGATATTTGCTTAATCTTATCAATCCTAACATCATCTCTAGCCATTCCCTATAGAGTATCCATCATATATGTATATGAATGTTCCTCTGCATAGAACACAGTAATTGGTGATTGGATAAATCTATAATGGAAATGTGTGACCTTTGCTCTGCTGTGTTATAGCCATATATAGCGATATTTAAACATAGGGTTTATGGCCTAGTATTGCTTTTCCTTTTTTGTTACATATAAGAACAAAACCATTGGATAACAGCATGCATAAAATAAGAGTTGGGCTATATATGTGACTGGCCGATGTTTTCTTCATTCGTGATGACTGATCTCTTCCCTGCACCTGACTGCCACAATTCTCCCTGTGGTATTTGTATTGTTTGCTCTGCATCAACAATTCTAGTTGACTCTTCATTTCCTGCCAGAAAGACAAAGACACTTACAAACTAGATGTAGAGAGCAGCGAGTACCATTTCCACTAACCTTTGCAAAGTGACTGATGATAAAACAGCTTTATATGTACAGTATAAAATATGGCATGATCTTCTCCTTCTCTAAATAATAGGAACTGTTAAAGCATATGACCAGAAGAAGCCTTTATACAAAGTGATTCCTGTTATGTTCAATATGTTACAGTGCATTAGTTCTTACAATACACACCTGAGCTGCTGCTGAACCACTTGAAAAAAAGGAATGAAAAAGAATACTTCCTGCTTCCTATAGGTTCATCAGTATCAGATTGTTGGAGGTTAGACACCTGAACCCTGTGTGAATAAACTGTCACAGGCACCAGAATCTATACTGGGGCCTGAGCCAAAATTTTAACGTTATGTACACTTTACAGCAACGGTTCAAAAGTACTGTAACTCTGCTCCTAACCACTTGAGAAGAGGTCATCAATATTAAAAATGGTGCCCATCCCAGAATGCTCCTTTAGGTCTAATACATCTATCATGAGATGTTACTCTAGGTTGTATACCACCACTGTACTGTAGTGAAAGTGCAACCATTTTTGTAACTTTTTCAAAGTTGCATTTGATAAATCTAGTACTCATTATCATGATGGGTTTACCATACCCATTTTCCCAAACACTAAAAAAAAAAAAAAAAAAAAAAAAAAAAAAAAAAAAAAGTGGAGTGAGTAAAAGTCACAAAAATTCCAAAAGTCACAAAACATTTAGGAAATAAGCCCCCAAACTATTTTGCCCCATATAGGGCTCACAATCTACATTATTCCCTATCAGTATGTCTTTGGAGTGTGGAGGAAATGCATGCAACCACAGGGAGAATATACAAACTCCTTGCAGATGTTGTCCTTGGCAGGATTTGAATCCAGGACTCCAAGGCTGCAATGCTAACCACTGAGCCACCATGTTGACCCCTATTTTGCAACTTTTTGACACCAGCATCCTAGGGTTCAGAGCTTGATCATTGACCATTTACAGGTAAATTAATGAAAAGTGTTTATGTATACATTGTACTTGATTTTGTAGTGCAAATATAAAAAGTATAGATCATATGAGTTATATCAGCTAAAGTAACAAAGAAATCATTTTCCTTACAATTATTATACATGTCTTCACGTCAGTATTGCCAATTGGTGGTATTTCTTACACTCTTTTATACCCTGAGATGACTTTCTATGTATCCCCTTCATGTAACCTTTTTATATACATCTATCTAGATATATATCTAAATATATCTTAGCGAATAATATATAACTCATAAAGAGAAATCGAGTTTTCAAAGTATGGATAAACCATCAAGGCTTATTAATGTCCTATGGGAATATTGGATTCGATCAAAGGATTCCGTCTTATTTAACATGCCTTAATAATATATGTCCAGTTTCCCGCTGGGAATATGGTGCATACTTGTGTTTCAGTGACAAGAGGTTAATGAAGTAAAAGTAGAAGAAATGTCAATTATTGAAACAATCACAGCAGGCATCTGCAAGCCTTTATGAATCTTTTTCGACATATATATAACCTAGGGGTTCTAGCTGTTCAATACATGTACATATGTAATATAAGCAAATTGGTCAGTCTGTATAAATATTTTGCAATCCAGAAACCACACAGTGGATAAGAGGTAACAAAGGCTTGATAGAATAGGTTCGTAAAATAATCTAAAATAATGCAGCGCCATCGACAGACATAGCGTGCATGTGAAGAATTTCCATTAAGTTTATTTATGTCATAAAACTAACCCTTAGTAATAGATGCTTACAAAGAGAATGACAAGAAGATTGTTATTTAAATATTAAAAGAGTCTAATATTTGACATAGTCATAAGTGTTTACTAAGTGATTGACTAGCTAATTTACTTGTCTATTTGGCTTACCCAAATGAAGGGTTTGCTTCCATGTAGAGAAGTAGATAACAGCTGCCTTAAGCACTGCTTATCTCAATGAAACAAAAGATGGGAAAAGTAAATATTCTGCAGTTCAGTCAGGTTGTCCCCATGGACAGCAATATTAGTTGTTCAGCTACAGAATGAATGGCACAGTGCAGCTGTTAACAATATTTCAACTAATGCATTCTTCTAATTGTATGACACCAATTTTACAACATTTAATAGGTCTGGAAATGCTTTGTGTCGGGTGTAATTGTTTTATCATTTTAGTGTTTTGTAGGTCACAACAAGGTGCCATTAAAGGGGTCGTGCATGGTATTAAAATTATATTTAAAAGGGTTCACAATGAGGGACTTAACATAAAAAATATAGTCATCCTCACTGATCTCCTATGCTGCTCTGGTTCTGATACTGCCTAGGACCCTGCTGGTCTCTACATCCTGGTGTTTTTTAATACACAGGAAATGCCCACCCAGATAATCACTGGCCACAGTGGTGACCTACCTCAACTATTAACTGGCTGGGAGGGCAATACCAGGCATTTCCTGATTGTTGATAGACACTATTAAGTAGAGACCATTGGGAAGCAGAATAACCCGGAGCAGTGGGGTGATTGGTGAGTTAGAGTTATGAAACATTTGTCAGTAAATTAAGATCTGTTCTGGACCAATCCACCAGCTATACACCACTGTTAATTACGTTGCAATTGTGTGCTTAGTTATGAAATTCTACAGTAAATTGGTGTATGCTCTGCACCAAACCAACAGGTATTGGCCCAGTTTACCATAAGTGTACTGTCACGTCCAGCCTCCAATGTAACAACAGAGACAATATTCAGTGTTGTAGATTGCATCATCACTCTGAAGTAGACAAATGTGTGGAAATGTAGAACGAATTCCATTTGTTAAAACAAATGAGGCATGGATTTGTGTAGACTTTCATTTATATCTGGCTGATGGAAATCAATAGATCTGCCATTAATGGTAGTGGTGGAACACCGGCTATTTATCACCAGTCCAATCATGTCCCTGCTACTGTCAATGGGCTCAATACTGAATCACTGTTACCCCTACTTAGTCGGACATCAACTTCTGCTCGTGTATTTACTTCCAAGAATAAACTTGCCTCCCTGTTCAGCTATTCTCAAAGCTCCCATTGTAGAGAGAAAGCCACTTCTCCTTCCTCTGCCGCCATAACACAAGGGTCGGGGTCCCCCTGTTCTTCAGATGCAAGCAGGTCCCAGAGTGGATAAATGTCTCAGATAGGAATACTCCTTTAGTGCTTCTTTTATGAATTAAGTTATCATAAATGATTATGGAGATTTTTTTTTCCATTTGACTATTTTACCTTTACATTCATAAAGATAAATGATCTTTATTAAAAACAGTGATTGCAACTAAATAATATAAAATATCTGAAGCTACTACAAGTAATATGTAATGCAAAAGTGAATTACATTTGTTGAATGCCATGAATCATTTTGATAGAAATATCTTGTTGCATTAGTCAAACATTGATGAAAGCTCACATATATTATGCATGGTATTAAAAAAAGCAGAATTGTATTGATGGATTACTAACTTTAAATGGCAAAAGAGTAGCTTTAAATCCATATATTCCACAACTTTAAATGGGTTGCCCAACTTATGAAAAAATAAATCCAACTGGGAATGCCTTAGACTCCACACACCTAAATGGTGGTTCTCTCCCTATGGAATGACTATATCCCCTCAACCCTGTCTAAGCCTCTCACCTCTGGCAGGTCAGTCCTCTCTGCGCCAAGCTGATGAGATTCAACACATCAAAACAGCTGTCCTTTGCTGAGAGACTGTACCTGGTAAAATCCCAACATCATTGCAAACAAAGGCCTCTGAGAAGGTTGGCATGATGTTAAAGGGAGTGCCCTCTATTGGTTTGCTTGACTGAGACTCTGTCTTCCTAATTACATCATGGAAGATAGACTTGCACATTCTCAGTGAGCGCCCTCTACTGGTGTGCATACTTGAGGCACTGGCTTCCTAATTACATCATGGAAGTCAGATTTGCATATTCTTCCCATGTTCCTTAAAATTAATATGAATCAGCTTTCACCTCTTCTTTCCCACAGCGATCTAGTGCTGGATCTGAAATGCTCCTCTTGGCCTCTGTTCACAAATGGTCACAATGGAACTGCTGCAGCAGGTTAGGCTTGGTTCACATACTGTATGCTGATGTGTTTGGACGGACGGAACACAAGTGCAACTGAAAGCGCTGTGCAGTTCAAGCGCACAGGCCCCATAGACTATAATGGGGTCCATGTGCTTGAACTGCACACCACTTGCAGTTATGCTTATGTTCCGTCCGTAGGGGTCCTCATGCAGATCCTTACGGACGGAACACATCAGCATGTGTGAACCGGGCATTAGTCCGTGATCAATGACGTGAATCATACCACTAATACAGCATGTGATCATTGTATTCACCAATTGGCTGCAGTGACCACATGTGGTCTACTTATAATCAGAGACTGTCAGAGATCCAGAATTGAAGGGAGTGCCAAGCCAAAAAGTGCTGCGAAAAAGACCACAGCGGAAACACACAGTTTTTTCCACAGTGATTTTTAAAGAAAGTCTACAGAGTTTTCTTTTGAGAAAAAATTCCAAAAAGGATTCAAACAAAGTTTGAAGGATCTGCAGCTCAGAGGAGGTTAAAACTCAAAAAAAACTTTATTTCATACTTTTAAAAGGACTCACCCCAAGTGGGTGAATACATTCAGAGGTTTAACAACAAAACATAGTGAGAAAAAGATAGAAAAATGTGAAAATAAAACCAAAAACCGCTGACGCGTTTCGGGACAGATTTTTAGCGTCCCTTAATCATAGCGGAATACAGCCTGTATTCCGGTATGATTAAGGGACACTAAAAATCTGTCCCGAAACGCGTCAGCGGTTTTTGGTTTTATTTTCACATTTTTCTATCTTTTTCTCACTATGTTTTGTTGTTAAACCTCTGAATGTATTCACCCACTTGGGGTGAGTCCTTTTAAAAGTATGAAATAAAGTTTTTTTTGAGTTTTAACCTCCTCTGAGCTGCAGATCCTTCAAACTTTGTTTGAATCCTTTTTGGAATTTTTTCTCATCGTTTTGCTTCAAGAGGTCAAGGAGAACAGGGTCGTGCACCACAGGAGGACAAGTGAACGGAAGATAGGTGAGCTACTTCTCTATTTTTTCTAAAAGAAGAGTTTTCTTTTGCAGACTTTGCACCAGATTTATCATTTAACATAAACCATTAAGTTTATGGTATATCACTGTCTCTGTGTGCTGTTAGCACAGGCAGAACTTTTAATTAGTATTTAATTAACATAATTAATTAGATATTACCCACCCTATAAGAGGACAAATGAGACCTCCACCCACTGTGTAAAGAGGAAAATGTATACGAAGGAGAGGAAGCTTGTGCTGCTGTTAGGACTAAAGGAAAACAAATTAATGACATAATCAATGATTCCCTTATGTCTTATGAGCACAACCCATGTAGGGGACACAGCAAACATGTGGAAGAAGGTGCTCTGTCAGATGAGACCAAAGTTTAACATTTTGGCCTAAATGCAAAGCAGTGTGTGTGGAAGAAAAGGTCTGCATTCACACTGAGTTTTTTGGTCAGGAATTTGGTCAGGAAACTGACTCCTATTCCGTCTCCTAAAAACGCCTCAACATAGAACTGCTCATCAC
Organism: Leptodactylus fuscus; assembly: GCF_031893055.1. NCBI lineage: Eukaryota > Metazoa > Chordata > Amphibia > Anura > Leptodactylidae > Leptodactylus > Leptodactylus fuscus. Next base: position 116,881,249 of record NC_134269.1, read on the forward strand.
CCTGAACACACCATCATTATGCTGTGGGGGTCCTTTTCTTCAGCAGGGTCAGGGAAGCTGGTCAGACTTGAGTGGAAGATGGATGGAGCTAACTACAGGACAATCCTGGAAGAAAACCTGTTAGAGGCCGCAAAAAACTTGAGACTAGGAAGGAGATTCACCTTCCAGCAAGACAATGACCCTAATCATACAGCCAGAGCTACAGTGGAATGGTTTAAATCAAACAATATTCATACGTTAGAGTTGACCAAAGTCCTAAATCACATTGATCATCTGTGACAAGACATGAAAATTGTTGTTCGCAGGCGCTCTTCATCCAATCTGGCTGAGACTGAGCTATTTTGCAAAGAAGAATGGGCAAAAATCTCAGTCTCCAGATGCACAAAGCTGGTAGAGACATACCCCAAGACTTGCAGCTGTAATTGCAGCAAGGGGTGACTCTACAAAGTATTGATATAGGGGGGTTGAATACTTTTGCACGTTACTATTTTCAGATTTTTATTTGATTAAAATTTTGAAAACCATGGATCATTTTCCTTCCACTTTATAATTATCTGCTACTTTGTGTTTATTACTTAAAATCTCAATAAAATACATTTAATTTTCTGATTGATAAAATGTTAAAAATGTTCAAGGGTTATGAATACTTTTGCAAGGCACTGTACTTCTCCATATGATTGAGTGCTTCTTTATTATCCCATATAATGGTCCCTTATGTCCCCATATAGTATAGTGCCATTTATTCCTATACCCTCTCCCCCTGCTTTATTGGGCGATAATGGTAAGTGCAGAATTCACTTTCACTTATTGCTCGTAGCTCCTTGGACCCCTGCACCTTTGCTGCTCTGGTAACACTGTCATCGTCAGAGCAGGGAAGGGGTGGGGGTACGAGGATCTAAATGCTGTATCTTAAATGAAAATCTGCACTCTATCAGTTTAATGAGCGCTTCCATCTGTATTAATGGAAGTGTTCTTTTCGGAACCCAAGTGGGCCCCCCACCAGGCGCTCTGGGACCCACAACCTGCCTGGCTTTCCCAGGTGTTGGCGTCAGACCTGCATGTTTGCTTATTCTTTTCTATGGAAGAAGAGGAAGAGAAGAAAGAGGAAAGGTGATGGCTTTAGTGTTTTATCTATTCTTCTATAGCTTACATTGTCAGCAGTTGCTTGGAGTTGTAGTTCTCTGTTTTTATATAATGCAATTACCCCCCCCCCATCCTCCTCCCCCCACAATAATCTTGACATACTAGGACTAGTAGTTCTCTTATCCCTGTAATAGTCTAGTAGGGAAAAAAGCCACGTGTATAGAAATTGGCTGCCTGAGTCAGTGTCAGTACACTTTGTCAAGTATATCGGGTTAGACCTGATATAGCGAGGGGTTTGTCCCAGAAATGCAAAGTAGAATAAAGCTCCAGACAGTGTCTGTCAACACTGACTGGTTCACTATGGCAGTGTGATTTTTAGATACATGTAACTTTTTCCCTATCTCACACCTACAATTTGCCCAGACTACTAGGTTCCTGGGAGAACATAACAGACTTTCAAATGGAAAGTGAATGGGAAGTGCTCGTGTGTACGGCTCGGCATGAGCAGAGCTAGCCGTACACGCGGGCACTTCCCATTCACTTCAATGGGCGCGCTCGTAGTGAAAAAAGCAGCCCATTCATTTCAATTGGGAGCGCTCGTATGCCGGCTTCCCATTGAAATTAATGTGACCTGCTTTATACGCCCTGATTCTGAACGTGTTTTAACATTCAGAATCAGGCAGCGTATCAGTAGTGTGAATTCACCCTAAGCTTTCAATAGTGTTGTGCCTAACCTGCAAAACATTCTAAGGTGAGAAGCCACTGACTGAGCCTATCCCCTGTGTGTAGAAAGTACTACCATATGGTGTCCTGTGTGATTTCTCATCTTTTATCTTCCCTGTAATGTAATAATAGCCCAGCCATGCTAGAACTTGTAGATCCCCTATTATATACTTTTTGTATAATTTCCACTAATATCCCATAACAACAGCCTGGTAATGTTGGTATTTTTGGTTTTCTGTAATTCTATTCTCTACTCCTTTCCTCTTATCATAAATATGATGTTCTGCAGCATCATCGGCAGGTGTATATAAGACTTTGTTTACTACTGTGCAAGTTATATCCTTCTCCATCAAATGAGAAGTACAATAGAAATCACACAAGTGCTGGATTTAGCACACCATCAACACCAATGATGTCCATAGGATTCATTTTGACCTGCCCCCATGCCCATACCTAACAGTGGACATAACTGTTCTCTAGAAATGAGCGAACACTGTTCGGATCAGCCGATCCGAACAACACGCTCCCATAGAAATGAATGGAAGCACCTGGCATGCAGACTTTACCGGCGGCCGGCCGCTTAACCCCCCGCGTGCCGGCCGCTTCCATTCATTTCTATGGGAGCATGCTGTGAGCGTGCTGTTCGAAACGGCTGTTCTGAACAGTGTTCGCTCATCTCTACTGTTCTCTCATTTGCAGAAAGGCACCACTAAAATGCACAGTTATGTAAATTTGTGGGAAGAAGTTAAAGAGATGGCACCTCCGCATTAGGATTAAAACTAGAGCAATTTGTTGGCTATTATGTGACTCAGGGGTCATCTAAAGTGTTGTATTTTGTTCTCTTATAGTTAGGGATAAGGTTCTGGCATAGGGGGTGAAATAGCGACCATGAGGACCCTGAGGGCTGCGAGCAATTTTCATAATAGGTTACTGCTGCAACCCTATGAGTCCTACATAGGTGGGTCAGGCTGTAGTTGGGAATAATAATATTATAATAATAATAATAATAAATTTTATTTATATAGCGCCAACATATTCCACAGCACTGTACAATTAGTAGGGTTCAAATACAGACAGAAGGATACATTACAAGAAAAGTCATTTCACACAATGTGACTGAGGGCCAGGGTCGGACTTTCTAAAGGCTATTCCGACGTCTTATCCACAAAAAAAAAAGTTTTAATGGTAGAATCCCTTTAAAGGCAAATGAAAAAGCCGCTTTGCTAATTATGCTAGTCACATGAATGTTCCGAAATATCAGAATCTGTATTATGAGATCACCCCTTCTATTATAATATTAGTCATGTGATACATGATCATATGATCAAACTATTGAATACCTATAATAACAAGCCAGTTATGCGGACATCGCAAACATACGGGATCCACCTCTTTCACTGTAACATTAGTCACGTGATGCGTGATCACATGACCGGACTTTCAGACATCCACAGCTACAAGGCAAAAAGAATGCTCCCTCCATCGTCACGTAATACAAGACCTATGACCTAAGAGAAACCTTTTTCAACGGCCATGGATTATTGAGAAATTCAAGATCAAGTACAGGTAAGTAATAGAGATGAGTGAACACTATTCGAAACAGCCGTTTCAAATAGCACGTTCCCATAGAAATGAATGGCCGCTTCCATTCATTTCTATGGGAGCGTCCTATTCGAAACGGCTGTTTCGAATAGTGTTCGCTCATCTCTAGTAAATAATATGAATATACAGTATCTATGATGATTTTTAGACCCATATTTAAGAATATCTAAAAATTATTAATACACCTCCATATCATTCAAAATTACTCTGATTGTTACAAACAGTCATCACATCGCACCATATCATATAACGCACTGTCAATTGAGACACATACCACTATGAATACCTATGTATGTCTATTAAATATAGATACAAAATTATATTGACGCTAGGTTCACACTAGCGTTCGGGTCTCCGTTCTGTGGTTTCCGTCTTCTGCATGCAGAAGACGGAAACCTGTCAGATCGGGTCCGGCCGTGAGCGGTGGTGAGCGTTTTATGCTCTCTGCCGCGAAACCGTTTTTTTTTTTAAAACCAAACACAGAGTACTGCATGTCCAACTCTGTGTCCGGTTTAAAAAAACAGCCGGACATCTTTGAAACCCATTCAAATGAATGGGTATGAAAGATTCCTGCAGCTTACCGTCTCATGCCTCTGTTTTGTGCAGGAAATGGAAACCTGCAGAACGGAGACCAGGCTCAGATGTGAACGAGCCCTGATTTTTTTACACTAAATATTATATTTAAATGCTTATCCAGACAAAATATAGATGCTATCTCTAGATACATATTCACACTATTAGTACTTTTATTCTTAATATATATAGACCAAGTGTGAACGAATGTTTAATCGTTTTGGGGATCTGGAGTTTAATTGCATAATCCAATATGCTTCTCTTACCATTAGTTTTTTTTCTCCAATTACCTCCTCTAATAGGTTTAGGTACATGCTCTATAGCATAGAAAGCCAATGTTTTAGTGTTTCCACCATGTTTCACCAAAAACTGTCATGATAAATTAGTTTTCTGTACTTTTAGTACTGTCGGATATATGTTCAGATATCCATTTTTTCACACTGCGTGTAGAACAAATGACATACATTAAACTACATGCAGTGCATTCTGCCACATATACGATGTGATGACTATTGCAATTCATAAACCCATCAATATGATATGTATGTGTATGATCTAAATCCAAAAAAAAACTTAGTCTTTTTTACATATTGACACGTTACAACTAGAGATGAGCGAACAGTGTTCTATCGAACACATGTTCGATCGGATATCAGGGTGTTCGCCATGTTCGAATCGAATCGAACACCACGTGGTAAAGTGCGCCAAAATTCGATTCCCCTCCCACCTTCCCTGGCGCCTTTTTTGCACCAATAACAGCGCAGGGGAGGTGGGACAGGAACTACGACACTGGGGGCATTGAAAAAAATTGGAAAAAGTCATTGGCTGCCGAAATCAGGTGACCTCCATTTTAGACGAATAGTGGATTTCAAATCCGGGTCATATGAGAATGTGAACTTTGTGACTATGAGACAGGGATAGCTGTACAGGCAGGGATAGCTAGGGATAACCTTTATTTAGGGGGGAATGTTATTAAAAATAACTTTTTGGGGCTCTATCGGGTGTGTAATTGTGATTTTTGTGAGATAAACTTTTTCCCATAGGGATGCATTGGCCAGCGCTGATTGGCCGAATTCCGTACTCTGGCCAATCAGTGCTGGCCAATGCATTCTATTAGCTTGATGAAGCAGAGTGTGCACAAGGGTTCAAGCGCACCCTCGGCTCTGATGTAGCAGAGCCGAGGCTGCACAAGGGTTCAAGCGCACCCTCGGCTCTGATGTAGGAGAGCCGAGGGTGCACTTGAACCCTTGTGCACCCTCAGCTCTGCTACATCAGAGCCGAGGGTGCGCTTGAACCCTTGTGCACACTCTGCTTCATCAAGCTAATAGAATGCATTGGCCAGCGCTGATTGGCCAATGTATTCTATTAGCCTGATGAAGTAGAGCTGAATGTGTGTGCTAAGCACACACATTCAGCTCTACTTCATCGGGCTAATAGAATGCATTGGCCAGCGCTGATTGGCCAGAGTACGGAACTCGACCAATCAGCGCTGGCTCTGCTGGAGGAGGCGGAGTCTAAGATCGCTCCACACCAGTCTCCATTCAGGTCCGACCTTAGACTCCGCCTCCTCCGGCAGAGCCAGCGCTGATTGGCCGAATTCCGTACTCTGGCCAATCAGCACTGGCTAATGCATTGTATTGGCTTGATGAAGCAGTGCTGAATGTGTGTGCTTAGCACACACATTCAGCTCTACTTCATCGGGCTAATAGAATGCATTGGCCAATCAGCGCTGGCCAATGCATTCTATTAGCGTGAACTGAGTTTGCACAGGGGTTCTAGTGCACCCTCGGCTCTGCTACATCAGATTGCTACATCTGATGTAGCAGTGCCGAGTGTGCATCAGATGTGTAGTTGAGCAAAACTGACTCAGCACTGCTAAGTCTGCATTCGCATAGGAATGCATTGGCCAGCCTTCGGCCAATCAGCGCTGGCTCTGCCGGAGGAGGCGGAGTCTAAGGTCGGACCTGAATGGAGACTGGTGTGGAGCTATCTTAGACTCCGCCTCCTCCAGCAGAGCCAGCGCTGATTGGTCGAGTTCCGTACTCTGGCCAATCAGCACTGGCTAATGCATTGTATTGGCTTGATGAAGCAGTGCTGAATGTGTGTGCTTAGCACACACATTCAGCTCTACTTCATCGGGCTAATAGAATGCATTGGCCAATCAGCGCTGGCCAATGCATTCTATTAGCGTGAACTGAGTTTGCACAGGGGTTCTAGTGCACCCTCGGCTCTGCTACATCAGATTGCTACATCTGATGTAGCAGTGCCGAGTGTGCATCAGATGTGTAGTTGAGCAAAACTGACTCAGCACTGCTAAGTCTGCATTCGCATAGGAATGCATTGGCCAGCCTTCGGCCAATCAGCGCTGGCTCTGCCGGAGGAGGCGGAGTCTAAGGTCGGACCTGAATGGAGACTGGTGTGGAGCGATCTTAGACTCCGCCTCCTCCAGCAGAGCCAGCGCTGATTGGCCGAATTCCGTACTCTGGCCAATCAGCACTGGCTAATGCATTGTATTGGCTTGATGAAGCAGTGCTGAATGTGTGTGCTTAGCACACACATTCAGCTCTACTTCATCGGGCTAATAGAATGCATTGGCCAGCGCTGATTGGCCGAATTCCGTACTCTGGCCAATCAGCACTGGCTAATGCATTGTATTGGCTTGATGAAGCAGTGCTGAATGTGTGTGCTTAGCACACACATTCAGCTCTACTTCATCGGGCTAATAGAATGCATTGGCCAATCAGCGCTGGCCAATGCATTCTATTAGCGTGAACTGAGTTTGCACAGGGGTTCTAGTGCACCCTCGGCTCTGCTACATCAGATTGCTACATCTGATGTAGCAGTGCCGAGTGTGCATCAGATGTGTAGTTGAGCAAAACTGACTCAGCACTGCTAAGTCTGCATTCGCATAGGAATGCATTGGCCAGCCTTCGGCCAATCAGCGCTGGCTCTGCCGGAGGAGGCGGAGTCTAAGGTCGGACCTGAATGGAGACTGGTGTGGAGCTATCTTAGACTCCGCCTCCTCCAGCAGAGCCAGCGCTGATTGGTCGAGTTCCGTACTCTGGCCAATCAGCACTGGCTAATGCATTGTATTGGCTTGATGAAGCAGTGCTGAATGTGTGTGCTTAGCACACACATTCAGCTCTACTTCATCGGGCTAATAGAATGCATTGGCCAATCAGCGCTGGCCAATGCATTCTATTAGCGTGAACTGAGTTTGCACAGGGGTTCTAGTGCACCCTCGGCTCTGCTACATCAGATTGCTACATCTGATGTAGCAGTGCCGAGTGTGCATCAGATGTGTAGTTGAGCAAAACTGACTCAGCACTGCTAAGTCTGCATTCGCATAGGAATGCATTGGCCAGCCTTCGGCCAATCAGCGCTGGCTCTGCCGGAGGAGGCGGAGTCTAAGGTCGGACCTGAATGGAGACTGGTGTGGAGCGATCTTAGACTCCGCCTCCTCCAGCAGAGCCAGCGCTGATTGGCCGAATTCCGTACTCTGGCCAATCAGCACTGGCTAATGCATTGTATTGGCTTGATGAAGCAGTGCTGAATGTGTGTGCTTAGCACACACATTCAGCTCTACTTCATCGGGCTAATAGAATGCATTGGCCAGCGCTGATTGGCCGAATTCCGTACTCTGGCCAATCAGCACTGGCTAATGCATTGTATTGGCTTGATGAAGCAGTGCTGAATGTGTGTGCTTAGCACACACATTCAGCTCTACTTCATCGGGCTAATAGAATGCATTGGCCAATCAGCGCTGGCCAATGCATTCTATTAGCGTGAACTGAGTTTGCACAGGGGTTCTAGTGCACCCTCGGCTCTGCTACATCAGATTGCTACATCTGATGTAGCAGTGCCGAGTGTGCATCAGATGTGTAGTTGAGCAAAACTGACTCAGCACTGCTAAGTCTGCATTCGCATAGGAATGCATTGGCCAGCCTTCGGCCAATCAGCGCTGGCTCTGCCGGAGGAGGCGGAGTCTAAGGTCGGACCTGAATGGAGACTGGTGTGGAGCTATCTTAGACTCCGCCTCCTCCAGCAGAGCCAGCGCTGATTGGTCGAGTTCCGTACTCTGGCCAATCAGCACTGGCTAATGCATTGTATTGGCTTGATGAAGCAGTGCTGAATGTGTGTGCTTAGCACACACATTCAGCTCTACTTCATCGGGCTAATAGAATGCATTGGCCAATCAGCGCTGGCCAATGCATTCTATTAGCGTGAACTGAGTTTGCACAGGGGTTCTAGTGCACCCTCGGCTCTGCTACATCAGATTGCTACATCTGATGTAGCAGTGCCGAGTGTGCATCAGATGTGTAGTTGAGCAAAACTGACTCAGCACTGCTAAGTCTGCATTCGCATAGGAATGCATTGGCCAGCCTTCGGCCAATCAGCGCTGGCTCTGCCGGAGGAGGCGGAGTCTAAGGTCGGACCTGAATGGAGACTGGTGTGGAGCGATCTTAGACTCCGCCTCCTCCAGCAGAGCCAGCGCTGATTGGCCGAATTCCGTACTCTGGCCAATCAGCACTGGCTAATGCATTGTATTGGCTTGATGAAGCAGTGCTGAATGTGTGTGCTTAGCACACACATTCAGCTCTACTTCATCGGGCTAATAGAATGCATTGGCCAATCAGCGCTGGCCAATGCATTCTATTAGCGTGAACTGAGTTTGCACAGGGGTTCTAGTGCACCCTCGGCTCTGCTACATCAGATTGCTACATCTGATGTAGCAGTGCCGAGTGTGCATCAGATGTGTAGTTGAGCAAAACTGACTCAGCACTGCTAAGTCTGCATTCGCATAGGAATGCATTGGCCAGCCTTCGGCCAATCAGCGCTGGCTCTGCCGGAGGAGGCGGAGTCTAAGGTCGGACCTGAATGGAGACTGGTGTGGAGCTATCTTAGACTCCGCCTCCTCCAGCAGAGCCAGCGCTGATTGGTCGAGTTCCGTACTCTGGCCAATCAGCACTGGCCAATGCATTTCTATGGGGAAAAGTTAGCTTGCGAAAATCGCAAACTGACAGGGATTTCCATGAAATAAAGTGACTTTTATGCCCCCAGACATGCTTCCCCTGCTGTCCCAGTGTCATTCCAGGGTGTTGGTATCATTTCCTGGGGTGTCATAGTGGACTTGGTGACCCTCCAGACACGAATTTGGGTTTCCCCCTTAACGAGTTTATGTTCCCCATAGACTATAATGGGGTTCGAAACCCATTCGAACACTCGAACAGTGAGCGGCTGTTCGAATCGAATTTCGAACCTCGAACATTTTAGTGTTCGCTCATCTCTAGTTACAACGCTTTGATCCGCACCCGTAGAACCCTTTTATATCTAGCCATGTGTTGGATGTTTTTTCTCACTCATATATAAACTATTGGATATCTTGTTTTTTTAATACATTTAAAATCTTTATTGATATCAAGTACATTCCCCATTCATTTCTGCAGTACTGAATTACTGAATGTGCTATCTAGATCAGCTGACGTCTAACACACCTTCCTAGACGGTTTTTGCAGATTGAAACAGTAACTACTATTCCTGTCTTAGGTGATAGAATACATGTTAATTTATGGCTGGTGACGAGCAAAACTTTATAGAAAAAATATTTAGTGAGTTGAATTTTCAGCACTTTTTTTTATTCAAATGAATGTTCTTTTATCAAAATGAACTTATTTATTTTTGCATGTTTACTGTTTTCCCTGATTATGAGTCTTTGAAATGTTTTGTGTGTGTGTATATATATATATATAAAACACAAAATATAAATATATATATACACACACACATACATATACATATCATATAGGCTTTATTGGCACGTCTGAATGGATATTTGGCATTGCCCAAGCTAGTAAAGTGGGGGGGGGGGGGGGTTGGAGTCGGGGAGAGTGGTGGGTATAGGGGAGTGGGGTGGTTGATTTGGGGTATAACAGTCCGTGGAGTCTATTCTTCCTCTTGTTTGGTGACAGCTGGACACGTATTGGGCAGTGATCTCCACAGTGGCCTCTTCTTCTCCCAGTAGGATGTAGAGTTTCCTCTTCTCGTATTTGGTAGTAGAGGGCCCTATCTATATCTACACAAGCTGTACACTGACCATATATATCTACACAAGCTGTACACTGACCATCCTAGAATATATATATATATATATATATATATTTATATATTATCTCGTGAACATCCTTCTGGCTCAAATGAAGAATAACTTTCCTTCCATTGGCAGGATGAATCCCTTAAAGTGGTATTCGCATGTACATATTGTATATACTCGAGTATAAGCCGAAGTTTTCAGCACAGTTTTTGTGCTGAAAAAGCCCCCCTTGGCTTATACTCGAGTCAAGCAAAAAAAAAATTTGACCAGCCGCAATAGTGATGTATAGAATCTCCCATAAAAAATAGTGAAAAAAAAAAGAAGCTTTAAAAAAAAAATTAAAAAAAATAAAGTAAATAAAAGTTCTAAATCATTCCTTTCCCTAGAATACATACAAAAGTAGAAAATTACTGTGAAATGCATACACATTATGTATCCCTGTGTCTGAAAGTGCCCGGTCTACTGAATATAGGGTATCTGCAGTGTTCCTGCTCCGTTGGGAAGGGGTTAATAGGAGCACTGCAAATACCCTATATTCAGCCAAGCTGAATTCCAAGTGGGGGAGAAAAAAAAAACAACTCAGTCCTCAAGCTCAGGGAAGGGGCATTCTCAAATGCGGCCCTGAAGTGTCAGGGAGATCCCCGGCCTCCGGAGCTGAAGGGGAGATCCCCGACTGCCAGCAGGAGCGCGTACCTGGAGGAAGACCTCGGCTGTCGGATTTGAAGGGGAATTGCCGTCGGCAGAAGCGCTGAGGGAAATCCAGGCAGCAGAGTCTGCCAGGAATTCCTCTCAGTACTTTTGCCGGTGGCCGGCCACAGTTCCCCTTTAGGTCCGGCGGCAGAGGTCTTCCTTCAGGTCCACGCTCCTGCCTGCAGCCGAGGATTCCCCTCAGCTCCTCTATAAAGGCTCCCCGGCTGCAGTGCTTTTCTTTTGTGCGCAGCCTGCAAAAGAAATGACGATTTTTGCAATGTATCGCAATGCATTAGCATTGTAATGCATAGCATTAGTGATCAGACCCCCTGGGGTTCAAGACCCCTAGGGGGTTTAATCAATGCAAAAAAAAAAATAAAGTAAAAAAATAAATAAAAATAAAGTATAAAAAAGTCAAATCACCCCACCCCCCCCCCTTTCCCTAGAACACATATAAAACTAATACTGTGAAACACATACACACAGGTAGCCCTGTGTCCAAAAACGCCCGCTCTACCAATCTATAAAAATATTTTTCCTGTACGGTAAACGCCGTAGCTGGAAAAAAATGTTGTCCAACTACCCCTTCCCTGAGACTGTTTTTTTTTCCCCCACTTGGAATTCAGTCTGACTATAGCCAGGCTAAATATAGGGTATCTGCAGTGCTCCTATTCCGTCGTGAAGGGGTTAATAGGAGCACAGCAGATACCCTGTATTCAGCCAGGCTGAATTCCAAGTGGGGGGAAAAAACCCAGTCCTCAAGCTCAGGGAAGGGGCAGACAACCAAAACACCCCCTCCCCTTCCCCAGCACCCACTGCACCAAAAAACTGCGACCATTTTCATTTTTGAAATAATCCAGTAGCTGCTGCATTTCCCCCCTAGGCTTATACTCGAGTCAATAAGTTTTCCCAGTTTTTTTGTGGTAAAATTAGGGGGGGGGTCGGCTTATATTCGGGTCGGCTTATACTCGAGTATATATGGTACTTATATTTGCAAAAATGTTTAACTTTTTATTATCTACAAATATAGATATGATTATGTACATGGGAATATCCCTTTAAGTACCTGGCAATCCATCTAACCACTACGTATGCTTCTCTCTACTGGCACAGATTTCCCCCTCTATATCATCACATTCATTCTGTGCTATCTCAGTGGTCAAGCTTTTCACTCCCTCTGTTTTTGTCAAATATCCACCATCATAATGACATTACTGTCTAAATTGGTTTACCTTTGTGAGGTCATGCCAGTTCCGAATTCTCAGAGACCTCAGGGCACACCACTCTATCTTCTTTAAATTTATTATAGCTCAAAAGACATATTGAATTAAGAAAACAGTGGATTATTATGGGTGGCTTGGAGGTCCTGAATATCACTCCATACCACTTGCCTTCCTTAAACTACTGAGTCCCATAGCTTTTACCAGCGGCCTGTGGCAATATTGTACTCAAATATTCCAACATCCTCTCCCCAAGTTCTACTTTCCTCTTTTCTATTCTACCTGTTCATATTCACTTCTTTGAGGAACCTCAAGACTTTCCTTACCTTTGTATTCATTATCTTTCACTTGCCACTATGCAAAAAGCCTGTTTCAGTATCTCTATGTGTCTATTCCTAGTTCTGCTGAACTCTTATGTAGATGGGGCACCTCTACCAGTAGTCTCAGATCGGCCTTAATAGTGCTCAACCGAACCCCTACATGACACTTTGGAAGAATATCTGGGTAGACCTTTACTGAAGGATTGTATTGAATCATTTATTGAAATCCTCCTTGTGTTATACATAGAAGCAGAATCACTACAAATTACTTCTCCATTGGTATCACACTCCAGAGCTCTTGCACTGCCTCAGTGCAGCTATTCCTGGGGCCTATTTTGGGAGATTTGTGTTCAGACAACTGTGATCGAAGCAGAGGGTGAAAATGTCTTTCACAGGTACAGGGGCTGTGATTCCAGAGACGATACAAAACACTTGCAGTTGGAGGTTGATTTGCATATCCATAAAAACATGTTTTTCTTTGCATTCATTGATTTTTAGCCCAAAGGTATGATTCAGCACCTATTGAAGACCCCTACACGGCACTATTGGATTGGGAGGCATTTTGGACTTGGCACATTCTCTTTAAGATATCATACAATACTGTGTGAGGCTTTGTTCACACTAGATTGTTGCCCTTCCCATTCCTCCTGCTTGTTTACCTTCCCAAGCAGCTACAAATGCCACTCGAATTAAGGAATCCTGATGGATTCTGTTGGGGAATGGTTTTAACGTTTTTTTATATGTTTGCAGGCAGTATAAACCAAGAATTTTATACTGTAAAAGGACTGAAAATGACAAACCAGCACTTAACAGCCATGCCTGCCTTCGATTATATCTGTTTTGGGAATTGTCATGTGCAGTTTGCATCTGAAGGATAACAACCTCATATGAGCAAAATGCCTTGCTTTGAATATAATATTCATATATTACTAGTAATACTCCTTGTGCGCTATAAACATCCATTGTGAATATATCAATATGAATACATATTATCCATCAGTAGTTATTTCCCCCATTAAAAGCAGTAGCTGTTAAAACAAAGACGAGATATATGTTTGTTTTCTGAATTTGGTTTGTATCTGAATAGCAAACATCTTTTGTGCAAGTACAAATAACTGCTCAAGGTCATAGGAGGACCTTGTACATTGTAAGTGCTCTTATTCAGGTAATTAGAAAGGGAAATTAAATTTGGAACGAACATGACCACATATTTGGTGACATAAGTGAAAGTTGTGTACAATTCATGGTTTTTATAAGCTGCAGTAATACATAGCTTTTTTCTAAGCACCAGACTTATGTTAATTGAAGATCACTTGTATATGGATGTCTTATTATTCAGCACTCTCCAGATGGTGAAGAGGAGTCTGGGTGAGACTGGGTGAGTGCTCAACATCCTTGCCCTTCCCCCATACTTAAATAAATATAAATAATGACATACTGGGGAACATGTGTAAAAGGGGTCTTTAGTCAATAAAAAAGGTTCAAAGTTTAAAGGGGTTAAGTGATAATTGCCAACTTTTAGAAATCATTTCCATAGAAACCTGAAATAAGCCATTTAATTTGTTTTTACATAAGCCACAGCCAGAAGCCATAGCATTCATTTTCTGTTGATGTACAACTTCACATTTGACTTTTATTATTTTTTGGACTGGGGAAATTGTTATGACAAACTAGAGATGACTGGTCTGAACAGCCACGTATACACTGTCTACCAATAAGTATTTGGACACCCATACAAATAAAGATATCTGCGGTCGTGATGTACGTCACGCCTTTCGCCGTTAAATAGGAAACAGCATTGGCATTGGTCACATGCAAGATGCCATGAAGTGCAGCATTGTCTGATTTCGAGAAAGGGGTAATTGGGGGTAGATACAAAAAAACTTTTTCAGCTCACCGTAACATAACACGGTCACCGTGGGAAGCCCGGATATCAGGTGGACTACTCCTGGATCAATGCAGCAAACGAATATAAAACACGCTCCAGCTTCAACCCGGTGATGAAATCCAAAATTGCGATGAATATATACAATTTAACTTTTATTTAGAAATCCATAAAAACGGTTTACATGGTCACCAATAGAGCAGAAAAATATCCAAACATAGCGACATGTTTCGGGAACAAAATGTCCCTTCCTCTCGGCTAGCGGAATATACATGTAAGTTTGTAGGCACAGAAGTAGCCACATGACCAGTAGCAGGGTTAGATAAAGTAAGCACTCATTTTCACTCCTGAAAATTATTTAAGGTATATTCATTGATGGTATGTTCCCTTTATGTTGTGTGATATTACGGTTATATCCCTGACAAAAATCGAGATCCTCTACATTTGACACACTTTATCATTTAGTGAATGATGAAAGGACACGGAATCAAGGCTATACCCAAGGGTTACTTGCAACAGTCAATGATTGCCTTGAATTTATTATTTGTGCAATTAGTCATTAGTATTACTTATTTGACGTTATACTATTAATATACATTTTTCTTTATTTAAAGGGATTTTCACATCATTCCTCTTTTTTCATTTCTCATACTCATAATTTATTAGACAAGTACAGCAGATGTTGGGACTTTAAACATAATGCCCCTGGAGCAGAGACACAGAGGAAGCATGGTGGCCATAAGCAGATTGTGATAGAGGTAAATGGATTTTTCAATGTACTGCAATATATTAGTACTGCAGTATATTGTACTGGTAATGAGACCCCCTAGTGTTAAAAAAATATGTATCACATACAGTGAATACTGTAGTGGGGAAAATCAAAAATGTTGAACTGACATTTTTTTCACTGTTTTGCCTTATAAAATATACATATAAAAAGCAAATCAGACAATATCCAAAATGGTATAACAAAAAACCTACAATTTGCTTGTAAAAGAGATACCTTACACAGCTCAGTACATGGAAATATAAACAGTTATGGTTATCAAAATATGGTGACTCGAAGAAATTATTTTGTGACATTGTTTTACATTACCTTTGTCATTGTGTTTTTCCATAGGAATTTATATTGTAAGTGGTTGTTAGGAAAAAAAATTCTATAGTGTGAAATCTCCATTATGGTAAAAATGCATACTTGCTGACTTTTGACATGTCAGGAACAGTCTAATAGACATCTACAGTACATATAACTGTCCTAAAAATATTTATTGTTGTTGTTGTTGGCCCTCATCCAACAACACTAGATCCATGATATTAAGTGGTGAACTGTTGAGTGAGTCGAGCACCTACCTTCATTTACATCACTTTGCTGCCACCAATAATGTTTCCTAAAGGGTTAGACAGCTACAATTGAAGGTATGCCCAATCTTGGCAATTGCCAAGGGAGGACAGTTATCAGTGACAGCCATCTTCCTATTAGTGATAGGCTAGCATGGAGCCCATGTAACATTCAGTACATTTTTGCCACGGGTCACTAAAGACTTGCTTTTGTATGGTAACTGTTGGGAAGGGGCTAAAAATGCAATCAGTGTAAGCCTTAGTTCACATCTGCGTTTGGTAATCCATTCGGGGAGTCCACATGGGGACCCCCAAACAGACTACTGAACGCTTTTGCAAGCAGTGTGCAGTGACAGCACACGGATCCCATAGACTATAATGGGGTCCATGTGCTTGCCGCGAGATCTCCGCACTGTTTATTAACCATTATCTCCGCAGATCTATTATAGTCTATGGGGATCCGTGTGCTTTCACTGAACACTGCTTGCAAATGCGTTCAGTAGACCATTCAGGGGGTCCCCATGCAGACTCTCCCGAAACGGATTACTGACACAGATGTGAACGAGGCCTAACACTGAAAACATAGTGCCATCTTGAAAGGGAACCTGGTCGGTGTTTTTCCACCATAAACTTGCCCCATTATGTGCAGGTTCAAGTAAATGCCTTTCTATTGGTGCCACCTGTAATCTTTCTGAAGCAGCAAAGTAAAGTTATAAATGCTCAAAAGCTTAAAAAGTCATATGCAAATTAACCTAAGTAGTCATGTGGGCCGAGAGGAACTCAACAATGATAGCAGATTGCCCCATATAAATAGTGAAAAGCTGCCAATAAATTAATAAACAATGCTAGCATAGTACCTTCCTGTAAGCATGGCTAGCCTTGTAGTGAGCACATAGTGACGTCACACTGCCATAGAAGTCTTAGCAATACTTTTCCCAACATTCACTGCATATGTAGGGGAGATGTCATGGCTTTAACCCCTTGATGATGTGTGACATATCCACCAATGCTTTAAGGTAACCATAAGGCAACATATATCTAATATCCAGCTCTAGCATCCATAGTTGTAGCTGATCTCTAATGGCAGATGTTTACCCCTTAGATGTCAAGGTTATAAAGAAAAAATACAAGCAAACCACAAAAAGAAATGGGTTTTTCCAATCTTGCCTGAAAAATATGGTATAAAAAGTGATCAAAAACTCACTGAATGGAGCACCAGTTTGAGTGCACTGCCACTTCATTCATTCTCTGTGGGACTGTTACGGATATTCGACTAGAGTGGCACTGGATATGCCAGCCGAGGCCTGGTTCACATCTGCATTTGGTATTCCATTCAGGAGTCCCGAATGGAATACTGAACGCAGTACTTTTTCCTCCACATAATTCATGCGGACACTATGCGGAAAACACACAGATCCCATTATAGTCTATGGGCACCATGTTCACCGCTTTTTAATGCGTTCAGTATTCCGTTTGGGGGGTCCCCAGGGGCACTTCCCGAATGGAATACTGAATGCAGATGTGAACCAGGCCTAATACAGCAGTATAGCTACTCTGTTCTGATCAGTAAGTTATGATGAAAGGATAGTGTATTATTGTTTTGCTTTGCTCATTTACAATATAACATGATTTTGGCATTCATTAGTGCACACATACAGATAATGTTTCATCTTAAATGACACATCCAATTCTCCAGCAACGTTCTGACTTTGTGATTGCAAAACCTTTATCAGTATTGCAATTCTCTCAAAAGGAAAGTTCAATGTCCTGTTTACCTGAGAATTAATTATTATCTTGCCATTGATTGACAACAAAGCTCTAGGCTACTGCCTCCTGATAATTTTCTTTGCTTAGAACATATTTATCTAAGCTATAATTTGGGGGTGTGCTAGGATTTGTCTGGGCTGCAGGCAAAAAAAGGCCCTTTACCACCTATGATATTAATTTTTTTTAGTTTATTTACAACTTGAATTCATTACATCTCTTTAACGCGCTGTCTACAACTCATCCATAGTAATCTCGTGTCATGTGGATATATTTGCATGGGTGTTACATCCTAATGGGAGGAAAGATCACTTTGGTGAATGTCACAATAGCCTAAAGCAATCGTATAATGCCACAATCACAGCCCCACAACGCATGGTCGGTGAAAATTTTTTGACAGCCAATATATTACTTTTTTTTTCTAATTTTGTAGGTTGCTACACTATATCATATGTCATTATAAGGAAGTTAGACCTCAGTTTTCATGCTTCTCTGTACAATAATACAATTGTGTGTACTTGCAGGTACCACTGGGAAGACTATTTGCACACAGGTTTATATAGCCTTCATGACTGAGTATGCTAGTGCTTTAGGCCCTGAAGCAGTGCTGGATATATCTCAGTAAAATTTTTTGTTAAAGTAGGAATAACTGGCCTATTTAGGGATGTCATTAAGAAATATGTTTCCATTTTGCATATACTATATGGTCAAAAGTATGTGGACACCTCTCTTATTTAGTGAATTCAGGTGTTTTAGCCACATCAATTGGAAATGGGTGTAAAACATGAAGCGTCATAGGACCTTTACCACAAGTTTGTTTATGAAATTTTCAGTCACTACAGAGTTCTGGAATGGTGTTTCACTTTTCCCTGTATGTTTTTCGGATGGACAAACTGAGGATGCCCAAAGAACTTTACCTCCTAGAATCCAAATAGTACCGAATATACAATTTTGATGAAATAAGAATAGTAGTATTGCACAGTTATCAGGGTTTCAAATGTGCCTTGTTTCCAGGAACACAGTGTTAATAATTCAACATTATGCAGTTTTACTAATGAAAATACACCAGGATCTTGCGCAAAACTAGTGTAAAAGCATTGCACCACATGAAAAGGTGGCAGGTGTCTTAGGGTCCATTCACACGGAGTAAATGTGCGCTCATTTTGGCAAAATACACATGTAAAAATAAGACTCCCATTGACTTAAAAGACATTTTACACGTGTTTTTTATGTGTTTTTTGGTGTGTATTTTGACGTGTTTTTTGACATGTAAAAAAAAAAAAGTCATTGAAGTCAATGGGAGTCTTATTTTTACACGTGTATTTTTTACACGTGTATTTTGCCAAAATGTGTGCGCATTTACTCCATGTGAATGGACCCTTAGGCTGCATTCACAGGGAGTTGTTTGGCTCAGGAATTTGGTCAGGAAACGGACTCAAATTCCTCCTCCAAAAAACGCCTCACCATACAGTCCTAGGGTGAGGCGTTTTTAGTAGGAGGAATTTTTTTTTAAAAAAAGGTCTGTTAGTGCTATTAATGGGTTAATAAGTACAACCATATGCCCTTAGCAGTGTTTTGAGTGATTTATGGGTGTCTCTGGGAGCACCTGGTATCTTCTGCATTTGTTTACTTGGTCCAGCTTCCTGAAATGTAAATTTGACAGTAGCTCCCTCTCACCTCTCATCCTGCCTTCCTTTCTCCCTCCCTCCCATAACCCCCTCCCTGACTCTCTAGCTATCCCGCTCACTACTAGGCCTTCCGTACCTAATAAGCCCAACCCCCTCACCCATTATATACTTACCTTTGTTACTTCCAGTATTCCTCCTGTGGGACAGTCCATCCTACTTTTCTGATTTTGCCAGTGTGCATTATTGCTCCAGCGCTACTTTTTGCTCTACAGCCAATAATCCACCTCTACTGTTCAGGTGTGGGAGCTGTGTAGTAGAGGTGGATTATTGACTGCAGAGCAGAGAGCAGCACTGAAACTATAGTGCGCGCCGGCAGTCAGAAAAGAGGGAGGAACCATCCCACAGGAGTAACTCTGAAAGGCAAATAGGTAAGTATGATGGAGTGGATGGGGAGGAGAATAATAATGACGTTCCATTTCCAGAAAACAGGGAAACTGATTATCACCGGATAACCAGCAAATGTCCCTGGGGAGGTCACAATGGTCAGGTCAGTTAAACAATGTAAACATAAACTTAAAGGGGTTGTCTACCCTCCCCTGCTTACTTTTTAAACATAATTGATCAAAATTGTATATTGAGCCATATCCCTGGGGCAGTCATGTGACCTCCCCAGGGACATTTGCTGGCTATCCTGAAGAGGGGTCTTCCGAAAGTAGATCTCATGGTGATCAGACCATTGTCTAACTGACTGGTCCTGCCTGACCTTCATCAATACTTTTGGTATCATGGAAAGTGGAGGGAATACATATGCCAGTCTGCATCCCCAAGAGATAGATAAGGTATTCACTGCCAAGGGATTGTCCTCCTGACACAGGGAACTGAACTTATCCACCTTTGTGTGGGTCTGATCACCAAGAGATCTACTTTCGGAAGACCCCGCTTCTGGATAACTAGCAAATGTTGCTGGGGAGGTCACATGACTGCCCCAGGGATATGGATAATTTTTGATCAATTATGTTTAGAAAGTAGGCAGGGGGAGGGTGTTTAGATTAGAGTAGGGATTAGTTTTTATCCCAGACAACCCCTTTAAGTTTATGTTTACATTGTCTAACTATTAAACTGTGTTAGAAAATTTTTCCCATGGATTGATGAGTTTGGTATGAAACTTGAGTGGCCTGCACAAAACACTGGCCACAACAACATTGAACACCACAACCAACATCAGTGACTAAGTTCACAAGTACTCTTTTGCCACAGACTTTGAAGGGCACAAATAGTTGATTATGTTATTAATCGGTTTTCCCTTAGTTCTAACAGCAGCAAAGAACTTGGTATTTCTGCCCCTGTGTGCTGGTAGGACAGGTGGAACTTTTAATTAATATAATTAATTAGATATGTCTCACCCTATGATAGAACAAAGGAGACCCCCCCCCACTGTGTAATGAAGAAAAAAATATATTCAAATGGCGAAGGGGAGAGCTTGTGCTGCTGTTACGACTAAGGTAAACAGATTAACAACATAATCAATGGGGGTGTAGCAAGCAGATACCTATGGAGGGTTCTCCCACATAACCAAGCTCAAAACAGCACACCTGAAGGATGCGGTCTCAGATCTATGGACATCCAGTCTATAATGTCTCATAAAGGTTAGCTGAGAACTCCAGGAAACAGCCGCACACATCTGTTCCAGAGAGGCAGAAACAGCCGGAGTTGAATGGGCTATGACAAAAACAGGCAAAGTGAAACCCTGAGAGGAGAAAGAGAGCCTTATAGCTTCCCTTATTCATCTAGACAAGGAAACCTTAGAAGCCTGGAGCCCCTTGTTTCTGCCAAAAATGTTCACCATCAGATTTTCAGATCTCCTGAAGGGAGTGAGTGCTGTAAATAAATGAACAGACATCTTGCTAGATCCAGTGAATGAAGTTTATATTCCTCTTCCGAAGAAGGAGATGGAAAGGACACAGGAAGAGACCACCTGGTTGATATTAGCTGGGGAAGGCACTTTAGGGTTAAAACTAGGGAAACATTTTAGCTGGACTCTGTTCTGAAATAAGATATAAAAGGTTCTTCTGCTGAGAAGTCCTGCAGTTCTTCCACTCTCTTTGTATATGTAATGGCCAATAAACAGGTATTCTTAAATGAGAGAAACTTAAGATCAACCTCCTCCAGGGGCTCAAAAGGAGGGCCACATAGTTCAGTAAGGACTTTAGAAAGGTCCCATTAAGTAATGGGTGCTGTGACTGTAGGTCTCAATCTCATGGCCCCATTCAGGAACCTCTTAATTAGGGTATCCTGCGATAAACACCTACCTAGGCAGGCTGAAAGGGCTGCTACCTGCATCTTCAGAGTAGCAGGATTAAGACCTTTGTCTAAACTGTCCTGTACAAAGTTGAGTAAAATACCAGTAGAAGGATTGGCACAGTTTGTTCCTTGCTTGTAGCACCAATCCCTGAAGATGTTTTTTTATCCTGCCATCTCTTGGTGGATTCAGCACTCGAGAGTGAGAGGGTGCTCAGTCCTCTACATCTTCACAAGGACTCGTAAACCTGCAGGCTGTGAAGTTGACTCTCCTGAGATCCTGGCAACTCTGAGTTCCATGAAACCAGCTCCTGTATTAAAGGAAGCCACCCATAAATTCCTTGCTTATCTGAATGAGTTGGGAAAACCAAGTTCTTTTCGGCCAGAATGGTATGATAGCTATTACCATGGCTTGGTCTTGCCTGACCTTCATCAATACTTTTGGTATCATGGAAAGTGGAGGGAATACATATGCCAGTCTGCACCCCCAAGAGATAGATAAGGTATTCACTGCCAAGGGATTGTCCTCCTGATACAGGGAACCAAACTTCTCATGGTGATCAGACCCACATGAAGGTGGAGATCTACTTTTGGAAGACCCCACTTCAGGGTAATTTGGTGGAAAATCTCTAATTTAAGAGGCCATTCCCTGGAGACATTGAAAACCCAACTCAACTGGTCAGATTGTTGTCTGCACAGGCAAAAATAAGAACTGCTTCCTTGATGAGCTATTGGGCTTTGGCAACAACAGTTCTATTCATAACCATGCAGAACAGGGAAATCTCAGTCACCGCAAGATAAATGCTTCTAGAAGTTTTCTTGCAAGTAGAGTCACAAATTCCAGAAGTAGATGAAGACATCTACAATATAAAAACAATAGTCAAAGAATTGTTATTGAAAAAAGGAAAAGAACCTAAAAGGTAGATACTCTACCTTATAAGGCTCTGTCAGAAGCAGCAGGACTTTTCTTAATCTAAATAACTTCCAGATTTTTTGTTTTTGTTGTATTATTTCCGTCCAGCTGGAAAAACTCCAAGAAAGAAGGAGTTCCGAGAGCTGAAGGTGACGCTGGAGACACGCGCATCACAAAGAAGCAGTGGAAGGACACATACTGCTTAACCCAACAGCCCCTTTGTCCTCTTATAGAATGGGTAATATCTAATTATTTAAAGTAAAAATTCTGTCTCTCCTACCAGCACACAGGAGCAGAAATACCCCATATTGTGCTGCTGGTAGGACATAAGGAAATTATATATCCACATACCTTTGGCCACAGAGTACGTTGCTGTAGAGGATGCTTGGTTATCATGCCCCAGAAGAACAGGACCAGGAAATCTGCTGAGATCTCCATGTATTTGGTTCCCATATGTATGGTCGTGCATAATAAAAATCTTTCAGAATTTCAAATTTTCTGTTTGGTCCATGCCGGCCCCATTATGTAAATCTGATTCTAGTGTCTTCAAATATAACAGATTCAATGAGAGATTGATTCCTTATGAACTTGATTTCTAAGACTCTACTTTTACAAAGTATTTTGCTTCAAAAACACTTTGTTCATATTGTTGGCTCTTAGGCTTCCTATTGTGCTTTGAGGATTGTATTGTTGGTTTGTAAAATAATGACTGTGTGCTGTGAATTTATATTCATATTAAGATGAAAGCCATCTAAAAAAAGGAAATCAGAAATATGTTTCATTACTTAACCTAGTGAAATATCCTTAGCTTTTTTTTGTTAAAACATGTTTTTGGTTATAAATATAGGCTTTTAATAAGTTCATATTCAACTACCAGTATATCACAATGCATGTGGAAATATCAAGCTTTGTTTAAAAATATCACATCTGAAGTAGAAGAGTATAAGGATGGAGTCACATTTTTCTGCAACTCTCATTGGAATGGAATTTGAAATCTTGAATTCACATTCAGGTGAATGGCATTGATTTCAGTGACAGAAATTTCTGGTACAAAATCTGCATATGGCTAAAGACTCTCATTAAGCTTTTGTTACTGTTTTGGTGTAGATTTTTCCTTGTTTTTTTGAGCCAAAGCCAGCAGTGTATTCCGGAGGAAGGAAAAGTATAAGTCCTTCCTTTATATTTACCATTCATTTTGAATCCAGTCCTTGGTTTTGATAAACCAATTCCAGACCACATCTGGAAGGTGGTTGCGTACTGGTACATCCAAGCAGATTTTAGTAGCGGCTGCCATCTGACACGGCTGTCACGTGATCCGCCAGGATCAGTGTGTGTCAAGATCATCTTTATAGGAGGCTGTATACCTCCTGCAACTGGGGCTAAATGTACCAGCCCCAATTACAGGGAAAATCAGCCTCCCCCCCCCCCCCAAAAAAAAACAAAAAAACAACTGATCAGATGTCCCCAAAGGTCTATTATGACCTTATGGGGACACAATGTGAAAAAAAAAAAAATAGAAAAAGTAAAAAAAATAAAATTATTTTCAAAATAAATAAAATAATGTCAATACAACACCTTTAAAGGTTTAGTCCCACCCCCGATGACACCATACAGATAAAACTTACCATAAAGGAAAGTAAAAACTATTTTCCCTTCTCTTTTATTTAGATTTTTCCAGATATAAAAAAAATGAAACCACATGCCAAAATAGAAACATAAAATTAAAGCCCTATATTACTGAAAAAAAAAGCAGAAATTAGTAGACTAATGCAAATGATAAAAATGTTATAACCCTTAAAACTGCACATACAAAAAACCTGAATATGTGTCTGGTCCTGGACCAGAAATTGGCCCAGTACATTGAAAGCAATAAGGAAAAAAAAGCAGCCCATTCATTTCTATTGGGAGTGCACGTATGCCAGCTCCCATAGAAAGCAATGGGATCTGTTTTAATGCCACCGATTCGGAACGAGTTACACGTTCAGAATCAGTGAGCGTATACTCAGTGTGAATGCACCCTTATAGCATAACAAATAAAAATGAATTTCTTAGACATCGTAGATCACCAATGTAAATAAAACCTAAAAATCAATGGGCCTCATGTAGTGTAAACGCTTCGATTTGGCTGCGAAGAAAACGCTGTGGCAAAAAACTGCAGCATTTTACAATACCAGCAAAATGAATTGGATTCTGGTTAATCCCACACATTGTAGAAAAAAATTTCATCACAGCATGACAATTATAGCTATGGAAATGCTAGTGTTTTCCGCATAGGTATAATAGTAGCCGAAAGTCCACAAAGAAAAAACTGTCTGTTTTCTGTGAAGAACTGTGATGCATTTCTGCCGCAGTTTTTCCTGCAGCGCTTTGTGGCTGTGATTCGCTATATGGGGACTTCGCCTAAAGTGGCACTTCAAAGTTGCCTCAGGATTTGACTGGCAGTTACCTAACAGTCTTTTTCTTATGATGGTTTAATTACTTGTAGTTCATATTATAACCTAAACCTAATGGAAATTACTCCCCTTTGAATAAGTTTTTGCTGGGTTCATTCATATACTAAGACATCAATCTGAAGACGCGCAACTCCAATTGCACATAGCATACTTTTTTATGCCCCAACTAAACATCAAAAACTGGGGGGGATATTAAAATTAAATTAAATTCATTTTCTTTGATAATGTTGTTGTTAGGCAAGTGCAGACAGTAGTTCACCAGTGCAGTAGATGAACCCTGGAGGAAGGGGCACAAGAGACAGTGAGCCCTAAGCTGAAACCCACCACTGTCCCTTCCTGCTTGCCTGGTCTTATCCTATCTAATAGGCAGCAACTTGGAGATGATCCCTTCCTATATATGTGAAAAACAAAACGCAGACAAGACAAACAACAACAAAGGGAGGTCAGCTAGCCAAGGGTCCAGTAACAGTTGAGTCGAGTGTCAAAATCGATATGTGAGACAATAATAAATAGGGAGGAAGAACCCGCCCTGAACCTAATAGGAAGGCAGGCTGTCAATCACAGGGCAAAACAAAACTTAAAGGGGTATTCCCATGAACATAATCATATCTATTTTTTGTAGATTATTAAAAGTTAAACATTTTTGCAAACATAAGTAATTAAAAATTCTGCAAAGTTTTAAAGATTAACCTAAACCTTCTTAGTGGTGTCAGTCTGTTGTCTTGATTGGTTGCCAGTGGTTACGACCACTAATGCAGAAACTTTCTATGGTCTGGGTCTTGCCAGGAACCCAGCTATGATTTTCTTATTATAGCAGGATCATCAGACAGGGACACTACACGTATCAGAAGATAGCCCGGCCACGATAAAGAAATCATAGCTGATTTTCTGACCTTAGAAAGGTCCTGCATTCATGGTTGTATCCACTGGCAACCGATCAAGACAACCGACTGTGAGCACAAGATATTTAGAGAAAATCTTTAAAACTCTGCAAAATGTTTAATTACTTATATTTTCAAAAATATTTAACTTTTAATTATCTACAAATTTAAAAATAATTATGTACATGGGAACACCCCTTTAACTCTTAGAGGAGCAGAGGGAAATGAAGGTGAAGGAGACGGGTGAGGTGGAAAATCAATTAACAAGGTCAAGGAATAGCACAGTGTTCAGACAATGCAACCAAAAACTCTAAACAAGTTATCAAACTGCACACGTCTCCTGAGCCGCAGCATGCGAGCAGAGGTTGGCGCATAGACCAGAACAGGCAGAGATGTTAAAGTTGTCTATCTTTTTATTGTAAACATTCTATCTGTCTGATTCAGAGGCGTATGTTGAAACTCATGAGACTCATTGCAAAATCTGTGATGGGACCCCCTACCTTCCTTGTAACCTTTGTGACCCCCTATATATACACCTATGCCCCTGATCTGATGCAGACAGCTTCCTTTGTTAGAGCATACTAAACTAATGATATGGCTCTCTGCTCTGTTCAAGGAGCTCAAGAGTATCTTACAACATGAGACAGCAGTGTCCAGACTGTGCAGCCTCCATAATTTTGTCGCCCATCTATAGTCTAATGCTTTGATTAAATCTCATTAAAAATTTCTCTAAGTTCCACAACAAAGGTGTGATGTGAATGTTTTGGACTCCAATGCCAAATCTTTACCTTGGCCCCAAACTTGTATTATTTTATTGTATGACAACGGGGCCCCCTCAAGCACCAAGGTTTCATTGCATCTGCAACTTAAGCACTCCTTATAATTTGTGTTAAATGACTTAATCATTATGGGAATCACCCATCTTATATTTGTACATCATTTGATTACTTAAATGTACAAATATACAGTGAAATAGTCAGCCAAACTAGGATTAAAAATGGACTTCTAGTAAGGTGATCTTGTCAAAGTAGATGGTCAGCATGCATTATATATGGTGGAATTGAAAATATGTCACAAAATCTAGTCTATATAAAAAGGTGGTTTTCTCAAAGACATAGGGGGAATTTAGCAAACCCAGCACTCAAAAAATTATTTTGTTAAACAAAAAAAAAAAGTCGGTTTTGTGACTGATCTTTTTGTGAAACATAATTTAGCATTTTCTATTGTTACATTGCTCCACTTTGAAAAAAATAGGTGGCGAAGTGGTGATATTAGCCTGTCTAGCTGTCTGGACAAGATTTATCAAATACTACTTTTCACTGTCACAAAAAATTGTTTTAATCTCACTCCTGTAAGGAAGTGACAGAGAAAGTGTAGTAATATCTTAGAACAGAGCTGCTAAACTTATAGAAGATTGAAGTAAATTATGCCAAAGCGACTCCAGCAAAGCTGACTGAAAAAATTCTCTTCATAATAATTTATTCCCATGCTCTTTTTAGGAGGTTTTACTACAAAATATAAAAATTTGCTTCCATTATATTTGAAAAAGACAACTGTAGTTACAAAATGTTGCTTGCCAAAAAATATATATCTTTTTTTTCCTGTTTATCAGTTGGCAGCGCACACAGAAGTAGTAATTACACACACACATAAGTATTAATTAAGATCAATTAATTAACCATGAAGCACCTGAAGGGTCTATTCACATGGAGGAAAATGGTGAGGATTTTGGTGTGGAATTTTAGCACTGAAAAAAAGCCTCCCATTGACTTCAATGGGTTCTTTTTCTGCTAGAAAGCTGGAAAGGCCACAACACACTTCTATTTTCTCTTCAAGTGCATACACTATTTAGGGGGTTTTAGCCTATGGCTATGTACGGTTTCTTGTCGCACCCCATACTAGATTACATTGTGAAGACACCTCCCAGGCTGCATTTAGGGATGAGACATCTGGAACGTTCTAGAGAAGCAGTCTGTTTTCAGAAAAAACTGGGATAAAATAGAAGTCATGAGAGGAACATTGAAGCCAGGCTTCATTGGCCACTAGTATAAGATCTTTTGTGAATAGACACACTCAAGTTCATCAGAATTTCCACTAGACAAACTTCAGTGCGTAATGGAGAAGGTGAAAATCGACGCCATCCAACCACTTATAGCACTTGTATAGTCCGATAGCTTCATGGCATCTATACTCTTACCTGACAAATCCCTTCATATAAGATAAGATAATCCTTTAATAGTCCCACAATGGGAAAATTTCAGTGATACAGTTTCATAGATGGTACAGTAGTATATAACGAGAGAAACACATACAAGCTCATGGCAGATAGAGAAATCCTAGGAATCATAGCAACTAAAAAGGAAAGAAACACAGAAAACATTTTTGCAGAGGTGGGGGACATATGCAGCTATCATGATAACATGTGGCAGTTCCTATGCCTGTATTGTCAGTTCTATACCTTACATTGTGCATTACTTCCGTTCCAGGTGTTTACAACAGGGGTAGGCAACCTTTTTTGTTTGGCATGCTGATCTAAATTTAAAAAAATAATAAAAATAATCAAAGAAGAGGTGCTCGGAGTGGCATGCAATATTAATACTGATGACACCTACATTAAAGTCAAATATCACAAACCATAACATAGGGGTGCTGTCATACCGTGTTCCCAGCCACATGCGTTTAGCGCTATTTGCCTGATACATCGGTACTTTTTCAGTACTGATGTACGTACATGGATAATCCACAATTAGTGGTAAATGCATGCGACTGGTAGCAGAGTGAGGTAACACCTGTAAGATGGTGACACTATATATTTGGATGCTGCATCCCCGGCCACCGGTACTTTCACTTTTCTGTAATTGACGTGGATTAATTTCAGGCACATTTAATTCCTAGAGGTGCAGTAACAGCAAAACTACAGCCAGGAAATAATGTATGTCACACTTACACCAAAGTGACAGCACTGGATCCTGGGGACTGGATTTGACTATAGCTGCATCTGGATACACAGTGTGTCAACACCTGAAAAGAAACACCCAAAGGCCCCATGTTGTGGAAATGCAACTTTTTTGTTGCAGATTTTGCTGCATTTTTCTGAGCCAAAAGCCAGGAGTGTATTGAGCAGAAGGGAGATGAATAAAAATTTCCTTTATATTTCCCATTCCTTTTGTAGCTATTCTTGGCTTTGGCTCAAAAAAAAAAAAAAAAAAAAAAAAACGCAGGAAAATCTGGAACAAAAACAATGTGTTTCTGCAATGTGGGGCCTCAGCCTCCTGCACACAAATGGCACAGATTTGGTTTTCTCTAACCTATACATTAAAAATGAATTGGCAGGACTGAAAATGCAGACAGATCTAGGACAGGTATCGGGTATGTATAGGTCACATATAGGACCTGCTCCATAATTGTGCTGTATTGTCATGAGCTCCGCCTCCTCCTCACCCCTCTCATTGGTGGACAGAGAGGGCAGTCAGAGAAGAGGGAGTGTCCTAGACCAGTCTCTTCTTTTAATACCTGCAGATCCTGTGCTGGCTGCCATGCCAGCAAAATATGCCTTGCGTGCCAAGAGTGCCACACGTGCCAGGGGGTGCCAACCCCTAGTCTACAATAAGTGCTGTGGTTATGACAGCTGGCCTTCATCTGTCATGGCTGTCACTATCATTTCCTCTCAACTCAAGGATTGTTGGTTTCAATTTAGTTCCATCTTTATAATTGCTTTTCCTTCTACCTGCAGTTGACTCTTCAGACTTCATAGGTTCATGTTTCTTCATTTAGGACAAGTCTCAAATATTTCCAGTTCAAAGTATAAAATTCCCAGAATGCATGTTTAGATTTGATCATTTGGGTAGGCCACTGACTTTGCAATATAAATATATATAATAAAATGTTCTTCTAAACATAAAGAAAAAGCAGAGTATGGCATAAAAGTATACTAGACTGCCTTTCAGCAACATACTTTCTGCCATTGCATGGCAGAAATCTCAATCTGATATATGTATTCGATGATGGAGTTGTCTGCAGGGCTTGTGCATAACAAACATTTACAACTACAATCACTGCGCTCATTATAAACTCTTAAACATAAATATAGAGAATAAATGAATGAAACCCCACACTTAGGTGTTGAAATAAGTTTTCAAATATTTTATGCACAAAAGCATTCAAGACACGTTTAAGGATCCATCTGATTAGGTGGCCATCTTGCGAAGGTCAATGAACAAACATGCGTCGCTTATGCTTAGTTTTGGGTATCTAAAAACTGACAGTGAGCTCAGTTCAAAAGATGCCTACAATTTTTTTTTTATTATTGAAAGCTTTTATTATACTACATACAATGATTCACGAAAGTAGGGTTTCCATGGCTAAGCTATTCATTTTTAAGTGTAATTTATGACAAACTAGCATCTGCCCGCGACTGAGCTGCTTATATTTGGCCAATCGCTGTCGCTTGTGATTCGCGGTGCGCACACGTGCCTACCCCTGTGTGCCCCCGGCCCTCATTGCCCCTCGTTTGGCACTGCGGTCTCTCTACCTACCGCCTGCCTCCCCCTCCGCGCACCTGCCCCCTTCGACTCCAGGGCTGATGCCCCTTCCTGCCCTGGCAACCCCATCCTCGCTCTGTCTTGTATGGGCTGGGCCCCCTACCACCGCAGCACCCCCGTGGCGACCCCAACCTCACAGGGCCCCCGTCTCTCCCTCCCCAGCCCCTCTCTCCCGTGGCACCCCCTTACTCTCCTGCGGCCCCCACCTGGCTGCCACCCCAACCCCCCCAAGCAATCCCCCCTTCTCAATACCAGATCCCTAACCCCTCCCCCCCAGGTGGCAACCACAACCACCCCTCTCTCCAGCAACTCCCACTCCCCCCACAAAATCCCCTGCCGTGCCAACCTCTCTCCAGCAGATGAATGACACGCCGTACTTACCAAAGCTTTACCCGCAACAGTGTGTGCGACTGAAGACAGAGGCTGCATGGTTGGTACATGCTAGAGTGTCTGGCAGACTGTATAGGCCGCAGCTGCCGCAGTACAGCTGGCCAAAGCGAGGTTCCCGACAGCGACAAGCCCTTCCCCGACCACGGTGGAACACGTCTGTTCCCCCGCGTGCACACACATCCGGCACCGCCGAACCTCCTCTCGCGGCTCCACTGTACAGCCGCTTGTTCGGTACGTTCCGGAGTGTTCAGAGCCGCCATGTTATATTGCTTGCTGGCCGGCCAATCATTCCGCCCACACAGTCGTGCCAGCCAACCAAGGAGTGCGGCTCAAGGGCCTGTGATTATGCCATCTAAGGTCCTTGAGCGAATTCCGGAGTGCAAATCGCCGTTAGCACCCGTGAACTCCGGTGGTCTACGGCGATATTAAAGTAGCCTATGTTTCAATCCAGTACCCAAGGTATGTATGTGTGAAAGAGACCAAGAGAAGATATTTAAAACCAACTTGCATAAAGAAGTTGTGGTTGCCAGATGAAATAACAAAGGTAGTCCCCTAAATTTATTTTTTAGTGGATTAAAATGTCGGAACCAGAGTTTGGTCTAATCCTACATCTTAGTGCAGGAAGGCAACCTTTAGTCAGGGTTATGTCTGCCTGACTACTCTTCCATATACAGTTTAAAAAAGGAATGCAGGATTTAGCTCCCATTAGTGTTGTACATACTCTGTGTAGATTTGTGAGAAGGGGTTAAAGAGAATTTTTCCAGCAGTTCTAATTATAAAAAAGGAAATAGCCATATAGTTATGAATTAACAAAAACCAACACACAAACAACGTGGGCTGCATTATGAAGTTTGCAATTCCCAATGGGAAATCAACTGGGGGTAAAGCAAATAATGGCCAAAAAATCTATACCTCCCAGCACTTGTAAAACCTAAAATTCTAATGCAATAAAAACAAGCTGCCGAGTGCCTTTTTCTAATTTGGATTAATGTATTTTGTCAAGAATAACTTTAGCGTTTGTGCAACTGTCAGAAACAGATGGATGAAATGTATTTTTTAAAATTAACTAAACGTCTGTTTGTTTGCTTTTTATTTCATATGCATCAACAAATTAACTATTGAATAATTATATTTATATTTTAATTAGCATGATACATTACATTTAGCTGCAAATGACAATCTATATAAACTGATACATTCCAATTAACGTATAGCAGTTTGTACATGTTATCTATTCCATTAACTTGAACTAAGGTCCTATTCACATCTGCGTTTAGGTTTCTGTTCGAGGAATCTGCTTGAGAAGAGAAAAGTCCTGCGATCTGCACTTTTCTCTCCACATGTTTTGTGCGGAAACCGAGTAGAAACCACACGGACCCCATTATAGTCTATTGGGTCCACGGGTTTCCTGAAGGCAACCGCTTTCTAAAACATTTCCATTCGCGAGGTCTCCAAGTGGACTCCCTGAATGGAAACCCGAATGCAAATGTGAACCGGGCCTTACACTGATATTTCTATGGAATGTTATAAGTATAATACTGTTGAATGAGAAGTTATACCCATTTGTTGATTACCTAATACAGCAATGTGGAGGTTATAAACTAGTTTGCCACTTTTGCTAATAGTCAAGGACAGATTTTTGATATAGTACTTCAGGAGCATAAATATGGCGGCCTTGACTGATGGGCCCTCATCCTGCATTCTCTGTTATCAGAAGGCTAGCTGGCTAGAAATAGATCCTTGATGTCATAAGTGCACAGTGTTATTTGTCTTGTAAGAGTAGGTTCACACTACCATTATTTAATATCTGCTGCTCTCATTGTGAGGGGTTAATTCCAGTTCCTAAAACTGTAACTTGAAAAATAAGCTGACCACTAACCCTGAGCGTATAGCCAGGAGTAACAGATAAGATGCTTCCCAGTAACCCTGAGCCTTATATCTTGACTAAGTGTGCTGATCTTCGTGTCTATGTGCGTATTAGAATATATCTAGTTAAAACCAGTTATTCACTGCCCCTCCGTACTACATGCTGGCGGATGTAAGTTACCATATTTGTACATCGCAATACATGATGGCCATAACAAGACGCATAAAGTTCACAAGCTATGAAGTCAGTTCCAATCTCTTGTTTTGTCTGTCATCCACTAGCATGAAACCTGGAAGGTCATGGCATCCATTTCATCAGACTGTGCTACACACTAAAGTGGATGACACCGACAACCATGTGTTAACCCATGTATTGTTTATACATGTATTCATAGTTTGTAAACGCCCATTTTGTACTTTGACCAATGATAATTCATTTTTCTATAGGATGTAGTTTGTTATGCCTAAATTAGCATACAACGATTATTTCTCTATAAAAGCTAAGTAATATGTAATAAACTTTGGAACATCCTGATCACGATACTTGTGTGACTGTGTGTTCTCCGAGCAATTGCTGTGACGTCACCAATACTCATATTGATTAATTAGGACTACGGCAACATATCCAGGGCTGATTTGCTCCTAACATCATCCATCACAGGATGGGATCAATGGACATTAAAATGGCTGGCTATTTCCATAGTTGTCTGTCTGCATTCACCCCAACGTAAAAAGCTTTCTTCCATCATGTTTTTACTTTTCTGGCAGAATAAAAAGTTGTGTATGTAGGACTTTTTCTTCCATTACAAAAATAAACAAACATGACTGAAGAAAGCTTCTGTTATGTTGCTTACATTAGAGTCAATGGGAATGAACAAAGATGGTAGGGGCACAGGGGCCACACGGTGGCTCAGTGGTTAGCACTGCAGCCTTGCAGCGCTGGAGTCCTGGTGTTCAAATCCTGCCAAGGGCATAAAACCATCTGCAAGGAGTTTGTATGTTCTCCCCGTGTTTTCATGGATTTCCATCCCATATACCAAAGACATACTGATAGGGAAAAATGTACATTGTGAGCTCTATGTGGGGCTCACAATCTACATTTAAAATAAAAAAAAAAAAAAAAAGATGGTAGGGGCTGTGTGTCCATTACTCTACTACCACTAATGTATGTTGCTATCATCCTATGACGGATGACAGCAACGGACATTAATAATTGTAATAAATTCCAAAATATGATGTGAAATAAATAGCTCACCGTTTGTCCTATGATCAAGGTGCACGATCCGTTGCCTTTGGGACTCTTAAGGCCAAAGTAATCGGAATTTCCACAAAAAAAAAAAAAGAGGAGAATGGATCTGCAACTCTTGTCCAGTATTTAAAACTTCATTTTAATTATGTCCATTAAAACGACAAAGATACACAATCCATAGAATTGAAAAACATACATATGAGAAAGACAACGTGTAAAAACCGCTGTCAGTGCTGCTGTCATGACCGCTAAGCCAAGCGGACAAGAGTTGCGGATCCATTCTCTTTTTTTGTGGAAATTCCGATTAATAATTGTAGTCTGAACATAGCCTAAGAATAAGGAAAATTTCCTACAGCACCAAACATAATGGGGAAGATTTATCAAAAGTGTTGAAGTGCAAACTTACAATAGACTGTCTTAAACTGCACTAGATTTATTAAAGAGTTTGATACGGTTTGATAAATCTGTAGTATTCTTACTATCTAGTCCAATTTTACATCTCCAATTAGTTGGTTATGCCAGAGAAATGTGACAAAATTTTGACAATTTTTGCACCACAGCAGCTCAAATTAGGCCATGATCCCTTTCTACTAAGTAACTCTCCTTTCTGTGAAGCTACATCAAGTCATATGCTCTAAAAAGTGTCTAAAATATTGCTCAATGTGATGCACAGCATGATAAACAGGTTTTTTTTGGCAAAAATTGTGCCAGAAATGTGGCTCATTTTTCTTGATTAATCCTTGCTTTGCCTATGAGTTCCTATAATGTAATAAATCCAGTAATAATGAGCATATGTTGTGGTTACTTGCCCTTCTGTCATTTCTTCCAAGACTGTTCAGAAGGAACTCACATCCATTCATTCATCACTTTCTTACGTAAGGATTTTTCTAGATTATATGAAGATAAGGGGAAGACAACATTATATTGACATACTTTTTATATCTCTAAATATAAAGCAGCTTCTGGGAATATAATAGTCTAGAATTATTTTACCTATTTATCAGTGACTTTCCAAAACATATAATCCATAGTCCAATCCTTGCATATTTGATTGAACTGAATACTTAATGAGTTTTATGTAACATAGCAAAATATTTAATATTCCTTTAAACATTTCAGGCACCAGCTTGAATTTAAATACGCACTTAGGTTATTATAATTTTCTGTATCAATCTCTTAAAAGGCCAGCCTTAGGAAAAGCTGCTTTGGCAGACATCTGCAAGCATCCCTGCAGAGAGGTCTAAAAATGCAAACAAGCGCTGCTGCCATGCTCAAAGCACAGGGAATAACTGAAAGAGTAAAATAGAGCCACATGTAGATGAGTTGTAGGCAAATTTAGAAGTAAGATAACATCATTATGAGTAGAACAGATTGTATTTAGATCCCACTGTTTATAATTGACACATTGCTTCCAAATACACTAGGGCCTTTGGAAAATAATATTCTGTCTAGAATTACCTTGCCCAATCAGATTTCTCTTATCAGGTTCCATGCTGGGACAGCACCTGTTTGAACAAATTCATTGGAGCCAAAGTACTCCTCTGCCTCGCCAGATAAATCAATGGCAGAATGAATCTTGGCATAGTCACTGTCAAACATCCGTATTAAAAGAAATCACATTATGCTTTAAAGATGGCAAAAATGACAATCCTTTGTCCTGTTCCTGTGCTCTGTCAGATGACACCAAAATCTCAGTTTGAAATATATATATGCACAAACATGGACAAAATTGTTGGTATGCCTTGTTTAATGAAAGAAAAACCCACAATGGTCACAGAAATAACTTGAATCTGACAAAAGTAATAAATAAAAATTGTTGAAAAGTCAAAGCTTCTGGGAGAATGTCCTATGGGCAGATGAGACAAAAAGCAAACTTTTTGGCAAGGCGCATCAGCTCTGTGTTCACAGATGGAAAAATGAAGCATATCTTGAAAAGAACACTGTCCCTACTGTGAAACATGGAGGAGGCTCTGCTATGTTCTTGGGCTGCTGGCACAGGGTGTCTTGAATCTGTGCAGGGTACAATTAAATCTCAAGACTATCAAGACATTCTAGAGAGAAATGTGCTGCCCAATGTCAGAAAGCTTGGTCTCAGTTGCAGGTCTTGGGTCTTGCAACAGGATAATGACCCAAAACATACAGCTAAAATATATCCAAGAATGGCTAAGACAAAATGCCTGTTGAGAGGTGCAGAAGTCTCATTGAAAGTTACAGGAATTGTTTGATTGCAGTGATTGCCTCAAAAAGATGTGCAACAAAATATTAACTTAAGGGAACCATCATTACTGTTCCAGGACTGTTTCATGAGTTATTTTTCACATTCTGTTGAAGCGAAAAACAAATGTCTGACTTTCACTTGTTCATTTTCATAGAATTTTCATTATTACTTTTGTCAGATTCAAGCTCTGTCTGTGTCCATTGCAAGTTTTTCTATCATTAAATGAGGGATACCAACAATTTTGTCCATATATATTGAGAGAGAGACAGTACTGTGCAAAGGTTTTTGGCAGGTGTGGAGAAATGCTGCAAAGTAGGAATGCTTTAAAACTAGAACTATTAAATGCCATGTGTTCATTATGTATTACAACATTAGAGGAGGAAGAGTAAGAACACATAAAAACCTGATTCCCGATTGCATTACTTTGCAAATATTCAATATTCTTGTCAGGATTTGAGCCTGTGTCCTGGTGTCTTGCTTTGTGTATCCTTGCTTGCTGAGCTGGTTGAATAGTTGTCTACTGCACTATTTTGTTGAACCTATTCATGAGGCTCATCTGTTTCTACTGATTAGAACCCAACCTGAGTTAATCCTGATTGGACTGCCTATATATATGTGACCCTGACACTTTCTGCTTGTGTTAGTATTGTGTTTAGGCATCTGAATACAGGCAGTACACCCAGGACATCTCCTTTCTGGTGATCTTCTCTAGTTCTTTGGAACTCCCCTCTGCTGGCTGCAAGCTCACTGTAGCTTTACTACAGCTCGTGATTCATTGGACTTCTACCTAGTCTTAATGTATCTGCTCCCGGACTACTACCTCAGCCCCCCCATGGGCTATCCATGTGCTGTCTCCAGCCTTCCCCAACTACTGGACTCCTGCTCCCGTACCACTAGTATTGTGACAATCCTCTAGTGAATGAGATGAGCAAGCTAAGTAATTAAAAACTTTATCTTTATTCTCAGGAGCTACAACAATTATGCAGCTACTGGCAGTGCCACCAAAACCATAAGTAATGTTGCTGTTGCCATAAACATTGTAATTATTAGTACTAGCACATGTATTTCCTCCTTCCCCTCCTTTAGCCTACCCTTTTTTTCTCAGTGATTTTACTGCACACTGTCTAATTATAGTGATCTGCATCAATTCAGATACTGTGTGTTTTTTTTTTTGTTTCTTTTTTTTTTTTTTTTTTTTTTTTTTTGTACAAAACAAACAATTTCAAGAAAAATAGCAAAGCACTAAAAGGGTGACCTGGCCAGTTATTAGACTAGAACACACTACATTTTTCAGCTTGTTTTATTTTATTGTTTTGCCTTTATAAATGGCAGTTAGCCGGTCAAGTTACAGCGGTTACAACCAACAACTCAAACACCTTTTTATGAAAATAAAGGCAAATAAAGATCTAATAGTAAGAGGTTTCACAAATCCTATAAAGGGCTACTATATGCATCATGATCTGCATATAGTAGAATATGAAGATTTCATTACTTTATCTGAAATAAGCCAAGACTACTAGACAATAATTCCAGGTTGTAGAGTTGACAGTAAAAATGTTATTCACTTTGCAGGTTTCAACATGACATTTCTAGATTGTGGAATATGTTAGTGTACTTTTAAAACATTAATAATGGCCAAACATATTAAATATATATGATCATTAACAAAACTATGCCTCATCCAAGGAAATAGTGACTGTATAATAGACTAGATCTATGTTTCCAATAGCTTTTCAGCAGTATCCAAGAGCCAGAGATATAATGAAATGTTATGAAATGTTTATACAAAACACTCTCGCAAGTGAAGGCAGATGAATGATTATTTTGAAGTGAGGTTATAGAAAAAAAACAGGTTTAATGGTAGA
Organism: Leptodactylus fuscus; assembly: GCF_031893055.1. NCBI lineage: Eukaryota > Metazoa > Chordata > Amphibia > Anura > Leptodactylidae > Leptodactylus > Leptodactylus fuscus. The sequence goes on from NC_134269.1 coordinate 116,918,840, forward strand.
AAAAGAAAAACATTACCAAAGAGGCTCTCAAAAGAGGTAGAGAAAATTTGGCTCATGTCCCAAAAATAGGGGTTCTTAAGCCAGATTTCTGGCAACCAGCTATATAGCTAAGATGTCATTTTACAATCTCCGTCACTTTTATGGAGAATTAGCATAATTATGCACATGACATCTAGTCAACTCTAAAAAAAAAAACTGAAACGTTTATGCCCTAAACATCAGGCTCCAAGACCGTGCTTAACTCATTACTGTCACTAATATTTCCAAAAACTAGTCTTCACACAAGGTCTGGACTTGGTAAATTAGATCATAGGTTTTCTTACATTCTTGAAAGGAGCATAGTAACATGCATAAATGTAATTAAAGGGGCTCTATCATTGGGAAAAGTCATTTTTAGCTAAGCACATCCTTGCATAGCCTTTAGAAAGGCTATGTCACACCTACCTTTTTATGTAAATTGCCTCAGTAGTTTTTGAATAAGTTTGTTTTTATTCAAATGCTAATTAGCCTTCTCTGTGCACTCCGGAAGTGTCTCTGTGCACCCTCTATTCTCTATGTGTATGACAGCAGAGAGGCTGCTGTGTTGATAACTCATCTCTCTGCTCTCATAGCAGACAGGCACATCCGGGGTGCATGAAGAAGGCTAATTAACATATGGATAAAAACAGACTTATTCAAAAACTACTGTGGCGATTTACATACAAAAGGTAGGTGTGAAATAGCCTTTCTAAAGGCTATGCAAGGATGTGCTTAGTTAAAAATTACTTTTCCCAATGATAGAGCCCCTTTAAAGTATAAGGTTATAAGCTGCAGTGCAATATAATAATTGATTATTCGCAGAGACAACAATGAGCGCTGGCTCTGCCGGAGGAGGCGGAGTCTAAGGTCGGACCTGAATGGAGACTGGTGTGGAGCGATCTTAGACTCCGCCTCCTCCAGCAGAGCCAGCGCCGATTGGTCGAGTTCCGTACTCTGGCCAATCAGCACTGGCCAATGCATTTCTAAGGGGAAAAGTTAGCTTGCGAAAATCGCAAACTGACAGGGATTTCCATGAAATAAAGTGACTTTTATGCCCCCAGACATGCTTCCCCTGCTGTCCCAGTGTCATTCCAGGGTGTTGGTATCATTTCCTGGGGTGTCATAGTGGACTTGGTGACCCTCCAGACACGAATTTGGGTTTCCCCCTTAACGAGTTTATGTTCCCCATAGACTATAATGGGGTTCGAAACCCATTCGAACACTCGAACAGTGAGCGGCTGTTCGAATCGAATTTCGAACCTCGAACATTTTAGTGTTCGCTCATCTCTACATAGGACATATTTCTTATACACTATAAATGCCCACAGCCACCTGTTCATTTTATTACTCACAAGGATTCCATTTATTCAAATTTGCAGCTTTCACCCTTCATTTATTGTGACATATATGTGTTTCTAAATCTGAAAATTCCAAAAACTCCTACACAAGAGAACATACGCTCTGCTTTTATAAATGAATACTTTGAGAGCAGCAGAATAAAAAATTTACTATAATAAGATACACAATGCATTCTTTCCTCACAAGCAATTATTTGGCATAGTGAAATCTTCATTTTCAGAAAGGATCTTTTGTTAAACTGAGGATATCCATTTTCAATAGAATAACAAGTTTAGAATAAAGGGCAGCAGAAAATGGAAAGCTATAATAATGCTTTGAATCCATTGTGTATAATAGCACTTTTCAAGCTAATGGGTGTATTAAACCATTATGATAATTAAATATTCATTGAGAGAGTCTTATTTAATTTATACAACATCTTAACTAAACTTTTAAAACTTCTACGTGATTGGGGCTTAAAAGACAATAGAAATAACTTTAGGTATTAAAAAATATCTTGTGAATTCATGTGCTACATTTTTTTTGCCATATTTGCACATAAAATGGGTTTGGATACACTATTAGGGCCCCTTCACACGGCGTAAGCGCGCCGCTCATTTAGACCCGTACACGTGAGCGCTTCAAAACACATCCCATTCACTTCAATGGGAGCGCGCATTTACGCGAGCTCCCATTAAAGTGAATGGGATGTGTTTTGAAGCGCTCGCGTGTACGGGTCTAAATGAGCGGTGCGCTTATGCCGTGTGAAGGGGTCCTTAGGCTATGGCCCCACGTTGCAGAAAAGCTGCAATTTTGATTGCAGATTTTGCTGTGTTTTTTGAGCCAAATCCAAAGGTGGTTTCAACAGGAATGGAAATCTATAGGAACAAAAAAAAAAAAAAAGCAGCTTTTCTGGTAAGGCCCCACGTTGTGGAAATACAGCTTTTTTTGTTGCAGATTTTGCTATGGTTTTATCAGCCAAAGCCAAGAGTGGATTGAACAGAAGGTAGAAGTATAAATATTTTCTATATGAAGAGTCAGATGGAAGAACAATCAAGGTCCTAAAATTTGTCAAATTGAGATGATGGCGTCCCGTAGTGTATGGTGCTTGAACCTATAGGCTGCCAGTTAAAAGTTGGAAAAGCAAAGTCAATGTTTATATTAGGCTTGCAAAGATAGCGTAAGATGGAAAAGTGATCAGAGTCCTGCAACACAGAATGAAGGACTAATGAAGTACTGCACTTCCTACAATGGTCCTTGGACAACAAGTCCTGTTGTGGTAAAAAAGAGAGCAGGCCTTAAGGGCCCCTTCACACGGCGTAAGCGCGCCGTTCATTTAGACACGTATACATGTGTCTGAGCGTGGCGCTTCAAAACAGAGCCCATTGATTTCAATGGGAAGCTCACGCATATGCCGATATACGTGCACTTCCCATTGAAATTAATGGGCTCTGTTTTGAAGCGCTGCGCTGAGACACGTGTATACATGCCTAAGTGTGCGGCATGCTTATGCGATGTGAAGGGGCCCTAAGAAAACTACAAGAGGAAGAAAGTCAGCTGCTTGCACAGGCACAAGCTTGGGGCAAAAATACAATTCCCTTTTGCCCATTAGCAAAGCCAAATATGCTGATTTGCAAGTTTTGAAGAAATTCTGTGGTCAGGCTGCACAGGACTTCTTCAGCAAACCTCCCTCTGGTGACAAGGTTAAGGAGAGCAGTTCTGAGGATGAAGCCTAGAAACTCTAAAATCAACATTTTTGAATGTTTTGTGACAATATATAAAAGTTTCAGCAAGAAATTTTGATAAGAAGTAGAGTTATAAGTCTCCAATTATTAAAACTCAGTTTACTTAAAATTTATGTTTTTTGGACCTTGATCGTTCTACCATCTGACTCTTCATATATTTCCCATTCCTTTTGTAGCCATTCTGGCACAAAAAAAAACGCAGTAAAATCTGCAACACCACAAGCTGCGTTTACGCAATGTTGGGCCTTAGCCGAGTTTGTTTTTGCTATTTTTGATGCAGATTATGCTGCATTTTTTTTAGTTCTTTCTGCTGAATCCATTTCTTGCTCTGACTCACAAAAGTAAAAATATGCAACAAAAAGCAAGAACTCCTCAATTTGTGTTTTCAGCCTTAGGCTTTTTTCACACTGCTATTGTGATGTCTGTTTTTCTTATCCATCTGTAACGATGCTAGTTATCAGATTTGGAGTCCAAATGGTGGGGCAAATGGTACAATACTTAAATAGTAATAAATGGAGGAAAGGTACCTCAGAGGTAGAAGAAACCGTGGTCAGACGTTTGCCGAGATCGGTACACAGGAGGAGCAGATCAACCGTAGTCAGACGTTAGCAAGGTTCGGTACATAGGAGGAGCAGATCAACCGTAGTCAGACGTTAGCAAGGTTTGGTACACAGGAGGAGCAGGTCAATCGTAGTCAGGCGTTAGCAAAAGTTCTGTACACAGGAGCAACAAGGTAGTGGTGAGGTTCAGGGCAACAGGAAGCAGACAGCCAGAATAATCAGGCACAGGATGGAGTGAGCTGTGAGTTTATATAGGACGGGCTAAACTGTGATTGGCCACAGAACAGGTGATCTTAATAACCAATTACTCCAACAGAAAAGACCAGACAAGGTAAAGCACAAAACAAAACAGGATTCCAAATAGTACAATGGTTAAGACTGCAGAACATAGCCAGGAAGTCATGGGTTCAAGACCCAGTGAATTCAGTCCGTGACACCATCAGATGAACATAAGAATGGACATTAAAACTAATAGATTGACTCATACAAAAGGCTTAGAAGGAAAAGACATCAGAATTGACGTCCAAGAAGTTAGTGAGAAAATAGTGTTGTACTCAAATGTACTTTGCACACCTTACATATTCAATGTTCACTACCTGCTGCAGATTAAACAGGCAAAAAATTATTTTTCAAAAAAGGTCTGTTAGTGCTATTAATAGGTTAATACATTCAACCAAATACATTTAGCAGTGTTTTGACTGATTTCTGGATTTCTCTGAGAGCTGCTGGCATCTTCTGCATATGTTTACATGTGTATCTTCCTGTTCTGTTTTCCTACAACTACCATGATGCATTGTGCTTCACTCAGAGCTGACTCACATTACCTCCCTCTGTCACTCCTTCACACGCCTTCCCTGTTTCCCTAACTATCCCGCCCACTACTAGCCCTTCCCAACTAACTCAAGCCACCCCCCACTACACTGTCATACTTACCTGCTTTCCTTGTCCAGATCTTCTAGACATGGGACATCACTTCCATTTTAGGGACTGGCTTCTACTCCTCTTGATGTCTGTCGGCGCCTGCGCAATTGAGCCGGAATGCTGGCATGCACTGTAGCCAGCCAAGAAGGAAGTGTTCCCGTGTCCAGAAGATCCAGAAACCATGTAAGTATGATGGTTTGGGGAGGGGGGGGGGGGTTTACAGAGTAGTATAGGTGACATTCTGTTTCCGGATATAGGGAAATGCAATGTCACTGGAAAATCTGAAAATGTCCCTGGGGTGCTCACATGACCACCACAGTGATCTAGGTAAATATAGATTTTTTTGTAAACTAAGTTAGAAGGTAGGCGGAGGAGAGTGTTTAACTTAGAGTACAAATATAATTTTATCCCAGGCAACCCCCTTAGTTTCTGGAAAATTCTTTGATACAATACCTAGGATATCCCATTTAACAGTGTAATTTATGTGAGCATAAACTGTTGTTCGGGAACACTGTAAGCCACAGAAGTAAAAGACAGCTATTTGGTTTCTAGAATGAAGATTTACATTGCTTGGGTTTTGGACAACTTGCCACTTTTGCAGATCTCGTGAAGTGGCAGTAAAGTGGAACCCCCCCCAGACTTGACCACATTTTGAAAACTATACCCATTAAGCAGTTTTTCAAGGGTTGTACTGTATTTATACCCCTTAAGTGCTCCATTCACTTCCATGGAAGTTCCAAGAACATCAGAGCAAGTTTGCATGATGAGAGTTGTAGTTTTACAACAGCTGGAGTGCCGAAGGTTGCCTACCCCTGGTCTAGTATCATCACTGGGTAGTAAGGAATACCCCCCTCTTACAGTACAGGGCTATGGACTGCTTTCTAGCAGTATATAAAACATGAAAGGTCCTCTTTAATTCATCTGATCTTAATTAGGATACAAATATTGTGCAGTCCATTGTTTTTGCATCACTATGTAGTGTAAATGGAGGAAAGCATAGTGTGGGAGTAGTGTACTATCTGGGTCTAGTATTGACGTATTATTGGTATAAGAGGTCTGTGTATTATGTGTTTTGTTTAGCAATTGTCAGTACAGTGATAATTCTCACTAGTATAGCAGTATACATATTATGGTTTCACTATATATATATATATATATATATATATATATATATATATATATATATATATATATAGTGTGTGTGTGTGTGTTTTCAAATTATTTTTGTATTCTCCTGATCTTTTAAGACTATATCAGTGCCACTGGAAGTGCAGCATTCACAAGAGAAGTAAGAGACTATGACAGCATTGTTAGTATGTGTTAGGATTGTGCAGGAACTGCGGCCATGACATGGGCGTCGCCGCCTGTTCCTATGCACAGTCCAGGGTTGCAGGGGTTAATCTGCCTTGCAGCAGCTGGGCGTGGTCGGCTGGGTGATCGACTTAGGAGTCGACCAATAGACGCTCGGATTGGGCAGCTGGGCTATTTGCTGGTGACCGCCCCTTGCCTATATAAGGGGGCTGGTCTGGACGCCCAGTGCTCTATGATCTCATTCAAAACCTGAATTGTTGTGTGTTGTGTGTTGTGTGTTGTGTGTTGTGTGTTGTGTGTTGTGTGTTGTGTGTTGTGTGTTGTGTGTTGTGTGTTGTGTGTTGTGTGTTGTGTGTTGTGTGTTGTGTGTTGTGTGTGTGTTCCTGCCTGAAATATTCTTAGAATTGCCCTAGTTAGCAAAAGACCCCTGAGCTAGCAATGCCACTGGTAGTCAGGCAGCATGCTGCCTTGTATGTGTGGTAAAAGTCTGTAGGGTCAGCTAGCAAAATCTTCCCAGACAGGGTGACTGGGAGTGGGCTTGGCAGTAGTTGCCTGGGTGGTTGGGTGGAACTACCACACACAGGGTTTACTTGGTCTCTGGCTAGTCCTGGAGTTCAGGCTAGCCAGTTTGTTTATTTGTGCGGCTGCTCTGACTGCACAGGGCTCTGTGAATTGCAACAGAGCACACCTGGTCATTTAATTTAGCTGCAGTGACAGGAACTGTTAGCCTTTGTTCACACCAGGTTGGTTAGTAGTCAGTGGCCCAGAGGGCTCCGTGGGGTTTTCATTTAAGTTTTTTTTAATAAACCCTGCTGACCATAACAGTATGTCAACATTTGGGGCCCCGCTTTTAATTTTGCCCAGGTCCACACTATGTCTTAAACTGGCCATGTCTATATAGGTATAATAAAGGCAGAAGGTCCACAGAGGAAAAGTCTATGGACTTTCTGTGAAAAACAGTGGGGAAATGAACGCAATGCATTCAAATGCACATTTCCAGGCAAAAAGATTAGGGTTTTTTTGTTTGCTTTATATTTAATTATGAAACATAGCATAACAACTAGAGATCAGACCTTTCACAGTGGCATAAGCTGGACATAACATATCAAAATTGCATATATCTGGAAAAATGTAAAATTTGGTTTTTGACCCTCCTCTGCATGTTAATTTTTGGAAAGCATCTCTGGGGTTAAAATGATCTTTTTTGAGGGGTATATTTTGCCTTCCAAAAGCCTAAAGACTCCTCCCCTTCTGTACCCTGTCGGGTGCTTATACATCAGTTTATGGTCACATATGGGGCATTTCTGTGGTGTGGAGAAATTGTGTAACAAATAATGTGTGTGTGTATTTTTTTTCTTTAATCTCTTGCGAAAATTAAAAATTTGGAGCTAAAGCAACATTTTATTGCTCAGGGTTTAAAAGTTCCTAATATATAGGCCTTTAAAATCCCTTTCAGAACAGGAGTGATACCTAAAAAAATATATATATTTTGGGGGAAACTTTCTTGTAAATTTGAAATATTGCTGTTAGACTTGTAAATCTTCCAAACACCCAAAAAATTAAACATTTAAAAGATGATGCCACAATAAATCTCATGTGACATATTTATTACCTAACTTAGGCGGTGGAACAACCTGTCTAAAAAGCAGAGCACTTCAAATATTGAAAAATGCAAATTTTTCAAATTTTCATAAAATTTCCTATTTTTCATAAATAAACACAAAAATTATTAACCAAAATTTACCACTAACATGAAGAGTTTCATGAAAAAACTATATAATAAAATAAGTCTAAACATTCCAAAGTTATAACCAGATAAAGTAACACATGTTGAATTTGAAAACTGGCCTGGTCCTGATATGCTGGATGGTAATTTTAATGTAAAATATGCATGATTCTGATACAAGGCTCTATTTAAAGATGTCCTGAGCACAGTGACAAAACAAAGTCATGTACAATAATCAGCTGCAATTTAGAATTAGCTGAGAACTGCTGTGGAATAGCAAATGTTATATATCCAGCCAGGATATGCCCAGAATGGTTCTAATTAATTTTTCTTATCTTACAGATAAAGCAGATGCATTGTATAATCTCTTAGATTAGCAGATTTCTTGCTAGTAAAACAATAGGTATTCTTGTACCACCTAGTGTTAGTAAGTCTGACAGTCCATTTCCCACTGCTTGCATCTTGATTTCCTGCTGTAAAAGTAACATGAATTGGTCTCTGGAAAAATTAAAGATCTTCTTTCTCTTAAACACTTGCTCATAAAGAAATGTTTAATACTTTTTAAAACAGTTTGATACCTGCCCCCTAATTATAATACCTTTTTCTATATTATAGTATTTAATGGATATTAAACAACAAAGTATAAAACATTCTAATGACTTAAAGGGGTTTCACAACGTACAATTTATGCAAGCATGCAGATAAACCATCAGCACTGTACCTGTGACTTCACCCACCGCCTATGTGCCCTCTCTTTCAATAGCACCAATATATATTCAGTGGCTAGAGTGAGCAGTCTAGAGTGAGCAGTCAGCATGTGACTAGTGAACATGACTTATTAACTGGCCATTTACCCTAAGGTGGAGAGGAAGGAAAGGAAGGGGCACATCCTGTGCATGGCAGCACATGGTTGTCATCTGTGTACCACCTGTACACTAGCTGTGCTTCCACAGTCCCATTCATTCAATTAATAGGAGCCACTGAACCACAATTGCAAAATCAGACACGAATAGGACCAGCTCTCTATTTTGCAGCCTGTGTAATTCACAGCCATGTGCACTAACCCACAGAAATAAATGAGAATGGGGCTTAACAGAGATTATTCATGTACTACACATGCCCCCTCTGTTAGGACACACATGCATGGTTATGTAGCCCTGATATAATAAGCAGCTATATGGAAGACAAACTGAGCATGCTTGTCCTGGATGAACATAGACTACAGGTCGTATCCATTGGCAACAATGCTCAAACATGGTAGTGAAAGGGGGATTTCATTGGGCTTTCTATAGTAACATATACAATTTTGCTTCCAATAGAGGACAGTGATATTGTGCAAAGTACTTTTATATGAAATATGATTACTGTTGTGGGAATACCCCTTTAAGCACAACCTAAAAAACATTGTCTGTTAGTTACATCAGAAATTTGGAAAAATATTACATTTTTATCTATAGACATTAAGGCTTGGGCCCCACAGACCGTAAATGCCACGATTTGCCCGCGAAGGAAATGCTACGGGAAAAATCGCGTTTTACAGTATCTGCAAAGTAGATGGGATTCATACGAATCCCATGCCCACTTGGCGGCTTTCTAGCGGTATATAAAACCGCATGTGCCTAAGGACATGAAAGGTTCTCTTCAAACACCCACCTTCTGCTATAATAGTACACTGGATGTTGGGAAGTATATTGCAAAATTTATTAATGACAAATGCTGCCAGGAAACCAAAATTTGCTTGAAACATAAGACTGTGTTGTCAAAGAAAATATTCTGCCAGATTATTTTAGATCACACTTGGAGAACCAATTGTCATATGTAATGCAAACATGGGTGTTGCACTCTTTTCTAACATAAATATATATATGTTGAAAGTTGAAGATTTGCCATCTTCACGTATGGCTCTGCATCCAGTTTGTATGCTGTACTGCTTCTGCATTTTTTTTTTACTAATTTTGTTTTACTACACTATATATATATATATATATATATATATATATATATATATATATATATATATTGTAAGCCAATGGCTGGCCAGGTAATGGAGGGGGTGTACATCTCACCCAGACTACTCAGGTGGGTGAGATGAGAAAACTCCAGGAATGTTTGTTCTCAGCAGACAACTTTTGTCTGCTGAGCATTTTGGTAAATGCTCAGTACTGGGCTGGATTTTTGGGAATGACAGGTAGGATTGGTAGTGGGACCTGTCATTCCACCCCCCTCCAGGCCACACTTTGGGGATGATCTGACAGCGACTCAGCTGCAGAGAGTCTCCTCGTCAAGGAGGCTTAAGAAGTTGCTCCAGCAGCAACACTTTGGCAGAGTTTGGCTGGAGAGCTGACAGAGAGGACATATTTTTGGGGCTGTGTCCTGAATGATTCTACTTGCTTTTTTTGGATTTCTGTTATTCTAGGTGAGGTAACCTATTCTATGTTTAGTTAGAGCCTAGTCGGGCAGGTATTTATTTTGGTATTGTTTCCTTTTGTCGCTGCACTACCTTTTTGAGTGAAAATAAACTCTACCTTTGTTTTGGACTAAAAGAATCTGGACTTGTGTCTATGCCACTCCACTGAAGGCATCACATAGTAACCTGAAATGGTCTTCCAACAGTCTTTAAGGAGTTCCCAGAGATGCTTAGCACTTGTTGGCCCTTTTGCCTTCACTCTGCGGTCCAGCTCACCCCAAACCATCTCGATTGGGTTCAGGTCTGGTGACTGGAGGCCAGGTCATCTGGCGTAGCACCCCATCACTCTCCTTCTTGGTCAAATAGCCCTTACACAGCTTGGAGGTGTGTTTGGGGTCATTGTCCTGTTGAAAAATAAATGGTCCAACTAAACACAAACCGGATGGAATAGCATGCCGCTGCAAAATGCTGTGGTAGCCATGCTGGTTTAGTATGACTTCAATTTTGAATAAATCCCCAACAGTGTCACAGCAAAGCACCATCACACCTCCTCCTCCATGCTTCACGGTGGGAACCAGGCATGTAGAGTTCATCCGTTCACCTTTTCTACTTCGCAGAAAGACACGCTGGTTGGAACCAAAGAGCTCAAATTTGGACTCATCAGACCAAAGCACAGATTTCACTGGTCTAATGTCCATTCCTTGTGTTCTTTAGCTTAAACAAGTCTCTTCTGCTTGTTGCCTGTCCTTAGCAGTGGTTTTCTAGCAGCTATTTTACCATGAAGGCCTGCTGCACAAAGCCTCCTATTAACAATTGTTGTAGAGATGTGTCTGCTGCTAGAACTCTGTGTGGCATTGACCTGGTCTCTAATCTGAGCTGCTGTTAACCTGCGATTTCTGAGGCTGGTGACTCAGATGAACTTATCCTCCGCAGCAGAGGTGACTCTTGGTCTTCCTTTCCTGGGGCGGTCCTCATGTGAGCCAGTTTCTTTGTAGTGCTTGATGGTTTTTGAAACTGTTTTTGAAGTTTTCCCAATTTTTCAGACTGACTGACCTTCATTTCTGAAAGTAATGATGGCCACTCATTTTTCTTTACTTAGCTGCTTTTTTCTTGCCATAATACAAATTCTAACAGTCTATTCAGTAGGACTATCAGCTGTGTATCCATCTGACTTCTGCACAATACAACTGATGGGCCCAACCCCATTTATAAGGCAAGAAATCCCACTTATTAAACCTGACAGGGCACACCTGTGAAGTGAAAACCATTTCAGGTGACTACCTCTTGAAGCTCATCAAGAGAATGCCAAGAGTATGCAAAGCAGTAATCAAAGTAAAAGGTGGCTACTTTGAAGAACCTAAAATATAAGACATAGTTTCAGTTGTTTCACACTTTTTTGTTAAAGGGCTATTCCCACCTCACATACTCATCAGTCTTTACTGCTGTAAAATCTTCTTTCTTCCTGGTTTATTGCATCATTTGGTGGGCGGAGTTTCACATGCAACCTGCTGTTTAGCTCCGCCCCCAAATCCATGTGTAGCTCCACCCACATTGGACTATGAAGTACAGGCAGCAGCAACTCCATTCTGTGTTACATACAGAGACTGCCTGTATCTGCCATAATGAACACAATTGAATTAGCTAACCTGATAACTGGGAGAACAGAAGAAATGAAAGCAGCTCCTCTCCTCTATCTGCTAACAGGAAGCTAGGTCAGATGGTATAGACACAGGAATAGCTAGATACACAGGCTCACTCCCTGCACTTAGCCCCTCCTCCCTCCCCCCTGAGAGCAGGCAGATACATCACTTGACTCATGAGCAGCTAAGTCAGGGCTGTGGCCACAAATTATTGAATAAAGTAAGATAGTGGACAAAAAGCAGTTTTGCTGAAGCAATGTATTTAGGAAAAGTCTTACATCCACATTAACAAGCAGTATAGATAGGATCCTTGTGATGGGACAACCCCTTTAAGTATATAATTCCATGTGTGTTAATTCATAGTTTTGATGCCTTCAGTGTGAATCTACAATTTTCATAGTCATGAAAATACAGAAAACTCTTTGAATGAGAAGGTGTGTCCAAACTTTTGGTCTCTCTCATATATATATATTATAAAATATATAGGTTTAATCTAATGGAAGCAAGTCTATCTCCACGCAAGTGGTATATTACAATAAATAAAGAGTGACACCTACTGGATTTGTAAAATATGACATTATTTCTATTAAACTGATCATAAAGAGAATTCACTGAGGTTTGCATTACCATAATGGCTACCAAATTTATCATATGTTGAACAATGTTTGAAAGGTTTGGAGCATCCTTATAGCTAACATTTTCATCCTGAGATTTTACTCCACTTTCTATGCCACCCTCTACTTCCTGTGACTTTTAAAAAAGCCGTTTTTGATAAATCGATGTACTATACATCAGCCTTACAGGATAACCATGCCAACTTTCCCAATGACTTTCCAAAAAGGAAGCAAGTGGCATAAAATTGTATAATGTTGGAACAAATAGGCCCAAAAATTGCAAAACTCTATTCTGTGACATCTTAATGCAAGAATTATGAAGTGAAGAACTCGATAATTCATCCCACCACACTATTTTATATAAAAAAACAACCTAGATTTATATTACAATAAACAATGTAAGGCATGTGGTGCTAGAATAACAGATTCTCCAAAATTAGCCAATGCAGGAAGGACCCTGCACCGACTTGACTTAGAACATGTTTACATCTGCATCTTACGTTTCCATCAAGAGTTCAGTTTCTGTAAATATTAACAGGAAGAATAGCACAGCGGAAACATTGGCAGAACCCCGATGGACTCCATTATGAGTCAATAGTGTTCATGGGGCATGAATTAGATCCATATTATCTGGCACATTGATATGGCTTCCCTTACAAATAGCACTCATAACACAGATGTGAACAAAGCCTTATTATTAAAAGTGATGCAATTCCTATTGGATGTTCAGCTTTGCCATATATCAATGACGAATATCAACTGATTCAGTAACTGGCAGAAGCTTCAGAGAAATAGAATTAACCTCAAGTCTCAAAATGTCACTAGTATTTTCTCTTATCTCTTATGCTAGTCTTTTCTTCTACAGCTTTTGAACCCAATCATGCTTCTTTGGCAAGTCTAGAGACCATGAGCTCTGTGAAGAAGCTTTTTAATCTAAAGGTTTCATTTTGTGCCATACTTCATCCCCTCTACACCACAATGTGCATATAAAATTATAGGTTAATATAAAGACGCACTTGTGTTTTACATGACAAATGAAGAGTAATAAAAATCCACATATTGCTTTTAACATAAAACATTAGCTTGACCAATAGCTCCATAAATGAATGCCATTATATATTGATGATGATCTTATATTTATATTAAAAAGTTAATGAAAACTGCAGAGAGAATTTTCATAATTTCTACAAAGCAGGGACATTAGAAGAGCGCTGCAAAATACAAAGGACATGAGTCCACCACTAAAGTGTCTTACAAAGACTAATCGATTGTAAAAGTCCTAAACACACACAAAAATAAGTGATATAACTTCAGTGAAGACAAGCTCTGCGACATCCATTATATTTTAGTTTAGAAAATTGTGCACATAATGAAAGCTCATATTACTAATTCATGGTCTACAGGTACATGCATAATTGAGAAATATCACTCTTGCATATCTGTGCTCACAGTATGAGGCAGGGAAAAAGCTTGAGCTAGCTATTTCACAAAAAAGGGAAAATGAATATTTCTTCTCTAAACCTCTCCAATCTCAACAATGTCACTTGCAGTTCCAGGCTTTTATAAACAATGGTGAAGATGAAAAACCAAGGGCTTCTATGTAGATGCATATCGGCTGCCATTTGACCTAACATCGCTTTGACAAATTGCGATGGCTAGAGGACACCAGCAACAAGGAATAATGAGATACCATCCCCAAAGATTGTGCTTGCTTGGAATATATATTAAAAGATAATAAAGCCTTCCAGAAATACATTTGAAATTGTAACTAGCCAGGAAGATCATGCATTTTACAAGAATGAAGCCTATACATATATCTAGCCTTACAAGATATTCTACTGCATCTACTACTACTATGGCCGCTAGTTGCTTATTCAATACTATGGAAGAAAAGCTTACATTTTTAGCACTTCCTAATACATGCTATAAAGATGGCGAATAAAAAGAGTGTCAAATATGAAATGTGAGTAGCTCTCTTTTCTTGTATTTGTCTTTTTTCATGTTGCTCTCTTTTTTTCTGTATTTATTGTTTTAAATAATAACTATGATCCCATCACTGCACACAATGGATTGAGCGTGACAAGTGAAAAGTGTAAAAAAATAGTGAAATTCACATGCAATGATCCATTCTTCAAATATAGAGTAACAGAAAAACCTTACAACTAAAGTAATCAAAAACCTAATCAAATGTAAGGAAACTAAGAAAATTTTGTTTGAGCTGCATAAAATTTAAAAACCAAATCTTTAACCACTTCCCGCCGGAGGAATTTTTCGATTTTAATTTTTAATCCGAGATCCCAGTGAGTGGAAAATTTGTCTTCCGAAATCCAAACAGATTTATGCTTCGTTCACACTTGCGCCTGTACATTCCGTCGGGTTTCCGTCTTCAGCCCTGGCGAAACTGGACAGGGGACAGAAACCTGGCAGTCAGTTTTAAAACCCATTCATTTGAATGGGTTTGTAAAGGTGACCACGGGTGTCCGGACACAAAGTCCTGCATGTCCTACTTTGTGTCCGACTAAAGTACTGCAGTTTGAACAGTCTCTGCTAAGGGTGTAACTATCGAGGTAGCTGCTACCACTGTGGATTTTTATTTTTTTTTAATAGGAGGCTATCTGTGGACACTACTGTGAGCAGGAGCTGGGATCAGTAAGTAAGGCCGCGGGTCTGCAAACCCCACAAACACTATCATTATACTCGGGAGGGGGGGTGGGGTCTTTTCATTCTGCTGAATCTGAGTGGCGGTCCTGCCGGCGGTCAGAACGCACACCGTCCTTTATAATAGCGGATTTTACCGCTTCCTTTTGTGAGGAATGTTATTTGATCCCTGATGAATCTCCTATGTAGAGGAAACGCGTAGGGTCTTTCCTAAGCTAGTGGTGGTCTTGCTTTTCCTGGTACTGCCTCTGAAAACACCTGGCCTTGGAGACCATTTCCCTCTCTGTTGGCGTGGCATTAGGCCAGTAACCTCAGAGGGGGGGGGGGGGGGGTATTGGATCCTAGAGCCTCCGATAGGTGTTTATGTGACAAGCAGTATTTGGGGCAAGCCACTTATTGATTGTTAGGGAGTGAGGGTTTTCCCAAGTGGAGTGAATCAATTTACCCTATCCCTTTTATTTATCTCACAAATCAGATACACTGAGCACGGTGTGTAATATTCATGCTCTATACTTTTAATGAGCTCAATAAAAGTTATATTTTAGTTGTTCTATGAGCGGATGGTGTCCTCCGCTTTTCATTGAATTCTTTTATATAGAGCACACATTTTCTCCCTGTGAAATATTGTCTATGAAAAATGGTCCATCAAAAAAAACGGACATGTGAATATACCCATAGGCACTCATGCTTTTAGAAATGGCCGTGTGACAGCTATTTTTCACTACCATGTGAATGAGGCTTAAGCGTTAGTGGTGTTTCCAGTAGTTGGCCCCCACTGTTTGGAAAGCAATGGGAAAAGCGATGGCACATCCTAGCCATATGCCATCATTACTGTAGGGAAACCCGTCACAGATGAGTAATGGCATGGCTGCTTTTCTCCTCTGTGTCAGTGTCAATCTAGTTTTAATCTGAACAGTCATTTGAGACAGACTGGTTACTATGGATACTCTGCCTCAGAGCTAAGGATTTGGTGCAATAAATACTCAGATGAGAGAAGGAAAGAGAATTTGAAGGACTCAGTTTACATTTTCTTTTTTGCTGAATCTGTTTTTTTGTAAAATAATTGAACCAATAGAAGAATTCATTATCCAAGAACTGTATAGCATTGTGACAACAATCTATATACAGTGATATATAACGACTTTTTATCTCCTTATATGATCCCTGTCGATACAGAATATCACATAGAAAAGAATTAAGTCGCATTATAGTAATATATATCGCTGCTATCGATGGTAGGCAGACATAAGTGTCATGTTGCTGGAAAGAGCTAGTTTTATTTTTGCAGCATAAGGCACATCTGCAACAAAGTTCACAGTAGATATGAATTTTAATTTAATTGCATAATTATTTACTTAAGTAAACTCAGTGTGATGGTTCCAATTAGCGCTGCATGCTAACAATGCCAATGCTTATTTTCTTTAATAAAGCCTCAGTTACAACTTCCCCAGTTAATTACTTTAAATAAATAAAAGCTCGCCGGTGCTCTTTGTATCTGGTCTATTAAGAATTTAATTTATTTGTAGAATTTCAAAGTAAACAAAGGAAAAATTTAATCTCAATCCGGAGCCTTGACAGGAAACCCAGGGTTTTTAGGCAGGATGTGCAAGTATGCGGATCTAGTGAAGGTACATTGACAGTATGTTTCCTAAGGGCAAAGGTTCTCAACCTTTCATATTGTGTTATCTAGATACACCTTTGAGTTATAGTTTTGACTTTTAGCTTCAACCATCAACATTTTAAGGCCGTATTCGCATGTCAGTGTTTCGGTCAGTGATTTGCATCATTTGAACTGAACCCAATAATGAAGACTACATAGAGATAAGGCGTAATAGAAATACTGTATATGTACCCGTTCTGTATTTTCAACTCACTCCTGGTTTTGGCACACAATATCTGACTAAAACAGTGTGAATAAAGCACAGACACACAAAAACTTGATATTTCAAGTATGTCGAAAATGACAGTTTGAAATTTGACACGCTGGTATTATATGTTTCATACTGACATTGTTAGTGGTATAAGATATGTCTGCTGTATTGTTGATGCCATATAGCATCTTATCACTGAAAAATAAGCCACATTTACTTAATATTAGATCATGTAGTGGTTCACAGGTTAGTGCAGACAGAACTATGTGGTATATGGTGGAGATGAAAACATCCACTCACACACCTACAATCCATGAGTGGGGTGGATGCCTAGTATTGTAAATGCACACAGATGAGACCTATACAAGGTTCCAGTCACATGATAATGTGAGATGTACAATATTGGGTTAGGGAGCATTCACACGATGTAACGCTCCGCTCATTCTGAACGTAAAATTCGTTCAGAATGAGCGCGTAGGAAGCAGCTCCCATTGATTTGAATGGGTGATGGCGTGATGGCATACACGTGCTACCCATTCAAATCAGTGGGAGGCTTTTTTTTTCCCTATCGTTTTCAATGTATTAAACACATAGATCAGACACACTGTGCAGCAGTTATATCTGTATAGCCATACTAGTACCAGGAGCCTGTTTTCACTCAAATAACAGATTGTACACCACACATTATCATGTGATTGGCACTTTATATAAACCTTATCTACGTACATATGGATCCACCAGTTTATGGATTATAGGCGTGTGAGTGGATGTTTTATCAGTATTTTGCACCAGTGCCATCTCACCTATATATCATTCGGCCTTTCTGCATCCTGCAGTTAACCATTGCTTCACCTAACATTAGGTAAATGTCAATTCTTTTTCAATGAATGGATGAAATATTGTCGTCAGAATCTTTTTCAGTACACATAATCGTACTCCAATGTTCCTATGGTGTGCTAGGGAAGATTTCCAGTGGCCTGCCTTCTAACCCGATGTATAAATCATGCTTATGATATATGCAGTCTCCACAGTGTCTTCTATAGTTTTGCCAATTTTACCTCTCAGTATATCTATGGTGTGTGGGAGCAAACCAGTAATCAAATGTTCAACAATGATAGTTCCTATGCACATGTCAATCTAAAACCTTAATGTTAATGCTTAACTGCAGCATTATTACATAGAGTAAGGGTCCATTCACACAGAGTTTTATGGCGCTGATTCTGATGCGGAATTGGCGTCAGAATCAGCACGTAAAAAAAGCCTCCCATTGATTTCAATGGGTTCCTTTTTCCGCTCGCGAGTGAGAGAAAAATAAAGTTACGGCCTTCAGAAAGCAAGGAGCCAAAAACGAAAATTTTAAAATGCCTGCAGCGGGAAGGGGTTAAGGGAACATTCACATGGAGTAAACGCGCATTTATTTTTGCAAAATACATGTGTAAAAATAAGACTCCCATTGACTTCAATTATATTTTTTACATGTGTAAAAGTACACCTGTAAAAAGTCATTGAAGTCAATGGGAGTCTTATTTTTACACGTGTATTTTGCAAAAATACACACGTGTTTACTCCGTGTGAAGGCTATCTTAAAAGAATCTGTGAACATCTTCATTCTAGTTCCACTGGAAAAAGAAGCCCAAGATTAATTGGTCATATTAAGGAGTACTTGAAGGAGATACTAACTGTACACTCCTCAAAATTGAAGTTGTCAGGCCAAGAAGGACAGTCTTGGAATTCACAAGATCAATATATATGCTAATGATATGCCAATGATAGAAAAATGGAAACACAATATCCAAAACAATGGCTAATGGTTGTCTGAAGAATGTTATACCATGCTGAATGCACTTCGGCCCACAAACCATCAAGATTGGCTGCTAGTTGCTCCCTTTGCAGATGCCGACCAATAACATCTGTTGTGCTCAAAGGAAGACAAATTCAGTGAAACAGGCCATAGTGGTATACTTAGGTCATACAGGCTTCTCAAAGTAGCACAAATCATACCACTAGTTCCACAAACAAATCAATGTAACATCAAGTTCTTAGTGTACCTGAAATGAAAATTAGAGAGGTCTATCTACTGTACATTATGCCTCCCCACACCATAATTGCAGAAGACCACAAGAGGGACTCATTGCTGAAGAGGACAGACCTCCATTCTAGCTTCCACTAGGATAGCCTTTAAGAACAATAGTGTGAGATCAATGGAACACCTGTAGCTGGATGTGTAGTTTGTAGCCCAATGTCATACAAAGGCTTTCTGATGGTTTGCATCAATATTGTTTTCCATTCTAGGTTTTGGATGTAATGTCCAATTTCCCTTTCATGCAGAGATTCACATCCATACACACGTCTTGCTGTCATTCTAGTTTGTTGTTGCTTTCCCAACCACTGGGACACACAAGGTGAATAGTGCTGATATATCAGACTAAGCATGTAGCAACCTGCCAGAGCAATAAATCAAGGTCTCTCTGACTTTTATGTCCTCCCACAGATTGGAGCTAGGTACTTGAAAATTTCATCATTTACAGATCTTAGTGACATCTGCTACTTCTTCAATTTGCATAACCTTACGGCTTGTCCTTCTTGTTGTCACAATTTTGGCATTGAGGACTGTAATTCTAACACCTACATGCCAAATCACATGTAGTGAAGTCACAGTAGCAAGATCACACCTTGCTTTCTGCTTTTGCAGACCTGGACAGTTTGCAGACACACAGATGTAATATTGAAATTTCAACTTTACTGTAACAGAAGGTGCAAAGTCTAATGGCTACAGTACAAGGTTCCAGACTCAGTGCAGGAACATGGAACAATGGTTACAGTCTCTTCTACTCTTATAGAAGTAAGCCATGTGATTTTTGGTTACGCATTTTATCAAAGCCCACCTCCTTACATAGCTACTTATGTTGGCCCTGCCTTCTGTCAGTTTAAAATTCTCCTTCTTCGCTTGAAATTAATAATGAATTGATCTCCCAAACACAGTATGAAGCAATAGTACACAAATACAGGAATATTTAGGTTATGCTCACATGTAGCAGTTGCTCAGCTTATTTTCTACTGCAGAACTGCATGCAAAAAAAAATCCACAGTGTAATACAGTATTAGCAAATTGGATGAAATTGTACAAAACTTCATCCACAGGCTAGGGAAAATTCTGAGGGGTAAACTGAACTGTTGGGCAGAATTTGAATCCGAGGCATGGAAATTTATATTGCAAGTTTTCATTGCAAATTTCACCTTTTGCAATACATATGGTGAAATCTGCAGAAAACTCACAGCAATTATACTATGAATTATGTATAAAATACAATGATATTTGGTGCACATTTTGCTGTCACAGACTTCATTCCAGGTTTTCCCTTGTGGAAAATCCACAGCATGTTACAACCATGTGGGTATACTGTAACCTTAAGACGACAGCAGAAGTTGGACAATAATTATACTCTAGGGTTCACAGTAGTAGTTTGTTATGCCAAAGCTATGTATTCCATTTGCTGATTCATATTCACAAAAAAAATATAACCTGCATACACAACATTCCCAAAAGAGAAAAGAGCAGCAAAGTTACATATGTCTATCTATATCATAAACTGGGATGGTTTTAAAAAAAAAACCAAACAAATATAAAGTGAATCTAGCCTTAGCTTTTTAAGAAAGCAGGTAAAGAGTAACTTAATTTGGGAAGTTATGTGAAGTTAATGTTTTTGCTAGTGTTATTCTTAAAGGGCACTTGAGTTTTCATTTTAAAAGTATATAAACCTTTTCTACTTCTAATAATCATATTATGCCTGCAACTCATTTTGGATTTTACAGGAAGTCTGCAGGAATGTACAAGGAGCAGTCTCTCCTCCCCCTCCCTATTATAACTAATTTGGTTTGTTTATATGTAATTCTGCCAGGAGTAACTGTACAAGAGCTAAAACAAATTGCTGAGAAAAGCTCTAGTGACCAAGATATTATTATTATTATTATTATTATTATTATTATTATTTATAAAGAATCATTAATTCCATGGTGCTTTACATTTGGGCATTTACATACAGTACAAAAAATATACAAAACAAATACAATACTAACAATAACCAACCGGAATAGAGAGTTTTGCCCGCAAGGGCTTACAATCTATGAGGGGAGAGGCTGTTCAGATGGTGGTGTGGTGGCAGTAGCATTATTGGAGGTTGTAGGCCTTGCTGAACAGGTGAGTCTTTAGGGCCTTCTTGAAACCTGTGATTGTGGAGGTCAGACTTAAGTGTCTTAGTAAGGGGTTCCAGAGTATTGGGGATGTATGGGAGAAATCTTGGAGACGGTTGTGTGAAGAGCGGATAAGAGCAGAGCGGAGTAGGAGGTCTTTGGAGAATCGCAGGTTGCGTGTTGGCAGGTAGTAGGAGATTAGGTCAGAGATATATGGAGGGGACAGGTTGTGGATGGCGTTGTATGTTAGCATTAGTATTTTGAACTTTGTTCTCTGGGCAACGGATAGCCAGTGAAGGAATTGGCAGAGGGGAGTGGCTGATGAAGAATGGGGAGAGAGGTGTATCAAGCAAGCAGCACAGTTTAAGATTAACTGGAGGGGGGAGAGACTATTGGCAGGGTGGCCATGGAGAAGGGTGTTGCAGTAATCTAAGACGGAGATTATGAGGGCATGGACTAGCATCTTTATAGTTTCAGGGGTGAGGAAGGAATGGATTCAGTGGATGTTCTTGAGTTGTAGGCAGCAGGAGGTGTTAAGGGTTTGGGTGTGTGATTTGAAGCATAGGTCAGAGTCCAGCGTTATCCCAAGGCAGTGGACCCATGGGACAGGGGTAAGTATGGTTCAATTAACTTTGATAGATGGGTCAGGTAGAGGGGCCGTGTGAGGTGGGGCAAACATGATGAACTCAGTTTTCTCCATGTTGAGTATGAGAAAGCAGGAGGATTGAAAGGAGGTTACGGCTGCTAGACACTCTGGGACTCTGGACAACAGAAAGATAGTCTGGTCCAGAGATATATATTTGCGTGTTGTCAGCATAGCAATGGTATTGAAAACTATGGCCGAGGGTGTAGATAGAGAACAGGAGGGGTCCTAGGACGGAGCCATGGGGGACACCTACAGAAAGAGAGTGTGGCGAGGAGGTGGTGTGAAGTGGGAAACTCTGAATGTGAGGTTGGTGAGATATGAGGAGATCCAGGAAAGAGACAAGTCTGTGATGCTCAAGGGATAAGAGCGTTTCTAATTAGAGGGAATGGTTGACTGTGTCAAAGGCAGAGGAGAGGTTAAGGAAGAGGTGTGTGGCCACAATACTGTGTAAGCGGCCATTTTCTCATGGCCTGTGGGCATGCGCAGTCTACTCTGCCCAAAGCCCGAGGCCTAGAAGTTACAAGCCACGGCCGGAAGAAGAAGAGAAAGAAGACGCTCCTGATGAAGATGGAGGTGGCGCTGGAGAGAATATGGCAGCATTGGGGATGCCCCCAGTGCTGTTTGAGCGCTGGGGTCTGCCCCCAGTGCTGCAAGAGAACTAATTTGCATATCAACAAGAACCGGGATTGTAGGTGAACGGCGGGGCAGAGAAGATGACGAAAGGTAAGAGAAGAATAGCCTTTCTTAAGGCTATTCCGACGTGGTTCCTAGAAAAAATTGTGTCTGAGTGATAGGATCCCTTTAAAGATGAAGAGCTTTGAACAGTTAAGTAGATGTTGTTGGGGGTGTAGGGTGAGACTGTCTCTGATGGTGTTAATTTTGCTTTTGAAATGAGGCAAAGTCCTCAGCTGAGATAAGGGATGTCAGAGGCAGCACCAGATGGCAAAGGATGAATGCAGTGAATAGCTGTTTGGGGTTGCAGGGTAAAGAAGATATGAGCGTAGTGAAGTAGACCTTTGCAGAGGTGAGTGAGTTCTTGAAGGTGAATACTGCCTCTTAATACCTGAAGAAGTCCTCCTGGGAGTGGCATTTCTTCCAGATGCATTCTGCAACCCATGAGGCACATCTCAGTTTTTTAGTCAGGTCATTGTGTCAGGGCTGCCTGTTGAACGGTCGGACTCTGGTGTTTGTGAAGGGGGCCACAGAGTCAAAGGCTGAAGTAAAGGTGGCATTATATAAGGCAGCAGCTGCATCTGTGTCCTGAAGTGAGGATATGACAGTGAGTGGTATGAGAAAGTCGAAGAGCATGCGGATGTCAATGCGATTAAGGTTCCTGTAGGGGTGTGTTGGTTTAGGAGTTGGGGGAATGGAGAATGTCAGCAGATTGTGGTCAGAGTTAGAGAGGCTGCATAGAGAGCAAAGGCGGGTGAATATGAGGTCCACCGTGTGCCCCTTTGTGTAGGTAGCAGAGGAGGACCATTGAGAAAGAACAAAGGAGGCGGTGTGGGACAGGAGACTGGAAGGTCCTCGCAATCGATATACTACAGCCAGTTGGAGGATGGAGGGTAAGTAAATGCAGTGGACTTCAAAGGAGGGGATACAGGAGATCCAGGAACTTCAAAGATAGAACTGATATATGCAGATACTTATTACATTCTAACATCTACCATGCAGGCAAGACACAAGAAAAATCTATGATCACAGTCAGTAAAGCTGCTTGCTGTCTATGAATAACACCCTATCTCTAATCACACAGGCAGCCAGAAGTACATACAAGGACATAGAAGGGTTTTCTTACATTGTAACCTGTGTGATGCTGTAGAATGTTTAATTTCAGCAGTTTGCAGATATGCACTGAGGAGCAGTGGTGTAACTAGGGGGAGTCCAGAGTATAATAATCGGAGACCCAGGGGAGAAAAACAAAAAAAAACCCTCTGTTGCTCACCTATTTCCCGGGTCCTGCGCTGTCGGCCTCCGAAGTAGTCCATCTTCAATTACGTCAGACGTCACATGACCCGGGACACAGGCCGGGGTCATGAGACGTCAGACGACTAGGCCAAAGCCTGCCCGGATCGTGGAGAGGTAAGTAAGTGTGTTTTTTTATGTTTCTTACCTCTCCCGGGCTGTCGATCATTATACTAGGGGGTCCGAAAAGACCCCCCCCCCCCCCCCGAGCATAATGATAGCTGCGGTAGCAGCTGTCACCGGGCCTCTAATGTCTCAGGCCCTGTGGCAGCTGCCTCTGCTCCTACAGCGGTAGTTACACCACTGCTGAGGAGTCTGTGTAAAGAGACCAGCCACTCTCCCTTTCACACACACACACTTGAGTCGCCCCGGCTCGGCCTATGTAGATTCACGGTGCGAGCAGTCCCGACACCGGGGGCAGCAGCGCCTTGAAAAAGGGGAGTTTTAAGCAAAATGGATGAAAGAAAAATAAAGAAAAATAAAAGTTTGTCGTGACGCCAGTTGGGGTTTCGGCTTGAGGTGAAGCCGGGCACTGTAGATAGGGCCTCTGGGAATAGGTGGTGATGCAGTGCCAGATGTTATATCCTCCCCAACCAGGGCAGGTCCCAGGGCCAGATGATATAGGTGAAGAAGGGATGATTTCCAGGAGGAGTAACAGAGGAGCGATGAAAGAATACAGTCCAGACAGGGGTTAACCAAACACTTACAGTTTACTTCTGTAGTCAGCAGGAGATAACAGATGTTACAGGAGGATTCACCTTGCTCCAGTATAGTGAGATGCTAGTCTTCCCTTTTACCACCAGTATGATTCAGCCTTCCATTGCTGCTCAAACTCTCTAATAGATTTCCTCTGGTCCTGGGTTCCAGGCGCTCAGAGGTTAAGTACAACTGGGTAGATCCCCTTCTGGACAGCAGGTAACGCGAGTTCTTTGGGATGCTGGATACACTCACCCCAACTCTGTATGTTACTGAGCCTCCAGGAATCTTGCATTCACTAGGCCTCAGTCCAGTGAATCTCTCAATGTTCTTAGTGTTTCTTACACTAGTTAGGAATTGATGGTCCTATGACTGCAGCTCCGTGCCTGTGAGGTCTCATCTCACCTCTGCAGGTCTCCGGCCTCCTGTGCTGTTCTATCACACCATGCGGCTGGAGCACACACTGCACCTCCACACACCTCCTGCTCTCCTGCACACTCTGATCTGGAACTGAAAGAGAGACCCTCTTCCAGTCTGTAGCTCCACCCCTTTTCTTAAAGAGATAATGGCTGTGGAACTTTGTGTATGCTAACAGGTTGACTGGATCTCACTATACCTTCACAGTACACAGTATAGATCACATAAGATGACATTTGTAGTGACCCACTCTGTGGGGCGCTACACACTGATCTGTCTTGCATGTATGAAGAAAAATCTGGCTTAGTAACAGAGAGAACTGTAATTCAGCTACAAGGGAGACACCTAGTGGTAGGAACTTTAGAGAGATTTTTCAGGCAAACATTTTTAACTAAAATGAATTATATATTGGTCCAGAATCACAAGCTTTATGAAATGAGACTAAGTTGTCTGAAAAGTTAGTGGCCATTTAAACCAATGAGTTTATGTACTGGGTATAACTATATCTGAAATTGTGAATATCTGAAACTGAAATTGTGGATTTATTCATATGGTATGTATTACCTATACACTGTGATAATATTTATACAGAGTGTAATCTACCTGAATCATTAAGAAAAATCGTTTGGATATATTGGCCTTAATAGGGCCAAGAAATGTAATGAAAGGCTATGGTTACATCTGCATTGGAGTTTCTCGTTTGGTGACTGTTGCAGTATTTGTCCAAAATCGTCAGAGGAAAAAGGCATGAAAGTCTTGACTTTTTTAACTGGTGGTTTCAAAGAACAAAGGCACCTGATGGATCCCATTACAGTTAATTGTGCTTTGTATGTAATCGCTTTTGTAGTGGTCCGACTGTCTTCAGTTTTGGTCCTCCATGGAACCACAACAACAGAAAGACTGATGCTAGTCTGAGCCTAGCATAAGAGGTGATATCATAATTGGAGATAGTAAATGATGTCCTTACATGTTTTACTTAAAGAGGACCTTTCACCATATCTGGGCACAGGCAGTGTTATATACTGCCAGAAAGCTGACAGTGCGCTGAATTCAGCGCACTGTCGGCTTTCCCGATCCGTGCCCGGTGTAAAGCGCTATCGGTCCCGGTACCGTAGCGCTT
Organism: Leptodactylus fuscus; assembly: GCF_031893055.1. Lineage (NCBI taxonomy): Eukaryota > Metazoa > Chordata > Amphibia > Anura > Leptodactylidae > Leptodactylus > Leptodactylus fuscus. The sequence continues at coordinate 116,944,684 of NC_134269.1, forward strand.
TACAGTCAGAAGGGCGTTTCTGACCATTAGCCAGGAACGTCCTTCTGCCTCGCGGCGCCAATCGCGCTGTGCTGTGGAGCCGGGAGGAACGCCCCCTCCCTCTCCTGATAATGCTAGTCTACAGACAAGCTGTGTGAGACGAGGGAGGGGGTGTTCCTCCCGGCTCCACAGCACAGCGCGATAGGTGCCGCGAGGCAGAAGGACGTTCCTGGCTAATGGTCAGAAACGCCCTTCTGACCATAGAAGAGCTACGGTACCGGGCCGTAAGCTCTTCACACCGGGCACAGATCGGGAAAGCCGACAGTGCGCTGAATTCAGCGCACTGTCAGCTTTCTGGCAGTATATAGAACTGCCTGTGCCCAAAAGTGGTGAAAGGTCCTCTTTAAGTTTTATTCCCCTAGTCCTGTGTTTTATAGCTTCTGCACACAGGGGTGAACCTGCCCCTCTTGCCGCCCGAAGCGAACAACAGAAAGCCGCCCCCTTCCCCCCCCGGGGAGGAGGGGATGTGGCGGAGGGGTGGGGCTTAGCGAAGGGGGCAGGGCTTAGTACCGTTCGCAGGCAGAGAGCAGGCACGGAGAAGACCTGCTCTCTGCCTGAGCATGAGGGGAGGCTGCCGGAGCAGCGCTGCTTCAGTGGCCTCCCCAATCCACCGCTCCGTGCTAAGCCAGTCCAGGACAGCTTGTCCTGGACTGGCTTAGGAAAGAAAAAATGCCGCCCTCTCTGGGGCCCTGCCATAGCGCCGCCTGAAGCGCTCGCTTCAGGTCACCTCATGGGAGGTGCGGCGCTGTCTACACACCCCAAATCCTTGTCATATTAAAGATCTTTATGCACACCATGTTCGACCATGTAGCGCCTCCCTTTCTTATCACCATTCTACAGCTCACCTTTCCCACCAAAAAATTTATATGATAGACAATTACCTGCTACAAAATATTCTATCTAGGAATTATGCTAAATCATTGATCTGCACAGAATAAGGGTGTCACTTTGGAGTACAAATCTATAGAACAGGTTATATTAATATAATGTTTTTCTTATAGTATTGTATAGTAGATTGAATTATCAAATTTTAACCAATACTGCCATCTAGTGTACAAATATTTATAGCCATAAAAAAAGATCACTGTAGTGGTTAAAAAGAAAAAAGGAAAGGTTATACAGAATTACCCCAGGTACGGTGTGTATATATATATATATATATATATATATATATATATATATATATATTAAACAGTTCCTCTTCGAGTGTGTTGATCTTAAACTTAATATGCTCTACAAAGTGAATACTATACCCTCAATGTTGGGTTATGACAGATTCATCAGAGAATATGGCACTGTTCACATGACAATATTAGTTTACATTTAGGAGTAAACAAGAGGTAAATCTCCCAGCAAGTGAACAGAACATAAATCTCTACTGTACGCAACTATATGGCCTAGGGTCCCATGTAAAAGAAACATATACCATGTAGTATACATTTCTTTGTGGGCAACCTCTGAATTGAAAACTCATCAACTTGACCTCATCAGCTTCCTTCCTGAAAAGGAAACTTGTTTGTCTTAAGTTCGGTCAGTGGTTCCTAAAGCTTTGACAGTTCATTGAATGTAACCTCTAAGCATTACATTGCAGCTGGAGTTGAAAATCCTACTCTTTATTATAAAACTAGTTCCCTTGGTGGGAAGATGGCAGTAGATTTTTCTCCTTTCTTCCTGCAGAGTATGATATAAGAGCACAGTGTACAAACTAACACACAAAAAGCTGGCAACTCAGAATCAAGCCAAAAAAATTTGCTTTATTGAACTATTACAAATAAAATGTTGCCACAAAATACTACTATGAAAACTAAGTGCTTATGAGACAGGCAACATTGGCATTTATTTTTTTAGGAAGAATGTTAAAACCAAGGCTCTTGAGTGCTGCTAAAATGTGTCACAAAAAAAGAATATTTCAGTGATCAGCTATACAGACCTCAGGATCGGAGCTATTAGATTTGGTGCCTGATAATTTAGTCTCTGTACTGTCAGGAGGGCAGTGTCAGACTGGAACAGACAAGGGATGTGATTCTGAATTCTGACACTGGCTGCCTCTGATTAGAACTCTCCATCACCTACCCCTGCCTGGCACTACCTTTGACATTACAGGCCTTAAAAAGGGTTATCCCATCTCAAGGATCCTATCTATACTGGTAACTTATGTAAATTGAAGACTTAACCTAAATATATTGCTTTACAAATTTTGCTTTCTATGCCTGCTATGTGACCTTATTCCTCCCATCGTGTAAACAGCGTTGCAATAACGACAGATAACAGCACTCACTGCTGATAAAACTTGGTCAGTTATCTCTCTATGTAAACACACAGATAACACTGAGTCCCTTCTCTAGAAGCATCATGTTATCTGATCTGCAGAAGTATTGTGTGTCCCATTCAGCAAGAGGGAGGAGGGGGAGAGAAATACAGGAAGTGAAAAGAACAGACTGCAAGCAGAGTGCTGAAACACTGAGATGGGAAACCCCTTTAACTAGCACATGGGACACCAAAACTAACTACTTGGGAACGGTAGGATCTAGAGAAAAAATTCCACCAGTGCTGGAATCAGTAAATTGGTGCCTATTAACAGATATTAAGAACTCAATTTGGTATGTCCAATTATTATGTCCTTGCTGCAGGTGTCTTAACGTCCAAGGACATATCATTACATCCTGTGTCACCTGCACTCTCACTATGTGAGTGGGTGGCATCAGATGTGGGTGTTCGCTGTAACTGAAAGCTAACTCTCGCTTCATTACCCCCCAGTCGCAGCTGAGCTCCAATCAAGGGTTTTAACCCCTTAGGTGCCTAAGCGGTTCCTGTTACTTTAAAGCCCCCTATTAGATACCTAATTTCAGCAGCTCGGGGTCTGACCAATGACACACTTGTATTGCAGTGTATAGTACTAAACCAGCTATAAAAGCATTACTAGTCCATGCCCCCTAGTGGGACATCAACAAAAAAAAAAAAATTAAAAAGTGTAAAAAGAAATGAATAAATTAATAAATCCTCAAAAATGCCCATTTCTTATATAAAATGAATTACATAAAAATTTAATAGAAAAATACATAATTGGTATCACCACATCCATAACAACTCATGGGTGTTTAGAGTTCCACCTTTTACCTACCAATTTGACACGAATCTTACATCAAAAGAATGATTTTACATACCAAATATAGTCATCCTCACCTATAATAATGGTAATGATTTTGTTAATTGTTAGTACATTCTCTGTGACCTGTTTTACTGTTTATTGAATGTATATCCCATTAAAGTTCCTACCAGCTTTCGTAATAGAGACTGCATTCCCAAAGTCACTTCTGTTCAGGAGACTACATTCCCACATTTTGGACAATTTTATGCTTCCATCCTTGTGGGAACAGTTTTGGGAATGCCACATTTCTGTTTTAGCAGGTTCCCAAAAAGCAACACTCATAAAGGCTGGGCAAGTTTGTTGTGGAAGAATTTGACTGGGCGGCACAAAGCTCTGAGCTCAAAGCTCATCTTACACATTTGGATGAACTAGAGCAGAAATTATGGACCAGGCCCTTTCTTCCAACATCAGTGTCTGACCTCACAAATACCGTACATTTCTGAAGAAATTGACAAAAATTCCCACAAATACACTCCAAAATATTGTAGCAAGCCTTTCTAGAAGAGGGTAATCTACTTTAGCTGGAAAGGGTGAACAAAGTCTAAATTAATGCCCATGGAGAATAGGATGTTATAAAAGCTCCTGTAGGTGTAATGTGTAGGTGCCCCAATAATTTGTTCATTTAGTGCATATATGGAACATAAACATGGTCACCTCTCCATTTTGACCACTATAAATCTATAAATGGGGATAATGGGACCCTAAGAATGTGCCCTACAGCTACATTCATTCTCTATTGGATGTGCTCGGCTTCCTCTTGCGCTGCCATAGAGAATGGGTGGTGCAGCATGTGGCATTTTTGGAATCCAATAGGCACATACTCTTAAAAAAAAAAAAATCTAATTTTCTAAACATATAAATGTGTCAATACAATGATAGGTGGCAGGGCAATTTTTTTATTTAGTACGTTAGTTCATTTGTAATTTAATGACTTCATCATACTTTCAAATCCTTGTCTGAAAGTAACATACATATTGATGAGTCTCATTCAGACTCCTTTAATCAAGCAATGTCATGAGAGCATAATTGTCTATAATTTCTGCCAGGCACATCTATTAAAATAGTCAGATACATAAAGAGCAAAAAGTTAAATCTTATGTTTTTTTTTTGTTCTGCTGAATATGGACACAGCAGTGGGAATTACAAGGTAATGTTGAGGTTTTCAGTAGGTAGACACATAAGGGCAGATATATTAATCTTGATCTAACATCTCTGCCTGTTCCGGTCTCTGCGCCACCCTCCACTTGCATGCTGCGGCGCAGGAGACGTGTTCAGTTTGATTCTTTGCTCAGAGTTTTTTTTTGCTTTGTGTGAACACTGCCCTATTATCTCTCCTTTGCAATTGAATTTCCACCACACCCATCTCCTGCACTTTGTTTCCCTCTGTTCACTAAATAGTTAATCTTAACCTTGCCTGTGTGATTGACATCCTGTCTACCAGTTAAGTCTGGATCAGGTCCTGGACTTCTTATATACAGGACATCAGCCCACACAGGTTTGTTGGCTATTTTGACTCTGTCCTGTTACTTTGTCCTCGCTAGCTTCCTACTTGCTCTTTCTATTGTATTACTGACCTCTGGTTTCCCTTGTGACAGCTATTTAGCATTACTATTTTGTACTTCTGTGTCTCTCTGGCTTTTGACCCTTGGCTTTCTGACTTCGCTTCTGTGTTGTTTTCTCCTTTTTTGTTCTGTGTGACACTTATCTCTAGGAAGGGTTTTGCTGCCCAGTTGTTGTTTGTCACCTAGGACAGCTCAGGCAAGTAGGCAGGAACAGGGGCTAGGTTGAGTTTAGGGCTCACACTCTCTGTCTTTCCCTTTTTCCATTGTTCCAGCAGCAGCACTAGGAAATTGCTCAACTAGCAATTCCCTTACACTTGACTTCAATAAAGATCGCCCAAAGCTAGAAAAAAAAAAAAGGTAGGCTTAAATGGGTTCTCCAGTTCTTAACAGCCTATCCTTAGGATGGGTCATTACTATTGGATCACTGGAGATTTGACACCCAGAAGCAAACAGCTCCATACATCCAAGGGAATGGAATCTGAGCTGCAATAGACCACCACACAGTGTACAAAGCTAAGGTCATATACTTAACCAATATAATTGACCAAACAGCTGCTAAATCCTGACTTCTAAAGAGGGTTGAACATGGATGAATGCCCTCAAGAATATTCATCAGCAACCATTTTTTTTAAAAAAAAATACAATGGTCAAATTCAGGACAACAACAGTTTAAGTAAAGCTATGCTCATATTGCATTTGGAAAAGAAATAAGTGAACGTCTAAATTTATTTAAGGTACATAACCTATAGTGATCCAAATAAAAAGTCAATAAAAACTGGCTGAAAAAGCACTTAGAATTAGGAGGTATTCCGTGTGGACCACCAACAAGACAGGGGTATATATCTTTTTAATCCCCCACAATGTGGTACTCACACTCTATACTTCCAAAACGACATATCTGTAAATAACCCACTGCAATCTACCAGAGTCATCCACCATCATATGGAGGCTCTAAAAAAAAAAAAAAAAAAAAAAAAATGCTCCCACACAGGGATTGTTGCATCCTGCATTAAAGCAATGACAGAGAGCAGGGGTAATTACACTACATAGCGCTCACATTGTCATGCCGTGTAAAACAATGTGAAGACACAGGAAGATAGGGGAATATTGCCCAGAGAAATAGCAAGTGGCGCTGTATAAGCTGTTTACAAAGAGAAAGACTAAAAGATCTGCCTAACACCTTCCACAAGGCGCTGGTGACAAGGTCCAAGAATAACTACACTCCATCACTCCATCTGCCTTATATAAATAGGCTCCTAAAAGCATACTCTTAGTCCCCCATCAGCGTACAGCACTCAAACTTAGAGATCCTCTTCCCACTACCAGGGAACAAGGTCAATTAGTCCTGTTCCTGCATAATGAATAAAGTATCCCTCCCTACACATTTCACTATATATTACAATGGCTCATCAGGGGCTAGTGAGAATTAGTTTAATGTTATCAGGATAACTACACCTATCTAACAACAGGAGAGTCCCACCATTCGACTAAGGAGAGTCACCAAGTCCACTAAGACACCCCAGGAAATGATGCCAACAACCTGGAAAGCAACTGGGACAGCAGGAGAAGCATGCCTGGGGGCATCAAGTACCTTTATTATGTCGGGATCCCTTGTCAGCTTGCGATATGCCGGAGCGGACTTTTTCCAATAGGAATGCATTGACCAGCATTGATTGGCCAGTCTACGACATTCGGCCAATCAACGCTGGTTCGGCCTGAGGAGGTGGAGTCTAAGAGCCGTCCACAGCAGTTTCCATTCTGGTCCGATTTTAGACTCCGCCTCCTCCGGCAGAACCAGCGTTGATTGGCTGAATGCTGTAAGACTGGCCAATCAACGCTGGTCAATGCATGGCGAAATAAAGCAGAGCCAGCCGTGCGCTCAGCTTGGCTATTCCTCCTGTCACACACATCTCTGGTGTAACATAGCTCAGCACACACTCACCTCTGCTACATCTCTTCACTCTGTTGTAGAGATGTAGTAGAGCTGAGTGTGCACTGAGCTCTGCTACACACGAGATGTGTGTGTGTGACAGGAGGAGTAGATGGAGGGTTGGTTGGGTGTAGTGCAGAGCTGCTACACCAGAGATGTAGCAGACCTCGCCGATGTTAGCAGAGCTGAGTTTGTTAGTCTGCTGCGTATCTGCCAGCTCTCCTTCATCTACATCTCCTATACACTCAGCTCATCTACATCGGACACTACATGCTCAGTTTATCAGTATAGCTGAGCTGAGTTTGTAGTATCGGACACTACTGTTTGTTGATTAAGCAGAGCTGGGATTGTAATGACTATCCTATTCACTACACAGCATGTACCCCACGCTGTGTAGTGATTAACCCCTTCCCCCCCACCTGTGTCCGCTTACCTGCAGCTCTTTGCTCTTGGTTCACTTCGATCCATGGTCCCGGTTTCAGGGCACATTGCCCCCCCTCTCCGACTATTATTATAGAGAAGGCGGAGCTTAGGAGAGCCCCACCTTCTCTATAATACTAGATGGGAGAGGGGTGGGGCTTAGGAGAGTGTGGGCGGGTACTGCGTGGGGAGACTCCCCACCCACACTCTCCTAAGCCCCGCCTTCTCTATAATAATAGTCGGGGAGAGGGGGGCAGGGCACTCTGAAACCGGGACTATGGACCGAAGTGGACCAAGAGCAAAGAGCTGCAGGTAAGCAGACACCGGGGGGAGGGGGTTAATCACTACACAGCGTGGGATACATGCTGTGTAGTGAATAGGATAATCTCCCACACTGCACACTCAGCTGGCTATTCCTTAGTAGTACTAACACGCTCAGCTCAGCTATTCCTTTAGTAGTTCCGAGCCATAGGAATGCATTGACCAGCATTGATTGGCAACTGTACGGGCATTCGGCCAATCAACGCTGGTCAATGCATCCCTAAGGGAAAAAGTCAGCTCGCGCATATCGCAAGCTGACAGGGATCCCGACAAGATAGAGCCCCAAAGAGCTAGGTGAGTGACATTCCCCCCTAAATAAAGGTTATCCCTAGCTAACCCTGCCTGTAGATCTGTCCCTGTGTCATATTCATATAGTTCACAGTCCCAAATTAGTCGAATGGTAAATCCACCATTCGTCTAAATTGGAGGTTCTGTTTCCGGCCGGCAATTCCTTTTTCCGATTTTTTTTCACTGCCTACCTTGTCGTATTTCCTGTCCCACCTCCCCTGCGCAGTTATTGGTGCAAAAAAACGCGCTAGGGAAGGTGGGAGGGGAATCTAATTTTTAGTGAGTTTGCCACGTGGTGTTCGATTGGAATTGAACACCTCGTCTCTAATAATTACATATTGCAACTACACAGGTCATGTAAATATTTTGTTGTGTACTGAAAATGTAGAAGTATATTATAAAAAGTAACAATTGCTTTAGAGGTATAAGTTATGAGGCAGTGTCAATTTAAATGATGTTACGGCAGAAATATAAAGCACAAAGATCAGAAATAATTGTACATAAAGAATGGATAAAAGCTTTCAACATTAAAGGAACCAGAGCTCCATCTGGAGGATCCAAGGAAGAGTGTGTGCGATTAGCAGGATCTTAACAAATTATTCTCAACTACATTTTTCTGTCATTTCCTCTATTTAAAATAGGCTGTAGTCAAGGAAGCTGAATAAGCCAATATTTTTTCATGAAAAAATTAGCACTCATAATTGGTAGTCACAGTTTTATCCCTTTATGGACAGCCTAATTTGGGTATAAATGCTCAACAATTTATTTTATATTATACACATCTGCCTTCCAAAATTCAAAACATTTTCATTTTTCTGAGAACTAATATTTTCAGTGGGCATCATATTTAGCACCACTAATTCCATGGTGCTTTACATTACATTTGGTACACAAAAAAAATATAATACTAACAATGACCGACTGGCGCAGTGGGATGGAGGGCCCTGCCTGCAAGGGCTTAAAGTCTATGAGAGAAGAGGGAGACGAAGGTGAGGGGAGAGACTGTTCAGATATGATATGGTGGCAGTAGTGTTTGGAGGTTGTAGGCCTTGCTGAACAGTTGAGGCTTTAGGGCCTTCTTGAAGCTTGTGATTGTGGGGGTCAGTCCTAAAGGGGTTGGCCACTTTCAGACCAATATTGACAAACAAATGTACAATAAAAAGATATACAATTTTCTAATATACTTTCTGTATCAATTCCTCATGATTTTCTAGATTTCGGCTTGTTGTCATTCATTCTGTTACTTCTAGAGGATAAAACTCTGACCATGGTCATGTGATTTACAGTCCATGGTCTTGATTATGGTCAGAGGGATATTACATAAGAATACCCCCATGATTAGGCTCAGAGGGGTACTGTAACATCTCTGCCTGTTCGCTTGCACGCTGAGGCACAGAAGGCGAGTTCAGTTTGATTCCTTGCACTGTGTGAACACTGCTCTATCTATCTCTGTAATTGAATTTCCAACACACCCATATAATGGACTTTGTTCCCTATGTCCATAAAATAGTTAATTTTAACCTTCCCTGTGTGATTGTGGCTGTGTGACAGCCTGTCTTCCAATCAAGCCTAGGACAGGTCTTGTAACGGTTTGGATCTGGTTTGGAGTCTAAGGTTGCTACCATCTGGAGGGTGACTTACTTGCAAGGTTGATAACGTAGTCAGGAGCTAGCCAGTGGTCGATACACGTGATGAGCGTCAGAGTTGGAGGAGAAGGGAAATACCGTAGTCAGGAGCAAGCCAGTAGTCAATACATGAGATGAGTGTCAGAGTTGGCAGCAGAGGCCGCTTGATTACATGCAGAGCACAATAATCTCACAAGGCAGGAAGTGCAAGGCTGGGTTTATATAGGATGTACAATCAGAGAACAGGGTGGAGCAAACCATAGAGGCGGGAACTGGAATTAGAGCTAGCGGGAACTAGGCTCAGATCAGCGTTGGAGCTGTCCAAGCAGGGGTGAACCTTCCCCTTTCGCTGCCTGAGGCGAACTACAGAAAGCCGACCCCCCCCCCCCCCGGGAGGAGGGGGCGTGGCCGAGTGGAGGGGGCAGGGCTTAGCTCCATTCGCAGGCAGAGAGCAGGCATGGTGATGACCTGCTCTCTGCCTGAGCGTGAGGGGAGGCTGCTGGAGCAGCGCTGCTCCAGTGGCCTCCCCAAACCACCGCTCGGTGCTAAGCCAGTCCAGGACAGCTTGTCTTGGACTGGCTTAGGGAAGCAAAAATGCCGCCCTCCCTGAGGCCCTGGCATAGCGCCGCCTGAATCGCTCGCTTCAGGTCGCCTCATGGGAGGTGCGGCGCTGTGTCCAAGAGGCAGAATTGCTCAGTTTGAAGAGCTGTCGCCTGGGATACTGAAGTCCCTGGGTTCAAGTTTTGAAAGTAGTCCCCTCCTTTCAGGATGGCCTCTGGACATCTTAGGAGCTGGTTTCTCTGGATACCTTAGATCAGGGGTAGGGAATGTACGGCTCTCCAGCTGTTACAAAACTACAACTCTCAGCATGCATCCTGGCTCTGCTGTTCTGGGAACTTCCATGGAAGTAAATGGAGCATGCTGGGAGTTGTAGTTTCACAGCAGCTGGAGAGCCGAAGGTTCCCTACCCCTGCCTTAGATGAAATGCCCTTGTAAGCCTAGGGGCGTGAACATTGCTTTCTGGTTCCCATGAGTTCTTTTCTGGTCCATAACCCTTCCATTGCACCAGATATTGTAGTTGACCTCTGAAAAGTCTGAAGTCCAAGATTTTTTCAACAAAATATTCTTCCTCCCCTTGAACTTTTACTGCGGCAGGAGGTGGCTGATTTCTCCCTGGAAACGGGTTTTCATTGAATGGCTTGAGCAATGATACGTGAAATACAGGGTGTATTTTCAATCTATTAGGGAGTTTGAGCCGGAAAGCAACTTGGTTGACTTGTGCAGAAATCTGGAACGGTCCTATGAATTTTTGGCCCAATTTTGGAGATGGAACATGTGTTTTCAGATTTCTAGTAGATAGCCAAACCTTATCACCAATTTTAAAGGTAGGAGATACTTTGCGACGTTTATCAGCTGCTTTCTTATAGACTTCTTGGGCTTCTTGTAGGATCTCTCTTAGTTTCCTCTGGGTTTCTTGCAATTTTATTAGTCTGTCAGTAACAGCAGGAATAGGTGTACTAAGAGGGAGGTTAGGAATAAATACTGGATGTAGGCCAACATTAGCAAAAAATGGACTTTGAGATGTAGCACTGTGTTTGGAGTTGTTGTAGGCAAATTCTGCTGTTGGTAAATAGTCCACCCAGTCATATTGAAGGTAAGAAACAAAACAGCGGAGGTATTTTTCAAGAGTTTGGTTTGTCCTTTCCGTCTGGCCATTAGACTGAGGGTGAAAAGCAGAAGACAAATTTATTGCTACCCCTAAAGCTGTACAGAAGTTCTTCCAAAACCTTGATGTGAATTGAACACCTCTATCTGAAATTACATTGTCAGGAATTCCATGCAACCTGAATATCTCCTTAATCATTAATTCTGCAGTTTGTTCTGCAGTAGGAATTCCTCTGACTGGAATGAAATGGGCCATCTTTGTGAGTCGGTCCACAACAACAAGAATGGTAGTCATTTCTTTAGATGGGGGAAGGTCTACAATAAAATCCATGGAAATTGATCCCCAAGGCCTAGATGGAACTGGAAGTGGTTGAAGAACACCTAGAGGAGAAGAATGCAGTGTCTTATCTCGTGCACATGTTAATCAGGAGAATACATATTTTTTAACATCGTTCTTACAGTTAGGCCACCAAAATGAACGAAGCAATAAGTCATAAGTTTTCATCACTCCAAGATGCCCTGCAAGCTTAGAATCATGGACCAGTTTGAGGACTTCAAGTCGAGCAGTTTCAGGAACATATATTCTGTGTTCCTGCTTCCAAAACCCCTCTTTAAAACAAAGGTCCACATCTTTAGAAGAATGGTTGAGGAAGGAGTCATTCTGGTATCCTTCTCTGAGCATGGTTAAAAGATCTTTGGAGTCCAGTATTCCTACAAAATTTTTGGAAGACAAAATAGTAGACTCTGTTTTAGACCCCTCCTCTGGTTCTGCAAGATTCCTGGACAAAGCATCAGCCTTGCCATTTCTTGAACCTGGATGATAAGAAATGATGAATTTAATCTAGAGAAAAACAAGGCCCATCTTGCTTGTCTTGCAGGCAATCTTTTAGCTGTACGGATGAACTCTAAATTTTTGTGGTCAGTAAGGACAGTTACTGGATGATTAGCTCCTTCCAAAAGATATCTCCATTCAGAGAACGCAACTTTAATAGCCAACAGTTCTTTGTTTCCTATGTCATAATTTATTTCTGCCGATGACATGGTATGAGAAAGAAAAGCACATGAATGGAGTTGCATCTTGTCTCTAACTCGTTGAGGCAGGACAGCTCCCACAGCATAATCTGAGGCATCCACTTCAACAACAAAAGGTAATTCAGGGTTTGGATGGACCAGTATGGGTGCAGAAGTAAAGAGAGTTTTTAGTTTGTCAAAAGCAACTTGTGCCTCTGGAGACCATGAAAATACTTGTCTTTTCTTTGTGAGTAAAGTGATTGGTAAGATGATTTTAGAAAAGTCTTTTATGAATCTCCTGTAGAAATTCGCAAACCCTATAAATCGCTGGACATCTTTAAGATTTCTTGGAGTGGACTCACTTGTTGTTATATGACGTTTATACTGTCTTCATCTTTGTAACTCAATAATGTTTTATTACCCATATATACTCCAGTTTTCCTCTTATTGCTTAACCGGTGAACCTTTCTATTTGTTCTTTCTTTGGATTTACTGTATTCTTTTAATAAAAAGAGATTAAACAAAAAAGATTTCTTGGAGTGGGCCAATCCATTACAGCTTTGATTTTACTAGGATACAATTTTCAAACCTTCTGGAGAGATGATATATCCAAGAAATTGGATTTTTGTTTGTTCAAATTCACATTTTTCCAGTTTGATATAAAGGTTATTCTCCAATAGACGTTCCAAGACTAATTGAACATGTCTGCGATGTTCCTCCAAAGTGTCTGAAAATATAAGGATGTCATCAAGGTACACGACAACAAATTGGTCCAAGCAATCCCGAAACACATCGTTCACAAAATGTTGAAAGGTTGCAGGGGCGTTACAGAGACCGAATGGCATATCCAGGTATTCAAAATGTCCATATCTAGTTCTGAAAGCAGTCTTCCACTCATCCCCTGGACGAATGCGTACAAGATTGTAGGCGCCTCTTAAATCTAGTTTGGTAAAAATGTTAGCAGAATGTAGTCTTTCCAGCAACTCCGGAATTAGAGGAAGAGGGTAACAGTTTTTAATAGTCATCTTATGTAGTTCTCTGTAGTCAATACATGGTCTCAAGGTTGAGTCTTTCTTTTCTACAAAGAACAAAGGTGCCCCAGCTGGGGATGAGGAGGGTTGAATGAAGCCTTTCTTTAAATTCTCATCCAAGTATTCTCTGAGCCCTTTTAATTCTGGTTCAGAGAGATTGTAAATTCTGCCAAAAGGAATAGTAGCTCCAGGCAGCAACTCAATGGGACAATCGTAAGGACGATGAGGAGGTAGTTGATCAGCTTTTTTCTTGCTGCAGACATCACTGAACCTATGATACTGTGGTGGCAACTTATCATAACTCTGATGAGGAATTTTGGAAAATTTTGTTTGCTCTTGGATGGATAAATACATATAACAATTGTCCTTACAGTATTCAGAAGGAAAAGTAACAGTCCGTGATTCCCAGTTGATAGAAGGATTATGGACACCAAACCATGGAATTCCTAAAATAACCGGTAACTTGGGAGAAGAAATCAAATGAAAACTAATAGTTTCATGATGAGCAGGTTCTATACAGATTCCAAGTTCCATTGTTTCGTGAGTTACAGGTCCAGATGACAAAGGTGAGCCGTCAACAGTTTCCATATCAATTGGCACGGATTTTATTTTACGTGCAATGTTATTGTCAAGCGCAAATTGTAAGTCCATAAAATTTCCCCCTCCGCCAGAATCTAACATGGCAGAACACTGCAATTTACAGCTCCCAACCATGACCTGAATTGGAATGACAAAATGAGAGGATGCTGAATAAATTTTGTTTTTGTTTTGGGTCACAGATGAGATCTGAGGTCTGCATAACTGAATCCGGCAGTTCAGAATGTTCAAGATTGCTGTCTGTCTTAGCACTGGTGCAGGCTATAGACCTTTGAAACTTGTTGGGACAATTAATGGCGTAATGTCCTGATCCCCACAATAGAGGCACAGATTTGCTGTACAGCGCCTCTCTTTCTCAACGGCACTAAGAGGTTTTCGCATGACAGCAATCTGCATAGGTTCTGGTAAGGGTTCAGTCTTTTGCTGAATGTTCAATTCTGAGTGACTGAAAGAGTAAGTGGGTTGGTTTCCAAATATACGCAGTCTCTCTTTTCTACGTTCAGTAAGTCTCTTATCAATTCGGATACACAATTGTATAAAATCCTCCAGACCATCAGGAGCTTCAACTCTGGCAAGCTCATCCTTCACAAGCTCTGATAAACCTCGTCGAAATTGACTTTTTTGGGCTGCTAAATTCCATGTGGTGTCAACTACCCAACGTCGAAATTCCGCTGTGTATTCAGCAACTGAGCGACGTCCTTGACACAGGTTATGCAATTTGGTCTCAGCTGTGGCACAACGATTTGGGTCATCAAAAACCTGATCCATAGCAGTGATAAAGTTATCAAAATCATTGAGGAGGACAGAATTCTTTTCCACATAAGGGGAGGCCCATGCTAAAGCTTTATCTGACAGCAGGTTAATGATAAATAGCACTTTTTTCCTGTCACTAGTAAAAGGAGCAGGTTGCATTTGGAAGTATATACGGCATTGGTTAAGAAATCCTCGGTAATGGTGACAGTCCCCACTGAAGTTTGATGGCAGAGGCATACGAGTATTTAAAGGGATTCTACCATTAAACTACCTTTTTTTCTAATGAACACGTCAGAATAGCCTTAAGAAAGGCTATTTGTCTCCTACCTTTAGACGTGGTCTCCGCCGTTCTGTTCCGTAGAAATACCGGTTTTAACCGGTATGCAAATGAGCTCTCCGCAGCAATGAGGGCAGGCCCCAGCGCTGAAAGGCCGATGAGCGCATCCCCATTGCTGCCCGAAAGCTCTTTCCTGCGCCGTCTCCTTGTTCTGCAGCAACTCCGCCTCTTCTAGCTTCTCTTGCTCTTGTAGTTCTATAGAGGAGCATAGAGAGGCCACCCCAAAATGGCCGCCGGCCAGCTCCTGTATTGAACTGCAAGAGCGGCTACCCCAAAATGGTCGCCGGCCGGCTCCTGTATTGAACTGCAAGAGCGGCTACCCCAAAATGGCCGCCAGCCGGCTCCTGTATTGAACTGCAAGAGCGGCTACCCCAAAATGACCACTGGCCGGCTCCTGTATTGAACTGCAAGAGCGGCTACCCAAAAATGGCCGCCGGCCGGCTCCTGTATTGAACTGCAAGAGCGGCTACCCAAAAATGGCCGGCAGCTGGAATTAGAGCTAGTGGAACTAGGCTTAGATCAGCACTGGAGCTGTCCAGGAGGCTGAATATCTCAGTTTGAAGAGCTGCCGCCTGGGATACTGAAGTCCCTGGGTTCAAGTCCTGACAGGTCTTGGAGTTCCTATATACTGGAGATGAGCCCTCATAGAAGGACTGGCTATTGTGAATTTGTCCCTGCTAAGCTCCTCTTCTGCTATTATTGTATTACTGACCTCTGGTTTACCCTTTTGATTATTCTCTTGGATTTTGATTCTGAACTGCATTGGTCGAATGTTACTGGACCCTTGGCTAGCTGATCTCCCTTTGTTGTTGTTTGGCTTGTCTTCGTTCTGTGTGTCACATGTATAAGAGGAGCTTTGTCAACCAGTTGTCACCTACTGCTTAGGATAGGACCAGCAGGAAGGGAGAGGGGGGGGGGGTTCAGCTTTCGTCTCACTGTCTATTGTGCCCCTTCCCCCAGGGTTCACCAGCTACTGGGGAATTGTTCCTATTGCAATTCCCTTACAGGTATTACATTATATAAAATATATATATATATCTATCAGAGCGCAAAAGTATAGTATGCTGTCTGATTGATAGTAGAGGGAATGACATGGACAGAAGTCCATGCTACACCCCCCCCCCCTTCCCCTCCCCGGGGTCACATACAGGTTATGCACAGATGATGATGATGCTTTATCATCTCTGTGCAGTCTGCTGCTGCTCCAAGATGCTACCTGAGGCAGGAAGGTGGAGGACACTTTGGAGCCCCATATCTCAGGATCTGTTAGGGCTATGAAGATGAGAATCTCATCTTTAAAATGATACAAAGATCATCATGATAGTCCTTACAGATTCTGAGATTTGCTGTTAAAAACACTGTTTGGAAATGAGATCTGAATTGGGATCTCAATGTTGGACATTGTTTTCATGACTTCAAGATAATTTTAATGAATTCAAGATAATTTTTATAGCCCTAAGCAATCCTAAGATATTGGCATTAGTAGCAAGTACATAATACATATGTCCTGTGCAACATCACGCCTAAAGCTCCAGGGGAGGAGAGGATGAATGATGAAGCAGGGAGTGCAATGGGAAAACATAACTGTTCACAAACGCAAAAGCAGATGCCTGAACCACTTTTAACAGTCTGGGCCTTGCTCAAGTAACACTTTTAAACTGAAAAATAGAACTTTTTGAAATTTTGTTATTCCATTACATTTCCATACACTGTTTACTACAAAACTTTGATGTAGATCAGGTAATTGTTGGAGTAAAACGCGTTCTGTTCAAAATTATTCAATGCTTTCCAAGTGCTTAATTCATTCAGGCATACTTATGCATAGCAAAATTTCCTGACATGATACAACAATTCTGACTTTGGATTTGGAATCTGCACACTCGATTTAGTATAGAATAAGTTGTTTTTGCGCAGTAGCAGACAAATGTTGAAGAGATTGCATTAGTCTCCCTTGGGATTGGGATTCCTGTGGCCTAAATCTATTCTCCATTAAAGAAATATCTTTATGGAACTGCTTTCCATGTTCATGACTTGTGTTTCCCAAATTGGGTGGGAAAAAGTCAAGATGGGAATGTAAGAAATGCATGTTCAATGACGTTCGGCAGCCAAGTTGTTCATATGCTGTAAGCCTGTTGTCTACTAATTCAGCAGAGTTTTCAGCTCGTCTGTTCCCAAGGAAGTTCTACACTACTAGCACAAACGCATCCCAAGCTGCAAGGTCCGGAGGGTTAAGTTTTGTTCTGATAGTGTCATCACATTAGTTTGTTGATTTCAGGGCCAATAAAAATTCCGGCCTTTATTTTAGACTCAGTTTTCATTGTGCTAAACTTCTCCTTCTAATACTGGAAACCATTTCCATCACCATCAAGTACAATTACAACAATTTTTGTTTAACCAAGTGTAATGTGAAGTGAAGAAAAACTTGAAGTGGATCGACAAGTGATTTGTGTTTTACATTGTACTGACCAAATGTGTGCTGGACTCTGAGAGGCCACTGTCTCATTTTTGTAATGATTGTTGTCATCACGACTTTTCCATAGGCACAAGAAACACATATGCTTTGTATACCCTAACTGTAGGCCAAGCAGCATTGCTACCGTGTTTCCCCGACAGTAGGACACCCCCGAAAGTAAGGCATGCGGGGGGTTTCTGTTGTATTGCCTAATATAAGGCACCTCCCGAAAATAAGGCATGCTCGGCAGTGGTGGGCAGAGCTTTAGGGGCAGGGCTTAGCAGAGCTTTTGTGGGCGGGGCTTAGCGATCCCCACTTCACTGACACAGCAGCCGTGCTCTGTGCTCCGTGTGCACAGCAAAGCCGGCTGCTGCCTCTGCTGTTATGTCCACTGTCCCTGCTGCTGTAGGATGAGCTCTCCCAACTCTCCCAGAGGCAGCAGCCAGCATACAGAAGAGGCAGCAGCCGGCTTTGCTGTGCACATGGAGCACAGAGCACGGCTGCTGTGTCAGTGAAGTGGGGATCGCTAAGCCCTGCCCACGAAAGCTCCGCTAAGCCCCGCCCACAAATCCTCACTAAGCCCCACCCACCACTGCCAGGACGAACAGCACCAGCACTGCTAGGAAGATGCGAAAGGTAAGTAGGATACCTTCCCCCCTCCCCTACACTACCTACAACCGGCAGTCATGCTGACTCTATGCTAAGGAAGTGCCGGCATGACTTCCGGTTGTAATAAGACACCCCCTGAAAATAAGACAGGTCCTATATTTAGGGCAACAATTTAATATAAGACACTGTCTTATTTTCGAGGAAACACAGTACCACTTTCAGGTCAGCACAGATTGTCCATTTATGTTCTGAGTAATTGATCATTTCGAATTAGCCTCCATTCATCAGGAACATGTGCACCATCTAACTCCATCATAAGACCATTTACATCAGTACAGAAATAGACATCACTTTTCATTGCATAGTATGCAGCTAACTTGATGTGTCGATGACGAAAGTGTGACGTTTTGGTGCCGGGTAGGTCTGGGGACATCTATTGGAATATTTCCAATATATAATGCATTAATATTATAACTGAATAGGCTTTACAAGTATAACTTAAAATCTAGACATGTGAGGCAAATTCCGAGTTCATATTTGGAATCAGAGTGTGCATTTTAGTATAAATCACATGGTTTTCTGTCAGTAGAAAATCATTGTTGTGCAGTGTAAAAGGGTTCTATTTTACTCCTGCTCATAGCCGCCTCCGCTTCCCCTTCTGCTGTACAGAGGGCGCTGTGCATCCCATATCACTTCACTGACGGTAAAAAGGAGTAGGTTTCTGTGAGGTTTTCGAACTGAAACCTTTATTACATACTACAGTTATTACATACCCCTAAGTATAATGATCAGAGGCCTTGGAGAAGTGAGCAAACACAAAAAAACAGTGTTACTTACCTCTCCTGGGCTCCAGCACTACTCCCTGCTATCTTCGGACCTCTTTAATGACATCACAAACATCACGTGGGACAGACCGGCGTCATGATGCATAACGACACCAGCGTAAGTCATGTCTATGATGTCACTGAAGAGGGCTGAAAACAGCAAGAAGTCATGCCAGAGCCCAAGAGAGGTAACACTGGGTTTTATGTTTGTCACCTCCTCTGGGTCTCAGATCGTTATACTCTGGGGTCTTTTCAAACTCCAGAGTATAAACATAGTTTGTAGTTGGTGAACCCCAAAAATGTCACTTTCTGTCTAACCCTACATTGTAGCAATATTTGCAATGAACACCGTAGGGGTCACTGTAGGACATTATACTGTGTGAAGGGGCCACTATGTCACATTATACTGTGTGAAGGGGATGCTATAGGGCATTATAATGTGTGGAGAGGCCACTATGGGACATTATACTGTGTGGAAGGGCCACTGTGGGACATTATACTTTGTGGAGGGGACATCATGGGACACTTACTGTTTAGGAAAAGCTGATATGGAACATTATACTGTGTGAAGGGGGAACTATGGGACATTATACTGTGTGAAGGGGCCAATATTGGATATCATATTGTCTGGAGGCCACATTGGGACATTATAGTGTGAGTAAATGGGGCATTTCACCGTTTGGGGGTCAGAAAATGGGGCACTATGCTATATATGGGTGGGGGCCCCGCATTAAAAGTTTGCTTTTGGGGCCCAGTCTCTGCTAGTTAAACCCCTGATACCATATATTGAATATGTTTAATACTATCTAAAACAAAGTGGTAAAAAACACAATACAAGTGCTAGGCCTACAATGTATGCTTTATTGAACTTGAGAAGTGTCTATATTTGGCAGTTATGAGTTTTTGGAAAATTTTCTTATATTTTGAAGCTACAAGGCAGGCAACATGACTGAAACTTGTCTGAAATTAAAGCTGTGTCAAAATGCAGACTGAAAATCAAAATATACACTGCATGGACCATGAACAATATCTGAACTGAGTGAAGCACAAATATGGGGTGTGCTTCACTCACGGGGTGGAGCCAACCAGAGTGCTGCCTCATTCTCCAATCTTGAGCAATAGCAGAGTATTTAAACGTTGCCTAAGATTCCTCAAGTGCCTACCATGATTGTAGTTTGGTTTGTGAGCTCTGAATGTACTTGTTTACAGGGAATCTATAATTGGATCTTTGTATTTTTCAATAAGAACATGTTGGAATAGCCTTTAGAAATGATATTCTAGTCCTACCTTCCTCCTTCCGTTTCGGTCTGCCATTTTTGAATAAAATACTTTTTCAATCCTGGGCTGCTGGATTTCCATTTTCCACTTTTTGTTGTATCATATAAACTCAGAGTAGGGGAGTATAACCTACCCAAAATGGGACGTATTAAAATATAGCCTTTATTGGTTCAGTTAAAATACCCAAAGGAACAAACAAACTTACCTTTCAAGGCATTGAGAGGGTATTCCCCTCCTCTAGGGGAGGTGACCTTGACAAAAAACTCCTACAAAAAGAAGCGAGATGGATTTTCACATTAGATACGGTGCAACCTAAGGGGTTAAATGAGAACATCTCGTACGCGTGTTTTATCTAGGAGTTAATAGGCACTCCACAACAAATAGGATCTGTCAAGTTAAACGGAGTGATCTTGATGCATAAAGTTGAGCATTCTTGTCACTGAGGGATAAGAGCGATATAACGTATCGAGAGGGATGGCAATGCATCATTATGGGTGTCCTGGAATACAGTATGAAAGGGAGGTTGCGGACAAATGGTAATAATATTACTCTGAAACAACATGGATAGGTGAACACTGAGATAGGAGATCACGGAGTGATTTGTGATATATGCTGAGACACTCTCCCTCGCTTATGGAAGGCTCCTGAGGAGATAGAACGCCGTTCTTAGGCATTGCTGGAATATTCTTACCTGTAATCGATAGCCATGCTGGTTTGTTTGTTGTTACTCGCCAGTGTGGGCGGGACTTGGAGAGGTTTGCGCGTATGGCCTCTCTCTATTGGCCACCGGTCGGCACATGCTTATGGGATTAAGCCTCAGGTGAGGCAGAGATCAAGCTGGACCTTCAAGCTCCCTGATTGGTTAGAGCTTGGATGAGGGGCGGTCCCTGGGCTTTAAAAGACTGGGCTCCTAGTTGACTCGCGCGGCTGTTATCAATGCTGACGGGGGCTGGGGGCTATATTGAATATACAAAGCATACTCCAGTGTCAGAAAGAAATAATGGAAATGACACCTCTGATGATGTGTCCGATAGTAAAGGGACATTGAAACCGGTCAGATGACAGATTGAGGTGGTAGAATGGGCAAGATAAGTGTCTAGCTTGCCCTATTGTTAGTTGAATGATTCCCTGATATATGTGAGTCAGTAAACTTCTCCCTACTCAGCTATACAAACAAGTTACTTAGTGCACTATTAGCATGAGAAAAGGGTTAATACAATAGTGGTTAAGAAGGAGGAATTAGCTATCAGAAAGCAAAGACTAGCCTAGCAGTACACGGATACCAGTGAACAGCAAAGTGTTAATGATATGGACACAAGTGCAGGAGTGTTGTGAGATTCCATACAAGTAAATCAGATTGCTCACTGTGGTTCTCTAGTAGCTGCTAGGTGTGAATGCTGTCCAATTGACATAGCAATTTCAGAGACACATTACTCTGTCCATTCTCCTTTCCTTTCTTTCTTTTTTAATGGGGAATTTTTTGTTTGTTTGTTCCTTTGGGTATTTTAACTGAACCAATAAAGGCTATATTTTAATACGTCCCATTTTGGGTAGGTTATACTCCCCTACTCTGAGTTTATATGATAAAAATTTTTTGGGTACGCTACAAGAATATTAATAATCTAAAATAAAATAAATCCACTTTTTGTTGTACTGCACCTGAGCCTTTGTCCCTGGTCCCTGAGACACTCTCTCTTTCGGGTCCACAAGACCTTTGGGCCTCCTTAGATGGGAAAACCCTCCTGTTCCTCCCACAACAGGATCACAACCTGACAGATGCACAACTGGGGGAGCTCACTGGTTTCCCAACACTTAATGTCTCATGTGCACTCACTGATTCGGAAAAAATTCCAGATGAGATCTGAGTCTACAGACTTTGAAAAATTAATACTAGCCCCGCTCCCAAAACTACGGAAGGTGTCCCATATTTATCATACTTACATTGTAAAATGAGTTTTCACGAGGCCAGCCTTTGTGCAGTCCTGGGAGAAAGAGCTGGGCATGTTCCTTATGGATGACCAGGTCAAAGCCATTCTATCAACATCAAATGGTTTTCCAACTACATTAGGATCCAGGAAAACCATTAGGGTCAGTTCACACGTGAAAACCGCCTAGCTTATTTGTGCGAGGTAAAAAACCTCGAGGAGTTTTTTTGACGCTGTTTTTTGCATTCCACGCGGTTTTTGATGAGGTTTTTGACGCGGTTTTCGCTAGCGGTTTTCGCTAGGGTTTTTTTTTCCTATATGTGCTATAGAAACTGCAGGCGAAAAACGCGCGGTTTTGTGTGCAAAAAACTGCGCGTTTTTTTACCGCGCGGTTTTCGCCTCCCATTCACTTCTATGCAATTCTTCAGGCGTTTTCCGCCTGAAGAAAGGTCATGTCGCTTCTTCAGGCGGAAAACGCTAGGAGGAAAAAAAAAGCTAGTGGTCTACATAGACCACCATGTTAAAGGAGAGGTTTTTGAAGCGAATTCCGCTGTCAAAAACCTCCCCTTTGCCCACGTGTGAACTAGCCCTTATAAATTACTGAACTGCTGGTACAAAACTCCCGAATGATTTATGTATATCACTTAGCTGACAATTACCTCTGTTGGTGCTGTAATCAAGCGTTTGGCTCCCTCTCCCATTTGTGGTGGTCATGTCCGGCCTTGAAATCCTACTAGAAGTCAGTAGAATCCACCCTGCAGACTATTTTTAACCCTAATTTTCAAGTGTCTCTCTCTCAGATAGCATTGGCTCTTGTCGCTTTCACACCATTGAAGCATGACTTGGTTACACATTTACTTGCAGCCACTACATTTCTGATCCCCCCAAAAATGGTTGCAGACTACAGCACCCACACACTCAGAATAGGTTGCCGGGATCAATCAGATCTGCAGATTTGAGGAATTCTCTCATTGGGCATATGGCACACACAGTAGATTCCACTGGATCTGGTCCCCCTGGCTCCATTACTTGAGCCTTTCATGATACTGGAGGGCTGCCCTCTGGCCCGCACTGCCGTGAACTCTTGCTACCCTGTCTCAGTCCTTACGACCAGTCCTGTCGCTATTACTGTGATGAACATTTTATTAAGACGATTTTGATTCCTCCCAATTGTATATTATCCTCCCCTATTTCGGTACCTGTTGGTCGGCTGCAAATGTAGCAGTGACATGGTTATACTCACCTTTTCTTCTCCTCTTCTCTTCTCCACTTTCCTCCATATATATATATATATATATATATATATATAAATATATATATTATATATCAAATGTAGTAAAAAAAACTTCTAATTTCCTGAATATCGGGAGCACAACGGTCTGTCCCCTATTTCATTTAATTGCATTTAAATGAATTCTTGTCTGTCTGTCTGTCTGTCTATTCTTTAAGCGCGACCAAACGACTGGACCGATCTTCACCAAATTTGGTACAGAGATACTTCAGGTATCCGGGAAGATTTGAGATGAGACTTCAACTCGCTCGGATGTACCATTGCTTAGCTACAGCATTCCCAACACAATGCCCCCCCCCCTTAGCCAATACAAACCTGCAAGTCTTTCACTCATATTCCAACTGCAATACACACGGTCACTCCACATGCACAATACAACACTGATATCCAAATTGAGATACACGCATCAGAGGATTAGATACACAGATCAGCACACAGTATCACACGCCAGAGGATTAGATACAGGCGTCTGCACACAGTCCCACACACCAGAGGATTAAATACGCGCTTCTGCACACAGTTCCACACACTGAAGGATTAGATACATGCGTCTGCACACAGTTCCACATGCCAAAGAATTAGATACACATGTCTGCACACAGTGCCACACGCCGGAGGATTAGATACACATGTCTACACAAAGTACCACACGACCGAGGATTAGATATGCGCGTCTACACACAGTTCCACACACTGAAGGATTAGATACAAGCGTCTGCACACAGTACCATACCGCGGAGAATTAGATACGAGCAAATGCACACAGTTCCACATGGGGAGGATTGGATTCGCGCAACTGAACACAGCACTATGCACCAGAGGATTAGATACGCGCATCTGCACACAGTTCCACACACCAGAGGATTAGATACGCACGTCTGCACACAGTGCCACACGCCGGAGGATTAGATACACATGTCTACACAAAGTACCACACGACCGAGGATTAGATATGCGCGTCTACACACAGTTCCACACACTGAAGGATTAGATACGTGCATCTGCACACAGTACCACACCGCGGAGAATTAGATACGAGCAAATGCACACAGTTCCACATGGGGAGGATTGGATTCGCGCAACTGAACACAGCACTATGCACCAGAGGATTAGATACGCGCATCTGCACACAGTTCCACACACCAGAGGATTAGATACGCACGTCTGCAAACAGTACCACATTCCGTAGGATTAGATACGCGCAACTGCACAGTTTCACACACCAGAGGATTAGATACATGCCTCTGCACACAGTACCACACACCAGAGAATTATATACGCGTCTCAGCACACAGTATCACATGGGGGAGGATTAGATACACGCATCTGCACACAGTTCTACACGCCAGAGGAATAGATACACGCGTCTGCACACAGTTCTACACGCCAGAAGATTAGATACGTGCGTCTGCACACAGTTCCACATGCCGTAGGATTAGATACGTGCCTCTTCAAACAATACCACACAGGACAGGATTAGATACGTGTGTCAGCACACAGTACCACACGACCAAGGATTAGATATGCGTGTCTGCACATAGTTCCACACACTGAAGGTACAGATACGGATGTCTGCACATAGTACCACACGGGCAAGGATTAGATATGCACATCTGCACACAGTTCAACACGCCGGAAGATTAGATATGCACGTCTACACACAGTACCACACGCCAGAGGATTGAATACACGCATCTGCACACAGTACCACACGCCAGGGGATTGGATACATGCATCTGCACACAGTACCACATACCGTAGGATTAGATACGTGCATCTGCACACAGTATCAGATGCCGTAGGATTAGATATATGCATCTGCACACAGTACAACACGCCAAAGAATTAGATACGCATCTCAGCACACAGTACCACACGGGGGAGGATTAGATACGCACGTCTGCACACAGTACCACATGCCAGAGGATTAGATATGCGCATCTGCACACAGTTCTACCCGCCAGAGGATTAGATATATGCGTCTGCACACAGAACCACATGCCGTAGGATTAGATACGTGCCTCTTCACACAATACCTCACAGGGGAGGATTAGATACGTGCGTCTGTACACAGTACCACATGACCAAGGTTTAGATATGCGCGCCTGCACACAGTTCCATACGCTGAAGGATTAGATACGTGTGTCTGCACAAAGTACCACACGTGGAAGGATTCACTTCTTCACACAATACCACACAGGGGAGAATTAGATACGCACATCTGCACACAGTTCAATACGCCGGAGGATTAGATACGCATGTCTTCACATAGTACCACCACCAGAGGATTAGATACGCGCGTCTACACACATTACCACACGGGGGAGGATTAGATACACGCATCTGCACACAGTACCACACGCCAGAGGATTGGATACGCACATCTGCACACAGTTCCACACGCCAGAGGATTAGAAACGCACGTCTGCACATAGTACCACATGCCGTAGTATTAGATATGCGCGTCTGCACACAGTACCACAT
This sequence comes from Leptodactylus fuscus, assembly GCF_031893055.1. Taxonomy (NCBI): domain Eukaryota; kingdom Metazoa; phylum Chordata; class Amphibia; order Anura; family Leptodactylidae; genus Leptodactylus; species Leptodactylus fuscus. The sequence goes on from NC_134269.1 coordinate 116,970,274, forward strand.
GCCATAGGATTGGGTATGCGCATCTGCTCACAGTTCCACACACCAGAGGATTAGACACGCACATCTGCACACAGTACCACATCCCGTAGGATTAGATACGCGTGTCTGCACACATTTCCACATGCCAGAGGATTAGATACACACATCTGCACACATTACCACACGCCGGGGGATTGGATACACACGTCTTCACACAATACCATACAGACTGGAGGATTAGATACACACCACTGCACACAATACCACACGGGGAGGATTAGATACGTGCCTCTGCAATCAGTACCACACGGGGCAGGATTAGATATGCGCCTCTCCACACAATACCACATAGGTGAGGATTAGATACCTGCGTCTGCACACAGTACCACACGGGGCAGGATTAAATACATGCCTCTGCACACAATACCACACGCCAGAGAATTACATACGCATCTCAGCACACAGTACCACATGCCAGAGGATTAGGTACGCACGTCTGCACAAAGTACCACATTCCGTAAGATTAGATACGCGCGTCTGCACACAGTTTCACTTGCTGGAGGATTAGATATGCGCCTCTTCACACAATACCACACGGGGGAGGATTAGATCTGCACACAGTAACACACGCCGGAGGATTAGATATGTGCATCTGCACACAGCACACCAACAAGGATTAGATACTTGCATCTACACACAGCATAGTACTACACAGGGAAGGATTAGATACGCGCATCTGCACACAGTCACACACACTGGAGGATTAGATACACACCTCTTCACACAATACCACACAGGGAAGAATAGATACCTGCCTCTTCACACAGTACCACAAGCCGTAGGATTATATATGTGCCTCAGCACACAGTATTATACGTTGGAGGATTAGATAGATGCCTCTGCACAGAGTACCACACATTAGAGTTTTACTCCAGGTTTCCATAGCAACCCAGCCATTTTTCTTCACTGCTGTATGTCAGCTTTAAAGAAGCAGGGCACTGTGGATGACACTGTCACACAAGGTCACATTCACACAGCTTTACTCCAGGTAACCATAACAACTGATCACAGGTTTTCACTGATATCCAAAATGAGATACACATGATCACATGATACCAGTGCAAAATTGGACAATTCTTATGGGGCCATTACACAAACAAAAAATGTAATATACCCGTACGAAGCCGGGTCTTCCTGCTAGTACAAGATAAAATTCAAACAAAATGGCTGATTTTTGGCCATTTCAGCTGACAAATGTTTGAATAACTACACATGATGGTTTCCGATGACTAGTCTGCCAAAATATTCATGCGTCATGTTAGAAATTTTAGTCGTGGGTTGTCCAAAATTATAAGTATAGTCACTATTGGCCTGGATTTCTGTAGTCTTTGACCCATTTTGTGCAGACTCAGAGCACTTTTTTCCTGAACCATCCTCATGATTGGGCAGTTGGGTATGTTGAATTGTACAATCAATCTGACTCGATTGATCAGCAGCATCGAGAACTACAAGCTTATGTATAAGGCCTGCCTCCCCAGAGGAGCCAGATACCAATGTCAGTAGTCTAGCCGCTGTCCTGGGCTTATGTATATGCATAGCTCCCAACCGTCCCGCATCCCGCAGAACAGCCCTGATTTTAGACTGCTGTCCCGCAGTCCCGCACGGTTTACCGCATGTCTCACTCTGCCTCTCAAGTGTTTTGCATATTAACAAACTTTCCCCCAATCACCACCCGCTCTTATAACCGATAAAAAGTTGTACCTGGGATAAGAGCGGGTGGTGATCGGGGGAAAGCTTGACTACTGTACTCAGAAGGACCTGTGTGACATCAGACAATCACGTCACTGAGTATGAGTGTCTTTGTATCCTGTGCAGTCCAGGAAGAGATGGAGAGATATGTGGTCTAAGGTACTGGGGGGGGGGGGGACATGTGAGATGCAGGGTGCACTGTGTGTGTGGGAGAGATGTAAGATGCAGAGTGGACTGTGTGTGGGGGAGATGTGTGGTGCATGGGTGTACTGTATATGGGGGAGATGGGTTCAGGGTGCACGGTGTACTGTGGGGTGCAGGGTGTACTGTGGGGGGTGTGAGGTGCAAGATTGACTGTGTGTGTTGGAGAGGTGTAAGATGAATGGGTGTATTGTGGGGGGGTGAAATGTGGGGTGCATGGGTGTACTGTGGGGGGATGTAGGGTGGACTGTGTGGGGGAGATGTGGGGTGTATGGATGTACTGTGGGGTTCAGGGTGTACTGTGGGGTGCAAGGTTGACTGTGTGTGGGTGAGAGATGTGGGGTTCAGGGTGTACTGTTGGTTGCAGGGTGTACTGTGAGGGGATGTGGGGTGCGAGGCTGACTGTGGGTGGGGGAGAGATATGGGGTGCATGGGTGTACTTGGGGGAGATGTGGGGTGCAGTGTGTACTGTGTGTGTGGGGGAGATGTGGAGTGCATGGGTGTTGTAAGCCGATGGCTGGTCAGGTAATGGAGGGGGTGTACATTTCACCCAGACTACTCAGGTGGGTGAGATGAGAAAACTCCAGAAAGAATGTTTGTTCTCAGCAGACAACTTTCGTCTGCTGAGCATTTTGGTAAATGCTCAGTATTAGGCTGGATTTTTAGGAATGACAGGTAGGATTGGTAGTGGGACCTGTCATTCCACCCCCCTCCAGTCCACACTTTGGGGATGTTCCGGCAGCGACTCAGCTGCAGAGAGTCTCCTCGTCAAGGAGGCTTAAGACGCCAGCTCCAGCAGCAACACTTTGGCAGAGTTTGGCTGGAGAGCAAACAGAGAGGTCATATTTTTGGAGCTGTGTCCTGAATGATTTTACTGGGTTTTTGGATTTCTGTTATTCTAGGTGAGGTAACCTATTCTATGTTTAGTTAGAGCCTAGCCGGGCAGGTATTTATTTTTGTATTGTTTCCTTTTGTTGCTGCACTACCTTTTTGAGTGAAAATAAACTCTACCTTTGTTTTTGACTAAAAGAAACTGGACTTGTGTGTCTATGCCACCCCACCTAGAAACCCCAGACCCTGACAGTGTACTGTGGGATGCTTGGGTGTACTGTGAGGGGAGAGATGTGGGGTGCAGGGTGTACCCAATGAGAAATGGATGGGAATGGGCAGAGTCAATTTAGAAGTGGGTGAAGCTACATTTGCTGCAGCCCGCCCACATTTTGTTCCTCTTTCTGTTCTTTAAAAGCTGGGACATATGGCATTATATGGACTCTTTAGAAGAATATCATTTGCACAAAGTATATTATTTGGCATAATATGGTGGTATTATGTGGGCTCTACATATAGCAGTATTGCTTTGCTTTGCATAGCTATGTTATGTGGGCTCTGTATTTGGCACAATATGACAGTAGTATGTGGGCTCTGTAAGTATTATTTCAATAAGGCATATTATTCAGACAATATATAGTGGTATTATTTATATGCTGCTTATGATAGCATTTACTTGGCATTGATAACAGTATTATGTGGGTTAAGGAAGTATTGTATATAAACATCATCTTATTTAGTGTATATGATAGTATTATGTGGGCACTGTATATGGCAGTATTGTCTTGCTCTGTATGCCAGTCTTATGTGGGCTCCTTAAGAAAGTATCATTTGGATGCAGCATACTATTTATTAATATATGGTGGTATTATATGGGAAAAGCATATGGCAGCATTGTTTTGCCTATATGATAATATAATGTGGGCTGTTAAAGGGAGTATCATTTACATGCAGCATATTATTTGGCAATATATGTCGGGTGCTGTATATAGCCATATTGTCTTGGCACTATTTAGCAGCATTATATGAGCTCTTTCAGGCAGTATTACTTGCATATAATTTAGGCAAAATTTATTCATATTATGTGGGTTGTACAGAATGCAGTATAATTGTCTAGGTACTATATTGCAGTATCATCTATATGAGCTTAATTTGATAAGCAAAGTGTTAAAATTAGGGGCAATTTTCACAAATTTTCTATAAAAACCACCCTCAGGCTGGGGCCCCAGGTGGCGAAAAAAAAGCAGCAGCGTTTTACAGTCACAGCAAAATGGATGGTATTCTAATGAATCCCATCCCCACTTTGAGGAAAATTATGCGTAGTTGACATGCTGCGATTTCCAAAATCATCCCGGTTTTGTAAATTGCATCTTATCAATTATACATACAGAATCGCCAGCAGTTTCCCTACAGGAATAATGGAAGCAGAAAGTCCACAGAGGACTTTCTGTGAAAACCTACCATTTTTATGCTGTCATGGTTTTTTCCCACAGCACTTTTTTGCTTCAGGACACTACCTGGGATCTTATCCTCAGATGGACAAATATCTTTTCCTACGTGGCGTGGGCCCCATTGGGTCCTGACATCAATGATGTTCTTAGCTTTGTCTCTTGGGACATGGACGTTATAGCAGCTGTATGATCCTACTATGGTTTTCCGCTAATTTGCTTAGCTATGCAGAAATATAGCATCAGTGCATAAAAAGGAAGATCTGACATTCAGGAGTCTAGGAAAGCTGGGTGGCGCACCTTGTGGACTCTATTGACACTGCCATCCAGCTTTCCGTCTTGTGTCTGCACAATAAACCTGAAAACCAATGTATAAAGAAGCAGGCACAAGTCAATATCTTATGAAGCACACCTGCCGTTCAGAAGCCTGGGAAAAATGGGTGACAAATTCAGTACAATACATGTAACCCTGTCATGGGAATTGTAACCCAGCTTTCCCAGAATCCTGAACAAGAAACCAACTACTATTTATACAGTTAGTATGGGATGTATACCCGTACAGCTAGGTAGAGGTCTGGAACAACTCAGTGGTGACCCTATAAGTAATGTTATGGTTGTCATAGGAATTGTCATCCAGCTTTCCCAGAGTCCTGAACAGCAAACCTATATAGTTATAAGGCTCAATACAACTGAAGGATTTCTTATCAAGTAAGTGGAATATCTCAGTGACCCTGTGACTAATGTTATTGTTTCCATAGGAGTTGTTATCCAGCTTTCCCAGAGTCCTGAACAACAAGCATACCTAGTTATTCAGCAATATATGGGTGGAGCATGTATCGCCGTATAACAAGGCAGTCTTTGAATATATAGAAGACGATCAACTGATTTATGTTATTGTTGTCATAGCAATTGTCACCCAGCTTTCTTAAAGTCCTGAACAGCAAATCTGCCTGGCTATACATCAGCATACAAGCTGCATAACAAGGCAGTCTTGGTCACATCAGTGACGACTGATGTTATGATTGTCATAGGAATTTCCATTCAGCTTTCCCAGAGCCCTGATCAGATACTCTACCTAGTTATACAGCAATATACATGTGGAGGATATATCGCTACATAACAAGGCAGATTTGATATTGAAGAGTCCTGGACACCTCAGTGTTGTACTTCTCAATGATGTTACATTGTCAAATAAATTGCACCCATCTTTCCTGGAGCCCTGAACGGATAACCTAGCTAATTATACAACTATACACATGTGAAGGACAATTTCACTGCATAACTATAGAGATTTCAAGGTAAAACTGGACATCCCTATCATTGATGTTCTGGTTGCCATAGGAATGTTCACTCAGCTTTCCCAGACTCCTGAAAAGCACATTTCTCTAGCTTTACTGCATTACATGAGTTGGCGCTGGGTCCCTGCATAACAGGGGAACATTTACTGTGCAGGAGGAAACAGGACAACTCTATGGGGGAGATTTAGGACTGGCCTTTTTGTATCCCTTGCGCACCAGAGGGTGCACTTCGTTTATAACCAGGTACACGATTCCGCCAGGCCACACACCCACACAGCAGGTCGCACACCCTTGAGCCTGGCCGTGCGTGCACCCTCTACCAGGTCTCGCACCCTCATCCAGGCTGCACAATCTCCGCCAAGCCACGCACCCTCCGCCAGGCCACACACGCCATGCATCTAGAGTAAAATCTGCGCAAGTACATACCTGGCATAGATTTCCAGCAACATCTATATCAGTTTTCTGACATAAATTACAACAAATCTGGCTGAGCCAATAGTCCCGTTCCTAGGATTCTTTTTGGGGAAAATAATGTGAGTGACGCAAGTAAATAAATAAAATCACCGTTTGTGACAATTTATGTTTCAACTGCCATAGGAACCATCACCCAGCTTTCCCAAAATCAGATCTAACCAAGAACTAGATGATCTAAAGCCTATATATTATATGGTGATTGAAAAAACCAAAGCCTGTAGTTAAAGTAACTCCTCTGAGAAGTAAGATAGCTGCTGCTGCACCAGTGACCCTCCTATAACTCCTCTGAGAACAATGATAGCTGCTGCACCAGTGGCCCTCCTATAACACCTCTGAGAAGTAAGTTAGCTGCTGCACCAGTGACCCTCCTATAACTCCTCTGAGAAGTAAGATAGCTGCTGCACCAGTGACCCTCCTATAACTCCTCTGAGAAGTAAGATAGCTGCTGCACCAATGACCCTCCTATAACTCCTCTGAGAAGTAAGATAGCTGCTGCACCAGTGGCCTTCCTATAACTCCTCTGAGAAGTATGATAGCTGCTACTGCACCAGTGACCCTCCTATAACTCCTCTGAGAAGTATGATAGCTGCTGCTGCACCAGTGACCCTCCTATAACTCCTCTGAGAAGTATGATAGCTGCTGCTGCACCAGTGACCCTCCTATAACTCCTCTGAGAAGTATGATAGCTGCTGCTGCACAAGTGACCCTCCTATAACTCCTCTGAGAAGTATGATAGCTGCTGCTGCACCAGTGACCCTCCTATAACTCCTCTGAGAAGTATGATAGCTGCTGCTGCACCAGTGGCCCTCCTATAACTCCTCTGAGAAGTATGATAGCTGCTCCTGCACCAGTGACCCTCCTATAACTCCTCTGAGAAGAATGATAGCTGCTGCTGCATCATTTACACTGTTTCGGGGCCAAAAAGGGGCTATTAGACTGTTTGGGGACCAATAAGGGGTATTATACTATTTAGGGGCAGAAAAGGGGTATTACAGTGTGCAGGAGGCACATAGAGGTGTTATACTGTGTATGGGCCACTTAGGGGGTATTACACTATGCGAGTTATCAGAGTTAGTGGCAGGCTGGAAACAAATAACTTTCTGTACTACCACCTCCCCCCACACACACACACACACACTGTTTTTAATGACATTGGGTCCTAAAGATAGGGCTGTACAGTGCCCCCTTCAGGCCATAACCCTATATACAGTAAATCATGGTGTGGGAAGACGGCTTAGAAATGAGACAGATTTTTATTTTAAATGAGACAAATTTGTATTATATTACTAATTTTGGGGTTTTGATGCCCTCAGAGAAAAAGGGATGTGAAGATCCTGGATCCTTGAGGTCTGGGGAACCTGATGAGATCTGGTCAGGCAGTTTTTGGCTTCGTCACCTCTTTGTATGGAGTCCAAGCTGAAAAACAGAGAACGAAAACTCATTATGGAGAGGTACAGGTGGGGTGGGGAGGGGGTCGGATCACGTACCTGGGTGCATAGAAGATGTAGAGGATGAAGTTGTGGAACATCCAGGTTAGGAGATCACTGAAGATCTCCACCAGGTTAGGAGATCACTGAAAGTGGAGATCCAGGTTAAGAGATGACTGGAGGTGGAGATCCAGTTAGTGGAGTTGAGGATGTGTCATACTGGGAGTTAGCCGAATATACTGCAGATGATGCTGAAGAGCAGGTCAAGCGGATCACTGTAGGTAGCAATTGCTATGATGCCTTATAACAGAGACCTTATTGTAAGCAACCGGATGATCCCTCGTCACCTGGACCCCACATACCCACTACCCGTAGTAACTGACTATGTCACATCGCTTCACCTATGTACCTCACCCATGGATCACATCTGGAGATTGTTCAACACACAGAACAAGTTTCCAAATTAATGTATCCTAGTACAATGTGCAGAATAAATAAACTGATCCCATTATGAGGATTTAATTTTGTTCCTCAAAACTTAATCGTTCACATGGTTCAGTGACTAGACATTAACAAGGTTATGGCGTCTGTATGACGGTCTCTCGCAACTTCAGCCTTTGCATTGCCAGTTTTAGATACAGCATGTGGAGGGGCATTAGGGTCTTTTGCCCATAAGGAGTGTGAGGTACGTTGCAGGTACATGCACATTTGCCTAGAAACTAAAGGCAATGAATCTATCTGCCTGTCCAGTACAGCAACCTTCTGATACACATCTAAACCCAATCTGAACAAAGACATTAACTGAGGGGGAGGGGGTGAGCTACACAATAGCAAAAAACATGTGAGACAGCAGGGAACTAGTAGACTGTGCTACAACTTTATGTAAAGCAAGTGCTGCAAAGCCAATTACAAAAGTGTTTTGGAAGGGGGGTTACTGTTTCTACATTGCAGCTGCACCTCTCCCTAGCAGTGTTCAAATCCTTCCTCTCCTGGGGACAAGCTTAGGCTGAACAACATAAACTATAGTCTAAGTGTTTTCCCCATTTAGAAGCAGAAATCTTTAAAGGAGGGGGAAGCCAGCCAGCCGGCTCTTGGGAATATGTAAGCTGTTGTGGAAAAGAAGCCCTGTACTGGTGCCCTACTCAACTTGAGTAGTGGGGGCCAGCCAGCTTGCTTGCCCTTTCCCTTACCTTTTTTTGATGCTGCAACTCATTGAGCTGCTGATGCCGGCTGGCTGCTCCTTATTCCTGGTCTTGTAGGTCCTGCCAGTGCCAGGCCTGGCTCAGCCTACCCTCTGAGCAAGTCTCCTGTCTTTCAAGTTGTTTCCTTGGCTCTGGCAGGGATCTAAGAGGACATCCCCACCCAGCGCTACACTAAATATGCCTGCAGGACGCCCCCTCTCCCAGTCAACCAATGAATGGTAAACCAGCAGAGGGGAAGGACTCCCATACACACAGCCGCTCAATATCCAGCTAGCTTATGCAGCCAGCCAGCTGGCAATCAATGCAAGGTTGGGCTGTGAACGCTCCATCATCAATGTTTCACAGACGATAACAATGAGCTGGAGCCAGATACCATTGTCATTAGTCTAGCCACTGTCCTGGACTTATCAATGTAAGGTTGGGCTGTGAACGCTGCATCACGACTGGTTCAATGTTTAGCCACAAACGATAACAGTGAGCTGGAGCACAGCTATATTTAGCGGCAGCCCCTCGCCTCACCTCACACTTCCCACGCCCCCTCGTCACCAGCACGTGCCCTGGACTCGCTCACACGCTGCACCAATAGGGGGAATGAGGAGGGATGTCATGTGCACACCTCGATTGGTACCCTCCTGTCATCTCTGCTGAGACATCCAGCATACGTTCCTGCGTTGGCCGCTCCCCTCCCAGCTCGCTGTGGTACCGTCTGCTCCTGACACATTAGGATGCAGATCTGCAGCGGGTCGCAGTGACCGTTAATGGTCTGCAGAGAGAGAGCAGAGAGAACGGGTCAGGTGCGTGCACACAAGGAATCTCCATGACGCGCTGTGTCTTGAAGCAGCCTCAGTCTCTCTCCATGCCGCCGCTGCTGCTGCTGTGATTTATCTCCTCAGTCACCAGTTTCCCCCTCCACGGCGTTCCCTTCTCCCTGTATTGAAGATGCCAGACCCAAGCTTAGCGATGCTGTCTCCCCAGGAGGCGGCCAAGATCTACCATGCCAATTACATCCGCAACTCCCGGGCCATCGGGGTGCTGTGGGCGATCTTCACCATCTGCTTTGCCATCGTCAACATTGTGTGCTTCATTCAGCCCTACTGGATAGGGGACGGAGTGGACACCCCTCAGGCGGGCTATTTCGGACTCTTCCACTATTGCATCGGTAGCGGCTTCTCCAAAGAGCTCACATGCACTGGCAGCTTCACAGATTTCTCCACCATTCCCTCCGGAGCCTTTAAAGCCGCCTCCTTCTTCATCGGCCTGTCCATGACGCTCATCATCGCCTGCATCGTGTCCTTCGTCCTGTTCTTCTTCTGTAACACGGCCACGGTGTATAAGATCTGCGCCTGGATGCAGCTCTCCTCAGGTGAGATGAGCCAGCTGTGGTACCACAGCCCAGAAAGTCCATAGCTTCTGTTAGGTTACCTATTCACCTCAGCAGGTGGGGATTTAGATTTTGGAACCTAAAGGATCACATGGACTCTTAATTAATACATTCAATATGGACGAGAACTTTGAGGTGGTGGAGAGCTTATGAGGTCAACATGCTAAATAAATGAGAGCCATATTGAAGCCCCAGTTCTCCCTCTCTCTATTGCTGGCCACCGATTATACTGTAGTTTCAATACACTGGGCTCCATGACCAAAAGCTAGTACAAATGAAAAAAGTCAGCGTTAGCCAGGGCAACCAATCGAATCTCTTATTTCATTTTGATAACCTGCACAGGGGAATGATAGATGGAATTTGATTGGCCAATATGTGCAGAACTAACCTCCTTCATATCTATGCTAGTGTCTTTGCTTTTTGGACATTTAGATTTACTACTGAAACAAGTGTAAGGGTGAATTCACACTGAGTAAACGCTAGCTTATTCTGAACGTAAAACACGTTCAGAATAAGCGGCGTCTAAAGCAGCTCCATTCATTTCTATGGGAGCGGGGATACGAGCGCTCCCCATAGAAATGAATGGGCTGCTTCTTTCACTCCGTGCAGTCCCATTGAAGTGAATGGGGAGTGCCGGCGTGTACGCTCCGGCATGAGCAGAGCTTGCCGTATACGCCGGCACTCCCCATTCACTTCAATGGGACTGCACGGAGTGAAAGAAGCAGCCCATTCATTTCTATGGGGAGTGCTTGTATGCCGGCTCCCATAGAAATGAATGGAGCTGCTTTAGACGCCGCTTATTCTCAACGTGTTTTACGTTCAGAATAAGCTAGCGTTTACTCAGTGTGAATGCACCCTAAGGGTGCATTCACAGAGTTTTGTGGTGCTGATTTTGCCCCATAACTTGAGTAAAGAATCAGCACTGAAAAAAAGACTCCCATTGACTTCAATGGGTTCCATTTTACGCGCATAAATTGGAACCCATTGAAGTCAATGGGAGTCTTTTTTTCAGCACTGATTCTTTACTTGAGTTATTGTGGCAAAATCAGCACCACAAAACTCTGTGTGAATGCACCCTAAGGCTGAGGCCCCACATTCCAGAAATGCAGCTTATTTTGTTGCACATTTTGCTGTGGTTTTTTTGAGTCGAAGCCAAGAATGGCTACAAAAGGAATGGGAAATATATAGGAAGCTCTTAGGGCTAGTTCACACGTGAGTATAAGGGGAGGTTTTTGACAGCGGATTTCGCGTCCAAAACCTCCCCTTATAATGGTGGTCTATGGAGACCGCCGGGCTTCTTTTCTCCGCTAGCGGCGAGCTGCTGCTAGCGGAGAAAAGAAAGGACATGTCCTTTCTTCAGGCGGAAGCCGCGCAGGCTCAGCCGCGCGGCTTCCGCCCCCGGCAGCTCTCTCCTATGTCGGCTCATTCATTTGAGCCGACAGCAGAGGGTTAAGCCGCGACAGCGATGGTCGCGGCGGGCGGGTTTTGACAAGAGAGAGACGCGGCTCGCCGCATCTCTCTCTGTGTCAAAACCCGCGCGGGCAGTTCACGTGTGAACTAGCCCTTATACTTCTACCTGCTGCTCAATCCACTCCTGTCTTTGGCTCAAAAAAACGCAACAACATCTGCAACAAAAAAAAAGCTGCGTTTCCGCAATGTAGGGCCTTAGCCTAAGGCCTCTCTCATTACTGAAAAGCTGCTTTTTGTTTGTGCAGATTTTGTTGGATTTTTGTCAGGTCAACCCACGAGGAATGGGAGGAACACTTCCCATTCACTTCAATGGGAGTGCTCGTAGAGAAAAAAGCAGCCCATTCATTTCAATGGGGAGCGCTCGTGTGCCGGCTCCCATTGAAATGAATGGGATCTGCTTTATACGCACTGATTCTGAACGTGTTTTAACGTTCAGAATCAGTCAGCGTATCCGAAGTGTGAATGCACCCTTAGGGAGCCTTTACACAGAGTTTACGCTCCGCTCATTCTGAACGTAAACCCGTTCAGAGTGAGCGGTGTTAAACCAGATCCCATTGACTTCTATGGGTACCGGCATACGCGCTCTACCCATTGAAATCAGTGGGAAGCTTTTTTCCTTTTGCTTTCAATGTATTGCGCACGTATCACATTGAAAGCAATAGGTAAAAAAGCCTCCCATTGATTTCAATGGGTAGAGCGCGTATGCTGGCACCCATAGAAGTCAATGGGATCTGTTTTAAATCCGCTCACTCTGAACGAGTTTACGTTCAGAATGAGTGGAGCATAAACTCCGTGTGAAGGCTCCCTTAAGCTGTGCCAGATTTATCAAAGTGGGTCCAATTACACAAAGTAAACGTGGGCTCATTTTGGCAAAATAGACGTGTAAAGAATACATGTCTAAAAATAAGACTGCCATTGACTTCAATTACATTTTTTACATGTGTAAATAATGTCATTGAAGTCAATGGGAGTTTTATTTTTACACTTGTATTCTTTACACGTGCATTTTGCCAAAATAAGTGCATGTTTACTCCGTGTGAATGGACCCTAAGGGTAAATTAACAGTATCGTTATTAATGTCTGTTGGTCTTATCCATCATAGGACATTATTAACTTTAGAATGCAGATGGGGTACCCTCTGTCTCGTATCCATCTACGTTCACTCTCATGCATTGAAAAATAAACAAACTTGAAGGAAGAAAACTTCAGCTGTTTTGCTTATATTAGTGGAAATGGAAATGGATGTCTGAACTAACATATTGAAATATATATATTTATATATAATATGGTATACCGTATATACTCGAGTATAAGCCGACCCGAATATAAGCCGAGGCCCCTAATTTTACCACAAAAAAACTGGGAAAACGTATTGACTCCAGTATAAGCCTAGGGGGGGAAATGCAGCAGCTACTGGAAAATTTCACAAATTAAAATGGCCGGAATTTGGGGGTGTAGTAGTTGCTGGGGAAGGGGAGGGGGTGTTTTGGTTGTCTGTCTGCCCCTTCCCTGAGCTTGAGGACTAGGGGGATTTTCCCCCCAATTGGAACTCAGCCTGGCTGAATATAGGGTATCTGCAGTGCTCCTATTAACCCCTTCCCAACAGAACAGGAGCACTGCAGATACCCTATATTCAGTAGACTGGGCACTTTCAGACACAGGGATACCTATTGTGTATGTGTTTCACAGTAAGGGCAGGTTCACACCAGCATCCGATCTCTGTTATGCAGGTTTCCATTTCCTGCCCGAGAAACTGGGCAGCAGACGGAAATCAGCAGGCAGTTTTCAAACCCATTCATGGATTTGAAAAGTGTCCGCCGGTGAGCGTCTTCTACTCTCCACAGTGAAACGTTTGTTTTTTTTTTAACCAGACACAAAGTTGGACATGCAGGACTTTGTGTCCAGTAAAGAAAAAAATCGGTTTCGCCACGGAGAGCAAAAGACGCTCACGGGCGCTCACCGGCGGACAATGAATGCCGGTTTCCGTCTTCTACTGACAGAAAACAGAAACCTGCATAATGGAGATCGAGTGCTGGTGTGAACCCGCCCTAACATGTATTCTAAGGAAAGGAGTGATTTACAACTTTTATTTATTCCCCCCCAGGGGACTTGAACCTGCAATCATTTGATTGCAAGTCCCATCGACGGCAATACAAGTGTATTGCCGTCTATGGGAGATTCTATACACTACTATTGCAGAGGGTCATAGACCAGCCACAATAGTAATATAGTGATGACAGGCCTGGGAGCCTTCATCGGAACAGGTCGGCTCCTGCGAGCTCGTCATTACACTTACAGACCCGGCATCCGGACCCGGCATACTGGACACCGGGGCGGGTTCCAGGGCGATGCTGTACATTTCAAACTGCAGAAGTACTTACAGTACTTCTGCTAGCACGCCGGGGTCTGTGTTCCTGGCCTGCTAGCAGAAAATTACTGTAATGACTCTAGTATAAGCCGAGGAGCACTTTTTCAGCACAAAAACTGTGCTGAAAAACTCGGCTTATACTCGAGTATATACAGTATATGCTTTCCATGAAAAATATGGACGTCATACGTATGTGTAATGTGATCATGTGAATAAGGACTTAGTTTCAGATAAACCACACCCCTTTTGTTCAAGTTGCAAAAGTGTCTAGGGGTTCACTCACATGGAGAAAAATGGACCTTTATTTTTCCACTGGTGGAATTTTCCACACTGAAATTTCCACACTGAAACAAAAGCTTCCCTTTGATTTCAATGGGTTCTGCTAGCTTTTTTTCCCACTAGCAGAAAATTCCGCTAGTGGAAAAAAAAGCTAGCGGCACCCATTGATGTCAATGGGAGGCTTTTTTTTTCAGCATGTATCAAATAAATTCAAATAAATAAATTCAGTGTCAAATAAAGTGCCATTTTCCTCCGTGTGAATGCACCCTAAAACAAATGATTAGTGTCGTGTATTGCATGTTAGACAGTGTTTTGATAGATTTTGCTTAATAAATCGCCACTATTTTTCCCTTTTTCCCATCCTGGGGTTCATAAATTGTCATTTGCCAAATTTTAATATATTTCATGTAATACAATTATTAGCAGATATTTCAAATATTGGAACTTAGCTCTCAACGACTAACACATTAGTCTACAAGTCATAACAATCTCAACCATATCCACTAATAATCTACTGTGTAAGGGATAGCCAAAATAAAGAAGAAGTAAGGGTGCATTCACACTGAGTAAACGCTAGCTTATTCTGAACGTAAAACACGTTCAGAATAAGCGGCGTCTAAAGCAGCTCCATTCATTTCTATGGGAGCGGGGATACGAGCGCTCCCCATAGAAATGAATGGGCTGCTTCTTTCACTCCGAGCAGTCCCATTGAAGTGAATGGGGAGTGCCGGCGTATACGGCAAGCTCTGCTCATGCCGGAGCGTACACGCCGGCACTCCCCATTCACTTCAATGGGACTGCACGGAGTGAAAGAAGCAGCCCATTCATTTCTATGGGGAGCGCTCGTATCCCCGCTCCCATAGAAATGAATGGAGCTGCTTTAGACGCCGCTTATTCTGAACGTGTTTTACGTTCAGAATAAGCTAGCGTTTACTCAGTGTGAATTCACCCTAAGAAGGATCAAGTATGTTTACTATGAAGTAAGTGCAATCCAGTGGGTCCAGTAGTTGCTTACCACCATCTCTCCCACATGAACCTTCAGTTACTGGATTTGCTGTAACTAGCAGTACAGGGACATGATACTTTAGAGTTTTGAACGAAAAAGAAGTTAGCTATGTTTTTCTGCTAGTGTATATGTAAAACTACTCTAGGCCAGGGCCCTACGGGAACTAAATGCTGCAATTTGCCTGCAGCAGAAACAATGCAGGAAAAATCTCGGCGTTTTACAGTCAGGGCAAAGTGGATGGGATTCTAGAGAATCCCATGCACACTTTGCCATAAAAACTGTGGTGCAGACATGCCGCGATTTCCAAAACTGATACAGTTTTGGAAATTGCAGCATGTCAATTATACCTACGGAAATGTCGGTCATGTTCCCAATAGGTATAATTGAAACAGAGAGTCCGCAGAGGAAACCTCTGTGAACTTTCTGTCTAAACTGCTGTGGGAAGAACCACAATGCATTGCCGCCGCGGTTTTTCCCGCAGTGCTTTTTTACAGCGAGACGCCCCATGGTGGCCTTAGGCGCCACATTGCAGAAAAGCAGCTTTTTTTGTTGCAGATTTTGTTGCGTTTTTTTTTTTTTTTTAGCCAAAGCCAGAAGTGGATAAAGCAGAAAGTAGAAAGTATAAGGATTTCCTATATATTTCCCATTCCTTTTGTAGCCATTGTTGGCTTTGGCTTAATGGACACACAGAAGTCGTCACATTTTTTCATGAATCTATAGTCTTTTATTGGTGTGACGTACCTGCATTGTTTTTTAGTGGGCCTTGGGGATTTTTGCAGACCATTACCTCTGTATAAAAACATCAATATATGGCATCTGCAAAAGTGTGAACGCCACATTATATGAGATGCAGATGTGTGGTTGAAGCCTAATAAATCTGGCACATATTAGGGTTATGCCATGCCACATATGTCAGGTGTGCTGCGTGAAGTTGCAGTGGACCAGCCCGCAGCAAAACCAGCTAAAAAAAAGTTGCTTCTTGCTATAGCTTTCAGTTGTCGTTTCCAGGAGGCTAGTCACAGCTTTCAAACTTTGCACTTGAAACTTACGGGTGAACATGCAGCAATGATTGACTTGCTAAGTGTTCATCTTATGACACTTTGCACTGCAAGTTTTCTTCTGCAGAATGTTGATGCAATTTGTTTAAAGAGGAGCTTGAATGTCCTCAGAGATGTGCATCATTACATACCACTAGAAAGGCAACGGTGCTCTGTCTGCTTTCCCAGTATGTGCCCTGGTGTTAGAGATATCGGTGCCATTAGTTTTGGCACTGATAGCTCTCCACTGTCTAAGGCACATCGTATACTATCCCAGCTCCCATTGAAATCCCATTGAAATCAATGGGAGCGTGAACGGCCCACAAAAGCTCACGCAGCGTATACGTGCCACATCACGCGGCACTTTACTCCGTGTGAACTCTCCCTTAAAGTCTAGCATCAACGCTGGGCTGTGAGGAACACCACCCTTCTCCATCTGATGGTAAAAGGCTATGGAAGAGTACTGTCTGGGTGGTGTTCCTCACAGCCCAGTGATTAATTCAGTGCACTGTTGGCTTTCTAGTGGTATGTCAAACCGCAGATCTCTGAGGACATAAAAGGTCCCCTTTAAATATTTTGCAGTGGGTTATCAGCTAATAATTTTGCACCTGCTAACCCACTACAAGTTTGTGTCTCAGGCCTAAGGGTAAGTTCACACTGAGTTTTTTGGTTAGGGTTTTGGCATTGTCAAAACTGGACCGGAAAAGGTGTGAGGAGTTTCCTGAGATGTTTTTTGCCTTTTGAAGCGTTTCCTGAAGCGTTTTTTTGAGGCATTTTTCGAGGAGTTTCCTCATCCGTATTTCTTTTGGGATGTGGTCGAGAATCATATTTTAAAAAAACGCCTGGCGTTTCCTGTTCAGGTTTTTGCCATACTTTTTGCCAGGTTTTTGTATACTTTGAATGGTGAGGCGATTTCTGCCAAAACCCTGACCAAAAAACTCCATGTGATCTGTTTTTTATTCCGCTCACTCTGAACAAGTTTTACGTTCAGAATGAGCGAGTGTAAACTCTGTGTGCAGGCTCCCTTAGGGTCCATTCACACTGAGGAAAATGGTGAGGAATTTGGTGTGGAATTTTCCATGCTGAAAAAAAAGACTCCCATTGATTTCAATGGGTTCTGCTAGCTTTTTTTTCCACTAGCAGAGTTTTCCACTAGCGGAAAATTTCACTAGTGGGAAAAAAAGCAAGCAGAACCCATTGAAATGAATGGGAGGCTTTTTTTTTCAGCGTGGAAAATTCCACACTAAATTCCTCACCATTTTCCTCCATGTGAATGGTCCCTTAGGGATGCCAAGTGTATTAAAGAGCGGTATCCATGCCATTTTGCTCCATTTGAATGGCCCCTTAGGATGCATTCACACTACTGATACGCTGCCTGATTCTGAACATTAAAACACGTTCAGAATCAGCGCGTATAAAGCAGTTCCCATTCATTTCAATGGGGGCCGGAATACGAGCGCTCCCAATTGAAATGAATGGGCTGCTTTTTTCACTACGGGTGCTCCCATTGAAGTGAATGGGAAGTGCTCGCATGTACGGCTAGCTCTGCTCATTCCGAGCCGTACACGCGAGCACTTCCCATTCACTTCAATGGGAGCGCTCGTAGTGAAAAAAGCAGCCCATTCATTTCAATGGGGAGCGCTCATATGCCAGCTCCCATTGAAATGAATGGGAACTGCTTTATACGCGCTGATTCTGAATGTGTTTTAACGTTCAGAATCAGGCAGCGTATCAGTAGTGTGAATGCACCCTTAGACTGTCTAGTCTGACTTTATTTTTTACAAAATTTCGATTTTTGTTTGTTTGTTTTTTGCTGTACAATGTTGCCTCATGCACACAAATGTTCTTTTGATCTGCAATTGCAGATCAAAGTACGGACCCATTCTTTTCAATGAACCCAGAAAGGTTTTTGAATCTATGAGTCCGAGCCGAATTGAAGAGCCATAAAGTATGGACCAGGTCCTTTACCTGTGTGCAATTGCAGCTCTGGCAATTCATTTGGATTGTATGGGTCACTGATACCAATTCATGTGTCATTCATGCCGTTATAATAGGTGCACTGTCACCTATTATATGAGTTTATGTACCTCCAAACAAAAGAGGGACTACACAGTGTCAAATGAATCCTAAAGATTTATGTAGTGTTTACTTATTTTTCATTGTGTCTTGTAAAGGGATTAACCCTGGCAAACAGCATATAGAAATATGAAATAATTCAAAAGTATAGCACTTGCTTTTATTTTTTTATCCCACTACCCTCAAAACCATGGGTTTTGTTTTGGGTGACTAACCTTTAAGCTAAATTATTCTTGTATTCATCAGCATGTTAAAGAGGCAAGACATCTGTTACAAGGGAACCAACAGCCTACTCCACAAGTGTTACATTTGAGATCTATTCATTTTTAATAGTTTTATGTTTCTCTTGGCCTTCATCATTGTGAACAGATTGTCATCATTCAGAGTGTTGTTCCCAGATTCATGGATGCTAGCCTTTATTAGTGGGCTGTACTTACAGTGGGAAATAATACAGAAAATAATACACTACATAAAGATTTAAACGGTATGGACAGTAAGATATGGGAAAATCTCAAACTGATGGTAGAGTTTTAAAAGAAACCTGTCAGTTGTTTTTTTCACCCTAAACTGACTCTATTAAAGGGGTCTTCCGGGGAAAAAACTTTAAAAAAAAAAAAAGGTATTTTAGTGGGTTAATAATTGCACCAAAATACCTTTAGCAGTGTTTTGACTGATTTCTGGGAGCTCCTGGCATCCTCTGCATTTGTTGCATGCTTCCCTAGCCTTCCCTTTCCTTCCATGATCCCCCTCTCACTCCACTTCCCTGTTTCCCTAGTTAGCGCATGGACTACTAGCTCTTTATACCTAAGTAACTCAGCTCCCCCTCCTTAACCCCCCTCCCCCCAAATCATACTTATCTGTCTTTTATGTCCTGGAGGCCATTTTCTTCAGTCCCGACGGCATCTTCTACTGTGGACCTCTTGCGCATGCATGGTGTGCATTCTTCGCTTCTGCCAGCGACTGTACAATAAAGCTCTATTGCACAGGCACTGGCAGAAGTGGAGGAAGTTCCGCTTGGTGCCAGACAAATGAATATGGGTAAGTATGATGGGGGGGAGTATTGGTGATGCTTTGTTTTCCAGAAGTGTGGAAACAGAACATCACCGGATCATCAGAAAATGTGCCTGAAGCGGTCACTAAGCATTCAAATAATAAGTAATAGTTTAAAAAAAGTTTTTTAAAAAAAAAAAATCAAAACAAAAATCTAAATCACCCCCTCCTTCCCTAGATTGGAAATAAAATAAACAAATTATACATGCACATGATTGAAAACACCTGGTTTACAAACATAAAAAAATATTTTTGCCATAAAACGAACACCGTAGTGAAAAAAAAAAATCAGAAGAGCCAAACCCCAGTTTTTTTTACAAATATAAAATAAAGGGGTATTCACACAATGTAACGCGGCGTTGATTCTGACACGTAACTCGTGTCAGAATCAGTGCTGCAAAACAGAATCTCATTGACTTCAATGGGTTCTGTTTAGCGCACGTAGCACATTGAAATCAATGGGTTTTTGTTTGTTTATGTTACAATAGAGGTCTATTGCAGTTCAACTGGATACACATCTTGTAATAACCCATTGTAGCAGTGTAGTTTTTTGTAGTGAAAAAAATTATAGCTCATCTCTTTAATTAAATTAATTAAAAATACTTTAAAAACACCTGAAGTGCTTGAGGTTTTTTTAGAGCATTTAAAGTACTTATAATAATTTTGTCACGGAGACCTAAGTGACTGGTTTTACATAGGCCCAGAAATCATCCTGGAGGAAGGGCAGTCATTGGCTCTCCTGCAGACTTGAGTGCATAGGTGGGGTCCCAACCCAGTAACGGGTAGAAAAGAAACTTACACTCCTTGCACACACTTCCATGTTGCAATTAATCACATCAGTTTTTTAGATAACAGCTGTTTCAATGATGTTTCAGTCTCCAGAGCTTTGTCAGATACAGCAGGCTGCTAAAATGGAGCATGACGCAGAGGTAATGTGGCTATGCTGCCCTGAAATGGCACTGAAACTACATTTCTGCATAGCCGCATTTCCTCTGTGCCATATTCCAGTCTACTGTATCTGACGAAGGTCATGAGACCGAGCGTTATTGCAACTGGTGTTATTTCATTAATTGCAACATAGAAGGAGTGCAAGGTTCTTTTCTTTAAATCTTCCTAGTCACAGTGTTGACATTTCTGCCAAGTATGACTTTGCATCTGTATGCTCTCAAGACAAATCACCATTTTTATTCATTTTGGCTTTTTTTTTTTTTTTTTTTTAACAATTCTTGCGTTGCTTCATCAGTTTGTGGCTGCAACTTAGAAATCCCTACCCAGCAGTAACATTGGTTTGGGAGGCGTTTTGAACCTGACAGACTCCCATTAATATGATATTGATGGATGTCCAAATGAAAGAGAAGAACCTTTTGGATAGTTGGGTCATAGAAAATGTATGAGGAGATCATCAAAGCTTGTTTTCAGTTAAAACATACCTTCAGCTAAAAACAAAAAAATGCAACATAACAGTCTCTCTGAATCCATACGGGAGTACCTGTCATTTCCCACTGTTAGCCATCTTTGTGCTTTTGAGGATTTTTTTTGTTAAACCTAAGGGAGCCTTCACACGGAGTATACGCTCCGCTCATTCTGAACGTAAAAGTTGTTCAGAATGAGCGCGTAAAAACCAGCTCCCATTGACTTGAATGGGTGCCGGCATACGAGTGCTACCCATTGAAATCGGAAACCCACAACATGGAGACCGGGCGCAGATGTAAACCCGTCCTCATATGTTCAGGCTCATGCAATACTTCCTGGCTGTGGGAGTGTCAGTGCTTTTTCCAGGCAGCCCCTCCCAGCATTTTCCCACTTCAACTTACACTTTGAAGTAAGGCTGTGTTCAAATGGTGTATGTTTATCTGAACACCAAATACATTAAAAAAAAAAAATTCATGTCTTTGAAACCCTCAATCTGTTCTGAAAAACTGCATACGCGTGTATCACATTGAAAGCAATAGGGAAAAAAGCCTCCCTTTGATTTCAATGGGTAGCACTCGTATGCCGGCACCCATTCAAGTCAATGGGAGCTGATTTTTACGCGCTCATTCTGAACGAGTTTTACGTTCAGAATGAGCGGCGCGTATAGTCCATGTGAAGGCTCCCTTAAGGTCCATTCACACGGAGTAAACGCACACTCATTTTGGCAAAATACACGTGTAAAAATAAGACTCCCATTGACTTCAATGACATTGTTTTACATGTGGAAAAAAAAACACGTCAAAATACACGTGTAAAATGTCATTGAAGTCAATGGGAGTCTTATTTTTACACGTGTATTTTGCCAAAATGAGCGCGCGTTTACTCCGTGTGAATGGACCCTCACAGTCCTAAAGATTGCTCTCTCTTCCTTCCACTGTCAGGTTTTAGTACATAAGACAAATACTTAGAACATCTCTGGAAATACTCTACTTTTTTGTTGTGTGCTTTATGCCAATGTTTTAGGCTGATGAAAGAATTTCTAAATGTTTTATCTTTGTACATAAGTGCAATATTGCTGGGGGTTTAGTTAACACTTTTGAACGTATCCTTTGAGGCATTTTCACGAATGGTAGATTTGTCCCTTTTGCTTGGTCTTCATTTATTCTGTTTATCATTCTAATCGAGTTTGCTGTAAAATGCTGATAATACACGCATTCCATGAGGCAGTAAATCTCAATCTTTCACTGGCTTGCAGAATGAATCCAATTACCTTTTTAAAGTTAAGCTGTTGATTTAAAATGCAATCAAATCCAAACCATGAATGATAATGTGAGAGCAAGGACTTAGGAGTTGTACAGTTAATAATCACAATTCAAGTTCTTAAAGGGGTATTCCCATGACGCTTGTTCACTAACCTGAAGGCTGTTGTGCTCTCTTCACTTCCTGCTTTTCTCAGCACATAAGTGGGCGGGGTTTCACTTGCACAGGATTGGTTGTAAATGAATTACCACAGTGTGAAGCTGATGTAGCAGAGCTGGATTTGAGTCAGTTTGCATTACATACAGAGGTAACAGACTCCCTATCTCAGCCCTTATCAGCCAAATTCAATTAAACCGACTGATAAGAGCTCAGAAATCCCGGAGCTCTCACCTCCCCTATCTGTGTCATTTAAGTAGTGAAGCTTCTCAAACAGCTCAGAGCTGCTCCCAGCCCCTCCCTCCCCCCCTGAGAGCAGGCAGCTACATCACTTGACAAATGAGAAGATAATCCCAAGGGCCATAGAAACGGAGTGTAAACAATGAAGTGAATAAATTAAGATAGCGGCCAAACAAAGTCATTTTGATAAAGCAATGCATTTAGGAAAAGTCTTAAATCCACATAAACTAGCAGTATAGATAGGATCCTTGTGATGGGACAACCCTTTTAAAGGGGGTCCACCATGACTAAAATCACTTCTAGACCATTTCTATGCTGTTTTAGTGAACATATTTCCACATGTCTAAGCAGTCTTTCTGCCAGGAAAATTAACTTTAAGGCTAAGGCCCCACATAGCGAGCCACAGACAAAACGTGCTGCAAAATAAACCGTGGCGGAAACGCATCATGATCTTTTTCCGCAGTGTTTTTCACAAAATACATACATTACTGTGCAAAAGATTTAGACAGACACTTTTAGCATTTCCTTCTACAGCTTTCACTTGCTCTCATGCTGCCAGCTGCTCTGTTCCCTTCTCAGGGTGCGTTCACACGTAGTAAAGTGGAGCGCAATCTGGCACATATACATGTGTCAGCAGATTGGGCGCTCAAAAAGGTCCCATTCATTTCAATGGGAGTTACGAGTGTATACGCCGCGTTATTTTGCGCCCGTGATTTTGCTGCGTATACGCTCGTAACTCCCATTGAAATGAATGGGATCTTTTTGAGCGCGCAATCTGCTGACACATATATACGTGCCAGATTGCGCTCCACTTTACTACGTGTGAACGGACCCTCAGAGTGATCCATCTAAGAAGTGGTCTGATGGCCCTTGACTCTTAAATGTTCTCCCAACTTCCCATAGAGTCATAAACCCTCATTTAATCTAAATTCATATTAGTTTAATAAGATTTCGGCGTAAAGGGGCCTGATAATCATCTGATCATGCTGTCTATCTGAGCATTTTAATGTTTTGTTTGCCCAAATCTGTTCTGCCTTTCCAAAGATATAAGCCCTGTTAATGTTGATGCAAATTAGAGTATACCCATAAAGTGAGTTTTTAACACTGTGATACGTAGCCTTTAAGTTATAGCAAAAAGCAGTAGAACTAAAGATACATTTTGAATATTTTACTACTTTGAGTGTTTTGTCACTTGTTACATGCCTTAGTAATGTTTTATGTTTTCTGTCCCCTCCCAGCTGCTTGCCTTGTACTTGGTTGTATGATATTTCCCGATGGTTGGGATGCAGACGAAGTCAAGCGTATGTGTGGTGAAAAGACCGACAAGTATTCCCTTGGTGCATGTTCAGTGCGTTGGGCATACATTTTGGCAATCATTGGAATTTTGGACGCTCTTATCTTATCTTTTCTGGCCTTTGTGCTAGGTAATAGATTGGACACCTTAATGGCTGAACAGCTCAAACTTGAAACAAAAGGTAAGAAGCATTTTATTATACATATGGGTAAATTCAACTTTTAGGCTGCATTCAGACCGCCATAATGCAACCCTCATTTTAGTGTCCATATTGACTTGCACTTACAGTACCATAGAGATTTATTTCTTACCAATATCTTAAAACCGCAGCGGCAACACAGTGTGGTTCTTTCCCGCACCGCTTTAGACAACGCTTTAGACAACGCTTTAGACAAAGTTGCAGAGGTTTCCTCTGCAGACTTTCTGTTTCAATTATACTAATGGGGAAACCGCTGGCATTTCTATAGGTATAATTGACATGCTGAGATTTCCAAAACCGCGGTTTTTACCACAAAGTGAGCATGCAATTTGCTAAAATCCTATCCACTTTGCCCTGACTGTAAAATGCTGTGATTTTTCCCGCAGCGGAAATGCAGCATTTACATGACGTGGGGCCCTGGTCTAAGGGTATTTTCACACAGAGTTGTTTGCAGGCTGAAATATTCTGTTTCAGTAATTAGGAATCATTTTTTTTACGAGGTTTTTTGTTTTTTGTTTTTTTTTTACATGATGAGTAGGGTTGAGTGATCGTGTTCGGAAAAGATCGGATTCCGATTGGCGATCCAGAAAATTTCACGATCGCGATCGGAATTCCGAACACGATCTTTTTAGGTGGGATCGAGATCGGTGATTATATCCATAATGCTTTGCTACTGGCCAAGCATTGTGGGAAAAGCTAACAATGTTAGCCTTCACACAAAGTATACGCTCCGCTAATTCTGAGTGGAGTCTATACTCAGTGTGAAGGCTCCGTGACGGTTCTATAGGAATGAATGGAAGCTGCCGACACACAGCCTTAACCCCCTGCACGCCGGCTGCGTCTATTCATTCTAATGGGAGACTAGCTATCATCTCTAGTAGCTACTTACCTGCAGAGATGGCTTGTCCGGTGCCCAGTGTTCGCGTTCTTCTTCGCCTCGCTGTCCCCGCCTCCCAGGTTAGTGTTAAAGAGCTAGGAAGAAGGTGGGGCTTGTGGCTTAGGAGAGTGTGGGCGGGTACTGGGAGGGGAGACATGACGTCTCCCCTCCAAGTACCCACCCACACTCTCCTAACCTGGGAGGCAGGGGGCAGTGAGGCGAAGAAGAACGAGAACACCGGGCACCGGACCAGCCAACTCTGCAGGTAAGTGGACACCAGGGGGGACTAAATAGCCAGAGGATTAAAAAATATCCTCTGGCTACTTAGTGATTAAAAAAAAATCACTACACAGCATGGATTCTAACAATTAAAGCGTTCAACTGTTAGATTCCATGCTGTATGGTGAATAGGATTGTTTTTAAAATCCGATCTCCAATTAGTAAAAAAATCCCATTGACTTGCATTGGGATCGAAATTGGGATCGAGATCGGGTTCAAATGAAAAATGATCGGAAATCAGATTTCAAAATCGATCCTGAAAAGTCAAGATCAGCTCAACCCTAATGATGAGGTTTTTGATGTGTTTTTTGAGATTTTACATTGCGTTTTTTTGCTCCAGCACACTGTATGGACCTGGAAACTTCTCTTACAAAATACGCATCGTAGTTTTCCACCTCCCGTTGATTTCAATGTGTTTTTCAAGGCAGAATCCGCCTTAAGATAGGTCATGTCACTTTTTTTCCCTCCAACTGAAAAAATCAGATAGAGGAAAAAAACTGTTACTGGCTCCAACTGAAATGAATGAGCGGCGTTTTTTTGAGATTGATTCTGCCTCAAAATCAGCCTGCAAAAAAACTCAGTGTGAACGTACCCTAACAACAACTTCATGTATAAATAAGGGAGTTTTGTGTAACTGACAAACAAAATTAAATTTAGAGACTCTGCCAAAGTTCACTAAAAATGTGATATTGATTTAGCAGTAATTGCCCACATTGCCTTAGTCATATCTCCTACATGTACATTTTTATATGTTTCTGTTTTGCATACCATGTAACCTTTAGGCCAGGGCCTCAGGTGGCGTAAATGCTCTGGCAAAAACCCCAGCATTTTACAGTCACAGCAAAGTGGATGGGATTGTAGGGAATCCCAAAGTGGATGGGATTTCCTAAAACTGGGGGAAAAAATCCAAAGCGCTACCACTACGGTTTTCTTTCATCGCTTTTTAGCTGTGGTCCACTACATGGGGCCTTAGCCTAAGGGCTCCTTTACATGGCATAAGCGCGCCGCTCATTTAGACACGTATACATAATAATAATATATGCGATATACGCACGCTTCCCATTGAAATCAATGGGCTCTGTTTTGAAGCGCTGCGCTCGCACACGTGTATACGTGTCTAAGTGAGCGGTGCTTACGCCGTGTGAAGGGACCCTTAATGTGTCTGCAAATGTATATCAACCAAATGGTATTTGCACATCAGTTTTGCTTATTAAGCCGGGGCCCCATGTAGTGTAAACACTGCAATTTGGCTGTGGCAATAACCACAGCTTTTTATGTTAACAGCACAATGTATGGGATTCTGGATAATCCCATCCACGGATTGCAGAAAATAACCTGCTTCGAAAATCCTTGATTTGAAAACACTTGCATTTTCACAAATCACAGCAAGTCAGTTATACCTGTGGAAATGCTGTTGGATTCCGTATTAGGTATAATGGAAGCAAAATTTCGGTAGAAGAAAACTATGCAGACTTTTTTTTTTTTATTGTAGATTGTGAGCCCCAATATAGGGCTCACAATGCACATTTTTCCCTATCAGTATGTCTTTGGAGTATGGGAGGAAATCCACGCAAACACAGGGAGAACATATCAACTCCGTACAGATGTTATCCTTGGCAGGATTTGAACCAAGGACTCCAGTGCTACAAGGCTGATAACCACTGAGCCACAGTGTTGCCCCTATTACTCCGCAGACTTTCTGTGAAAAGCACTGAGGAAAAAACCATGAAGCATTTCCACCGTGGTTTTTCCCACAACGCTTTTTGGCTGCGACCCAATACGTGGGGCCTTAGCCTCAGGCTGAGACCCCACATTGCGGAAACGCAGCTTTTTTTGTGGCAGATTTTGTTGACGTTTTATTAAGCCTAACCCAAGAGTGGATTGAGCAGAAGGTAGAAGTATAAGAACTTCATATATATCTCCCATTCCTATTGTAGTCATTCTTGGCTTTGGCTCAAAAAAATGCAGCAAAATCTGCAAAAAAAAAAAAAAGCAGCGTTTACCCAAGATTCAGTGAAGAGGCTGCAGTGCTTACCCACTCTTCAAATACCTGAATAGTGGGGGTCCTAGGTATTGGACCTTCTCAATGTTTGATTGATGACTCTCACTTATTATGTGTTTATTATACTTACACTCACCGGCCACTTTATTAGGTACACCATGCTAGTAACGGGTTGGACCCCCTTTTGCCTTCAGAACTGCCTCAATTCTTCGTGGCATAGATTCAACAAGGTGCTGGAAGCATTCCTCAGAGATTTTGGTCCATATTGACATGATGGCATCACACAGTTGCAGTCGCAGATTTGTCGGCTGCACATCCATGATGCGAATCTCCCGTTCCACCACATCCCAAAGATGCTCTATTGGATTGAGATCTGGTGACTGTGGAGGCCATTGGAGTATAGTGAACTCATTGTCATGTTCAAGAAACCAGTCTGAGATGATTCCAGCTTTATGACATGGCGCATTATCCTGCTGAAAGTAGCCATCAGATGTTGGGTACATTGTGGTCATAAAGGGATGGACATGGTCAGCAACAATACTCAGGTAGGCTTTGGCGTTGCAACGATGCTCAATTGGTACCAAGGGGCCCAAAGAGTGCCTAGAAAATATTCCCCACACCATGACACCACCACCACCAGCCTGAACCGTTGATACAAGGCAGGATGGATCCATGCTTTCATGTTGTTGACGCCAAATTCTGACCCTACCATCCGAATGTCGCAGCAGAAATCGAGACTCATCAGACCAGGCAACGTTTTTCCAGTCTTCAATTGTCCAATTTCGATGAGCTTGTGCAAATTGTAGCCTCAGTTTCCTGTTCTTAGCTGAAAGGAGTGGCACCCGGTGTGGTCTTCTGCTGCTGTAGCCCATCTGCCTCAAAGTTCGACGTACTGTGCGTTCAGAGATGCTCTTCTGGCTACCTTGGTTGTAACGGGTGGCTATTTGAGTCACTGTTGCCTTTCTATCAGCTCGAACCAGTCTGGCCATTCTCCTCTGACCTCTGGCATCAACAACGCATTTCCGCCCACAGAACTGCCGCTCACTGGATGTTTTTTCTTTTTCGGACCATTCTCTGTAAACCCTAGAGATGGTTGTGCGTGAAAATCCCAGTAGATCAGCAGTTTCTGAAATACTCAGACCAGCCCTTCTGGCACCAACAACCATGCCACGTTCAAAGGCACTCAAATCACCTTTCTTCCCCATACTGATGCTCGGTTTGAACTGCAGGAGATTGTCTTGACCATGTCTACATGCCTAAATGCACTGAGTTGCCGCCATGTGATTGGCTGATTAGAAATTAAGTGTTAACGAGCAGTTGGACAGGTGTACCTAATAAAGTGGCCGGTGAGTGTATATGTATTTACAAAAATGGAGGCTTTTTAATTTTTGTGCCTATACCTTACAAACAAATTATATTCTTGCTTTGGAACAACAATTCTTCCTTTAAAAGTGTTGTCCTCTGTCATTCCAATATTAAATGGGTTGTCCAGGATAAACTAAGAATTAACCACTAAACTAAACTCCCTCCCCCGCCTAACTTCTAGTTTACTTCAATTTAAAAAAAAATTCTATAATTACCCATATTCCTGGGGCAGTCATGTGATCGCCCCGAGGATACTTTCTGATAATCCAGTGACATTCCGTTTCACCGCTTCCGAAACCAAACATCACCATTACTCCCCCCACCATCCCCATCAGTACTTACCAGCCTTGCTGGTTCTTCCCCTCTTCCTCTCTACTAGTTAATAGTGGGTGGAATAGATTAGCTAGGAGGACAAGGGAGGAGCTAGTAGTGGGCAGGATAGCTTAGCTAGGGCGGGTAGGAGGGTCTAGTGATGGGTGGATAGCTTAGCTAGGTAGACTGAGGGAGGGTGGAGACGAGGAGGAGAAGCTAGTAGTTGGCAGGATAGTTTAGCTAGGGAGACAGGGAGGGGGGTGTAACTGAGTGAGAGGAAACTAATGTAGAAAGTACACAGGAAGCTGTACACCAGGAAGCCATACCCCGTAAACAAATGCAGAGGATCTCAGCAGCAACCAGAGACACCCAGAAATCACTCCAAACACTGCTAAAGGTATATGGGTGTACTTATTAACCCATTACTAGCACTAACAGACCTTTCTTTAAAAAAAAAAAAAAAAAATTACTATTTTTTTTATTTTTCTGCCCGGAAAACACCTTTAACCGCTTTCTGGCACAGGCATTATTTGATTTTTGTTTTTGACTCCACGCCTTCCAGACCCCCATAACTTTTATTTTTCCGTTCACAGAGCCATATGGGGGTAATGTTTGCAGGACAAATTGTTCTTCATAATGTTACAGTTTAATATTCTGTACAGTATACTGGGAAGCTGGCTAAAATTCAGAACTGGGTGGAATTGAAGAGAAAATCATTTGTGCAACATTCTTACAGGCTTCATTTTTATGGTGTTCACTGTGCAGCCAAAATGACATTTCACTTGTATTCTCTGGGTTGGTACAATTCCAGGAATACCAAATTTATATAGTTTTATTTACGTTTTAACCACTTTAAAAAAAATCCAAGACTTTGCAAAAAACATTTTTTTCTTTGAGTCGCCATATTCTGTCAACCATAAGGCGGCGTTCACACTGCTGCTGCTGTCCGTCCCAGGGTGTCTGCTGTAAACCCCGGGGAAACCAGACAGCGGACGGCTTGCGAGCGGTCGGCTATAAAACCCATTCATTTGAATGGGTTTTCAAAGGTGACCACCCGTGCGCGTTTTCAGCCTCTCTGCCTGGAAACCTTTTTTTTTTTTTTACACAGGCACAAAGGAGGACTACATTGAGGACTTTGTGTCTGCGAAAAAAAAAAGGGTTTTAAAGCCGAATGCTCGCAAGGCGTCTGTTGTCCGGTTTCCCCAGGGTTTACAGCGGACACTCCGGGTAGGACAGCAGCAACAGTGTGAAGCCCCCTAACATTTTTTATGCTTGTACAGAGATATATAGAAACTGTCCCTTTTATAGTAGAGGTTATGAGCTACTAAACCGTTTCCTATGCACTTGAATGGGACACTGCTGCAGTAACTCATAGCCACCACTATGAAGGAGATGGCGAGTGAGTACTGCAGCTCCTGCCCTCCCAATGCTGTGAACTGCGGTCACATAAAAACTGATTATCTGTTGTGGGTCCTATCAGTCAGGCTCCCACTGATCTAAAATTGATAGCCTAGTTTATAAAAGTGAATAACCCCTTTAGTATAGCCCTCACAGCAGTTGACAGGGCCAAACTTTACTCCTGTATCCCTCCTATCTGGTGAAACTGGCAGAAACAAAATTGTGGCCTTTGTTACTAACTGACTTCTGGGCAAGAATACCACTGTAATATGGAGCAATATGGAGATACTATATAGCAGTGATGGCGAACCTTTTAGAGACCGAGTGCCCAAACTGCAACCCAAAACCCACAAAAGTTTCGTGGAGTGCCAACACGACAATATAGACTTAATACTATGCGGATCCACAATTGCGGACAGTTACTGACCAAAAATTACAGTCATGTGGGGCTTTACAGAGCTTTCAATAATACAAACAACGTTGTACTGAAATGTAAAGGTCTCGGCATTTGGTACTTTGAACAATTAATTTTCACTATTTACATCGCACAGGATCTGTTTTATAGTTACCGTGTAATATTCTTACATCCTGTACTAATATCACGTCTGCTATAAAACAGATACTGTGTGATAAAAATAGTGAGGGGACCCCAGACAGTATTATATGCTCTGCAGTGGGCCCACCACACAATATTATATTCTCCACAGTACCACAGTAGCCCCCCAGTGTTATATGCTCCGCAGTAGGTGTCCCCCCCCACAGGATTATATGCTCCACAGTGGCATCCACACACAGTATTGTGTGCTTATAAATAGGCCCCCCCCAGTATTATATGCTCTTTAGTACACCCCCCAGTATTATAAGCCACCCCAGTATTATAAGCCCCCCCAGTATTATACACTCCCCCCAGTATTATAAGCCCCCTCAGTATTATACACTCCCCCAGTATTATACACTCCCCCCAGTATTATACACCCCACCCAGTATTATAAGCCCCCCCAATATTATACACCCCCCCCAGTATTATAAGCCCCCTCAGTATTATACACTCCCCCCAGTATTATACACTCCCCCCAGTATTATACACCCCACCCAGTATTATAAGCCCCCCAGTATTATACACTCCCCCCCAGTATCATACACCCCACCAAGTATTATAAGCGCTCCCCCCAACATCATATACACAGTGAGCCACTCTCATACTCACCCCTGAAGAGCCGCCGGCATCCACCTTCTTGTCACTGGCGGCGCTGATGACGTCATCGCGCCCGCGTCGGGGCAGAGGTCAAACTCTGCAGCCAGTGTAGGCCGCGGTCGCGCGATCCGCGGCCTACCCTGACAGCTTTCAGCTGTATGTGCATTTGCACATACAACTGAAGGCAGTGATCGCTCATCAACGGGGAATCCTGTACCGGATTCCCTGTTGGTGAGCGATCCGGGCGACCGCACGCGTGCCAGCATGGAGGGCTCTGCGTGCCCTCTCTGGCACGCGTGCCATAGGTTCGCCATCACTGCTATATAGCAACACACAGTGCTTTCACTAGAGTAATGCAAATCCTGCTTGCACATGGTTCTGCATTGCTCATAAGGGCTAATACTACTTGCAGGGCTGATTAAACTATAGGGCCAATGGAGCACTTGCTATCCAGTCCCTGCTTCAACATTCGGTTCTTGTTTCTGCTCTCAGTGTCTTTGGAGCAATAGGTGCAATGTGGTGACATCGCTTACATTGTAAAACTATGGGATGGACCAAAGACTGAAAAGGACCTGTACTGAGGGCAACTGGAAGGGGACTAATATATACTGAGGGGGTCAATAAACTGAGGGGAAAATTGGAATGGGGCAATATAAACTGGGGGCAACTGGAGTGGGATAAGAAACTGAGCTGGGCAAATGGAGGGGACATTATACTGTGAGCGCAACTGGGGGGGAAACATTATAATTAGAGATGAGCGAACACTAAAATGTTCGAGGTTCAAAATTCGATTCGAACAGCCGCTCACTGTTCGTGTGTTCGAACGGGTTTCGAACCCCATTATAGTCTATGGGGAACATATACTCGTTAAGGGGGAAACCCAAATCCGTGTCTGGAGGGTCACCAAGTCCACTATGACACCCCAGGAAATGATACCAACACCCTGGAATGACACTGGGACAGCAGGGGAAGCATGTCTGGGGGCATAAAAGTCACTTTATTTCATGGAAATCCCTGTCAGCTTGCGATTTTCGCAAGCTAACTTTTTCCCATAGGAATGCATTGGACAGCGCTGATTGGCCAGAGTACGGAATTCGACCAATCAGTGCTGGCTCTGCTGGAGGAGGCGGAGTCTAAGATCGCTCCACACCAGTCTCCATTCAGGTCCGACCTTAGACTCCGCCTCCTCTGGCAGAGCCAGCGCTGATTGGCCGAAGGCTGGCCAATGCATTCCTATGGGTATCAGAGACTTAGAAGTGTTGAGCCAGTTCTGCTCAACTACACCATGTGCCGATCAGCCCATCAGATGTAGCAGAGCCGAGGGTGCACTAGAACCCTTATGCACACTCAGCTCTGCTACATCAGATGTAGCAGAGCTGAGGGTGCACTGGAACCCCTGTGCACACTCAGCTCACGCTAATAGAATGCCTTGGCCAGCGCTGATTGGCCAATGCATTCTATTAGCCTGATGAAGCAGAACTGAATGTGTCTGCTTAGCTCAACTACTCCACCGGTGTAGTTGAGCTAAGCACACACATTCAGCTCTACTTCATCGGGCTAATAGAATGCATTGGCCAGCGCTGACTGGCCAGAGTACGGAATTCGACCAATCAGCGCTGGCTCTGCTGGAGGAGGCGGAGTCTAAGATCGCTCCACACCAGTCTCCATTCAGGTC
Source organism: Leptodactylus fuscus (assembly GCF_031893055.1). Classification (NCBI taxonomy): domain Eukaryota; kingdom Metazoa; phylum Chordata; class Amphibia; order Anura; family Leptodactylidae; genus Leptodactylus; species Leptodactylus fuscus. The sequence continues at coordinate 117,003,212 of NC_134269.1, forward strand.
CAACCACCCCTTTAAATCACGTTCCCCATGACAACCACGGATGGAATAGACAATGGGAAATCCAAAAGCCCTCACCCTTAACTGTCATTTTGAGTGTGTGTGTGTGTGTGTGTGTGTGTGTGTGTGTGTGTGTGTGTGATGTGGTAAGACCTTCCAAAATTCACTTTTCTAGCCCTTAACATGAGCCCTTCCAAACAAAGTTACAGGACCTTAAGCTGAGCTACCAGCAGAGATTGAGGCCCTTGGCATGAGTAGAGCCTTGCACCAGCAGTGTTTTTGGCACTTAGGGTGAGTTGAGCCTTGTACCAGCGTGTGTCCCTTAACATCAGGCGGGCCCTAAGTTCTGCGCTTTGCACAAAAGTTCCACATTAACTAGGCTGAATGGTACAAACCTTAGTAGGCTCGAGAACCAGGAACAGGTCTTGCAATGGCTGTCGGATAACGCTTAAAGCACATTGTCCACCAGCCAGTCAGCCTCTACCTCCTCTTACCCAACAGTCTTGTCCTCCTTCCACCCAAAATTCCCAATCTTCCCAGAACAATAACCCCAACTGTCCCTGCTCCCCAGAGCTGTTCTCCCTTCCTTTGACTGTACCGCAACCTGCCCCTCCATTTCGCGATTCCATGGACCTAACAGACGAGTATCTGTGTCCAGATGCTCAAACACTAGAGTCTCCTCCATCTCCGGTCGATTTGGTGGCAGATGACCAGCAACCCACCCTCATCGACGACGATGAGACGCAGTTGCTGTCAGGGCAGCCAGTTGACATGCGCATTGTGCAGGAGGAGGAGGCGAGACAGGAGTTGGAAGAGGAGGTGGTGGACGACGAGGACACCGACCCCACCTGGACAAGGCGGATATCAAGCTGGGAAAGTAGTGTGGATGTTGAGGCAGGTGCAGCACCAAAAAGGGTAGCTAGAGGCAGAGACATGTCCAGAGGCAGATGTTCCCTTTTGTACCCAGCCCAGAAAAACTCCCCCATCAAGGGCACGTTTCTCGAAGGTGTAGAGTTTTTTCAAGGAATGCGCCGAGGACAGATATAGTGTCGTCTACACAATTTGCCTCTCGAAATCGAGTAGGGGCCCTGAGAAGAGCAACCTGTCCACCACTTCAATGCACCATCATTTGGAATCCAAGCACTGGAATCAGTGGCAGGCAGCAACAGCAGGACAAACGTCGCCCGCCGTTTATGCCACTGCCTCTGCTCACAGTGCTGGCGATGCACTCCAGAGGACGAGCCAGGACATCACTTCATCTGCCTCCGCCACTTTGTTGACTTCTCCCTCATCCTCCCTTGTTTCTGTCTTATCTCCTTCTCCTGCACCATCAAAGGCACCATCAAGCGCTTCTTTAAAACAACCCACCATCTCTCAGACATTGGAGCGCCGGCAGAAATACACCGCTAACCACCCACCCACGCAAGCCTAGAACGCCAACATCACTAAACTGCTGGCCCAGGATATGTTGGCGTTCCGGCTTGTTGAAACTCCCGCCTTCCCGGACCTGATAACAACTGTGGCACCTCACTATGCCATCCCTAGCCGTCACAACTTCTCCCAGTGTGGCATCCCCGCCTTGCACCAGCACGTGTCACTCAACATCAGGTGGGCCCTTAGTTCCGTGCTTTGCTGCAAGGTCCACTTGACCACCGACACTTGGACAAGCGCCTGTGGTCAGGGATGCTGCTTATCTTTAAGGACAGGCAGGGTGAATGTGGTGGAGTCTGGTCCCGGGGTGCAAACTGAGGTACCCTATCTCCTCTCCCAGGCCAAAATTCATGGCAGGAGTAGACTGAAACCCTACGACGCTGCAACCTCCACCCCAGCTACTAGCGGCAAACGCTAAAACACTGGTGTGGGGAGACGTCAGCAGGCGGTGCTGAAGCTCATCAGCTTGGGGGACAGACAGCACAGTGCCTCCGAGGTCAGGGATGCCATCCTGGCTGAGATGGCTTTTTTTTTTCCCTGCTACACCTGGGGCCTGGCATTTTTACGCCTGTGATAATGGCTGGAACCTGGTAGCGGCTCTGGAGCTTGTCAGCCTCCAACACGTTCCATGTTTGGCCCACGTCTAACTTAGTGGTGCAACGTTTTTTGAAAACATACCCAAATGTACCGAAGCTACTGTTGAAAATGCGGCGCTTGTGCGCCCACTTTTGCAAGTGTACAGGAGTCGCTGCTAGCCTAAAAACACTCTAGCAAGGCCTACATCTGTCCAAACACAGGCTGTTGTCCGTCATTCACACACGCTTAAACCCTACAATACCATATCTTGAGCAGGGTGTGTGAGCTGCACAGACCTTTGATGGAGTTCCATCTACAAAACCCAAGGGTTCTTCAAAGTCAGCTCCCAAAGTTTCTGCACCATGAGTTTCCAGGGGTGGCAGAGTTATGGCTAGGGGCAGAGGCATGGATAGGGATGATGTCTAGGGGCAAAAGCAGTGTGGATGTGGAGGCAAGCTAAGCAGCAAAAACTGGGGGTACAAGCTAAGGCATGGACTGGGGTGATGTCTAGTATGAACAAATGCTGCTGCACACCGTATGTTGGTGAAAGGTGAAACAAATTTTTTTTATTGGTACATATACGCCATGAGTTGGTTTAGAAAGCATAAAAAAGCACTAGATCATTACAATGGACATAATGTTTCGGTCATTGTGGACCTTCATCAGATCAGATCTAGTAACAAGCAGAGTGCGCAGGGGGATCATGGCGGGTGGGGTCTAGGGAGGGTCATGGGGTGATGTCTAGGGGCAAAAGCAGTGTGGATGTGGAGGCAAGCTAAGCAGCAAAAACTGGGGGTACAAGCTAAGGCATGGACTGGGGTGATGTCTAGGGGCAAAAGCAGTGTGGATGTGGAGGCAAGCTAATCAGGGAAAAAGGTGGCTAGAGGCAAAGGGATGTCCAGAGGAAGAAGACAGCTGCATGACAGAAGCTAGACCTGAGCCAGCAAGGCCCAAGATGCCCTCTTTTCTAGCTTCCTTAGAAAAATTCCCCCATCGAGGCCACGTTCCTCGCTGGAGGAGATAATTTCTAAATGTATAGGTCGAGGACAAACTGAGTGTGGTTTACACACTTTGCAATGCGACTCCCCATCTCCCAGGCCTTTCATTCCAGGCTAAAGTACAGCACAACCCACCCACATGCCCAAGGCTTCAACGGCCTCATCTCAAAAATTCTGGCCCAGGAGATGTTGGGGTCCCGGCTTGTGGACACTCTGCCCTTTTTGGGCCTGCTGGCTACTGCGCCACCTCACTGTGCCGTCCACACCAGCACTTTTCCCCAAACATGAGGCGGTCCCTAAGTTCAGCGCTTTGCCCAAAAGTTCCACGTGACCAGCTATGAATGGACAAGTGCATACGGACAGGGACGCTAACTTTTAATCTTGGCACAGTGGTTGAATGTACTTGAGGCATGGACCGGGTTGCAAAATGTGGTAGACTGACTTGTCTCCCCACACAACATTCCTGGGTGGAGGGCTGAAACACCACCCTCCTCCTCCGCTGTTAGATTGACCCCAGCTATGAGCTGGAAACGCTGCAACACTGGTGTGGGGAGACATCAGCAGGCCGGGCTGAAGCTCATCAGCTTGGGGGACGGACAGCACACTGCCTCTGAGGTCAGGGATGCCATCCTGGATGAGATGGCAATTTGTTTATCCCCGCTGCCCCTGGGGCCAGGCTTTTTTGTCTTGTTGGAGGGCTCTGGAGCTTGCCAGCCTCCAACATGTTCCATGCCTGGCCCACGTGTTCAATGTAGTGGTGCAACGATTTTTAAAAACATACCCCAAATTAGCAGAGATAAGGGTGAAAGTGGGGCACTTGGACACCCACTTTCCCAAGTCTACAGTACCTGGAGCTAGCCGCAATACACTCCAGCAAGGCCTACATCTGCCTGAAGCACCTACTGTTGTGCGAGGTCACCACACGCTCAAACCCTAGATACCGTATGTTGAGCAGGGTGTGTGAGCAGCAGAGACCTTTGATGGAGTACCAGCTACAAAACCCAAGGGTTCCTCAGAGTCAGCTCCCTCACTTTCTGCACCATGAGTTTCCATGGGTGGCAGAGTTATGGCTAGAGGCACAGGCATGGATAGGGGTAATGTGTAGGGGCAAAAGCCGTGTGGATGTGGAGGCAAGCTAAGCATAAAAAACTGGGGGTAAAAGCAGAGGCATGGACTGGGGTGATGTCTAGGGGCAAAAGCAGTGTGCATGTGGAGGGAAGCTAAATCGACAAAAAAAGCTGGGGAAAAGCACAGGCAGAAACTGGGGTGATGTTTAGGGGCGCAAGCATTGTTGATGTGGAGGGAAGCTAAGCATAAAAAACTGGGGGTAAAAGCAGAGGCATGGACTGGGGTGATGTCTAGGGGCAAAAGCAGTGTGGATGTGGAGGCAAGCAAAGCAGGGAAAATGGTGGCTAGAGGCAAAGGGATGTCCATAGGCAGCAAGGGCAAAGATGCAAAACTCTCCCCTGTTTCAAGAATTTTCCTGACTTGTCTTCCCACAAAACATTCCAGGGAGGATTGCTGAAACACCACCCTCCTCCTCCTCCGCTGTTAGATTGACCCCAGCTACGAGCTGGAAACGCTGCAACACTGGTGTGGGGAGACGTCAGCGGGCCGTGCTGAAGCTCATCAGCTTGGGGGCCAGACAGCACACTGCCTCCAAAGTGAGTCATGCCATTCTCGATGAGACGGCAATGTGGTTTTTGCCACTGCACCTGGGCCCAGGCATGTTGTCATGTGTGATAATGGCCGTAACCTGGGATCGGCTCTGTAGCTTGGCAGCCTGCAACATACAGTCCTATGAAAAAGTTTGGGCACCCCTATTAATCTTAATCATTTTTAGTTCTAAATATTTTGGTGTTTGCAGCAGCCATTTCAGTTTGCTAAATCTAATAACTGATGGACACAGTAATATTTCAGGATTGAAATGAGGTTTATTGTACTGACAGAAAATGTGCAATATGCATTAAACCAAAATTTGACCAGTGCAAAAGTATGGGCACCTCAACAGAAAAGTGATATTAATATTTAGTAGATCCTCCTTTTGCAAAGATAACAGCCTCTAGTCGCTTCCTGTAGCTTTTAATCAGTACCTGGATCCTGGATGAAGGGATTTTGGACCATTCCTTTATACAAAACAATTCAAGTTCAGTTCAGTTTGGACAGCCCGCTCTCAAATAATCTGAAAACAAAGATCGTTCAACATAGTTGTTCAGGGGAAGGATACAAAAAGTTTTCTCAGAGATTTAACCTGTCAGTTTCCACTGTGAGGAACATAGTAAGGAAATGGAAGACCATAGGCACAGTTCTTGTTAAGCCCAGAAGTGGCAGGCCAAGAAAAATATCAGAAAGGCAGAGAAGAAGAATGGTGAGAAGAGTCAAGGACAATCCACAGACCACCTCCAAAGAGCTGCAGCATCATCTTGCTGCAGATGGTGTCACTGTGCATCGGTCAACAATACAGCGCACTTTGCAAAAGGAGAAGCTGTATGGGAGAGTGATGAGTAAGAAGCTGTTTCTGCAAGCACGCCACAAACAGAGTCACCTGAGGTATGCAAAAGCACATTTGGACAAGCCAGCTTCATCTTGGACTGATGTCCTTTGGACTGATGAAACAAAGATTGAGTTGTTTAAAGATGCAAAACATAATGCCTCATACAAAAAGGCATTATGCATGGTGTCCAAAAAAAAACAGCATTCCAAGAAAAACACTTGCTACCCACTGTAAAATTTGGTGGAGGTTCCATCATGCTTTGGGGCTGTGTGGCCAATGCCGGCACCGGGAATCTTGTTAAAGTTAAGGGTCGCATGGATTCCACTCAGTATCAGCAGATTCTTGAGAATAATGTTCAAGAATCAGTGACGAAGTTGAAGTTACGCCGGGGATGGATATTTCAGCAAGACAATGATCCAAAACACCGCTCCAAATCGACTCAGGCATTCATGCAGAGGAACAATTACAATGTTCTGGAATGGCCATCCCAGTCCCCAGACCTGAATATCATTGAACATCTGTGGGATGATTTGAAGCGGGCTGTCCATGCTCGGCGACCATCAAACTTAACTGAACTTGAATTGTTTTGTAAAGAGGAATGGTCCAAAATCCCTTCATCCAGGATCTAGGAACTGATTAAAAGCTGCAGGAAGCGACTAGAGGCTGTTATCTTTGCAAAAGGAGGATCTACTAAATATTAATGTCACTTTTCTGTTGAGGTGCCCATACTTTTGCACCGGTCAAATTTTGGTGTAATGCATATTGCACATTTTCTGTTAGTACAATAAACCTCATTTCAATCCTGAAATATTACTGTTTCCATCAGTTATTAGATATATCAAACTGAAATGGCTGCTGCAAACACCAAAATATTTAGAAGGTGCCCAAACTTTTTCATAGGACTGTATTCCATGCCTGGGCCACGTTTTTAACTCATTGCTGCTAATCTTTTTAAAAAGGTACCCCAATGTTCCTGAGCTACTGGTGAAAGTGTGGCGCTTGTGCGGATAGTTTTTAAAGTCTATAGTTGCCGCTGCTAGCCTCTATGCACTCCTACAACGCCTGTACCTGCTGGAACAACGGCTGTTGTGCGACGTCTCCACACTGCTGGCACTAAACATATCATATGTTGAGCAGAGTGTGTGAGCAGCACAGACCTTTGATGTAGTTCCAACTCCAAAACCCTCGGGTTCGTCAAAGTCAACTCCCTCAGTTGCTCAACCATGAGTGGCCATGGGTGGCAGACTTATGTGAAATCCCATCCCATCCATTGCACTGGACACGAAACATTAGCATGCGCTCAGCACAACTCCAGATATGGCAGCTGCGTTAAGCAGGGTGCAGGGTACAACACAGACCAGGCCCGAGCACCAGGAACAGGTGTTAGAAATACTGCAGCATCCGCCATTTCCTTCCAATTTTGGGGGTTTGGACCCGCCACCGACTTGTCTGGACCTCAGTGGGGATCATGAGACACAGTTGCCATCAGGGCAAGCTGTGGTCATGTGCGGTTTGCAGTAAGGGGGCAGTGCGCAATTGGAAGAGGAGTTGGTGGATGACGAGGCCACCGACCCCACATGGACAGGGGTGATGTCTAGCAGTGTAGATGTGGAGGGAAGCTAATTCAACAAAAAAACAGGGTAGAAGCAAAGGCATAAACTGGGGTGATGTTTAGGGGCTAAAGCAGTGTAGATGTGGAGGGAAGCTAATTCAACAAAAAAACAGGGTAGAAGCAAAGGCATAAACTGGGGTGATGTTTAGGGGCTAAAGCAGTGTAGATGTGGAGGGAAGCTAATTCAACAAAAAAACAGGGTAGAAGCAAAGGCATAAACTGGGGTGATGTTTAGGGGCTAAAGCAGTGTAGATGTGGCGGGAAGCTAAGCAGCAAAAACAGTGGGTAGAAGCAAAGGAATGCAAAACTCTACCCTGTTGGAAGACTTATTCCTAGGTCTGGAACACGTTAATGGCCCCCCTGGACAAATTACTGCCACTCAGGGGCCTAGTGTCACCAGGAGGGACAAGTATAGGCGCATGTTGTGGGAATATCTGGCCGACACCAGCTCTGTCCTCTCCGATCCCTCTGTGCTCTACAGCCTACACTTATTTTCTCATCTTTTTTTCTGCACTGCACATCTCTTGCCTACTTCCTTTGGGATCTTAGAAGTGGTGGTCCACTTCCAAAGGTGGTAATTTCAGTGCTGGAGTTGTCAATAGACAGTGTAACGGGAGTAGCTGAGGTATCGCTGTCTTAACCACTTTTTGGCACAAAATTAACTTCCAAAGCCAAGTATGGTGCAAGTATATGATGCAAGGACACCTACACACCTATCTCTGACACATTGGGGAGTTCACCCTCATGCGCCCTTTTGGCCTGCACCATCATGCGCCGCTTCCCAGCCACTCCACATCTCCCAAGCTTTTCATTGCAGGCAGAAGTACAACACAACCCACCCCCATGCCCAAGCCTTTAACAGCCTCATCGATAAACTGCTGGCCCTGGAGATGTTGGTGTTTGTTTATGCTTCTGGATACCCAGGCCTTCCGTCAGCAGATGGCAGCTGGGGCACCTCCCTATGCTGGGCCTAGCCGTTACTACTTCTCTTGGTGTGCTGTCCCTTCCTTGCGCCTGCATGTGTCCCATAACATCAGTCGGGCCCAGAGCTCTGCGCTTTGCTGCAAGGTCCACTTGACCACCGACACATGGACAAGCGCCTGTGGTCAGGGATGCTGCAGTGCTTATCTTTAATGACAGGCAGGGTGAATGTGGTGGAGTCTGGTCCCCGGGTACAAACTGGGGTGGCCTATCTCCTCTCCCAGGCCAAAATTCATGGCAGGAGTAGACTGAAACCCTACGACGTTGCAACCTCCACCCCAGCTACTAGCGGCAAACGCTAAAACACTGGTGTGGGGAGACGTCAGCAGGCGGTGCTGAAGCTCATCAGCTTGGGGGACAGACAGCACAGTGCCTCCGAGGTCAGGGATGCCATCCTGGCTGAGATGGCATTTTTTTTTCCCTGCTACACCTGGGGCCTGGCATTTTTGCGCCTGTGATAATGGCTGGAACCTGGTAGCAGATCTGGAGCTTGCCAGACTCAAACACGGTCCACGCATGGCCCACGTTTTCAACTTGTTGGTGCCATGTTTCTTTGAAACCTACACCATTGTGCCTGATATACAGGTCAAAGTGGGGCCATTTTCGTAAGTGAGAACTAGCCTCTGCTAGGCAGAAAACATTCAGAGCACACTCCTCTCATCTTCGCACCGTTGGCTGGTGGAGGAAGACGAGGGGGTTGGAGTGGCATCTGATGTCCCTGTCCCACACGAGGCTAGAGGGTGCACTTCAGTGCATCCCATTGCTTCACCACAAATGGTGTGAAGGGGAGTGGAAAATGGAGGAAATGGAGAGTGACCCTTACAGTTGGGGCCAGCAAAGGCATGCCAAGTAACACACTGGCACACATGGCTGACTTCATCTTGGGTTGCTTTTCAAGAGTCTAACACATATTTCACATCATGGAGAACAAATAATACTGGATTTTTACAAGCCTCGAACCCCGGTCTAGGTCTAATGTCTGTTCCTTTCTTATATTAGGGGAGAGGGAAAAAAAATTACTTCAGTGATACGTTTAGCGTACATAGACTGACTATTAATGTGTATCCCACTTAGTGTTGTTAGGGTTACACACCGTCACAACCTGGCTAAAGCTTCTATAGCTGTTAATAAAGTCAACATAACTTTACGGTATCCAAAAAGACAGCTGTACTGACAGAGAGCAAGACAAATGTCAACCAAAGCTGTGAGCTCTGAACACCCACAGTGACTTTGGCGTCATCATCATTATAAGGGAGCGGGTGGTAATAAATAACTTGGCAGTGCCTAAAACCCAAAAAGCTTATACAACTATATTTACATTAAGATACACAAATGACACTTTTTAGTAGCGTGTCATGAGACAAGCTGATAAGATCTTCCTTTGTGCAGTGCTATTTGAAAGTTAAACGCTGCCTTCATTTTAATTCTGGAGAAGGTGCAGACATTAGATCTAGAACATGTTGTCTTCATTGTCCAAATCCTCTATATAGGTAATGTGTTTTTCGGGCCGAGCTGTCTGGGAACGAGCTGGTGCAGCACTGACAACCTGGGTGAATATGGCAAGAGCCTGAGATGTAGGGTGAATGAATCCCCAAATTATTTGGGGAATTTCCACTCAGAAACTGGCACTATATGGCAGTGGCAGGACTTGAAGGTATTTGTAACCCCAATATATTTTTTGCATTCCCAGTGAGAAACTGGCACTATATGGCAGTGTCAGGACTTGAAGGTATTTGTAACCCCAATATATTCTTTGCATTCCCAGTCAGACAATGGCACTATATGGCAGTGGCAGGACTTGAAGGTATTTGTAACCCCAATATATTCTTTGCATTCCCAGTCAGACAATGGCACTATATGGCAGTGGCAGGACTTGAAGGTATTTGTAACCCCAATATATTCTTTGCATTCCCAGTCAGACAATGGCACTATATGGCAGTGGCAGGACTTGAAGGTATTTGTAACCCCAATATATTCTTTGCATTCCCAGTCAGACAATGGCACTATATGGCAGTGGCAGGACTTGAAGGTATTTGTAACCCCAATATATTCTTTGCATTCCCAGTCAGACAATGGCACTATATGGCAGTGGCAGGACTTGAAGGTATTTGTAACCCCAATATATTCTTTGCATTCCCAGTCAGACAATGGCACTATATGACAGTGGCAGGACTTGAAGGTATTTGTAACCCCAATATATTTTTTGCATTCCCAGTCAGACAATGGCACTATATGGCAGTGGCAGGACTTGAAGGTATTTGTAACCCCAATATATTCTTTGAATTCCCAGTCAGAAACTGGCACTATATGGCAGTGGCAGGACTTGAAGGTATTTGTAACCCCAATATATTCTTTGAATTCCCAGTGAGAAACTGGCACTATATGGCAGTGGCAGGACTTGAAGGTTTTTGTAACCCCAATATATTCATTGCATTCCCAGTCAGACAATGGCACTATATGGCAGTGGCAGGACTTGAAGGTATTTGTAACCCCAATATATTCTTTGAATTCCCAGTGAGAAACTGGCACTATATGGCAGTGGCAGGACTTGAAGGTATTTGTAACCCCAATATATTCTTTGCATTCCCAGTCAGACAATGGCACTATATGGCAGTGGCAGGACTTGAAGGTATTTGTAACCCCAATATATTCTTTGCATTCCCAGTCAGACAATGGCACTATATGGCAGTAGCAAAAATAGTGGGTGTATATAGCCCCAATTCTATTGCTAGGGGACTTGCAGGGTATTTCTGGGGTGAAGGTGGGGGGGGCACACCGTTGGAACGGGGATCGGGGGTGTATATATAGGGTATATGGGAATACACTGTCAGCGTATTCCATTCAGGATCTTGGGAAAGCTGGGTTGCGGCGATTGAGCCCGTCCGTGCCACGTTACACTGACAAGCTTCTCCCTGGAATTGAAGTTATATGTAACCCCAATATATTCTTTGAATTCCCAGTCAGACAATGGCACTATATGGCAGTAGCAAAAATAGTGGGTGTATATAGCCCCAATTCTATTGCTAGGGGACTTGCAGGGTATTTCTGGGGTGAAGGTGGGGGGGCACACCGTGGGAACGGGGATCAGGGGTGTATATATAGGGTATACGGGAATACACTGTCAGCGTATTCCATTCAGGATCCTGGGAAAGCTGGGTTGCGGCGATTGAGCCCGTCAGTGCCACGTTACACTGACAAGCTTCTCCCTGGAATTGAAGTTATATGTAACCCCAATATATTCTTTGAATTCCCAGTCAGACAATGGCACTATATTGCAGTAGCAAAAATAGTGGGTGTATATAGCCCCAATTCTATTGCTAGGGGACTTGCAGGGTATTTCTGGGGTGAAGGTGGGGGGGCACACCGTTGGAACGGGGATCGAGGGTGTATATATAGGGTATATGGGAATACACTGTCAGCGTATTCCATTCAGGATCCTGGGAAAGCTGGGTTGCGGCGAATGAGCCCGTCCGTGCCACGTTACACTGACAAGCTTCTCCCTGGAATTGAAGTTATATGTAAGCCCAATATATTCTTTGAATTCCCAGTCAGACAATGGCACTATATGGCAGTAGCAAAAATAGTGGGTGTATATAGCCCCAATTCTATTGCTAGGGGACTTGCAGGGTATTTCTGGGGTGAAGGTGGGGGGGCACACCGTAGGAACGGGGATCAGGGGTGTATATATAGGGTATACGGGAATACACTGTCAGCGTATTCCATTCAGGATCCTGGGAAAGCTGGGTTGCGGCGATTGAGCCCGTCAGTGCCACGTTACACTGACAAGCTTCTCCCTGGAATTGAAGTTATATGTAACCCCAATATATTCTTTGAATTCCCAGTCAGACAATGGCACTATATTGCAGTAGCAAAAATAGTGGGTGTATATAGCCCCAATTCTATTGCTAGGGGACTTGCAGGGTATTTCTGGGGTGAAGGTGGGGGGGCACACCGTTGGAACGGGGATCGAGGGTGTATATATAGGGTATATGGGAATACACTGTCAGCGTATTCCATTCAGGATCCTGGGAAAGCTGGGTTGCGGCGAATGAGCCCGTCCGTGCCACGTTACACTGACAAGCTTCTCCCTGGAATTGAAGTTATATGTAACCCCAATATATTCTTTGAATTCCCAGTCAGACAATGGCACTATATGGCAGTAGCAAAAATAGTGGGTGTATATAGCCCCAATTCTATTGCTAGGGGACTTGCAGGGTATTTCTGGGGTGAAGGTGGGGGGGCACACCGTTGGAACGGGGATCGAGGGTGTATATATAGGGTATATGGGAATACACTGTCAGCGTATTCCATTCAGGATCCTGGGAAAGCTGGGTTGCGGCGATTGAGCCCGTCCGTGCCACGTTACACTGACAAGCTTCTCCCTGGAATTGAAGTTATATGTAACCCCAATATATTCTTTGAATTCCCAGTCAGACAATGGCACTATATGGCAGTAGCAAAAATAGTGGGTGTATATAGCCCCAATTCTATTGCTAGGGGACTTGCAGGGTATTTCTGGGGTGAAGGTGGGGGGGCACACCGTTGGAACGGGGATCGGGGGTGTATATATAGGGTATATGGGAATACACTGTCAGCGTATTCCATTCAGGATCCTGGGAAAGCTGGGTTGCGGCGATTGAGCCCGTCAGTGCCACGTTACACTGACAAGCTTCTCCCTGGAATTGAAGTTATATGTAACCCCAATATATTCTTTGAATTCCCAGTCAGACAATGGCACTATATGGCAGTAGCAAAAATAGTGGGTGTATATAGCCCCAATTCTATTGCTAGGGGACTTGCAGGGTATTTCTGGGGTGAAGGTGGGGGGGCACACCGTTGGAACGGGGATCGGGGGTGTATATATAGGGTATATGGGAATACACTGTCAGCGTATTCCATTCAGGATCCTGGGAAAGCTGGGTTGCGGCGATTGAGCCCGTCAGTGCCACGTTACACTGACAAGCTTCTCCCTGGAATTGAAGTTATATGTAACCCCAATATATTCTTTGAATTCCCAGTCAGACAATGGCACTATATGGCAGTAGCAAAAATAGTGGGTGTATATAGCCCCAATTCTATTTCTAGGGGACTTGCAGGGTATTTCTGGGGTGAAGGTGGGGGGGGCACACCGTTGGAACGGGGATCGGCGGTATATATAGGGTATACGGGAATACACTGTCAGTGTATTCCATTCAGGATCCTGGGAAAGCTGGGTTGCGGCGATTGAGCCCGTTAGTGCCACGTTACACTGACAAGCTTCTCCCTGGAATTGAAGTTATATGTAACCCCAATATATTCTTTGAATTCCCAGTCAGACAATGGCACTATATGGCAGTAGCAAAAATAGTGGGTGTATATAGCCCCAATTCTATTGCTAGGGGACTTGCAGGGTATTTCTGGGGTGAAGGTGGGGGGGCACACCGTTGGAACGGGGATTGGGGGTGTATATATAGGGTATACGGGAATACACTGTTAGTGTATTCCATTCAGGATCCTGGGAAAGCTGGGTTGCGGCGATTGAGCCCGTCAGTGCCACGTTACACTGACAAGCTTCTCCCTGGAATTGAAGTTATATGTAACCCCAATATATTCTTTGAATTCCCAGTCAGACAATGGCACTATATGGCAGTAGCAAAAATAGTGGGTGTATATAGCCCCAATTCTATTGCTAGGGGACTTGCAGGGTATTTCTGGGGTGAAGGTGGGGGGGGCATACCGTTGTAACGGGGATCGGGGGTGTATATATAGGGTATACGGGAATACACTGTCAGTGTATTCCATTCAGGATCCGGGGAAAGCTGGATTGCGGCGATTGAGCCCGTCAGTGCCACGTTACACTGACAAGCTTCTCCCTGGAATTTAGCTCTTACAAGAGCTGTTGTGGTTGTCTTCTCCTTCCTATCCTAGCCTGTCCCTGCCTACCCAGAATCTAAGCCCTAGCTAACTGGACGGAAACCTCCGTCCCCGGTGAATTGCAAGCTCAGAATGACGCGAACCTGGGCGGCGCTGTTCTTTTAAATTAGAGGTCACATGTTTTCGGCAGCCAATGGGTTTTTCCTACTTTGTTCAACGTCACCTGTGTCGTAGTTCCTGTCCCACCTACCCTGCGCTGTTATTGGAGCAAAAAAGGCGCCAGGGAAGGTGGGAGGGGAATCGAGTAATGGCGCACTTTACCACGCGGTGTTCAATTCGATTCGAACATGCCGAACAGCCTAATATCCGATCGAACATGAGTTCGATAGAACACTGTTCGCTCATCTCTAATTATAATGCAATGACTGGGGGAACAGGTTAATATTGTGAAGAGCCTCAGATGTGTACAGTTTAATGTTTGAGGGGCCACTGGGGTATCATGGTAATGTGTGATTGGCTATTATATTATATGGGGTCACTGACTGTCGTTTGACTGTGTCATGGATCACTGAGGAGTTTTATATTATATGGCGTCACTAAGGAGGCATTATACTATGTGGGGGCCACTGAGGGGGCATTATAATTTGGGTAGGTCAGGTATGTCTAAATGGTGATGGGAGGGGAGGGGGTACACTTATAGAACCTTTACACTGGACCCACCACTGTGTTAAAATGGCCCTGACTACATGTTGCTTTACTGCAATTTTTCTTTGCTTGCAGCATGTAAATGACAGTAATCATATATCGTAGTTGGTAACTCCTGTGCCAATAAGTCAGGTGTTCTTTTCAATGAAAAAACATTTCCTACAAGTATATGTTTGAAAGCCATTGCTTAAAAAATATAATTCTTGTGGCCAGCTTCAATTTTCATCCAACCCTCTGCATGATAGAAATGATTCTAAAGATCCTTGTGCTATTTTTGTATGGTGCCAACTGAGCTATTGAAGATTTGGGAAGGAGAGAGTGTGCATACCATGTCTATGCAACACATGTTTGGAAATAATGTAAGTAACAAACACCAATCTGTAGTCAGTTCCTGACTACGTTTAAAGGGCTCAATCAGCAAAATTATGCTAATAGAGCCCCACATATGCGTGAATAACCTTTAAAAAGCCTATTCAGGCACCGTAAATGTTATATTAAACCCCGGTCCCGTTTTTAAATAAAAGCATTAAAACATATATGCTAATAGTACCTGAACGTACACCATGGGCGGGGATGCACGATGCCGTGTCATCTTCGGGCACGCCTACCTCTTCTGTCTTCTTGTAGTGACGCCCTCTGGTTCCGTGTTTTCTTCCGTCTTCTTGTCTTCAAATCCCGCGCCTGCATAGTAGCGCTTTCCTCTGGAGTGCTACTGCGCAGACTCACTCGCCATTTTACTTAATGGCAGTTCGCGAGTGTACTGCGCAGTAGCGCTCTGGAGGGAAGCGCTACTACCCAGGCACGGGATTTGAAGACAAGAAGACGGAAGAAGACACGGAACCAGAGGGCGTCACTACAAGAAAATAGAAGAGGTAGCCGTGCCCGAAGCTGACGTCGCACCATGCATTCCCGCCCATGGTGCACGTTCAAGTACGATTAGCATATATGTTTTAATGCTTTTATTTAAAAACGGGACCGGGGTTTAATATAACATTTACGGTGCCTGAATAGTCTTTTTAAAGGCTATTCACGCATATCTGGGGCTCTATTAGCATAATTTTGCTGATAGAGCCCCTTTAAGGGAATGAGTGGAGTGTTGCTTGGGACTGATCAGGATTCTCTACTGAAATAAGTAAGACTTTATCATAACTTCATTGCATAGACTGCCCTAGATGGTGTTTATTTCAGAACAAAACTACATTTTAGAAAAAAAAAAATTCTGAAAGTGTGCGATCAAAGTTAGTTTTAGGCCTCTTGTAGACAGTGGCCGTGACCAGTGTGCTATATGTGTATTTCACAGATAGTATGCTGACCCATTCATTTATGTAGGCCCGTACACATGACCGTGGATTACATGGTCCCCTGTGCGGGCTGACAATCCGGACCGCAAAATATAGAACAGGTCCTATTCCTGTCCTATTTTGCAGCCCTTGCTTCCATGGCTCATATTCATTTACTGAAAAGGGCTACAGAAGCACGACCAGTGCATGGGCAGCACACGGGTGACAACCGTGTGTCCCCCATACACCTCTCGTGCCTTTAATTCATGGCTGGTCAAAAGCACATAGTTGTGTGTAACTGGCCTAAGGCTGAGACCTCACTTTGTGGAAACGCTTTGTTTTTTGTTGCAGACTTCGCTGCAATTTTTGAGCCAAAGTCGGGAGTGGATTGAGCAGAAAGGAGAGTATAAAGGTCAGTGCACACAGCAGAGAGTGAAGAGGAAATTCTTCTTCACTTTACGCCGCCTGCTTTTTCGCGCGGCTAGCCACAACGGGATGTCGATGCAATGCATCAGCATTCTTTTGCGGCATCCTGCTCCTGATTAGGCCCGGATGAATGGGCCTAATCAGGTGGGAGTCTCGTTCCACGGATGCCGTGGCTAAATTCACCCGAAGATAGGTTATTTTACTTTTTTTCCCGCTAGCTGAAAAAAAATTCCTAGTGGAAAAAAACTGCTAGTGACTTCCATTGAAATGAATGGGAGGCATTTTTTTCAGGCGGATTTTGAGGCGGATTCTGTGTCAAAATCTGCCTGCAAAAACTCTGTGTGAACTGACCCTAAGTGCTTCGTAAATATTTTCCATTCCTTTTGAAGCCACTCCTGGGTTTGGCTCAAAAAATGCAGCAAATCTACAACATAAATAAAGCATTTCCACAGTGTGTGGCCTCAACCTTAGGGTCTGTGACATAAACATTTTCAAACCCTAGCACAATGCCCTGCGATTACAGACAAGATGGCGTTTGCTTAAATGCAACAGGGACCTGACAAATTTTCTAAATTGTAGACACAATGGGATGTATGTATCATTATTTGGGGGCAATTTGCAACAGAAAACTGGCATACCTCCACATTTATTAAAGTGTGACTGACATTTCGCATTTTCTGTAGCATTATTTTTTTAATGTTGCAATTTAGGTGTTATTTGTCCATCTCAAAACTGTGAAAATTGCTCTGGCTACCGGAGGTGCAAAATTTCCAGAGACCCCTAGCAGTGAAAGGGTTACTCACCGAGCCTTACTATAAATGCTTGAATTTTTACATTCTCTTTCATCAAATATCAATTGATGATATTTTTTTTTCTAGTCAAGTACCTTTTTTCTGCACAGAAGTAAAGCCACTTTTCATATATGAGGCCCAGCAAGGCAGATTTAGTAATATGTCTAAAAGTAAGACAGTGTAAACTTACCGTATATAAGTATAAGCCGACCCGAATATAAGCCGAGACCCCTAATTTTACAACAAAAAACTGGGAAAACTTATTGACTCGAGTATAAGCCTAGGGGGGGAAATGCAGCAGCTACTGGAAAATGGCCAGAATTTTTGGGTGCAGTAGAAGCTGGGGAAGGGGAGGGGGTGTTTTGGTTGTCTGTCTGCCCCTTCCCTGAGCTTGAGGACTGTTTTTTTTTCGCCCTACTTGGAACTCAGCCTGGCTGAATAAAGGTTATCTGCAGTGCTCCTATTAACCCTTTCCCGACGGAATATCAGCAGTGCAGATACCCTATATTCAGTAGACCAGGCACTTTCAGATACAGGGATACTTAATGTGTATGTGTTTCACAGTCATTTTCTACTTTGAGGGCAGGTTCACACCAGCATCAGATCTCCGTTATACAGGTTTCCATTTCCTGCCCGAGAAACTGGGCAGGAAAACGGTTTTGCCACGGAGAGCAGAAGACGCTCACAATGAATGTTGGTTTCCGTCTTCTGCTGACAGAAAATGGAAACCTGCATAACAGAGATCGTGTACTGGTGTGAACCCGCCCTTATATGTATTCTAGGGAAAGGAGTGATTTAGAACTTTTATTTATTATATTTTTAAAAACTTTTTTTTTCATTATTTTATTA
The DNA here is from genome assembly GCF_031893055.1 of Leptodactylus fuscus. NCBI lineage: Eukaryota > Metazoa > Chordata > Amphibia > Anura > Leptodactylidae > Leptodactylus > Leptodactylus fuscus. Next base: position 117,021,205 of record NC_134269.1, read on the forward strand.
GCACAGAATCAGGTTTAGGGTAAGTTCACATGGGGTTTTTTGGTCTGGAACCTGAGGCAGAGGCCACCTCAGGTTCCGGACCAAAAAACGGGTAGCCGCAACTGAATGCCGGGGCACTGCACCGGCATCCAGTCGTGCACTCCATTCCGGATTAGGCCCATTGAATAGGCCTAGTCGGGAGGAGGGAGTGTCTTCAGGCCAAACCGCGAGGCGAATCGGCCTGAAGAATGAGCATGTTACTTCTTTTTTCCAGGACCCGGAAGAAACGGCTCCCATTGATTTCAATGGGAGCTGTCTTTTTAGTTAGGATTTTGAGGTGGATACGGCCTCAAAATCCTAACCAAAAAACCCCATGTGAACTTACGCTTAACCAAGAGATCTTAGATCAGGTAAGCACACTTTGCAGCACACTAGCAGGCTAAGAGGCTTTGCTCAAGACAGCCTTGTGTGGCACAAGCTGCTTTGAATAGCCTGCAGGTGCTTTAGATGGGCTGGAAACAGAGAGGAAAGGGCCAGCGTACCCCAAAAACAACTACCGATAAATGACATTGGCAAGCATGGACAGATGGCACACCACTATCCTTCCAACAAACTTTGAATAAAGTACAGTATGTATGCATGAGAAATTATATTTCTGAACATTACTAGACTTGTATTCTGCCTACTGCAGGTTCTATTTTTGATTTTCAGTTCACCCAAAGGTTGAGGGTGAAAAATAGCTTTTATTATGTTTTCTTACAAAGCACACCTAAAGTAGAGAATAATCTGCTCATTTAACTGTATCTCCTTCTTAGCAAGATCATGTTTAGCAATTTAGGGAAGCATTGATCTTTACTGATGTGAATAATATGGAGTGAGGCAGAAACTTCCCCTAAGCCCCCTTGCAGACGACCCGTATGACTGGTCATTGGTTTTTCCTGTGTAGCACACTGACCTATTCACTTCTATGGGCCTCTATATATGACCATGAATTGCAGTTCATTCATGGCGAAGTAGTAGTCTGCAGAAGGTTCAGTCTATGCCTATGTTTCTCTTGCCTCACTCAGCTGGCTCTCACTCTTCCTCCCTTCCCTTTCCTCAAGCTGTTATTGTGAGCGGTAAACTGATACTGCTATGAGCTGCCATACTATCTTTCATAGCCACTTGGATTAAACAGAGATCTCACAGTTAAGCCCCTTGCAGACGACCGTGGACAAGATCAGTGTGCTATCTGTGTTTTTCCCAGATAGCACACTGACCCATTCATTTTTATGGACCCATGCATATGACCTTGAGTTCCACGGATCAGTTTGGGGGTCGTGAGTCTGTGCCACAAAATATAGAGCAGATCCTATTCTGTTCAGTGTTTGTGGAACAGAGTTGCCCATAGAAACCTATGGGAGACTAAAAACCACGAACGGCACACTGGTGTACTCTGTGTGTCATCAGTGTGCCGTCTGTATTTGTGGACAAGCTAGGGACATCATTAGATGTCTCCTATGTTTTTTTTGGGGGGGGGTTGCACATCCGCAAACTTGGATCACACACCAATGACACACTGTCCGTTTTTGCAGTCATACGGCACTGATGCTGAAGACACAAAGATAACACACGGTCTGCAAAAAGGTAACACTGATTACTAGTTTGCGGACTGCAAAATACACACGGTCGTCTGCAATTAAGCTTAAGGGCACTTTAGGAGGGGCTGGCTGCAGGAAAAGAGCCAAACAAGTGGACAAATGACATTTTCCATCCTAAAGTTTCTTATATTAGCAACAACAGTTCACAAAAGATGGAGATCTGCTGTTATCAGATGCTGCGATTTACAGTACTTGCAAAGTGAATAGGCTTCTGCCTAATTCCATGTACACATTGCCAAAAAAAATTAAAAATCCTCAGCAAAAAAGCTGAGTTTTCAAAAGCTGTTTTTAAAAATTGCAGCATGCTAATTATCCTTGTAGAAACTCATTTTCTTATAAGAAAAACTCTGCGAAAACATGATGAAAATTAGAAAAAAACACAATACGATTTGTCTTTTTGTGGTTTTTGATTATTTGTTTGTTTGTTTTTTGCTCTACATAAAGCCAAGAGGTTGTCAAGGCTTTTTTTTTTTTTTTTTTTTGCCTTTTTTTTTTTTTAAAAAAAAAAAAAAAAAAATCCTTTTTTTTATGGCCTATTCTCAGGATGGGCCTTAAAGAGGTTATCCAGGCAAAAATGGGCAAATTCTTTAAATTCTTTAAATTTGAAATTCATACTCACTTGTTCCCAATGCTTCCGTTTCCTTCCAGCACGTTCTGGTCCTTCTGCTCAAAGGGTCTCTTCTGGAGTTCCACTGAAGCTACTTGCTGTTGGTCTCAGCGGTTGCGTGACCACTGAGGTCAATCAGCGGCTTCAGCGGGAAACTAGGAGAAGCCGCCGCAGCAGCAACAGGTATGCAATGTCACTACCTGACATTACAGGTCTCTTCCTGAGGCCACTGTTTGATCTCAATGGTCACTTGACCACTGAGGCCAGTCAGTGGAACCCAGGAAGAGACCCAGGAGAAGCTGCTGGAGAGGACACCAGAGCATCAGGGAGAGGTGAGTATGTTTTTTTTTTTTTACACTGCACCTGGTGGATTTAAGAGTTAAAGGGGTTGTCCAATTTTACTTGGAGAACCCTTTTAAATGTATGATTGTTAGGTGGCCAACACCTGTTCCCAGGATCAATCATCTATATGGAGCCATTTCTGGTGCCTGTGCAATACAAAATATGTTGCTGGAAGCAGAAAGCACCATTTGCTGTATAGCGGTCTGTCGCCTTCACTGTCAATAGAACATGAGCTGCAGTGAAGCTATACAGCAGATAGAGCTTTCTACTTCTGTTCCTGTATTATGTACTGAATGGGCGCCAGACAGAGGATCAGTCCGGTAACATGGTGTCGGCCCCACCTATGCCACCCATCCCATGCCCCATCCAAGTCCTATCTAGGTCATAAAAAAAAAGGTCAACTCCTTAAAGTTGTATGCAAGTGAGCTGTTTGGTGTACCTGGATTGTAGTTTTGTCTGTAAACTCACCCAGGATCATTGCCTGACATAAGATTAACAAGTGCCCCTGTTCTTTCTACGTGACCCGGTCATCTCTCTCCCGGCCTTGATATCTGAGCTCCGACTGTTTCATGACTTGACAAACTTTAAGATCAATTTTCAAAAATGTATCACTGCCTGTGGAGACCCATGCACTCTAGAGTTTTCCTTCCCTTTTCAATGGTCAAGCTCGGTCATCAAGTACCTGGGGGTGTGGATATCTAGGGACCTTGGTTCTCTAAATGCCAAAAACCATCTCCCCTTCTGTGTGTAATCCAGGCGGACCTGAAGCGCTAGTCGAGGGGCACATATACTTGGTTCGGGCGTTGCGCTATTTACAAAATGGATGTTATGCCGCGCTTGCTGTACCTGTTCCAGACGAAGCTGATACATGTTCCCCCAGCTTTCTTCAAACTCCTTTACAGCGATTTGATTCAATTCATATGGCAGGGCGGGCGCCCTAGACTGGCTCGTTACATCCTTACGTTGCCTAAGCAGAGCGGTGGATTAGGTCTTCCCAACCCTGTAGGTACTATGAAGCCTCCATGCTTCAGTGGGTTCTGGACTGGTGCCGTCATTCCTCCCTCAAGCAGTGGGTCCCTCTTGAACATGCCTTTCATAGCACACCGGTACACCTACTCCCCTGGCTGGACTCCCCGTGCCCGCCCTCCCTGAGGTCACTCCCTACCATTGCCCTACCCTCCGGGTCTGAAGAGCACTCTTCCCTAAGGAACAACTCTCCCCCTCCCCTCTCTTTCCTATCTTGGGAAACCTGGCCTTCCTGGCTGGCCTTTCCCCTGGCCCGTTTAGACAGTGGAGATCTGCAGGTTGTTGTGGGGCTACCCATTTTCGGTCTTCACATTCCTGGTGTTCTCCTCAGGATTTCCTCTCAGATCCGGACCTTCCTCAACTGGAACCGTGGTGGGTTCTCCAACTTAAACACTTTCTCTCCTCCTTACCAGACCCGGAAGGTTTTGATAGACCATTCACGAAATTCAAGCTGGCCTGCTTGGGTTTGGGTCCGCTCAGGCACTCCCTTTCTGACTTCTATTCGCTCTTAGTCTCCCCTCCCCTGGATTACAGAACTCCCTTCCTTGTTAAGTGGGAAGCGGACTTGAACCTTTCTCTCTCAAATGCGCACTGCGCTAGGGTCATTGAGTTCACTCACAAGTGCTCGGTGGCCAGCAAATATCAAGAGGCGGGCTACAAACTCTTGACCCAGTGGTACCTTGTCCCCTCTAGGCTACACAAAATTTTTCCTTCCTCTTCTCCTGCTTGTTGGCGCTGTGGTTCTTGGGAGGGGACCCTCCTCCGTGTGTTTTGGGATTGTGCCGCTCTCAGCGACTTCTGGGCTGGAGTTCACAGGGTTCTCTGCCAGGTTTTCCAAGCATCTCTTCTCTTCACCCCGGCCTTCTTTTTGCTCCATTTGTTGGATCTTCCCCTCTGCTCCTACCGAAAATCCTCTATGCGCCATATGCTCAATGCGGCCAGGGCTTGTATCCCAGCCCTTTGGAAATCCACTAACCCCCCCCCTCCCTCCGCCATTGTGTTCGTAAAGTGGAGGATATCAGGACCATGGAGGACCTTACTGCCTCTCTTCGAGATGACCATGCAGCCTTTATGGACGCCTGGATGCCCTGGCTTCTTTTCCAGGGCACTCAATCCTAGAGAGATCTGGTTCTCCTTATTGTGATTGTAATGTACATGCTATGGTTTGTTTTGTTGTGTATTCTTCCCACTGTTCTTTTACTATGCCCGTTCATACTGGACGTGTTCTCCATTGTTGCGAAGCTGGCTGGGACCGGCCTCCGGCCCTGCTCTGCCTCCTTGTTGTATTTGCCCTTGTTTTTATTTAAATAAAGAATTTATTTAAAAAAATAAAAAAAAAAATTAACAAGTGCCTGTGTGCGAAAACGGTTGCTCCAGCAGACTTGTAAATGCTGCAGGTGCACTTAACAGCTTATTTGCATAAAGATAACAAATTGAATTTTTTTTCTGCAGCAAGATTGCAATTGACATGAAAAAATGCATTTTTTGGTATGCTAATACAACAGTATATAAATGGTTTAGAAGTGATTTTGGTAAACTCAGTTTAAAGATAACATTTTTATATTCAGACATCCTTTTTTACATACATGTTCCTTTTACAAATGTATATTTTACAACCAGTTGGTTTGGTAACAGAGTTACACCCTAATAAGTTTGTTTTCCCTTCTTCACAGATGATGGAAATGCCTAATATTTCTGAGGTATGTACAGGATAATGCTCTTTATTGTACAAGCATGGCAAACCAGTCACCTGGTGAAATGTTTATACATGCTTCTGCTTTTACATTTGCATGGCTTACTGCTCATAACCTGTGATTTGGAAGTTTTAGGCGCTATGCATGTTTGTATGTCTCATACCTTTTATAGACTCGTTACGTGAAAGAATTAATACTTTGAAGTCATCTGGACAGCGTCTTACCTTATGGACCATGCTGTCGGATTTTCACCTATAAATCGACATCAATGTAGTGTATGAAATTTTCCTCTCCTATATTCAAGGGAGTCTGTCAGCAGGAAAAAAAAAATCCACACCAAATTCCTCACCATTTTTCTCCATGTGAATGTACTCTTAAAGGGGTATCCCCCCCCCCAAAAAAAAATTTTTTTAATAAAAATACTCTGTAAAATTTCACTGTTAACCATTGAACGTAATTAGCAAAAGTGTATGTGTCATGAGAAAAATCCCAGTGCCAATGAATATGACCTATAGTTCATCTTCATTCAGGACGAGCATGCTCAGTTTCTTTTTCCTTTGCCTTCACCTACTTATTAAATTAAGACTATCTAACCATGCATAGCAGAAGGAGCATCTACAGTGCATGAAAGATTTTTGTTGGGAAGAATGGAGAGTTAGGAAGCGCGCAGAGGAAGGTGCAGTTGGGAGAGGGCCCTAACAGCCCTCAAGGGATGTTGAAGAATCTAATATAGGTGTGACCGTCAGATATCTAAGTACACTGATTGATAAAAATTAAATAAAATAACACGCCCAAATAGAAAAGCCAGTTTGCTGCAAAACTCACCATGCAGTTGTGTATTGGACTGATATGTAAATTATTACAGGTGTTTGATTAGACATTAGGTCTGTTCTTTTAGGTTTGGAAGCCGTTGTTATGTGAGGGCACACACACACACAGTGAACAGGGTTCAGACAGACCAACAATAGAGAAGATTGTTTTATGCACCAACATAGTTCCCTTGACCACCATCTGAAACAGCTGGCACCATCAATGCACACCCCTGTCACTTCCTGAACCATTTCCAGGTGCTTTGCAGAAAGGAATTTGGTGTCACAGCATTCATTACATGTCCTTCCATTGACAGCCAGCTACCGTCATCTTTGTTGGCAGTGGTGTAGTGAACAGAAAAAAAAAATGCACTGCTATGGCCTGAAATCGTACAGTCTTTAGCAACAAATACAGGTTCTCTTTGGAATCTGAAAACAGTTGGATTTGAGTATAGAGGGATTGTGAATTAATACACTGCCTCAAGTGCTGGTGTGATGATCTGGGGAGCCATCGAATACAACAGTCACCTCTAGTAGTGATACAAGGAACACTAACCCAGTACTCCAGACTAAAAATTTAAATTCATACGTAACTAACTATAATAAAGACTTAGGTTGTATTCACACATATGTGTCAAGTCCAAGAAACATGATGGATCTTATATCCTAAACTCAACTTACTCCTTCTTAATGAGTTATGAAGCAATGAGCTCCCCAGTGGCTGGAGCATGTCACAGTTGTGTGAATACAGCATTACTATATACCACTTCCCACTTCTCTCTCCACTCTATGGGTGTTCACATTACCATTGTTAATTTCTGTTGCTGACTTCTGTAATAGGATGACAGCAGCGTACATTAAACTGTTGCAGAGAACGGTCACAGACTTATTCTGTGTCTGTTCCCATTGACACTAATGTAAACAAATGGTGTGAAGGTAGACTTGACAACCTAAAATTACAAGAGATTTTTCAAACACAAGACTGTCTAATATGAGTTTGCATCCAAAACATAGATAGTATTAGTTTATCTGCCCCATTGTTGATAGATTTCTTCAATTTTGACAAGATCTGTCTAACTTGTATTAGCCTAACTGCTTTTCAGCATGGAGAAAGAAATATTGGTCAGGTTGGATTGTAAGGGCTCGTTCACATCTGCGTTCAAGGGGTCCGTTCTGCAGGTTTCCGTTTCCTGCATAAAACAGAGCAGGAGACGGAAACCTGCAGGAGTCTTTCTCACCCATTCATTTGAATGGGTGAGAAAGATGTCCGGCCGTGAGCAGCGGTGAGCGTTTTATGCTCTCCGCCGCGAAACCGGGTTTTATAATCCGGACACAGAGTCGGACATGCAGTACTCTGTGTCCGGATAAAAAAAAAAAAAAACGGTTTCGCGGCAGAGAGCATAAAACGCTCACCGCAGGTCACGGCCGGACCCAGTCTGTGCTTTCCGTCTTCTGGCATGCAGAAGACGGAAAGCACAGAACGGAAGGCTGAACGCAGGTGTGAACCTAGCGTAATCCATCTCATGTTTTAACCAACCTATATTTTAGGCATTTGCTACTGCCTGACAAAAAGGTTGGTGTAGTTTGCAAGAATGCTTAGTGAGTAATCTTGCCTAGTTGATCTTTTGGTCCTTATTGTCTTCAACCTAGCTGGTTCCCTCAACAGCCCTCTACTCTTGTGGCCATTGGGAAATATGGAAACCATGGAGGAGTTCAGTAACCCTATGCATAATAAAATATGTTACATGTTGTGCCCAAACACTCCAACACATAAAGAGAGTAGATTCCTTGTTCACATTACTAATAGTGTGTTTTACTCTTTAATCTTTTTGTGCCTCATATTGAAATAAAATTAAGGCAGCTGATGGCGGTTAGGCTGTTTTATGATTTTTGTCTTATATCGTCCATTTATAATAAAAATACCTGCAATAAAAATAAGTAGAGAGTCCTCCGTTGCAGAACCCGAAAAACAGTAATACGGACACAATCTGAATCCAAGGGACCTCATTGACTGTAATAGGGTCAGTTACCGTATTTTTCGGACTATAAGACGCACTGGACTATAAGACGCACCTAGGTTTTAGAGGAGGAAAATAGGGAAAAAAATTTTGAAGCAAAAACTGGTAAAATATTTAATATATGGGAGTTGTAGTTTTGCAACAGCTGCAAGGCCACATTGACAGGTGACCCTGCAGCTGTACGGGGACGCATAGAGTGTTTTTTTTTTGCGGGGCCAGAAGTACTTTTTAGTTATACCATTTTGGGGAATGTCTATTGCTTAGATCACCTTTTATTGAAAAAAAAACGGTGGTTTATGACATATGATCTTCTACTTTTATATATATATTCTAGGGATAGGAGGTGATTTAGAACTTTTATTTATTTCATATTTATATTATATATTTTTAAAGCTTATTTTTTTTTTTTTTTTTTTTTTACTATTTTGTATTTTGTAACTGTATTGCCGTCTATGGGACATTCTGTCTATTAGTATTACGGCTGGTCATAGAGACCAGCCGCAATACTAATACAGCAGTGACAGGCCGGGGAGCCTCATTAGGCTCCCGGCTGTCACCCGAACAGGTCGGCTCCTGCGATATCGCCGCGCAGGAGCCGGCCTGCATCTTTACAGGTACGGGGGAGGCACAGGTTCGGGGGAGAAGGGGCCGCTGATACTGACCCGGCATCCGCTGTACTAGAGAGGCGGATGCCGGTGAGGGATAGACGCCGGGGCCTGAGACATCGCTACCCTGCCCTGCATGAAGCCAGCTCCCGCTGCTGGCTTCATGTAGGGCAGAGGAGCGCAGCGATGTCTCAGGCCCCGGCACCTGTAATGGCGTCTATCACTTGCCGGCTTCCGCCTCTCTATTACAGCGGATGCCAGGCGCCACATTCGGCCTATAAGACGCACCCTTCTTTTCCCCCCAAATTTGGGGGAAAAAAAGTGCGTCTTATAGTCCGAAAAATACGGTAAGTGTCTGCGCAGATGTGAACACAGCATTAGCTGAACCTGCTGTGCATGTTAATGAAGGAGTCTGCTAAGCTAACCTAATGACATTATAACTATTTTACCTGTATTCTGCTGCTCTGCAACTTGCTACTGTCCTTTTCCATAGACTGCTATAGAGAGTTATAATTTGATATTTATGTCCAGCTTGGACTAATTTGAAATTCAGCAAAAATTTTCAGTGAATGTCAGTTTAGCAATGAGCACTACAGTGTTGTAGATGTATAAAGTTTGCATAGAAGCTATAGAAACAAAAATGGAGAACGTTTTGAAGATAATTCATCCTTTGGAATCAAGATGTGTAATTATCATAATATAATTAATTAACAAACTTACTAATGTACTTTACAAGATAAGTTGTGCAGTAACTGTTGTGGGAAGGTTAGCTTAGTAGAAGCAGTGGTGCTGACCCAAACAGTCAGAGACAGGGACATAAAATGCAGCAAAAATGGTTTATTTAATATACTACAGCAAAATAAATAAACATTACGTCAGGCAAAGGAAAAACAAAAATAAAATACAGCCTTAACGTCAGGCAAAAAGGGAAAACAAAACCTGCTCAGCTGAGCGCTAACTAACAGAAGTTACTATCTATACGGAAGGCTTACTACTAGAGATGAGCGAGTACTGTTCAGATCAGCCGATCCCAACAGCACGCACGCATTGAAATGAAAGGACGTAGCCGGCACGCGGGGGGTTAAGCGGCCGGTCGGCGTCAAAGCGGAAGTACCAGGTGCTTCCATTCATTTCAATGCGTGCGTGCTGTTCGGATCGGCTGATCCGAACAGTACTCGCTCATCTCTACTTACTACCAGCCACACAACCAAAGAAAAAATAACACAGGGTCTCTCACCAGGCTCTCAATGTGTCAGGGCAAAGCAGACCTCTTCCTCTCCCAGGTTCTGTTCAGGACTACAGGAACTGCAGCCCTTTTTCTAGCCCAGTAATGAGCCTCAGGACCCACACCTGGGCTGCAGCTCATACAAGATCCACCGTGGACCACACATAAGTCAGGAATCTGGGGGAGATATACCGTGACTCCAGCACTTTGCCTGTCACCTTTTCACACTGTGCTCTGAAATCGTATATATATATCTCTGATTTTTACAATTTTGACCACATGTCCCCTCCGCTTTCTATAGATACAAAATGTCTCATATCATTTGACTAGTGCTTAGTCATGATCCTTAATGACATTGTTCTAGCAGTCACTGTATGTATAGTATGTATGGTTTTACACAAACACATATTGTACACAGTAAAGTCCTGCTCCCTCTTTCACTGTAAGAGTGGTGTTGTGTACCTCCCGGAAGTGGGCAAGGGGCTTCTCTGCCCTGCCTGTGTACCCATTCAAGCCCCATCTCTTGTTCTCTATTTTGTGAAGCTTCAGAACGATCATAGCAAAGAATTTCTAAGGCTTTTCATAGTGGCGAGAGCTACAAGAGAGTTAGGGACTGGGGATACTAAGGTGGTCACCCCTACAGAAATCAAGGTGCAGCTGCAGACAAAACAAACAGGATGGGAAGTGCTGGACAGCAGACACGCAGCACAACACAATACGCAACAAGAGAATGAGGAGAGGGACAGTGGAGAGGTGAGAAAAGGATTAACACAGGACTGGGGCAAAACAAACTGGAACCCAAACTTCCTCACAAACACCAAGACAGTGGCAGGCAATCAGAACTGAAGGACAGGGCAGAGTGGGAGTGTGGAGGGGAAAACCAGACTCACACACAAGGCAACACTCACACCACTTCCAAGTCAGCTAAAGTTCCAAAAACACTCCTCCTCCCTAAGCCACGAATTCTATGTTGGCTACAATGAAAACTGGCAACAAATGAAGCCAGCCCTCCTCCTTATACAGGCCCCAGAAGCGTCCAATAGGACAATGGTAACGACCAACACCTGAGGCTCAATCTAAAGAACCTCAGGTATACTCCGAAGGCCGATACCAAATGTACAAACAGATAGTCCAATGGCAAGGAAACCACCAAAAGACCATGAAACACCGGATCAAATCCCCACCAGAACAATACACAACTCAATCACAAGAACTCAGGTCGTGACACATCAAGACTTGCATACAAGGGTGCCACGAGTAATATGCATTTATTTGTGAGGGTGAATGATAAATTCTGCACTATGGCTATAGAATTTATCCATAACTATTTAGTAAAGTAAAAATGTACCTGAATAAACACAATAGATTTTATCAAGAATCAGTCAACCCTAGAAATATGAAATTATTGAATTTACCAGAAATTGATTTTCTCTGCACTTTTAGCAAATTACCATTGTTGTATATCAAGAAACCATTGGAAATCCAACCCAAAAGGCTATGTTTACATCTGTGCCAGAGACTTCACCTCTACAATGTCTGCCTGAAATTGGCAGGCAAAAAAGACCTGCGTGGAAGACCCCGTTGTAGTCATTAGGGATCACCAATCTCTTTGTGTAATAATATTAGAATGGCCCGACTGGTCCATCAGAAGACCAGAACAATGGAAAGGTGATGCTAGTGTGAACCTGGTGTTAACTGTAGACCTACAACAGAAAATATAAGGCTTCATTCACACCAAGCAGATTTATTGTAGAGCTTCTTTTCTTCAGCAATGCACAGTGTAATGCAAGTAAATAAAGTTATACATATGTATGTCCTATATGTTGAGGATTTTCATTAAATTCCACATCAGGCAAAATTTACTACAATATCTGCATGCAGATTTTGATGGATGTAAAATCTATGACAAAAACACATATAGGCCTAATAATATATGTATACCTTTAGGATGGGGAGGCTTTTTAAAAATGAACAATTTTATTGGGGTCACTGTATTCTGACACCTATTAGTTTTTTACTGTACTGCTAACAGAGATATGTTAGGGATCTTCATTTGTGGGGCAAGTTGTACTTTTTATTGTTATCTTTTGGGGAAAGCAAAGTGACCAGAATATGTTAATTTGTGGAATGCCTGTATATATATTTTTACGGAGTTCATTGTACGGGATAAATAACACTATTTTTGGACACTGGGAAATTATATGCACGTTTGTTAATAATGTTTAAGTTATTTTTGTTTCTATTATGCATTTTTTTCTTAAATATAAAGGTCTTTGTTATATTAGGTTCACACTAGCGTTTAACTTTCTGTTCTTCGAGCCCGCTTGGGGACCTGGAGAAAAACAAAACTAACCCACTTCAAACTAAATTCTTGCAGGACTTTTCTCTACGTATTTCTTAAGCAGATTCGGGGACTGAAAACCCAAATGGAGATTGAGCGCTAGTGTGCACCTAGTTTTATTGTGTATTTTAAACTTTTTTTTTTTTGGTTGTTTGTTTTTTACTTTTTAATGTCTCAAATTAGTATTGCAGAACATCAAACATTAGTTCCTATGGGAACTGTGCATAGGCAGTCAGGAGGTCTGACCTCTTGGTTGCCGTGGCAACCCCTCAGAACCGTCAGTCGTATCAGGGGTCCAAGAGGTTATGGGATGGTTGGGGGGGTGCCATGATCGCAGGGGTTAATCTGCTAGAGACCGGGTATCTTCCACCCTTGGCAGCTGGTCCCGGCCCGCGTATGTGTAATTCAGCCAAGTGCTGGAAGTAATGCTGCAATGCGCAGCTTCTGTGCCTGCAGCATTACAACACCGCACAATTATGGTGCTAAGTATTAACTACATGTTCAGAGCGTCTTAATAGGATGCTGCAAAGCGGGAAGGGGTTAACTGAAAGCACTATACAAAAAAGTCATCTGTACTGAGATATACTGTTGAAGTTACCCTACTCTCATTGCTGGGCTGTGAGGAACGCCCCCCCCCCCCCCCCCACACACACACACACTGCTCTCTCACATAGCCTTTTACTGTCAAAGGGGGCAGTCCTTACCACCCAGTGATGACGCTGAGCTGTGAGGAACTATGTACTCTGCCATAGTCTTGAGGGAGGTGTGGAGCAGGGGGGCGTTCCTTACAGCCGAGCGATGATGCTAGGCTATAAGGCCTTGCCGTTCTGACAGTGGGGAAATATTGGTGACAAAATTAACGGCACTGATATCTCCAGTACTAGGGCACATACTGGGAAAGCCAACAGTTCACTGAATTCAGCACAATGTCAGCTTTCTAGCAGTATATAAAACCTCACATAGATGAAGACATGAAAGGTCCTCTTTAAAGAGAGCTGCATCTTCTTAAGTACTTACCAAGTACAGAGCTTTTGTTTGTACACCAGCTGTGCTTTGCGAGATGGCCATGTGACAAATGAAGATGACGTCACATGGCCTGTGAAGTGAAGCTGCGCTAGGGGAGAGCACTGCTGCTTCAAATAAGGGATTAACAAAGCTACTGGGTTTCGGATCTCAAAGTATCTTCAAATAAGGGATAAGTCTTCAATTAGTAGATGTGAAAATCATAATCCGCTATATCTCTATACGGAAGAACAGTAGGACTTTTTACATTATTTTTATCTAATGCCCTGAACCTCAAATAGAACTCCCTTAGGTACATTGCTTTAAAGGGGTTGTCCCATTATGGACATTTATCCCTTATCCACAGGACAGAGGATAAGTGTTCAAACCCTGGAGGCCCAATTGCCAGGTCCCCCAGTAATCTGGAGGAGGACGGGGGACAAAAGGCCTTCTTGTGAATGGAGCACCAGAATGTGATAGTGCTGTATTCACTTCTATAGGGTTGCGGGTGCTGCCATACTGGCACTCAGGCCCCCACGGATTGGACACTTATCCTTTGTCTTGTGGATAGGAGATAAGCGTCTATAACAGGACATTCTCTTTAATGTAGCATGATGCAAGAAGCAGTATCTGATAAAGAGGTTTGGTGACCTAAACATATCACCCTCCCTAACTTCTTATTAGGGGAGTGTATAGGAAGTACTTTACAATATTTTAAAGGAATTTTGCCATTTCCATTTAAGCAGTTTGCTTGCTGTTTCTTCTTCTTACTTCCTGTATTCTTCCACAAGTTGGTGGGAGGTCTTTGTTTGATGAACAGGATAAGATCCTTGATATGGGAATACCCTTTTAAATAACTAATATCTTAAATACCAACCAACAGTTTTTGCAGTACCAGTCAAAAAAATTAGAAACACCTTTTTGTTCAATGTTTTTTCTTGTGTTTTTTATTTTTAAATATATTTTCTGTATATATTAGATTCATATTGAAGACATGAAACAGTTATGTCTGTTAAGGGTTATTTCCTGTAAATTGTTGCCTTTAGGCTAAAGCCCCATGTTGTGGAAACGCAGCTTTTTTGTTGCAGATTTTGCTGTGATTTATTGAGCCAAAGTCAGGAGTTGGTTGAGAAAAAAGTATAGGAATAACAGATTCCATATATTTCTGATTCCTTTTGTAGCCACTCCTAGGTTTGGCCCTAAAAAAGGCAGCAAATCTGCAACAAAAGAAGCTGCGTTTCTGCAACGTGGGGCCTCAGCTTTAGGCCGGGGCCCCATGGGCCGGAAACACCGTGATTTGGCTGTGGCAGAAATGCCGGGGTAAAAATCAAGCCATTATACAGTACTTGCAAAGTGGATGGGATTCATGCGAATCCCATGCCCACTTTGCAGAAAAAATCACAGCGCGGACACGCTGCGATTTCCAAAACTGTCACGGTTTTGAAAATCGCAGCATGTCAATTATATCTACGGAAACGCCGGCGGCTTTCCCATAGATATAATTGTAACAGAAAGTCTGCGGAGGAAAACTCTATGAAGTTTCTGTTCAAAGCTCTGCGAGAAGAACCGCAATGTGTTCACGCCGCAGTTGTTCGCACAGCACTTTGTGTTGTACAAAGGTGTGATTTGGAAACAGTTCCATGCATTGTTTAGTCCTAATTCACAGTATAGCAAGAACCACTCAACTATGTGAAGAGAAATATCAGTCAATTTTGTTTTTAAATAAGAAGGTCAGACCTTCAAAGTTTTTAAAATTGTATAGGTTTCCTCAAGTGTAGTTATGAAAACCATCAAGTGCTGTGATTAAACTGGCTCTCATGATGTCTGTCCCAGGAAAAGAAATCCAAGAGTTACCTCTGAACGAGAACATAAGTTCATTAGAGTTACTAGGCCCAGAAACAGCAAATTATTAACACCTCAAGTATATACATATAAGTGTCACATACAGTATGTTAATATGAAGAAAAAAGTTGGAAGTGTTTTATTACAAGACATAGCAGTGCATGCATTCATCCCCTATATTGTGCCGTATTACTTTATTTATTTATTTATTTATTAAAATCAATTTCAATTTGACAGATTTTATAATATTTCTAATTATTTTTCCTTACATTTTTTTCTGCAGTTCTCCTGAGCTAATATGATCACTGACAAGCACAAGTGAAAACCTGTGGAAATAATTCTGTATGTCACCATTATGTAAGAAGAAAGTTCAGTGTACAAGGATGTTTCAGAAGTTACTTTACCAAAATAGAAGTTGAAGAATATTCTTCTCTGTATATTGATCGCATCTCTACATTTTCTACTACTTCTCCTAAGTAATGCTGAGATATAACTGTGGCTACATGACACAGTGATTAGGCGCAGTGTATCATAAATGGACAAAAAGTCCCATAAAGCAGTGCTCAGAATGTATATATCTGTAGTTTTCAGATTACAGATTTCCTACTAAAAATGATATTTGGAATATCTCCCCAACAGGTATCGTGGCCTGACACTCATCAATACGTTGCTTAAAATAATTTGTTTGCCAGAGATGTAAATCACACTGGGCTTTCATCCACTCCATGCTGTATTGGTAGTGCAGATTTTATATGCAGATAGCACTGTATGGCAGATATTTTATGAATTATTAGGTGAATTACATGAAGTGCCAATCACAAAATATATTACATTGTTCTGAAAAATAGATCATTTCTCTGCCAGTATTTTAGAAAGATTGTATTAGCAACAACCAGTTAGCCTCATTACTGGTCTTGTGTAACAACTGTGGATACATATAACATATATGTAACACTGTCTACTGCCTCACAAATAAGTTATCGAAAAATATAGAATACTGTATACAACTGTGGATCTACTTACATTTTCTACACTCTTCATAGATACTTTAGCATAGCATAAAATAAGACCGCTCCCCTCATATCAATATCGTTTATAGCTGAGTAAAGTATTCAAACCCAGTAAACATAAAGGAAATGTAGGATTTGAGCCAAAAGCCTGTTATTTTAATTAAACAACAAAAGTTAAAAAGTTGTAGACAATGGGGCAGATTTATTAAGACTGGCATTTCATACAGCAGTCTTAATAAAGGCCCCAACTGGCGCAAGGTGCACCTGAATTATCAAGAAACTTCAGGTTCTTCTTAAAGAGGACCTTTCACGTCCTCTGACATTAGTGGTATTATATACCACTAGAAAGCTGACAGTGCACTGAATTTAGTACACCCCAGTGCCAAAGGTATTGGTTCTATTAGTTTCTCCCATGTCAGGGGGCATCCCTCCCAGCCCAGCAATAACGCTAGGGTGTAAGGCATGCCCTTCTGTAGAGGGCGCATACTGGCAAAGCTGACCGTGCACTACATTCTGCTGATGTCAGAGGACATGAAAGGTCTTCTTTAAATCAGGTGCTCATGCTAGAATGGAAGTCTACACCAGTCAGGAACTAGCATAGATTTCCTGTCTAACTAACTCAAGAAAACTGTGTCAGCTATAATAAATATATAGGGACAAGATGTCCTCGGCCTGCCCTGCCTCTGCCTCTCTTCACTCACATTCATGGAACGTGGTGAGCAAGGGATCCAATGGGGATGTGGTCATTGGCTATTGATTCATAGGGAAACATGCCCTGTTCTCAGCCGGTGAACAACTTGCAGTATGTGTTAGTGCATTAGTTTTCGGGTCCTCTGAATGTTACTGTAGTCTATACATAGAGACATGGATCTAACAAGATTAACCAAGAGGAGTACGTATTAAACCACAGCCTCTATGATTGTTGACATGTAAGTATTAACCATTGAATTCTTAACGGTTACTTGGTTGTATTCATTTTATACATATATATATATATATATATCTATACATACAGTATATATATATATATCTATATGTCATTTGCAATTTCAATTTATATTGAAATACCCATTTCTGAAATGATGTATCGTGTAATAGCAATTATACTTTTTATACACTTTACAGACACTTAGAACATTGGCTCATTTAAATATCCAAAATCTAACATTTGTTGGGCTCTTATTTAAGGAGCCTTGATTGTATATGGTGATGTTCTGTGTTCTTAGATACTTAAAGTAGTTCTGTAAATAGTTTATAACAAAAAGGTAAAGTTTGTACTGTTTCAATTGCCTGTAAATTATATTGTCATACTTATTGAATAGTGATGCTATCACTTATGACCAGAGGTTAATGATAAAATTTATGTTATTTTACCATCCCTTCAAATGCAATAGATATTTTAAGTCACTATGGAGTTGAAGACTAGAACATTTACCTTGTATCTTGATTTCTGTCATGTTTTATCACATGAAGCAGGAGTTATTTATCCCAAATATTAGGATGCCAAAAGGAAAGACGCCACAAAGCCTACACGGAATTTAAAATTGCATGCAGAGTGCCAAAATAACATAACATAACTATTACTTCCTATAAGGAAAAATTTCATATAATTTGTAATTATCCTAGAAAACCAGTACATCTTGGAAGTTTCTGCAGTATTTACAAATTATATGTGATTTTCCCCATAGGGAAAAAAGGAGATGGGTCTGATAAAACATTTTCATAGTTATTAAGTCCCATTGAAATGCTACGCAAATAAAATATTTATATTTTTGTAACTAAAATCTTTAGAATATATCTTGTTATAATACAGTTGACCATATTATATGCTAGAAATATGAAATTTGTGAAGGAGTTGATAAGTTGTCTATGGTCTGGTTATACTTTATAATCCAAATCAAAAGTAATGGCTAAACCAGCCTTGTCGGGGGGCCTGGTATCTGTAGTACATATTTACCACAACATTATTACCTTTTCTCCAAACATCAATTATTGCATTTTCAATTAGTTATACATGTTAAGAAGTAACAAAGGAATACATTAATATGTATAGATAGAAAGGGTGCCATCAACAATTGGTAGGTCTACTGAATTACTGTACATAGTTAAAAAAAAAAAAAAATCTATTCCCATATTTTAACCTTGATAATAAAGCTAAGGTTGCTTTCAATGCAGTTTTCTTTTAAATAAAAATAATTTTGTCTCCAGGACTCCTCTCTTTTTTGTGAAGTGCATTGTTTCATTGAAATTATGTATACAAAACAGTGTACATATTACATCTCATTATTCTGCATGGTAGATGTAGAGCAATCAGGAATGTTTGTATATCCTGAATATTTGTGTGCATATGGAGTGCGTGACCTCTTCCTGGTTTGGGACAGCAGTGCTTCGCTATGAGCTTTAACCAGTCAAGCTACATTCACATCTGTGCCGGAGACTTCATTGCAGTGTCCGCTGAAAATCATCAGAGCAAAATGTCCTACACAGAGAACTTTTGACCTCAGCCAGTATGACTTAAAAACTTAAAAACAACCGGCAGACCCCATTATAGTCAATGGGATCCGTCAGACTCTGTGTGCTACTGCTGTTTTAGCGGCCCACAACTGCGTTGTTTGGGTCTCCCGACCTGAACAATGGAGAGGCGATGGTAGTGTGAACCTAGCGTCAAATGCATTTTTGTGCAGCTTCCCCTTTCTTCTAACAGTCTTGTATGACACTGACTTAGAGGTGATGCATCTGCATACTCCTACTGTTCTATCTTTGGTGACTTAAGAGGTTTCTGAACCTACAGGCAATGATATATAAGGTGAGGAAGAGACCACTTTCAAAAAATAAGATTACATGTACAATTGATTTTATAAAAACAGTTAAATAAACAATAGGTACGCTTAGGAGATTTACATGATGTTAATGCCAGGGCATTTTGTCATGTTCTATTGTATTATATGGAGAATGATAAGTGGATAGTACATTTCTAAAATAGCTGTATAAATAATTCATTATTGATGGTTATTATTTTCATTTATACTGAGAGAAAATAACTGAAATTCTAAAATGTGTGTCCTGTTTCTTTCATGTTCTTCACATTAAAATTTTTTCATTTCTCACATAAAAGAAAACCATCTAAATATAGCCAATATGATAAACAGACTTCACACATAGCACCAGGATATGTACGTGTTGTTTCTCTCACCAAAGAGATAAATTAGAAACTTTGATGGAGAAATCCCCAGGTAAAGGCTAAAACAAATTATGTAAATTGCTAAAAAAAAAAAAAAAAAAAATACAACAACCTTGCTGAGATGTTTATTTCACTTTTTCTAATTAAAAACGGTGCTGTATGTTTGACCTCTTGCAGACTGAAGGCCTAGAAATGGCCAGCTGGTTGGCATAGAACTTCGCAAAGGCATTTTAATACATCCTTATAAATTCTTCAGTTGCACAAAGATTGTGCAATAGAGAAGAACCAGCTGTTAGTGCAGAGAAGGCAGAGATTTTTTTTTTTATAGTTTTTGCCTTTAAGTGGTGTGGGGAAGTTAGATTGGGAGAGGCAGTGGTGTGGACCCAAACATTCAAGACAGGGACACAAAACATGCAGCAAACTGGTTTATTTAGAAGAAACGGGAAAATAAACCTTGACTTCAGGCACAAAATAAGCAAAACAAAATATAGCCATCAGGCAAAAACAAAAATAAAAGCCTGCTCATCTGAGCAACTAACAAAACAGAACTGATAACCTAGCTATATGTGTGGCTTACTTCCAGCTACACGAACAAAACAGGTGCATTATTTTCTCACCGGACTCAGGGTTACAAGGCAGAACCATACACCTCAGTAGTGATACAAACCCACTTCTCGTCAAACTAAAAAGTGACAGGTGCCCCACCCCTTTTATGACATCACCACACCCATTTTATTATATGACCATGCCTCCTTTTATATGATTATTTTGACGTCACCACGTCCCAATTAAAATTAAACCCCCACCCCTTTTATTATGATACCACGCCCTTTTATATTCGATTTCTCCATTCCTCCTGATTCATGTTCTATCAGGAGTATATAAATAGCTATTCTTTAGCTATAGGATAACCTGATTTTATTTTTGCGCTGGCATAAATGATATTTCTTTGATAGAAAGGAATATCACTCATTTCAGCGCAAAAGTGTCTATAGTTTATTTAAGATAAAATAATATACCTTTTTTATTGCTGATGTAACCAGCCATGCTCTTCAGCTCCTCAGCGTGGTGTCATGAGACATGTTCGTACAAAACCCCTAAGACAACTACGTACCATGCTTCTGAGCAAGAGTGTAGCGCAAATCATGTTGGACATGTAGGGCCGTGAGCGTTTTGTGCGCTCCGCAGAGAAACCGTTTTTTTTTTTTAACTGAACAAAAAGTCCTGCATGTCCGACTTTGTGTCCGGCTAAAAAAAAAAAACAGTTTCGCCGCGGAGAGCACAAAACGCTCACCAGTGCTCACGGCCGGACAATTTTCAAACCCATTCAAATTAATGGCTAAGCACTCCCTCTCCACAATGCTATAATTTCTTTCAGGTGGTGTAAGCTTCCTACTCAGGTAGGTGACTGGGTGCATTTTCACCACCCAACATTTGGGACAGCACTGCACCTAATACTACATCAGAGCCATCAGTTTGAACCACAAACTCTTTGGTAAAGTCAGGTGTGACCAAAACCGGCTGTTTACAGAGGATTGACTTCAACTCTTAGAATCCCCCCTCAGCCTCTACACTCCATTTCACCATGACAGAATTAGTCCCCTTAGTTAGGTCTTTCAGCGGGGCTGCAATAGTAGCAAAATTTGGGATGAACCTGCGGTAATAACCCACGATTCCCAGAAAAGCCCTTTTATTTAAAGGCTGAAGTCAATTTTGAGTGGCCTCCACTTTGTGAACCTGTGGTTTTATCGCCCCTCTTCCAATTACATACCCAACCCAGCTGCACGGAGGGAATTTAGTACAGCCTGAACGTTTGGCAAGTGGCTTTCCCAGTCCATACTAAAGATAACAATGTCGTCCAGTTAGGCTGAAACATACCTTCGATGGGGCTTAAGGACTCTGTCCATCACCCTCTGGAAGGTTGCTGGAGCCCCATGTGTCCCAAACGGCATTGTCAAATATTGGAACAAGCCTTCTGGGGTGACAAATGTAGTTTTTTCTCTGAGCTCTTTAGTGAGCCACACTTGCCAGTACTGTATTGAAAGTCCAACATTTCGATTAACTCATCAGGTAGGCATCAAATTTTGACACTGCATTCAATTTATGGAAATCATTACAGAACCTTATGGAACCATCTGGCTTAGGAATCAAAACAATGGGATTCGACTAGTCACTCTTGGACTCCTCAATTACCTTAAGTGCGAACATATCTTTGACCTCTTCAGATATGGCTTGTCTGCGAGCTTCAGGTACCCTGTACGGTTTTAGATTAACCCGTACCTGCGGCTCAGTGACAATGTCATGTTCAATTACATTGGAACGTCCAAGCAATTCAGAAAATACATCATTATTTTTCTTTTTTTCCAGTTGATTTTTTTTTTTTTTTTTAGTTGAACAACATTATTTTTCTGTACCAACTCTTTTGACTCCTGTTTCTGTGCTTTAGCAAGGGTTTCTGCTATGTGTACCTCAGGTAAAGCCCTACCAGGAGTAACAACCTTGCTAGGGGTACCGACTGACGTCAACACTTCCCTGTCCTTCCAGAGTTTTAGTAAATTTATATGGTATATTTATTCAGGCTTTCTCTTGCCCGGCTGGTACACCTTATAGTTTACTTCCTCCAATCCTTCAATAATTTCATATGGCCCTTGCCATTTAGCCAAAAATTTACTTGCAACCGTGGGAACCAATACCAACACCTGATTACCTGGACTAAGGGTTCTAAGTTTAACCATTCTGCTATAGTGAAAAATAGCAATGGTACCGCACACTCACTTGTAAGGAAGAGGTGCAAGCAAAAAATCAGGTCCTCCGACCCTGTAAACATCCAGAGAGAAATTCTGCCGCACACTCTTATATTTCATTGAAAAATAATTATTTTATTGTGGATATAACAATATTGATTCGCCATGGACATACAAGCATATATGTGCAAAGTAGAAAAATAGATCAATTGGTAATGGTACGTTTCGGTCAACCGACCTTCCTCATGCCAGATCTATTCAGGAAGTATGGCATTCATATTCTCTGAAAAAAGGCCAAAAAACAAACAAATCTGCTGGGGTATGTAAACTTATTAGCGCAACTTTATGTATATGAAACTCTTGTAATATAGCTTATTAAAGAAAATATCCTCTTTAAAACTGCAGGGAATGGAGGGACAAAAGAGAATACCTCTCTGGTGTTTCAAAGGTGAGCAATATTCTTCAGTCATTTTAGTCACAGTGTAATTTAAGTGCGTACTATAGAAATTGGCTTGATTACCTTTTAAAAGAGACGAGTCATTTCATTTCTGGATTACTTGCATCTCACGGAATGAGATCTGTGCGCTGAGGCCAAGAGGACCACATGGACTGGTGAGCTGTTGTTCTATAAGCTGCTACAAACTGACTGATTCAAGTTGCGGCATCAATCTTGAAAGAATGACTCCTAAATAACGTTCCATTTCCTCAGTTATTGAATAAAAATTTTGCCAGGAGGAATGATCGGAGATCATTGTTTATGCCACCAGAAATATTCAAGTTGCTTAATAATATACTAGTTCAGGAGGCACAACCCCGGTATTAAAGGATCTTCTTTAAAAGAAAATGTTATGGCACCATAAATGTTAAATAAAATTTATTTGAGAGAAAAATAATGACCAACATGTTTGTTGAGGATTCAAAACATTTCCAATTTGAAGACAGGAAAGACTTGATTGGTGAAAATTCTTGGCAAGCACTGTAACCAACTCCACTCATTACCACTACTACTTAGGGTGCATTCAGAGGAAAATGGCGCTGAATTTGGTGTGGAAGCCACGTCAGATTCAGCACTGAAAAAAAAAGCCTCCCATTGACTTCAATGGGTTCTTTTTTCTGCTAGCACTCACCTGTCCTAGGTGTCTTCTTAGCACGGTCCAGTCCTGCTGCTCCAGTGTTTTGAAGTAAGACTCTTCGCCAGATGTGACAGTATGTGTCCTTTATTGAGGCCACTGATTGGCCTCAGCGGTCACATGCATTGCAGACTTCCACTGGATAACAATAATGGACCGGCCTCTTTAAAATATAAATTTTTTGCCTGGACAATCCCTTTAAGGCTAAGGCCCCATATTGCATAAATGCAGCTTTTTTGATGCAGATTTTGTGGCATATTTTGAGCCAAGAATGGCTACAAAAGGAATGGGAAATAAATAGGAAGTACTTATAACTTCTGCTCAAACCACTCCTGGCTTTGGCTAAATAAACTGCAGCAAAATCTGCAGCAAAGAAAAGCTGCATTTCCGGAACGTGGCCTCTCAGCCTAAGGGCCCCTTCACACGGCGTAAGCTCATTCCGAGCCATACACGCGAGCGCTTCTAAACACTTCCCATTCACTTCAATGGGAGCGCTCGTAAAGCCTTATGTAGCAGACTGTAGCAAAAATGCCCTGCAGGAAAAACCATGGTGGCAATGCCTCACATTTTTTCCCACAGCTCTTTGCACAGAAAGTTTGCCTCTGGTTACATGGAATGTAGTACCCAAGACATTATAGCGTAAAGCAAAGGGGTGAGACAGTAGGAAAGAAAAGAAGTTATGGTGTTGATGGGGGACCAAATAAGTCCTATGAAGTACTTTTAGGGAGGACTCCATGAGGGTGACCTGCCAATCGATTTACAGCAGTCAACCCATTGGGCTAAGGTTAGGGTAGTATCCTGGTCTTGTTCCCAGGCAGTCATAAAGTCAGGCTTACCATCAGGGGGTGGGGCATTAAGCAAACCATACAGAAATGAAAGAGAGCCTCTATCAGACACCCTGAACAAATAGTCTTTCGAAACGAAAGGGAGAAACCTCAGGATTGAGTGATATGAGAGAATGTAAGAAATGGAATACCTGGGCAGTCCAAAAAGCCTCTGAGGGATGCAGGAAAAATGTGCTAGTAAAATAATCTTTGGTGACGACTCGTGGGTTCCAGAGGAAGTCATTAGGTCAGCATAACCGGGCGTGCCTCCACCAAACATCTCAGGTCAAAGGCCAGGGGGAAAAAGAGGGTTATTCTATGTTGGCATTAAAGGTAATAATCCATATTGAAAGTTTATATGCTAAGTCTGATTGGTTTATCAATAGCAAAAAAGAAAATAGGAAGGGCACTCACTCACAAAAAGGCTCATCTTCTTAAAAAGAACTTCCTTTATTGGGGTATCACATCTTTTAAAAACAAATTCTTCTTAGGGAGGGAAGTACAGCATCAATGGCAAGAAAGGCAACAGCCGTTTCGCGCTCTTACATGCGCTTTTTCAAGCCTCAGAATGCATTCTGAGGCTTGAAAAAGCGCATGTAAGAGCGCGAAACGGCTGTTGCCTTTCTTGCCATTGATGCTGTACTTCCCTCCCTAAGAAGAATTTGTTTTTAAAAGATGTGATACCCCAATAAAGGAAGTTCTTTTTAAGAAGATGAGCCTTTTTGTGGGTGAGTGCCCTTCCTATTTTCTTTTTTGCTATTGTTTCTCAATGCTTTCTACTGGTTGTTGAGCACCCCCACGGCTCTATATACAAGAGGTTATATTCCTGCTCATTTGCCTCCTGCCTACTAGCAGCTATATTATACAGTACACAAACTCAACACAGACTCAGCAGTGCCATCCTGACCATTTCTGTATTTTCGCATCTGATTGGTTTATGTTCTAAGTCTGATTGAGTCTTAGTCCGCTGCTGTTTCACTCTAGATACATCTGCTGTATGAGAACCTCTAATTGTGGCCTTATGGGCCGCCCAGTTAACAGCCCTGGTCAGTGTCCAAAGCAACATTACACACAAAGAAAGTAAGTGGATCCGTATTCTTCCTCAAAATACCAGGATCAGTCAGTAGAGACTCATTCAGTTACCAGGTAGGGTGTGGGGTAAGGAATGGCTTAAACACAATATCATTTAAGACCAAGTCATGATCTAACCGGGCACAAGGGACATGCCGGGCATATGTGAGATCAGGGAGGTGGAAAGGTAAATCCGGTCAATTCTGGTATAGTGGTGATGAGCTGTGGAGAGGTACGTGTATCCCTTTTGATTTTCCTTTCAAGGTATGCAGGGCAGAACATATCTCTCCCTTTGGCTTAGAAGAATGTTTATCTGCTGAAGGAGAGGAGCGGTCAAGGATGGCATTGATAATGAAATTAAAGTCCCCGCACTGGATCAGTGTAGAAAAATCTGATTGGCTTATGAGACTACAGAGTTCATGAAAAAAATCTAAGGGGGGAATCACAAGAGACAGGGAGTTAACTAGGCATATTTGTTAAAGGGGCTCTATCATTGAGAAATATCATTTTTAGATAAGCACATACTTGCATAGCCATGAGAAAGGCTATTTCACACCTACCTTTAGTATGTAAATTGCCTCAGTAGATTTTGAATAAGTCCGTTTTTATTTATATGCTAATGAGCTTAGATCATGCACTGGAAGTGTTAGTGTGCACTGTCTGCTCTGTGTAAGCTTTCCACGGGGTGTCCTCCCAAGCACCTAACAGGGATACAGAGCAATTCAGTCCGGCTATATACGCTCAACCTAGCTTTCCACTGTGTGTCCCCCCAAAAACTAACAGGGATACAGAGCAATTAGGTCCGGCTATATACACTCAACCCAGCTTTCCACGGGGTGTCCCCCCAAAAACTAACAGGAATACAGATCAATTAGGTCCGGCTATATACGCTCAACCCAGGTTTCCACGGAGTGTCGCCCCCGAACACCTAACAGGGATACAGAGCAATTAGGTCAGGCTATGTACACTCAATCCAGATATCCACGTTGTGTACCCCACAACCTAAGTGGGATACACAGAAATTCAGTCATGCTATGTACGCTCAATCCAGATAAACACGGTGTATACCCCCAAAACCTAAGTGGGATACACATAAATTCAGTCAGGCTATGTACGCTCAATCCAGATATCCACGGTGTGTACCCCCATAACCTAAGTGGGATACACAGAAATTCAGTCATTCTATGTACGCTCAATCCAGATATCCATGGTGTGTACTCCCAAAACCTAAGTGGGATACACAGAAATTCAGTCAGGCTATGTACGCTCAATCCAGATATTCACGGTGTGTACCCCCAAAACCTAAGTGGGATACACAGAAATTTAGTCAGGCTATGTACGCTCAATCCAGATATCCACGATGTATACCCCCACAGGAGTGTACTCTGGATGTTTTCAGCCTAGCAGAGGCTACTTTTCACTTACGAAAATGTCCGCACTTTCACCACTATATCAGGCACAATGGTGTAGGTTTCAAAGAACCTTTGCACCAACAAGTTAAAAACGTGTGCCATGTGTGGACCGTGTTTGAGTCTGGCAAGCTCCAGATCTGCTACCAGGTTCCGGCCATTATCACATACGCCAACATGTTTGGCCCAGGTGCAGCGGGGAAAACCACATTGCCGTCGCATTGAGGATGGCATCCCTAACCTCAGGGAAAGTGTGTTTTCTGTTGGCCAAGCTGATGAGCTTCAGCACGACCTGCTGACGTTTCCACACACCAGTGCTGAAGCACTTACAGGTCGCAGGTGTGTTTGAGATTGCAGCGGAGGAGTAGGCTTTCAGAGAGGCCCTGCCAGGAATTTTAAGCTGGGAGAGGAGATAGGCCACCCCAGTTTGCACCCCGGGCCCATCAACTACATTCACCCAGCCTGTAATTACAGAGAAGCAGTGTCCCTGACCGCAGGCGCTTGTCCATGCGTCGGTGGTCAAGTGGACCTTACAGCAAAGGGCAGAACTCAGGGCCCGACTAATGTTAGGGGACACGTGCTGGCGCAAGGTGGGGACGGCACACCAACAGAGGTAGTGACGGCTAGGGGCATCATTGCGAGGTGCCGCAGCTGCCATCAGGTCACGGAAGGCATGAGTCTCCACTAGCAGGAACGCCAACGTCTCCAGGGCCAGCAGTTTTGATATGAGGCCGTTGAAGGCTTGGGCATGTGTGTGTGTGTGGGGAAGTTGCGCTGTACTTCTGCCGGTGATGAAAAGCCTGGGAGATGGGAGTTGCTGGGAAGAGGCGCATGATGGTGCAGGTGAGAGGAGCAGAGACAGGAAAAGGGGCAGATGAGGGTGAACTCCACAGAGTGTCAGAGGCAGATATTGAGGTGTCCAGGCTGGTGGTCTGGACTGCATCTCCAGCACTGGAAACTGTGGAAGAGTCAGTGTTGGCAACACCGGCCGACGATTGTCCTGTGTTTGCTCTCTCCCACTAAGCCCAGGGCTTGCCTTCCAAATGACGGCGCATGCCAGAGTTGGAAAGGTTGCTCTTTTCAGAGCCCCTACTCAGTTTAAGCTTGCAAAGTATGCAAACTGCACTAAATTTTTCCTCCGCATATACATTGAAAAATTTGCACACCATCGAGGAACATGGCCTCAATGGGGGACTTTCTCTTGGGTGGCTAGAAGAGAGAACATCTTGGGCCTTGCTTCTGTGAAGCAGCTGTCCTGTGCCTCTGGACATGCCTCTGCCTCTAGCCACCTTTTTTCCTGCTTAACTTGCCTCCATATCTACATATCATTTTTGCGATTTTTTTCCTCTCCCCTACCAGAACAAAGGACGAGATTTTTTACTTATACCGGGGTTCGAGGATTGCAAAAATCCAGTATTGTTTGCTCTCTATGATGTGAAATATGCCTTTATCTCTTGAAAAGCAACCCAACATGAAGTCAGCCATGTGTGCCAGTACTTGGCATGACTTCTAATGAGCTTCTAACAGCAGAGTTGGGGGGAATCAGGGTGGATTGAGCCTAGTAGGAGCAGAATTGTGCAACGCTCATGGTGGAGGAGTATGGGGAGGAGGAATTGTAGAGGGTGAGCACACACATGAAACTTCATGTCGGGGTGCTTAACACTGGTGGACATGTAAATGATGGGTCTATCCATTGGCTGTTAATTTTGATGAAAGTCAGTCGGTCAGCACTGTCAGCTGACAGACGGCTGTGCTTATCAGTGATGATGCCACCGGCTGTGTTGAAGACCCTTTCCGATAGCACGCTGGCAGCAGAGCAGGAAAGGACCTCCAAGGCGTATAGCGCAAGTTCCAGACACAAATCCAACTTGTAGACCCACTAAATGTAGGACGCAGAGAGATCGGAGAGGACAGGGCTGTGGTCAGCCAGGTACTCCCGCAACATGCGCCTATACTTGTCTCTCCTGGTGACACTAGGCTTCTCAGTGGCGGTAGTTTGGCCAGGGGGTGCCGCTAGCCTCCTGTGTGACAATGAGATCATCTGCCACTTCGTCATCCTCCTCCTCCATCAATATACGCTGTGAAGCAGACAGGAGTGCGCATGGACTATCCTGCTGGGATGGTTCTGCTCCTATGCCCGACTCCTCAGCATACAATGCGTTATCCCTGATGGCGATGAGGGATTCTTGCATCACACACAGGAGCGGGATTGTTACACTCACTAATGCGTCCTCACAGCTGACCCTCTTGGTGGACACCTCAAAGACACGTAAGATCTCACATAAGTCTGCCAACATGGGCGAGTTTTGCACGAGTGGCTAGTACACGGAAAATCTTTGGCCTTGCTGCCTCTGGCCAACCTAAAAGTTACCCCCAGGACTTGATGCCAAAATCAAATCAAATCAATTTCCCAATCATAATCAAAGTTAATGTCTGGGTCCTCAGTCCAATCCACTGCATCAATCCAACACAATGAGAGTGATGGTTCTGGAACCACCGTTTTAGGGGCTAACAATTTTAAAGGGGCTAACACTCTGCTGGTGCAAGGCTCAACTCACCCAAAGGGCCTAAAACTCTGCTGGTGCAAGGCTGAACTAAGTTAAAGGGCCTAAAACTCTGCTAGTAAGAGGCTGAAGTCACCTAAAAGGCCTCAATCTCTGCTGGTAGCTCAGCTTAAGGGCATCTATCTTAATTTGGAAGGGCTCACATTAAGGGCCATCACACACACACACAATGACAGTTAAGGGTGGATACTGTTGGATTTCCCATTGCCTATTCCATCTGTGGTTATCATGGGCAACGCGATTTAAAGGGGTGCTTGGTAATGTTTCTTTAGCTTAAAATTTGGGTTTCTGTCCATCCAATTGGGGAGCAAAGAAGGTTTCCAGGTATTTTTCCACTTTCATAGTGTTTTTGTTTGTTTTTTTTGAGTGTGGAAAGTGTGTAGTTGATAGGCTGTGATAGTGGGGTAAAACTGTGACTTGGGTTTGTTAGATGTCCCCAGACTTGCTTCCCCTGCTGTCCCAATTGCATTCCAAAGGTGTTGGCATCATTTGCTGAGGTGTCATAGTGGACTTGGTGACCCTCCTGAGTCAAATTGTGGGTTCCCCTGAAACAAACGGTTTTTCCCCATAGACTATAATGGGGTTCGATATTCGTTCGAATAGTCGAATATTGAGGGGCTATTCGAAATGAATAACGAATATTTTACTGTTCGCTCATCTCTAGTCCTTAACAAATGGGCTTGTAAAATTTTCCTGTAAAAGTTTGGAAATGTTTTATCATACTTGTAAGCCTTTTAGCATCCAAAATGATTTGAAGGACGATTAAAAGATGATGCCAATATAAAGCAGAGATAAGTAGATAATGGTTATTAACTTATTTGCAAATTTTTCCCACTAACTTAAAACTGCTGTTAATGTAATGTGTTGGTACACTAATACTTTTGTCCATATGATGTATATGCATTATAATTTTGTACACATACATGCTAATGGTCATTTGTGGCAAAATTAAACCATAAAGAAACCAAAAAAAAAAAACCAAAAAACCCAACTGATTGCTTCTTAAAGTGGTTATCCAGTTTCTGA
The DNA here is from genome assembly GCF_031893055.1 of Leptodactylus fuscus. Taxonomy (NCBI): domain Eukaryota; kingdom Metazoa; phylum Chordata; class Amphibia; order Anura; family Leptodactylidae; genus Leptodactylus; species Leptodactylus fuscus. The sequence goes on from NC_134269.1 coordinate 117,051,294, forward strand.
TACTGATGACTTGTCCTTAGTATAGGACATCAATATTACATCTCTTAGGACCGTGACTGTCGTCAAGTATAAAGCAAGGTGAGAACCAGGCGAGTAAGCAGTGTGGCTGGATTAGATACTGCAGCATTGTCCCATTAAAGTATATAAGACAGTGCTGCAGTACCTAAACCCGACGCTGCACTTTATACAGGGAGTAAGCAGCACGGCTTGCAGCATGTAAAAATTTTCACTGTAAAGCTATGCTAAGGCATGCTAAACAAAACTTGAAAAGATCTGCCTTAAAAAAGGATAGTAGGCCTAATCTTATACAAATATCTAAATACCTCTAATATATAGAGCATACATCTATGACTCGTATCATATCAGCATGCCCTAAATGGAGGTACCAATTACAGTTTGTTGGGATGGCCAGTGATGTAGGCTAGTATTGGTGACTGTGACAAATGGAAATGTGAAAAAATATATCCTCTATGTATTTGAAATATTTGTGTTAGATAGGGCCCTTTAATCCTTTTTTTAATGCATAAGTAATAAAAGTTATGTTTTAGTGTACTTTGATATAGCTTCACAGAATAGGCCATCAATATCAGAAACTGAATAACCCCTCTAAGCCCCAGAACAGGCTATTCCTAAAGGGATAGAATAGATAAGTGCAGTTTTCCTTTCAGCATGTTAGTATACTAAATATCCACTAGATGGCATCAGAAATCAATCTGCAAGAAATAAACGTTTTTTTGCTATGAAGCCAGTAGATGGCGCAAGATATGTAAGAATTAGCCAAACATTACAGTTAACAACTACTGCTGTAGAATATTGTACACTATATACCCCACTATGGGAAAATCCTTAGTTGTCGAAACTTTATCAACTGGAAGGGTATTCATTGGTGGAAGTAGAAAGCGATTTTGTACTTATTCCAATTATATGATGTCTTTGAAGTCTTTTTAACAGCTAAGGCTGCAGTCACACTAGTGTTCTGGGACTCCATCCCCCATTCCACTTAATGTAACTTTTCTCTCTGCTGATTTTGGGTGGAAACTTGGGGGACCCCATTATAGTCTATGGGGTCCACAGATTTCCATGGGTAATCGTTTTTTAAGTGGATAGGATTTCCATTTTTCAGATCCGCAAATGGAAGAGTGGAAGCCCCAAAGGTAGTGAACCTAACGTAAGGGAGGAATTTGGCTTGGATAACATTGTATTTTATAATATCTCTAGCTTCGGCATGTGTTACATGCACAGGTGTCTTTGGTGCCCCCGACAATTGGTGCTCTAGGGTTATTGGAATACATGAGGAAGGAGGAGACTTTGATGGGTTTCAGATCTGTGGCTTATAAGAGCTTGTTGACCTGTTTTGTGTGGGACTCTATGGTAGAGGTGAAAGCTAAATGGGAAATAGATATAGGTATGATGTCAGACACAGATTGGAAGGATGTTGTAGCATCGCCGAGCAAGTAATTTATCAGTGTGGCCCATTGACTATCTCCGTGATTTCTTATCCATAGAGAGTACCGACCCGTTATACAAGCTCATGGGTTATACACGCTGTCCGAGATTTGGGGGATGAGCCAGATCTATTACATAGGTTCTGGTGTCATAGAGTTGGATTGGTTATGGTGTAGGATTTGTGACCTTATTCCAAGAGTATACCAGGTGAGGTTGCCAGAAAGTTCATAAGTGGGGATATTGGGCTGTTTAGAGGGGGACTAGATTATTATTATTATTTATATAGCACCATTAATTCCATGGTGCTTTACATTTGAGGGTTCACATACAGTACACAAAATGTACAGATATGATACTAACAATGACTGACTGGCACAGTGGGGTAGAATGCCCTGCCTCTGTGAGAGTATGGCTGAATCTAAATACTGTACATGTCAGTAAACTATAGTGAAAAAGTGGTAGAATTCTACCCCACATATGGTGGTAGATATAATCCAGGCCATAAATACTACTATTTGTACAGAACAGAGAGTGGATGTGAAAAGAAGGTCATTACTGAACCTTAGGGAGCAATGGAGAAAGTAGATGACTACCCAGCACTGGCATGAGTGTTGCAGAGTAGAAAGGATTCCTGACTATGACTGGAGAGTTTCATTGCAATTGTTGGGTTTCTAAGTTTGGCGAGCTGTGCACAAGGTGGGGAGTTGAGGAGAAAGGGGTTGGAGCCTACATCTTTTTTCTTTTCAATGTGCCTTGTACTCGAGCAGATTGTGGGGTGTTTTTTTGTAGACCTTTTCTATGATTTGCATTGTAACTGTTTTTAATGATAAACACTGTTTGATTTTTTTTTTTTTTCTTTAAAGTTAATTTCACAATCCAGGAAACTTTGAATCATAATCATAAGACAAAGGGAAATTTTTCTCCTTGTTTCTGTGTCCTGTTCACTGCCAAGTATTATGCATGTACAGAAAAATAGGCAAGAAAAACTGCGCTTCCTTTTAGATCTTGGAAATAGCAGGAATAGTTCGCCTTAGCGAAAAAAAAAACAATTTTAGGTAAATGAAATCTCTTTCAAGGTATGCCGAGTATACGATGGCAGTGTTGAACTCACGACCACAGGTCGAAGATCATAGTGGGTAAGTACTGGATATACCAGGGAAAAAGTAGAACGCGCTCACTCGGACCAATTTAAAAACAATTATTGTAGTTTATTCAGATGACGCGTTTCGGGGTTTACTTGGCGTCACACAGGATTCCACCCCTTCATCAGATCTGGTTTCCTCAGCCAGCCAGAAGTATAACTGCTGCTCTAGCCTTTTATGCGTGAAATTATGAGCTGTACTCTTTGCAGTCCTGTAGTCATCTTCACTGCTGGGCACCACGACATGCCATGCCCTGAACCCAGGGCCAGCATCAGGTCTTTGACTATGGCCTGGTAGTAAATAGAAACACAAGTTTCACAAAAAAAAGAAACATTCCTATTTACTTAGTGGCCATTTATCCTGGATCCTAGGTTTGTTTAGTGGATCTCTATTTTTGCTGGAGCCTGTATTTACTTCAGGATTTAACCCTTTTGTAACCAATGACCATCACAGAGATTGCAAAGCAAAGCTCAATTAAGGTGTCATGTTATAACTGCAGAGCCCCTAAAGTAGCAGTACAATGGACCCCCCCCCCCCAAAAAAAAAGTGACCCGATTTAAGAGATTACACCCCTCAAGTAATTTCTCAAAAATTACTGTCTTCAACCCTGTCAGTGGCCTGTTTTTGCTGTCTACTTGTATGCGTTTCCCTTCATTTGTTTTTTTGCTGATTAATAAAATATTTTTGTACATTTTTTACTTATGTTGAGCACTTCCATCTTTTTTCTGTGTGATTTTTTTCCCCCCTTGCTTCTGTATGGAGAGCTGTTCAATGTCTCATTGTGTGACTGTGTATGGAGCACGGGCCTCTGTAAAATGTAGTCACATTTGGTCACTAATAGACTAGACTATGAATTTACAAAAGTGAGCATTTAGATTTAGGCTTATTTTTTTCTATTAAATACAATAAAACTTGAAAACTGATTTTTTTTAAAACTAATTTTATTGAGCATGACAAGCAGAGCCATACAGTTATAAAATATATCAGGAATGTAATATTGGTACCATGTGACAGGAAGTTACTGCATGACAGGAAGTAACATGCAAAATATATTCATTTCACAGAGAGTCCGGGGCAGTCTGTGAAGGAATGCGATCACTCTCGACCAGAAGGAGTTAATGTAGCTCCATTCCCTCATGTGATGCCAGAAATCAGCACTCTCTTCTTGGCACCTATGACATCTGGGGTGGGGAACACAATTTATCTAAAATAAAAGGAACAGTGAATAAAAACAGCTTTAATGTATTACAGATCTCATTATATAGTCATTAACAGAGGGGATGCTTAATGAGGGAACTCCAGCAACCCCTTCCACCGCATATGTGAAAGGGAAGGAATTCATCTACACATTCCCTGTCACCAAGACTCGCTCCCTGAGTTCTGGCATCCCTATTCAACATAATATTTAACCAGGCCAAAGCCAGAACTCTGGTCAAGCAGCCAAATTTTTAGGGCAGTATTATTGGGCTTGTACCAGGCTTGCACTGGTATCCAAGTTGATTGGGGGGGTAGTTTAATATAACATTTACGGTGCCTGAATAGCCTTTTTAAAGGTTATTCACGCATATGTGGGGCTCTATCAGCATGAAAAAAGATTGTCAGATCTCGGCAAAAGGATACTACTGATCTGTTAGGGTCAGACACCCAGCCCTAACACCAATATAGAGAGACTAGTCCTAACACACCTACGGCCCCTAGTGTGCTCCGCTCTGGACCCCCTCCAGTTTGCCTATCGGCCGGGCATTGGGGTAGATGACGCCATTATCCACCTTCTTCATAGAGCTCTCTCTCACCTGGAGAAACCCAGGAACACTGTGAGAATAATGTTCTTTGATTTCTCCAGTGCGTTCAACACCATTCAGCCAGGGCTACTGAGGGAGAAACTGAACCTTTGTGGTGTGGCCCACCACCTGTCCAACTGGATACGAGACTATTTCACAAACCGCTCTCAGTATGTGAGAGCCCGGGACTTTGTGTCTGACACTGATTTATAGTATGGGGACACCACAAGGTACAGTTCTTGCCCCATTTCTCTTCACACTGTACACTGCTGACTTTAGGCACAACTCATGTAGCTGCTACTTACAGAAGTGCTCCTATGACTCTGTATTCCTTATCATAGCCATCAGTGATAAGGCCTACTATAGCAGAGACTTAAACCGGGATTTTGTTGAATGGTGCCAGCAGAATCACCTCAGGATTAATGCTTGGAAGACCAAGGAGATGGTGGTGGACTTTAGTAAACTGAGAAGTTCTCCGACCCCGGTGGAGATCCAAGGAACATGTATTGAGATAGTCAGGACCTATAAGTATCTGGGTGTGCTCCTCAACAATAAATTAGACTGGGCTGATCACCTGGAGGCGCTGCACAGAAAGGGTCACAGCAGATTCTACCTGCTCAGGAGGCTGAGGGCCTTTGGAGTCCAGGGGCCACTTCTTAGGGCCCTTTTCAACTCTGTGGTTGCTTCAGCCATCTTTTTCAGTGGAAAATTCCATACCAAATGCAGTGCCCTTCATGCAGTGTCCTGCTTAGGGAGCCTTCACACGGAGTTACGCTCTGCTCAATCTGAACGTAAAACTTGTTCAGAATGAGCGCATAAAAAACAGATCCCATAGATTTCTATGGGTGCAGGCATACACGTGCTACCCATTGAAATCAATGGGAGGCTTATTTACCTATTGCTTTCAATGTGATACACGCGTATGCAGTTTTTCAGAACAGATTGAGGGTTTCAAAGACATGAATTTTTTTTTTTTAATGTATTTGGTGTTCAGATAAACATACACCATTTGAACACAGCCTTACTTCAAAGTGTAAGTTGAAGTGGGAAAATGCTGGGAGGGGCTGCCTGGAAAAAGCACTGACACTCCCACAGCCAGGAAGTATTGCATGAGCCTGAACATATGAGGACGGGTTTACATCTGCGCCCGGTCTCCATGTTGTGGGTTTCCGTCTTCTGCCCGAGAAACTGGACAGGAGACGGAAAGCCGGCAGTCAGAGTCCGCTCGTGAGCGTCTTCTGGTCTCCACGGTAAAAGTTTTTTTTTTGTTTTCTTTTATTAAACCGGACACAAAGTCCCGCATATCCGACTTTGTGTCCGGTTAAAAACAAAAACTGTTTCGCCACAGAGACCAGAAGACGCTCACGGGCAGACACTTTGCAAACCCAAATGATTGGGTTTGAAAACTGACTGCTGATTTCCATCTCCTGTCCATTTTCTCAAGCAGAAGACAGAAACCTGCAAAGCGAAGATTGGGCGCAGGTGTGAACCCGCCCTAAGAAATGGTTTATTTTTTTTTAAACCAAAAAAAGTCCAAACACACAAAAATACTCTGCTAGGTTTATGCATTCACATCTCAAACATTTCCTGCCTTTAGTGACATTTTCGTAGTCCCAGATAACCCTTTAAATGGTCATCACAATTCTGTGGTCTCCCTCAATATGAAAGCTGATCAATTCTATTAATATTATAAATGTGAAAGTTTGTGAGTTTGTTACTCAATCACAGCCAAACGGCTGAATGGATTTTGGGGAAATTTCTCACACACACACACACACACATATTTGCCAGGAAAAGGTAGTAGGCTACTTAAAAGGTGGGTCACTCACCCCAAATCGCCACCGTGACCCTCCAAAGACACCTCCGGGCTCGGCTGTAAAACCTGGCATTCTGCCAGCGCTGCTCTGTCCATGCACCTCCTATTGGTGCATGGCAGGCTGTGGGCGGGCTATAGAGGCAGGGCTGCGGCACCATAGGTTGAGGGCTGAATGTGGGCGTGCCGATTGAGCAGGGACACAGTGAGGAAGATGGCGGCCGCCCACAGGGTCCCGGAGCCGCAGCTATCCAAGCCCACCTGCACACACGCCGGACAGAGGAGGCTGCTGCACCCGACACTAAGCACCCAGGTCAGTGCAGCGGGGGGGAGGGGGTCGTCCCCAGGGATCACCAACGTTCCCCAGCTTCATGTCCCCCTCCGACATCAGCCCTGGTGTAGTAGCACTTACATAGGCCACGCTCCCTTGCCGATGCTCTCTCACTCGCTCAGTCCACATAGTACGCGCACTGCTGCCTGTGTGTGTTCTGTATGCAGCAGCGTGCGGCCTGGCGTCATAGCAACGTGACGCCGCTAGGACACACACAGGCAGCTGCGAGTGGAGAAAGCAGCTTCAACGGAGCGTGGCCAAGGTAAGTGCTGATACACTGGGCCCGATGTAGGAGGGGGACATGAAGCTGGGGGCAGAGATGGAGGGGACATGAAGCTAGGGGCAGAGATGGGGGGGGGGGGGGGGAAGAGAGACAAGAAACTGGGAGCACAGAAGGGGGGACATGAAGCTGGAGGCAGAGATGGAGGGACAAGAAACTAGGGCCAGAGATGGGGGGACAAGAAAGTGGGGGAAGATGGCGGGACAAGAAACTCGGGCCACAGATGGGGGGACAAGAAACTGCTGGGACAAAAAACTAAGGCCAGAGATGGGGGAACAAGAAACTGGGAGCAGAGATGGGGGGGGGGGGGGGGAGACAAGAAACTGGTTGCAGAAGTGGGGGGACACGAAACTAGGGGGAAGAGATGGGGGACAAAATACTGGGGGTAGAGATGGGGAGACAAGAAACTGTGGGGCAGAGATAGGGGACAAGGAACCGGCGGCAGAGATGGGGGGACAACACATATAAGCGGTTCAACGCCACCGCCAACCCGCAGGCGAAGTCGCGGGTAACTGCTAGTATCTCATAAAACAAAGCTATGCTACCAGTTTTGTCTGTAGGAAATGTCTAGTTTAGGAAACAAAACATGTAGTGATTAAAAAGATTAATCCTGTCCGACTCACTGACTGCAGTGATTTTACCTTTAGCCAACCTGACATTCTGCAATTCTGATAAGATCAAAGGGAGTGTAGCACCACCACCAAGCATACTGAACTGTCCCCACTGTAGTTATACTTAGGTTTGTAAGTTTGGAGAACAGAAGCTTTGAAATCTTTTGCAAATAAGGCAGTTGGTGCCCTGGGCCATTAGCTCCCTGCTGCACTTTTCTTGCCACTCAGACTGCTACCATCTTCTACATACAGCATTCCATCACCTACCCTACTCAAGCAGCAACAGCACTGCCCCAGAGTGCCAAAACTTCAAAGTTATTCTTCTCCAAATCTATGTATAAAAAAAAAAAAAAAAAAAAAAAGTGGTGTTGATCATTATTGTGCATGGAAACTGTGTTGACAGTTGCATATACTTGATGGAAGTGGTAGACTCCCAACACCACTAGAGTAAACAGGATCTACCATGACTGGTTCTCTTAACAAGAAGAGGATATAAACCATAGTGTGCAAAAAAAAAAAAAAAAAAAAGTGTGAAACATAGTAAAGTGAAAGATCCAAAATAATCATCTAAAAACGCACCAGCTGCAAACCTGCGTACAGTAGAAACTTGCATTGTTTTTCTTAAAGGGGTTATCTAGAGAAGTGATTTTCAACCTTTTTTGAGCCGCGGCACACTTTTTACACTTAAAAAATCCCGGGGCACTCCACCAACCAAAATGGCACAAAATGACACTAAAACAGTACATATTATACATATAGTTAACCATTTAGAATCTATATTATTGATTCTTTGGTTGAAATAAACTGCAGCAAAATCTGCAACAAAAACGCTGCGTTTATGCAACGTGGGGCCTCAGCCTTACGCCTCCTGCATACAAGTGGCATGCATGTGGTTTTTCACTGATATAAACATTAAAAATTAATTGACAGGGCCACAAATGCAGACAGATATAGGGTATATGACAGATATAGGACCTGCTGTATAATTTTCAGCTCTTCAATTTGGCCCAGATACACAGCCACAAAAAGAATGGCTGTATATATGGGTCCATAGAAATGTATAGGTCTGTACTTTTATCCACAGTTGTGTATAAAAAGTCTGGTCATGTACAACTCAATGTGCCTCATATTAATAGCAGTTAACCCCATCATGTCCCTCACATTAACCCCCTGTGTGCTTTACATAAGGGATACTGATATGTGAGACATATGGAGGTAATAAGTAAATATCTTCATTATATAGTACCCCATATGTCACACGTTATTAACTCTTATATGAGCCACACAGGGGTTAATATGAGGGACATGATGGGGTTAATTGCTATTAATGTGAGGCACATGGAGTTACTAAAACTAAAGTAATAACCCCAAATGCCTGACATTCATAAGAATAGTTACTAACCTGGTGTTTGGTTTTTTTTATTAACTTTCACTTTGTTCAGCTTCCTCTCCTATTCAGGGCTGCAGATGGCAGGAGCTCCTCATGTGTAGCAGCAGGTCCAAGGAGCCCTTATCCTGTGCAGTGAGAGGCTCATCTCTGATTGGTGGGCAGGGAGAGAAGGGGGCGTGTCCTACACCTGAGCTCTAGCAGAGCACTGAAGGGACGCTCCGTCTACATTTACAAGTACACGAACGTCCGGGACTGGCTGCTGTGTCCGCATAATAGGTCTCCCGTGCCAATCTTGGCACGCGTTTGGGGAACTTTCCCCGCGGCACACCCGACCATGTGTCGCGGCACACTGGTTGAAAATCACTGATCTGGAGAATAATACTGCTTTGTCAATATGTCCCCTGCAAAAATTTAATAAGGGAAGTAAAATTACAGAGAAAAAAAACCCCCAAAACACGGTTTTTCACTTTTTTTTAAAAAAATTGTAGTTTGCCTAGTGGGGCCTTGGCCTAAAGGTATTTCATGCTGGCAAATACAGTTTCCACACCAATAGGGCATCAGCATGATACTGTATCTGAGGGGGTCTGAAACAAATTAGCTATTGCAGCAGCCACCGGTAGAAAGGAATGCAGCTCCTGTTCAGCTGAGTTCAGCGCACTGTTGGCTTTCCCGATGTGAAGAGCTTACGGTCTGGTACCGTAGCTCTTCTATGGTCAGAAGGGCGTTTCTGACAGTTAGCCAGAGGCGTCCTTCTTCACAGCACAGCCAATCGCGCTGTGCTGTGAGAGCCGGGAGGAACGCCCCCTCCATCTGCTCGCAGTACTCGTCCATAGACGAGCATTATCAGGAGGGAGGGGGCGTTCCTCCCGGCTCTCACAGCACAGCGAGATTGGCTGTGCTGTGAAGAAGGACGTCTCTGGTTAACTGTCAGAAACGCCCTTCTGACCATAGAAGAGCTACAGTACCGGGACCGTAAGCTCTTCACACCGGGCCCAGATCGGGAAAGCCGACAGTGTGCTGAACTCAGCGCACTGTCAGCTTTCCAGCAGTATATAGAACTGCCTGTGGGCAAAATGTCCTCTTTAACCAGTTCAGAGCATGCAATGGAAGGATTTATTATCCACTGGACAACTCCTTTCAAGATGGTCAATATCCGTCATATATAGTAAACTAAAAATCTAGGTGGCGTTCACACTGTCGCTGCAAACTCCAGGGAAACCGGACAGCAGACGGCTTGCGAGCGGTCGGCTTTAAAACCCATTCATTTGAATGATTTTTCAATGGTGACCGCCTGTGCGCATTATCAGCCTCTCCACCTGGTGTCCGTTTTTTTTTCCGCAGACACGAAGTCCTCCATGTAGAATTTTGTGTCAGCAGAAAAACAAAACTACAAAACAAATGGACACCAGGCGGTCACCCTGGGCATGTTCCTTTTAAAGAGGACCTTTCATCAGATCGGGAACATGCAGTTTTATATACTGCTGGAAAGCAGCGCACTGTCGGCTTTCCCGATCTGTGCCAGGTGTAAAGTGCTATCGGTCCCGGTACCGTAGGGCTTTACAGTCAGAAGGGTGTTTCTGACACTTACACAGGAACGTCCTTCTGCCAAGCAGTGCCTATCGCGCTGTGCTCTAAGACTGGGGAGGAACTCCCCCCTCCCTCTCCTGATAACACTCGTCTATGGACGAGCTGTGTGAGGGGGCGTTCCTCCCCGCTCCTCAGTACAGCACGATAGGCGCTGCTGGGCAGAAGGGCGTCCCTGGCTAAGTGTCAGAAATGCCCTTCTGACACTAAAGCGCTACGGTACAGATAGCGCTTTACACCAGGCACAGATCGGGAAAGCCGACAGTGCGCTGAATTCAGCGCACTGTCAGCTTTCCAGCAGTATATACAACTGCATGTGCCCGATCTGATGAAAGGTCCTCTTTAAAGGGATTCTACCACTGAGCATTTTTTCTAATTACCACGTCAGAATAGCCTTACGAAAGGCTATTCATCTCTTACCTTTAGACGTGGTCTCCGCGGCACCGTTCCTTAGAAAAAAAACGGTTTTAACCGGTATGCAAATGAGTTCTCTGCAGCAATGAGGGCGGGCCCCAGCACGAAAACGGCGATGGGGGCGTCCCCACTGCTGCCTGAGAGCCCTTTCCAGTGATGCCTCCATCTTCAGCTGCAACCCCACCTCTTCTGTCTTCCGTCTACGCTGGCGGCTATTTTTGGGAGGCCGTTCTTGCTCTTGTAGTTCAATAAAGGAGCGTACTGCGCAGGCATCAGAAGTTGGACCGAGACAGAAGAGGCGGGGTTGCAGCTGAAGATGGAGGCGTCGCTGGAAAGAGCTCTCGGGCAGCAGTGGGGACGCCCCCTTTACCATTTAAGCGCTGGGGCCTGCCCTCATTGCTGCTAACTCATTTGCATACCGGTTAAAACCGGTATTTCTAAAGAACAGCGCCGCAGAGACCACATCTAAAGGTAAAAGACGAATAGCCTTTCTTAAGGCTATTCCAACGTCGTAATTAGAAAAAAAATGTTTGTTTAATGGTAGAATCCATTTAAATATTAATGGAGTTGTCTCACAATACACACAAAATTCTTCTCCATCTACACGAAAGAGGGGGTAAGTACCTGATCATCGGCGGTCCCAGTTGGAACCCAAGCAATCAAAAGAACCATGTGAACGTGTGACCATGAGCGGCAATCTCCAACAGCACCATAGAAGATAATGGAATATTGGCCACAAAGACACCACCACTCCTTTCACACCAAGAAAGCAGGGTAACTTGACCCCTGGCAATCACTGATCATGGGAATGAGAAGTTACTAAAAACAGCCCCCTCCCCCACCAAGAATTAGTTCTTTGACACTGAATACAAAACCCCCTAAACCTCAGCTCTCTATTACAACATTGCAGATAAGACACTGTAGTTTATGACTACTGACTAGTATTCCTACTGCAGGTCATCCTACAGTGAATTATCTTCTAAGGAAATGCGCATTACACAAAGAACTTGCACTTTCTGCCTAACTAGCAAGCCTTACACGACGTTTACAATCGTGCAGTAAAATGGTGAACTGTAGTCCAGACTGAATCACCCCCCACAGAAACCTTACTCCTCTCGCCCTCCCCCACATCCGTCTCTAACCACTTGACTCGCAGCCAAGCTCTATTGCCAGGCAACGAGGTCACATGACCAGTACCAGACGTGCAGCCAAAAGCATAGAACTTCAGCCGCCATCTTGGTGTGACGCACTTACAAATTTGCAATCTAACAGCAGGCGGTTCGCTGAAGCGAAGACCTCAGGTGCAACAATACTACTTTCTGAAGCAGAGAAAAGACGAATCGAGAAGAGCCGAGCTTTCATTCGGCAGCGCAGCGGAGAGCGACCCTCAGGCTTGTTGCTGCGTTGTTACATAATGGCGCCGAGCTCTCCCTCTGCACCCGCGTCTCCCAGCAGCTCTATCCCCTCCCACCTGCTGCAGCATGATGTCACGAGCAGCCAATCACACAGAGGCCTTCAAGCGCCTCTCCAGCGGCCATTGGACGTCTCCCATCAGCCTTGCCCACCAACAAACAACAGTAAAGAGACGGAATACTTACACGGCGCCATTATAACGCTAGCTACAAGGACAACGAGAAAAACAGAAGAAAAGACATGAATATACAAAAGGGCACGTGTGTACAAGGAACACAGTTTAATAACTACTCAACGCATACAATACTTGGCACGACCAATGTCCATTCACAAGCCCGTTCTCTTTGTCACTGCGTAGGCATAGGTGGAGGACCGGAATAAAGCAAATAAAACCTACGCCTAGCAGCACGACTTCAGCCATTCATCCATCCAGCTAGCTCTCTCCATTGAGGCAGTGTAGCAGTCAGCCAGCTTTTATCAAGCACTTGGAGTCTGCGCACTATTGTAAGCAGCCCCTGCTCATACATCATGGAGACCCCGACAGCGTCTCTCCCTCAGTGGAGAACACCATGGTGATAAGCGCCGAGCTTCTGAAGGAACCGCCTCCATATTCCCCAATAAGAGCAAGCATAGGGCTATGTGTCTACCGTGTATAGCTATATACCCACCCATTTCCACAGACATTCCTGTTGTCCCTCACACCCACCTTCTGCAGAGAGAAGCCACGAAGAAAGAACTAATGCGCAGAAAAGCTACTACAGTTCTGTGACTGGCAATTCTATGCTGAGGTCAAAGCGACTGACTGGACCACTTAGCTGTACTCTTTGGTAGTCTACTAGTCACGGTCCAGGTGGCGTATAGAAGAAAGGTTCTGTCACAGACGCACGGTTATAAAAACAAAAAAAAAAACGACATTGTGAATATTTATTCACATGTATAAGACGTAAATCGCACTGAATACACTACGACCTTGCATTATCGACTGTACAGGACAACATGGCGGGTCTCGCTCAGTATCCCCGCAGCTGAAGAATGCTAGCTATGAGATATACGCCTGACTAGCTCCCTAAACATGTCTACACCTTCCTTTCACTCCATAACTCCACCCTCGTTGCAGGGACATTTTCACATACATCCAGAGATGCACGGCTTCGCCATTATATAATAGGGCATGAAGTTCGCTTTCCCTACGCATTGCTAAGGTGAAGAGGGCGTGGCGCTGTGGTAGGTCAAGCCAGTGCCCACAAGTAAAATGGTGTATCCATCGGTGCACTGGTCGCCATTTTACTTGTGGGCAGGGATGCTGTTAGGCCCTCCACACCCGCAACAGTCTTGTATTGAGTCCGTGGTAGCAAGGTTAGGAAACCCCGTGCAATCATCCGACGCCATTTTCCAGAGAGAGGCAGTGACATAGAGCCAGCGTAGGCTGAGACACGGGAGGAGCGGGGTTTGTACACATTGGGGCTGCAGTCAGCTTAGGTACTGCAAACACCTTTTAGACCTCTTTTCCCGAGCAGTCCTTTCTAGACTTTTCAGTCAGAGCAGTGCCCCTTTATTTGGTGGCTGTGAGTCAGCTCCGTACATCTGTGTAACGGTCCCCGGGGCTGCTTCTGACGTCGCTTTTCCTGTCACCCCACAAGCTGCTGGGAGTGATCACTTGTAGTAGTAGGATTCCGATTTTGCATTAGCGGCCATTAAGCTCACCCTTTACGGGTGTGTGTTTACGTTTTCCTTTTACGGTGTCCTGTTTCCTGGCTTTGGCACGTTGGAGGTAAGTTATTGTGTGGTTTTCTGTTTTTCTTGTGCCATTTTCTTCCACCTGTCTCTGTTTCGCAGCCCGGAATGCTAATGGCAGCACTGTGTGTGTGTAAATACTGGGGTGGGTGTGAAAATCTCCCTGCTGTCTAATGTATACAAGTGTGTGTTCATGTGCACTGGCGGCTATGTTCATATGTGCTTCATCCTTCTAGAACGGGGTCAGGATGGATAAATATGGCGGGTTTATGGTCAACCTAGCTGGCAGTGGTGCTTGAAGGGGGTGGGCAGCCACATTGCATTGCTTTCCTATGTGCCCTGTGCCTTCTATTTCCCATGCAATAACCTTCTTTCTTCTTGCAGAATGCTCCATATAAACCGTGCAGTTGCTTTTCTCCTTCCGTTTGTCTTTCAGGCCTCTTTAAATCATTGGCACTTTGTTGTATTTTACTTCTGCAAAAAGCTTTGAGGTAATTTTTGTGGTGGTTGTGATGCAGCTTTCTAAATTGTTAATGTACTGGAGTAATGCATACTTTCTTTACCATGGGACTGCATGTGAATGCAGATGAATATGTACATGCCCTTCTATAAAACATGGAGGATTTTCTCACCACTGTGCTAATGTGCAGTGCATGTTTAGGTGAAGAGGCTCTTGCTTTACTGTTTGTTCAAATCCTTCTAGGAGCAAATGTCCTTCACCATATAGAGTTTGCATTTCTGTTTGATGGAAGCAATGTATCTGCAGAAAGAAGGCATTTGGTGATCCTGGCTTTGAATATGGCCGGCATTATGGGCAGATTCTGTTGTGTACGCAAAAGGAAAATATGGATGTGATGCTTAGGAGGGCTGGTGTGTACATCCTCTCACACCCTCTGCAAAGCTGTAGGTCTTTCCAGGGCTTTCTGTTCACAGGCTGCAGACATGGATTGGGGGGAGGAACAAGCGATCCTGTGTGTAAGCCAGGCCAGCTCAGACACAACACCATCACACAAAGGAAGGGAGCACCATGCTTCTCTATAGCCTGCTCTAAGATGCAGTCATACACACACGGCTGAGTGCATATATACATAATATGATGTGTGTGTGCCCCTCCTCTGTCATGCGGAATACATTGTTCTTCTATTATGTGTGTGTGTGTGGGGGGGGGCATTAATCAGACTATGTACGGCCATAACTAGATTGTCCCCTTTTTCTATAAATAACACTGACTGGAGGATCATTTCAACCCACTAATCCTAGTAATGTAAGGGACCTTGATAGACATGAAGAGGGTTTTTACTTACTTGGTAACTACAGTCAGTTGTTGTTGGCATCTCCCTCTTTTGTCCTTTGGAGAGGCTAAAAATGGCGGCCCCCGGCTGATGTTGTAATCTAATCATCTCGGGTTCTCCACACCCCATGCAGTACATATGTCTGCAGCACCCACATGTAGGTAAAGAGCCAGAGCTTTTCTGTACATAATGCCTTTATTCCGATATCTGATATGGTGGCTATAAAATACTAATCTTGTTGGATTGTAAAAGACCAGTAATTTCAATATATATCTTACCTATTACTGACCCTTCTCGTTTGAAAGCAAATAGCTTAACCCTAGAACTAGCTGCTTCAACTTGAAATTGAAGGCTGAAAGGCTTAGCAGGATTTCTGTAGGTGCCTTCTGCTGTGGAGGCAGGGGGGAGGTGATAAGGGAGTGCATAGTGTATATACTCCAGTGTATATTGTCTTCCTGCTCTAGTTTAACCCATTGTCATCCGGATGACTTTATACTTAACTGTTCTTATTCAGTATCTTTGTTTATGTTTTTCACTTCTTGCTAGTCTTGGGTTTTGTTGGCGTAAAGCTTCTTAATTTATATTCTTGTTGGTTACAAATTTTCAGCATTATGGTAGTCTTCCTAAGTCTGAATAAGGCTCTGTTCACACTCTTTGGTTTTCATATTGGCAGCTACCAGGTTCATTTCTATTTTCTGTTAATGTACCTGTTGTCATTTTCTGTTATATTTCGTTGCAACAGATGGTTTTTGTTTTTTTTTTTAAGAAAAAAACAGATAATCACCCCTGTTTCTGTAAATACTTGCCTTCCCTGTGGTGTACTGTGTTATTCCTACTAGACATTTATGACTAAACTGACATCTGGGTGTTACCAGTTAGAGGTGCATTACATACTGTTACTGATCAGTCAGGCTCTGTAGGGAGACATCCCTTTGAAACCCAGATGACAATTTTTTGACAACTTACATAAAAATATCTATGATGAGTTTTTGTGTTGATTATTTTTTTTTATTTTTTTTTATAGAAAAACATCTATATGAATAAAAGCCAAAGAACAATATATATAGGCCATAGGTATCAGGTGTGTGGGGGGTCTGATACTTGGCTCCTCTACCAATACCTAATGGCAGAAGCACCAGGTCTACTTTTCAAACAGAATTCTCAGACTTCTGGACTGCTTTTGCCATGAATCGTGTATTGCCGTTTTAAGAAATGCTAATGACTTGCTTTACTGAATACATTTACAGTTTCATATGTATATAAAGTATTAGTCAAGCACTACTGATGCTCAGTTTCAAAAGTAAGTGCACCCATAGACCGTACAGCCATTGTGGGAATTTGATGGGCTTTCCATTTGAAGCCGTAGAAAGTCCAGGTGTAGCCTGGGAATTAATGACTGCACATAATTACCACTAATTGCTGGACTGCGCCTGGATTTGCTATTACTTCAGAGTACAGCCTGGCAAATGAGTGCAATTACATGGCCACCCTTACTTTTGGAATAGTTTGAACATAACTAGTGTTTGACTAGTACTTTACATGTACTTTACATGTAAAATCATAAAGGTGCCCCTACGCATATCCAGCAGGTAGACCCATCTCTCCACCTAGTCTGGTCTTACATGACCGTAATGTAAGTCCGCAATTGAGGGTTTTCAATTGCGGACACATTATATTCAATGTGGCCTCTTACACCACCGGGTGTTTTATCTGTGGTGTGGCTGGGCCTCAACCGTGGTCTGCAATTTATAGGACATGTCCGCAATGGCCGTGAATTGCGGCAATGCACGGACTCGCCCATGGAACTCTATAGGCGAGTGTGGCGGGACACGGACATCTGTGGAGCTTATGTTGCTGATCAGCAACTTGCGGACTGTACATTCAATACGGTCGTGTAAAACCAGCCTTACAGGTGGGGATGTCAGGCCTGTTGAGTTCAACAGGCCCAATTGTTTGTTATCATAGAAGATAAACTTCTGCCAGAGGCCTCTGGAAACAGTATCTTATGCTACTCTCCCAATTGAGGGCACATGTCAGGCCAAGCATGCATGTGTATGGGCTGGTAACTGTTTACATTTGCTGACTTTTCTTGAAAGTGTATGGTGAGCTTAATAATGACATTGATCTTCCACAATCTTGAAAAATTCTTTTGACTGTAAGATGTCAATGCATGCAATTGTCATGTACATGCTATCATAATTCACCATCATGGATTTCCTGCCTGTGAAAAGGAGATATAATTGTCTGTATAAATGATGGGAATGTGGTAAAGGTGCTGTCATATTTGCACTGTTTGTGAACAGTGATGCTAGTGGTTAGTTTACCTTTCAGTGACAAAGTTGACGCTCCGATCACCTTCCAGAGGTGTCTACAGCAACTGCATGCCCATATAGTTCATAGATTAGCATCGGAATAGGAGTGTTGGAAAGTATGGCTTGTTTTTGATACTTTCATCTCTGCCAGAGTAGTTGTCAAAAAAATGTTGCCATGACTCGCCCTGTAACATTTTTGCTCCCCTCCAAGTCACAGTAGTCTGGAGAGAAGTGAAGCCAAGTGTGTCTGGCATTCACTTGTACACTCTACTGAAATACTACTTGGTTTGTCAGTACCAGACAGGCATGTTAGTTTGGGTGCTGGGTGCCCCAGCAAAATGCTGTCTAGTGTTTAATGTTGGTAGCCAGCTTTAGAATAACTCCACTAATCGCAGTTTGCAAAGCCAGCCATACCCTTGAGATGTTTATCTTGTTTGTAGGGCTGGGCAAGTAATTGCAAAATAGCCAAATCCAAAAGTCAGCGCAATTTAATTAATATAAACTTGCTCACATTGATGATATTCGAAGGACCCTTCATTTGAATGGGGACTGCTGGAGATAGCGGAATGCTTACTCAAAAAAAAAAATTGCACAGAGCAGCACCAAAAAAAAGACCTGACCCAGTGAATGCTTACTTGGCTTTCTCTGGTTCTCCCCATTCAAATGAACGGAGCAGCATACAATGTTCGAATCACCCAAGTTCTTGAGATTGGGTGATTACATGTTTGGCACTGGGTGTAACTTTTAACTGGAATATCCCTTTAGGTTAAGGCCCCACAGGCCAGAACCACCGCGCTAAAGCGCTGCAGGAAGAACCGCGCTGTGAACGCATCACAGTTCTTCCTGCAGCGCTTTGAACAGAAAGTTCAGAGTTTTCCTCCGCGGACTTTCTGTTACAATGATATCTATGGGAAATCCACCAGCGTTTCCGTAGATATAATTGACATGCTGTGATTTTCAAAACCGCAATGATTTTGGAAATCGCAGCGTATCTGTGCTGTGACTTTTTTTTTTTTTTCTGCAAAGTGGGCATGGGATTCGCATGAATTCCATCCACTTTGCAAGTACTGTCCAACGCCGCGGCAAAATTGCAGCGTTTCCGGTCCATGGGGCCCTGCCTTAATGTGCAAAAAAAGTAAATTTCTTTACCTTTCTGATACTTTCTTAGACTTTTTACAATACATCTATTAAGGGCGGATCAATGCCTTGATAATCCTTAAAGATGTTGATACACCCCTTTGGATAAAGGTAATTTGTTTTAACTGGAATACCCCATTAATGACTTGACTTTTTTTTTGTCTTTTCCGTTCTTCCCTTTAGCACAGCAACTCTTGCTCTGACTTTTTGAAGTCCAGGTACAGGAATACCCTTGATCATTTGGTCACTTAAAGGCACTGCAGGAAAAACATTACCCACACGTTTTTTATTTATTTTTCATAAACTTTAAATGTGTTTCCTAGTATTAAATGGAAATATTCCTAAGCATTTGAAGGAGTGTTACCATCTGGGGCATTTATGGTGTAACCTTAGGGTATGTGATAGGTCTTATAGATCTAGGTATCTCTTCTGGGATTTGCATCTATTTTGAGACTAGGGTTCCCAAACCCCCTTCTTGTGATTGCCCCAGATGGATAGTAAGCTGCACATGTATGGCTCTCTTTTGTTTTTGGGACTTACAAGTCAAATTGTCCTGATTTGCTTTTCTTGGAAGCCCCATAAGTGAATGGAGAGCGCTGCAGAATACTCCCCTTACCAATTCCACAGTCTCCCATTCCAAAACTTCCTGGGCCGTCTTTTCTACTTCCTCTTGTTAAACAGGAAATTACAGCTCAGCCTGCTTCTGATAAACTGTGTGAACCTACCTTTAACACTCAAGCTTTGAAAGTGTGGTAAATGTCTCATGATTTCTACCACAAAAATGAATCCAGCAAGAGTGAGTTTTATGTAGTGTGATGTACCAGTATGATAGATGACAATACCATCACCATATCCTGTGGTTTCTGAGAAGATCTGATGTTATTTCTTCTTCAGTGTTTTAGTGTGGTAAAACATTAAGCTATGCCTGATGTGCGGGTTTAGACCACTGTGGAAGGCATCTTCATATGGGACATGCTCTTGGCTCAGGATAATGATCATACAGGACCGCACAATTATGCTAAGTGCTCTGTCCAGCCATAACAAACAGAACCACTGTCATTTGAGAATACCAAATAGTGTCAGCTTGATCAACAGTTACTTAATGGCTGCTGACCATGTTAGAGGGTGTAGAAACACTTAGCATTGACAGTAGGAGCAGTAATGCCCAGTTACCTAATTTCTGCATTCATTTTAAAGGAAGAATAACTGAGAATAGGAGCTCCATCTCCATTCACTTGTACACAAGTTCTAAAAATAGCTGAAACCTTCTGGCACAAATGCCAAGATGGGACTACCCCTTTAACTCTGTTGTACTCTAATGAGGCTAACCAAATAATTCTGCAGTGGTCACTCCTTGACGTGTGTATTTTATACATTGATGCGTTATTAGCATCCACCGCTTTTATGGCATGGCCACAGGATCACCGTTTCAGTGGCATCAACTAACCAACTTATAAGGACACTGGACATTTGAATCGGGGCACCCATTTAATAATGCTGCATTCTCTATCAATTTCCTTGCAAACCACAGCAACATAGTTTGATAATGGCATTTATTTTTTTTTTTTCTACAGTTATAAGGGGAACATTTATTAAACTTTACTAGCGTAGAAGTGGCATACTGCTGTTTGCACCAAGAAATGCACCACCTTGTGACCAATGTGTCACTTGAGAACAGAAAGCAGGCTGTGGTGGCGATGGCTTGGCCTGACAGTTTTGCTATAACCCAAACCAGTAAACTGACTTGAGTTATAGTGGAAGACTACACCATTCTATGGCTGGCTAGGATTTCAATTCTTGCGCCCAGGGTCTCTGGCATTGTTCTAGAATTAGTAAAGGGGCACAACCCTGAAAACTATATGACAAAAAAATACCCCACAAACTTAGGCATAATAGTTCCCATTTAGGTATGTGTGCAGGATTATTTGCAAGCTTACAGTAAATCATTGTGGACATACAGTAGACACAGATCCTCCTTGTTCCAGACCCTCCCTGTTTGGTTACAGTTTAGCCATGAACATAACCTTACAGTAAATTTTGTGGGGGTTTTGGCTACTGCTGACTCCAATGGAGTTCCATTGACTGTAAAGGACATCCAAGGCATGAATTACACCAAGGAGATGAGTATTTTATGTTTTCATTCACTTTGCACACATCACTCTGTTTTCTTAGATTCCTCAAAGGAAACCCCAGCTTCTTCTGGCATAATTTGTAAACGAAGAGTAAGTTTTGATTCAACAGCCCCTGATAAATCACTATATGGTAGGTTACCCAGCTTTCTTGGGACCCTGAAAGACATATCTCTCAAGTAATAGAACAATTACAGAGCAAGGATAAGGAAAATGTTTGTTTTTGTACCGTGTTAGCCAGTGGTTATGAAATATAAAAAACAAAAAACTTGCAAGTCTTCAGTAGGTGATACCTTTTTTAATGGCTAACTCATAATGATGACAGAATATGACGTTTTCGATATATCTGAAGAAGGAGCTTAGAGGAAGCTTCGAAACATCATATTCTGTCATCATTATGAGTTACGGAGCGTTCACACTACCGTCGGTGTCCGACAGGTAGTGTCCGCTCAAAATCTGGCACGGACATTAGGAGCGGACACTAGCTGTGTCCGTGACACCTGTCATTCACTTAAATGGGCATCGGGTGCGTTCTTTTGCACTCCGTGCCTGTCCTTCCCTGTCCGCAAGTGAAGATGTCCGACTTTTCAAGCGGACAGAAAAACCCAACATGTAGGGTTCTTCTGTCCGCTTGAGAAGTTGGACATCTTCACTTGCGGACAGGGAAGGACAGGCACGGAGTGCAAAAGAACGCACCCGATGCCCATTTAAGTGAATGACAGGTGTCACGGACACAGCTAGTGTCCGCTCCTAATGTCCGTGCCAGATTTTGAGCGGACACTACCTGTCGGACACTGACGGTAGTGTGAACGCCCCCTTAGCCATTAAAAAAGGTATCACTTACTGAAGACTTGCAAGGAAAATGTGTCATTACATCTCAAAATTATAGAGCAAATCTGCAGTCTCAACTTGTCATTTAACCCAGCTTTGTGGGCACCCTGAAAGGTATATCTAGCAAGCTATGAAACTGTAACCGAACAAGGAGTTTGGCTTGCTTAGTTATGTTTAGTATTCAGCAGTCCTCATTACAACGTTACTCATATATGGTGCCCCAATATAAGAAGGGATCAAAAACTGAGCCTGGAAACTATAGACTGGTCTATCCTCAGTGGTGGGTAAAAGAGGTGAAAGGTTTCGAAGAGTAGCTTTTTGTTATCATTATTTTTATAAGATACTGGGGTAGCTCAAAGAAAGCAACTTTATAACCCCGAATCAGCATGGTTTTATGGTGAATCTGTCATGTCGAGTTAATATGATCAGCTTTTATGAAGAAGTCAGTTCTAGACTAGTCATGGGTAATGTGGCGGTATAGGTTGGCATACAAAATGAAAATGATGGGGGGGGGGATTGTATGCATTTGGGTTCACAATTGGGATCTTTTATTACTGGGGGGAATTGATAGAAGCATGGGCACAGACACAGGCAAATGAAGCTTAATGTAGAAAAATGAAAGGTTATGGATTTTGTTTGAAGAAAAAAAATGTTTATAGTACATTATTAGCAACCAAACAGGGCAGCTGCTGCCAAGGCAAATAAAACTATAGGATGCATCAAAAGAGGCATAGACTCTCATGACAAAAACGTGTTTATGGCCCTGTGTACAAGGAAGTAACTACTCTAGAGAGTGCAAAGAACGGCACCCAAGACTATTAGGGGAATGGGTAGATTGAAGTACAGAGAAAGAATAACAGATTTGGGTTTTTAGAATTAGAGCAAAGATTGCTACAAGTAGATCTAATCACATTGTACAAATGCATGTAGGGATACCTCTAATTCTAGGAGTCCTTAATGCATTTGTTACTTGAATAAATCAGAATAAATAATAGTGGAAGAAGGACCTACATATCATGCCAACATTTTGTCATAAGCATTAGCAATTGCATTTCATTGTTTGATGTTAACTTGTTACTCCTTTAAAGAGAACCTTTCATGTCCTTGGAGATCGGTGGTATTATATTTCACTGGAAAGCTGACGGTGCACTAAATTCAGCACCGATATCCCTCCTCTGTCAGAAGGGTGGGACTTACAACTCAGCACTCTTCCATAGCCTCGTAATGTTCTTTAAGGGCATTCCTCACAGTCCAGTGATGATGCTGAGCTGTAAAGCCTGCCCCTTTGACAGTAGAAGAATATTGGTGCCGAAATTGACAGCACTGATATCTATGGTAACTGGAGCAGTCCCCGTCCGGCTTCTGATTAGGCCCAGATGAATGGACCTATTGAGCAGGGAGTCTTGAGCTGTGGAATACGCGGCAAGATCAAGCAGGAAGCTTCTTTTTTTTTTTTTTTTTTTTTCGGCGATCTCTGACTTGAATGACAGAGAGCACGGTGCTTGGATTTTTCAACAGGGTGATACTTGGACACACTTCAAGGGTTTCCCAGGAATGTCTCTAACCAGGTTGCACACTTCCTTGGCCTGTCTGTTTGCCAGATTTATTGCCAGTTGAGTGTTTATGGGAACACCTGGGATGATACGTTTGGCAATTCACAAGTGTGCCGGATCTACAAGTCCAACTTCAACATCTGTGGTCAAAGGTGGTACCATATGCAGCCTGTATGCCTCCATTCCTAACCCTATCTCCTCTTCTAGTCAGTTTGGAGGCCTATCTAGGTACTGTAGCCTCCTTTTCAATTGCTGCTTTCCCTAGTAAACTTCCCCTCTTGCTGTAATATTGGGGATCACTTCCATATATCATGATCGTATTCCGTTTCATTCAACTTCCACTCCATCTTTGTTCATTTTGATATATACTTGTACAGATGTACTACACGTAACCTGAATTTCTGCAGTTGGTTAAACTACTTCAGTGTGATCTTATCACAGAAGACAACAAAAAGAAATCAAACTTTTTTTTTTTTTTTGTCAATGAGTGTGTTAATTGTATTTAACAAACATTTCTTCTATATTGTCCTTGGCTCTTTGCTACCACCTTTCCTAATTTCAGTCACTATGACAGTGCATGTCCCACAAATCCTATTCAGAACAGAGATTAGATCAGGATAACTAAGAAGGTTAAGCAGTTTTTCTTAAAGGGGCACTGCTGTATGTGTTTACGTACACACTTAAACCTAAAAACCCCACACTTAAACCCCAAAAAAAAAACAAAACAAAACAAAAAAAAAAAACAACAACTTACAAGCCTCTCAAATGGATGACTGTTGCTATTTTCTTTTTCTTTCTTTCTTTCTTTTTTTTTTTTTTTTTTTTTTTTTTTTTAATGTAGATTGTGAGCCCCACATAGAGCTCACAATGTACATTTTTCCCTATCAGTATGTCTTTTTGGAATATGGGATGGAAATCCATGCAAACACGGGGAGAACATACAAACTCCTTGCAGATGGTTTTTTGCCCATGGTGGGATTTGAACACCAGGACTCCGGCGCTGCAGTGCTAACCACTGAGCCACCGTGTGGCCCCCTCTATTTTCATTGTTTCTTGAGGGTTTATTGGCAAACTAGTATTTCTATTCCAAAAGGATCAGATTCCCAGCTATGGACAGTGCTATTTCGGTCTTTTGGACCTAGTCAGTGTAGCACAGGGATACTAGTTTTGCAGAGTGAGAGACTATATACCAGGGTTAGGGGATAATCGTACACATTAGGGAGAGTGTGTGGTCACATAGTGAACAAACCTTCTTATGTCAAGGTGCTCTCTTTCCGGTGCGAAATTCAACTTATTTTCCATATGCAACTGATCTATTTGGCTATATGAAGTTATCACCTTCATCCACAAGGCTCTCCACCATGCTGCACCTCCCTACATTTGCTCCCTCAACTCTGTCTACAGCTCAACCCGTACTCTCCGTTCACTCAATGACCAAAGACTTACATCCTCTATTATCAGAACTTCGCACGCTCGTATACAAGACTTCTCCCAAGTTGCACCACTTCTCTGGAATGCTCTATCCCGGACAATCAGATTAACTCCCAATTTCTACAGCTTCAAGCGCAAACATAAGACACATCTTTTCAGACAAGCCTATCACAAGTCCTAATGTAAACCCTTCCGTACCATAATTAGAATCCCAAAAATTTAACCCTCCTCTGTCCCCGCTCCCACATTTCCCCACATGATATGATGCCATTTCAGGCTAACTATATATGTCCAAGCACCATCCACATGTTAAAGGACACGACTGGTGACAGCTCAAAGTTTTATGTTTGTGTAATGAAAGTCACCTCTATTACAAAAGTGTCTGACCTCTGCATAAGCAATGCCACCCCTGCTACCTCTTGTCACCCCCTCTACCTCATAGATTGTAAGCTCTTGCAAGCAGGGCCCTCAGTCCCATTGTGTGAAATGACTTTCTTTGTAATGTATCTTTCTGTCTGTATTTGAACCCTACAAATTGTACAGCGCTGCGGAATATGTTGGCGCCATATAAATAACATTTATTATTTATTATTATTATGTTCCCTTGGGGATGGGCCACACCACTGGAGTGCACTCATTTGTGGTCACTGGAAATTGTTGTACATAGGACATGTCGTTTTTGCTATTGGATAGTGATTACAACATAATATAGGTGCTTTAGCAGGTGTGACCTACCTTGACACTATTGAACATCTTATTTTGATATGGAATAAGTGTTTACTGTTTCAGCAATGAGATTGTACTTTAGAAATAAGAAAGGTATGCTCAATATACCAGTAACAGGCACTGCAACCGCATGCATGTGGTTTAGAAGTGATGATGGTTGTTGTAGACTACGTTTTTAAAATGGGGTTATCATATTTATTTTATAATATTGATGGCATGGCCTTAGGATAGGCCATGAATATTTGTACCATGAGTGTGTCGTACTCTCATTGTTCTTAGTGTAGTAGAAGTAGCTTTAGGGTACTGCATTACTGTCCCATAGACTTCAGTTGGACAGTACTTCAGTACCGAAAGCAAATGCTATCCTTTTACATTGAGTGTTGTGGCCCCTGGCCTGTAAATATTACAGACACATGCTGTTCTGGAGTAGCTGATATACCGATCTAATATTGATAGCCCATTCTTTGTGATGAAGAGAAGGTTTGTTGAAGAAATCATTTAGTGTTGTCACACAATGGAGTGCAGTTTAGACTGTTTTCTTTGGCACTCATACAATATAAGTGGTATTTGTATTCTGCAAATTGTGATAGACTGGTAAAAAACACCCCTGTTCTCAAGATCACTGGGGGTGTCAACAGTCTGACCTCAACAGTAAGCAATTGTAATTTCCTTGGTATAACCCCATTAAAAAAAAAACAACTTGTATAGTACTTTGGGAAAGAAACTTTAAATTTATTTTTTCTTGCATTTGTCTAGGGTTCGTGGATGCACTTAGATGTTTGCAATGAGCACTGTGGCTGGCATGCCCCAGTGTTTTGGATCCCGATGCAGAGGACTCCATAGTAATCGTATTTATCAGAAGCGAACGTCATGAGCATAGTGGTCCCTTTGCGGGTTGAGACAGCAGAAACTGCATATGTAGATATGGCTGCAGGCTCAGAGTAAGTAAAATGGTTTTCTACAAAAACACTACATTTTTGTTTTCTCTTTTTTTATGTCCAATATATTTATGGTTCAGATTGGCAGTATAAATTAGAGTAGTCTATATGTCTAATATATTTGTTGGCATTGTTTATACTCTACATTCATGTTATTGACCCTAACAATGGACAACTGAGGAGCGAGAGAATATTTCAGCATTCCACAGTAGTGGAGTTATCAGAACTTTTTTGTGAATTTTAGAATATCGGAGAATAATTATTTAAAGGGATTATGCCACAAGGTGAGAACGGAGGACTTTACCCCTGCTGCACTTTCAGCATGACCGCCACCAGGCTGAATGTAGGCGTGACAGGTGGTGGACAGTGCTCCGATTCACTTCAGTGGGAGCAATAGATATAGCTAAAGTACAGCACTCTGCTATCTCTAGCGCTCCCATGGTAGTGTATGCAAGCAGTACCCACCACCTCTCATACCTACATTCAGCCTGGCTGAATGTGCAGTGGGAGTGGGGTGGTTGGGGATACGGAAGAGGTTATATACTATTCGTGGCATAACCCCTTTTATAGAATGTCACTTTTCTTTGAGTTATCGGTGTAGGTTTACAATATGTTTATAGACGCATCTAGTTAAATGATGTATGTGGGGGGGGGGGGGCGTAATGTCTCATTAAGCTGATTTTTAGGATATGCTACTTTTAGGATATGCTTCAATTCCAAAGTTCATGTCTCCTGCGCCAGTGGAGGGTGCACCTCTTTTTTTTGATGAGGCCTCTGTAGGCCTGTGCGCCTGAACACTAAAATGTATGACAGGCATCATTTATGTTAGTAGACCAGCATAAATGACAAAACATCTGGAGGGGTGGGTGGCTCTGCCAATGCCGTGCTCCCTTTCAGGAAAGTGGCGAGGTCATCGTAATAAAATGTTGCCGTTTTTATTTTCTTTGCACAAAATTATATCAGGGTTTTTTTGGCTTTAAGTCCATAAAACTGGTGCACAATGCATAAGAAATATCTCCCTTTGAGTCTAAGGCATTTCAATCTTTCACCAACCTCAGGCAGTATTGCACAAAATTTGGTTGTTAAAAAACAATTAAAAGTCATGTTCTGAAAAAAAAATTGCAGGAGTGTGCAGGCTGATGCTCCTCCAAGGAGGGGGGATGTCTGATGGTTCATTTTATTCTGATGAACATAGAACAGGTCCTATCCTGCTCTTTGTCATTGTAAAAGAATACACTTGGATGACACAAGTGTCATCTGAATGCATTCTGCTGCAAACTTGCCCCCACTTTGGACAACACACTTTCGTCTGCCTAGCCCCTCATACTCTCTAGAATCTGCTCTTGTCCATAAGAGTCAAGCAAACTTTAATTTTGCTAAGGTAGAAATTGAAAGCAATAAATTAAGGCTGTTGTTTTATCTTTTTCCTTCATGTAGACCAGAATCTGTAGAAGCAAGCCCTGTTGTAGTTGAAAAGTCAAACAGTTACCCACACCAGTTATATACCAGCAGTTCTCACCATTCGCACAGTTATATTGGCTTGCCTTATGCGGTAAGTAAGAACTGTAAATGCCTAGCAAAGACATTTGTTTCCTTTTTGTTTAATTGGGTGAATATAAGTATCCATATACAGTGTAAAAAAAAAATTATGTGAAATAATCTTTCAAATTATTCAAATCTTGGAGTTTAGTTAATAGGTGTTGGCCCATTGGGAAAGTGATTAGTGTAAATTGCATAACCCATTAACATAGTTAGATGTCTTCCCCATACAGTGCCTTTCCATTGTGTTGTCATTTTTATTAAGTAATGGCACGTTGTAATTTGTTGTGTTCATCTTAGATTGTATTTAGAGATGAGCGAACACTATTCGAAACGGCCGTTTCGAATAGCACACTCCCATAGAAATGAATGGACGCTTCCATTCATTTCTATGGGAGCTTGCTATTCGGAACGGCTGTTCCGAATAGTGTTTGCTCATCTCTAACTGTATTTACAAGGCTTGCCTATAAACATAACCATACTTAAATTTGTAAACAATTTTTAGCTTTTACTTTTTTAGCTAAGTACACGTTGGAATAGCCTTAAGAGAGACTATTCTTCTCCTACCTTTCTTGTTCTGATCCACGCCACCGTTCCTGAGAAATTTCTTATTTCTTGCATATGTAACTGAGTTTTTCAGACAGCACAAGGGGTGTCCCCTGTGTTGTCCAAAAACTCTCTAGCGACGCCTCTGTCGTCTTCTGCCGGCCGCATCTTCATCCAAAAGCGCCGCCTGCGTGTGACCATCGGCTATCTTCCTGTGGCCTCTTACCCGAGCACCCATTTGGCCACAGGAAAATGGCTGATGGCCATGTGCAGTCGGCGCTTTTGAATGAAGAAGATTTGAAAAATGTTTAACTCTTAATTAATTTTAGTTTAATTGTATACAAATTTAAATATGGTTATATTCATGGTAAAACCCCTTTTAGGCGAAGTACTGCAGATTTAGCTGTGTGTTGTTTTTGTTGTTGAGCCAGAGTCAGAAGTGGATTGAGCATAAGTGGGAAATAAAGTATTTCCTGTGTATTTCCCATTTCATTTGTAGCCATTCTTGGCTTTGGCTCAAAAAACCGCTGCTAAATCTGCAACAAAAAAAAAAGCTGCGTTTCTGCAACGTGGGGCTTTAGCCGTAAAGACGAGATGTTTGTTTATTAAAGAGGACCTTTCACCATATCTGGGCACAGGCAGTGTTATATACTGCCAGAAAGCTGACAGTGCGCTGAATTCAGCGCACTGTCGGCTTTCCCGATCCGTGCCCGGTGTAAAGCGCTATCGGTCCCGGTACCGTAGCGCTTTACAGTCAGAAGGGCGTTTCTGACCATTAGCCAGAGACGTCCTTCTGCCTCGCGGCGCCTATCGTACTGTGCTGTGGAGCGGGGAGGAACGCCCCCTCCCTCTCCTGATAATAGTCGTCTATGGACGAGCTGTGTGAGCAGAGGGAGGGGGCGTTCCTCCCCGCTCCACAGCACAGCGCGATTGGCGCCGCGAGGCAGAAAGACGTTCCTGGCTAACAGTCAGAAACGCCCTTCTGACCGTAGAAGAGCTACGGTACCGGACCGTAAGCTCTTCACACCGGGCACAGATCGGGAAAGCCGACAGTGCGCTGAATTCAGCGCACTGTCAGCTTTCTGGCAGTATATAACACTGCATGTGCCTGGATATGGTGAAAGGTCCTCTTTAAGATCAGATACCTAAAACCTTGAAATGCAAAGAGAACGTTATGTGTTTTTTCAAAATACTATGTTTTTTTGCTTTTTAATCCAGGATCACAACTATGGTGCTCGCCCTCCACCAACACCTCCAGCGTCTCCGCCCCCTGTTCTTATTAAAAATGAAGTGAACATATTTACTACTCCACATTTTGATGAGACGTCGAGTGCTACAACCATCAGCACTTCAGAAGATGGAAGTTATGGAACTGATGTCACGCGATGCATTTGTGGTTTTACCCATGATGATGGGTACATGATCTGTTGTGACAAATGCAGGTATGACAATAGGTTAAGTTCTATAGTATTTTTATGGGATAAAATCATACATTTTTTTACACATCAGAATAAATTAATTGTAAGGAGAATTTTTAATGTCCTCTGATATCAACAGTATTATATACTCTTGAAAGCTGACAGTGCAGTGAATTCGGTGCACTGTCTGCTGTGCGAGCTTGAGGTGTTAATTAAGGACAAAAGGTGAGGTTTCATGGCATGCTGTCTATCTACACACAGCCTATTTTTTAGTTAATTTTTTTTTTTAAATTGTTTATTTTGTTTTTAATCAATTTTTTTTTATTTTCTGGTGCACATTCCCTTTTAAGTAAATGTGTAAAAATTCATGGCTCTGTTATTCTCATCCTGCTTTTTTGAGTTAGTGTTCGAGAGCAGCTTTACATTCACAGTGGTTGTGAGGTTGTGACCCTCATGTATATAAGACAATATGGTATGATACTATACTTGTATGCTCACAGGTTCTGCCATATAATGTTTGAGATGTATTTTCCTCATTTAACTGTAGGTCTTGTGAATTTTCCCCAGAACTGCTGGTTTCAGAATGCGACACAGAACTGCGATATATTAAGCGGACATTTAAAGAGGACTTTTCATGTTCTCGGGCACATGCAGTTTTATATACCGCTAGAAAGCAGACAGTGCACTGAATTCAGCACACTGCCAGCTTTTCTGTTATGTGCCCAGGGGCTGGAGAGATCGGTGCCATTACCGATCTCTGTCCACTGTCAAAGGGTGAGATTTTGCTGCTGTTTTTTGAGCCAAAGTCTAGAATGGCTAGAAAAGGAATGTAAAAGATATATAGGAAGCTCTTATATGTCTACAGTCTGGCCAATCCAGTCTTGGCTTTGGCTCAAAAAACCGCAACAAAATCTGCATTTCTGCAACATGGGGCCTAACCTAAAGATTATCAAAATAAACAGGAGGCCTCCAGAGCTAAATTTCAAGTGTCATAGCAAATGGTTTGTATACTTGTGTTAGAAATTACTCTTAGAAATTGTAGACTGATGCCGTAGGTATGTGTAATACCAATATGCATGAATTAATGCATGAAAAGATAAGCAGTCATGAGTCTCATGAGAACAATGTTCATACCTGG
This sequence comes from Leptodactylus fuscus, assembly GCF_031893055.1. NCBI lineage: Eukaryota > Metazoa > Chordata > Amphibia > Anura > Leptodactylidae > Leptodactylus > Leptodactylus fuscus. Next base: position 117,082,223 of record NC_134269.1, read on the forward strand.
TAGAAGATCAATATGTGCATAGCATAAATTAACGTAAACCCCAATCATAAGCAGCACATACAGTATTCAAGTGCTAGCCATGTGAAGTATTGGCCAACTAGGGTAACCAAAGTAGCAGAAGATCTATCTTACGGCACAAACCCTGAAGTTTCTTTTGAAATGCATATTGAGATTGGTATTGTTAAGTGGGGCTTCTATCTGCTTTAAAAACCGATGGCCAAACTGACCATGTCTGAGTTTAATCTGCCTAGATTTTTAGGCTGTGTTAGTTTTTCTGCTGTGTGGGAATTTGGCCTTTAGAGAATGTTATTCAGCACTGCTACCTGTAGATCCTGTAGTTGAAAGGGCTTTTTGATATTAAATCTTTTTCTGACTGTGAAGTAAAGTGCTTTATAAAAAAAAAAAAAAAAAAAAAAGTTTCTTGCATTATTATTTTTTTTTTTTCAGTGTCTGGCAGCATATAGATTGTATGGGTATTGACAGACAAAATATTCCAGACATCTACTTATGTGAGCGTTGTCAACCTCGGTAAGGTCCACTGTTGCATTAGCTATTTATTTCCTTTTTTTCATATGCTCATATTATTAATACTGCATAATTGACTGTGAAACAGATATAATAGTGAGTGGAGGCTCTAGCTGTCTTCTGTCACTTACTGTCATAATTTACCAAGCTCTGCCTCTAACTTTATAGAAGCTCATATGTGTTGTTCCAGCACTTCTACTCAACAGTTCCCTGACTGTTATAGCTACTGATTACCAATTTGGAATATCTCTAGCTCATTTAAAGGGGTTATCCAGGTTGTAATATAATATTATACACTGCTTAAAAAAATAAAGGGAAAGCTCAAATAACACATCCTAGGTCTGAATGAATGAATTAAATATTCTCATTGAATACTTTGTTCTGTACAAAGTTGAATGTGATGACAAGAAAATCTCACAAAAATCGGGGGCCACACGGTGGCTCAGAGGTTAGCACTGCAGCCTTGCAGCACTGGAGTCCTGGTGTTCAAATCCCACCTCATGTGTCTGGAATGAGTCAGCAGTTCCTGCAAGGTGAAGGCATTGAAGCTATGTACTGGCCCGCCTGTTACCCAGACCTGAATCCGACTGAACACATCTGGGACATCATGCCTCGCACCATCCACCAACGACACATTGCACCACAGACTGTCCAGGAGTTAGCAGATGCTTTAGTCCAGGTCTGGGAGGAGATCCCTCAGGAGACCATCCGCAAACTCATCAGGAGCATGCCCAGGCGTTGTAGGGAGGTCATACAGGCACGTGGAGGCCACACACTATTGACACGTTTTACGCCAAAGTTGGATCAGCCTGTAGTGTGTTTTTCCACTTTAATTTTGGGGGGACTCCAAATCCAGGCCTCCATTGGTTAATAAATTTGATTTCCATTGATGATTTTTGTGTGATTTTCTTATCACATTCAACTTTGTACAGAACAAAGTATTCAATGAGAATATTTCATTCATTCAGATCTAGGATGTGTTATTTGAGTGTTCCCTTTATTTGTTTTGAGCAGTGCATTTGGAATGGTCCAATGGCTAAGACCCCTGCAGATCTGTTTGGACACAGCATGGCTCCCATGTATTAACATACAAACTACCCTGCATCCTTAAAGGGTTTGGATAGATTCTTTATTGAAGCACAGAACTTCTTCTTAGATTTTGTTTGGGCTACTTGAATTTAGTTGCTTGTATCTTCAGGAGTTTTAGACTTCTGAACTTTGTGTACTTTATTAACACTACGTTCACATCTAAGCAACTGAAGGACCAGAGGAATGGAAAGAAAAAAAAAAGACTGTTTCAAAAATGACAGACCCTAATGCAGTCGGAGGGACCCTATTGTTATAGGGACAGATACCTGGTGCGGATGTGAATGTAGCACAAGTCATGTGATACTGAACTTATTTATTTATTTTTGGCAGAGCTCTGGACCGAGAGAGAGCAATATTGCTTCAACAAAGAAAACGAGAACATTTATCAGGTAGGTAAACTAGGGTTAGGTTAATTATGACATCTTTTTAAAATTTTGGCCATTCTGAAAATGTTCACTTTGTATTTTCTTTCCTTTGGAAAGAGTTTCCTAATGTGGAGTTAGGAAGCGTGATAATATACATGTTGAACAAAGGTGATGCTGACTGCTCTTGCAAACCAGAGAAAGATACTTAACATATAAATGACTCAAGACTGAGGGTTTTTTTTTTTTTTTTAGTTTATTTACACTCTGAATTTTAGTTTTTGTAGTATAATGGGACACAGCCTGTGGAATTGCTGAAGCTTCCTTATTTCTTTTTGCATGTGACTGGAGCTCTGTCAGCCTGCAATGGCCATAATGTCACCATTTTGATGATAAAACTAAAGTGTTAAAGGAGCCTTTCAGTAAGGAGGTGGCTTGTTGTGTAGGTTCTCCTAATATTCAAACTGCCTTTTTATTTTTCAGTCTAGTTGCCTCACTTCTATGCAAACTGATTTTCATAAAAGTCATAGGTGCTCTAGGTATCCTTGTAGAGATTGTCTAGGTTGTTTGTTTTGTTTTTAGCGCTACACAATAATCCACCCAATCTTCTTGGCTTCCAGCATTGCCAGCTTTCCTGGTTGGCACTATACTGTGAAGGTTACTCCTTCCCTCTCTTCTTCTGGGTGTAGTGTGCTATTGGCATGTGTAGTACATTGTTGGTCAGGAACACTAGTGATGTTGGAAGCCATGGAGTCTGCCAATCAAGGAGGAAGGAAGCACTGAAAGGTGGAGCCCAAACAATTTCTACTGCGCCACTCCTTTTGGTATAAATAATTTTAATTTTCATAACAATTGCATACAAACGAGACAGCAAGGCTGAACATTAGACATGTTTAACATTGGGAGAATCTACACTACAGGATACTGGGGCCTGTCGATTAACCATTAACTTGCTGACAGACTCCTTTTAACGGCAAAATAGCTCTGTTGCGGGTGGACAAAACTCTAGCCACATGCCACAGCTGGAGCTTTTGTTTGCAGCCTTATTGCTAAAGAGAGAAATTCCAATTATAACAGGATTATGATTAGGTATTTGCAACACAATAAAAGGGTAATGATTGCTAATAAATACTTTTTTTTTTTTTTTTTTTTTTTTTTTTTTTTTAAAAGCCTTCAGATTTCTTAGTGAATGCTTCCAGTGTGTATAATGGGGCAACCCCTTTAATTAGAGATAGGCAAAATTCTTTTTCTACCTGATGATAGATCTAGATCATCTTCATAGCTGGGACAATGGTGAAGCCTATTAAGGACAGGCAATACTTTCTTTGCCCTTATGTGAACAGATCAATCTGGTCATGGTTAGAGGCAAAGAGTGTTAGTGCACTTATCATGTTATTTATTGAGTGCCACATACCTTTTGGGCTATAACTTTGTGACTCTAATGCAGATGATCTTCAAACCTGCTACAATGGTAGAGGCAACAACGGAAGCCTTTTATCTGGTAGGTACCATTTCAAATGTGACACACCCTATATGCTTACAGTTTCTCTTAACAGTCTTTTTACTTCTTAATTTCTCAGGGTTCCTCTTTCAATCTAATTTTCTTGGAAAGTGGTGGATTACATTCTGTTTTATCCTAAATATGTGTACTGTGTATATGGAATGTGTCATGTTTTAGTTAGTTAATTGGCTTGAAACTGTTTCTTGTTATTGTGCACAAATATGGCACAAAAATAGTTTTTGTGCTTGTTATCCTAAAATTGAAATCTATCAACGTGTAAAGTTCTGACACTGATAATTATCTGAATTTTGTAGTGGATTATATGTAACTTCTATGAACCATACATAAAGGTACAAATGTTGGTTTTCAGTAATTTAACATGTGCAGTTTATGCTAGGTTCACATCTACACCAGAGTCCTCCATTGGAGAGTCTGCTGCAGAAACCACCAAAAATCAGCAGAGAGAAAAGTCCTCCATAGAGTCTTTATCTCCGCTAGTTTTAGTATTAAAAAACCCATTATAATCTATGGGGTCCACAGGTAACCGCTGTTTTAGCTGTCCATCTCTCCATCGTTTGGGTTCTCCAGTGGACTCGAACGACTGAGACCCATGCACCCGTGAACCTAGCCTGACTGTGTTTGATGGAAACGTTTTTGGCAATTAAAATGTTTGTACACAAAGGTTGCATTTTTTTTTTTTTTCTCTTAAAAAAAAAAAAAAAAAAGTCCTTTTATTTTTTTTGGAGGGGATTTTAACCTTATGTCATTTGCATTAATTCAAATAAATAGCAAGTAGGTACATATTGTTAAGAGTGCCATTTATACAAGGGAAACCATTACTAGAACTTTCATAAATAGTGAATTTAGGCACTTCGAAGTTTATTTCATACTTATACTGCCTTTCCCAGCGCTTGTCTCACAAACTAGTGAAAACCATTACTGCTGCTAATACGGCAGCACAATACGATAATGGTATTCTGTTTTTCCCTTAGTATGAAAGGAAAGTGTCGTAATACTCGCTACTTAGTGACTGACAGGAGTGGTTTATGAAGATGCACAGCAGCCAGCTGTAAATCGCCTCTGAGAGGGGCAGGCGGATGGTTCTCTCCTCATGAATAGCCATGTGTCCAGTGTATTCTCTGAAGGTTCCTATTAGCCAAATGACATAATAATGTGCTAATGTTTTAGGCTAATAGTATGGGGAGAGTCTCCCTCTCCTTTGTCAGAAGACAGGTCTATTTTAAATGATGACATGATTTTTGGAGATACAGTACTACAAGTCACAGCAAAGTGCACATGTTGGTGTAAAATTGTCCTTTGTCCCAGAAATTGTACTTCCATTATTGTATTAAAACATTTGTAATAAAAGTTTAAAGGAATCCCATCTTTTAAACACAATTTTTTTCTCCCTAACATGTCGGAATAGCCTTAAGAAAGGCTATTCGTCTCTTATCTTTACTTTTCTTCTCCGCGCCACCATTCACCTGCAATCCCGTTTTTTTCTCTGTATGCAAATGAGCTCTCTCACAGCACTGGAGGCAGGCCTCAACGCTCAAACAGCACTGGGAGTGTCGCCAATGCTGCCAGAGAGCTCTCCAGTGCCGCATCCATCTTCTTCTGCGACAAGGTCTTCACCATGTCTTCATCCAGCAGTGTCTTCCTACTTCTAGGGCAAGCCGACTGCGCATGCCCACGGCCACAAGAAAAATGGCCACTTCCACAGTATTGTAAGCGGCCATTTGCTCGTGGCTGGCGGGCATGCACAGTCGGCTTGCTCGAGGCCTAGAAGTAGGAAGACGCCGCCGGAAGAAGACACGGTGAAGACCTCGTCGCAGAAGAAGATGGAGGCGGCACTGGAGAGCTCTCAGGCAGCATTGGGGACGCCCCCAGTGCTACGAGAGCTCATTTGCATACTGAGAAAAACCGGGATTGCAGGTGAACGGTGGCGCAGAGAAGAAAAGTAAGGTAGGAGACGAATAGACTTTCTTAAGGCTATTCCGACCCTTTAAGGTATTGGACATACCTCTGACTGCACTGAGGCAATGGTGATGTGAGGCAGAACTATCAGTAGTTTACAAGCAGTGTATATATGGATGGTTCTCCTGGTTGGTGCAGGATCAAATTTCCTGTTCACAGAGAGCAGGGAGCTGAGTGATTCACTGCTTGCTTGTTTCAGTGGCATTGCCTTATGCCAGTATACACATTTCATGCACATATTTAATCTATTAAATCCCAACAGAATTTTAACCCCTTCCCGACATGCGCCGTAATAGTACGGCGCGTGTCGGGTCTGTAACTATGGCGACCGCCCGGGAGCCGGGCGGCCGTCATAGCCGCCGGGTGTCTACTGCTTTAAGCAGTAGACAACCGGCTCTAATGCCTCCGATCGGTCCCCGGACCGATCGGAGGCATTAACCCCTCCGGCGCTGCTGTCAAAGGCGCCGGAGGCGCCATTTTCCCGGCGGCGCATGGGCGCCGCCATTTTGGCAGGGATCGCCAGCTCCTGGAGCATGCTCCAGGGCCGACTCCCCGTTGCCATGACAGCCGGGAGCCTTGTTAAAGGCTCCCAGCCGGTCTGCAAATCCTCTCTTTTGCAGGCTGGTGTATACAGCCTGCAAAAGAGATGATGATTTTTTGCAATGCATTGCAATGCATTAGCATTGTAATGCATTGCATTAGTGATCAGACCCCCTGGGGTTCAACACCCCTAGGGGGTCTAATAAATGCAAAAAAAAATTAAAAAAAAAAGTAAAAAAAAATATAAAAAAATATAAAAAGTATTAAAAGTTCAAATCACCCCCCTTTCCCTAGAACAGATATAAAAGTAGTTAAAAACTGTGAAACACATCCATGTTAGGTATCCCTGCGTCCGAAATCGCCCGCTCTACAAATCTATACAAATATTTTTCCTGTTCGGTAAACGCCATAGCAGGAAAAATAGTCAAAAGTGCCAAACCGCCGTTTTTTCACTGTTTTAATTCTGATAAAAATTTGAATAAAAAGTGATCAAAGCAATAACATTTCCCGAAAATGGTAGAACTAAAAAGTACACCCGGCCCCGCAAAAAAAGACGCCCTATACATCCCCGTACACCTATGTATAAAAAAGTTACGGCCGTCGGAATATGGCGACTTTTAGAAAAAAAAATTTTTAACACCGTTTTGGAATTTTTTTTAGGGGTCAAAATGTAAATAAAACCATATAAATTTGGTATCCCTGGAACCGTACCGAAACACAGAATATAGGGGACATGTCATTTTGGCTGCACTGTGAACGCCGTAAAACCAAAGCCCGTAAGAATGTCGCAGAAATGCATTTTTTCTTCAAATCCACCCCATTCTGAATTTTTTTCCTGCTTCCCAGTACATTATATAGAATAATTAATGGTGGCATCATGAAGAAAAAATTGTCCCGCAAAAATTAAGACCTCATATGACTCTGGGAGCGGAGAAATAAAAAAGTTATGGGGTTTAGAAGGAGGGGAGTCAAAAATGAAAATCAAAAAATGCCATCGGCGGGAAGGGGTTAAACGGTAGAGTAGCTTTCTAGTTCTGCCTCTGTCCTTTTCCACTTGACATGTTTTGCACAGCCAACTGCATGTAGGACAGGCACACATACATGCTGACTTTGCATTGTTTTTGTTTTTTATTCCCTCGTCGCACAATTTCTTCATCTTGTAGCATTTCAGATTTTAGTTTTAAATATACATCAAAATGTTTGATGAATCATCAAGCTTTAGAAAATGCAAAAGTAGAGTAAAAATGGCTCATTGAACAGAAAAACCTGGCAATATGAATGTGATGGGCTACTGAAAATGGAAACCATCACAAGTTTAGGCCGGGGCTCCACGGGACGTAAACGCCGCGATTTGCCCGCAGCGGAGACGCTGCGGGAAAAATCGTGGTGTCTTACAGTACAAGCAAAGGGGATGGGATTCATGCGAATCCCATCCCCACTTTGTGGAAAAAAACGCAGTGCAGACACGCAGCTTTGCAAATCGCAGCATGTCAATTATATCTACGGAAACGCAGGCGGCTTTCCTGTAGATATAATGGTAAGAGAGAGTCTGCAGAGGAAAACTCTGAGCTTTCTCTTTAAAAGCACTGCGAAAAGAACCGCAATGCGATCACACAGCGGTTCATCCCGCAGCGCTTTATCACTGTGTTTACGGCTTGTGGGGCCTTAACCTTAAAGGACTTTTGAGTGGTAAAAGGAATGGTATGGGGTTTAAAAAAAAAAAAAAAAACCCAGTGTCCTGTCCTATCTCGCTGACACAGCTGCAGGTCCTTGGCATTGATCTTCTGTGGTGTATTTTGCTACCAAATTGATCACTACAGCCATGCATTGGCTGAGCTGGTTCGTAATTGCCATAGAGCACCCACACGTGACCTATGAGGCCAGCTGGTGATAGGGCAAGAGATGTCGTTTATGGATGTACTTGAATAAGAGACTGGTGTAGGAATCTGTAGCTGGGATGGTGTGGTGTAGAACATGAGCATGGTTTTTTTGTTAGACCATGCACATGAACATAGAATTGCAGAACATGTACTTGTGTGAATTTATATATGTACTCTGGGTATTTTTTTGTTTAGAATTGGGTAAAAAGTTTATGAAATGCATCCTTTAGCTCAGAAGAGCTAAACTGCCATTTTTTTTCTGCTGGTTTGCCTCTGAAAATTTTTTTAATAAAAAGTGATAAAAGCAATAAAATGGAATAAGTAAAAACTACATCTGGCCCCGCAAACAAAAACCTCCCTATGCATATCCATAAACAAACATAAAGTTAAAGGTGTCAGAATATGGTAACTCCTAAGAAAGTCGTACAAATGCAATTTTTTTTTTTTTATCCATCTTTCTAGTGCATTGTACAGAATATTAAATGGCACCATTGAGAAAAATATGTCCTGCCAACATTAAGACTCTTATTTTTTTTTTTTTTTTAATTAATGCAAGGTAACCAGTTATATGTAGCCCAGAATTGTGGCATTAAAAATTAAAACTTGTTTCTCAATAAAGAAAATATCCTCTATTTACAGCCAGATCGGTATAAAAATTTATAGCATTTGACATGTGACTAAAACTTCCATTTTTTTTTTTTTTTTTTTTTTTTTCCTTTTCAAAATTTATCTTAACTTTGAGTTATCTATGTATTTTAAAATTGCATCAAGAACCTTGGCTGGAATGCTGCAATCTTCATCAGCCTTTAGAGATCTACCTGGCTTTTTTTTTTTTTTTTTTCTTCTTCAGAAAGAGTCAAAGCCAAAACTTGCTCCATCTTTAAGGGAGCAGATCTCGACTTCATTTATACTGTGTATCCCTCAGAATTAAACAGTGCTGAATGTAAATATAGTAGCGACCCATACATTCTTCCTCCTAGGTTAACACACTCTCTTCCTGTTGCTAGTATGTGTATGAAACCCTTTGGGCTAGTTCACATGGGGTATATTGGGCCGGGTTTTGACGCGGATTCCGCGTCAGAATCCGGCTCTTAAAAACGCCTCCCATTGAAATCAATGGGAGCCAGTCATTTCCTTTTTCTGCGAGAGGTTTGTTCAGCCGCCTCATGACACCTCCCTCCCGACTAGGCCCATTCATTTGGGCCTAATTAGGTGTGGAATGCCGCGACTGGATGCCGATGCACTACACCGGCATCCAGTCGCGGCTAGCTGTTTTTTGGACTGGAATCTGAGGCGGCCTCCATGTCAAATTCCAGTCCTAAAAACTCACGTGTGAACTACCCTTTTCTTTGCAATATATTTTCCCAAAATGTTTTGTCCTAGTTGTGTCTTGTTTTTTTTTTTTTTTTCTTTTTTGTGAGTTATCCTCTCAGTATGTACAATGTATTAATCTTGTTCATCTTGAATGAAATAATATTTTTTTTTCCCCTGCTATTTCTTGGATAAAAGTGCATAATTTCATCTTTTTCAGAAATTGTTCCAGTTCATATAATAGACTAAATCACTGTAGGAGTAAATAAAATATAACTTTTAATAATCTTTCTTAAAAATGGCCTCGATTTATTTAATGTTTTTTAAATATTTTATTTAAAAAAAAAAACTGTACTATGACCTCATTGATAAAGGGTAACCAATAATTATTAAGTCAATCCCTGTCTGGTACAGCCATTAACAGTTTCATTCCCTGATAGTGTGCCAGGAGCTAATCTGGTATGCCCCAGTACACCTATATATCCCTGGAACTCTAGATGAAATCAGGTGCGAGGAAATCTAGATACAAATCCCTAGTGGTTCCACATAGGCTGTGAGTAAGGCCAGAGGGAGGTCCTGGAGGAGAAAGCTCTGTGAGCAGTCTCTGTTACTGACAAATTAACCCCCGTATATGATAATGACAGCAGGAGCTATATTGAAACGGAGTTCATATAATAGATTTCGCAAATCTACTCACCTTTTTATTCCGTAAAAACTTTAAAGCATAAACTAAACTTTCAGATAACTTTTGATTTCTGGTAATATTTGTGTTTTAAATAACTTTTTATAACATACTTAACATAATTTGTATCCTTTCTGTGAAATCCTGCATTTTTTCACCCTTTCCCTGGTTTCTATATTGAGTGCGAAGTATGAGGCTGTGTAACAAGTAGAGAGAAAATGAGGGTAGGTGAGGGTCACTTCAAACAGTTATGTCTCGGATACAAATTTGCTTTGGCTGTCTTATGAAAGGAAATTCTCTAAGGTTATATTGCTGTCTAAAATATTTCCAGAGCTATCACTGGTTGAAAATGCAGTCAGGATTGGGATAGTTATATGCAGCTTATATGTAATATATATGATAGAAAAATCGCATCACAGCAATACTTACTGTATTTCTAACCAGTGAGATCTCTGGTAATTCAGATAGCACTGTAACCTTAGTGTCATTTGAAAGAAGAAAATCTTCTCTCATTTGACACCAAAAAAGTTTTATAATGTCTGAGATATAAAAGTTTGAGGTGACCCTTCCACACCCTCATTTTCTCCACATGTTACAGCCCGAAGTCTTGTACACAGTAACATTCAGTGAGAGGTAGAAACCACTGTCAATACAGAAACCAGGGAAACAGTGAAAAAATGCAGGATTTCACAGAAAGGATCCAACACTTGTTAATAAAGTATATTACAAAATGTATTAATGATTCAAATACTGCCAGAAAATCAAAAGCTGTCCAAAAGTTTAGTCATGCTTTAAAAGTAAATGGATGGTGACTCAACAGATCTGAAACATTCAGACCGGACAAAATTTGCTCATTATTGTGTATTTTGTTTCTAATGTGTGTTTTTATGAATGTGTAGGAAATGGTTTATTGTATGTCTTGTCTGATTTTAAAGATGGTGATACCAGTGCAACAGAGAGTGGCGATGAAGTTCCTATGGAGCTCTACACTGCTTGCCAGCACACGCCTACAACACTTACTCTTACTGCCACCAGAGTAACAAAAGTGAATGACAAAAAAAGGAAGAAAAGTGGAGAAAAGGAACAAAATGCAAAGTCTAAAAAGGCATGTGTTTTTATATATTTTTTAAATTCTGGATTGTGCTATTAATTTTTTTTTTACACTTGAAATGTAAGGTTAGCAAGTCCAGTTTTAGTTATTCTTCAACCCAGACTTGACTAATGTTAAAGAGAAGTGTGGGGGAGTCATCAAGACCAGAGTATTTTCCGCTGGTTGATGTCTCCTGCACCAGCACAAAGAGCACTTAATTCATGATGAGACTTTGCCTCTCCAGGGAGTTGATAAATTTTGCTGAGATTTGTTTTGTGTTTTTTTTTTTGTTTTTTTTCTGGGAAGTTAGTCTCTTTTTGTGATGGAGATCCTTTTTGATTATAACCAAAATTCTATGATAGAAGTAAAAAAGATGTCAGCCAACTTAGGTACTTGGTGTACCTTACAAAACTCTGTCCACCTGTACTGTCTAATAACGGCATGCTTTTAAAGGAAATGTCTCGGTTTTACCTGCAAAACTGTGCTTTAGCCTGATATGTTCATGGTCTGTGAAAAGATTGTTTTTTTTTTTTGAAAACCTTTAAAATATATTGGATCTGTGAGAGCATAAAGTTGACATCTGTGACTTTCACAGACCCATACACTTCAGTAGGTATGTTTTGTCCTTGAATATAAACAGCACATGACTATCATTCACAGACATGTGAATAAAGCCTTGCTTACAAGGCAAAGTGTTTACATTTTTTTTTCCGTAGGTAATTTTTGTTTATTACGAAATGTGATGTGAATTGTGAAACTTGAAGTAACAAAAATCAAATGCCAATTCCTCTAAAATGCTCTTTTAAATCATGCATTACTTTCTCTCTGTGTGCAATACTGACCTGTACAATTTTTACCTCTAGGCTTTTAGAGAAGGATCTAGAAAATCTTCTCGCGTAAAGGTAAATACATTCCTAATTTTGCCAGAAATAATTTTATTTATAGATTGTAAAAATGCTTCATTAAGATCTTTCTGTGCAGATCATACAGAAGCCATTTTGTAACTGATCCTGATGTTTTCCAGTGACTTTTTCTTAAAGATTTTTATTGGGATAGAGTATTTTCATCTGCTGTTCATTTAAAAAAGCAATAAAAATTTTACATTAAAGAATATTTTAGCATAACATTAACCCCTTCCCGCCGATGGCATTTTTTGATTTTCATTTTTCGTTTTTGACTCCCCTCCTTCTAAACCCCATAACTTTTTTATTTCTCCGCTCCCAGAGCCATATGAGGTCTTAATTTTTGTGGGACAAATTTTTCTTCATGATGCTACCATTAATTATTCTATATAATGTACTGGGAAGCAGGAAAAAAATTCAGAATGGGGTGGATTTGAAGAAAAAATGCATTTCTGCGACTTTCTTACGGGCTTTGGTTTTACTGCGTTCACAGTGCAGCCAAAATGACATGTCCCCTATATTCTGTGTTTCGGTACGGTTCCAGGGATACCAAATTTATATGGTTTTATTTACATTTTGACCCCTAAAAAAAATTCCAAAACTGTGTTAAAAAATTGTTTTTCTAAAAGTCGCCATATTCCGACGACCGTAACTTTTTTATAAGTAAGTGTACGGGGATGCAGAGGGCGTTTTTTTTTGCGGGGCCGGGTGTACTTTTTAGTTCTACCATTTTCGGGAAATGTTATTGCTTTGATCACTTTTTATTCAAATTTTTATCAGAATCAAAACAGTGAAAAAACGGCGGTTTGGCACTTTCGACTATTTTTCCCGCTACGGCGTTTACCGAACAGGAAAAATATTTTTATAGATTTGTAGAGCGGGCGATTTCGGACGCGGGGATACCTAACATGTATATGTTTCACAGTTTTTAACTACTTTTATATGTGTTCTAGGGAAAGGGGGGTGATTTTGAACTTTTAATACTTTTTTATATTTTTTTATATTTTTTTTTTTTTACTTTTTTTAATTTTTTTTTTTTTTGCATTTATTAGACCCCCTAGGGGTGTTGAACCCCAGGGGGTCTGATCACTAATGCAATGCATTACAATGCTAATGCATTGTAATGCATTGCAAAAAATCATCCGTTCTTTTGCAGGCTTCATAGACCAGCCTGCAAAAGAGAGGATTTGCAGACAAGCCTGGGAGCCTTGTTCAGGCTCCCGGCTGTCATGGCAACGGGGAGTCGGCCCTGGAGCATGCTCCAGGAGCCAGCGATCCCGGGCAAAATGGCGGTGCCCATGCGCCGCCGGGAAAATGGTGCCTCCGGCGCCTTTGACCGCGGCGCCGGAGGGGTTAATGCCTCCGATCGGTCCGGGGACCGATCGGAGCCATTAGAGCCAGTTGTCTACTGCTTAAAGCAGTAGACACCCGGCGGCTATGGCGGCCGCTCGGCTCCCGGGCGGTCGCCATAGTTACAGACCCGACATGCGCCGTACTATTACGGCGCATGTCGGGAAGCAGTTAATTGCACAAATTGCCACAAAGGCTTCTTTTGGTTTCAAGAAATTTGAAGCTGAATGTATCCCAGGTAATGAGACTTGAGAGAAAGCGGGCTTATTTATTTGTTTATTTAGCTTATAATAACTTGATTGTAGTTGACTGCCTGAGGTTTTTGATGGGCTAGTGGGGGGATAAATGTTCTCTTAGTAGTTAATTTCTTTCCAAGAGAAGGCCTTGTTAACCATCAATTTGTTTCCTCATTACAAATTTTAGGGTTCTGCTCCAGAAATTGATCCATCTGACAATCCCACGTATGGATGGGAGAGTAAAATCAAAGCTTGGATGGACCACTACGAAGAGGCGAATAACAACCAATACAGTGAAGGTGTTCAAAGGGAGGCCCAAAGGATAGCACTGAGACTTGGTTGTGATAGCGACAGAAAGGAGCAATCTGGAAAGTCCAGCTTGAGCCCTAACAATCTCTTATTTAAACCACCAGTTGAGGTAAGTATCAGTTAGCTTGTCTGCTTCCTCCAGTCTTTTGAGGAACTCTGCAAAGTTTAGTGTGACAATCAGTTCAGTTTAGTGTCTTGTGCCATATCAGTTTTTCTATTTTCTTATGGCTAATTGCTTGATTATGGCTGAATCACACTTTGCACTGAGGCATGGGGTGCATGTAAAATAGAGCAATCAACCTTCTTCCACATCTATTATTACTAAAGCCCAGTCTAGGAGTACATAATATAGGATATGCAGGGACACTGGACTTCAAATCCAGGTCATGATGCAGGTATAAAGATGACTGGCATGAACGTTAGAAGGGTCTTTCAAACAGCACAACATTTTTGGATAGTGTGTTTCATTTTGGTGTATAATCACATGCTCTCTTTAAATGAGGCTCAGTTGTCTGAAAAGGCTGTGACCGTTTAAATTCAAGTGGATGGAAGTGAATAATGTGTAACCAGCTGGAGGAGAATGTAATTGCCTTTATAGGCTCTTGCTTTAGGGCACAGAGAATGAATTGACAGTCTATTACAGTTAAATAGTTTATAAATAGCAGTGATGAGACAGTCAAGATATACTAAAAAAACATTTACTAGGTAGCACTGCTCCTCTTGTTTACTCTAGGAAACTGCAAATACACTGTATGAAGAAAAGTATTGGAACACAGTGGCTGACTAGCTCCATGCATCTGTGCCTAATTGGCAAGAGAAAGTGTGGTGGAAAGCTACATCGGCAAAAAGTCCACCTCAAATTATTCTTATTTCTGCTGTGTGAATAGACCCTTAGAATGTAGTGTTTACACTGATAACAAGTGACTGTTTTTATAATGCCTGAGATATAACTGTTTGAAGTGACCCCATCCCACCTATTTTTTCTACATTTTGCATAAACCCATACTCCATACACGGTGAGAAGCAGGGGACAGCTCTCAACAGAGAAGCAAGGCAAAGGGTGAAAAAAATGAAATCTTTCACAGAAAGGAGTCAAAATGCATTAATAAACTATATATCAAAATGTATTAATGAGACAAACTGTTGCCATAAAGCATAACCAAACTTTCAAACCGCTTTCGATTTTCTGGCAAAATTTGCAACATTAATACAATTTTGGGATCCACTTTAACAAACTTTGGCTCCTTTCTGTGAAATCCTGTATTTCTTAATTCTTTCCTTATTTTCTCTGTTGAAAGCTGTATCCTGCATCTCTGTGTATAAAAAGAGAAAATGAGGGTGTAGGAGGGTTACTTCAAATCATTTATATCTTGGGCATTATAAAAGTAGAAACATGCTTCTCGTGTCAAATAAAATAAATACAAAGTGGAGGTATATACCAGTGCTGTGGTTGGCTGGTTTTACTATAGTGAGATCAGAGGAGGAGTGAGGGTTTGAAGTGATCCATGGTTTGGGTGCTGGCTCCGAGCATGTGACCTGGGGGTCAGAACATGAAAACTTGGCTTGATCAATTTAGTTTAATTTTAACTGCATGGACAACCCTTGTTAAGCAATGCAACATTTAAAGTGATCTGTTTCCTACAGAGTTATATGCAGAAGAACAAAAAAATATTAAAAGCTGCAAAAGATCTGCAACCGGAATCGTTAATAATTGAATATAGAGGAAAATTCATGCTTCGTGAGCAGTTTGAAGCTAACGGCTACTTCTTTAAAAGGTAGGTATCCTTAGCAAAGGTATTGTTAACCCAAAGCAATGATGCATTTTAAGAAATTTGAACTTCTTGACTTACAAGGTCTGTAAAGCTCTGCAAAATATGTTGACACTATGCAGGTAAAGAGAAATAAATATATTAGCAATGCATTTTTTTTCAAAGCCACAAGACAGCTGAATACTTGTTTAAGGCCCCATTTGCACAATGGAATCTTCTGCTGATTCTGGGGCAGATTCCACCCTAAAACCAGTGATAAGTTCCATCCTGATTCTTCCTCCCATTCTTTTTAATGGGGGGGGGGGGGGGGGGGGGAACAAATCACAGCAGTAAGCTGAGAAAATAAGTGTCCTACTTGATGTTGCTACTGATATATATTTCAAAGGAAAGTTGGGGATGATAGGAGGAAGTTCTTTGTTTTTTTTTTTGTGTGCATTTTCTGTGTTAAACTCTTAAACGGGTACATCAAAAGGGGTTTAACATACAAGACAATAACTTGAAAGGAATACCAAAAATAAAGGGGTTGTACAGGATTAGAAAACATAATTACTTTGGAGTAGGCTCTCACAGATTTTTTCAGAATTGGAGATATCTGTTCCAAAACTAATGGTATGGATATCTGAAAAACAGGGGCACATACTGGGAAAGCCGACAGTGCACTGAATTAAGAGCACAGTCTTTTTTGCAACGGGATATAAAACCACACATTCTTGAGGACGTGAAAGCTCTTGCGTAGCTGGCGACAGCAAAAAAGCACAATGGGAAAAACCATGGCAGAACTTATTGGCAGCTTTTCACAGAAAGGAAACCTCTGCAGGCTTTCTGCTTCAATTATACCTATAGGGAAACAGACTGCATTTACATAGATATAATTGATATGCTGATTTCCAAAAACGTGATGGCTTTGGAAATCGGAGCATTTCTTTTGTGCGCATTTTTCTGCAGTGTGTGGATGGGATTCATTTACGCTACATGGGGCCTTGACCTAAAAGTTTTCAATCCCTTAGAAATAATTAAACAAATTTTATCATTGGGAAAACTCATTTTTAACTAAACATATATTTTCATAGCCTTTAGAAAGGCTATTCCACACATTCCTTTTGTATGTTAATCCCCTCAGTCGTTTTTGATTTGGCCTGTTTTTATTCACATGCTAATTAGCCTCCATCTTGCACCCGGAAGTGTCCGTGATTCTCTCTGAGAACTGCTTGTGTGATCTGTGTTCATGGGGATGCTGCTGCTGACTCGTCAGCCTCCCTGCATTCAATCCTATGTACACACAGCAGTGCTTTCTGAACTTCCTGGTGCATGCTGGAGGCCAATTAGCATATCAATAAAAGCTGGGAGGATTTACAAACAAAAGGTATGTGTGGAATAGCCTTTCTAAAGGGTACGCAAATATATACTTAGTTAATAATTGGCTTTCCCAATGATAGAATCCCTTTAATGATGGCATATTATTACAATATTCATTCCTGATCAGTGGAGGACTGGTTGCTGAGACCCACTCATTCCCAGGAATGAAAGCACTGCATCACTTAGGCCAGGTTCACACAGGTTTTTTTGGGCTGGATTTTGACACAGAATCCATGCCTGAATATGGCTCAAAAAACTGCCTCCCATTGAAATCAATGGGAGCCGGTCATTTCCTTTTTCCACGAGCCATTTGTTCTCGCTCGCGGAAAAAAGAAGGGACCTGCCCTTTATTCAGGCGCATTCCGTGGCTGATTCAGCCGTGGACATCCGCCTTGCGACACCTCCCTCCTGGTTAGGCCCATTCATTTGGGCCTAATCCGGAGCGGAATGCTGCGACTGGATGCCAGTGCACTAGGGTGCAAAGTTCTTCAAATCTCGTGATCAGTAGAGTTCCCAGCAATTGGACCCCCAGCGATCAGCGTGTTAACCCCTTGTCCTGTGGAGACAGTATACATGCAAACCGTTTTAGAAAGAAACTGTTAGTTTCAGAAATGTAACTTTATAAACACATATTGATCCCCTTAAAATTTCCAAATGAAGCATTTTCAGAGACGTTCTGCTAAAACTAGACTGCATTGTGTTTCTAAGTACATAATTGTAGCAACTAACTGTTAAGCATTATCTGTGTATTAGTTTTTTTTTTATGTACCTTTTTATGTTCTGCAATTGTTCACTTGTTGTCAACAATGTTCCATTTTTTTTATTTCTTTATAGACCATACCCATTTGTTTTATTTTATTCTAAATTTCATGGGTTAGAAATGTGTGTTGATGCAAGGACATTTGGAAATGAAGCTAGATTTATAAGGAGATCCTGTACACCTAATGCTGAGGTAAGTAACAACCCCAAAACTCCTTCATTATAGGTATACTGTTATCATATTGTTACTAGACGGTTGAGCTGAATAGAGAATTTATCAGATATTATTGTGAGATTGCATGTATTTTTTTTCTATTTATATTTTGATATTTCAGGTACGGCATATTGTTGAAGATGGAACAATTCATTTATATATTTATTCAATATCAAACATTCCAAAAGGTGCAGAAGTTACTATTGCATTTGACTTTGATTATGCAAATTGGTGAGTTTTAAATAGGCTTTTTAGTTTTGTTTTTGTTTATTGCATTTAGTAAGTAGTTGAGTTGCAGATATTGTGTTTATTAAAACAGTGATATTTTGTATTCAGCAAATACAAGGTGGATTGTGCATGTCTCAAAGACAATCCAGAGTGCCCAGTGCTACGATGCAGTTCTGAACCAACAGAAAATTTTAACAGTGGTTATGATACTAGGAGAAAAAAAGGAAGAAAAGAAAAGGATATATCTAAAGAAAGAGAACCTCAAAATCAGAACCTCCTATTAGACAATGATGGGGCCATTGGCAAACTAAAGACACCAGATAACAAACAGAGGAAGCTTTCCCCCCTTCGACTGTCAATCTCCAATAATCAGGTAATGGATTCATTATACTTATGTTTGTGCCACTCAGATTATTCATGTTAATAAGAATCACCTGGTCATTTTACAGGTTTCCCTTTTGAGGCTAAAGCCCACATTGTGGAAATGCAGCTTTTTTTGTTGCAGATTTTGCTGAAACTTTTTTTTTTTTGTTTTTTGGCTGGTTTGAGCAAAAGGTAGACATATAAGAGCTTCCTATACATTTGCCATTGCATTTTTAGCTATTCCTGGCTTTGGCTAAAAAAACAACCCCCCCCCACCAACACCACCACCGCAACATACAAGCTGCATTTCTGCAATGTGGGGCCTTGGCCTCAGATAAGCTTTTCATCTATCTATCTATCTATCTATCTATCTATCTATCTATCTATCTATCTAGTGGCATAGCTTGGTATCTGCGGTAAAAGTCTGACTGTTGCCCTCTCACATTAAGCTACTTTTTCTTTAATTTAAACAGCCTTTGCCTATTGAGTTGTAAAAATCACTTGATAAATTCAGCCTGGCACATTTAGCTTTACTCCGCACAACAGAGTTTTATCTGTGATACTCAGTCTATGTGTGCTGGATTTACCAGCCTGAATATCATGCCGGGAGAGGAACTCCTAGCATTATAGTTATTTATGCCCTGCGTCCTAGCGACATACTGCTCTGTACTATAATCATTATGGGAGAGTATGTCACTGGGAGTTATGTGAATGTGGGGTAATAATCCTCTCCACTGTCTCTGCAGCTTCTTTTACTTTGTTACTTTTTCTTTGCATGATGCCAGGTGGATACATTTTGTGAAAAATACCAAAGGAGGGGATGGTCACGTCAAATAGCTATATTTTGTGTTTTATACCACAAAGAAAAACTGGTCTGGCATCCTAAGAAACTAAAATCAAAATATTATCTGTAAAAAAACATATCACAAGTTAAAAATAGCTGGGAATATGATAGTATATGTAGCATGAACTGCTGCATATTACAGTCAAATTGCATCTGTGTTTTTAGCGAATGATTTCAGTAATGTTTTACAGATAGTGTTTCAATACTGTTATCGTGTGAAAGCTCCTAATCTCCAGATTCATTTTGATGGAATAAAACCGAAAATTTGAAGTGACCTTCCTCTGCTTTTGTAAATACTTCCTCTCTTCATATTTACAATACAAATGTGTATGGACTTTTCCTAGTGACAGGTCAGTTAGAGGGTTGCTAAGGAGAATGTTACAGCTTGTTTTATTATAGGAGGATGCTGAAAAAGACTTACAAATTACTGCCGCTTATACACGGAGTCAGGGGGCTTTTTTAAGCATGGTGACACAATGTGTACCTGTAGAAGGCTATCGCTGCCATCAGTGGTTTCGCTGTTACTGCACGTCTAATGTAAAGTTGAAATCAATCTGCATTTCACTTATGGAGAAGGTTATGGGGATAATATCACTCCCTAAGAAGAGATCACCTTCTCAGGTGTATGGAGTCTTACAAAAAGCCATTTTAGCTCCACTGTGGGGGTTATGGGAAAAATATGCAAATCTGTTTCCCAAGATGTAAATAGGAAAACGGTGCCTCTGTTTGCTCTAGGGGTAGCTCCCTTAACATCATGCCCAACTTTTTCAACAAGCCTTTGCTGCTATGATGCGGAATTAATCCAAATCAATATCCAGGCTGTGGACAATGCTGTTTCGATCTGGTTGGATCTCTTCAGCACAGCGTAGGAGAACTGAAACTACCAGCATCCCATGGACTGTATGCACCTATAGCCATATCCAGTCTTGTATGCTACCACCCTAACACTGCTATGTTCAAAGTTAACAATCTACCATTGCACAGAATAAGGCAATAAATGAAATCTATTAACTAACTAGTAGTGTATTCCTTCCTCTCCATAGACTTTTGTGTATTTGTGATGACTACAGAGCTGCTCTATTTAAAGGGGCTCTATCAGCATGATTTTGCTGATAGAGCCCCTTTAAATAGAGCAGCTCTGTAGTCATCACAAATACACAAAAGTCTATGGAGAGGAAGGAATACACTACTAGTTAGTTAATAGATTATGCGTGAATAGCCTTTAAAAAGGCTATTCAGGCACTGGTAAAGTTATATTAAACTACCCCCCAGTTTTAAAATAAAACCCTAAAAAAGAATATTATCTACTTACGGATCGTGCATGCTGGGTGGCCATTCAGGGTGCGCCGTCTTCTTCATCCCCGCCTCTTCTTCCTCCGATGCCTTCGGGTGCCGTCCTCCGGCGCTCGCGAGTGGACACCGATATAAAAAAAAAAATAGCCTGGGCGCCTGCGCAGTAGCCGTAGTAGCAGCCGCATGCTACTGCGCATGCGCCCAGGCCATTTTTTTTTTTTTTAATATATCCGTGTCCACTCGCGAGCGCCGGAGGAGGACGGGACCCGCAGACATCGGAGGAAGAAGAGGCGGGGATGAAGATGAAGACACACCCTGAATGCCTGCCCAGCGTGCACGATCCATATGTAGATAATCTTTTTTAGGGTTTTATTTTAAAACTGGGGGGTAGTTTAATGTAACTTTACCAGTGCCTGAATAGCCTTTTTAAAGGCTATTCATGCATATGTGGGGCTCTATCAGCATGATTTTGCTGATAGAGCCCCTTTAAAACATACAAATGTCAAGAATTTGACATTCATGGGCTGTCCATGTTTTTCACTACTTTCATATGAATGAATGAACTGGGAAGAAAAAATGGACAGAATTAGGACCTGCTCTACATTTTGTGGCTCATTTCAATGACCTGGACAGACATCCATAAAAATTATGAATGAGGGGGCCTTTAAAATGATCTGCAATTACAGACCCATAATTGCGGCTAATAAATTGCAGATTCCCCGCGGCGTCTTCCGGCTCTGAATTCACTCTGCCAGGCATCGGGCCTGGGCAGAGCCGACTGCGCATGTCCGCTTGTAGTGCAGGCATGCGCAGTCGGCTTTGCCCAGGCCCGATGCCTGGCAGAGTGAATTCAGAGACGGAAGATGTCGCGGGGACGCTGCAAGGAGAAGACTTCTCGGAGGATCCAGCCCGACCCTCACTCGTGGACTTGGTAAGTATAATTTGATCGAATGTTGCCTACCCCTGAAACGAGCATTTTTTCCCCCATAGACTATAATAGGGTTCGATATTCGATTCAAGTAGTCGAATATTGAGAGGCTACTTGAAACGAATATCGGACCTCGAACATTTTACTGTTCGCTCATCTCTACTAATAACTGATGGACACAGTAATATTTCAGGATTGAAATGAGGTTTATTATACTAACAGGAAATGTACAATATGCATTAAACCAAAATTAGACCGGTGCAAAAGTATAGGCTTCTGAACAGAAAAGCGACATTAATATTTAGTAGATTCTCCTTTTGCAAAGATAACAGCCTCTAGTCGCTTCCTGTAGCTTTTAATCAGTTCCTGGATCCTGGATGAAGGTATTTTGGACCACTGCTCTTTACAAAACAATTCAAGTTCAGTTAAGTTTGATGGTCGCTGAGCATGGACAGCCCGCTTCAAATCATCCCACAGATGTTCAATGATAGTCAGGACTGGGATGGCCATTTCAGAACATTGTAATTGTTCCTCCCCGCTCACACTGTACAGCTCGATAGGCGCTGCTGTGGAGAAGGACGTACCTGACAGACTGTCAGGAACGCCCTTTTGACTGTAAAGAGCTACGGTATCGGGACCGATAGTGCTTTACCCGGGGCACAGATCGGGAAAGCCGACAGTGCGCTGAATTCAGCACACTGTCGGCTTTCCAGCAGTATATAGAACGCCTGTGATCAAATCGGTGAAAGGTCCTCTTTAAGTAAATATATTAAAATACTATTAAGATTTAAGCCTATTGTAAACAATGTTGGAATTTGTCTTCCACATAACTTTTATGGTGTTTAAAAAAAAAAAAAAAAAAAAGTTGAATCTTGCCCACTCCATGTTTTAAGCAAAAATAGTGTCTTTTCTGCTTGTCAAACTTTTCAGAAAAAAATTTGGTGTTTTAGAATTGGGAAGTAATAACCTAACAGACTTGCTACTTACACTAGAAACTGGCGTAAATTATAGAGCTAATCTGTGCTAGATCTCATAGCTGTTGTAGATTTGGTTTTCTTTGCTAGAAAATTAACCATGTTTTATCAAGAGGTATGACTTCTTTGGCCATACTTTTGACAGACTGGTATTTGTAACAAGAGTATTGGTAAAGCTTACCCATTGTTTGCTTAGGCTGTATTCAGACTTGAGTTCAGGTTTCTGTCTTTCTTTAACAGCCAGAGTAGTAAAATAGTTTTTTGTTCTTTACGATTTGGAAAAACTAAATAAAACTCTGTGAATGTAAAAAAATTTTTGGTCAGTAGAGAGAATTTATTAAGATTGGCGTAGGATACGGCAATATTAAACTATTCCTCTCTGTTATGCCAGATTCATGCTTTTGTTCTTTCAAGGCATGAAAAATTACATTTTCAACACTAGTTTTTCACAAAAAAATAGAATTCGTAATTCCTTAATACTTTGTGCTCCCCTTGCACATCCATTCCTGCTAGTGGATTTGCCTACTTTATGATCGTGAGTTGCATCGTACTACTTGGAGTTGACCAATAGTCAGTGCTTAGATGATCATTGACCATTTTAGCAGAGTACTCATGCTATTACAAATCGCCCATGTAACTATAGGTACTTCTTCACAAGTACCGTATTTTGCGGACTATAAGGCGCATCGGACTATAAGGCGCATTACCCATGAGCGCCTTATAGTCCTGCCTAGGTCCATATATAAGGCGCACCGGACTACAAGGCGCAGCGCTGTCCGGTGCGCCTTATATGATTGAAAGTGGCGGCCGTCAGACTTTGCCGGCGGCCACTTAACCCCCCGCGTGCCAGCCGCTTCTATTCATTTCAATGGCACGCTTCCATTGAAATGAATGGAAGCGCTCGGCACACGAGGAGTTAAAGGGATTCTACCTTTAAAAGAACTTCCTTCTTGATCATGTCGGAATAGCCTTAAAAGACTATTCGTCTCTTACCTTTTTACCATAGCCAGCGCCGCCTTCTCCCTGAGCTGTGTTCGCGACTTCCGTGTCGTCTTCTTTGGGCCTCATGGATGACGCATGCGCAGTCGGCTCTAACAGGCTCTCGCAGCCAGAGCCGACTGCGCATGCGTCATCCATGAGACCCAAAGAAGACGACACGGAAGGCGCGAACGCAGCTCAGGGAGAAGGCGGAGCTGGCTATGGGAAAGGTAAGAGACGAATAGTCTTTTAAGGCTATTCCGACGTGGTTAGGGGGAAGAAGTTCTTTTAATGGTAGAATCTAGAGTTGAGCGAGTACTGTTCGGATCGGCTGATCCGAACAGTACTCTCTCATCTCTAGTAGAATCTCTTTAAGCAGCGGCCGCCGGCAAAGTCTGCATGCCGCTTCCATACATTACAATGAGAGCGCGCTATTCAAATAGTTAGAGATGAACGAATACTATTTGAATAGCGCGCTCCCATTGCAATGTATGGAAGCGGCATGGAGACTTTGCCGGCGGCCGCCGCTTAACTCCTCGCGTGCCGCCGCTTCAAGCCTTATATAAGGCGCACCGGACTATAAGGCGCACTTTCGATTTCTGAGGAAATCGAAGTATTTTATGTGCGCCTTATAGTCCGGAAAATACGGTAGATAGGTGAATGGTCAATTAGCCTTTGGCTAACTGCAGTAACCTTGAAACTTCACTTATGCTTGATTCACACTAGTGTCAAAGTATCCGTTTCTTCTGGTCCATCAAAGGACCAGAACAAAGGATAAACGAGCCGCTAAAATGGCTGTTTTGAGCAGACCCCATTGATTACAGTCTGTCAGGTGTCCATTCTTTTTAACTAATTAAATGGGCGTCCGCTCTTTCTATCCCCAGGACAAAAAAAGTATGATTTTTGTCTGATTTCCAAAGGACACTGCAATGTAGATTCTGCTATAGATGCAAACCTAGCCTTAGCATGAAATTGCTAGTTACATAGTTTTCCATGTTGCTGACTAAATAGATCTTTAGCTAATCTAGTCTTAGTATCCCTTGAATAAGTAGTGCAGTAGAGCTTCTATAAAGCAGTCATTTCCATCTTTCAGGAGCCAGATTTTATTGATGATATAGAAGAAAAAACACCTGTTAGCAATGAAGTAGAAATGGAATCTGAGGAGCAGATTGCAGAGAGGAAAAGGAAGATGGTAAGTCGGGAAGATAGTGGCTAGCTATTGTCACTGGACGTAAGTGACAGTTGCTCTTCCCATGTTGACTGTTGCTTCCTCTTAGGCTTTAGATCAAAATCATTTTGATAATCGCTTCCTTTTGTGCATCGTTCTCTAATAAATGGCTTGCTTGGTGCATTCATTCCACTTGGCTCGCTTACAATTTACCATAGTTTACTAAATAAAACAAATTATCTGTACTGCGTTATGACTCCTTTCTGCCTATACACAATGCTCAGTTGGTGCTGGTTTTGATACTCTAAACAGCTTAAAACGGCATCTCATTCTTTTGCAACTATTTGTTTTTAAATCCTACCTTTAAAGGTAAATATACATAATTCTATTATTTTCTGACAAATATGTTTCTATTGTTTATGTATCTTGGGAATCATTTTATTTATAGACTATATCAATAAGTATTAGGCTGACGACTCTTAATTATTCTTTCACAGTTGTGTGGTGGTGTGTTAAGTGAGGCTTATGCTACATGTTTTGCTATTAAGCTATGTTTGTTGAAAATAGTGCTTTATGCAAAATGTTAGGGATGGTCAGATTACCTCAGGAGCCAATGACTACCAGTGCACTTCTCTGAAAACTATCACATAAAGACCCTGTTCAGCGTTAAGGGATAATGGATGCACAAGACTTTGTTAAACCATGTGAAGGGTTCCTCGAGAGAAGGGGAAACAATATTTTGAACAAAATAGAAAAAACCCAAGTCCTTCAATGGAGGTAGCCATCTTTGAAGTGCATTTTTATATTGAACACTGATGAAAATAAATTTTGTTTTTTTTTTTTCCTTTTCAGAAAAGGTGGCAGAAATTAATAAAAGGGGGGGGGGGAGTGAAACCAGTTGCTATATCATAAACTAAGTGCCATGGCAAGAAAACCCTGCAGTAAATAGTTATAGAGAGTCCAGAAAAAAACCACGCTCAACCTTACGGAATAAACTGGGAATGGTGTATTATAATGGTAAGGGTTGCACGGAAACCTTTTGGCTAAAGGGTAGATTGCAATGGTAGAACAAAATGTAAAATCCAGCATGCCCGAAAACCAGTTGAATAAGATAAAATGTAACTTTTACTTCATTTCGGTTAAAAAAGACAAAAAATTTTTTATCTTACAACATGGATCCAGAGAAGACAAAAACAGATGGCCTACGCGTTTCGAGACCTAGTTCATGGTCTCTTAGTCATGGCATATAGAATACAAGCTTCGGAACACATTTATAGCTTGACAAACCACACCTCTAATTGTCTCATTAGAAACAAATGTGTAGGCAGACTAAGTAGAAAACACCCTTAAAGATACACAAAAACGCATGTATGTGAACAAGCTTATAGAATGATGATCAAAAACTAAATATTTATTCTTGTATTGCTTTGTGGATAGCATTGAGATACACATTTTAGTGTTCGTAGGGAGAACCTTTACTATGATGAATTGATGAAGGGTGTATTTTTGTAACAACATAATATCATCATGTCATCTTACTTTATATGACTTAAGTATGATCAATCATAACATTGATCATAATTTTTTGATCATCATTCTATAAGCTTGTTCACATACATGCGTTTTTGTGTATCTTTAAGGGTGTTTTCTACTTAGTCTGCCTACACATTTGTTTCTAATGAGACAATTAGAGGTGTGGTTTGTCAAGCTATAAATGTGTTCCGAAGCTTGTATTCTATATGCCATGACTAAGAGACCATGAACTAGGTCTCGAAACGCGTAGGCCATCTGTTTTTGTCTTCTCTGGATCCATGTTGTAAGATAAAAATTTTTTTGTCTTTTTTAACCGAAATGAAGTAAAAGTTACATTTTATCTTATTCAACTGGTTTTCGGGCATGCTGGATTTTACATTTTGTTCTACCAGTAAATAGTTATGCCAAACGTTGTACATGGAGAGCTTATACAAGAGCACCTCTGTATTGTTTACACGCTGTGGCGCTTTCTTCACCAGGCATCATGGGCAGTTGTTTGAAAGCCGCCTTAAACCAGGCAGCTGGGAAAACCCCTCAGTACATGTAACAATTTTGTGTACTTCAAGAGTCGGTAGTCAAGTAATGAATCCCTACGTAGACCTCCGTTCTTGAAGCACCCCGTGTGATCTGAATTGATAGTGTAGCATCAGATAAGCCCCCCTACTCATTTTTGCTTCAGTATTGGGATTTCAGTAATGAAATCTGTTCAGGCCTTCCAATAGTTTACTAAAATAAACAGCAAAAAGAATCGCTTAGCAAATTCTAAGCATGCTGTGGGTTTCCACATTCAAAACATTTCCTGTTTTGAACTTTTTTTTTTTTTTTTGTGGTTTTCATGCTGGTTTTATGTACTATTTATGATTATGTTGATAAATTCATCTTTATAGCCTGTAAAAGGTGTATATGTGGCTGCTTCTTTAGCTTTAAATCAAATTGTGTGTCCTTTTTATAACATGTGGCGCTACAAAATGTATAGTTCTGTAAATGTTCTTCTAAATTCATGTGCTTAAACCTCTTCATATCTAGCATGAAAACATTCATTTTTGTATTATACTTAATACATGTAAATAAATTATAATAAAATAAGTGTTTTATTTCTTTACCTTTTTGTGTAGACAAGAGAGGAGAGGAAAATGGAGGCCATTCTTCAAGCATTTGCTAGATTGGAGAAGCGAGAGAAAAGAAGGGAACAGGCTTTAGAAAGAATTAGCATATCTAAAACTGATGTCAAACCTGAATCAAAAGATGTGCAAGTTCTCACTGACCCTGAACTCCCTCAGGTAAAGTGTGTGTGCTCTTGTGGTGGTGGTTACCATTTTATCAAGGCAATAATGTATGATTATGTGGGAAAGTTTAAATATATTAATTGCAATGATTTTTCAGTACTACCAGCAATTTATGCATGAATCATATAATAAAAAAATGCATATTCTAACTATGTAAAATACTTGTTTTAATTAATGCCAATCTGGAAGAAGGCTAATATTTTTTATAAAATAACTAATAATTCAAAATTATTATTCTTAAACCTGTGTTTTACATCACATCTACTAGGAACCAGTGAAAGAGGAACCTGTCAGCAAGCCTACCCCTGCCAAAATTAATCGCACTAAGCAAAGAAAAAGCTTTACTAGAAGCAGAACTCATATTGGTCAGCAGCGTCGTCGGCACAGAACTATCAGCACCTGTTCGGATGTTCAGCCTTCCTCTCCAGATGTAGAAGTCGCCCCACAGCCAGTGGAGTCTGAGGCTAGCACACTTGTAGAAGAGCCTGTTAATGAGAGCACTGCTACAGCCGTAGTGCCCGCTGCTGCGGAGATGGAGGAGGCTCCTGAACTGGAATTGCCCGTACAAAGCAAATGTTCATCAAAATACCCGAAAACAAAAAAGGTATGATCTCTTGGTAAGAAGTCAGTCAGAAGACTGCTGGTCACTTCCTCTTCCCTTTTTATCAGAACTAGTGTATTAGGCTGCTAGCAACAGAAAAAAAAACAATCTAAGAATAGTTCCCATTTTACATAAATATCCATATCTACAGTTTTGCTACCATGTTCAAGGTAGACTTATTGATCCAACATCACACACTGTATGCAAGTGAGTTTCTAAAGTTTATTTTTTTTTAATGCTTTTTGTTAAAATGCCAATTTTATTTACTTTAATGGCAGAAATCTGTGATTTGTATGTACATTGATCACTTGCAAACTAAGATATTTTTATAGAATTGTAACACATGGCATGCTTTTTCTTCTTGTTTCCCATTTAAGCATGTATCTTATGAATAATGCTTACATTGCCATTCTGTTTTCAGTCTTGCGTAAACACTTGTGTGGCACTTCAAAAATGGAAGGACACTCTTTTTACAGTATGTATCAAAGGCAGTCTTGTGAATTATTTTTCCACACAAGTATTTTATGCTGTGTCCTAAAATGTGTAATACACTGCTGTGTGCTAGACATACAAAATATAGATATATTCTCATTAATTGTTTTAGGCTGGCAATATTTGGCAGTGTGAATGGATCATTTTGTCTTACAAAACTTTCAGTAGTAGCTTTTAAACAGCCTGTGTACTCACATGACCTGAGTTTCTAGAGGTTACAGATTTTGCTGAAGGTTGAAGAGCTGCAGAAGTTGTACTTGAATATAATAATTCTATCCCTGTCTATTAAAGCATAGTCTCCATAACTCAGTGCTTTTCTGTACAGCGTGCATGTTTTAGTGAATGACGTGATAGTTTCTCTTGCCCCTTCTTTTAAGGGGTTGCTGCTGTCCAGTTCTAGACATTCGTTCAGTCTAAAACTGTGATCTATGAGAAATAGTGGTAGTTATCATGATGGGTGTCACTCAGCTCTGACTGTTGATATAATGAACTGCAATGATTTTCACAAATGAAATTTGTGATTTCTGAAGCGAATCTGTCATTATGAAAATTCAGTATAATCTGTAGGCGACATGTCATACAGTGGGGGGGAGCTGTGCAGTTTGATATATAGCTGTGCGGGGATAGGTTCAGTATAACTTTTTTCATTTATATAGCTGTCCTTTTTTATACTTAGAAACAGTAATTGAGTCCAGTGGGCAGACTGAACACTGACTGCTATCTTTGTATAAACATTGATAGAGAGGAGGCTGTCATTCACTGTTAGACCCTCCAACTGGACTCTTACCGTTTGTAAGCTTAGAAAGAACAGATATAACTTGACGTTTACCCATTTATATATCATTTTGTGGGAAGAGATTAAATATATCAATCTGCTCAGATCCTCCTACTCTTTTACATGATGCCTGCAGATTAGACTTCAATTTCGTGGCTACAGATTCCCTTCAAGCTCTTAACCCTGACAATTTAACAACTCTGACACTCCAACTGGAGCTGAAGTGGAGAAATAAAGTTTCTTGGTGCATTCACTGTACTGGATAAGTCTACTTGGTAATATACAGTAAAGTGGAAAAAATGTTGATTCTATTTTTGACTTATATTTGTAACCTTTGATCAAAAAACTCTGTGTATAAGTAGCAGAGATAGAGGAGTGCAGTCAGTCACATAACTGGGGCTCGGAGCAGCAACAGGACTTGTGCTGTGCTTTGTGAACCCAAGAATGATGGCAATGGGGGTCCCAATGTATATATTAGTAAGTAGACTTCGTCCAGGACAGTGAATGCAGTGATAAACTTGCGTCCACACATAACCCCTTACTATAGAAAACTCTCACTATATTAGAAATTTACTTTGTACTTTGAACAGTTTTGGAATTCAATTTACATGACCCATTGAATAGTCTTGTGTGACTTTTTGCTCTTTGTGAAAATCACATTGTAAAAAAAAATATATATTTTTTTTTTTGTGGTGGGGGGGGTGTTAACCCATTGTAAGGTAAATTACTTTTAAAATGGCTGAAATCTCATGCATAGAGGAGACTTTGGATACTGAACTAAAAACTGAAACTATTTTACTTTATTTTCAATTTAGCTTTTTTTCTATTTGTTTTTACCTGTCCATAACATTTGAGTTTTGTGGGGGGTTTATTTATTTATTTTATTTGCCATAAAGTAACAAAAAGATGAAATTTCTTAGTTTGGTATTTGGACAGGATTTATTTATACAATGCCTAGAGCACATTGTGTTTTATAATGTGAGGAGCGGGTGACTAAAACGGGGTAACCCCCATAGCTAGCCGTCATAGGGAAGTAAAGGCTTCGCTGTGCAATTTTTAGAGCAACCAATAGTGTGCTTAGGCTGGCAGGGAGATATAGTCATCTGTACATCCCCATTCTTAGAGTTTCACAGAGATGTGTTTTGGGTTTTGTTTTTTTAATAAAAATTTTTTGCTTAAGGCCATGACTATGCTGTAAAGCATGTTAATGTTAACAGAGCAGAGGAGACTCTCAGATAAGATTGCATCCCCCATAATCGTGTACTTATCTGGCTTTAATAAATAAATACAAACATTGCTGATACATTCCTCTTAATGGAGAATAGAGATTAAAATTTTAAATATGGGCCTGCCAAACATATGTCTGTTTCTACAGACAATAAACTAAGAACTAGAGAACTAGTTTTAGCTATGTTTCTGCAAGAGAGGTATAGCTGGTTGTGTGTATGTATACAAAGATGTGTCTGTAGAATAAAGCTGACCTTAATCTGACTTAATCTTTAATTTTATACCAAATATTAATGAATTGGGAAAATAAATGTATCTGCAAGTGATATGTATGTTGCATCACATTGAATACAAACTATACTGACAGACTCAAATTGAGAAAGACCATAAAATGAACTGTTTTTACTATTTCTAGCATTTGGTTAATGAATGGTTAAGTGAGAAGCATGAAAAATCTGCTAAACATGGAGAGTCTTTTTTGGAAAAACCTCTGCGAATAACCACAGATCCAGAAGTCCTTGCCACACAATTGAATTCTCTGCCGGGCTTAATTTACAGTCCACACATGTATACCACCCCAAAGCACTATATTCGATTTACCTCACCTTTCCTTTCTGAGAAGAAGAAGAAAAAAGAGGAAGAGAACCTTACAAGTTGTTGCAAAAAGGTACTTAATCAAATGTATTCGTTTTTGTTTTTTTTTCATTTGCATTTCTCTTCCTAGTTGACTTAACTTTCCATCTACTCCAATTTTTATGCATGTGCTTATTTTTAGCGTTGGCTCAAACAAGCTTTGGAAGAGGAACATTGTGCACCAATAAATCCATTTGATTCCCCAGCTGATGATGGATCTCTAAGTCCGATTACATTTGCTGAAAACAAGTGCCATGTAGTAATGAATGGCAGCTGTCCTTTAGCAGGTGAGATGATCTTTCCCTCCCCCCCCCCTCCCCCAAAAGGTGCTTAAGAATTGACAATAAGACAGTAGATAGAAAGAGGAGATCTTGGTTTGGTATCATAATGTAATTATAGCAAAACGAAGTCCTGACACTGCCCACCTGACAGGGTACTTTGGCTCTGTACTGGCAGCTCCTTGGGAATCAGGCTAGAGAAAAAAACCTCCCAGCTGCTTTAGATCAGAGGAGTGGCACCTATTAACAGGTGGAGGTGGGCTCCACGTGGTGTAAACGCTGTGATTTGCCCATGGCGGAAACACCGCTGAAAAAAAATTCTCAGTTTTACAGTAAGAGCAAAGTGAATGGGATCCTAGCAAATACCATGTCCTCTGCTGCGGATACGCTGCGATTTTAAAAATCGTCGCAGGATTTGGAAATCACAGCATATCAATTATACCTATAGAAACACCAGTGGTTTCCCTTTAGGTATAATTGAAATAAAGTCCATTCAGGAAACCTCAGTGACCTTTGTCTAAAGCGCTGCGGGAAGAACCGCGATGCGTTGCTGCTGTGGTTTATCCTGCAGCACTTCTTTGCTGTGGGGCCATGGTTTTAAGGGAATCTATAAGTATTAAATTGGTGAGAGAACGTATTACCGTACCTCCAAAGCTGAAAGAAAAACTTGAGACATATTTGGGAACTGTAGAAAACCACTACTACTGCTGTGGTCAGATTTCTACTCAATTTATTGTTGACAGATTCCCTTTAACCCTTTTAATGTTTTTGTATTGTATTCAATTGTTTTTTTTTTTTATTAAATCCTACTGATATATTCTCCTTCCTATCAGATCTAACAACTCCATTGAAAAAACGAAGATTGTATCAGTTGCTAGATTGCACTTACTCAGAAAATTCTACACCCACTGCATCTCCTTATGCAACACCAACTCACGCAGATGTACCTACCACAGACATTTCACTATTTACAACTCCTCCAAGGGTTAAAACAGAGGATGAAAATCGTAACTGCAAGCAATCTTTTTCACCAGTTACACCTGTGACTCCATGTATACGTGGAAATCACTTGCATTTTGAGGTAAGGTAGCAGTGCTTCACGCTGTTAAAAAGTACATATTGCTTGCATTGAGTCTTCTCCGCACAATGTATAAGTTCTCTGCCACTGAAGCTATGGAAAAAATTCTCCCTTTTGATACAAAAATTGGTAATGTCTCCTGCACACAATAGTGCAGTGTTTACAAAACATGAAAAAGGTAGAAGGTGTTTTGTTTTTTTTTGAATTTGTGTAGAGTCCACTCCTGGTTCACTATTTTTGGGATGTGGGTGGAGGTTGTGTAACTCTTGTTCTTTATCACCACCCTTTGCAAGAGTCTACCTGTGCTCTTTTTGGAACTGTCAAACTAAGATGAACCTGCAAAAATCTGAGGCTTTCAATGTTAGTCTCTCACAGACCGTAGTGACTGAGCTTTCAGTGATATTCCTGTTCAGCTGCCAGTGAAACTCTCTACTCTGTTTATCAGAGGAACTTCCCACTTATACAGATTTAGACTAGTGGTACCTGGGCACCTTGGTGTGGTTTAGATGGTATTTCATCTGCAAGATCAATGCTCTTCAACGTATTTTATACCACCTTCATGTCTTGCCAGTCTGGGTTCCTAAGGACTTCTTTACGAAGCTCTGTCCATTGTCTATTTTAGGTAGACAAGATTTTTTATTTATTTTTTTTTTTATTTTTAAATAGAACATTTTAAAGCTGTCTGTGGTAATAATCAGCTACACTGTCAAATGACAGATTCTAAATCCTATTCCTATGTATTGACTCTTTTTACGCTTACCTTTTTTTTTTTTTTCTCTCCCCTACATTTATTTCCAGAGCATTTCTTCACCAGAGAGTTCTCCAGAACTGAGTCGTAAATCCTGTGGCCAAGATGTAAGTATTTTATAGTAATATAGCGTTTGTAGTTATCATGTTACCAGTTTGTTATAACATACAAAAAAACTGCATTTTTTTTTTCCTTTTCCAAGTGCAAAACCCACATGTCGGGTTATGCTGTCCGCTTGAAAAGTCGGGGTGCCAGTAATCACCAGGAAAATGTGGGTTTTTTCTGTCCACTTGAAAAGTCAGACATCATTAGGAACGGACAGTTAAGGACAGGCACGGAGTGTAAAACAACGCACCCGATCTCCATTTAAATGAATGAAAAATGTCACAGACACAGCTAGTGTCCGCTGCTAATGTCCATGCAAGATTTTGAACGGACATTAGCAGCGGACACTACCTGTTGGACACTGGACCTTATGGGTGCTAACGTCCGCCGTACTAGTTCGGCGTATGCCGGGTGTGTAACTATGGCGACCACCATAGCCGCCGGGTGTCTACTGCTTTACGCATTAACTCTTCCGGCACCTCGGTCAAAGCTGACCGAGGTGCCATTTTCCCGGCGGCGCTTGGGCGCCACCATTTTCCTGGTGATCACTGGCACCCGGAGTAAGCTTCGGGGCCGACGTCACGTTGCTATGACAGCCGGGAGCTTTGTGAAGGCTCCCCGGCTTGTCATTACATTGCTTCTATTGCAGGCTATAGAAGGCCCTGGCCCAAAGGCGTTTTCCTGTCTTCTTCTCTGAGCTGTTTGCTTGCTGTCTCCTCTTCTCATTTCCTTCATTTTTAAAAACAAAGTGGTGGGCGTTAAGTGATCATGCTAACAATGGACTTTCAGTATTATCTTTGTTTTTACATAGAGAGATAAGACTCTGTCCAAGCCTTTAGCAGCAATCTGCAATTAACTGAGCTGATTACCTGGAAGAAGAGCAGTAAATAGCAGCTCCAGGGAGCAGTGAGTGCCTCACATCATCCAACCTAATATCAGATACAGGCCAGGAGTCTTGCCAATGATTTGTAAACAATGGGAGGAATAACTTAATATATTCACATTGCAGGCAAACAAAGCAGCCTTGCTAAAGTTATGTATTTAGGATAATTCTTGAATTTACATAAGCTAGTAGTATAGATCGGATCCTTTAGATGGGAATCCCCCTTTAAGATAGCAAATGCAGACCAAATAGTATATTTATGCTTATTAGCACTACATTAGATATAGGTTTTATCATAATTTAAAAGCAATGTAAATCCAAATCTGAATTCTACTGGTTCGTTCTTAGGAAGAGATGTATATGGAACTTACAATTTTCTTTTCTTTTAGCAGGGTAGTGATCGAGCAGCAACAACTTTGGCTTTGAATTCATTCAGAAATTCTAATCTGACTGAAATTGGTGTGCAGGAAATAAAGACTATTGGATATTCAAGCCCAAGGAGCAGGGCTGAGGTAAACAGACCATGCACATCAGAAAGCGAGTCCACTGTAGACCTTCATTTGGGGCTTGAAATAAATGAACATTCTGCATTACAAAAGAATATGGAACCCTTGTCCCGGGAAAGGACTGATTCAAACAGCCAGCAGGAAAATGCTCACTGTGGACGAGGCGCGGTATATTCATCTTGGATCAAAAGCCCAGAACGGACCGGAGTTAATTTCTCTGCAGTAAATTCTAACTTGAGAGACCTGACCCCTTCCCACCAGTTAGAAGTCGGTGGCGGTTTCCGAATGAGTGATTCAAAGTGCCTGATTCAA
Organism: Leptodactylus fuscus; assembly: GCF_031893055.1. Lineage (NCBI taxonomy): Eukaryota > Metazoa > Chordata > Amphibia > Anura > Leptodactylidae > Leptodactylus > Leptodactylus fuscus. The sequence goes on from NC_134269.1 coordinate 117,117,308, forward strand.
GAAGATGCCCGTAGTATGTACATGGATGGATCAATTTTTTGTTCTTCAGAAGAAGGACTTCTTACTGGATTTGGTCGAGCACTTAGCAGTGATGGTGTTCTGGATGGAAATGGAACACCATTAAATCCTCCACAAAAGAAAAAGGTTTGTGAATATTGTACTTAATATTGGTTGCTTGGCTGTAATAGAAAAATAGAATGTTGGAAACTCCTGTGATACCAAGTGACATTTTAACAGTACTCTGAAAAATGAGTTTTCCTAAGGTCTTGAGTAATTCCTTGTTTTGTAGTGCTTCTTTATTTTATCATTGTCCATAGTACAGTATGCATAAAGCTTTAAAGCATACCTCCAATTTTACTTAAACTTCCCTTAAATGAAGAGTGCATGTGAACGTAAGAAATGTTGTAATATATCTTCGTGAAGAGATAAGGATGAGTAGAGCAGATTAAAAAGTGGAGAAGGAAACAGGTCTTTATAATAAAACGACGTACAAGTGAATATAAGAAATTTAGTAACATGTCATTTATGTAATGTTTTATCATTGGAGGTATACTGTAAATGATATATCCCTGTGGATTCCAGTTTTTGATTTCTTCTGGCATATACAATCAGCAGTTGCATTTACTTACGACAGGTTCACACCTGCGCCTGGTTTTCTGTTCTTGGGGTTCGCTTGGGGACCCAAAGAACGGAAACTTAATCCGCTTAAAATGTGGTTACCTGTGGAGCGCATAGAATATAATGAGAACTGCCCAGTTTCCGTCCGAACACAGATTTGGGGATGGAAACCCCGAACGTAGAGTAAACGTAGGTGTGAACCTAGCCTTAGTTATTTTTCCAGCAGACTGCTGGCATGTGATCTATTGCATGAAAGTAAATGGTTGGGGACCAGTAGATGGTTCGCTAATGACTAGCAGTGTTTGAACTCTGTTTTGTTCACACAATTCTGTTTGCTAAAATGCATTACCTCCAAACAACAATGGAGTGTTTCATTTGATCGAAATTTACATAGTGGGAACATACTCTGGAGTGCAGTAGATATTTCTGCTTATAACAAAGGCAGCAGTGAATTGTTTTTATTGTATTATTGTTGAGACACTGCACTAAATGTTTTATGTTTAATCTAGGTATCCTTATTAGAGTACCGAAAAAGGCAGCGTGAAGCAAGGAAGAGTGGCTCAAAACCTGAAACCTTACCTCTGGTCACACTTTCCCCACATTCTGAAAGTGGAAATCTATCTGGGAACTGTTCTACTACCACTGCTTGTTCTACTGCTACTACTACTACAACCACATCTACTGAAAACTGTAGTAACAATTTGGAAAGTGTGGAACCTAGTGAAAGTGTTACTAATTTGACTGTACCACTGCCAGCTGAAGTCCAGAACACCCCCTCAGAAGAGACAGACCAAAGTTCTCAAGTTACAGATACAACTGCAAATGAGAAAAGTGATCCTGAGGTTCAATGGTATAAAAATTTATTTATTTATTTTAGTTTTCTTCCCCCTACCGCCCTTTTTTGTGCTCTTGCATTCAAGTAATATTTGCCAGCATAGAAATTGATTATATGGTTGTTCACACTTCATAAAAGGGCTATTGCACACAACATCCCCATCTGTGGAAAACGGTCTATGTTTGGGTTGTAGTACCTAGACAGAACTCTGCCATGTGCATAGAAGTCACTGCATCGTATAAAGTTATACATTCAGCCCTAGTTACAGTAGTGGTCGTCTTCTCAAAATTATGGACAATTAGACAGAACAATATTAGACAAAAGCCACAACAGTAGCATAAGCAGAACGTAGAGTCATTCATTACTGAAGTGTTAACACTATTAGAAGGTTGGATAAAGACACACTAAAAGATGCTGGGTTTGATTATATTGAGTTTGAGATATGTTTTGGGGATTCTCTTGTCAAGATTTCTCATGTCTGGGGTTTGTTACATACACTTAGTAGCCAAAAGTCATGGGTAGGTACCGGATGCGCAATTAATAGCTGGTCGCCCCTCCATGAGCCCTGATAACTGTAGGTGACGAGACATGGGCCCCGTAAGGTGTTGGAAGAGTTCTGGATGGATATTGATCCACAAAGTCTGCATTGCAGCCCACAATTGGTCCTGTGTAGTTGATGCTGGGTCCATGGAGTGCACACTGGTGTCCACAGCATCACATAAATGCTCTATGGGGTTGAGGTTGGGCAAGGGTCTTGAGGTCACTGGTGTGTTCATTAAGCCAGTTCCGTGCCACCAACGAGCGATGATATGTTGCATTGTCCTGTTGGTACACAGCATACCCATCAGGGAACTCCAAAGACCAACCGCAATAGTAATGTATAGAATCTCCCATAAAATAGTGAAAGAAAAAAAAAAAGCTTTAAAAAATAAATAAATAAATAAAAGTACTCATTAGGTATCCCTGTGTCTGATAGTTCCCGGTCTACTGAATATAGGGTATCTGCAGTGCTCCTGTTCCGTCGGGAAGGGGTTAATAGGAGCACTGCAGATACCCTATATTCAGCCAGGCTGAATTCAAAGTGGGGGGGGGGGGGGGGGGGGAATCCCAGTCCTCAAGCTCAGGGAAGGGGCAGACAGACAACCAAAACACCCACTCACCTTCCCCAGCAACTACTGCACCCCAAAACTCCGACCAATTTTCCACGGCTTATACTTGAGTCAATAAGTTTTCCCAGTTTTTTGTGGTAAAATTCTCTGCTTATACTCGAGTATATACGGTAGCTTTTTCTTTTAAAGGGAAGAGAACATTATGCATGTTAAAATACAACATGCTAGATCCTTCTTTCCCCCATATCTGCAATTGAAGATTTGAAGTAACCCCGTGCAAATTAGATGGTCATCTTGTGTCACCAAAAGCTGTGTGTTTGGCCACTGTTTATGGTATACTTTGTGCCCTAAAAAATAAGTCCATAGACAAAATTATGCATCAAAAGCATACCTTAAAAGATTTTGCTGTGAATTTCATTCTGTGCACTACATAATGTAAAATCCATATTTAATATCCACAGAAAAATTTGATGTTCTGTAGATTTAAAATCTGAACCTCCTGTCAGTTTCCATAAAGGTGGTTGTGTTTTGTTTTTTTTTTGTTTTTTTTTTTCAAGTGAATGGATAAGATTTGACATTTTGTAGCTACTGAAATACCCTGGATTTTTTTTTCATTTAAGTCTTTATTGAAGATTTTTACAAAACAATAAAACAGTCAAAAGGCACAATTGGGTTTGTGGGTGGATCAAGGATGAATGGAGATACAATCATTGGGGATGGTGGGGACGGAGAGGGAACAAGAAAACACTCTGACGCAGCACAGAAAACACATATCTAAGGGAACACTTAAACAGTCAAAGCAAAAGGGTAACAAAACCCAACTAGGAAAAGAGGTGAGAAGGAGAATAAGGCACAGTCACCCTCCCTGGAGTCGGAGGCAGCAGGATAACTGGAGTACAAAGGGAACCCAATGGGAATAGGAAACAGAGTGAAGAAAATATGAGTGAGGGAGAAAAGGGAATACTACTAAGGGAATCATGAAAAAGGGGGGGAGTAAAGGCGGAATGAAAATCAGCGGAGTAATAGAAAGTGTCCCAGAGAAGCCATGTTTGTCGGTGAGTTCTATCATCACTTCTCAGTTCAGCAAGCAGGCTTTCCATTCTATGGATGCAAAGAAGTTCCTGCAACCAGGATGCCAGTGAGGGTGGGGATGTCTATTTCCATAGTCTGGGAATGACCGAGCAACAACTAGCATAAAGCCAAGCAACTTACGGGTGTGCCTCTTGAATTTTCTGGGAAAAATGGAGTGCAGGAGGAGAGGGCAGGGCAATACCAATTGAATAATGCGTCTCACCTCCATCTAAAACAGGCGCAATAGGGAACATTCCCACCAGACATGCACCATCGTGCCCTGATCAGTATTGCATCTCCAACAACGATAAGAAGTGGAGGGGTAGATTCTTTGGAGGACAGAAGCCACACTATACCAGCTGGAGAGGATTTTAAAGCTAGTTTCTTGTGCCCTACAGGAGATAGAGAACCTGTGGCATGCCCGGAAGGCAGAAGACCACGCGTCTGGTGGGAACGAAACCACCAACTCCCGCTCCCAGCTTTCTGTGTAAGCCGGTAGTGGGTCGGCAGGCTCTACTAGTAACATGCCATAGACTACCCTGGAATTTTTAGCTTCAAATCCAAATTAAAAATCCACAGTGTATTTACTATATGTAATCCTACCATAAGAGTATTGTACAGATAAAGAACTTGCAATGTGCTGTTAAACAGAAATCCTAAATTTGTATATCATGCAGTATTTTTGTGTCTCTCAGGACTGCTTCAACATCCGTGGAACAAGTCAGAGAAAGGAGTTATCACAGAGCTTTATTATTGAGTGACCACAGGAAGGATAAAGATGGAGGTAGGTCTTGAATTAGATCTGATAAAAATTAGTGTAGAGACTTAAAGGCCTCTATCAGCAAAATCATGCTGATATGGCCCCACATATGCGTGAATAGCCTTTAAAAAGGCTATTCAGGCACTGGTAAAGTTATATTAAACTACCCCCCAGTTTTAAAATAAAACCCTAAAACAGAATATGATTATCTTACCCTTTGTGCACGGTGGGCGGACATTCAGGGTCCGCAGTCTTCTTCAGCCACGCCTCCTCTTCCAGCGATGTCCTTGGGTCGCGTCTAACTTGTGAACTGACATTGTTAAAAAATGGCGCGGGTGCATGCGCAGTAGTCATAGTAGAAGCAGCATGCTACTGCGCATGCACCCGCACCATTTTTTAACAATGTCAGTTAGCTAGTTAGACGGGACCTGAGGACATCGCTGGAAGAGGAGGCGTGGCTGAAGAAGACGGTGGACCCTGAATGCCCGACCACAGTGCACGATGGGTAAGTTGATCATATTCTTTTTTAGGGTTTTATTTTAAAACTGGGGGGTAGTTTAATATAACTTTAGCGGTGCCTGAATAGCCTTTGTAAAGGCTATTCACGCATATGTGGGGCTCTAGCAGCATAATTTTGCTGATAGAGCCCCTTTAAATATCCAAGACAATAAGATATCCAGATCACCAGAGCTTTATTCACATCTATACTGCTCAGTACTGATAAATCCTACTATAAAACCTGCTAGACATTTTACAGTTTCTTGTAGCAGCATGTCCTTGTGCCTGTTCACTCACTGAGCTGCTCTTAGCTGTCCTCCTCCCTAGACTTCTATGAAACATGATTTGTCTATGATTCACTGCAGCTTATCCTGTTCAAGTTAATGTGAGCTGAATAGCAGTAACTTGGTGTGGCCATTACACAGAGAACAGAGCAGTCTGCTTTATGCATTCTCTATGTATCAGCTGCTGAGAATGACTGTTTGGCGTCCAAATTTTATCAAAATAATAATAATTTGCTGCTTTTCACATTTACTGCTAATACAGAATGATATCACTAAGAGAGGAAAGCGTCACGGACACAAACTTTGTGCCTTTAAAACAAACCGTTTTTTTTTGTTTTTTTTTAAACAAATCCTCTTTTGTTTTTTTTTCAGTCATAACAACCCAAATATGTTAAGTATTATTCACAATATATTTTGTTCGTCCTTCAATTTATTTTGAACATTTAGAAGGCTTATAAGCAGTCCCCCCCCCCCTTAATTTCACTAACTAATTTGTTAGGGACCACTTAAAGGGGTATTACCAACTGGCTTGTTCAGCAACCTGCAGGCTGTGTGCTCTTTTCACTTCCTGGTTTTCTCTGTACATTGGTGGGTGGGGTTTCACTTGCTCTGCTATCTCTATTCATAGCAGTATGTTTGCAGTCAGTAATGAGGGATGGTTGTACATAAATTAGCACAGTATCACTGGAAGATGCAAAATATGAAGCTGATGTAGCAGAGCTGGATTTCAGTCAGTTTGCATTACATACAGAGGTAACTGACTCCCTATCTCAGCCCTTATCCAGCCAAATTCAATTAAACTGACCAACTGGAAGAGCCAAAGATAAACAGCTCAGAAATGCAAGCTGCTTCCCCACTCTCCTCCCCTATCTGAGAGCCGGAGCTGTGTCACTTGTGTGGTGCAGAGACAGAAACGGCTCAGAAATACAAGCTGCTGCTGTGCACTCAGCCCCTCCTCCCCCCTGAGAGCAGGCAGCTACATTACTTGTCACTGAGAAGATAAGCTCATCACCAGGCCCATGGTTATAGAAACACAGTGTAAACAATGAAGTGAATAAATTAAGATAGAGGCCTAACAAAGCAGTTTTGATAAAGCAATGTATTTAGAAAAAGTCTCAAATCCACATAAACTAGCAGTGTAGATGTTTTTGAAGACCTATAGTGGAATTCCCCAAGAAGTAATCCCATTTTGTAGGAACCATTTTAGGGTCTGCAAACTTGACATGGCATCCAAAAACCAAACAATCTAAATCTGCGCTCAAAAAGCCACCTAGCACTTCTTCAGATCTGTATCCTTCAGTGTGCCCAAACAACAATCTATGCCCACATGTATGACACTTGTACCCAGGATAGCGTATTTATTAGAGATGAGCGAGTACTGTTCGGATCAGCCGATCCGAACAGCACGCTCCATAGAAATGAATAGATGCACCTGGTACTTCCGCTTTGATGGCGGCCGGCCGCTTAACCCCCTGCGTGCCGGCTACGTCCATTCATTTCTATGCGAGCGTGCTGTTCGGATCGGCTGATTCCAACAGTACTCGCTCATCTCTAGTATTTATGAATGTTATATGTTAGTAGAAACTGTTGTTTGGGCACAGAAGAGAAGCAGCGCTATTTGATTTTTGGGGTACATTTTAGTTTTTAGATGATATGTCACTTTTGCAGAACCCTTGAATTGACTTAATGGTGCCTAAATTAACAGCACTGATATCTCCAGCACCAGAGCACATAGGGGGAAAGCCGACAGTGCACTGTCTGATTTCTAGCGGTATATAGCCATGTCAACCTTAATGCAACGAAACAATCTGTTTTGATTCACACTTGATGAAGCTGTGGCTTGAAATGCACCACAAGGTGCCTGTTTGTATTGGTAAGCCCATAAAAATAATGGTAACAATGCCCTAGAAGTCACGGTACATCACTATTTCCTAAACATCACAATATATGGGTGCATGCACACTGAGTAACGCCGGGCGTGTATGAGAGCCGTACACGCCGGCATTACAGCAGACTGCCGAACACTTCCCATTCACTTCAATGGGAGCGCTCGTAACAGCGGCGTTTACGAGCGCTCCCATTGAAGTGAATGGGAAGTGTTCGGCAGCCCTGCTGTAACGCCGGCGTGTACGGCTCTCATACACGCCCGGCGTTACGTAGTGTGCGTGCACCCTATGTTTGTTTGTTTTTTTGTTTTTGTTTTTTTTTGCTCCTTTTATAAAACTGTTTTTGTCTTTGTCAGATGGTGAAACAGAAAATGGAGAATGTATAAATGTTAAGGAAGCCCAATCTCCAGATACATGCCAGAAGAATTGCAGTCCTTCCAAGCAAAATTTGGTAAGACTCTTTTTTTTTTTCTATACTGTTTGAATGTTCAACCTACACCACCATACTGACCTTGAAAAACATTGGCTAACTTTTCCTTTATGTTCTGTATTGTTGTAGAAAAAATATTTCTCTTCAAAATATTGGCTTTGTTTTGTTTTTTTTGCTAGGTTTGATTCTCATGAGTACCAATTCCTTTATCATGGAGTTTGTCTGAAGTAGATTTCCCACAAACATAACCATATTTCTCACTTAGTTCATTCACCTGGCCACTAGGAAGCTGACTCAAGGAATAGCAAAAGATGTCCGTTCTGTCTCCAGGCTATACCACCTCCACAGACCCTGTGTTAGTCAGTCTTAACCTAGTGTCTTGGGTCTTTGTGTCTTACATTATTTTAATTTTCTTTCAGATTCAAGGGGATTTTCAGTGTGTAGGCCACACTAGTCAAATCCCCCTGTGGTTGCAACACTCTGCAAAAGAGCACCTCGCCGGTCACTCTACTCCATAGAGTTTTTTCCTCCCTTCCATACGGAACAGTTTTTCCTTCTCTTTGTATTCCTTCCCTGTTTCAGTGGCAGGGTACCATTGTTCCTGTCCCAGCTTCAGAGCATTTTCCAGGTATTTTATTCCAAACTGTCCACCATTCCCAAGAAGGTCTACTATCTCCTCGCCCCATCCTGGTCCTGAAGGGGCTCGACAGTTTTGTCCATGACCATACGGAGCCTCTGTGGTCAGTTATGGCATTTCTGGAATCTGGTGATTCCTCATTTTGAGGTGGGTTTACATCATTTTTAGTTTGTTGGTGTGGCCTTCCAAGTAATTTACCAAGGTAATTGACGTCTCTCATGGCTGTCCTCCATTCCAGAGGCGTTGCCGTGTTTCCTTACTTAGAGGGAGTCTTAACAAGACTGACAATCTGATCAGCTTGCAGATCACTTTGACCTTCTTCGCCGGTTTGGCTGACTGTTCCAGAAAGAAAGGTCCTGTCTCCTGCCCTCTGTGTATGGAATTCCTGGGCACGATCCTAGTCATGCACTAGGGCAGGATCCTTCTTCTGAGTCCAAGATCCTGCCCCTCTGATCTGGTGTGTCACTTCCTCAGAGCATCTCTCCGTTCTCTCTTGGCACCGTGGTCTCTACCTTCTGGGTTGTCTTTTTTTCCTTTTTTCCATTTGCGTCCTCTGCAATGACTATTTGGGCCTGCTGGGACTAGTTTCTGTCCAGCCTTGACCTCCTGATTCTCTTGCATCCCCAGGTCAGTTGTGAGCTTCTTTGTTGGCTCTCTTCTCCAGGAGTCTCACGGGGGAAGTCTTCCCTTCTGTTTGCAGGTGATCCCACCAATGCCAGTCTTTCCAACTGGGCATCGGTCCTCTGTGCCTTGACGTTTCAGGGCCTTTTTTCCAAGCCAAGACTTCCCACCACATCATTCGACTGGAACTGAGGGTCATCTTCTTAGTCTTCTCTCATTGGACCCCTCTCCTCCAAGGATGTCCGGTCAGAGTCCGTATCGACTCCTCCACCCCAGCCACTTATTTGAGCCAACAGGGGGCACCATGAAAGAAGCCTTCCAGTGGGGCATCTTCTTCGACCTCTGTCGCCAGTCCTTATTCCAGCTGTGGACAATTGGACAGCAGACTACCTAAGCAAAGGAAAGCTCGACCCTGGCATTTGGTCCCCTCACCAGAAGATCTTTCTCCATTTGTGCACCTAGTTGGGCACACCCGATGTAAACCTCTTCCCGCCTGAACAACATGTTCCCTGCTACATGGCCAGGTCCCTAGACCCTCGAGCCATTGCCACCAAAGTGTATGATTTCCCAGTCGGAATTGAAGCTTCTGTATCTCCTTCCTCTAGCAAGGTTACAGCCATCCTAGTGGCCCAGGATCGGCCCCTTCGAACTTGGTATGCCATCTGAGGTTTCTGCTGAGTTATGCTCCTTGGCCTCTTCCTATGCAAGTTGACCTTCTGTCTATGGGCCGCTGTACCAACCCTCCTTACCTGGTGAAGAGAGTAAAGTTTTCCATCAGCTCTCCTTTTCTCTTCCTAGGATCCTGGCTTTTCTTCAGTCAAGCTGGAAGGTTTTGCGTGCCTTGTTTTAAGGGGCAGGGATTCTGCCTCTTTCAGAAGTCCCTGGCCTTCTGGTATAGATTGTCTTGCAGAGAGTGACACACTGTGTCGTTCCCCCGTTTCCCCCATGTTGGATAGGTTCGTTTTGTGTTTTGTTTTTTTTTGTTTCATGTGTCTCTCTCCTACTGCTACAGTACAAACAGACTAGCACAGTGTCTGTGGAAGGAGTATAGCCCGGAGGCGTAGCTGTCACCTTTTGCTATTCCTAGTGTGTTCTCCTATGGGCCAGGTTTATACTTAGTGCTGTGTTAGCCAATGAATACAAGAAAAGGATTTTATAGAGGGTGCAAAAATCCAATTTTGGGTATGTGAACAATTGCAAATATAAATAATAAAAAAAATTTGCAGAGTTTAAGAAAATAGTGAAAGTCTGTCTTGATCAGTTGCCTGTGAATATTACCATGAATGCAGGGACACTGCATGTATGAGAAAATAGCCCAGCCACAATAAGGAGAAAATGGCTGGATTTCTGACAAGTGCCATACCAGAGAAAGTGCCTGCATTTATGGATGGCAACCAGTCAAGACCAAAATCATGATTAAGACAGTCTTTAAAACACTGCAATGTTTTAAATGTTTTATTTTTGCGAAAATGGTTACATATTCAATTATAGCTATGTGTGGGGAGAACCCCATTAAAAGAATTCTATCATCGGGAAAACTCATTTTTAACTAAGCATATATTTGCATAGCCTTTAGAAATGCTAATCCAGACATACCTTTTGTTTGGTAATCCTCTCTGCTGTTTTTGAATTAGCCCGCTTTTATTGATGTGCTAATTATCCAGCACAAAGCATCGGAAGTTCAGTGAGCACTGTGTGATGTGTACAGCACAGGCTGCTGCTGCTGCTGCTGACTACAACTCCTCAGCCTCTCTGCTCTCACCTCCCCCTTTGTACACACAGCATACAGTACTCACTGAGTTTCTGGTGCTCGTTGCTGGCTAATTAGCATATCAATAAAAGCGGGCTAATTCAAAAAAGGCTTGGGAGGATTAATGAATAAGAGGTATGTCTGGAATAGCCTTTCTAAAGGCTATGCAAATATATGCTTAGGTAAAAATGAGTTTTCCCAATGATAGAATCCCTTTAAGCTGTCTATTTCTCTTCTTAGCCACAGATATTCAGACTCTTCGTTATGTTTTCTTGTTTGCACAGAAGTATAGAAAACTTTTTGTACTGTCTTATTTTCAGAGAAACAGTACATTCAGATTGCTATATTAATCTCTTGCTCTGCTTATTTTATTTCCTATAGCCTTGTTCAACAGGAGCTAAACCACCTTTGCTAGCCGATGCTCCCCAAGAAACTGCCATAAATACACCAGTGACAGAAAATACAAGCCCTTTTAAGACGGAGCAACATCAGAAACAGTTATCACTTTCAAAGTCCCATATTGCACAACCTCATTCACAAAAGCTGCCTTCTACACCTTTAAAACTGCATTGTCCTTCTTCCCCTCACCTGGAACAACCTCCAAAGTCATCCACACCACATCCACCTGTGCAGCATGGTTACCTTTCACCAAAGCCTCATTCGCAACAGTTAGGATCTCCATACAGACCTCTCCATCCGCCTTCGCATCAGGTGGCAACAACACAAAGAGAAAACCATGTGAACTTTTATCCTGTGTCTCAAAACTTGCAGCCTTCTAATCCACAGCCAGCAAGTGGGCAGTTGTTTTCCCAGGCACAGACAGGACAGTGTTCAACTGTTTATAGTCCCTTTAGTCAACAGACTGTGAACAGCTCTGCCCCTCCGCCCCCACCACCTCCACCAACAGCAAACTTTTATCCAAACCAGCAACCAACTGCATCTTTTCAGAACTATAGTCAAATTAAAGGAAATATTCCCCAGCAGCCTGTGTTTACATCCTGTCCGAATCAGGGCCATGCAACAACCACTGGGCAACCAGCAGTTCAAGGACATCATGTAAATTCTGGACATTATTTGCCTTCACAGAACTCTACTGTACACATGCAGAGTGCACCATCAAGTGTTCCTCCACCACCACCTCCGCCTCCACCCGGATGTCATCAGTCTCATGTTTCAGGTCCAGTTCATGCAGTCCCAGTTGCTGGTGCTACTCTTATTCATTCACAGGCGACAGGACACCATTTACCACCTCCTCCCCCACCTCCACCTGGCCCAAGTTCCCACCATTCCCACATGCAACATGTTCCAGCTGGTCATCAAGGCCTACAGGTGCAACACCAGCATGTTTTAAATAATGCTCCCCCTCCTCCTCCTCCCCCCCCTCCACCGCCACCTCAATCGGCTAATGTTCTAAGTGGTTCGGGACATCACTCCGCATCAGCACAAGGATTACATTTACAGACTCACCAAGGACCTGCAATGTTTCCTTCAGGGTCTCATCCACCTGTAGCATCATACTCAACCCAAACTCCTGTTCACAATACTGTGGGGTCTGTGTCACAACACCAGTCTTCTGCACCAGGACAACACCATCCACTTCCCAGTCAGGGGCCTCATATTCAACCTCAAGGACCAAACAGTGTTGCATCACCTGCAGGGTTTTGTCCCCATCCTGGGTCTGTAAGTCTACCCCATGGTGTACAAGGGCCGCAGCAGGCCTCCACAGTGCCTGGCCAGTTACCTATTCACAGACCGCAGGTGCCACCTTTCCAAAACAACTATCATGGCTCAGGCTGGCATTAGATTTGGTTTTGTTGTGCTTAACATTTTTAAAATGTTGTGTAAAATAAACTGTACATTTTCTATGTACCTTATAAAGGTACTTTTTAAAGCCTGTATATGAAAATTTGTAAATTTCCAAGTACCAGTGCGCTTTCACCCCCCCCCCCCCCCCTTTTTTTTTTTTTTGTCTGATCGTTGTGCTTTGGAGCCAATTTTGAGTCTTTAGATTGAGTAAACATTCCAGTTCTGTTCAGATGCAGTAGTGTTGATACTGCACAACATGTATGTCACTTGTCAGTTCATTTAGTGAATGTTTTCTATTGTAAGTTTTATATGTGATCTAAATACACAGGTAAGAGCACTAATACGTTTTTCTTTTCCCCTCCTGTGCTATTTGTGTGTATAGATAACACAGAGCCAGTTTCAATGTTACATTGCTCCTTGCTTCTTTACACAATTGTAATTTAATGTATAGTTCTGTTTTAACATCTTGACTTCTAAAGAAGTTTTGTAAATACTGTATTTGCTTGTATATTGCTTAAAGCTTCCACCTCATTTGATAAAACATTGTACATATTTTTTTTATTGTATGATCCTTGTGGAAGTAGTACAGTATATGACATTTAATTTTTGTAATATACTGTCACATTGCGGCACTGGTTGGGCATTTTAATTCATGTTAATAAACCACAATTATGTCCGTTTTATCAGGTTAGTCCTTTCATACATTTTACAAAAATTAATGTTGATGCGTAACTGCAGCACTTAAACTGTATATTAAAATGCATTGTCAGCACTTTTTCCTGACTATTCCAAAACTTGTAGTGGTTTATTTTCTTTTTCCGTTCACTTTACACTTAAAGAAGCAAAACTATAACTTTACTTTTATATTTACTAAATATTGTGAAAAAAGGAAAGTTTAAAGCAGTAGCTCACCTATGACACAATCTTCAGGGTGCACGGCTGTGTAGTCCCGGACTCCAAGGATAGACAATAGGTCAAATAGCAGAAAATATGTTCCAGTCCGCACTCCTGAGATTTTCTTAAAATTTAACTTTTAATTTTTCATGTAAAAATGGGTAAATCCAATACAAAAATAAACGTGACAGTGAAGAACACAAAAGTGCGCTTTAAAAACCCATAATAAAGAACCAGCTGACGCGTTTCTGGGCATGAGGCAATAGTTGCCACTCTAACCACACTCTTAACAGCATTCCAGTAGGTGAATTAATTAGATGTAAACGAGCATGCAGCAGGGAAGCATCCTATAAGGAACTTAGTTTAGAAACAATCAGTAGACTCAAAGATAGAAGTTATTCAGACAAGATGTTGAATGAAGCAGTAAAGAAAGTAGATCTTAGAGAAAGAATTAAATTGTTAGATGGCAACAAAGAGTACACAGGACAAATTGAAAGATAATAAAATCTTATTCTCGACTCCATACAGTTTAGAATACAACAAAATTACCAATATAATAAAAAAGAACTTGCCTATATTACAAACCGATCCTATCACTAACAAAATACTGGATAGAGGAATGCGCTGTGTAGCAAAAAAATGTAGAACCTTGGGGGATGATTTGTCCCCTAGTTACTTACCTACCAATGCTGAGGTCTGTTCACATTATACAGGCTTCTGGGGTTGCGGTATTCCAAAATGTATAGTCTGTAAGTATGCTATATTCTCTAATGAATTTAATAGCATTGCATCTAATTTTACAGTTAAGGTAAAGACACATCTCAATTGTCACAGTACAAATGTAATTTACTGTATTAGATGTATCACATGCAACAAAGACTACATCGGTTGCACTACACGCAAATTAAAAACCCGTTTATCGGAACATCTAAGGGATAGTATGAAATTTGGTATGGAAAACATATCGGGAGCGGTGCAACACTTTGCCTCTGTTCACAAAGGCCAGCTTGAGTCATTGCGTTTTTTTGCATTAGATAGGGAATCAGCCAGGGGTCGTAACAGTAGAAAACTCCTCCTAGAAAGAGAAGCGTTTTACATTTTCAAATTTAATAGCCGGAGACCATATGGACTCAATCTGAGATCGGATCTCATGTTTATTTATTAAAACTCTTTCATTCTCCTTATCAACAATTAACATGCTGAAGTTTTCTTAGCAAAGATTAACAAGTGAGGTTGACTAGGTATGGTTAGATCGGTCATTGAACTTTGATACAGGGGGGAGGATCTCATTGGTCAATTTTAGTCACGTGATTGGAACAGCCTATGAGCGGTGGGTGCTGCTCATTGGATGGTTTAGATCACGTGACCATTTCATTCAGAAAAAGGAGGAATAGTCACAGTATAGAAGGTGGTTACGGGAAGACTGTATGAATGTAAGGTAAGGATGTTTCGGTTTTGTAAAACATTACAAAGGTAATTGTTACAACATTGTACTGTTTATAGACGATTTGTCAGGATGTTTACTATAATACGGTGGTATAGACTACAAGTTCGTAGCGTGTTACGTTTCATGGGATATAGAGCAATAGGTAAACAACGGAGTAATTCAGTTCAGGTGTAAATTGAAATTTTGAAAGGTATTTAAAGCCAGGGATACCAGTGTAGTATGAGGCTATGACTAAGGGGTAAAGCATACCCAGAAACGCGTCAGCCGGTTCTTTATTATGGGTTTTTAAAGTGCACTTTTGTGTTCTTCACTGTCACGTTTATTTTTGTATTGGATTTACCCATTTTTACATGAAAAATTAAAAGTTAAATTTTAAGAAAATCTCAGGAGTGCAGACTGGAACATATTTTCTGATATTTACTAAATGTTTCTGACTACCTGCTTTGGACCTTCAGCTATGCACTCTGATGGGAGGGAGGAGAGGGTGCTCCTCAATGCCCAGCGATGATTCTAGGCTGGCTTTTCTGACAGTAAAGAGATGTGTGCCTAAACTAATGGCACAGATATCTCCAGGACCCATATCCAAAAGCTGAGCGCTTTCTAGTGGTATGTAATATACCGCACGTCTCTGAGGACATGAAAGGTCCTTTTTGGCAGCACTTTGCCCAATTAAAGTGCTTTACTTGGTCATTGAGAGAGCTGTGCAGGCAGTGCACTTTTCTCTGCCCTACAAAGATCTGTGTGATTAATACAGGTAGGAGAGGAATCTGAACAATCCTGCTCAGCGTGGAGAGGATGGTGTATGTGTGTGTAATACACATATAATTGATAATACATTTTATTTATATAGCGCCAACATATTCTGCAGAACTGTACGATTTGTATGGTTGAAGTACAGATAAAGATACATTACAAAGATATAGTAACTTCACACAATGGGACTGAGGGCCTTGCTCACAGGAGCTTACAATCTATGAGGTAGAAGCGGTGACACAAGAGGTAGCAGGGGTGACATCGGAGGCAGCATTGCTTATACAGTGATCAGATAATATTTTTTTTTTTTTTTTTTAAAAAAAGAAAACTCAGCTGTCCCAATGGTGCAGGTGCAATATTACAATACCAATAAATATATATTTATATAATCTATATACATATATACCTGTGTGTATATTTATATTAGTGAAAACTGCAATGCACCATTCAATGAGATTTGCAAAGTAAAATGTGCCAAAATTCTACTTTAATTTGCATTTAAAAAAACTGTCCAACATGCCTTTTCTCATCTTGATGGCAACAACCCTGTCTGGTCTTATTAAGCACCTGGAGTTTAAGAGGAGGCTGTTGGCACACACTCTAGCGGTGGTATCTCCATTAAGGGAAAGTATTTTACCCAAGGAGCCAGGACCAATCCCAGTCTGTTCCAGTGTGGATCACAGAAAGCACCAATGCACATGGTCAAAGGCCTTATCTGCATTGACTGATAGGAGACATAGAGGGGTGCTGTGGATATGTGCCACCTCAGTAACTAATAGTCTTACAAATATCCTACATCTCATGTACTGTAATCAAGCCTACTTGATCAGTTTGGACCAGGCCAGACCTCAAGAGGGAGAGCCAATTAGGTGTACATTTTAATGTAAACTTTGATGAGCAATATTGGATGATAACTTGAACAGATGTTGAAGTCTTGACCAGGTTTTGGAACAACCGTGGTCAGAGCCCAGAGGGATTGGTGAGTGAAGGGTGTGTCACCATCAAGAACATTAAAGACCTGGGTAAGGCAGCCTTCACACAGTCAGTGTTTGGTCAGTAATGGAATAAAAGCCGGCCTCGCTCCAGGTTGCAATAAAATTTAACTTTTAATCCATGTTTGGTTAATAAAAGAAAACAGAAAAAGGGGGGGGGGGAGGAACACTAAGCTGGTGCGTTTCAAGGCTCACTGCCTCTTTCTCAAGCTCTGAGAGGCAGTTAGCCTTGAAATGTGTCAGCTTCGTGGGTTTTTTTTTTTTTTGTTGTATTTAAACAAAACCTGGATTAAAAGTTACATTTTATTGCAACCTGGAGCGATGTCGGCTTTTATTCCCCTACTGTTGAAAACAATAGGGAAAAAAGCAGCCCATTCATTTCTATGAGGAGCGCACATACGCCGGCTCCCATAGAAAACAATGGGATCTGTTTTAACGCTGCTGATTCTGAACGTGTTACACGTTCCAAATCGGCGAGCGTATACTCCATGTGAAGGGGCCCTAAGAGAGCAAAAAGATACCGAAATCAGGTGCGGGAGAGGAGAAACAAGTGGGAATCAAAGAAAAAGGGGAGAAACAAACCAAAACAACAAAAATGGAGACAAAGAGAGGGATAGATATAGAAAGAGAGGGGAAGGAAGAAAATCCTCTCCAAGAAAAGGTGGGGAGGTTCCCTGAAATTCTGAAAGTTTACACTACAAAGTAGCCCAAAGGCCCTGATGGAACTCATTAATAACAGAGCTGCCAGCCCTCTCCCCTCTGGATTCCAGAGTTCAGGGCGGTGGAGCTTAACCGTAAGTACTATCATAGTGTCTATCATAATGATGATATGTGTCTGATAGTGGTATATGATAGACACTATGATAGTACCTAAGGGTTAATGCTCTGAAGGCTTAGCACCTCCAGCAGTGCTGTGGTCCTTTTTGCAACACCTGCATTGGGTCTTGGGGAGCTAAACACTCGCAGGTTTTTCCAGTAAGATAGACCGGTTCAGGATATTCATTGAGGGGATGCCCAGGGCAGCAGAGAAGCCAGAGATGTCACCAGGATGAGTGAGGAAAAGGACCTGCCCCTCTTTATGCACCTGTAGCCTAGAAAGGGACACCACAGGTGTAAGGGATGTGGTTACAGATCAGAATATCCAGGAGAGAATAGAGGAGGCCTCAAGTGTTTCCAATTGGTGCTCCAGGTGTTACAGTAGTGCAATTGTAGACAATTCAATTTTGTAAGACTGTTCTAAATGGGCAACATATCCTCCACGTCTGCTTTTTTGGGGATGGTGCTGAGCTTGTAGTTTTTTCTTAATATATCAGCCAGAGTGACACCAGGAGAAACAGTTGGACAAGGAGCAGCCGAAAGACCAGATCCAGCCAGCTAAGAGGGAGAATCTGCCAGAGGGAGCGCGCTGCCAGGAGTTTTTACCCCAGTCCTGTGGGGAGAAGCAGTGCCAGTACCAGAGCCAGCACTCCTGGGTTACCATACTAGTGCTTGGCTATTATGGAGACTCTGGAAGTGGTGTGCAAGAGCAGAGGATTATGGCATCTGTGTCTGCAGGAGAGTGAGGTAATGCCAGACAGTCTTTATAAGATATAGCCTAAGGTCAGAGAGGACTGGGCTGCATTGGAGGACCAGTAAGAGGATGCCCCCAGTGTCACCTGAATCTCTGGGTCCAGGATGGTTGGGACCAGGTCCATTGGGGCAAGGGATCTGGGCATGGAATGCGGTGACGTGGCGGGTAGCAGGAGAGAGAGCTGTGCGTAATGCTTCAGATACCATCTTGGACAGATCCTCATAGTGTCCTAGAGCACCAGGGACACCAAAAAAATGATGTAATACTTTTCCCTGAGAAAGGAAGGGGGGAGTAGAGGATGACCGGGCAGGTACCCGCTGTGTCCTCTCCATCTACAGATTCCTAAGCGCTGCTTACCTGCGATATAGAGCGGCACCAGGGAAGTCCAGGGCAGGAGCTCACAGACTTGAGACTTGCTCTGCATCACCAAGCCACACCCCAAGTTTCTATGCCCAAAACATAAGGGTCTGAATTGACTCTACCCTCATTTTCTCTTCATTTCACACAAGTTGAGACACCATATACAATGAAAAGTAGTAGGGACAGCTCTCAATATAGAAGCCTTGGAAAAAGTAAAGAAATGTAAGATTTTATAGAAAGGAGCCAAAGTTTTGTTATGCTTTGAATGTCTAAATTTCACCCCCATTTTACTTTAATTAAATTTTCATAAACATACAGCAAACGTCACACACAATATCTCATATGTACATTTACCACAAGTCCATTTCCAGGACTTCTACATGGTAACTACAGTTAATGATAGCGGACGAATGGCTCTACCTGCAAGATGATCTTGTGCACATTTCATAAAACAAGTGTCAAATCCGTACTTTTCTGGATACAATACGAAAATATACACTTTGAGCATCATCTTCTTACATCTAGGCTCCCCCAGGGAGTAGATCTCTCTGTATCGCTGAAGATCCTATCTATGGTCCTCCGAAATGTCAATAACCACTTTACCAAGCAGTTGTTTCAAATTCCAGTCTGTGAATATGGAAATGTTGGGCAAGGTTATTCTTGTTGCAAATAGCGGATTTTGAATAAATTTCCCCCCCCCAAGTTAATATAGGCTCTGCCAGCCTCATCTACTGAAACACATCCCTCCAGCTCAGAGAGGGCACTATAAAGTGACATCACTCTGGTGGATGGGGGAAGTCTCTATAGAAATGAGATGCTTACAACCCTGACAGAAGCCAGAAGAAGCCAAGGTATCTGTAAACTAATGGACAATGAAGCAATGACGCGCTGTATGCAACGCACAGTTCACATACATCTCGGCACAAAGGGATCTGCAAACAGAGGCATAAATTAAAGTGTTTAGAGTTTAGATCTCTAAAATACAGATCCAATGTAGTAGGTAGGAGGATAAGGCTGGACCAAGTCAGCTGATACATCCTATATAGCATTTATTACCCTCTCACGTGTCAGTGTTTTTGCCATCGGATACCAGAGACAGCAGAACCATTGAGGTGTTCATGGGAGGTCACAGGAGACCCACATAACATAATACCAAAAATCATTTATTTTCGGATGGTAGATACAGATTCAACATGTATTAAAGAGACCATTCAGAATAATCAATGAAATGGTGACATTAAATCAGATGGTATCAACATAAACACCAATACCAGATTACCGGGTATAACAAATTAGATAATGAGATAAGTTATATAGCGTCACATAGACCTTTCAGTTTGACATTATCCAGTTTGAAGATCCACTGGGCCTGTTTTTGTAATATCACGGTACCAGTCACCTCTATGTGGGGGAATAACAAATTATTTTGATTCTCTGGAACTGGAAGCATTTTGCATCCCAGCTGGGAGAGTCCTACATGTTTCCAACAGAGCCCGCTACATTAGTGGGCCACTGCTGCATATACAGTCCTATGAAAAAGTTTGGGCACCCCTATTAATCTTAATCATTTTTAGTTCTAAATATTTTGGTGTTTGCAGCAGCCATTTCAGTTTGATATATCTAATAACTGATGGACATAGTAATATTTCAGGATTGAAATGAGGTTTATTGTACTAACAGAAAATGCGCAATATGCATTAAACCAAAATTTGACTGGTGCAAAAGTATGGGCACCTCAACAGAAGTGACATTAATATTTAGTACATCCTCCTTTTGCAAAGATAACATCCTCTAGTCACTTCCTGTAGCTTTTAATCAGTTCCTGGATCCTGGATGAAGGGATTTTGGACCATTTCTTTCTACAAAACAATTCAAGTTCAGTTAAGTTTGATGGTCGCCGAACATGGACAGCCCGCTCTCAAATGATCTGAAAACAAAGATTGTTCAACATAGTTGTTCAGGGGAAGGATACAAAACGTTGTCTCAGAGATTTAACCTGTCAGTTTCCACTGTGAGGAACATAGTAAGGAAATGGAAGACCACAGGGACAGTTCTTGTTAAGCCCAGAAGTGGCAGGCCAAGAAAAATATCAGAAAGGCAGAGAAGAAGAATGGTGAGAACAGTCAAGGACAATCCACAGACCACCTCCAAAGAGCTGCAGCATCATCTTGCTGCAGATGGTGTCACTGTGCATCAGTCAGCAATACAGCGCACTTTGCACAAATAGAAGCTGTATGGGAGAGTGATGAGAAAGAAGCCGTTTCTGCACGTACGCCACAAATAGAGTTGCCTGAGGTATGCAAAAGCACATTTGGACAAGCCAGCTTCATTTTGGAAACAAAGATTGAGTTGTTTGGTTATAAAAAAAGGCGTTATGCATGGCGTCCAAAAAGAAACAGCATTCCAAGAAAAACACTTGCTACCCACTGTAAAATTTGGTGGAGGTTCCATCATGCTTTGGGGCTGTGTGGCCAATGCCGGCACCGGGAATCTTGTTAAAGTTGAGGGTCGCATGGATTCCACTCAGTATCAGCAGATTCTTGAGAATAATGTTCAAGAATCAGTGACGAAGTTGAAGTTACGCCGGGGATGGATATTTCAGCAATACAATGATCCAAAACACTGCTCCAAATCAACTCAGGCATTCATGCAGAGGAACAATTACAATGTTCTGGAATGGCCATCCCAGTCCCCAGACCTGAATATCATTGAACATCTGTGGGATGATTTGAAGCGGGCTGTCCATGCCCGGCGACCATCTAACTTAACTGAACTTGAATTGTTTGTCCAAAATACCTTCATCCAGGATCCAGGAACTGATTAAAAGCTACAGGAAGCGACTAGAGGCTGTTATCTTTGCAAAAGGAGGATCTACTAAATATTAATGTCACTTTTCTGTTGAGGTGCCCATACTTTTGCACCGGTCAAATTTTGGTTTAATGCATATTGCACATTTTCTGTTAGTACAATAAACCTCATTTCAATCCTGAAATATTACTGTGTCCATCAGTTATTAGATAGATCAAACTGAAATGGCTGTTGCAAATACCAAAATATTTGGAACTAAAAATGATTAAGATTAATAGGGGTGCCCAAACTTTTTCATAGGACTGTATATATATTATTATACACACACACCTTATATATTTTTATTTACTTAAATAGGCCATTACTGCTTCCCCTTCAAACTTATAGGGAGCCATCCTAAGTCCCAGTTTTTATTTTATTTTAGTGAATAAAATGTATGTAATGCAATGCCTGTGAATGGGTTGTAGAAAAATCTACTAAAATGTAGCAGAAAAAAATCCTTACAAATTTCAGAGCATGATGAGGATAGTAAAAGCATGCTTTATTTAGCATATTTCTCCTACGCTATTGTGACATGTGTAATACATTGTAAAAGTATTTCACCACCCCATATAGCTGTTACAACACCTCCTCGTGGTACAGCATTAATACTACATATCATATAATATATGAGTTCTCAGGTGGCATAAAAATGACACCGTAGGCCAAGTCTGTAAACCAGCATCAAATATCCTCAAATTACAGGTTGAGAATTTCCCATGTCAGTTTACACACTGTAATTCTGAAACAAACTCATGATATGTGAACCCAACCTAAAAGATCAAGATTCCTAAAAATGCACATGCAGTAAGTTATAGCATTTTAGTATTGTCCATAAATGTTAGTCTTGATAAGTAAAATGTCTTATTGCTTTCAAGGAGCAGATGCTATTAGTCAGAATAGACAGTGTTCTCAGCAATGCTTCTGCTGAGAGATCGCGGTTCTTAATACTTCTCACTAAGTGTTCCTTTAAGTTGGATGCTACAGTTGAAGTAAGAGGTTTCCACATACCTTAGCCACATATTTTACAATTCAAGACTTTTACAACTCTAGAGCTTGAATCCTAGCATATATTCCCTCTCGAGTCAGTTCAGATCAGTAATATTTTTCAAGAATAGTAAACATCATAATAAGGACATGTTCACATCTGAATTGAAGACTCTTTTAGGAGCCTCGATAACAGAGCCCCTTTAAAAAAAAAATATATATTCTGCTTTTGTCCATCAAAATTACCTGTTCCATAATGGATACCTGATGGGCCCAGTTATAATCTATGGGGTCTCGTGGCTTCTGTTCGTGTTCATTATTTGATAGACCCATCTTTACTGCTCTTATGTTTCCTATGATAGAACAGAAGAACTAGAAGAACAATGGAAATGGGAATAGACTAACACCAAAGATAATGGTTTATTTCAGCTTTATTTTTTTTATCACATTCCCAGTACCTCAGAGGTTTACAGACATGTGGTTATTTTCTCTAAAGGTGTGTTTCTGTGTGCTGTATGCAGGCATTAACTCTTCAGATGCCTTGGTCAAATGCAACCAAGACAACAAGAGTAGCATCACATGGGCACCAGCATCTTGGTGATTCCAGGGAATCACTATCTCCTGGATCAAGATCTAGAGTCAGCAGTCTGTTACCATGACAGATGAGAACTGATAAAAGTCTCCCAGTTCTATCATTACCAAGTTTATATTGGTATCCTAAGTCCATTGATTTTACAATATACAGCAAGCAAAACATCAGAAAATACCCAAGATGGCGGCACAGTGGTTAGCTCTGATGCCTTGCAGCAACAGTGGAGTCCTAGGCTAGAATCCAGGACAACTTCTACATGGAGTTTTTATATTCTCCCATTGTTTATGTGGGTTTCCCCTACACTCTAAAGAAATACTGATAAGAGATTTAGATTGTGAGCCCTACTTGGGACAGTGTTGACAATATCTGTAAAGCGCTGAGGAATATGTTGGCGCTATATAAGTAAACAAAATATAAAACGTGGCATGTCCTACTAATGGCGGCATCAGGAAGCTTTCCTATGGGGCTCCCAATGCAGTGTCTGCACCACATCTTACCTAATCTCCCTTGGGCCAAATAAGAGGAAGAAGTCGAAGAGCCCTCAGCTATCACAGGGGTTCTGCTCTTTATCTACTCCAGACAGTCTGGATTGTTTCTTCTCTAGCAGTCAGTTATCTGGTCTCCTGGTATCCCACTTAGCTAAGCCTCCGCAGATCCTGGAATACCTGCAGAACCACCTTCTCCATCTGCCTGCCCCTCTGCCATGGCTTTCCTGGGCTCCCTTCCATCTCAGGGGCCTGGGATTACAGCAGCGCTTCCCCCTACTCCTCTCCTCCAAGTACCAGACACAACAGCTGCTACTGCTTTGCCTTTCTCCTCCACAGCTCTCACATTGACAGACAATTGGAGAGCAAATCCAAAGCTTCTACCAACCAGGAGCTGCGCTAAATAGACATTAACCCCTTCCCGCCGATGGCATTTTTTGATTTTCGTTTTTGACTCCCCTCCTTCTAAACCCCATAACTTTTTTATTTCTCCGCTCCCAGAGCCATATGAGGTCTTAATTTTTGCGGGACAATTTTTTCTTCATGATGCCACCATTAATTATTCTATATAATGTACTGGGAAGCAGGAAAAAAATTCAGAATGGGGTGGATTTGAAGAAAAAATGCATTTCTGCGACTTTCTTACGGGCTTTGGTTTTACGGCGTTCACTGTGCAGCCAAAATGACATGTCCCCTGTATTCTGTGTTTCGGTACGGTTCCAGGGATACCAAATTTATATGGTTTTATTTACATTTTGACCCCTAAAAAAAATTCCAAAACGGTGTTAAAATTTTTTTTTTCTAAAAGTCGCCATATTCCGACGGCCGTAACTTTTTTATACATAGGTGTACGGGGATGCATAGGGCGTCTTTTTTTGCGGGGCCAGGTGTACTTTTTAGTTCTACCATTTTCGGGAAATGTTATTGCTTTGATCACTTTTTATTCAAATTTTTATCAGAATTAAAACAGTGAAAAAACGGCGGTTTGGCACTTTTGACTATTTTTCCTGCTACGGCGTTTACCGAACAGGAAAAATATTTTTATAGATTTGTAGAGCGGGCGATTTCGGACGTGGGGATACCTAACATGTATATGTTTCACAGTTTTTAACTACTTTTATATTTGTTCTAGGGAAAGGGGGGTGATTTGAACTTTTAATAATTTTTATATTTTTTTATATTTTTTTTAATTTTTTTTTTGCATTTATTAGACCCCCTAGGGGTGTTGAACCCCAGGGGGTCTGATCACTAATGCAATACATTACAATGCTAATGCATTGCAAAAAATCATCATCTCTTTTGCAGGCTGTATACACCAGCCTGCAAAAGAGAGAATTTGCAGACCGGCTGGGAGCCTTTAACAAGGCTCCCGGCTGTCATGGCAACGGGGGGTCGGCCCTGGAGCATTGCGGTCCCAGCCATAGTGCGGGCACTGCAATTTTGCGCATGCGCAGTACGTTCGGCAATCTTCGCCGAACAGAGTGTACTGCGCAGGCGTGCGACAGGACGCTGAAGAAGCAAGGGGAGGATACGCAAGACCATAGAGGCGGCGCTGCGGTCGGTTTTCGAGCTGCAATGGGGACGCCCCCATCGCTGCTCCTGCGATGGGGGACGCCCCCATCGCTGCGAGAGAACTCATTAGCATACCGGTACAAACCGGTATTTTGAACGAACGGCGCGGCGGAGAGCACTTCTAAAGGTAGGAGAAGAATAGCCTTTCTAAAGGCTATTCCGACGTGTTAACTAGAAAAAAATGTGTTTTAGTGGTAGAATCCCTTTAAAGTACAGGACTTGGTCTCCAATCATGAAGCACTGGTGGCTGCTGTGGATGGTCTCTCTTATTATTCGGACTTTCACATTAAACAATTTTATCTCCTGCATGAAGATATAGAGAATTGTAATCAGAAGAACAATATCAGAATTTGGGTACTGACAGAAGCTACTAAATCTGTGGATCTTTTTCCAACCTTGCAAGGTTTTTTTTCGATTGCTCCTTGGGAGTCGTCGGCCTTAAATGGTTCTTGACTTCTTGAATGACTCTGATGGTAGATTCGTTTTTCTGAAAACCAAGGCCCATACCCACATTTATATCATAAGCAATATGTATCTTCTGAATTCAGACCAGGGCGGGACTCTGAAAATCAAGGCCCATTCATACGCTTGACCTTTCCTAGAGGGCATACTTCTTTTAGGGTGCAACTTTAATATGTTTTTTGACCCATCTCTGGATGCCTTTCTGGTAGTTCAAGAGTTGACACCCACTAATCTAAAGTTGTTGGCCTATCTTAAAGATGAACAAGGCAGAGTACCCCCCCTATCCCCCCCCCATTTTAAATATGACCTGTCACCACTCCTGACATTTGTTTTAGTGGATCATTTTATCCACCATAAAACAAATACGAAACATCATTTCTTTTAATTCTGTCGTTCCTCTGTTCTTTTTACTGCAAATTTATAACAGATTGTCAACTGGGAATTTGTCCCTTTATACTCTCGCACTATCCAATCGGTGCCAACAGACACACCACTTTGACAAGAGGAATGGTATCACCCAGTTGGCAGTTCATTGCTACATATCCAGAGCAAATAACAGGAATGGCACAGCATTAGAATAGGCAATGGAAACGATTTCAACTATGAGAAACCAATGATCAAATAAGAGGTGGTAATTGTTTCGTTTGTCTGCGATCACAACTTTTATGTTGAAAAAAATTGTTTGAGACTATCATTTACAAAATGGAAAAATGCACTAAATATGCGCAAGGTGACTGAAATGAATAAAACATATGCATGCAAAGGTTCATCAGATGAACATTAGTAAACTACTTATTGCAAGGCTGCATCAATTATCTGCACACGTAAAGGAGCTTTTAGTCCACAGGCTGCAGTGAAGATCTGTACTGCTGAATTGAAAACTCTATAGTAAAGACAAGTCATGACTTTACTGCAAAATCTGCTGCAGTTTTCGCCTCCAAATTGAGTAGTTACAACGCACGACACATATCTGCAACTTTAAGATAAGATACAGTATGCGCCTGGTTCCATAGTAGGTTATGGCTCCAATATAACACATTGTACCACAGAGATTCTGTATCCAGAACCTTGTAAAATATGCTTAGTCATCGCAATAATACTAAGAATGTTTAGTTTAAAATACATAAGCGTTTGACATAAGCTGAAGAGAATCTTAAGGTGTTCCTACACCTTAAAGAACTGTAGGTCAAATCCTCATTCAACCAAATGCTATTCCACTTGACCGCCCCATACACATATACACTCACCGGCCACTTTATTAGGTACACCTGTCCAACTGCTCGTTAACAATTAATTTCTAATCAGCCAATCACATCGCGGCAACTCAGTGCATTTAGGCATGTAGACATGGTCAAGACAATCTCCTGCAGTTCAAACCGAGCATCAGTATGGGGAAGAAAGGTGATTTGAGTGCCTTTGAACGTGGCATGGTTGTTGGTGCCAGAAGGGCTGGTCTGAGTATTTCAGAAACTGCTGATCTACTGGGATTTTCACGCACAACCATCTCTAGGGTTTACAGAGAATGGTCCGAAAAAGAAAAAACATCCAGTGAGCGGCAGTTCTGTGGGCGGAAATGCGTTGTTGATGCCAGAGGTCAGAGGAGAATGGCCAGACTGGTTCGAGCTGATAGAAAGGCAACAGTGACTCAAATAGCCACCCGTTACAACCAAGGTAGCCAGAAGAGCATCTCTGAACGCACAGTACGTCGAACTTTGAGGCAGATGGGCTACAGCAGCAGAAGACCACACCGGGTGCCACTCCTTTCAGCTAAGAACAGGAAACTGAGGCTACAATTTGCACAAGCTCATCGAAATTGGACAATTGAAGACTGGAAAAACGTTGCCTGGTCTGATGAGTCTTGATTTCTGCTGCGACATTCGGATGGTAGGGTCAGAATTTGGCGTCAACAACATGAAAGCATGGATCCATCCTGCCTTGTATCAACGGTTCAGGCTGGTGGTGGTGGTGTCATGGTGTGGTGAATATTTTCTTGGCACTCTTTGGGCCCCTTGGTACCAATTGAGCATCGTTGCAACGCCAAAGCCTACCTGAGTATTGTTGCTGACCATGTCCATCCCTTTATGACCACAATGTACCCAACATCTGATGGCTACTTTCAGCAGGATAATGCGCCATGTCATAAAGCTGGAATCATCTCAGACTGGTTTCTTGAACATGACAATGAGTTCACTGTACTCCAATGGCCTCCACAGTCACCAGATCTCAATCCAATAGAGCATCTTTGGAATGTGGTGGAACGGGAGATTCGCATCATGGATGTGCAGCCGACAAATCTGCGACTGCAACTGTGTGATGCCATCATGTCAATATGGACCAAAATCTCTGAGGAATGCTTCCAGCACCTTGTTGTATCTATGCCACGAAGAATTGAGGCAGTTCTGAAGGCAAAAGGGGGTCCAACCCGTTACTAGCATGGTGTACCTAATAAAGTGGCCGGTGAGTGTATGTTTGGCTTAGCACATATGTATTTTCTCTGACAGCTGTGTATCTCCTGGGGAAATAAAGGATTGGGCAATATAAGATTCATCATGGCCGATTCATGTTGCTAGGAAGTTTTTATGTGACACGAGGAACTAGTCAATCAACTGTTACCGTGCAAAAAAAAAAAAAAAAAAGCTGTTAAATTATGTATTGTAAGGTTAAGAATATATATTGTTCAATGCAGAAAGCACACAAAAACTATTGGACCATATGGATTTACCATAAGTGGGTACACTCACTAATGAGTATTTGATGAGCAACTGACACTCATATAGTGTATATATTATATGGTCTGCAAATAATTTGGGCATAGAAATAGAAAATGCACATTTTCATTCCTTAGGCCCCATTCACATCTGCGTTTGGGGAGTCCACTTAGGGACTCCCTGAACGGAAACCTATATGCATTTTAAAAAGCGGTTACCTAAGGAAACTACACAGACCCCATAGACCAAGGGTGGGGAACCTTGGCTTTCCAGTTGTTGTGAAACTACAACTCCCAGCATGCTCCATTCACTTCATGGGAGTTCCAAGAACAACAGAATAAGTATACATGCTGAGAGTTGTAGTTTCGCAACAGCTGGAGAGCCGTAGGTTCCCTACCCCTGGGATAGACTATAATGTGATCCGTGTGGTTTCCGCAAGGAACATGCGGAGAGAAAAGTGCTGCTTGCAGGTCTTTTCTCTCCACATATTTCATGCGGAAACCAATCAGAAGCGACTCGGGCTTCATTATAGTCTATGGGGGTCCGTGATTTTCCCAAGTAACTGCCTTTTAATACGTATAGGTTTCTGTTCGGGGGATCCCCAAGTGGACCCCCCGAATGAAGAACTGAATGCAGATGTGAATGAGGTCTTACATCAGATAAAGTCATTCTGTTCCATCTCTACCCAAAAATACTGAAAATGAATAACATCCAATTTTCAGTGAAGCCAGGTCAAAATGACCAGTATTTTTTGCTGCACTTTTATACCCTTAGGCTATATTCATACGACTGCAGACTGAATCGGCTGTGAAAAAGGGATGAAACAGTTTCTTTATGGGTATTTTGCATTTGTCTGGGATCAGTTTTCGGTCTATTGAGGGATCTGTGAAAGTTGACAAGGATAGGACATGTTCTACTTTTTGAAGTCCATTAAAATGAATCCTGAAAACGCAAAATACTACGTCTGAATTACCACATTGAAAACATTGGAGCATATTAGTGAAGACTGATGTTATTAAAAGCAGTCTTCATCACCCCAGATTCGGGGGAGGGTGCACCTTATTTATGGTGAAAGATGAGATACAAAATCAACAAGTAAAGAATTCTTGAAGTTAATGTGTTAGATGCAGGAATGAACAGGCATAAGGATGTGAATGACTTTAAGGGTGTGATTATACACCTCTGTGCTTACTTATGATGATGTGTATATATATTTTTTTAACGCACACAGGTGTTTGCCATGGTTTTTTTTTCCATTACAGCATCTATTCATTGTTATAGTACAGATTGGAAAGCTACCCAATTCACTAATATTAGTGAAGGGGTTTCAGGGTGTCTTTGCAACCCTTTGGCAAGTTGTACTTTTATTTTGCACCATTTTGGGGTACAAATAATGTTTCGATTAGCTTTTATGAACTTATTGGGAGTCTATCTGAAAAACCCCACACTTCTATTGTAATTCTTTGCATTTTGTTTTTACTGTGTTTACTCTGTATTAAAAATGACATGGTAACTTTGTCGGAAGGTCATTATGTTTTAGACCAGCGGTTCTCAACCTGTGGGTCGCAACCCCGGCGGGGGTCGAACGACCAAAACACAGGGGTCGCCTAAAGCCATCGGAAAATACATATTTCCGATGGCTTTAGCCGCTGAGAAGCCGCGCTACTGTCTGCAGCAGGGTAGATCCTAGTGGGGGTGAAAGACCTGTGATGACGTCATGACCATGTGATCGGACTCTGGTGTAGGCGGAGCTATTCAGTACAGTGCCGAGTTACACAGGAAGGGAAGGCTGCAGTGAGTGGAGACTGGAAGGTAAGATGGAGAGAAGAGACAGCATGTGTAAGCAAGGGGTGGGAAGGGGATGCAAGCAGTGTGTGAGTATGATAGGAGGGGATGCAGGCTGTGTGTGAGCATGATAGGAGGGTATGCAGGCTGTGTGTGAGTATGATAGGAGGGTATGCAGGCTGTGTGTGAGTATGTTAGGAGGGGTTCAGGCTGTGTGTCCGCATAATAGTAGGGTTCAGGCTGTGTGTGAGCAAGATGGGGGACATGAATCTGGGGGCAGAGATGGAGGGGACATGAATCTGGGGGCAGAGATGGAGGGGACATGAATCTGGGGGCAGAGATGGGGGGCATGAATCTGGGGGCAGAGATGGAGGGGACATGAATCTGGGGGCAGAGATGGGGGGACATGAATCTGGGGGCAGAGATGGGGGGACATGAATCTGGGGGCAGAGATGGAGCGATATGAATCTGGGGACAGAGATGAGGGACATGATTCTGAGGGCAGAGATGGGGGGGCATGAATCTGGGGGCAGAGATGGAGGGGACATGAATCTGGGGGCAGAGATGGAGGGGACATGAATCTGGGGGCAGAGATGGAGGGGACTTGAATCTGGGGGCAGAGATGGAGGGGACATGAATCTGGGGGCAGAGATGGAGGGGACATGAAATGGGGCAGATGAAGAGGTTATATGAAACTGGGGGAGAGATAGAGGGGGGACATATAATTTACGGGTGACTGTAGGAGGATTATACTGGGTGGGAGCACGTGAAAAATTAATGAGAATGGGCGGAGTCAACATAAAAGTGGGCGTAGCCAAATTTGTTGCGGCGCGCTCTGCGCGCCGCACATTTTATCCCTCTTTCTACTTTTCAAAAGTTGGGAGGTAAGGGTTGTAGCAAAATTAAGGCCCGTTCACACAGGGGGCAGATTATGGTGTGAAATCCACGTCATGATCCGCCCTCTCACAATGGAGGTCTATTTAGACCGCCAGGCTTGTTTTTTGCGTGAGTGGCATGCTGACGCTCACGGAAAAAAAAGTAGGCTGCCCTTTCTTCAGGTGGATTCCACAGCTCGGTGACCCGTGGCGTCTGCCTGGCGGCAGCAACCTCCCGAGTCGTCCCATTAATTTGAGCCGACTCCGGGGGGGAAGCCGCGACAGTCGTGGCAAGCGTGTTTTGACCCGAGAGTGACGCGGCTCCCCGCGTCACTCTCAGTGCCTAAATCCGCTATGGATCCGCTATACCGCCCCCTGTGTGAACTAGCCCTTACAGTTATGAAGTAGCCACCAAAATTATTTTTTGGTTTGGGGTCACCGCAACAAGAGGAACTGTATTGCGGGGTCACGGTATTAGAAAGGTTGAGAACCACTGTTTTAGACAATAATATTATTAATTTAGTTTATGGAGAAAAGTAAGGGCTCTTTATTTATGGGGCTACCGTAATTATTTTTGGTTCCATTTTTTGGTATTATGACTTTTTGATCACTTTTTTTGTTTACGCTATGTGCTTCTTTTTTTTTTTTTTTTAAATCAAAAAGGCGAGTTGCTTTTTTTAAAAAAAGTTTTATTTTTTAACCTGTCCCGCAAGGGGACTTGAAACTGGGATCTCTGATCCCCAGTGCAATGTAATGCAATACAGGCTGCCTATGTTTTATAGGGAGCGGAAGTCAGGAGGCCGTTGCTCAGCTATCTGGCTGCCATGGCACCCCATCAGACCTTGCAATCTCATCAAATACTTTAGTCTGGTGCATTTTTATAGATAAATGATCTTCCATGCTAGAGGGAACATATCTATTGCAGCCTCAGTGGTGGCTGGTAAGGCACCAGTCACCTATATGAACGATATCACCAGACCATCTCCAATGGCTACTAAAGCCACTGATTGGTCTCAGTTAGAGATGAGCGAGTACTATTCAAAACGGCAGTTTCGAATAGCACGCACCCATAGGAATGAATGGACGCAGCCTTCACGCAGGGGGTTAAGCGGCAGGATGCCGGCCCCACCTGCGTGCCAGCCGGCTCCATTCATTGCTATTGGAGTGTGCTATTCGAAACTGCCGTTTTGAATAGTACTCGCTCATCTCTAGTCTCAGTGGCCATGTGAGTCTTAAGGTATCTGATGCCACAAGCCATGGTATGAGAAGGAATGAGTACTAAGAGCAGGCAAGTATGCCTCACCTCGACTTCCCCATAGGTTGTTCCAAATCCTGGAGAACCTCGTAACACTCACTAGTGATAGTAAGGTTTTAGGCACATACACAGCAAGTCATGACAGGTTTTTTTTGTGTTCTGTGTAGTTTCAGATCAACCAAGGGACCTGTGCTGACTGACCATTTTCTACTACCAAAGGTGCTTGCGAAGAGAATGTGAGCCGTAGAACTAAACAACGCAACATTAGAAAGTGATCTGTTAACCGCACTTACCTTTACAGATAGTGGACCACTGGGTGCATGTGTCTCTCTTACCTGAAGAAGAGATGGCAACAGGATCCCACACTGCAGCAATGGTTATGAATGGTTTACACAACAAAGAGTTAAGATGTTGACTTGGCTTTCAAATTCCTCAAATGTAAATGTTATCGATCATCTATGGGCACCAGCTGTATGCCAAGAAGACTAATAGACTACTGGATATGAAAAAAACATACATTTTATTGGACGACTGCAAGCACCTTAATTCACAATTGGTTACTGTTACAACATGGGGTATTTTCACATCTAATTATTGCAAAGGCTTGTGATTAAACCGCAATGGATAAGTTGAGAAAAGAAAAAGTGGCACCATAATTTGTAAAACCAGAAATAAATTTACATTCAACCCACAGACTTCTAAAAAAGGTTAAACAGATCTCTGCTTACATTCTAAAATCTGTATCACCTAGAACATTTGTATTCCTACTCTGTATTGTAAAGGGAGCACATGAACAATCTGAATATTGAAAGGGAAAATTCATTGCTAGTAGTTCATTTATCCAAAATACAAGTAACCAGTGCATTTCTTTTAAAAAAATAATGCTGAATTATATGTACAACTAAGCAATTGTGAAATGGGCTAGTTAATGCTCAGAATATTACACCAAATGATAGCTACTAAGCCCACTGCACTACATACCGAAGCATAAGGTTGGTTTTAAAATCTTTTAAGTTATTTTGCATATGTGCAAAAATATAATAAAGGTTAACTTGGACATCATACACATCATAACCCCCAGTGGCAATTTCCATAGCTAACAAAGTACAACATTAATATGCTCTTACAAGAATACTAACTATTGTAGTTTAGCCACAAAAGTCGAGAATCTCTTTCTTACCTAAGATTCGAGATCCTAGCTGTTACACAAGGCTTTAAATACCCCACAACTTCTAGTAGCTCTTCAAACTTCCCTCAGCTTGAACACCACTTATTTTTACACACTTCTGAAGTAGTATTAGTAAATCAAACAATTCTTAATTTTTGTTTACACGTCTCCTCAACAAAAAGACATGCAATAAATTTTCTACATATACATCTGGAATAGGTTTTAACTCCCCCCACCCACCCACCCTAAACACAAACGGTAAAACAGCAGCACTCTGGTTTAAGGAGCATTATGTCATAGAAGTGTATTTTCTCCATATACTCCTATGCTCTGTGCCAAAGAGACAGATGGGGGCAGACTCATTGGGCATACAATGCAAATGGTCTATTGTGAGTGTGCAGACTAATGTATTTTGCAAAGAGGAGGTAGCTGAAAGTATACAGAGATGGGCTTGGCCTCACCTGCAAAGATGAAATGTTGCTGCAGCAATTTTAAAACCTACAAAAATTATGAGTGTTTTAATGTGAATACATTGATTCAACTACAAAGAAGTCAACTTCCCCTAAAGTGCCACATGGGGTAATTGTTTAAAAGACAAAAAAAAAAAAAAAAAAAAAAAGAAGGAGCAGCTTCAGTTACCGAAACTCAGGAGATGTTTACACACCTTCTAGAAAAGCAGAAATTCATGACATGCACAAAGCTAAAATTACGTTGAGGAGATAGATCTGCTTTGGAACTGTAATCCCCTTACCTGTAAGTAACCCTTCATTGCTAGATGGGCAGATAACCTAACAGCCCTCTATCACAATGCAAGGGTGTTAATGAAAATAAACATTTACAAAGTGAATGTACATACACTATAGTACAAGTATGATAATCCCTCAGTTAAGGTAAAAAGTTTACAGGGCCCTTTTATTAGACCTGTTTTTCTTTTTCAAAAGCTTGGATTTACCCAACATCTGCTAAAACTTATCTTCATAAATAGTTACAAAATCTGGCAGACACATGGAAAAATGTACTTCTTGTTCAAAAAATTGGACATCTGAATGCCACGTAACATGAAAAACAAGACCAGATTTCATTATTTTTTTTCATTTTTTTTCTCCCCAGTCCCCATCCCCAAAAAAGTGGGTCAGTAAAGCTTACAGCTGAAGACATAGAGGCTAATTTTTCCAATGACCACAGCGCACACCAAGCAAAGGAAAACAAAACAGAAACAAAGTACAGTACTTTAAAAAGAAAGTCTGAGGCTAAAGCCAGATCACTCATAATCCTTTTATAGATACTGTGAAAGTCAGCGGTTAGATCCAAAGGAGCAGAGCAACTCTGAAGACCAAACATTTTCTAAGAACTTAACCAGGGATGTCTCAGGCACTCGCTAGCAGATGCGCGTTTCTCTGGGACCATTTCCAGCATTGGAGTGAGAAAATCTGTAAACTGCGCAGCATCTTCATGAGGCCACCCGTACTTCTCCACCAGAACGTCAAAGAGACTCCAGGGCTTTAGTTTAGTGATGTGTCGAAGTTCTCCTAAATGGTTTGAAGCACAGTTTTAGTAAACTGGTAGAGATGAAGTCAAATTAAATGATTATCTCCAAAAAAACAAACACAGAACAAATGAAAACTAAAGAAGAAAACAACAACAAAGCCAAGGATAGGCCAGAACAAAAAAAAATTACATTAGGGGTGAAGGCCCCACGTTGCGGAAACGCAGCATTTTTTGTTGTAGATTTTGCTGCGTTTTCTTGAGCCAAAGTCAAGAGTGGAATTAACAAAACAAAAATGTCTAAGCACTTCCTTTATATTTCCTATGCCTTTTCAAGCCACTCTTGACTTTAGCTCAAAAGACGAAGAAAAATTTGCAACAAAACATACTGCGTTTCCACAACGTGGGGCTTTAGATTAAGAAACAGTTGTCAAGCAGGTAGAAATATATATATATTATAAAGGTCTCAGAATGGGTGAAAAAATAAATAAAAGACATAAATAAAATACATACTTCAGATTCTGTTCACATAGCACATTGGTCAAAATTTCTGTACATAGGAAATGGTGCTCTGTCAGATTGGCTGAGCCACCCTTCATTTTTGTTGAGAGGGAGCCAGATGTATAGCAGGGGAACAGGGAAACTTCAGAACTGGAGCAGCTAAAGATCAGTGAGCACTGATTCTTATATTTTAACTCAATTTGAAACCTTTATGAAAAAAACAACTTCTTTAAAATGAATAATCTTAGAGAACATAATTTCACAGAATCACAGTAAAGAATGCCTGTAGAAAACTAATAATAGTGGTCTATCAGATACCACTAAATATACAACTCTGTAAACACATCACAGTTACAATATACACTCATTGACAAAAAAAATAACGCTCCAACAAGGAGTTGTTGGAATCTAATAAAACTTTATATGTGTGAATGTAATGGTGATATCTGTAAGTGATTACAATAAAACCGTATAGACGCTTTTCCCTTGACAGATTTTTTTATGGTTAGTTTCTACAAATTCTCTAAAAATGAAAAATGTTCTATTTGTGTCCTTTTTCACGGATCCCTCAATATAGTCAAATGTGTGAGGGATCCCTGAAAACGGTGACCCTTGGGTTCAAAAATGGCCATGAAAAATTTAAATTTTTTCACCATTTACATCGATTTTTTACATCTATTCACCATTGGTTATGTGAATGTAAGCTGACAGTGAAAGGAAAAGCTTATTGGGAAAATGATACCAATAGAAAGGAGACTCTATTACTCTGCTGGACTGCCTTTAGCCTATTAAAAGATGAGATACAGATGGGCACGAAGAAACACAAGTTCCATAGGTTATCCTGTGGCATTTTACCCACAGATGTTTCAGCCTGGTCTGTAGATCCTGCACACCCATAGGTTACCTAAGCTAAGCCTGCTATAAAAGGCAATACATGTGGCCACAGGATGTCCTACATATATTGCAAATATTGCCTTAAATCACTGCTAGGGGTATCCCACAAACCCCAGACCATCGCACCAGCAGTTGAAGCAGTGTGTCACATACAGTATTGATGTCTTGTGCTCAGCACGAGACATCCATACTTGAACCCAACCATAATGAGATCTCAAACAGAACCTGTATTGTTCGCTAAAGACAAAATGTTTCCAGTCTGCCTAGGTTCCTCATACACGGCACCACTGCAAACAAAGGTGATGATTATGTCAGTGGCAGGACATGTAATTGGTCCTGTGACACCAAATTTCCTTCTTCTAAGTACTTGGAAATAACACAGGCAGACACAGAGGTGTGCAAGACCTGTGTCTGGGTGGTGGATAAGTAAACTTTGAAACTGTGGGAGCTGCTGATGCTTGTTGGTGGACAAATCATCAAAGTTTGTCCAAATCATCTTGGCAGAATGTCTTAAGAGTGTGTCATGTGAGCATGTGTGGCAGTCAATAATCTTTCACCCAGAGGTAGCCACTGAGAGCCTTTTTATGGGGCAGTGGGGGAAGCACTTTTATACCAACTTGTAGTAAGACCCAGTCTCTAATCAGACCACCCCTGTGATTATTAACATATCTGCCTGAGACACAACCACATGCTGAGTTTTGCTGAAATTCAACATTTCTATCAGTTTGTGTTTTTTTTTTGTTTTTTTTTTGTCAATGAGTGAACTTAAAGGTTTTCTGGGTGTTACAGTAGATATTAATGACCTATACTCAAGAGAGGTTAATAATATCAGATCGGTGAGTGACTTGATGCTCAAGACCCTCCACCAATCGGCCGTTTGAAAAGACAGCAGCGTTTGTGTAATCGCTACAGAATTTTCACATTGCATAGCGGCTGTGCTTGGTACTGCAGCTTTGACCCATTCATCTTAATAGAACTGATCTGCAAACAGGATACATGATACTTGAACGTGAGATCATTGGCTTGTAAAGTGGAAGTGACACTCACTGCATTGCTTTAAACAGTTCATGCTTAGGGATCCTGGATATTGGACTGTTCAGATATTCATGATTTATTCATATGTAACTCCAGGAAATCCCCAAAGGGCCAGTTTGGGCTCAATTTTCATTACAGTCTGTCACCAGAAACCATCAACTCAGCCCTGCAGATAGATAGGTTAGGGTAATCTAAATTAAAAGGTGATTTCTCCTTAAGAATCAGTATCTCCGTTCCTGAGAAATTGTTGTTTTGTAAATATGCAAATGAGCTAGGAGCAATGAGGTTGCCGTTGTTGCTCCAAAGACCTCATTTGCATCTAGAGAAAAACAGCAATCTCACCAGCAGAGGCACCGATTCACAAGGTGAAACTGCCATGTGATTCAGGTGACCTTAACCTATCT
Source organism: Leptodactylus fuscus (assembly GCF_031893055.1). Lineage (NCBI taxonomy): Eukaryota > Metazoa > Chordata > Amphibia > Anura > Leptodactylidae > Leptodactylus > Leptodactylus fuscus. Next base: position 117,154,684 of record NC_134269.1, read on the forward strand.
ATCTCCTGGGTTTTGTTGATCTACTTGGTTCTGGCCAGAGACTCCCTTCTAGAATTACAGTGTATAAAATAAAGATCTTCTTCTATTATACCTATACGGGCATGCTGCAATCTGGCTGCAATACGGGCACATGCGGATATATATATATATATATATATATATATATATATATATATATATGTCGCTAGAAGGCTGAAAGTGCACTGAATTCAGCACATTGTTGGATTTCCTGTTATGTGCCCCGGGGAAGAGCAATTGGTGCCGTTAACGATAGCTCTTCACTGTCAGAAGGGCATTCCTGACAGTCTAGCTGGGAACACCCCTATTTACAGTACTGTGTGTAGGGCTATACTGTCAGCCACTGAGCGGTGAGGAGTGTCCCCCCAGTACTAGTCTATGGACGAATACTGTCAGGAGGAGGGGGGCATTCCTCACCGCTCAACATCATGGCTGGGAGGTAAGGAACGCCCCCTCTGACAGTATAGCACTACACACAGTACGGTCAGGAGGGGCGGTCCCAGTTAGACTGTCAGGAATGCCCTTCTGACAGTGAAGAGCTATCGGTAGCAGCACTGAGAATACAGTGGCAGAAACACATTGTGTATATATATATATATATATATATATATATATATATAGTATGTGGTATATAAAACTGCATGTGCCTGAGGACATGAAAGGTCCTCTTTAAGGACCTTTTTCAGTGGGAGACAATAACCTGAACAATAAATCATACAAAAGATTCATTATCTGCAAATGAACAAGAGAAGATGGTTTGCTGTTCTGTCACTGATCACATCGAATAAGCTGTTTATAGGCCGCACATCCCCTCATATAAACAGGGAATAAGATGGCAATAACGTAAACTATAGGGGGAGAGGAAATCAAATGAATGAGCAAACAATCATTTGTCTACAAAACCCTAAAGATAATCGAAGGATATAAATGTAAGATATATATATATATATATATATATATATATATATATATACTCGGCTATCAGCACTTGAATTTGTTTTCTTATAGAAAACCTTCATAGCACAGCTTTAATTTTTCAAGTCCACTATAAGAATTGAACTCTGCCCTATGATTGGTTGCCACTTTGGATGCCCAAAGTATTTCTCGCAGACAGTTTCAGCTCCACAATGGATATTTAAAAGGCTAAATTCACACACAGGAGATTTGTTGGAGAGATGTCTGCAAATGTCCCGTACATATAAATGGGGCTTCTGGAAATCCACGCGCTTCCGCACATACATAAATAAAATAGATTTTCAGCAATAGAAATGAACAAAAGGACTAAAACTCTTGTAACCAACTGATGAAGATAATATGGAAGCTGATGGGTCCTTGTCATTCTATTCCAACAATTATTTGGAGAACGTGAGTTCATTAGACTTCTAAATCTAAATCATATCAGTGAAAGTACAGCATGTTGTGCTAGTGATTATATAGGAGAGTGTTACATCTTTTCAGTTGGACACAATATATTTTAAAGGGGCTCTATCACGGGGAAAAGTCATTTTTAGCTAAGCACATCCTTGGATAGCCTTTAGAAAGGCTATTCCACACCTAACTTTTGTATGTAAATTGCCTAAGTAATTTTTGAAGAAGTCTGTTGTTATTCATATGCTAATTAGCAATCTCCATGCAATCTGGAAGTGTCTGTGTGCACCCTCTGCTCTATGTGTAGGAGAGCAGGGAGAGGAGCCATCAGCAAAGCAGCCTCTCTGCTCTCATACACATAGAGAATAGCAGAGAGGGTGCACAATTAGACTTCTGGGGTGCACAGAGAAGGCCAATTGGCATATGAATAATAAAAAAAACAAAAACGGACTTATTAAAAAACTACTGAGGCAATTTACATACAAAAGGTAGGTGTGGAATACCCTTTCTAAAGGCTATGCAAGTATGTGCTTAGCTAAAAATGACTATTCCCAATGATAGAGCCAATTCAAGGAACAATCATGTACAATCTCACAATAATCTGCTGCTATGGTATGTAATGTTGAGTGAAATTTAACTGAGAGTGGACAATATGTAGATAACCATATGATTAAGGATAGATTAAACACTGCTCTGTGGTGTTAGAACACGGTTACCTTTTTTGGTGAAAAAATCCTTGGAATATTTCCCCAACATAGCAAATTTTCGAGGGATTTTTCCCAGCAGTTCAGTGATCAATGCTATGTGATCTGTATTTGGAGAACATTGCCAGCAAAACAGAAACATACAACTTATCAGTACAATTTGTACATTTACGAGTTAGGCCCTGGCACAGACAGAATCATTTTGCATGCTGTAGAATCTGGATATGACGATTATTATTATTATTATTGTTTATGCGACAGAATCAGAGAAGCCTCCACATGATCTGCGTATCAAATACATTTTGGAAATCAAACTTCATGACAATTAAAGTATATTGTGAATGTACAAATCCGTAGTTCTTAGGTTAGCAATTATAATGGAAGCTCAACATAGCATAGGAATCTGGTACATATCAAAGAACAGCAGCAAGGATTTCATTCTGTCTGTATCACAGTGCCTTCTGTAGGGAAGAGGAACTACCTCTGCGATTGAAGAATTCCCGAGAATATTTTCCAGACAGAGCAAAGTGTCTTGGGATATTGCCTAGAAGCTCAATGATGTGTGCTATATGGTCTATGAAGGAGAGAAAAAGAGGAGTGAAGGAGTGAGAAAAAAAAAAGTACAGAATGAAATAAGAAAAAATAAAAGGGAGGGGAAAAAGAATTAATTACAAAAGAAAAAAAAACCTCAAAACCAATTATGTGGCAAACCCATGCGGATCAGTGACACCATTAGTAGTTTATATGACTAGTGTTCATGTTGCAGAATAAACCAAGCCATAAAGCATGGGAATGAATAGATTCACAGACAGAAAATAGAAAAGCCTTGCTATGCCAGTTAGGAAAATTAGTCCTTCAATATGTCTTGTAACCACTAGCCTTCATACACGATTTATAGATAGCATGAAGAAAATACAATTAATACAATGAGCTGAACCTTCTATAGGCGTGATTTGCTTATGCTAACATACATTATAGTCAGTGCTAGTATTTTGACTTTCCCTTCCAGAGCCTTACCGATAAAGAACATTTTGTATTAAATAATCTGCCTTGTAATTCTAAATTCTCATTACTTTACCATTTCTACTTTGAGTGTTACAGAAATGAATGAAGCTTCTTTCACCAAAAGCTAATGAAGACTGGGGCAAAGGTATCTCCTGTCAACCTGCATTGGCATGTATACCCAAACTCACAAAAGTTTGTGTGTGTGTATATTACATATATATATATATATATATATATATATATATATATATATATATATACATATATATACACACACACACACACACACGAATTTCTGTCTGTCCTCCCTTCGTGACCAAACGATTGGACTGAGCTTCACCAAATTTGGCACACAGATTAAATTAGGTATCTAGGAAGGTTTTAGACTGGGCCTCAACTCTCTGAGATGTACCATTCCTGGGGTACAGTATTCCCAAAACAATGACCTGCATTAGTCAATACAAACCTATGACTCACTCATATTCCAACTGCCATACACATGGTCACTCCACGTACACAAAGTATTACTCCAGGTGTATCCAACACTGCTATCCAAACATCAGAGGATTAGATATACACCTCAGCACACAGTATCACACGTCGGAGGATTAGATACGCAGCTCAGCACACAGTATCATACATCGGAGGATTAGATACACAGCTCAGCACACAATATCACACATTGGAGGATTCGATATACAGCTCAGCACATAGTATCACATGTCAGAGGATTAGATACAAAGCTCAGCACACAATATCACACGTTGGAGGATTCGCTACACAGCTCAGCACACAGTATCACACATCGGAGGATTAGATACACAGCTCAGCACATGGTATCACACGTCGGAGGATTAGATACATAACACAGCACAGAGGATCACACATCAGAGAATTACATACATAGCTCAGCACACAGTATCACAAATCAGAGCTTTACTCCAGGTTTCCATAGCAACCCAGACATTTTTCTTCACTGCTGTAGGTCAGCTTTAAAGGGGCAGGGCGCCGTATATGACACTGTTACACAAGGTTACATTCACACAGCTTTATTCCAGGTATCCAGTACTGTTCTTGCAGAAAAAAAAGCAGCACAAAAGCAAGTTGTGTGAATACAAACTAAACACTGACTGCAAAACACAAATGGGTTTAGGGACTCTAACCTACAAATATCAAAACTGTTTCAGAAATATTGAAAATTGGCATGTTTGGGACGCTAAACCCTGGCTATAGAACAAGTTGGTGTCTTAATGGTCCTAAACCTGGTGCTAGAGGCTGATACAAATTATTCACTAACTTGTATGAGAATTTGTGAGCCCAGGCAACAGCCTGAGGCCGCTTTCACACAGCAGAGTTTGGGTTGGGGAACTCAGAACATCAATTCGGCTGAAAATCCAGCCAATACATGAACAGAGTTTCCTGACCCATATTTGACCATGTAAAACTATGGCCTTATGCAGATTGACAGAAGGATGAACTCTATACAAGGGATGGTTATATTCCTTACAAAAGCCTGGCAAATCACACCTAGAAATAAGCCATTTACTGCTTTCTTGTGTCTATATACTACTGCAGCTGAAGCAAAACCTTTCAAACCAATGCAAGTCTTACACAAAGATTTAATGGCATCTGACACTATGAGATAATATGAGCTTGCTGAACAATTTCCATCCACTTCACTCTTCATTATGAGAAGAAATAAACACATTTAAACAATTACATGGAAATCAATACCACAGCAATAATATGTAGCTTCTCTTTTTCATGTCCTTTGGAATAAGGCTTGATCATTTAAAGTGTACCTAAAATCCTAAACACTTTATTTTGGTTTCATAAATCAATAGGGTTGTAAACTTTGTAATAGGTTTATTAAGAAAAATGCTTCTTTCTCCTGTTACTTCTCACCTCTCCTTCCTCACTGTATTTGTACACAGAGATAATTGTGGTCCACTGACTTCTATGGAGGGGTGAGGAGGCAGGTAGAGAGCACAGAGACAAAGTCAGGGTCTTATCTCCCCATAGAGGTGGATAACATTTCAATGAATAACCCAGCTATATCAGGAGTCCCTAACATTTAAACTACTATAATGCCTATAATCTCTGCTCTGCCCATCCTCCACCTCCATAGATTTCAAGGACTTGAAACTAATTTTCGAGTGAATGGACTGCTGGAGTAACAGTGTTTAAGAGAGTGAACAATGCAGTGGATGGGAGGGAAAAGCATGAAGAAGCAGCATTTTTCTTTAAACTTTCGGACCACTTTTGATTTCTGGCAGAATTTGACTCATTAATAAATTTTGTAATATACGGCATTTCTTTATTCTTTCCTTTGCTTCTGTATTGAGAGTTATTCCTGCCTCTCACTGAGTAACTGTGTAGGGATTACGAGCTTGGAGTACAGGGCTATGTAAAATGCAGATCAGTTATATCTCAGGCGTTGTAAAACATAGAAGCTTGCTTTTTTGGCCTCATGTGAAAGAGGAGATTCACTGCAGTTTTATATATATTTCCAGAGAGATCACTGGTTGAAAACAGTCAGGATTATGATGATATTTATATGCAGCTACAACTATCTAACTATAACTATCCCACGCCTGATTGTTTTTTCAATGATATCTCTGGAAATAATATAGATCGCTCTGCGCCATTAAAACTTAGTGTTGTATGAAAGAAGAGAGTCTCCTCTTTCATGTGACACCAAAAACAAAACTCTACCTTTTTTAAGACCCTGAGATATAACTGTTTAAATGACCCTTTTCTACCCTCATTTTCTATACATTTTACATAGCCCTGTCCTCCAAATCTGTACCCCACAGCTGTTATACAGAAGAATGAAAAGAATAAAGACATTCAGGATTGCACAGAAAGGAGCCAAAATCTGTTAATAAAGTATATTACAAAATGTATTAATGATACAAATACTGCCAAAAAAATCAAAAGTTGGCAAAACGTTTACTTATGCTTTAACCACTTTAGTACCGGACTTATTTCTGGTCCAGGCTCAGACACATTTTGGGGTTTTTTGTATGTGCAGTTTTGAAGGCTATAACATTTTTATCATTTGGGTTATTCAACTAATTTCTGCTTCTTTTTTTCAGTGACACATCGGGCTTTATGTTTTTTTTATTTTTGCATGTTTTTTGTTTTTTTTTATATCCAGAAAATATAAACAAAAGAGGAAGGAAAACATGTCTGTTTTTCACTCTTATTATTTTATTTTTTTTTAACAGCACAAAGTGCTACTAAAAAACTTTTTTAAATTATTTTTTCTCTCCGTTACAGTAATTTTTATTTTGTATGGTGTCATCAGGGGTGAGGCTAGAATCTGTAACAAGGGAGAACAAGCAAGCCACTATCCGTACGTTTATACTTTATGGGTGGTCTGGAAGTGGTTAATAAAATATATTAGTTTAAATTTTATATTATCAACTACACGGCTGGTTTATGAAATTAAAGGGATTCTATCATTAAAATCCCATTTTTTCTCGATCACATGTAGGAAAAGCCTTAAGAAAGGCTATTCTTCTCCTACCTTTAGAAGTCTTTTTTGCGCCGCCGTTTGGTAGAAACGCCCGTTTTTTGTCTGTAAGCAAATTAGTTCTCTCGCAGCACTGGGGGCGGTCCCCAGCACTCAAACAGCACTGGGGGCATTCCCAATGCTGCGAGAGAACTCTCCAGCGCCGCCTCCATCTTCTTCAAGAACAGCCTCTCCCTGCTTCTTCTTCCGTCCTGGGTTTCAATCTTCTAGGCATGCAAAGTCGGCTCTGCCATCGGGCCTTGAGCAGAACCGACTGCACATGCCCGGAAGCCAGAAGAAAATGGCCGATTACACAGTAAACTGGTGTAAGCGGCCATTTTCTTGTGGCTGCCGGAAATGTGCAGTTGGCTCTGCTCAAAGCACCAATGGCAGAGCCGACTGCGCATGCCCGGCAGCCACAAGAAAATGGCCTATTACACAGTAAGCTTGTGTAAGCGGTCATTTTCTTTTGGCTGCCGGGCATGCGCAGTTGGTTCTGCTCAAAGCCCGATGGAAAAGCCAACTGTGCATGCCTAGAAGATTGAAACCCAGGACGGAAGAAGACACAGAGAGAGTCTGTTCCTAAAGAATATGGAGGTAGCGCTGGAGAGTTCTCTCGCAGCATTGGGGACGCCTCCAGTGCTGTTTGAGCGCTGGGAACCGCCCCCACTGCTGTGAGAGAAATAATTTGCATACAGACGAAAAACTGGATTAATACCGAACAGCGGTGCGGAGAAGACATCTAAAGGTAAGAGAAGAATAGCCTTTCTTAAGGCTATTCCTATGAGTGATTGAGAAAAAAAATGGGATTTTAATGATAGAATCCCTTAAAAAAAAACAAGAGTGTAGGTACGCTTCAACAGAACACTATGCAGACTAAAGTATGCTATTTGAAAAAGTGCAACAATATATTACTCCATATGCCATCATTTTCAAAAGCATGTTCAATAATAGTGCCATTTGTATTGTAAATTTTGGACAAGCGACAAGTGGTTAAGCAGTCACATTTCCATGTTGCGGGATGGGGAGGGGGTGCACTTCTTGGTCTCTCCTGACACATGTAAGTGACCACTCAGCTACTCAATGACTGAAGTAGGTAACAACTATGACCAGTGTTTGGAGGAGCCTTCCCATTCCCGTCACGAGAGAGACTGGGAAAAACAGAGACCAAGCAAGACTCAGGAAGCACAGGATTGGAAGAAGTGTGGAGAGCGGACGCTTAAAAATATATTATTGTCTAGACAACCCCTTTAATCATGGAAAAAGATAGGTGTATATAAAGGTTGATCTTTTCCAGAATTTAGACCTACAGTCAAATACTGAATTTTAACACTATACTTCTGAATATGCACGTGCATTCAGAAAAGTTTCTGATGGAGTGGATTTTTTTTGCTATATTCAAGGGGCATGCCAGAATTCTGGAACGCAATAGAAATATTATGGATTCAAAACTCTGCATTATGCCCAGAATACCAGGTTAGAGCTTTTTTTTCTCCTACATGTCTATAGCAAATTTAAGAATAAATTCAAATTCATTCTACTGCAAATTGTGGGCAAATTTTCAAACAGAATAGACCCAAATTTGTCACTTATGAATGCGCTCTTACTGTAAATATGGATTTGTGTCACAGTTTATCTGAAATGTACTTTTTTTTTTTTTTTATAAGTTAATGAAAACATTAATTTCATGAACATTATAGTATTTCCTTGCTTTAAAAATGACATACCTAAATTATATAGTTCATGATAAATTACTTATACTGTACTCAAATACAAATGAGACTACCTAATATCATTGTTTTGCAGCAAGTTAGTAAATATTGGATTTCTTGAGAGTGATTATTCCCATCACCAAAACTAGACAGATATATAAGGGATAGCAGTGTACAGTACGCACCTTCATCTCTAGAGTAGTCTTCTCCGGAATGTGGTTCAAATAAATAGTCTCCAGTTGCTAGTTCAAATGCCTACATGGGAAAACAACCAGAAAAGTCATGTAGTTAAAGAAAAAGGTAAATGTGGGAAGCTGCCATTTTCTATGTGAACGCACACATTTTTCCACAAAAAACAAAAACAAAAACCATTTCTAAACAAATATTTGTTATTATATGAAATGGGAAATTCCTTCCTTTCACTGTTGCCTATTTGTAGCTGTCTTTTCCTCTGCAGGACTGGATAGTTCTATCAATGGAGGAAGTTTATGAAAATATGTATAGGTTCTGATCTTGTGGTAACCACAAGACAAGTGCCCCCAACGCTCTATGGATTCCACTAACAACGTGGTCTTTCATTTTAACAAGCACAATAAAGTTCATGAACAAACACCAGCAGAAAAAAAAGTTTCCCATAGCAACCTTTCACATTGCGGATTTAATTTCTTGAACGTTAAAAGAAAAAAAACAAAGCTGCACTGTACAGGGATGACAAACATTTCAAACATATCTGTTATTTATGATACTGGAAATTATAAATATGATATTTCTAAAAACTACTAAAGACAAATAAAAAATACACCTAGCATATACTGTGTCATAAATGATCCCTTCTTGTCTGCATACTGAATTGTCCAGATACGAAATATACAAAATTTCATCGGAAGTATGTATATAGTGGTCTCAGCAGGTTTTCTTGCTATATATGGAATAGGATAGTACTTTTGGTAAAGGATAGTACTACTAATATTCTACAAGGCTTTAGGACCCAATCACTGTCCTTTTAAAAAACTGAAAAATTCTAACAAATCGCTACTACGTATACATGGTTGTAATTCTTTTAAGGGATACACTTCCAGAATTTGGCCCCTTACTACAGTCATCCTAAACAGTCATACACTCCAGATACATTTCAGCTTACAGATTACTAAGACTTATCAGGGAATGCTACGTACGGTAGGTAACATTCTGCAAGGATCACGTATAGTGTTACAGCACAGATGCTCAAAACGGAGTTTTGTTTTTTTTCCCTGCTGTAGTGAGGTTAACGGTTAAGGGCAAAAAAGTTTTTTTTTTTTTTTTACTGCTGGATATTTCTTAAGAATCTTCCCCAATGTCTGTTGCTTTGATTGTTATTTTATCACAACAGTCTATAGTGCTTAAGTATTTAATACATTTCTGCATATATTTATTAGTTGCCTTTTAAATGTAAAATACTTGTCACATTACAAAACAAATGTAGTACAGAAATTGCTGTTAATCGAAAAGTATCTCAGCACTTTCACCTGTGATAAAATATCATGTCACAATTTATCTATAAATCTAAAAACTCTATAAATCTATAATTTATCTATATGGGACTTGCCAGGGCCTTTGACTATAAAAATCTTTCAAAATTTTATTTTATGGATGATTTTATATTCTGGGTTATAAATCTAGGTATATTCAAATATAAATACATATAAATACAGACAAATACACACACAGGTCAGCTATTATATTAAAACCAGCTGGTTGACAATAAGTAGGCCTCCCCTTGTCCCACCTGGTATCTGGCACCAAGATGTTAGCGACAGACTGCAGAACTTGTGCAGAGCTGCAGGCTTTTTTTCATTAAATAAACTGTAGTACCAAGTACCAGTGTTACTATACATTTCAGTTGTAATCTGAGGGCCATCAAACTGAAAATCTCATTACAGCAATTTAAAAAAAAAAAGCAAGGTATTTTTTTTTTATTTTTTTTTTCAACCTAGCCTATGACACAAAGCTACTCAGGTAAAGTATAGTGATCTGCTCAACAATAAGAACAGGCGAGCTATTATCTTTGTAAGAAACTGAGCCATTTTTTCTTTGTATGTTGTGATGTATGAATGTGTGTATATGTTCATATAAAAAAACATTTTGTATGAGTTTTTCTTCCCTCTATTTGTTTTCCACAGCAGGTAGGTGTGTGCCTGTAAGGTGGGTGTTTCTTTGATTATGTAAACTTTGTCTGCAACTCCCATACAGCAATTTTGATTGCAGTGTTTCTCTGCGACTCCTTCACTTACATAAATTAATGGAGTTCATTGTGACCTAGGGTCAACACAAAGATCTATTGTTGTGCGGCCACACGGTGGCTCAGTGGTTAGCACTGCAGCCTTGCAGCGCTGGGGTCCTAGTGTTCAAATCCCACCAAGGGCAAAAAAAACATTTGCAAGGAGTTTGTATGTTTTCCCCGTGTTTGCATGGATTTCCATCCCATATTACAAAAGACATACTGATGGGGAAAAATGTACATTGTGAGCTCTATGTGGGGCTCACAATCTACATTTAAAAAAAAAAAAAATCTATTGTGGTGTGATGGCATTTCCGGTCAAGTTGCTGTGTAGGCCTAACCTAAGTTTGCTGGCACACAATTTAGATTTACATTAAGTTCTGGGGCCACTAAGGCTTACAAATGCGGATTAACATGAACTGTGTATCATTAATGGCTGTGCAGTACCAGAGAAACTCTGTGCCAGTAATGAGATATAGCTGGCCAATTTTATTTCAGCACAAGAATTGCAAACACATAATAAAACTACTTATCAAACAAGCCCACAGTTATCACACCTGATCTCTACCTAACAATGTACATTTAGGCTAAGGTCCCACGTTGCGGAAAAGCACCTGGTTTTTTTTTTGTTGCTCTTTTTTTTTTTGAGCCGGAGCCAGGAGTGGGTTGAGCAGAAGCTAGAAGTATGAGGGCATATGGGTACAAGGGACTCCAATTCATGCGGTCAGACTCCCGAAGGGAAGGCACTTATTCCCTAGCCAGTGACTAGAGGATAACTTTGACTTCCCAGAATAGAATTTATATAGAAGACAGGAAGGCAAGCTACTGTCAGACACTTCTAACAACAGTATATCTCCTGGCAGTACATACACATGCGTCAGTGGAAGATAGATTGCTCACATTTAACTGTACTTACTGCCATCACCCAGTAGGTGATGCCAACATCATTACATGAAATAGATGAGGCAAATGAATGATTGTCAAAACTGGTTTGACTGCAGAGGGAACATGCTTCTGTTAGGATCATCTAACAACAAATGCAGATGTGTGGAAGTGATACAATGATTCCATGGATGGGAGGATAAGAGTCTGTGAGTGGTGACAATAATATATACTAGACACTTAATATAGTGTGATCATCTATAATTTCACTTCTATGTAGATCACATCCTCATGCTGGGTGCTTAATATAATACCGAAAGATATTTACAGGATTTGCTAAGCAATGATATCTCTCACATATGGCAAGTGCACCCTGTTCTAATGCTTCAGAAAGCTTCCTGTAAAAGCTGAAATACTGCATAGTTTAATAGAGGATCATTCACTTATGGGGCAGCCAGGATCTCAATTATTTTGATGGTACAAGTCATTGCTGGTAGCCAGTAAACAAAAACCAGCAGGAATATCTTTGCCGGATCAGCAGAGAACTGAAGAGTACAGATTTTTTTTTTTTTTTTTTACTTTTGCTGGTTTCCTTTTTTTTAAACTCCCTGTCAACCCCTATAACAAAGGAATCCAATACACTGAAGGTGATAAACTCTTACCATACAAGCTGTACTCCAGATATCAGCAGGAGTGCTATACCCCGCTCCTATGAGAACTTCTATGGAGCGATACTGTCTGGTCTGTATGTCTTCAGTGAAGTGTTTGTGCTGCACAAAGAAAAAATTCCTTTACAAATGAGAAGAGGTAATACATTTAAATGCATACTTTCCAGCAGTATCAATGGAAGCTGTACATACCACCCAACAAGCGTTTCCAAGATCTGCAATTTTAACTCTAATGTTGTCAGCATTTCTAGGATCCAGTGGGTTCACTAGTAGATCTGCGGCACGCATTTTATCTGCAACATAAAAGTATTTAGTAATTAAACACTACCATACCAAGGAATAAGAAAGAATTTTGGTTACATTTGAAATATTTGCACTAAAATGGTCATGCTCTTCCACATGGTATTTTAAGTGGTGGATATTTGCCTCAAATTCCTCTTCCATTATCACCCCCAACCCTGGTTTCCCATCACTGACTGGGCTTTCTGTTGCAGATTAGGCTCAGAGGAATGAGCCTAAATCAGAGGGGTGTTTGAATCCGGCAGGACAGTTACTTTTTAGCATCTTCTTTCTATCTCTACCTTCCATTGAAGACAATTCGGGTGGAATCTGCCACGGATTTTGGGGCAGAATCCGCCTCAAACTAAGCGCCAGATTCTGCTGTGCTAACATACCTCAATGATTATATTAATTACAATTTTGAAGTGTTATACACTACATTAGGCATGTTATTCTTTAAACGACACTAAACACAGATAATACACAAAGAGAAAACAAAAAATACCAATAGCACTTCCTTCCTCTCCTTGTTCGACTTTGTCTCATATTAACTAAAACTGAAAAATAAAACACAATTTTTATTTGTTGTAGGAGCTTAGCCGCATCCCTCCTGATCACTGTCCGATGTCTGGCTGTAAGACAACTGGCTGGAACAGTAACTTCCCTGATGTGCTAAGGTTACAGTAAGACAAAAAAAATCGTAAAGGCTCAGCCCTTTACCAAGCCCTGCAGTCACCAGACAGATGGAACTGAGCAGCAGGAGATTAACCATTATGTTCCCTATAGGATTTCTACAAGACTTATCAGAGGATACTGCAGAAGATAATTACTATTATATTTTCTCTTTCTTATGCATCACCAGCAAAACATCAGCACATCACACTGTCCCAAGAAGGACTCGCATTCTAAATCATCTAGAAGTATGTATAGCATTCATTTCTAGGTTTCATGGCTTGAATGGGGTAAATGGTCTAACGTAATATGCATGCTGAACAAAACCCAAAAAGGAAAAGGAAGAAAAAGTGCTGAGATTGCAAAGACGATGATTCAAATATTGCATTATGAAGGTTTACAATGGTAAAACAGCATAAAGATTCAAGAAATGTACATGTGATGTGGTTAAGGACTTATACAGTATATATGTGATGTGGTTCAGGACTCTTCTATAGTTCTTGAACAGGCAACCCATAAAGTCCAATAGGGCCCTACTAAACCTCCAGATGCCATGAATTTTTACATGAGGCACAAAGATGGTTTTGTCATTGCTTTTAAAAAGGAAAAAACGGAGGCATAACATCAAGCCAAAGAGTGGACCCAAATTGTCCCAAAACGTGCACATGAGGTCTGGTTATACATGACATAGTATTTATGCAAGAAAATATTGAAATAACAGGAGGTGTGGATGCTAGATGTGCCATATACTATATGGAGTGTCTCACAAAAGACATATATAACGGACATTCTAATACTCAATTGCTATTTTTTACTTTGGATTCCTACCACTAATATGCACCAATTCAAACATAGAATACATACAGAAAATAAAAATTACTTGGTTTGGGAATCCAGAGGCTGCTTTTGCAAGTTTACTAGATGAAGATATGTCAAAATACATCTCCTGTCAGGAGTACAAAAGAGGCGAGCAAGTACTATACTTTCCTGCACTCCCCTCCATGGAAGCAGAACAAGCATACTAAACTGACCTCATTAAATGAATTCACAGCAGCAAGCCAAGCTGCCACTTTATACCATGTTAGCATTCACTTCCAAGGCCTCTCTGCTGCAGCAAGACAGGGGGAGTTTCACCAGTATAATTTATGGATCAAGACAAAATCAAAGTCACTGACTGAATTAACTAAAATAAAGCTTTACTTTGTGCTTCGGATTAGAACACGGTGAGATGTTCAATTTTCTAATACAATTGTATTCACATAAGAAGAGATTTTTCTTTTTTTTATGTAAGCAAAAGTGTCTTGTGTGTGGTACATACAAAATCTTTTTAACAATCTTTTGAGATTACAAAAACATAGCCGCATTTTAAGATACAATTTCAAGACAATAATGATGCTGTATCTGGTATTAACTTGAAAGGGACTGAACTACTGTACAATACCAGTGCAACCAATTGATGAGAATGGAACAAATTTCAATTTTCGTTTTTTTACGCTCAGCTTTCCAAATGTTAGAACTTTCATTGTTTTTCAGTCCACAGAGTTGTATGAGGGCTTAATGTTTGGAGGACAAATTGTGCTTTCTAATGGTACCATTTAATATTTTGTATGCTGGACAGCTGGAAAAAAATTTGGTGCCCTGCAATTTGTACTGTGCACATAAACGCCCTACAATGTTGATATAAACAGGTGTCTGGGTACATGGCAGGGCACCAAAGGAAAAAAAAAGCCCAAATTTTGGGCTGAGTGATTAATACTTAAATCAAAATTAATTGTGATTTATCAGGCATTTTATCTCAATTATAAGCAATGACAATTTAGGCCCCCGCCCCTTTAAACCACACAACTTTTAGAGTATGAGAATGTGTTGGTCGAGAAGCTTTCTTCAGAACACAGACTATTAAAAAGTGGAGGCCCAAAGGAGGTGACCAAACATAAAAAGCAGTGTTACTCACCTCTACTGTATGATTCCCGGCTGTCTTAGATGCTTTTAACTGATGTCAGGAACATCAATCACAGGCCTCAGTGGTTGCTGTCCTCAGTCAGAAGCTCTGAAGGCAGCAAGGAGTCACCCCAGAGAGGTTTGATCACCTCCCCCGGACTCCGCTTATTATACTATGGAATTTGAAAACCCCAGTGTATAATAATAGCACTTCCAATATGTTCGGTACGAACGAAACTGAAGATACAACCAAGCAAATAGAGTAATAACCAAACTGAAATAACAGACGTGAACAAAATCACTTTGATTATCCTGGCTGACATTCGGTTTTAGTTATTTTCGGATTAATTGTCCAGCCCTAGAGGTAACCTCCAAAACGTGACCCCATTTAGAATGCTACATATCTCAAGAAACTTATAAGCAGGTCTACTGATAACTCTGACCCCAATGGAGATTTCCAGAATTTGATGAAAACATGCACATTTTACACAAATATGTCCTCTCAGTGCCCATTATGTTGTGACCAGAGTGTATTGTCTGCGACATTTACGCCATAAATTATCACGCATGTTCTCGCATTTATGGCAAAGCCCATCCTGTAACAATTTTCTCCTGCTTGGACACAGAAGGCAAATAGCAACTTGTGTATAATGGTAATATTTACTGCACTGTGACCAGATTAGAGGCTTACCGATGTTGAAAACTTAGAAAACCATGAGCAGTGACCCCTTGGGTCAGAGCTTCCCAATACTGAATAAAGCAAAGTATGACACAAAACTGTACAAGCTCTATGATAGCTCCTTGGGCTACACCCACCTTTTGCATTTACAACAGGAAAAGGCAGCCATATAGAGCCGCAGAATGTCCCCTCTTTCTGGATATTGCTGGCAAAATGGTTTAGGCCTTAACGGCTTGTAGGCCAGCAATTTCACATCTGCTCAGAAAACTTTTACACTAATGTTCCACAAAATAATCCCTTGTGTCTAGCTGTACGGTGGCATGTGGCACAGTCAGACACAAACAGTGGGATCTTCCTAAAACGCTGCTTGGGACATCACTGAGAAAAGGTAGTAATAGGTCAGGTGTTCTGACAGCTTGCTGTGTGCATTGGGTACCGCTGTCCATATCAGAGGCTGTTCTAAGTTAACCCGTAAGCCCGAAAGTATCACTGACTATACTTGAAACAAGAGAGGGGTGGACCCCTCAGACCAAGTCCTGTCGCTGTATAACACCATGGCAGGGAAAAAATAGAAGAATAGAACACCGATGGCCATGTACAAAATATTTGTGCTTTGCTCATCAGCAGCGCAATGGGGAACTTCTTGGAATTCTAAATAATATCAAGATCTGGAAGGGGACGATACCGACACTTCAGAAAGTATCTTGTCAGCATTTTCCCAATGAAATTCCATACAAGGGGAAGACACAGAATCAGTGTGAGGTATGTTACAAAAGGGGCATCCATACAGATATTACATACTAATGTGAGACATGTCTCAAACAACCTGGCCTGGGACTGAATATGTATTTTAGAACTCTCTGAATAACTGAATTTTATAAACTTCTACCCTATTTGAGCCCCAAAAGTTTTACTCCTTATTAGTTCTAAATGGTGCACTCCTATCTGTACCAGACATTTTTCTCCTAATAGGTGCATGCCTAGTTATAGCGTGTAATTTCTATGTAAAAAAAAAAATGTAATCATGGCCTCAACTCTGAAAAGTAACAATTATTCCATTATTATTCTTGGAACTGTAAAACTGCGACAGCCGATAAGTTTTGAAAACTTAATTTTTTTTACAAGTAAACATTTCAAGCAACTAGGGGACACTGCCAAGGGCATCAGGGAGCTGCCAAAAAACAGGGTCTGGAGCTGGGACAGGCAATAGCAGCCTCATATTAGACCATCAGTTTGATCAGAAGGATTAACCGTGATTGGGGCACATTTATACAAATTCATTGCTGCACCAACATGTTCCCAAAATATTTGTTGTAATAATTTTTTCGTTTTAATTTGTAATAAGAAATTCATCAAGTCCATCTCACAGAAGAGCATCAGCTTGATCTGAGGGTTCAATTATCAGCATTTTAACGCCTACAGGACACAGTCATTTTTTATTTTTGTGCTTTTTTTTTTACTCCCTGCTTTCCAAAAGCCATAACTTTTTCGTTTTTTCTCATGAGGGCTTTTTTTTTTTCAAAAGATATATTGCACTTCAAAAATGCTTTTAATCTACTATACAATTAAAAAAATTCTGGCACTTTTTTAATGGGTTTTGTATTTATAACTGTCGTTGTATGGTAAAAATGGCATTAGATTTATTCTCCACAATGGAAAATAGGCTTTTGTAATACCTTTACACAAACTTGAAATTCTAAGGAAAAAAAAAATGTTTCTTCAAGTTGCTGTATTCTGACACCTGTAACTTTTTTTAACGTTTCAGTGTATGGAGCTGTGTAAGATGCCTTTTTTTGCGGGACAGCATACAGTTTTTATTGATCCCACTTTGGAGAATGTATGATGTTTTGATCCCCTTTTAGTCCTTTTTGGGGGAGGGGAGGCAAAGCAGAAAAAAGGATTCTTCAGCTACTGTGACAATTTTCATTCTGCTACAGCGTTTACTGTATGGGACAATTGTTTTTAAATTTTAATAGTTTAACATTTTTGGACTTTAAGGGTATGGTCACATGGCGATAAATGAAGAGGAATTCATCTTCATTTTCCACCGTCGGCATTTTCGCCGCGGTCTAGCCGCAATGGTATGTTAACGTAGTGCATTGGCATTCTGTCGCGGCACCCGCTGCTAAATAGGCCTGAATGAATGGGCCTAAATTCTGATAACAGTGGATCTTCTTGCTGTTCTAGAACTTTAACCTTCTGGTTCTACATGTTGGAAAGAAAGGGAGGCGAAGGGGAAAGCTGCAAACTACAACAGGAAGGTCACAACCTAGTATTGTTATCAATTTTTGTCATCATTGTTCTCGGTTTCCGCTATTAACCCTCTTAAAAGTCAGAGAGTATATGTTTGTTATCATCACAGTGGTCACGTGACGTTTGTGAAGATGTTATCGCGTGATTGGCTGCAGCAGTCACCAAGTACCAATAACAGGTCATAAGGGATGTCTGCTTGATGATCTGAAAACAGAACAGAGCAGAGATCTGCCATAGCTGGAAAAGGATGAAAAAGTTTCAGAGCAATATTGAGGCAAATGTTATTGTTTGTATAAAGAAAAGTTATATAATTTCCAATATACATTCTATATCAATTCTTCATGGTTTTCTAGAGCTCTGCTTGTTGTCATTTATTCTGCTTACTTCCAATGTATAAAAATCATTCCACGGTCATGTGATATGCCGTCCACGGTCATGTGATGGACATACAGGTGTGCAATAGTCACAGCACAGTAATCAGACCTCTACCTGGAAATGAGCTGTGCACCTGAGTATCACATCACATGACCCTGGACTGATTTTTATGCATTGGAAGTAAGCAGAATGATTGACAGCAAGCAGAGATCCAGAAAACTATGAGGGATTGATACAGAAAGTATATTGGAAAATTGTATAGCTTTTTATTATACAAACAACATATCTATGTATATTGGTCTGAAACTGGACAATCCCTTTAAAAGAGGATCTTTCACCACCTCCACCAACTCCAGTTCTTTGTATCTGTTAATAGCTTCTGCTCCACTGATTCCAGCACAGTTGGAATTTTTTCTCTAGTCTGTATCGCTCCCAAGCAATCAGTGCTATTAGTTTTGGTGCCTGATATGCCATTTAGACTCTGTACTGTACAGAAGGATGGTGTAAGGTAGGTGTATGCAGGGGGTGTGATTCTGATCTCTGACAATGGTGGCTTCTGAATGGTGCTCTGAATCACACACACCTGCCTGACACTGCCCTTCTGACATTACAGAGCTTAAACAGTACATCAGACACCAAAACTAACTACTCTTGCTACTCAGAACCAGTTGAGGCTAGACAAAAAAAAAAAAAATTTCAATTGCGCCAGAATTAGTGGAGCTTTGCCTATTAACTAGAATTTGTGAAGATGGTGAAAGGTCCTCTTTAAGCATAAAAAATTGTGAGGAAAAAATTCAGGTGACACATTTAAAGTCTTCTATCTCAGCATATAGGGTTGATCAACTAACAAAATCTAAGACTGTCCAACAGCATAACCAGATAATTTTGGAGGACGACATTATAATTTAACAGTAAAAGAAACCTACTTTTTGGCATATCTCCAGTACTTGATGCGGAAACTGTTCTGCTTCTGTCTTGGCAAGGGCTACTTCCATCCCTTTCTAGAACAGTTGAATCCTCAGAAGCTGCCAAACCAGATTCTACAGATTCTAAAGGATCAGAAAACATTGCTGCTGAAAAGTCGGAGAACTGCAACTCCGTATTCTTATGTTGTCCATTTGGCAATTCACTGTTAAACTGTTCATAAGAGCTACTGTATGTATAATCACTTTCAGCATTTGACTCATCTAAGTTAAAGTCATCTGGATTTGGACAGTCTTCCTCTTCCTCATCTTCATCATCTAATGGCTGTTCCAATGAGAATGGACCATTTTCCAAATGACCATTTGTTTTTGGAGACTCTATCCATGTTGGATCTGTGTTAACTAGTTCTGTATCCACATCATCGTCATCATCTTTCTCAACAATTTCCTTTTCAGTATCTTCTTTCTCATCGTGATCTTCCCCTTCTGAAGAAACATTACCTGCTAAAACTGTGAATAAAAAACATTTAAAAGAAACCTGTTAGGCTCTACTTACATAAGCACCACAGTTTTCATTTTTAACAAAAACCAGAGGAAACCAAGGTGAGCTTCCATGACATATATCAACACATTTAAAAACAGCTATGCTAGCTATGACTGAGCTTGAGGTTACTAAGGGCCACTTCTTAGGCCGGAAATTGGTTAAGTAGGCTTGGCCTGTACTGCTGTTTAACCCCTTTATGACTAGCTCACTTAATTTAATGGGCTGTAGGCACAAGGACCAAACTACAGCCCATTAATTTAAGTATTTTTCGTAACAGTACATAGTAACCCTGCTATGTCCTCCATCACTCAGTATTGACTGAAACTAACAGCCTTCCTACTGAGAGAAAACATTGGGACTGGATTGGTGTCAATCCCAATGATGTGATCATTATGTAAACCAATCATAGAGTTTACATACAAGTTTGTGGTAGCAACAAAGCTTCACACTGCTTGTAACTTTGTTTCTCCTCTCTCTGTCTCACATAAACAAAAAAGCAGCACTGTGCCAAGCAGCTGAAGTGTGTCTGTCATAAAGACATAAAAGTGATCAAAAACCATGCAGCTGCCTCTCCAGAGGTAGTTTAGTGCAACCACACAGTCTCAGTTTAGGCACTCTTATTTAAAGGTAAATAGTTTAGACAGTATATCCCACAAGCATAAAAATGTAAAATTGCAATTTTGGATTATTTTTTTTTTTTAAGAAACTCAAAACATATTGATCAAAATTTACCACTAACAAAGTATAATGTGTCACAAAAAAACAATCACAAAATCACACGCATAAAAAGAAGATTCCAAAGTTATTACAACAAAAGCGACAGTAGATAAATTAGAAAATTTGGCAGCATCCTTAATGGTTGACAGGATTTTAATATGAAGATTCAATTAAAAACCAACAACAACAAAAAAAAAATCATGATTTACTTGATAATTACTGAATAATGGATACTTTTTTTTTTTTGTTAATCTATACCTGGATACTTAAAATGGGCAAGTAATTGGTAGTCAATTGATCCCTTTCAGAGTAGTTTATTCACATACTTGCAGCTATACCCACCCAGTCTTCCATCTAGTGCTGTTCATGTAGAAGGAGCTGATCTATAGTACCAGACAGCACCACATGCACAGACAGGTTACTGAGCTCTGATGACATTATAAACAATATTTTAAAGAGCAGTGAAGGTCTTGTTTTAGTTTGGATTATTTCTTCTTTCCCAAAGAAAAATGCCAATTACTTTGTTTACCGATTTCACTAGGAAGTGTGCACAAAAAGGTATTTACAGCATACGCACCATATTCATTGACTGGCTCCTCGTCAACAGTATCCTCCAGACAAACTGTCTTCAGCTTGGCTTCTGGCTGGCTTTCAGCATCCTGCTCGTTTTCATTTTCTTCACTCTTTTTCCTTTCTGCTTCCCTTTCTAACTCTTCAATTTCCTGAAGTCGTTTTTCAAGTAGCTCTGCTTGACGCTTTTGCTTTTTTTTAAGTTTTTTCTTTTTATTTTTCGAAATCTTACCAACCTGTAATAGAGACATAAACAGTATTTTAATCAATGGTTTTACAAAATAAAAATACTGTACAGAGAACTTTTACATTTGAATTTCACACAGTATGAAGACTTCCAGTCACATGAACCAACAGTAAAATAACATGTCTTCCAATAACTGTCAAGAAGCTAACTAGGCTAGGTTCACACTTGCGTCTGGTTTACGTTTGGGGATTCTGTTCCCCATTCCGCTTGAAAAACGTAGAGAGAAAAGTCCTGCAAGCAGCGCTTTTTCTCTCCACATTGTTCAGCAGAAAAAAAGCGGACCCCATTACAGTCCATTACATTTCTGCTTAGAGGGGTTTCTCCAACATGCTCAAAAAAAATAATTAGTTCTAACCCATTTCACCCATCTGCTATGTGCCCGCTCTTTCAGCCTGCAATAGAAGGAGTGGACGGTCCTTACTATGGAGCAAGTGAATATTTCACTAGTGAAAACTACATTTCCGGTCTTGCCTAACAGAAAAATGAATTCATTGCACAAGCTCATTTTTTTTAGGACAGCACATGCATGGTTAAGTAGCACTATATCTAATAAATTGCTAAAGGGAACAAAAAGAAACTAAGCATGATTGATCTGACTGAAGACGGACTACAGGACCTATCCAATGACAACAGTACTCAGACAGAGATAAGGAAAGAAGGATTTCATTAGGCTTTTTTCTCTAGAGACGAATACAGTTTGGTTACTTACTTTCAATGCATGATAGTTATATTATGCAAAGTAATAAATATTGTATTTATATGAAATATGATTGTTGTTGAGGGAATGCCCCTTTAACATATGCCAACTATAGATCAGATGTTGTTTAACGAGGGAGCTTTACTTTAAGAATTGGTACAAAGGGAGGTCAAGGGCAAACTATATGTGTGTCTACTGGTGCATAATACTACTCCCCACATACAGTACATTATATAAAGAATATATCCAACCACTTACTGGCTTCTGTTGTGGAGCGGTGCTTACTAAAAAGAAACAAAAAAAATTATAAATTTTAACACATATCAAAACTTAAAAGGGACTCTGTGTCTTAAAGAGGTTGTCCCACAAGGTGAAGACTGCAGAATATTTTATCTGAGCCAGGCTAAATGTGGGCAGGACTTGTGTTGGTTAGTTATCACGTTCACTCAATGGGAACACTGGAGATGCCTAATATCACAGCACTCCCACTGAAGTGAAAGGGAGCACGGACCGCCAACAGCCCTGCTCATATACAGCCTGGCTGTGCTCAGGTTGAAGGTGGAGCAGGAGAAAGGTTTTGCAGTCTTCACTTTGTGGGACAACCCTTTTAAAGAAAATATGTCATTCAGTAGGGCTGCTTCTAGACTTCCCAAAGATAACCTGTATTTCTATTTTCTTAAAAAATCCAAAAACCTGGCAGGAGCAGAAATGCCCCTAAGCACTTTCCAGATTATTTGTATAGAAATATAAAAATGTAGCTGCAATGCAGAAGAAGAAATACATATTTGGGAAGTTTAGAAGCAGCCCTAAATGGTACTGTGAATAGTTTGATACTGATTTTCCTGCTGACAGACTCCCTGTAACTGTACAGAGTACACATATAAAGTACATAATATATGTTTACACCAAATGACTATAAAAGTCTTGTATATTATTATCTCAATAGCTCAGAAATGAAATAGATCAATAATGAAAGGCAAGAGACCATAGTTGAGATGGTAAACCTTTCTGATTTCCATCAGACTTGCCACAATTTACTATTAACACTATAAATTATAAATTAAGGAGAAGGAAAATGTATAAAGTATAAAATGTCCAACTTACAAACATTGATCATTTCTACTACTTCCTTAAAGCCAATTTGATATATAGCCAGTATGGCTTAACAACTGATCCAATATAGATCAATAAAGTTACAATAGCACATGATCAAATAATATATAAAATTTACCATTTAAGAATATTCCCTAAAATAGTAATTATGTATAAACACAAATCATAAGTGCCCTCATGCTCAAAACCAGTGCTCAAGTATAAAAAGCTGTCTTACCAGACTGGGACAAAATGGAGCTGGGAACCATAATGCAGCATCACAAACATCTGAGGTTCAAGAGGTAAGGCATACATCCCTATCAAACCCCATCATCCCGTACATAGCTCCTGTCCTGACAAGCACAGTGCCAATTGGGATAACTGAAAAGACGTATCTTACCAGGGATAGTCACAGGGTCAGATTGGGACTGTTTTACATATCATTTGATCCTGTGCTATTGTACTTTCTACTACTTTATACAAAGACTCCTGCTTTTACCTGCTGAACCAGAGGGAGGCGGTGCACCTGCTTTCTGCCATTCTGTGGCCTCTGCAGCCATTCTACGGACATATGCATCATCAACACACATCAAGATGTTTTCTGGTTTGATATCGGTGTGGATGATTTTACATTTGCTATGCAAATAGTCCAAGCCCTGAAGAACCTACAAAACAAAAGCAATTACCGGTTTATGTGGAAAGAGGTTGTATTTAGATTATTCTCTGGGTGTTAGCAGATGTAAACAGAAAATTTTACAATATCTATTCTACCATTCAGGTCAAGTTTGGAGAACACAATGTTCATATATCATTAATTTGTGCCCATACAATATAGCTTCACAATTGCTGAGTCTGTATTATGTATCCTGTCAAACATCTGCTTTGATTATGATATTCATGGACATGCTGTGTTCACAGAGAAGAGTAGAAGCAGAATATCTAATCCATTGCAAAACGATACTAAATCCAATATACTAATATTGCTCATTTTTAGCAATTAAAGGAGTATTTTATAAAATTGGTAAAAAAAAAATTAGTGTTTTGTACCTAACAGTGTATAAGTTATTGTCTGGGTACACAGGTACACAGGACACACGTCCTAGAAGGAGATAAAAAGGTGGTTCTTCAGGACTCAGTAAAGTTGGATACTGATGACCTATTCGGTGGTTGGGAGGCAACATCCAGAGCCCATACAGATAAGCTGTCATAACAGCCAGAAGTCATATATTATACACACGGCCAGGACCAGCTCTTTTCCTATTGAGTGAATAGAAGCATAGTTGTGGTTCACAACATACTGCTACATTGGTATATGGTTTTACAACAGCCAAAACAATGGATCAGAGCGGGGTCTATCCTATATAGTTCATCCGTCTTTAACTTTGCAAGGTCCTGGATAACCCCTTTAACAAAATTGGCATTTTCTAAACCAGTCTTCATCTTGTACCAAAATAAGATACACCCAAGCATAAATTGGGCACATCTCCTGCTCTCTGTGCAATAAAATTTCAAATTTATACCAACATTTAATTTACAATTTAAGCTAGTCTCTGGCATACATTACAGTGAATCTGTCCCAAGAACAATTGCTCCAGACCACTTTCAGGAATGTAGCATGAAAGGTAAATTCCTCCATACCATGATCACTAATACAATTATCACTGTGTGTTGCTGAGGCTGCTATTACCATTTACATAATAATTTGCTCAGCCAATGCAGAGCTTGTCACTTGAAACAACCCATTTGAGCATCAAGCCTATCACAGAACTATAGGATCCTAACATTATGGCAGCCACTCTAAAATGAACTCAGAAATCTGCTGAATGAGATGGCTGGCAACAAGAACTTAATATGACATAGTTGTAAAGAGTTAACTTTTTACCCTATGTAAAAACACAACGGTTGTATTGTGATCATATTTTTTGAAAATGCTCACGCACACCTTTCACTGCTGTGTAACACCTGTCTAAAAAGCATGTTCTAATAGCAAACTATTATACTACAATCATGACAGAGACAGAAGGAAGCCTTCAAATAGGCCATGCTGTTTTGATGCGTGAATTCCTCTAATTTAGATGTCAACTAGCCTATTCACAAACTTTGATTTATTTCCAGAGCTGTAGACATATATATATATATATATATATATATACTAGCTGGTACCCGCGACTTCGTCTGCGGTGATTGTAGAAGTGGGTATATACAGGGGTGGGTAAGGTTTTTGTACTGTGTATAAGGGATGGGATATGAAATGTAAGTTTGTATCTTGTTTTTTCTGTAATTCAGAGAATACGTGAGACTTTTGTGTTGAAGTTAATTTGTATTTGAGCTGCTATATATACGGTGTTGTGAGAAATTTTACATAGTGACTTTGGGACAGAAGTATTTGAAGTTAACCCTTTCCCGTCGATGGCATTTTTTGATTTTCGTTTTTGACTCCCCTCCTTCTAAACCCCATAACTTTTTTATTTCTCTGCTCCCAGAGCCATATGAGGTCTTAATTTTTCCTGGGACAAATTTTTCTTCATGATGCCACCATTATTTATTCTATATAATGTACTGGGAAGCAGGGAAAAATTCTGAATGGGGTGGATTTGAAGAAAAAATGCATTTCTGCGACTTTCTTACGGGCTTTGGTTTTACAGCGTTCACTGTGCAACCAAAATGACATGTCCCCTGTATTCTGTGTTTTGTTACGATTCCGGGGATACCAAATTTATATGGTTTTATTTACATTTTGACCCCTTAAAAAAATCCAAAACTGTGTTAAAATTTTTTTTTTTGAAAAGTCGTCATATTCCGACAGGCGTAACTTTTTTATACGTCCATGTACGGGGATGTATAGGGCGTCTTTTTTTGCGGGCTCGGGTGTACTTTTTAGTTCTACCATTTTCGGGAAATATTATTGCTTTGATCACTTTTTATTCAAATTTTTATCAGAATCAAAACAGTGAAAAAACGGCGGTTTGGCACTTTTGACCATTTTTCCCGCTACGGCGTTTACCGAACAGGAAAAATATTTGTATAGCTTTGTAGAGCGGGCGATTTCGGACGCGGGGATACCTAACATGTATGTGTTTCACAGTTTTTAACTACTTTTATATGTGTTCTAGGGAAAGGGGGGTGATTTGAATTTTTAATCCTTTTTATTTGTTTTTATATTTTTTTTTACTTTTTTTTAAACTTTTTTTTTTGCATTTATTAGACCTCCTAGGGGTATTGACATGGGTGGGCGGTGTCGCGGATTGTCAGAGTGGTGGGGGTCGGCAAACATGGCTGCTCCGGAGCGTTAAAGAGAGCCTCCTGGAGTATCGTTAAGGAGAGGGGCAAAGTGGTAAAGTGTATGTATATGAGATTGTGTGGGGTTAGGGGCTAGGCTGTAGAGGGCAAAATGAATTTTGGGGCTTGCTATGGTCCAAAGTGTGTGAGATTGCAGAGATGGTGGTGCGAGTTTGGGTTTTGTGCGGGTCCTGGCACAAACGTATGTGCGCTATTGTGAGGAAAAGTAGCCTATTGCGCAATGGGGTGTATTAACTATGTTTGTGGAAAATTTCAGCCAAATCGGTCGAGCGGGTTTTGCGTGATTGACTAACAAACATCCGAACACACAAACCCACAAACATCCAAACTCACAAACTTTCACATTTATAATATTAATAAGATATATATATATATATATATATATATATATATATATATATATATATATATATATATAGTCTTGGGAATTGCCTCGCAAGCTCTACATGGCATTAATAAAGATACATTGACAGAGATACATAGATAAAGAGAAAATGGTTATTTTGAAAATAGCAACGATTATGCAAAGAAAAGTATAAGTTACCTGACATATAATACTTTTCACACAGCGAATGGGAAGACCCTGATAGTTTGATTTGATGATCCATTTTAACAAGTGATGCCCCAATACTTCAAACACCATACAGACATCTGATATTATAATAAAGGGAAATAATATGGCAAGTATGATGGTCATAAAAACATGCAAACAAAGATGGTGCCAAAGCTCGACAATGCATTTGTATTTAAAAGAAAAGTCAAGTGGGTTTGCATATTAAAAATTATATATATTAAAAATTAGAATTTGTTTTTGTAGGTTTCAAATAAAAATCCAGAGATAAGACCAATCATTACTTTTACTGTTATGTGTTTTTAAGGCCCAGTTCACATCTGCATTAGGGCCAATCTGTTCCCCTCTCCACATGAAAAATGCTGAGAGAAAAGTCCTGCAAGCAGCACTTTTCTCTCCGCATTTTTCGAGTGGAAGCTGAGCAGAAACCACACAGACCCCATTATAATCTATGGGGTCCACAAGTTTCCTAAGATAATTGCTTTTTAATGCAGGTTTCTGTTTAGGGGGTACCCAAATGGACTCCCCGAATACAAACCCATGCGCAGATGTGAACCGAGTCTAAGTCACTGGACACTAAACTGCAAGGATGACAATTTATCCAGCGAAAAACAGAAAGAGAGGCAGCACTCCAGTGATTGGAGGATCTCTGTTTATTCACCCATGTAAAATATACAAAGTTCCAACACTTGCAGTTTGCAAAAAGCAAAAGGCTCCATGCAAGAGTTGGATCTACAACATCAATGGAGTGCTACCGCTCTGTCTATTTTATTATATATACACATCATATACTTATTGGAGATTAAGCAGGGTATTTTAAAAGATAACCTCTCAAAAGAATGTACATTTATATGTATATTTTTGTCTAGAAAATGAGGTGCTCGTATGTTTCCTTGCTTACTCCAATTACAAATACTGCATAAGCAGTCTATATGTTTATTTTGTCTAGGATACGTATGCCATTCATTCCTGAAATTTTGAAGTCATCGATTAGCTGCACCACCATGTCTTTATTTGGATCTCCAGGGTCACTTTCACGTACCTGCAAAGAAAAATATATTCTTACATGAAAGTAATAAATATTCTGGATGACTGTGTGGACTCTCACTGACTTGAGTGGGTGTTTTGCAATGCCACCTTGTCACTGCTGAAGCAGTGAGAACAAATATTCAGTGAATGGATCCAAAGAAATAGTAGCCAATTATCAGTTTCTGTGTGCACCGTGCACTGCGGGTGTTAGCTGTATGTTACGGCTGACACTGTCCTTTAACAGGGCACTGTCCCAGGGCACCACAGCATTGAATAGGTGCCTTAGAGCACCTGGGACAGGTAAGTTTGTTGTTTTTTTTCTCCCTTCCCCCGCCTCCAGAGAAAATACTGTATTCCCTGGACAACCCCTTCAAGTCCTGCTACTTATCTTCAATCTGACCTCTTGTTTACAATATATCCATCTCTGTATTCAGCCTCTCACAAAGCTCTAGATAAGGAAGAGGTGGAGTAGGAGTCTTGTGCTAGTGGGTTGATTTATTGCCTTATTTACAACTTAGCAGAGTTAAAATAATTCAGAATAGTAGAGTGTAAAAATAGCAATTATTTGAGTGTCTTTTCTATCATCCTTTCCTTTGTCATAGAATAATATGTAGAAAGTAATATGTAGTGCCTGAAAAGTGAAGAAAACATATTTCTTTAAAAAGATATATTACAAAGTTTGATATATTCCCCTATACTAGCCATTTATGAAAAAGTTGTTTAGAACTGAAGGTACACTTTATATCTAATATTTGGAAACGGCTATAAAATACAATGGATCATGCTAGATTCACACCTGCGCTTGGATTTCCGTTCTTCAGGTCCATTTGGGGACCCAACAAACAGCCCAATCTGCTTAAAAAGTGGTCAACTGTGGAAACCCGCAGACCCCATATACTATAATGGGGTTCGTTGTTTTTCCTCCCGAAAAATGTGGAGAGAAAAGTCCTACTACAGAACTTTTCGCTTTGAATTTTTCAAGTGGAATAGGGAACGGAATCCCTGAACGGAAAGAGTGCGCTGGTGTGAATCCTGTCTTAACAGGAAGAAATAAATAAAATACTTATGTAAAAAAAGAAACAAAAGCATAACATTATGATTCCAAAATAAAAATTATTAACGTTATTGAAGATTAAAAAGGAGTGCAAAGTACACTCACCGGCCACTTTATTAGGTACACCATGCTAGTAACGGGTTGGACCCCCTTTGGCCTTCAGAACTGCCTCAATTCTTCGTGGCATAGATTCAACAAGGTGCTGGAAGCATTCCTCAGAGATTTTAGTCCATATTGACATGATGGCATCACACAGTTGCCGCAGATTTGTCGGCTGCACATCCATGATGCGAATCTCCCGTTCCACCACATCCCAAAGATGCTCTATTGGATTGAGATCTGGTGACTGTGGAGGCCATTGGAGTACAGTGAACTCATTGTCATGTTCAAGAAACCAGTCTGAGATGATTCCAGCTTTATGACATGGCGCATTATCCTGCTGAAAGTAGCCATCAGATGTTGGGTACATTGTGGTCATAAAGGGATGGACATGGTCAGCAACAATACTCAGGTAGGCTTTGGCGTTGCAACGATGCTCAATTGGTACTAAGGGGCCCAAAGAGTGCCAAGAAAATATTCCCCACACCATGACACCACCACCACCAGCCTGAACCGTTGATACAAGGCAGGATGGATCCATGCTTTCATGTTGTTGACGCCAAATTCTGACCCTACCATCCAAATGTCGCAGCAGAAATCGAGACTCATCAGACCAGGCAACGTTTTTCCAATCTTCAATTGTCCAATTTCGATGAGCTTGTGCAAATTGTAGCCTCATTTTCCTGTTCTTAGCTGAAAGGAGTGGCACCCGGTGTGGTCTTCTGCTGCTGTAGCCCATCTGCCTCAAAGTTCGACGTACTGTGCATTCAGAGATGCTCTTCTGGCTACCTTGGTTGTAACGGGTGGCTATTTGAGTCACTGTTGCCTTTCTATCAGCTCGAACCAGTCTGGCCATTCTCCTCTGACTTCTGGCATCAACAACGCATTTCCGCCCACAGAACTGCCGCTCACTGGATGTTTTTTCTTTTTCGGACCATTCTCTGTAAACCCTAGAGATGGTTGTGCGTGAAAATCCCAGTAGATCAGCAGTTTCTGAAATACTCAGACCAGCCCTTCTGGCACCAACAACCATGCCACGTTCAAAGGCACTCAAATCACCTTTCTTCCCCATACTGATGCTCGGTTTGAGCTGCAGGAGATTGTCTTGACCATGTCTACATGCCTAAATGCACTGAGTTGCCGCCATGTGATTGGCTGATTAGAAATTAAGTGTTAACGAGCAGTTGGACAGGTGTACCTAATAAAGTGGCTGGTGAGTGTATATTTCAGCAGTGAAAGTGTCTTTACTTACACATCTCAGTAACTTAATTTCATCCAAAGCCGTCTCCGTATAGTGTTGAGCACTTTTTACTACTTTCATTGCAACAAATCTCTTCCCCCTAGAAAAAAAGAATTTTAACATATATGTTATGTTATGAAACATATTGCATTATTGCCAATGCTTTAGAGAAAAGCTTCACCCAAAAACTCTAAATTATCTGTATGTTCTCTTTCTGAAGCTCTCAAATAGCCCGCTACCATTTGTTATAT
This sequence comes from Leptodactylus fuscus, assembly GCF_031893055.1. Lineage (NCBI taxonomy): Eukaryota > Metazoa > Chordata > Amphibia > Anura > Leptodactylidae > Leptodactylus > Leptodactylus fuscus. Next base: position 117,185,348 of record NC_134269.1, read on the forward strand.
TAAAAAAATATATAAATAAAAAAAATCAACACAGAAGCAAGTTGGGCTCGGTTCACATCTGTGCCTGGGCTCCATACGGGGATTCCGTTCCCCTCTGTGCTTCTCTCTCCTGGTGGAAACCAAACGGGAACCACATGGCCCCTTTATATTTTATAAATCACGGCCGCAAAATAACGCCGCGTATACTATCCAGGCTCCCATTGAAATCAACGGGAGCTTTTTTACGGCGCGCAAAGTATCACACGCCGTATACGTGCCACATCACGCGGCACATTACTCCATGTGAATGGACCCTTAGAGTGTACAGGATCTAGAGGCCAGCTGTCAAATCTGTTGGGCAAAATGCTGCAGGCAACTATATGAAACTTGGATCCCAACCATTTCAGAATAAAGGTAGCCAGACATAGTACTGTAGCCTCCTTTCAATTGAACAGTTTTCCCCAATAAACTTATCCTTATAGAGGACCTTTCATGGTTTTAGGCACATGCGGTGTTATATACCGCTGGAAAGCCGATAGTGCACTGAATTCAGCGCACTGTCGGCTTTCCCGATTTGTGCCCCGGGTGAAGAGATATCGGTGCCGGTACTGTAACTATTCACAGTCAGAAGGGAGTTTCTGACACACTGTCAGGTACGTCCTTCTTCACAGCAGCGCCAATAGCATTGTACAGTGTGAGCGGGGAGGAACGCCCCCTCCCTCTGCTCACAGTACTCGTCCATAGACGAGTATTATCAGGAGGGGAGGGGGCGTTCCTCCCCGCTCACACAGCACAGCTTACTACACTGACTCATTATAATTAGAGATGAGCGAGTACTGTTCGGATCGGCCGATCCGAACAGCACGCTCGCATAGAAATGAATGGACATAGCCGGCACGCGGGGGGTTAAGCGGTCGGCCGCCGTCAAAGCGGAAGTACCAGGTGCATCCATTCATTTCTATGGAGCGTGCTGTTCGGATCGGCTGATCCGAACAGTACTCGCTCATCTCTAATTATAATAATTGGGCGTTTTGGCCACAAAAAATAGTTTCTCCCTCATTAAACACTGCTAGAACACTGAAGCAGCACATTGTCATATACATACAGACTTAGGTAGAGCTATAAAAATAAAAAAAAACATTAGTGGGGTAACATATTAATGAAGATTATAAAAAACAACACAAAAGAAAACAAAAAACCCCAAAAACTTACTGCATGTCCCAGCAGAGCCAAACTGTGGAGAAATGACCCCATCCTAGCTTCCTAATTACGTGGTAACGACCATTAAACAAATCTCCTATTTTCACAGGATGGTAGCCACCTGTATAAGAAAAAAGATAACAATGTAACATTTCAGACACAAATCGCATAGTTAAAATGGAAATCTGCCCTGTAAAAATGTGCTCCAGATATATTAAGGATGTTTAAAAATCCATTTGAAAAGCGTTTACCGGCGGACCCCATAGACTATAATGAGGTCTGCCAAGTTTCTGCCTGAAATTGGAGGAGAGAAAAGTCCTGTTTGCAGAACTTTTCTCTCCGCATATTTCAAGCGGAATCATGCAGGTGTGAACTGAAGCCTTTGGAGTACTTGTGTGGTTGCCACCTGGTGCCGTCACCAATATGACTATTACATGCTGCCACCATGCTTTCCAGTGCATTGTAGAGCCTGCCTTCATGTACTTCAGTAAAACCTCACAATGAATCCTAGTATGTGTGAACACAGATTTTTCATTTTTGTTTAATTTATCTCACACCTTAGCGCTGCTTCACCTCCTATTCTCATCTCATTTCCTACAAGGGGTCCATCCTTGAAAGTTGTCTGAACCAAATCCTATGAACTTGCTTGAATCCCTGTGTTATCTCACTTTCTCACATTAGACCGGAGCCCCGTGCAGTTTTCAGTTTTTCTGCGGGACAACCCATGAGCCTTAGCCTAAAGCAGAGTTACTCAATGGTCTGAACCCAGATCATAGCCGCCAATCTTTCTGGACCCTGCCTCCTGGCCAGATATATATATTTTTTTTATTACAATGGTCAGGAGAAACACTCCTTTACCAATCACTTTCCCCTAAGCCCTCATTCCCTAATGGCAGTAGGGATTGGTAATTGCCCCTGCTGCCGCTAGAGTAAAGGATCACAGCTTAGGACATAGCAGTCTGGAGAGGAGGGTTTTTATCTACTGCTGTTAATGTACAATCTGAAGAGAATGTGTCATTAGTACCCCCACACACAATATAATGACCCTTAATCCCCTCACACAGTATAATGTCTCCTTAGTTCCTCCCCAACAAGTATGTCACATTAGTTCCTCCCCATACAGTATAATGTCATGTTAGTATAATGGCGCATTAGTCACCCTATACGGTATAAGGGAACATTGGTACACCACATGTTATAATGTCACATTGGTACCTCCCCACACAGTATAATGCCTTGTTATTGACTCTTCACTAGTTCATGACATTGACAGCTTTACACTATTTGACTACCGGGCAAGGTAAATTGATTAAAGTAAATTAAAGGGGTTCTATCATTAGATTTTTGGCATTTGAGATAAACATTAGAGTTGAGCGAGTACTGTTCGGATCAGCCGATCCGAACAGCACGCACGCATTGAAATCAATGCACGCAGCCGGTACGCGGGGGGGGGGTTAAGCGGCCGGCCACCGTCAAACCGGAAGCACCAGGTGCTTCCATTCATTTCAATGCGTGCGTGTTGTTCGGATCGGCTGATCCGAACAGTACTCGCTCAACTCTAATAAACATATAACTGAATAGCCTTTAAAAAGGCTATTCAGGTGCTGCTAATCATTTTAGAAAAGACCCCCGCCCCCCACCCCCGTTTTTATGATTTACTGATAAAACGGATATGCTAATGAGTCCCTCAGTGTACCCTGGGCGATCCGTGCACCCCCCCAGCGTCATACCATGCTCACGGCCACCTCTGTTACTTGTGCTCTAAGTCCTTCCTTCTTCTCCTCCCTGCGAGTAACCGCCTCCAGGGTCTGCATAGAGGGACTCATTAGCATGTCCGTTTTACTAGTAAATCATAAAACGGAGAACTACAGGAGCGTACTGCACATGTGCGCAAGAGCAGAGTTTGACCCCGGCCGGAAGAAGACGCGGTTGCTGTTGAAGATGGAGGCATCGCTGGAGAGTTCTCTGGCAGCAGGGGGACGCCCCCATTGGCCGTTTGAGCGCTGGGGCCTGCCTCGATTGCTGCGAGAGAAATCACTTGTATACTGGTAAAAACCGGTATTTCTACGGAACAGCGGGCTGGAGGCGACTGAGCAAAGTAGGAGACGAATAGCCTTTCTTAAGGATATTCCGACGAGGTAAATAGAAAAAAATGTTGTTTTAGTGGTAGAATCCCTTTAACCACTTCCAGACCGCCCATAGACTATAAACATCCAGGAAGTGGTTACCTAGTTCTGACAGGACGTACCGGTACGTCCAATTAGAACACAGCAGCTGCACGGAGATCGTGCAGCTGCTGAAGCTGAGAGCCGGCTGTAACTTCAACCGGAGCTCCCAGAGAGATGACAGGGAAGGTTTATTCCCTTCCCTGCCTTCTCGATCGCTGTGTACACAGCTCTCAATGAGCGCTGAATACATGGCTATAGGCGCCGCCATGATGCGGCCGCCCTCTGACCCGGAGGTCACGTGCTCCACCGGGCTCAGTGTCTTACAAGAGCTGCTGGGTCCTACAGGACCCAGATCAGCTCTGTATGTGTAATGAACAGGCTAAATGTACCAGACCCAGTTATAGGGGAAATCGGCCTCCCTAACAAAAAAAAAAAAAGTGATCAGATGTCCCCAAAGGTCTCTTATGACCTTATGGGGACACCATCTGAAGGAAAAAAAAATAAATAATAAATATATATATATATATATATATATATATATATTAAAAAGTTTAAAAAAATTAATTTTAAAATAATTAAAAAAATAAATAAATAAAATAATACATTAATAAAACGCCGTTATTAAGGGTTATAGCTCCACCCCCCATGACACCATGCAAAATAAAAATTACTGTAACGGAGAGGAAAAACTATTTTATAAAGTTTTGTCAGTAGCACTTTGTGTTATTAAATAAAAAAAATAATAATAAAGTGAAAACCAGACACAATTTCCCTCCTATTATGTTTATATTTTCCCAGATATAAATTTTTTTTAAAATATATTCGAAAGTAAAAACAACATAAAAATAAAGCCCTATGTGTCCCCGAAAAAAGACGCATAAATTAGTTGAATGATACATACGAGAAAAATGTTACAGCCCTCAAAACCGCACATACAAAAAAAAAAAACGAAAATGTGTCTGGTCCTGGACCACAAATTGGCCCGGTACTGAAGTGGTTAAGTTGAGGAGCCCTGGTCTACAGTTTAATTGGGTTTTAGCAATAATATTTTATTTATATAGCACCAACATATTCCACAGCACATTAAAAGTCAGGGTTCATGTACAGACACAACCATACACCACAGAGTAAGAATAAGAGCTCTAGAGTATACAAACTAGGAAAATGGAGGTGGTTACACAATAGAAGTAAAAATGTTTGCTTGCTATACTGGTATGAGGTGTCATCAGTTGGTATTAGTGCATATTATATGCATGTATTTTGTGAATTTTTACTGTTACTGAAGAGTAATGTGGAATGGAGCAGTAAACTGAGAAGAGTTAGTCTATGGAGAGTAAACTGTGGAAGTTGAGCATTATTATGAGCTTCAGGATAGCACATTCCAGAAAACATATGCAATTTTAGAGAAGTCATGGAGAAGGGAGCAGGCGTTTTAGATTATAAAGAATAATAATCCTAGATCATTGGCAGAAAGCAGAGCGTGGGTTGGGTGGTAGACAGACATAAGGGAGATGTGTATTTCAATGCTATGATTAGTTTTGTAGATAATAGTAAGAAGTTTATATTGTATTCTGAAGTAGATGGGCCACCAAAGCAGTGACTGGCACAGACTGAAGGCATCAGTGTAGTATTTGGGCTGTGGCTCCTGCATTCAGGATAGACTGAAGAGGGTTGAGATAAGTGGAATATATATGAGGTAGGGTACTACAATAATCAAGACTGAATAAGAGCGACAGCAGGAGTTATTGCATCAGTGTCTGCACATTAGTATAGTATACTTCTGGTGGCTCCTGATAACAGCTGATAATTGGGGGTGCCAGGCATCAGACTTTTACCTATTTGATATTGATGGTGTATTCTTAGGGAGCCTTCACACAGAGTAAACACGTGTGTATTTTTGCAAAATACACGTGTAAAAATAAGACTCCCATTGACTTTAATGACATTTTACAGGCGTATTATTACAGGCGTATTTTTACACGTGTAAAAAATATCATTGAAGTCAATGGGAGTCTTATGTTTACACGTGTATCTTGCAAAAATACACGCACGTTTACTCCGTGTGAAGGCTCCCTTAAATTTCTACGTCACTAAGTTTAAAATAAATTCTTTAAACTCCTGCTGATTTCGCATTGGCCACTAAGTCTAATAATAGGCCAACACTTTGTTTTCTGAAGATCTATTAGCTGTCAGCTCATTATCAATACCTGCAGTATTACAACAAAAGGTAACACCAACACTAAATATAGATAGCACAGGAAGACACCATTCTAACTAGGTGATGGTAACAGCTCACCTTCTCCCTCTACCTATACAGTGATTTCTCCATAGGTGACAGAATATTTCTAGAAAACTCCCATACATGCCAATAAATGTCCCTGCCTATTGTGTCTATGGCCCATACAGCTGCTGTAAAACATATATGTTATTAGGATCTTATCCCATAATTATGCAGAGAGTAAAAAAAACTAAACAAAAAACAACTCAAAACCAAAAAAAACCCATACACCTTCCCTTAAACAGAAACCTGTCACCAAAACTAGTTTTTATCACGTAGAGGAGTAAACAACGCACCCCCCCCCCCCCAAAAAAAAAAAAGGTTAAAAAAAAAAATCTTCAAATATTGCTAAGGCCTTCTTTAGTATTCTAGAATTCCACTTTAGATTTTCAGCAGCAAGCTGGGCTAGCATGTTTGTTATATGGACAGATATGTCAGCTGGGCACATGTAGGTCTTGTTCTTTGCCTACATTAGCACTAGCAGACTTGCACTATATGAGGCCAGATCTGACTTTTGACTACTTGCTGTGCTATTTTTGCCATAAAAATTGATGGAAGCATCTAAGAAACCCTTGATAGAAAGCCAAAATCCATGTGTGTGAACAAAGCCTTGGGCAATGAACAGGGGAACATTCGCAAATCTATCATATTGGACAGCAAGAACAGCACAGCATGCAGTGCTAACATTGCCATCAAAACAATCAGCACAATGACAGAACAGCCACTGGTATCTGTATGGTGAATCTAGTACTTCATAGTGCCTTAAATGTGAACTGAGCCTTACCTAGAAACATAATGACTAGAGATGAGCGAGTAGGTATTCGATCGAATACTACGGTATTCGAAATACTCGTACTCAACAGAGTACCACTCACTATTCGAATGGAAAAGTTCGATGCAGGACCAGCATTGATTGGCCAAATGCTATACAGTTCAGCTGGTTCTTCTCCTACCTTTAGAATTCTTCTCCCTGCAGCTTCCCCGCGGCGTCTTCCGGCTCTGAATTCACTCTGCCAGGCATCGGGCCTGGGCAGAGCTGACAGCGCATGCCCGCTTGTAGTGCGGACATGCGCAGTCGGCTCTGCCCAGGCCCGATACCTGGCAGAGTGAATTCAGAGCCAGAAGATGCCATGGGGAAGCTGCAAGAAGAAGACTGCTCGGAGGATCTAGCCCGACCCTCACTCGTGGACTTGGTAAGTATAATTTGATCAAATGTTGCCTACCCCTGAAATGAGCATTTTCCCCCCCATAGACTATAATAGGGTTCGATATTCGATTCGAGTAGTCGAATATTGAGGGGCTACTCGAAACGAATATCGAACCTCGAACATTTTACTGTTCGCTCATCTCTAATAATGATCAGTCTCCAGCAACTCCATGGAAAAGCTAGTTCTTCCTAAATAATAATAAAGCTATGATCATATTTTTCAAGTTTGACTTGAAGGTTACATCATATTTGCCAGAAATAATTCAAGTTATGACAGAATCCATGATCTATTTGTAAATAGTCTTAAACCCTTAAACGACAGACAATTTTTCATTTTAGGTTTTAACTCTTTAGTCTCACTCCAACTTCTAAACTTACTGATAGGATACATAACCCTGATAGGGGCAAAACACTATAGATGCAAGGCAAGAAACAGAAACCTCTTATCCGTGTAACCCAAGAAAACTAGGAAATGTGATCACCAAAGTCTTCTGCCTTTACGAATATCCGTTTTTCTAACTGTATAGAAAAGTCACAAATGAAAACTCTTCAACAAGCTAGTTAATAGTTCTAAAAACAGACATCTGTATTAAAGAAGCAAGAATAACTAAAGAAAAAAATGTAGTAGTAACCAATTGTAAGGATTTTTCAGCGTGACTAGAATTAAACTGTGGAATACACAGTTAATGAAGGCTTGGTATCAATGACAATCACTCAAACATTATTGGAAAGCTTGATCTATTTAGACAGGCCAGTGGCCAGTCAACAGTTTTCTAGCCTTTAGGAATGCGTGAGATTCTTACAGACCTTAAAGGGATTGGACACCTCCAGACCAATATTGAGAGACAAATGTTTTTGATTATATAATAAAAGTTGTACAATTTTTCAATATACTTTCTGTATTAATTCTTTAATACCCACTACCAGTGGATAAAAAAAGAACAGTCCATGGTCATGCAATGGACACACAGGGGCACAGCTTGTTACCTGGAAGATGTCTTATTATGATGCTGCTAGCGATAAGCAGAGTGAATGACAGCAAGCAGAGATCTAGAAAACTTTTAAGGAATTGATACAGAAAGTATAATGTAAAATGGTACAAGATTTCATATAAATGTCAGGGTCTGGGGTTGCTAGGTGGGGTGGCATATACACACAAGTCCAGTTTCTTTAGTCCAAAACAAAGGTAGTTTATTTTAACTCAAAAAGGTAGTGCAGCAACAAGAGGAAACAATACAAAAATAAATACCTGCCCGACTAGGCTCTAACTAAACATAGAATAGGTTACCTCACCTAGAATAACAGAAATCCAAAAGCCAGTAGAATCATTCAGGACACAGCTCCAAAAATATGACCCTTCTGTTGGCACTCCAGCCAAGTCTGCTGCTGGAGCTGGCTTCTTAAGCTTCCCTGACAAGGAGACTCTCTGCAGCTGAGTTGCTGCCGGAACATCCCCAAAGTGTGGACTGGAGGGGGGTGGAATGAGAGTTCCCACTACCAACCTATCTGCCATTCCTAAAAATCCAGCCCAATACTGAGCATTTACCAAAATGCTCAGCAGATGAAAGTTGTCTGCTGAGAACAAACATTCCTTCTGGAGTTTTTCATCTCACCCACCTGAGTAGTCTGGGTGAGATGTACACCCCCTCCATTACCTGACCAGCCATCGTCTTACACAAATAACAACATACGTCTCTCAATATTAGTCTGAAAGTGGACAAACCCTTTAAAGTTTAGAACCAACTAAGAAGCACTAAAAGGAAAATCTCTCAGTTTATTAATAATATATCATAAGACTAAAAAGAGACAAGACCTTGTAACATGGACTAGACCTCGATGTTGCACATGAATTATCACTGTGTAACTTCAAATCCTTTTTACTACCCTGTTGTGATATTGATCTAACTCACTTCTTAGCCTAGCAATATGAAAGCTAGTACAAATTTACATGGTTATTAAAAATGGGAACATTCATTTTTTTATTCATATAACAAGATTATTTTATGCCCAGTGGCTAAGTATGCTATACATTTTCACCATTTATGAAATTATCAGGTTTGGCTAACATTTATCCTTTGTGCAGGGCCACCTTACAATGTGCAGTCAATGAGGTGACAAAGATGCTAGAAGTCCCTGCCCCCCAGCGACATACGGTCTTATACTATATTAACTATGGGACAGTTAGTCGCTGGAAGGCAGGGTCTGCAAGCAGCATAGATAACCATTAGGTGGCATTCACACGGGGCAAAATGGCTCACATTCTGACACAACTCTGCGCGGATATCATGTGCAAAGCAAATGTCAGCTACATTCTGCAGTCAGGAATCCACTTTAAAGGCCGAATTAAAGATAACCATTTAGCTCCTTAGACGTAACAGGTGGGATTAACAATAACCATTTAACAGCAGAAACAGCTTAGGAGCATTGTAAGGAGTTTGTTAGAGGGAAGGTTCTTACTCTGTCAGCCCATCGCCCCCCAGTCTGCATGACTGTGGGATGCCAATTGGTTACCAATGAAACCAGAGATATACCAAAGACCTAATAGTTGGCTCTCACCTTTACAGTAATCAGCAGGGTCTTCTTGTTCCTCATCGTCAGAGCCCAAAATTTCTTCCTCTGGCTCAGGTGGTGCTGGCTCAGGTAGTGGAGGAGGTGGTGGGGGAGGAGGAGGAGCTGATGGAACTTTCTGTTGAGCCTCCGGCCTTAAAAAAGAGAAAGTAATTCATTTATTAAAAACTTTAAAATTAGAATGCCTAGAGGTCATCACCAAAATTATAACATTAGCCATATATTAGTAAATTAGAAGTTGCCCATACAGTTATACAGTGCACTAAAGCAAATGGTTTAATGAATATGTGGGACAAATATGAAAACTAGAGACTTACTAAACACTAGAGACTTACTTAGTGCCTGGACTTGTTGAAAATACTTATGTCACATGGGGTAATGTAAGATGGCAACAGTGAGGTCAACCCAATGGCTCTCATTACCAGCCTATGTTCAGCATTTCAACACATACATGCGCTATATCTCTATCTATCGATCTATCAATCAATCAATATATTGGGGTATACATGGGAAACTGATGGAAAAAATATTATCAGTATTGAAATGGAAAATATATTATCTACATGTGTGATGTTGTACACAACATCTACATATATGCACTGAAGATACATTGATCAAAACTAGCACAAAATAAAAAGAGCTGCTGCACATGCCACATCAATGACCTTTCATTAGAAGAAAAAAGATAGGGGCAATCAATGTATCAATTTATGTGTGACATATTACAGAATTGTAATCATGTGCTCGTATAGTCAGAAACTTTCTCACACAGCAAACTAATTGTTCAGTATCCACTCTGCAGGATAAAGCGTCATGAGATAAGAAATATTTTGCACTAAATTACACTCAGGGCGGTAGTGTTAGGGCTAGTTCACACGTGAACTGCACGCGCGGGTTTTGACACCGTGAGAGACGCGGCGAGCCCGCCTGCTGCAACCATCGCGGTCGCGGCTTTCCCCTCCGCTGTCAGCTCAAATAAATGAGCCGACATAGGAGGGTGCCGCCGCTAGCGGAGAAAAGAAGCCTGGCGGTCTGCATAGACCACCATTGTAAGGGGAGGTTTTTGACGCGAAATCAGCTGTCAAAAACATCCCCTTTGCTCACGTGTGAACGAGCCCTTAGAGTCTCGCCTTAGTCACCAAACCTGAAGGGGGCAGTCTCAAAGAAGTCCTTGCAAAGAATACAACAAAACAAAAAACAGAAACTATGAATTAAATTAAATATATTAATAAATTAACTATTCCTGACTAAGTTCCCCCATGCCCCCCCCACCAACATTCTGATATAATATTTTTTTTCCATATTGTACAGTTTTTCAGTAATATATATAGGTCATGGGACGTACCAGAGCTTTTAAAGGGATTTTCCCATCTCCCTGTTTCAAGCAGTTTGCCTGCTGTCTCTTCTTCTCACTTCCTGTACCCACCTCCCCCAAAGCTTGCTGAACTGGACACTATGAAGTATCACAATTATGATACTTCAGAAGCAGATCAGATAATATGCACATGCTTATAGAGAACAACTATTAAATATTATTATATTACAATATTTTTAGAGTTGTCCTTATAAAGCAACAAGATAAAACAACACCTTCTCTCATGAACATAAATGAGTGACAGACACACATGTGGTGGTAGTGGTGGGTGGTGGTCATCCATGGGGGATCTATGGCAAAACTGCCTGCTATCTCTCTGTCATCCTGGACAAGATGTTGTGACCAGCCCAGAGTCCATCAACCAGATGATCAAGCATGAACCAAGCTGTAACTCTACAAGATATCCAGATAAAGAAACCTACCTATGAGCTTCTCTGGTGATGTACGCTAATGAGACAATGACTGATACCTTTGTTATTCTGTAAGTTTTCCCTGTTCCTGTGCTTTCCTTGGAGACATTAATAAACCTCCTTACTGTTTTTATAACAAGCTGACTCTTTCTATCATGTTATGGCCTCTCAATACGTGATCACAAGTTTCACCGAATGCTGGTTATTTTACAGTGGCGAGTCATCCCAGTCGATCTCTTTCCTGTTTTCTCGTTCCGTTCACTTACAAAAGGAGGACATGGCCTATAGACTATATTGCAAGTTCTATGGATTGCAAGCTTCAGGAAACTTCAAAAAGAACCTATATGGGTGAGACACACAGCTAATAGTTGCACGTGTTATATGATACGGAAGCCTGTGTGAGGAAAGCCTTTCAGGAAGCGCAGAGGACTACAAGTGCCAGACGTACTTAGACGTTCTGACGACAGGGACCAGCTGTTCCAAGGACAAGCTTTCTACAATGGTAAGTTAAGATTTTACTTTTAAAGTATGGAAAATATACAGTCATTGGGTGCATTCAGACTACGTAACGCCGGGCGTGTATGAGAGCCGTACACGCCGGCATTACGGCAGACTGCCGAACACTTCCCATTCACTTCAATGGGAGCGCTCGTAAACGCCGCTGTTACGAGCGCTCCCATTGAAGTGAATGGGAAGTGTTCGGCAGTCTGCCGTAATGCCGGCGTGTACGGCTCTCATACACGCCCGGCGTTACGTAGTCTGAATGCACCCATTCTCTAAAAAGTGTGGCTTCGAGTTTAAACTTTTGTCAAGTGATAGTTTAGTGAGTATATGTCAGGAATTCAGTGTTATCTGTGTGTTTACATAGAGAGATAATAGACAGGACTTTATCAGCAAACTGCAATTAGCTGAACTGATTGTCCTGTCAGCAGAGCTATAGATAACAGTGAGAGCAGTGAGTGACGTCACTTGTCCTACTACACAGGTCAACCGCTATACAAACGCAGTGTAAACAATGGGAAGAACAAGTTCACATAACAGTCAAACAAAGCAGCATTTCTAAAGAAATATACTTAGGAAAAGTCTGCAATTTACATAAGCTACCACTATAAATAGGATCCTTGAGATGGGAATACCCCTTTACGGTCTTCAGCTGGGAGACAGCAGGCGCAAGTGTGGGAAGTTAAAGTAGTTTTTCTATCCCTAAATTGACAGACAGACCCTGATCATCGGTATGAAAATTGATTTGGAGCCAGAGAACCCCTTTAACAAGCAGCACCGTGCCTGTGGATAAAAAATGGCCATCAATTAAGTGTACAGATGTGGAGAGTCAAACTTGAATACAAAACCCTGAGAGTCTCTGGCATACTCCAATGCACTTCAGTCTCATTTGCATATTTCTAGAAACAGCATTTTCAAGAACATAGTGCTTCTATTTGGCTATCTAAAAGTTATGATGGTACTCCGCTTAATAACAGACCCCAAAATTAAAGAGGTTGACTTTTTTAAAAACAAAAATAATATGAGGTTGGTTAAAGTGAAAAAAAATCTCATACTCACCTGTCCTCGGTGCTGCACTGTCTCCCAGCGAGGTCTAGTCCTGCTGCTCCAGTGTTTTCTTGCAGCCAACCTATGTCATCTTTCCTAAGGTCAATGAGCGCGGACTTCCACTGGTAGAAAACGTAGGAGCAGCAGAACCAGTCCTTGTTGTTATCCTGGACAACCCTTTCAACTCAAAAGGGAGTCTTCCACCATAAAAAATAATATATATCATAGAAGATCCAAAGCACATTAAAAGAATTGTTAATAATTAGCAAACATGAAGAAAAGGTTAATTCTGCTACATCTATATATTGCTGGGTCTACCTCTCCTCCACCGCCTCATTTACAGAATTTAAGCAGCAACTAACAGATTACCGTATATACTCGAGTATAACCCGATTTTTTCAGCACATTTTTCATGCTGTAAAAGCCCTCCTCGGCTTATACATGAGTCAGGGTCCACGGAGCACAGAAAACTGGAAGGACCTGGAAGGTCATGAGGTCACGTGACTGTGATGTCATCAAAGGTCCTGTAGCCACTGGTATGTAACATCTGCAGATAAGGTTGAGTCTAAATCCTAGTAGCTCCGCCTACACCAGAGTCCGATCACATGGTCATGATGTCATCAGAGGTCCTTTAGCCCACTAGGATTTAGCATCTGCCCTGCAGATGAGTGGCCAGGATCCATTGTGTCTTATGGAAGATGTATGTTGTATGGAGGAGAGGAAGCTACAGTAAAGTGACACACACAGGGACCTTCCTTTAGTTACTCTGCCTAGTAATGTCAGGCATTTGGGGTTATTAATTTAGTTTCAGTAACTCCATGTGCCTCACAATAATAAGTTAACCCCATCATGTCCCTCGTATTAACCCCTGTGTGTCCCATATAAGGGTTACTAATATGTGAGACACATGAGGGTACTAATGAAGGACCTTAATTATGAAGATACCTAATTATTACCTCCATATGTCCCACATATCAGTAACTCTTATGGGAGGCACACAGGGGGTTAATATGAGGGACATGATGGGGTTAACTGCTATTACTATGTTCCCCATGGAGTTACTAAGCTGCAACGCACATGACCAGACTTTTTATCTGCAATGGTGGATTTCCCCCCTTGGCTTATACTCAAGTCAATAAGTTTTCCCAGTTTTTTGTGGTAAAATTAGGGGTCTCGGCTTATATTCGGGTCGGCTTATACTCGAGTATATACGGTACATTTGTTGTCACTACGATAAAAAATATCAAACTTGCCACAGTTCATTGATATCAATTTTTTCTGATGACAAACCCCCTTTAAGTTCAGGTTAGCATCTGCAATCATTTGGGGAGGTGACCAAGTAATCATATACACAATTTGTGATATTAAAGCTGACAATGTAAACCTGCATGGATAGATAGATCCATGCTCTTCCGTCCGAACTCCGTAGGTGGGGTTGGGTTTCCGAGTGTTCATGCATATTAAGTCTCCCACACTGCTTCTAGGAATCTCCCTGATGTCACTACTGAAACATATACTAAAGTGTGTGATTCTGTGCGTTTATGGTGAATAGATAATAGGGATGTTTGTGAGTATATCTGTCCTTGGATGTTGCTATGGCAGGATCACTGCCCTCTCAGCTTCTTCAAGCTGTGGTCCAGAGCTTGATGTGAGGAAACAACAGAGTACAAGATACAAGTGTCAAATCCATGTCCAATAACGCATTTACGTTCACAAATGATCAGGGTGGTTTCAATGAACTCTTTCACTACCAATGACTAAGACATAGGGAACTGGGATGCACAGCTGTTTTGTGACCCAGGATTCTAGAAAATTCTAGCAGTGACTACCCATATGGGTGCCGTGGTAGTTACCTTTAGTGACTGTCACTTATGTAAAAAGGAAATCTGACTAAGGCCCATTTTTTAAAATCTACCATGAACCACAAAGGATAAAAAACAACAACTGATCAGCCTGTGTGTTCGACTGCAAATTAAAATGTGCTATTCTGATCCAGGAAAATGAATCAGAATAGGCCATGCCCTAAGACCAAGGATCCATGTGGAAAAAAAAAAACAAAAAAAAAAAAAAAACAGACATTCATGGGGCACCATGAGATCTGTGTGCAGTCTGAGTCCAGTCCATCAGAATCAGACAGCATGATGGTCACCATACTCGGAATACTTACGTCTGAATAGAGCCTAATACATGGCTTGGTGTATGCACTTCACAGAAGGGTTCATCTATCTCCAGATTTTTTTTTTTTTTTTAATTTTAGTTTAAAGGGCAATTCTGGCTAGGAACTTTCTATGTACATATATGCCGTTCTTATTTTATTCTTTCTGTACTCAGTGGGTCAGTGGTTAACACTGTTACCTTCAATTCAACTATCATCAAGGATAACATCTACATGGATTGGTATATATTTCCAACAAAACAACTTGTGAACTGTATTGCTTTATATGTGATTTCAGGCCGAGACGAAGCCGATTACTTCTAATACCTGTTCTTCCATGGCTGTTGTTATAGCAACACAATTCCTTTCCTGCAGCAGTGAAGCCTGCAACACATATGCAACACACATAACACACAAACCATTTCCTAGAAGTGATTGGGGAGGGGGGGGGGGGGGGTCCCCAATTCACTACAAAGACAACAAATGATAAATGTTGCTTCTACAAACAAGCAAGTAGACAAGAAACCCTTGACAGTAGTGATAGGAAATCTAGCTTATTTTGGAGATTAGATCCTTATGATGTAATTTATTCAGAAGAGGAGTTCACATCCTTCATTATTTCTCTGGCTTTGGGATACTGCTGCGAACATATACTCACCGGCCACTTTATTAGGTACACCTGTCCAACTGCTCGTTAACACTTAATTTCTAATCAGCCAATCACATGGCGGCAACTCAGTGCATTTAGGCATGTAGACATGGTCAAGACAATCTCCTGCAGTTCAAACCGAGCATCAGTATGGGGAAGAAAGGTGATTTGAGTGCCTTTGAACGTGGCATGGTTGTTGGTGCCAGAAGGGCTGGTCTGAGTATTTCAGAAACTGCTGATCTACTGGGATTTTCACGCACAACCATCTCTAGGGTTTACAGAGAATGGTCCGAAAAAGAAAAAACATCCAGTGAGCGGCAGTTCTGTGGGCGGAAATGCGTTGTTGATGCCAGAGGTCAGAGGAGAATGGCCAGACTGGTTCGAGCTGATAGAAAGGCAACAGTGACTCAAATAGCCACCCGTTACAACCAAGGTAGCCAGAAGAGCATCTCTGAACGCACAGTACGTCGAACTTTGAGGCAGATGGGCTACAGCAGCAGAAGAACACACCGGGTGCCACTCCTTTCAGCTAAGAACAGGAAACTGAGGCTACAATTTGCACAAGCTCATCGAAATTGGACAATTGAAGATTGGAAAAACGTTGCCTGGTCTGATGAGTCTCGATTTCTGCTGCGACATTCGGATGGTAGGGTCAGAATTTGGCGTCAACAACATGAAAGCATGGATCCATCCTGCCTTGTATCAACGGTTCAGGCTGGTGGTGGTGGTGTCATGGTGTGGGGAATATTTTCTTGGCACTCTTTGGGCCCCTTGGTACCAATTGAGCATCGTTGCAACGCCAAAGCCTACCTGAGTATTGTTGCTGACCATGTCCATCCCTTTATGACCACAATGTACCCAACATCTGATGGCTACTTTCAGCAGGATAATGCGCCATGTCAAAGCTGGAATCATCTCAGACTGGTTTCTTGAACATGACAATGAGTTCACTGTACTCCAATGGCCTCCACAGTCACCAGATCTCAATCCAATAGAGCATCTTTGGGATGTGGTGGAACGGGAGATTCGCATCATGGATGTGCAGCCGACAAATCTGCGGCAACTGTGCGATGCCATCATGTCAATATGGACCAAAATCTCTGAGGAATGCTTCCAGCACCTTGTTGAATCTATGCCACAAAGAATTGAGGCAGTTCTGAAGGCAAAAGTGGGTCCAACCCGTTACTAGCATGGTGTACCTAATAAAGTGGCCGGTGAGTGTAGATCTAGCCTGTTGAACTACGTCACTACTAGTTGCATGGATGAGTTAGAATTCTAGTAATCATCGGATATATTTAATATTTCTGACCATTATTAAAGTATTAATGTTTAATAAGGACGGTCACATCCAAGCACATGATGTCACTGACTCAATCTTGCACTCACCCTTCACTTAGGCTGTAAATTGAGCATAAATTACACCGCAACACAGCCCATAACCCCAAAACACACGCTGTTACCACTACTGAATTGGAAGTAGGCTCAGTACAAACCTCATTCACATATGCACATGTCTCTAACAATCAGAAGTAAACACACTTTAAGAAGATAATAGGATCATAAAGAAAAACACAAAATAACCATTAAATTTAACCATTTAATACTCATGGGGTTCAGTGTTATATGAAGAGAGACAAAAGGTAACACGATAAGTAGAGATGAGCGAACACTATTCGAAACAGCCGTTTCGAATAGCACGCTCCCATAGAAATGAATGGACGTAACCGGCATGCGGGGGGTTAAGCGGCCGGGTGCCGGCTGCTTCCATTCATTTCAATTGGAGCATGCTATTCGAAATGACCGTTTCGAATAGTGTTTGCTCATCTCTAATGATAAGAAAAACAGTTTTTTATTCCTTAAGGACGCAGCCCAAAAGTAGATTAGGGACAAGGCCTCATCTTTCAGGTGTCACTTTATATGGCAATAACTTTGAGACGCTTTAATGTGCACAAGTGATTTTGAGATTGTTTTTTCATGACACAATGTATTTCACGTAGCTGGTAAACAGTGATCAATATTTTTGTATTTATTTACAAAAAAAATAAATAAATAAAAATGAAATTTCATGGAAATTTGGAAAGAAAATATTTATCACAATTTTCAAAATATGAAATGTTCTGCTTATCAGACAGACAGTAATACCACCAAAATACATTAATATATAGTATCTACCATATCTCTGATTTATATCGGCATCATCTTTTAATTGTCCTTTAATTCATTTTGGACTTTAGAAGGCTTACAAGTGTAACAGCAATTTACAAGAAAACTTCTCAAAAAAAATTCTTAGGGCCTACTTCAGTTTTGAAGGGGTTTAGATATTAGTAACCCTCCATAAATTACCCCATTTTCAAAACTGCACCCTTCAAATAATTTTAAAAAAGCACTTCGGAAGGTTGTTAACGTTTAAAGGACAAAATGCATCTCACAGTTTGTTATGCAACTTTTCCAGAGCAAAATACCCCACACGTGGGTGTAAACTGATTTTTGGGCACACAGCAGTGCATGGAACGGAAGGGGCGGCACTTGAAAAGAAGATTTGGATGAAATAGTTTTAGAGTGCCGTGTCTCATTGACAGAGTCCCTAGAGTACCAAAATAATGGAAACCTTCCAAAAGTAATCCCATTTTGACCCGA
Source organism: Leptodactylus fuscus (assembly GCF_031893055.1). Taxonomy (NCBI): domain Eukaryota; kingdom Metazoa; phylum Chordata; class Amphibia; order Anura; family Leptodactylidae; genus Leptodactylus; species Leptodactylus fuscus. The sequence continues at coordinate 117,203,522 of NC_134269.1, forward strand.
GAGAATTTATCAAGGGGTATAGTAAACATTTTGACCTCACAGCAGTTTCACAGATTTTATTAAGTTGGGATGTGTAAATGAGAAATTACTAAAATGTCACATTATCCCCAAAGTTTTTGTCTTCACAAGGGGTCCAATAAACAGACCATTTAGTCCCAAATTTCTCATTTGTAAAAGGAGTTAACTAATCTCAAATTAAGCGAATGATATTCCCTAGGCTGTTGTTTGTAAAAGGTGTTGATGAAGAAAAAAAAAAATAAACAAAAACACACCACAATTTCTCCTGAACACGGGAATACCCCATATATGGTTGTTGAAAGAGCACCATTTGACTTTTGAAAGTCAGATTTTGTTGGAATAGTTTCCAGGTGCCATGTTGATATGCAGAGCCCCTAAAGTAACAATACAATGGAAAGCACCCAAAAGTGACCTCCATTTTAGAAACTACACCCCTCCATGAATTTCCCAACAGTTCTTACCAAAAATTAAACTACAAAGTGAAATTTGAAATTTTTAGAGAAATATGCCATTTCAGTGCCCAATATGTTGCGCCCACTTTGTGTTATCAAAGACATAAACTTAGGAGTTAGGGCTTTTTTCTGACATGCGTTTTATCCACCTCTTTGGATCAATTATTTTGATACATAATCTTTGACTGGTATTTATTGTGGTGTGATACTGCAAGGATCCTCTTTCTGTATGTGGGCTGCTCCTTGTATACAGTTATATGGTTTTTCCTATGTGTCCTAAGTATGTTTTTAATGGTGTATAACATAATAAAAATTGGATGTTTTTATTGGTATTTGTGATATTTTTTTATATATATATGTTGAGTGTCCTACCTACCTGGTTGTTCCAGTTTTGTTTGTTCTAGCTGTGTTGTCAAAGAGGGCTTATTACTCGAGAGTGATTATGTATTTATACACTTTATCTAACTCTCACGGCGTGCTATGTTTGTGTTGTATCCCACAAGTTAGGTCTGTTCACCTGGGACTAATGGGTGACAGAGAGATACAGTAGAACGGCAAATGCTTTCCTTCCACATTCTGCCACGGCAGAAAACTTAGGGCTAGTTCACACGTAGTTATTTGGTCCGGATTTTGAAGCGGGAAGCCGTGTCAGAATCCGGACCAAAATGCGGCTAGCTGTGACTGCCACGGCTTTCAACAGTCGCGGCTTTCCACTCCGGATTAGGCCCAAATGAATGGGCCTAGTCCAGAGGGATTGTCTTGACACGGACACCGCGTCGGTTTCTGCCGTGGAATCCGCATCAAGACAGTGCCGGTCGCTTCTTTTTTCCGCGAGCGGTGTTTTACCTTTTTAATTAAAGGAATTGACCGGCTCTCATTGAATTCAATGGGAGGCGTTTTCTTGACCTGGATTTTGACGTGGATTCTGCATCAAAATCCGGACCAAATAACTACGTGTGAACTAGCCCTAAGAGGCTGTCCGTCTAACTCTTCTTCATTTTCCATAGAGAATCTGATTTCCACCACATTTATCCGCAGATCTGAACATGGAGAAGCTTCAAGGTATAATTGGCCTGTACTAATCTACAACTGTGTTGATTCCATAACAATAATAACATAAAAAGCGCATTCATATTGAATTACTGGTGGAATCTCAGCTGATGCCGCAAGGATTTAGGATCGGAATCTGTGCTAAATTTGACATTATCTTGAATGAGTGAACAGAGAGTAGACTGTAATATTTCTTAAATTTTAAAGATGACCATTCACCACCTTTGCCTAGTCTAGGTCTTAGTAACGCTAGGTTCACACTAGCGTTCGGGTCTCCGTTTTGTCAGAGCGGGTCTGGCCGTGAGCGGTGGTGAGCGTTTTATGCTCTCCGCCGCAAAACCGTTTTTTTTAAATCGGGCACAGAGCATGTCCGACTCTGTGTCCGATTTAAAAAAAACGGTTTCGCGGCGGAGGGCATAAAATGCTCACCGGCGCTCACGGCCGGACCCGCTCTGACACCTTTCAAGCCCATTCAAATGAATCCTGCCTCTGTTTTGTGCAGGAAACGGAAATCTGCATGAACGGAGACCGGGCGCAGATGTGAATGAGCCCTAATAGATGATGCTCCACTGATTCTGGCACAGTGGAGCAGCATCCACTCATTATTCCTGAGCAATAAGTGCAGTTAGTTTTGGTGCTTGAGATGCTGTTTAGACTCTGTACTGTAAGGGTCCATTCATACGGAGTAAACGCGCACTCATTTTGGCAAAATACACGTGTTAAAAATACACGTGTAAAAATAAGACTCCCATTGACTTCAATGACTTTTTTTTACACGTGGAAAAAACATGTCAAAATACATGTCAAAAACACGCCAAAATACACGTGTAAAATGTCATTCAAGTCAATGGAAGTCTTTTTTTTACACATGTATTTTACCAAAATGAGCGCGCGTTTACTCTGTGTGAATGGACCCTTAGAATGGCAGTGTCAGGCAGGAGCAGGCAAGGAGTGCGATTCTGAGCTCTGACACTGTTCACCTCTTATTGGAGCTCTGAATCATAGCCCACTACCTGACACTGCCCTTCTGACATTGCAGAGCTTAAATAGCACATCAGCCATCAAAACTTGTTGCTTTTATTTGTTGCTCAGGAATGGTGGGGGGCTAGAGAAGAAATTCCAAGTGTGCTGGAATCAGTAGAGCTATAACTTGTAACAGATGCTAAACAGGAGTCGTGGAGCTAGTCAAAGGTTCTTTTTAAAGGAATGAAACTGAAGCAAAGCACATTGCTCATGCGATCCATATATTCATACATATTTGCAAATGTTTATATAATTATCATAATACAGATTTTCCCTAAGTTCACTAAATATACTCCTCATAAATCAAATAGTTCCTGTATGGACTTTGTAGAGGATGGCTAGCAGACCATGAAGTACTGTTCAGTTCATTAGAAAGTGAAGGCAAATTTAGAAACGACATCATTTCAGTGATTTATTGGTACATATTATCAAGGCAAGCAGCTAAAAATAAAAGGAAAAGATGGAAAAAAAATTAAACTGCACTATTAAATACTTTATGGCCTGTGCAGGATGGTCATGCTGAATTATCGGATAGTTTTTTATCTGACATTTGGTGACAGAGAACTTCATGATGTCACCTGACAAAATCTTGGCTTCAAAACTTAGCAAGTTCTCTAAAAACTCAGATGATATGCAAAACCACAATGGTTATTGGTTAAAGCAGCCAAATTCTAAAGGCTTTCCATGCATTTAAGTTTTATTAAATAAATTGGTATAAACTGAAGTGAAAGGAACCACAATTGACACACTTTTAGGGAATATTCTTGGGTTTCATCAACAAAGCGCAGATAAAATCATACAAGGTTAGCAAACAAAAACAATCCATGTCCTTTAACAATGACTAACCTAATTTTCATTATAGAGTTCAACTGTGTGTACAAACTAATGAAACCATGTAAATAAATTGGACAGACATGTAAGGATGAACCGAACACCATAAAGCTTCAATGACATCCAGAGTTTAGTAGCTATGACAACAGGCCGAGCCAATCACACAGATCAAGTATATGTCACGGCTTGAATCCTCTGGCTGATAAAGAATAGGACCTGAACTAGAACAAATGAATTGCTGAACACTATTCTAGGGTAACCAGTCTGCAAGACTTCTCGAATGGAAGACGGCAGCTTTTTTCTATACAATTTTAAATAACATAAGAGTATAATGCCCCAAGATAAAAACATACCCCTAGGAATTACACACCGTCAAATAGCTCAGTAAAAAGGAACTGTGTAGCCCTGCCATAGAAATGTTACCTACATGATCGTGAACAGACGTTTCAGAATGATTAAAGCTCTGGTTAGTATGTGTTCACATCGGGGGCAGAAAAGACTGACATTCTATAAAGGACTGCACATATCTGAACAAGTAAAGTCACAAGGACTGCAACTCTGTAAGCTTGAGTGCGTCAGCTGTCCCTATGGGCAATGAGGAGAAGGATGTAACAAACCATATTAGGCAGCACATCCGGAAGCAGTTGAGATCAGAAATGCTTCGGTCTCATTGGAGAGGTTATACACATACAGACATGTCTTAACAGTTGCAATACTCGCTCTGCTGACATTCTTCAGAGCATGTGCCATAGAAATCAAAAGCAAACACAATGTACAAAGTAAGCAGTGACCTAGAATCCAGCATGCAGATTTTTTCTTTACCGTCATAAGCAAATATTCATTTTTTTTTTTTTCAAAATACATACTGGTCTCATCAACAAATACATATTACATACACAAGTAGGGGTTTCTTAACCTGTTTATATGTTACATCAAATGGATACAATTAGTAGAAAAGAAATTAAAAATCATCCAAACGTATCTTGCGCCCTAACCTGCAGTTTTTATGGGCCAAACATATAGCAAGTGTTTCCTTTTAGCCATTTTAACTCATATTTGACCGGATAAAATAGAAAACTAAGCTAAAAGGCTTAGACTATCACACTTTTGAAAGTGGTATCCCCACTTCAGACATTTATGGAATATTCACAAAATATGATATAATATATACTGTGTTTCTCCAAAAATAAGCCCTACACCGAAAACAAGTCCTAGCTAGATTTTCCAGTTTCTTTTAGAGTAGGCTTGAAATATCAGCCCTAGTCTAAAAATAAGCCCTATCTAGTTTAACACCTTCCCAACATCTATTGTGCTATTACAGCAGATGCCCGGTCCTTAAAGAGGACCTTTCATCAGATCGGGCACAGGCAGTTTTATATACTGCTGGAAAGCTGACAGTGTGCTGAATTCAGCACACTATCAGCTTTCCCGATCTGTGCCCTGGGTAAAGCGCTATCGGTCCCGGTACCATAGCGCTTTACAGTCAGAAGGGCGTTTCTGACACTCTGTCAGGAACGTCCTTCTCCCCAGCAGCGCCTATCGCGCTGTAGTGTGAGACTGGGGAGGAACGCCCCCTCCCTCTGCTCACAGTACTCGTCCATAGACAAGTATTATCAGGAGAGGAGGGGGCGCTTATACCTGTGGGCCTTATCAACCAATCCCAGGAACCCATGGGTCTTTACATATCCACACAGATCTCAGCCCAGCGCCTGAAAAATACAGGATCTCAGCTAGCTGGTTCCTGCCACAGAAACTGGATTCTGCTGGACTCTCATTTAATGACCTTGGTCTGTTTACAAACTTCATTATTAGGCTGCTTTCACACGGAGTAACGCGCCGCTCATTCTGACACGTAAACCAGTGTCAGAGTGAGCACAGTAGAACAGAATCCCATTGACTTCAATGGGTTCGGTCTTACGTACACTACCCATTGAACTCATTGAGAGTTTTTTTTTTACCTATTGCTTTTAATGTGATACACGCGTAAGACCGAACCCACTGAAGTCAATGGGATTCTGTTGTACTGTGCTCACTCTGACACGTGTTTACGTGTCAGAATGAGCGAAGCGTTACTCCGTGTGAAAGCCCTGTTCTATAGTCCTCCCTTGTATGACCTCTGCATATCAGCCAGTGAACCTGTGCTGCCAGTCCTGAACTGTAGGCTTGTTTTTGACTTTGCTATTTGCCGCATATCTCTCGCCTGTGTCTGCCTATTCTTTGCCTGATCACTGGTGTTCACTCTGGCTATGGTCAGCCGCTGTCTACACTGAGACCTGGTAGTCTCCAAACACCAAGCTACATAGAGAATGCTCTTGGGAGTGGCCCAAAGCCAAAGCAGTTAGGTGGCACAGTGGGTCCACATCCCGCTGTTCATTCCAACCCCTACGACAGCAATATCTGGAAACAGGAGTATTTTTATAATTCCTTTAGAACAGTTCTTTATTATTATTATTACTTTATGTGATTTAACAGGAGAAATGTAAAATTTAACCAATGGACACTACAAATATTCCCTTTTTTTTGGCTATTGAAAATCCAGTTACAGGGATAGGCAATGAGCATGAAAGGATCTCAAACACCTAAAACAAGCAGCATACATGTCTATGGATAAAAAACAAACAAACAATCAACAGCTTAGATTAAACTGATACTTTGCTGCAGTGGGTAACCTCTTTTTAAGTGGGTTAGCTTTATGATTTTCGGGTCCCTAAGCAGATCCAAAGAACGGAAAGCCGAACATTAGTATGAACCTAGCATAAAAACAGTGGCACAGATTTACTACTGTGGTTAGGACTAGAATACTAGCTTAAACATGGCACATTTTGGTGCAATGTGGCACACGGAGAGCTAAATTTTTTTCCACTTGCTAGACATCTGGATTGCCAGAAAAGGGGGCATAGTTTAAATGTGCCAAAAATGTATTACAGCATTGTGCTGCAAAATTCTGGCTCTAAAGTAAGCCAACTAAAAGGTGTTATAAACGTAGACTAGACAGACTAGAGATACACCATATTTGTTTTTCAGCATCCGCCGCTGTGATAAATCTGACAGACTGCCTAAGTTTACACTGTGTAGCTATTTGTAAATCTGGGCCTGTGTCCTTATATTACATAACTGTGCATATTTTTTATTTATTTATTTTAAAACAACAGAGTGAGTTAGGGTGCATTCACACTGAGCATACACTCAGCTCATTCTGAACGTAAAACACGTTCAGAATGGGCGCGTACAAAGCAGATCCCATTGCTCTCTATTGGAGCCGGCATACGTGCGCTCCCCATTGAAATGAATAGGAGGCTTTTTCCCCCTATTGCTTTCAATGTGATACACGCGTATCACATTGAATGCAATAGAGGGGGGAAAAAAAGCAGCCCATTCATTTCAATGGGGAGCGAACGTATGCCGGCTCCCATAGAAATGAATGGGATCTGCTTTGTATGCACTCATTCTGAACGTGTTTTACGTTCAGAATGAGCTGAGCGTATGCTCAGTGTGAATGCACCCTTATGATGTAATTTATAAAACAAGTTTAGTTTTGTTGCAATTTATTTCCTAAACTCCAAATACAAAATCAGTGATCATAGCTCCCATATGCTGCAGCTCTCAAGTTCTTATAAGCCAATGTTCTAGAATACCTTTAAGGCCGGGGTCTCATGTTGTGAAAACTAAGTGTTTTGGCGGGGACAATAAGGTTAAGCATACTCTGAATGATAACAGAGAACAGAATGGATGTTATCTACACCTACTGTGTTCCTTCTCATATCCCACAGCAAGTAGCGAAATATCATTGGCACAGGAAGAGTAGCGCACATAAACAATGCTACAAGTGGACAGAGCGGTGTAGTGTTAGGTATTGTTGTTGTAAGTATTATGAGGTCACGACATTTCCTCCAAAACTGTTCCAAGTCTTACCAGAATTACAATGCACATACAGGGCTGGTTCACATGGTCATATTTAAAATCTTTGTTTTTCCATTTTATTCTAAAACAATAGCAAGTCCTGCACAAGAAAAAGAAAATATGGGGAAAACACATAGCAAATCAGGCCTGGTTCACCTCTGCGCTTGGTATTCTGTTCGGGGAGTCCACATGGGAACCCCCCCGAACGCAATAGTGAATGCATTGACAAGCGTGAGCTTATGAAAGCACACAGACCCCATAGACTATAATGGGGTCCATGTGTTTCCTGCACGGTGTCCGCACAAGCCATGTTGAGAGGGAAGTAGTTCATGAAGCAGTTAAAAAAAAAAAAAAAAAAAAAAAAAAAAAAAAAAGTGGTAAGAGTCTTACCATGTCTAGTAACCTACACCAAATTTATCAAACCGTGCAATTTCTCCTGGTCTTCTTTAACTATCCTGTCTAACTTAGGGACTGTACTAATAATACAAAAATGTCAAATTGTACAAATTCATACTTTATAAGGGTGCCATTGAATATTCTGTATAATATACTGAGAAGCTGGAAAGAGAAAATCAAGCCTTGGGTGAAATTGGAGAAGAACTGAGTTTGCACGAGTTTCTTATGTGATTTGTTTTTACGGTGTTCACCATGCAGCCAAAGTGACAGGTCACCTGTATTCTATGGATTGGTACGACTCCGGAGATATCAAATTTGTGTAGGTGTTTTTTGTTTTTTTAAAAAAAGAAAGTTTTAAAAGGGAGTCTATCACTGGCTATAGTTGCTTTGTTAAAAATCTATATTTGCATAGCCTTTAAAAAGGCTATTCCAGGCATACCTTTTATTCATTAAAGGGGTATTCCCACGTCGCATACTCACCAGTCTTCACTGCTGTAAAATCTTCTTTCTTCCTGGTTTCTTGCATCATTTGGTGGGTGGGGTTTCACATGCAACCTGCTGTTTAGCTCCACCCCCAAATTAGTGTGTAGCTCCTCCCACCACATAGCGTGATCCTATGGGGCGGCTGAAGGGCCTGTGATGTCATCAAAGGTCCTTAAACACTATATGCACAATATTGGACTATGAAGTACAGGCAGGAGCAACTCCATTCTGTGTTACATACCGAGACTGCCTGTTTCTGCCATAATGAACACAATTGAATTAGCTAGCCTGATAACTGGGAGAACAGAAGATGTTCAGAAATGAAAGCAGCTCCCCTCCCCTATCTGAGTGCAGGACCTAGGTCACTTGGTGTAGACACAGGAATAGCTAGATACACAGGCTTGCTCCTCCCTCCCCCCCCCCTGAGAGCAGCAGACACATCACTTGAGCAGATAAGTCAAGGGCTGTGTCAACAATGAATTGAATAAAGTAAGATAGTGGACAAACAAAGCAGTTCTGCTGAAGCAGTGTATTTAGGAAAAGTCTTACATCCACATTAACAAGCAGTATAGATAGGATCCTTGTGATGGGACAACCCCTTTAATTCTCCCAGCCATTATTGAGGTAGCCAGCTTTTATTGATTATGCTAATTATCCCACACTGAGCACCAGGAAGTCTTTGTGATGTTCTCGAAGCACCGCCCATGTGATATGTGTAAAGGGGGAGGTGAGAGCAAATTGTACTTCAAAATGGTACCATTTATTATTCTGTGTAAAGTACTGGGAAGAAGGAAAAATTCTTAAAGAGTTGGAATTGAAAAAAAAATGCAGAACCACTATACTTTTCCAAGTTTTGTTTTTACAGCTTCCACTATGCGGTAAAAATGCTATGTTTGCTTGATTCTCTGTGTTGATACGATCAGGGTGATACCACATTTATATAGTTTTTTTTCAGGTTTAAAAAACGTTTAAAAAAAATGTAAGTTTTGAAGAAAAATTAAATTTCTTTCAATCACCATATTCTGACACCTGTAGGTTTTTTGTTTTTTTTTAATCAGTGCACAGAGGTGTGTAAGGAGTCTTTTCTTGCGGGACAATATTGTATTGGTACCTAGGGAATTATGAAGTTTTGATCATTTTTTATTTCATTTCTTTTTAGGGAACAAAATGGGAAAAAAAACCTCAATTCAGCCATTTAGATTTTTTTCATTGCTACACCGTTTCCTGTATGGAACAAATGTTTTTTTTTATATTTTAATAGTTTGGGCATTGTTGGACTATATATACACTCACCGGCCACTTTATTAGGTACACCATGCTAGTAACGGGTTGGACCCCCTTTTGCCTTCAGAACTGCCTCAATTCTTCATGGCATAGATTCAACAAGGTGCTGGAAGCATTCCTCAGAGATTTTGGTCCAAATTGACATGATGGCATCACACAGTTGCCGCAGATTTGTCGGCTGCACATCCATGATGCGAATCTCCCGTTCCACCACATCCCAAAGATGCTCTATTGGATTGAGATCTGGTGACTGTGGAGGCCATTGGAGTACAGTGAACTCATTGTCATGTTCAAGAAACCAGTCTGAGATGATTCCAGCTTTATGACATGGCACATTATCCTGCTGAAAGTAGCCATCAGATGTTGGGTACATTGTGGTCATAAAGGGATGGACATGGTCAGCAACAATACTCAGGTAGGCTTTGGCGTTGCAACAATGCTCAATTGGTACCAAGGGGCCCAAAGAGTGCCAAGAAAATATTCCCCACACCATGACACCACCACCACCAGCCTGAACCGTTGATACAAGGCAGGATGGATCCATGCTTTCATGTTGTTGACGCCAAATTCTGACCCTACCATCCGAATGTCGCAGCAGAAATCGAGACTCATCAGACCAGGCAACATTTTTCCAATCTTCAATTGTCCAATTTCGATGAGCTTGTGCAAATTGTAGCCTCAGTTTCCTGTTCTTAGCTGAAAGGAGTGGCACCCGGTGTGGTCTTCTGCTGCTGTAGCCCATCTGCCTCAAAGTTCGACATACTGTCCGTTCAGAGATGCTCTTCTGGCTACCTTGGTTGTAACGGGTGGCTATTTGAGTCACTGTTGCCTTTCTATCAGCTCGAACCAGTCTGGCCATTCTCCTCTGACCTCTGGCATCAACAACGCATTTCCGCCCACAGAACTGCCGCTCACTGGATGTTTTTTCTTTTTCGGACCATTCTCTGTAAACCCTAGAGATGGTTGTGCGTGAAAATCCCAGTAGATCAGCAGTTTCTGAAATACTCAGACCAGCCCTTCTGGCACCAACAACCATGCCACGTTCAAAGGCACTCAAATCACCTTTCTTCCCCATACTGATGCTCGGTTTGAACTGCAGGAGATTGTCTTGACCATGTCTACATGCCTAAATGTACTGAGTTGCCGCCATGTGATTGGCTGATTAGAAATTAAGTGTTAACGAGCAGTTGGACAAGTGTACCTAATAAAGTGGCCGGTGAGTGTATATATATATATATATATATATATATATATATATATATATATATAGTTATTTTAATTAACACTTGTTTTTACTCCCCCTAGAAGGTTTGAACATGCGAGCTTTAGAATGTTTGTGCCATGGATTACAATAAGGCATGTTGCAGTAGTTACATTACTATGGTAGGCCACCCACGTGCTTTCCATATATTTTACATTCCTTTTCAAGCCACTCCTGAATAACGTAAACAAAAAAATAAATAAATAAATACAAAAGAAACTAGTGCAAAATCTGCAACAAAAAACCGACGTGTTTCCATGAGGCCTTAGCTCCACTGTGCATGGAAAATCTTAAGGCTGTCAGGCCATTCAAAGAACTGCAGCTGGCCCCATGAAGGGCATCAGTAAAGGACGTCAGTCAGCAATGTAATGGACAATACCTTGTAGTGCTCCTTACACACTCTCCAAATACAAACCTTTGTTATTTAGCACTGTAGCTTCTGGAGGAAAGGTGTTTAAAGTATGGTGGGTGGAGCTGGGCAGCAGTTACAAGAGGTAATCTACAGTGCAGAGCAAAGCTAGGTTCACACTAGAGTCCGGTTCTACGAAGCTTGGATCCGCATGGGGACCCTATCTGCTTAAAAAGTGGTTACCAACAGATCTCATAGACTATAATGGGACTTGCAGAAATTTTCTTTGCTGATTTTAGGCGGAATCTGCAGCAGATTCTCCTATAGAGACTACACCACAAATGAGAATCCAGCTTAGAAATGCCCCAAAAGCCCTTTTAACCTAATTTGCATATGCATAAAGCAGCAATCCCCACAATCATAATGCAATGGCATATAGCTAGAATATACCATCACTTCACATAATTGGAATACCTCTTTAACAAGTGATGCAAATTATGTGCACCACAACATCCTTTTAGCTGTTTCTTTTGTTTCCTGTTTTTGCAACTTTGTATGTATTGTACAGAACATTAAAATTTAATGAGCAGAAAATTATGTAATAGCACCTGTATACCTTTCTGCCCTTCCTACTTGAATGTAAGAAGTGGTATGCATGCTAAATTGCTAAACAAATCACAAACAGGTATAGGCGCTGACACCCGTGCCAGGTGTCTGTCTGGCACAAATCTGGCAAAAACTGCAAGAAGCAAAAACTTGCAAAAAAAAAAAAAGGAGCAGAGACACCCAATGCAACCTATTATAGTGAATGGGGTCCCTTCAGCTCTGTTCATGTTCATCATTCTTGGGATCAGTATTTGTTTGTTTTTTCCGTTCTTCTGGACCAGAATGACGGAATTGAAAGAACAGATGTGAACATGGCCATAGGTATCATTACCATTCAGTAACCAATTACCGTATATACTCGAGTATAAGCCGAATTTTTCAGGACAGTTTTTGTGCTGAAAAAGCCCCCCTCGGCTTATACTCGAGTCAAGCAAAAAAAATAAAAATAAAAAAAAATTATTTTTTGGGGGAGGGGTGGTCTATGACTGGCCGCAATAGTAATGTATAGAATCTCCCATAAAATAGTGAAGGAAAAAAAAATCAAAAAAGCTTTAAAATAAATAAATAAATAAATATATATATATATATATATATATATATATATATATATATATTATAAAAATAAAGTAAATACAAGTTTTAAATCCCTCCTTAATAGGAGCTCTGCAGATACCCTATATTCAGCCAGGCTGAATTCCAAGTAGGGGGGCAAAAAAAACTCAGTCCTCAAGCTTAGGGAAGGGGCAGAAAGACAACCAAAACACCCCCTCCCCTTTCCAAGCATCTACTGCACCCAAAAACTCAGACCATTTTAATTTTTGAAATTGTCCAGTAGCTGCTGCATTTCCACCCCTAGGCTTATACTCGAGTCAATAAGTTTCCCAGTTTTTTGTGGTAAAATTAGGGGGGTCAGCTTATATTCAGGTCGGCTTATACTCAAGTATATATACAGTACATCACTTTGAAGCAGAGTATTTTTCTAACTGTACAAAGCACTCCCAGAATGCAAAGGCTACTATTATTTTACAGGCTGGCCTTTCATAAACATATTTTATAATAAGTATGAATGATTAATGATAAAATAAAAGCACTTTGATATTTAGGAGCTATAGTTTAGCTGAGATCTTGGCTAATCTCAAAAGACAGTATGCTAGCAATGATACCAACATTTTACACGAGATAAAATTACCTGCATAAACCACAATAGACTGCACTATAATCTACAAAAGTATGGCCAACAAGTTGGTCTGTTTCAGTGCCGTGTCCTATGGTTCTGGCTTCATAAACGCATGACGCTTGGTGCTAGATTACCCTGCACACTGGGTCTGTGTGTTCTCAGGTAATGGACGTTGTGCATCGTGTGTAATTATTATGCATATATGAAAGACAATAGTTTAGATGGAACCAGGAAAGACAAATTTCACTGTATAAAAAAAGCTGGTTGCATTTATAAGCAATAAGATGCCCTATCTGTCATGTTTCCGTTATGTTATTTGAACTATGAATTCAACGTGGGAAAACATGCAGCAATGACAAATACACTAGTAAATGCAAGTAGTTCTTGGAAGTTTCCTAAAAGTAGAATAAAAATGGCAACCACAATAATTGCAAAACTACATACACTAAAATGCTGCTAAACTTGTGGTTTTTATACTGTGGTTGTGGAGCCACATGAAAATGCAAAGTGTGAACAAGCAGCCTGCGTGCAAACTGACAGCAACAGCTTTGAACAAGTAAAAGCACTTACAATAGTTGTCAATTCTATGCGCCAAGACAGAAGAGTTCCAGCATAGCTCACTGTGAACAATAATGATTTAATAAATATGCGCAGAACGTTTCTGCATGCTGACATTAGTAGTCTCCAAGTATACATAAAACATAATATATATCATATATGACATGTTAGCTCATTTTACAATAGAAGAAAAATGCCAGGAAAATTGCTTACTTATTTGTACTCCTAGCAGTGATGGGTCAAGCAGTATAACACTAGATAAACAAGACTAGACTAGACCTGTACACTACCATGGCCAGAATACATTTTCTATATGGAGGTTAATGTTGAACTTCCAAAAATATAGGATTAGGATATATACTGTTATTCAGTGTTCTATTAGCCCTTGCCCTTCAAACACAGTTGTTCTTTCCTATGTCACCAAAGAGCTTATACTGTACATATCAACTTTGTTATACTGAAGTTGAGCCCAAAGTAGTCACAGCAGCCCTCACAGTACAGTGTCCTATATAGCCACAATATGAGTCACTTCACCCCTAAAGAAGACTCACAGCAGTCTTAATACGCCTAATCTAAACTTCACAATTTAACTAGTAGGGGCAGTGCAGTTTCAAAGTAACCTCCCAGAGTGACTCACTGCCAGTTACTATACCCAACACCCTCTGCTGGTAGGAAGCTACAAGCAAGATGCATTTGCCTGTGGCTTCCTGCTCTGTATCCACCTTGGTAAAAAATAAATAAATAAACACACACACACACACACACACACACTATATATATATATATATATATATATATATATATATATATATTTATATTATTAACTGCAGCAGTGTTTTCCTCTGCCCAGCAGGGGGTTTCTGACCACTTTTGAGAGGCTGGACCGGTAGGTTGTCATTATTAGGTGTAAGCCTCCAGCTTCTGAATTCATGTATGGATGATAAAAGATGGTTACTGACTCACATTTTATGAGTTGTCATGGTAACTGGGTTTTGTCCACCCTTAATTACATATAGTCAGGTATGACACTGGCCACAATATGTGTTGCCTTTTCATACAGTTACTAAACATCATTACTGAAAAAAAAATCTATTGAAAGTTACAATTTAAAGCAAAATAAACCTCAAAATATTACTTCCTATTACCACCTATATTGAATATAAACAAGTCACAAAAATAAACACTACGGAAAAGATCAGGAATAAGTTGAGATACAGTAAAGATGTTACCATTTAATATTTCTCAAGCTAGGTTCACATCTGCGTTCGGTTCCCCAAGTGAACCCAAAGAACAGAAAACCGAAGAACATAAACCCATTCCGCTTAAAAAGTAGTTACCTGCGGTCCCCGAAAAATGCAGATTTTTAAAGCGGGCTCAGGACGGTAACCCCGAAAGTAGGTGTAAACCGAGCCTGACTGTGGTATCCAGTTATACAATTTATATATAATATAGATAATCCAACAATCAAGAACATCCCACAATTTTTAACCTCATTTTTGGTCACCCTTGGATTTTTGAAACCTGCTAAAGAAAAAAACAAAACACAAAACCATTTCCTATGTATTTGAATGGGTTTTCCACAACCCTGTTCACATGCTATGGAAAATTTCTAAGTAGGTTTCCGCCAATGAAGAGGAGGAATATCAACAGCAGAAATAAGTGGAATGCCACTCATTTAGTTTGTAAATACAAGATTAGCCTCACTGAATTCAATGGGACGAAGATTATAGTCACATCTGAGATGAGTGTCTATACGGCGCAGACTCTTTAGGAGCCCAACTTTTTTCTTGGTTTATTTATTTTAAAAAAATAAAATAAAATAAATAAAAAATAAAAAAGGATAACCAACAGGTGCCATTATAGTTAATGGGTTCCCTTGGGAGCCATTTTTTTTTTTTTTTTTTTTTTTTTTTATAAATTATTTATTTATGGTATATTGATAAAACAAACAATACAAAACCAGGCAGGCCAAAACAAAACAGGCCTGGAAATACTGGAGGTTAACAGGGAGCACCGGCAATGTAGTAGGCCAAAAATACAACATATAGAGCAAATCCCCAATAAAAGTCAAATAACAATGGCAATGCCAAGAAGGAGAAGAGGGAAAGGAGAAAGAAAAGAGGAAAAGAGAGAAATGGAGGGGGGAGACCCTCAGGATCCATTTGTGTCCCTCAATAATTCCATGGTCAGTTGGACCATTTTTCCATTCTTCTGGATCTCCGACAGACCACAAGAACAGACATCCCAATGCAGATGTGAACATAGTGAAAATCTGGGGCTTATCTAAAGCACATTTGATGCACAACTACATCAACTCCACAATAAAAACCCAGAGCTTCAATTTCGGTCATGGAAAAAAAAAAGTCAGCTTTTAATCCAACGCATGACCATACTAAAAGTATCCTTTTATTGTTAAATTAATTTATTCAATTAAATTTCCCTTAAATTTTTAATACAAGACTGTCATATGAGCAAGCAAAGCTAGTAGTGCACTTTCTGAACATTTATTCCTAGGTTCCTTTCCACGTGGGGTATTTTAAGAGGTCACAGAAGGACACAATAATGTTAAATTTCAAAAAAAATTATTTGTTGAAGAGCATTTCTTTGATAGTATCATTCACCTGAATAAGGCTTGTAGAAACCTGTATGCTTGCATCCAGAACCAACCCCCAAGCTACTTCCCCACACCACCCCACAAATCCCTCCCAGGTAAGTGGAACTCATTTTCAGTCTAAGAACTTTCTGATTCAAATCTGCCACATATATCCTAAATAAAGTTACACAGCATGGTATATATTTATATATATTTTTTACAAGTGGAGTTAAAGGCCAGAAACTTCTCTTGAAGGTAAAGTATAGGTCTTTTTAGTCTAACGTGCACCATTTTTAGTTATTTTAATGAGAAAAAAATGTATGCTTTCATTTATCTAAATAAAACATATTTAGAATGTAATAATGTCGGGGGGGGGGGGATATATATATATATATATATATATATATATATATATATATATATATATATATATAGTAGTATAATGTAGAGGACAAAAATACACGTACATATCTGTGGACATAGCCATGGTAACCACAATAATAATAAGAAAAAATCTGTTTATATTACCATTATTTATATTACGTGCAGAAAAAAACGGGATATAATACAGAGGAGAAATACAATTTGTGATCCACACTGTTATTACACCTTCATATAGTAAAACCAATTAAAAAATTATGCATCGCAATAATATACACAGTATATTATTTATGATTTATGTTACTTGCTGTTTTACCTAAATTGTCAGTTCTTGAGTCACCTCTAGCAGTGTATTTTTATGATACTGGTAACATGAATGGAATTAGCACATAGAGGGCATCCCAAGTACCAATTGAGATGATCTATAACATGACATTTCTTACAAATGCATTCATCTAATCAGACTGAGGAATGTCTCGGCAGAAGACTATTTATCACGTATGTGCTGAGGTAACAAAATGCTTGCAGTGTATGTGCTACATTCAAAGAATTGTCAAACTGCCTCCATAATAGTATATGTGTCTAACCTATCTAGGCTAGCAAATTCAGTGCAATATGTAACGGGCACTCCCTACATGCTGCCTGCATTTTATATAAGCATTCTTTAGTTCAGCATCTGAGACAGACAGAGGGTACAGCAAAAGACACTGATGTGCAGCCAAGACAGTCGGTGACCATACAATGAATACCAATCGCATAAACATCTACAGTAGCACAATGCTGATTTTTCATGGCCAAGCACTAGCTATCTGCTCCATACAAATCAATACTATTTGTTTGGCTAAAGCTACAGTCAGGATGGCACCATATAGGTGCCAGTGTTCAGCACCTCCTGCGTTGTAAATTCCCCAGGCAAACATGTACCTTTCTGAAGAGGACGACTTCTCGGAGTTAACTGACATCAGCAGCTCAATCTTCTACTTGGTTTCTGGAAAAATCAGAAAATATTCCCCACCAGGATTGTCTGCTGTGTCTTGACTTGTCAAAGGAAACACAAAGATACGTGTGATCAGGAGCTGGAGCGCAATCCTTTCTAGAGACAGAAAAGGCCACTGAATCGGTGGCATCCACGGAAAGAAAACTAAAAAAAAATAAAATAAAATAAAACCACAAAAATGGAAAGCTTAATTCACTGGTGCTTTTCAGAAAAAGAAAGCTCCAGAGGCATCAGGCCTGGCTGAACTATACACATGACTGTTTATGAAAGCAGGAAGTACCATTCCTTTCAAGCACGGGGGTGTTCCTAAGCACAGAATGAAAGGGCTGCGTTAAGCAGCAGCTCCCTGCTAACTGAATGGCTGGAGATGTGGGTACATGTCTTCTCTCGCCAGCTCGCTTTTTTTCTTCCTGTCATGCAAAATGCTGTTAGCAGAATGTAAAAATCAGGCCAGTCTGAAAAAACATAGATCCCAGAAACCAGATATGGTAGATGGAGGTTATTAAAAGCAGACTCCTTCCAAGACTGGTTTATATGGTTTGAAGGAGAAACCTTTCCCATGCAGATGTCAGAACAGGCGTGCGTTTGGTGCTTCTGGCTTCTTAGATTTCCTGTGGCCACCCCTCACACAATTACGTAGTGCTCAGAGCCAAAGAACAGCAACACCCATCAGCAGAGCTTACATGTTGTTATATAGCAGTGGACAGAAAGGAAAAATGTCCAGTCTGAATCAGGGCACACTGACAGGGGCACAGGACTGCTGCTCCTAACAGCCCACTGCCAGGGTATGAGGAGGGCACATTGGCATTTGTATTTTCATCCCCAAAGAATTCAAGGTTATGACAAAGAAGCAGCAAAGCTTCCATTTTTTTTTTTTTTTTATAGACCCTGTGCAGCCTGCAGAATAACACATCCCTCACAATGTGAGAATCATTAGCTTAAGGCTAATGACAGTGACTAATTCACAGCAGACAGAAAAGCTATTCAGAGCTGTTGTCTATGTCAATGCCAACCGTGCACATATTAATGGGAGACTGCTATTAATGTGGCATCTTTTTCTACGATACAACCAAAGACGAGTGGTAGTGAAGGTGAATGGTTTATGAAAGCAATGGAATTCATTAGGCAGAAAAATAATCCGACCAACCAAATAAAAAGGTTTACCTAACAATCTCTACCCTGCAGTATTAACATTTCAAGGGAACCCATCAGCTGTCTTTCCACCCTAAATTGGCCCCATGACATGCGACTTCAAATAATGTGACATGTGACACCAAATCAACTTAGAATTTATCACAATAATGTTGGGTTCACACTAGTGTTTGGGGATTTCATCCCTAACTCCACTTAAAACATGTGGAGAGAAAGGTCCTGTAAACAGGACTTTTCTCTCTGATGATTTTGGGCGGAAACACAGCCGACCCCATTATAGTCTATAGAGTCCACAGGTAACCACTATTTAAGCAGAGTTTCAGTGTTTCGCGTCTCAACCAGACCCGAAGAACGGAAACCCGAACATAATGTGAACCTAGCATAAGAGTGGTTGTGAACAACCTAGCACAATGTCATTATTCTAGGGAAATTGTGTATGTATTAGACAACTGAATTGGCAACTTTACCAAACCTTGTTATACCTGAATGTTCAAATGCGGTACGGAGTTATTCAGGCTGTCCAGAATACTAATACCTATGGTACATGTGCAGCAAGTACTATTACTATCATGGCATAATGGGCAGATTTCTACCTGGCTGAGAAACATTTTTCTTACCATAGACCAGGGGTCAACAAACATTTTTTCATTGTATGCCGAGATATAGATAGATAGATAGATAGATAGATAGATAGATAGATAGATAGATAGATTTTTTTTTTTTTTTAAAGTCAAGATGAAAGATGAAATAGTGAGTGTGCCAAGCAATAATTGTAAGAATGTTGACTTGTACAAGCTAGATATGTAATGTACACCATAACAGTAACCAATATACTAGCTGATTAAATGTTTATTTCAATGTGATCCTTATCCATAACACAGTACTGAGAGTAATCTGCAGTAAGCCAGCTTTGTGGGGGGCAGAGGATGTCTCTTACATATGCTAGATATTATTGTCCAGCCTTGTTGAAATGAACAGATAGCTACTTTAGCATATTTAGGTGCCAAATCATACTTTACCACTGTACTTGCTTCAAAGTACAAAAATGAATTGCTGCCCTCTGTCTAGACTGTAGACTGTATTTACATGGTGAGAGCGACGGACTACATGTAGCAGAATTTTAAACATTAGAGAGTGTCAGCACTTCAGGCATATTTACTTGGCACAGGTGCCAGAGGTTGCTGACTCCTGCCATAGACAATACAGTTATCACTAAGAGATGCATAATCTTTAAGTCTATTACCAGTGCCTTGAAGCAATAAAAATTAAATCTGAAAAGAAAAAAAAAAACATAATAAAATATTCAAGAACAGTCGCACAAATGCGACCTTAGGATTCCAAACAATACTTTGACAAGTACCTAAGGCTAGATTCGAACCTGCACTCATATTCTGGTTTTCTATTCCATCACTAGAGCAAAGAAAGCACATAAACAACAACAGTGCCAGATCTATTACAAGACAAATGCCAATGCTAGATGATCCTTTAATGGGATCAGCTGGCTTTTCATCATCGGTCAGTCATTTTACGTGTTTTTTGGTTTTGTTTTTAGCTTTTTTAAATAGCGGTCCATAATAATAAGACGTGTAAACTGACATCTAGATAGCCATGTGTAAGATCATAAAATGGTATTATACATATGCAGCTTGTTCTTAGGAAGCATAGATCAGTGTATTAAGGGCCAGGTTATACAGTATTTGAGTATATTCCAAGTAGCTGAATCTCCTATTTGTCTCACTAAGTCATTGCTCCGTACAAACACGCCAATATCAAAGACATTTGCTGGAGGTTGAGTGTATTGGGTAAGAAAAGCAGGAACAGTACATTTCTGCGATGACTTAGTCGTGAATCATAAACATGCTACCTACATGCACACCTACATGCCTGAGCTTCTGGAAAGGCAACCTTCATAATAATCATGCTGAGGAGAACAGATTAAATATCTAATTATATACTTCTTGTTTACATACCCTACAATGAAGAAGGAACAGTAAATGAGGCTACAGAAAAATGCTACAGAAATAAGCTTTACCTTCTTAGCAGTTACCAGGGAAGAGGATAGTAAGGTAAACATATCATGACATAATAGATTAATTATAGAAAATACTTTATTCCAAATAAAAGATTGTAGCAAAATGTATGGATGGTGAGTAATAGAATTACATTTAAGATGATAAAGATTGCAAATGACACACGGATAACCAATGTAGCTACAGATCAGTCACCTCTGACAAAGTGCATCGTGAGACACCGTAATAGAAAAAAATAAATAAAAAGATCAAGTAGAGTTGGTATATTATCACCGCTTTACTTATAGTAGCAGTGAAACATTGTGTTTCGACATTGCAACAATGTTTTCCTTTCACCATTAAAGGAAGTCTGTCTACATAACTCATCATATCAACTAAATTCCACAGATAGAAAGCATAGGGCCATTCCCCTTGTGAATTGGTGCCTCTGTTGCTGAGATATTGCGTTTTTTGTCAATACGCAAATGAGCTCTTTGGAGCAATGACAATGCCCATGTTTATATGCTGGGTTCTGGTGACATTCAATTAGTATTTTGCTACTGCTCATTCACCAGGAAAAAAGTAATGGACGATTTACACGAATAGGTGCTGCAAAATCCTTCTGCTGGCGCCTGCTACATACAATCGTACCTATCCGTAGCATAACACGAAAAAATAAGCACAACTTTTGGCTGGAAAATACTACACCAATAGTATGCTAATGTCCTCCAATTTTTTTTTTGTTTGTTTTGTCTTTTTAAAGTAGCTACAATAAGCCCATAAGCATCACAACTGGACCATGGAGCAAGCTAAAGCTAGGTTCACATCTGTGTTGAAGTCTCCATAGAAGACTGTGCTTCTGATTCCACCTAAAACAGGCAGAAAGAAAAGTCCTGCAAGGCTTATTAAGGGCTAGTTCACACAGTTATTGGCAGCAGATTTCAACGCAGAATCCGCCTGCCAAAACGACTCCCATTGACTTTAATGGGAGCCACTGGCTTCTTTTTTCCGCTAGCTAGTAGAAGAAAAAAGAAGCGAGATGACCTATCTTCCCGCAGATTCCGCGGCTGACTCAGCCAAGGAGTCCGCGACGCGAGACTCCCTCCCAATTAGGTCCGTTCATTTGGGCCTAATATGGAGCGGAATGCCTGTGCACTGCATGTTCACATGCGGAATCCATTTTCCGCCGTTTGAACATACCCTAAGCGTACAGGTTCTCCATCTTTCAGGTCCCCATGTGGACCTGAATGACCATAACTGAATGCTAGTGTGAACCACATGGTCTGATGAACTATGTTTTTTTGTTGTTTTTTTTTTTACATCATGGGAACGGCCAGGTGCATATATGCATATATAGGTGTATCATTTATCTGTGAAACAGGTGGCATCAGGATCCACTCTAAATACAATGGGAGGCCAGCCAAGAAAGTGAAATGCTTTAGGCAATCAACTGTTTGACAATGAAAATCTTGTACCCTGGCATCCATGTGGAACCCCTTCTATAGAGTCTAAGGTATTACAAGCAGGGTCCTCACTTCTATTGTGTGAATTGATTTATTAGTCTGCAACGACAAATTTTGTTTGTACATGAACCCTATCATTTGTAAAGCAAAATATGTTGGCACTATATAAATATTTAAATTTACTGTTTCATGCACCATCTCCCTAAACATTTTGTTGCAGACTAAGTACACCCTTTCTTGGCAGCGGCATTCCCTACTGAAAGTTCTCTGCCGCTCTACAGAAATTGTTCAGGAATGGTTTAAAGTACAAAACAAAGAGTTCAATGTGCCACCAAATTCCCAGCTCTCAATCCAGCTAAACATTAGTGGGATGTGTTGGACAAAGAGCCCTGCTGTCATAATAGTTAAAAGGGGAGAGTGCCTGTGAGGGAATTGAAAATGCAGAGACTACTGTGGGCAGAAGGTCTGCTATGCCGACTGCTGTGGGGTCAAGTATGAGGTGATTGTTTTAGAAGTTGTAGGGGCCTATGGGGACTGCTAAGGAAGTGGAGGAAACCGTTTTCTGCAATGAATTTTGGGACTTCCATTAAGGCTACATGCACATGACCATAGTGGTTTTTACGGAATGTAAAACTGACCCATATTCTGCAAAAACATGTATGCATTGCATCAGTATGTCACCCATAATCACGGATCTGCAATAAGATGATAGTCTGGGCCACAAATATTGACAGGAATAGACCCCTGGTCTCCAGAAAGCAACCAAAATGGTCTTCAATGTGACTAAAAATTAGATTTTCTAATCTTTGTGCCATTTGTGACTAGTCCTGTTGTCTAGCAACTTAAGACAATAGGAGGCAGATGAGACTCTATATGAAAATACAGTGAATAGAATGGTGAATCGAAAAGATTTCGGCTTCTTGTTTCATCATTTAGGCAGCTGCCAGTAATGTCCAGGGCTTACTGCAGGCTTTGCTGCTTTGAGCCAGAAACAAGAGGAAGAGAGCAGCAGAGAGTTACGTGGAATGGCACTACTATGGACAGCATCATAAAGAGTGGGGGCGATTGTGGAGAGCATTATAAAAGGGTGGGCCCAATGGGCACTGCATTTTAAAGGATGGGGGCCATTGGGAAAATCATCATATATACTATGGAGGAGGGGTCACAAGGTACACAATTATACATACTGAAGAGAGGACACTGAAGTGAGCATTATATAAACTGTAAAGGGGCAGGTGGCAGAGTAATATATATACTATAAAGGGGCCACTACGAAGAGCCTTATATACTGGTAACTGGAGAGAGCATGATACTGTTTGTGGGGACACTTGGGAGCATTACATCTCTGGGGGACACTAGAGATAGCATTGCACTGTGAGGAAACACTATGGAGACCATTATTATTGTGTAGGGCTACTGGAGAGCATTATACAAAAAATGTGTTTAGTCTCCAAAATTTTTCATCTTAGGAGCCGCCTGCCACTATTTTAAGCACTGGGACCTCCTCCATATTTTGTATGCATATGGGACCTGAGTTGAGATATGATTTGAGTACTGAAGGAGGAGAGGACTATGTGATGTGTAAAGCTTGCAACCCAAGTACTGAAATTAGTTAGCTATCTATAATGTGCTAATAATAGAGCTCCAGCAAGAAATGGTATTCCAAAAACAATAGATAACCTAAGACTATGTTCACACTGTGGTTCAATTCACATTTTCACAAGGAAAGAATAGATTTGCAAAAACTCACTGAAAAAGGTAATAGATGAAATAGATGTCTATCATCGATTAATTGGAATTCACTATTGGGAAGACACCTTATAATAAGCATATATCTAAAAACAGTCAACTTTATTAGTATGCATTAAAACAATCTCTCTACATACTCCAAAACAATTACCACTCCGGACTTCTACTTATTCTGCTACATTAAAAATTTCTGAAGCTATTGTAGCAAATGGTATATCTGAAAAACAATCAGACTATAACTCTTACTAGAGAAGTCCTCTGAGTAGGGAATGAGACTATGGGTGTCCCAGCTAAAAGGCTTTTTTTTTTTTTTTTTTAAAGTACCAATAGGAGTGTTGCCAATAAGAGTTCCATTAGGTTTCCCTCACTAACAAAAGGTAATTTATAATTTACCTATAGGTCCTTTTAAAAAAAAAAATAAAAAAAATTATAATAATCCTTTTAGTCTCATTTCCTGCTCAGAGGACTTCTGTAGTATTATTCATCTAGGGGCATTGCTATACATCAGCCTATCCTACATATATCTCCAAAGTATAGGCTAGCTTGGCACAGTCACAAAGTGTACACTCACCGGCCACTTTATTAGGTACACCATGCTAGTAACGGGTTGGACCCACTTTTGCCTTCAGAACTGCCTCAATTCTTCGTGGCATAGATACAACAAGGTGCTGGAAGCATTCCTCAGAGATTTTGGTCCATATTGACATGATGGCATCACACAGTTGCCGCAGATTTGTCGGCTGCACATCCATGATGCGAATCTCCCGTTCCACCACATCCCAAAGATGCTCTATTGGATTGAGATCTGGTGACTGTGGAGGCCATTGGAGTACAGTGAACTCATTGTCATGTTCAAGAAACCAGTCTGAGATGATTCCAGCTTTATGACATGGCGCATTATCCTGCTGAAAGTAGCCATCAGATGTTGGGTACATTGTGGTCATAAAGGGATGGACATGGTCAGCAACAATACTCAGGTAGGCTTTGGCGTTGCAACGATGCTCAATTGGTACCAAGGGGCCCAAAGAGTGCCAAGAAAATATTCCCCACACCATGACACCACCACCACCAGCCTGAACCGTTGATACAAGGCAGGATGGATCCATGCTTTCATGTTGTTGACGCCAAATTCTGACCCTACCATCCGAATGTCGCAGCAGAAATCGAGACTCATCAGACCAGGCAACGTTTTTCCAATCTTCAATTGTCCAATTTCGATGAGCTTGTGCAAACTGTAGCCTCAGTTTCCTGTTCTTAGCTGAAAGGAGTGGCACCCGGTGTGGTCTTCTGCTGCTGTAGCCCATCTGCCTCAAAGTTCGACGTACTGTGCGTTCAGAGATGCTCTTCTGGCTACCTTGGTTGTAACAGGTGGCTATTTGAGTCACTGTTGCCTTTCTATCAGCTCGAACCAGTCTGGCCATTCTCCTCTGACCTCTGGCATCAACAATGCATTTCCGCCCACAGAACTGCCGCTCACTGGATGTTTTTTCTTTTTCGGACCATTCTCTGTAAACCCTAGAGATGGTTGTGCGTGAAAATCCCAGTAGATCAGCAGTTTCTGAAATACTCAGACCAGCCCTTCTGGCACTAACAACCATGCCACGTTCAAAGGCACTCAAATCACCTTTCTTCCCCATACTGATGCTCGGTTTGAACTGCAGGAGATTGTTTTGACCATGTCTACATGCCTAAATGCACTGAGTTACCGTCATGTGATTGGCTGATTAGAAATTAAGTGTTAACGAGCAGTTGGACAGGTGTACCTAATAAAGTGGCCGGTGAGTGTATATCACATATATCAGAGTGCATATACGCACACATCAGACGTATCAGAAGTATCTCTTCCAGCAATCGATATCAGCTATGGTGAGTTTCAGGTAACACAAGAGCCCCTCACTGCCCTATGATGTAAGAATCTCCTGGCAGGTTAGATATAGGGTGGTGTTCCTACTCACATGGTTGGCCGTATTCCTCTCTAGTCCCTATCCTGCCTATGAAAATGTGGAGGAATGACAGGGTCTGTCATTTTGGTCTCCAGGGTAACACTAACACTGCTGACAGTGGTAAACAGCCAGGAAGCCTGGAAAATGTATAGTACTTTATTATCAAATCACTGCTGATTCTCGGGTCCTTACTACAGCTGGACCAGCCACAGCAAAATGTTCAAGCATCTGATATAATGGTCCCCAAGGTAAAGATCCTCAGAATAAAACACAGTATAGCTTTAATCCACCAACATATTCAGAATGTTTAAGTCCAGCACATTAATATTCTTTACCCATATCATACTAGATAGTACATATGAATGAGCCAAAACACATCCTTATACAAAATAATAATGAAGGGAGGAGAGTATTATGAATGGAGTAATTTAGCTGACATAGCAGGATAGAGTCCACTTCTATCCCAATCTCCACACCTAATCTGGACCACTGCTATTCCTTTGAAATTTCAGGCATTTAGCTTGACCCTCAAAATTCTCAGACATGATTGACTGTAGGCATCTCACAACCATTTTCAATATCTCCCACTTGGTTGCGTTTGTGTCACCTGAATTGTCTTTTTTTTTATTAAGTCCCTGATTTGGAATACCATCTCAGTGGAGACACTCCTAAGGACTCGTTCACGCAGGCCAAGAGGGGGCAGATTTTGACGTCAAATCCACCTCAAAATCCGCCCCCTCACAATAGAGGTCTATGTAGACCGCTAGCGTCCTTTTTTCCATGAGCGGTTTGTTCCCGCTCACAGAAAAAAAAGAATCGAGCTGCCCTTTCTTCAGGCGGATTCCGCGGCTGATTCAGCAGCGGCATCCACCTCGCGACAGCACACTCTGACTAGGCCCATTCATTTGTGCCTACTCCGGAGCAGGAAGCTGTGACTGTCAGAAGCCGCAACAGTCGTGGCAGACGTATTTTGGTCCTATTCTGACGCGGCTTCCCTCGTCAAAATCAGGACCAAAATACACCGTCACCAACACCGTGTGAACTAGCCCTAAAGGTCTTATCCGGAAATCACAAGCAGAGCAGTGATCACATCTGAAGGTCCCTGTGGGTTTTCCTTAAGACAAGTCTCCCTCTCTACCAGCCCGAGACATACAATCCATGATGTCATTTTCTGCCCCGAGTATAGTTTAGTAATTCTCTAAGATCTTCTTGATCGTCTTATGCTCCATGTCAAAAATGTCAATAATCCTGGTCACAACACTAGTCCTTGTCCTAGGGACTAATAATGTCCGTCTACCCACATTCACTGGAATGTTTTCCTTAAAGAGGACCTTTCACCAGCTCTTCCAACCATTTTTAGTACCTCCATAGTATCTCTCACACAGAAAGGGAGTATAGTCACAATGGACTGTAATACAGTACCAAAGCATTATTGTACCTATACATTATACATCAGAGACCCAGCGGCAATGCCTGCAATCAGTGCCAGCACCCCTTAATGCCTCAGGCAAAGGTGACTAAGGTGCCATTTTGGGATGGATTGCTTGCCCCAGGATTGAGATCTGGGGACAGTAAACCATTACAGTGAAAGCCAGTAACCTACGGAAGGCTCCCAGGCTTGTCATGTGACCGCCCCATGGACACTTTCTGATAATCCAGTGATGTTACGTTTCACTGTTTCCGGAATGGAACGTCACCAGTACAGGCCCACAGGTACTTCCGATTTGTGCACAACGCCTCCACCCTGAGCACAGTAAAGAAGAAAGGAGGAGCCATCTCCCGGATCAGAAGCTAGGTAAGTATGATGCGGTGATGGTTGTGGGGAGCTTGGTTAGTTACTTGAGAAGGGCTAGAAGTGTGTGGGATAGCTTAGCTAGGGAGACAGAAGGGAGGAAGAAGGCCTAGTACTGTGCGGGATAGCTTAGCTAGAAAGACATGGAGGTGGGTGTAACGGAATGAGGTGGGGGAACGGTGACAGGGAGGTAGCGTGGAAGGTACACAGCAAACTATATATAGCAGGAAGCTAACACCTTGTAAACAAATGCAGAAGATGCCAGGAGCCCCCACTGACATTCAGAAATCACTCAAAACACTGCTAAAAGTATAAGGGTGTACTTTTAACCCATTAAATTTAAAAGAAGAAGAAAAAAAAGAATTTTTTGTGCCTGGAAAGCCCCTTTAATATGATTATGTTCAGGGGAATACTCCTTTAAATCTGATATTTTTATAAATTACAAAAGCCAAATTAATTGGGGGGGGATCTCAAATCAAAATTCCATAGGTTTGTCACAATAATGTCAAATCATATTGTCTCAGTAAACTTAGAAATTTGATCTAAGGGTCTGCTCACACTACTCAATGCTCAGGCTGATGAGGGCAGATCAACAATATATCATGTAAGATACAATCCAATCAGCTGCTAAACTTTCCTATCTTTGTAAGTACAATCAACAGGCATTTAAAACTAAACACAAAAAGAAAAAACTGTAAAATAGAGACCAGACTTCTCCATGGAAAAGATTAAAACACTACATTTCAAGGATACATCCGTGGGCACACTTGCTCGCTCCTACAATGATGTAAGCAGCAGTCATTTCAGTGAGTCACTAGTTAAGAAGAACACAAGCAAGACAAGCACAAACATGAATGATTAAAGGGTGATAATATAGAAAAAAAGAGATATTGAAAAAAAGGACACGTAAAAGGCTTCTCATGTAAAACATGAATATGAGGCTAAAAAGTTGTAATAAATGGAATTAAAGGAATGTGTATACTGCTCCCTAAGGCCATATGTAACCACAGAGGAAAAACTGTCAATTTCCTTGCTGGAATCCATACAGAACATCTAATCTAATACACATGAAAAGACTATCACAACCAATCTAAAATCTGAATGGACTTAAGACATTCTACCCATTTTAAAATCTACATTATGCCCTGACTTATCTTCTATGTACTTTAACCAATGAAATGCCATTGCATAGAAATCAATTTTAGGTCATATATACATCGACGTGCGGTTTTATATACTGTGAAAAAGTCGACAGTGAGCTGAATTCAGCGCACTGTTACCTTTCAAGGTATGTAGCCTGCTGCTGGAGATATTGTTGCTGTCTATTTCAGCACCAATATCTCCCCCACTGTCAGAAGGTTGGACCTTACAGCTTAGTGTCATTGCTGGACTGTGAGGAAGGCCCCCCAACAGTACTCTTCCATAGACTTGCACAGTCAGGGGGAGCGTTCCTCACAGTCCAGCGATGATACTAGGCTGTAAGGCCCACCCTTCTGACAGTGGGGAGATATCAGCGCTGAAACTAACAGCGGCAATATCTCCAGCACCAGGGGACATAATGGAAAAAGGCAACGGTGCACTGAATTCAGCACACTGTCGGCTTTCTGGTGATATATACTGCACATCAATAAGGATGTGAAAAGGTCCTCCTGCTTTATTATATCCCCATAATAGCATCTGTGTATGATGAGAAAAAAATAAAATAATTTATGTTATCTGCACCTGAACAGGAGCATTATCCTAGAGCACACTAAATAGCCAATCATACAGACGTAACCAAACAGTAAAGGGTGTGACAAAGTCCCTCAGGGAAGTGTAACACCTGCAACAAGTGAACCATCTGCCTGGAACACAAGAATCAGTTTATATCTAGTAACCAACTAGTCAGGAGTGGACTGAGCAGAAGGAAGATGTATAAGAGCTTCCTATATATTCCCCATTCCTTTTGCGGTCACTCCTAGGTTTGGCTCAAAAAAACGCAGCAAAATCTGCAACAAAAGAAGCTGCGTTTCCGCAATGTGGGGCCTTAGCCATAATAAAATCCCTAATTGGCACGAGGCGCAGCTGCAATAGGAAGCACAATTACATCCATCCGATCAAGAAAACTCTCATAAATGAGTAAATAAATTGCCCCGCACTGTGTGTGTGAAACTCCCCTTAGGCCAAGGACCCTCATTGCGGAATTACTGCTTTTTTGTTGCAGATTTTGCTTTGTTCTTTTTTCTTTTCTTTTTAGCCAAACCTAGTAGTGGCTAAAGAAAGATTGGGAAATAACTAGAAAGTATTTATACTTCTACTTCTCCACTCTGCTCAATCTACTACTTTCTTTGGCTTAAAAACAAAAAAAAACAAAAAAACAGCAAGACATTCAGCCACGTGAAGTTTTAGTCCTTTTATACTGGAAGATAAATTGATGGGCACCAATCTAAAATATGGAAAGTCAATCACTGCTTGTATATTTTTATTGATTTGTTACAATGATAAGGAATTTTTTTTTGCACAACAGTTTGTCTACCACTTTCATACAGTTCCTATTATTGCTGGCAGCACATTCCCTGTGTATACAAGGGGAGGTGCTATCCATAAATGATGAATTTTATATGTCATCATAAAAAGTGTGATAAACAACAAACAAGTGAATTACTGCTTACTGTTCAATCGCTTGAAATTTTACATGAGGCAATAATTAGAAACAAGGATTAGAAACAAGGACTCCATGTAAAAGGCCATTAAAAAATTACTTAAAGTGCACCTCCAGTTAAAAACAACTTCACATAAAGGAATAGGTTAGGTGAATAGAAGAAACTTTGTAATATCCACTGTGCACTAAAAAGGACATGTTAGCTTTATTCTCCAGGTTGGTATTCACACGGAGGAAGATGGCGCTGATTCTGGTGCAGACCTCACGTAAGAATCAGCGTTGAAAATGAAGTCTCCCATTGACTTCAATGGGTTCCGTTTTCTGCGAGGAACCCATTGAAATCAACTTCCTCTGTGTGAATGCACCCTTATGGTCAATACACAGAGTTTTGTGTCGAGAAAAAAAATATGCACCAGGAATTAGGAAATGGTTTTTTGAAGCGGTTTTTGGAGCAGTTTTTGACGCTTTTTTTTATTTTTTTTCCTCCAGCACAGTGTATGGACCTTGAAAAAACCGCTAGCGTTTTTTTCCACCTCCCATTGACTCCCGTTGTTTTTTTCAGGTGGAATCCGCCTGAAGAAAGGTCATGTCACTTTTTTTTTCCACTAGCGGAAAAAAAGCTAGTGGAATACATAGAACTCTATGGTGAGGCTTTTTTTGGAGGTAGATTCTGACGCGTATTCAGCATCAAAATGCTCACCAAAAAACTCTGTGTGCATTGATCCTTAGGGCCAGTTCACACGGAGTTAATGCGCTTGCATTCTGGCACATATACACGTGTCAGAATGTGAACACTCAAAACAGATCCCATTCATTTCAATGGGTCGTTACAGGAGTATAACGTGCGTAATTTTGCGGCCGCAAAATTACGCGTGTTATACGCCCGTAACGACCCATTGAAATGAATGGGATCTGTTTTGAGCACTAATTTTTACACGTGTCTTTTGACAAAATCAGCTCGCGTGTACATCGTGTGAAGGCAGCATTATACAGGGTTGGGGGTTTTTTTTGTTTGTTTTTTTAACCTGTAGTTCTGGAACTTTATTTCTACATTTGTGATTTTATTTTTACTGAACATTCTTGATTTAAAATGTTGAAAATTTAAAGTATCATTACAATGCTATTTCCCTGCCCTATTTGAAACAGAACATTGAGACACACAAGGATCACAACTGGTGGTACAATAGCTGAGGCATATCCATGACACCCAAGTCTCATGTATCACTACTACTAAATAGAAAAGTATCTATGAACAAGCCTCTTCCATATACTCCTTCCATTTCTACACCCCCGATGTCAGATCCCAGTAACAGAACAGAATTACACAGACCTATGAAACACATTTTTATGTAAAAATGTACAACATTCCATAGTAAAAATTGGCAGAAAATATCTGTACTTAATCAGAATTACATGAAGACTTCTACATTTCTGCCTGAAGCTAAATTCAGAAATCTGAAATTTTCTTGTTATATAAGGAGTACTGTGCAATACGGGAATGAACTCAGAAGACAAGTGCAGTTACACCTAATGGGGCTAGCAACTTCATAACAAATCATAACAACTGTGCATTAATGACACATGCATGCAGCATACAGGACTAATATATTCTTTACTGAATTTGTGTCCCCTTTTCTTTATTGCTGATGACATGTCACCTAGCTTGGCAGACTCTGCCCATAACAGTGGACCAAACAATTCATTTAGCCTCTTCCTTTGTAACACAGTTTGCCTGCCATCTGCATGTGTGCAGGTCCTGGATGTCGGGAATTGACTGCACAATGTTTCCATGGAGAAGTCATTATGATGTGCTCAGTCAATATTGCTCTTACTTATGGCTGAATCCTAGAATTACCAAAACCACTTTAATAAATACCAACCAATGCAAATCACATGATATAAATCAGCTGGTGTATGTGACATCATCCGCCCACCATTCACTCTGCATGTGCTATTCTGATACATAAAAAATATCACAGCCTTTAGTAACTACAAGATAACCATCTCAAAAACAGTCTGTCTATAAATAACCTGGCACCAGAGAAAACGCCTTCCAATCATTGATTCACAATATTGCTGCCAAAATATCATAATAAATACATAAAAAATTAAAACTAAAATTACAAACACATACCACCTGATGTTAGAGAAAAGCCTTCTGCTATCCTGCACGAACCCTTATTTCATTAGTGCGAATTTACTCACCCAAAAAATATTGTAGAAAATCATTATAACATAATACACCCACATAATGAGTTTGTTGTATGTAGGGGTTACATTTTCTAAAACACAGTAACAAAACATATTTGAAATCAATGCAATGGGGGGGGAAAAAGTATGTGTGTGTGTGTGTGTATGGGGGGGGGGGGTTGTCTCAATAATATATCAATTTAATCCCAATGGATGTCTTATCTGGAGTTGGAAAATCTAAAATGCTACTTTCCTCAACCAAAATTTAAGCCAGTCACCTCCTCCTCTGGGTTTTATTAACCTCTTCCCGATATACAGCCATACTATTATGGCAGATGCCGGGTCTTTATAGATGGCAGCCCCTATACCTGTCACAGGGATGTATAGCTCAATTGTGATGTAGTGAAACTCGCATAGACAGCAATACAGTTGGGCTAGTTAAATAGTTAAAAAAATAAAGTAGAAGTTTTAACCAATTTAAATATATAGAATCTAAGGGTACATTCAAACTTATGAATTCCGCCCCGAATTTGCGTCCTGCTCCATCTGGAGTCCCAGCTCTGGATTTTGCAGCTCGAGACTCCATGCTGCTTAGACCCATTTATCTGGCCCTAAGCAGCAGAGGAAAACCGCAACAGAATACCGATGTCTTACAATGGCATTCCAGCGTAGCAATACCACGGCCGAAGGAATTTATCTTCATTTTCCAAAGTGTGAACCTACTCTAAGGGCCTGTTCACATGGAGTAAACGCGCGTGTATTTTGGCAAAATACACGTGTAAAAATAAGACTCCCATTGACTTCAATGACATTTTTTTTTTACACGTGTATAAAAACACGTCAAAATACATGTGTAAAATGTCATTGAAGTCAATGGGAGTCTTATTTTTACACGTGTATTTTGCCAAAATACACGCACATTTACTCCGTGTGAACGGACCCTTAGGGAGGTTTGCACAAACGCTGCAGCGTTTTACAGTCCCTGCTTGAAACAACGCAGACTTTCCTGCAGCTCTCCTCTCATGCTTTCTTTCTCGTCCCACTGACCTCTCCCCCTACCCTGATTTTGTGTCCTTAGCCGCCAGAGACCTCACCTCCCATTGGCAAGATTTACAACTTCACTACTTCTACACCTCTTTAAAAACACAAAAGAGACCTTCACAGACCACTGTTATTGTTTAACAATCTCTGTAAAGCCCAGACAGTGCTGCCACACCCCATCTCGATTGTCTACGGCCTACTCTCCGATGCTACAGATGACCCCTCGCCAGCATACACTGTAGGTTAGGAGAGGGAACTTATCACTACGTTTCCGTCAGATGTGTGGCTCACTGTCTGCCAGCTGAGCCATACATTTTCCTTCTCTTGTAAAGCTCAAGAGACTAATTATAAAATCTTATCCCGATGGTACAGAGTGCCTTCCATTCTTCATGAGATGTTTCCCAGAGTCATGGATTTCTGCTGACGATGTGACACTGGTTGGGGCACAATCCTACACATGGTGGAACTGCCCCCTCTTGCGGCTTCTTTGGCACAAGGTTTGCAGGAATGTTGAGAAGGTCACTGGAGTGGTTCTACTAGATCAGGGGTAGGGAACCATGGGAGTTCCAAGAACAGCAGAGCAAGTATGCATGCTGAGAGTTGTAGTTTTACAATAGCTGGAGAGCCAAGGTTCCCTACCCCTGTACTAGATGATCCTCCGCCCCTCCTCTTCTATCTTTCCCTGTAAGCTCAAAAAAAACACCTGCAGGCTCATTGGGTTCATGTTTGTTGTGGCCAGGTCTGCATCCCGAGGCTGTGGAGATCTACATCTTCCCCATTCATTATGGCTTGGCTTCAGGAATTCCTACACCTCTAGTGAATGGAGGACCTGGTCGCCTAACTTAGAGAGATGATAGAGTACACCAATGGGTAATGGCTCCTATGAAATACTTTATTACTCCTCCTCCCTCCAATGCTCCTTCCCCATCTCTCCTTAAACTCTCCATTTTCTCTCACAGCCCCCATTGTCTACCCTCTGAACCACACACTTCCCCCCTTCATTTACTCCATCATTCCCCCTTATGACACTCGACCCTGCTTTTCCATTAAATTGGAGGTATCTCCTCCTTTTTGAGATTTGCCTTGTTTGCCATTTCTTCTGCATTTATTGTTATATTTTTCTTTACTATGCTTATTGCTCTGCAGCGCCAGAGCCTAAGGCTGGGTTCACACCAGCACTTATACTCCGTTCGGGGTTTCTGTACCCGCACCCTCTTAAAAAAATGCAGAGAGAAAAGCACCGCATTTTTAGCACTTTTCCGGGAGAAACCCAGAAAACTCCATTATAGTCTATGGGGTCCACAGGTAACCACTTTTTTAAATGGATTAGGTTACCATTCAATGGTCCCCAAGTGGGACCTCCTGAGCAGAAACCCGAACACAGGTGTGAACCCTGCCTTTTCCATCTCTCTTCCCCTGTTGATTGTTTAAACTCCTATTCCTTTCCCACTTACCTCATGATAATGTCCCTCATATTGTTTTTGTATCCTTGTCAACTTATTGGAAAACCTAATAAAATACTTTCAATGTAAAACTGTCATCACTAAAACAAAAGGTTTTCTGTTTGTTGCATGCAAACTTGCACACCTGAGGTTTATAGAACCCCACACTAGTATGTATTGTGTTATCCATCTGTGAGATACAAAGACTTGGGGATAAGATTGAACCTATAAATTTTCCTTTTCTGTCCATGAACTGCCAGCCATTTCTTAACATCTCTGCCAGGGTATCATCCTTGTATAGTGTAGGTAAATTCCTCTTTATTATGGTTACAACTTGGAGATACTCCCTACTATGTTCTGTAGGGAAAGCGAAATGGGAGCTGTCTTGTAATCTTTATTTTACTTTATCTTTTCTGTCCAAATATGACACACATTTACGTGGTTTTTGGCTGCAATATGTGTGGCTTCTACCAGTGTCCATTTGTGGTACCTCTTTCCCTTAATCTGGCCTATATATCTGCTGTCATTTTTTTTGAAAGTACCGTATTTTTGGGACTATAAGACGCACTTTTTTCCCCAAAAATTTTTGGGGAAAAGAAGGGTGCGTCTTATAGTCCGAATGTGGCGCCTGGCACCCGCTGTAATAGAGAGGCGGATGCCGGCAAGGGATAGATGCAGGTGCCGGGGCCTGAGACATCGCTATGCTCCTCTGCCCTGCATGAAGCCAGCAGAGGCAGGGGCGATGCTATTCCGCTCCTCCGTTCCCCGCACAGCGGATGCCGGGTCAGTATCGGTGGCCCCTTCTCCCCCGGGGCCGGTCCCCACCGGCCCCGTACCTGTGAAGTTGCAGGCCGGCTCCTGCGCGGCGATATCGCAGGAGCCGACCTGTTCGGGTGAGAGCCGGGAGCCTAATGAGGCTCCCAAGCCTGTCACTGCTATATATTAGTATTGCGGCTGGGTCTATGACCAGCCGTAATACTAATAGACAGAATGTCCCATAGACGGCAATAAAGTTGTATTGCCGTCTATGGGACTTGCAATCAAGTGACTGCAGGTTCAAGCCCCCGGGGGGGAATAAAATAGTAAAAAAAAAAAAAAAAAAGCTTTAAAAATATATAAATAAAAATATGAAATAAATAAAAGTTCTAAATCACCTCCTGTCCCTAGAATATATATAAAAGTAGAAAATCATATATCATAAATCACCGGGTTTTTTTTCAGTACAAGGTGATCTAAGCAATAGATATTCCCCAAAATGGTATAACTAAAAAGTACTTCTGGCCCCGCAAAAAAACCCCACTCTATGCGTCCCCGTACAGCTGCAGGGTCACATGTCAATGTGGCCTTGCAGCTGTTGCAAAACTACAACTCCCATATATTAAATATTTTACCATTTTTTGCTTCAAAATTTTTTTTCCCCTATTTTCCTCCTCTAAAACCTAGGTGCGTCTTATAGTCCGAAAAATACGGTACATTCTTCTGAATGGGCTCTCTTGGTTCTAATAAGTTCACCCAGAAGGACAGAATGAATTGTATGTTTGAGATTACTACTTCTAGCATGCAGAAGAGCTATACAGATCCTTCTCTTGGTGCCATGCACCACTACCCATGCGTCCCTATTTTCTACCCAACTTTAAAAAAGCCGTCAATGTGAGAAGTCACCTTTCACTACTTTTTCATACTTTGTGAACTGTGTATTTCTACAATATATTTCACTCATGAAGCATTTACCACCCTCCTCAGTGCTGTGGTAGTTCTTTACATTAGCTCTGATGTATAATATGACCAAAACAACCAACAAGACCTAAGCGTGGTACCATTTATTTAACAAAAATGTCACAGTACATGGATAAGTTTCTCTCCTGAATGTTAGATTTACATTATTTTTGTTAAGGTAGGACAGAAACAGTGTTACGAACACTACATCTCCCTCCCAGATGATCAAAATATCAACTATATAGTGCCTGTACCAACGGATACTGTCCAGAATAAGGTTGGTGGAGTAAATATATTCTTCCTCCCCACTACGACATCAATAAATTTGCAAGAGATGGAGAGAATTTCATGCCCATTGAGGCTCCTTTTAGTTGTAAAAAAATAATTGGCATCACATATAAAGAAATTATGGGTTAAAAGATAACGTGTGACATGAACAATGAACTCATACAATACTTCTGTATAGTTCCCATGCTTGTACAGATGGTAAGCCAATGCAATTTATTGCTAGATTGTATGGCATGCTACATTGTAAGTCATCCAGGTATAGATCTACCATAGTGCCACTCAAATGTATCAAATATTTTCTAACACTCCTTTGCCATCTTGGATATACTGAAATTACAGAGTTTAAATAGCACATCAGACACCAAAACTAACAGCGTGGATTGCTCGAGAACGATGGAGGCTGGAGAAAAAAATTCAAACTGCACTGGATTAAGTGGAGCGGCACTTCAATTGGTGGAGGTAGTGAAAAGTTCTCCAAGTAATTCTAGGATTTAAGTGCAATATGGACACAGCATGTAGTAGGCTAAATAAGGAATTTAAAGAGGACCTTTCACCATCTGGGGCACATGCAGTTTAATACACTGTTAGAAAGCACTGAATTCAGCGCACTATCGGCTTTCAAGTTCTGTACCCAAGTGAAGAGCTAACAGTGCTGGTACCGTAGCTCTTCACTGTCAGCGTTGTCTGGCGCTGTACTCTGAGAGCGATCGTTGCTTACCGCCCAGCGATAACACTGAGCGGTGAGGAATGCCCGCCTCCCCTCCTGATAGTACTCATCCATAGATGAGTACTATCAGGAGGGGAGGGGGGCGTTCCTCACTACTAGGCTGTAGAAACGCCCTTCTGACAGTGAAGAACTACAGTACCGGCAACGATAGCTCTTCACTGGGGGCACAGAACGGGAAAGCCGATAGCTTTCTAGCGGTGTATTAAACCGCATGTGCTCCAAACTTTTCACACTACAAAATAACATTTGCTGAAACTTGACCACCCCTTAAACATATATTTGTTAAGTTTACTTATAAAATGGCCAATTTTGAAAGCAGCTATGTATATAAATTAAGAAAATGTATATATGACATCAATTAACTATGCTTGTTTCGTTATGGTCAAGGCAAAATTCAACTTTTACACTGCCAATAAGCTAGGACCAAGAGAACTTAGATTTTTAGATGCAACTATTGTTTTATTCACGACTAGAGATGAGCGAACACTAAAATGTTCGAGGTTCGAAATTCGATTCGAACAGCCGCTCACTGTTCGAGTGTTCGAATGGGTTTCGAACCCCATTATAGTCTATGGGGAACATAAACTCGTTAAGGGGGAAACCCAAATTCGTGTCTGGAGGGTCACCAAGTCCACTATGACACCCCAGGAAATGATACCAACACCCTGGAATGACACTGGGACAGCAGGGGAAGCATGTCTGGGGGCATAAAAGTCACTTTATTTCATGGAAATCCCTGTCAGTTTGCGATTTTCGCAAGCTAACTTTTCCCCATAGAAATGCATTGGCCAGCGCTGATTGGCCAGAGTACGGAACTCGACCAATCAGCGCTGGCTCTGCTGGAGGAGGCGGAGTCTAAGATCGCTCCACACCAGTCTCCATTCAGGTCCGACCTTAGACTCCGCCTCCTCCGGCAGAGCCAGCGCTGATTGGCCGAAGGCTGGCCAATGCATTCCTATACGAATGCAGAGACTTAGCAGTGCTGAGTCAGTTTTGCTCAACTACACATCTGATGCACACTCGGCACTGCTACATCAGATGTAGCAATCTGATGTAGCAGAGCCGAGGGTGCACTAGAACCCCTGTGCAAACTCAGTTCACGCTAATAGAATGCATTGGCCAGCGCTGATTGGCCAATGCATTCTATTAGCCCGATGAAGTAGAGCTGAATGTGTGTGCTAAGCACACACATTCAGCTCTACTTCATCGGGCTAATAGAATGCATTGGCCAGCGCTGATTGGCCAGAGTACGGAACTCGACCAATCAGCGCTGGCTCTGCTGGAGGAGGCGGAGTCTAAGATCGCTCCACACCAGTCTCCATTCAGGTCCGACCTTAGACTCCGCCTCCTCCGGCAGAGCCAGCGCTGATTGGCCGAAGGCTGGCCAATGCATTCCTATACGAATGCAGAGACTTAGCAGTGCTGAGTCAGTTTTGCTCAACTACACATCTGATGCACACTCGGCACTGCTACATCAGATGTAACAATCTGATGTAGCAGAGCCGAGGGTGCACTAGAACCCCTGTGCAAACTCAGTTCACGCTAATAGAATGCATTGGCCAGCGCTGATTGGCCAATGCATTCTATTAGCCCGATGAAGTAGAGCTGAATGTGTGTGCTAAGCACACACATTCAGCTCTACTTCATCGGGCTAATAGAATGCATTGGCCAGCGCTGATTGGCCAGAGTACGGAACTCGACCAATCAGCGCTGGCTCTGCTGGAGGAGGCGGAGTCTAAGATCGCTCCACACCAGTCTCCATTCAGGTCCGACCTTAGACTCCGCCTCCTCCGGCAGAGCCAGCGCTGATTGGCCGAAGGCTGGCCAATGCATTCCTATACGAATGCAGAGACTTAGCAGTGCTGAGTCAGTTTTGCTCAACTACACATCTGATGCACACTCGGCACTGCTACATCAGATGTAGCAATCTGATGTAGCAGAGCCGAGGGTGCACTAGAACCCCTGTGCAAACTCAGTTCACGCTAATAGAATGCATTGGCCAGCGCTGATTGGCCAATGCATTCTATTAGCCCGATGAAGTAGAGCTGAATGTGTGTGCTAAGCACACACATTCAGCACTGCTTCATCACGACAATACAATGCATTAGCCAGTGCTGATTGGCCAGAGTACGGAATTCGGCCAATCAGCGCTGGCTCTGCTGGAGGAGGCGGAGTCTAAGGTCGGACCTGAATGGAGACTGGTGTGGAGCGATCTTAGACTCCGCCTCCTCCAGCAGAGCCAGCGCTGATTGGTCGAGTTCCGTACTCTGGCCAATCAGCGCTGGCTAATGCATTCTATTAGCCCGATGAAGTAGAGCTGAATGTGTGTGCTTAGCACACACATTCAGCTCTACTTCATTGGGCTAATAGAATGCATTGGCCAATCAGCGCTGGCCAATGCATTCTATTAGCTTGATGAAGCAGAGTGTGCACAAGGGTTCAAGCGCACCCTCGGCTCTGATGTAGCAGAGCCGAGGCTGCACAAGGGTTCAAGCGCACCCTCGGCTCTGCTACATCAGAGCCGAGGGTGCGCTTGAACCCTTGTGCACACTCTGCTTCATCAAGCTAATAGAATGCATTGGCCAGCGCTGATTGGCCAATGCATTCTATTAGCCCGATGAAGTAGAGCTGAATGTGTGTGCTAAGCACACACATTCAGCACTGCTTCATCACGACAATACAATGCATTAGCCAGTGCTGATTGGCCAGAGTACGGAATTCGGCCAATCAGCGCTGGCTCTGCTGGAGGAGGCGGAGTCTAAGATCGCTCCACACCAGTCTCCATTCAGGTCCGACCTTAGACTCCGCCTCCTCCAGCAG
Source organism: Leptodactylus fuscus (assembly GCF_031893055.1). NCBI lineage: Eukaryota > Metazoa > Chordata > Amphibia > Anura > Leptodactylidae > Leptodactylus > Leptodactylus fuscus. Next base: position 117,243,854 of record NC_134269.1, read on the forward strand.
AGCCAGCGCTGATTGGCCGAGTTCCGTACTCTGGCCAATCAGCACTGGCTAATGCATTGTATTGTCGTGATGAAGCAGTGCTGAATGTGTGTGCTTAGCACACACATTCAGCTCTACTTCATCGGGCTAATAGAATGCATTGGCCAATCAGCGCTGGCCAATGCATTCTATTAGCGTGAACTGAGTTTGCACAGGGGTTCTAGTGCACCCTCGGCTCTGCTACATCAGATTGCTACATCTGATGTAGCAGTGCCGAGTGTGCATCAGATGTGTAGTTGAGCAAAACTGACTCAGCACTGCTAAGTCTCTGCATTCGTATAGGAATGCATTGGCCAGCCTTCGGCCAATCAGCGCTGGCTCTGCTGGAGGAGGCGGAGTCTAAGGTCGGACCTGAATGGAGACTGGTGTGGAGCGATCTTAGACTCCGCCTCCTCCAGCAGAGCCAGCGCTGATTGGTCGAGTTCCGTACTCTGGCCAATCAGCGCTGGCCAATGCATTCTATTAGCCCGATGAAGTAGAGCTGAATGTGTGTGCTTAGCACACACATTCAGCTCTACTTCATAGGGCTAATAGAATGCATTGGCCAATCAGCGCTGGCCAATGCATTCTATTAGCTTGATGAAGCAGAGTGTGCACAAGGGTTCAAGCGCACCCTCGGCTCTGATGTAGCAGAGCCGAGGCTGCACAAGGGTTCAAGCGCACCCTCGGCTCTGCTACATCAGAGCCGAGGGTGCGCTTGAACCCTTGTGCACACTCTGCTTCATCAAGCTAATAGAATGCATTGGCCAGCGCTGATTGGCCAATGCATTCTATTAGCCCGATGAAGTAGAGCTGAATGTGTGTGCTAAGCACACACATTCAGCACTGCTTCATCACGCCAATACAATGCATTAGCCAGTGCTGATTGGCCAGAGTACGGAATTCGGCCAATCAGCGCTGGCTCTGATGGAGGAGGCGGAGTCTAAGGTCGGACCTGAATGGAGACTGGTGTGGAGCGCTCTTAGACTCCGCCTCCTCCAGCAGAGCCAGCGCTGATTGGTCGAGTTCCGTACTCTGGCCAATCAGCGCTGGCCAATGCATCCCTATGGGAAAAAGTTTATCTCACAAAAATCACAATTACACACACGATAGAGCCCCAAAAAGTTATTTTTAATAACATTCCCCCCTAAATAAAGGTTATCCCTAGCTATCCCTGCCTGTACAGCTATCCCTGTCTCATAGTCACAAAGTTCACATTCTCATATGACCCGGATTTGAAATCCACTATTCGTCTAAAATGGAGGTCACCTGATTTCGGCAGCCAATGACTTTTTCCAATTTTTTTCAATGCCCCCGGTGTCGTAGTTCCTGTCCCACCTCCCCTGCGCGGTTATTGGTGCAAAAAAGGCGCCAGGGAAGGTGGGAGGGGAATCGAATTTTGGCGCACTTTACCACGCGGTGTTCGATTCGATTCGAACATGGCGAACACCCTGATATCCGATCGAACATGTGTTCGATAGAACACTGTTCGCTCATCTCTATTCACGACCATTAAGATGATCTTCAAAAATACACATATATATTAGTCAACTAACTAGATTAAAGCAACAAACAAGCAAACAAAAAATAAAAAAAATCAATGTGCAATGTAATATAATAATTAATATAAAAGGCCTCACAACTGTCCAAAGGGCAGACATTTTTGGATTCCACCAACTGGCCACAATAAATTATAAGCAATCCTACTTGGTTACTTTATTCAGCAATCTCAATGGAAATAGTCGGCCGATATCAGTTAACCTTAGTTTTCTTTACACTAGGTTTTCAGTTTTTTTTTGTCATTTACCTTTTTAGTAGCTTGCTATGTGTAGGTAATCAGTCTACTGTTAATGTACATCCACATTGTAGGGTGAAAGTTGTACAGCAAACGGACATGTACATATACAGAAAAATACTTGTACAAATTAGGCCCGTATAGAATGGAGAACTGGTGTATGTAAATGGACAACTGATCTGCCAGAAACCTCCCCCATCATGCGGAAATACATTTTTGGCCAAACACAAGTCAGTAAGGTTGTTGGATGAGACACCCAAGGAAGATGTAGCCTCATCCAGTTCTCAGACCGCAGATGCTTTAACTGTAAGTGAAAAACCAATCTCAGCTATTTTTCATTCCTTGCAATGCAACTTTGCAAGGTCAATATCTAACTAAAACGGCTTTGGCCCCATCCAGGAACATTGTATGGCATCAAACAGATTAAAATGGAGTGGTCTGTTAGGTAAAGAATAAAAAGATATTGTTTCAGTAAGTCCATAAACAAGAAAGAATGGACGGTATCCCAAAAAAAGACCTGTGTACGTAAATGGCCAAATAAGGCCAATATCAATGTGTGTGTGTGTGTGTATACACACACACACACACACCCACCCCGAGTACTGAGCAGATAAATGACAGTTTCCATTATCGTCAGCAGTACACTCCTGTTTAAATGAGATGTGCTGCCAACATATCACTTGCCATATTTACATGTGGCAATAAGCAATATGCAAGGCAAATTTTGTCATCACCGCAATGGTCTTGAATAAAACAGTAGTTGCATCGGAAAATCTAGGTGCTCTTGGTCTTGGATTACTGGCAGTATAAAAGTTGAATTTTGCCTTGACTGTGAAGAAACAAGCATAGTTAAAAAGGAGTTGTCCCGGATAATTTGGTAATTATCAAGTTAAAGACCCCCCTCGCTTCTAAATAACTCATTGTTCCAAAAATCTATATTTACCTAGATTGCTGGGGTGGTCATGTGACCACCCAAGGCATGTTTTATGACTTTCCAGTGACGTATAGTTCCTGAAGGGGAAAGGGTACAGAACGTCACCTAAATTAACCCACCCCATCATACTTACCTGTCTTCCGGTCCAGATCTTCTGCACACAGACCATCGCTTCTTCTGAGCGACCGACACCCACACCTGCGCAAAAGTACTTGAGAGCTAACATCCGCAGTAGCTGGCAATCCGGCACTATTGTTTAGGCGTGGGTGACCGGCAGGCATCAAGAAGAGGAAGTGCCGGTCCAGAAAAAGTGACGTCCTGTACCAGAAGACAGGTAAGTATATGATAGGGTGGCGGGGGTTGAGTTAGTTAGGAAGGGATAATTGTGGGTGGACTAGCAAGGGAAACAGAGAGGGGGTGTGAGTAAGAAAGGGAAATAGAGGGACTGAGAAAGGGAGGGGGAGTGAGTCAGCTCTGAGTGGCCTAAGGCATCATGGTAGCTATAGGAAACAGAACAGGAAGATACCCATGAAAACAAATGCAGAAGATGCCAGGTGCTCACAGAGAAACCCAGAAATTACTCAAAACACTGTTAAAGGTGTTTGGTTGCACTTATTAACCTATTAATAGCGCTAACAGACCTTTTTTGAAAAATGACTCTCTTTTTGCCTGGAATATCATTTTAAATGATGTGTCATATACACAAGATGGATTTACACAACTTTAGAAGTATCAATAGATCAAATTAATTGAATTAATTGTAGGCCAAATCCACCATTTTTGGTTAAAGAGGTTGTCAAGGCAAAAAAAATAAATAAATTATATTTTAAATAGGCTAGGGGAGGTGAAAAAAAACATAACCGCTGGGACCAATGAGGGATCCAGGACATCACAGCCGACGAGCAGTTTCAATTTAAGAAGAAAACAGAGCAGAAGGACGTGACCGTCTTGGGAGGATATTGGAGCCCCAAGAACAGGAGAGCATGATTGTTTAGGGGTTTGGGGGGGGTTCACTGCCCGCAGCCTATTTTAAAAATATTTTTTTTGCCCAGACAACCTCCTTAAACCAGCCACCCTCATAATAGGGCCCTCCACAACTCTCCATCAAAGGCAGATGTTAAGAGGGGAAAAAAGCTCAACATATCAGAGATTTTTCACTTGAGGAGATAAGCTACGTTCATATGGATGTTTGGCTGATCTGACAGCGCATGGGGTGTGTATGGGGAAGGTTGAGAGACAGCTTAAACAGGTATGTGGCTCAAAGTGCATCCTGTACTATAAACAAAATACTTCTTTTGAAACATATACGGCAATATTTTTGCTCTGTCTATGGGACCCAAAGTTTATATGCACAGTAAATGAAATAGAACAGATCCAAGTCAATTTCAACTGCATCTTTTTTTTATCAAACACTGAATTGACGCCTTCTAAAGCATTAGTAGAAAATATAGGCAAAATTAACATATTTGCAACTCCTTACTGCCTCACCCAAGTAAATGCTGCTACAAGATTCATTCTGCATTCTTTGCAGGGTGGGGTAAAAACCACATATAACCTAAGGGTGTGAATTATAGCTTATTTTCAATAAACCAAACACGCCTATGACACAACCAACATTTCGTTTTAACCCATTTTAATCAAATTCAGAAACAGTTATAAAATAATAATAGGCTGGGTTTGTAAAGGGACTCCTTCACTTAAATAGATCGGTGTTGCAGTTCCTTGCGAAGCAATAGGTCCTTACCACTGCTGAAACAGTGGAATAGCACCTTTAGAATCAGTGGGGGTCCTAAGAGTCAAACCCCCATTGATCAGAAAATGATAGCATACTATAGCAATACAGTATGTCATTATTCTCTGTGATGGAAAGAATGCATTATGGGCATTGGTCTTTGGAGCCCTTTGACTATCACCCACCTGCACGCCCCCACAGCTTGCTTTGTTTATAGTGCCTCTTAGACTTCTCCATTGGCAGCCATGTACATTAAATCAGAAATCTAGTTTTTAGTACTTCAATAGATTTTCATGCAATGACCTCCTTTCTCACATGGATGGTTTAAGAAAAAAGTTGACAGAACCAACTATCTTATGTATATGGGGGTTGCAAAACTCTCCTCTAATCTAATAAATTATATTGGTAAAAAGAAGGATTAGGTATGTTGAATTTCAATAGCCAATCCTTTTGTTCACAGGGAAGACAAGCTACCTCCAGAGGTGTCTGACAGTAGCCTAAAGCATAAGTAATGATCCTCTCCACCCTCGTTTTATTTTCTGTTCATTTCCCACAGCCCATAAACCCTATGAAATGAGAAGCAGCGAACAGCTCTCAACAGAGAAGCAAGGAAAAGAGTAAAAGAAAAAAATGTAGGATTTCACAAAAAGGAGTCAAAAGTTGTTAATAAAGCAAAAAATGTATTAATGACACAAATGCTGCCAGAAAATCTGAAGTTTTCCAAAACTTTAGTTCCGCTTTAACCCCCTCACCCTCGCGGAAGAAATATCAAGCATGCTGTTTTTGATTGTGTATAAGCACATTAAGACTCATAAGAAGTGAAGGAGCCAAGATTTAAAAAACGTTAGCATGTAATGCCTAAATTGTGGTGCCTCTTGAAATGGTTTTAGAACGACAAAAGCAATTCTATAGATATCAAACATTTCTTAGACAGATATAATTGAAAATAAGCAAATGTACTGTTTGGACATTTCATACATCGATGTGAAGTTGTCTCTACACAATGCTCATTTTGACAAGTAAGACCCAGACATTATGTTTATCTCTTTTATTTATTTTTTTTAGAGAAGGAAGAATTTGTTACTTCCATTAATAGTGTTCATAGAAATATATATATAAAAAAAAAAAAAACCTTGAGTCTTCAGTAGTTGATACCTTTTTTAATGGCTAACTAATAATGATGACAGATTACAACGTTTCGAAGCTCTCGGCTTCTTCTTCAGGTATAGCTAAAAACAATTTCTGAAGGATCATATTTATGTTAAAATGGACACATAGGAATAGAATTCTAGGAGGGAGGGTGGAAGACGGTTATTGGTACTTACAAATAAACAATTCATCAGTTTGAAATGTTCTTATCAGTTCAGAGAATGTCTTTTATGGCTGTCTCAGTTCATTGATTTATGTAGGATGCCATGAACCCATGTGGCAGATTCATCCCTTTCTGGAGAGTGTCAAACAGGGTCATCAACTTGTACTCATAAATCCGTCTCTGTTTCCTTGATTTAAAATTCCCTCTTAAAACCATAATTTTCATGTCATTGGTGATACAGAAATCACTGAACTGAGAAAACCATAAAAGACATTCTCTGAACTGATAAGAACATTGAAAACTGATGAATTGTTTCCATGTGAATGGAAAAAAAAAAAAAAAATCGCAGTGCGGACACGCGCAACATATCAATTATATCTACGGAAACGCCGGCGGCTTTCCCATAGATATAATTATAACAGAAAGTCTGTGGAGGAAAACTCCATGAACTTTCTGTTCAAAGCACTGCGGGAAGAACCGCAATGCGTTCACGCCGCGGTTCTTCCCGCAGCACTTTAGCACAGCGGTTCCGGCGCGTGGGGCCTTAGCCTTAAAGAGCATGGCTTCTACACAGGAAGACCATATCTGCTATGAATAGTTACTGCTGATATAAAGACAGTTCGTGTTAAACACTCGTAATGGAGAAGATCACAGTGCAGCCTGTATATTTTTGATCTCTTCGATTATTTGAGAGAATAATAAGAAAGAAGAGTAAAGAAAAAGACAATTCCATTGTGCAGCAGGAGCAAAGATAGTACAATACTCTTGCTGATCATATGATACTGTGCTGAGGCATCATAGGATTTATAGCACATCACAGAGAAAGGTTTGAGATTACAATGGAACACCTTATGCGGAATCCGCCTCAAAATTTGACTTTTTTTTTTTTTAGCTAGCGGGAAAAAAAGCAACATGATCTATAACCAAGCAGATTCCATGGGCGAGTTAGTCACGGCGTCCACGGCTTGAGACTCCCTCCGGATTAGGCCCATTCATCTGGGCTTAATCAGGAGCGGGATGACGCGATAGAATGCCAATGCTTTGCAACGGTATCCCGTCGCGGCTAGCTACGTGAAGAAGCCAGTGGCGGAAAGTGAAGAGGAATTTCCTCTTTATTTTCCGCTGTGTGAACAGCCCTCTAGTGTTGGAAGCCGCTCACAACTGATAAATTTTACATTCACAAAATACTGATGCTAAAAACTGATGAAAATATATGGAAATTGATGACCATCCATTTACACAGTGTCAATGTTCAGATCAGTTTCTGTAAAACATAATCAGGCTATGTTCACATTTGCACCAGAGTCTCCGTTGTCAATGGGGTCCCCTGGGTTGTTATAGTCAATTTTATAGTCATTTTTAAAAAATTCAAAAAACACTGACACGCATAACTTTTATTTAGGTTTCCAACCCTAAACAGAAATGTGAAAGTTCTCATTTTTTGTGGCACAAGATGCATCTTTAATTCATACCATTTTGAGAAATTTGGGGGCAGCAAAGGGCGAAATAATTGAATTAATTCAATTAATCTCCTAGTATCACACTTTATGTCCAACAAAAAATACAAACATAAACTGATCAGTTTTTATTTAACAGTAGCTCTCTGTAAACTTATATGATGAGTCTTAATCTGGTATCAACAACAGTTTCATAGATCTGTAACACTGATCAGTTAAACTGATGATCAAGACGTGATGTGAACAATCTCCTAAATTGATTCTAGAGTAACCTGCGGATAGGACTAGTTTCCACAATGGGACAACTACATTACGATGACAGGGAGTACAGAGACTTAAACCGGGATTTTGTAGAATGGTGCCAGCGGAACCACCTCAGGATTAATGCTGGGAAGACCAAGGAGATGGTGGTGGACTTTAGTCAGCGGAGAAGTGATCCGATTCCGGTGGAGATCCAAGGGTCAGGCATTGACACAGTCAAGACGTATAAGTACCTAGTTGTGCTCCTCAATAATAAGCTGTACTGGGCTGATCACCTGGAGGCGCTGCACAGAAAGGTTCACAGCAGACTCTACCTGCTCAGGAGGCTGAGGGCCCTTGAAGTCCGGGGGCCACTTCTTAGGGTCCTTTTCAACTCTGTGGTTGCTTCAGCCATCTTTTTCGGTGTGGCCTACTGGGGGAGCAGTATATCAACCAGGGACAGAAATAGACTTGACGGGCTGATTAGAAGGGTCAGCTCTGTCCTGGGGAGCCCCCTGGACCCAGTGCAGGTGGTGGGTTACAGAAGGAATACTGTCCGTTGTGACCTCCATGTGGGAGAACAAATCCCACCCCATGTATGGGACCTTGATGGGACTTGGCAGCACTGTAAGTGACCGTCTGCTTCACCCCAAGTGTGAGAATGAGCGCTATCGCAAGTCCTTCCTTCCAACCGCGGTCAGGCTACATAATCTACATCAGGCCAAGCGAGGAGAAAGAGCTAAATAATCCTGAAGTCTTCTTTCTTTTCTCCTTAGCTGCTATTGATTCCTAGTATCTTCCTCAGCTTTCTGTAATAAATTACTGTTATTATCCTGTATTATCTATGCTGCTGTAACACACTGAAATTTCCCCAAAGGTGGAATTATCTTATCTTACATTAATGGGGCACTATGGTGCAGTTTGTGGAGACATTTGACGTCCATAGCTAGATAGAAGACACCTGGCATCAAAGGCTGATGCACCAGTTGGCAGGAACTCTCACACAGAAAACAGTCATTGCAGTTCAGGTATCACTTTCCCAACAGTATTTCACTACCATGTCACAAGAAAAAAAACAACAGTTGGCCAGATATGTGTATAGAGCCCTAGGAGTACTAATGCAGAGAAGGTCATACCCACTGATAACCACATACCCCAAAATAGAATGCCTTCCACACGTGCCCACTACTACATTCCTTACATATGCCCATTATATACAGTAAAGCTAAATGTCTCCCCCTTTGTTCCCCAGGAGTGTACTCCTCAACTTTCGCAGGCAGTGACAAAAATATAGTGCTGCTGCCACCTGCTGGGCAAAGGAATTAGGTCTTTTCTAAAAGAAAACGCATAATTATTGAAAAGAGTGCTTTGATTCATTTTTATTATTCAATAAAGATCCTGAGAGGGCTATAGACATTAAAAAAATATCCTTTACTCATTCTCCCTGGAGTCCATGGGCTACAAGTTGTGGTTCAGATTTAAACCTTAGCAGAAATAATAAGATACACAATAAGAGAAGTCAACAAGAGGAAACAGGTATAAAGAGACTTCATTGATACAGGATATGATGACTAGAGGTTTTTTTCTACTAAAAAAAAAACCTTTTTTAATAAATTGAGTGCGTGTGTATATAATATATATCTTAATCTTAATAATATTATAAAAGGTGAAAGTATGTGTGTTTGGATGTTTGTGTGTTTGGATGTTTGTTCCTCAATCACGCCTAAAGAGGCAAACAAATTTACCTGAAATTTAATACATACATACCTTGGGTCCCAGATTGAACGATAGGCTACTTCGTATCCCCGTACTCCACCGGAATTCACGTCCGCCGACGGTGATTCTCAATTCAGCGTTCGCTCAAGGACCTGAGAGATGTCATCCCAGACACTTCAGCTGCAGGACCTGAGATGACGTCATCCCAGGCCCTTCATCCGCTCACCCCATTGGCTGGCGCTGCTCTGTGTGGGCGGAGCTATCGGGCGCACAGCAAACAAACCAACATGGCGTCGCTGTGCGCTCCGTAACGGCTGTGCACCAGGGAGACATGCAGGGCTCGCCGCCAGATCACCCTATGCTGCCGCGGACCTGGACAGGCTCGCCTGCGCCGATGTCAAGAAAGCCTGCTGTCCCGCACCGCCTGCGGCCTACAGAGTCTGCAGGTCAGTCGGGTATCTAGCGCTCAGCCACACTATGTCTGCGTTCGCACACCATCATTCCACACCAGGGCACTACATGTCATGCCAGTGGAGTTAGGCTATTTTAGTGAGGGGGGCCTGCTAAACAGGGGGGGGGGGTGTTGGGGGTACAAGGAGTGCCTCACAGGTGCGGGACCATGGGGGGGGGGGGGGGGGACTGCATAAAAAAGGGGGGGAAGGTTAATCTGGGGTGCCGCAGAACAGGGGGGGAGTGTTGGGGGTACAAGGGGTGCCCCACAGGTGCGGGGTCATAGGAGGGGGGGGACTGCATGAAAAAGGGGGGGGCAAGGTTAATCTGGGGTGCCGCCGGGGTCGCAGGTGTGGGGGGGGGGGCGGAGTCACAGGGGAGGAAAGAGGGCCGAGGTCGCGCAGGAGGGGTGATGGAAAGGAGGCCCGGGGTTGCGGGGGGTGGTGGAAAGGGAGGAGGGGGGTTACAAAAGGGACACCATGGGGGAGCCACAGCCTGCGCTGAAGGTGGGTCGCGCAAACCAGGAACCCTGCCGCGGAGGAAGTCGCGGGTACTAGGGGGGGAAGAGGGCATGTTCCTGGGGGGCAAAGGGGCACAGGGTAGGTGGAAGGAGTAACCACAAGGGGAAGCGGGTATAGAGAAAGGGGGGTGGCGGCTGCCAGGAAGGAGAGGAGGTAAACACTTCCAGCGGGCCGCACGGGGTCGGTAACACGGGGACAGGCGGCATGAGGAAGGGGGAAAAAGGGGGCCCAGAGTAGGTAACACGGAAGAAGGGGGCATGGTGTTAGGGGGGGAAGGGGGCCTGTTCCTGGGGAACAAAGGGGCACGGGGTAGCTGGAAGAAGTAACCCCAAGGGGAAGCGGGTAGGGAGAAAGGGGGGTTGCGGGCGCCAGGAAGGAGAGAAGGTAAACATTTCCAGCGGGCCGCAAGGTTGGCCCCGAGGGTCCATGGACCCTCAGGTGTAGGAAGCGCCCGCTGCGGACACAAGACAAAGGAACAAGCCTGCGCTCCGCTCCAGGTGCGTCCCGCAGGGGGTTAGGGTTCTGCGGACGAAGTCGCGGGTAAAAGCTAGTAATATTATAAAGGTGAAAGTATGTGTGTTTGGATGTTTGTTCCTCAATCACGCAAAAATGCCTTCACCGATTTGCGTGAAATTTTCACAAAACATAGTTCCTAGGCAGGATTGAACGATAGGCTACTTTTCATTCCACTCACGAATATACATTTTGCCCAGGACACCCCCAAACCCCAAACTCACAGCATGAGCTCTACAATCCCACACATTTTTGACCACTCACACAAGCCACACACTCCCTATTGGCCTCTCAAGCCTAGCCCCTAACCCCACACTACAACATGTCAAGACACTTGCCCACTTACACCCTCACCTTCATCTCCGTCCAGGGGGAAACCTCTTCAACGCTCTGGATCAGCCATCTTACGCTCCCCGACTCCGCCCACTACTTGCTCTTGCTACGCGCATGCGCATCTTCCCCCTCTATAAAACGTCTTTCTGCACGCCACACTGTACGCACAAAATCCTCTGCAGGCCGACACACTCCTCAACGCCGGTGGGAGCCTTCCCGCACCTCCTCAGCCCTCCACGGCTAACACACGGCCTTCCCGAGTCTCCACCAGCCCTTCGGCCCCAGGACACTGCCTACCCGCCCTTCCACAGGCCCTCCAGGGCAAGGGGACTGGTAAGTCGCCATTCCGCCAGCGGCTACGCACTTCTCTCCTCACAGCTCCGCAGTATCGTTCTAACACTTCACTGCCTCTGCAGGCCGACACACTCCCCGCCGCTGCTGGGAGCCTTCACCCACCTCCACAAGCCCTCCACGGCAAGGACACTGCCTTAACTTCGATTCAACTTTTCTTACACTGGGTAGGACATTTCGCTCTAAATCTCTTGACAATTCTCTGATTTCATGAATCCTGTGATATAGTCAAACCCTCCAGTGTCAGATGCAGCAAAGCAAACCAACAGCATTCTGGATCCCATCTTTGTAAACGGACAATTAAGGACAGACACTAACAGTAAAGGACACTACAAGATGTCCCATTTACAATAATGCAAATTGTAACAGACACAGCTAGGCCTGCGCTGACGCTGTGTCGCGCAAACCAGGAACCCTGCCGCGGACCACGTCACAGGTACTAGGGGTGGAAGGGGGCACCTTCCTGGGGCGCCAAAGGGCCACGGGGTAGGTGGAAGGAGTGACCACAAGGTGAAGCGGGTAGGGAGAACGGGGGGTGGCGGCTGCCAGGAAGGAGAGGAGGTAAACAGTTCCAGCGTGCCGCACGGGGTAGGTAACAGGGCCCGGAGTAGGTAACACGGAAGAAGGGGGCATGCTGTTAGGGGGGAAGTCGCCACGTTCCTGGGTCGCAAAGGGGCACGGGGTAGCTGGAAGGAGTGACCACAAGGGGAAGCAGGTAGGGAGAAAGGGGGGTGGCGGGCGCCAGGAAGGAGAGGAGGTAAACAGTTTAAGAGGGCCGCAAGGTTCGCACAGAGGGTCCATGGACCCTTGGAGGTAGGAAGGCCCCCCTGCGGACACAACAAAAAGGAACAAGCCTGCGCTCCCAGCCAGGTGCGTCACGCAGACAGTCAAGGTTCCGCGGACGAAGTCGCGGGTAAAAGCTAGTATATTCATATAATACACATGTATAGAATACACGAGTAAAAATAACACTCACATTGACTTCAATAAAATCTTTTACACGTGTAAAAAAAAAAAACGCACCAAAAAACACTTTTTTGGCACGTGTAAAAGATTTCATTGAAGTCCATGGGAGCGTTATTTTTACACGTGTATTCTATACACGTGCATTATGCTAAAATACGCTCGCGTTAACTCCGTGTGCACGAGCTCTTAAAGGGAACCTGTCAACCCGCTTTTCACCACTTAACTCACAGCACTGCTAGTGTTTTTAGCTTTTTTTTTTTTTTTGCATATCAAAATAAGTCTGTATGAAATAAGCTTTGAGCTTGGTTCTAATATTTGGTGCTGCTTAGGAAATATTTTATGTTGCTATAGGTATTCTGTTCTGTACTGCAGTATTTGGTTGCCACGTGCACAGAACAGTGGCATATGTTTGGTACTCCATTTTAGGATTCCTTTGCTGGTGAGGCCTCAGTACCACAACAGATTGCCTGGGGAGACCAGAGTCAAGAAAGATTGCAAAGCCCCGATTTAGTAAAAAAAAAAATTAACCCCCCCCCCCAAAAAAAAAAAAAAAAAAAAAGGAAAAAAAAAATACTTTCAAAAAGGTGAAAAACAACTACAACTAAATTTAGAGATGACAAATGCAGAAGGAATCAGTTCAAAGACTGGTTTAATAAAACTACTGGAAAAATGTCAGTGTTTGATGATGTTGTGATTAAGGCTCTATTCACATATGCATCTGAGTCTGTCCAGAGCATAGTCTATCTGAAATCATGGATTGAAAAAAGTCCTGCAAGCTCAACTGTTTTTGTCTGGCTAAGACAATGAAAAAACCTGATTGCCTTTATTGTTTAATCCACTCTTCTTGTTCTTCGACTGACTAGGAGAGCAAAGAAATGACGCAGATGTGTACACATCACCATCAGTATTGAAACTTTTCCTTCAGTGTTTGCTCTATTTGTCATTTTTTTATCTGGTCAAATGGCATTGATTTTCCTCTTTTCCCCTCACTCAAAGATAAAAAAAAACAAACCTGAAGCATGTTTAGTGTTTCCTAGCAGTCACTATTCAAAAATAGACTTAGCAGCGATGGCTCTTGCACACGGTCAGTTTTTTCACTGACCCATTCACTTCAATAAGGAGTATTTCACGCAGAGTATGTTGCGATTTTCTCACCACAGATCAAGTGATAATGAGAGAGGGATGGCGATATACTATGGTTGCCAGGGAACTAAGCAATGACACTCCTATTAAAGGGAGTCTGTCAGCAGTAAACTGGTGATACACTTAATCACAGTACTTAGTAGAGTCTATTCTACAGTTTCCAATGGAAACCAATTGGAAGATGCGAACAGCAGGCATGCACAGTGCATTCAGTACTGCACTTACTAAACCCCAAGAAAAGAGCTTTGAACACCACAGTGTTCTGAATAGGACTTTAAGGGAGTTTACTCTTCAGCATGCTGACAGGATAGGATCTTTCGCCATGTCTGCCATCTCTATTTTCTTACCTTGCCTAGTACTTGCTGTTGCACAGATTCTGGAATGTCTTTCTTTTCTATAGCCCCCTCCATAATTTGATGGAGACTCCGCCCAGCTGGTGACTAAATCTGCATACACGCATACTAAAGGAGTAAATAACGGAAGAGAGTATAGAAAGTCTGAGGAGCAGTGGGAACAAGACTAGGCAAGAAAAAAAAAAAAAAACGTTACACATGGTGACAGATGGCTGCGGAAGGAGAATTTTTTTTTTTTTTTTTTAAATCCATACCCTGTCCCTGTTGCTCCAATATGTCCATGCGAGGTCTGGTTCTGAAAGCTGGCACACTGGGAGCACACCACGGCAGTGGTAGGATCAGCCTTCAAAGCATGGTCATAAATGGTAGGGAACGGAGTTGCAAAAGCCCCTTCCCCGTAGTGCAACAACCTATTTGGATGAGCTTTCAAAATTACTTTTTGTATATGTTACTTATCACTGTAATATGCTTTGCTAAATTGTGACAATAGTTGAATATGCTTGGCGGAGGCGACAGACTCGCTTTTAAGGCTGAGGCCACATGCTTCAGAAAAGCTGTGGTTTGGTTTCTTTTTTTGTTGTTGGTGGTGGGTTTTTTGAGCCATAGTCAGGAGTGGACTTAACAGAAGTATAATTGCTTTCCGTTCCTTTTTCTCATACATACAATAGATTTTTTACAACTATAGTAAAAGAAAAAAAGCAACCAAAGCATGCTCAGACCTGCCTGGGTAGCTCAGGTCACAATAACCAACCAAGTCATCCTCTTAAAGACATGCCAGTTCTTCTGGAAATGCCAGCTCTTTTAAATGAGGCAACATCACATAAAAGCAACTTCTCATGCACCTGCATATACACACCTCTGCATAATACAAATATTAAGCATGACTATCACAGATGTTACCTGGGCCATAGAGCCAGCAAGAACAAATCCTTAATAAATACTAGGGTTGGGTCGTGTCATTTTGTGTTGTTGTTTTTATTTATAGTAATTACTTTTATTCAAATCTAATTAAAAGAGGAAGAGAATTATAATAGAAATCCTCATAGTGCTCATACCTGCAGGAGTTAATCTGAGCACATACGGGAAACCTGGATTGCCACATTACTTACTACTTAATGCTGGGGGGGGGGGACTTAAAAAAAAAAATACTACAAAAAATACTAAAACAGAGACAGTAGTGTCTACCGCTTTATAGGGAGTATGCCACTTGGGTGAAGCATGTTAAACCAGCAACACAGATAGATCAGGCTCACCTGAATGTAATGTCTTCCCCCCTGTATTATTTCAGAATACGTCAATGAGAAGTCTGGAGTCCGGAGGACAACTCCATTGCCCCAAACTGCTACACCAAGCACTACTATAATACACCCTACTTTCCCCTCCATTCTTTGAGTGACAGGGCTGAGGAGCTATGCTGAAATCTCGCCTGTCCCTGTAGAACACAGTAGTTTGGGGCAGCGGAGTTGCCCTTGGTGCTCCAGATTATTCATTTGTATGTTAGGAAATAAATGAAAATCTTTGCACCAGAAAGTGTTACATTCAAGCGAGTCTGACTTATCCAACTGTGTTGCTGGGTTAATATCCTTCATCCTGGTAACAGACAGAGGAAATGCAGCTTTTTTGGCCAAGTTTATGCTACTGTAGAAATGCTTGCAGGAAAACACAAACCATTTTAAATTTGAAGCAAAGAGGAGATTTTATGAAATAGGGGTCAATGGACCTCATTCTCCAGATCTGGCTATACCATGCACCATTAGTACTTGCACATCCAGAAATTGAACACTTCAATTTTTGGACTACACACTGTGTAGTGATTAAAAAATCCACCGGCTACTTAGTCCCCCCTGCTGTCCGTTTACCTGCACAGAACCGCTGCTGCTCCCCGTTGTTCTCGGTCCTATCCTCTCTCATTCACACGCCTGCAGAACGCCGTACGCGCCCACGCCTCCCTAGGTTAGTGTTACAGATGCTGGGGGAAAGAGGGCTTGTTGATTAGGAGAGTGTGGGCGGGTACTGGGAGGGGAAACGTGAGTGAAGCACTCACGTCTCCCTGCCCTGTACCCGCCCACACTCTCCTAAGACATAACAAGCCCCGCCTACTCCCAGCATCAGTAACACTAGCCTAGAGAGGCGGGGGCACGCATGGCGCTCTGCAGGCATGTGAATAAGAGAGGAGAGGACCAAAAACAACGGGGAGCGTCAGCGGTACTGTGCAGGTAAGCGGACAGCAGGGAGGACTAAGTAGCTGGTGGATTTTTTAATCACTACACAGTGTGGAGTCCAAAAATTGAAGCGTTCAATTTTTGGACTCCACGCTGTGTAGTGAATAGGATCGTTTTTGAAATCCAATTTTCAATCATTAAAAAATCCCACTCACTTGCATTAAGATCGGAATTGGAAACGGGTTCAGATGGAAAATGATCGGAAATCGGATTTTAAAAACGATCCTGAAATCTCAAGATTGGCTCAACCCTATCTATAATGCAATGGTAGACTTCAAGAGGTCTTCCAAATTTTACCCAAAAAAATACTTACCGTATTTTCCGGACTACAAGGCGCACATAAAAACCTACGATTTCCTCAGAAATCGTAAGTGCGGCTTATAGTCCGGTGCGCCTTATATATGGATGGAAGCGGCGGCAAAGTCTGCGTGTCGCTTCCATACATACATAAAAGGCACCGTAATGGTGAATTCACAATACGGAACGCCGGCATGTATCACAGCCGTACACGCCGGCGTTACAGCAGGGCTGCCGGACACTTCCTATTCATTTCTATGGGAGCCGGCATGCGAGCGCTCCCCATAGAAATGAATGGGAAGTGTCTGTCCATTCATTTCTATGGGGAGCACTCGCATGCCGGTTCCCATAGAAATGAATAGGAAGTGTCCGGCAGCCCTGCTGTCACGCCGGCCTGAAACAGAACGTGAAACTTACCGAGCGGTGCAGGGCGGGCATTCAGGCCTCCTCTTCCTCCGATGTCCTGACCACTTCCTCCGGCGCTCGCTAACTGATAATGGCCTGGGCGCATGCGCAATATCATAATGCTTCTACTGCGCATGCGCCCAGGCCATTATCAGTTAGCGAGCGCCGGAGGAGGAGGACGGAACATCGGAGGAAGAGGAGGCCTGAATGCCCGCCCGCCCTGCACCGCTCGGTAAGTTTTACATTCTGTTTCAGGCTTTTATTTTAAAACGGGGGGGGTAGTTTAATCTAACTTTTACGGTTGGGCTCTATCAGCATGATTTTGCTGATAGAGCCCCTCCTCGCTTGCCGAGCGCTTCCAATAGAAGCGGCTGGCACGCGGGGGGTTAAGCGGCCGCTGGCAAAGTCTGCCTGCCGCCGCTTTCAATAACATATAATGCGCACCAGACTGCGGCTTATAGTCCGGTGCGCCTTATATATGAACCGAGACGGACTATAAGGCGCTCATGGGCAATGCGCCTTATAGTCCAGTGCGCCTTATAGTCCGTAAAATACGGTATCTGTT
Source organism: Leptodactylus fuscus (assembly GCF_031893055.1). Taxonomy (NCBI): domain Eukaryota; kingdom Metazoa; phylum Chordata; class Amphibia; order Anura; family Leptodactylidae; genus Leptodactylus; species Leptodactylus fuscus. Next base: position 117,261,177 of record NC_134269.1, read on the forward strand.
TATTCCCCATTCCTGCCCTAACTAGGTTGCAGCAATAACATAGTCAAATACTCCAAATGACTGCTGAAGCCAGTCAAAGGCCCAGAAATATAAAACGTGAAACCATGTAAAAAAAAATGTAAAAACAGTGAGGAGATACAGAGAGCTAAAGTATGGGTAGGACCACACACACAGTCTTCGGCCTCAGATTCATCTCAAATTCAGGTCCTGTGGCATAAAATGGAGGGAAAAAAAAAAAAAAAAAAAAAAGCTTCAGCTTTCCGCTGTGGGTTTGCTTGCTGTTCAGCTTCAACCAGTTTGAGCTTTGTACCATGGGTTCTTCGGCTGAATCAGATGTGCAATCCAGGGCTAGAATGGAAGGAGCGCTTCTATTTTTAAAGGTGCTAAAAACAAAGGAAGGCACATTCCAGCCCTAACCATGTACAGACTTGGTAGAATAGTTTTGTTCCCAGTGCTAATTTTCTAGCCACCACCGAGACCTGGAAAGTGGGCTTTACTTACACCAATAACAGATTATTGTGCTGGAATCAGTGGAGCATTCACAAATGCTAAGAATTTGAAATTATGGAGGTGGTGAAAAGTCCTCTTTAAAAGCTATATGAAAAGTTGGGGGGGCCAAACACAGCAAATAAGCTGTTGAATTTCCATGTGGAAAATTCAGTGGCTTGCTTTGCCGACAGTATTCACAGCAAAAAAAAAAAAAAAAAGTGACTTGCTGTGATACAATTGGAGACATCAGTAAATCTTCCCCAGTATTCAACCTCTCCACTGCAGCATGTGAATGAGATTTACCGTATTTTACGGACTATAAGGCGCACTGGACTATAAGCCGCATTGCCCATGAGCGCCTTATAGTCCGTCTCGGTTCATATATAAGGCGCACCGGACTATAAGCCGCAGTCCGGTGCGCATTATATGTTATTGAAAGCGGCGGCAGGCAGACTTTGCCAGCGGCCGCTTAACCCCCCGCGTGCCAGCCGCTTCTATTGGAAGCGCTCGGCAGGCGAGGAGGGGCTCTATCAGCAAAATCATGCTGATAGAGCCCAACCGTAAAAGTTAGATTAAACTACCCCCCCCCCCCCCCCCCCCGTTTTAAAATAAAAGCCTGAAACAGAATGTGAAACAACTCCGATGTTCCGTCCTCCTCCTCTGCCGCTCGCAACTGATAATGGCCTGGGCGCATGCGCAGTAGTAGAAGCATTATGATATTGCGCATGCGCCCAGGACATTAGTTCACGAGCGCCGGAGGAAGTGGTCAGGACATCGGAGGAAGAGGAGGCCTGAATGCCCGCCCTGCACCGCTCGGTAAGTTTCACGTTCTGTTTCAGGCCGGCGTGACAGCAGGGCTGCCGGACACTTCCCATTCATTTCTATGGGAGCCGGCATGCGAGCGCTCCCCATAGAAATGAATGGACTGCTTTTTTCCATTCATTTCTATGGGGAGCGCTCGCATGCCGGCTCCCATAGAAATGAATGGGAAGTGTCTGTCCATTCATTTCTATGCGGAGCGCTCGCATGCCGGCTCCCATAGAAATGAATGGGAAGTGTCTGTCCATTCATTTCTATGGGGAGCGCTCGCATGCCGGCTCCCATAGAAATGAATGGGAAGTGTCCGGCAGCCCTGCTGTAACGCCGGCGTGTACGGCTGTGATACACGCCGGCGTTCCGTAGTGTGAATGCACCCTTACGGTGCCTTTTATGTATGTATGGAAGCGGCACGCAGACTTTGCCGCTGCTTCCATCCATATATAAGGCACACCGGACTATAAGCCACACTTACGATTTCTGAGGAAATCGTAGGTTTTTATGTGCGCCTTATAGTCCGGAAAATACGGTACAGAAATCACAGGGCATTGACATGATGTAACGTGGCATTGATTCTGACACGTAAACTCGTGTCAGAATCAGCGCTGCAAAAAAGAATCCCATTGACTTCAATAGGTTACGTTTAGCGCACATAACCCATTGAAGTCAATGGGATTCTGCAGAAGGTTAGCTGTCAGCAAATCCACAGCAGCTTGCCTACTGTGGTTACTCCCAGTGTGTCCCCAGCCTTAGGTAGGACACCAGTTGAAAAGTCCTAAAGCTGCTTGCCTGAAAGTGAGCAATGTTCTTCAGAACTCCAACTCTCTACAACAGGGATCAGCAACCTTCAGCACTCCAGTTGTTGTGAAACGACATTTCCCAGCATGCACAATTGCTCGACTATACTCTGAAATCTTACAGAATTGACTACAGCATGCTGAGAATTGTAGTTTTAGAAAAAGTGGAGTACAGAAGGTTGCTATTCTCTGCTCTACATGAAGGTATTTTTTTTTTTAAATGATGCAGAAAACAGTGCACCTAGTTTTGCCCCTTTTTTTACAAAAATGTTTTAAACAACGTTGTGGTTTGAAGAGGTTTATGTTATCAAATGTACATGCGATTTTAGAGGTATTTGTGCCTTTTTGTCCAAGCATTTCTCCAGGTATTTTAAAAGCTGTACTGAGAAATCTATAAAGAAAAAAACCTGATAAAAATGCAATATATTTAGCATACTTTTAACAAAAGAAAACGCTGGTACATACTCTGTGGAAGGATGCCTTATAAGTGTTTTATTTACTTAAATAATAAACCAGGCCACAAACATATTTTGTGTGATCATGAGCTAGGACAGAGTTAAGTAGGTCACACCATACGGTAAAAATAAACCCTTTACTGGTAGCAAGTCACACCTTGATCATTCTATTCATGATTAAAGGATCAGCATCATAAATCATAAAACAAGCGCAAAATTGTGCTGTATAAATACTTCTTCTATACATGTCATCAAGGTAAGCAACAGGTGGAGCTTTAGCCTATAAATTGGTCAGAACATAAACTGAACACACATCCTGTCGTACAAAACATATGGCGAGGTTACATACACCTGCTTACTATACACCACGTGATAAAACATAAATCACAGGCATAACCGAGCGGTTGTTACAATCATCTAATCCACAATATGGTACCATCAATTTGCCTGAACATCGTGCAAGACTCCAAGAAGACCACAGACAAACCAAGCAAGGAGGAAAATGTGTCCATAAAACATGTTGTGCAATAAACCGCATACAAACCTGTTCACTCTCTGTTTACCCAAACGCTACTCTTTGTTAAGCATAAATGGTCTTTTGTGTAAGAAACTTCACACACGCTGCCGGGTTTGTACTGCCTGGAAAATATCACGTCATCTAAAATACGCTTATTTCATGTCATTACGTTAATTATTAGTTAAGAAACTTCCCTTTTTGTTCTCATTAATAAAATAATCCCCACACACAGAAAAAAAAATGAAGTCTACCCTAAGGGTTTATTCACATGACTGTGAGAAACAGCTGTCACAAGGCCATTTTAACAATACATTGAATTCGAGTCATTTTCACAGCCAAAAAAAAACCAAACTGACCATAAACACAGACCTAGATAGTGGTATCCGAATACACCAATTCAAAATCATGGGTTCTATAATGGCCATGGGATGACCGTTTCTAAAACAGCAGTCACATGGCCATTATTCACTGCCATGTGCATAAGGTCTGTCTGTACACGTGCAGACAGAAAGGCCATTTTCCAAGCACATTCAGTTTGTAAAATCAGCAGTGCCGTGTGTATAAGTCCCATGACTCATGCTGCCTATATAAAGAATAGTTTTGCATCCGTGAATTTTGCTGGGTACTTTCCATCTGCAGGGCATTAATCCTGGATAATCAGGACTTCCCTAAAGCTAGTCTAGGGAACGTGCACCTTTACCTTTTTCTCTGTACCTACTGTCACTGTAAGGCCTCTACCATGGAACTTTTTGTAGTCGTATTTTATATTATTATTGTATTATCTATGCTGCTATAACACACTGAATTTCCCCATGGTGGTACTATTAAAGGATTATCTTATCTAAACGAAAGGCGTTGATGAGAAACTCATCCATTTTGCGTGTCAGGCTAGGGTTACACAATGATTTTGGACGCAACTTCTTCTGTGTGCGAGAAGCCACATTCTAGAGATGTCTTTAACAATATTGTTGATGACATATTCCGTGATTCCATAATGTGCCTCCATACCAATGCTTTTATTTCAATGAAGAGCCTGTCAAAAGTATATTCACAAGTGATAGATTTGTTGCAGAAATTTCTGCCTATTAACCTCAAAGGGTGTTATCAGGCAGAATCCGCCTATGGATTGAACACAACGCTTATTTTTTCTTCTAGCTGAGAAAAAAAAAAAAATCAGCTACAGGAAAAATTCAGTTTCTTATTCACATCAATGGAGATTGGTTTCAGATGGAATTTGGGGCTGATTTTGAAGCAGAAACCAACCTCAAATTTAGCACAAAATTCCACCGTGTGAACATACCATCGCTGTACCATTTAATACAGGGAATTTTTGCTTGACCACACTTTCTCTTGAATAGCTGCTGTAGAGAAAATGTAGCACTATATGCTGCCATAGAGCTGCATTCACACCAGTGCTCGGTTTCTGCTGGGGATTTCAGAGACAAAAGTTATGCAAGCAGGTCTTTTCTCTCTGCATTCTTCGGGCAGAAACTGGGTAGACACCATTATGGTCTATCGGGTCTGCAGACAAACGCTTTTTAAAAACGGAAACCTGATCATAGGTGTGAACCTCGTGTAACAAAGAAATGAATATATACTGTAATATATTGCCTCACCAAGCCACACAGTGGTTCACGGCTCTGGTGTCCCTCTACATTTATAATGCATATAGTATAATGCCTTTATAAAGGCACATGGTGGTTATATGATGCTTGTTAGACTATGCAATCTTTAATATTTTAGCAATATACATTCGTTTAAACACCAATATAAATACACATGACATCACTGCACATTTTTCTGTATTGTTTCAATTGTCAATTACACTTTTTTTTTCCCAAAAAACTAACACTAAACCGCACATTAATAATCTGAAGCAAAGACTGATAATAAAAATTATCAGTATCAAACAATAAAACATTATTCTATCAAAAGATATAAAAGAATTGCCATTTTCTGCAGACTTATCACACTCTCATATAGATAGAAATATATATTCCATAATATATATCTATATGCACACATACTATAGGACCAATCTCAATTATTTCATAATCATTTCTAGCATATTTTCTATAGCAAGTGGACCTTCCCCAAGTTTACACTATTTTATTCTTGATCTTGTTTGCATCAGGAAATCGGCGCCATAATTGGGCATTTCAAGGTCATAAATATGTTGAACACTTAGACAGAAATTTTTGGCGTACAAAAGCATTGAGGCAGTCATACATTTCTGTTCTTTATGGTACACCAGAGCCATTGGATGTGCGCCATAAATTGTGGGGCAGAAAACGCTATTCTCTGTAGAAATGCATAAATAAATAGGAAAATAGGTCTTTGGGTATGTTTTTACATAGACTTAGGCCATATTCACATGTTAATGTTTGCAAACCAAAAATCTGAGGCAGATGACACAGAAAAGGTGCAAAACTATCCATTATATCTCTATGTATTCTTTACTTCAGGTTTTGTCTTAAATGCACTGATGAAAAACATGGACATGTGAATAAGGCCACATGCAGTACATTCAGTGCTGATAATGTCAGATTTTGAAAGGACACACCTTTTTAAGGAGGACCACCTCTAACAGTTCAAGCTCTTTACATTAAAGAGGACCTTTCATGGTTTGGGGCACAGGCAGTTCTATATACTGCTGGAAAGCCAACAGTGCGCTGAATTCAGTGCACTGTCGGCTTTCCCGCTCTGTGCCCCGGGTAAAGCGCTATCGGTCCCGGTACCGTAGCTCTTTACAGTCAGAAGGGCATTCCTGACACTCTGTCAGGTATGTCCTTCTCCACAGCAGCGCCTATCACGCTGTACAGTGTGAGCGGGGAGGAACGCCCCCTCCCCTCCCTATAATACTCGTCTACAAAGAAGCACTGTGATCAGAGGGAGGGGGCGTTCCTCCCCACTCACACAGTACAGCGCTACAGATGCTGCTTGTACAGAAGGACATTCCTGACAGAGTGTCAGGAACGCCCCTCTGACAGTAAAGAGCTACAGTACCAGGACCACTAGCTCTTCACCAAGGGCACAGATCGGGAAAGCCAACAGTGCGCTGAATTCAGCGCACTGTCGGCTTTCCAGCAGTATATAGAACTGCCTGTGCCCCACACCATGAAAGGTCCTCTTTAATAGGTGCTGCTCCACTGATTTTGATACAATTGGAATTCTTTTCTGTACCCCCCCCCCCCCCCCCCGAATAATACTGGTAGTTTTGGTGCCTGATATGCTATTAAAGCTCTGTACTGTCAGGAGGGTAGGGTCAGACAGGAGCAGACGAGGGGCATGATTCTGAGCTCTGACACTGGCTGCCTCTGACTAAGCACTGAATGACGCCCCCTTCCTGACACTGCCCTTCTGATATTACAGAGGACACATCAGGCACCAAAACTACCTGCAATTGTTACTCAGGAAAGGAGGGGGCTACAGAAATATTTCCAGCTGTTCGGGAATTAGAAGATTCTAAGAACTTGAATTTGTAGAGTTGGTGAAAGATACTGTTTAACAAAGGGAATGATTACATCCAGTTATTTAAGTATAACTAATCAAGAGGAATAACAAAAGAACAATGCAAAGTTATAAGAAGCCAGACCACAGAATTATTATTTCATGAATACAAGTGTTTGCTAAAACATATGTTAGTAGGCATAACAGGTCTTCTTTAAACTACTATTTTCAAGAGTGGGGGGTCACTCCCCTATGTGATACTCCCCAGTTAAAGGGGTTCACTGAAAGTTTAAACAAGCTGCAGGAAATGTTTTAAAATAATAAACATTATTCAGGGGGGCCACACGGTGGCTCAGTGGTTAGCACTGCAGCCTTGCAGCGCTGGAGTCCTGGTGTTCAAATCCCGCCAAGGGCAAAAAAACATCTGCAAGGAGTTTGTATGTTCTCCCCGTGTTTGCATGGATTTCCATCCCGTATTCCAAAGACATACTGATAGGGAAAAATGTACATCGTGAGCTCTGTGTGGGGCTCACAATCTACATTTTAAAAAAAAAAATAATAATAATAATAATAATAATAAACGTTATTCACTTGTTTCATTGGTGATGTTCTGGTGGTCTCTGCTGATGCTACCTTATTTTTCAGGAATGATGATGTACCCATTCATCCATATGATCAGTGCAACCAATTACTGTAGCAGTGATGCTACCACATATGGCATGTAACTGCTAAAATCAGGGATTGGCTGCAGCAGGCTCATGGATGTTTGGCACATCATCACTCCAGGAATATAAGCAAAGATTAGCAGGTTTGAGCACTGGAGCAGAGAGGATTTAACAGATGAGTAATGTTTCTGAGTTTTTAGTAATCATTTTCACAATAAAGGGTTATCACTGTAATAGTAATATAAAATATTATATCATGATAAAAACTAGAAAATTTGTCAAGGATAATATATAAAAAAAAAGGAAAAGCTAAATCTACCTCAGGATAAATCCAGGGAAACAGTGAAGTTCGACATTAAAGGGATTCTACCATTTAAATCCCATTTTTTGTAGATCACACATAGTAATAGCCTTAAGAAAGGTTATTTTTCGCCTACTTTTAGATGTCTTCTCTGCGCCGCCGTTCGGTAGAGATCCCGGTTTTCGTTTGTATGCAAATGAGTTCCCTTGCAGCACTGGGGACGGGCCCCAGCACTCAAACAACACTGGAGGCGTCCCCAATGCTGCGAGAGAAATCTCCAGCGCTGTCTCCATCTTCTTCAGGAATGGCCTCTCTGCGCGTCTTCTTCCGGTGCTGGCAGTCAAACTTCTAGGCCTCGGGCAGAGCTGACTGCGCATGCCCACAGGCTACAAGAAAATATTTCTTGTGGCCGCGGGCATGCACAATCTGCGCTGCCTGAGGCCTAGAAGTTTGAACCCAGCTCTGGAAGAAGAGCTGGAGATTTCTCTCGCAGCACTGAGGATGCCCCCAGTGCTTTTTGAGAGCTGGGACACGCCCCCAGTGCTGCGAAAGAACTCATTGGCATACAGACCAAAACCAGGATTTCTACCGAACAGCGGCGCGGAGAAGACATCTAAAGGTAGGAGAATAACCTTTCTTAAGGCTATTACTATGTGTGATCTACAAAAAATGGGATTTTAATGGTAGAATCCCTTTAAGTTGAACACTTGCGGGTTACAAGTCTACCATAAATGTAGAAAGAACCCTCATCTGCGTTACATCTCCAGCATGTCAGGGTGGTATTTGAAAAATTCTAGCACATATAGTAGGGTATAGATAACATCTATACAAAAAGCTTATGTGTATTTCATGTTCATTCATAACATTATACAACATTTACTGCAGCTTGATGAATTTCTTACAACTTTCATATATACAGTTAAAGAGGTCCTTTCATGTCCTCATGTATATGCGGTTTTATATACCACTAAAAAGCCAGCAGTGCACTGAATTCACTGCACTGTCTGCTTTTCCGGTAAGTGCCTGGGGGGCTGGAGATATTGGTGCTAAAATTGACAATGCGGCACATACTGGGAAAGTCAATGTCAGAAGGGCATTCCACACAGCCTAGCGTCATTGCTAGGCTGTGAAGGACACCTCTACCTGACAGTACTCATCCATAGACTTTTCCTGGTAAGGAAGGAGTTGTTCCTCACAGCTCAGTGTCATCACTGGGCAGTAAAGAATGCCCCCCCTTGACAGTATAAGGATATGTTAGAGTAATGTCAGTGAGGGCGTTCCTCACAGCCCAGCGATAACGCTAAGCTATGAAGAACTCCCTTCTGACAGTGGGGAGATATTGGTGCTGAAATTAACAGCACCAATATCAAGAGCACCAGGTACATACCAGGAAAGCAGACAGTGCGGAACCCAATACCCTTAAAAAAAAAGCATTGACGGTATGTAAACCCACGGACCCCATAGTCTATAATGGGGTCTGCTCGGTTTCTGCACAAAAAACGCGGAGAGAAAAGTGCTGCTTGCAGGACTTTTCTCTCTGCATGTTTCATGCAGAGAGTGGAACAGAATGGTCCGAACACAGATGTGAACCGGGCCTCAGATAGAGGATACAGTGATTGGGTCATTCATCAAGTAAACTTAGATTCTTTTTCATGTTGCAAACTTCTCCAAGAATTCCAACTCCTATAGCAAAGCTTATTTTTTTATAATAAATGTAAATCCTTGTCAGTAACAGATCCAATACAATATGCTCATACACAGCACAACACCATCACAACCAATATGCTGCAATAGATCTCAGGACTGTGGTCAGTGGCACAACACAATGGACCGGAGAGCAGGACTAGGACAGCTGTAAATAACTGCCAGGCTTCCTCATTGCCACACACTGGTACAGGACTGCACCGGTGACACTGTGGGGATGCTGCCAGTCTGTGCCGGTGACTTGTGGAGATGCTCCCGGTCACAGGCACAGGATAACAGCCCATCCCTCCGGCTTAGCTCCTTTTGACAGCTACTCACTTTTTCCGAGCCTTCTCCTTCTTTCCCTTCGGCCTCCTCTTCCGGGCCTGCATGGCCAGCACTGAAGAAGAAACACAGAAGACACGTTAATAAGAGAACAGAGCCGGGCGCGGAAACTGACAATGGCGCCGCTCGTAGACAGGGTCTAAGTAGGGCAGCGTTCCGGCTCAGCGTCTTACCCTTCCCCGAGCTCATCTCCCCCTTATTCTGAGCGCTGCTGCTGCCGGTGCCGGCCGGGGCTCTGTACACGCAGGCGCAGCCCTCAGCTTCCATGGGCCGAGTAAGATCGCGCCGTACAACGCGCTGCTTTCTATGCACTGCGTCACCCGCTCCCTCCTCTGACTCCTCTCCTAGGCAACCGCTGCCTGCCTTCTCGGAGTACAACCGGTCAGAGAGTGTAGGGGGCGCTCTTGCTTGACAACTCGCTTGTTTGTGGCTGGGAGGACTGGAGGTCAGGTGGTGGCGGGTGAGAAGGGAGCGTTCCCACGTGTTGTGAGGGTCTGATGCGTGTTGCTGCAGTCCGACTACGTTATTATCTACTAAGCGGGCACGTCCTGTACTGTCACCGCTTCCAGCACCGGTCGCCATTGCCTCAGAAAGGGCCGGTAGCAGGTCAGTATTGTGTGGACTATTGGCGGCCTGGTATACTGCTGACCACCGATTACAACGCAGTGCTGCTTTATACCATCCCGTCATGTTCTCAATATAATACAACATTATGTACATCTAACGTGAGTGGATGTGGTGCTGTGCATAGTGTTAGTGTGGTATGGGGTGGTGCTATAGGCCAGGCACATACTTATACTGTAGGCTGTTAGCTCGTATTCGAAGAGGTTTAATAATTGTATATATTAAAGGGATTCTCTCATGAACATAACCATATTTAGATTTGTAGACAAAAGTTAAACATTTTTGCAAATATAATTCCAGATTTTGCAGCATTTTAAGGATTTTCACTAATTATCTCAATAATGGCCGCCTGTTGGTAATGAACATGACTTCTTTATGCAGGAAATTTATATGGTTAGAAATCTAGCCATGATTTACTGAGCATAGCCTAGTTATCAGGTGAGGACAGTTCACGCACTGAGAACAATGGTCCTCGAGGCACAGTATACGTACCCCTGAGGGTATGCCCAGCATTCTAGTGCCAGGGTGACGACCCCCTTACCCCTAATGCTAGTTTGTGGGTTTCATTACCCGTGTACCTCTCTTATACTCTGGGTTGTCTTCAGACCCTCAGAGTATTATTATGGGAGGTGAATGGGCGCAGGCCATGGTTCACATATGGGACATTGAGACATTATCCTGTTACAGGGATCTTTTCCATGAAAGTTGTGAGGGCCATGGTACCCTTAGGCTAAGGCCCCACGTTGCAGAAACGCAGCTTTTTTTGTTGTAGATTCTGTTGTGGTTTTTTGAGTCAAAGCCAAGAATGACTATAAAAGGAGTGGGAAACTCTTATACTTTTACTTAATCCACTCCTGGATTTGGCTCAAAAAACTGCAGCAAAATCTGCAACAATAAAAAGCTGCGTTTCCAATATGTGGGGCCTTAGCCTTAAGCTGCATTCACGCGACAGTGCGTAATGTCTGTGTGATTTAAAAAAAAAATAAAAATTTACGAAACGCCTCATAGCATCAGTGAATGGGGTCTATTAACATGACCATTGTAAAGGACCATCAAAATATAGGTCATGTTCTAAGCTGTTTTTGTGGATCCCTTCATACAATCATTTGTATGGGGAATTCGTGAATACACCCACATCTTGGGTGCTAGACGGCTATGATAAATGGATGTTTGCCAGGGCCATCTTGCACCTCGGTCATTTGAATCTAGCCTTAATCCACCCTGCTACTAAGTAATTAATGCATACAAAAAAAGAAATAGAAAATACTCTCCTGTCCTTGGTGTATCCCAATGTGGTCTGGTCTTGCTATCCCCCTTGTTGTTGTTTTGCCGTAAGTTTCCACTGCAATATGAAGTGCCGGGTCCCTTTCCTTAGGCTGCTGATTGGCCTCAGTGGTCACGTGTGGCAGGGTCTTCTGCTGGTAGAAAACTCCGGAGTACAGGACCAGATTGTGCTGGGAGACATCAGAGCACAGGGAACAGGTGAGTATGAGTTCTCCCTCTCCACCTTCCCAGGCCTAATATAAAAATTTATCCTGCACAACCCCTTTAACCCCTTCATGCAAAATCACGTACATGTATGTTATTGGGTGTATGGCGTGGGCTCAGGAACTGAGCTCTCTTCATAAACGGCGGGTTCAGGCTGCATAATACAACCAGTACCCACCGCTAACAGCCAACACCGATCACAGCTGTTAACACTTTAGATGCCACGACCAAAGCATCTAAAGTGTGCAGTCGCAATGGTGACTGCTACCTTTACTTGATCGCCACTCTTCAGAACATCATTGGAGGGCAGTGATCAGTTGTCATGACAGCTGGGAGCCTGTTGAAGGCTCCCAGGCTTGTCATTAGGGTGGCTCTATTACACGCTGCCAGAGACATGCCGGCAAATATTAACAGGAGAAGGATCGGGCCTCCCATACTTGCGCAATAGAACAATTGCACAGGCGCCGACAGAAGTCAAGAGAAGAGGAGACTGTGGTTCAGAGGAGATGGCTAGTCTGAGCTAGTTAGGTAGGGCAAGTGCATTATGGTAGTTGTATGCTTAGAGCAGGAAGCTACCTACGTAAACAAATGCAGAGGATCCCAGAAGCTCACACATAAGTTACTCAAAACACTGCTAAAGGTATTTTGGTGCACATTTATATATGTGCCTCTGCTTTTTCAGGTGTTGAATTGTTAAATTAGAGGCTAACTATGCATCTATTATATGCAACACTAACCCACCTGGTTTGACATTGATAAAGCAGGTGGTGCCTCATATTAAGGGTATGTTCATATGGAGAAAAATGAAGAGGAATTTGGCGGCAGTGTAGCCACGTCAGGAAGCCGATGCAGTGCCTTGGCATTCTGTCATGGCTTTCCGCTGCTGATTAGGCCCAGATGAATGTCTTGAACCACAGAATCTGTGGAAAGATCGAGGCAGAACCTATTTTTGTCAGCATCCAGCTGCAATCTCTGCCTCCCATTGAAAACAATACGAGTCAGATTCTGGGCGGAATCCGCCTTGAAATCCACAGCAAATTTTTCGGTGTGAACCTCAGAGTTAAAGTAGGGCAGTGCCACTTACTGTATCTACAGCATACCAGGCAACACCTGATTTTACCCATTCCATTCTAGCATCTACCAAGCTTAAATAGGCACCAAAACAACCTGCTTGAAAGCGGTGGAGGCTAGAGAAAAAATTCAGTGGAGCGGCACCTATTAACACATTCTAAGAATTTGAATTGGTGGAGGTGGGGAAAAGTCCTCTTTAAAGGGTAACTTTCGATTTCTGTCAGTATTTGTGTCGTTAATATATTTTGTAATATACTTTATTCACAAATTTTGACTCCTTTCTATGAAATCCTGAATCTTTTCACTCTCCCGTTGGCTTCTGTATTGAAAGCTGTTCCTTCCTCTCACTGAATGTTACTGTGTATGGAGTACAGGCTTTGTAAAGTGTAGAGAAAATGACTGAAGGGGAGAGTCACTTCAGACAGTTGTATATCGTACATTATAAAGTGTATAAGCTTGTTTTTAGTGTAGTATGAAAGAGAAGATGTAATCTATACTATTTGCAGAAATATCACTGGTTGAAAACACAGTCGGGATAAGCAGTGCCGCACCGCCCATGAGGCGACCTGAAGCGACTGCTTCAGGCGGCGCTATGCCAGGGCCACGGGGAGGGCGGCATTTTTGCTGACCTAAGCCAGTCCAGAACAAGCTGTCCTGGACTGGCTTAGGGTCACCGTCACTGAGCGGTGGATTGGGGAGGCCGCTGGAGCAGCGCTGCTCCAGCGGCCGCCCCTCACGCTCAGGCAGAGAGCAGGTCATCTCCCTGCCTGCTCTCTGCCTGCTAAAGCTCTGCTCCGTTCGGCCCCGCCCCCTCTGCTCCGCCCCCTGACGTCCGCTTCAGGCGGCAGAAAGCCATGGTTCACCCCTGGGATATTGATATAAGAGATAAGATAAGATAATCCTTTAATAGTCCCACCTTGGGGAAATTTCAGCGTGTTACAGCAGCATAGTAATACAGATACAGGATAATACAGAGTAATATGTTACAGACGTAGACACAGATAAGCTGAGAAGAGAAGATATACTAGGAGTCCATGGCAGCTAAGGAAAAACAGAAGAGAAAGAGGAAGACCTCATGGTCATCCTCATAATCATTAGTTCTCTGTGCGGAGAGCTCTTCGTTTGGTCTGATGTAGATTATACAGCCTGGTCGCGGTTGGAAGGAAGGACCTGCGATAGCGCTCCTTCTCACACTTGGGGTGAAGCAGACGGTCGCTTACAGTGCTGCCAAGTCCCATCAGGGTCCCATACATGGGGTGGGATTTGTTCCCCCGCATGGAGGTCACCACAGACAGTATCCTTCTGTCACCCACCACCTGTACTGGGTCCAAGGGGCTCCCCAGGACAGAGCTGGCCCTCCTGATCAGCCTGTCAAGTCTATTTCTGTCCCTGGTTGATATACTGCTTCCCCAGCAGACCACACCGAAAAAGATGGCTGAGGCAACCACAGAGTTGAAGAAGGCCCTAAGAAGTGTCCCCTGGACTCCGAAGGCCCTCAGCCTCCTGAGCAGGTAGAGTCTGCTGTGGCCCTTTCTGTGCAGCGCCTCCAGGTGATCAGCCCAGTCTAGTTTATTATTGAGGAGCACGCCCAGGTACTTATAGGTCCTGACTATCTCAATACATGTTCCTTGGATCTCCACCGGGGTCGGAGCACCTCTCCGTTTACTAAAGTCCACCACCATCTCCTTGGTCTTCCCAGCATTAATCCTGAGCTGGTTCTGCTGGCACCATTCAACAAAATCCCGGTTTAAGTCTCTGTATTCCCTATCATCGCCATCAGTGATAAGGCCGACTATAGCAGAGTCATCGGAGTACTTCTGTAAGTAACAGCTGGATGAGTTGTGCCTGAAGTCAGCAGTGTACAGTGTGAAGAGGAATGAGGCAAGAACTGTACCTTGAGGTGCCCCCGTACTACAGATCACAGTGTCAGACACACAGTCCTGGGCTCTCACATACTGAGGGCGGTTTGTCAGGTAGTCTAGGATCCAGTTGGACAGGTGATGGTCCACACCACCAAGGTTCAGCTTCTCCCTCAGTAGCCCTGGCTGAATGGTGTTGAACGCACTGGAGAAATCAAAGAACATTATTCTCACAGTGTTCCCGGGTTTCTCCAGGTGAGAGAGAGCTCTGTGAAGAAGGTGGATGATGGCGTCATCTACCCCAATGCCTGGCCGGTAGGCAAACTGGAGGGGGTCCAGAGCGGAGCTCACTAGGGGGCGTAGGTGTGTCAGGACCAGTCTCTCTAGGACCTTCATTAGGTGTGATGTCAGTGCTACAGGTCGGTAGTCATTGTAGCCCATCGGGTTGGGTTTCTTTGGGACTGGTACCACGCAAGATGTTTTCCACAGTTGAGGTACCACCCCCAGCTTCAGGCTCATATTGTACATGTGCGTTATAATACCACACAGCTGGTCACTGCACATTTTAAGAACTCTTGCGCTTATACCATCAGGTCCCCCCCGCTTTGTTCGCTCTAATATTCTTCATTTCCTTACACACCTGAGACTCCTGCAGGATCAGATAGTCAGATTGCAGTTGACCGCAGGTCGGTGGGGGTTGGGTCTTGGTGTGTGAGGGGAGGGCGGTTAGCTGACATGCTGGTGGAGGGAGCATTTGCTTGGAGTCGAATCTATTGAAGAATAGATTAAGCTCGTTAAGCCACTTCCTGTCCCCTACTGTTCGGTGCCTTGTCTTTTCCTTGTGTCCTGAAATTGCCTTAAGGCTGTCCCACACCTCAGAGATTCTACCCTCCCCCATCTGTAGCTCCATCTTCCGTCTGTAGTTGGCTTTCCCTTCCCTGATCAATTGTCTCAGCTGTTTCTGAACTGCCCCCAGGCCATCTTTGTCCCCAGACCTAAAAATTCTCTTTTTTTGCTTGAGGAGAGTTTTAATCTCAGAGTTAATCCATGGTTTGTTATTGGAGAAACACCTCACCTTCCTAGTTGGTACCGTGCTGTCCACACAGAAATTAATGTAGTCCGTTATGCAATGTGTGAGTCCCTCAATGTCCTCTGGAAATGAGTCTTGAAACACTTCCCATAAAGTTATATCAAAGCAGTCCCTTAGAGACTCGACACTTCCCTCTGACCATGTATATTATGCAGCTGCATATAAATTTCCTAATCTTGACTGTTTTCAACCATTGATATCTCCAAAAATAATTTATTGCAAAAGAATCTTTTCTTTCTTATGACATCAAAAGCAACTTGTATGTTTTATAATGTGCAAGATATAACTGATTGAAGTGACCCTCCCCTACCCTAATTTTCTCTACGTGTTAAACAGCCAACATCTCAATACAGTAAGAGAATAAAAAGATGCAGGATATCACAGAAAGGAGACAAAATTTGTCAATAAAGTATATTTCAAAATTTATTAATGACCAAAATGCTGCCAGAAAATCAAAAGTTATCCAAAAGTTTAGTTACGCGTTAAGCATTTTAACCCTTCAATGGCACATCCTGCTTTGGATTTAAGGATACAACAACAAACCCATACTCATCTGCCTCCTTGCTCCAGTGTTTTCCACCAAGGTGCAGTCCAGCTGCTTCTGAGGGCTTGTTCCAGTGGAAGTCCTTGCCACAGGTGACCACTGAGGCCAATCAGTGGCCTAAGGAAAGGAAACTAAACATCACAGGTGATGCGAGTATCATCCCGGTTCCTTTCCTTAGGCTGAAGATTGGCCTCAGTAGTCTCGTACAGTGACGACTTCTGTCGGAACACACCCTGGGTTATGGCTGTGTAGTACAAGTGTTTTTTTGTTTTTTCACTTTCCCCTGTCTCCTGGTGGAAAAACTGTATTTCCTGGACAACCCCCTTTGGAGGAATTCTATCATTAGAATACCCTTTTTAAACTTAATACACGTAGGAAGTGCCTTAAGAAAGGTTACTTTTCTTTTACCTTTATTATTCTGATCCACGTCACTGTTCGTGAGAAATATCTTTTTTCTTCCTTATGTAAATGAGTTTTCTCGCAGCACTGGGGGCGTCCCCCACTCGCAGCACTGGGGGCGTCAGCGACGTCTCTGTCTTCACCACCTCTTCTCTCGCGCTCCCATCACGTCTTCATCCAAAAGCGCCAACTGCGCATATCCGTTGGCCATTTTCCTATGGCCTGTCCCATTCAACCACAGGAAAATGGCCGACGGACATGCGCAGTTGGCGCTTTTGGAAGAAGATGCTTTGGGAGCGTGAGAGAAGAGGTGGTTCAGAGAAGAAGACAGAGATGTCACTGGAGAGTTTTCAAGGAGCACTGGGGACGCCAGTTTTTTTTTTTTTTATATATATACCGTATTTTTCGGACTATAAGACGCACTGTTAGAACTATGTATTCTGATTTATGGTGAAAATATTACAAGAGTACTACAAATATTAAAATGGAGTGGGAACAGAAGCCACATTAATTATGTGTCCTAAATATCAGGACAGAGTGCCACCAAATAAACCCCTCCATCTGTATTATACAGCAATACAGCAACCACAGCATCCAGGGTGTCCGGGAACAAGATTACTCCCCTCCCTAATGCCCCTCAAACCCGCTGCGATAGGACATTGCACAAGGGATCTGTAATCCAAGATTCAAATCTCCTCTTGGGACATGTAAAAAGTAAAAAAAAAACAAAAAAACACCCAAACACATAGCAAAACCACACAAAAATAAACAAATAATAAAGTTAAAAAACCCACCTTTATATTTTAAAAAATATATAATGCATGCAAAAATAAATAAACACGTAAAAATAGAATTATTTATCATGTATGGTGAACATTGAAAAAAAAAATGCGCGAATTACCGTATTTTTCGGACTATAAGACGCACTGGACTATAAGACTAGATAGGTTTTAGAGGAGGAAAATAGTGGAAAAAAATTTTGAAGCAAAAAATGGTAAAATATTTAATATATGGGAGTTGTAGTTTTGCAACAGCTGCAAGGCCACATTGACAGGTGACCCTGCAGCTGTACGGGGACGCATAGAGTGTATTTTTTTGCGGGGCCAGAAGTACTTTTTAGTTATACCATTTTGGGGAATATCTATTGCTTAGATCACCTTGTATTGAAAAAAAACCCGGTGGTTTATGATATATGATTTTCTACTTTTATATATATATATATATTCTAGGGACAGGAGGTGATTTAGAACTTTTATTTATTTTATTATTTTATTTTTATTATATATTTTTAAAGCTTTTTTTTTTTTTTTTTTTTTTTTAACTATTTTATTCCCCCCCGGGGGCTTGAACCTGCGGTCACTTGATTGCAAGTCCCATAGACGGCAATACAACTGTGTTGCCGTCTATGGGACATTCTGTCTATTAGTATTACGGCTGGTCATAGAGACCAGCCGCAATACTAATATAGCAGTGACAGGCCTGGGAGCCTCATTAGGCTCCCGGCTGTCACCCGAACAGGTCGGCTCCTGCGATATCGCCGCGCAGGAGCCGGCCTGCAACTTTACAGGTACGGGGCCGGTGGGGACCGGCCCCGGGGGAGAAGGGGCCGCTGATACTGACCCGGCATCCGCTGTACTAGAGAGGCGGATGCCGGCACGGGATAGACGCCGGGGCCTGAGACATCACTGCGCTCCTCTGCCCTGCATGAAGCCAGCGGCGGGGGGACGGAGGAGCGGAATAGCATCGCCCCTGCCGCTGCTGGCTTCATGCAGGGCAGAGGAACGCAGCGATGTCTCAGGCCCCGGCACCTGTGCCGGCGTCTATCCCTTGCCGGCATTCGCCTCTCTATTACGGCGGGTGCCAGGCGCTACATTCAGACTATAAGACGCACCCTTCTTTTCCCCCCAAATTTTGGGGAAAAAAAGTGCGTCTTATAGTCCGAAAAATACGGTATATATAACAAATGTCAGGCGTAATGATAGGCCCTATATTAGTAGAGTCTTGCTTTAATTTCGATAAGAATATTTTAATGTTTATTTGTTAGAGACCTTTTTTTATCTTCTCATCACCAGATATATATAAAAAGTTCTCAAGTGCCTTCCAAACTATGGAGTCTGTTGAGATGACAACTATTTCTCTGAAACGCCACCTTTCATCTGAAGACCTCATTGTAGATGAAGCCAAGAAGCAAAAACTTTCGGAAAATGATATAACGGATGAATCTGTTAACACATTTCAGGAAACTGTTGTTCAATCTAAAAAAGCCATATTAAAAGAAACTATTGCTGACCCTCCACTCAAAAAAGCTACAGAAGATGATGGAAGTGAAGGAGAAGATGAACTCTTGGAGGGGGAGCCTGATGATGGTGATCCTGAAAGCTTTGCTGATATGATGAAACATGGATTGACTGAAATTGATGTTGGCATTACCAAATTTGTGAGCTCTCATGAAGGATTCTCTGGAATCTTGAAGGAAAGGTATTGTGTTTTATACACTATATTTCTAGAGTAAATGTTGTTTTAGCAGTTTAGCATTTTCAGTAGCCAATATACATAATAAGTCTATGTGCTCTTTTAATTGTGCAGAATACATTTGCTTCCATACCGCTCTAGGTCCCTGCTGGTCTCTACTTCTTGGTCACCCATACACACAAGAAATGCCTGCTTCCTCTTCTCACAGTACTCGTCTATGGATGAGCACTATTAGGAGGGGGGAGGCGTTCCTCCCCGCTCTCACAGTACAGCACTATAGGCGCTGCTGTGAAGAAGGACGTTGACTGTCAGGAACACCCTTCTGACGGTGAAGAGCTACGGTACCAGCACTGATAGCTCTCCACCTAGGGCACAGATCGTGAAAGCCGACAGTGCGCTGAATTCAGCACACTGTCGGCTTTCCAGCGGTATATAAAACCGCCTGTGCCCCAACTCATGAAAGGTCCTCTTTAAAGTGGTTGTCCGTGATAATCTGTTTTTGGCACAGAGGCTGGGAAAGGTGAAAATAAATAAAACCCATACTTTCCTGTCCCCCAGTGCCTCCCGCTGTAGTGCAGTCTTGCTGCTCCTGGATTTTTTTATAATTTTTTTTTGTGGCGGAAGTCTCCGCCGACATGACCACTGAGGCCAGTCAGTGTGCTAAGCAAAGGAGCCAGATCATCACTCACACACAGCACATGTGACCTCCTGTGTCCTGGCCTTTAGACCCCTGAAGCCAATTATTGGCTTTATCAGTCACGTGCAGCTGGTACATCTGTCAAAACAGGACCCTGCAGCAGCAGGGCTGGACAGCTGTGGGAGGCTAAGCACTGGGGTCATGCGAGTAGTATGGGTTTGTTTATATTTTTTCTTCACCTTCCTTGGCCTACTTGCCAAAAATTAGTTATCCTGGAGAACCCCTTTAAAGGGATTTTCTGGATCCAAATTGAGCTTTTATACAGATGACTTATTTTGCAGTTATGTCGAGGCCCAATAACCAGACCCTGGACAGATCAGCTTCTCTAGCATGTGTGGCATTGTTTCTGTTTAACCAATAGGAGTGACACTGTATTTCTCCAGAACCAACTGTATGGAGTAGATGGGGTTGATGCCCCAATACTATTACTTGAAGCATCTGATCTGTTTGGGGTCTGGGTGTCAGACCCTGAGCGATCATACTGATGATCCCTTTAATGCTTGCAACTTTGTTTGAAGAAGGCCCTTTACACTTTCATCATAACTATGCCTCGATGCACAAAGCAAGGTCTATAAAGGCTGGTAGGATGAGTTTGGTGTGGAAGAACTTAACTGGTCCTCACTGTGCACTGACCACAACCCCATTGAACACTTTTGAAATGATATAGAACGGAGGTTATGAGCCAGGCCTTCTTATCCATCATCAGTTTGTGACCTAACAAATGCTCTTTTGGATGAATGAAAAAAATTCCCAGGCACCCAAAATCTTGTAGAAAGTCTTCCAAGAAGAGTGAAAGGTGTTTTGGCCGCAGGGCAGGGACCAACTCCAAATTGATGCTTATGAATTTAGAATGGGCTGTCATACAAGCTTCTGTATGTGTAATGTGTAAGTGTCTACATGCTTTTGTGCAAATAGTGTCTATTACCTATAGATCATACACTATTGTAATCCTACCACTGCTAATCGTGTATCTTTTTTTTTTTTTTTTTTTTTCTTTCTATGTTGAATGACCTCTTCAAAACTACTTGTTGTTTCTCCCTATTTATGCAAATATCCATATTTTCTATTTTAGATATTCTGATTTTGTTGTACATGAAATAGGTAAAGATGGAAAGATCATTTACCTGAATGATTTATCAGTTCCAGCAGACGATGAGGTAAATCTAAATATGTTAATGGTTGTGTGGTATTTATTTAGTCTGGCCTAGTATATTGATCTTCTGTCTCTTCATAGGATCCATCAGAAGACATTTATTCAGTGTTATCCGAAGATGAAAAAAAAAATTTGGAAGATCTTCAGCTGTTTAAAAATAAGGAATCTAATGTAGCAATAGAGGTAATTTGCTTCTGTTGTGTACTATAATTTTGAAACGTTAGTGACCATATTCCATATCTCTTTACAAGTCAGAGGGTTTTTCCAGACATAGGTAGGCTACATGCACACGACTAAGTGTGCGCACTGTGTGGGGACTGAAGTCATAGAGGAATGTACTGTATTTTAATGGGGGTTCTGATCCAATGTAACGGAGCAACATAGGACCTGCTCTATAATCGTTGGAATAGAACTTCAAACTCCCCTTTGGAAGAGCCTCAGCCTGCCCAGTCATGTGCATGAGGCCTTACTCGCTACTGTGTAATAAATTAATAATTGATTCAAACAGTAGTGTCGAGGGATTTGAATGCGATAGTTTATAAGAGGGACATGAGGTAAGTGGTTGTTCAATGGTCCAGCCATCTGGATATCACAAATATAGATGCAAGAATGTGTCACTAGTCTGTTCCTATATGTACAAGTATAAAATGTGTTGACTTGCAAGCTTACTATTTGATGAGAGCAAAGTGGACTGTGGAATGATATAAAAAGGTGGCTTAATAGAATTAGTTTAACGAGTGTAAGTATAGAAAACTCAGATTAGGGAATCTAATAAGCCAGCCTAAAAGATGCGTTTTTACATCACATTTAAAACTGTGGAGGTTGGTGAGTAATTTTGTTGGCTGGGGTATTACATACCAGAGAATAAGTGCAACTTTGGAGAGGTCTTGCACACATATATTCGAGGTTTGAATTGTGGAGAATCTTAGCCTTAGATTGTTGGCTGAACAGAAAGCACAATTATGAAGGTAGACAAAGATGAAAATGTAGAGTGGTGCAGCATTGTAGAAAGCTTTGTGGATAAGAGTAAGTTTAAATTGTATTCTAAAGCCTTTCTTCAGCAAGCCTATTAAACTTCTAAAAAAAAAAAAAATTAAGCCGCTCCCCAAAATATTCAGCTGTGGAAACCATGTTTATAATGATAAACAACTTATCTCTGTTATGTATAACACTTCTGTAGTTTTGGAAAAGGGCAAATCTCCCTTTATCACTATGGAGAATTTTATTATGCTTGGGGGCGGTGATAGACTCCCATTAACTTTTAGGTAGAAGACATAATATTCCAAGTGCTTTGTTCACAGCAGTGATGTTTAGCACTTCTCTATAATGTACTGTATGGTGATTTGAGTTAGTAAAAGAGAATTGGGGAGCAATGTATTGAAGGTATAACTATCTCCACCCTTTTCTCCAGGACAACTGTAAATTAGAGCTTTCAGACGGAAAAAAGGGTTGCAAAAAGTCATGTATTTGGGGTACAGACACAACAGATCATCCAGAATGGTGGTTCATTGTTTTAGATTTATTTTCTTGCATGCAACGTCTATGTATTTCCCTGTTGCTGAAGCACTTATAGGCTTTAATGTGCCTCAATCAGTTTATACGGATTTGTCTGTTTTATTTCTAGGTTGTTGATGATAGCAAAGAGAAGAGGACAATCATTCATCAGGCTGTAAAAGGCTTATTCCCAGGACTGGAAACCAAAACTGAGGATCGAGATGGAAAGAAATACATTATAGCCTACCATGCAGCTGGCAAAAAAGCCTTATCAAGTAAGATCGTATCTCCATGAGCGGTTTTGCCTGTCATTTCTTACTTCCTCATCAGGCAGCGAATGCACAACTTTATAATTCCATTATTTGCAAATAATGTTCAAATGCTCGATTGTAGAGACTTAAACATATTTGTCATGCAGACGAGCTCCACATGAATGCACATATCTTGTCAGCTTATGTGCATACACCTTCTGCTTTATCTGCAAATGATGTTAAAGATATAACAGTGTAATTATGTGTTTACAGGTTTTCCCTCTACGTCACTAATGTTTATCCACATGATAGGGCAAAAAAAAGATAATTGAAGTCCATCTCTTTCCAGCCTTTATAATAGAGTAGAATTATAACCGAACACTTGCAATGAAATGGAGTTATGTAGAGCTGTGTTTGAGTGTACATGCTGCCCTCCTAACACTGTTGGAGGTGCAAAAATGCATGTGATTCCCTAATACTAGCAATCGGTGGGGGACCATTTAAAGAGGACCTTTCAATTCATCCAACAAGTTTAGTAGCTCTTTATACCAGTTAATAGGGGCTTCTCCACAGACTCTGACACAGTTGCAATTTTTTTTCTAGCCCCTACTATTCATGAGCAATCTGCTTTTAGTTTTGATGCCTCATAAACTATATTTAGGCTCTGTACCTTCAGGAGCTGGTGTCAGGCAGGAGCAGGCAAGGCATGTGATTCTGAGCTCTTACACTGGCTGCCTCTGATTGGAGCTCTGAATCACGGCCCCCTGCCCAACACTGCCCTTCTGACATTACAGAGCTTAAAGGTGCTGTCCAAGATTAGCTGAAAATCTAAATCTTAGCCAAAAATTACCCACACCTTCTAAATTACTACCATTTCGAAAAATAAGTTCCAGGTACAGAACATAATCTACTCTAAACCCTCAAAACTCACACCTATCATACTCGCCTGTCTTCCATTACGGACCTTCAGGGCACAGGACATCACTTCTTCACTCTTCGGCGCATGCTGTCATTCCTGCTGTAGGGTCAGTATGTCGGCATCCATGGCAAAGAGGAGGTGTTGGCCAGTACCTCTATACAGTGACAACTGGGGCCGCTGTGGAGCATATGACACTGTTTGGGGGCTGCTGTGGAGCATAAGATAATGTGCACTTATATATACATAGTCTGGTAATTTACCAAATGCTAAAAAAGCATCTAGAATGCATTCCTGTCCTGAAGTTTTCTCTGTGTGACTGTAATGATGTTTTACATAAATGATTACAATATTATAGTCAAAGGAGAAGGTTATTCAGTGATTGAGAACTAGGAGTTTAAAGATTGCTTCTGAGGGTGTAGTGGGAGGGCTAGTTAGGGAAACAGAAAGAGGGGAGTGAGTCAGCTCAGTAAGGTTATCGGGGTACAAGCCTTAACAGTGTTAGTCTTTTGAGACTGAGTTTAGCTCTCCGGCCTCCTAGAGGTGGTCCTCTAGGTAGTGTAGTATGTCTTAGTAGAGTTTAGGGAGACCCATGGATGTTAGGTTATCAATTCACAATTGACTATTGACAAATAAACCCAAATTCCCATTCACGTTGTGAGTATATAGATATTGTAACTGGATTAGCTCAGAGATCGTCAACTCAGATAAACAAGCACTTTGGCACAGCGAAGAAAGTCCAGTCCAGCCAAGTGTGGTGCAACTGGCCACAACCAGTTTTATTAGTGCTCTTCCAGGCAAACAAAACAAATACAATGTAAAATTAGATCATAGCTGTCTGTCTACTACCTATAACAACAGGTGCCTAACTAAAGGAAGTTGGGCCTACTGCACACCTCCCTAGACACAATATACAGCAGTTTCCCAGGAGCAGAGAGAGCCATATACCTGTGTGCTGTCTGCACTTTTATACACATGTTTCAGGATACCAGGAAATAACCCTACACACCCCAAAACCTGGAGTAGCTGAATGGAGTAGACACGCATCCAATTCTCCCTATTCCAGCAGCCAGGCCTTTTACCAGGGTTTTGGTGAAACCCTTCAGCAAGGAACACATCTTTTCTCATCTGCATCTAGATTGTATATGGCAGGAACCTGGGAGAAATGTATACTCCTTCTACCACTTTACCCCTGGTTCTGGCACAATATATAAAACTTACCTTTTATTGAAATCCGAATAGTGAGTCTATTAAAATTCCTAGCATTGTACCCTCAGAAACAAATTACTGTGTTAAACCATACCCACATGTAAATATGCATCTACAACACATATAAATTATACTAAAGCAAGGAGGCAGAGGGCATCTATAAAGATGCAGAAGGTTAAATTATGGCAATGGTAATACGCCATATGCTTACAGAATTCCTATATAGCTTGCCTTCTGCCTAGAGACTAGTGGACTATAAATTATTGTGCCAATAGTAACCATAGACCAAACTGTAAATTACCTGTATGTATAAATATCCTGCCTTGTGTTATATAGCTCAATTACATATAAAAAAAAAAATCTACAGTACATCCACATGCATTGAAAGCAGTAAATGATGCTAATTAAAATAATGAACCCTCCAACATGTTTCACCTATAACAGGTGTCCTCGGGGGTAGCTGCTATCCCTGAGGTTGGGAATTTGTGTTTTTGCCAATAAGCAATTATGAATTGATTACTTAACAGCCTCAAGTCTACTTAAACTCCCCTAAGACATCCTTCAGTACCTAGAGGACCACATCTCGGAGCCTGTGAATTGGTTAAAGTTGTAACCTGCCATTCATAAGTGAAAACATTTTGCTTCAGAGCAAACCTGCACTGTATCGAGTTTGTGAATCAAGATTACTTTGGCTCATGAGTTCAGTAGATAACCATCATATATTGTGCTTTTTTTTTTTTTTGTATTTTTTTCCCGTTTACAAAAATATAACTTGAAGGGAAACCTTTAAGGAAGTAATTATGCTTGCGGATTTTAAAAACTGAAATATGACAATGTAGCAAGGTTCTTAGGAAAGGTTACTATTATTTCTTATGATTCTATCTGTTCCCATGTTGAATGGAGAGAGGTGCATGGAGACCTACCAAACAGAATGAATGCAATATTCCGTGGCCTTGGTGATTTGACCTGATCTTTCTTATTGTAAAGAATTTTTAGGGGTAATTTATTTAGATTTGGCATCACATACCTCTGTCTTAATCGGTGTCCCCACTGGCATAAGATACCTCTGACTTACTAAGACACTCTGGACTCTTAATAATTTAGGCGCAGAGTGAAAGGTCCCATGCACCCGAAATGAATCCTGCGCCAGTCAAGGACTCTTTATAGATTTTAGGTACAACTCAAATAAGTTTTCTGGTGTGAGTTACAGTAAATGTTGCCAATGCCAATGCATCTCTGCCTGCTTTTGGGAAAAGTGCTGAGCTGGGTGCAGAATGAACAGTGAGACACAACAAAAAGGACCGTGTGCTAAAAATGTGCCACATCTGATGTAGATTGGTTAGTAAATCCACCTAATTGTGCCTATTGATACTAAGATTGCAGAAATTTCTTTTATTACCACATCTGAATAGCCTTAAGAAAGGCTATTTGTCTCTTACCTTTAGATGTGGTCTCCGCTGCGCCGTTTCTTAGAAATACCGGTTTTAACCAGTATGCAAATGAGTTCTCCCCAGCAATGAGGGCGGGCCCCAGTGCTCAAACGGCGATGGGAGCGTCCCCACTGCTGCCCGAGAGCTCACTCCAGCGACGACTCCATCTTCAGCTGCAACCCCGCCTCTTCTGTCTTCTTCTGTCGGTCCAACTTCCCATGCATGCGCAGTACGTACTGTGCAGGCGTCGGAAGTTGGACCGAGACGGAAGACAGAAGAGGGTTGCAGCTGAAGATGGAGGCGTTGCTGGAAAGCGCTCTCGGGCAGGAGTGGGGACGCCCCCATCGCTGTTTGAGCGCTGGGCCCGCCCTCATTGCTGCGGAGAACTCATTTGCATACCGGTTAAAACCGGTATTTCTAAGGTACGGTGCCGTCTAAAGGTAAGAGACGAATGGCCTTTCTTTAGGCTATTCCGACGTGGTAATTAGAAAAAATGTTGGTTCAGTGGTAGAATCCCTTTAATATAACGTAAAGTCTGATATCCTAAGCATCTGTCTCCTATTTCTTACTTTAGATCTTCATATAATTGGTGGGTTAGCAAGAAATAGGAAACAGATTTGTGTTTGGTAATCCGTTCGGGGAGTCCACATGGGATATACCCCCCCCCCCCCTTCCCCGAATGCAAGCGGTGTGCACTCTCCGCGTGCTGCCCGCAACAGTCATGCGGACATGAAAGTAGATCACAAAGTAGTTTTCTGTCCGCATGTTCCGTGCGGACACCGCGCGGTGAGCACACGGACCCCATTATAGTCTATGGGGTCCGTGTGCTTTCACTGAACATCACTTGCCAATGCATTTGGTATTCTGTTCCGGGGGGTCCCCATGCGGACTCCCTGCACAGATTACCAAACGCAGATGTGAACGAGGGGTATGACTGCAAAATATTTTAAATAGCATTTGTTGTAGTCAGTAACCATGGAGTTGCATAGATGTGCATACAAACTGTAGAAACTAAAAGTTAGGATATTTTTAATCCAGACCATTTGAAAACATGCTGCTTTTTCTTTAGATTCTCTAGAGCAATAAAAAAAATGGTTGCAGGGTTGTAAATGCACATTTAACCTGGCATTTTGTGGTATGTGCATCAGCCATCTCCGTAGCCAGTGCTGCAAGCTTAAAATGGCAATTTTTTTATTGAAATTAAATCTATTTTTGTATGTCTTTTTTTTTTTTTTTTTTTTTTTGTCAAACTACATAGGCCTGAGCAATTTTACTAAGAATGTGTTTTATGTATTTGGTAATCTACAAGTGTTCTTTTTCCTTGACCTTTTATGAGCCTGTCTGGTAGTATCTGGTAGTCCAGCTTTTACATTGTCCTGCTATTGCTTAGTACCTGAACTTGCAATCAGCAAGACCATAAGAATGTATGATGTGACTCTGCATGCCTTAAGCATGAGGTGTATTGCATGCAAGCAAGTAGTGGTGCATTTTTCTAAATCTCCATCAGTGTCTTTCATTGATAAATATAATTCTCGTCATTCCTTGGAAAATGTAGAAGTCTTGCATTTGTGGTATGCATGTCTTCTATTTTATGGGATTTTTGTTGATAGCCTCTTTACTAACTAGTTCATTTTAGTGTAATTGCAGGCCACATAATAAAGGGTCAGACTTCTGTAATTGCTATTGTATTCTAAATTTACAGGAAAAAAGTGACTTTTGTAAGGCTTGTCTACTTTTTGCCTTTATTCATCCAGAAATAATACAATTTGTTTTTCTAATTGTACAATCTCTTGCCTATATTTTTATTACTTTGTGACCATTTAAAATATATATATATACATATATATTTATAGCACTTTTTTATTATTGCATGGACACCCTCACCACAACAAATATCTGATTGAAACGTTGCTTGGTAATTTTTATGCACTGTGCAAGATGCACTTTTTGCATTCATCTTCCCAGCCCACTTGTCACATCATTTAGGGTTCCCTACTATGAAGGCAGCATGCACCTTTATATTAATTGAAGCAATGTGGTGACATTATATTAAATGTGGTTGTAATAGACTTTGTGTGTTATCCTAGTCTGAAAATAGTTTCTGTTTAATTTCTAACTTCATGCAGCAAACATGCATTTCAATAAAATAAAGATGATTGTGCGTTGTCATAAAACATATTAAGCCACAGGATGTCTTCAGAATATAATTCCTGATACTATTGAAAGGGGTTCATTTTCTCACGGCCTGTTCCTGCTTATAAGACCATTACGACCTGCCACGCATTTGCTGGATGCCATTGTACCCTAAAAAGTGGAATGACCATGCAGCCATAGTTATCTTTGCATGACCACCCCCAATAAACATTTAAAGAAGTAGAATTTAAACATGACTTTCTTGTGCTCTTAATGCTATACACTTGGACAGAGGTCAGAACTCCTTCAGGTAAGCAAAGCTGGCATTTCATGCTCCTGAAACAAAATGGAAATGCCAACACACACTTTTAACTGGTGATACAAAATCAATGCCTTTTCTTTGTTAACAAATTGTGCAAGTTCTGTATATTGTTTTGTGTATTTAGAGCTATTTTTGGTTTTTATTTGACTTTTTTAGTCTACTTTTCTCTGTACTGGGTATTCACTAAGGCCAATTTACATTTCTGCAGATTTTTTTTTCACTTTTAAAATTTTTTATTTTTTTTTCCTGTTTTAAGATCCACGTAAACATTCTTGGCCAAAATCCAGAGGAAGTTATTGCCATTTTGTGCTGTACAAGGAAAACAAGGATACAATGGATGCCATTAATGTGCTTTCCAAATTTTTAAGGTAGGTATTATTATTTGGATTCATAGAAGTCATTTTCCAAAACATTTCAATGCCAGTCACTGAGACTGATGCTAGGTTCACACTAGCAGAATCTGCCCTAGATTCCACTTAAGGAGGACTTTTCATGTCCTCAGGCACATGCAGCTTTACACAATGCTAGAAAGCCGACCATGCACTGAATATAGTGCACTGTCAGCTTTCCCATTATGTGCACCAGGGCTGGAGATATCGGTGCCGTTACCGATCTCAGCCCACTGTCAGAAGGGTGTTCCTGACAGTCTGTACTGTCGGAGGCAGTGTTCCTTACTGCCCAGCAATGACGTTAAGCTGTGAGGAATGCCCCCGTCTGTACTCGTCTATAGCCCTGTACTGGGGGGAAGGGGGGTGTTCTTCACATCTTAGCGTCATTGGTGAGCAGTAAGGAATGCCCCCTCTGACAGTACAGAGCTATGGACAGTACTGTCAGGAGGAGCGTTCCTCACAGCCCAGCTAGACTGTCAGGAACGCCCTTCTGACAGTGGGCTGAGATCGGTAACGGCAACGATAGCCCCAGGGCAGATTATGGGGAAAGCCGACAGTGTGCTGAATTCAGCTCACTGTCAACTTTCTAGCAGTATATGAAACCACGTGCCTGAGGACATGAAAGGTCCTCTTTAAAACTGCGGAAGCCAGCAGACTCCATTAGTCTACATTTAACTGCGGACAGGGTTTCCAAAATCGAACGCTAGTGTGAATTTAGCATTATCTACATAATTTTAAGCATTTATTTGCTATTACAGTATAGTAGCCTTTACTGACACACTGCACATACCTTTCTTGTGTTAAAGTCTTGCTGTCGACAAGTTCATCTTTTCTTCTATATGCAGCTGAGTACCTTTTTGTAGTCTCTAGTTGTCAATCTTTTTGTTTAGTAAGGGGCGCTGGACAGAGATGTTTGGTTAACACTGGTGATAAGGGTGCTTTGGTAGACCCTGGGTGCACCACATGATCCTTTTGCATAAAGAATAATTTATTTTCTCAGATGACTGTAGTTTGAAGCAAAAAGGTATGCTCACTATGTCATAAGGTATATAGGTGGTTTAGAAGCGTATTTGGTGGTGGAACACTCTAACAACTAAATGGCCAAAGCTGCATCCTAATACAAGTGACTGAACTATCGCACTGGGGTTTAATAAAACTGAGAACATGGCATCTGTCACTTCCTGGAATAAAACTACTCAACACTGCAGACAATAGTTTGATTAAAATGTTAAATTTTTGTTAATACTTATTGCGATATAAAATTGAACACTTACATCTTGTCATATTATTTCATTGTTGAAACAGGGTTAAACCCAACATATTTTCTTACATGGGGACCAAGGACAAAAGGGCTATTACTGTTCAAGCAATTGCAGTTCTCAAGTAAGTACTTTTCTCAGCTATCTAGACATCACATGATCCAAATGAGGAGAATGATCCCATGATTTTTCAGATAGAAAGAAACACCTAAAATAATCTTTTTTTTTTTTTCTTCTTCAATTCAGCGAGTATGTATGGTATGTAGTGTGTATATATGTGTGTACATGATGAAAGGAAAACAGAATCACCTGAGTTCTTCTTTAAAGAGGACCTTTCAGGTCCTCTGGCACATGCGGTGTAATACACCACTAGAAAGCTTACAGCGTGCTGAATTCAGCGCACTATCTGCTTTCCTGTTGTGTGCCCCTGCTGAAGAGCTATCGGTGCCGTTACCATACTGGGATTCTTGTTTGTATAGAAACACATACATATAGACAGCTAGTGAACCACTGCAGTCCCGCGGGACCTTTATCTTTCCCAGAAGGGCATTTCTGACAGTGTCCGTAGCTCTGTACTGTGAGGGGGCGTTCCTTACCGCTTAGTGTCATGGCTGGGCGGTAAGGAACGCCCCCTCACAACACAGAGCTACGGACAGTACTGTAAGGAGGGGCTTTCCTGACACTGTCAGAAACGCCCTTCTGGGAAAACATAAAGGTCCCGCAGGACTGCAGTGGCTCACTAGGTGCCTGTACATATGTGTTTCTATACAAACAAGAATCCCATATTGTTGTATTTATGCAAAATATCAAGGTGAACCAAAACTTTGCCATAAATCACGTGACCATGGTCAGACTTTTATCCTCTAGAAGTAACAGAATTTATGACAGCAAGCAGAGATCTAGAAAACCGTGAGGAATTGATACAGAAAGTATATTGGAAAATTGTATCTTTTTATTGTACATTTGTTTGTCAATATTGGTGTGAAAGTGGCCAATCCCTTTAAGTTATGACTTAAAGGAACACAAAATGGCTAATAATGGGGGAAAAAGTGTTACAAAAAAAAAACAAACACTTTTTAATAAAGGCAGAATTGAGATCTATATAAAAGAAATTGCTGTTGTAGAGCACAAAGTGGAAGGCATAGCATTGCAATTTGATATTAAAAGATACTATATTAATCTGCTGGGAGATCAGTCAACACTTTAAAGATGTATATTGCATCATATAAAATATATTTTGTATCCTGAATATAATGGCTTAAGTATGCATTTTTCCTAGTGGATCTATTTTATTATATTGAATTGCATAAGCAATAATATACTTGTTTTACAGAATAACGGCACAAAGACTGGCTCACTTAAACAAATGTTTAATGAACTTCAGATTGGGAAATTTTACATACCAGAAGAATCCACTGAAATTGGGTGAACTTCAAGGAAATCATTTCACAGTTGTTTTAAGGTTAGATGTCTTATTTGTCATGGGTTTTTTTCAACTGTCTTTGGGCTGTTGAGTTGAAGTGTTTGGTCTTTCCTTAAGTACGCATACTTCATTTTTTGGTTTCTCTTAACCCCTTAGTGACCAGCCTATTTTGGACCTTAATGACCAAGCCAAATTTTGGAAATTTGCCCTGTGTCACTTTATCAGTGAATAATTCTGTAACAGTATAGCACATCCAAGCGATTCTGATATTGTTTTTTCGTGACATGTTGTACTTTACTGAGAAGGTAAAATTAGACTGATATAACTTGCGTAAATTTATTTAAAAACTCACAAATGCTGAAAATTTTGAAAATTTTTCAATGTTTTCCATTTTTAGCTGTGATATCTCACATATACACAATAATACAGGGCAAAAAAGTTAGTAGTTATATACTTCCAAATGTTCCTTTTGTGTTTCAAGCATATTTGAAATAATTTTAGCATATTTGAGTAACTTAGACAATTTACAAGTTTATCAAGTTTATAAGCAAATTTTGGAAATTTTGAGTTTGTCATTTTTTCCTGTACCAAGCTCTGTTTGCAGACAGGAATTGGTGGAATAATGACAGAACCTCCCATTAAATGACCCAATTTGGAAAACTAGACCCCTTCAGGTATTCGTTGAGGGGTATAGTGAGTATTTTGATCAAATAAATATTGTTTTGCAAGAATTATTACAAATGATGAAAAAAATGACATTTTCATTTTCTTCAAATATATGTCATTTTAAACCCAGTTTTTTTGCACACAACACATCAAAAAGAAGAAACACACCCCAAAATATATCACCCCACTTCTCCCGTGTTAAAATATGTTCATTTTGTGGCCTTAGTCCTATGTACACACATATAGTAGGGCCTAAGAGGTAAGGAGGGCCAATTGGATTTCAAAACACAAATTTTGCTTGCAGATATTTTAGGCCCATTGCACATTCAAACGAGATTTGAGTTACCAAAGCAATTGAAAACCCCCCATAAATGACCCCATTTTATAAACTAGACCCCTTAGGGTATTCATTGAGGGGTATAGAGAGTACTTTGACCCCATAAGTTTTGAGAAAATTTGCGTCAAACAAAAAAAAATCATATTTTTTACACAAGTGTCATTTTATAGGCAGTTTTTTTGCACATAACACATGAAAATGAAGAAAAACACCCCAAAATAGATGACCCCATTTCTCCTGTGTTCAAAAATGTACACTTTGTGGCCTTAATCCTATGTATGGACGCACGGTAGGGCCCAAAAAGAAGGGAGCACCAACTGGATTTCAAGACACAATTTTTGCTTCTAAATGTTTCAGGCCCATTGCTCATTTAAACAAGATTTGAGTTACCAAAATAACTGAAAACCCCCATAAATGACACCATTTTATAAACTAGACCCCTTGAGGTATTCATTGAGGGGTATAGTGAGTATTTTGACCCCATAGGTTTTAAAAGAATTTGCGTCAAACAAAAAATTCTCATATTTTTTACACAAAAGAGTCATTTTAAAGGCAGTTTTTTTGCACACAAGGCATGAAAATGAAGAAAAACACCCCAAAATAGATGGCCCCATTTCTCCCGTGTTCAAAAATGTACACTTTGTGGCCTTAATTCTATGTACGGACGCACGGCAGGGCCCAAAAAGAAGGGAGCACCAACTGGATTTCAAGACACAAATTTTGCTTGCAGATATTTCAGGCCCATTGCACATTCAAACAAGATTTGAGTTACCAAAACAATTGAAAACCCCCATAAATGACCCCATTTTATAAACTAGACCCCTTAAGGTATTCATTGAGGGGTATAGTGAGCATTTTGACCCTATAGCTGTTTCACAGATTTTACTATCCTTAGGATGTGTAGGTTAAAAATTACTAAAATGTCCCTTTATCCCCAAAGTTTTCATTTTCACAAGGGGTTAAAAGAGAAAAAGCCCCCCACAGTTTGTTACACAATTTCTCCTGAACACGGCAATACCCCATATGTGGCCATAATCTGCTGTATGGGAACATGGTGGGGCTTAGAATGAGAAGAGCGCTATTTGGCTTTTGGAGGGCAGATGTTGCTGGAATAGTTTTCAGGTGCCATGTTGTATCTGCAGAGCCCCTAAAGTACCAATACAATGAAAAGTCCTCAGATGTGACCCCATTTTAAAAACTACACCTATCAAGGAATGTATCAAGGGGTATTATCATTTTGAGCCTAAAAATGCTTCCCAAAAATTAATGTACAGAATGAAAATTGAAATTTTTAAAGAAATCTGCCATCTCGGTGCCCAATACGTTGCACCCACTTTGTGTTGTCAGAGACCTGCACTCCTAAAACTATTAAGGGGCCATCCCGAGGGGCAAAAAATTATATATGTGGGTGTAAACTGCTGCTTGGGAACACAGCAGGGCTCAGAAGGGAAGGAGCACTGCGCTTTTTAGCTATTGGGGTACAGAGTTAGAGGGACTTTTGGGGCGCCATGTTGTTTTTGCAGAGCCCTGGAGGTGACAGTAAACTGGAATTCGCCAAGAAGTGACCCCATTTTGTAGGGGAAATTTTAGGGTCTCAGCAAATATGACATGGTGTCCAAACACCAACAATCTAAATCTGCACTCCAAAAGCACATAGCGCTCCTTCACATCTGCGCCCTGCTGTGTACCCAAATGGCGGTGTATGCCCACATGTATGACACTGGTGTACCCTGGATAATGGACTTAATGCCATGTGTGGGTAGAATCGGCTGTTTGGGTACAGCCGGGCACAGAAGGGAAGGAGCGCTATTTTGGTTTTTGGAGCACAGTTTGGTTTTTGGACGTCACTTTTGCAAAGCCCCTGAATTGCCAATAAAGTGTAATCCGCAGACATGTCACCCCATTTTGGACACTAGCCCACAGATGGGATTTATCAAGTGGTGTAGCGAGCATTTTTAACCCTTGAGTGTTGCATTTATTTGGTTTCCAGAAATGAAATTGCGGCTGATAATGAGAAGTTAAAAATGAAGTTTTCCAGAGATTCGCCATTTCAGTATCTGATATGTTGTGCCCGACTTATGTCAGCAGAGACACTCCAAACACTGGTAAGCGGGTATCCCGGGCACAACAGCTTTCAGAGCGTTCATCTCTGATACAAGGTGGGCACAACATATTAGGCACTGAAATGACGTATTCCTGGAAAAATGGTCATTTTCACCTTTCACAATCATCTGCGTATTCATTTATGGATAATAAGTTATAGCAACATTTGGGGGTTAAAATGCTCTCTGTACCCCTGGATGAATCCTTCAGGGGTGTAGTTTCCAAAATAAGGTCACATATCAGGGGATTCCACTTTACTGGCGCTTCAGCTCTGCAAAAGTGTCATGGCATCCAAAAACCAAACCGTCTGTGCTCCAAAAACCCAATAACCGTTCTTCCCTTCTGTGTACGGCTGTGCCCTAATATCAGTTCATACCCACATATGACATTACGTATGTTATCCCGGGTACACCAGTGTCATACATGTGGCATAATCTGCAGTTGGGGTACACAGCAGGGCGCAGAAGGGAAGGAGCGCTATGCGGCTTTTGGAGTACAGATTCAGATGTTTGGTATCTGGATGCCATGTCATGTTTGTAGAGCCTGTAAGGTACCAGAAAATTGGATTCCCCAAAGGAGTGACTCCATTTTGAAAACTGCACCCCTCAAAGAATTTCTCAGGGGGTGTAGTGAGTATTAGTATCCCAGACGTGACTGCACAGCGGATGGCGAAGAGGGAATATATAAGCTGTGCGGAGGACATTGGGAACACCAAATTCCCTACTATGTCCCAGTAGCTCCTATGATTGGGGGAGTCACTCTGGGGGTCACTTTGGGGGTCACTTCTGGTGTCTTTTCGCTCATAAGCTCTAAATCTGGGGTGTCCCCTGATATTCGCTCGCACAGCTTATATATTCCCTTCCTGCCGCAGCCAGTTGTGTTCTAATGATTTGGCGATTTTGGGGTTGTTTGTCTTCACATTACTAGATGATATATTTTCTTTATTTTTCTGGTGACGTGGCCATATAAGGGCTTGTTGTTTGCGGGATGAGATGCATTTTGTAATGACACCATTTTTGGGTGCCTACAACTTATTGAATACATTTTATTAACTCTTTTTTGCTGGATTTTCTAAAGAAAAATCAATTCTGGCATTGCATTCTACCTTTTAAATTTTTCGCCATGCAGCGTACAGTATAAGTATCATGTGACCTTTATTCTGCGGGTCGGTACGGTTACAGCGATACCTCATTTATGTTATTTTTTAATGCAATACTAATTCTGTAGAATAAAAACACATTTAGGGACATAAATCAATGTTTTTTGTATCGCCATCTTCTGAGAGACGTAACATTTTTATTTTTTGGTTGACAGTGTTGGTTGAGGGCTTATTTTTTTGCGGGACAATGTGCGCTTTTTATTGGTACTGTTGTGCGGTGATTATGACTTTTTGATCACTTTTTATAGCATATTTTGTAAGGTGAGATGTCGAAAAATCACTACTTCCGGTGGGTTTTTTCCGTTTTTTTTTTTTCCGACGATCACCGTATACATTAAATATTGTTGTAGTTTTATTGTTCAGATTGTTACAGACGCGACGATACCAAATATGTATTGTTTTTATTAACTTTTAGGTTTTTTTTAATATAATTCATTTTCTATAGAAAAAAGGGAATTTTGGGGCTTTATAACTTTATTCATTTTTATCAGACACTTTATTTTTCACTTTTTGTTTTTTTACTTTTTTATGTGTCCCTTTAGGACACTTGGATTAGTGATGCTTTGATAAAAGCATCACTAATTCTCTATTAGACGCTGCAGGACACAGCTGTCAGTGTCTTGCAGCGTCTGGAGGAAGTCAGACGCAGGGACTGCCTGCGTCTGACTTCCTCTTAAAGCGGCAGGATCAACCAGGTATTGGGGGTCTCTTGGAGCTTGGGGTCACTGGCCAGACCCCAGGCTCCATGTTAGAGACATCGGCACCCCTCGATCTCGCCGCGGGGGGTGCCGATTCAGCCGGCACCGTCACGGAACCGCTTCAGTTCCGTGATCATGTTTGATCACGGAACTGAAGGGGTTAAAACCCCCCGATCGGAGACCCCTCCGATGGGGGGTTATGGAATGGGGTCTTAGCTGTTAGATACAGCTAAAATCCCATCCAATTATGTCGGCACTTACAGGGAATCCTTCCCTGACTGCCCGACGTAGTTTTCCTATAGGGCAGTCAGGAAGGACCTGCAAGTGCCGACGTAGATTCCCTATGGGCCGGTCGTTAAGGGGTTAAACCGGCTGTTCAAGAGTAGATATTGATGGCCTCCTGCACAGTTTACAATGCCAGAAGCAGAATGCATTAGACACTGTGGTGGCTGTGACATGCTATTGAAGGGGAGCAGATAGGACCAGTGAACAGTCTACAGAGCTGTCTGCTATGTACACTTTGGTCTGGCAGCTAATTGGAATTGTACTGGATTTTGGACCCCCATCAGCCCGATATCATAGGGGTTGTTCAGAAAAAAAAATGGACAACCAAAAAAAATTTTAAAATTCTGATGCCTCCCAGAGGTAAACATTAAAAATCTGCACTGTTTCTTAAATAGTTTATTTTATATTAATAACAAAAACATATACGTGGTACTAGCGTAAACGTAACAACTTGGCTAAAAATAAAGCTATGTGCATGTCATGGCAGATTATATATATATATATATATATATATATATATATATATATATATATATATATATATATATATATATATATATATATATATATATATATAACCAAACAGTACAAAAAAAATAAAGAAAATAAAAAATTATATATATAAAAAAAAATTAATTTTTTTTTGTACTGTTTGGTTCCGCAAAATACTTAATGGAAAACCAACGGACCAGTTTAGTCAATAGAGTGCATTGGGTGTTTCTCTTGTCCATCCATGTGATGGATCCATCAATGTCCTATAACATTTTATATTATTTGTGAGAGTTCTACTTTTCTCCTTTTTTTAAAAAAAAAAAATGTAACTTGGCAAAAAGCGTAAAAGGAAAATATTAAGACACAAGTATAATTTATTAACTTTTTCACAGAAATATTACTGGAACAGATGAACAAGTAGATCAAGCCATGAACTCTCTCAGGGATATTGGATTTATAAATTATTATGGCATGCAACGATTTGGAACGACTGCTGTTCCTACATACCAGGTGGGAAGGTAAGTTGTAGAAATTGCTCCTTATGATTTCTCGCTTATTTTATTGGGGGACACAGCAGCATAGATATAGACCTGGCCACTAAGAGGCTGACACTAGGAATAGCAAAAGGTCTTGGCTCTTCCTCTTGGCTTTACCCTCCTCACATACACTATGATAACCAGTTTTAGCCTAGTGTCCGTAGGAGGCAGACATGAGCTGACTTTTTGTCTTGCATCCTTTTTTTCTCTTTTTTTTTTTTTTTTTTTTTTTTTTTTTAGTTGAGGGCATGCAGTGGCGTTGGTTGTGGTGGGGGGGGGGGGGTGTTTTTTTTTCTTGTGTGTCTCTTTTCTAATGCTGTGAAACTGGTTAGCATAGTGTCTTTGAAGCGAGTATAGCCCAGAGGCGGAACAGACATCTTTTGCTATTCCTAGTGTCATCCTCCTAGTGGCCAGATCTATACCCAAGGTGCTGTGTCCCTCAGTGAATACAACGAGAGAGGATTTTACGGTGAGTACAAAACTCTATTTTTTTGCTTTAGAAATGGCACTGCTGAATTTATAATTTTTCTTTTAGAGCCATTCTTCAGAATAACTGGAATGAAATGATAGATCTGATCCTAAAACCCAGGCCTGGAGGTATGGAAAATATATGATAGAAAATTCTTAGTCTGGTATCCTCTTTCTTTTTTTTTCTTTCAATCTTTAGCACAGGTATGAAGCTAGAAAGAACACATGGTTTCATTCCTTGTATGGTGATGGTGCAATACTGCTGCAGCTTTATTTCCACTGAAGTGAATGGTAGCTGAACTGTACCAGCTACTAGCATTACTGTACCAAGCCATCTACCTCCAGCTCTGTACATTTTATAGTACTGGACCAATGTTCCAAATAGCTCAAAACCCCCTTGCTTCAAAGAGTTAATTTGCATATTGACACAAAAAGACGATTTCTTGGCAACAGAGGCACCAATTAATAAGGGAAATGCACCTTTTGCTTTAGCTAACCCTAACTGATCTGTAAGGCTGCCTTAAAATGGTGAGTTCTGGCAGCAGGAACCAATTAACCCATATAAGCAATGTTCCTGGATGACTAAGCACAGTTTGTTCTCAAAGTTCCATTACAAACTATGTTCAGTGCAAAATAAATATACATATTTCAAAATAAATCATGTTATGTTTTTCACTGAATGTAAAGGCATGAATGTAAATGATGTGCGGTATGTTTTAGTGAATTGTGGGTGTTTTTGTAATTGGGTTTGTTGATAAATTTTGCCTAGTTTGGCTTCTCCAGCTTGCGTGTATAAGCACAACATTGCAAGCTGTAGAATGCAGAAGGCTGACTGCTGGACAGCTCATTCTCAAATCCTTCTCTTACCTCTTCTGAAAGTTCTTTTAGGCTAAAGCCCCAATGTAGCGGGCTGCATCAGATAAGTGCTACGGGATAAACCGCGGCAGCAACGCAACAGTTTTTTCCTGCAGTGCTTTTCACAGAAAGTCAGCAGAGGTTTCATCTGAAGACTTTCTTTTTCCATTATATTTATAGGGAAACCACTACCGTAGTAATGGTTTTGGAAATCTTAGTGTGTTCGCTGCGCATATTTTTCCACAATGTGTGAATGGAATTCACTTTGCAGAGACTTACACAGCTCATTTATGACAAGATCAAAGTTTAACATTGATCTGGTCATAAATACGTTTTAAGGAGCTATTCACATAACATTGATGTGTGTTTCTCAGATTAGCTCCATTCACATGTCAGTAGTCGATGTACTGAACTGACATCTTTATAGTACTGCAGGCATCTGGCCATCCCATAGCTTACTGTAACATAGCTCACTATAATGCAGTAAAGTCCATTCACATGGCTGTGGACACTTCGGGAAATATGGCTGACAATCAGAACTCTGGTCATGTGAATAGTCCATAAAAGTTTGTAGTCAAGGGCTGGAGAAGGAGCCCTGGGGAAGTCAGCTTGATGGGTTAGTTAAGAGACTGCATTCTGCTTAAAAAGCGGTTACAGGACTTCTCTGTGCCTGGGGGACAGAGTCCTGAACGCTAGCGTGAACCAACCCATTAGCATCCATTTTCACTGATCCCTTGTAGATTTGAGGGGTCTGTGAAAATGGACAAAAATATAACCTGTCCTCGTTTTTTATATTTGCGTGCAGATGGCTTCATAGATTCTTACTGTTTTGAAATCTTCATTAGTGTTGGGGGGGAGGGGTTGGGTTTTTGTTTTGTTTTTTCTTCAATCTAACTCAAAAATGTGCTTGGCTAGAAATAGAGGCATGATTTTTTTTTTAGAAAGGGGCGGGACTGTACCAAAATTTTGTCACAATGTAAGCCGATTAGTAGAAAGTTGCAAGCTGTTCAAAATGTATAATTTATTACCCTGGAGATATCTAGGTCTGTATAGGAGCTATACACACTACAGCAGAGGATTTGTAGTCAACAGTATTTGTGAAGTTTTGTTTTGTGTCTTTGAGCAATGATAAAATGATCATTTCTAAGGTGTATGTATTTGAAGATCTGCATGATTTCCTGCTAAGGACATTTGCTATTTAAGGGTTTTGTAAAGATCAACACTCTGTTTTTTCTGAACTGCATATTAATAGCTGAGAAGGGATATCTGGTTGAGTGCAGAGAAGAATGGGCAAAAACAAAGGACCCAGATTCTGCACTGCGAAAACTTCCTGTGAAACGGTGTGTAGAGGGTCAGCTTCTTCGTGGACTTTCAAAGTATGGCCTGAAAAACATTGTCACAGCGTTTGGAATAGTAAGTATTTATGGATACATGTTACATAAACCATTTACCAGTTTTTGGAAGGTTTGTGCAGCAACATGTTGATTGGTTCTGGAT
Organism: Leptodactylus fuscus; assembly: GCF_031893055.1. Taxonomy (NCBI): domain Eukaryota; kingdom Metazoa; phylum Chordata; class Amphibia; order Anura; family Leptodactylidae; genus Leptodactylus; species Leptodactylus fuscus. Next base: position 117,302,014 of record NC_134269.1, read on the forward strand.
CTTACATGCTTTTTTATTTTTTTATATATGTGAAATGTAGAAAACAGGGCACTCACCCGCCACGGGATACATAAAACATTCGTTTTTATTTCATCCTCTTTAAAAAAAAAGGTCAAACCTTGACCATCGGGGTACCCCGATGGTCAAGGTTTGACCTTTTTTTTTTTTTAAAGAGGATGAAATAAAAACGAATGTTTTATGTATCCCGTGGCGGGTGAGTGCCCTGTTTTCTACATTTCACATATGTCACTGCCTGTCTAGGTTTTTTCACAGTGAGCACCACCCTGGGATTTTATTTATTCCATGGTTTTTTGGCTGTTACAGCTGGAAGATTTGCCAATACTGACACAAGATTGTGAATATGAGCGCTGTTGCAGTAGTGCCGCTGACTACTTTGTTCTTTGCAATATATGATTTTTTATTTTTTTGCCCTCAGTCAGGTTTTCTCACCAAACCAGAGATAGCCAAGCACTGTACTTGACCTGTCTCCAGCTTTCCCATTGAAATGAATGGAGAGGTGTAATTGCTGCCTGACCACCGCTCTGTTTAGAAAATAAACAAAAGTTCCCTGTTCTTCTAATTGTTGGGGGTCTGCAGGTTATTCCTGATGCTATGGATAGGGGATATCTTGCTTTGGTGGGAAAACCACATTAAGGCTGAGGCCCCGTTGCGGAAACGCAGCTTTTTTTGTTGTGGTTTTTGAGCCAAAGCCAAGAATGGCTACAAAAGGAATGGGAAATATATAAGAAGTTCTTATACTTCTCAGTTCTGCTCAATCCATTCCTGGCTTTGGCTCAAATAATCGCAATCTGCGACAAAAAAAAGCTGCAATTCCGCAACATGGGGTCTTAGCCTAAAGGGAGTATTCAGCTTCCAAAAAGTATCTGCAAATACATTAATCAGTGCTAAATATTCTGTTTCCTTGGGAACCCTTTTCTTGGCTTTATTTTACTTAAGACTCCTTGTATCACTGTGACTTACATGCAGTAAATCTGTGAACAAACTGTGTTTCCCATGATGCATCTTAACAAATTACTAAAGGGTCAGTTACGTTTAGTTAGTAAAATTTTAATAAGCGTGTTCTCTTGTTACACTATCAATTATATATGCCTTCATAAATTGCATGAAACACCTCTTGCTGTAATAAATGTAGGTTCACCATGAGAAGGCAATGTCTGGTATCATTATATTACAGCTCACCTTTTCACTGTAGAAAATGGATGTCATGTAATTGTGTCCACTGTATCCATTAACCCAGGACCCAGAAATTGTATTGGGCTGATCATCAGCATGGTAGCTTCTATTTGTCCAGTAAACATTTTAAATGAAGAATACAGTTCTGTAACTTATTTTTTATCTAGATTCCTAGGAACAACCGTCTAATGTACATACACAGTTATCAGAGTTATGTATGGAATAACATGGTGAGCAAGAGAATTGAAGAGTATGGACTTAAAATTGTTCCCGGGGACCTTGTGCTAAAAGGAGGTATTGTACGGAATTCACTTTTCAATTGTATATGTCAACTTGTAAGTCTATGTTAAGTTATGTTTTTGCTGTATTAATTAAAGTGAAGGTGTTACAAAAAGTAAAATACACTCATTAACAAAATACATCTGGCAGAGACATCCCTGGGAAACCTTTGCGATGGCATCTGGCTGTAAATGACAGGAACATGTACTGGGGACTGACACATCAAATTTTTTTCTGCCAATCACCTATAAATGGTGTGGGACAGGGGAGGGTGTTTAATGGAGGTGCAACCTTTGTATGGTGGACAGGGAATAGGGCTGGGAGAGTAATATAAAAATAATCGAAACCGAACATCAGCCAGTATAACTGATGTGATTTTGTTCACATAGATTATTGCGGTTTGGTTATTACAATATTTGAAATGTTCTACCTGTTTAATTCAGGGGTGTGACCTAAATAATCGCCATTATTCGTAATCAAAGTAAAATGCCTGATTGAGATTTTTATATAGGTCATAATTGCTCAGCCCTAACAAGAAAACTGGAAGCTGCTTGTTGGTTGATCAAGCTATACTCTACTGATGTTAGGGCAGAATGGCCCAGACACATTTGCAGATTTTACATGCCCTCATGTAACCAATGCTCCCAACAACTACTAATTAGGTTACAACGGACTAGATGGCACGATGTATGTATCAATGACCATCTTGTTTATCTCAGTCTAATGATGTGTTCTCTCTCAAAATCTGTGAACTGGGCAAAATGGCTTTATGTACAGCTGTTTAAATGAAAGTGAACTACTATATCTTTACATATTGTTGATTCAATAAAAAAAATCAAATGAAAATGAAAAAAAAAAAAAACAGCTAGTGGAAAAGATTCCTGCCGATCCAGGCGGATTCCGCCTAAAACCTCCCTTTGAAGTGAATTGGAGTAGGAAATCTTTCTTGCAAGGATAAGATGATTTCTGCGGTGGATTTTACATGGTGGTTTTGCTGCAGTGTGTACTTACAAGTGAAATATATGGAGTAGGTACTGAATCATTATTATCATTGTTGATGTTTTGTTTTGTTTTTTTGTACTTTTCAGCGACTGCAATTGTAATTGATGAAAGTAATATTCACAGTTATACCATTCACGATGTAGTGATGCCACTGCCAGGTTTCGATGTCATATATCCTAAGCACAAACGTGAGTAAGAAAATGTTTTCCGTTACAATGGCATATTCACTATTTTTGTTGGCACTTTTTTTCTTTTTTTTTTAATAAACCCAGAACAAATTTGAAATGGACATGTCAAAATAGAGAAGGTACTGACATCCACAACCATAGCTGAAACTGTTTGGGTGGATTTACTGATCTACTAATATATGTCATACACCACATTTAAGTATTCTTTGATATTTATATTTTTCTTATAGATGAGGATGTGGTGTAGTGGCTAGGGAGCATGGCCTAAGAAGCACCCAAATTGTGATGAACAAATGTGTTGACTAAACCAACTAATGGGTAGTCTGTTAGAATTTACAGCTGCCATTCAATAGACCACTAGCCAGGTCCAGATCCACAAAGCAGAGTGATTCTGTGAAGGCTCAGTACTCTGAACCTGTGAAAGCACAATCTTCCACTCCTAATATAAGGACTTTTGGAGGTCTATAGATGGTGATAGAGCCTCTTTTGAGTTTACATATGAAAAGATTTTGTTACAAGTTTTCCTCCTTTTATATATTCAGAACCAGTTGAAATTGAAATTTCTGTGAGTAGTCAAAAATATCACCCAAAATATCATCTAGCATGATCCACTAAATTTGGCATATTTTAAAGTTAAAAATGTATACTCCATCGACAAATGGAAGATCTGTGATTGTATGTATATTGTGTGTGTGTGTATATATATATATATATATATATATATATATATATATATATATATATATATATATATATATATATATATACAATGTGTGACACCTGGCTGAAAATGACTTACAAGTTCGTGGCGCCCTCCGTCGGTAATGCTGGAATTCAATATGGTGTTGGCCCACCCTTAGCCTTGATGACAGCTTCCACTCTCTCAGGCATACATTCAATCAGGTGCTAGAAGGTTTCTTGGGGAATGGCAGCCCATTCTTCACGGAGTGCTGCACTGAGGAGAGGTATCGATGTAGGTCGGTGAGGCCTGGCACAAAGTCAGCATTCCAAAACATCCTAAAGGTGTTTTATAGGATTCAAGTCAGGACTCTGTGCAGGCCAGTCCATTACAGAGATGTTATTGTCGTGCAACCACTCAGCCACAGGCCGTGCAGTATGAACAGGTGCTCGATCGTGTTGAAAGATGCAATCGCAATTCCCCGAATTGCTCTTCAACAGTGGGAAGCAAGAAAGTGTTTAAAACATCAATGTAGGCCTGTGCTGTGATAGTGCCACGCAAAACAACAAGGGGTGCAAGCCCCCTCCATGAAAAACACGACCACACCATAACACCACCGCCTCCGAATTTTACCATTGGCACTACACACGCTGGCAGATGACATTCACCGGCCATTCGCCATACCCACACCCTGCTATCGGATCGCCACATTGTGTACCGTGATTCGTCACTCCACACAACGTTTTTCCATTGTTCAATCGTCCAATGTTTATGCTCCTTACACCAAGCGAGGCTTCGTCTGGCATTGACCTGCATGATGTGTGGCACCCAATCACCTGACCACGTTCGAAGTCAGTGAGTTCCGTGGAGCGCCCCATTCTGCTCTCTCACGATGTCTACTGTCTACTGAGGTCGCTGATATGGAGTACCTGGCAGCACAATGCACCTAATATGAAAAACGTATGTTTTTAGGAGTGTCAGGATACTTTTGATCACATAGTGTGTATGTATATATTATATATATGTGCTGTGATAGTGCCACGCAAAACAACAAGGGGTGCATATATACAGTATATATATATATATATATATATATATATATATATATATATATATATATATATACACCAGCCTCAGACACCGTGCAACTAAGATGTACACATACACTGCACATCAGTTAGGACTTTGGCCACAGCAGTGACAAACTCTGCAAATGCCAGCTACCCACTGCACACCCCTAGCCATGTCAATCAGCAGCAAAGGAGAGGTGTTACAACCAAAGATAAAGGACACATCCCAGATTCATCAGTGACATAGGTGTGTTTCTTTTTAACTAGAGATGTAAGATGTTTGGTGGGCTCCAATCTGCTGATGGAGTCAGATTCAAGAGGACCTGTCACAGCTGCCCTGACTTATTTACTGTAGTAAATACTTGGGATCCCTATCAAATAACAATTCTGGAGCATCTTTTCTAAGAGTTCTGCATTGTGCTGGTATTTATCCTGGAAGTGCTTGCATTGACAACTGAACATTACCATTTACCTTGTTGATGGAGTATCTTTGTCCCAAGATTGAGTCATCACTGATTTGACATGCCTCAAAGGCCAAAGGGGAATAGCATGACCCAGTTTTCTGTTAAATGAGATCCTAAAACATACAATTTTTGATGCAGTTCACAATGTAGCTTTTACTAAAGGATTTTTTAAATGACAGAAAACCCAAAGCCAACAGCTAAACCAGCAGGAAGGATAAATAGAAGTACTTTTTGTTTTATTTCAATCTTAGGGTGCTGTTACAGGAACATTAGGTGGCATGGATAACGCTCATAGTTTACCATTATTTGTTTGAGTATGTCTAGACTTCCCATTGTTTCAAGCTGCAGGTCCAAGTGTTACGTAGCATCTGGTGATGAATCATGTGCTGATAATGATTATGTAATAGCACCATTATATTTGTGAAGAATATAATCATTTACTAAAACAAACATATCGGCAAAGATGACCACTCCTGTGTAAATGAACTGCACCCTTCACTTTTAGCAGCAATTGGTGTGATCTGTTGAATATCAGGGTTATAGATAAGACTACTGCAGCCTTGACAGAATGCCAAATTCTTGTCTACAGCTCACTTATTCTTCCTTGTAGAGTGGTGAAAACTAAGGAACATCCTTTTGCAATTCTATATTATGCCCTTTTCACATCTGCTTTTGTATTCCCTCCGGAAAGAGTCTGCATCGAGACCCCCTGAAGGAATACAAACGCAAGCGCTGTGCTGTAAAAGCACACGGACCCCATAGACTATAATGGGGTCCGTGTGCTTGCCACGTACTGTCCGCACAAATCATCCCCAGGAGGTGTGATTAACAAGCGGACAGTGTGAATAAGCTTATGCTGCTCCTGCCCACTGAGATTTTAAGTTACATATGACTTTTTTATGCTTTCAAACACTTAAAACTTCACTTTATTGTAACAAAGATCACATAGGGAATTACTTTATCCTGCACAGGATAGGGGTAAGTTTATTGTGGAGGGAATATCTATCTATCTATAAATATATATATATATATATATATATATATATATATATATATATATGTCTTTTTTTTCTGGATCTTAGTATGAATATTCATATAATTGTGGCTTATATATTTTATTTTAAGATCTTTAGTGAAAATGACACTTTATTATTTTTTTACATAAAGTGGCTGTAGCTTATGAAGAAATGCTTGCTGCTGACAGACTGGATATAAAAAACATGAGACACAGAATCAAAGATTACTCCTTAGCTGGAGCATATAGAAAAATATTAATACGACCCCAAGATGTTAGCTGGTAAGTACTGCACATTTGTTGAAACTAATATAATCTCATTTTTCCTTATATACTTTTAGTGCCAGTGAATGGAGGCATTTATTGTTTACATTCAGTCTCTTTAAAGGGATTTTCCCATCTCCTCTTCTCACCAGTTTGCCTGCTCTCTCCACTTCTCACTTCCCATGAGAAGAGGTGGATGGGCTTTAACTGTTTAATGGATAGAACACTATGAAGTACCTCAGTAGATCTAGACATTGCCTTTACCATATAAAATAAACAAGAAGTAGCACCGAGCAGTGCCAAGTGTAATATCGCAAAGCAATTGCACAGATTTCATTCACTGCTCCAATTTCAAGTACCGTATATACTCTAGTATAAGCAGACTTTTTCAGCAGTTTTTATGCTGAAAAAGCCCTGCATAAATAGGAGAGGACACTAGAATAAAGTGAAAGTAAAACACACAGGTACCTGCTATGGTTACAATTCCTATTAATGTCAGGCATTTGGGGTTATTAATTTAGTTTCAGTAACTCCATGTGCCTCACATTAATAGCAGTTAACCCCATCATGTCCCTCATATTAACCCCTGTGTGCCCCATATGAGGGTTACCAATACACATGGGGGTACTAATAAAGAACCTTAATTATGAAGATACCTAATTATTACCTCCATATGTCCCACATATCAGCAACTCTTATGTGAGGCACACAGAGGTTTAATGTGAGGGAAATGATGGGGTTAACTTCTATTACTATGAGGCACATGTCTCAGTGAATGTAATTTTATTGGTATCTATTTAAATTTTTGAAATTTTCCAGTAGCTGCCACCCCCCATGGCTTATTCTCGAGTCAATAACTTTTCTTTTTTGTGGTAAAATTAGGGGCCTCGGTATATATTATGTTTATACTCAAGTGTGTACGGTATATATTAGGTAACAGACGTAAGAATTTATTTTTAGACTTGCTGCTGTTCCTAGGCTAGCTGAAATAATGTAATGTTTCTATGGAGCAATGTAAAATAGATCAATTTAATTTTGTTTTATCCAGGGAAGTAGTTGCATATGATGATCCCAAGATTCCTCTTGTACGAACTGATATAGAGAAGCTGGAAGGAAAGCCATTGCCCATCTTTAACACAGGTATGCACATTTGATTGTGAGAACCATGCTTCAGCAACTCGTCTGAATAATAGTCTTTCTGTCACCATATCACACATGTGAAATATTGTTGTTGTGAAATCTGATAACTAGTATTTTTCCGATATTGGTTTTCAGTTTGCTCAGTTTTACAGAAAGCAGAAAACCAATCTGAAAACCAGTATACACACTACTCTCGCCATTATTTTCCTTGGTCTTAAATAGATTGTAGCTTCTTGAGTCAAGGCATGGCAACCAGACTTAGAGAAGTATCTATTGCAGATCTGGACATATTTGACAATTTAGCAGTATTGCTGATGTCACCTGTTGTGCCACTCAATCCTGGATAGAAGAGCAGACCAGAAACCTAGGCAATGATCTGTAAACACTAGGGAGGAATAATTTGCTTTATCAAGTAAGGTCTTGTTCACATCTGCGCCCGGGGTCTCTGTTTTGCAGTTTTCCGTTTCCTGCACGAAACTGGACAGGAGACAGAAATCTGCAGGCATTTTTCAAACCCATTCATTTGAATGGACTTGAAAAGTGTCCGGCAGTGAGCGCCGGTGAGCATTTTATGCTCTTCGCGGCAAAACCGTTTTTTTTTTTTTTTAACCGGACACAGAGTCAGACATGCAGGACTTTGTGTCCGGTTTATTAAAAAAAAAGGTTTCGCCACGGAGAGCAGAAGATGCTCACCGGCGATCACGGCCAGACTCGGTCTGACGGGTTTCCGTCTTTTGCATGCAGAAGACGGAAACCTGATACGGAGACCCGAACGCTGGTGTGAACCCAACGTAAACAAAGCAAGGTATAGTCTCCTATTAAGAGGAAATTTTTCAGAGCTGGTTGTGAAACAAGTAGTCACCATAAATTCTCTTTTTTTCTGAGCATAAACAAGGTTTGACTGCTTAGTAAAGAAGTATGTCCACACATCAGGTAGATGCAATGCAGTGAAGAAACTTGATTTCATTATGGCAGTTACTGTATATGGTTAAACGGTGTTACGTTTTGGCCCATAGAGGTCTCTCTCAAGTATTGTAATAGAGTAAAATACTTATAAGGCAGTATGTGTAAAACAGCATCAACTATTACATAGATATAGGTAAGTAAATATCCAATAAAGCAGAATAGGCCCTAATGTAATAAGTCCACAAAAGTTGGTAGAACCTAACAGTAAAAAAAAAAAAAAAAAAAAAAAAAAAGTGGCATTCATTCTCCATGGTAAGCATATGGTGACCAGGATGAATTCTGAAATTGTCCTGAATTGAGGTAAATAAAAACCAAAATAAAGATATGAGAAGCAACTGGGTATGCAGTAAAAAAATATCTAATAATTAAACTTTTTTTTCACTTTTTATTCTTTGTTTTGATCCCTCCCTTTCCCCCACAGAAGGAAAGTACAGAGCTTTGAAGATGGAATTCTCCTTGCCTCCATCTACGTATGCGACAATGGCCATCAGAGAAGTGCTTAAAATGGACACAAGTATCAAGAACCAGACACAGCTGAATACTGTGTGGTTGCGCTGAGCCAGTTCTGTTACATCACTGGAGTTTTTGTTGTTTTTTTTTTTTTTTTTATCCATACTTACCACTCATGATTGAAAGGAACAAATCCAAATTATTGTTGTTGTTTTTTGGGGGGTTTTTTAAATCATGTAATTCTTTGCATTTCTTCTGTTTAACCATTTCAAGTTTTTTTTCCACTAGTGTTTAGGGGTCTGTGCTTTTGGAGTACAAAAGCGCAACCGAATATTTTATAGTGCAGTGAAAACAATCAATTAGTGATAGACAGAGACTTATTACTGAATTTTACATGTCCACCAAGTGGATTAAGTCAGAGGGTAAGATTTTGGCTTTGGCTGCCATGACAGTACCTCTCATTGCCTTTTCAAAGTAAAGTGCTAAAATGCTATTGGATTGAAATATGTGTTGAGGTGTTAAAGTGAGGTAACTTTTGCAGAGATGTTATATTTTCTTAGTTACTCTTTAACCGCACACTTCAATATATCCTATAAAGCAACGTGTTGTAGTGTGTTTCTATGGAGTGCCTAGGAAAATGTTATGCTTGTAATGTAATGTTTAGCAAAGTTTACCTTTTTTAAGTGCATGCAAAATTTGAAAAATATTGTCAGATGCATTATAGAGGATTTATCAATATACTCGTTTTAGAAGATGTCTGTTCACTAGGGGTCTGACCATTGGGAGCCTCAGCCATCATACAAACAAGGGTTCTGGAGCCCCTTGTGTGAATTAAGTGGTAGTGCAGTCATTCTATAGAATTGAATGGAGCAATAGCCACATATACGCACTACTACTCCATAATATATATATATATATATATATATATATATATATATATATATATACACACAGTATATATATATTTGACTTGGGGATCCCCATGACACTTATCCAATATCCTGTGGATAGTGGACTAGTGTTGGTGAGACATATTGTACATTAATTGTTGTAGATCTCTTATTATTCTGATATGTTTTCTGTGCTGGTCTCAACTAATCCAAGTTTTTGTTTTCTTCACAAGCTTTCCTCAAAATCCTTATTTTTACTCACTTTTGTCACATCATGTTACCTGTACCTCTTTTCTAATTGTAAGGAGCTTCAACACCAGGAAGAGGGACAATATTACAGGAAAAATGTTTTTCAAAAGTAATGTGAAAAGGGGCTTTTAGAAGTCATTCTTAGATATAATGAACAAAGCAAAATTGCTGAAAGATCTAGGAAGCTTCAGTTTCTTGCATTGCTTTTTTTACAGTTCAAAATGCGCTTTATTTGTTGAAGTTATGTTTCATTATCTTGTAGGGATATCTTATTTTCCCCAAGACAAAATAAGGGCAAATACTACTTACAGTAAAGCTGTAAAGCCATCTGAAACCGGTTTAAGTTATGCTGCTTTGTTTCTAGAGATCTTATAAAAGTAATTTTATTAATAAATTGAGTGAATATACATGTGTTTGTGTCCTATGCTGTGATAAAATAATGCATAGCAGTAACAGAAAATAAGTAAAAAATAGTTTTTAGGTTATCACTGTAAAAAAAAACAAAAACCTCAACTCAACACACAGACTTATCTAGTCCTCACTCCAAAAGTATTGTTTAAAAAGTCACAAGCTTAAGCTTGTGACTTTTAAGCTTATTTGCACATAAAACTTGCATTTTATAATACTCCATTTTTCTTATATTATCCATACTGCAAAAATAAAAACTTAAAACAAACAAAAAAACAACAGTGAAACTAAATAACTGACACAGCAGTGTCCTATATGTGCAATCAGGTTAGAGATCAGTATACATCACTAAGAGTCTATCCTAAAGCCGGGTTCACGGGGTTTTTTGGATCGCAAAATCCGCTCCAATAAACCTCTGCAGCGGCTAGCTGCAATTGGATGCTGGTGCAGTGCACACAGAGTTTTCCAGCATCCAGTAGAGGCATACCGCTCTGGATTAGGCCAAAATGAATGGGCTCAGTCGGGAGGGAGTGTTGCGCCGCAGATCAGCTGCGGAATCCGCATCAAGAAAGGGCAGGTCGCTTTTTTTTTCAGTGAGCAGGAACAAACCGCTTGCGGAAAAAGGATCCCATTGAAGTCAATGGGAGGCGGGGGTTTTTTTTAGCCGGATTTTGACACGGAGCCAACCAATTATCAGTAACAGTATCAGTAATTTGTGTATTTGACACAGTAGCAGCAGATGGCAAGTCTCACACCAAAGTTTCGATCAAAGCTGCGCTTGCTTTCATTTATCTTTGGGCTAAAAATCTCTCCTTGCTGCAAACGCGGTCAATGCCTCATGACATGATTTCCAGACATGATACAATAATCGATGGATACATTTTTGGATAGGTGGAGATCTGCTAGACTAATACTCCCACCCCATTATCTCAGATGAGAAAAAGGATTGCAAAAATGTTTGCTATATTGGTTAAAATTACTTCTGAAAATATCAGGCTGTGCAAATGTGTACTTCACATTCACCTAGCAGGGGAGAGACTACTGAGAAGAGTCCAATCTGTACTCCAATATAATTCCTGTATAGCATCAACCCTGCTTAGTAGACATGGCACAGGTCATATTTATAAATGGATTCCTGATCACTTGGAGAGGTTGTCCAAGCCGCTGAACCAATCCAGATCAAGTGATGTTACAAAGTCCTGCCCAACCACCCCTAAAAGCGGTTAGGAGAGAATCACAGATTAGGTAAGTGGGAGGCATGTGGATAGCTATGGATAGTATCCTGGTGTTTCTGACGAAATACCAACATCCACACTAGCAGATAAATACGTTTAGAATGGTACAGAAATCCATCAAACAGCATCTGAACAAGCTATATACACGTTTACCCCACAGTCCATAACCAATAGCTGGTATATAACCTCAAACATACTGGATACAGAAAAGGCCCAGCTGAGTTGAAACCAAGGAGAGGAATATAGATATTGTAAATCACCCCAGACATGGAACCAGATATTGTAAATCATCCTACACATGGAACCAAAGGGACTAAGGAAAGAATGTGAGACGAAAGAATCTTGGAAAGCAGTAAAAGGTCAGGACAATTGTTCATCATTCAAGCCCCATGAGACCATTATCTTCAGCTTAAAAATCCATCTATATTCTTGTTGAAGAATTCTTTTATCTAGGGTCCCTCGTGGACGTGGTCTTATGTCTTCAATCCTTATGAAGGAGAGTTCACATTTGGTAATCCAATAAGGTCTTGTTTCCTATTAATGGCCACCTCCATAATAACCTCTTGGTCTTACCCACATAGTTTATTTGGCAGCTATATGTTGCTAAGTATTCCTCCCCAGAATTTTTTTTTTTCTTTTTTTTTTTCGTCTTTGCTGTATTTTGGGGGTTTTTTGTTTTGTTTTTTTAAATTGCATTTCACTGAGGGACCCTAGTTTTAGTCTATGTTTCCTACAGAAAACCCAGCGGCTTTGGCGGCCACTCCGCTCCTGGGCAGCCACCATATTCAGATACCCAACATCTGTTATACTATTATGTCAGGAAAGGGTTAAACTCACAGATCTGTTTGGCTCTTGCACCAAGTGACTTGTAACTTGGATCCTTAAGGCTATAGGCAATGTGCTTTGTCAGTGTGCTAGATTTGTTTTTAATAGCCAGCACACTGACCCATTCATTTCTATGACCAAATATGCCCATGTATGCGGCAGTGGGCCCAAGACGAAACAACGCAAAGCATGATCGTGGGAATTCCCTATGTTTGCATTTATGGTTGTATTGGAAGAGAATGCCATAATAATAGCCTTCTGGAACCTGCTTGTATCTCAAAAACAAGGCCCCAAGTGAATAAGAGAGGTCCACAACCAAATCAGAAAATTGAACAGTAGGGATCCAGCTGTTAGGTTTGCCACTGATCTGTTGCTCTGTCCAGTTTTAATCTCCTTAGTTATGCAATATAAAGCACATTCCCATGATTATGTCCGAGCCTGGTCATCAGCTAACTGGGATATTATAGCCTATCATCAATGGTTAATAACCATACTATCCATGCATCTGTAAAAATGTTTGACCATGCCCCTGCCCCTACTGGGAAAACCATGTCCTTCTGCAGCCCATTACACTTATCCTTTTGTTGCATATCACTAGCTTTATCATGACAGACTCATAATGCGCCTATCAGGTCCTAATTTTGTAACATATAGGGTTTTTTCCAGGCAAAAAATACATTTAAAAAAAAAAGGGTCTGTTAATGCTATTAATAGGGAACAAGTGCACCCAAATACCTTTACCTTTCCGTTTTCTCTGGGAACTCCTGGCATTCTCTGCATTTGTTTACATCGACATCTTCCTGTTCTGTGTTTTCCTTTGACACCTATAATTCATTGGTCTACACTCAGAGCTGACCCACTCCTCCCTCACAGAGAAAGGCCAGTAAAGAATTTGTGGTCCTTTTTTTTTTTTTTTTTAATACACTGCTAGAAAGCCGACAGTGCGCTGAATTCAGCGCACTATCGGCTTTCCCGTTTCTGTGCCCCCAGTGAAGAGCTAGAGGTGCCGTTGCTGTAGTTCTTCACTGTCAGAAGGGCGTTTCTGATATTCATTTAGGAACGCCCTTCCTCACAGTAACGTCTATAGCGCTGTACTGTGAGAGGGGGCATTGCTTACCACTTAGCGATGACACTGAGCAATGAGGAACGCCCCCCCCCCAGTCCTCATCTATGGGCCAGTACTTATCAGGAAGGGAGTGGGGCGTTCCTCTCCACTCTCACAGTACAGTGCAATAGACACTACTGTGAGGAAGGGTGTTCCTGACTGACTGTCAGAAATGCCCTTCTGACATTGAAGAGCTATGGTACTGGCACCAATAGCTCTTCACCGGGGGCACAGAACGAGAAAGCCGATAGTGCGCTGTCGGCTTTCTATCGGTGTATTAAACCACATGTGCCCCAGGAGGTGAAAGGTCTTCTTTAAACACACACACACACACACTAATCTGCCCCACAGTAGACTTCGCACAGTATAATATGCTTCACAGTGGACCCCTGCACAATATAATATGATTACATCCCAGGATCTGGATACCCACAGGAGTCACAGGTAAGTATAATGGGGTTGGGCGGCGGGCTTCTTTCCAATGTCGTTCCTGGACCCTGAAATGTCAACAAAAAATGTAATACGTAGATCACATGCCCTGCATAATGTATAGTAAAGCAAATCAGTATGGTTAAACCATGTACATTATAACGTTTGGGGGGGGAGATGGATATGTTTTGACACTCTGGGCGGTTGCCTGTTTTCTGTGGCAATCTCCTGTACATTTTTTGTCAGGAATGTAAAAAACTTATACGTTGGGGAAACCTTCTTTCTAGTAACACAATCCCTGGCGTGCTGATTATGGTGGCTAGAGCCATTCTTTATTATACGTTTTTTATTTCAGAAGGCTTGGCACATTCTCTGCCTCATGAAACACACACCGATCTTGTATGTAGTCTGTGCGCCCTAACACGAGCATCCATGAGCTGAACGGCTATTATGGAATCACCTTTTGCCTCAATTCCGTTTTGCATAGGATCGCCAGGCAGATCGGCGCACACAACCTTTACTGCCATATTTACTAAATGTACGCCACTTGTACTCTATACAAAGTTGATTGAAGGAAAAAAAAGAAGAAAGAAAGGAACCGGAAATGACGTTTTTGCCGTGTTGTTCGATTGGTAAATTTGTCAGTGTGTGTGTGAGATGTCATCAGCGCTCTACCTCCAGTGATCTGGCACTCCAGCTGTGCCTGTCTGGTTGGCGCTGAGGGCAGCTGCAGAGGGCAGACTTGGCTCAGACACAGGTACTCAATAATGCTTTGTATGTGGAAAGTGCTTCATATTCTTCTTGCAGGAGAGCAGGTGACATGCTTGGCAACAGTTTAAAGGGGAACGTTGTCTATTGACTCTCAGAACACTACATCAGGGCCAGGTACTGTGTGGCTGCAAGGAAGTTTTGTTTTGCAGGTTGTGACTACCCGGCACGACATAACTTCTTTTAAAGGACAGGTTCACACTATAGACCTGGATAGAGAACGTTTATAATTTTAATATTCCATTTTTTTATTCTGTAATTTAGGTATTCCATTTACTGTATGTGCATTCATCTGTAGAAAAATAAGGCATACTCCTTGGCTAAGTGACATCATTTTGTTTGTAGTGTACCTGTACACTATATTATGGTGTCTGCCCATGCCATTGCATGGATGTAGAATTGCATGAGTCATTTGTCATGTTTTTCTGTGGTGGTGCTAGGTAGAAGGTACTAAAGTGTATATTTTGTACAAAACTCTAATCCACATAATCCTCAATGGCTTCATTCTTTGTAATGTTTTTACTACAGAACATCTTCAAAAAATCCACCAATGAGCAATTGTTAGGTTTACGGTAATGCTCACACGATGAGCCGTAAGTGTGACAATGTCTCAGCAGTCAGCAAGGATTACAGGGTGCGGAGGTGTTTTGCACAGGTTTATTTTTATATGGATGTGTACATGCACTTTCACTTGTTTGGTTTTTTTTCTACTTTATTGTAATATACTTTTTTTTTACTTAATTTTAGTGGAAAACAGCCCCTGAAGATCAACCCTTTAACTCGTGTATATAACATCCCTGTTCTGCCTGTGTCTCCATGGATCCTTTTAATTTATGTAGTGTGCACAGGCTGTAACACGAACAGGTATAGGGCCTGTACTTAGTTTTGCCCTAGGCTTACTGTTACATACATGAGATATAAATGCCATAGAGATGAACGGGTCGGTGTGCTAGCCATGAAAAAAAAAACCTAGCACTTTATAGTGTGCATAGAGCCTATGTTGTTCCTAGAGAAAATCCTTACACATTTATATTGCCAGTGTACTGATGTACCACATGTAAATGAGGGAACTTCAAATTCCTGTATCGGTTTTATACAACATAGAACTTTGGTATTATATGATATGAGGTTTTCAGACTATATGTGCTACCCCAATCACATTTTTAATTATAAGGCTTATTATAACTGTGAAATCTTTAGTTAAAAGCACAATTTGAAACTTGAGCTTTTATATGCAGCTGTATATGTAACACTAGGTTCACATTAGTGTTTGAGTCTCTATTACGCTTAAAATCAGCAGATGGAAAAGACCTTTTTAAGGGGATAGGGTTTCCGTTTTTTGGGTCCCCAAAGCATGGAAACCCGAATGATAGTGTAAATCTATCGCCGTAAGTGCTCATTCGCATGACAGTACTCTATGAACTTCCAGCAAAATAGATTTTAATGAAAATTTAAAAAAATCATTCTCGCCTGTCACCCCCGTTGCTCCGGAGTCCTCCCAGTGTTGTCTAGTCCTTCTGCTCCGGCCTCTTCTCAAAGTGAAACTGCTCACTGGCTGTGACATACCAGATCCCTTCCGCAGAAGCCACTGATTGGCCTCAGCGGTCACATGTGACAAGAATTTAAGCCGGACTATAACAGTCAGCCCCTGGCTGATTAAAAAGATAAGCTTGTCTATTTTTGCCTGAACAACCCCTTTAAGGACCTTGCTATTGAATCCTAGTATTTCAGATAGTCCAATATAAATGGAGAGTTCCATAAGCTAGTTTTATGCCATGTCCGTTTTGGAGCTTGAATTGCTTGGCATTCTAAATTTGCAGCCACTTTCTGGGTCAGGTAGTCATTTGTCAATTTGACCCATGTCAGAGGCCAAATATACCGAGGCATATGAAACCGCTACATAAACTCAAAAACATTCTTGCTAAATGTAGAACAGATTGACTCCAGCCATCAGTGGAGAAAGTTCTTCTCATGCGTGGCCTTGATGATAGTTTTATAAAAAGATCTTTTTATCTTCTCTTTTATAACCTGCTTTAGTGCAGAAAAGTAAATTTATTTATTTATTATGCTTACTTGTATAGCACCATCATATTCCACAGCGCTTTACAGACATTGACAGTTACTGTCCCATATAGGGCTCACAATCTACATTCCCTCTCAGTATGTCTTTGGTGTGTGGGAGGAAACCAGAGTACCCGGGGGAAACCCACGCAAACATGGGGAGAACATACAAACTCCTTGCAGATGTAAATAGAAGCTTATTTTTAGATCTTTCCATTATTGACAGAGAAATGTACATTTTTCAGGTATGGCATCTTGTGAGGCTGAAGAAGCACTGAACAAATCAATCCACCATGACTTGGAGAAACCAGCTGAGGAACCTGTAAATTCTGATCTGGACACATGTGATCTTCCATATTATGTCTGTGAATTTGTTGAGAAAGAGATTGGAAACGATTTCAAGTCTTTGTGGAAAGTTTCCAGTCTTATTGAGAAAATTGCAGAGGAAAAGAAACATCTGGAGGAGCAGGTAGGGAAAGAGTGTTTCTTGTATTGAAATAAATGGAGTTTCATCAATGCATGGTTTTAATACTTCCTTTAATTTTATCTGTAAAATGTTATGTATTCCGCTGAAATATTTTTAATCGTGCATTTTATCTTTAGGTTTTGACTGTCTCTACCGAAGCTCCGAAACGTATTCAGGCTGCCTTAAGCAATGCTGAAAATACACAGTCTGCTCTCGCTTCTCTGCTGAAAAGAGAGGCCACCGTGAGTGAATCAATATGTAAGCACCTGGAAGAGGCTTCACCATGGATGGATAACTTAGGAGCACTAACAGACCAGATTAATGAAGTTGAAAGACACTTGTCTTACTTAAAGTGGATCTCGCATATTGAGGAACTAAGGTAAACCAGAGGCTATGACATAGATTGCAACCCTGTGTATTAGAAAGTGCAGTGAGATGAGTTAATATTAAGAATTAACTTGGATGGATCATTTTGCTAGACTGGGGCAGATTTACTAATTTTGTCTAACATGGTGCAAACACTGATGATTTTGGCAATCTTGGCTGCCTAGTCAAAAAGCCTTGTTATAAAGTTTAGACATTTTTATCTAATATATCTATCTGCTGACTACTATGCTTTTTACATTCTCTGTATCTATTCTTCCTTGATGATCCAGCGTTCTAAGTTCTGGTTAAACACGTCGGGCCTCTGTATTTAATATGTATTGAGGCAATCCGGACTTTTCTCTCTGCATTATTCTGCCCTTTTCTGGTGGAATCCCAGCATACCCCATTATAGTCTATGGAGTCCACAGGTTTCTGAGAGTAATCGTTTTTTTAAGAGGATTAGGTCCCCAAACGCACATACCAAACAGAAAACCAAATGCAGGTGTGAACCTAGTGTAACCTAAATTATTTATGTTGTATGGCTTTGGTAAACTTGGATGTGCAATATATTTAATGTATATCCTGAATATAAGTTTCACAAGCCATTTAAAAAGTGAAGTATGAAAGTTTAGGTTTGCTGTATTTATAACCGCACGATACATAAAACTAGGCAGAAAATATATACGGTATATATTTTATTTTATGTTTGGACACAGTGAGGTTTTTAATATAGAACAATATTAAAAGTTAAGTTTTCTTATTATATTGGTTTGTTGAATATCTTTGAGACCTATCAGTAATTTCTTATTTTTTACATATATCAAATGCATGTTAAAAAATAAATAAAATGATGTGAATGGAGCTTAAATCTTACCCAACATTTTTAATTACAGGTGCTGCAAATATTTTTATTATAAACCATTTATTTATTTATTTATTGCAGTGACAATATTCAGCAACATCTAATGACTAACAATGTAGCAGAAGCTGCCAGTACTTTGGTTTCTATGACAGAACAGGCTATTAAGCTACAGGATTCATCATGCATGCATCTATTGAAATTCATTACATCTACAGTTCAGTTTTGGCACAAAATACTGAAAGACAAGTTAACAAGGTAAGATATAACAGACTTTTCCCATTAATACAGTATACTACACATCTGTGCACAGACTGCTCCCATTAATGCAGTAGTTGCCCATTTATATTGCCAGCATGTACAAATGTAGCAGATACCAAAGGGTAGGGTGGGGGGGGGGGTGTCACTTCAGATTCCCGTATCTTCAGTTTCAGATCCGTGGTATTGAAAGCTGAGATTTTCAGATTTCAGGTGCTACCACAATTACATTTCTAGCTATAAGAAACTGAAACGGGGGGGGGGTGTTCAAGGCAATGGTGGCGTACAGAAACACTCTCTCAGAGCTCCCGGACCCCAGCAGCATTTTGGCCATTTAACTAGGGGTACATCGCTCACCTACCCCTGGCTCCAGGATGGTCCGTCGACTGGGTCATAAATCCTCCTCCTCAGCCCGTATCGAGCCTCAGCTGGCCAGATTCCTCCTCTCGGCAGCTCCCTCTTCACTGGCGGTACACTGCACCAGCATCCAGTTGCAGCTACCTGTATTTTGGACTGCCTCAGGTTCCGGTCCAAAAAACACTGTGTGAACTTATCCTAAACCAAGCACAAGGTCAATCACTTAAAGTAGTCGGCATTCATTTGGAGAGCCCGTGTTTTTCACAAGGACAGTTGTACGTTGCTTACTCTAGAGTTTGTAACCCCAAAAATCTTTTCATATACAGGTATACACCTGAAGGTAAAACAAGAAACATTGTTACCAAAAAGCCCCACAATAGATAGTTGTATAACTGGAAACCAATTTTACTATTTTGTCTGTGAACTACTTATAGATTACACTGGAGGGAGGGGGAAGGGTTGTACTACTTTGTTAATTGGGTATAAGGGTTTTATATGTTTGTGTAAGGGGCAGAAATTTTAATTTTTGATAAACAAAATAGTTTAAAAAAAAAAAATTGTTGTAATAGTTTATACTACATAATAAATATTGAATATGTAAAATCAATTAAAAAAAGTTGAAATTAAAGAAAAAGTTGTTGTTCACATTAATGTTATGACAAATTAGGAAAATGCCAAAATAATAAAAATTTAAAGTGGGAAAAAAAAAAGATTTACTGTAGCTCTGAGAATGGCAATTTCACTGACACTGAAAATTTAACTTCAGCTAGCATAACCAACAATTTAACATATTTTCAGTGAGTGAAACTGCAGATATTCTACTAGTTTTGTTTATAAATAAAGAATTTAAAAAAAAAAAAAGAACTGAAATATCAGTAGTTAAACACGCAGTTGTGAATTTGAGGCTTGTATGTAGCAGTTGTTGCTGTATATGTAAGTGCTCATTTACATGACAGGACTCCATGGACTTCCAGCCTCATAGACTTTCATGGATTCTATTTGTTTTCACATGGTTTTAATGGTCCATTTGAACAATGTGAGAAAGAATAGAACATACAGGTTCTATTATAGAGGTATTTGAAGTGCAGCCACACTCTCCTCCGCTTTGACAACAGCTACATGTGTACATATGAATGTACTTGGGTATTGCCAGTGTGTACATTAATATATGCTATGTTATTACAGTCATTTCAGTATGTTAATTCCCTAATTTTCATTTTGTTGCAGTGACTTTGAAGAAGTGTTAAGTCAATTACACTGGCCTTTTATTGGTCCTCTTCAGCCACCAACACCAGTTTCTTCATCCTCATCAAGTGTAACAGATGTCTATGCTAGTTTGGAAACGCTCTTCACTCAACTCCTAAAGCTTCAAATTTCGTATCCTTTTTAAAACTCTAGAAATGGTACCCAGCACTGCATGGGTATAAAGTATCAGTCTTTCTGTTTGTGTGGTTATTGGATTTGCTCCATGGTTGCCCAGGAGGCTAATCCATGCCCCAAGTCAACTTCAAAGAACTTTCAAAATGTGAAATTAAATTTTTCGACCTGAGTGGTCTTAATCCTCTATTGTTCTTGGCTTTAGTTTTCAAGATTTCCTAGTGGATCCAAAGGAGCATTGAAGCCAGGAAGATCAACTGGCAGTTGCTACCTCTCTCACTTTAATGTGTATCCCAAAGCCATGGAGAGGATTTGTCTAAATTGGTGTGAAAAGAAAATGAGACCATTGCCCATAGCAACCAATCTGATTTTAGCTGTCATTTGTCCAATCTTTTGAAAATGAAAGTGCTAATATGACTGATTTTTATAGGAAACCGCTCCACTGGGTCTTCCCATGTAGTTTTATGCAGCACAGTGCACTTGGATCCTGGAGACTTCGCCAGACGTAAGCTGATTTCCACTAGTGTAACACAGGCCATGTTTGTGGCCATATTGTGGCCGATGGGAATTTCAGAATCAGCTATATGAAGCTGTTTAACTCTTTCCATAACCTCCATAGTAGTAGGTAGGTGTTACGGAAGAAGCCTAGAACAACCATAGCATCTGACTACCTCAATGTGGCAGAGACATGGGTATTCTGATTTCGGCCATGAAAGGCTGAAATAACAATACCCTTTTAAACATGATAATGCGATTCTTGCTGTTGCATAATTGTAAAGTGTATTTGTTAAATTCTGATGCAATATTTCCTTAAAATGTATCACTAGAGATGAATTAATAAGTAAGCCTAAGCAAATGCCAGAGAAATACTCTCTTCCAGCATCTTCTCCGATCATTCTTCCAATTCAGATTATGTTATCTCCTCTCCAGAAAAGGTTTCGTTATCATTTCACTGGTAACAGACAAACTAATGTTTTAAGCAAGGTAAGGAGTATTTGTTTTCTAGCAGCGCAAGACAATTCCTATATTTCTAATTCTATTTTTGTCATAATAAATATATTGAATGTGACAGTCACAGTAGTGTACAATATAAATGAAATTAATAGAATACCTGCATTGAAAATATGAAAAAATTTAGTGTAGATGCAGTTAACAAGGCTGCAGTTAAATGTACATATGTTGCTATATGTGGGACTTATCCAGTCCCTTCTGATCCTCAGCTTAGGTTATGACTCTCTAAATGATACTCCACAGCTTGTGTGGAAGGGATGTCTATTTATCTATTCATTCCTATTAGTTATAAGTGGATAACTCAAAAGTACAGTCACCAGTAAAAAGTTTTCCTTCACTACAGTTTACATCATTACCTTTCTAACAGGCTAGACTAGAGAATAAAAAAAAAGAACTGTGGGAGTGCTACTTTAATGAAAACATTTTCCCAAAGATGGTTATTGTGATAAAATATAGAAAGAAGGCATACTCACCCGTTTTATTCATGCTGGACTTTACTTTGTTGCAGCAGTGATGTCCTTCTGTACCATATGACAGCTGCAGGCAGTCTCTGGCCTTTGTAGTATACTGCACAAGACCATTGATTGGCTGCAGTGTATACAGACATGTCGTTGTTGTAGTCAAGTAAATAAAGGCTGGCCTAGAGGTTTGGAGCTACAACATTGGAGCTTCAGGGTATAAAGTGGATATTTATTTTATCATGTTATTGCAATTCTTGGGTTTGGTTTTCCAATTTTTTTACGTCGTTGAGTATAACCACAACATGCACCAAAAAGCTTAACTTAATGTTAAATTATGAAGAGGTGTACGCAATGTTTTGTGTTATTTCTGCCATGCCAAAATATTTAAGTTCTCTTTTTCCTGTTTGTCACCCAGCCTGAGTGGTACCTTACGCAGGTTCTCATGTGGATTGGAAACCACACAAAATTCTTAAATGAGAAGATTCAGCCAATACTGAAGATGGCAGGATCCACTGTGAATGCAAAGGTAACGTATTGAGATTATAGGAATGTTAGCTTACTTTATAACTGAACTATACAAAAAGCTTGTATGTTTTCTCAGTGTAAACAATTAATTGGGAGCCAAGTTGTAGTCAATATACATTAACATACTAAAACAGCTTGCATATTTTGTTATTTTTATTACAAAGGACTACTATATATTTCAATCTGACTAATGTGTAACATCTTCTGAAGGTAAAAATATGTAACCGTATAGACTATACATGTGACCATGCAGTTTATGTTTGTCTTCTCTGCAGATTGAGTTTACTCGAGGACTTGTCATGTTGGTACTGGAAAAGTTGTCTGTTGACATTCCTTGTTTGTTGTACGATGATGTCCTTTTCTGTCACCTTGTGGATGAGGTACTCTTGTTTCAAAGAGAACTTCACACAGCACATGGATATCTAAGCAGCCTGCCAAACTGCATGCACATCCTTTCAGAGGATACCTTCTTTCAACGATGGCTGACAGTGGAGAGAAAACGTAAGAAAATCCAAATAACTTTATCACTACATGCTGACTTTTTACGCAGTGTCATGTATGATCCCATAATGTGAAGTCCCATCACCTGACAGTCACACACCTTTAGTAATCAAGTCTTGCTAAAACATTGGAATTAAAAAAAAAGTTTGTTATAAATTGTACAGATCAGGTAATATTTGTAAAAGATAAAAAGTTATTCATAAAAATATAAGGTAAAAAATTAATCTAGAGGAAAAATCAACATCTGCCTCCTATTGGGGGACTTATTTCAGTCAGAATTTAAAGCTGATTTTGAAGTGCTATCGCCTCAAATTCAGCTCCAAATTCAACTGTGTTGAACATACCGTTAGAAATGAAACTATTACAGTTCAGATAATGTGACCTGCTGGTGCAGGCCCCCCAGATTGACTGACAGGCAGCTTTAGACTGTATAAATGTAAAGCTTATCTAAAAAGAGTTGGACTGATGTTTTGCAGTTCTATGAATATTTCACTTGCATGTGAAAACAAAATAAAACTTTAAAAAACAACTGTATCCAAGCTGCATTCTAATTCTGGTACTGCAGACATTTCAGGGTTATTGTAAAATTTCAGTGACCAATGATGTACTTGACTGACAAAGGATACGTTCACATCTGCGTTGGAGTCCCCATAGCAGACTCCGCTACGGATTCTGCCTAAAATCGGCGCAGAGAACAGTCCCGGCGGACCCCATTATGGTCTGCAAGTAACCACTTTCTAATAAGCTAAATATGGTCATCTGTAATCCAGTTGATTATATTAGGAGTGCAAATCCTGTCTGAACTTAGAGCAATAAAGAACCTTATGATGCTGCTATGAATTTGTCTCGAGAAAATATAATAATGTCTCTAATTTCCTTTGCCTTTCTAGTGGCTCTAGAGAAGATGGACTCTATGCTGTCATCAGAGGCTGCTTGGTCATCACAATACAAAGACATATCTGATGTTGATGAGATGAAATTTCCAGACTGTGCAGAGACATTTATGACTCTTCTACTTGTTATAACAGGTAGCCTTTTTTTTTTTTTTTTTTCACCAAGCTCTTTTCATTAGTGTTGAGTGAGTAGTATTCGATCGAATACCTTGCTGGCATAGGAATGCGTGTAATCGGCCGAATACTGAGGGGTTAAACGCTTCAAATATTCTATGCGTTTAACCCCTTGGTGTTTAGCCGATTACACGCATTCCTGTGTCGTGGAGGTATTCAGTCGAATACTACTCACTCAACACTACTTTTCAACCTTTAATATCCATTATTTAATGTTATAGATAATTATTAATTAGTTGATTAATCTTTATTCTGCTGCAGTTAATTTTTTTTTGTAGCCCTCACCATTTCTGACCAGTCAGCACATCTATTTTCAGTGTCTGATATGCTAACTAAACTCTTTAAGGAGCAAAGTGGTGTGACTCAGTGTTCTTACACTGTTCTGCTCTGAGTCATACCCCCTTGTCTCCTCCTGCCTGACCTAACGTTATAAAGTCTAACTACAGTATTGGGCATTAGAATGAACTATGCTGAGTGCTCAGGAATGGCGGGGGCCAGAGAGAGAAAAATCAAACTGCTTTGGAATCGGTGAAACAGCATCTATTATACGATGCATAGAACTGCAGTTGGTGGAGATGGTGAAAGGACCACTTTGAGAAGGCGTTAACACTTGCGCTGTTGTCTGCCCGCCGTGATTCTGCTGATATTACAGAAAACAGTTTGGGGGTGGCTTGCATATGGTCAGTTGAAAAACCCATTCATCTCAATGGGTTTTTAAAGCAAACCACCGGTGTCCATATGCAGCCTCTCCACCATGAAACAGCTTTTTTTGCAAAGACACAAAGTCCTGCATGTCAAACACGGGGGGGGAAAACATGTGGCTCAGTGGTTAGCAGCTTTGCAACGCTGGAGTCCTGGATTCGAGTCCTGCCAAGGACCACATCTGCAAAGCGTTTGTATGTTCTCCACATGTTTGCGTGGATTTCCTCCCATACTCCAAAGACATACTGATAGGAAAAAATGTACATTGTGATCCCTATATGGAGCTCACAATCTACATTAGAAAAAAAAACTGACTGGATTTGCAAAGTAGTAGTTAAAGAAGACCTTTCATGTCCTCATCCATATGATTGCACTGAATTTCCCGGAATCTGCTCCACAGCTGGAGATATCATTGCCATTAATTTCAGCACCGATATCTCCTTACAGCCTAGCGTCAATAACTGGGCAGAGAAGAATGAGGAAGCCCCTGAATCTGTTTGAAAAATGTAGAGAGAAAAGTCCTTCTTTCAGGCGGAATCCTAGCAGACCCCATTATAGTCTATGCTGATTGCTTTTTAAATGGATTGGGTTTCCATTTTTTTGGTCTCCAAGCAGGTCCGAAGAACAGAAACCCAAGCTCCGATGTGAACCTAGGGAGGTAAAGGGCTTTTTCTAAGAAACAACTTTTTTTATTTATTAAAGTTGAGCAACCATGCAGATAAACCATCTGCTCTGTCACTGAGACATCATTTACTTCCTATTTGCCTTCTTTTCCAAATTCTGTAACCACATAGCTCCAACACATTATCAGCCTACAATGGCCAGTCCTTATTATGGAGCATGTGACTGCTTCACTAGTAAGGCAGGTTCACACCTGTGCCCGAACTTTGTTATGCAGGTTTCCTACCCGAGAAACTGGGCAGGAGACTGAAACCGGCAGGCACTTTTCAAACCCGTTCATTTGAATGGGATTGCAAAGTGTCCAGCTGTGAGCGCTGGTGAGCGTCTTTTGGTCTCCGCGGCGAAAACCTTTTTTTTTTTTTTTTAATCAGACACGAAGTCTGACATGCAGGACTTTGTGTCCGATTTAAAAAAAAAATGGTGTCGCCGCGGAGAGCACAAAACGCTCACGGGTGCTCACCGGCGGGCAGTGAATGCAGGTTTCCGTCTTCTGCTGGCAGAAAACATAAACCTGCTTAACAGAGTTTGGGCGCAGGTGTGAACCCGTCCTGAAGCTGCATTTCCCTGGTGCACTTTGGTCTGTGTGCTTCTTAACTGCTGCACTGGCCTTTGCTAAATGGAATAAGCTTTTGATGTGCTCTAACTATGCAATGTAAATTTGTTAGTATTACAGTATTATAACTCCAAGTATATGTGAGAATAAGGCATTGTGTGTGCATTATTTTCAATCTACAAGCTCCATCTATACACATTTAGAGCTGAAACACACAAGAGTCTCATTGCTAGGCACATGACACAACAGTGGAATAGAAAAGATTGGATATCTCATAAATACACTGACCAGTAAGAAAATTAACTTTATAACCTACACCATGTACCTTCCTCACAGGCCAAAGAATAAAACTTTTCGTGGGAGTTCTACTTTTAACAAGATATATATTATAAATATAATTTTTACATACACTTTTAATTTAACAATATATTTTGCTATAGACCATTGTGTATATAATAAATAAATAAATATAAAATAAATCTTATCCACTAGTTGGATAGATCCGAATATTACAAAATATCACACACTTTATGTACATTGATGTAATTGCAAACAAGGAATGTCCAAGATGAACTTATAACTGAGAACTTTTTCTGCAGACCGATATAAGAACCTTCCCACAGCAGAAAAGAGACTGAAGTTTCTGGAGCTACAGAAGGATTTAGTTGATGATTTCAGGATCCGGTTAACCCAAGTGATGAAGGAAGAGAGCCGAGCTCTTCTGGGCTTTAAATACTGCGCAATCCTGAATGCTGTCAATTATATTGCAACTGTGCTCGGAGACTGGGCTGACAACATTGTGAGTAAATGCATACAAAAACTGACTATAATATATTCATATATACTATACTATAGTGGCTATGGCTTTATAACATGGAATTTTTAGGACATGAGTTAATGCCTTAAAAAATTATAGGAACTAAGCTGAGTCTTTTGATGTGGCCCCCTGAAAGGTGATTATATACAGAATTTGGGGTTTGGGTAGCTAACTGTGCGTGGGAGAAATCCCGCTGGCTTCATCATAGTATTTCCTACATATCGAATAGCCTATAGGAGGTGGACAGGTATGTATAGAACATGTAGAATCATACTGCAGTAATAGAAATCCAAGCAATGGGAATGTTGTATGATTAAAGAGTAAATGCCGTTTATAATGTTTGCTTATGCACTTGTAGTTATTTTGGACTATGTCTGTTTGCAGTTCTTTTTACAGCTGCAGCAGGCTGCACTGGAGGTTTGCACTGACATCAATTCGAGCAGCAAGCTACAACTTGGACAGCTAGCTTCCATGGAAATCTCCGTCTTTGATGATATGATTAATCTCTTGGAAAGACTTAAAAATGATATGTTATCACGTCAGGTAGAACATGTTTTTCGAGAAGTCAAAGAAGGTGCAAAGATATACAAGAAAGAAAGGTATCTATCTATCTATCTATCTGGAAATGCCATTGGCACAAAAAAGTGTACTAACTTCTCATGTGCCCATTTCAGGTGGCTGTCATTGCCAGCACAGTCAGAACAAGCAGTGATGTCATTATCCAGCTCAGCATGCCCAATGCTACTGACACTCAGGGATCGTCTCCTTCAATTGGAACAACAGCTTTGTCATACTTTATTCAAAAGTGTTTGGCAGATGCTTGCCGAGAAGCTGGATTTATTCATTTATCAAGATGTAAGTATTTATCAAGATAACTGCAGATGACAAGGTACTGTGATAACTGAGTTGCCAGTAATCTTTGCTTAATTGTATTCATCACAGGTCATCTTGGCCAATCATTTCAATGAAGGGGGAGCAGCACAACTGCAGTTTGATATGTCCCGGAATCTCTTTCCTTTGTTTTCACATTACTGCAAAAGGCCAGAGAATTATTTTAAGCAGTGAGTATGAATTTATGCAAGCCAAAATATCTTAATCTATGCAAACCAACAGGAGATAAAACTATATAGAATAAATATTTATAAATATTTCAGTTTGACAAAGAGGGGCACAAAATGCTACCTTTAAACACACGAATTCTAACTAGCATAAAATATAACTTTTATTTTGATCAGCTAAAAATAATATAGCCAGGGCTATTAAAACAAACAAATAACAAACACACCAGCAGGCGTGATTAGGACAACTCCCAATACACTCTTTCAGTATGTGTCCCCACAGACTGCTGGCGCAATTATATTGATTTAAATGAGCATCCAGGGAATAGTAAACTAACTCTCTGGCACGTGCTAGTAAACACCACTTTATAGGTTCAAGAATAAGAGGTTGTTACTCTAGCTGCTGCCGTAGCTGTATAGGATAATCATCCCCCCATTACCCTGCTCTGATATCTTGCATAGAGCCCTGGAGCCTATTGACACTCATGCACACTTACACACATGCCACCCTATGTAAGCTAGGTGCGGCTTTTTTACAGATTAAGTGTGCATACCAAATGCTGGTCTTAGTAATTTACTGACATTTATGCTCTTTCACTATGTCCCTGCCTGTTCAAAATAAACTACAGGTATCCAGGTTTAAGATGCGCATAATAAAATCTCTCAACGCGTTTCAAAGTTAAACTTATCATCAGGAGAGGATGTAAATCAAAAAAATAATAAAGATGTAGTTGCGGTTAAAACCGCATTTCCCGGTCCCTGATGGTGGGAGCCGGTACGGAGTGTCTGACGCTGACTGCTGCAGCGCTGGGGTTTAAATAGAGCCCAGACTGCTTCTAAGGATACGCCCCCTCGACATCATTCGGGTCTCCGCCAATCAGATTGCAGAGTCTCCGTGCGGAGGATAGCTCCTCCTTCTGTGGGCGTATGTTTGCCTCCGAAGCGTCCAAAATAATCAAGTACTGTGCGTAACGACTAACATCCATTATGATACGAGACAATTTATCAACTGCCGGACGGCAGGAGTGATCTACTGTGTCTGTGTCCGTGTCCACTCAACTATGTCGGAAAGACCCGACGTGAGTTCAAAAAGAGAGTGTTGGAACATATTGGTTATATCAACAGGAAAGAGGATAAAACTTTATCGAACCACGTGTGGCAGTATCATGGTGGCAACCCTGAAACTTTGAAGTTTCAGGGTATTGAACATGTACCCGAACCCACAAGGGGAGGTGACTGGGATCGCCTTTTGTTACAACACGAGGCGAGGTGGATCTTTAAATTCCAATGTGTAAGACCAAAAGGTCTTAACGATCAAATTTCCTTTGCCCCATTTATTTGAGACTAAATAGACAGTAGGGCTGGATATACTCCACTAATTTTGATATCTTCTCTAACCTATAAAAACCCAGGAAATAGGAACAATGAGGGAAAGGCATGTCTTGAGGCACTTGTCCCTCTTAGTACACTATGGTAAGGATAGGGTTAACTCCATATTAAGTCCTTTCACTATAGCTCCTCTTAGTACACTATGGTAGGGATAGGGTTAACTCCATATTAAGTCCTTTCACTATAGCTCCTCTCAGTACACTATGGTAGGGATAGGGTTAACTCCATATTAAGTCCTTTTACCGTAGCAGTAATCTTGTAAATGATTAGATTAAACATTTTTTATTTTTTATTCGCATCGATAGTGTACTGAAGTGATGATGGGACTGATTCTCAGAAATGTCCCCCTATCATGGTTCCTTTTGAACTTCCGCTAAATGAATATGTATGCTAGGCGGGTATTTTTACCCGTCAATAAACGCAGGGTATTGCCCACTTTTCAGACCTATCTATATGCTACACGATCTTTTTCACCTGCCAATAAATGCAGGGAGTTGTGTGTTTGCGTATTAATGGCAATAAAGAGTTTTGGTGTGGAGCGATTCATTCCCAATATCTGTCAGATATGATATATACCTACCTTCGGGTTCCTCTTCCATAGACAGTAACAGCGCTGTTTATTTTGGACGCTTCGGAGGCAAACATACGCCCACAGAAGGAGGAGCTATCCTCCGCACGGAGACTCTGCAATCTGATTGGCGGAGACCCGAATGAAGTCGAGGGGGCGTATCCTTAGAAGCAGTCTGGGCTCTATTTAAACCCCAGCGCTGCAGCAGTCAGCGTCAGACACTCCGTACCGGCTCCCACCATCAGGGACCGGGAAATGCGGTTTTAACCGCAACTACATCTTTATTATTTTTTTGATTTACATCCTCTCCTGATGATAAGTTTAACTTTGAAACGCGTTGAGAGATTTTATTATGCGCATCTTAAACCTGGATACCTGTAGTTTATTTTGAACAGGCAGGGACATAGTGAAAGAGCATAAATGTCAGTAAATTACTAAGACCAGCATTTGGTATGCACACTTAATCTGTAAAAAAGCCGCACCTAGCTTACATAGGGTGGCATGTGTGTAAGTGTGCATGAGTGTCAATAGGCTCCAGGGCTCTATGCAAGATATCAGAGCAGGGTAATGGGGGGATGATTATCCTATACAGCTACGGCAGCAGCTAGAGTAACAACCTCTTATTCTTGAACCTATAAAGTGGTGTTTACTAGCATGTGCCAGAGAGTTAGTTTACTATTCCCTGGATGCTCATTTAAATCAATATAATTGCGCCAGCAGTCTGTGGGGACACATACTGAAAGAGTGTATTGGGAGTTGTCCTAATCACGCCTGCTGGTGTGTTTGTTATTTGTTTGTTTTAATAGCCCTGGCTATATTATTTTTAGCTGATCAAAATAAAAGTTATATTTTATGCTAGTTAGAATTCGTGTGTTTAAAGGTAGCATTTTGTGCCCCTCTTTGTCAAATAGAATTTAGCTAGTATCCCCTTAGTTGGGATAGGAGGCAGTCTAACAAGAACCAGATAATATCTGTTTATCATGTCTAGTTTTCTATCAGAGAATTTTGAAACCGATAAATGGTTAGAGGAAGCCAAAAGTGTGTTTTCCGAAAAGGAGTACGTTGGTAGTGAACTCCCCACATCCATGAAAGACACCTTTAAATTACTCACTAAGGCTTATAGAGATTACGTGAATTCATGGTGGGAGTTACAGGGCTTGAAAAACTACCTACAACATAAGATAGTCCCTAGGGGACTGAGAAATGGGATACTGCCTGCGAAAAGGATTAGATCACAACAACTAATGCAAAAGTGGGAAAAAGAGGTCACTGAATCTTCCCTAAGACTGATAGCGCTTTTAGTTGAGGAAGAGCAAGATAACCTTCAGAAGTTGTCATTAAACTTGAAGGAAGTGATTACTAAAGCTAAAACTTTCTCAGCAGAAGTAGATTTTAGTAAGAAAGAAAAAGATTTGCAATCTAATATAGAGAGATATACCAGTCAGATAAAATCAAGGAAATATTTTCAATTCCAGAGAGATTTGCTCGAGTTTAAAGAAAATAGAGCTTATGTGGGTTTAAATACCCGAAACCAAAGTGATATTTCTTCTAGCGAATTTGAAACATCAGATACTGAACGTAACCAACGTCCTCCCGGTGCTAGGAGCAGAAATAAGGGAAGATTCAGCAGGAACCAGTATCGTTCTAATAGTCCAGCCACTAGGACCTCTAGAAACCCACAGCAGAACAGTGAACAGGGGGGTTTTTTATCAAGGGGTCCCCCGATCACACAGTATTTTTTACGGGGTCGGGGAGAACCAAATCCACCTCAGAAATAATAAAGAGCAATCCCCTTTGTGAAACACTAAATAGAACTAACGAAATGCAGGTGGTTAATCTTTCAAGCCATGAATTAACATCAGAGGAACATAATGTACTCAAAAAAGGCCTGTCATTTGTGCCAACAGTGCAATTTGATTTATTTTCATGGGTAAAGGACATTTCATTATTCACACGAAAGCTAAAATGGATGAAATACATGAACGCAATTAATAAGAAAAAATGTGAGGAGTTGGGGATAGACCCTGAGGATTTTGAAAATCTTAAACTGTTGGAAGAACTATGGAGGGAGGGGGAGGGCATAGAGGAGACTAAGTCACTCACAAGCCTCCAACCAAAGAGTACTAGCGCACCCCCGGTCTTTGAAAATAGCTCCATTGAAATCTTTGAACAGTTGG
Source organism: Leptodactylus fuscus (assembly GCF_031893055.1). Lineage (NCBI taxonomy): Eukaryota > Metazoa > Chordata > Amphibia > Anura > Leptodactylidae > Leptodactylus > Leptodactylus fuscus. Next base: position 117,333,888 of record NC_134269.1, read on the forward strand.
TGATCAGGGACCTGACTAGGGTAGAAACATCTGACCTAATGAAAGGCAATAACCTGACACGTACAGAAATGATGGCTCTAAAGGATCTATCAAATAACGATAAAATTGTTATTAAACCGTCAGATAAAGGCGGGAACGTTATATTGATGGATAGAGATACATACGTAAAAATGTGTTTGTCACTGTTAGAAGATCAAGAGACTTATCGAGTCCTTGATAGCAACCCTACAAGTATTTTCAAAAGGGAATTAGACTCCATCCTCAAAAGGGCCCTTGAAATTGGCCTCATTGACAAAAAAGAACTGGCGTTCATGGAAAATAGAACTCCCACTGTGCCTACTTTCTACAGCCTTCCGAAGCTCCACAAAGGGGTATCTCCCCTTAAAGGAAGACCCATTGTCTCGGGCATAGGGGGACTGACGCAGGGGGCGGGCATCTATTTAGATAGGGTGCTTCGCCCTTTCGTGTCATCTCTTTCCTCCTATGCCCGAGACACGATGGACGTCCTGAGACAATTACAGGACGTCCATCTTCCACCAGGTTCGTTTCTAGCGTCTCTAGACGTTGAAGCATTATATAGTTCGATCCCGCATGACAAGGGGTGTGCGGCGATTAGATACTTCCTACAGAGTAGGAGAACTCAGCTAACAGACCATGGCGAGTTTATTTTGGAGCTCCTAGAATTTGTGCTGACTAGAAACTACTTTACGTTTGACGGGCGCTTCTTCCACCAGCAGCGGGGGACCGCTATGGGGAGCTCTGCAGCCCCGACTTATGCTAATTTATTTTTGGGCTGGTGGGAGGAGCGCCTCGTCTTTACAGAAGAGCACGAACAATGGACTCCATATATCTCGCTCTGGCTACGTTATATTGATGACGTGCTGATTCTGTGGACAGGTACAGTGGAGAGCTTTAACACTTTTGTGGAAAAGTTGAATGATAATGACATCAACATGAGATTCACCTCGACTATAGACCCGGTCACCATCACCTTTCTAGACATCACTGTCACAGTCGACGAATCTGGCAAGTTGAAAACCAACCTATTTCGTAAAGATACAGCGACCAATTCTCTCCTCAGGTGGGATAGTTATCACCCAGCACCCCTGAGGAGAGGCATACCCAAGGGACAGTTTCTGCGCGTTCGCAGGAATTGTTCGGACTTGGAGGACTTTGAAGAAAAATCAGAAGAATTAGGAGCCAGATTTAGGCAACGAGGTTACCCTAACCCATTACTACTCAAAGCAAGAAAAGATGCAAAGAGTAGAGATAGAACAGAACTACTTACACCAAAACAACGTTCGATTAGTGACAATAAAATTGTCAGATTAATAGGCAATTATGACCGGGGATATAAGAATGTACTGGATATCTTAAGATCATATTGGGACATTCTCACAATGGATTCAGAGGTTAGACCCCTTGTGAGTGAAAGACCTAGTGTCACGTACAGGAGAGGCAGGAACCTACGTGACCTATTGATACATAGCCATCTTAGACCTGCTGCACCTGAGAAAACGTGGTTAAATCGCAGTATTCCACACGGCACATTCAAGTGTGGTACATGTAAGGCATGTGAACACATACAGAAAGGGAATCAAGTACTGTGCGTAACGACTAACATCCATTATGATACGAGACAATTTATCAACTGCCGGACGGCAGGAGTGATCTACTGTGTCACATGTCCATGTCCACTCAACTATGTCGGAAAGACCCGACGTGAGTTCAAAAAGAGAGTGTTGGAACATATTGGTTATATCAACAGGAAAGAGGATAAAACTTTATCGAACCACGTGTGGCAGTATCATGGTGGCAACCCTGAAACTTTGAAGTTTCAGGGTATTGAACATGTACCCGAACCCACAAGGGGAGGTGACTGGGATCGCCTTTTGTTACAACACGAGGCGAGGTGGATCTTTAAATTCCAATGTGTAAGACCAAAAGGTCTTAACGATCAAATTTCCTTTGCCCCATTTATTTGAGACTAAATAGACAGTAGGGCTGGATATACTCCACTAATTTTGATATCTTCTCTAACCTATAAAAACCCAGGAAATAGGAACAATGAGGGAAAGGCATGTCTTGAGGCACTTGTCCCTCTTAGTACACTATGGTAAGGATAGGGTTAACTCCATATTAAGTCCTTTCACTATAGCTCCTCTTAGTACACTATGGTAGGGATAGGGTTAACTCCATATTAAGTCCTTTCACTATAGCTCCTCTCAGTACACTATGGTAGGGATAGGGTTAACTCCATATTAAGTCCTTTTACCGTAGCAGTAATCTTGTAAATGATTAGATTAAACATTTTTTATTTTTTATTCGCATCGATAGTGTACTGAAGTGATGATGGGACTGATTCTCAGAAATGTCCCCCTATCATGGTTCCTTTTGAACTTCCGCTAAATGAATATGTATGCTAGGCGGGTATTTTTACCCGTCAATAAACGCAGGGTGTTGCCCACTTTTCAGACCTATCTATATGCTACACGATCTTTTTCACCTGCCAATAAATGCAGGGAGTTGTGTGTTTGCGTATTAATGGCAATAAAGAGTTTTGGTGTGGAGCGATTCATTCCCAATATCTGTCAGATATGATATATACCTACCTTCGGGTTCCTCTTCCATAGACAGTAACAGCGCTGTTTATTTTGGACGCTTCGGAGGCAAACATACGCCCACAGAAGGAGGAGCTATCCTCCGCACGGAGACTCTGCAATCTGATTGGCGGAGACCCGAATGATGTCGAGGGGGCGTATCCTTAGAAGCAGTCTGGGCTCTATTTAAACCCCAGCGCTGCAGCAGTCAGCGTCAGACACTCCGTACCGGCTCCCACCATCAGGGACCGGGAAATGCGGTTTTAACCGCAACTACATCTTTATTATTTTTTTGATTTACATCCTCTCCTGATGATAAGTTTAACTTTGAAACGCGTTGAGAGATTTTATTATGCGCATCTTAAACCTGGATACCTGTAGTTTATTTTGAACAGGCAGGGACATAGTGAAAGAGCATAAATGTCAGTAAATTACTAAGACCAGCATTTGGTATGCACACTTAATCTGTAAAAAAGCCGCACCTAGCTTACATAGGGTGGCATGTGTGTAAGTGTGCATGAGTGTCAATAGGCTCCAGGGCTCTATGCAAGATATCAGAGCAGGGTAATGGGGGGATGATTATCCTATACAGCTACGGCAGCAGCTAGAGTAACAACCTCTTATTCTTGAACCTATAAAGTGGTGTTTACTAGCATGTGCCAGAGAGTTAGTTTACTATTCCCTGGATGCTCATTTAAATCAATATAATTGCGCCAGCAGTCTGTGGGGACACATACTGAAAGAGTGTATTGGGAGTTGTCCTAATCACGCCTGCTGGTGTGTTTGTTATTTGTTTGTTTTAATAGCCCTGGCTATATTATTTTTAGCTGATCAAAATAAAAGTTATATTTTATGCTAGTTAGAATTCGTATAAATATTTCAGGATATACATAATATAATTCCTTTTTTTTTTTTTTTACAGTGTAAAAGAAGCTTGCATTATTCTGAATCTTAGTGTTGGGTCTGCACTACTCCTGAAGGATGTGTTACAGTGTGCAGCACAGGGCACAGATAAAATATCTACTAATAACAAGGTGCCCTCTGCTACAGCAGCTCTAAATGAACTTGGAGTCTATAAGCTGGCACCACAGGATGTGGAAATTCTCTTCAATTTACGAACAAACTGGCCAAATACTGGAAAATAATTCTTCTTCATTCATATGTGTATGTAGAAGAAAATGTGTTTTAGGCCATCTTGTGTAGATATGTATTATAAATGAGTAAAATGTTAGGGAATAACCAACTGTGACCTTAAAATATGGCACATTGTTCATTTTCCAATGAAAGGAATTTTGGTTGTTTACAAGTAATATCAAATATACCATATATTAGATTATTTTTTAGTTGGATTTTTCTGCAAATGCAAAATTTAGTGTTGTAAAATTATCAAAACAAAATTATCTAAAACCTAAATATCAGAATATACATTCATGTAAGATGTAACTAAAGACACAGAGAGGAAGGACTGACAGTGTTTATGTAATTTTGATACATAGGATCATTTGAACAACATGGTTATTTTGCAATAATATTGTAGGAGCATTTTAAGGCAAGTGCATCATGTTGGCCATTGGTTGCGGTTAAGGCGGCAACATGTCACATGGAAAATGCTGCTCAATCTGCAGACAGCATGGTACAGAGCAAAAGTTGAGCAGATTGATAGACTTGTGAGAATATATTTAGTATAACTTGTCATTTTCTTGTAGCTCTGCTTTTTCTATGCTGAGAAGTCAAGGGAATGGTCCTACTCGGTGACTGACAGCCCTCCATGTATGACACTGTATACAGAGATAGCTGTCACCTCCTCCTTCTTGACGTGTCTGCATAGAAAGGGTAGAGATTTCAATGGACAAATATGTTATTCCATATAGTTTCCTACAAACCTATACATCAATCTGCTCTGCTCCTCCTGCTCTATAACATACTGCCTGTAGGTTGGACAGCATTTACCATGAGATAGGTTCCCTTTAAAATCAATATAATGGTTATAAGGTCTTAATGCAGTCATGCTACTGCTTCAGAGGCAACCACAACTTTGACCGAATTCTGTTGGTCTACTGTTACCAGTTCGTTTTAGTTCTTGGCAAAAAGCTGCAGGGGCGATTTATAAAACTTTGTTGCCCATAGCAAAAAAGCACAGTACAGTGTTCATTTCTAGTGGTGACCGAACTTGAATTGCACAGTTTGGATTCATGCCGAACATTGCTTCACGGCTGAAGTTTGGGTTTGGCTCATCCCTAAAGCTGTTGGGCATGGCTGTGACTGGCCAGATGGGACATGTGACCCCTTTTTTTTTTTGCAGGGCACTTGCTCTGTTGTTACCCTCATTTTTCAGCCTTCTACCCCTTACTATAAACATCTTACAGCCATTTTTGGGTCACCAAGTTAGAGTTAGGGTTTGGGTACCCAAATTGAACTTTTGGGCAAAGTTCGGCCAAACTTGTCGAACCCGAACTTCAACGGGTTTGTGCAACACCTGTTCATTTTTTATAGTGCTCTTTAAAAAAGTTGTACTGTGATTGATTACTGTGGGGCACAAAGACAGTCATTTGGCACTAAGGATAAGGCTGAGGTTTGGTTCATATTGTGTATTAGCAAGTCACCATTGGTAGTTAAACAATAGTTGTCTATGTTTTCAACTATAAAGTGCAAAAAAAAAAAAAATTTATCCCGTCCATGAAAAACTGTTCAGCTGTGCATAGAAGTTACTGCATCATAGTTATGATACATTGAGCTCCCAAATGGCCCGATTGCTATATTAATGAACTGATAGTGTTATGTCAGTTCATTGCTGTAGTGATAAGGCTGTTCAGATGTCACTACATCATAATTGACTGTTACAGTGATTCCTATATACACATGACCATAGTAAGTCTGGAACATGCAGCCTACATATGGACTGTTTTCCACCAATGAGACTTTTTTTTTTTTATATAGTAAAAAAGCAATAATAATTCTTTCCAGATTTAACCTTTTTCGGTGGTTGTAGTACTATCATGATTTAGCTTGGTTTAGTGAAACTGCAATTGGTACAGACATGTTTCAACATTGTAAAGAGGGAATACAAATTATTTAGAATTTTAACACTAATAGGATCTAATAACATTAATTTGTTATGTCAATAAAAGTAGTTTACATGGATCATTTAGTTTTCATGGGAATTCAGTCAGTTTGAGTCATACCGTATGTAAAAGAGTAGGACTTGTAGCGAGCGAAATGAGACGTACAAACATGGTGCTTTAAATTGAAGAGCAATTTAATGACTGTTGATGGGAATGAAGAACATTCTGGAGAACAAGCCTAAGGTAATACATGTTCTGATATTGTCATACTAAAAACATGAAGTTCTCGGTACAGTATTGCAGAAAAGGATAATAATCCATCTTTCAGAGGAGACAAAAGTTACCGTATTTTTCGGACTAGGTTTTAGAGGAGGAAAATAGGGAAAAAAAATTTTGAAGCAAAAAATGGTAAAATATTTACGGGGATGCATAGAGTGTGTTTTTTTTGCAGGGCCAGCTGTACTTTTTAGTTATACCATTTTGGGGAATATCTATTGCTTAGATCACCTTGTATTGAAAAAAACCCCGGTGGTTTATGATAAATACATACACACATATATATATATATATATATATATATATATATATATATATATATATATTTCTAGGGACAGGAGGTGATTTAGAACTTTTATTTATATTTTTAAAGCTTTTTTTTTTTACTATTTTATTCCCCCCCGGGGGCTTGAACCTGCTGTCACTTGATTGCAAGTCCCATAGACGGCAATACAACTGTATTGCCGTCTATGGGACATTCTGTCTATTAGTATTACGGCTGGTCATAGAGACCAGCCGCAATACTAATACAGCAGTGACAGGCCTGGGAGCCTCATTAGGCTCCCGGCTGTCACCCGAACAGGTCGGCTCCTGCGATATCGCCGCGCAGGAGCCGGCCTGCAACTTCACAGGTACGGGGCCGGTGGGGACCGGCCCCGGGGGAGAAGGGGCCACTGATACTGACCCGGCATCCGTTCTACTAGAGAGGCGGATGCCGGGGAGGGATAGACGCAGGCACAGGTGCCGGGCCTGAGACATCGCTGCGCTCCTCTGCCCTGCATGAAGCCAGCGGCGGGGGGGGGGGGGGGGGGGGACGGAGGAGCGGAATAGCATCACTCCTGCCGCTGCTGGCTTCATGCAGGGCAGAGGAGCGCAGCGATGTCTCAGGCCCCGGCGTCTATCACTTGCTGGCATCCGTCTCTCTAGTACAGCGGATGCCAGGCGCCACATTCGGACTATAAGACGCACCCTTCTTTTCCCCCCAAATTTGGGGGGAAAAAAGTGCGTCTTATAGTCCGAAAAATACGGTACATTTATCAGTAACAGCTCATTTTCTAAAATGTGTTACAGGGACTAAACAATATATTTAGTAGGAGTTAAAATTGAGATAAGATAATGGCTCACCTCTTACTGACTCACCACTGGTATAGTTCAGCTGCCCTGGTCCCAACTGCTCTACAATTTCCTGGTTGGTCATTACTGTGCCATTAAACGGCTAAATAGACATAATTTCCAGCCAGTTCATACATATGAGCTGACTGGCAGGGGATTGGTCAGTCAACCCTTTTTAATGGTTATATTGCCATAGGAATTAATTCTATAATAACGTACAGCATGTCTTTACTAATAAAAGTCATTTTATTAAATAGATAACAGCCACAGCCATGATTGACAGCAACGGTACTAGCTCTTAAATGTTGCAGAAGATTTTTTCAGATGAGTCCTCCTGTGTAAAAAAAGAAGTCTCAGTAAAAATTCAGATCACAGCCATTCTTTAAAACTGACTCAATTCTGTACATCGTCATGCCAGAAAATATATACTTTTCTTGAAATAAGCAGCGTGCAAAAATGTATTTTTTTTTAAAACATGTATATGTATATATAATTAAAAAGAGAAACAGATTGCAGCATAAGGGAATGTTTCTTCCACAATCTGATCTTTCTTTTGCTCTATGAAGATGTAAATGAGAATAGTTCTCCCCAGTGTGATGTAAACCCCTACAGATATGTGGAGGATGTGTATTTTTCGGACTATAAGACGCACCTAGGTTTTAGAGGAGGAAAATAGGGAAAAAAAAATTTGAAGCAAAAAATGGTAAAATATTTAATATATGGGAGTTGTAGTTTTGCAACAGCTGCAAGGCCACATTGACAGGTGACCCTGCAGCTGTACGGGGATGCATAGAGTGTTTTTTTTTGCGGGGCCAGCTGTACTTTTTAGTTATACCATTTTGGGGAATATCTATTGCTTAGATCACCTTGTATTGAAAAAAAACCCAGTGGTTTATGTGATATATATATATATATATATATATATATATATATATATATATATATATATATATATATATATTTCTAGGGACAGGAGGTGATTTAGAACTTTTATTTATTTTTAAAGCTTTTTTTTTTTTTTTTTTACTATTTTATTCCCCCCCCCGGGGGCTTGAACCCGCGGTCACTTAATTGTAAGTCCCTTAGACGGCAATACAACTGTATTGCCGTCTATGGGACATTCTGTCTATTAGTATTATGGCTGGTCATAGAGACCAGCCGCAATACTAATACAGCAGTGACAGGCCTGGGAGCCTCATTAGGCTCCCGGCTGTCACCCGAACAGGTCGGCTCCTGCGATATCACCGCGCAGGAGCCGGCCTGCAACTTCACAGGTACGGGGCCGGTGGGGACCGGCCCTGGGGGAGAAGGGGCCGCTGATACTGACCCGGCATCCGCTGTACTAGAGAGGCGGATGCCGGGGAGGGATAGATGCTGGCACAGGTGCCGGGGCCTGAGACATCGCTGCGCTCCACTGTCCTGCATGAAGCCAGCGGCGGGGGGGGGGGACGGAGGAGCGGAATAGCATCGCCGCTGCCGCTGCTGGCTTCATGCAGGGCAGAGGAGCGCAGCGATGTCTCAGGCCCCGGTGTCTATCCCTTGCCGGCATCCGTCTCTCTAGTACAGCGGATGCCAGGCGCCACATTCGGACTATAAGACGCACCCTTCTTTTCCCCCCAAATTTTGGGGAAAAAAAGTGCATCTTATAGTCCGAAAAATACGGTAATATAAAAGTTTAATTTAATGTTTATTTTCAGTTATACTGTGGGTTGTTTTTTTAAACTTTAACAGTAACATTTTATTACTGTATACTAGAATGATCTTTGGATCATTCTCCTAATTTTCATTGATTCATAAAGATTACTCATGATGATAAATATGGCACCTGCTGAAAACCAGCATTTTTAATTGTGTTTGCTGAGTTTTCTCACTTTCTACTCTTAAGTTCCAGTCACAGAGTTTTTGGGCGCTGATTTTGATGCTGGATCTGTGTCAGAATCCACATGGGAAAAACGCCTCCCCATAGAGTTCTATGAGATCCGCTTGCTTTATTTTTCCACTCACAGGAAAAAAAAAAAAGCTTCAAAAAACTATTTCCTAATTCCTGAAGCGGATTTTTTTCCTCACCAAAAAACTCCATGTCAATGGACCCATATTATACCTATAGGAAAAACGCCGGCATATCCGCAGGTATAATTGACAAGTGGGTGTTTTTGAAAATGCAGCTTTTCTGCTGCAGATGTTTTTTTTCTGCAATGAGTGGATGGGATTAGTCAGAATCTCATTCACTCTTCAGGTACTGTAAAACCCAGCATTTTTGCTACGTGGAGCTTCAGTCTAAAACACAAAATAAATGTGAAACCTGGCATGTAGGCCAGTTTGTTTTTTGTACAATAATCAATTGATTACAATTGATAATCTACAGTGGACCGCCATGTGTGGCCATAGCCTAATACAGTTCCATAGGCAGAGCTCTAAAAGAAAGTTAAGGGTATCAGAATATAATGATAAAAATAATATATTTTGTAAGGCTCCGTTCCCACTGAGTAACGTGCCACGCATTCTGACATATATACACGTGTCAGAGTATGAGCGCTTCAAAACAGATCCCATTCACTTCAATGGTGAGAACGGAGCCTAAGGGTATTAAAACATAATAGAATCTATAAATACAAAACCAAACCCCAACAAAGAAAATGGGACCTATTCTCTTTCTGTCCATTTTTCATAGTCGATGAGGGATCTTTGAGAAACGGAAATTTCACAATGAAACCACCATGAAAATGGACTTTTCATCTATTTTCACAATAGTTGTGTTTATAAAGCATTATGGGCAGTTGTCTGGTTTTCAAGACCTGACATCTTATATTGTGAACTGCAAGTTCTCCGATACTACTGACAATTCAACCAATAAACTGCAGGTGTAATCTTTATCGTTTGTATATTCTTTTAGTCATAATAGTTCCACATTAAAGGGGTTGTCCAGGATAAACTGTTTTTGACACAGAGGCCAGAGAAGATGGAAAAACAAAACAAACCATACTCTTCTGTCCCTGATGCTTTGGTGTCTCCCACCGCAGTCCGATGCTGCAGAGCCCCAATGCTCTAGGACTGCTGAGGCCAATCTGCGGCTTAAGGAAAGGAACCTGGGATGTTACTCGCATAAGTCACCTGTGCCATCCTGTGTCCTTTCCTGATGCTGCTGATTGGCCAGAGCAAGACCTCAGGAATAGCTGGACTGGACTGTGGTGGGAGATTATTTTTGATGGGGTTTTTTTGATGAGGTAGATATATATATATATATATTTTTTTTTTTTTTTTTTTTTTTTTTTTTTTGCCTTCCCGGCCTCCTTGCCACATAACTGTTTATCGTGGACAACCCCTTTAAACCTGGCATTACACATTGTTCTCACTGTAATCTCTCTATCTTATAAAAATGAATTCTTGTCTGTCTGTCTGTCTGTCTGTACTCTAATGCGAACCAAACGACTGGACCGATATTCACCAAATTTGGTACAGAGATACTTCAGATATCAGGGAAGGTTTAAGACGAGACTCCAACTCACTCGGACGTACCGTTGCTGAGATACAGCATTCCAAACACAGTGCCCCCCCCCCTTAGCCAATACAAACCTGCAAGTCTTTCACTCATATTCCAACTGCAATACACACAGTCACTCCACATGCACAATACAACACTGATATCCAAACTGAGATACACGCATCAGAGGATTAGATACACAGATCAGCACACAGTATCACACGCCAGAGGATTAGATTCACGGGTCTCCACACAGTCCCACAAACCAGAGGATTAAATACGCACTTCTGCACACAGTTCCACACACTGAAGGATTTGATACGTGCATCTGCACACGGTTTCACATGCCGAAGGATTAGATACAGGCGTCTACACACAGTTCCACACTCCAGAGGATTAGATACGTGCGTCTGCACACATTTGTACATGCCATAGGATTAGATACACGTGTCTGCACACAGTACCACGCGCAGTAGGATTAGATACGCGCGTCTACACATAGTTCCACACGCCAAAGGATTAGATACGCGCATCTTCACACAATACCACACGGGAGGATTAGATATGTGTGTGTGCACACAGTACCATACTTTGGAGGATTAGATACATGCCTCTGCACACAGTACCACAAGCCAGAGAATTAGATACGCATCTCAGCACACAGTATCACATGGGGGAGGATTAGATACGCGCGTCTGCACACAATACCACACAGGGGAGGATTAGATACACGTGTCTTCACACAGTTGTACACGCCATAGGATTAGATACACGCGTCTGCACACAGTACCACATGCCATAGAATTAGATACACGCGTCTGCACACAGTTCCATACTCCAGAAGATTAGATACGTGCGTCTGCACACAGTTGTACACGCCATAGGATTAGATACACGCGTCTGCACACAATACCACATGCAGTAGGATTAGATACGTGCGTCTACACAAAGTTCCTCACGCCGAAGGATTAGATACACGCCTCTTCACACAATACCACACAGGGGAGGATTAGATACATGTGTGTGCACACAGTACCACACTTTGGAGGATTAGATACATGCCTCTTCACACAGTACCACAAGCCAGAGAATTAGATACGCGTCTCAGCACACAGTACCACACGGGGAGGATTAGATACGCGCGTCTACACACAGTACCACATGCCATAGGATTAGATACGCATATCTGCACACAGTACCACATGCCGGGGGATTGGATACGCGCCTCTTCACACAATACCATACAGGGGAGGATTAGATACACGTGTCTTCACACAGTTGTACACGCCAGAGGATTAGATACACGGGTCTGCACACAGTCTCACACACCAGAGGATTAAATACACACTTCTGCACACAGTTCCACACACTGAAGGATTTGATACACGCGTCTGCAAATGGTTCCACATGCCGAAGGATTAGATACAGGCGTCTACACACAGTTCCACACTCCAGAGGATTAGATACGTGCGTCTGCACACATTTGTACACGCCATAGGATTAGATACACGCGTCTGCAGAGTACCACATGCCGTAGGATTAGATACGCGCGTCTACACACAGTACCACATGCCGTAGAATTAGATACACGGGTTTGCACACAGTCCCACACACCAGAGGATTAAATACGCACTTCTGCCCACAGTACCACATGCCATAGGATTAGATACGCACACCTGCACACGGTTCCACATGCCGAAGGATTAGATACAGGTGTCTACACACAGTTCCACACTCCAGAGGATTAGATACACAGATCAGCACACAGTATCACACGCCAGAGGATTAGATACACGGGTCTGCACACAGTCTCACACACCAGAGGATTAAATACACACTTCTGCACACAGTTCCACACACTGAAGGATTTGATACACGCGTCTGCACATGGTTCCACATGCCGAAGGATTAGATACAGGCGTCTACACACAGTTCCACACTCCAAAGGATTAGATACGTGCGTCTGCACACATTTGTACACGCCATAGGATTAGATACACGCGTCTGCACAGAGTACCACATGCCGTAGGATTAGATACACGCGTCTACACACAGTTCCACATTCCAGAGGATTAGATACGCACGTCTGCACACAGTTGTACATGCCATAGGATTAGATACACGCGTCTACACACAATACCACACAGGGGAGGATTAGATACGTGTGTGTGCACACAGTACCACACGGGGGAGGATTAGATACGCGCGTCTACACACAGTACCACATGCCATAGGATTAGATACGCGCATCTGCACACAGTACCACATGCCGGGGGATTGGATACACACGTCTACACACAGTTCCACACGCCGTGGGATTAGATATGCGCCTCTTCACACAATACCACACAGGGGAGGATTAGATACACGTGTCTTCACACAGTTGTACACGCCATAGGATTAGATACACGCGTCTGCACACAGTACCACATGCCGTAGGATTAAATACGCGCGTCTACACACAGTACCACATGCCGTAGGATTAGATACGCGCGTCTGCACACAGTACCACATGCCGTAGGATTAGATACACGCGTCTGCACACAGTACCACATGCCGTAGGATTAGATACACGTGGCTGCACACAGTACCACATGCCGTAGGATTAGATACGTGCGTCTACACACAGTTCCAAATGCCGTAGGATTAGATACGCGCCTCTTCACACAATACCACACAGGGGAGGATTAAATATGTGCGTCTGCACACAGTACCACAAGCCAGAGGATTAGATAAGCGCATCTGCACACAGTACCAAATTCCGTAGGATTAGATACGCACATCTGCACACAGTTCCACATGCTGTAGGATTAGATACGCGCCTCTTCACACAATACCACACAGGGGAGGATTAGATACGCGCGTCTGCACACAGTTTCACTTACTGGAGGATTAGATACGCGCCTCTTCACACAATACCACACGGGGAGGATTAGATATTTGTATCTGCACACAGTACCACACCAACAAGGATTGGATACTTGCATCTAAACACAGTACTACACGGGGAAGGATTAGATACAGCTTTACTCCAGGTATCCATAACAACTGATCACAGGTTTTTCACTGACATCCAAAATGAGATACACATAATCACATGACGCTTATGGACATACACACAAACAACATACAAAATACACCAGTGCAAAATTGGACAATTCTTATGGGGCTACTACACAAACATAAAATGTAATATACCCGTGCGAAGCCGGGTCCTCCCTCTAGTATTATATATTTGCAGATTACTTACACATCATGTTTGAAGACTTCCTCTGTGATTTTCTCTGGAGGAGCAAGTAGGTTGTCAACATTCACACCCAGAGTTTTTAAAGCTGCACAGAAAAATACTCTCACTGTTTAAAGCAACTACAGTACATATAATACATAACAGTTAAATCATGTGATCAAAGTATTAAAAACTTTCTACACACATGGCACTATATATCATGTATTGATCCTGAATTACAGATAGTTATGCCTTCGCATTGCTGCCAGCTCCTGACTCTCACTGCTCCCCATAGATTCAAGACCTGCTGGAAATTTGCACTTTAGGAAGTGTTATTTGTAAACCATACAACATTGAAAGCCTGCTGCTGCCACCGCCGATCCCGCAGAACAGCAGCTGCAGGCTTTCCTGTACATACATGGAACACCATGCACAGCGATCCCTTTGAGACAGCAGCGGCTGCAATGCTTTCCTTTATATGTTCTCTGCACAGAAAACCCAACGTACGGGTAAGAACTTGTTTATGTAATCAGATAACGCCAATGTTTAGTGGGGGGAGCAGGAAAATAAGACATCTGCTGAAAATAAGCGGTCAGTCAGCTGTAGTAATGACTGCTAGACCGCTAGGTCTTATTTTCAAGGGTAACCTTATATTTCAATAGGTCTTATATTCAGGGAAACACTGTCCCACCACAGTAAAATAAATTAATAAATAAAATATACTTGTACTACCTTTAGTCTCCAATTGTACCATCACAGCCTACCTTCATCACACCTCTGGTTCTGTTGTACTAATATCTTTCATGACCTAGCACAGTGGTCAATGACAACTTACAGTGGATACAACATCATTGTTATGTGATAAGAATGACTACTGCAAATGTGATACAATGGCAACGTGGATGCTGCACGATAAATGCCCTAATAAGTTTTAAAAACTCATTAATATCCTGTTTAGAAAGCTGCAAACTAACTTTAGTCTACAGATGTAAGTGTGACTTCCTATAGTTTGTGACAAGTAAATGTTATATTTGTTACATATTGGCAAAAAAAGAAAAACTAAAGCGGCAACCCCTTTATTTTATCATATATTTATATTTTTTTTTATTTATATTCTGATTCATTTATAAAGCTATCAATTTTACCCAATGTACATAATTCCTTATTACAAAGTACACACACTCTAAATCGGGGGTCTCAAACACAAGAACCCTGAAGCTGCATTCAAGGAAGAACCAAGGAGAAAAGAACCCCAGACCCAACAGCCTACAAGCTCGAAGCAGTTCTAGATAAAAATACTCACCGCACCCTGGCACCTTCTGCTCTCTTCCCTTGCTCAGTACTATGAAGTATGTGAGCCTAGAGCAGTGGTAGGAAATGCTACTGGGAGCATTGAGGCAAGTACTGGCTGGGGGACATTAAATGGGGGGGGGGGCAGCTTATGTGCATGGAAAATCTCACCTCCTTCCTGCATAACACAGCTGATGTTTTTAACAAAACCTGGTTTTACTAGCTGGAATTCCAATTTTCTGGAGAGTATCAGGCTCTTCTGAGCTCTGGGTCCCCTTCCAGGGCTTAAACCATGAAACTCTGTGCCTAGCGCTCAACTGCATGCAAGTGTCCTCCCACTCTCTCCCTACCTGGCTACACAAACTGAAACACCGTCCCTATCATTAGGGGACCCGGCGCGTAAGGACATCCGGGACTCTACAAAGGCCCTCACATGGAACTTTATTTTATTCCTTTCTATTTATCTCCCATCTCCACCCCCATCTCTCTTTTCCACCCCCTTCCTTCTCCCTGCTCTTCCTCCTTCTCCTCTATCCTTCTTCTTGATAACGTCTAGCTTGCCCTTGCTGACTGTCACCATCTTCAGGTTTTTCCCATGTTTTGGTTTGACTCTTTTTTTTTTCCAATTCAAAAGTTTTATGGATTTTTACAAATAAAAAATAATTGTGTGGGGCCGCTGCTGGGGTGGGCATTCCAATATGTGGGTTATTATTGGGGCACACTATACTGTGTGGGGTCAGCGCTGGGGGATATTAAACATAGATGCCAACAGGTTGATTTGCGAAATGGAAAGTTGTGGTGAAAGTAGGAGTGGTACTTTTAAGGGGTGTGGACCTTATAAAATGGCAAAGTTAAATATATCCATACCCTGTATAATAATAATGATAATAATAGACACCAGATTGTTACTAACTAAAATAAATTGTGCCATTTTTATTTACACCATTTAGTAATCACTTGAAATATTTTTTGCAATACTGAATATACATATGTACTGTATATTTATAATAATTTAATAAACAAAAATAATGTGCTAAAGCTTTAAAAAAATAAATTTTCTTTGTTTTTTTCCCTTCATACCAAGTTTTTCCTTTCCCTGCAATCATTCTATATACCAGTACATTGTATGCTTAATAATATATTTTCTGCCCTAACCAAAGTCACTAATGACCTTCTAACCGCCAAAGCCAAGCGTCATTACTCTGTCCTTCTCCTCCTTGACCTCTCCTCTGCCTTTGATACAGTCGACCACTCCCCCTTACTAGACACTCTCTCATCCCTTGGTATCTCAGACCTGGCCCTTTCCTGGATCTCCTCATACCTCACCAACCGCACATTCAGCGTCTCCCACTCACACACCACCTCCTCACCGTGCACTCTCTCTGTAGGTGTCCCCCAAGACTCTGTCCTAGGGCCCCTCCTGTTCTCCATCTACACCCTCGGCCTAGGCCAACTCATAGAATCTCATGGCTTTCAGTACCACTGCTATGCCAACGACACTCAAATATACACTCACCGGCCACTTTATTAAGTACACCTGTCCAACTGTTCGTTAACACTTAATTTCTAATCAGCCAATCACATGGCGGCAACTCAGTGCATTTAGGCATGTAGACATGGTCAAGACAATCTCCTGCAGTTCAAACCGAGCATCAGTATGGGGAAGAAAGGTGATTTGAGTGCCTTTGAACGTGGCATGGTTGTTGGTGCCAGAAGGGCTGGTCTGAGTATTTCAGAAACTGCTGATCTACTGGGATTTTCA
This sequence comes from Leptodactylus fuscus, assembly GCF_031893055.1. Lineage (NCBI taxonomy): Eukaryota > Metazoa > Chordata > Amphibia > Anura > Leptodactylidae > Leptodactylus > Leptodactylus fuscus. The sequence goes on from NC_134269.1 coordinate 117,350,698, forward strand.
CGCACAACCATCTCTAGGGTTTACAGAGAATGGTCCGAAAAAGAAAAAACATCCAGTGAGCGGCAGTTCTGTGGGCGGAAATGCGTTGTTGATGCCAGAGGTCAGAGGAGAATGGCCAGACTGGTTCGAGCTGATAGAAAGGCAACAGTGACTCAAATAGCCACCCGTTATAACCAAGGTAGCCAGAAGAGCATCTCTGAACGCACAGTACGTCGAACTTTGAGGCAGATGGGCTACAGCAACAGAAGACCACACCGGGTGCCACTCCTTTCAGCTAAGAACAGGAAACTGAGGCTACAATTTGCACAAGCTCATCGAAATTGGACAATTGAAGATTGGAAAAACGTTGCCTGGTCTGATGAGTCTCGATTTCTGTTGCGACATTCGGATGGTAGGGTCAGAATTTGGCATCAACAACATGAAAGCATGGATCCATCCTGCCTTGTATCAACGGTTCAGGCTGGTGGTGGTGGTGTCATGGTGTGGGGAATATTTTCTTGGCACTCTTTGGGCCCCTTGGTACCAATTGAGCATCGTTGCAACGCCAAAGCCTACCTGAGTATTGTTGCTGACCATGTCCATCCTTTTATGACCACAATGTACCCAACATCTAATGGCTACTTTCAGCAGGATAATGCGCCATGTCATAAAGCTGGAATCATCTCAGACTGGTTTCTTGAACATGACAATGAGTTCACTGTACTCCAATGGCCTCCACAGTCACCAGATCTCAATCCAATAGAGCATCTTTGGGATGTGGTGGAACGGGAGATTCGCATCAGGGATGTGCAGCCGACAAATCTGCGGCAACTGTGTGATGCCATCATGTCAATATGGACCAAAATCTCTGAGGAATGCTTCCAGCACCTTGTTGAATCTATGCCACGAAGAATTGAGGCAGTTCTGAAGGCAAAAGGGGGTCCAACCCGTTACTAGCATGGTGTACCTAATAAAGTGGCCGGTGAGTGTACATCTCTGGACCAGACATTACCTCTCTGCTGGCCAGAATTCCAGATTGTTTAGCGGCCGTAGCCTCCTTTCTCTCCTCCTGCTTTCTCAAACTCAACATGGAGAAAACAGAGTTCATCATCTTCACCCCACCTCGTATGGCCCCCTACCTGACTCATCTATCAAAGTTAATGGAACCACGCTTACCCCTGTCCCTCGAGTCCGATGTCTTGGGTTAACCCTGGACTCCGACCTATCCTTCGAAACGCATGTTCAAACCCTCAACACCTCCTGCCGCCTCCAGCTCAAAAACATCTACTGAATCAGCTCCTTCCTCACCCCTGATACTACTAAGACGCTCTTCTATGTCCTCATAATCTCCCGCTTAGACTACTGCAACACCCTTCTCCATGGACTCCCAGCTAACATCCTCACCCCCTCCAGTACACCCTAAACTGCGCTGCTCGCTTAATTCACCTCACCCCCCACTCTTCATTGACGGCCCCCCTCTGCCAGTCCCTCCAATGGCTACCTATTGCCCAGCGAATAGAATTCAAGCTGCTAATGTTAACATACAAAGCCATCCACAACCTGTCCCCTCGATATATCTCCGACCTAATCTCCCGCTACCTGCCCACACCTAACCTCAGATCCTCCAAAGACCTCCTACTCCTCTCTACTCTCATCCGCTCCTCCGAAAACCGTCTCCAAGATTTCTCTTGTGCATCCCCCATACTCTGCAACTCATTACCAAGGCACATAAGACTGACCCCCACAATCACAGGCTTCAAGAAGGCCCTGAAGACTCACCTATTCAGGAAGGCCTACAACCTCCAATAACACTATCACCGCACCGCCATCTGTACAGTCTCCCCTCCTTCTTTCTCTATCCCCCTTCCCTCATAGATTGTAAACCCTCGCGGGCAGGGCCCTCTATCCCACTGTGCCAGTCATTCATTGTTAGGGGGCGTTCACAGTGCCGTCGGTGTCTGCTGCTAATGTCCGTTCAAAATCTTGTGCGGACATTAGCAGCGGACACTAGCTGTATCCGTGACATTTTGCATTGATTTAAATGGACATCGGGTGCATTCTTTTACAGTCCGTGTCTGTCCTTAACTGTCCGTTCCCAAAGATGTCCGACTTTTCAAGCGGACAGCAAAACCTATATGTCGGGTTTTGCTATCCGCTTGAAAAGTCGGACATCTTTGGGAACGGACAGTTAAGGACAGACACGGACTGTAAAAGAACGCACCCGATGTCCATGTAAGTCAATGCAAAATGTCACAGACACAGCTAGTGTCTGCTGCTAATGTCTGCACAAGATTTTGAACAGACATTAGCAGCGGACACTAGCTGTTGGACACCAACAGTAGTGTGAATGCTCCCTTAGTATTATATTTGCTTGTATACTTTGTGTACTGTATGTGAACCCTCAAATGTAAAGCACCATGGAATTAATGGTTCTATATAAACAATAATAATAATTTTCTAAGTAAACAATGCACTGGCCTACACAGATCTCTCTATATACCAATACCTTATGTAGGCACAGTACAACAGTATTACGGCTTACTAAAAGGAAAAATAAAAAAAACTTCCTACTGAAACTAACAGATGTTATGACTCAGTACTGTACGGGGCCACCACTGGGGGGCATTACAGAGCCACTGCTGGGATAAATTTCTATTGTATAGAATTTAAAGGAATGTGTCCCATTAACTTTTTTTCTCAAAGTGCAGCCAATTTGTCCAACCAAGCTGGAGACCCCTGCTCTAAATGGACATGCTAATGCCTTACCTTCTATGTACTGAGTCCCCGTTATATAGCCTTGGCCTGAAGGGTCCAGAATCCTGAAGACAGCATCCACATTAGACTCATCAAAGAGGCATGGATATTCCATATCTGCCAATCTGGCAAGCTTCAATTTTTCCAGCTGTGTTATAAGGAACTCTCTGGGTCTTTCTGCAAAATGAAAATATTACCGGTAGTTGAATAAATCATTTAAAAAATATCAATATTTCCTTAGTACTAAAATATCCATAACATGATTCCTATAGCATACAGTATATCTCTCAAGTCCTTGTAATGTATGAGCACTGACCATTTACTTTCCTGTACACATACAGTATTAAACATGATACAAATATAAACCCTGCAATAATTTTAATCATTTTTTTTTCTTGCGCGCCCTCTAGTGGCCCAATGTAGTACCGCCCTTTCTGTAATGTACCAGCCACTGTTTATGGCTGAAGTGTTCACTGAAGCTGAGGGTATTGATGTTTCAGCCGCACCACAGTCAAACAGAAGAGCCATTACCAGGCCGGTGATACAGGAGGAGACTTGTGAGGTTGTTCACCAGCTCCATGATCTTATGTTCTCGAAGGTAATCCTCCGCTTGTAGCCGCCGTGCTCCTGCCATACTGCTAGCGTCTCCTGTTGCTAGGAGACCGTAAACATACCACGTACGAGTCACGACCCCGGAAGTAGATGTAACTATGGCCGTATATCCGCGTCCTGGTTCCTGTGTGACGCGGATTCTTAGCGACCATTTCCGGGTGTCCCGGTTCAGTCACAAGTGAGGGCACACCTGAGAGGGAAGAGGAATAAAAACAAGCGACTTTATTCCGGTAGTCTCCCATACATTCCCCAAGTATGGGGAGGAGACTCCACTGTATGGAGAGACACAACAATACTGCCATTGCCTGGGTATTAGCTGCACCCCTCTAATTCAGTAGTTCTCTCATCTGGCGCACCAAGAACAATTAAAAAATGGCTGTTCTATTATATTTATGGATTTTTAGGAAAAATAATGTCAATAAATCCTTCATGGAAATAGAAAAACTTTAGCACCACATTCTCCACATTTTTGGAGGTAGTTCCCCATTGTCAGAAACCTAGTGGTGTTATCTAGGATCAAAGCTAATCCAGAATCTCTCCTCCAAAAGGTACAGACTCATCCGCAGACTGCTGTTATGGTTGGTTTCAATAGCTTTATTTACAGTCACATACTGTGTGCTGTGACGCAGCGCTGGCTGGGGCAAAGTACAGTATAATACAGAAGCACAATATACAGTAAAGGGAGTGATCTGGCACTACACATTACACCTCTTACTACATCAACATTCAACATCCTGCACTGCATCAACTTTATTGGGAATCGGATGTGCTGCAGGGTGTCGTGAGTAATGTAGGATCTGAGCGTTTACTTTGTTGTGCTACTCTGTTACTGTACTGTGCTCCAGCCAGTACTTCATCACAGATCACCATATGTTTGCAGTTTTACAACTCACTGTAGATAAAGCTATTGAATACACCTGATCAGATGTTTGTAGAGGAATCTGTCTTCCTTTAGGACTAGTTCACACAGGGACTTGGAGGCGGATTTTGACAGCGGAATCCACGTCATAATCCGCCTCCATATAATGCTAGTCTATATAGAGGGCTAGCTCTTTTTTTTCGCTAGCGTTTTTTTTAATGCTAGGCGAAAAAATAAGCGAGCTGCCCTTTCTTCAGGCGGAAGCTGCGGCGCGCTGAGCTGTGGCTTCCGCCTAGCAGCAGCACCCTCCGATGTCAGCTCATTCATTTGAGCCGGCTACAGAGGGGAAAGCCACGACCGCGATGGTTGTGGCAGGTGGGTTTTGACCCGAGAGTGATGCGGCCCAAAATCCGCCCCCGTGTGAATGAGCCCTTAAGGTTGTTTCACATCTGCGTTGGTATTCCATCTGGCGGAGTCCGCAAGGGGTCCCCCCCCAAATGGAATACCGAACACAGAAAGCACACCGACCCCAAAGACTATAATGGGGTCTATGTGCTTGCCACACGCTGCCCGCACGAATCATGCGAACAGGAAAGTAGATTGCAAAGTACTTTCCTCTTTGCATGGTCTGTGCGGAGATCTGGTGGCAAGAACACGGACCCCATTATAGTTTATGGGGACGGAATACCAATGCAGATGTGAACCAACCCTAACAGAAGGAACACAGACATCTAGAAAACCGTGAAGAATCTTTATTATACAAACAGTAACATTTGTCTCTCAGTATTGGTCTGAAAGTGGACAACCCTTTTATTATTACTTTTAAGACTGCAACACTAAACTGAAAACCAGGAAGATGAATCAAAAGGGCCTGTGAAAATGTGAGATGTGTGATTTGGTTAGATGCTATGGCCATTTTTACTTTTACTACCATTTGTGATAGTCCTCTTTGCCTCCCACTGCTCCGTACTGCCCTCTGTCCCTCTCTCCCTATCTCTCCTGACCCATGAGTTCCTCATGCCATGAGGAAGGGACCAGACGTGTCCCGAAACGCGTAGCCATATTTCACCCTACGGTGGTTGCCATGTTTCCATTTTAATGAATTGAAAATAAAGATTGGAAGTTTTTAAGACGTCGGGAGGTGCTGGATCTTTTTTCTATTGCAGTACATATGACTCAAACCAGACAAGCATCGCAGCAATAGTTGTAATGTGCCAAGTGCAAAAGAATTCAGGGCCAGGCACAATTACATATACACTGGCTGGCCCTGGCAATGAATGGAAGAAGGGAGGAGCAGAGGACAGTATATTCCAGTGTTACTTTACATATTGACCAAAAAAAAAAAAGCTGAAGTCTGAAACGGAGGCACCAATTCACAAGGGGAATAAACCATTTTATTCAGGTGACCCCAATCTATCTGCTTGGGTCTGGTAAAAGACTCCCTTTGGCTGAGGCGCCAAATTGCAGAAACTCCGCTTTTTTTGTTGTTGCAGATTTTATTGCATTTACTTTTGAGCAGAAGGTAGAAGTGTAAGAAGCTTCCTATATGTTTTCCATTCCTCTTGTAGCCATTCTTGGCTTTGGCTCAAAAACTGCAGCAAAATCTGCAACAAAAAAAAAAGCTGTTTCTGCAACATGGGGCCTCAGCTTTTAAATGGAATCTGTCATCTTGAAAATTCCCCCTGATCTACTACAATGGGAGGACAGTTAAAAGGGGGACAGTCTATGGGACAGATTTATTAAAATGATCTTAAAGCAAAACTGTTTTAGCATCGCTGGCTGCTGCAAAAGCTTAACTTTCCAGGTGTCAGACCCTGACAGATTACTGATGACATATTCTGTCAATAGGTCATGAATAAGAAAAAGTGAGTTGGAGCCAGAAAACAATTTTTAACCCATCCCAACATTCATAGTGTATGAGAGGAAATCTGGATTTCTGAGAAATTTCTATTATGCCTTGCCTTAATAAAGATTTTAAGGCAAAGGCTCCACATAGTGAGCCGCAGCCAAAAAGCACTGCGAGGAAAAATTTCAACAGTAACACATCACAGTTTTTCCCACAGCAATTTTCCCAGAAAGTCTGAAGAGCTTTCCTTCAATCTTCCAGGCATGTACAGTCGGCTCTGCCATCGGACCTCAGGCAGAGCCGACTGCGCATGCCCATGGCCACAAGAAAATGGCAGCTTACACAGTAAGCTGGAGTAAGCGGCCATTTTCTTGTGGCCATGGGCATACGCAGTCGGCTCTGCCTGAGGCCCGATGACAGAGACGACTGTACATGCCTGGAAGATTGAAACCAAGGACAGAAGAAGACACAGGGAGAGGGCATTCCAGAACAAGATAGAGGTGTCACTGGAGAGTTCTCTTGCATTGGGGGCACCTCCAGTGCTGTTTGAGGGCTGGGGACTGCCCCCAGTGCTGCGAGAGAACTGATTTGCATACCAAATAAAACCCTTTCTTAAGGCTATTCCTACGTGTTAGTTTGAAAAAAAGGGTATCCAGTGATCGGATCCTTTTAAGCCCTACTGTTCAATCTATATATATTTCATGTTGTATATCTATAGGAGGTTCTCTCTGTAGCTTTTGTCTGTATTTCTATATACTAAGACTGGTCACTCTATATTGCTCAGTAAATAACAATTTCTTCTAATACCTTTACAATAAATGGTCATGTTACAAGTCGATGACATCAGCTCCTGACCCACCCCCAAGGGTACTATAAAAGCTGTAGGGGACTATTGTTTAGTCTTGGCATGGATCCTGAAATGTATGTCATGCAACTCTGGAAGTCATCGAAAGATGGGTATATATCAGTGCATGATATTTATAAATGAGCTCCCCATCCAGTGATCTATTACATAATTTGTAACTACAGCTAAGTATTACCTCTATTCATTTATTAAACACTTAGAATTTGATTATATTTTCATGTGATTTATAGTCATTCTTTGACCATCTGAGTTAATTTAGTGAAAGAAAAAACCAGTTTGCCTAAAGGTGAGCAGCTAACCCAACCATGCAATGTTGATAAATTTTGTTATGTTTAGTTATCAGTACTTTAAATTACAGAACAAAGGTCGACTTGCACAAATAGTGTTGGCTATATAAACCAATCAAATTTCACCTCTCAATAAGAGAATTAAAGAAGAACTCTAGTAAAGAAAAAAACAAAACCAGTTATATGCTCCCACCCTGCCCTGCTGTACACACAAAAGCAGCTACTCAGAATTAGACTCACCTTACACACACTTATGAAGCTGTGACAAGTTGCAGATTCTTTTCTGAGTGTCTAGCTGGGGAGTATAGAGCAGATCTGTGTATACACATGTAGAGTCTTTTGAGAGGAGCCAGCCTGTAAAGGAAAACCCGTCCCTCACCCTCCACTTCTTGTGTTCTGCCTTGAGCCTGGTTTCTAAAGGCAAACTTTTCCTATTAACAGGGAGCGAACAGCAAATTACCTAGGAAGGAAACACCTAGTGGCAGGAGATTTTTCCAAAAAATATTTTTTAAATAAAGGGCATTACATTTTGCTCCAGAATCACATGTTGTATTAAATGAGACTAGGTTAATCTAAGGCATGCAACTTTAATTACTGATAATATGCCCAAGCACTAAGATAGAAAAGGGTTTTTCTATGTGTTTTCTTATTCTCTTCGAGCACATACAAATCTAGCTCATCACGGCCAAGTGTACATCCAAGGGTAATCTATTTTGGACTACTGGACTAGAGTCTATTGCGGGATCCATGAAAATGGCATGTTCTATTATTTAATGGATCGATTACATGGTCTGTAAAAATAACTAAAGAAAAAAATCACCTGTACCAAACAAACAAAAATGCCTCTGTTACTGAGATATCGCTTTTTTCAATAATTAGTTATTTGACGTGACAGCAATACCCTCATTGCCCTAAAGAAGTAAGCCCCCACTGCTCTGTACTGCCATCTGCCCCTATAGTACACAACTGTGTAAAAAAAAAAAACATTTTTTTCTGAATGTTATTTTGTTCTGTTCAAGTTTCAGGAGACTTTATAGAAAGAACTTCTATGAAGAATAGTAATCCTGGTTTTATAATAATTCAATTTTCCCATTCATAACTGTAAAATATTTTGGCTCTGTGACAAAAATAAATAAATACTGCAGTGGCACTACATTGGAAAGGGAAGGCATAAATTCAGCAACGCCACTAATAGATGTGAACATTCCCTAAAAAAAATCTAGTAAAAACTCACTTCAGTCTACTAATACACCATAACATCCAAATGTATAAATTATCATAGCCAAAAAAACATCAATTTATTAAAACAAAAATTACAAAACAAATGTTTTTTTTTCTTACAAACATATAAATTATTTTATTTACAAAGCCATGTTACAAAAAATAAAGAAAAAAACAAACAAAATAAAATTAAAAATAAAATGTAAGACAATAACAATACATCCCTCACTGGAAAATATCTCCAGGCCAGGCACATCACCATGGCAGTATCAATCAGATACATTTGTTCAAAATTTTTTAAACTTTTTTTTTTTCACTTTTCAAACTTTATGCCATAGAATTTACTATTTACAACTACTTGAAACATATTAAGAGGGGATTTATTTTACAGTTTTTTTTTCCACTGAAAAAAATACCCCAGAGTTTCTAATTTTAGTATTTTAATTACAGCTCCAGTCCAGCTTAACAGTCCATAAAAAAGTAATTTTTTCTTTCATTATTTTTTTATACAAACATCAGTGTGAAATCCTCTACATAATTACCCATTATCGAGGAAACTTCAAGTACATTGAAATCAAAATACCTAAATAGATATGCTCAACAATATTCCTTACGTTACATGTTTGCCCTGATGTCTCTCTCAGAATCACCGTTTTTTTCAGTCATACCAACTAACCAGCAAGTTCTTTCACTGTTTTAGTATATTGCATGACCAATAAAAAGTTGTGTTTTTTTTTGTTTTGGTTTTTTTTTTTCAAAAAATCCATAAATGTTAGAAGAGATTTTTTTCTTCAACTATATCATTGCTAAGTGGGACTGGTGCCTTAAAAAAAAAGTTTACAAGGCCTTTGGAGAACAGACCATATAACATCTATTACTATCAATCCCTCCTTAGTGGAAATTAACCCTGTCAGTACTGGAGAGAATTTTAGAGTCTCCCCACCAATGAGAAGGTTAAGGCATCTGTGTTTCTGGTGTCATGACTACACTAAACTGAGGCTCCCATTGCTTTCACGGGACCCTGAGAAACTGCCAGCCATCCCTTAAAGCAAGAGTGAGATAAGTGATAATTTGATCAGATTCCTGTCACCTACTCGCTCCACTCAAGTATTATATGCATGGAATGAGTTACATTGAATACTACATAAAAGTGCAAAACAAAGAAGGGAAATAGTGTTGCAAAGTATTTCTATAAAAATTCACTAAACAGAATGACTTGGACATGCTTTCTTTAAATGTATTCTGGAAAAGCTTTGTAGTTTGCTATAGCAGGAAAGCACATGAACCTTGTTACATTTTTTTTTTTGTTTTCTGCGCAACAACAGTTCCAACAACCCAAGACACAACAGCTTCTTAAAACCCATAGTAATGTGAGCTTTGTTCAAGTGTCATGGGTAAGACAGCATACTAAAATATAAGGTGTAGAATTAAAAAAAGAAACAAAAAGTTTCCTCTGTTATTTTAAAGATCCAGCTAGAATAGAATATGCTGTATAAACTATTTCTACAAAGGTCGATCAGAACTATGTACATTTTATAGTAATAAAAAAAAGAAGGCAAACAAGTTCTCCATGTCACGTTTTATGGCTAAAAGACCTATGCACGGCAGACGTGTGGCAGACTCTGAGCTCCTATTGCTGGGAATGGATTTCCAATTTTATTACATCATAAACACATTCACCATCAGAGCAATTTTGCTCTTACAACAGGAAATTAAAGATACGGCAATAATACTGTATTTTGTAGAATTTCCAAAAAGGTTGAGAACTCTTCCTCTTCTGCTAATATGAGTGATAGAATAATTGATGTCAGGTATACATATGTATATTGTTATGGTATACAGAGCCATCAGCATGATCACTGTTTAACAACAAGCATTGCAAATAACATCCTGCAAGAATTTACTGCCTTAATGGCCTGCAACTTAGCTGGAGGGTGCAACCCCCAAATTCTTAGGATATGTATTGTAAAATACATTTTGATATCACATCATACTGGCAATCTTATTTAAGGGGTTGTGCCTGTGTGCATGTACTAATAGAATAGAGCATGTGCATAGTACCTGCCAGATGTCAAACAGTTGCCTGGGAAAAGTTGCCATGTGCAACAGCAGCTCTTCATGCCGGTGTCAGAGTAAGGGCTCGTTCACACGGGGCCAGTGGGGTGGAATTTGGACGTGGACTCCGCCTCCAAATCTGCCTCCCTACAATAGTGGTCTATGTAGATCGTTAGCGTTCATTTTTCCGTTAGTGTTTTTTAGCCGCTAGCGGAAAAAAGAAGCAACATGACCTTTTTTGAGGCGGATTCCGCCTCAGGAAATAAATGCAAGTGAATGGGAGGTGGAAAACCACGTCAAAAAACCGCCAGGCGTTTTATTAAGGTCCATTCCTTAATTCCATTCCTTAATAAAAATGGCATTTTTTTTTAGGCGGTTTTTGCCAAAAACCGCCTCATGTTCAAAACCCGCTTCCTAATTCCTGAAGCGTTTTTTTCAGTACCAAATTCCGCCACCCCCTATTCATATGTGAACTAAGCCTAAAAGGGACAAAGAGGTGCACCATAAACATTTTAACAGAATACAGTGCAATATAAGATATAAAAGGATTTTCCACAAAAGAAAGTTTTCCCTCCTATGGATAGGGAATAACTTTCAGATTACTGGGGGTCCGTCTGCTTACACCCCCACTGATCAGGAGAAAAGGATTTTTCATCCGTCTTCTGAAAGGAGGGGTGTTCAGGCAACTTGTGCACTGCTCCATTCATTTCAATAGGAGTGCTGAAGATGGCTGAAGTACAGCGCTTGGCTATCTCTAACACCCCCATTGAAATGTAAATCCCCCGTTCTCCCGATTAGCAGGATTTGGACCCCCCCATCCACTTTTGTGATTATACCCTTTAATTACTTAACACTATGGAGACAAGAGGAGCCTTTTTTTGGAGGTTTGCAGTGGAGAAGTCATCGGATTATGGCCTTATGAGTCACAAGTTATGACCTAAGGCATTAGCTGTCAGAACAAGCACACAGCATCGTCTACATGTTTCAGCCAAAGCAGGACTGATGAAAGCGACGCAGTTCAGCAGATTTATAAATACTTTTCTGAATGTAAGGTGCACCTTAAAGAGCAGCAGCTATACTATACCTGGTACGCAATGGAAATGACATTTGGGAGGAGCAGCATAAGCTAGAATGAGCTGCCTTTAGCCAATGAGTATTGGACAAAGTGTTTTCAGTACTGATGGCTAGTTATGATCAGCTGACCAATAGATTCCTGCCGAGGGGCCTTTTACGTTAAATGACACCTCCCAAAACACTGCTTTATAGAGCTGTATCATCTACCAGTTCCACCTTTTTTGGACTGTTTTATATACCCTTATGTAATAACACTACTAAATAAGCACTGTCCTACATATGTTAGGCAAATGCATCTCACATTACAGATATAATTGCAGAAAGTGCAATAATTTCTTAGGGTAAAATTTTTAAATGATACAAAATTCCTGAATACCTGAAACACTGTTTCCTATTCACAGTAACTAATACAATAGCACAACTATTGATCATGTTATGTACTAAGACATTACTTTTCCAATGTGCATATTAATTGGTTAGCATATTTAGGATATTTCTGGAGTTGCAGGCCACTATGACAATAAAAGGTGAAAGTGGACTTGTCACAGTTTTAAAGGTTTTATTATAAAAATCAGAACAGATTATATCTGTAAAAACATTCTCATTAATGTCCTTAAAGCAGGTTATCTCTTTTCCATGACTGCCAAATTATGGCAGAGTCAGCAAATACTTAGTTTTTATGCATAGGTAATGTCTTGGTGACAAGTCCACTTTAAATGACAGGTTCTTCTTTATCATTAAGAGCTTGGCTAGCAATTCATCCAGTCATCTCTAGCAGTATTTGATATGCTTGTAAACAATGAGTGCATTACTTGACCTTCTCACTTCTTGGAGGAAAGTGCCTGTAAGTGCACTTAACCCTATAAGAGCACTCTCAAGCCTGTAATGTGCTGATTGCAATACAGAATAATAGAAAGTATGGCTGCGTACTTGCTGCTTAAGATAGTATATGGATAGTAAATATGACATTTGCTCAACATAAAGGGTATCAAGACGTTATGAAATACCAAAACAGTTCTCCATGAGAAAAATCCCCCACAGTCCAGTTTCTGGAAACTGAAATCAACATTTTGCAGACAGATCAGCTGAATGGTGCATGTGTGCAGCCATATTCACTACCATTCTACAAGGCACAGTGTTCTGATTTAGTAATAATATCAAGCTAAAGACATTCTGTAAGTGGGCAGCTTATTCTCCTTTGACAGATGGTAGAAATGAACTTAAATAAGGAGTACAAAGATGGCACAATACCTTCCCAGTTTGCCATTGGCTTGGAAAGCATATAAAGCCAGCTTACATGTATTGCTTTCAACATGTGCAGTACATGAATTTTGGCCAATGTCATTTTGAGGCATAGGTGCTATACGGAGATGTACTGTTCTCCTGCTTGACCCTTCTAGAATGGGAGGGGTTTACTATCTGCTCTGAGACACCAACTCCCAGTTCAGAGATCACTAGATTTAGATAGATTCCATGTTTGAGGAAGAAGTAGGTATTTTGAAAGGAAGGAATGTAAAGCAGCAAAGGAAGAGGCAAGATTTTCAATTCAAATCCTCAGTTTCCAATTAAAAGAAAGAGGGAAAGAATAAATAAATAAGTAAATGACCATTTTCAAGATCATTACAATCTTAAACAAAAAAACTGTGCAAAAATAACAAAGATATGTACACATTATTTTTATCTTTAGAAATATACAACTTAATTCATATAAAAAAAATATAAACATTGCTTTGACTTTCCTAATTTTCAATATGCAATCTCAGTCAATTATCTCAGCAAAACATAAATTATTATAAAATTAACACTAAATAACAAAACGTCCTTAGTATCCTTAATGTTTTTCCCCTGAACAATCTTAGCACTGATTTAGAATTGCTTTTACACATTGCAGGTTCAGTATGACGCAGTATAGGGAAAACAAGCAAACATCCTTTTCTGTAGTTCGATGTAAAATAAGCCAAAGTATTAAGTGCACTTTTAACACTGTAGAGACAGAAAGTGTTTGGTATGACTGAAGTTTGGAAAACTTTGATAAATACCCTTTAGACACAGGGAAAATACATTTTTTTTCTGTACAACAGGACAATGCGCATGAAAAAAACAGAATACAATCTGCAGAGAAATGGCTCATGTTCTAATTGCTTTATGGCAATGCAACCTTTTATTACATGTGACTATTGTTTTGTAATCCTTATTCTGCATTGAAACATATTTTTCATATTTGAATTATAGTTTGAAACTCAGGTATATTTGAGCCTTGGTCCTACAGCCCACCAGGACAAAACTTAGAAGACTCATAAGACTTTAGAGGTTAGTTCAATTGTCTGGGAGAGTTAAATACAGATGTATATAAACAAGCTCATACCCAGACTCCTGGATTAAGCAGTATAAAACATGATAAAGAAGATTCTTCATGTACCCACTGCATGCTCTACGGGTCAGCAGAGATGGAGAGAGAGTACACAGCTTTCTAGAGATGTAAACAACTAATAAACTTTGAGTGGTGTTCATACTACTTTAAAATCATAAAATTGAAAATATATCTACCGGTATAAGGATTTCACTGTCCCAAACCATGATCTCTGTTGTATTGGTTTTAAAGGGGCTGCGCCACAAGGGGCATTTACTTAACCACCAGACAAGTAATAAATATCTGATCACCGGGGGTTCTAAGTCTTCGTTCCTTTCCACTGCATAGCCACGGGAACAGAAATTTGAATGGAGTGACAGCAAAACATGCACCCTGTCACTTAATTCAATGCCTGTGGTACAGACAAAAACAGCAGGGTGTTGTACCTCCTCAACTGTAGTCATGGTGTAAAGAGGAACAAGAGTTCAAAACCTCTCTTGTAGAGCTCAGTCGGAGTACCAGTGGTGGGACCTCCAGCGATCAGATATTTATCACTTATTCTGTCAATGGTTGATATAAATGTTCATTGTGGGACAAACACAGATTACTACATAGAAAACATCATCAGTGTACACTGAAAGCACTGATCATTCTCCAAATAATTAATAATCTATATTATTACACACTGAGGACTGAGAGCTTATATCCATCTTTTTAATGTATTATACTGTTTAAATCAGTCCTTATCTTTACTTAGGGTTGGAGGACCAGGGCCTACATTTGAGAGTTCAATGTATTGACTGCTTCAGTATTGTCACCATTCACTGCCCGCTCACTGATCTTTCACACCTAGGAGCGTTGTAGCATCAGAATATAATTGTTACACATTTGAGGTCAGTTTCCACCACTGAAGTTGTTGCTTCCCTAAAAATGATCGTCCATAAGGGAGATGTTCTGCAAGCAAATGATCCAATGATTGGTTGAATTAATAATATTTAAAAAAAAAACAGACCACCATATAGTCACGCCTCCAAAAATAATATAATAAAGTTGTTTTCATATTAAAACCTAAATTTGTGATTTTTTTTTATTCTTGCTTTTATTCCCTTTGACTACCATAATCTGTTTATCCAAGGAAATAGGAACACAAGAAATTGAGGAAGACTTCATACAATGAAGAATATTGGTTCACCAATTCTCTCTTGGATCACCCTATAATGTAAAGAATATTGTGCAACAGTACATCTCCCATCACAAATATCGCTACTACACATTACACTGCTGTGTATTTTGTTAGTACAAGGATAACCTTTCCAAACAAATGAACTTGGCAGAAATCAGTGACGAGAAATGTGTTTTTTTCCTTGAAAGTAAGTTGTAGTTTGGATTCATTTATGATGAAGTCACCAAGCGCCATATATTTTCTACTGCAGTACTCTTCTAATAGAACTGATATAATAAAAGTAACTCATTATAGTGGTAAAGAAAAGAGAAAAATAAATAAGAATACAGACATTGCTGATGTGACCTTTTTACTGTCAGAAGCTGGGGAGAGGAAGAAAGGGTTTCAAGGCAGATTTTGCTTTTCTCCTAAAATACCCTTGAGATCGAGAAGGATTTCTACAGGAAAAGTAATATACCAACTAAGTGACAAAGCAAAAACACCCAGTTTGGTTCTGTAAACTTTAGACTAGCACGTCTCCATCACGTAGTTATGAAAGGCGACATTGTCCTTGCCCACTGCAAGTGAATAGCTTGGTGGGCTGCTGAGATCTCAAAGTAATCGTCCAATTATCTCCCAGTGTCATGGAAGTGTTCTTATCCTGCCAGCACGATTCGAAGTCTTCTTAAAAACAAAGAGAGGTACATCATTACCAGCATGCTGCCCGACAAGCATTACTCCTCCTACTATCAAGATTAGAGGGGTTGTCGTTCAAGCACCCTAATAGGGAATTCTGAAGTTGGACAATCCCTTTTGCAACCCTTTAGCCAGCGTGGAAAGTAGTTACAAATGGTTTTTTGCTTTGGAAGGACTCATTTTGAATTACACCAATGGGAACTGTGTACTGTAAACCTAATTCTTTACTGGGATTACAGAAGTAGTACACCATGGAAGCTTTTTATAGTTTGACATTTAATCCAAAATAATATCTTTTTGAGAAAATGTGATCAACAATTTGCTAATTATATCTTACAACAGAATTGTAATACTAATAATGTCTCTGAGCAATATATATGGAGATAAATTATTTAATACGCATCGCAGAGCTCAGACACCACACCCTTCTACACAATTAACTTATCAAACCCTGGTGGTTGAATGATTCATATTCTGGAGAAAAGAAACTAATCTAGAACCCTTTAAAACAGTTATTCCCATCTTGGCAAGTCATGGCTTGGTAAATCAAGACAGGAACTGGCCACCCTGGGGTGAGACTTATGAAACAGGTGAGTGGTGTTACTCTAGGTGGTTTCCATAGTTTCTGTAACTGTGGAGCTATGGAAACAGTGTAGCTCAGCTGTGCTACACTGTTTCCATAGCATAGGAATCACCTCTATGGCAGTTAGTAATACAGCATATAGAAACACCATATGTCCTGCTCTCATGGTTGGGACTTGCAGCAAGTGATTCCCTCTTTGATTTGCTGAAATGGGAATAACTCTAAGTCATTCATGGCTACTAGTGGTGTTCATATATATCCATGAGTCGCTCTACAGCAGGGCATTTCAGACTTCTATTGAGAAATCAGCAGCTGAAAATGTGCCACATCACCATGCCAAACTAGAAACAGTGCTTCATTTATCTCCCAGACCAAATATATGGCTGGGACTTTGCGTTTTATAGCTCTAATTTGCATATGATTCATTTTTAATCTTCAATAAATTATTATATCTGAATGAGAAACTAATGAAGGAACACAGAATTCCTAAATCAACCTATATACTTACTTGCTTGTTGTGTACAGGATTTGATGTACTTGAAGGAGTAGATTGTGACAAAGCTACACTGCTACTTTTCCCCATCTGGTAATATAAACAGAAATTATATCACTTGGTAAGACAGTATATTAACTTAGGAAGACAAAAATGTTATTGTGAATAGCAAAGTATAAACAAGAAAGCTTCTCTTCCATGTTAAGTCATCTTCTGACATTGCACAGCAACATTTCAGAAGAGGTCAACATAATGATTTTAAGGAGAACCTTTTTATGTATTTCTCTTTCTTATATAGCACCAACATATACTGCTGCACTTTACCGAAATCTTCACTCACGGTTCTTAAAATGGTTCACAATTTAATGAAGGAAACCTGTTAGACACAGGAAGTTATCTCAACTCCATGCAGAGGTTGCCATTCGAACCCTAACCCTAGTTCTGAAAGGCAACAGTGCTAACCATGCTGCCCTTTGATTTCAACTATATATATTTTTTATGTATGAGGTATACAACATCATTGGACATTTGTTGTAAAGTTCAGCTACTGTAAGTATAGCAGTACAATGAGATGAAGACATAAGTGTATAAAGAAGGTAATGCAAGTCTTCTAAAACATTTCACAAGGAGATCCTTTTTTAAGCTTGCGTGGCTCCAACAAAAAATAATATAGTTTTGTCCTGCTGTCAAGGAAATGGATAACCACATGCATTAAAAAAGTGGACTATTCCTGTAGCTAAAAGGTTAACAAGGGTTATGACATACATTTAGGTAGGAGTAAATGACGATTTAAATGACAAATGTCCATTCTTTCCATTGACAGAATAAAGATACCTCTATTCTGAATGCTGTCAACGAATGTAGATCAGAAGGACTACTGTATCTCCTTAAGGAGACTACTGCTTTTTCAGACCACCTTGCAGTGTGCAGGGTTTTATAGACCATACATGCCCTGCTAAGGAGTCTGCGAAGTAGCACATGAAAATATGTTGTCCCCAGTGGAAAAAGGACAACTTACTTAGAATCACCTCTTTGAAGGTAGTTTTGCTCTATAGATCAATGCTGGTTTTCCTGAAACCTAGTGGCATGATCTGGGATTAAAGTCAAGCTAAAATATCTCCTCCAAAAAAAAAAAAAAAAAAAAGAGACTCCCATTTACAGACTGCCATTTCGGGGTTATTCCCTCTTATCATTGAAAACAGTCTAGTGGACAGTAGAGCTAGAAGTCCTGCCCTGCCAACGATTCTGGGAGTAGAGTACACAGATATGCCTTCCTTGAAAGAAAGATTGGTCTACTGTCACGCAATCTTTATCATCATGTATGGCCACCTTTAGATGCAGGGGAGCATTTCTTTAAATGTTTTTGTTTAAAGGAATCAATACATTTTCCCCTGCATCTGTAGGTAACTATCAGTGGCCACAGGCTTAGCATTTGATCAGCTCAAAATCACTTCAAGAATGACATAAACATAACTATACAATGTAGAAATGACTTCTCCTGAGCAGTTCAGATATTTATGTTCAGCATACCCTGCAGTAATTTTCACTCGTGATATTTCCATAAATATTTTTATTAAAGCTGGTTCTGTACATGTAACCATTAATGTTAGAGCAGCTTATGATCGGATGTATCAGGTGAACACATCCGTCCTAATGGAAGAAAACATGCCCCAACACCAATAATTCTTCATTAACTTACCTGCCGAGACATGGAGCTATTTGGGGTATCTGGCACAGAAGATATAAGGTTGGTGGTGCTCTTTTTGTGAACACTGTTCATACCAGGCATTTTAGTGATTTTACAGGCCTTACTGCTCGCACTAGAGTTTTTACGCTTTTTCCCCTCAGACTTGTCAAAGGGAAGAGGCAGCGAGGACACTGCATTGTGCACTGCCAATGTGTGTTCCCCTGGATGATGCACCAGAGAAGACACTGACAGGCTAGAGTCAATACTGCTAACAACCATGCTCATGTGTTTAATGGAGTCCGTTGAGCTACCAGATAAAGAAGTCCTTACTGGCGATTCCAGTTTGGCACTGATTGGGCTTGTTCCATTGTTTGCATTGTGCACAGACACACTATTATAGGAAGAAGTCGCCTGATAAGAGTTTATTGTAGCACTAGAGTTCAAAACGCAGTTTTTCTTGTGGGACCCTGAAAACGTAGACGAGGAGGACGTCTGTAAAGGTAATGAGGAGGAAGAGGTGGAAGAAGGTGTTTGAGGCTTTTTCTTTTTGTTACTTGAAGGCTCGTCGCTCCGTGAAGACTGGTCTTTTGCTTTTGACGATTTTCCAGGTTTGGATTTTGGTGGCTTGTGTGATGGTAAGGGACTGGTGTTCGGTACAGGGGAAACAGCAGAAGGGGCTTTGAAAGTAGAGTCCATAATATTCAGAGTGGGTGCAACATGAGAGAAAGCAGTGGTGTGTGATGTAACAGAGTTTGTGTCCGATGTTGAGACAAAGGACGCATTCGATAGTATATATGAAGAGGTGGTTCTCGAGTTGGTGGGAGGAGAGGGCAGGTACACAGAACTCGGACTGCTGAAGGGCTGCAGAACAGATGCAGGAAAAGGGCTGCCGATATGTGCTGCTGGAGAAGGCATAGGACTATCTGCGGCTGGAGGAATTTTTCTTGAGAGATTTAAGAAAGAATAAACAATCATTAAACAGTTATACTGTTGCAAGTATGTTTTCTACATAGACAGTACATTGTCAAAAGTTAGTCATACATAGGGAACTTCTGCAAGCACTAGAGCAAAACCATCACTTATATGCAATTTTTTTTCTTTTGTTTTCACTAGAATTAAATTTTTATCTATTTTAATGAATGTCATCACTAATGAAGCAGACTCAATTTCAGCAGCTATAGATTTTACTAGATGTAGTGTTATGTGCAATCAGCATATGCTGCGCACTCTCTGCCAAAGAAATGTCCCCCCACCCCACACTGCTTTCTCCCTCATAGTATGCAAGGAGAGAAGATGCAGCTACACCCCTTTCTCCTTGTTTTCAATTTAGTATTTTACCCAAAAAATTTAGGGGGCACACTTATATAAAGATGGAAGAGAAATAAGAATTATGGATTGATGAAAGGTGAAGATGGTGCCTTATATGTCCCATGTAATATATAATAAATGTCATATACTGACTTGTGCTACCAATATATTTTTTTAAAAAAAATGAAAACCTAACAATAATAAGATATGGAGGAGTCAGTCACATGTTCGCCAACTACAAATACTGTGTCACTGCCAACATTTACAACCAAATTCATAGATACATAGAACATAGAATGTAGACATAGATGACCATTTGTCTCATGTTTTAAACATTTAATCCAAATATTTCAAGACAGAATTACATTATAAACTTATCACAAAACATTAGGCCTTAAAACTTACTTCCACATTTGAGAATTCAAGTGTTTCTCCACCATAGAATTTAACGCAAACCGAAACCGATCCCACCGTCTATCAAACACATAATACCCTCTTCCCATCAAACGGCTTCCAAATGAGCAAAACTGAAATCCAAATATAACAAACAATTTGTCACTGATGAGTAGAAGTATTGAAAAATAGAACATGTTAAGGGGGCTATCTCATTAAAGACACTTCTCTCCTATCCACAGGATATGGAATAACTAGCACTTCCATACCTCCTCCATGTCAATAAAGCGCAAGTGCACATGTGTGACTGGTGCTCCATTCACTGCTATGAGACTGTCGGGACTGTAATCTCCGGCATTCCCATATAATTGATGCTTCATTCACATCAATCTCCTCAAGGGACCCAGCAGTGGGACCCTTCAGCCATATGACATTTATTCCCTATCATGTGGATAGGGAATAAGTGTCTTTACATGGACAATCCCTTTAAGGTATATTAAGTAAGACAGGTTTACAACATATGTTCTTGCAATAATTGATTAGGACCACAGACTAACTAAAGAGAAATACTCAATGGATTACTTTATGGTGTTGTGGGCTGATTTGCGCTGGATTCATTTCTAAAAGTAAATAAAAGAATCTGAATACAAGAAAGTCATAAATAAATTTTATGAGACTTATAAAAATTAAAAAGCTAGCTGGACGAGAAAATTATACAACAAAATCATGAAATGAGCAACATTGAAACAGACTACATACCGCAAGAGGTTTAGGGTGATGTCCAGAGTAGTAACAGTCTAATTTTTCTGTCTCCTCAACACCTTCAATTTCCCCTTCATCACTGGAAAGCCGACTGGCTAGGTCCCCTACCGCAGAATTTACAGTGGGCTCTGGCACAAAAGCACTGTGGTTTGATGAAATTGAGCTGTTTAAGCTATTTGCAGAAGATGGTCTAGATAAATGAGAAATGATATAAATCTTTAGTTGCAACATGACAAAATATACTATGACAGGGGTCAGCAACATTCGGCACGCCAGCTGCTGTGAAACTACAACTTCCAGCATGTCCATTCCACTGCTATGGGAGTTCCAAGAACAGCAGACCAGGTATGCACGTTGGGAGTTTTAGTTTTCTAACACATGAAGTGCAAAAGTGCCTGGAGTTCCCAATGTCTCTGTTTATTTTTAAGTACCGTAATTCCCCAGCCCCACTGCAGAACCGTGTGTAGCAATTATATCAATGAAGATGATATAATGAACATTATCCATTTTCATCAGAATATTGCATTTTAAATCTAAGAACATCTTTAAAACAAGTAAACATGTATGAATGTAGTATTTCTAGTATAAAGTTTAAAAAAAAGAAGAAAAAGAAGATATAAATAATTTTACACAATACAATAGTAATCCTAAACAGTGGTATTCTAAAGACAAAAGTGTGAAGCTGAAAGTAAAACATGTAACCATGATAAGAATAGTGAACAGCTGTTGACAGAAAGTGACATTTAAACATTTCTAAAGAGTGTGAGACTGTAATGCCAGGGAACCGCCTGAACTTACCTAGGCAGGACAGAATTAGGAGGTCGGGCTTTTGCAGGTGATGTCACTTTTGGTTCTGAAGCAGAGCTGGCAGATGACCCTGATGACTGTTCTTGCGCTGGTGCAGGCTGGTTTTGATGTGTTTCTCGTGCATTCTGTGAATGATCTTTGTCTTTTAATACCTCTTTATCTCTTGATCGAGCCTTATGTTCAGCTAGGAGAATGTCGAATGGTTTCTTACGACCTGGAACTGCTCGTCTGTGGTTAAGCGTATGTGTCTAATATGCAAGGGGAAATACATATAGTTAATGTACTAACTACATTTGGAAACACACCACTCACAAAACAATACTTAAATGTTACTATTTATGTTAAGATTACACTCAGCTAGCCCATCTCTTGGGAATATCATAAAAATTGTAAATTAAAAAAAAAAGTGAGAACACCTTCACATGCACTACCTTTCATGGTTAGGAACATTGTAACACTTTTTTAGTAAATAGATGAATATACCAAAATTGTACATTTGAACAAAAATGAACATATAGCATACAACAAAAGTTTGGCAACGCTATTTAGTGAGCTTGTGGAAAATTACAGTATTTGGAACAAGTGCACCCATATCATTTTAGCAGTGTTTTGAATGGTTACTGGGTTTCTCTGGCCTAGCATTTTCTGCATTTGGTAACATGGTATAGCTTCCTGCTGCCTTAGCTTATGCAATGCATTCTGGTAGTTGTAGTCTCTCACACTATCTTCCTCTCACTCCTCCTTTCCCCCCTAACAAACCGCTCCCTGTCTTCCTAGATATTCTTCCCCTTCCTAATTCACTCAGCTCACTGCCCTACCCTATTATACTTTGCCTGTGTTCTTTCTGTTGAGATCGGCTCCTCCTCTTTTTTTACTGCAAGCGCGCAGCACGGTACAGTAGCCTTCAATACATCTCTATTGCGTAGGCTCCCATCTTGCACAATAGAGATGTAGTGTCAGCTTCAGCGCGAAGCCAGAACTCTGGCTATATTACATACGCGCGTGCCAAAGTCAACGAAGGAGGAAGAGCCATTCCCCGAAAAAGGAAGCCTAGACAGGAAGAAGATAGGTAAGTATGAAGGAGTGGATGGGGGGAGTAATAGTGACAATCCATTTCTGGAAATGGGGAAACGGATTGTCAGAGGATAATCAGAAAATGTCCCTGGGGTGGTCAAATGAGCAGGGATATAGGTAAATATAACATTTTGATTAATTAAATTAATTAATAGAAATTAGGAGGGGGATAGATGTTTAAATTAGTGTAGGGTTTTATAGTTATCCCGGACAACCCCTTTAATATTAGAATAAAGTAAGGAAGACATGCTCTAAATGAATTGCATATACACATGGTTTAAATACACTGTTATAAACACTACCTTGCATGTGAGAGATCTTGTACACGGCTTTTTTGTCTCAGGATCCAGAACTCCACAGTGCTTATTTGGGTCAAATTCTCTCTCTGAGTGACAAAAAGAAAAACTGTAGTCTTGGATTGTCGATCAAATTAGATGAAACACAGGTAAGGTAGCTATCCTACATCTGCATTGCCTTTTTTATTGCAGGGATTGAATATGCAGAGACCTCTCTTTTGTCAAACAAAATTGGAACGATTTAAAAAAAATATCCCTATGTATAAGTATTGCTGTTACACAGTTATTTCTTACTACTTCTACACCATAAAACAAATGTTGTTTGCCAGAAAATAGCTTTAGTTTGTGTCATGATATTGAAAAAAACAATTACTTTTCTTTTAGTTCACCTTCGACATGGCTGTGTGAGGGCTTGTTTTTGCAGAACACATAATTTTTATTAGTATAATACTGGGGAAGATATGACTTTTGATCAGTTTTGATTATTTTATATTTTTTTAAAGGTGGGATGAACAGAAAACACCACTTCTGGCATCTGAATTTCAGAGTATCATGCAAGATAAACAACATATTAATTTTATGGCTCATTATGGATGTGATGATGCAAATCACATGTATGTTTCATTTTTATAAACAAAGGGAAAAATTTGTCCATTTTTACTTTTTCTGTCGAACCATTCAGGTTACAGTACTGGGGTTCAAAAGAGTGGCTGGTGAGGAAACATACAGCCTAATTAGGCATAAAACAGTGATTAAATGATCAAGCTTTCCTATAACCACCCCCAAAATAAGACCCCATATTTGACAACAAGTATGCCCTAATTGATAAGACAGGGTGATAACATGAACGTTCATTGTACACCTGTGACATGTTCCCCTCCACACAGGCTGAAGTGGGGCTGTCAGTATATGGGGTCCCACTAATTAGTGCTAGGTGAGGTTCTAATGAGAATATAGGTGTCATGTTGGTCTCATTTTAAAGCAAAGATTTTTTGCTACAAAACAAGCCCAAAGCCATGGCTGTACCCCACGGCTTCAGCACTTAAGCTTTTAGAGTAACTACTCCCTGTGCAATCTTACTCTCTGACTTTTGCTGAGGCTAAACTATTAGGTACTTTACTCAAAGCTCAACGAGAACATAGGCAAAATGTTTAAGTGGTTAAAAGTATAGCTGTTACTTCAAGTTTTGTTTTTTTTTAAATGTCTAGAGTAAGTAATTTTTGTAATACAATTTTTATTTTTTGGTTCTTTTTAGGGGATTTTGTTGACCTTAATTGAAAATCTGTCGCTAAACTTTTCCCTGAGCAGTTCTCTAAATGAGTGTTCAACTGGTAAGTCTGTCTTCAGCATAGAAAAAAACACGCTGAATAAGGCTGTTATATGCAGAGGCTTCTAAGCTGGCCTTTAATCTCCCTGTTCAGCATATACATGTATATTTAACTGCATTTATCCTTTTTAGTGTACAACTAATGTTCATTCCTGTCACCCTGACTCCTATACTGGCTGCTAGCCCAATCCTCTTTTAAGTCCCTGGCAAGATTTTATGACTAGTTAGTTGGTGAGAGCATGTGTAAAAGTCAAAGAGACAGGGAGAAACATCAGTTTCACAGTAGAGTGGCCAACTGTAGTTATATATCTGCATGTTGGGCAAAAATAAGAATAACTGACTGTCTGGCCATCTAAGATTACAACATTATTCCATATACATTAGTAGTGTTATTACCTGCAATTGCAGAACACTCAGTTGTTACTGTGGCAAAGCCCATTGTGTCATATTAAATTGTTTATGACTTTGGCTCCAGTCAAAACAAAAGATGACTTTCATTTAATTTCACAAACTGTATCTGAAAGGAATGTAGCTCATCTAATATGTCACAAAATAAGAAGAGTCCTGTTCTCATAGGTATTAATGGATCACAACTGAAGTTACATTGTATTAGCACATAATGAATGTTCAGTATCATATGGGTATTGCACTCACCACAAATTCTTTTGTAAGGCTTGTTACTGCTTTTGGTACCATTTTGATGCTTTTTGTCTAAAGAGGATATTCCTTTCCCATTGAGGATCTTTTCTGGTGAAGGGGGTACAGGCTTTGTTACGACAGACTGTTTTGTAAGGGAGGACGCTGAAGATGCTGTTGAAGATGAGTTTGTGGCTGAATTCATTTTAACATTGGCACCATCTGCTTTCACAAGATTTGGGATTTTCTCGAGGCTCACTACAGGAACAGGGCCACTGGAAAACAAAATTGTTCACATGATACATGGGTCACCATCTATATCTAGCAACCTGTAAAATGAGGGAGTCATATATTTTATACAAACCATATCTTACAGCATTAGAATAAACATTTCCAAGTCATCTGGATAATAAACCTGTGGTGTAGTAGGAGGATCAGAACTGAAAAGACAGTTGAGGCTCACAACAGCCAGCAGCATATATACCAACGGCAGCTGTTCCTATAACCTCATGATGTAAAACCACAAGAAAACTGGCAAACACAAAAAAGAAACACTGGGGGAGTCACAAAATTCCTAATGAAGGAATATGTAGAATTGGCTCAGACACTACATTAATGCAATTTCATTATACATGTATATACCACAGCATATAGATATTATAGACACCATTATAAAATTGGAAAAATGACTAAATACAGTAAATTAAAGGCAGTCTACCACCACCCTCAAGCATAAAAAACTATCAACACCATATTACACAGCACATTACAGTGATACACAGCATACCTCTTTTATGTATTTCACTTTAGTACATTTGGGGAAAAAAAACAACTGATCATTTCTAAAAAATAAGTCAGTTGGTGCACTGGGACGGGCCTTGAGCTTTCTGAAACACTGTTCTCGCTACTCAGACTCCCACCATCTTCTACCTGTGCAGTAGGGAGTTGATCCTCCCCATCACTAATCCTACTTCAGCAGTAAGAACAGTGCCCCAGTAGCTGAAGGCCCACCCCAGCTGTAAGTGCTGTGATATGCTTCCATATCATACCTTTATTATTTGTCACTGTTCCATGGATTCCAAGAAAAAGATGCTTTCTTCATCATTAGGTGCTGGGAGCACAGGGGGCATTCCCAGAGATCTCTGGGCACAGCTCTCTCCATTGAAAACACACCCTTTTATGTTTTGGTCTACTCCTTGGCTAGCGGGACACGATACTCCTGTGTAATGTCATTGCCTGTTCAGTTAGTGCTATGGTGGCAGCTTGAAGGGGTTAAGGAAGGCAAGAGACTCCCTTTATTTTTAAGTTCTTTTTCTCCAAATATGCAAAAATGATGTACATAATAAAGGTATATTGTTTATCACTGTAATGTCCTCTGTAATATAGTGTTGACAGTTGAATATGCTTGGGGAAGATATTAAGACTCTCTTTAAATGATGCCTTACTATGCCATTATCATTTATTGTGACATATCCAACGTGTACTTGAAGGAATTCTCCAGCCTTTTAAGATTTCCTTCACAAAGTGCCAGTGTGTCTCAGCATTTTCTGCTTGCAGCACAGGATTTGCTCATAAGACTATTGGCAAGATGTGAACAGAAAAATTGTACAGGTTAAGAAAATCTCCATAAAAGCAGATTTGAGTGATATATGAGGTGCTATATTAAAAGGAAGTGATTAGTTAGTGCTCTATACACACTGCAATATCAAGTACACAGCTGTAGAAGAATTAGCCTAGAGAGGCCATTTCCTTAAATATAAGGTAAAGTGGTAAGATTGTATTCACATATGAAGGATCTTAGTGTGCAAAAAAAGCTGGACAGAACAGTGGGGGCATGCTGTGCTATTTTGTCTATCAAAATAATGGACATCATAAAGGAAACCTGATAGAGCCATTAGAAGCTGAGCCCCCAGAATCATTCTATCTAGTAGGCCTAAGGAACCCCAGTCTGACACTGTAGTCGATGGAATTTGTGAGGTGCCTAGAAGTTACCGTATATACTCGAGTATAAGCCGACCCGAATATCAGCTGACGCCCCCTAATTTTACCACAAAAAACTGGGAAAACTTATTGACTTGAGGACTGGTTTTTTTTTTCCCCCACTTGGAATTCAGTCTGGCTGAATATAGGGTATCTGCAGAGCTCCTATTAACCCCTTCCCAACGGAGCAGGAGCACTGCAGATCCCCTATATTCAGTAGACCGGGCACTTTCAGACACAGGATACCTAATGTGTATGTGTTTCACAGTCATTTTATACTTTTATATGTATTCTAGGGAAAGGAGGGATTTAGAACTTTCATTTTTTTAATTATTTCACGTGTAGAAATAAACTAAGAAAACAGCTATAGGTTTGGTTAGCAGCCATATTATTTCTCCATATTCATAGGGCTTTGTATGTTTAATCTGCATTATAGCTGGGAGCCTGATGTAGAGTGTCATCTGTGCAGCTATCTAGCAGTATTGTAATGTAAGGTCATGTGATATGATGAGGTACAGTAGGAGGTGCCAAACGCCTTATTAACAAATTGGCCTTATGTGTTACCAGGCAATACCAAAACAAATACACCACACAGATCATAATGCAGATAGACCGAAAGACTAAGTAGAGAAGTATTCCACATAGGAAAAAGACTCTACTTGTAACACTATCTTCACAGGCAATTGAAATTAGCCATTTCATAGAGGTAGTCATCTGTGCACATCTCATATATTAAAAAAAAAATTAAAAAAAAATAAAAAAAAATCAATGAACTACATTAAAAAAAACCAAACACATATGCTTATATTTTTAGGTATTTATAAAATGAATACCCGCTGTTACTTTAATAGTATAATTTGTATAAACCAAAATACACTTAAAGGGAATTTTATACCTTTTATTTTATTTATTATAACCAGTGAAATATAGAAATATATCCCTTCTGTCTAATTTGATTGTAGATTTTTTTTTGTTCTATTCTCCATATATGATTATAGGGGCTGCCATCTTGCCTGAGCTTCTCCTATGCTCTGTTAACAGCATTTAGTGATATGGTTTACAGCATAGTCATGGCCATAGCCTGCGACAGAATGGTGAAGACTCACTGAGGGCTATTGAAGAGTTTTCTAGACATTCTCTGTGCAAGAAGGGGGAGTAGATGAGGGTGGGTTTACACCTGCGCCTGTGTCCGCTTTAGGCAATCCTGCTGGGTTTCCGCCTTCTGCCCCGAGAAACTGGACAGGGCACAGAAACCCGGCAGTCAGTTTAGAAACCCATTCACTTGAATGGGTTTGCAAATGAACGCCCGTGAGCGTTTTGTGCCTGTCCATGGCAAAACAGGTTTTTTTTTAACCGGACACATAGGTAATAGCATTACTGATGTGGGAGGGCATTATTGGAGCACTCTTTTATAATAGGTCCTTAATATGGCACTTCTACAGAAAAAAGTGCCCACTTCCCACCACAGGTAATAGCATTACTTAAGTGGGCAGGGAGGGCTATTACCTATGGGGGTGTTATTAGGGCACTATTACTATAATAATGTCCACCACAAGTAATAGCCCATGCACATAGGTTACGGTGTCCCTATTATAGGGTTCCTATTATCTATTTTGATGGGGACTGATTAGGGCCCATTCAAATGGCAGAAAATAAAGAGAAATTAAGTCCGACTGTCCCCTCAGATTTCTATCCATTTTCTAGCCCTCCAGTTCCCCTCCTTTCTCTTACCGATTAGCCTCATATGGCATTAAGCTCAGTGGCTTGTGCTCTGGATTCTGTGGCTGATCAGCAGCCAAATTCACAGGGAGATTGAGTTGGATGCTTGATTTTTCCTAGTGGAGGGAACATTCCAATATAGGGGAGGGGGCACGATAGTTTTTGACTCATGCAGCAGATAACCTGTGTAAAATTCCTCACGGATAGGGTTCTCTGATGCTGAAAGGGAAGGGGCACAGTTGGGGCAGGGATTGGTTCCATTGGGGCTTAATGCCATGGTTTAGGATGTGTATCAGCCTGACAGGATTTCTGAAGCAGTGACTATTGCTTGTGCTACTAGCAGAAGATGGTGGATCAGCACAAGCTCTCTTCTCAACTGCTATACCATCTTCTAGTATAAGAATAGCCATGGTCACTGTCTCAGAAATCCTGTTAGGCTGATGCACAGCCTGAACTCAAATCATGGTGTTAAGTGCTTCCTCTTCCCATCCAGCAACAGGGAACTCATTCTGAAAAGATTTAAAGTGTAGAAGAGCCATTATTTTTTACAATCATGACCCTAGAGGCAAAACAAACTCCTGCATCTTACCAAGAGGATTCAGGTAGGCATCATGGCAGGTATCCAGACATGAAAAAGTTCAAGAAGATACACATTTCTTATAACCACTGTATAATAAAGATACTACATTCACATTTTACTGACCGCTCATTTCTTACAGCAAGTAGTAGTTTTATATAAATCTAAATAATCTTGCAAAACTTTTCAACATGGTTGAGTTTTCTTAGAAAATACTTCTTTTATATATTTAATATGGAACAAATACTCCTGCCAAAAGTGCTCCCGGCCATAGAGGACAATGTCTATTCAAGACAAACAATAAGACTTTAACTCTTTCTTACTGGAGATTTATAGAATGCTCATATAGAAATCTTCTCAAGTCACAGAGTTAACCAATGTTGAATGTGTTTTCTACGCATATATTCTAAATGTGTATTATTGACATTACGTGCCTATAAAAATCCTCTAATGTACACATTACAATTCACATGTACTTCTAGCAATCACCATGAGAATTATGCTAAGTGAACTATAAAAATCAGGCTGTAAAGCTTTCCAAATGGTTCCTGTTAACCTTTGCATCTTTAGCAACCAAGTCCTAGCATGCTACCTCAGCTGGCAATGCTTTATTCTTCTAATTTTGCAGTCACCAAGGCAGCATTTATTATATTCAGATCATATTGTGAATAGAGAGTAACAATTCATCAAGCAAGTCACTTCTCTCACACTGAAAGAATGAGAAGAACTCAACTGTAAACCAGAAATAGTTTGTCTAAAAGGCGTAATATTTGATCTCAGAGTCCATATAATATTCTGTTACAATATTAAAATGGTTATTTGTTTTAGTCTATTTTCAAAGACTCTATTAGAGAATGACATCTATTTCGCTGGACAACCTTGCACATCTATGCATCAAGTGGACAGCCCATGGATCTCAATGAACTCTATGGTACTGCTTTCTTTTCCTGGCAATGGCGCTGCAGGGGAATGGTACACTTGTCCTTTATAGATGACATTATTGCTTTGGATCCAGCAGTGGGACATTTCCTTATGATAAGCTCATTGTTGCAAAACCTTCCAACTAAAAGATACTATTCACAATGGCTAAGGCCTTTACGTGCCGAGCTGTATATATGTCAGTCACTTAGCCCACATCAAACTTTCCTTTTTACTTTTGCTGCCAGCAGAAATTGTTTTAAAATTAGGAATTTCTTGTACCAAGGTAAATAACCAATACAATTTAGATCTAATTACTGAACTCATCTCAATTTTTTTTTTTTTTTTTTTTTTTTAACTCTCAAAATAAACTTTTTCATTCCCAAATTCCCAATTGTGCCCTGTTCCGACTGGTTGGTAGTTGGTTAGAAAAAACGGAATATATCTAGGGATCTTCAAAGTATCAATATAACAGGCAACCAGCAGGATGGTGAGTTTGGGTACTTGATGCTAATTTAGCCTGTGTTCTATCCCCCCATTTAGTCATGTAATCCGCAAACTGACTAACTGATTCACAAAGGGTCTGAAGTGTGAACCATAAGAGTTTGAGAAAATGACTTCTGGTTCACACAGTAGACAATGTATGAATAAGCAAATCAGTTTGATGATCATAAGATGGGAAATCCATACTGTGATGAAGCACTGGGCAACTCACCTTACTGCAGTCTACTAATGGCAAACTTCACAGAGTATGGCAACTCCTCTAGATTTTGACAAAATAATCCACCTTGAAAAATATATCCCTTTTTCTGACACTACTGAAAAGGATTGCTTGTGTCCCAGAAAATGTGAGCATGATAAATCTGTCATTTAATCAATCCAACTTATGCCAAAAATGTCATTATTACCGTGATAAATCTCCCTCAGTGTGTGTAAGAACACAGAATCTGCAGCACACAAGCAAAGCTTATTCACACAGTGATGCATATTGCATGTGGCATCCATTTTCATAGATCTCTCATGTACTGTGGAGTCTGAGTCGGGGCCACTTTTGAGTGGAGTAGGTAAAAGTGACTTTAATTAATAAGTGACTTTAAAGGGATCCTATCATTGGATACCCTTTTTTTCTAACTAGCACGTAAGAATAGCCTTATGAAAGGCTATTCTTCTCCTACCTTTAGATGTCTTCTCCACGCCGTTCGGTAGAAATCCGGGTTTTCTTCGGTATGCAAATAAGTTCTATGGCAGCAATGGGGGCAGTCTCCAGCACTCAATCAGCACTAGGAGCGCCCCCAATGCTGCGAGAGAGCTCTTCAGCGACACCTCCAGCTTCTTCTGGAACGCCCACTCCCTGTGTCTTCTTCTGTCCTGGCTTTCAGTCTTCTAGGCTTCGGGCAGAGCCGACTGCACATGCCCAGGCCACAAGAAAATGGCCGTTTACACCAGCTTACTGTGTAAGCGGCCATTTTCTTGTGGCCCGGGCATGCGCAGTCGGCTCTGCCCGAGGCCTAGAAGACTGAAAGCCAGGACGGAAGAAGACACGGGGAGAGGGCGTTACAGAAGAAGATAGAGACGTCGCTGTAGAGTTCTCTCACAGCATCGGGGACACCCCCAGTGCGAGAGCTGGGGACCTCCCCCAGTGTTGCGAGAGAACTCATTTGCATACAGACGAAAATCGGGATTTCTACTGAACGGCGGCATGGAGAAGACATCTAAAGGTATGAGAAGAATAGCCTTTCTTAAAGGGGTTGTCCCATCACAAGGCTCCTATCTATACTGCTGGTTAATATGGATGTAAGACTTTTCCTAAATACACTGCTTAAGCAAAACTGCTTTGTTTGTCCACTATCTTACTTTATTCAATTTTTTGTGGCCACAGCCCTGACCTAGCTGCTCATGAGTCAAATGCTCTCAGGGGGGAGGGAGGAGGGGCTAAGTGCAGGGAGCGAGCCTGTGTATCTAGCTAATCCTGTGTCTACACCATGTGACCTAGGTCCTGCACTCAGATAGAGGAGAGGAGCTGCTTTCATTTCTTCTGTTCTCCCAGTTATCAGGCTAGCTAATTCAATTGTGTTCATTATGGCAGAGACAGGCAGTCTCTGTATGTAACACAGAATGGAGTTGCTGCTGCCTGTACTTCATAGTCCAATATGGGTGGGCGGAGCTACACACGAATTTGGGGGCGGAGCTAAACGGCAGGTTGCCTGTGAAACCCCGCCCACCAAATGATGCAAGAAACCAGGAAGAAAGAAGATTTTACAAGAGTGAAGACTGCTGAGTATGTGAGGTGGGAATACCCCTTTAAGGCTATTCCTATGTGTTAGTTAGAAAAAAAAGGGTATCCAATGATAGGATACATTTAAAATAAAATGCATAATCTCCTTCAAATATTATAAATGTGAAAGTTTGTGGGTTTGTACGTTTGTTACTCAATCACGCAAAAACTACTTTGTAACCTGGATTAACACATAGGCTACTTTTTATCTCAGTAAATGACATTGCTTCACAACTGTTATGAATTTATGTTCACATACTATATTAAACTGCTCTTGCTGCCAGGACTATCAGTTAATTGCACTTTGCTGATAAAGCCTGGTCTGTTATCTCTCTATGTAAACACACACACACAAATAACACTGAGTGCCTTGCATACAAACATCTGCATATTATTTGATATGTTCCAGTGCTGAGACACTGACATAGGAAAACCCCTTTAATCCAAATTGACAGTTTGCCAATTTTCAACATGCTGGAAAAAAAAAATCTAATTTGTGGCAAAATTTAAAACAACGAGAGCTATGAAAGCTATGAAGGTAGCCAGAAGTCACAGACTTCTCCTCAAGCAGAGCTCGGGAGGATTGAGCAAACTAGGTGTCAAGCGGCTCTTAGAGCAGCCGAAATGACAGAGCAGGCGGATCATCGACACCAACAACACACTCATTGTATGACACCCCAGCCAGCTGCCGGAACAATCACAGACACGCTGAGAGGAACTAGTTCAGCGGCCAGCTTGAGAGCTGGCGAAACCCAGAGTAGGCAGTTCATCGACGCCAACAAGTTCATTATATGGCGTCCCAGTTGGCTGCTAAGATGCCGAAACAATCACAGGCACGGCGCAAGGAAAAAGTTCAGCAGCAGGACAGCTTGAGAACTGCCGAAAAGCTGGAGCAGACGAACCATAGACGGCAGCAATTTGCTGAATATAGGTGGATGATCAACGCCAACAACACGCAGACGAAGTCGCGGGCAGAGGCTAGTTAATTATACAATTATCAGTATCAGATACATAGCTTCTTACACATTTATTTTTATAGGAATATATGCAGCCCTGTACTTGGGTCTATGAGTCACCTGTGAAACTGGACAATAATAGTAATGTCCTATATTTGAATGGCCCTTGTTCACAGTCTATTTTTTTTAAAAAAAGAGAGATATGTGAGTACACCCATAGGTTTCATTGTTTTGATAAAAGCAGTCACATGGCTGTTTTACATGGCCAAGCCCTTACAGTCTAAATTGTTAAGTCATGGACAGCATTTTATAGCCTGTATTACATCAGCAAATCAGCCCTCCAGACTGCAGGGCTAAATACAGTGCCTTTCGAATGTATTCGGCCCCCTTGAACTTTTTTTAAACCTTTTGCCACATTTCAGGCTTCAAATATAAAGGTATCAAATTTTAATTTTTTGAGGAAGAATCAAATGGGACACAATTGTGAAGTGGAGCGAAATTTTTGGGATATTTTAAACTTTTTTAACAAATAAAAAACTGAAAAGTGGGGCATGCAAAGTTATTTAGCCCCCTTGCGCTAATACTTTGTAGCGCCACCTTTTGCTGCGATTACAGCTGCAAGTCGTTTGGGGTATGTCTATATCAATTTTGCACATCGAGAGACTGAAATTCTTGCCCATTCTTTCTTGCAAAACAGCTGGAGCTCAGGGAGGTTGGATGGAGAGCGTTTGTGAACAGCAGTTTTCAGCTCTTTCCACAGATTCTCGATTGGTTTCAGGTCTGGACTTTGACTTGGCTATTCTAGCACCTGGATATGTTTATTTGTGAACCATTCTATTGTAGATTTTCTTTACGTTTTGGATCATTGTCTTGTTGGAAGATAAATCTCCGTCCCAGTCTCAGGTCTTTTGCAGACTCCAACAGGTTTTCTTCCAGAATGGTCCTGTATTTGGCTCCATCCATCTTCCCATCAATTTTAACCATCTTCCCTGTCCCTGCTGAAAAAAGCAGGCCCAAACCATGATGCTGCGACCACCATGTTTGACAGTGGGGATGGTGTGTTCAGGGTGATGAGCTGTGTTGCTTTTACGCCAAACATATCGTTTTAAGTTGTGGCCAAAAAGTTTCTTCCACATGTTTGGCGTCTCCCAGGTGGCTTGTGGCAAACTTTAAATGAGACTTTTTATGGATATCGTGAGAAATGACTTTCTTCTTACCACTCTTCCATAAAGGCCAGATTTCTGCAGTGTACGACTGATTGTTGTCCTATGGACAGACTCTCCCACCTCAGCTGTAGATCTCTGCAGTTCATCCACAGTGATCATGGGCCTCTTGGCTGCATGTCTGATCAGTCTTCTCTTTGTTTGA
Source organism: Leptodactylus fuscus (assembly GCF_031893055.1). Classification (NCBI taxonomy): domain Eukaryota; kingdom Metazoa; phylum Chordata; class Amphibia; order Anura; family Leptodactylidae; genus Leptodactylus; species Leptodactylus fuscus. Next base: position 117,385,617 of record NC_134269.1, read on the forward strand.
GATGAAAGTTTAGATGGATGGCCGGGTCTTGGTAGATTTGCAGTGGTCTGATACTCTTTCCATTTCAATATGATTGCTTGCACAGTGTTCCTTGGGATGTTAAAAGCTTGGGAAATCTTTTTGTATCCAAATCCAGCTTTAAACTTCTCCACAACAGTATCTTGGACCTGCCTGGTGTGTTCCTTGGTCTTCATGATGCTCTCTGCGCTTTAAACAGAACCCTGAGACTATCACAGAGCAGGTGCATTTATACGGAGACTTGATTACACACAGGTGGATTCTATTTATCATCATCAGTCATTTAGGATAACATAGGATCATTCAGAGATCCTCACTCAACTGAACGGAGTGAGTTTACTGCACTGAAAGTAAAGGGACTAAATAATACTGCACGCTCCACTTTTCAGTTTTTTATTTGTTAAAAAAGTTTAAAATATCCAATAAATTTCCTTCCCTTCACAATTGTGTCCCACTTGTTGATTCTTCCCCCCAAAAAATTGATATCTTTATGTTTGAAGCCTGAAATGTGGCAAAAAGTTGGATTTCTCACATAACCATATTTTTTTCATATCAGAACACCGAGCATGTATCACAAGGTGAAAAGTTAAGACTTTTTTTCACTTCATCTGAAAACAATTACCGTATATACTCGAGTATAAGCAGACTTTTTCAGCACATTTTTCATGCTGAAAAAGCTCTCCTCGGCTTATACACGAGTCAGGGTCCACGGAGCACAGAAAACTGGAAGGACCTGGAAGGGGGAAGTCCTTTAGTGCTACTGCTCTGTGATTGGCTTGTCATGAGGTCAAGTGACTGTGATGTCATCAAAGGTCCTGTAGCTACTGGTAGGAAACATCTGCAGATAAGGTTGAGTCTAAATCCTAGTAGCTCCGCCCACACCAGAGTCCGATCACATGGTCATGACAACATCATAGGTCCTTTAGCCCACTAGGATTTAGCATCTACACTGTAGATGAGCGGTCAGGATTCACTGTGTCTTATGGAAGATGTCTGTTGTATGGAGGAGAGGAAGCTACAGTAAATTGAAACACACAGGTACCTTCCTTTAGTTACTCTGCCTATTAATTTCAGGCATTTGGGGTTATTAATTTAGTTTCAGTAACTCACATTAATAACAGTTAACCCCATCATGTCCCTCATATTAACCCCTGTGTGCCCCATATAAGGGTTACTAATATGTGACACATGAGGGTACTAATGAAGGATCTTAATTATGAAGATACCTAATTATTATCTCCATATGTCCCACATATCAGTAACTCTTATGTGAGGCACACAGGGGGTTAATGTGAGGGACATGATGGGGTTAACTGCCATTACTATGATCCCCATGGAGTTACTAAGCTGCAATGCACATGACCAGACTTTTTATCTGCAATGGTGGATTTCCCCACCTCAGCTTATACTCGAGTCAATAAGTTTTCCCGGTATTTTGTGGTAAAATTAGGGATCTCGGCTTATATTCGGGTCGGCTTATACTCAAGTATATACGGTAATTCATTTAGAACTAATTTTGGCATAGATTCCCAAATGTTCCACATTCAATCCAAGTGAATGGTGTATTTAACCTCCCATTCACATGCAGCAGAAACAAAAACATGTATGTTTGTCTGACCTGCAAATAACATACCCATTCCTCTTGCAGATTCTGTACAGAGAAGCCACAGATTAGCCCCACTGAATGGGGCTAATCCTTATGTGGATCTGGCTACACAGCAACTGTACGTTTGTGGCAGAGATCAGAGGCTTCAATTTCTGCCATGGATTCTCTTGTGAAAAAAACAACACCATAGGAAAATCTGACATATACAGGTTGATTGAATATAAGAACCTACCCTTAGTAGTATCTTTGCAACATGGCAAGTTTTCTGTTTAAGAGAAGCCATGAACTAATTGCAGATAACTGAGATAGAAAAAATGTTTTCCTCTGTAGAAAACTGCTGTGGAAAAGCAGTGTGGGAATCTGACTGGCTCAACAACTCTATCTGCAAAACAGTGCAGTCCACTGCCACATTGTTAACCACATGTTTGGATCAGTTGTAACTCGTGAAATGGACATTTAATGTTTTTATAACTGTAACATGAGTACACAGTACTAGAAAATGCCATTTCACTACAGTGTTATCCTTAACGGTAACCACAGTTATTGTAATCTACAGACATTTTTTAACACAAGGTCATTTTCCCTTCTAGAAATAACCTCTTTTTTTGCACTACAAAAACAGTCAATAAGGAATCATCAGGAAAACATATATATATATTATTTTTGAAAGCAGGAGTAAACAAGAGCACAGCCATGAAGCACTTAAAACTTTAACTTCAACACCCCTTCTTATATCTTTGCACAGTGGCCATAACCCTGATTGCGTTGAGATAGAAAACCACTGCTCCCCCATCGCACACACTGATCTCCTTGCTAGGATCACGGAGGTCTACAACCTGAAGAGCTTGACAGCCTTCCTTAATAACACTGTCCCAGCCTTTGATGCTATCTGGGCCCCATGGGACACCTATTGTAAATTGCATAACCTATTAAGTTTCTGCAACTTTATCTTTACCCTTCCCTTTAGTCCTCCCTTCTTACCATTTTCCTCATGAGTCTGTCTGTAGTCTGATCAACTAACTGCAGTTTTCCAGTTACTGGATGAATTGATCTTATGTTCACCTTTATTGGGAAATACTCCCTATGTACTTATTTCCTTTCCTGTTTTGTTATTGTTTACTAAAAAAAACTTTTAACTTCAACACAATTCATGAACACAACCATTGCGTCTCTTAATCCTCATTTCCATTACATACCATGGTTTGTCTCTTGATACTTTTGAGGAGAACACCGTGTGTTGCTTGTTGTTGGAGGTAAGTAGATTGTCTTTGGGCGCTTTGAATGGCTTTGAGTTACTGTTGACGGGGTTATGGCTGCTGATACAGGCTTTTGTTTTCATTTGTACTAGTGATGCTCTGGTGTTGGAGGGAGAGGCCGGGGATGGGGAAGGTTTGCACATTGAACCGTGTCTTCTTTCTGAAACAGAGGAAAAAGATACTAACTCAATAAGTTGCACAACACACAAACACAGCACCATTGAAAAACTTTCTCTATTTTCTGTAGGATGCCTACCACAAGAAGCCATAAGGTATTGAAGTGTGCACAATAACGTGCTCAACACTTGACTTCCTAGATCAAAGAACAACAAATAAATGCAAAGAAATCCCACCATCAGGACTCCCTTGCAACTGTACATGGAGTTTACAGATAATGAACCGTCACTCGGTGGTTATGCTGGTGCCTGGAAATGGCTTCTCACCGCCATATTAGTATAATCAAAGAAATTTCCGGCACTCAATGAGTATGCTTCCAAAAGTGAATATTTATTTTGACAAAAATGTTTCGGTCTAGGAGACCTTCGTCAGTTTGTCGGTAGGAGGTATGAGTAACAGGAAGCCAAATGTAGATACGTGGGAAATGCAGGAATGGAGGATTTAACTGTACATGGAGGTCATAAAAATGCAATCTTTTACAGATACATAAGTCAGATTTGTGTCGGATGGTTATAGGGTCATTCCGTGTCAAGTGAACCAATGATTTTTCCCTCTATATTTTTAATTCTTTTGAGATTTTGTTATTTGGTAATAGTGTGTCAGAGAATGCAAAATGTGAAGAAAAAAAAATTCTAAAAATTTTTTGGGATTTTTAATTAATTTTCAAAGTTCAGAAAAAGTGTGAATTTCTGTGTTGCCTGCCTTTACATTTCTCCTCATAACTTAGGCTAGAAAAAAGATAGAGAAACAAAATAAACGCCATTCTACTCAGAACTATACAGGCCTTCACCAAATATGTCACAAGAGTATCTTTGTTAATATTTTACCCATGTGAACGCAAACGCAAAATTTTAAAACGCATTTCCGAAAAAAAACGTTTTATTTAAAAATTTCAAAAAAATGCACGTGGGCCTGCTATGCCCTTAGCCACATCTGTACCAAAATTCAAGTTGGGATTGCGATGGGATAATATTTTAAAATATAACAATTAGTGTCATTCCAAAAATCTTGAATTCAGATCTGTCCTTCTGATCTGAAGGAGAGTTTGTTAAAACATCGGTTACAGGAAGCAGAACCCATCCAAGGGACTCAGCAATACCACACTTTCATTCCATATAGTGAAACAGAAATAAAAACAAGGATTTTTTCATTCAGCAATAACAGTGAAGTCCATGAAGTGGTAGAAGGCGGCACAAGATTGGCAATGGATGACATAACTGGTTATGTGACCTGTGAATATGATCGGCGCTGGTGGCTGGCTACTGTACTCTCCAAAGATTGTGAAAAGGAAGACATAAAATTGACTTTTATGCATCCTTCTGGTCCAGCACCATCATTTGTGTATCCAAGAAAACCAGACATTTTACAAGTCAACAAAAATCAGATATTAACTCAGGTGGAGCCTAACACCATGACAGGCCGTACATACTCTTTGACACAAAAGGAAATGGCCATTGCTAGTAAGCGCTTATGGACAAGATTACATTTCACTCACTAGAAAGGACAAATTGATGATAAAAGGCCAGTAGTTTAAAAATGTCCTATTAATTGTTTGATTAGTTCATATTTTATAGAATGAGGATTTATCTACTGGACTATTTTTCTTAATAAATTACATGTTTAGTGATATAATAAAAAACAATTGTTACATTTAGAAATAGGTGTTATAAATATTGGTTCTTGTACTCTTGTTAACATATAATTAGGATGAGACTATTTAGAAAATCGCACTTGAGGATATGAGCAGCTTTTTTCTTTCGGTTTGTTCAATGCATTCAGGTTGAAAATGCTGAACAAGTCATGTTCTGATGATGATGCTAGGGTCACACCTGCGTTCAGGGTCTCAAATGAATGGGTGAGAAAGACTCCTGCAGGTTTCCGTATCCTGCTCTGTTTTATGCAGGAAACGGAAACCTGCAGTACGGAGAGCACAACGCAGATGTGAACGAGCCCTAAGATGTATTTGTTCTGGCACTTACAGTATTTGTTTTTTATATTTTTTTATTGTTGCATATAAATGTTGAATTCAGCAAGTTGTAATTTGAAAAGAAAAAAGGAAGAAGCTCACACAAACATAAAATCAGATGATTCAAGGCTTAAAAAAAAAATTGATCCCAATTTGGTCCCAAGTTGAAAACCTGTACAAATATAACCAAGAACACAAGTAACACAAATGCATTTTTTCACAATTTTAAAACATACATTTTTTTCACAATTGCGCATCAAAATTTTGAATTTGATTTCTCCAAAACAAAATATAAAGAAACATCGTCTTGTGACATATCAAATGAAAGCCGGTACCGCTCTGAGAAAAATGATGCCTCTCCCACCTATTTATCTTAATTCTAGCCCAAGATATGTTAAAAAATGTAAAGCCATACCAGGCCAAAATTCACACTTTTTCAAAACTTTAGAAGTCTATAAAAAATTAACTGATGAAGAAAAAAAATTCAAAACTTTTTATTTGTAATTAACTTAAGTTGTACTTCATAAAAAATAAAAATTAAAAAAAATCTAAAGACGTCAGGTAAAAAAAATATTCCTATTTGGATCACTTGATATGGAATGACCCTATATTAAGTAATAAAATTTAGCAACTCAAAAGTTTCTTCCAGCCCCCTTTGCATAAAGGCCAATCTACTTTTAGAAGATGCAGACATGTCCTGTATGAACAAAGGATAATGTTCACTAAGCTGTTGGGAGATTGGAAATTAACTGAGTTGTTCATGAACACCACACTGCAATCAATTTCAGTCCATACTTTTTCTAAGTCCTTCTAACTGTGCTTCAATGACTGTAAACTTCTGATGGGTTGTTACGGGAAAAAAACTTTTACAAGACTCAGATTTTAGATTAATTTTCCACTGCAACATCCCTTGTATTGGTTGTTGCACTGGACAACAGTGTGAAAAGAAAACACACAAAGGTAGAAAATATGCACAGACCTTTAGGAAGCCTGTAACTATCCCTCCAATACTGCGCACTATTTCTTGATGGCAAAGGCCTTTAACATCTATATGAAAAACTGCCAGAGAGGACTGGTAGACAGCAGCATTCACTCTGACTATGGTGTTACTTTAACACTTGTAGCAAAGGAAAATCCCTTTAGAAATGGAGATAACAAATGTTTGTTGCATTCTCTGTGAAGGTGCAGTCCCCAATCTTTAAAGATTGTGCCAGGGATAGAGATGGAAAGTTTTGATACCTGCTAAGAACATGCATCAAACCCTAGGCAGGCAAAATTGGGAAGAAAAAAAATAAACATTGAAAATTCACTAAAATGTAACATTCTATCTACAATGATGCAACTGTAAAATATACTGCATGTAAAAACAAATGAAAAAAAGTATAATTTATTATTTCTTTTTCAACAATTTGCATATTACTGCATATTATTGCAGAAAACTTGAATAGACGTAAGTAGGACTAAAATACAACCAAGTATTAATGCCTAAAAGGCAAAATTTATATATACATCATGCACTGCATCTTCACCCCATAATGTCGATTTCATATAAGCAGTAAATGTCCTAGTCCATCTCTTCTTATTATTATCTCTGTAACTTTATTGGCTAGGTCCTTTGGGGGGGGGGGGGGGGGGTGTCTCTCTTGGTGGGTCCGGCCTGCTTTGTTTTGTTTGTATTTTTTTCTGTACTATTGGTCTGTTTCAGATCTTGTGGTATTATTATAAAATGTAAATAAGAATTTGAATTGGAAAAAAAAATGTCCTGGTCCAAAAATGGGTCCAGTATCCAGAACTCAAATCATAGTTCCATATGATGCTGTGACTCTAGGTTCACATCTAGGCCTGGTTTCTGTTCTTTGGATCCGCTTGGGGACCTGAAAATCGGAAACCCAGTCTGCTTTAAAAGCAGTTGGCTGGGACTTTTCTCTCTGCATTTCAAGCAGATTCGTGGATGGAATCCCCAAACGTAGAGCGAGCGCTGGTGTGAATCTAGCCTGATCTGTGTAAGTGCAAAAAGGTACCCATATGATTGTGTGAAACTGGCCTAAGACTAAGTTCATACAGCCACTGCCAGATGTTTTATGCACATGTATATGGCATTACAAATTCCAATTCATATACATTTTTTTTATTCTATGAAGTCAGTAATAATTTTTTTCACAGCTTTAGTACCAGGTCTAATGGGCTCAATCACATGGCCCAAAGAGAGACTTATGTATTGACCAAGTCTGGGATGTGTCTGTCCTCCATATTATGGCTTCATGCATGAGACCTATATTTAGTACCATACGCATGAGACTTAATACTAAATGTAAACACAAATTGGGACTGAATAAGCAAATCACCTCCAGAGCTATGGAAGAGTATAAGATTACTCAGACACAGAATGCAAAAATCAGACCAAAGGGAAGTGTTAAAAAGGTTGACCAGGCAATTTTTTTATTTTATTTTAAATATGCTGCAGAAGGTTAAAAAGAATTTTTTTTAAAAAAAAAATCATAATCAGCTGTGCTGGTGTCCTCCCAGCGTGGTCCAATCCTTCTGCTCTGGAGTCTTCTTAAGAGTCTTTTCCTGAGATCCGTTAAGGCCAAACAGGGTCTCTGGAAGAGACTGTGATGTCGCAAGTAGTGAAATGGCACGCCCTTTGACTGGCCTCAGTGGTCAGGTGTGACTGCGCCTTCCACAACTCAACATTGGACTGAAGACCAAACCTCTCTTTGACGCATCGGGAAAAAGGAAGTATGATTTTTTTAAATTATTTTTTTAGGTTTTTCATCTCCCCTGGCCTATTTAAATAATAAACTTAATGTCCATTTCTGCCTGGACAACCCATTTAGGGATAACACTAACCATCAAGCAGTATTACTGTTGGTATTATTGGATTATTAAGTCACTATATAGAAATGTGGAAACGCCACCACAGAAAGGAAAGACGGCATGTCAGTGTTGTCAATGGAGTTATCGCTGGACTTGGGAAAAAAACATTGTATATATGATTCACAGCCAATGATCCCTAAAACAGAGCACACTAGAAGCCTATGTATACATTTGTAAACTATTCTATTGCACTGCACATACTATATTGTGTATTACATCACTCACTACTGTGAATATGAATCATGAAGAGAAATTTTGCTGAAGAGAAGAGAAGATTTTGCTGTTGGCAAAACTCAAACGTCACACACACGTATGTATACACACACACACGTAGCTAGAGATATATAAGAAGCAAACATTAGGGCTGCACTGTTTTCATTGCAAAAAGTCACAGTCGTGAAGTAGTTAACCGGGAACTACAGCAGCTACAGACTACTATGCCAGTGTAGGAGCAATGGCCTAGTAAATGTGGCACAGGTGAAGGCAGCAGCAGCAGCACATGGATGAGGCAGCTCCTGAGGAAAGCCCACGCTCTCCAGTAGTGCCCGCAGATGGACAATGGCAGGCGCCATATAAAGCAGCGCCCCTCAGCAGTCAGTGTACGAGCTGCACATCAGTGCTGCTTCGCCACAAACAATGCGATGTATGCAGGCCAGCTCAGAGCCAGCCTGTTATTGTATGCAGCATTCGGAGGAGGACATTCACACATGACAAAAGCCACTTCCCCTCTTCTCCAGCGATTACGTAGCTTCACTTCTCTCCTGCATTAACTAACAATAAACAGAAAGGCCACATGGAAGCAGTCCGCAGGGAGAGATCATGAAAGGAAACCAGCGACGAGATTTTTCATGGAGATCAACAAACAAAAATGAAAGCCACTTACAGAGAGAGGAAGGAAGAGGCTGCCAACTTAATCTGATTGTACGCCGCCTGTAAACATGTTGTACTTTCAGAAGCCAGAGAGTCGCGGCAGTGTCACTGAGTACCGAGGCTGAGGGCTTTGCAGCACCGCCGCCACTGACCTGCTCCTCAGGAAAGACGTAGCAGTGCTGAGGTGACTACCCACCGACTGCCGCCGCTGCTGGCCACAGGCACTTGGAACAGCAACTTTCACGTCTTACCAGTCGGGTACCAGAAGTTCAGATAAATGGAAGGATGCCAAGAACAACGTGAGCAGGGTGAAAAAAAAAAACTCTAGCTTTCTCCACCCACAGGACTGCTCTTAATGCCGCTACATAGGTGCATCTTCATTTACTGACAACATGGAACCTAAAACTAACCAGCACCTAAAGGTTAACCCCGTCCCCTGATAATTCCATATTGCGCTGTGGCTGGGCTGGTCACCACAGATAACAGGCTAGACAGATACAAGAAGTCACTCAGGCAAAACAAACCTTAAATTAACCTACGTTAAGAGATTGTTTCTGTTCACTTCATCTAAAAATTGTTTTACCAATTCCAATAACTCCCCCTCCCTCCTTCTATTTATTAATTTGTCCATGCTTCTGTATATCCACAAAAGAGGTTTGGGGCATGTTCACAACTTTGGAAAACTGCAAATTTTCATGTGATTTACATGTGATGTCATAGGGTTAACGCATGTAAAATCCAGTTCGATAAGTGAAATGTAACTTCTTATTAGTTTTCGGACCCTTCATAGGATGAGAACAACAGGATGAAATGCTGACAGAATGACAGATGCAGACAGAGCACCTTCCATTTGTATCTGTCATATTTTACACCAATGTCAAAACAAAGACAGAACTTTTTTCCTACTTTTTTTTATCTTTTTAAACTAAAGTTAAAATAATACACACAAGACTTTATTTTCTATTTGAAAATTAAAATAAACAACACTGAAGTTTCCATATTGGCCAGAACGTTAGAGATCACTGCTGAAAATCTGCTGCCTTTATGAACAATAATGCAGATTCCCATTCAAAACATATCATGCGATAATATCAAACAATTTCCATTATGTGGACATGGAGTCATGGGTGAAGACAAACAGATCTATAATTTATGGGGAAATTGGAAGATGTGCCCCAACCATGGCAGTGCCTAACTTGCATCAATGGAATAAGCACCATCCATTGCCCAAAGCTGGAAAGTGGGTTTTCCAGGATTCTTTGTAGGCCTTGCTATGACATGTAATGTTTGGAAGGCTCATATACAGATTAAAAACTGCTTGTGTGGTCCTAAAGAATTATTCACTGAAAAAAGCAATAAGGAAGAAAACTATGAAAAAAAAAGTTTGTAAAGATTATATAATCCAGCATAAACACTTTCTGCTCCAGTAAGCAAATCTCTCCTAAACCAGTTATTTCATTTACTGCCAGTACATCTGAGGAAACTATGCATCTTCAAGGCATAGTACACTCAAAGTACAATGGCCAGAATTCAATATACCTTGTCCTCATAAATTTGCCCCAGTGAACCTACAGAAAATGGAATACATTTTTGACCGGTAGGAGTATTACAATGGGACCCTCCATATCTGTCCTTTGAAGTGAATGTTTAAGGTATGGCTATGGAGTTAGTAGGCCAAACTACCTGCTCCTCAAATTTTGCAGCAAAGCGGTTTATTTAAGAAAAACAGCTAAATAAATAAACCTTTACGTCAGGCACAAAAAATGAGCAAAATAAAATACAGCCTGTAGGCAACTTCAGGCAAAATAATCTGAAAAAAAAAATCCTGCTCATTTGAGCACTAACTAAACAGAAAAATACTAAATGTATATGTGGCTTACTACCAGCCACACAAACCAACGAAAAAAAAACTGTACTGTATCACAAGGTTCTCAGTGTCAGGTTAGCCCCAGCCACTTTCTCTCCTCTCAGGATCTGCACTAAAGTGCAGGCTTTTATGGCTCAGTAATGAGTCTATGACCCACACATGGGCTGCAACCTATTCCAGACCCGCACTGGACCAGTACCTTGCGAAAATATTCGGCCCCCTTGAACTTTTCAACCTTTTGACACATTTCAGGCTTCAAACATAAAGATATCAAATTTTAATTTTTTGGGGGAAGAATCAACAAGTGGGACACAATTATGAAGTGGAACAAAATTTATTGGATTTTTTAAACTTTTTTTAACAATTAAAAAACTGAAAAGTGGGGTGTGCAAAATTATTCGGCCACTTTACTTTCAGCAAACTCACTCCGTTCAGTTCAGGGAGGATCTCTGAATGATTCAATGTTGTCCTAAATGACTGATGATGATAAATAGAATCCACCTGTGTGATCACATGTCCGTATAAATGCACCTGCTCTGTGATAGTCTCAGGGTTCTGTTTAAAGCGCAAAGAGCATCATGCAGACCAAGGAACACACCAGGCAGGTCCGAGATACTGTTGTGGAGAAGTTTAAAGCTGGATTTGGATACCAAAAGATTTCCCAAGCTTTAAACATCCAAAGGAGCACTGTGCAAGCAATCATATTGAAATGGAAGGAGTATCAGACCACTGCAAATCTACCAAGACCCGGCCGTCCCTCTAAACTTTAAATCTCAAACAAGGAGAATTCAATGGGAGCCGGTCAGTTCTTTTTTCCAGGAGCCGTTTGTTCCAGTTGAAGACACTCACTCCTGCCGACTAGGCCCATTATTTGGGCCTAATCTGGAACGGAGCGTGCGACTGGATGCCACTGCACTGCGTGCTCCACGTCAAGTTCCGATCCAAAAAACCCAGTGTGAACCCGGCCTTAACCTCTCTATTTCAACAATACACCAGGCCATATAAAACTGTATTAAAGGGATTCTATCAATAAAATGAAATTTTTTTGTCTCTAACCTGTAGAAATAGTCTTAGGAAAGGCTATTCTTCTCCTACCTTTAGATGTCTTCTCCACGCCACCGTTCGGTAGAAATCCCGGTTTTCTTCGGTATGCAAATGAGTTCTCTCGCAGCACTGGGGGCATTCCTAATGCTGTGAGAGAACGTTACAGAGACGCCTCTGTCTTATTCTGGAACACCCTCTCCCTGTGTCTTCTTCCATCCTGGGTTTCAATTTTCTAGGCCTCAGGCAGATCAGACTGCGCATGCCCGTTGCCATAAGAAAAATGGCCGCTTACACAGTTATGTAAGCGGCCATTTTCTTGCAGCCTGTGGGCATGCGCTGTCGGCTCTGCCCGAGGCCTAGAAATCCAGGAGTGAAGAAGACACAGGGAGAGGGCATTCCAGAAGAAGAGGTGTTGCTGGAGATTTCTTTCGCAGTATTGGGGACGCCCCCCAGTGCTGTTTGAGTGCTGGGGACCGCCCCCAGTGCTGCGAGAGAACTCATTTGCATACCAAAGAAAACAGGGATTTCTACCGAACGGCGGCACAGAGAAGACATCTAAAAGTAGGAGAAGAATAGCTATTAGGCTATTCTTACTTGTTAAGGACAAAAAATGTCATTTTAATGATAGTATCCCTTTAAATACTCCCAGCCCATCTGTTGACTATATTCGTACAGGCGGTCCACATTTAGCTATATATGTCTTTGCAAAGCTAAGCAGCTCCTCAAATTTGTGCAGCAGTAAGAGCAAGGTGCCAGTTGTTCCTTCAGCTTTAGGCAAGGCAAGGATAAATTATTTCTGAAATTTTATTTTTTCTTTCTATTTACTGTTCACAATGCAGATTAAATAATGTTTCTTTGTAAATCCCAAATGTGTTTTCCATTACAGCATTTTTATGTAGTAAAGGTGAGATGTTAGGTGGTTTATTATTATTTATTTTCTATCTTTGAATTACTTTTTGTCATAGTTCCTCTATGGTACTTGAGCCAGCAATCAGATAAGTATTACAGTGTATAAGAACTCTGTCTATGCTGTCCATCGAATCCTGCTGGAAACAGGCGGATGAAGATGACAGACCCTGAGCTGCTATGATAACAGACCAGCAACCCACAAGGCAGTACGGTTAGGCCAATCAAGGGGCCACAGTGCTATGAAATGTCTTGCTGTTGACATGAGTGCCCGTAGCATCTAAGGGGTTAACAACCACAATCTGAGTAATCCATGCATGACCATAGTGCTGGCTCATGTATCAGAATACATAGATCTCTGTGAGAGCAGTGCTTGGTAAGTATTACTCTATTTGTATGGTAGAACTGTGAGGGAGGCCATTAGGGAGTATTATTCTAGATGTGGAGCAACCTCTCCAGAGCATTATACTGCATGAGTGTCACTGGAGAGCATTATATTGTTGGAGTAGGCCACTGAAGAACATTTTACTGTGTGTGTGGAGGGCAGTGAAAGTTATGCCCCGACTCTAAGGGAGCCTTCACACGGAGTTTATGCTCTGCTCATTCTGAATGTAAACTCGTTCAGAGCGAGCGGCGTAAAAAAACAGATCCCATTGACTTCAATGGGTGCCGGCATACGCGCGCTACCCATTGAAATCAATGGGAGGCTTTTTTACCTATTGCTTTAAATGTCATACGCGCGTATCACATTGAAAGCAATAGGTAAAAAAAAAAAAAAAAAAAAATTTAAAAAAGCCTCCCATTGATTTCAATGGGTAGCGCGCGTATGCCGGCACCCATTGAAGTCAATGGGATCTGTTTTTTTACGCCGCTCACTCTGAACGAGTTTACATTCAGAATGAGCGGAGCGTAAACTCTGTGTGAAGGCTCCCTAAGGCTGAGTTCACACAGAGATTTTTTGGACCGGAATTTGACACGGATGCCGCCTCAGAATCCGCCTCCAAAAAAATGCCTCTTGTGGCTAGCTGTCCTGGGTGCTGGTGCAGTGCATCGGCATCCAGTCGTATCATTCCACTCCGGATTAGGCCCAAATGAATGGGCCTAGTTGGGAGGGAGTCTCACGCCATGGCGGATTCAGCCGCGGAATCCACGTCAAGATAGGGCAGCTCGCGTCTTTTTTCTGCGAGCGGGAAAAAAACGCTAGTGGAAAAAAAAACAAGTGAACGGCTCCCATTAAAGTCAATGGAAGGCGTTTTTTGGAGGCGGATTCCACGTCAAAATCCGGTCCAAAAAATCAGTGTGAACTCAGCCTAATTTTTCTGGGTCCTCCAGACACAGATGACTTGAATCCGTTCCATGATTTAGCATTTTGCCCCTGTGTCTACACCCAGTATCTTTGGATCACCAGGAACAATGTAGTAACAGCAATCCATCGAGCACCTGCTTTCTGTGAAGCCACCACAAGCAGGGACAAGAAAGAACTTCATGGGAAAAGGGGAAGTGAGTATAACATTTACAGTGGGGCAAAAAAGTATTTAGTCAGTCACCAATAGTGCAAGTTCCACCACTTAAAAAGATGAGAGGCGTCTGTAATTTACATCATAGGTAGACCTCAACTATGAGAGACAAAATGAGAAAACAAATCCAGAAAATCACATTGTCTGATTTTGTAAGAATTTATTTGCAAATTATGGTGGAAAATAAGTATTTGGTCAGTAACAAAATTTCATCTCAATACTTTGTTATATATCCTTTGTTGGCAATGACAGAGGTCAAACGTTTTCTGTAAGTCTTCACAAGGTTGGCCCATTCCTCCATGCAGATCTCCTCTAGAGCAGTGATATTTTGGGGCTGTCGCTTGGCAACACGGACTTTCAACTCCCTCCAAAGGTTTTCTATAGGGTTGAGATCTGGAGACTGGCTAGGCCACTCCAGGATCTTGAAATGCTTCTTACAAAGCCACTCCTTCGTTGCCCTGGCGGTGTGCTTTGGATCATTGTCATGTTGAAAGACCTAGCCACGTTTCATCTTCAATGCCCTTGCTGATGGAAGGAGGTTTGCACTCAAAATCTCACGATACATGACCCCATTCATTCTTTCATGTACCCGGATCAGTCGTCCTGGCCCCTTTGCAGAGAAACAGCCCCAAAGCATGATGTTTCCACCCCCATGCTTTACAGTAGGTATGGTGTTTGATGGAAGCAACTCAGTATTCTTTTTCCTCCAAACACGAAAAGTTGTGTTTCTACCAAACAGTTCCAGTTTGGTTTCATCAGACCATAGGACATTCTCCCAATACTCTTCTGGATCATCCAAATGCTCTCTAGCAAACTTCAGACGGGCCTGGACATGTACTGGCTTAAGCAGTGGGACACGTCTGGCACTGCAGGATCTGAGTCCCTGGCGGCGTAGTGTGTTACTGATGGTAGGCTTTGTTACATTGGTCCCAGCTCTCTGCAGTTCATTCACTAGGTCCCCCCGCGTGGTTCTGGGATTTTTGCTCACCGTTCTTGTGATCATTTTGACCCCACGGGGTGAGATTTTACGTGGAGCCCCAGATCGAGGGAGATTATCAGTGGTCTTGTATGTCTTCCATTTTCTAATTATTGCTCCCACAGTTGATTTCTTCAATCCAAGCTGGTTGCCTATTCCAGATTCAGTCTTCCCAGCCTGGTGCAGGGCTACAATTTTGTTTCTGGTGCCCTTTGACAGCTCTTTGGTCTTCACCATAGGGGAGTTTGGAGTCTGACTGTTTGAGGGTGTGCACAGGTGTCTTTTTATACTGATAACAAGTTTAAACAGGTGCCATTACTACAGGTAATGAGTGGAGGAAAGAGGAGACTCTTAAAGAAGAAGTTACAGGTCTGTGAGAGCCAGAAATCTTGATTGTTTGTAGGTGACCAAATACTTATTTTCCACCATAATTTGCCACTAAATTCTTACAAAATCAGACAATGTGATTTTCTGGATTTGTTTTCTCATTTTGTCTCTCAATGTTGAGGTTTACCTATGATGTAAATTACAGACGCCTCTCATCTTTTTAAGTGGTGGAACTTGCACTATTGGTGACTGACTAAATACTTTTTTGCCCCACTGTACTTATTTGTTATACTGAGGGGCACCAAGAAGGGGATTTTATAATGCGGCGGCATATTCAGGGGAACATTACAATTGTTCAGAGTAGCTGCAAACAGATCATTTTCTAAAAGACTCTGAGTAACCAAGTATTACATAGTAATTTGTTTTGTTTTTTTTATAAGGAGCTATGTAATACCACACAAGCCCTGAAGAGGGTGCAGTTTTACTCAGTAATGATAGCTGATAGTTAGGAAACTGACCTACCAGACCTGCAAGTCCTCGCCCAGACTAGACAACCCTTGTAATCCTGGGTTCACATGGAGCGTATTTTGTGGCATGTGAGGTTTTTGTTTGTTTGTTTTTTTTTTTTGTTTTGTTTTTTTCCGGGGGGGGGGTGTTGAACGTTGCAATCCTAAACTTCCCCATATACCCTTTAATTACATAATGTGTCAAAAAGTGAAGAACTCAAATATGACATAATGTAATGTCTGTGATGTTATAAAGTGATTATGTAAAGTATTGAAATAAAATAAGCATAACATGCAACAAAAGAGATGGTTAACACCCATGTGGAGGTACACAGTCTTTCCTGAATTTATAGGTGGGAATCTGACACTTGGTTCCCACTGTTGTCAGAACTGTGAACTATTTGCAATACCATGTGCATTTGGATGCCCTTTTAAAGGGGTTGTCCCATCTAAAGGATCCTATCTATACTGCTAGTTTATGTGGATTTAAGACATTTCCTAAATATATTACTTAAGCAAAACAGCTTTGATTGGCCGCTATCTGAGATTCTTCACTTCATTGTTTACACTGCGTTTCCATAACCACGGACCTGGGGATGGTCTTATCTCTCCGCCCAGGACAAGTGACGTAGCTCCCTGCTCTCAGGGAGGCGAGGGGGAGCTGAGTGCTTGTATTTCTGAGCTCTTTATCTCTCCACCCAGGACAAGTGACATAGCTCGCTGCTCTCAGGGAGGGGAACCTGAGTGCTCAGAGCTTGTATTTCTGAGATCTTTATCTCTCCGCCCAGGACAAATGGCATAGCTCTCTTATCTTAGGGAGGGGAAGGGGAGCTGAGTGCTTGTATTTCTGAGCTCTTTATCTCTCCGCCCAGGACAAGTGACCTAGCTCTCTGCTCTCAGGGAGGGGAGGGGGAGCTGAGTGCTTGTATTTCTGAGCTCTTTATCTCTCCGCCCAGGACAATTGACATAGCTCCCTGCTCTCAGGGAAGGGAGGGGGAGCCGAGTGCTCAGTAGCAGCTTGTATTTCTGAGCTGTTTATCTCTGGCTCTTCCAGTTATCAGTCGGCTAATTTAATTTTGCTGATAAGGGCTGAGACAGGGAGTCCATTAAACACAGACCTAAAAATGAGTATATTGCAAGCTGACTCTTGGTCTTGTAGCATGTAAGTTTGGGATTCTCATCACCTAACAAATCCAGCTCTGCTGCATCAGCTTCATATTGTGCATCTTCCAGTGATACTGTGCTAATTTATTTACAACCATCCCTCATTACTGATAGCAAACATGTACTGCTATGAAGAGAGATAACAGAGCTGGCTTTGTCTGGGATTCAGCAAGTGAAACCCCACCCACTAATTTACTGAGAAAACCAGGAAGTGAACAGAGCATACAGCCTGCATGTTGGTGAACAGGTGAGTTGAGAATACCCCTTTAAGCATCACTCCCCATTCAAGTATGTATTGAAGGAGCACTAAACCCCGAATAGAAACACGAAGATGGCAGAGTTTAGGCCACACAATTTTTGTTATCTATACCGTGTGTTTGACCATTTTGCTGTAAAGAATCCCCTAAGTAATTGGCAGTATAACATAGATACAAAACCAGCATTACTACCAATAGTGCCAGCAGTAGCATGCACAGTGACAACAGCCATTCTAACTCACAGCTCCACAGGTAAAGTCACCTAACTTTCCCAAACTGCTGAATGGTAAATCTGTGTAGTTATTTTTTGATAATTCCCAATTTTCCTATATCCATTCATGTTTATTTTTCAGGACCTCTGAGAAGCTGAGTAACAACCAATTGATTTTTTTTTTTTTTTTTTTTTTAATGAACCTCACTATTGCCCTGTTACTATATGTATATGTACTAAACAGTATGGTATGCCATGCCAGATTTGGTTTTCATGCTCCTGGCAAAGCTGGGTAGCACACAAAGTAATGCTGTCACAGCAGTCCCTATAACAACCACGAAAATGAATAATGTTCATTTCAATTCATATTTCTGGAAAAGCTGGGTATAATAATACGTGATCTGTAAGAAGGAATATTATATTTACCTACAAAAATATACCTCCTTGCATTTTTATCATACCATAGCTGAGTAACATACCAGGTATAATAGGTGAATATTAAACATATCTAAATAAATCCTCCTGCTAATTCCCAAATCACTCCAAAGCTTGCTAGATCTGTCTTTCACGATTTTGGGCAACCTGGCTAACACAACATGTAGAGCTGTAATAGGCAATACTGAAAGCTATATTCAAATAAGTCCCACTCCTTTCTGCATAAGTGTCATACTAGGTTTACAATAAGCGTTTGGGTTTCCGTCCTTTGATTCCACTTGGGAACCTGAAAAACTGAAACCAAAAACTAATACTTAAAAACCTGTGGAAACCCATGGACCCCATAGACTATAATGCTTGCAGGACTTTTCTCGGAACTCAAAGTCTAGTGTGTACCTAGTGTCATACCTTGCTAGATTCGCCTTTCGGGCTTCAAGGAACACTGGGTAACATACTTCAGACAATACTGTAAAAGGAACTGGTAAATACTAAATATACCTAATAATGCCCTCTCTTATCTCTGTAGCGTTTCAATAACTTGCCAGATATGTCTTTCAGGGTCCCAGGAAAGCTGAGTAACATGGTATGGATAGTTGTAATAGAGAACTCTCAAACAAAAGCTACCTAAACAAGAATCCCTCCTAAGGGAGGGTTCACATCTGCGCCCATGCGCGCTTTAGCCAATCTAGCCGGGTCACCGTCTTCTGCCCTGAGAAACTGTACCTATCAGCGGAGAAACCGTTTTGTTTTTTTTTGTTTTTTTTTAAACCAGGCAAAAAGTCCTGCAGGTCCGACTTAATGTCCAGTTAAAAAAAAAAAACAAAAAACAGTTTAGCCGCGGACAGGTACACAAAGCTAATGGGCGCTCATTTTTCAACCCTATTCACTTGAATGGGTTTGAAAACTGACTGCCGGGTTTCCATCCCCTGTCCAGTTTCTCGGGGCAGAAGACGGAAATCCAGCTGGATTTGCTAAAGCACACACAGGCGCAGATGTGAACCCGCCCTTACTCTGTAATTGTGTCATGCCATGTTAGATTTTCCTTTCAGGGTTCTGGGACAGCTAGGTAAAGTACGAGGTAGTGTTTTCATAGGTAAATGCTGAAACAAAAGCTGTCTATATAAACCTTTCTAAATTATGCTACAGCTAGCTAGATTTGCTTTTCAGGAATATGGGAAAGTATTTGCACAAAGTAACCGAAAAACACACATATTTAACCCTACACACTCCCTGGTGAAATGTATGCCCTAGATCTGCACCGTTTCCATTACACTCAAAGCCACTCCATTTAGCATTAGACTGAATAGCAGCCAAGTCCCTCCCCAAACTTCCTGTGATGTCATGCTAGTGCTTATAGCTGGTCATGGCACTGTACAGCCCTGGGAGTGAGGAAGGTTTGCTAAAGAAGACCACCATTGCCACCATGACCCGATCACACTGTGCCAGAGAAATACCTACATTCAACTTCCCACTACCTTGTTTCCCTGAAAATAAGACAGTGTCTTATATTAAAATTTTGTCCTAAAGATAGGCTATGTCTTATTTTCAGGGGATGTCTTTTGATGATTTTATTGTTGTGTGCTGCTGCCACCACTGCGCTACGCTGAGATGTGCTTGCTGCGCAAAGACTATATGAAGAAAAACATTGCAGCCGGCTGAATGCTGTGTGTGGTGCTCCATGTACACAGGAAAACCAGCAGATGTCGAGTACGTTGTATCCATTGTTCCTGCTGCTGTGGGATGAGCAGGGAGAGTGGACCCCTCTCATACAATGCTTAGTGTATGCACAGCAGGCATCTCCCAGCTCATCCTACCGCAGCAGGAACAGTGGATAAAACGTATCGCAGCAGCACACAGAACATCGCACACAAGTGTTCAGCCGGGTGCAAAATTTTCTTCATACAATCTTTGCGCAGAAAGATTATTATTATTGGGGGATGTCTTACTTTTGGGGGGTGCCTTATATTAGGCAATTCTCCTGTGTCTTAATTTCAGGGGATGGCTTATTTTCGGGGAAACAGGGTATAAATTCAATCTTTCACTCATTTCCTCTGTGTCGTTTGTGCAGCATTTGACTGGACAGACATATTAGGACAGACTTAGACTAGACATTATTCTACTGTGCAAGAATTAACAAAGTGTTTCATGTTTTTTGATAAATCTAGCACAAATCATTAGACTGACTAGTCTAACTTTACACCTTTCATTAGTTGGCTTAGGTTAGGACAGAAAATGCACTGAAGTTTTGGTGTTTTTGGTTTTTTTTAGTGACTGGGGTTCTCAACTTGAATCACAACCTTGTCATCAATATGTAACTTATATTTTTCTTGGATTTTCCCAAAAGGTCAAGTGACAAATGATAGCCAGTATAATGTTCACATTTTATTTACTTATTTATTTTTTTTTAATGAAAAGAAATCTAAATTAGTATGCAGAAGAGTTTCTAAAAATTTATAGGCTGTAAAGAGAATTTGTTGAATTTGCAGCATTAAGAAGTCACATTGACTGAAATCAAAAGCAGTTCCAATCAAAAACATAACAGGCCAAGTTACATGTTAACATTGGAGCCCTTGTTTGATTTCACTTTCACGATTCTTGCATCCATTGAACTTGTGAGTTTTGGATAGTTTTTGTTTGCCTTAATTTGCAGGATGACCGAATAGCCTCCCAGAGCTGCTGTTTTGATGTGAACTACCTCCCACCTTCGTAGATCATTCGCTTAAGAATACTCCAAAAGTTTTCAATAGAGTTAACTCTGCGGAGGATGGTGGGCACACCAAAAGTTTCTCTCCTATTAAGCCCATAGCAGCCAATGACTCATAGGTATTCTTTGCTGTATAAGATGGTGCATTGACATGCATGAAGATAATTTTGCTACGGAAGATTCAGCTCTTCTTTTTGTACCATGGAACAAAGTAGTAAGTCAGAAACTCTATATAGTTTGCAGAGATCAATTTCACACCTTCAGGGACGCTACCAACCTTGTACCTATGATTCTGGACAAAAACATGACTTCGCAGCCTTGGAACATGGTGGCTATCCACTACTCCATCCATCTGGACCATCCAGGGTTCCACAGCAGTTATCAGTAAACAAGATGGTTTCAAAATGCGTTTTCATGTATGTCTGTGCCCCCAGCAATGGTTTCTGTTTGTGAGCCCTATTTAGGCGTGGATGAATAGTAGATTTAGGCACAACTCTCTGGAGGATCCTACACCTTGAGGTTTATGGGACTCCAGAGGCACCAGCAGCTTCTTAGGGGAGCAGCACACTACCGTGTTTCATCCGTGAAACACAGTCTGTGTGTCCACTAGATTTACCAGCTTGAACTGCAATGTATTCCTGACTTTTTAACAATGAGGTACAGTTTACTTGAAGGGACCTGTGATGTTCTCTACCTACTATATGTAAGATATTCCTTTAATAGTCCCACAATGGGGAAATTTCAGTGATACAGTTTCATGGATGGTACAGTATTATATAACAAGAGAGAAACACATAGAAGCTCATGGCAGATAGAGAAATCCTATGAATCATAGCAACTAAAACGTAAGAAACACAGACACACTGCAGGATCATTTAGTTCTCTGTGTGGAGTGATGTTAATAATACAGCCGAATGTGGTTGGAGGACACGAGGAGGGGGGTCACAGCATGATCTAAACAGGCAGAAAAACATTTTTGCAGAGGTGGGGGACATATGCAGCTATCATGATAACGTGGTAGTTCCTTTGGTAGGTAGTGAGATCTCCTGCTCACAGCTGATAGTTCGGTATCTTGCATCAGCACTATTGTCCATTAACCACAAAAAAATGCCCCAAATGTCCTTCATCACAAGCCCTCCTCCTCCTCCTTCCTCCTTACCACTGTGTTCTACTTCCCCAAAGAAGTCTGAAGCCATCCAGGTATACATGGTGCTGTTCTCTTGCCAAGCTTCCATAAACTCCTGGGGTAGGTGGGTGATGGTAGGTTTCCAGGCTGTAGCAGAGTCCCACGTGTCCACAGTAATAGAAAGAAATACCAGTCAGCTGTAGCATCTTCACACATCAGCAATAGACGCCAAAAATCATCTCGTTGAACGAAGTAGTCCACACTTCCATGTAGGTTTTCCTCCAGGCCGCATGGTGTCCTGGGGGGATGGTAA
Source organism: Leptodactylus fuscus (assembly GCF_031893055.1). NCBI lineage: Eukaryota > Metazoa > Chordata > Amphibia > Anura > Leptodactylidae > Leptodactylus > Leptodactylus fuscus. Next base: position 117,407,740 of record NC_134269.1, read on the forward strand.
TAGGCACATGTGTAGACACAGGAAACCAGCTGAACCAGGTCTTGAGTCCATGCTTTACAATACAAAACAAAAGGAACAAAAAACTCCACAGGGTCTTCCATTCGATTTATAGTTGCTAATTCATAGTGCTAGTTTTCTTGGTTACAGGATTTTTGAAGATACAGAGAAAAAGAGTAAGAAAGGAAAGATAAGGTTGCTCCCAGCTTGGAGCCCTGTATCGAGGCAGCCACTAAGGGTGCCAGGAGGACATATTGTTCATACTATGTCCTGTGCATTATATGGTTTTAATGTGTCAGCTTTTTTTTTTTTCCCAACAAAGAACATATTGTGGTAAAAAAACAATTGTTTGCTTATATGGTCTGCAATATGGTCTGCAGCCTATACTGTCTGTCTATGTGCAGATGACATTTGTAGGAATAGTGGCATAGTTCTCTACTGTAGGTTATACTAATACTTACACCATGAATTGATTTTAGAGCAATTTTCTGTCTCAGGCTCTTTGCTTACATTGCTGGAAGAAAAGGTGAAGCTGTATCTATCATTGTATCATACGCTGATTTTCCACAATTTCTCTAGAAATCGTGACAGAATGGTTTTGTAGTGGATAACATAAATAATCCATGATAATACATGATGGGTACACCATGTACCATAGGTTAAGAACCAATTATCTAAACTATTAAGGTGTCCACATTGCTGTGAACACTCAAAAGCTTCCCCTTTCTCCTGGTCACTCTGGCCTACTGCTATGGCATTCTCAGGACTCGTCTACAACATTCCAGATAGATTCATATATAGAAACAGAATTCCTGGTCAACATGTTTTAAAAAGTAAACGTACAACAAAAGGTTTTAGAAAGTGCCCACAAGAAAAAGAGCTGAAAAACGGACAGGGATAGGTCCATGTTTAGACAAAGCAGGAAAATTGAGGAGAGAAAAAACCAAAACAATAGACTGAATTTCTATGAAAGTAAATAAATTATGCATTGAACTGTACAACCTCAATAATTGTATAATTTCATATATAAAAATGGTTTTATTTTGAAAATAAAATTAATAACTTTTATCTGAATATGCCTTCACTCAAAATCGTCCCAGACTACGACTCCACTGCCCTCACTTGAAGTGGTTCATAAAAAGGTACAATATACTTATTTTTTTTGCTTGTTTATTAGTAGAGAAGAGCGAACAGTGAAATGCTCAAAGTTCGATTTGAGTAGCCGCTCAATACTCGACTGTTTGATCGAACATCGAACCCCATTATAGTCTATGGGGAATAAATACTCGTTTAGGGGGAAACCACTATTCGACTCAGGAGGGTCACCAAGTCCACTATGACACCCCAGGAAATGATGCCAACACCCTGGAATGCAACTGGGACAGCAGGGGAAGCATGTCTGGGGGCATCTAATATGCCCAAGTCACTGTATTACGTCGGGATCCCTGTCAGCTTGCGATATGCAGGAGCTGACTTTTTCCCATAGGAATGCATTGACCAGCGTTGATTGGCCGAATGCCATACAGAGTACAGCATTCAGCCAATCAACACTGGTTCTGCTGGAGGCTCGTCTGTGAGGAGGCGGAGTCTAAGATTGGACCAGAATGGAGACTGCTGTGGCAGAGCTGAGTGTGCGCTGAACCCTACTGCACACTCAGATCTGCTGCATCAGAGATGCGCTGAACACTGCTGCACACTCAGCAGGGTTCAGCGCACACTCAGCTCTGCTTCATCTCCAGTGTAGCAGTGCTGAGCACATGGCCAGCACTGCTACATCTCGGCATAGGAATGCATTGACCAGCGTTGATTGGCCGAATGCCATACAGAGTACAGCATTTGGCCAATCAACGCTGGCTCTGCTGGAGGAGGCGGAGTCTAAGATCGGTCCACAGCAGTCTCCATTCTGGTCTGATATCAGACTCCGCCTCCTCACAGACGAGCCTCTGGCAGAACCAGCTTTGATTAGCCGAATGCTGTACTCTGTATGGCATTCGGCCAATCAACGCTGGTCAATGCATTCCTATGGGAAAAAGTCAGCTCCCGCATATCGTAAGCTGACAGGGATTCCGACCAGATAGAGCCCCAAAGAGCTATGTGAGTAACATTCCCACCTAAATAAAGGTAATCCCTAGCTAACCCTGCCTGTACATCTATCCCTGTCTCACAGTCACATAGTTCACAGTCTCATATGAACCGGATATTAAATCCACTGTTTGTATAAATTGGAGGTCACCTGAATTAGCCAGCCAATTACTTTTTGCGATTTTTTTTCGATGCCTCCGTTGTCGTAGTTCCTGTCCCACCTCCCCTGCGCAGTTATTGGTGCAAAAAAAGTGCCAGGGAAGGTGGGAGGGGATACAAATTTTTAGTGAGTTTGCCACCTGGTGTTCGAGTGGAATCAAACATCTCGAACAGCCTGATATCCGATCGAACATGTACTCCATCGAACGCTGTTCGCTCATCTCTATTTATTAGACTAAGTTTTAATCAGATAAACACAAGCAAGACAGGCAGTTTTATTGTTCCATTATTTATCATTTTTATGTACACTTCAGGTTATCACTATTAAAATCACATCTTTCTGGTAAGGCGCTATTTAAAACATACATGTACAATACGATTATAACCCATAGAAGACCCCATATTGTGGAAATCCAGTGGTTTTGTTGTAGATTTTGCTGTGGTTTTTTTTAGCCAAAGTCAGAAATGTCTAAGTACTTCCTTTATATTCTCAATTCCTTTTGTAGTCACTCCAGACACTGGATAACAAAAAAATAAAAATCTGCAACAAAATAAATCTGCGTTTCCGCAACGTGGGGCCTTAGGCTGAGTTCACATCTGCACCAGAGTATCCATCACAGAAACCACCTAATATCGGCGGAAAGAAAAGCCCTGCATGGAGGACTTTTCTCTCCGCTTATTTTAGGCGGAATCTGCTGTGGAGACTCCAACACATATGTGAACCAAGCCTTAATGCGACAAGCCATTTAAAGTATCAAAGCTTTAAAGTATAAACTTAAGTTCCTGGATATACTCACATTCCATATACTCAGACATAAAAGTCTTGTAGGGATGGGCAATTAATAGAAAAATAATCTGAATGTCAAATCAGGAAACATGATTTTGTGCATGGTGGTTATTTTGGTTATTACAGTATTCGCAAGGTTCTACTTGCAGTTTCATTTAAACTGAACAAGTCAGAAGCGGATCTGCTGTTATACTATGGGGTCTCTCAGACCGGAGGTAGAGGCCAAGGGAACAGAGTTACTCACCTGCATTGGGCCTCCTGAATGACATCAAGGAACACTGAGGCCTATGACCCACATAACTGCCAAGGCCTGGAATTGGTTGTGGCTGTGTACTAGGGGCCTGATGTTATTCAGGAACGCCAAACATGACAACGTCCCATGCCAGTGCGAAGGGAAGGCTCGTAAGAGTGGTTTTCATGTTTGCTCACCTTCCTTGAGTCCCCATTAATTATAACCTAGGAAGGGTACTTAAATACTTTTAGTAAAGGTCTGTTGACTGTGTTCCATCATCACGTCGAGGTCCGAACTGAGCACTGCCATTAATTATGGTATTTTTCGGACCAAAAAACGCCACCTCTGGCTAGAAGACCCACCACAGGTGGTGAAGGCCCTAAGGAGCATCATACTTTGGTGGGAGGCACTAATGTGACATTAGTGCCCCCACACAGTATAATGCCCCATTATTGTATAATCTCACCATATGCTCCCTAATAGAGTCCTCAACAGTATAAATAACAGTGGCCTGCTGTCCGTGCAAGAGCCCATTCACGTGAAGGCAGCAGGGATGATTTATGATCCCTGCTGCTGTATCCGCCTCAAAGTCCTGACCAAAGTCCTGACCGAAAAAATTCATTGGGCCTAATCCAGAGCGGAGTGCGTGTCTGGATGCCGATGCAGTGCACCGGCTTTCAGTCCGGAACCTGAGCCTGCTCCACAGGCTAAAGACTAATCATGACTGTTCTGAAACTGCACAAAGTACCTCGAAAGACAATTCTCACAAAGTCTGTTCAACACATACAAACCTGCAGTATACTTTTTTGCCCCTACAACAGTAATCAGTAACCATGATTATAATGGGGACAAATGTGTAATTACTTGCCGATGGACCCTGGGCTACAACTCATTTTGCCCTTATTAAGCCAATGCTGGGGGTTGTGGCTTTTAAAAATGAGCATGGCTTAAAACAATCATCATTAATCGTAATCAAGGTGAAATGCCCAATTATGATTTAGGTTATAATCACCCAGCCCAATAATTATTACTAAGTTCATTCAAAAGACATAGTAAGGCTAGGTTCACACGTGTGCTTGGATTCCTCTCAGGTTTCCGTCACCAAATTCACTTAAAAAATGCAGAGAGAAAAGACGTGCAAGCAGGACTTTTTGCATTTTTCGGGCAGAAACCTAGTGGATCCCATTATATTCTATGGGGTCCACGGTTAACCACTTTTTAAGCGGATTAGGTTTTTGTTCTTCGGGTCCCCGAGCAGACCCAAAGAATGGAAATCCGGGCACAGGTGTGAGCCAAACACTTACTTAAAAATAAATAAGATCAGTCTTGCTGTGTAATACAACGATTCCCCCATAGAGGGGCATTATCAAACATTTTTGTTATCGTTGTTCTGAAAACTTTATTTACAGATGTAGCACATCATGAATGGGGTAAGAGAAGCAATAAATACATATGGTACACATCAAAGCTAGATTTATTTTGATTTATTTTTTGAACATACCCTCTCTGCCTCAAGTATGCAACACAGCTTTTCAGTAACATTTGACCTAAAATTTAAAAGAAATATTCAGAATATACATTTTGATGACACAACAGAAGCGATAGTCCTGAAGATGAGATGGTAAGGACCTATATAAGAAATCTCTCCATATTTCATATTTCTGGTTTTATATCAGACATCCTAAGCTTGCCATCAGTAAGAAGGACCATGAAACTATTTCTTACACTATAGTAACCAACACACGATGCTCTTTGAGCAGCACTACTCTTTGAAGTTTTATACCATTACGGAACATTGTGGCGTCTCGTCTCTCCCATGTAACTTGACCAATAAGATTTAAAAAAGGATTTTATTTGAATTGCGTATCATGAGATGGACAAGACACCGGTCACTGCTGGTGTACAATGTGAAATTGTTAATATAAGAAAGTGCTATAATTAGCCAGAGCCGAAATTAATACAGGAGTGTACAGGATGCATGCAGAGGCAGAGAAAGAGCGAGACACACACACTGAAGAGCACACAGAAGCTCCCACATCATTCTTGGCTGACTGATCAGACAGATAATATCCTTCTGCAAAACAGGGAGGAGGATTATTTTTGTGGCTAAATCAACAGCACCACTTAGCAACTGGCTGAATCTTAACAGCTTACATGCGGGGCTTGCCAATCTTTGTTTAGTGCAAACAATAAAATTGTAATGCATTTCCCCTTTGATATTACTTGTGCCATCCCACTGTACCCAAGTGTCTCCTGTATATGTACCATTTCTCATTTTCTATACCAAAAATGTGATTCTTTAAAACACAGATACAATACAGCTATAGTCAAAGTAGGGCCGTGTGTGACTAATAAATACAAATTGGGACAACCCTTACTGATACAATTGTTTTCTTCCTAATGTTTTCATGTTTTAAGTAGAACTGGGTGAATTTGCATAAAAATAAAATTACATTTTTTGTGACTTTTTAGGTAATTCTTTATTTTAAGCTTGATTTTCTTGCTTATCTGGACTAGAATGTTGATCACCTATTCTGTGGACAAATGCTGTGGCCTCTTCACTAGGTACCAATCACACAGCCATACACATTATAGTGGATGTGCTTGGTAATACAGCTCAGCCACATTGTTTTAATAGGGTTAAGCTGCGGCATGACCATGTGACAGATGCCGTGTTACTGGTCTTAGAAGATGAAGTGGAGCTTACCCAAGAGCTGAAAGTTCTTTCAACAGCTGATAGGCAGGGAATCCAGGGGTTGGGCGTAACTTATTTAATACTCTGGTTCATTCTAAGGCGAAATCATCAATACCATAAAACCCGGAAAACCCTTTAAAAAGGACCCTTTATGTCCTCTAAGATAGCATAAGATAGATACATTCCGAACACAGAGCACTTTCAATTTTGCAGATGTCTGCTCACAGCTTAGCATCAAAGGTAATGATGCTAGTTTGGCGTTCCAAATGCATCTGACCAGTTTCCTTTAACAAAGAAATTTTCCACGCACAGGAAGAACTATTAGGCTACATTCACATGGCAGAGCCCTGCACTTGGTCAAGTACTTAATACAACAGCTAAGCTGAAGATAGCATCAGTCATGTTATTTACAGTAGTGTCAATGGAAACAGACACAGAATCAGTCTGTGACAGCTAATGTCCGTAGCTGTCATCCTATGACGGAAGACAGCAATGGCCAACAGTAGTTGAATTCCCCTAACACACAACCCGTGAACTTGATTGTGTGAAAAAGCCCTTATATAAACATTATAGTGCTACATCTACTGTAGTAAAAGTAAACATGGTCTGATAATGCAGATGTCACAAGTCAGGAAATCAAATCTAGTAGAAAAAGACATTACACAGCCATTATTTTATTGCTCCCTCTCACCAACTGTGATATTTAGATGTAAGGTTACTTTATAGGTTTATGGCCAGGAATAGGAAAAGGATGTCTGGTGGGTTAATTTTTCCACTAGACATGTACAATCAAAATGCATAGTGAATTTGTGAAATACAGTGAAGCACATGTATAAAATACCACTGGGAAATTCCAATAATTCAGTCTTCAAAAGTAGCACATTAGAAGCTTATACAAGATGCTTAAAAGCAGTCAAAAACAAGCTTTAATAGTTTCTCCTTACTTTGGTTTCTCCAACATTTATACAAAAAGAATGGAAATACCAAGACTTTATGTAAAAAATGGTTACATGATCTTATCCATTTACATAAAGAAATGTACACTATAACATGGAACAGTTCTGCGGAACTCTCAACATACACTCTTCTACCTGAACCATGCAATGAATCTTACCAACTGATTAAAAGGAGACCCCTACTGGGCAAAGCCATAATTTCAGCCATAAAGAAATGCAAAAATGATGCATCTTGTAAGGTCCATGTGAGAATCCATGTTTAGTGCAAATCTGAACCTCATATAAACATACCTTATTTGCCAGAAAGTTATATTATGCAGTCACAAATTACAGATGGGAAGGGGGATAGTGGGGCACTTGTCAAACACAGTTGGGAGATACAGTATGCCTATTTTCCGTGTCTGTGACCTCACGTGACATAGCTAGAGTTGGAGGTGCCGACTGTAACTATGGCTTATTTTTGGAGGAGGGCTTATATTTCAAGCCTACTCCAAAAACCCTGCAAAATCAATCTAGGGCTTATTTTCAGGGTAGAGCTTATTTTGGGAGAAACAGGGTAGTACAGAGGCATGAGTAAGCGAGAACTAAATGGTACACCAAACCTCATTTTACTGCTTGGGTCCACTGGGTAACTCAGGTATAAATGAGGCTCCTACACAACAGCCAGCATTGTTCTCCCATTATCACTGACTGCATAAGACCCACAGCGTTAAATAAGGAAAAAGTAACTTTAGACAAAACTTAAAACAAACATTTCAGGTGATTTCTGTTTCCCTACCTAGATATCACAGAGGATGAGAATCTGACCTCTGTGACATAGATTCATTATATGATTTACAGCAGGATTTCTGAGTAAAAAACAAAGTAAATGCTTATAGGACTAGAAGATGACGGATAGGTCAATGTACACATACAAATGCAGGTAAACCGGTCTATCAACCTGTGTGGGCAAGGCAAGTAGGACTCTCACTAAATTTCTGCTGAAGAAACAAAATACAGTATTTTGAGTAATCTGGTAATAGTGGTACACAATCAGACTGGGGTTGCTGGTGTTAATAGGTTAACATAGACTGATGAAGATCTCTTTCTAGGGTTTGGCTGCTCTTGTAGTGTATGTTCAGGTCAGAGAAACGTTGGTTGACCAAGTGTTGTAGTCATATTACGGCCAAAATAAGCTTATGACTTTGTGAAGAAATCTTAGATTTTATTTTAAATACATTATATAACTATAAAGCTTATGCCACACAACATATAAAAAGTTTTGCACAGTTAACCCTCTAACATACTTTATGACATACTAACAGCCGAGCTGTTTCTCACTCTCTCTCTCAGAAGCACTAAGTTGACTGGGGATCAACACTCGCTCTTACATTCTCCAAAACATAGTTATACTAAAGCTGGAAAATATCTATGCAACCGCCTGCAGGAACACAAGCTGCAAGCCAACGTATGCTATATAAAACAGCCTAAAGAAAGATCTTCACCCTTGACTGTTGCTTTACTATCTCTTTGTGACTTCTGGCTTGCAATAGTGATCAAGAAAAAAAACAACTGTCAAAATGCATGCTGCTGTGAGCGAGCCACTGCTACCAACTAGTTTTGGAGGCTACAATCCACTGAGAAAGCACTAGACTCAGCATGAACAGGCAGAGTATGTCATAAGTTATTGCCGTTAACTGATTCTGCTTCCATCAAACATATCCATTAGGTCCAATGTACACCTTCATTCGCCTTCATGTGGGGACAGAACATTCACCGCCTCCACCTTTTCAAGTTCTTAGGATCTGCTAATAGGCGCCGTTCCACTGATTTCAGCGCAGTTGCAATTTTCTCTCTAGCCCTCACCACTCCTGAGCAACAAGCGCAGATATTTTTGGTGCATGATGTGCTATCTTAGCTCTGTAATGTTAGAAGGGCAATTGTGTTTTAGATTTTTGTGAGGACTTTAACAATTAGATTTTTGTGTCGAAGGAGCGTATTTAAATAACATTGGAGCATACGTAGACAACATTTCAACAATGACATATCTCTTTGCATGGGAACAGCTCTTCTATAATAGACAATAAATGGTTGTATTAGGATGCGTTCACATGATGTAACGTGTAGCGTGATCTGGCACGTATACGGCGTGTCAGAGTTTGAGCGCTCAAAATGCTCCCATTCATTTCAATGGGAGTTAGGCACGTATACGCCCCGTTATTTTGCGCCCGTGATTTTGCATGTCTATATAAATAACTATAGAGGACACGTATACCATATATAGTCAAAACAGACAAATACAATAAATGAAAAAAAAGGCAACATTTCTAAATAGTAGAAATAACCACAATAATTAGGACAGGAGACAAACGTCATAACATTATCAACTGGGCTCAAACAGAAGGCAAGCAACCCACCTGCATATTTGTACTTTATAACTTACATCAGTGATATGCTAACACTCCTCTAGTCCCATCATAGAAATGAGTCAATATATAAAGTAAGAAAAAAAAAGTTTTGGTAGTCACTTACCACAATGTGACTGGAATACTTGTGGCTTCACTACTTGATTGCAGACATTACAGACCACTAGATAGAAGTCATCGTGAGCTGGATAGTGCCCAAATAAGTGCATGTCTATAGAATGAAGAAAAAAAAAGTTATTACAGTGTACCATATCATGCAGTCATAAATCACAACCACTGGCCCTAGGATTTCTTATACATTTTCTTTTCCACCGCAGGGCTTAGTAATGCATACAGAACTCGGTATAAAGGCAACATAAAAGGAGGACTTTTCACTAACTCTATCAACTCCAACTCTTTGTATTCCAAAATAGGAACTGCTCCACAGAGTCTGGTGCACTTGGAATTTCTTTCTGTACCCCTACCATTCCTGAGCTGTACCCCTGCTATTAGTTTCTGTACCCAATAGGCTATTTATACTCTCTAAAGCCAGGTGAGTGTTCAGCAGCTGGGGCAGATAGTCTGGATGGGGGAGGGGGTTAGCAAAAAAATTCCAACTGCACCAGAATCTGTGGAGAGGAATCTACTGAAGAATGCAAAACGTTTCAGTTGTAAAGGTGGTTAAAGACTGAAAAAAACAACAACAATACTTCTAATGCATCAAAAACAATAACTTTTAGCAAAGTTAAAAATAAATCACACCTCCACTAGAAAGAACTGGTATTATACAAGTATGTATTCAATAGGTGCAATTCTATACAGACTATTTTTATATCATATCTTAGATGTAGATGTCGGATTCAGTAAATCTGTCCCACTGTGTTCTTTGATTAGTGTTCACAAGATCATCAACTTAAGGGGCAACACGGTGGCTCAGTGGTTAGCACTGCAGCCTTGCAGCGCTGGAGTCCTGGGTTCGAATCCTGCCAGGAACGACATCTGCAAGGAGTTTGTATGTTCTCCCTGTGTTTGCGTGGATTTCCTCCCATTAGGAAAAAAAAGTACATTGTTATCCCTATATGGGGCTCACAATCTAAATTTAAAAAAAAAAAAAAAAATTATCAAAACACTTAAAACACTTGAGAGTAGGCACATGCAGAACTACAATTGGAATGGATTGTAAATGGATTGTTAGTAGCCACAAAGTTTTGTAGCTAAAAATTGTGGTCGTAAAACTACACAGCTACTGACAATTAATTTGGAAACCACTAGGATTTCCAGTAAAACTAAATAGTGGTCTAGTTTTGCAATGTGCTTCAGCCTCCTACAGGTGTCTCTAACATAAAGGCTCAAAAGGTCAGTCACGTTTTTATGCTGCATTATGTTGATATAAGCTACAAATAAAAGCTCCCAACTCCCCTCTTTTTCTCACCCTACGACCTGCAGTAGTTCCCCGTTCCCATCACACCTTCTCCAGTCTCTGTTGCAATCAATCACTACTCACCTTACTGAAATATTTAATCTCCCTCTCTTGTGGGAACTTTCCCTCCTCTTTCAAACATGAAGTCATAACCCGCTACTAAAGAAATATCGTCCTGTGCTGCTAATGATTGACCAGTCTCTAACCTCCCCTTCATCTCCAATATCTTGGAACGCTTGATGTATTGTCATTTAATCCACCATCCTTCCACTAACTCTCTTTTTTGGTCTCTTACAATCTGGCTTCTGCATTCTATTGAAACATTCCTTACAAAAGTCTCCAATGATGTCCTGATGGCTAAATATAACACTTGAGAAAGGTTCCAGTGCGAGGGACCGAAACGTCACATGTTTTAGAATGAAGACACCAGCTGGAACTTTTATTATTTGGAGTTTTGCTAGTTTTTTTCTGTTCTAAATCTAAAAGTGATTATTTTCTTCTAATTTTTCTGGGTCTCTCTCATCACCAGATTTAGCTTCCGGTACCATCTTTATGCTGATGATACACAACTACATTCCTCATCACATGATATCTCCCCTGCACTAACACAGAATACCAGCGACTGTCTCTGCTGCTTCAAATATCATGTCTTCGCTCTATCTGAAACTGAATCTCTAAATAATAATAATACATTTCCTGCAGCACTTTACAAATTGTAGGTTTCAAGTACAGACAAAAAGATATATTACAGAGTAATACTCAGTTAACACAATGGAACTGAGGGCACTGTATGAGCCACTACTGACAGATGACGGGTAATACGGCGTAATTTACATGCATGATGAAAATAACCTTTATCACATAAATGGCTGGGCCACCTTAGAAGCAATGCTATCTCCTATGTTGTCCCTGCAAGGACTTGTGTCACCCCCCTTCCCCCTTACCTCATAGATTGTAAGCTCTTGCAAGCAGGGCCCTCAGTCCCATTGTGTGAATTGACACTACTCTGTAAAGCCTCATTTTTTAAGTACTTGAACCCTACACATAGTAAAGTGCAGCGGAATATGTTGTCGATTTATACATATATTATTCGTATAATAGTAGAGTCAATATTTGCTCCAACTAATAACAAAATTGAGAATGATCACCTACAGTAGATGTCAGTCATTCCCTGGATAACAAATAGATACCATTTTTACAGAATGGGTCCAGTCCTAGACAGGATCCAACAACCACTTTTAACTGAAGGATGCCATATGTCAAGTCACACCAAGGAAGGATTCCAGGATTAGACATTTTACCATGCACAAGCTTTTCAGACACAGCTCTTCCCAGTCAATGGAGGCGTAAGGGTATGTTTACATGGAGTTTTTTTGTAGGCGGATTGACACGGAATCCGCCTCAAAATCCGCCTACAAAAATGCTTCCATTCAATTCAATGGGATCCGATTGCCTTTTTTTTTCTACTAGCTAGTAGCAGAAAAAGAAGTGACATGACCTATCTTGTGGCGGATTCCACAGCCAATTCAGCCGCGGCTCGAGACATGCTCCTGTTTAGGCCCATTCATTCGGGCCTAATCAGTAGCAGAATGCCACGACGGAATGCCGATACTGCATCAGCATCCAGTCGCAGTTAGCCGCAAGGAAAGTTCACACGGCAGAAAAGGTTTCCGCCACCTTTTCCTCCGTGTGAACATACCCTTAGAGAAAGAAACTTGGGTAAAACTAGCTCCCTCTAACATCACTCAATGCTAATTTCAGATTATGCTCAACAGAGCTATGCAAACATAGCTATCAATAAAAGAGACACAAAGCACAAATATTTCACCACAACATACTGCTTATTCACCACAGATGTCAATTTTTATTCTATTTATTTAACTGATGTCCTGTGAAAAGGCCAAACATCTAAAGATTTCTTAACCACCAAAAAAAATGCTCCTCTGCCAGCTTTGCTTTCCATCTTGTGCTTTGAGTAGTGTCACTCCCAAAGCTTTTTTTTTTTTAAACAAAAAAACAAACAAACAGTGTTATTACAGCTTAAAATACTCTTGACCATTACAAAAACTCAAAATCAAGCAAGATAACATGAACAGTAAAAATCTTACCCACTCTTAATGACTAGAAAATTGGGTCCGAGTCTTTCCAAAAAATTGCAGGCCCCACGGGACACACAGCGGGAACGCATTGCGGTTCTTCCCGAAGCACTTTGAACAGAAAGTTCAGAGTTTTCCTCTGCGGACTTTCTGTTACCATTTTATGTACAGGGAAGCTCCCGGCGTTTCCGTAGATATAACGGACATGCAGCGAGTTCCAAAACTGCGTCGATTTTAGAAATCGTAGCATATCCGCGCTGCAGATACTGTTTGATATTGCATTCGGGGAGTCCGCATGGGGACCTCCCCCCCCCCCCCAAACGGAATACCGAACTCATTGACAACTCATTGACAAGCGGTGAGCTTATGAAAGCACATGGACCCCATAGACTATAATGGGGTCCTTGTGTTTTCCGCACAGTGTTCACACGAGTCATGCAGAGAGAAAAAGTACTTCATGAACTACTTTCCTCTTCGCATGACTCGTGCAGAAACCGCGCGTAAAACACACGGACAGTATTATAGTCTATGTGTTCGGTATTCTGTTCGGGGAGTCCGCGTGGGGAAAACTGAATGCATATGTGAATCAGGCCTAAGATCTCAAGTTGCGGAAGCGCAATGTTTTTGTCTGCTGCGAACGCACAGTAAAAAAAAACAAAAAAAAAACACCCCAGTGTTTTACAGTGCCAGCATATATGGGAAGAATATGCAAATCTGCCTTCCATGATGTAATTAGGAAGACAGTTGCTGCCTCAGCATTGCAAACCAATAGAGGGCGCTCACTGGAATGTGCAAGCCTGTCTTATGACAGGATTCCAGTGAAATAACCCAATAATGGCTGCTCCCTTTAGTATCATGCCCGACCTTCCAAGAGGCCTTTGTTTTGCAATGACGCTGGGATTATTACCAGGTATAGTCTCTCAATCAAGGACAGCTGTTTCGATCTACTTGGATTTCTTCAGCTCGATGTAGAGAGGACTATAACCTGGTAGAGGTGAGAGGCTTAGACAGGGTTAAGGGGATTTTGTCACTCCTTAGGGAGAGACCACCATATAGGTGTGTGGAGACTTGTTAAGCCTTTATCACTCCACTTTGCAAGGAACTATGGGAAGAATATGCAAATCTGCCTTCCATGATGTAATTAGGAAGACAGTGAGCGCCCTCTATTGGTTTGCAATACTGAGGCAGCAACTGTCTTCCTAATTACATCATGGAAGGCAGATTTGCATATTCTTCCCATAGTTCCTTGCAAAGTGGAGTGCTAAAGGCTTAACAAGTCTCCACACACCTATATGGTGGTCTCTCCCTAAGGAGTGACAAAGTGCCAGCATAGTGAAGGAGGTTCTGGCTAATCCCATCCTCACATTGCAGAAAAAAATACTGTGGAAAAGCTGGGTTTTCAAAAATACATGTTTTTGAAAAATGCAAGCATTTTCCCCACACACATTTAAAAAGTGAAGAAAAACCACGGACAAAAACGCAGCACAAACCCAATGGAAAACGCTTTGGAAAAAACAAAATGCGGGGGGTTTTTTAGCTACAGTTCGCAACATGAGGCCTTAGCCTAAATCTTTGGGTTGATTGTTGAAGAACACCAAAAAATAAAAGGATAAAGAAAAAAAAAACATTATACCTGAGATACTGCATTAAAGAAATCTCTGCTGCCAGCTTTCTGGTCACAGTGACATTATTACTTTCAATTGGCTCTCAGCAGTTAGACTAGAAATAGTGACATATAAATGATCTTGAGCAAGAATTAAATGCCAGGAAGCAACACTGTCTGACAAAAACCAAATAGTCCTGGAGAGGCAAGATATAGAAACAAGATTAATATACAAGAAATTATGACAATCAAATGGAAAACTGTTTGCAACATAATACCTGACCGTTGTAAAGAGGTTTCATGCAACTGCCCCACATGAGCACTAGGGAATATTACTAATATCAAACAATTCATTAAAACATCCTTATGAAATTAGACCAACAAATATTAATGTTTTGTTTGTTTTTTTTTGTTTTTTTTTTTGGGGGGGGGGGGTTAACACACTATCCTATGTGAAACTGAATTAAACAGGACTCTTGGCATAAAAAAAAATAAATTCAACTTTATATACTTAGTATATACTAGCACTTACTTCTGTCATAAGATGACAGCAACAGACATTAAACTGTTGCAAAGAATGGACATAGACTGATTCTGTGTCTGTTCCCATTGACACTAATGAAAACAACATGATGGACGCTATGTTCTGTAATGTTTGTTTATTTTTGTAATGGAAGATAAAGTTATGCATACAGGATATTTTTAAATAAGACTTTATGAGACCTGGAGGCCACATTGACTTTAGCTCAATGCCAAGACTGTTGCAAGTTCATTAGTAAAGGTAGGTGGCAGGTCAACCTCATGGAACCATCCTTGAGAATTCTACATAAAACCAATATGGTCTTGGCTAAGCTCTATCTTATGTACCCCATGATCTTCCCTATCTGTTTCCGTTTCAAACCAGTGGAGACACCTTCCTTATCTGGTGGACCTCCCCCCTTATCCACACCACTTCTGGTCACTTGTCCATTCACAGGATGGGCCAAATGGTACCAGTCTTCCTAATAGGCCTAAAACCAGATGGCCTTCAACATGCTCCCTGTAAATTACTACAGTACGGTATATCCTGAGGACACAAAGCCTTTCAACACCACAAGTGACTAGACGCGATGACTCAATTATGCACTTTGTTTAGATCAACGTTATCAAATTTAATACTCAGGTACATTTTAATAAGGTCTGGTCTCCATGGGTCATTAGAGCCAACATCCCAGACTTGCCATACTGTCACACAATTAGATTTGATTTTGGCACACTCCCCCTTAGGAAGAGACCCTTGCTATGAAAACAGTGCTATACTTCGATCACCCTCCCCCCATTCATTTTTTTGCTGCAAACATTTAATTAATTCTACAGATAACACACATTGTTTAGTTCTTTATAAAAATACTGTGTACAATTTTCACTATGTTTAAATATTTGTGATATTTGCACATTTTCTCTTGCCTACATTTGATGACCATGACCAATGATATGGCCCCATTCACATCTGCATTCAGGGTTCCATTCGGGGGATCTCCAAACAGACTCCCCGAAAGGAAACCCCAACGCAGATATGAATAGGGTCTAATATCTGTTGCTACCTTGTTCACTGTTGCATTATTTACTTACTGTTTTGTTTCATTCAATAAATAACATTAAAACTAAACATCTGAACAATAAATCACTCAAAAAATAGACTAGAAAACACAACGGAAGTATAATCCTCATGTAGCTGCCTAAAACATCAAATCGGTCAATATTCTAAAATGAGACTATGATATGGCTTTTAACTAACATGAAATAGGGAACTATACTATAGGACTGATGCATTTTCTGGCTTTGAAAAAAATTGAGAAATAATGAACAAAAACATTGCAACATAGAAAAACATTTCTATCCATTTGTTTACTGGCCAGATTATCCAGAGTGTCTGTTCTAGAAGGAAAGGGTTACTCACAGTGTCACTAAACCTACAATACATTGGGGAAAATTTATCAAGCCCCTGCAGCACTTTTATGGCATGAATACACACACAGTACAGTACAAAAGTTTTAGGCAAGTGTGGAAAATAGCTGCAACATAAGAATTGGTTTAAAAAAATAAATAAATAAACAGAACTGTGGGGTTGTTCACACATAGGAAAAAGACGCTGAATGTGTAAAGTAGAAAATTTCTTCTTCTGGAGTTTAAAGCAAATTATTTCTGCTTGTTAAAAACCAAGGTGGATTTTGACACCAAATGTGAAGAGGAATTTGGAACAGAGTACAACTGTATTTTGCCTTTATTGGGCAGGGACAATTTCCAAATTCTGGGAGTAGATTTTGACAAACTACATGCTGATGGAAAAGGTGTATTTCCCGCCTCCCATTCATTTCAATAGGAGTTCGCTGGCAGAATTTGCCTGAAGAACGAGTTAGACGCTTTATACGCTTGCTGAAAAAAATACAGCTGGCAGAAAAAAATAACAAAATCTGCACCCAGTTAGGCTCCATGTACATGAGCATGTACTGGGTCAGAGTGCAAGCCGTGTTTTTCATTTTTATTTACTATAGCCGCATACACAGGCCTGTATCATGGGCCCGTTAGCCTGGGGCAAAACTCAGGACAGGTCCCATTCCTGTCTGTTTTGTGGTCCTGGTTCACTGAACAAATAGATGGATCCGAGCAGGCATGAGAGACACACAGATATCATCGGTACAGTTTTACCACGGGCTCAGTGCATGTAAACTTTCATGTGCATATATCCTTATCATTTTACTTTTCTCAATTAACACTGAAAGAGAATGAACACAAGAGAAACCTACATCCAAATCTATAGAATACCATTCACAAGTGCATACGTTTTTTGGTGGTTTATTAGAACTAAAGCAGTCATGAAGGAGAGATGAAAATACTACACTCAGTAGGCATATCTTCTATGAAATGATATAATTCATGAGTTACCAGATGTGTGCCAGGCAGCTATCCTGTTAGCAGACTCTACTTCCAGATTTTTTTCTACAACTAGTCAACATTGGAAGAAATTCACAGCAAAAAATGTTAAATTATTAACTCTCTTTTCATAGCATTGCATGTTGAGAATCATCCAAGTCTCAGGCAACAGTGAAAGTCTTCTAGCACTTGGTGAGGGCATTCTCCCTGATAGAAGTAAACACAAGGAGCTCCTTCTTAGCCGCGATGTCCTAGCCAATTGTGCAGGTGTTATTAATGCTGTAGGCAAGGCATGAGCACTTCAGGCCTGGAGAGTCACAAGCAGGCCAGGGCTCCGACTGCAGATGTATGCATTTCATTTACATGTACTTAGCCTACTTATCATTCAAATGAAGCAAATTTGCATAGGTATGTGTTGATCCAAGGACCGATGGATGGGAATACAGATAGAAGATTCTGACAAGTCAAGTTTAATAGAGGAAAGAAATAATGAGAGGATGAGTATGGTTGTTTTGTGATTAGCTTATTAATCTCTTGTCTCACCAGAATCTCAATATATCTTCACATACAACAGGTCAGGAAAGACCTCATGGCAAATAAAGTCAGCAGCGATAACATTCTCTAATAGCAGCATGATCCCAGCCAGGTCAGACAACTACAACTATTACTGTCTGAACGCTACAGCAACCAAAGAGAGCCTTGAGATGAATCGCTCTCTTCCAAAGTTTCTCTCAGTGTTTAAAAAAAATAAATAAATACATGTTGGCTGCATGTCTTCACTGTAAGCACCATCTGTAAAACCACAGCTTTTTGTTGAGATAGCACAAATAATATTAGGATGCCCCCCACTGGTAAAAAGCTATTACTGCATACATGTAAACGTAAAAAATAATACAAGCAGAAACGAAAGAAAACTTTGTTATAGTAATGTGGGAAATCTAGATAAAGTGTCCAAAACTTACTTGCTTAGATAAGCCACTTTTATTTAGCTGACACATGCTACACTAAGACAGGAAATTTCTGACAATCTTATAGAAATGCTCATACAGTTTCCACACTATACAGCATAATCAGCAATGTTACACTTACATGCACATTTATAAACCAAGTTACTTTTATATACAGTCCTATGAAAAAGTTTGGGCACCCCTATTAATCTTAATCATTTTTTGTTCTAAATATTTTGGTGTTTGCAACAGCCATTTCAGTTTGATATATCTAATAACTGATGGACACAGTAATATTTCAGGATTGAAATGAGGTTTATTGTACTAACAGAAAATGTGCAATATGCATTAAACCAAAATTTGACTGGTGCGAAAGTATGGGCACCCTTATCATTTTATTGATTTGAATTCCCCTAACTACTTTTTACTGACTTACTGAAGCACAAAATTGGTTTTGTAACCTCAGTGAGCTTTGACCTTCATAACCAGATGTATCCAATCATAAGAAAAGGTATTTAAGGTGGCCAATTGCAAGTTGTTCTCCTATTTGAATCTCCTCTGAAGAGTGGCATCATGGGCT
Source organism: Leptodactylus fuscus (assembly GCF_031893055.1). Taxonomy (NCBI): domain Eukaryota; kingdom Metazoa; phylum Chordata; class Amphibia; order Anura; family Leptodactylidae; genus Leptodactylus; species Leptodactylus fuscus. The sequence continues at coordinate 117,426,591 of NC_134269.1, forward strand.
ACTCAAAACAACTCTCAAATGATCTGAAAACAAAGATTGTTCAACATAGTTGTTCAGGGGAAGCATACAAAAAGTTGTCTCAGAGATTTAACCTGTCAGTTTCCACTGTGAGGAACATAGTAAGGAAATGGAAGACCACAGGGACAGTTCTTGTTAAGCCCAGAAGTGGCAGGCCAAGAAAAATATCAGAAAGGCAGAGAAGAAGAATGGTGAGAACAGTCAAGGACAATCCACAGACCACCTCCAAAGAGCTGCAGCATCATCTTGCTGCAGATGGTGTCACTGTGCATCGGTCAACTATACAGCGCACTTTGCACAAATAGAAGCTGTATGGGAGAGTGATGAGAAAGAAGCCGTTTCTGCACGTACGCCACAAATAGAGTTGCCTGAGGTATGAAAAAGCACATTTGGACAAGCCAGCTTCATTTTGGAAACAAAAATTGAGTTGTTTGGTTATAAAAAAAGGCGTTATGCATGGCGTCCAAAAAGAAACAGCATTCCAAGAAAAACACATGCTACCCACTGTAAAATTTGGTGGAGGTTCCATCATGCTTTGGGGCTGTGTGGCCAATGCCGGCATCGGGAATCTTGTTAAAGTTGAGGGTTGCATGGATTCCACTCAGTATCAGCAGATTCTTGAGAATAATGTTCAAGAATCAGTGACGAAGTTGAAGTTACGCCGGGGATGGATATTTCAGCAAGACAATGATCCAAAACACCGCTCCAAATCCTCAGGCATTCATGCAGAGGAACAATTACAATGTTCTGGAATGGCCATCCCAGTCCCCAGACCTGAATATCATTGAACATCTGTGGGATGATTTGAAGCGGGCTGTCCATGCTCGGCGACCATCTAACTTAACTGAACTTGAATTGTTTGTCCAAAATACCTTTATCCAGGAACTGATTAAAATCTACAGGAAGCGACTAGAGGCTGTTATCTTTGCAAAAGGAGGATCTACTAAATATTAATGTCACTTTTCTGTTGAGGTGCCCATACTTTTGCACCGGTCAAATTTTGGTTTAATGCATATAGCACATTTTCTGTTAGTACAATAAACCTCATTTCAATCCTGAAATATTACTGTGTCCATCAGTTATTAGATATATCAAACTGAAATGGCTGTTGCAAATACCAAAATATTTAGAACTAAAAATGATTAAGATTAATAGGGGTGCCCAAACTTTTTCATAGGACTGTACATTGTCCAATGTAACGCCAGAGGGCGGAAATGCAAAAAGCAAAGCTATGTTTACTCTGACTTTCACTCCATTGTTCTGATCCATCATAGGATCAGAACAATGAGCTAAAAAGACAACAAAATAATAACTGCAGAAGCGGACCCTACATTTGCATCAATCATCATTCACTCTAAAGTAAAGATCAAGACAGAAGGTTTCTTTCGTCATATTTTTTTCTAATTTTTATTTTTTACACTTGTGTGAATAGTGACGGATGAGATTGGGGGGGTGCTCTCAGTACTAAGACAGATCAGAGCAATAGAATAAAAGCCTAATACCCACCTTGCCATTAACCTGCTGATCAGGTGCCGAAACGTTCCCAATTGCCTGCCAGCCATAATGTGTTGACACAACTGTTGGAACAATCACTAGCTGTGAAGTGCTGACAACACTGAGATCACTGTTGTGACCAGTGACTGACTATAGAGGTCAGTGTCAAAACATCACCAACTAAGCAGGAAGAACAGGGACTAGCAGGCGACTGGAACAGTAGGAGAATGGTAAGGTAAGTATTAGTCCTTTTGTTATACTACATTGTAAGCATTTTTTTTTTTTATTATTTATATGGTTGAACAACCCTTTAATCAATTTTTTCACACCCTGCATGATAAGGGAGTCGGTATCGCATGTCCACTGGTACTCTAGAAGGCAGCCAGTTGTAAATATTCTTGATGTGAATATCATGTAGTAAAAATAAAAGGATTGTAACTTACATTTCCCATGTTGGGGGACATTTATCAAAACTAGTGAAAAGGAAAGAACTAATTAAATTGCTGCTACTTCTTTGTGAGCCCTCTGTACAAGCCTAGATCTACTGAGCTGTAATGCTGCAGGGTCATCCGTGTAGCAGCTCACAAAGCTGCAGCCGCCTTTCATTTTGTAGCCACGCAGTTTCACAATAATGAATATTTGGGCAAAGCAAATTTTTCAAAAAAGTTTGGTTATTGCTAGTAATTAGTTAAAAAGTCAAACCAAATACCTTTAGCAGTGTTTTGAGCTATTTCTGAGTTTCTCTGGAAGCTCCTGGCATCTGCTGTGTTTGTTTACATGCTTCCTGTTCTGTTTTCCTACAACTACCATGATGCCTTGCGCTTCACTCCCTTTCTCAATCACACCCCCTCTATTTCCCTAGCTATCCTGCCCACTACTAGCCCTTCCTAACTCACTCCAGTCTTGTGCCACACATGCAAGCATCAGATATATGTGACATTAAAAGTGCAAACCTGTTAGGGAATACTTGGTGAAAATCATGATCTGGTGTCTGACACCAACAGCACATGACCAACACCATTGTCTTATAATGGGGATCTCTCAGAAACAAATCACAATGGGTGTTATACAATATAGTCCAGTTTTTGACTATGGCTGACCATGCAGATAATTAATCCCTTATGTGTTTTCTAATAGCATACTTGGCAATTATTTCTATATATTGTGAGACGGTGATAGGCAAAGTGCTGGAGTCACGGTATATCTCCCCCAGATTCCTAACCTATGTGTAGTCCAGTGCAGGCCTGGAATAGGTTTCAGCCCATGTGTGGGTCATAGGCTCATTACTGGACCATAAAAGAATGCAGAGCCTGCATTTCAGGGCAGATCCTGGGAGGAGAGGAAGTGGCCGGGTCTGTCCTGACACTGAGAGCCTTGTGTTACGGTGCAGTTTTGTTTTGATTGATTTATGTGATTGGTAGTAAGCCATACGTCAGTATTTTCTGTTTAGTTAGCGCTCAGACGAGCAGGTTTTGTTCTGCCTGAAGTTAAGGCTGTATTTTATTTTGCTTATCCTGTGCCTGACATAAAGGTTTATTTATTTAGCTGTTTGGGTTTTTTTTTCTTTTTTAAAAATAAACCGTTTTTTGCTGCAAGATTTGTGTCCCTGTCTGGTTGGGTCCGCACAATTGCTTCTACCAAGCTACCTTCCCCGCAAGATATAGATAGATAGATAGATGATTTCTATACATATTTAGCTCTTATATATAATAATGAGTTTCTGTCTGCCTGTCTATCTGCCTTTATGCGTGACCAAACGACTGGACTGATCTTCACCAAATTTAGCACACAGATACATCAGGTGTCCGGGAAGGTTTTAGAATGGGCCTCAACTCTCTTGGACGTACTGTTCCAGAGATACAGTATTCCCAAAACAATGACGGCATTATCCAATACAAGCCTGCAAGTCTTTGACTGATATTCCAACTGCCATACACACGGTCACTCCACATGCACAATCCAACACTAATATCCTAACTGAGATACACGCATCAGGGGATTAGATACGCGCCTCAGCATACAGTACCACACGTTGAAGGATCAGATACACGCCTCAGTACACAATACCACACGCCAAAGGATTAGATACACGGCTCTGCACACAGTACCACACGTTGGAGGATTAGATATGCGCCTCTGAACACAGTACCACATGCTGGAGGATTAGATATGCAGCTCTGCACACAGTACCACACGTTGGAGGATTAGATATGTGCTTCTGAACACAGTACCACACGCCTGAGGATTCGATACGTGGCTCTGCACACAGTACCACACATGAGAGCTTTACTCCAGGTTTCCAAAGCAAGCCAGCCATTTTTCTTCACTACTGTATGTCAGCTTTAAAGGGGCAGGGCACTGTTACACAAGGTCACATTCACACAGCTTTACTCCAGGTATCCGCAACAACCGATCGCAGGTTTTTCACTGATATCCAAACTGAGATACACATGATCACATGACGCTTATGGACACACACACACGACATACACAATACACCAGTTCAAAACTATGCAATTCTTATTGGGCCACTACACAAACAAAAAATGAAATCTACCCATGCGAAGCTGGGTCCTCCTGCTAATATATGTTACGTGAAGCTAACTTTATTGTAATTTTTTGTTGTGTAGGAAAGATAAGGTTTTATTGGGGAAGATTTCACCTATTTGTTTTTCTTACCATACACAATATTCTAAAAGGTCTTTTTTGGCTTCTTAAGCTGAAATGCTTCAACCTTTCAAATTTTCGCAACGTTCCCACACCTAAGAAGCCACAGAAAATATCCAAGCCTGGTCAATTCCAGTGGTTGCTTTCACAATCACATTTGCTTTTTCAATTTACAGTCAAGACAGTGTTTTAGGAAGGAGCTTCCACATAAGATAATGTGTTTAGGACTGATATTCCATAACATTATATATGCAACACGACAGAAATCTTTGCTATTAAGAAAATTATTAAAATATAAGTCTCCATATATGAAAAATTGTTCCTTTTTTCAGAAGGATAAACAGAAGCCACAGTTCACATACTTAGCACGCTATCTTAATGAGATCTGACAAATATTTGTAATGAACATTTATACTTGCTGTGACAAACATTTTGCAACTGCATATAAATCTACACTGTGCAGGGTACTTCAGTTACCTTGGAGACTTCCTGGCAAATCACAAAAATGGTACTTTTACATTGCCACAAGACAGAGAAGCCATGGCTGCTCTCGATGAACATCTATCAGTAGTTAAGACTTTATAAAGTTAAACATAGTAAACTAAATACTCACATTTTATACTTTCAAAATATGATATGATAGACGCCCAATCATTGGTGAGGAACAGGCCAACACTGATGAGGAGTCATAAATAATTTTAAGCAAAACAAAAAAAAAATTCAAGGCAGGACTGAGGTAAATACAAGTTCTTAAATCTAATAGTATCAAAGAATGGCATAGATTTAGAAGTCCTATGGTTTAAAAAAAATAAAATTTGTATCCTGTTTCAATTTCTCATTTTCCCCTTCACATTGACCATTATGTAAAGGAGAGTCCCACGTAAAGAACACACAGACACACTATATATATAATATGGACACACATTGAATATAGGTATGCCCAAGGTAATTTTTCGCTTTTTTGCAGGCTTTTTATCTTCCATGAGCAATTTTTGCTAAGCTTGTTTTCCCCTGACCAAAGATTTTTCTTTCCATAATTTCTTTTAATTAGTATTCCTAAATAGAATAGCGACAGTAACAACAACAACAAACAATTAAAAAGGCCAATCATCACACAAGCACAAATGCAAGTCATAATAACAGTACGATTTGCAAATATCTGGTAGCAAAAATACGTTGTTTTAGGTGATGTAGGATTTAAAGTTCTTTTTGGTTTGCCCTTTTATTTTCTTTCTTGTTCTGTTGTAACAATGTTTATTGTAGATAATACTAATAGAAAGAAAAAAAAGGAACAATAACACAAAAATAGCTCAATTAGATCATATCATTAGGGTGAATATGTTGTTGCAACCCTTGTAGCCCCATCCACAAGCAATGGTCAGTGGATACACTATGTCGCGACTAAAGCCCAATGGCCTTGTATAATACCATGGTAATGCATTCATTTGAGCGAAAAGATTCAAAGGTGCAGTAGTACCATTTACACTCGCTATCAGTATATAGAGCTGTGCTATGCCACTGCCTGTTCCAGCTGATCTGCGGCACAGAAAGGTTTTCGATCCTGCCAATCTGATTCTTTAGATAGGTCTTTAACCCTTACAACTCTGCAGGCATTTCTTTTCTTTTTTTTTTTTTCCTTATATCCATCCTTCTAAAAGCCACAACTTTTTTTTATTTTACCAGCTTAATTTTTGCAGGACAAATAGCACTTCAAAATGGTACCATTTAACATTGTGTACAATATACTGGAAAGCTGGAAAAAAAAAATAGAGTGGGGTGGAATTAGATAAAAACTTTGTGCAAGTTTTAAATTGCACCACAATTGAACCACAATTTAAAACTAATGTCCAATTTTCATTCGTTCATATTCAGCAAATTTATCAATACTTTTGTCAGTTTTAAGCTATTTCAGTGACTATTGAGGATTTATCTTTCTTTAAAGGAAGAATACCTACAATTTTGCCCATGTGTGTATTGTGACAATTGGGGGGTAATTTAGCATCAAAGTTAGCAGTTTTCCTGGATTTACAGAGGTGTTGGTGGCGCTGGGTGCCAAATAAACAGCAGATCAGGTGATACAATCCAAAATAAGTGGTTTTATTCAGTTTATAACAGAAAAAAATAATAAACAACCTAGCCCACACACAGGGCAATACCTTACTACTTGAACCCTGTCTAATCTACCAAAGGCAAGATTCTTCACTGAGGTTTCTTCTCACCAGTCTGGCCCACACTAAGCTTAACCAAGTCTCTTTTGGATTCCAGTCCTCTTGGGACGGACCTCCTGTCTGTCTCTAACTGGTCCAGTCCACCTGCTCCTGCAGGTCACAAGCAGCTCTCTCCTGCTGTGTGCACTCCCTCTGGAGTTGAGCCTCTTTCTCTGGTATGGGTGTGGTCAGAGTTCTTTTTCACCCTGTTTTTGGTCGCTCTACAGCGCCCTCTAGGTTCACACCCTCACAGTATATTAGATCTTTTGTCTTGGGGTTCAGTTGTAAACAAAACAACATAATCGCACTGAATCTGTCGCATGATGGACACAGGGAGTACCGGATGGACCCACTGACTTCAACAAAGAAATCAATGGTTTCAGGATTGCCTAGAATAAAAGGAGTGCCCATACTATTTTGCAGAACTGCAGTACAGAGCTATTAGGACATTCTTTAATTATTACTCAACTTCCCTATTTGTCCAACACATGACCTATGTTCTAGCCGAAGACATCTTGCATTCTTTCTTATTAGTCCTATCCATAAACACACAATTACATGTGGTATCGACTATTTATTATTTCTCTTCCTTATATAGCGCCAACATATTCCACAGTACTTTACAGAAATGGTCAGTCACTATCCCATATGGGCCTCACAATCCCTTATCAGTATTGAACACTATACTTTATTGCAGAACCATTTCCCACCGATTCCAATCACCATAGCAGTGACCCACTCCCTCATTACCTCTGTGAGGCAAAAAAAAGTTAAAAATGTTGTTCACTTCAATTTAGCAGAAGCCACTCTTGTCTTTGGCTCAAAATAACACAGCAAAACCTGCTTAAAAAAAAAAAAAAAAAAACAACCATCTATTCCGCAGCGAGGGGCCTCATTAATGCCTTTTTTTGGGTAATGCAAAAAGAAAACAATTAGGCTAAGGCCCCACAGTGCGGAAATGCAGCTTTTCTTGTTGCAGATTTTGTTGCGCTTTTTTGAGCCAAAGCCAAGAATGGCTACAACAGGAATGGGGGGATATATAAAGTACTTATACTGCTACCTTCTGCTCAATCCACTCCTGGCTTTGGCTCAAAAAACTTCAAAAAAATCTGCAACAAGAAAAGCGGTGTTTCCAAAACGTGGGGCCTTAGCCTTAAAATGGATTACAAACTGATGCAAAATGGACCTTAAAACTGACAATCAGCCAGAAAAGTAATGGAAAATATTTTTAATGTCAGTTTCTTTCACTTTCGTGTAGTCTAAAATTTCAAAAATACTAAATAAACACCTCCATACCAAAAGGTTCTGTACATTTTTTGCTATGAATAGGACAGGATACTATCAGGGAGAAGCAGGAAACGATTTCCAGCTTTAAAGAACAAACCGGCTCCCAGAAAAACAAACTGACTGGCTCCAATTGATTTCAATGGGAGCCGTCTTTTTGGTCAGGATTTTGAGGCGGATACAGCCTCAAAATCCTAACCAAAAAACCCCAAGTGAACTTACCCTTACGCTGATGGGATTCCATTTGTGAAAGTGTCCACAGCACTGAATCACAGGACACCTTTAATTTCTTAAAGAGCTTGTGAAAAGTACAAGCAGAGATATGATTTTTTTTACAATTGGAATTATGGGATATATACTCTATTATGGAAGTATTCCTTCCTAGATTTTGATTCTAGATGAGAACGCAGTACCTACATTATATGTACCGTATGTTTTCCTGACATGAAAAGCAGCCTATACTTAGAAGCACATCTCTGTGCACATGGCAACTTTGTAAGGAAAGGCTTTTCTGGGTGCACACAACTGAATCTGGCCTTTCAGACTATATATACAGATCCCATATGGAGCCATATTACAGCTTTCTAATTACAGTGCTATCTAAGAAACTGCTTACAACAATAGAATATACATGAAACTTACAGTTAAAATGTCAATGGATGCTCTGTGAAACCTATGCTTTGGCTGTGGCTTCCAGTCTGCTCCTCTCCAATACTACAACACCAATAATGCACAGACAGCCTCAAAATGCAGATCAGGGACTAAACAGAGAGCAAATTAGGAATAAACTAGTTCATTACAAGACACATGGTTTCTGAGCTGTGACTGTAACAAGCTGTACACCTGTATATCCATCACATGACCACGGACTGTAGATCACATGATTGTGAGCTGATTTTTATTCACTGGAAGTAAGCAGAATGAATGACTGCAAGCAGAATTGTGAGCAATTCATACAGAAAGGATATGGAAAAATTGTAAGACTTTGCACTATATATACATTTAATTGCAAAAAGTGAACAAGCCCTTTAAATGCTGATGTCTTCCATGGCTAGTGCAAAATACACTGGGGGAAGGTTGGGGAATTTATCAAGACTAGTATTTAGTACAGCTTTGATCATTGGCAAAGCTGGCATCTAATTCCCCTAAAACAGGGTCTTCCAATAGCTCAATATTTCCAGGGTAGAAAGAACTGCTCAAGTTTAGATGGTTTTCAAAAGGTCTATAATGTCCTGTATGATAGATTTAGAGCCAGGGAGTACCAGACATCGACAGGACGACTGATAGATGTCTATTGCTACAAAATAACAAAACTATTTATTGTTTTGGAGCTTAGGAACTAAAATCCTGTCCCAACACTGGCATTTACTGTGTACAGATCTGGTTCTGTGTATAGATGATTTTCACTTCAATTTCACATCATGAAGACTGTTGAGCAGCAAAACCAGACTGTGCTGGGAGGACACCAGAGCACCGAAGACAGGAGAGTATGATTTTTTTTTTTTTATTAAAAAAAAAAACCTCCCCAAGCCTATTTAAAGAGTAAAATTTTGGGCCGGACAACATCTTTCATGAGGGATTTTACATTTTCTCCTTTTATCTGATGCTTTTGTGTGGTGCTCATGAACAATGCATAAAGGAATATAAGATCAACATGTATCAGTAGGCCATTATCCATCAACTCAATGGTGAGCCTTGAGGTGTTTGACGGTGTGACTATACATGTTCAACAAATATTATGATATATAGTTACTTAATACGGGTACTGTATAGAGAATCTGGACTTCCAATTTACGTGTCTGATATATCCCTTTATCCCCTATATGCATTGCTAATGACGGCTAATATAAATACATATGAGGTTGATAAGGCAGTATTGGTGTCTTATACAGTAGTTATATAATGGTCCATGAAGCGATGTTCAGATAAATATAGCAACACCAGAGGTATATGGAGCATGGCCCATTACAGATGTGGCTTATTCATCATGCCATATCTCTATCTCATAATATAGATGTGGTTTACATGCCTCCTTTTGTAACCATCATCTGCTCTGGTACTGCCTATTAAAAAATGGACTAAGTCTAGTGTCATGTGCTCTGTAATACCATGCAAAAAAAATCAAACAACTCAGGCACACATCTGCTTGGCCTTATATTCAGGATTGTGTAAATCAAAAATGCACAAAGTCTGTGCACAACAACTCTTCTGGAATTTAGCTGATAGATGCATATCTATATGGCAGTCCGAGCTTAGGGAGGCACAAAGAGTTTTTACTGTGGGAGTGTGTATGCACCAAGGGATGATGCTCAGTGATCGTTGTATATAGAGATCTAAGATTGGTCCTCTTGACTGTCATCCTGATGTAGAAGGGAGATGGATATTGGGACAAATTTTTGTTTGGACGTGGGGGATGTACACAACCCAATGATGTCACAATAGGTTATTTATACCTTGGGATAACACCTTCCCGCATCTCTGGCACCAATACCCCAATACTCAAAGGATGCCATGGTGTGGCACAGATGTCAGTGGGGCAATAATATTTTAAAACATTAGTTCTTGGAGGGTGTATTCAATATTGGAGAGTATTACAGACTTCTTCATATCAATATTATAATAACTAACAGTTAGTGATTGGGACATTACATAACTATAGATGACAATACTCCAGACCTGATGGCTTTTAAAAAAGTGAATTGGATTAAACAAAAGTGATATTTTAGGTTCACACTTTAAAGTCTATAATTACACAGTTGTTACATATAAAGGGTATTGAATTATGACAAGGTACACACCTCGCCATAAATCTTAAGCGGCCGTGTAACTGCACTGAAATCTATGCCAGTCCATACCTGGCGTACATTTCAAGCATAGGTTACACCGGTAACCTAGTCTAAATGATCATAAATTTGTTAAGCCAATGACCCTGCCCACAGCATGTGCTCTCCATACACCTTTCAGGAAAATAGCGAGGAGGCTTAAAAGAGAAGTTCACGCTTTGTACAGAACAGAAAACATTTTTCACTACCATAAGAGTTACAATGGTCTTCATCTTTTAGAATTGAATAGAAAGTTCCCCTATAATAAAGTATAGAGCACACCTTGCACGCACGCAGCTGGATAATATGACTACTACATGTATAACGAAACGGAGACATAGCAGCATCGCCAAAGATAATCGAGCTAATGAATGGAGACATTTCAATATTGACAAAAACGTTACACTATCAAGAAGAAGTAACTTTGAAGGCATAGACAAATTAAACTTAAAAGGAACCTTTCAGGATTTTTCCATCATAAACTGGCCCAATCATGTGCAGGATGAAGTAATTCCCTTTTCATTGCTGCCTCTGTAATATTTCTATTACAGCAAAGTTAGAAGTGTTTGAAAGCATAAAAAGTCATATGTAAATTAACCTAAGTAGTCATGGGGGCGAGAGCAGCGTAACCTAGTCACGCCTTCTGCTTGCTAATCACACATGACTGACTTCTCCCTCACTGCCTGATTTCATGATGCAAGTGGTGCATGTTCGGACCAAATATGAGCCTTGCACCAAAGATGGCCACTTCTACATCAATTTTCTGATATAGATGAAATAGTAAATAACCCACAGCTAAAAATAGCCTTCCCTTAACATAACATACTCTATTCATAGGATAGGTAATATGTCTGCCTGATGGGACCCTGACAATTATAAGAATGGAGATCCCAGAGTTCCCTGTATGAATGAAGAAGTGTTCATGCATGCCCAGTGCTCTATTCACTTCTATAGGACTGATAGAGATAGCCAAGTACGGTGTTCTGCCAATCCCATAGTAGTGAATGGAGTGTTGATGCTAAGATAGATTATAGGGATTCATGGTGCTGCAAGGTTGATGTTCAGGGAGGGATTCATGGTTGAATTCAGACCTAGTCTATATACAGACAACTAACAGATCTAGAAAGAACTGATTAAACAGTATTCTGAAAATTCTATAACAATCCCTACATGAGCATCCAACCTTAAGATAAGATAAGATATTCCTTTAATAGTCCCACAATGGGGAAATTTCAGTGATACAGTTTCATAGATGGTACAGTAGTATATAACAAGAGAGAAACACATAGAAGCTCATGGCAGATAGAGAAATCCTAGGAATCATAGCAACTAAAAAGAAAGAAACACAGACACACTGCAGGATCATTTAGTTCTCTGTGCAGATTGATGTTAATAATAATAATAATAATAATAATAATACAGCCGACTTGGTTGTAGGACACGAGGAAGGGGGTCACAGCATGTGGATATAACAAGCAGAAATTTTTGCAGAGGTGGGGGACATATGCAGCTATCATGATAACATGTGGTAGTTCCTTTGGTAGGTGGTGAGATCTCCTGCTCACAGCTGATAGGCTACATGCACACTAGCGTCTAGCTGGGCCATGATTAAACAGCACAGAAAGCACATGGATAACATCCGTGTGCCACCCATGATTCCACAACCCAATTCATTGCTGTCAGTGAGCACGGGTCACAAAACAGAAAGCAAAGGTACCTGTCCTGCTTTTTACCCTGGGTTCATGGTTACACAGTTGTGTGTATAGGGTCACAGAAATGAAAAACACAGCTAGCACACTGACAAAGCACAAAATTATGTGGATGAGCCCTTAGGCTTACCAGGTCCAGATTTAAACTATGACCTATTAAAATAAAAGAGAGGAATAAAGCATGCTTATACTATTAGTAGATAACTACATACTTCCCAATATTATTGTCTGTCAAACGTTTCTTCTAAAAGATTCACACTCTCATCTAGTAACGAATTTAAAAGGAGTCTGTCACCAACAAACTAGCCACAAGACATTTTAGGGGACATTATGTTGAGCACACTTTTAAAAAGTCCAATAGGTGCACCATTTTCATAATATGCATATGAGGCTCAAGTAGAATTAAGCCATTCTAGATCCTCCAAAGGCTCAGGATTCAGATTTGAAACCCTAAGGGTATGTTCACACGGGGGAAACCAAATTCCGCTGTGTAAACTCTTCACACAGCTAGCCGTGACGGGTTGCCAATGCAGTGCAACATCATTCAGTCGCGGCATTCCACTCCCAATTAGGTCTGAATGAATGGGCCTAATCAGGAGGGAGTCTCGTGCCACAGATTCTGCGGGAAGAAGGAGACTCTCGCTTCTTTTTCCTGCTAGCATAAAAAAAACGCTAGTGGGAAAAAAAAAGCAAGCAGCTTTGCAGGTGGATTCCGCGTCAAAATCCTCCGGCAAAAAACTGTGTGTGAACATACCCTATAGTGAAGTGCTCACTGCACTGGAGCCTCATTTGTATATTAGTTTTATTTAAAAAAAACAAAAAAATACAATAAAAAACATTTCCAAGGAAATCGTGCATGTATTCTAAAGCTAGCCATAAACTTGACAGAGCCAATGGCCAAACACATTGGCCAACAGCTATTTCTACTGACTTCAACATGAACACGCATGACCGTTCAGCCAATCATACATATTTACGTCGATGTGGAGGAAAAAAAATAAATGCTTACCGCTCATCTCCCATGGATAGAAAAAAAACAGCAATTTTGACATGCAATATGTTTAATCCATCTTATCACTCAATGTTTGTCATTGAGTATCAGTTAGGAGACACCTACACACTTGGATCCATCAGCCAATTCAAAAGAAAATAAGCACAGTCAACATCACAAGTGTATAGCTTATTTCAAGTGGTTTTCTGGCCTTCCAGCCCTATGCACTATATTTATCTTGTGCTGGAGGCTCTTTGACCAGCTAACCAATGGGGTTGTTGACTGTTGGATCACAACTGATCTGAAACTACAAATAGGTCATCAATATTAATTGTCCAGAAAACCCTATAACTTTTCATCCTAGTGCTATATGGAAACAGTGTGAAACGCTACATTTCAGCTGTGTATTTACTCTAAGAAAAACACAAGTAATACACATGTGAAAGGAAAGAAAAAACCTAAAGGTGTTTCATGACTTTGCCTAGATCAGAAGATATTCCCCCTCCAAGTCCTGTAAACACCCAACAGATGAAGTAACACATATCACATAACATTAAATTGTTTAAATAAAAGGTAGAAGAAAGAAACCTTGGTAAAAGTATCCTATTATGGATCAAAAATGAAGGGTCAAATGAGGTTCTCTGAGCTGGCATCTTGTGAAGTCTGGAATCTAACCTGAAAACCATCATTTTCCTGCTAAGTTTTCGATCTGGCACGCAGCCTTCTAAAAAGTCTTCATTTAAATTAGCAGTGAAGAAACAGCTTTAAAGTGGTACACTACTTATACCACTTCAGCACAAGCATTGGGAAGGGCAATATCATACTGGCAAAGGCATCTACAGGTATATTGGATTGATAAATAATAGAACAGTAAAGACGCATATTACACGCTGATATTGGAAGTACCAAGTAACATTTTAATACTATATAGTCTAAAAGGTTAGAATAAAATAAACATTTCCTTGTTCCTGGTAATAATCAAGCCCAAAATTGCTACAACCAATGAAAACGCAGAAATCTTAATTATTTCCCATACATTAGTCCAAAAATGACTAAGGACAAAGTAAGGCTCTATTAGCACTACTGTGGTTCTTGCCTGAATATGTTCGTGATTTATCAAGAAATAGATCATGGTCTATTTTCTGATGGATCAGAAACATGCCTCCATTTTCACAGGCCATTCCATTGAAAGTCAATGGGTCTGTGAATGCCACACTGGTGGTAAGTCAGCGGTGAAAAACATGGGCAAGAATCAGCACAATTAAGTGAATAAAGCCTAAACAAGAGATATAGATGTATCAATGATCAATTCCTTGTTTACCGCCATTAGCTTCCTAGTTACTACAGTACCTATGTAGTAAAGCACCAGAACTATATACAGTAGTAATGATAAATTAAAACAACCTATACACATATCAACACCCAACAGAAAAAAAAAAAAAGTATATGGAAATTTTTATATAGCCCATAGTATACAGCATATACACTCATAACCATGATGTTCTAAGGTTTGTTTGCATTAGAAAGAGAGAGAATGAGTATTAAAGATTCCAGCCTCCAGTACATCAAGGTTTGTTAAAAGGGTTATGCCACGAAAAGTGTTTATCCTCTATACAATGCATTGTTGATTGGTTGGAGTTTCAACATTGAGCCCCCACTGATTCTGAAAAGAGGTGATATTTTTGGTACACACCAAAGAAAAATGTAGGTTCCGTGCTCCCATTAACTTCAATTGGAGCTCCAGAGATAGCAGAGTGCTGTACTTTGGCCATCTCTGACATGAAATGAATTGAGTACAAATACCCTTGTCATTCCTGTACTTGTGATTTGTGGGGGTGCCACTTGTCATATCCCCATCAAACTTATACAAACAGGATAAGGGAGAAATTCAGAAAATCCTTAAAACTACAAAGAATGTACCCACAGTTCCAACAGTTAAATATATTTCAAAATAGATTAAGTCAATTATTTAGGCTCTGTTCACACTAGTGACACTGAGAAAGCATTAGTACGGTGAAGGAGGCTAGAATTCTGGCTCAATTTTCAGCAAAAAATGAGTTTGTGATTTAGGCACATTTTGCACCTTACTAAAAAGTTTTGAAACCTGCCTAGAAATAGGGTTTGATGCAAAATACTGGTATAAAATAAGTCAAAGTGGCATAAGAAAGAAAAGTATATAATTCCAATAGGAACCACCAAACCTATCACACAGCGTGAACCATTGTGATAAACTTCTGCCTGCTCGGTCTAGTTTTAAACTAAGGACCAATTCACATCTGCGTTTGGGCCATTCTGTTCCCATCTCCGCATGAAAAATGTGGAGAGAAAAGTCCTGCAAGCAGCAATTTTCTCTCCGCATTTTTCGTGCGGAAACCACACGGACCCCATTACAGTCTATGGGGTCTGCCGGTTTTCTAAGGTAACCACTTTTGTATGCGGATTAGGTTTTAGTTTAGGGGGTCCCCAAGCAGACTCCCTGAACAGAAACCCATGCGTAGATGTGAACTGGGCCTTAAAATAAAAATTGAACACAGTAATCATAAATCTCCCCCAAAATTTCTCTTTGCAAAAGATCCATAACACACACAACAGATCTGCTAGCTAAACCCCAGTTAACAAAGCTTTACCAAAAGCTATAACCAGAATTAAATATTAGCATCTCCACAAACCTAAGTGCCTGAACCTGCATATCCTAGTTTCACAGTCTACACCAATCCAGAGGAATTCCAGGGCCATTTCCAAAAATCATCATCAGTATTAATGTCCTGCTGGAAACCTATAAGCCACTAAGCAGAGGATTACACTGCTTTACCAAACAGTTCTACCCTATTATACAACTATGTTTAATTCCTTCTCTGTAATACAAATGGTTTTTCTGTAGCAAATGCCAAAGCATTATTAATGCCTGAAAAAGTACCATTTCTTATATAGCACCAATCATCGGCACATTGTGATGTATTTATTGGTGCTGTTACACAGGATCACATGTAAACCTACCGCATTATAACCAAAACAGCCATTCCAGTCCACTAAAGGATAAGACTGGTTCACATCTACATCAGGTGTCTCTCTGGCGCAGATCCATCCTAAATCGCTGGATGAAAAAATGCTGAAAGACTTTTCGCCCAGCGATTTCATTTTAGAAACAAAATTAAATGGGCATCTAATGGACAGCCAATAGACCCCATTATACTCAATGAGGTCCCTTAGGCTCTGTTCATGTCTATTTTTGCATTCTTCTGGTCCTCCATCAGACTAGAAGAATGGACTGCCTAGTACAGATGTGAACCTAGCTTTACATAGATACATGGCTCAAGACAAGACATAGCTCTGATAACTGAACTTTAACTGTAAAAGATCTTGTATCAATGTGTCATCTCATGACCAGGGGAGAGTCGTATTCACTTAATATAATAGGTTACCATTGAAGTAGAGAACTTGAAACCCATGACATTATGTATTTTATTAACAGCACGCTAAACCTACTGTGCTTTGTTAAAGTGGTTGTCCAGTTTTAGCAAAGAAATGTTACTATTTGTATACTGAAACATTATCCAATTTTCCAATATACTCTATGTATCAATTCCTCCTGATTTCTAAAACTTTAATTGTCATTCTTTACTTCCACTGGATAAGAATCAGTCCATGGTCATGTGATGACACACATTGTGCACCTGTCTGTCCATCACATGACCATGGACACATTTTATCCACTTAAGTAAACAATGGATGCCAGCAAGCAGAAATCTGCAAAACTGTGAGGAATTAATACTGAAAGTATATTGAAAACTCGTAAGACTTTTCAATGCAAAAACAATAACATTTCTTTGCTGACCCTGGTCGATCCTTATTGTTCACAGAAGGAAGTTTTAAAGGGAACCTGTCATCAGACTCATTGGCCTGAACCATGGGCGCCATGAGACTCCATTATGTCTTAGTGTTTTAGAGAAGACCGTTTTAATAAAGTACTGGGAATAGCTTGGTAGATGTGGACATGAGGAGAGTAGTCTACTGTGCATCTTCTCTCCACTCTAGTCAAGTGACAACTTCCCTTGTCTATGTATAGGAAAAGACCGGTCAAACTGGGGAAGACAAGGAGACGCCAAATAACATTCTCCCCCATTCCAGGCTTGCTCTTAAACTATGTTGGTTTTTTTACATAATCTTTCAAAGTAAACCATAGCTTTTGGTGATAAGGGTCCTTTTTGGTCATGCTTACCCATAGCTCAGGCAGCATGAACCTGAGGACCCTTTAAACTCCCCGCTTGCTCTGCTGTATTACTGATTTACTTCCACTTGTTAAGAAGGAAATTTTAACAATGTTATATACAGGAGCTGCTACATTTCCAATGTATTATATATTATCTCTATGTTGTGAAGTTCAGCATTCAATACTAATGATCAATGAGTAAGGAACTACAGAAAAAAAATAAAAAAAATTTGATTTCTACAGAACTAAGATGCTCTGCAAATTTCAGCAAAGACTTTTCAAGACAGAGTGTTCTCGGCATGAAAATATGCTGTTCTTGCCATTGTGTCTTTATATGACACTTTTTCTCCTAGATTGTGGAGATGGAATTAAACTAAATCCAGAAAATGTGTGGCCTATAATAAATTTATAAGCATCAAACTGTTGAAGCTTTCAGAACACAAGCACTGTCTACTTTTGAAAATAAAAACATAAAAAGCCTACCTTTCAATATGGCTGAACCAGATTTACAAAAAGCGCCTACACAGAGGGTTTTTGCAACACTACCAATATATTTTAACCATTGAATGATACCTGCAAATCCAACGAATTGCATACAACTCCATGCTATGGATTGCAGAGCTAGGGTAGTTGATATAAATCAGTAGCACTACAAAAAGTCTCTGCAGAGCCCTGGCCTAAACATGTCAAAAATACCTACTATATAAAGTCACCAGAAAAAAATGTCACATATATCTACATCATCATGTTCAGTTTAAGAAGATGGCGTTCCAAATGCCAAAGCAACTAGCGATATGGAAACAAGTCGCACTCTGGGTAAAGCAACATTGAATACAGTATTGCTAAATCTGTCTGGGAGGGAATGAGAGGAGTTTCCTCAACATACCGTACTTAAAAGACCCCAGACTCCAGTACATATACAAGTGAAAGTGCTCCATTCCTTCACTCCGACAGAAAACCATTGAGCATAATATTTGAAGACTGCCTTCAACAACATGTAATATTGTTTACTAAAAATGCATGTTTTTGATATAAAAATAAAAAATAACCATTCAGCACATACACAAGGCCCAAAGCATCAACCATTTAACATAAAAGGCGCTAGTCAATAAAATCCAACATAAAACAGACTATTACACAACTAAATTTGTGTGCTACTCTAAAAGACAGCCTTTCCATTTTTGAGATCATCAACTGCACTTGACATTCTTACATCAAGGGATCACTATAAGTGAGCACACGTTAGACAAACTATCAAAGTTTTAGTAGTTTAAGTTATGTCCTTCTCAAGAATCTTGGATTGTCTATTAGTGAGGCGGTTGTGGAAATACCAGTCCCCAAAGAAATGTTTTATACAAATCCAAGCACTCTCCATCAATGCAAAAAAGTTTAAAGTTTATTCAACATGTATCCAATCCTTTCTCCCAAAAAGTTAGTATAGTAGCATCACAAGTAGATAGTGGTAGACAGACACATCCAAACGGACGTTTCGGTCCTAATTTGGACCTTTTCAACAGAATATCATGTCTGATTATCTAATCCTTGCTGCCAGATACTTATGATGCTTCTATACTAACCGTTTTTGTGACAAACAACAAAACACATGAAAGAATCTGATAGTAATGACACAATGTGTGCTCTTCCAAATCCCACTGTTCACATTATAAAATAAAGAATACAGAAAAGATCATAAAGCACAATATGATACAATACAAACACAGTATTACAAGGAAAATTTCCCTGAAACACATATTATAAAGCCAACAAGACAGCACTTCAAGTACAGCATCTGTCTGATATTGACAAGGAAACCGATTTTATTTGGTGAATACATGGTTATTACCATGTAACTTCCAAAGCAGAGTAACAATGAATAGTAAAAAATGTTCATGGAAAGCCACATAGAAGACCTTCAAGAGTCAATACTGGGTTTATGTTAATGACAAGAATTATAGGGTACACAGAGTTGCTGTTTAGCCAAATTATTATAAATTTTAGGAGTCAATTACACTGTTCTAGAAGTGAGTCTGACACTTAAGTAGTCACACACTAAACAAAAACATGAATGTTGAAAGCAACACAAAAAGTTAGGTAGTAGTATATTTGGCTTGTCCCAGACTATGGTGATGAAATATATGCCATTAGAGCTGATGTAGCAATGGCTAAAGCCAGGGCTACACATTGCAAACTTGCAGCAACCCTTGGCGGTTAACCCGGTGCAAATTAGAGTGTGAATTAGAGTAGCAGTGACGTGGGTGGGATTTAAACAAACTCCCCCTAATGTGGAAAGAAACTGCAGTGCAAACTGTTTTGTGCTGCAGTTTCAGAATCCG
This sequence comes from Leptodactylus fuscus, assembly GCF_031893055.1. Lineage (NCBI taxonomy): Eukaryota > Metazoa > Chordata > Amphibia > Anura > Leptodactylidae > Leptodactylus > Leptodactylus fuscus. Next base: position 117,446,326 of record NC_134269.1, read on the forward strand.
TATTATGTCACTTATTGCTACAGATTCCATGACGGTGCAAAGACTGAAAACTCCTCTAGCTGCAAGGGCAAAACATATGGCGAAAACCCGATGGTCTTTACTATGGGCAGGTACGCCCACTGCAAACTACCACATGTGGCGTTAGCCCAAGATAAACATTGAAAGACAGGTCACCCTAGTAGTCAATGTGACTATCTTAGAAGCATGCAGACAAAAGTTGAAGTCAACCCTAAAACTTAAGCAGCAGTAGAAACTAATAAGAAAGATTGGCTATCTGGCTCCTTGAAATCAGTCAAACCCTGGGAGGAGGTAATGTTTACATAATGCTAACCTAGCCAGGTGGCTGTGTGGATAAGTTACCTTGGAGACGTTGCCATACAGCAGCCTGTAACAACAAGTGCATAAAACACCCCACCATTTTCCACCAAGACCCCTGGAAACGGTTCTAGGGGCTCAACGTTCCATAAGAAGTAGGTTAGGAAGTAGGAACACATTTCCACTCTATAAAACCTCATGTAGGCCTGATGCTATGACCAGCACTCACTGGCGACTATGGCAAACCAATACGGAGGGTCCTTGCACCCAGAGACACTTACCTTCTTTATTTAGCCTCATAACCTCCCTGTTTTTTCCTCCGTCTTTCCCAGTCTCTTCCAAATCTACATCTGTGGGAGAAAGAAAAGCCAAAGTCAAGACATGCACCTCAGCGAATGTAAACAGCAATGTCTAGAAAGCCATGCAGCCCAGCCTCGGCATGGGCTATCCATGCCCACCACAACAGCTGCAGGGGCACCATGCACTTGTATTCTAGTTGGCATTTGTGCCCATATAGCTAGAATACACAGGCGTGCATAGGAAGCCCCAGTGGATAGAGGAGCACAGACAGCACTAAAGGATGGGCCTCTCTCTAATAGACACCCAGTAAATCCACACACACTCAGTCTCAGTCTGCCTCTGGTGCTCTCCCTCTTTCTAGATGTCTTCTGCTGTATATGGGGATTGTCTTGGAGAGCAGGACTACAGGGAGTAGCGCGGGGGACACCAGGGACCGGTCTCTCACTTTTATTTTCTATATATCAATCTAGATGCCTATATAAACCCAGGCTGTGCGGGCTGACTGATCGGTTACACAGCATTTGGATGGGGCCGTGTTCTTACTGTCGGAGCAGTGTATTTTAGCTGCGTCGATCCAGGTGGACCACGGTTTGCCCAGAAAAGCCTCCGGACTGGGCACTTTGCGATCCAGTGTCGCCATTGCTCTTCCTTCTTGTTGCTTTTCCTTTCCTTCGGAAGCGGAGCGACACGGGATTCGAGGCTCCGTGACGTCATCTTCGGAACGTTCCGACATTGAGCTGACTGAAGGGGAGGGGGAAGCCGAGCGACTGTGTCTCTGATCCTCCATGCTCATGTTTGGCATGTTCTGGCTGCAGTGCCGCCAGTGACCAGAGAGGGTGCTACGGAGCGCTCTCCCATTCATAGTATACTGTAGTATGCTGCTCTTCTGTGGCGAGCGACTCGGGAGACTGGCCACTTCTCATTGCCGCCAAGAAATCGCACGTTTAATGAGAATTCCAAGTAATAAAACGCATCAGAGGCTAAAATGGCAGCAAATTGTGTACACAAGACCGAAGCAGAGGCCGTAGAACTTCATGAAGAAGCGTGCGCTTTATTTAGTAGGGTTACAGCTTCATTGTAACTGAAACTGACCTTCCTGTCACCCTACTGGGTTTCCTCTATCCCTTCCACGGACTGTTACAAATGAAAGTTACTTTGTGATATGAATATAGCTTTGTGCCATCATGGATACAAGAAGACACACTGAACAGAATTCCCTAAGAAAATTGTAAATAACTAGTTTATTGTTTTATTTTAAAAAATGTTACATAAATAAGCAACTTAAAGGGGAAGTCCAATAAAAAAAGAGTAAACGTGACCTAGAGAAATACACTGCTCAAAAAAATAAAGAAATAAGATAAGAAAATCACACAAAAATCATCAATGGAAATCAAATTTATTAACCAATGGAGGCCTGGATTTGGAGTCCCCCCCCAAAATTAAAGTGGAAAAACACACTACAGGCTGATCCAACTTTGGCGTAATGTCCTTAAAACGTGTCAATAGTGTGTGGCCTCCATGTGCCTGTATGACCTCCCTACAACGCCTGGACATGCTCCTGATGAGGTTGCGGATGGTCTCCTGAGGGATCTCCTCCCAGACCTGGACTAAAGCATCTGCCAACTCCTGGACAGTCTGTGGTGCAACATGACATTGGTGGATGAAGCGAGACATGATGTCCCGGATGTGCTCAATCGGATTCAGGTCTGGGGAATGGGCAAGCCAGTCCATAGCTTCAATGTCTTCATCATGCAGGAACTTCTGACACACTCCAGCCACATGAGGTCTGGCATTGTCCTGCATTAGGAGGGAACCCAGGGCCAACAAAACCAGCATATGGTCTCACAAGGGGTCTAAGGATCTCATCTCGGTACCTAATGGTAGTCAGGCTACCTCTGGAGAGCACATGGAAGGCTGTGTGGCCCTCCAAAGAAATGCCACCCCACACCATTACTGACCCACTGCCAAACCTAAATGCTCAAGGATGTTGCAGGCAGCAAATCGCTCTCCACGGCGTCTCCAGACTCTGTCACATCTGTCACATGTGCTCAATGTGAACCTACTTTCATCCGTGAAGAGCACAGGGTACCAGTGCCGAAGTTGCCAATCCTGGTGTGCTGTGGCAAATGCCAATCGTCCTGCAGGGTGTTGGGCTGTGAGCACAACCCCCATCTGTGGACATCAGCACTCATACCATCCTCATGGAGTTGGTTTCTAACTATTTCTGCAGACACATGCACATTTGTGGCCTACGGAGGTCATTTTGCCTGATGTTGTGAGGTGGCTTCTCTTCTCTGGTTTCTCAGTTTTTCTGTTTTTTCTCCTGTTCCTCCTTGCACAAAGGTGGAGGTAGTGTTCCAGCTGCTGGGTTGTTGAAATCCTATGGCCCTCTCCACGTTTCTTGGTGTACTGTCTCCTGGTAGTGCTGATAGACACAGCAAACCGCCTTGCCACACCTTGCATTGATGTGCCATCCTGGATGAGCTGCACTATCTGAGCCACTTTTGTGGGTTTTAGAGTCCGTCTAATGCTACCATGAGTGTGAAAGCACAACCAATATTCAAAAGTGACCAAAACATCAGTCAGAAAGCATTGGTACGGAGATGAGGTCTGTGGGCCCCACCTGCAAAACCACTCCTTTATTAAGTGTGTCTCAATAATTGCCAATAATTTCCATCTGTGGTCTATTCCATTTGCACAACAGCATGTGAAATTGATTGTCAATCAGTGTTGCTTGGAGTTACATTGTGTTACTTAAGTGTTCCTTTATTTTTTTGAGCAGTGTATTTACACATGCCAATTTTTTTGAGGGAATTTTTGCTAAATCCAAATTCCTTTCATGTATCTAAGTAAGGTTGGTTTCTTCAGCAAGTGTATAATGAATGGGACAGTTCCAGAAAATGCTGCAGCACATTTGCTAAAAGTGAATGTACCTAAGGCCCAGTTCACATCTGCATTTGGGTTTCCGTTCAGGGAGTCTGCTTAGGGACAACCAAACGGAAACCTATACGCATAGAAAAGTGGTTACCTGGGAAAACACATGTACCCCATAGACTATAATGGGGTCCGTGTGTTTTGTGCTCGGTTTCCACACGAAACATGCGGAAGGAAGCACTTTTCTCTCAGCATGTTTCATGCGGAAACCAAACAGAAACTACACGGACCCCATTATAGTCTATGGGGTACGCGTGTTTTCCCAGGTAACCACTTTTCTATGCGTATAGGTTTCCATTCAGTAGGTCCCCAGACAGACTCCCTGAATGGAAACCCGAATGCAGATGTGAACTGGGCCTTAGCCAGTATTCAAACAACCAATTTCCATGCGTGAAACATGATTTGTGGGCAGGTCACATTTCCAAGCTGATCATAGCCATGTGAAATGGAACACCTTCTGGGCATAACTAGCAAAGACCGTGTCTCCCTGCAAATTTTTGACTTGGCCCCTCCCCTACAGCATAGCGCACCCTTTCCTGGCCCCCACACAGTATAATGCCTCATTTAAACACACTGTAATGTCCCAAAGTGGCCTCCACAGAGTTACTATGACATAGCAGCCCCTCTACATGTTATTATGCCCCGCAGTGGACCCTGCACACAGTATTATGCCCCACGGGGGCCCCTGAATGCGGTAATATGTCCCACAGTGGCCCCTGAACATGGTAATATGTCCCACAGTGGCCCCTGCACACAGTATTATGCTCCACAGTGGCCCTTGAAAACTGTATTATGTCCCACAGTGGCCTCTGTACATGATTTTATATCCCGCGGTGGCCTGTGCACGCAGTAATATGTCTCACAGTGGCCGCTGCACACGGTAATATGTTCCACAGTGGCCCCTGCACACGGTATTATGCCACACACTGGCCCCTGCACACGGTAATATGTCCCACAGTGGCCCCTGCACACAGTATTATGCCCCACACTGGCCCCTGTACACGGTATTGTGCCCCACAGTGGCCTGTGCACACTCTATTATGTCTCACAGTGGCCCCTGTGCACAATATAATATCCCACAGTGGCCTGTGCACACTGTATTATGTCCCACAGTGATCCCTGCACGCGGTATTATGCCCCACACTGGCCCCTGCACACAGTAATATGTTCCACAGTGGCCCGTGCACACTGTATTATGTCCCACAGTGGCCCCTGTGCACAATATAATATCCCACAGTGGCCTGTGCACACTGTATTATGTCCCACAGTGATCCCTGCACGCGGTATTATGCCCCACACTGGCCCCTGCACACAGTAATATGTTCCACAGTGGCCCGTGCACACTGTATTATGTCCCACAGTGGCCCCTGTGCACAATATAATATCCCACAGTGGCCTGTGCACACTGTATTATGTCCCACAGTGATCCCTGCATGCAGTATTATGCCCCACACTTTACCCTACACACAGTAATATGTCCCACATTGGCTCCTACACACATTATTGTGCCCCATATTGGCCCTTGCATATGGTATAATGTCCCACAGTGGCCCGTGCACACAGTATAATGTCCCACAGTGGCCCCTGTACACAGTATAATGTCCCACAGTATCATGTGCACACTGTATTATGTCCCACAGTGACCCCTGTGCATGGTAATATGTCCCACAGTGGCCTCTGCACACAGTATTTTGCCCCCATGAACTACATCTACATTAGTCCTATATCTGGAACTGATATTTTTGCACAAGGTCCTAGGTTCCCCCCATCCTAGGTCCTATATTTACACAAGGTCCTAGGACAGGGGGCATTCTGGGGGATTAGTTCTGGTGTCTTTTCACTCGTAAACTGTAAGTCTGAGGTATACCCTGATATACAACTCATACAGTCAGAGATACTAATCTACAACTTGACGCAGTGCTCACACAGAACAGAAAACGCTATTTGTTGGACTCAGGTCAATTTTTAAATATTTGCTACTAAGCCTGACAAAATGCTAGCCCCTAAATTGAAGTCCCATCAACGACTAAATGCAGTTTATCAGATAAGGTACTGTATTTTTCGGACTATAAGACGCACTTTTTTTCCCCAAAATTTTTGGGGAAAAGAAGGGTGCGTCTTATAGTCTGAAGGTGGCGCCTGGCATCCGCTGTAATAGAGAGGCGGAAGCCGGTAAGTGATAGACGCCATTACAGGTGCCGGGGCCTGCGACATCGCTGCGCTCCTCTGCCCCGCATGAAGCCAGCAGGGGCTCCTCCGTGCCCCCGCCGCTGGCTTCATGCAGGGCAGAGGATCGTAGCGATGTCTCAGGCCCTGGCGTCTATCCCTCCCCGGCATCCGCCTCTCTAGTACAGCGGATGCCGGGTCAGTATCAGCGGCCCCTTCTCCCCCGGGGCCGGTCCCCACCGGCCCCGTACCTGTAAAGCTGCAGGCCGGCTCCTGCGCTGCGATATCGCAGGAGCCGACCTGTTCGGGTGACAGCCGGGAGCCTAATGAAGCTCCCGGGCCTGTCACTGCTATATATTAGTATTGCGGCTGGGTCTATGACCAGCCGTAATACTAATACACAGAATGTCCCATAGACGGCAATACAGTTGTATTGCTGTCTATGGGACTTGCGATCAAGTGACCGCAGGTTCAAGCCCCCGGGGGGGAATAAAATAGTAAAAAAAAAAAAAAAAAAGCTTTAAAAATATGAAATAAATAAAAGTTCTAAATCACCTCCTCTTTTTTTTCAATACAAGGTGATCTAAGCAATAGATATCCCCCAAAATGGTATAACTAAAAAGTACAGCTGGCCCCGCAAAAAAAACACTCTATGCATCCCCGTACAGCTGCAGGGTCACCTGTCAATGTGGCCTTGCAGCTCTTGCAAAACTACAACTCCCATATATTAAATATTTTACCAGTTTTTGCTTCAAAATTTTTTTTCCCTATTTTCCTCCTCTAAAACCTAGGTGCGTCTTATAGTCCGAAAAATACGGTAATCGAGTGGTAGGGTCACCTCTAATCCTAATTCTATATGCAAACATTTTCATAAATTCAGCAAATATATTCCACCCCTGCAACGGACAACCCATCAAAAATTATTACAAACCCATCAGTATTATTCGATGTACTAGCCTCTGCCCGCGACTTCCTTTGCATGTTGTTGGCTTCGATGATCCACTTATATTCAGCAAATTGCTGCCGTCAATGGTTTGCCTGCTCTGGTGTTTCAGCAGCTTTTAAGCTGTCCTGCTGCTGATCTTGTTCCTCACGCCATGCCTGTGATTGTTCCACTATCTCAGCAGCTCGCTGGGACGCCATATAATGAGCGTGTTGTTGACATTGATGATCCACCTGCTCCGGTGTTTCAGCAGCTGTCAAGCTGGCCTGCCACTGAACTTGTTCCTCACGCTGTGCCCGTGATTGTTCTGGCATCTCAGGAGCTCGCTGGGATGCCATATAATGAGCGTGTTGTTGGCGTTGATGATCCGCATGCTCTGGTGTTTCGGAAGCTCTTAAGCTGGCCTGCCACTGAACCTGTTCCTTGCACCGTGCCTGTGATTGTTCCGATATCTCAGCAGCTCGCTGGGACGCCATATAATGAGTCTGTTGTTGGCGTTGATGATCCGCCTGCTTCAGCGCTTCTGCAGCTGTCAAGTTGGCCTTCCACTGAACTTGTTCCTCGCGCTGTGCCTGTCATTGTTCCGGCATCTCAACAGCTCGCTGGGAAGCCATATAATGAGTGTGTTGTTGGCATCGATGATCCACATGCTCCGGCATTTTGGCAATTCTCAAGCTGGCCTGCCACTGAACTTGTTCCTCGCACCATGCCTGTGATTGTTCCGACATCTCAGCAGCTCGCTGGGATGCCATATAATGAGTCTGTTGTTGGCTCCACTTGAGGAGAACTCTGTGACTTCTGGCTACCTTCATAGCTCTCGTTTTAGAATTTCGCGACAAATTAGATTTTCTTTTTCCTGGCATGTTTAAAATTGGCAGCAAAAAAGTCAATGGTACCGCACACTCTAAAATTATATGTGGTGCTAGCGAAAAAAAGGTCCTTCGACCCAAATATACTAGTGAAAATGGATTTTGCTGCACACACTGTTTTGTGATCAAAGGAATATAGAGATTTATTTTACAATATAGTTAACGCCTTTTGACACAATGCTAAATATTGGCATAGAAAGACAGGCTAGATCAATTGGATATGACGTTTCAGTCCTTAGACCTTCATCAGACGCGATCTAGTCTTGACACTTATACTGATCCTGCTACCACACTAGATCGCGTCTGATGAAGGTCTAAGGACCGAAACGTCATATCCAATTGATATGCCAATATTTTGCATTGTGTCAAAAGGCGTTAACTATATTGTAAAATAAATCTCTATATTCCTTTGATCACAAAACAGTGTGTGCAGCAAAATCCATTTTCACTTGTTTAAAATTGGCAAACTGCCAATTTGGATTAAAGGTGTTTTCCCATACTGTGTGTCAGCACTTCCTGGAGCAGATCAGATAATATGCAAATGCATGTACGAAATGGACTAAGGGTTAGCTGTGTGTTTACATAGAGAAATACTAGACCTGGCTTTATCAGAACCTGAGATAAGCTGCTTCAAGAGCAGTTTAATATAGTATGTGAACATAAATTCATAACAGTCATGAAGCCATGTCATTTACTGGGATAAAAAGTAGCCTATGTGTTACAAACCATCTATTTGCCAAATTTCATCCAAATCTGCTCAGCCGTCATTGCGTGATTGACTAACAAACATCCAAACATCCAACCTTTCTCATTTATAATATTAGTAGGATTAAAGGGGTATTCCCAACTCACCTGTTCACCAACATGCAGGCTGTATACTCTGTTCACTTCCTGGTTTCTCGGTAAATTGGTGGACGGGATTTCACTTGCTGTCTCCCAGACAAAGCCAGCTCTGCTAGCTCTCTTCATAGCAGTACATGTTTGTAGTCAGTAATGAGGGATAGTTGTAAATAAATAAGCACAGTATCACTAGAAGATGCACAGTATGAAGCTGATGTAGCAGAGCTGGATGTCATAGGTGATGAAAATCCCAGACTTACATGCTACAGGACCAAGAGTCAGCTTCCAATAAACTCAGTTTTAGGTCTGTGTTTACATACAGAGGTAACAGACTCCTTGTCTCAGCCCTTATAAGCAAAGTTCAATTAGCAGACTTATAACTGGAAGAGTCGGAGATAAGCTGCTCAGAAATACAAGCTCACTCCAAGCACTCAGCTCCCCCTCCCTCCTGAGGGCAGGGAGCTACGTCACTTGTCCTGGGTGGAGAGGTAAGATCATCCCCAGGTCCGTGGTTATGGAAACGCAGTGTAAACAATGAAGTGGATAATCTCAGATAATAGCCAAACAAAGCAGTTTTGCTGGAGCAATGTATTTAGGAAAAGTCTTAAATTCACATAAACTGACAGTATAGATAGGATCCTTGAGATGGGACAACCCCTTTAATCCATACTCTCCCCAAACCTCCTGCAGATGTTTAAATATGTTTTGCAGGAGGCTGGTTTCTGCCTAATATGCTGAGCAAGTCCAACTGTAATCCCCAAACCCGGTAAAGACAGCACCACTTCTGCAAATTGCAGTCCTATATCACTGTTAAATATGGATGTTAAGATTTTTTTCTTCTATTCAATTCTTTTTTTCCTTGCCTCCTACCGGAACAACTTGTACCCTTTTAAGTCCTCTCCATCCAGGTCAGATTCATACCCGGCATAGAAGCATCAGATAATGTGTGGAAACTTTGTGATGTTATACATTGGGCTGGCCACCACCATATACCTATCCCATTGCTTGGCCTGGACATTAAAAAGTTACCTTGCACAGGTCCTCTAATTTATGGTGATCACAGATGAATTCCAATGGGAGCTCTGTGTGCCAATATAGGAATCCAATTGCATACCTATATTGCGTCTGCACGTGCACAAAAAGACGTGCGTTATATGAACATGCCATTGAACTCAATGGCTAACTACATTTTACACATGTATTTTTACATGTGTAAAATGTACGGAATACACAGCGCGTAGACAGAATACACGGAGCGTAAACTCCGTGTGAAGGGGCCCTAACACTCAAGTTTTTATGAGGTAAATAAGTGTGAAACAACCATTTTCGTGAGCTTCATATTGTTTTCTATGCCACAAATAAGAAAAGAACATAAAAACAACCATAATAGTTTCTTTGTCTATGTCCCATAATGTTCCTATGGTTATTATGAGAAAGCTTCCCTTTTATTCTGGCATGTTGCCAGGTATGACAATGCTGTCAATTCAGATTCACCGAGATTAGAGTGAGGCCTCATAAACGTGACCGAAAAAGCCACACTGTCCCTTGTAGCAGAATACTGAACATTATGGATGCCATGGCCCAGCATGAAGGAAAAGTGTGACATTGCTAAAAAGGCCATCACTTATACTTTATAAACACATAATATTCTGTTAAACTGTAACTTAACTTTTGAATTTTTTGTTATTTTCTGTCAGTATTTGTGTTATGAATAAATTGCGTAATATACCTTATTGACAAACTTTGACTCCTTTCTGTGAAATCCTGTATTTCTTTACTGCTTCCCTTGCTTTTCTGCTGAGAACTGTCTAATTTTTATAATGCCCAACTGTTAGAAGTGACCCTCCCCTCCCCTTACTGTACATGTACAGTTTTACTTTTGACTCTTGTGTTTATTTCCCAGTTAGACTCTCTCTTCTTGTGCCTTCCCTCCCCTACTGAACCAACACCCTACCATTGTGATTGAGACTCCGTCTCATTACTGATCTCATTTTGCTATTGCTTCATCTATCTCCTGGTGGAAGAACGGATCCGACCCTCTCCGCATCTGAACTGTGAGCTAAAGGTATCCACACACACTACCACCTCCTGTCCTTACATTTTTACCCACGGTTACTTGTGTTACACTTTGAAGGGGCTTAATTCCAGCGTAAGGCAAGGCATAGTCCTAAGGCAGAGGCCACTGCTTCACCCTGGGCTCCTTAAGTAAAAAAAGATTCCATTTTAAGGAAGTAAAAGTCAACTCGTCAACTCGAGAAGTAAATGGAGGCACAACCTTCCCTCCAGACCCTTCAACGTTTGGAGAGGCTCATGCATAATAATGGGATGTGCAGAGTGTTGAACGTTCAACTCCTTTATGCTAAACAAAAATTTTATGGTAAGATCAGCAAAGCCCATACTTTGTTAGTGAAACCCCTCCACAATAAGACGTTGTGACAAGCACCACAAGATCTGAGGGATAAAACGGGTCAACTCCTCTCCTCTCCTTCTGTCCCTACCCCCCTTCCCTCACAGATTGTAAGCCCTCGCGGGCAGGGCCCTCTACCCCACTGTGCCAGCTGATCACTGTTAGTATTATATCTACCTGTATATTTTGTGTATTGTATGTAAACCACCAAATTTAAAGCACCATGGAATTAATGGTGCTATATAAATAAACAATACTACTACTACTACTACTACTACTACTAATAATAATAACAATAACTTTAATATCAACCAGACATTATAGTTTAGATTTTCTATGACTACTAAAAATCATTATATAATCTACTTATCTCAATACCTGCTGACTATAACCAATAGGTATACTTACTACAGGTTTATCTTCAGGCTTGTTGCCTTTCTACGCTCCCTTCTAATGCGCTGATGCACCTGAATTCTCCGATTTCCTCTGAAGAGCTACAGGAAATCCTGAAAACTCTGTTTGGTGGTAAGGTTCCAGGACATGATGGCTTTACTTACATATATTTTAAAATGTTTCAGGAGATCCTGGTTCCTCGGATGGCAGCTTTATATAACTCTTTCCTACAGGGGGTGGCTATTCCGAAATCCTTTCTTCACTCCAATATAACCCTTATTCCAAAGCTGGATAAGGACAAGATCAATTGTCCTATTTATAGGCTCATAGCCCTCTTAAGTCAAATTTTGGAACAGAGACTTAATGACCTGCTGCGTTCCCTAATTAATAAAGACCAGGTAGGCTTTGTCCTGTTCAGACAAGGAAGGGACAATACCAGATGAGCTCTTGATCTTAAAGATGTGTTGACCAAACAAGAAGAATCTGCATTTGACCACTTGCCTTTGCCTTTTATGTTCAAGGCTAGACTGGTCTACAGCATCACAGGTTCCTTCTTCACTGCTGTATGAAGTCTATATTCTTCCCCAAAAACCACTGTCCGCCTCCCTCCTTATACCTCACCCATGTTTCGCATAAACAGTGGCATCTGTTAGGGATGTCCCTCATCCCCCCTGTTGTTCGTATTATGTATAGATCCGCTTGCTGCCCAAATAAAAAAACATCATGATAACTATGCAATTTAATGTGTCCCTATTTGCTGACGATGTCCTCCTCACCATCATGAAGCCCCATGTCTCTCTTCCCAACGTACATGCCACCCTTTAGACCAGGGGTGAGCAATTAATTTTCCCATGGGGCCGTATAAGACATTGAAACTATGCTAGAGGGCTGTGCCACGACAAATTTAGCTCCACCCACTTCTACGTTGACTTCGCCCATTCCCAATCACCTTTCCATGTGCCCCCACAAAGTATAATCCTCCTACAGTCACCCGTACATGATATGTCCCCACATTATAATGTTCCCTTCCAACTGCCCCACAGTATTAAGTCCCTCTCCTGGTGCCTCAGTATAAACTGGGGGAAACTAGAGGGGACATGAAACTGGAGAAGCTGAAGGGGGACATTAAACAGTGGGGGTAGTTGGAGGGGGGAAATAAATTGACAGCTGGAGCGGGACATGAAACTGGGGGCAACTAGAGGGGGACATTAAAATCGGGAAGCAGACATTAAACTGTAGGGGTAGCTGGAGGGTGACATTAAACTGGGAGCAACTAGAGGCAGACAGGTCCCCCTACAGCTTCCTCCACGGTTTAATGTCCCCCCCAGTCTAAGTGCCCTCTTCATCTACCCCCAGTTTCATGTCCCCCCCCCCTCCATTTCTCCCTCAGTTTCATATCCCCCTTTATTTTCCCCATTTCATGTCCCCCCCCTCCATCTCTCCCCCAGTTTCATGTCCCCCCCTCCATCTGCCATCTCTGCCCTAGTATAACATTCCCCTTCCATCTCTGCACCTAGGTTGCTGAGACACACACATACAGATAGACAGACACGTATAGACACACACACACACACATATATAAACAGGCACATAGACAGACAGTGACAGACACACATATAGACACACACACACATATAGACACACACATAGACACACACACACTCTCTCTCTCTCCACCCTGCAGCTCACCTTACATCTCTCAGTACTTTATGACACCCTCCACATCTCCATCTTCGGCCGGCACTAAGACACGCCCCCTGGACACGCCCCCTGGACACGCCCCCTAGACACGCCTCCCTAGTCAAAGCTGTGCGGGCCGGACTGAATCAGTCAGAGGGCCGGATATGGCCCGGGGGCCGGACTTTGCCCAGGTCTGCTTTAGACTTATGGTAGATTATCAGGGTACAAAACTAATGCATCGAAGTTGAAAGCGCTACCTCTATTGACTTCCCCAATGTCACTCAGATTGCTCAAGCAGAACTTTTAGGTTTCAATTGAAGCAGGTTTCTTTAAAATATTTAGGAGTATATGTCAACCCCTCTTATTCTTCGATATGTAGCGCTAACCTTCTCTACATTTGACAAACTACGCAAATTTATAAGTAAATGGCAGCACTTTCCTATGTCCTTTTTAGGACACATAGCAGAAATCAAATTGAATCTTCTGTCAAAGCTTTTTTTATTTCGAGACACTTCCTATGGCAGTTCCAATGAAAAAGCTAAGGGAATTGCAGTCAGCTATTTTGAAATTCAAATGGCATTCTGGGAGACATAGAATCCCCAAATCTGTTCTCCTAGCTGATAGGACATCTGGGGGCCTAGCTATTTTGGATATTCTTAAATATTATTGGGCAGCATATCTAAGACCAGGTTCACACGGGGTTTTTTGGTCTGGAATTTGAGGCGGAGGCTGCCTCAGATTCCGGAACAAAAAAAACGGTAGCTGCGACTGGCTGCCGGTGCAGTTGCGGCACTCTGCTCCGGGTTACGCCCAATGAATGGGCCTAGTCGGGAGGAGGGAGTGTCTTCAGGCGGATGTCGGAAGGCAAATCCACCTGAAGAATGAGCATGTTGCTTCTTTTTTCCCGGGAGCCGGAGCAAACCGCTCCTGGAAAAAAAGAACTGACCGGGAGCCATTTTTTTGGTCAGGATTTTGAGGCAGATTCCACCTCAAAATCCTGACCAAAATACCCTGTGTGAACTCAGCCTTAGATGTATCCCTTACTGGACTTCAATTAGGGACTTTAGTAGGTGGACAGAAATACAAAAACTATGGCTTGCTCCAACATACCCTAAGTTGTTGTGGGAGAAACCCCCTTCTCAGCAATTTGGCTTAGATCAAGTGTAATATCTGTTCTTATGTCCAACTTTGTGTCTGTGCAAAAAAAAAACCCAAAAACCGGTTTCCCCGCGGAGAGGCTGGACATCAGCGGTTTGCTTTAAAAATCCAGTCATCCCCTATGTAGTTTCTCTGGGGATTAGGACGGAGACCCGGCAGGTGGACAAGAAGGTTCCCAGTTAAAGTTCTCTAGGGGACAAAAAATGGTATTAAAAGAAGTGCAATAGGTTTAAAAATAAATTAACATAAATTAATTCCCATCCCAAAATAACAGATAAAAAACAATTAAAAAAAACATAATACACATATTGTCCAAAAAGGTAATATTCCCCAAAGTGGCATCAAGTCTTTCTGAAAAAAATTAATCCATCACTGCTTATGAATAAGCCATTAATGTTATGGATTTTAGAAAGTGGTGATAGAAATAGAAAATATTGCCAAAAAAAAAGGGTTTTACCTTGAAAAAGTAGTAAAACCTAAAAATATACAAATATGGCATCACTTTAATCATATCAACCCAGTGAATAAATGTATCAGGTGATTTCAGTGAATGGCAATAATGAATAGCTTGAAAGGAAATGGCAAAATGGCAGATTTTTTTATATTCCTTCCCAGAAAAAGTTAATCAATGAGTTATATCTACTGTACCCCAAAATAATATAATTAAACACTACCACTTGTTCATGCAAAAAGAAAGAAAAAAATGCCGTAATACAGTTATATTGAAAAGTGAATATAGTTGTGCAGCTACTCTCATCCACTTCACTGAAAGTGCTGGAGAAAGCTGTGATACATAGAGGATAAATATTGTACATCTTATAATCCCTTTAAAATTCAAAAACATCAGCATGCTTTTACCTAAACCACTATCTACATCCAAGAAGATGACAACTTTGAAAAAAGTATGTTTTTATCCAAGTGGAAAAAAAAGAAAAATTGTCTAGAGGTCTTGATACTACATCTAAGACTAGTCCACAACAACTATTGTAAGGAGATCAGAACTTTAACAAGATCATCAAATGGCTACAGGTTCCCTGGTAAATTACTATAAGGGGGCATCCACAAGATGTAACGCGGCATTGATTCTGACACTTATATTTGTGTCAGAATCAGCGCTGCAAAACGGAATCCAATTGACTTCAATGGGTTTCGTTTAGTGCGTGTAACACATTGAAATCAATGGGAGGCTTTTTAACCCATTGATTTCAATGTGTTATGCGCGCTAAATGGAACCTATTGAAGTCAATGGGATTCTGTTTTGCAGCGCTGATTCTGACACGAGTATACTTATCAGAATCAACACTGCGTTACATCATGTGAACGCCCCCTAAGGCTGGGGCACTACACTGCGGTATGGCAGAAAATAAAACACAGAGTTTTACAGTCTCGTATAAGGAAGAATATATCTTTGTACCATATTAGCCAGTGGATATGAAATATAAAGATTGATATTTTATATTTTACAGTCCCTGAATAGTGGGGAAGATCCTAGAGGATCCCATCCACACAATGTGGAAAAATACGTGCAGTAGAAATGCTGCAATTTCCAAACTGTTGCGGTTTTAGAAATCTCATAATGTTAATTATACCTATGGAATCGCTGGCAGTTTCCCTAGGTATAATGGAAGCAGAAGGTCTGTAGAGGGAATCTCTGCGCACTTTCTGTGAAAATCGCTGCAGAAAAACTGCGATGTATTGCTGCTGTGGTTGTTCCTGCAGCTTTTTTTTGCTGTGGTCCACTATACAGGGCCTTATTCTTAGTCTCAGTCGCATTCACAGACCCTTAGAACAGGTCATCAACTTAGGATTGACAGGGGTCTGATTCTTGGCACCTCCAGTTAGTTGTTTTCCAATGTACTGGAGCTACTACAGCTCTGTTCAATAGTACATTTCTGGAATACCCCTTTAATCTGCTGTAATATAAGTCTATACACGCAATGGTAAATACTATGTTACTTGTTTGTTGACAATATGCTAAGCCACCTTTTTATGCCAACAATCTTTTGTGATTTTCTGTTATAAAGCGTAACATGTTAGGTTTTAGAGGCCTGACACTTCTCTCCTTTGAAATCCTTTTATTTTCCACGTAATTCAAGGAGATTTAGTGTAAAGTGATTTTCTTATTTGATATGGTATATAATAATTGTTATCCTTTCAGAAGACTTGCTTTTGTTGTACATTATAATTTCTATAGAAGTCAGAAGTCTGAATACATTACTTTTAAGCTCAACCACACGAAATATACCAGCTCGATAGCTTCAATGTCTCTTGTCCTGTGCCTCAGGGGAGTTCTCGAGCTCTCTTCATTATAGACAGCATTTGTACCATCTGTTCCTTTAGTACCATTTTTTTTTTAACAAAGCTTCTTTGAATTGTGCAGTTCACTCTCTCATTGAGATTGCACATGGCAACGTTTACATTGTGTAACAGATGTTTGTATTTTTCATGGCTTAATTCAGTTCTTCTATAGACCAGTGTCTGCAGGTGGCATCTATCTTTCTAGATAAATTCTTTATAACTTTCTGGAGAACATCCTTCTGAATAAGTCCAAGTAAGTCAGTGTAATTCTTGTAAGTAGCGCACATGTTAAACCTGCATTCCTCCAGAACAAATAACCAGTATTGTGGTACATTTTTGTGATCTTAACCACTCTTTATTAACAACATCATACAACCCATAGACTATGTGGCAGCGGTGGATGTGCACCTCCACTGTCTCCCCCTGTGAAATTTTGGCTACTCTGACTAACCTATGCTGGGACCAGCCATGTAACTTGTGTACATTGAAATACCAGAAACCCTGTTATGAAACTCAAGGTTATCTTGCCCTGGCGCATACATACCATCTCCATGTGTGTGAAGTGCCACAAATCCACTTTACAAAACACAACATTGCAAAAAATGTATGTTAAGTGCTGTGTGGGTCTTGCTTTACCCTGTAATGTAAAATCTACTGTCCCTCACCTTCCTTATCTTAAATGACGCCACACTACTCCAACCCTAGTCCTCTAGTACAATTACTTGACACCTATGTATCATCTGAAGTACTGACCCTTATTGAGCTCTTATCTCCCCTCAGAGTCCCAGCACTGGCAGCCATGTAACCAACTCCATTTTGAACATAGCCCACATAGTAAATCCAATACCAGATTCAGGGGTGGACCCAGACTCTCTGCTGCCTGAGGCCAACTTTAGAAAGCTGCCACCCCCCCCCCCCAAAAAAAAAAAAAGAAGATATAACTCCCTTTATATATAACTCCATTTTTCTTGCCCTCCACATGATATATGACCTCCTTTTTTCTGGCCTACCATAAGGAATATGACCCCCTTTTTTGCCCTTCACATGATATATGACCCTCTTTTTTGGCTTCCCACAGTATATGACCCAGCTTTTTATGGCACCCACAGTATATGACAATTTTCTTATGTCCCAATATATTACCCTTTTTTTTGCCCACACACAGTATCTGACCATTTTTATGGCCCTCACACAGTGTCTGCCTCCTTTTTATGGCCTCCCACATTATATGACCATTTTCTTTTGCCCCCTATGACTCCTTTTTTACCCCTCACACAGTATCTGAACTTTTTTTATGAGTCCCTCACAGAATCTGACACCTTTTTATGGTCCCACACATAGTGTCCCAGCAGTCTTCATCATCATGATCTAAGTGTAGCGCTACCTTGAGGCGGCAGCAGAGGGTGGCCATGACAGGAGTATGGACAGGTGAGTATAATGTATCCCATGTATATATGCAATAGCACAATAAGTATCTGCCCATTAAAAAAAGATGACGCACCCCTCTTCCCCCAGTTTATTCCATGATGCACCCATGAGGCCTTCACCTCAGGTCGCCTCATGGAAGGTGTGTTCCTGACCAGATTATACCAACCAAACGATCTCAATCACCTCACTCTTTCCCCTTTCTTTCTGGGGCCACATGCACTTGCTTATGGTTTGTTTTTTTTTACAGGGATTTCAACCATTCATCACTTTTACTCCAGAAGCAATGCCTTTAGAAAATCAGTCCTTTCTTAGGACTAGCAGTCTGAAATGCAGAATTTTACTATATTTATTAGCATGACTATTACTGCTGTCATTAATAATAAATCTGCATGGACTATAGGGCATGCTGCAGATATCCAAATCCTTGATAAAACACCTCCACTACATGCAGAAGATTTGCTGCAGTTTTCTTTTGGTAATTTCATCTGCATAACATAATTGGCAGCATCCTTTTAACATTTGTATAAAACATATGTATATTTGTAGAAGATTGACTAAAGATTTGCCATTAATTGTGGTAATTGTGTATTTCATGTTTTATTTATTTATTTATTTATTATTATTATTGATGCCACTGCTATATTGTATTATATTAAAACTATTACTTATTGCATAAACATAACAGTTTTATTGTCCTATGCAGTTTCTGTCTGCTACATTACATGTAGGTTTTGGGTTTTTTAAAAATATTTCACCACCTCCTTTGCAGATAATGGAAAATTGTTCCTGAACAGTTTTTCTTATTGAATTAATTAATTAGAAGAGTGACATTTAATTCTGATATATCTTTCTACATTCCTAGATACTTTTACAGCCAAATATTTAAAGTACTGTTGTGAGCTGCTACCTAAATATTGTGGTTTAATGTAATACTATTCTCTTCTAGAGGCTTTATCTAAGGACCTGCAAGTATGTCATCCACGAATAACAAAGTCTTCCCTTCCTGGTTACCATATTTGAAATTTTTAATATTGGTTGACATCCTGATAATCTGGTTTAGAGGTGTAAAGGTATGTTGATACAGAGTTTTTTGGCAGCAGATTTTTACTTCAATGGGAACCGCTCGCTTCTTTTTTTCTGCTAGCTAGTAGAAGAAAGAAGAAACGACATGCCCCTTCTTCACTCGGATTCCGCGGCTGAGTCAGCAGTGGCGGCCACAGCATGATGCTCCCTCCCAATTAGAACCATATTCAGGCCTAATCCAGAGCGGAATGCCGCAATGGGAATGTTCACACGCAGAATGCAAATTCCGGCATGTGAACATACCCTAAGGCCTCGTTCACACGGTGTAACGTGCCGCGTGATGTGGCACGTGTACTCCACGGGACCCTTTGCGTGCCGTACACGATCCCATTGATTTCAATGGGAGCAGGGATCGTATGCGCCGCGTTAGTTTGCAGCCGTGAATAAATGCAAATCATCAACAGTAACAGAAACAAACACTTGGAAAAGTTCAATCTGTTTGTAATGACTCAATATGGGATTCACTTTTTCAATTGAATTACTAAAAAAATAAAATAAAATAACTTTTTGATGACATTCTAATTTATTGAGATGCACTAGTATATGCCAGGAGAACTGGCATGCTGTTTTTTCTTATATTCTGTCTTGTCTTAAAGAGGACCATTCACCACCTCCAACATATCTAGCTCTTTACCCCAAGTAATACCTGCTGCGAGACTGATTCTGGCACAGTTGGAATTTTTTCTCTAGCCCATACTGTTCCCGAACAATCAATGCTGCTAATTTTGGTGCCCGATATGCTATTTAGACTCTGTACTGCCAAGAAGGCAGTGTCAGGCAAGGGATGTGATTCTGAGATCTGGCTTCCTCTGATTGGTGATTGAAATCATGCCTTCTTTTGACATTACAAAGCTTAAATAGCATATTAGGCATCAAAACTATGATAGAGACTTGTGAAAAAGATGTAACTGTGCTGGAATCAGTGGAGCAGTGCCTGTTAACAGATGCTAGGAACTTGCATTTATAGTGGTGGTAAAAGGTCCTTTTTAAGTTTCAAGGAAACACTCCACTGAAAAATAATAAATGGGGAGTCCTGCAGTATATCCCCCAGAAAAAAACAACAGCGATTGTACTACCCATTTCTCTACCATGGATTGGTAGGTGTGTGTCATCTGTGATTTTCACTGACCCATACATTGAAATAAATTGACCAAGCCACAAGTATAGACATGTATAGGACCAGCCTAAGATGTTGTGGCACAAAAGCCACATAAAAGTATAAACATCCTCGTGCTCTTTAATTTCTTTTAATAACTAAATTCCTGTTGTATTTGCTGAGATTATGGAGACATCTTCTGGCCAGAAAAGAGAACAGACTGACATATACCAGTTTGGGATTTAGATTTTTTCTCTCTAGTTACCATTAGCTATTTTACCTAGTTGTCATTCTATAGCCATCAATTCTATTTTTTTAAAAAAAATCTCAATTTATTTTATAATTTTTCTTCTAATTACAATTTATCTTATAAGTACAATAAAATAAACACAAAAGTTGTCAATAATGCTACTAAACCATAGACTGGTGCAGTAAAGGAAAGACCTGTGCATCGTACTCCAGCTATGCTCACTCATCAACTGGGTCATACAGTATGAGAAACACTAATACTCAATAGTATATTATAGAAACTGATGGTGTAAAAAAACAATGTTCTCTCTTTGTTCCTCATAGGTAAGTAAAACACTCTGCTACATCAAGTTATAAGCAAGAAGTATGAAAAGTTTTGAAGTGGTGGAAGTAGTTTACTCCGGGGCACTCCCTGTGGTTAGTTCTTCTCTCTGGTGATGGTTGGGATGCTCTTGTTGGTGTAGTTGCAGAATTAGGGACTCAGGATACGGTTGGTAATGTGTAAAAAACTGGTGGGGTAGCGTAAAGTACAACGCTGAATGTATTTTGAGACCATTGGATATCATGATTAAGATCTATACGAAGACAATTCTTAAACACATGCCGTCCTATCATGTATTCCAGCTCTGTGGGTTCTCCCAGCCCACACTCCCTGGCTCATTGGGTCCATAAAGTGGGAGACATTCACAGAATGGAGGATCTCACCTAGTCTGTTTGTAATATATGGGTAAAGTTTAATATAGCTTTTGATCCCATAGATTCTTTTCCAGGGCATACAAACTTACAAGAAAATCTTTGGGAGTCCTTCCTCCACCCATTTTTTCTTGTTCCTCTCTCTCCTCCTTTTCCTCTTCCCCATACATATATTATAGAATGCAAAACTCACAGTATAACTGTAGTTTACAGTAGTTTAGTCTATGGTAGCTACAGGAGGTGCAAAGGTAGCAATCATTACTAGGCTCAGGAGCCTAAGGGTGCATTCACATGGAGGAAAATGGTGCTGAGTTTGAAGCGGAATCCGCGTTAGAATCAGCGCTGAAAAAAAAGCCTTCCATTGACTTCAATGGGTTCCTTTTTAGCAGAAAATGGGAGGAATGGGAAGTCAATTAGAGGCTTTTTTTCAGAGCTGATTTTGATGTGGATTTCACGCCAAATTCAGCTCCATTTTCCTCCGTGTTAATGCACCCTAAGGGGGCCCAAATGGCTCTGTACAACATAAGACGACACCATATGTATTCAAAAAAAGAAAAAGACATCCCAATCTTATACATTGATCTAGTGCTTCTCAGCAAATTCTACAATACTGAACATGAGGTTCTTAGTATACTGTACATATTAATCAAGGTGCATAAGCCCACTAGCCACTTCACGGCAACCTCTTTATAGTTGGTTCCTACCTCTACTGGGTGCAGCGCTGCACAGCGACCGCCACGACCACAACACGGCACCCACAGGGGGAGCAACCCAGTGGTCCGACAACACCCCTGCCACCAGACCAAGCTCTCAGTCCTCTGACTGGGGCAATATGGTAAGGTGAATTTTTGAGATCTGTTCACATGGTGCAGTGCTGCATGGTGTCTGCTGCTCCTGTGGTGCTGTGCCCATGGGGTGGTGTAACCCAGAGCCTGAGGGCTTGCCACAGATGCCATGGTTGATTCAGATGTGGAGTCTGTGACTCAAAACTCCCTGCTGATTAGGCCCATTCATCATTTTTATATTTCTGTGTATGGGCTGCATAAGGTGTCTTTTTTTCAGAGCCAGATGTACTTTTTATTTATACCATTTTAGGAAATGTGTAATGTTTTGATTGCCTTTTGTTCAAATTTTATAGGAGGTGAAATGGCTAAAAAATCAGCTATTCAGTTTTGATTTTTTTTCTGCTAGAGGTGTTCACTGCATGAGAAACATATTTGTCATCAATATGAATAGAATAGCAAAGGCAATTGAACTGATTATGATTATAATGGCAAAGTGCCTTTCTGCCTTGAAACTCTGTTCAAACCAAAGTGGAAAACACCCCAGTCAGTACTAGCGTAATGTTGCATATCTCTCTATATTATATTTCTTGTCTGTCTGTTCTTTATGCGCGACCAAACGACTGGACCGATCTTCACCAAATTTGGCAGACAGATACTTCAAGTGTCCGGGAAGGTTTAAGATGAGGCTCCAACTCGCTCGGACATACCGTTCCGGAGATACAGCTTTCCCAAAACCCTGACCCCCCCATTCGCCCATACAAACCTGCAAGTCTTTCACTCATATTCCAACTACAATACACATGGTCACTCCACATGTACAATCCAACACTGATATCCAAACTGAGGTACATGCATCAGAGGATTAGATACACAGGTCATCACACAGTATTACATGCCAGAGGATTAGATACGTGCGTCCACGTCTGCACACAGCTCCACATGCCAGAGGGTAAATATGCGCATCTGCACACAGTTCCACACGCTGAAGGGTTAGATACGTGCGTTGGCACACAGTTCCACATGCCAGAGGATTAGATACACGCGTCTGTACAAAGTACCACACGCTGGAGGATTAGATACACAAGTCAGCACACAGTATCACACAACAGGATTAGATACGCATTTCTGCACACAGTTCCACATGCCAGAGGATTAGATACACATATGCACAAAGTACCACACGCTGGATGATTAGATACACAGGTCAGCACAAAGTATCACACACCAGAGAATTAGATACGTGCGTATGCATACAGTTCCACATGCCAGAGGATTAGATACATGTGTATCCATACAACACGCTGGAGGATTAGATACACAAGTTAGCACACGCCAGAGGATTAGATATGCGCATCTTCACACAGTACCACATACTGGAGGATTAGATACATGCATATGCACACAGTACCAAGCACCGGAGGGTTAGATACACGCAACTACACACAATACCACACGCCAGAGGATTATATATGCGCCACTGTACACAATACCACATTCTGGAAGATTGTATACGCACCACTGCACACAGTTACACATGCCACAGGAGTAGATACACAGGTCAGCACATAGTATCACACACCAGAGGATTAGATACACAAATCAGCACACAGTATCACATGCCAGAGGATTAGAATCGCACGTCTGCACAAAGTACCACACGGTAGAGTATTAGATACATGGTCAGGACACAGTATCACACACCATAGGATTAGATACGTGTGTCTACACACAGTTCCACATGCCAGATTAGATAAGTGCATCTGCACACAGATTCACACGTCAGAGGATTAGATACACGCGTATGCACACAGTTCCACATGCCAGAGGATTAGATACGTGTTTCTGCATAAAGTACCACACACTGGAGGATTAGATACACAAGTCAGCACACAGTATCACATGCCAGAGGATTAGATATCCGCATCTTCACACAGTACCACACGCCAGAGGATTAAATATGCGCCACAGCACACAATACCACATGCCGGAGGATTAGATACGCACATCTGCACACAGTTCCACATGTGTGAGGATTAGATACACAAGTCAGCACACAGGAGGATTAGATACATGCATATTCACACAGTACCAATTGCCGGAGGATTAGATACACACAACTACACACAATACCACACGCCAGAGGATTAAATACGCGCCACTGTACACAATACCACACACCGGAGGATTAGATACGCACATCTGCACACAGTTCCACACAGGGGAGGATTAGATACACAAGTCAGCACACTATCACATGACAGAAGATGAGATACGCGCCACTGCACACAATACCACAAAAAAACTGCAACAAAATCTGCCACAAAAAAAACAACCTTCCTGCAATCTATGGCCTTAGCCTATAATAGTAATGCTCGCGGCTATGTACACCAATGCTATATCCATGGAATCTAAAATAAAGCACAGATGGCTACAATTGCAGACTTAAATGAAAGACATTTCATATTGTCTCACTGAAAATAGAATGTCTCCTATGGGATATGCTTACTTCTAAACTACTGCAGATGCTAGAATTTGAGACAACTAAACTTGGCATTTACATCATTTAACCCCTTCCCGCCGCAGGCATTTTTTGATTTTCGTTCTCCGTTTTTGACTTTCCTCCCCTTCCAAACTCCAAAACTCATTTATTTTTCGACTCTCAGAGCCATATGAGGTCTTAATGTTTGCATGACAAACTTTTCTTCATCATGCTACCATTAAAATTCAGAATGGGGTGGATTTGAAGAAAAAGTGCATTTGTACAACTTTCTTATTGGCTTCGGTGTTCTCTGTGCAGCCAAAGTGACATGTCACTTGTTTTCTATGTTTCAGTATGAATCCGGGGATGCCAAATTTATATGATTTTATTTACTTTTTAACCCCTTAACCAAAATCCAAAATTGTGCCCCAATTGTTTTTTTTCTAAAAGTCGCCAGATTCTGACACCTGTAACTTTTTATACTTTCGTGTACGGGGATGCATAGAGCATCTTTTTTCTGGGAATAGGTGTATTTTTTATTCATACCATTTTGGGGAATGTCTATTGCTTTGATCACTTTTTATTAAATTTTTTTATCAGAGGCAAAACAGTGAAAAATGGCGGTTTGGCACTTTTGACTTTTATCCTGCTACGGCGTTTACTATACGTGAAAAATATTTTTATACATTCGTAGACAGGCTGTTTTCAGACACAGGAATACCTAATGTGTTTCTCAGTATTTAAGTACTTTTATATGTGTTCTACAGAAGGGGGGGGGGGGGTGATTTGAATGGCAATAAAAGTAATTTCTTTAGCAGGCTACATAGAGTAGCCTGCTAAAGAAAATCATTGCAGACAGGCCTGGGAGCCTTCTTAAGGCTCCTGGCTGTCATGCCAATGGGAAGCTGACCCCGAGTGCTGGCGATCCCCAGCAAAATGGTGTCTCAGTCAGCTTTGACCGAGGCACCAGCGGGTTTAATGCACGCGAACAGTGCATTAGAAATGGTTGTCTGCTGTATAAAATAGCAGACACCCGGCAGCTATGGCAACCGCCTAGCTCCCGAGCCATCACCATCTTTAAACACCTAGCGGATGTTGGGAAGGGGTTAAAGCTTCAAAATTTAACTCAAATTAAAAAGGTCCAGGATAAATATAGACTGCATAGAGGCTATCTTGCTCTAATGGGTGTCTTTCACCAGAACCCAGCATATCAACCCATATAGATAGGTTAGGGTCACCTGAATCATATGTTGTTTTCCCCTTGTGAATCAGTGGTTCCATTGCCTAGATATGTCAATATGCAAATTAGCTCTTTGGGAGGGAGCACTATTTTGCTGTATTGATGCTAAATGTATCATTTTATTTTATTATTTTATTTGGAAAACTGCCCAGTGAGTACTTTTGTACACCCTTTTCAGGTAGATTGGCAGGGAAGGCAGCCATTTGTGCCAGGTAAAGGTTAGGTTCACACTTGTGCACTTGCAGATTGTGCCTCCAATTGTTTTCAATGGGAAGCAGAGATAGAAGAAGTATGCTGAAAAAATAAGCATCTTGCTCGATGCATAGGAGATCATAGGAATCTCTGCTGAATAGGCTCATTTATTTGCTTTGGCTTTCTGCCACAGAACATAGAAATAAAGAGGAATCTGTGGCACATTCAGATTCAAATTCCACTTCATTTTTTACTGTCTTACACTAGGATCACACCTGCATTCAGGTTTCTGTTTGAGAGTTCTGCTTGGGGACTGTAATGGAGTCTACCAGGTTTCTGCCCAATTTCCGTTTGAAAAGGGCAGAAAATGCAGTGAGAAAAGCACTGTTTTCAGTGCTTTTTTTTCTCTGCATTTTTTAATACAGTTTGAGGTTGGAAACCCCGAACAGAGTTCAAGCACTAGTGTGAATGGAGCCTTACTATAATAGAACCCCTTCACAGGTAATCGTTCCCTCTTACAAAGATAATTCATCCCCTGGTTAAACTCTCCCCATATGTAATACTATTGGTTAAGTGTGTGTGTGTGTGTGTGTGGGGGGGGGGGGGCTATTACCTGTAGATAGTGCCATAATAGGTGGTGGGCTATTGCTTGTGATATTGCCATAATAGCAACCCTCCATGGGTAATGGTAATAGCCCCCATAAGTAGTACTATTACAAATACTATAATTATTGGGGGGAACTTTTAATGTAATAATGCCCAACCCCCCACATACTGATCTTTGAACTGGATATAATAAACAATTACCTGGGGAACAAAGCCTGAAGTGATTTTCACAACTGCTAGGACACACAGCCTGTGTGTACTATCTATTTTTCCAGCTCCCAGCCCCTATGCTTCTATGATACTGCAGGAATCAGAATGGGCAGTAGTAGGAGCTGCAAAAATACACACAGTACAATCATGGCCAAAAGTTCTGAGAATGATAGAAATATTAATTTTTACAAAGTCTACTGCTTCAGTTGTTCTAATGGCAATTTGCATATACTCCAGATTGTTATAAAGAGTGATCAGCTTAACAGCAATTACTTGCAAAGTCAATATTTGCCTAGAAAATGAACTTTATCCCCCAAAACACATTTCAACATCATTGCAGCCCTGCCTTAAAAGGACCAGCTAACATCGTTTCAGTGATTGCTCCATTAACACAGGTGTGGGTGTTGATGAGGACAGGGCTGGAGATCAATCTGTCATGATTAAGTAAGAATGACACCACTGGACACTTTAAAAGGAGGCTGGTGCTTGGCATCATTGTTTCTCTTCTGTTAACTATGGTTATCTCTAAAGAAACACGTGCAGTCATCATTGCACTGCACAAAAATGTCTAACAGGGAAGAGTATCGCAGCTAGAAAGATTGCACCTCAGTCAACAATCTATCGCATCATCAAGAACTTCAAGGAGAGAGGTTCCATTGTTGGCAAAAAGGCTCCAGGGCGCCCAAGAAAGACCAGCAAGCGCCAAGACCGTCTCTTAAAAGTGTTTCAGCTGTGGGATCGGACTACCAGCAGTGCAGAGCTTGCTCAGGAATGGCAGCAGGCAGGTGTGATTGCATCTGCAAGCACTGTGAGGCGGAGACTCTTGGAGCAAGGCCTTGTCTCAAGGAGGGCAGCAAAGAAGCCACTTCTCTCCAGACAAAACATCAGGGACAGACTGATATTCTGCAAAAGGTACAGGGAGTGGACTGCTGAGGACTGGGGTAAAGTCATTTTCTCTGATGAAACCCCTTTTCGATTGTTTGGGAAATCTGGAAAACAGCTTATTCGGAGAAGACGAGGTGAGCGCTACCACCAGTCTTGTCTCATGCCAACTGTAAAGCATCCTGAAACCATTCACGTGTGGGGTTGCTTCTCAGCCAAGGGAATCGGCTCTCTCACAGCCTTGCCTAAAAACACAGCCATGAATAAAGAATGGTACCAAAATGTCCTCCAAGATCAACTTCTCCCAACCGTCCAAGAGCAATTTGGCGATCAACAATGCCTTTTCCAGCATGATGGAGCACCTTGCCATAAAGCAAAGGTGATAACTAAATGGCTCAGGGAACAAAACATAGAGATTTTGGGTCCATGGCCTGGAAACTCCCCAGATCTTAATCCCATTGAGAACTTGTGGTCAATCATCAAGAGACGGGTGGACAAACAAAAACCTACAAATTCTGACAAAATGCAAGCATTGATTGTGCAAGAATGGACTGCTATCAGTCAGGATTTGGTCCAGAAGTTGATTGAGAGCATGCCAGGGAGAATTGCAGAGGTCCTGAAGAAGAAGGGTCAACACTGCAAATATTGACTTGCTGCATTAACTCATTCTAACTGTCAATATAAGCTTTTGTTACTCAGAATATGATTGCAATTATATTTCTGTATGTGATAAAAACATCTGACAAACACACATAAAAACCAGAGGGCAGCAGATCATGTGAAAATATAAGATTTGTGTCATTCTCAAAACTTTTGGCCATGACTGTACACACAGATTGTGTGCCCCAGCAGTTACTGAGAAGACATCACTGTTGGTTCCCCAGGTAAGTGAATCATAGTGATCCGTGTGCTGTGTCTATCATCCGAGATAGTGAGCACAGCCTGTCTTGGAATGGTAGACATGACACCGTATCACTGTATGCCGTAATTGTATGTCACAGAAGCCACTCAGCCCCATCCTCTGTTACTGTTGCTCAGTAATTAAAAGTGAGACCCCAAATGCTAGAATACCATGTAATGTTCAATTTCACTTAAAGTACAGAATAGACCACTATACTCCATTCCTTCAGACAGTTTGTCCATGCAGAGGTTCACCTGCGTGCGATTTTTGAGGTTTCATGTGGCTGTACCGCTTTGCTTTCAATTTGGCTTTTATGCCCCTGCCATATGCCAAAGATTGGGGCTCGAAGCTTGAAAAAAATTTGATAATTTGCAGATCTTAGTAAAATTAGTGAAATCTGCTACTTGCTTGATTTGCATAACCTTACGGCTTGTCCTTCTTGGTCTTGTAGTTTCTGTGTTGAGGAGTGTAGGTGTAGGACTGGCAAAGATAACGTGATTTTTTTTTTTCTTTTTACTTTGTTTTAAGTGATAAAGTGGAGGTACCAAGTGTGACAATGCAACCTGCACAGTCTATTGCCTCAAACATTATAAGTATTCTGGACTGAGTTACTTTGGACTATGTGGTCTCATGGAATCAAGTTTGCTTCTAACTTTTGCTATGTTCACATCTGCCCCTGATATCCACCAATGGTGAATACACCATTATCTGTTTGTGCCCGCATTTCACAGACCCCAATGTTTAAAAAAAAAATGGATTTGTTGCTGTCCGTTGTGTATCCTTATTTTTTGGATGGAGCAAAAGTACTGCAAGTCTGATTTTTGTCTTCATCCAAGCGGATACAAAGCGGATACATACTCCAAATGCACACCCGCGGATGGATTTAAAGACGACCCGTTATTATTATACTTACAATCAGTGCAGGAGACATTTCAGAAAAAAATACTCATAAAGTCCTCTGTTAAAGCAAAAGTCCACTGGATGGCGCTGCTGTCATATTTGTAAACTACAGAAATGCAACACAGTGCAAGTGTTGTGACCAGTTAGCCAAATGTAGATGCAAGTATTGTAGTTGTATGATTCCTTTCACATTCACTCACTAGATTAACCCTTTCCTGATATCCTGCACTGTATTATACACTGGAAACCTAGCGCTAATGCCCGCAATCAGTGTCCGTACTTTGACAGAGATGCCATTTTAGTGGTGGTGCATTATTTCATGGGTCGCAGGCCCAAGCATTACATTAGTTGTCAGACCCTCTTGGGTTCAGGACCCCTAAAGGGTCTAATAATTACAGCAAACAAAAAAGTAAAGAAAAAAAAAATCTCCCTTTACATACAAACGTAAAAAAATTAAGCATATTTCTGTGTCTGAAAACACTCAGTCTATAAACTTTTTTTCAATATGGTGAACATTGTAGAGGAAAAAACATCAAAAGAGCCAAACCATCGTTTTTTCACTTTTTCGCCTCAAAGCAATAAACATCCCCCAAAATGATAGAACTAAAAAGTACATCTGGCCTTGCCATAAAAGATGCTTTATTCATCCCTACGCATAAAAATATAAGCAAGTTGTGAGTGTCAGAATATGGTGACTCTGAGATTATTTTTTTTGCAATAATAATAACTTTATTTATGTTCCACTTTTTTGCACTCATGAACTCCTGGGTAGCTTTGGCTGTATGCTTGGGGTCATTGTCCATCTGTACTATGAAGCGCCGTCCGATCAACTTGGCAGCATTTGGCTGAATCTGGCCTGAAAGTATATCCCGGTACACTTCAGAATTCATCCGGCTACTCTTGTCTGCTATGTCATCAATAAACACAAGTGACCCAGTGCCATTGAAAGCCATGCATGCCCATGCCATCACGTTGCCTCCACCATGTTTTACAGAGGATGTGGTGTGCCTTGGATCATGTGCCGTTCCCTTTCTTCTCCAAACTTTTTTCTTCCCATCATTCTGGTACAGGTTGATCTTTGTCTCATCTGTCCATAGAATACTTTTCCAGAACTGAGCTGGCTTCTTGAGGTGTTTTTCAGCAAATTTAACTCTGGCCTGTCTATTTTTGGAATTGATGAATGGTTTGCATCTAGATGTGAACCCTTTGTATTTACTTTCATGGAGTCTTCTCTTTACTGTTGACTTAGAGACAGATACACCTACTTCACTGAGAGTGTTCTGGACTTCAGTTGATGTTGTGAACGGGTTCTTCTTGACCAAAGAAAGTATGCGGTGATCATCCACCACTGTTGTTATCCGTGGACACCCAGGCCTTTTTGAGTTCCCAAGCTCACCAGTCAATTCCTTTTTTCTTAGAATGTACCCGACTGTTGATTTTGCTACTCCAAGCATGTCTGCTATCTCTCTGATGGATTTTTTCTTTTTTTTTTCAGCCTCAGGATGTTCTGCTTCACCTCAATTGAGAGTTCCTTTGACCGCATGTTGTCTGATCACAGCAACAGCTTCCAAATGCAAAACCACACACCTGGAATCAACCCCAGACCTTTTAACTACTTCATTGATTACAGGTTTACGAGGGAGACGCCTTCAGAGTTAATTGCAGCCCTTAGAGTCCATTGTCCAATTATTTTTGGTCCCTTGAAAAAGAGGAGGCTATGCATTACAGAGCTATGATTCCTAAACCCTTTCTCCGATTTGGATGTGGAAACTCATATTGCAGCTGGGAGTGTGCACTTTCAGCCCATATTATATATATAATTGTATTTCTGAACATGTTTTAGTAAACAGGTAAAATAACAAAACTTGTGTCACTGTCCAAATATTTCTGGTCCTAACTGTATGTATGAGCCCATCACTAGCTGGTATCTGTGAATATACACATACTAAGTGCAGGGAATGCAGTGTTAGTTCTAGATGTCAGTCAGGATCTGAGGAATAGAGGATGAAGGACAGAATAAGATAAGAAATATTTGTGTAGTATGCAGAGGTGTAGTACAATGTGATCAGGTCATGTGAACTTAGGGTAGTTTTGAAGCTGCTGTAGTTGGGTATTAATCTGATTGTCTATGGTTAAAGCATTCCAGAGCACTGTTGCAGCTCAAGAAAAGTCTTGGAAATGGGACTGGGATGTTTGGATAACAGTGGATGTCAGTTTAAGGACATTGGCAGATCAGAGAGGATGGCTAGGACAGTAAACAGTGACAAGAGAGGAAATATAGGAGGTGCTGACACAAGATAGATGTACCGCTATGACAGAAAGATGAATTTGATGTCTGCATTCAGGACAGATTGTAGAGAGGAGAGTTTAGTAAGATGAAGCCCAATTAGAAGAGAATTGCAATAGTGAAAATGAGACAGAATCAGAGCGACAATGAGGGTGTTTGATGTTTCCACAGTGATACAAGGGTGAATATGTGGGGTGAAGGTGAGATCTGAGTCAAATGCAACCCCCCAGACAGTGGGCATGCTGCCTTGGTATAATAGTAAGTTATCAGGGTTAGGTCAGTTAGTAGATGGAGGGAACACAAGAAGCTTTTGAAAGATTCAGTTTCAGATATAGAGAAGACATGATGTTAGAGACAGCTGAGAGACAGTCACTGGTGTTCTGTAATAGTACAGGAGTGATGTCACAGGATGAGGTATATTATTGAGTGTCATGAGCATAAAGATGGTATTGAATGCCAAATCTACTGATGGTTTGTCCAATAAGGGCTGTGTACAGAAAGAAGACGAGGGGGCTTGGGACTGAGCCTCGAGGATCCCCAACATTAAGGGGAAGAAGAGAAGAAATAGCGCCAGCTAATGATACACTAAATGAGCGGTGAGAAAGATAGGAAGAAAACCAAGAAGGAACATTGTCTCTTAGGCCAATAGAGTGGAGCATAATAGTTGGTGGTCTACAGCAGTGGTGGATCCAGGTTTTCCGGGGCCCTGGGCAATTGACTTTGGCGGGGCCCTACTTACTGGGGGTCTCGCACTTCTAACCTGTACTTCCCAACTGTTGAAGACTAGAAAGAGGGAACAAAACGTGCGGCGCGCACAGCGTGCCGCAGCAAGCCGCAGCAAATTAGGCCCCGCCCACTTTTATGTTGACTCCACCCATTCTCATTCAATTTTCATGTGATTCCACACAGTATAATCCTCCTACAGTCACCCGTAAATTATATCCCCCCCATTTTCATATACATCCTTCATCTACCCCTAGTTTCATGTCCCCCCCTCTATCTCTGTCCCCAGTTTCATGCCATTCTCCCCCTTTATCTGCCCACAGTTTCATTTCCCCCCCGTCTCTGCCCCAGTGTCATGCCATTCTCCCCCCTTCATCTGCCCCAGTGTCATGCCGTTCTCCCCCCTTCATCTGCCCCAGTGTCATGCCATTCCCCCCCTTCATCTGCCCTAGTGTCATGCCGTTCTCCCCCTCCATCTGCCCCAGTGTCATGCCGTTCTCCCCCCCTCCATCTGCCCCAGTGTCATGCTGTTCTCCCCCCCTCCATCTGCCCCAGTGTCATGCTGTTCTCCGCCCCTCCATCTGCCCCAGTGTCATGCCGTTCTCCCCCCTCCATCTACCCCAGTGTCATGCCGTTCTCCCCCCTCCATCTGCCCCAGTGTCATGCCGTTCTCCCCCCTCCATCTGCCCCAGTATCATGCTGTTCTCTCCCCCTCTATCTGCCCCAGTGTCATGCCATTCTCCCCCCTCCATTTGCCCCAGTGTCATGCCATTCTCCCCCCTCCATCTGCCCCAGTGTCATGCCATTCTCCCCCCTCCATCTGCCCCAGTGTCATGCTGTTCTTCCCCCCTTCATCTGCCCCAGTGCCATGCCATTCTCCCCCCTCCATCTGCCCTAGTGTCATTCTGTTCTTCCCCCCTTCATCTGCCCCAGTGTCATGCCATTCTCCCCCCTCCATCTGCCCCAGTGTCATGCTGTTCTTCCCCCCTTCATCTTCCCCAGTGTCATGCCATTCTCCCCCCTCCATCTGCCCCAGTGTCATGCTGTTCTTCCCCCCCTTCATCTGCCCCAGTGTCATGCCGTTCTCCCCCTTCATCTGCCCCAGTGTCATGCCGTTCTCCCCCTCCATCTGCCCCAGTGTCATGCCGTTCTCACGTTCTCACACACATACTCACCATTCCTCGTTCCCTCGCAGCTCTCTCCCTCATACACATATTGTAGCCGCGATGTGATGACGTCATCACATCGCGGTTACAAATGCCGGAGGCCGGAGCTCAGCGTTAAAGCAGGAGCTGAGCTGTGACAGCTCCGGCTTTAAACGCCTATGCGGTAGGACGCCGATGAGCCGAATACATAGGCGTTTAAAGCAGGAGCTGTGAGCTCAGCTCCTGCTTTAACGCTGAGCTCAGTTGGAGTCGGGACATGCCGACCGGGACCATTTTGTTAGGTCCCGGCTGCGCCGCGGGGCCCCGCTAAGCGCGGGGCCCCAGGCGGTTGCCCGGCTCGCCCAGCCCTGGATCCGCCCCTGGTTTACAGTGTCAAATGCTGCTGAGAGATCCAGAAGAAAAAGTAGTGAATAGTTCCCTTTAGATTTAGTCATCAGGAGATCATCGGAAACTTTTGTGAGGGCCATTTCTGTAGAGTGTAGTGCATGAAAAACAGATTGTAAGGGGTCCAGAAGAGAATTAGCAGAGATATAGTGGATTAGGCGGGAATAGACCAAGCATTTCACTGTAGGGGAGGATGGAGACGAGTCAATAGTTAGCAGCACAGGATGGCTCGAAGGTGGGTTTTTTCAGTAGTGGGGTTATGACAGCATGTTTGAAGGAGGAAGAAAAGATTCCAGAAAAGAGAGAGGTCAACAATGTTAGTAATATGAGTTGTAACAGCAGGGTACAGACAGTGGTGAAACTAGCCTGTCTGCTGCCTGAGGGGGATGATCAAAAGACGCCCCCCCAACTGAATACCGAGGGGAGGGGGTCATCATTTGATCGTCCGCCTCAGGCAGCAGAAAAGGGGGAGGCGGGTGCTAGTGGTGACATTACAGTGAATACAGTGCAGTAATATTTTGTTACTTACAGGAGACATCTTTTCACATTTCCTGTCTCTTCTCTTTGGACCGCCATGACCACTTCTTCTAGCTGTGACTTGACTCTGTAAAGTTTGCTACAAAGACTTCTTTGACTCTTAACTTCTCCACGCACCCGACCCCTATATACAGGTGTATATATATATACAGTATATATATATATATATATATATATATATATATATATATATATATATAATGTCCCACAGTGGCCCCTGCAACCTCTATTATGCCCCACAGCGCCTCCCTGCAACCTCTATTATGCCCCACAGTGGCACAATAGTCTATGGGGCATAATAAAGGTTGCAGGGGCTGCTGTGGGACATAATAGAGGTTGCAGGGGCCACTGTTGTGTGAATTATGTTATGGACATTATGGAACTATGCATGAAGTCTACTACATGACAACAGGTGATCCTTGTAGTATTTTTTATGGTTACACAAGAATGTTTTTAATGCAAGTTTATACACAGCTTAGGTTTTTCAATAAACCCAAAGTTCAGTTTTACTGTACACAATGAACTATTATTAAAATATTATTTTAACTGAATGCAAATGAATAGCACCAACTATGCTATTACTCATTGGCTATAGTATAAAGGAATGAACATTAAATACAGTAACAGCACTTGAGCTACATTAAGAAAAAAAAAAAGCATCAGTCCACCTTCAGTACTTTTTTAAGCTGTTACTACAAAGAAGCCATGTTAAGTTACTGGAATCAAATGAATGTGCTATAGTTTTGCTAAAAAGGTGAACATACTGCATTTCTGCCTTTGTATGTGGTTCCAGAAAGCTATACACCCCAATCTAAAATGTTAGTATTACTGTGAGGTGGTCAGTTACTAAGTGCTGTAGTTGGAGGAGACAAGTGAAGCAGGCACACAAATAGTGTTTAGATTCTCCCTTAGATACGCTTTTTTTTTAATCTGTTTGGTTCTTTACTGGACAGCTTTCTCTCCAGGTAGAGGAGGAGATTAGTTAAGAGAAGGGCAGGTAAAGCCAGACATTCCACAAGTTAGACCTGTACACACATATTCACTGTACGCACACATTCATTCACAACACAGGCTCTTCTATGAAGATGGAGAAACTCAAGCTCCTCTATTTTCTGCTTGGTGTAATAGGCCCTGGTAAGGTTCCTATTTATAATTTCCTTATTATGTATATCTGCTAATGATCAACATTGATTAAGCAGTAGATACTGTTTAATATATGAAGTATTACGTATTTGTGTATTACATAAAACTTTTATATGTGAATAATGACATTTATATTCATTATTAGTAGAATTTGTTTATCAATTTTATCAATGTTTTAAAAAAGAAAAAAAAAAAAGATAAATCCAAAAACCTATATTGCTTTCTAGGTGCTTATTGTAATACTGAATGATAAATTAAAACTGCCCTTATAGTGCAACATTTATCACTGCTGGAAATATTTGGTTTTTTTTTGTTCCGTTTTAAAGGGGTTGTCCATCCCTAAAAAGAGCACGGAGACTCTCCTATTTAAATAAAAAGAGCAGCACAGCAGCCCTGTACACTGAATAGCGGTGGTTCCATGGAAGTGCAACACTATAACTTGAATATGAGCAGACTGTATGTGCTGTCTATCCATTGCTGTAGCTTCTGTTGCCTGGAAAAAGCTGAAATAGCAGATCAGTGTAGGGTCTAAGTGTTGGACCTCACAGATCACATACTCATTTCTCCTATTCATAACCATGTTAAACAGATACAGAATACACACAGATCAGGAATTTAATTACCGATAATTTAATCAGTAATTTGATCAGTAAATTGATTGTTAAAACAAGGCAGAAAACCCCTGAAAGTCCAAATGCTTTTTCTCACATAGATAAAATAGACCTGGCCATCCTGCAATAGAGCTGGTTGTTACAAAAAATCTGTTTAACCATGGTTGCCTGTGGCACAGTGGTATTGGGGAAAGGCATCTATGGGCAACAGGGTGGCCATGGGTCCCTTTTTTTTTCTTAGCTTAGTCTGCTGTACCAGTAGTGAGTTCCAGCACAGAGACATGATCTGACGTCATAATTTATCTTTCTTTTGTCAATCTTCAAAGAAGTGACTAATGCCTTGAATGGACTTTTCTAGGAGAACTCACTGACACACTTATTTGGTTTGCTAGTTTACACAGTGTTTGACACACAAGGTGTTAGGTTTCTTCGAAGTAGCTATATGCTATTTGATGTATTACTTCTCAGTAAAATTGTATGCTTCATTACACATGAATATATTACACATGTAAAAATGTTAGTACAGACGTGCTCCTACTTGTTATAAACTCAGAACACAAATTTTATCTACAAGTAACCATGACCTTAAAATAGAGTACCTTGCTCTTTCTCAGACCAAGTACGTAAAGCTTAAGTGGAGTCTGTCAGCAGGAGAAGTGTATCAAAGTAATGAAAGTACCTTGTAGTGCTCCTTATGGGCTTACCAAATATTGCCACTCCATTATCAAGAAATGAAGTTTTCTTCATATGCAAATTAGGTGAAATAGTTTTTGGGATGTTTTTTTTTTTTTTTAACCGGACACAAAGTCCTGCATGTTTGTGTCCGGTTAAAAAAAAGCGGTTTTGCCGCAGAGACCACAAATTGCTCACGGGTTTGAATGGGTTTGAAAAGTGACTGCCGGTTTTAGCCTCCTGTCCAGTTTCTTGGGCAGAAGACAGAAACCTGAAAACGGGGACTCAGGCTCAGATGTGAACCTGCCCTAATTCTGGTGTTTTTTTGTGGCAATTTGGCACTATCATAATTCCTAACATATTTGTTGTCCATTTGACACATAGTCACACTCTGTTATGGAAAACTATTTTCCCTTACTACTGTAATCTTGAAAGAAAATGAACAGAAAAGAAATAATAGCCTCTTAAGTCGCTTTATCAAAAACTTATATGTAATGTACAGTAATATCACATCTGTCATAATGCTGGCTCTGTCGAAATGGTAGCTTTCACATCCACCACCTCTATCCCAATGTAACACAACCCTTCAAAGCTCAGACTATGTGCTAAACATGGGTGTAGTTATAGATAGGGAACTGTCTCTCAGATACCAGGAATCCTCCTTTATCAAATTTTTGTACTTTCACCTAAAGAACATAGCAAAAATCAAACACCTTATTCCAACAGAAGATCTATCCATACTGGTCTATGCTTTCATAAACTCACAATTAGATGACTGTGATGCTCTATACGTAAGTCTTTCACATAAAGACATTACCTTCAGCTAGTCCAAAATGCTCAAGCGAGGTTAATAACCAAATAACTTTGACATGCTACCATAACCCCCATCCTCTACTCACTGCACTGGCTACCTGTGAAATAGAGAATAACTTTTAAAATGTGCTTAATAATCCTCTATTCCTTCTTGGCCTGAAGGGTTTGTTTGGTGGAGACACACTCAGTTTTGTTGTCTCTACGATTTCCTCTGTAACCGTCAGGTCTTCACTGCCACGTTTTCTCTGCCCCCTGCAGGACTGCACAGGTTTTCCATTTCTCAAGTTCACTCACTCCAATCATCCCCAAGATTTCCCCCTATGACTTAGAGAAGCTATGTTTAGTTGGAGCAGTTGCTCTCTTTTATATACAGTCTATTCAATGCCCCTCCTACTGATACCAAACGACTTTATGGCGGCCTGGGAACTAGAGCTTTTGATTCTAACCCCGACCCAATGGATTGATTGTTGCATGTCCATTAGGAAAGGCAGTTAGCAGGTCATCCTTATGGAATCTTCTCTGAAAGTTCTTCATAGGACCTATTTAGTTCCTCACCAATTACATAGCTTTTACTCTGCTGTCTCACCCCTATAGGGGATGTGACGCTCTAGGTACTACTCTACATGTATGGTGGACCTGCGCCAAAGCCCAACGCTTCTGGCTGGCTCCTCATAGAATGATGCAGCGTCTTTTTAACCAGTCTTTCCCAATGACTGCCCCTATGTTTCACCTTAGTCTTAAACCTACTAGTATTAAATTTGCCCAATTCAAACAACTTCAATATATCCTGACGGCCGCTCGGTTCCACATCGCCTTCAACTGGAGAAAACCATTTCTCTCAGTGATGAATGTTATCCGGTGGGCTGATACCATCATGCTACACGAAAAGATTCATGCAACCATCTCATATACTTGTCTGGTTACCATGGGTCCACAGGTCTACTATCCTGGGTCTGCCATACTGTCTTCAGCTCTGATTAAGTACTTCTCCTGCACACTTTCTTTCAGACAAGTTGTCCACTTTACTCATCTACTTCACATCTGCACTTTGGCACTACCTAATCCCATGTGATTTCCCCTATGTTGTTTTTATACCTTTTTATTTTCTTCCCCTCTATAGCATGCCTTTGCTGATTCTATTGCTACAGTGATATTTCAGTACCATATTTGATTTCTGTTACACATGTATACTGTGAGATTTGTGTACTGTTTATTACGTTATCTGTTTATACAATCTTTGAATAGTTGTGAATACATGGAAAGGGAATAGTAAAATAATAGGAATCCAAAGTTCCTAACTGTTTCTGGAAATTATCATCTAAATCAAAGTAGGGCATTAGCGTATGGCAATTCTATATAGGGTTTTAAAGATTTGTCTAAGGTGTACTTTACCAGTTTGCGGAATGAAGTGTGTACATAACTCTGCACTGTGTATTGAAAAAGCAAGTGTGTTTCTATTTACACTAATATTAAGTGTTGTATTTACAAGGACCTTAATAACTTAATATAAAACAAACAGTTGCATTTAACTTAAAAGTCTTTTGACCATAAAATTCAGAAAATACAGAATGAATAAATGAATAACATACTGAATACATTATACTATTAAGTGGATTTCATTTAGATATTCATGTTTCTTTCATACCATAAAGAGCAGCATACTTGTTTGCAGTTAATGATGGGAAGATATCTATCGGAGAATGTTTACTATTAGAGATGAGCGAACAGCGTTCGATCGAATAGTTATTCAATCGAATATCAGGCTGTTTGAGATATTTGATTCCAATTGAATACCACGAGGCAAACGCAGTAAAAATTAGTATCCCCTCCCACCTTCCCAGGCGCTTTTTTTACACCAATAACTGTGCAGGGGAGGTGGGATAGGAAGTAGGAAAACGTAGGCATCGAGAAAAAAATCGAAAAAAGTAATTGGCTGGCTAAATCAGGTGACCTCCACTTTATACGAATAGTGGATTTCAGATTTGGTTCATATAAGACTGTGACCTAGATAGGGATAGATGTACTGGCACGGTTAGCTAGGAATTAGCTTTATTTAGGTAGGAATCTTACTCACACAGCTCTTTGGGGCTCTGTATACCTTCCTTGCCAGCCCGAGATACATACAAGAGTATGGTCAATGCATTCCTATGGGAAAAAGTCAGCTCCTGCATACCACAAGCTGCCAGCGATCCCGACTAGCATATGGCGCACTGCCACGATGTGTTTGCATTGAACTTACTCTCTCATTTAGCTCTCACTTGCAAGGTCTCATCACTTTCAAACTTCACCTGCAAGCACATCTTGTGGCAGCCCATTATATGCTAGTCAGAAACCCTAGCAGTTTGCATTATGCGGGAGCTGCCTTTTTCTCATAGGAATGCATTGACCAGCGTTGATTGGCCGAATGTCATACAGTGTACAGCATTGGCCAATCAACGCTGGTTCTGCCGGAGGCTCGTCTGTGAGGAGGTGGAGTCTAAGATCAGTCCACAGCAGTCTCCATTGTGTTCCGATCTCAGGTGTAGCCGAGTTGAGCGCACAGCTCTACTACATCTCAGATGTAGCAGAGTTGAGCGCATAGCTCTACTACATCTAAGATGTAGCAGAGTTGAGCGCACAGCTTTGCTACATCTCAGGTATAACAGAGTTGAGTGCACAGCTCTACTACATCTCAGATGTAGCTGAGTTGAGTGCACAGCTCTGCTTCATCTCATGTATAGCAGAGCTGTGTGCTCAACTCTGCTACATCTGAGATCGGACCACAATGGAGACGGCTGTGGACCGATCTTAGACTCCGCCTCCTCCGGAAAAACCATCGTTGATTGGCTGAATGCTGTAGACTGTATGGCATTCGGCCAATCAACGCTGGTCAATGCATTTCTATGAAAAAAAAGTCAGCTCCCGCTGTGCGCTGAACTCTGCTATACCTGAGATGTAGCAGAGCTGTGCGCTGAACTCTGCTACACCTGAGATCGGACCACAATGGAGACTGCAGTGGACTGATCTTAGACTCCGCCTCCTCCAGCAGAACCAACGTTGATTGGCTGAATGCTGTACACTGTATGGCAATCGGCTAATCAACGCTGGTCAATGCATTCCTATGGGGAAAAAGTCAGCTTCCACATTATTAGTGGCGTAATACAATAACTTGGGCGTGTTAGATGCCCCCAGGCATGCCTCCCCTGTTGTCCCAGTTGCATTCCAGAGGTGCTGTCATCATTTCCTCGGGTGTCATAGTGGACTTAGTGACCCTCCTGAGTCGAATAGTGGTTTCCCCTTAAACAAAGCTTTTTTCCCCATAGACTATAATGGGATTTGGTATTTGTTGTTCGAATAGTCGAATATTGAGGGGCTATTCAAAACGAATATCGAATATTTCACTGTTCGCTCATCCCTATTTACTATGAATGCATCATCCAAGTGAACCCAAGGTGGTTATTTCAGATATAAAATTCAAAAGTTGTACTTTAAGAACTTCTGTGTTTCAACTTAGTCAGAATTTTGCAGCCACACTTTAAAACTAAAACTAATGTGAAAATTAGATGAAGATGAATTATTCTGAAAACTTTTATACTTCTCTTCATTCAATACATTTCTGGCTTTAGCTTAAAATATAGATGAAAACTACTCATATAATCTGCACATCTTCAAGGTTGTCCAAGGCCTGGCAAGAAGTGGAGAAAAAATAGCTAATCAGTGAAAAGAAAGCTGACATTATGGACATAAGCTTAGATCATTTTTTATTATTTCATTTTTTTTTTACATTGAGGTATTTACACTGCATCTTATCTTTGTTAAAAGGAGGAGGAACTTTACTGTTCATTGGACTGCCTAATAGTACAACATTGATGGAAAACCAACCAGCTGGAATTGTGGTCTACACGTTCTCTGTGAACTCTACATCCGACTTATCTGTAACTCCCACCATAATAAACAGCAATCCACTGACTAGTGCCTTCACAATTGATCAAAAGCCTCCAAACTATTTGGTAAGAATTATTCTAATAATAATTATTTCTTTAAAGTTACAGATGTTTTCTAAGTCAAAAGCACCTTGCAGATGACAGTGTGCAAGGTCAGTGAGCTATCTATATTTTCCTGGATAACATACTGACCCATTCATTTCTGGGGGCCGGTGCACATGACTGTGAATTACACAGTCCTAGGTGCAGGCCAACAGTGTGGGCTGAACAGGTCCTATTCCTGCCCAATTTTGCTGCCATACTTCCGCGGCTCCTATTCACTGAATTGCACAGGCAGCACATGGATGACATCCATGTGCCACCCATAATCCAGCCATGCCGTTCAGTCATGGCTGGTGGCTGACACACAATTGTGTGCTACTTGACTTAGTCTAGGGAATCTTGATATTGCATTTTATTTTCATGCCATTTTTACTTTGTTTTGGGTGTGATGAAACATGTACAACTTGTGTGCATACAGGCGGCAGCAAAGCCCATATTTTGCACAAAAGTCTAATTTTCATACCAATGAGTACTTAGAATTGTAGTTCTATTCAGAGGTACAATTTAAATCTTCTTGGTACCAATGCAAAATATGTATGATTGGTAAAGAAGGTACATGACTGGTACATGATTGGTAAAGAAGGTCTTTGTGAGACATCACATAGATATTTCCACTTGTCCCTGCAAAGATCAGCCTAGAACAAAGGCACTTAAAACAATAGATTAGAATTGGTCTAAATGTACAAGACACAGAATTTTTACTGTATATAGCTGTACACCCTACAATACATACCCTGTGTTTTATCGTTCTTACCTGGAATCCACTGGTAGTTTGCTGTATGCCATAAAGATATATCGTAATACTGATAGTAGTGGTAGAATGTTAAGGAGTCTCTTCACTCTTATATAAACTCAAGCACTTGAACGTCCCATTTTGCTTATTAATTTATCAGCAAAAGACAGATCTCGCATAAGATAATTTTTTTCTTGTGCTTTCTAGTTGATTTTTTTCATCCATCCAATGTCACTCAATAACTGTCAGATACCATGTCTAAATATGGAACAGCCCTGAATGACCCTTCTATTTCTGAACTTTACTGTATCTCAAGTCTGCTATTTAAGTTCTTCAGGAAGATGGTGGACGTGAGGTCTACAAAAGCCTTGCACTTGGCTGTTTTAATACTTCCATAGTGCAGGCCTGAGCATCACTCCAAACATACATATCTTATTCTTATTCTTTCTTATTCTTATAGTAGAGTTGGAAGGGACCTCAAGGGCCATCGGGTCCAACCCCCTGCGAGTACAGGTTTTCCTAAATCATCCCAGCTATATGTTTATCCAGATTCCGCTTGAAGATTTCCATTGATGGAGCGCCCACCACCTCCCGTGGCAGCCTATTCCACTCTCTCACTACCCTCACTGTCAGAAAGTTTTTCCTAATGTCTAATCTGTATCTCTTTCCCTTTAGTTTCATCCCATTGCTTCTTGTACTTCCTTGTGCTAATGAGAATAGGGTAGATCCCTCTGCACTGTGACTACCTTTCAGATATTTGTAGACTGCTATTAAATCTCCCCTCAGCCTTCTCTTCTGCAAACTAAACAATCCCAATTCTTTTAGCCGCTCCTCATAGTACATGGTTTGCAGACCTTCCACCATTTTGGTTGCTCTTCTCTGGACTTGCTCCAATATATCGATGTCTTTCTTGAATTGAGGCGCCCAGAACTGTACACAGTATTCCAGGTGTGGTCTGACCAGGGAAGAGTACAGCGGAATAATGACCTCTCTTGATCTAGATTCAATGCTTGTCTTAATACATCCCAGAATTTTATTAGCCTTTTTTGCAGCAGCATCGCACTGTTGGCTCATGTTGAATTTGTGATCT
This sequence comes from Leptodactylus fuscus, assembly GCF_031893055.1. Lineage (NCBI taxonomy): Eukaryota > Metazoa > Chordata > Amphibia > Anura > Leptodactylidae > Leptodactylus > Leptodactylus fuscus. Next base: position 117,489,557 of record NC_134269.1, read on the forward strand.
ACTATTATGCCCAAGTCCTTTTCCCCTATGCTATCACTTAGTTCTATTCCTCCCATACTATATATGTTTTTTACATTTCTGTTACCCAGATGTAGAACTTTGCATTTGTCCCTGTTAAATACCATTTTGTTCGCCTCAGCCCATTGTTCCAGTGTGTCTAAGTCCTTTTGAATACACTCTCTCTCCTCTCTAGTGTTGGCTATTCCTCCTATCTTCATATCATCTGCAAATTTTATGAGTTCCCCAATAATTCCATTGTCCAGATCATTTATAAAGATATTAAAAAGTACTGGGCCCAGAACAGAGCCCTGCGGCACCCCGCTTTTGACTTTCTTCCAGTTCGATGTGTAGCCATTTAGTATTACTCGTTGTGCCCGATCATTAAGCCAGTTGTGAATCCACGTAACTGATTTTTTTGTCAAAACCATACTTAATCATTTTTTCAATAAGAAGGTTATGTGATACTTTATCAAATGCCTTACTGAAGTCAAGATATACTATGTCCACGGCATTCCCTTGGTCCAACCATTCAGTGATTTTGTTGTAGAAGGAAATCAGGTTAGTCTGACAAGATTTATTGGTCATAAAGCCGTGCTGGCTCTGGTTAATTAATGCCTTCCCATCCAGGTACCGAAGTAAATGTTCCTTGACAATTTGCTCAAAGATTTTTCCTGCTATCGAGGTCAGACTTACCGGCCTGTAATTTCCTGGATCGTCCCTTTTCCCCTTTTTGTAGATGGGGACAACATTTGCCCTTTTCCAATCTAAAGGGACCACTCCTGTTTCCCATGACTTACCGAAGATTATAGCAAGGGGTTCTGTTATTTCCTCTGCTATCTCTTTCAGGACTCTAGGGTGTAAATCATCTGGTCCTGGGGACTTGGTTTCCTGTAATTTGGCTAAGTGCTCTCTTACCAGACCTTCGCTTATAGTCAGCTTGGAGTCCTCCTTCCCCTCATCTCCATCACCATTAATGTCGATATTTCCATTAGTTTCTTGGGAGAAGACGGATACAAAATATGAATTTAGTAGCTCCACCTGCTGTTCCACCATGTTAACTGTTTCTCCTTTGTCATTCTTCAGGACTCCAATGGTCTCCTTCACTTTTCTTTTGCTTTTAACATATCCCCAAAATCCTTTTACCTTACTCTTTGCCTCTTTTGCAAGCTTCAATTCGTGTTCAGCCTTAGCTCCTTTGATGCTTGTCTTGCAGAGTCTGCAGACTGCTGTGTACTCTTCCTTAGGTATAGTTCCCATCTTCCACTTTTTGTATGTTTCCTTTTTCCTTTTTAGCAGGTTATGTAATTTTTTGGTCATCCATCCTGATATTTTTAGGTGCTTCCCATTTTTCTTCCTTCTAGGTATTGTTAGTTCCTGTGCTTTAATGATTTCCCTACGGAAGATTTCCCACCCTTCATGTGCATTTTTGTGCTTAAGAATTTTGCACCATGGAATTCTGCTAACCCTTGCCTTCAGGCTCTTGAAGTCTGCCCTGCTAAAGTCGAGCCTTGAAGTCTGTGTCTTCTCAGGTCTTCTTCTTCTTGCAACCCCAAACTCAAGTATAGCATGATCGCTGAATCCCAGTGTCCCTGCTACCCGTAGTCCCTCAACCATGTGCTCTTTGTTGGTTAGGACTAGGTCCAAAATGGATGTTCCTCTCGTGTTTTCTTCTACTAGCTGGGCAATGAAGTTGTCTGCTAGAGAAGATAAAAATTTGATGGAGCCTTTACTCTTGGCTGTGTGGGTTTCCCAATGAATGTCAGGGTAATTGAAGTCTCCCATGATCACTATTTCATGTTTCTTTGAGAGCGTGGTCATTTGCTGTGAAAAAATCTCATCCATGTCTTCTGTCTGTCCTGGTGGTCTGTAATAAACGCCTAGTATGATGTCCTTATCATTGTTTTTCCCTTGAATTACTACCCAAATAATTTCCAGTAGATTATCATTCTGTAAAACTGTCATTTCTGTGGAGATGTGTTCTTTTTTAACATACAATGCAACTCCACCCCCTCTTTTATTAGTTCTATTCTTTTTGAATAAGTTGTATCCTTCCATCTGTATGTTCCAATCATGCATGTCGTTCCACCAGGTTTCTGTGATGCCGATGACGTCATAGTTTTCCTTGTGTCATAGTTTTCCTTGTACATATCTATATGTATATAATTATTGTATGCTTGTTCATATAACGTGTAATGTGTACATGTTGCACTTGTTACAGGTGGTAACAACAGGCAATCCTGTACTTGATTTTGAAACAACACCCAGTAGTTTTGACATACAGATTTACATGAAGGATGACACAATGGCTACCAATTTACAAATCTTAACTGTGCAACTCGCTAATGTTAATGAACCACCAGTGTTTCTTGATAACCTAGCAACTCAAGGTGAGTATCAGCCAAAATCAAGGTATATAATTCTATCCCACACATTTGCTGACATTATAATGTGGTCAATACAGCCAAAAAAGCCACAGCTCATCTCTTGACTGTGGGGAGACTTCACACATACTAGTAATGTTGTAACTAGAGATGAGCGAGTAGTATTCGATCAAATACATCCCCTGCATAGCTATTGGTGTAAAAAAGCACCAGGGAAGGTGGAGAGGAATTGAATTGTTTCTGAGTTTACCATGTGGTATGCGACCGATTACACCAATAACTATGCAGGGGAGGTATTCAATCAAATACTACTCGCTCATCTCTAGTAGCAACAGAGAACTATAGAAATTACCACACTGTGTAAACTTCTGAAATCTGCAAGCCAACACTGTTTCATCTGTTCCTGTATGCTCCCTTTTGATTTGTCCCATAATTTTTGGTTAACTTACATTTGGTAAAGAAGCAAGTAGTATAGGGCATATGGAACGTTGTGTGTTAAGGGCAGGCATGCAAGCCACTATTTTACTATTAGATTTGACTCGGGCTAAAACAGAGGGTGGAATGTGAGGGATTTTGCAATCTTCAAATTAAAAATTCTGCTTTCACGTCTATAGACTTTCTGTTGGGAAACTCCAGGACAAGTCTCTGGAGTAAACGTAATAGCCTCTAACAGCTTGAAGATGATAATTTGAAAGCTGAGTTACCAAAAATGATAAAAAGAAGTCTTGATGTACAAATCAGAGGTCACTACATGCAGAGTTCATGAAATTAGATAAGACAGGTACAAGTCAAAGGAGAGCATCAGGAAACAGTGCTACAGGGTTAATTCAGCAGAGCAAATACAGTCACCTTCACAAATGGACTGGATAAAGGCATCTTGCTACTCAGGCCAGGTGTGTCCATTCTGGACAACAAACAGACTTGTCTGTCTTAAAGGGGTTTTCCCATCTCAGTGTTCATCAGTCTGGCTGCAGTCTTTGCTTCTCACTTTCTGTATTTCTCCTCCTTCCCCCTCCTTCTTGCTAATTGCCGGAGAAGTCTCACTTATACAGATCAGATAATATGCAGATGCTTGTACAGAATGGACTCAGTGTTATCTGTGTGTTTACAAAGAGAGATAACAGATAGGGATTTATCAGCAAACTGCAATTAGATAAACAGATTGTCCTGCCAGCAAGAGCAGTGAGTCCTTTGTGAGTCCTTTGTGAGTCACTTTGTCCTGTCTCACAGGTCCATGGTTATAGTAACGCTGTGTAAACAATGGGAGGAATAAGGTCACATAGCAGGAGAACAAAGCAGAATTTCTAAAGTAATATGTTTATGAAAAGTCTTCAATTTACATAAGCAGTATAAATAGGATTCTTGAGATCCTTTAAGGCTGAGGCCCCATATACTTAAAAAACAGCTTTTTTTTTGTTACAGATTTTGCTGTTTTTTGAGCCAAAGCCAGGAGTGGATTGAGCAGAGGGTAGAAATATAAGGACTTCCTATATATTTCCCATTCCTTTTGTAGCCATTCTTGGCTTTGGCTCAAACAGTGCAGCAAGTTCTGCACCTAAAATTGTTCCTGCAACGCGGGGCCTGAGTCTAAAAATAGCAGAGCTTGTGTACTACATATTTTAGTATATTTGCTTGACATGACCAACATATTGAGTATCACACATTTAAGAATTATTTTACCACTCCAATATGTTAGTGAAAATATCAGTCCCGTATATTTTTCTCAATATATTGTTTATAACTTTTATGTTTCTTAGTTGTGACAATTTATATTCAAGAAGAAACGGCACAAGGAAACATTTACACAATTCTAGCATCTGATCCTGAGGATCCCACAAGTGCACTAACGGTTAGTTTTCTGAATTTTATAGCTTGGGTGTGTGCCAGCTAGTGCAAAGATATTTTTAATTTTCCCTACACAATCAGAAAATGTATTTACGTTAAAATATATTCATAGTGTAACTATGTATATCATTGTAATTTATATTGCTAAATAATTTGTATAGTTATTTGTAATTAATGTTATTTGATTTTCTACAAAGTAATACAACATGTATCTGTAATTCTAGTAGCTGCTAACCCTAATATATTTTGCAGTACTCCCTGTTGCCTGCTTCAGCTCCATTTACTGTCTCTTCAACTGGCGTAATACGGTCTACAAAGACATTTGACTATGAAACTGATCCACACAGGTAAAAGTGAATCATTCCTTAAAGTAACACATGGTTATTTGAGTTTGGCCCTACAATTTTTATATTAGTCTAGAAAAATGAAAAATGACTTTGGTCACCTCTGTTTTCCAAACTGACAGTTACTATAAGCATTTAGTTGAGAAAATCTGAATGGAAATGTAATGAAATTTCTTTTAATAATTGAACTCCCAGTTGGACCTGGATTTGTGGACATGTGTGTTACCATATTTGAATGTGGAATTTCTATAAAGCTGAAAGCAGTTTGTATAATTCAAGTCAAATGTCAGTATAATTTGAATTACTACTTGTAATCTAGTTTAAATGGTCACTCCATTTTCGACAGACTTTGCCTAAATCAATAGTTCATACCCCGTACCTTGGCATAAGGGACATAATGAGTTATCTGCTTATTTAACATATGACTGTTGAAAGGTTATGTATGCTTTAAAGAGGACCTTTCACCACTTTTGGGCACATGCAGTGTCATATACTGCCAGAAAGCCGACAGTGCGCTGAGTTCAGCGCACTGTCGGCTTTCCTGATCTGTGCCCGGTGTAAAGAGCTTACGGTGCCGGTACCGTAGTGCTCTCTGGTCAGAAGGGCGTTTCTGACCATTAGCCAGAGACGTTCTTCTGCCTTGCGGCGCCAATCGCGCTGTGCTGTGGAGCCGGGAGGAACGTCCCCTCCCTCTGCTCACACAGCTCGTCCATAGACGGGTGTTATCAGGAGCGGGAGGGGGGAGTTCCTCCCCCACGCCACAGTACAGCGCGATTGGCGCCGCGAGGCAGAAGGACGTCTCTGGCTAATGGTCAGAAAAGCCCTTCTGACCATAGAGCACTACGGTACCGGCACCGTAAGCTCTTTACACCGGGCACAGATCGGGAAAGCCGACAGTGTGCTGAACTCCGCGCACTGTCGGCTTTCTGGCAGTATATAACACTGCATGTGCCCAAAAGTGGTGAAAGGTCCTCTTTAAACCTGAAAATCCAAAACCAGTGTATTAAGAATAAAAATAATTGTAAATGATTATATTTATTTTAAAACACAGAATAATATTATTGTGTTTCCTTGTATTAGTTATTCACTTACTGTGAAAGTAACAGATTCAGGAGGATTGTCTGTAAATGGAAGTCTGGTAGTCATGATAACCAACATCAATGATGGAACTCCTTACTTCACTATGTATGTATTTTGATGATTTTATTAATGCAAGTAGTTGGAAATCCTTCTTACTGTGTGTCTTATTCATATCATTTTATTTCTACTTACTTATATCATAGGAAGTAATTTTTTCGTTTTAGTGAGCTGATCCATGTATTTTTACTCTGACATCTAGCTTTAGCATTCTAGTTCTGTAAAGTGAAAAGTAAGCTTTTGTGTGAATGTATAGGTCATGTGTGAAGAACGTTTTTCCACCATATTTTGGAACCTAGAAAATGTTCTGCAATTTAAAACAGATTTAGAGAATAATTACTAATACTATATTTGAGCACATGTATATTTTAAATTGGGTATTTCAATCTAGTACATTTATGGCTCTTAAGAGCAGGGCTCCCCTGTGGTTCCCTGTTTGGGTATTTTTGGATGTCTCATAAGAGTGAATAGAAAGAACAGTGCATGGATAGCATACTCTGTATTCACTGCATCCACAAGATGTTGTCAGGGACCCAGTTCTTGAGATAAGTGCTAGTCCCAGAGGTGGGATATTTATGGCATATACTATGGATATGCCATAAATATTATAAATTGGAATGCTCCTTTAAATCATTATATTATGTATGTCAAGTCACAATTATTGTGAAAGATAAATTTATTGTATTTATTTTTAGGACAACTACAACATTCACCATGCCGGAGGAAGAGAATCCAGGGGCTGTAGTTGCCACAATAACTGCTAAGGATCCAGACAATGCTGGTTTTATAAGTACACTGTACTATAGCATCAATACACCAAACCAGTACTTCTCAATAAATGAATGTAAGATGAGTATAGTACAATTTTATACATATATATATATATATATATATATATATATATATATATATATATACCGTATATATGTAAAATTTTATTACATACTCTCACTATACAGTAATAACAACCATAAAAATTACTGTAACAATCTATAGTAACCAAGTATGATTCAGCCACTTCACACTCTTATTATTCAGCTCTCTTAAAATTTTTGTCCCTATCAGAGTATAGGACCATCATAGAGACGGCTGTCCTTGGGACAACCACTTTCATTCTTTTTATTTATTGTCTCGCTTCGTGACTTAAAGCGATATTCCCATCTGCAGGATCATATTTAAACTTGTAGTTTAAAGGGGTTGTCCCATTATGGACACTTATCCTCTATCCACTGGACAGGAGATAAGTGTCCAATTATTGGAAGACTGATCGCCAGATTCCCCACTGATCTAAAAGTTCCCCTAAGGGCCTCCTTGTAAATGGAGAGTCAGTGTGTTTGTGTGATCAGACTCCAGTGAGTGGACACTTATTCCCTGTCTTGTGCATAGTAGCTCTGTTTGTCAGATATTCTTAAATATGCCCTCCAGATCTGATTACAGGTTTGTGTGGGCCCTTGGATGGCAGAACCTCAATGGACCCTCTTTTTGCACAACTGTAGTGGGGGAGCAGCCTTTTTATCCAAAAGCACTGTTGCAAAAAACAGTGCAGACCTACTGAGGCAAACCTGCTAAAATGGTCAGAGGATGAGAAGTAGTGTAATACAGAGGTAGTATATAAGTGTTAAGTCCCATTCAGACATTGCAAAATGAAGAGGAATACATCTATACACCAAGAATGTACCAGTATGTATGTGTGTGCGTGCGCATATATACATATATGTGTTGGCACCCCTGAAATTTTTCCAGAAAATGAATTTTTTTCCAGAAAATGATTGCAATTACATATGTTTTGTTATACACATGTTTATTTCCTTTGTGTACTTTGGAACAACATAAGAGAAAATAAAGCCAAAAATTCTATAATATCTCACAAAACTCCAAAAATGGGCTGGATAAAATTGCTGGCACCCTCATCTTAATATTTGTTTGCACACCCTTTGGAACAAGTAACTGAAATCAATCGCTTCTCATTACCATCGAAAAGCTTCTTCCACCTCTCATTTGAAATTTTAAAGGGTGCCTTATCCAATTATGTATGCAAAGGAAATGCAATCCATATAATGTCATGTGAAAGTGTTCAATCCAAACATAGACTTTCATCAGACCGGATTCCAGAAGATAACTGTATGGAGGAATGGAGCATATTAGTAGATGTGGACATTATATGGATTGCATCTCTTGTGTATATAAAATTGATATGCATAAACTAAATTACGCAAAGTCAAGCCACTGAGTTCCTGGATTCTATTTGCATTATTTATTGGGTTGAAACCTTTCCAGTGCTTCAGGAATTACTATTGAGTATGTAGTGCCATGATTACAAAACTATATGTTCCACACAGTGAAGAGACCCAGTGCCAGAGACAGCAAAGCAACCCGAAAACATATTTGAACCTCTACTGTATTTGACTGTTGGTACTGTGTTCTTTTCTTTGTAGGCTTCATTCTGTTTTCAGTAAACAGTAGAATGATGTGTTTGACCAAAATAACTCTATCTTGGTCTCTTCTGTCCACAAGACGTTTTCCCAGAAGGATTTTGACTTATGTACATTTTGACAATCTGCTGTCTAGTTTTTTTTATGTCTCTGTGTCAGCAGTGGGGTTCTCCTGGGTGTCCTGCCATAGCGTTTCATTTCATTCAAATGTGAACGGACAGTTTGCACTGACACTGATGCACCCTGAGCCTGCAGGACAGCTTGAATTTATTTGGAACCTGATTGGGGCTGCTTATCCATCATCCGGACTAGCCTGCATTGAAACTTTTCATAAATTTTTCTCTTTTGTCCACATCCAAGCAGATTAGCTACAGTGCCATAGGTTGCAAACTTTATTATATTGTGCATCGTAGACAAAGGTACTTCAAGATCTCTGGAGATGGACTTAAAACCTTGAGATTGTTGATGTTTTTCCATAATTTTGGTTCTCAAGTCCTCAGACAGTTCTCTTCCCCTATTTCTGTTCTCCATGCTTAGTGTGACACACAATGAAAAGATTGAGTCAACTTCTCTCCTCTTTATCTAGTTGCAGGTATGATTTTTATATTGTTGACATCTATTACTTTGCATAGGTGTTTTTGAATGAGCATCACATGCTCGAAACAAAATTATTACCCACAATTTTGAAAAGTTGCCAACAATTTTGTCGGGCCCATTTTTGGACTTTTGTGTAAAATTATGTCCAATTTGCCTTTTTTCTCTGTTTTTTTTTTTGTGTTGTTCAAATACACATGAAGAAAATTAACATGTGTATAACAAAGCATTTGTAACTGCAATAATTTTCTTGGAGAAATACTTCATTTTCTGGAAAAATTTAATACACAATATAGAACATGCACACACACACACACACACACACGACAGAATATGTACACACATGCATAATGGACAGATCATATACATGAATCCGAGTCAGGGACTGATTACACTAGTCTGACACATCCACAATGTAATAGATCAGCCTGTCATCCATTACAGTACAAGACTCCAGGAAGAGGAGGGATCTGTCAGCCGGCATAAACACCTTTAGTTTACTTGGGGGAAAGTGGAAAGTGGTGAGAGACATAGTGAGACTGTCAGCACTCGGAAGCTGAGTAGGCCCCCCTCACGATCACGGGGCCCTGGCACTTTGCCTATTGGAGCAGTCTGTCAGCGCTACAGAATTCTCTCAGCTTCTGAGCCCTGATAAGTGCTATAACAGTGCCTATGTTTTTCTCTGAATATAAATACAGAGATAAAAGTGTGCTGTTTATAACAAGCATAGTCTTGCAGCACACTGGTGGTCTTACCTGTATAATACAAAGGCTAAGAGGGGAGAGCAGACATGAGAGATAACTTGCAGCTTATTCTTCCATTGGAAGACATTAACATTTCAGGGCAAACTGCAGTAATGCAGCTAACAGGGAAAACTGTGTCAAGGCTTGGTTTTGTAAGGACTTAGTTTAAAAATAAAAGTATACCAGATAATGTCTGCCAAAATAACATTTTATAGAGATCTTCATAGGTATTTTTTTCTTGCTTTACATTTCAGTGTCTGGTGTGATTCAGGTTGCCAAGAGAATAGATGTTGATGCTAAAACCCTCAGGCTTAACAATATTATATCTCTAGAAATCAAAGTGACTGACCTTCCAAGTTCTGGAAACTCAAACTACACAACTATCAACATCACTATTCAGGATATAAATGACAACCCTCCGGTGTGTACTCAGTATGCATGGAGGTATGAAGCAATCTTTATTACCACTTAACGTTTTCTTACTCTCTTTTGTCTTTTTTAAAATATTTGTTGTAGTTTCTATATGTTGCATAGATATATATATATATATATATATATATATATATATATATACAAAGTCAAAACTGGAAGATTTACTATCAGAGTCTTTATTAAGGCAATGAAAAAAATTCACTATTAGCAGTAATTCAAAACACAGATGTAGGCTCCCCACATACACACACATGTACACACATCTAGTTATACAGTATATCTATACAATATATAAATTTTGTCTATAGACATATACATTCCATACAAGCTTCCTAACTAACCGTGCCCATGGCAAGGATGGACAGTCTTTTATCACCCAAACCCTTTTGCCCTCTTTATTGAAAAAAAAAAAAACATTAAAATTGATCAATGAATTGACATTAATAAGTTCCAGATGTTAAATATTTGTTTTCTAAGGCTGATTTTCTATAGGAATAATATCTGTGCAGTTTTGAGAAATCTATGATGTTGTTAGTTTGATTTGATTCACAGATAAATACGCACTTATCCTGCACACTCATAGCTTGCGGAAGCTGGTGTCCCAGCTGGTCCCATAAATGCTTGACTGGCAATAAATCTAGGAAGTGTTCCAATCTGGCACAGACATGTTGCTGCAACTGGTCCAGCCAATAAGGCCTAATGTGTACAACTGTGAGCTGTCCTCAGCCTATCACAAACAGCTCCCACCTGTTTGAACCTTCTCTGTTCTCTGATCAATATCTAAGCAATATTGGATCCTAGTGCTACAGATTCAGCAAGAGTTCTATATCACTTCTCATGTCATCACTACTCCTAACACCTACTAACAACTAGGCCAGCACAGCCTAGACGGTGGGCAATATATCAAAATGACCACCTTGCTTCCGTTAGTCTAATGATGTACCCCCCATAAAGTCTGAAAACTGGGCAAAATATTTTTGTGTGCATCATAGAGGCATGTTTAACTGTCAGCCAGCCCGCAGTAAGAGGTACACTGTCCAAAAGTGGCTTCTAAGAGCCTTTTTATAGGGCAGTGGGGAAACTCGTTTACTCCATCATGTGACAAGACCCAGTGTCTAAGCAGTCCACATTTGTAATCATTTACATATCTGCCCGAGATATAACTGCAAGCCAAGTTCTGCATCAATCCGATATCTCTATCTGGGTGTTTCTTGCTTTATTTTATTAAAGTGATATTATTTAGATTATGAAAGAAACTCTGACAGTGGTGCACACTGCAATAATGTTTCAGTGAATTATATACATTAAACTATATGAAACCCAAACCATTCTCATAATGCAAACATATCCTGATGTTTACAAGAATTTTTTTCAGTGAAAATGTAATTTCTTTTTATAGGTTTGTGTATCACAGTTAGCTGTATAGTTTAATCCATACTCATTCACTTGTATACTGCACAGTAGTGAGTATCTGTATTTTTCTTTTCCATTTTAACAGCTATGCTGTACCTGAAACTCAAGTAAATGGCTCTCTCATTACGGATCTCCGTGATCAGTGCAACGATATTGATATTGACCCCATAAACAATGCATTTAATTTCACTGGAATGTCTGGGCTTGGGAGCAATGAACGATTTCAAATGATTCCGGCAGGATCTGGAAAAATAATAGTTGGTATTCTTTTGTATCTATTTTTCTGGCACTAAATTTAAAACCACATATGACAATTAATTTGATAATAATTTTAAGTGCCACAGGGAGTGACACCTAGCTTTCCGGGTATACAGGTATGGAAAATATACAGTGATTGATCCACTCTTGAACATCTTCAGAGTTGATGGTTGTCCCACAGATTTCACAGAAGCAGAGAGAACTAAGAAACGTGACATAATAGAACAGATATTCTATTTCATGTCTAAATGTTTCTAAGGCTTAGGCATTCAAGATTCCTCCAACTCCCCTCGTATTTAGCAAGGCAGTTTATGACTGCCACATTGAGGATGAGCAAAAATAGGAAGGTGGTCATACATGTGAATGTATCTCTCTCTGTTCACTAATATGGGCATCATGAATACAGCCAAGTGTGGAACCAACATTAGATCAGATATCTCCAAGACTGGACTGCCTCTTACTAATGGAGATGTTAAGTTAATATTCTTTACATAAAACAATAAGGGGTGGATATACTACTATTGAATTAGTTGATGGCTGTATGGGGATTTGGAGCAGATAGTGATCCAATGTTGTTCATTTGTTTGCGTAAACCATTCCATTAATACCTATGTACTTTTTCCTTTAGTTAACAGGTAATTTGGACTTTGAAGACCCCAGTAATATAGGTGCAGGCAATGAATACAGCTTAACAATTTCAGTACAGGACATAGCCTCTCCATATTACAAACGTAAGTAATGTAATTTTATGTGCAGCGTATATTTCATTTATAAACTGCAATAAAATCAATGCTCTGTGTATTCTTTATTTTAGAGAATATTTATGTGTATATTAAAACAATTCCAGTTGATGAATATCCTCCAGTATTCAACAGTTCTTCTTATGTGTTCAATGTATCTGAGCTCTCCCCACGTGAGTAACCAAATACTTCTTCAGAATGTGTTGTATGTGATAAAACGGCATAAAATGAATAGTAATAAATATCAGGAATACTAAATGAACTGATGCATAAACTAAAGACTATAAACTGGGCACTTTATATTCTGAAAGAATAAGATTTAAGGGTAGTTTATCAACACCAAAAACTTTATTAGGCTAAGGCCCCAGGGAGCGTCCCTCAGCAATAAAGCGCTGCGAGAAAACCCGCGGCAGCAACACATTGCGATTCTTACTGCAGCGCTTTAGACAGAAAGTTTGCAGAGGTTTCGGACTTTCTGTTACAATAATACTCATGGAGAAACTGCCAGCGTTTCTTAGGTATAATTGACATGCTGTGATTTCCAAAACCATGCCGGTTTTGGAAATCTTGGCAGGTCCACACCACGGTTTTTACTGCAAAGTGGGCATGGGATTACTGTAAAATGCTGCATTTCAGTCTTGTGGGGCCCGGCCTTAAACTAGTCACAGCACCTAATAGTGCTCAGAGGCATAAGCACATTGCGATAATTTGATTGTAGAATGGCTGCTTGATTTTGACAAAAAAATGCTTTTTATTCCTATGCAAATGAGCTAAGAAAGCATCGGGAGTATGTTCTGGGACAGTGGAACATGGCAGCAACATCTTCCTCTTGCTTAATACCCCTTCCAGCAACACTGATATAATCAAATCTTCCTCCCATGCAAGGGGAATATCTTTTGTTCACCCAACAAAAACATGCCCCGATGTAACTCATTTGCATAGGAATAAAAAGCAGCTTTTCAGCAAAATGAAGCGACCATTCTACAAACAAATTACAGCACTGTTCTCATGGCTCTGAGCACTATAATGTAACGTTGCTGGTTTGATAACATTTTTAGTGTCAACAGACTCCTGTTTAAAGGGATTCTACCACTAAAACACTTTTTTTTTCTAGTTACCACGTCGGAATAGCCTTTAAAAAGGCTATTCGTCTCTTACCTGTGGAAGTGCTCTCCGCCGCGCCATTCGTTCAAAATACCAGTTTGTACCGGTATGCTAATGAGTTCTCTCGCAGCGATGGGGGCGTCCCCATCGCAGGAGCAGCGATGGGGGCGTCCCCATTGCAGCTCGAAAACTGACCGCAGCGCCGCCTCGCTGGTCTTCAGTGTCCTCCCCTTGCCTCTTCAGCGTCTGTCGGACGCCTGCGCAGTATGCTCTCTGTTCGGCGAAGATTGCCGAACGTACTGCGCATGCGCGAAAGTGCGGTGCCCGCACTATGGCTGGGACCGTAATTTCGCGCATGCGCAGTACATTTGGCAATCTTCGCCGAACAGAGCGTACTGCGCAGGCGTCCGACAGTACGCTGAAGAAACAAGGGGAGGACACCGAAGAACAGAGAGGCGGCGCTGCGGTCAGTTTTCGAGCTGCAATGGGGATGCCCCCATCGCTGCTCCTGCGATGGGGACGCCCCCATCGCTGCGAGAGAACTCATTAGCATACCGGTACAAACCGGTATTTTGAACGAACGGCGCGGCGGAGAGCACTTCCACAGGTAAGAGACGGATAGCCTTTTTAAAGGCTATTCCGACGTGGTAACTAGAAAAAAAAGTGTTTTAGTGGTAGAATCCCTTTAACAATATTTCAGTATGGTTTTCCTGCCTTATTTAGGCCTGGGCCCCACGAGCCATAAACAGCGTGGTTTGGCTGTGGCAAAAGCTGCAGTATTTTACAGTCACTGCAACTTGTATGGGATTCTGGCAAATCCCATCGACACATTGGAGAAAAATATGCACAGCGGAAATGCTGCAATTTCCATAACCGTCCTGGTTTTTGAAATTGCAGCATGTCACTTATATTTACAGAAACGCTGGCAGTTTCCCTATAAGTGCAATGAAAGCAGAAAGTCAGAAGATGAAAACTTTCCTATGCCATTCAGAGAAGTTACAGCACTGTGGATATTAACATGGCCTACTGCCTTTGATGACTTATATATTGATTTGCTTTGTTCTGTGTAACATTAGTATTGGATATAAAATAATAATGTACATGCTATTGTCTTTACAGCTAATTCAATAATTGGTTATGTATATGCCACAGAACGAGACTACCCCTATATAGGAATCACTTATACACTTGAGGGTGATGGCAGCACCTTGGGTGCCACTAGTATTTTTTGGATTGATCCAAATACTGGCGTGTTAAAGCTTTCTGATTATGCGGATTATGAAACTAAGACACAATACACACTTCTGGTGAAAGCTACAGACTCTGCATCAAAGTTTTCTACAGCTACAGTAAGAATTGTTAGATTTCCATTCATAACCTATAATGGTATGGGGGATATTTTGGCATTACTGCAAAGGGAAAGGGGAGAAGAAGTCCATAGCAACCAATTAGATTGCTACTTTCATCCTGAAAATACAAATTGAAGTCTATGGAGAGTGTTCAACATACGGATGCATCATTGTTTTATTAGTATGTCATTTGAGTTGAATCAGTATTTTATCGGTATTGTAGCCATGTTTCTCATGCAATTCAATATCCTGTGAAGAACACATCCAATTCATTAAAGACCTTTAACCCCTTTCTCACCTCCACCATACATGTATGGCTGATGTTGGCATTTTATACAGTAGAGATAACTTTAATTATGGACATTGAAAACATACATCAGAAACAACCATTCACCCCCTTACCCCATTTTACAATTTAAAAAAAAACATAACCATGTGCAAACCTGCTAAAACTTTTTAAATATTACAATATACTACAACTTTCCATTCAAAAAAAGAGCCCTTGGGCTGGGATCCCAAGTTGCATATCACATGCAAAGTGGTTAGGATTTTGGCTTATCTCATCCACATATTGCAGAAAAAAAATATGCAGTGGAAAAGCCGTGACTTCAAAAATGTTTGCGTGTTTGAAAATCGCTGCATGACAATTATATCTGCGGAAACGCTAGCATTTTCTGTGTTTGGATAATAGGAACATGAAGCCCACAGAAGACTTTCTGTGTTGGGATTTTCTGTGCATTCTGAGCATTTTCTATGTTGGGATAATGGGAACATAAAGTCCACAGAGGAAAATTGTGTGGACTTTCTGGGAAAACTCTGTAAAAAAAAAAAAAGTGTTTCTGCTGCGTTTTTTTTCCTCCGCGTTTTTTGGCTGTGGCTCACTATGTTGGGATTTGGCCTTACATAGGTTCTACTCTGTTGATGGAAATGTGAAAAAATTACGGCTGTCAAATTATGGCAATGTGTAGGAATGAGCTGCAGATTTTGCTGTGTGAACAGGCCATTACAGAAACAGCACATGCTAAGAGAAGTATGCTAAGCTGTTCCTGTAAGTCCCACCCTATCTATTGGGACTTGGGGCAGTTATTACCAAAGCACCTTGGAAATGTCACAGCTTATCTAATCCTCCTACCTGCATAGAGCATTACTAGAAAACTCTCCCATAGACCTCAATGATTTATCTCCAGTCTCTTGATGCCTACGGCCATAAACCTGCTGCAAAGCATATCACTAAAAGCACATCACTAATCACATTTTTTTCTGCAGTGTTTTTCACAGAAAGTCTGCAGAGTTTTCCTTTGTGGACATTCTGCTTCTATTATATCTATACGCATAACACCAGTGATATGCTGAGATTTCCAAAAATATGAGTGTTTTTGAAATCGCAGCATTTCCGCTGCAGATTTTTTTTGCAATGTGTGGATGGGATTAGCTGAAATTCCATCCACTTTGGAGGTAGTCCAAAATGCAACATTTTTTGCCTTGGCATTTCCACCTTGGCCAAAACACTGCATTTATGTAAAATGGGGCCCCGGCCTTAATAAGTAGAAAAACAGAATTCAGTCCTTTTAAGCGGACCAGAGTAAAAGAATGAATGGTCTTGGTATGTTACATGGCCCCAGTAGCACAATGTTATTTTATGCCATAGTAAGAGTCTGTAGTGTACAGCCACGTCTCCTTTTAAATGATCCTCTGTTTTCTTAGGTGACTGTGAATATACTGGAAGTTAATGATGAGAAACCAGTATGTACTCCCAATTCATACACACTGTCTGTACCTATAAATCAAGCAACAGGTACAAATATTCAGAATTTCAAGCTCACTTGTACAGATCGGGATTCTGGACCCAACTCTTTTCAATATGTTATAAATTCAGGTACAGTGCAACCATCCAAACGTAGAGATGAAATTTTATAATAGGTGTTTGTCTTTTGTTCTAGTTGACATGATATTATAATATATTGATGTTGTACAAAGAACATTTGTAATGTTTGGGATCCTCTGATCAGTGTTCAGGTCCTTTCATCTTTTCATATTATTTAGGAACGGTCACAGATTAGGGTTATTGCTGGCAATGAAAAGCAGTATAGTGATAGGTAGAAAGAAATCTCTTTACTTGCATATAAAACAGTTCGGGTTTTTTTTGGAAATCACCCTGTAGTGCTGTTTTACCAGCATGCATTCTTGCCACTGTTCTTAAAGTTCCATAGATGTCTACATAGTGTCCCCACATTTTAACATTGCAGAACCCCTATGAATCTTCAGCATATATATATCTTTGACCATGTTTGTTCACATCCTTCTAGGCAACATAAACAACCATTTTGCTTTTTCGCCTTCTTCTGGATCCAATGTCAGTAGCCTGGTCCTTGCCCTCCCATTTGATTATGCTAAGGGTGGAGACACTACTTGGAATTATAAATTGAAGGTTTTAATAAATGACGGCAATTTACTTTCTGACTCTCCTCAGTCAAAAGCAGTTGTACAAACTGGTACTGTGTCTCTGTTTATTAATGTCTACATTCCTGGACTAACCACGACAAAAACCACGACCACAGTAAGTATGAGCAGAATGTGATAAAAGTAACATGAGTGAGAATTTTAGTATTTATTGAATATTTTTTGCCCTTAATAAACTGTATTATATATTAAGCCTCGGTATTTAGGATTTTATATATGCAGTAATGTAAACAATGTATATGCTCTGGATTCATTATGGAAAGATCAGCACATTAAGGGTATGTTCACATGGAGGAAAAGGTCACAGAAACATTTTCCGCCTTGTGAACATTCTGTTGTAGCATCCCGCTCCTGATTAGGCCCACATGAAAACAAGCACGTCAATGGGAGCCATTTTTGCAGGCAGATTTTGAGGCGGATTCCGTGTCAAAGTCTTCCTGCAAAAAACTCTGTGTAAATATACCCTAAGGCTACTTATACATTTGTGCTTGGTGTGTCTGGCACAGATTTGTCAGAAATCACTGGATGAAAAAGTGTTGCAAGCATGACTTTTTTGTCTTGCATGTTCAGTTAGCAATTCATCCTCTATTTATGCCGCTATTTTCATGGTCCATTTTTCTGGTCCTCCAACAGTCCCAAAGAATGGACTTGGTGCAAGTGTGAACACAGCGTAACTGTTCTGTTCATGGACGTCTGTAGGGGAGGTCACATGACTTGGGGTTCATGTATGAATGTTCTCTTTTTTCATTACTGTAGCAATTAGGAGAACTGGAATTATTTTCCTACCATGCCAGAATTATTTGTGACAGTCATTAAGTTCCCAGTGTTTTTTTCCCTGTAGTGATTTTACCTTGTCTCATTGCAACACTGTGTCACCATGGAGCCCTAGCCTAAATACTATAGTTAGGCTGGTCCTTCATTACAAGTGCACACATTATCCAATAATTGCTCAAAGGTGACTAGTAACCGGTACAATACAATTGCTAAGCTTCATGAAAAACCAATTACAAATTAGTATAATTGTGAAAAAAATAAACCGTTAGATTATAATAAAAAAGTATAGTAACTGATGTTTGTTCCCAAGCAAAAAGACATTCCAGTGTAGATAGTTTTTAAAAATCACCTGGACAAAGACTTATTTCAGTGTCTTAGCCTTATATCTTCTGTACGACCCTGAGCAAGGTGGCATGTGGATGTTTTCCCCCTGTCAGCCATACCTCCTAGCTACATGCTGTTCAAAATCACAGGCTAGATAAATATTCCTTTGTATTTACTCACTCTAAAATGGTAACATTTGTCCGAGCTCCATACATTTGCCTTTCTCTGGATCAACACTCTTGCCTAGGGTAGTATAGGGTTATAGGTTGGACTTGATGGACCAATATCTTCATCCAACCTCATCTACTACATAACTGTATATCTTGGAAAATTTTGAGTCTTAAACCCTATAGGCTATTTCATTATTACTTCTACAGAGTGCATATTTAATGCTAAGATGGATAACACTGGTGCCTTGGCGCCTGCACAACTCCTTATGAGATGACACGTGAGTTATTCTCTTTCACAAAACACAATAGTGGAAAGTACATAAATCTAGTTTGCAAACTATTATTCTATTAGGGAATTGAATACACAAGTGACTAACTCAATGTTTTACAACTAGGTTCTTTAGTAACCCTGGGGTTTGTCTGGAATCTTTGAGGATTCTCTAGAATTCAGCATCAAGATCTATCAATTTACATTAGGAAGGCAAAGTGATTTCTGCCTGTTCAAAGTTACTCTACAAAGCAGTAAACATATGTGACCCACTGGATAATTATCATAGGTGGCTTTACCTGCCCCTACACCAAGCTTCTCTGATGCAGGGATATTATGCCAGGTTCACACAGGATTTTTTGGGTCAGAATCTGAGGCGGCCTCCGCGTCAAATTCCGGTCCAAAAAACCCTGTGTGAACCCGGCCTTAGTGGTCCCCTAGGAGTGGAAATTTTTTTTCAGGAGGTAATAAGAAGGTTGGGAATCACAGGAACAACTTGTTTTCTCACTTGGATTTCTCTCTAATATATTGGAAACAATTCTCCTATTAGGACCCAGCAGAGGACATTCAGAGGCAGTCATTTGTTTCAATGACAACTCAATCCAAAATTTACAAAGCTATGAGTGTAAGGTGTAAAGTCATGGAATAATTCAGGTCCTTCTATTTGCACAGTAATGGTAAATACCTGACTGAGAGGTTCTTTCCACACTGATACTTCTGGATGTTTTTAATGGCAGCAATGCTTGCTTTTATTTGCCTTCAGTTTATATGTCACCTGCAGATTAACATTCAAAGCCAAGCACAATCACATTTTATCTGAGGTTGGATTAACACTTTGAGGATGTATAAATGCTTGCTTTTATTGAAACCTGATACACTGTATTTGTTACTGAGCTCTCTAGGTGACAAAGATAATTATGTTTATTTCACATACCACAAGTCCACAACCTGGTGCTATTGAAATGAATGAACTAATGTTTACAGCATGACTAGGGCGAATATAGGAAGGGCTGCTACATGACTGCATTGTTAATTTTCAGACTGTAAGTAATGAACGCAGTTAAAGGGATATTCAGGGTTCAGCATATACATATTATTCTTTACGTATTATTAAAAGTTATTCACTTTCAATACAAAAAAATCTTAATTTTCATAATATACCATATATACTTGCAATTTCTGATTCTCATCTTGGCTTCATGTACATTGTAACTAGTTACATGACAAACAATGGAGTTTTTT
Source organism: Leptodactylus fuscus (assembly GCF_031893055.1). NCBI lineage: Eukaryota > Metazoa > Chordata > Amphibia > Anura > Leptodactylidae > Leptodactylus > Leptodactylus fuscus. Next base: position 117,509,567 of record NC_134269.1, read on the forward strand.
TTCTTAGTCTGGTTTCTCTACTACATATATTACCGAACTGCATCATATATTTGGTCACAGGGGCACAAAAAACAAAGGGAAGGATATACATAAGTAGTGCAATGATAATCTACATCATATGGTGTAGACTCTGCAGTCTTTATACTTATATTAGTTGATAGCTAATTAAAATGTCTTGTGTCTCCACAGCCTAGTGTTATATATGTAACTAAATCTGAAAATGTATATTCTCCAGCGGCATGGTATATACCATTTGTGTGCACCATTGGTGCTTTACTTCTACTTGGGTTCCTTGGCTTTCTGGCTTATCTTCTTGCCAAGTATTGCCCATGCAAAGGACATACTAAACCAGACACTGAACCATTGTGAGTATTATGGAAAACATGTATGCTGTTCATGGATTTCTCTACAGGTTTCATGTGCCTTTTTATAGACATATAGAACTAGCAATGGTTAACGTGTGTATGGCACAGAGTCCTCAACTGGAGTCTTTCAAAGGGTTTTCAATGGCTCTTATAGTCTTCAATGATATCATATCCAGGCACTGAAAGTTATCACGCTGCAGAAAATCAAGTTAATCTGTATGTGATTGATATGTATGTCTTATAAATTACAAACTGATATCTGTCAGATAAACTGCATAGTGAAATATCTCTGTAAAACCATAATGATGTTTAACATTTGCTGTTTTTTCCCAACTATTCCCCACATTAATCATATACGATCATTATATGTTGTAACATGGGGTCTTTTTAACCTTTTCTGACATTTTTGTTGTCTTTCATTTTGTCAGATAAAAATATTCTCACACTATTGTTTATTTATGTAATGTGAATATTTCAATTATTGATATCATTTCAACAACTTAAATGAGGAGGACAACAGTTCAATGTTAAAATTAGATCTAACAGATCTCCTGCAATATCTCTATGCCTAAATACTTCTACCTCCCATGAAGTAACATCCTCCTCTGATATTCCTGGTAGTAATTTCTGAACACATCCAGGGCCGTAGCTATAGGGTGTGCACAAGTAGCAGTTCATATCTGGTCCAGGAAGCTGAGGGGCCCAAAGGCTTTGTTACAGCCAGTGGCGTAACTACCACCATAGCAGCGGTAGCAGCTGCCACAGGGCCCGGGACATTAGGGGCCCGGTGACAGCTGCTACCATTATGCTCGGAGGTCTTTTCGGACCCCCGAGTATAATGATCGGGGCCCCCTGTTGGTGGAATACTTTCCACCAACAGGGGGCCCCGAAGCTGCAGCAACGGCTGAGACACAGGAGCTGCAGGTCTGGCTCCTGTCAGCGCTTCAGATGCTCCCCCTCTCTCCCCCCTCCCTTTCTCTGCTGTCCTCTGCCCACCAATGAGAGGAGGAGGCGGGGCTTATCCCTGCCGTCCTGCAAGAGCAGAAGAGAAGAGGAAGAAGCTGCTCCAGGAAAATGAAACTGAAGATACAAAGGTACGTATTGGGGTTACTATACTTATTACTATCAGGCATTTGGGGGGATTACTTGTGTTTTAGTAACTCCATGTGCCTCATAGTAATAGCAGTTAACCCCATCATCTCCCTCACATTAACCCCTGTTTGCCTCACCATAAGAGTTACTGATATGTGAGACATATGGGGGTAATAATAATGAAGATACTTTATTATTACCTCCATGTCTCTCACATATCAGTAACTCTTATGGTGAGGCAGACAGGGGTTAATGTCAGGGAGATGATGGGGTTAACTGCTATTACTATGAGGCACATGGAGTTACTAAATTGTAATGCACAGGACCAGATTTTTTTTTTATCCACAATTTGTCCTGGTATAGCGGTCAGCGGTGACAGTATTTAGTCCTGTAGGGGCCACTAAGGGACATAATACTGTGTGCAGTGGCCACTATTGGGTATAATACTGTGTGCAGGGGCCACTAAGGGACATAATACTGTGTGCAGGGGCCACTATGGGACATAATAGAGCGCGCAGGAATGCGTAGGAGGGACTCAGTCGAGATCTTCGGTGTCGGGGGGCCCCATGTCAAAAGTTCGCCACGGGGCCCCGCCATTCCTAGTTACGCCACTGGTTACAGCTCAGCATTAACAGCTGGGTGTTAACACATCCTTGTCAATAAGATGTGTCCCTACACAATATGACACTAGTAGCAGTGACACGGTTGCCATTTTTTCAAACAATTTTAGTAAGAACACAGCACAGAAACAGCACAGAACAGTGTATATATTTAAACATATACATTACTTCATTGTGTATTAATTTTTTTTTTTTAATAAAATGTCTGTTTATTTTTTTACAGATTAAAACCAGCAGGTATGTACAAATGGCACTTATCATATTTTATACAAATCTAAATGAGTTTATATATGAATCAGCTATGGGAATTTGAGATATAAAGCCAATATACGAAACATGTGTAGCAAGCCCTACCTGTTGCAGAAATGTTTTTTTGTTTTTTTTTATTGCAAATGTATTCCATTGCAGTGCAATAACTGCAATCCACAGCTCTACCTGCAACAAAATCCTCAATGAAATCTATATGTAATACATTTCTCGACAGACTTTGATGCATATTTTTAGTCCAGATCAACAGTACAATTTTTATGCTGTTTGTGAACCCACTCCAAAGCTATGCCCCCCCCCCCCTGAAAGCTGAAACACAGCTTTTTTGCTTACAGATTTTGCTGTGGTTTTTTTGAACCAAAGTCAAGAATGGCTACAAAAGGAATGGAAAATACATAGGAAGTATTTATATACTAAACTACTGACTTTGGCTCAAAAAACCAAAACAAAATCTGGAAACAAAAAAGCTGTGTTTCCACAACATGGATCTTAGCCTAAGGGTGCATTCACATACAGCAGATTTTGTCTCAGAAATTGTTGATTCATTTTGATGATTCATTTTGACTGTACTTAAAGAAATTGTTGTGCTGGCCCTCAAAGCAACCCTATTTAGTTGAATGGAACAGATTTTTCAGTCTCAGAAAATTCTGTAATGTAAATCTGTCATGTGTAAACACAATTTCAAATAAATGTAAACAAGATTAGTTTTCCCCAAGCAGACCTGAAAAACAGAAAACAGAATGCTAGTACGAACCTAGCGTCACAGTTCAATGGAGATCTAAGCTTAGTTTGTAACATTTTCAAAGGGATGGTCTGGGTGTTGCAGCCATTATTCTGACTCTACAGCGCATCCACATTATGGTGGTTGATGTATATTAATTCATCTTATTTTATTATAGAAAAAAAGATTAAGGAAGATGTTTTCTTGGTAAGTTTTATATGTATTTTTGTTTGTGCTCATTAGATAAAAATGCTTACATGTAAAATAATAGGGGATTGTTTAAGCTTACATATGGAAGCTTTCTGGTATAATATATTGACAAATATGGTATTATTCTTTTAAATAGTTATAGTGCCAGACACAAGGCTAGGTATGAATCAGTGGGGATTTTAGACAATCTTAAATTCCTCAAGATATGTTCTTCCACATACTCTACTACACAAATGTTTTTTATAGACTATAGTAGAATTATCAATAGAACATGCACTCTTGCACATGCTTCACTGGACAAGTGACTGATGTCCAATGTGATGCTTACACCGATGCTAATAAATCTACTCTACTCTATTATTCACCTATACATTTGCTACATTAACAAATTATCTTATGCATTTGCTAAAATAACAAATTCAGATCCATTTCTGGACAATATGGCCATATATTAAAATAGCCAGATATGAATCTGAGGCTATAAAATATTAGAAAGTTGAAGTCTGTGTAAACAACTTAGTTGATTGAAAAGAGCATGGTGAAAAAGGGAAGGGGTAGCTAAGCAACACTATTGTGCTGTGTTAATAAAGGACAAATGTAGAACAACAAATGAAATGCAACAATCTATAGTATTCCAAGCATATACATTGTACTGCAGTAGGAAACATCATTCTACTTTATCTAGTGCAATAAATTACTTTTCCGGACTATAGAGTTTGTCTTCTTTCATTTATTTAGTGAAATTACACTCAATAATAATAATAATAATAATAATAATAATTATTATTATATTAATCAATTTGTTTGTTTTACAGGAAATGACTAAGTTTAACACTGTCTTTGATGGAGAAGCAGTAGATCCAAGTAAGATATAGATAAAATGTCAATAGCTGATGTTTCTATAAGTGTATTGTGTTAGGGTAAGTTCACACGGGGTTTTTTGGTCAGGGTTTTGAGGCCGTATCCGCCTCAAAATCCTGACCAAAAAGACGGCTTCCATTGAAATCAATGGGAGCCAGTAAGTTCTTTTTTCCAGGAGCCGTTTTTTCCGACTCCCCGAAAAAGAAGCGACATGCTCATTCTTTGAGGCGGATTCGGCTCGCAACATCCACCTGAAGACACTCCCTCCCGACTAGATCCATTAATTTGGGCCTAATCCGGAGCAGAATGCGTGACTGGATGCCAGTGCACTGCACCTGCATCCAGTCACAGCTACCTGTAACTGTGTGAACTTACCATTAGAGGTGAAAAACATTGTCCGGAAACCTTATTTGCTAATTTTGTAGCATAGTTGGAACCCCTCTGTGTGCAGTGTACTGTACAGCATCTCCACCCAAACAGATCACTGAGGAAAAGATATGGGTCACAAACACTGCTTGATGCCATATAACAAGTACATTTACAGGGAGTCTGGCAGAAAAAGGGGTATCAAACTAATGACAGTACCTTGTAAAATGGCTTCTACAGTTTCCAAAGATGTCTTTCTTGCTCTGTATTGTAGCAATATTTTCTTGATAATCAGAATTTTATTCTTATACATATTATCTGAAAAGGGCTTTAGGGGCATTTCTTCTCCCTTCATATACCTCTAGAAAGCTGACAGTTTGCTGAATCCAGTGCACTGTTGGCTTTCTAGCAGCTTATAAAACGGCATGTGCATGAACACATGAAAGGTCCTCTTTAAGCAATTTATGGCCTATCCTCATGATAAGCTATAAAAGTCCTCTTTAAACTCTGGTCCCCTGAACAATCCCTTTAATGGCTCACCCCTTTAAGAATTGTAATATGTTCACTGCCTGGGGAAGAGGGGCACAAGTGCCACATTCAGTGTCAGTAAAGAGTCTTCACTTTAAAATAACAACACTTTTCACAGACACTGAATGTGGCACTTGTCCCCTTCTTTCCCAGGCAGCAAATTTATTATAATTTTTTGAACTGATTGAACTCCCCGATCATAGACCAGCAGCTGCTAGCACAGTACCGTCACTGCTGCACAACCTGCCAAGCACACATGGATGATCCCCATGCACCTCACCAGTCACCGTAGTGAACTTCTTCACTGCTCAGAGTCCACTCCTGTCTCCTGTGCTCCTCCACAGTCCAGTCCACAAAATGGATCCGCCGCTTGCGCTCCGTTCTTGCTATGTGATAAACCTCTACCCCCCCCCCCCCCCCCCCCGCGCGTACGGATGCACACTGAGTGAGGGAACATACTCAGTAAGGTCCTCTTCACCCTTCAGCCTATGTGGGGTGAAAAGAGAACACCCAGCTAAGGCTTTAAATAGATCACCGCTGGCTGGATGTTTTGCATGCCCACAACCCCGGTCTCAGAAAATAAAAAATATTTTTTGCATATTTATTAGTGCAGGAGGCCCTGATGTCTCGGTCTTGTGGCAGCTGCTTCCTCTGCTACCCTGGTAGTTATGCCATTTGCAATAGTCAAGGTGAAATTATGAGGACATGAATGAGTTTTTGGAGCAGTGGGATGATAAAATGTGACAGTTCTAAGCCAGCATGATTTGTGGTACCATGTATTAAAATAATATAGCTGCTATACAATAATAATGTCCTGTTTCAGTCCTGACAGAATGAGGTCTGTAGCTGTTATATCCCATATCATATAGGAAATGCTTATACTGTGCCTCATTTAATATAAGTTATTTCATTTTATTTTGAAATAATGTTAAAGCTAAAATTCTCATAAGATATTTCTGTAATCTTTTCTAATCATTATTACTGAAGTCTTGTTATTGGTGCTTGTAGTTACAGGAAATGTCTATGAATACAATTCAAAGTCTGGGGCTAGAAGATGGAAGGACACAAAACAGCCAATAAACACAGTTCCAGTGTCACCACAATTGCCAGTAAGTCCCACGGAACAAACATCGTTACCAGTACAGTCAAGTGGTACCCCGAATAAAAAGGTCAAAACACCTAGTACTGCAGTTAAAGCAGAAGATGGGGCCAAAGCAACAATGCCTGGAACTCCAAACAAACTGCAAACTTCTCAACAAACTGCACCGAATTTGGAGTCAGAAAACAAAAGTTCTCCTAGCAGGTTTCCAATATCGCCAAGACATTCTCCTAAAGTATCTCCTAAAATTCCCAAAACTCCTCCAGCTTAATAACATGAACTGTGTTAGCTTGGAACAATATACCTCACTAAAATCTCTTAATACTTAAGCTGTTGACTGAGCAATGAATAGTATACATGTCATAAGCAGCCGGGGTGCTGACCTTGTATAACAGTATATTTTACAAAACGATATGTAAAAGCTATTTGCTCTGTCCAGCAGTTTATGGTAGTATGTATTTTTTATATCTACAGTGTATACACAACCTATAATTAATGTGGATGTATTTGTCTATAATTGTATTTTGATTTTGATTAATAGATAGTGAAGAATAAGTTAATATCAAATGTAAAGATCAGTCCAATAATGTTATGCTTTAAGGTACATGTAAACTTTAGTTAGGCCAAAGTCAGCCCCTGCAATTGTTAGTATCATAACATGGATGTTTCCTGCATTTAAGCCCAGCGAATTCAATTACACTAATAATATAGTACAAAAGGGCCGGGTTACAGACAACCAGCTCTAACCTACATTTCAACAGTATAGTACAAATGTTATTGCTTATGTGTGGAAAATCAGCTTTAATACAAAATCCATGCTCATTGGTTAGAATTATTTAGAACAGTTTGATATATATTTTGTGATACCTACATGTACTCTGCATAATCCTAGTATAGCACACTTGGTAATGAGCAGTTGTGAGATTGGTCATTTGATATGCTTGTATTGACCATCACTCTTTCATCTTAAATCCCTCCTTTGTTGTCTAAATAAAGATACAAGCTTGTTGATGCCATTTATGCAGTATTATTTGTTTGTGGATATACTTTAAAGCCATGTCTCTAGCATAATGAAATAAATGGGATATAGATTAGTGAATTATGTGTCGCCAGTAAATGGAGTGTCTGCTGACATTTTCTTCTTCCTATTATAATCTTAAGTATCTAGTTTACCTTGCCATCTTGTAAACCTAAGCTTGCTGTTTGGAAATATTCAGTGGACAACACAGCACAATACTTAGGGGAGTGATGACATTTTCTAGAAGAATAGAAGCAACACGTAATAAAGGCATCAAGTTACCAAACACTAAATCCCTTTCAGCGAGTTGCTAGCACATAACTGTGCTATTGAGGACAGGCATATCCAGTTCTGTCTCTTCTTGGCTTTAAAGACATGCGATTTTATTTGATGTACTTGAGATTTAACACTAATGCTATTGTTCCCGTGTCATGTACCTAAATGAATGCAACTATTTAGTATGGGCAGGCCCAGACACTGAAAAAAAGACAATAAGGGACTGTCTTATATGGTATGCCAGAAGTGATTTTATGTTCTTATTCAATTAGTTATAATGTTTAGATGTTAAGTTTAGTGATGAAAGCACTGAACACTGCTGGGTTGGTTTTAGTCTCTTTAATTTGCCATATTTGTTATTATTTTGTTAGCCATCTTTTGACCACTTATAGGATTATTGACCACTTATAGGATTATTATTATCCTTCCCTTTTTATATCCAGCGGTTGGTATGTTGGAGACATCAGGAATACCATTTAGTATTGTGGAGGCAACACAAGTACAGTATTCTGGTATGGATACTCAAGTTTCTTAGAACTAATGTACTATAATAAATTGCTCCCACACTAAGGGGGCGTTCACACTACCGTCGGTGTCCGACATGTAGTGTCCGCTCCTAGTGTCCGCTCAAAATCTGTCACGGACATTAGGAGCGGACACTAGATGTGTCCGTGACACCTGTCATTCACTTGAATGGGCATCGGGTGCGTTCTTTTGCACTCCGTGCCCGTCCTTCCCTGTCCGCAAGAGAAGATGTCCGACTTCTCAAGCGGACAGAGGAACCCTGCATGCAGGGTTTTTCTGTCCGCTTGAGAAGTCGGACATCTTCTCTTGCGGACAGGAAAGGACGGGCACGGAGTACAAAAGAACGCACCCGATGCCCATTCAAGTGAATGACAGGTGTCACGGACACAGCTAGTGTCCGTGACAGATTTTGAGCGGACACTAGGAGCGGACACTACATGTCGGACACCGACGGTAGTGTGAACGCTCCCTAAAATACTACTTGGCTTACATTAGGTATGTGTATATCTAATGTGAGTGCTGCTGGTACTGCTTACTTAACATATCCTCCTACTAAAAACCATCTGTCCTTACAAATCTGGTTGAATAGGAGCTTCAGCTATCGTTTCCAGTGAATAATTACGTCATTCTGTACTTCCAGACGGTGCATGCCACCAGTTTACTAAAATCTACTTGTTACCATGGATGAGCTGATACTTAGATAGTAACCATGTAACAGCTATTTACAGCCTGACGTCCTTGACCAACCTTTATTTGCATGGCTAAACCCATCATACTCTTGCACCTCACAGAAGAAAGGACACACGCCTTTCTGATTTATGGCTTATTGTATTTAGGAAGATAACTTCCTACTACAAGGAGTAGACAGTGCAAACAAACATATGATAAATATCTTTGCAGAAATTCCTTCCTTCACCATGGTCACACTACTATTATGCATGTAGAATGTATGGAATATTTCATTACAATGCTACTTTGTGTTGATTATTGTCTTTACCAGAGATTTATTGAAGATGGGTGGAGTATAGCATACGTTCAGCTCTGGATAGAATATAACAGTCAAATATTGATTCAAAAGTTCACTAACTTTGTAATTACTTGATTTAGGCCCTGACAATCCTGAGTTACAGAGCTGTAGGTTACAGTTAAACTCCTTTTGTAGGTCTAATGTCTACAGAGAACTTGCTTTGCTCAACTAAGCAGTTAGAGATGTGTCTGACAAGAAAAAATGACCATGAGTTGTGAGTGCAGACCGAGCCTATTATACAGACTGTAATTTAGGGTAAGTATCGAGTGATTATGAAGATAATCTTGTTTCCCTTAGTCCTAACAGCGGCACAATGTGGAGTATTTCTGCCCCTGTGTGCTGGTAGGACAGGCGGATATTTAATTAGCCAATCAAATGCGTGGCAGGCCCTATAAGAGGGCACAAGAACCTCCCCTCTGCGTGTAAATACAAAAGTACCTCCATTACATTTATATACAGTTTTATACATAAGATATGATTCCCAGGGTGGGAAATCTTGTGCCGCTGTTAGGACTAAGGGAAACAAGATTATCTTCATAATCACTCGTTCCCTGTCGTCCCCAACAGCGGCACAATGTGGGGATATAGCAAGCAGGTCCCCAAGATGGGTGGGACAAACCCATGACCGAACTTAAACTGGTCTGGGCAAAGGCAGTGGAATCTGCCACTTGGTCCTTCAGGCGGTAATGCCGAATGAAGGTGGATTCAGATGCCCAAGAGGCAGCTGCATATATTTGGTCCACAGACAAAGCACTTCTTTCTGCCCGTGAAGTGGACACTGCCCTGGTTGAATGGGCATGAAGGAAAGATGGAGCCGACAGCCCTTGGGCGGTATAGGCGACTCTAATAGTCTCGGTAACCCACCGGGATATTGTAGCTTTGGCGGCTTTGGCGCCCTTGTTTTTCCCCGTGTAGCTGACCAACAGGTTTTCAGTCCACCTAAAGGGGCGAGTGCGCTGCAAGTAGATCTGCAGGCATCTAACCACATCCAGCTTGTGCCATCTTTCTTCTTCAGCAGAAGGGAACGGAAAAAATACTGGAAGGGAAATCAGTTGGTTCCTGTTTACAGCAGATGGCACCTTGGGACGAAACCCAGGGAGGAACCTAAGCTGTACATGGTCAGAGAAAAAGGTGGTATATGGCTCCTCAGCGGACAAAGCTTGTAGTTCACTAACGCGTTTGGCAGGTGTGACTGCCAATAGCAGCGCCATTTTGCCGGTTAGCGACTTGAGGGAGACCTCTTCCAGAGGTTCAAATGGCTGGCCACATAGGGCGTTCAGGACCGGAATAAGGTCCCATTGGTGGACAGGGGTGTTTACCACCGGTCTCAGCCTAGTTGCCCCTTTAATAAAGGTGCTCACTAAAGGATCCTGAGACAAACGCCTCCCCAGATAGGCGGACAGGGCCGCTACGTGTACCTTGAGTGTGGCCGCAGCAAGACCTCTGTCTAGTCCGTCTTGAAGGAAGTCCAGGATCGCCTCCGTAGGGGGATCGGTGGAGTCCACTTGATGCTGCAGACACCAGGCATTAAAGATGTTACCTATTCGACGGTAGTTCCTGTTAGTCGAATCTGCTCTGGCGCTGGATAGGGTCTTCAAGACGGCTTGTGACAGTCCTCTATTTCTCAATAGGGACTGGTCAACCTCCAGGCTGTCAGGTTGAGTCTCCTCAGATCCTGGCATCTCAGCTCTCCTTGGGTTACCAGGTCTGGGAGTGGGGGAAGCCTCCAATATATGCCCTGACTCATTTGTATGAGCTGAGCAAACCAAGCCCTTTTTGGCCAGAACGGGATTATGGCTATTCCCGAGGCTTGGTCCTGTCTTATTTTTATCAATACCTTCGGTATGATTGGAATTGGAGGGAATATGTAAAACAGCCTGAACCTCCATGGGATGGACAGGGCATCCACCGCCAAGGGATTGTCCTCCTGGTACAGAGAGCAGAAGGTCCCCACCTTGGCGTTGAGTCGGGTAGCCATAAGATCGACCTCCGGGAGACCCCATCTCTGGACGATCTGTTGAAATACGTCTGGATTGAGAGACCATTCTCATGATACGGTAATACCCTGACTCAGCTGATCCGCTACTATGTTCAGGGAGCCCTTTATGTGAACAGCGGATAACTGGACCAGATTCTTCTCCGCCTAGGCAAATATGAGATTCGTCTCTCTCAGCAAGGTTGGTGACCTGGTGCCCCCTTGTTTGTTTATATAGACTACCACCGTCATATTGTCTGACCGGTTTTTGACAGACTTGCCTTTCAATTCTGGGGCAAAGTGTACTAGGGCCAGGTACACTGCTCTGAGTTCCTTGAGATTGGATGACCCCAGCTCCGGACATCTCCATCGTCCTTGTACAGTTTTGTCATGACAATGGGCTCCCCATCCCCACTGGGATGCATCTGTTGTCAACAGGGTCCACACTGTCGGGACCGTGGACCTTCCGTCTTTCAGGTGTATCCACCATCTGAGGGAAAGACGGGTAGCGGGAGAAAGGCAGATCTTCTTGTGCAATCCCCGTGGAGACCTGTTCCAGGTTCTCAACACTTCCATCTGCAGGGGACGCAAATGCCATAAAGCCCAAGGCACCGCCCTGGCTGAGGATGACATCAGGCCCAGGACTCTCATGGCGGTCCGGATGGTTACCTGCCGAGTGCGCAATAGGAATCGTGCACTGGCTTGGATTCTTTCCTTCCTTGGACTGGAGAGGAAGATCTGCATCGCTTCTGAATCCACTATAAATCCGAGGAATTTTCTTCAGGTGGATGGAACGATTTCGGACTTCTCCCAATTGATAATCCTAACTCCTGTAGGAAGTTGATGGCAAGGTTGAGCTGCTGGAGGAGGGCAGCAGGAGACTGAGCTTTCAGTAGCCAGTCGTCTAGATAAGGGACGATGAAAAGACCCTGAAGTCTGAGGGCCGCGGCGACCGGAGAAATCACCTTGGTGAATACCAGTGGGGCGGATGTGATGCCGAATGGCAGAGCTGTGAATTGATAGTGCTCCCTGTGGCCGGCCATAGCGACGGCAATCCTGAGGAACTTCCTGTGGAAATGAGCAATGGGGACATGTAGATAGGCGTCCTTCAAATCGAGGGTAACCATCACCTCTCCTGGCTGAAGAAACACAGCCACGGAATCCACGGTTTCCATTCGAAATGACCTCTTCCTGATAAACCGATTGAGGTACCTCAGATCTATTATCATCCTCCAGCCCCCGGTGAACTTGGGGACCAGAAAGATGGGGGAGTAGACTCCCAGACCGAGGTCTGAGGCTGGTACCTTCTCCAGGGCGCCCTTGGTAACATATTCGGCAACCAAGGCTTCTAGACTGGCCTGCTGAGAAGGTGGAAGAGTTTGGGTGGAAACGAACCGATCTGGAGGTGGAAGATGAAAGTCGATGTGATACCCGTGTTGTATGATCTTCAACACCCATGGGTCTTGGATATGGGTGAACCATGCTCTGGAAAAGGAGGAAAGACGTCCTCCCACAGGAAGGGGGGCCACAGGGAGCTGCCCCACGTCAAAACTCAGGCTTCCTCTTGGTGTCCTCCTTGGAAGCGCCACGACCAGCTCCCCTAGGGCGATATCTAAAACGCCGTTGTTGGGAAGGGCGTCTATAATTAGAGGAAGAACCTCTGCCTCTAGGGGGAGCACGTCTGCCCCTGGATGCTTGAGGTAGGGACCTTCCCCTACCTTCAGCTAATCCCTAAGCTAATCCCTGGCGTCTAAGCTTTGGCCAGACACCCTTCCCGGCTCAAAGGGGAGAGCACAGAGTGCTGCTTTAGACGCAAAATCTGCCCGCCAAGGCTTTAGCCAAAGGGGTCTACGGGCCGCAGTAGACAACGCCATAGATTTGGCGGAGATTTTAAATTGATGGCAGGAGGATTCCGCCAAATAATCTGCAGCCCTATGAACTCTTTTCATAGAGGCCAGAATCTCATCTCTGTCTACGCCCAAGTCTATATCCCGCTCCAAGGCGGCTAAGCGGTTGCGCAAAGTCACCAACCATAGAGGAGGCTATGGCCACAGAGGCTTGCGCGGAGGAAGCTGAGTAGACCTTCTTCAGAACGGAGTCCGCCCTACGATCCAGAGGGTCCTGAAGATTTGAACCATCTTCCAAGGGCACCAGGGTTCTGCGAGACAGCTTTGCTACGGCCAAATCCACCTTCGGGGGAGGCCCCCAGGAATCCCACTGGGTAGTGTTAATAGGAAACAAACTCTTGAAGATCCTGGAAAGCGAATGTCCTTTCTCTGGCTGTTTCCACTGCTGCACCATAAGGTCGGTCAGCGTGGCGTCCGCATGGAAGGCAATATGTCCCCCAGAGGCAGACGTGGAGGCTTCCCCGTCAACATCTCGGCCCACTGTAGACCGGATGGACTTCAGCAGCCTGCCCGTTTGTTCATAATGGAACGCAGTTCTGCTGGAATAACTGAGTCGTCCTCGGAGGAATCATCCTCTGCCACCCGCAGGTGTTACAAGGGGGGGGGGGGAGAGACGAGGAACGGAGCTCAGAGCATGGTCTCCTGGTGAGCTGAGACAAGGTGCAATGGATCCCTTTGAGGGAATCATCCTGCAAAACAAAAAGGAGAGTACAAGCAAGGGAAAAACTATTTACCCAAGCGATGCCCAAACTCACCATCTCCTTGACCCAGGCCATCATATCTCTGGGAGAGGGCTCCACAGGTGGAGGACCTCTGCACCCGCGACAACGGGCCCACTCATAGCCTGAAAATAGGCAAGTTATAGGACCAGTAGTACCCCGCAGGGCACAACCTTTCAAGCCGCTACCTACCATCAGGGAGCGGTGTGTCGCAATCGGAGCAGGAAAGATGTTTCCTCTTGGAAGAGGTTTTCCTCCTACCATCCCCAGGAGGGGTAGTAGAGGATGACATATCCTACAGAGAGAGATAATAGACCATGCAACACTGTCACCATGACATCATACCAGCTTTTAAAAAAAAGGGGTAAATCTTACCAGGTCCTGTAGACCGGACAGAGAGGTGACTTGGTGCCCAACGTGCGACTCGAACCCACGACCTTGAGATTAAGAGTCTCATGCTCTACCGACTGAGCTAGCCGGGCTGGCGCTGTGAACAGGATCTGAACCTGTGCGGGGAGACCCCATTGGATTTCGAGATCAAAACCTTAACCACTCGGCCATCACAGCCGGTTCCCAATAAAGTTTGCAAACTGGAAAAGAGTTCAAGATCAATGAACACCACAATCGCACGCCTTCAGCAGATACTGCAGGAAGGTCTCTGACACCAGGCCAGCCAGCCTCTTAATTCTGGCCGGCTGGAAGTGGGCGGAGCCACAATCAAAGCAGGTGAGGCAACCTGCCCAGACAACTAACCCTGTAATCAGGGGTCTGCAAAGATATACATTCCCCCCCACCAAGAGGCCCTTAACACGGGCACTTACCCCCACATCTCCCCGTCTTTTCCGGCCTTTAATAAGGCCTGAATCTTCCCTGAGTGAGCGGCCGCCAGCGCCAGACCGTTGCCATGGCGCTATGATACTTCCGGCGAAACCGGAAGTGCGCGCTTACAGCGGCCGGCGGGGAACAGGATACACAACAGTGTGGTTCCACCCGCCGGCAGTCCGCGCGGCCACCAGAGGCGGCATGCGGAGTCCCCGGACTCTCACCAAAATGTCAGGTAAGTCACAAGGAGCAGGGGAAGCGGAGGAGAGGGGGGGCAGGGGGGATAGAGGGGGGTAGCCACACATGGCTAACAAGCACCTTCTCCCCGCAGGGCACAGAAGGTGACAAGAAGAAAACAACCGCTCAGGAGGTGAGTGATCCTGCTGAGCTTCTCAAAGAGGACACAAGTCCTCCCACCTGTCCTCTGTCCACACAGGACAGAAAAAAACACGCAGAGGGGAGGTTCTTGTGCCCTCTTATAGGGCCTGCCACGCATTTGATTGGCTAATTAAATATCCGCCTGTCCTACCAGCACACAGGGGCAGAAATACCCCACATTGTGCCGCTGTTGGGGACGACAGGGAAAACCTATTAATTGGAGCTATCAAGAAAACCTCAAGATCCTATAATCAGAGGAAGAGCAGGGAAAGTTTACATTGCCCTATTTGATGTACCAAAAGTAGCCAAAGCAGTTATGAGGCTATTTCCAACAACCTCAGTCGCTGCCAAATTTTAGGGGCTTACTACAATGCATTCTTCACTGTACAGACATTATAAAG
The DNA here is from genome assembly GCF_031893055.1 of Leptodactylus fuscus. Classification (NCBI taxonomy): domain Eukaryota; kingdom Metazoa; phylum Chordata; class Amphibia; order Anura; family Leptodactylidae; genus Leptodactylus; species Leptodactylus fuscus. Next base: position 117,524,744 of record NC_134269.1, read on the forward strand.
TAACATGAAATGATAAAGATGTTGAGTGGATTCTTTCCCCAAAAAGTGGTGTTTTGCAATATGAAATAAATCTGGTTGCAGACTATGGTATGTTTGGAAGATAATTCTGGGGACAATAGGAAAATATCTTCAGAGAAATGCTCAAAAGAGAAATATACAGGTAACATATTAGGGCTGAGGCCCGACGTTGCGGAAACACAGCTTTTTTTTTGCAGCTTTTGCCGAGGTTCTTTGAGCCATAGCCAATAATAGTTACTAAAGGAATGGAAAATATAATGGTAGATTATGTAAATAATCTGTTTTCCCTTAGTCATAACAACAGCACAATGTGGGGAATTTCTGCCCCTGTGTGCTGGTAGGACAGGCGGAATTTTTAATCAGCAATTCATTAATATACATGACTAGGCCCTATAAGATGGCACAGAGACCTCCCCGCCGCGTATTAATACAAAAGTACAATAATAATACAATAGGGAGGGAAGCCTTGTGCTGCTGTTATGACTAAGGGAAAATAGATTATCTACATAATCCACCATTCCCTGTCATCATACCAGTAGCACAATATGGGGAGATGTCAAGTAATCCCCTTATTGAGGGTTTCCTCAACTTACAGAGCTCAAGACCGCCCGCCCAAAGGCAGTAGTGTCTGAAGCACGAGAGCTCAGTCTGTAGTGCTTCACAAATGGGTTATGAGAGGACCAAGAAGCTGCCACACAGATTTGTTCCAACGGCACTGCCCTCCTCTTCGCCCATGAAGTTGAGACTGCCTACGTAGAGTGCGCACTAAGGCAAGCTGGAGGGGAAAAACCTTGAGAAGAAAAAAACACCTTAATGGCTTCCCTGACCCACCGAGAAATAGATGCTTTAGAGGCTTTTTGGCCTCTAAACCTTCCAGCCAAGTTAATCAGAAGACTGTCAGTTCTTCTGAGAGATCTTGTACACTCCCAATAGATTCGCAGACATCTACCTAAGTCCAGTGTATGAAGGCTTACTTCCTCCAAGGAGGAGGGAGCAGGAAAGAAGACTGGCAAACTAAATCAGCCGATTTAGGTTTGCAAGGGAAGGCACTTTAGCCTAAACTTCGGTAGGAAATGAACCCTATCTTCAAAGAAGGAGATGTAAGGCTCTTCCGAAGATAGAGCCTGAAGCTCCCCCACTTTTTTGGCCGAAGTGATGGCCAAAAGAAAAGTTGTTTTATAGGTCAAAAACTTTAGGTCCACTTCTTCTAGCGGCTCAAATGGGAGTTGCAGAGTCCTGACAGGACCGTACTGAGATCCCATTGCTGTATCGGAGCTGATACAGAGGGTCTAATCCTGGTTACACCCTTTATGAATCCACTGACCAAAGGGTGTTGAGTAGGGTTGAGCCGATCTTGAGATTTCAAGATCGATTTTAAAATCCGATTTCTGATCATTTTCCAGCCAATCTCAATCCCGATCTCAATCGTGAAATTTGCTCGATCGCCGATCGGAATTCGATCTTTTCCGATCCCGATTTTCAGCCCTAGTCAATGCTTTTCTATGGGAAAAGTCACTTGTAGGGTTGAGCCGATCTTGAGATAACCTCCGATCTCGATCCCACTGGTAAAGATTGGGTCGGAATTCCGATCGCGATCATGAAATTTACTTGATCGCCGATCGGAATCCGATCTTTACCGATCCCGATCGCTCAACCCTAGTGTTGAGTCACAAGCCTCCTCAGATAGGCGGATAGGGTGGCAGCATGTACCTTCAGAGTGGAAGGAGATAGCCTTTTGTCTAGGCCGTCCTGTAGGAAATCCAACACCGTCCCCACCGAGGGGTTAGAAAAAACCATATTGTGTCCAAGGCACCAAGACTTGAAGATTTCCCCAATCCTGCAATAATTCCTGTTTGTAGAATCTGCCCTGGCACAGGCAAGGGTTTTCAGGATGGCCTCTGACAGTCCACTATTCAGTAATAGGGACAGTGGCGAATCCAGGGTTTGCGGGGCCCTGGGCAATTGACTTTGGCGGGGCCCTACTTACTGGGGGTCTCGCACTTCTAACCTGTACTTCCCAACTGTTGAAGACTAGAAAGAGGGAACAAAACGTGCGGCGCGCACAGCGCGCCGCAGCAAATTAGGCCCCACCCACTTTTATATTGACTCCACCCATTCTCATTCAATTTTCATGTGATTCCACACAGTATAATCCTCCTATAGTCACCCATAAATTATATCCCCCCCATTTTCATATACACCCTTCATCTACCCCTAGTTTCATGTCCCCCCTCTATCTCTGTCCCCAGTTTCATGCCATTCTCCCCCTTTATCTGCCCACAGTTTCATTTCCCCCCGTCTCTGCCCCAGTGTCATGCCGTTCTCCCCCCTTCATCTGCCCCAATGTCATGCCATTCCCCCCCTTCATCTGCCCCAGTGTCATGCCATCCCCCCTTCATCTGCCCCAGTGTCATGCCATTCCCCCCCTTCATTTGCCCCAGTATCATGCCATTCTCCCCCCCTTCATCTGCCCCAGTGTCATGCCGTTCTCTCCCCCTTCATTTGCCCCAGTGTCATGCCGTTCTCCCCCCTTCATCTGCCCCAGTGTCATGCCGTTCTCCCCCCTCCATCTGCCCCAGTGTCATGCCGTTCTCCCCCCTCCATCTGCCCCAGTGCCATGCCGTTCTCCCCCCTCCATCTGCCCCAGTGTCATGCCGTTCTCTCCCCCTCCATCTGCCCCAGTGTCATGCCGCTCTCCCCCCCTTCATCTGTCCCAGTGCCATGCCGTTCTCCCCCCTCCATCTGCCCCAGTGTCATGCCGTACTCCCCCCTCCATCTGCCCCAGTGTCATGCTGTTCTCTCCCCCCTCCATCTGCCCTAGTGTCATGCTGTTCTCCCCCCTTCATCTGCCCCAGTGTCATGCCGTTCTCCCCCCTCCATCTGCCCCAGTGTCATGCTGTTCTCCCCCCCTTCATCTGCCCCAGTGTCATGCCGTTCTCACTCACACACACTCACACACACACTCACCATTCCTCGTTCCCTCGCAGCTCTCTCCCTCATACATATATTGTAGCCGCGATGTGATGACGTCATCACATCGCGGCTACAAATGCCGGAGGCCCGGAGCTCAGCGTTAAAGCAGGTGCTGAGCTGTGACAGCTCCTGCTTTAAACGCCTATGTATTCGGCTCATCGGCGGTAGGACGCCAATGAGCCGAATACATAGGCGTTTAAAGCAGGAGCTGTTAGCTCCTGCTTTAACGCTGAGCTCAGTTGGAGTCGGGACATGCCGACCGGGACCATTTTGTTAGGTCCCGGCCGCGCCGCGGGGCCCCGGGCGGTTGTCCGACTCGCCCGGCCCTGGATCCACCCCTGAATAGGGAATGGTCAACCTCCAGGCTATCAGGTTGAATCTCACCAGATCCTGGCACGTCTGTCCTCCTTGAGTTACCAGGTACTGGGAGAGGGGAAGCCTCCAGTATACGCCTTGACTTATCTGTATGAGCTGGGCGAACCAAGTCCTTTTTGGCCAGAACAGGATTATGGCAATCGCCTGGACTTGGTCCTGTCTTATTTTCATCAATAACCTGGGTATGATGGGAATTGGAGAGAATATGTATACCAGGCTGAACCTTCAAGGGATGGACAGGGCATCCACTGCCAAGGGATTGTCCTCCTGATATAGAGAGCAGAACTGCTCTACCTTGGCGTTGAGTCGGGTTGCCATGAGGTCGACTTCTGGAAGGCCCCATTTCTGGACAATTTGTTGGAACACCTCTGGATTGAGGGACCATTCTTCTGATATGGTAATACCTCGACTCAACTGATCTGCCACTATGTTCAGGGAGCCCTTCATGTGAACAGCGGATAAATGGGTCAGATTCTTCTCTGCCCAGATTTGTTTCTTTCAGGAAAGCTTTGGACCTGGTTCCTCCCTGTTTGTTCAGGCACAACACTGTGGTCATGTTGTCCGACCGGCCTCTTACAGCCTTCCCCTTGAGGTATGGGGTGAAGTGCAGCAATGCCAGGTATACCGCTTTGAGTTCCCTCTGGTTGGAAGATCCTACTTCCAGGCTGCTTCAATGACCTTGCACAGTCCTCTTGTCCACATGGGCTCCCCATCCCAAGTGGGACACATCTGTTGTCAACAGATTCCAAACTGGTTGGACTAAGGACCTTCCATCTTTCAAGTGTATCCACCTTCTGAGGGAAAGAGAAGTACTGGGAGAAAGGCAGATCTTCTTGTGGAGTCCTCCTAGAGACCTGTTCCAGGTCTTCAATACTTCTGTTTGGAGTGGATGGGAATGCCATAAAGCCTAAGGGATCACCCTGGCTGAGGATGACATTAGGCCTAGCACTCTCCTGGCAGTTCTGATGGATACACGCCGTGTTTTGTATAGAAAACAGGAGGCCGCCTCTATTCTCAGCCTCCATGGGGCGGATAATGAGATCTGCAAAGCCACTGAGTTCAAACAGAAACCCTAGAACTTTCCTCTGGGTGGATGGTACCACCTTGGATTTCTTCCAATTGATAAGCCAGCCTAGCCTCTGAAGGAAGGAGATGGCTATCTGTGGACGTTATTGGAGGACGGGAACTGACTGAGCTTTTATGAGCTAGTTGTCTAATAGGGAACAATGAACAGACCTTTAAAGGGGCTCTATCACTGGGAAAAGTCATTTTTAACTAATCACATCCTTGCATAGCCTTTAGAAATGGTACTTCACACCTACCTTTAGTATGTAAATTGCCTCAGTGGTTTCTGAATAAGTCAGTTTTTATTCATATGCTAATGAGCTTTCAGCCAGCTCAGGAAGTTCCCAGCAGCCTCCTCTCTCCTATTATCTCCTATGTGTGTTAGGCAAACAGGAAGCTGAGTCATCATCATCAGTAGCAGTCTCCGATAGAAAACAACAGGGAGAGGTGTGCACGATGTATCATGCACCAGTCTAAATTAGCATATGAATAAAAACAGACTTATTCAGAAACCACTGAGGCAATCTACATACTAAAGGTAGGTGTGGAATAGACTTTCTAAAGGCTATGGAAAGATGTGATTAGTTAAAAATGACTTTTCCTAGTGATAGAGCCCCTTTAAGTCTGAGGCAGAAGCGACAGGAGCCACCACTTTGGTGAAGGTGTGAGGAGCGGAAGAGATGCCGAAGGGTAGGGTGGCAAACTGGTAATGCTTCTGTGACCGGAAACTTGGATGGCAATCCTGAGGCATATTCTGTGTGGCCGAAAGATGGGTACGTGCAAGTATGCGACCTTCAGGTCTAGCGTTACCGTGACCTTGCCTCATTGGAGAAAGGACGTTACTGAATCAATAGACTCCACACTGAAACGCTTTCCCCTTATAAAGCAATTCAGATATCCTAAGTCTATGATCATTTCCTAGTCTCCAAATCCTAGCAAAATCACCCCAAGGCCAGACCATACAATGCCCAAAGAAATTACAAAATACCCAAGAGCTACTTCTAAGATTCTACAGTCCTCAGTTAATATGTTAAATGTTTAAGTCATGACCGTACAATTAGAAAAAGACTTGTATGGCTTGTAAGGAATGGTTGCCAGGAGAAATTCTCGTGTTTCTAAAAAGAACATGGCGGCATAGCAGAGGGGAGGGAGGGGCTAGTAATGGGCAGGATAGCTTAGCTAGTGAGACAGGGATTGGGAGTGTAACGGAGTGAGAGAGGAGGGGGCTGAGTGAGACGGAACTAGTGTAGAAGCTACGCAGGAAGCTGCACAGCAGGTAGTTACACAAAGTAAACAAATGCAGAGGATGCCAGCAGCAACCAGAAACATTCAGAAATCACTCCAAACACTGCTAATGGTATATGGGTGAACTTATAAACCTATATATATATATATATATATATATATATATATATATTCTGCCCGGAAAACCTCTTTAAGCATTGTAGAGACAAAGGTAAGACCATCTATTCAATAGCTAAAACTTGGTCAAAACTGGGTCACACATCAGGACAATGATCCCAAGAACACCAATAAATGGCTGAAAAAGAAAATCAAGGTGTTGCAATGGCGCAGTCAAAGTTCAGACCTTAACCTAATTGAGCTCTCTCTGGTGGGACTTACCCCTCGTTCACATCTGCATTTGGTAATCCTTTCGAGGAGTCCGCATGGGGACCCTCCCGAACGGAATACCAAACACATTGGCAAGTGGTATGTGCAGTGAAAGCTTTGCATTCAGGGGGGGTCCTCATGCGGACTCCCCAACGCAGATGTGAACGAGGGGTTAGAGAACTGTATATAAATGAATGCCCACAAACTTCAATGAAATGAAGTAATACGCTAAAGAAAGGGCCATTCCTCCAGAATTCCACGCTCCACAATGTGAACAACTGACAGAGTCATAGAGAAATTCAATACTTCAAATTATTGTGGCAAAGCATGGTTCTAGCAGCTATTGATTCATGGGGTGTACTTAGTTTTTCACACATGGCTTTTCCATTTTGCATTCATTTTTGTCGAACAAATAATGTGACGGTAGAACTTGTTGAGTGTTGTTGTTCATTTGAGGTTGTATTTACCTAATTTTATGACTGGATAATTTTTATTATTATGTACTCTATTATTCTCAAGACTGTATGATACAGGTAGGAACTAGCCAGATGGTGGCCGTACCATAAACTAAGACGACAGGATATGGAAAATATTAGCTAGTATGTGTATATCCATGTGTGTAAAAGTCAACTCTTACAGAGTTGTACTGACATCTAGTGTGCAGATTATCATCTGCACTGGTAATCAGGATATAGTCATACAATAGGTATTGAGTCTTTACTTACATACAAGAACATTGTATGTTTGTGCATCTATCTAGAACAACATAGATGAAAAAACAAGCAATGGGCTGGGAATGGAGCACACAACTTATTTGAGCATGGAGTTGGACTTAGGCTCGGTTCACATCTATGCTGGGACCATTCCGTTCCCCTCTCCACGTGAGGATACAGAGAGAAAAGTCCTACAAGCAGCACTTTTCTCTCCGCATTTTTCATGTGGAAACTGAGCCGAAACCAAACAGACCCCATTACAGACTATGGGGTCCGTGGGTTTCCTTAGGTAACCGCTTTTTTTAATTTGAATTAGGTTTCTGTTTGGGGGGTCCCAAAGCGGACTCCCCAACAGAAATCCATGTGCAGACGTGAACTGGGCCATAATCCATTCCTTTTAAATATATATAATACATATATCATTTGAAATCATCATAACAACACATACCAGATTTGTACATATATTACAGTCAATGTACAGCCAATATAACAACTTTTTCTGGGTTCCACCTTTTAAAACAACCAAAACATAAATTTTCCCAATATTTAGAAATACAGTCTAGCTGCAAACATGAGAGATCAGTAACTAGATTTATTCAAACAGCTCCCTAAAATACATGTGTCTTGTGACTAGTCAAGCTAACTTACAGTATGCTTCAACCTGGTGGAGGAGACTGGAGGATGGGAGTAGTAATGGCACTGGCTGTGCCACCTTCAAGACAAAGCATACTCCATACATACCCCAATCCCACTCCAGGGCCATACACAGTCGAGGGGGGTCCTGCAGCTTTACTGGATGGTGGTGGTAGTAGTACTAATTCCCCTGGGGCACTTCTAGTTGGAAGCCGGTGTAATGGTGTTCAGAAGGGCCCTGATGGTAATGCAGGCATTACTTAGGAGTCCAGGTTGCAGTGAAAACCAAATAGTAGTTTATTAACTGGAACAATAAACCAGCAACTTGTAGATGGGGGTAGTAGTTGTAGTTCAATCCCTCTGCCTTGGTCATAGAAGGCTGCCCAGTGATGTTACAGGCTCTATAATATTAGTCATCCACTACTCCTCCTCTCATGCCACTCCCAACTGAGGATGAACGTGGGTTGTAGCAGGGCAAGGAGTCCTGACAGGGATCTGGGGACCTGGAGACTAGGTCCAAATGAATAACTCCTGGCAGGATACTCTGTTGCTCCTCTGCCTGGCAAATGTCTCTCAGATATGCACAATTGAATTCCCTGACTCAGGGCAATGACTCTGGATGAGCCTGTGGCATGAAAAAATCCTCCTAGAGGCTGTCCTGGCAGTCGTTAGAGTCCAGCTTGCTTCCCCTGAGCCATGCAGGGTGGCTGCTAACTCTAGACTGTCCTGTAACGGTCGCAGGAAAGACTATACTCTTTCCACAACCCTTCCCAGAGCCTTGTGATTTGCCAGGGCCGAACCAAGGCACTGATTTCAAACTGCATGGGGGAAGAAATAAAAGGAAAAGCTGCACAAATAATCACATTTAACATAGAACATATAAGACGGGACATACCAACATAACCTGAAGGTACAATAGACATAGAAATAGCAGCTACTCCAGAATGCTGCACTTGCTACATGTACATCCACATCGTAGGGATAATCCTTGGCTTATATCCACTTGGAAGGAATGGGTTATAGTCAGACACCAGTTTAGCTTGAATAACTCCAATTAGGCCTTAGAATTTTTTAATTTTTTTGTACTTACAGGAAAAACACTCTCAGGGAATGATCCTGAGCCTCTTGCCTGCTGATGAGAACCTACGCTGTTGCGTTTGGCTCAGAAGGGATAGCAGCTCTTATAACCAAATCTCAGCTAAATGCTGTATATACTCAAAGACTACTCAGCTTCCCCTTGCTTCTTAGCAGAATGGGAGTTGGGCAACCTAGCCCTCACTCCATCTGTGATCTAGAAGGCTTTAGCATATATAGGGCTTTATTTCAGGAAGTGCACCTGCAACTATGGCACTTTTCTATAACACTACCTAATGCCCGCCACATTATCATCTATGACTCCACAAACTGCTAGCGATCTTGGCCACAGAACACAGGACTTTACCAGTTTATTTGTGCAGCAAAGTCTGGGACATGACCATTGTCACCACGGTCAAACATCTATTTCCCAAAAGGCCCAGCCAAAACACTTTTTGGTGAAATAGATCCCGATGCCTATCGTAGCTCAATGGCGTTGCCATAAATCGCGGCTGAGGGATTTAAGTATATTCTTCAGATGTAAACTAACAGAAGCTCCAGTCAGACTATTTTGGACAATATATATTTCATCATCTTTTTATCACCTGTGTGAATTTTATTGCACTTCTATCAATCCCATAACCCAAGGTCATTAGGCACTACTTTACCCCAACAGTCTGGTTATAGGAGACCTGCCTGTGGAAGTAGAGTAGGAATTTTCTTGGAGTGTTGGCCTTGGGAACTTACATGTCTCTCTCTCACCTCTGTGCTTAATGCTTAATGGTCATTTAGACCCGCTTGTTTCTTCACTGTATTTACATCCTTCTGCTGCTGATCAAATATGTTCAGTCAAAGAGGAGAAGGGGACAGCGCCTTAAACAGAGAATGTTCTTTGTCATATCACAGCTGGGCTATGAAGAATTAGTATCCAGTCTTTTTCCTAACAAATGACTGAATGAATAATATAAACAACTTCATAATATTGTCGAAGTAAATAAAAGTATGCAAAAGAAAAAAAAACAAAAAAAAAAACACAGAACAGCAGCACCACCTTTAACAAATTAAGCCAATATCAAAAAATATTACGGCAAATTCTTGGCGATATGGCGCTTTTCTCAATTCAGGTCTATATTCTGGGGAGTATCAATTGGGTCTCATTATGCCCCACATAACTGGTGAAGTGCGGTGCTCTCTGTTACAAAGTATTTCAAAGTCCAAAAACGCAAAAAAATCGTAGAAAAACCGGGCACTCACCGACCAGTAGTTATAAAACTTAACTTTTTATTTCATCCTTTTATAAAAACATGACAGCACTCACATACAGGAGTTGGGTTAGATGGAACAAGGTGAACATGAAGCTTCACTGATTTTTGTAAATAAAAGTATACTTACACCAAAAATATGGCTGGTCTATCACAATGGCTTATGATGAATGATAAATCTTGTATAACTTTAGGTAGTCTAGTCTGAAGTTTATACTACCTATTAGTTGGAGCACATATTACTGCATCTTAAGCCACCCCCACCCTTGTCACTTATCTAAAAAAATGGTCAAAAGGTAGATGCAACTAAAATGCACTTATATTAGGCCAGAAATCATGTTTAATACTGACGCAAAATATGCCTATGTGAAAGCAGGTTAATAACTTTCTAATTCTTCAGTGTAACCTGTGCTTCTTATGTTTACAATAATCCTGTGAGAATACAGCAAGTTTTGGCCTTAAAAGGGAGTCTGTCAGGTACAAAATGCCTCCCAAATCAGCAATAGTGCTCTGTTGGGCTTTAAAGGGGTATTCCCATAACGCTTGTTCACCAACCTGCGGGCTGTGCTCTGTTCACTTCCTGGTTTTCTCGGCACATTGGTGGGCAGGGATCCACTGGCTCTGCTATGTTTGCAAGTCAGTAATGGGGGATTGGTTGTAAATGCATTACCACAGTATGAAGCTGATGTAGCAGAACTGGATTTGAGTCAGCTTGCATTACATACAGAGGTAACGGACTCCTTATCTCAGCCCTTATCAGCTAAATTCAATTAAACCAGAATCAGAAATGCTGGAGCTCTCACCTCCCCTATCTGAGGAGCTCCATTATTTGTCATACATACACAGCTCAGAGCTGCTGCTGAGCACTCAGCCCCTCCCTCCCCCCCTGAGAGCAGGGAGCTATGTCACTTGGAACTGAGCAGATAAGCCCAGTGATCACAGAAACTGAGGGTAAACAATGAAGTGAATAAATTAAGATAGCGGCCAAACAAAGCAGTTTTGATAAAGCAATGTATTTAGGAAAAGTCTTAAATCCACATAAACTAGCAGTATAGATAGGATGCTTTTCATGGGACAACCCCTTTAATAGGAATAGAAAATTACCTTTACAGTCATTTACTCATCTTTTTGTGAATATGCAAACCAACGTGGAAGTGCAATGGGGGTGGTAATGACTTGCCAATTTTGCTTACAAACATCCACAAGTGTTTGTTGTTCTTCAACAGGCTGCTGGCTGGCTAGGTAACAGGTCTTCGGCTCCAGGTCACGGCAGTCGTAGGTAGAATGGCGATGCCCATGCACCGTTAGATTTGACAGACATCTTAAGGGTTTATACCTGCAATGAGAGCAGGCTCTGATCGCGGACACTGCTTTCGGCAGCTATAGTGACTACTCCATTCCTAAGTAGCCACCATGTTTAAAGAACCAACATCCACGGTAACAGTACAGTAGATGCTGGAAAAGGGTTAATACAGGCAACTACCTTCATGCAACTTTGCAACTCTTTTGTCTCTGATTTGAATGCTTGTAAACATCTGGTTCATCCTGAATAGGCTCAGAGGTCATTATATTAGCAAGTTCCTTTCTGAAAAAGGACAAAAAACCCTATGTGTGTCAGAACAGAAAGTTGATATACACAAAGATCTTTTCTTCTCAACTCATAAACCTCTTCCTTCCCTCCCTCCGTCTAGAGGTGCTGACTGAGACAGGAGAGAACAATTTAAAATAAATAATAGCTAGAGCCATGATGATCTCATGATTAAAATGATGGTGGATCATGATTCTAGATGCTATAGATCCAGAGTTATATCAGTTATATAGTTACAAAAGTCATAGTAAGATCTAAAAGGGTTTTGCAGCTTTTACTTCAACTGCTTATTACTCAGGATCTGTAGCATTGGTTGAAAATATCACATATGGTAAGTCCTTGACTACTGAAGTACCACTCTGTAAGGACATTTGACATACATCCATGGCAGCCAAAAGGTTCAACTAAAATGATATATCATGAATACAAAAACAACAAGTATTCAATTTTTTTTTTTTTTTTTTTTTTTAATTTCACTGTATAGATAACACAAGGAAAGTAACTGGAGTAACCCATACACAATTTAACAGTGTTGCAACAGAAATAAAACAAAAAAAGATGGCAGATGCATAACATGTGTATCTTAAATCACAAAAACTGAATTTAATGCACCTACATTAAAAGGAGTACAACAATGTTTTTCACAAATAAAGAATATCCATTGTATAACTAAAAGTTATGCATTTCCCAATATGTTTTCTTTCGCAATTCTTTGTGTTTTCAAGATCTCAGCTTCATTGTTTAATTTTAGTGGATATAAAAGCGGTCCTCGTCCTGTGATGGACACTCAGGTACATGACTCATTGCAGGACACAGCTCGATAACTGTACAGTAAGTGTAATGAATCAAGTTTGTGTCCATCACATGATCAGAACAGACTTACCCACTGAAAATAAATAAGGAATAGTCTATTGAATGACAAGTGAGTGTGTAACTCTTCATTATACAATAAATATCATCTATGTGCTTAAACTGGAATAAACTTTCATTAGTCTAATAAACAGGTTTTACAGAAGTACAAAGAAGGCATTGTAGGCTTTAAAGCAAAATAAAAATAGTTCAAAAGTGTGAATAAAAAAAGCATGTGCTCAAAGTTATTGCAGAACATCTTATTACAGAAAGTAATATTACAGCAGTTTGGTAATCTCTTAGTACAGTACATCAATGCAAAGTTTATATAAATTCAGCTATTTACATTAAGGCTGTCAAAATTCTTAGTGTTGTTTGAAGAACGTTGTACTTTAAAGGGTTTTTCCTGGACTTATCAATGAATCATCATCAGCTGAAGAATGGTAGGGGGCCAAGGAGTAGTCTGAAGAAGCCGCAGCATTTATATGAACACTAAGGCCTCATAAAAAAAAACAAAAAACAAAAAAAAAAAAAAAAAAACAGCACTGTACTACACTGTATAGCAACTGTGCTTGGTATTGCCATCAAGCTCCATTCACTCAAAAGTGACAGAGCTCCAAACAGGTCAGATGACCTACTGTGCTCAGGAACAAAGCTGTTGCTTCCAACAGATGATCTGCAGGGGTCCCATGTATCTGACCCACTCTGATCTTTAACGGATAACCTAAGGATAGGTCATTTGAGAGATCCTAGAAAACCCCTTTAGTCTTTGGGAATGGGCTAGGTAGGGTTCTTTAACAGCCATGTTTCAAGCAAAAAGAAAAAAGCTGGCCAAGAGAACTACTTCACCGACATTCACTGAATCATGAACATTCACCTTACACCATAGGGAGATACCAGGGATGTAACTAAAAATACCTGCAAAATGTACAGTAACAGGTGCCAGAACCAACAAAGTATTAGAACTGGTAGAGTATCTATTTATGCATACACACAACACTGTCTCATGTGTCATTAGATGGAAGCAACAGGCTGCACAATAATATCTAACAACCTGAACATCTTACCAGACATATTGTAATAGGAATCATTCTGGTGCCTTTCTGTGACCCATGTGAAGCAGGGATAGGGATAAAACGTTTTATAAATCCTAAATTAGAGGACATTATAGCTAGCCATTGACTGCAGAGAATTTTGATGCTCACAATCAGTGTATGTAATAGACAGATTTACTAGTCTATAATAAGAGCCAAGATGTAACAAATTCTAAACTCATACAGTACTTTATATGCAATCTTCAACGCCGTTACAGCTGTACTAGGTTGTTTATATACATTAACTTTAAGAGTACCTGTTCACTTTCCTGACATGTTTATTTGGAAATGCTTATAATACACGTATTTATGGTGTTTTTAGAACTACATGTACAGTATACTGTTCCTTGGCTATTCCCAGTCAACTTCTATGTCCCTCAGTACCCAATCAGTGTCAAGTTGGATGGTGTGAGGATACATCCTACTGAAAAGTAGTAACACACCAATTCCATGAGGAATAACAGAGGAAAAGTTTGAGAACTCTTAGGGCCCCTTCACACGGCGTAAGTGCTCGGCTCATTCTGAGCCGTACACGCGAGTGCTTCTAAACACTTCCCATTCACTTCAATGGGAAGTGTTTAGAAGCGCTCGCGTGTACGCCTCAGAATGAGCCGAGCACTTACGCTGTGTGAAGGGGCCCTTATTACATGATAAGAAGTATGAAATAGAAATGTCAAAAAAGCTGACAGATTTTCTGCAATGGGATTTATGGTGACTTTGTAGTTTGAGTCTTGACATTCTTGCATCTTATATTGAATGTTGCTTGCAACAGATTACCATTTACTTTCATTTGAAAGAACACTTATCAGACTATCTGCATACACATTAGCTGGAGTATTATTGAATCTGAAGTCTGATGTGTCATAATACATTACATTTTAGATGCTGACAGTGAGAAGTAGCTATTTTACCATTTTATATTGGGGGGCACCTTTGATGAGCTTCACCATAAAGACATGTACTGTATAATCACATTGTAAGGCTTTTATAGAACACGAAAAGCAAAACAAAAAAAATAAAAAATATCACAAGCCCTGTAGAAAATCTTTAATCTACCCATTTATATATCAACATCTTTTTGGCTACCTGCACATAAAGACAAAATTGGCAAGTTGTTATGTATGGACAAATCTATTTCCATTACATTGATGAAGGTGGTGGGCCTTGTTCAGGATCGGATGTTGGTGGTGGCGAATGTAGGTTTGTTTCCTTATAGACAAACCATGCATTTCCTGCCCATAGAATCAAATTCAAGAACCCAAAAGCCTGAAAAAAGAAAAAAGTTCAATTTGAAAAAATAATACGTAACTCACCATTCATGTAAAGTCAATATATAAATATATAATTCTAATTAGAGGCAAACACTAAAAATTCTGCTTCTGGCCAAAATAGACAAGCTTTCTATAGGAAATACCTTGCTAAGTATTGATGACAATGAATTAACCTTTTTTAATAACACATTCAGGGAGATGAGAATGTGTAATGCACTTGACCTAAGAGTAGGGGAATAACCCATCCCTTTCTAGAGAATGTAATAGTTTATAGTATTTCACTGGCCAAAAAGCACATACACCCCTTGCTGTACTAAGAAAAAAAAAAAAAAAAAGTATGGCTCTAATATTGTAATCTCAAAAGATATTTTCAAAAATTAAATAAGGATTAAAAAAAAAAAAAAAAAAAAAATAGTAAAGTATATAAAATACATTTGTCATCTACAAAACTAATACAATTAAAAATGAAATGCATGGGATGTTATCTTTAAAGGGAGTCTTTCAGCAGAACCCATCGCTGTCTCACCCAAGACATTTTTTTGGGAACTTTACATATGAGACAATCAAAAAATAACTTAACACATGTTAAATATACATACCACAGAAATGTTTAGACTTCCCATATGCGATTCAGAACCAGGTGAGCAATTGATTAGTTCCTTGCATTGATCAATTTTAACAATGTTGCTTGGGTTGGTCACGGTTTTAACATCAGTCAGTCCTTTAGCCCATGCAGAGGAACTCACAAGCCACAAAAAGGCAAAAATAACTGTTATGATGAAGTCCTAAAAAAGAAAACGTTCCATAAAGTTAGCAAAAAAAAACCTAATGAAAAACTAACAATTTTGTAATACCTAAAAAAAAACAACCAAAAAACCCCCAACATGTCAAAAGAGTAAAATAGTGGACGTGCACTTGTTATAAAGATACCGAACAATGCAGTGAACAAAATGCGTCAAATAAAAGTGGCACAATTTAGGTTTTGCTTCTTTTTCTGCATATAAAAGGTAATATTAAACAGGATCTGTCAGCACTGCTGACCTGTCTGCTTTAGAAGAAAAGATGATTTAGAATTATTTGAAATAATTATACACCAACACTGTTGCACTAGACATTTATGGAGTAAATCACCAAATCAGTTGAGGACGTGCCACTAAGAGCGCTTTGGAGTCAGTAGGCCAAATCACTAGTGATTGTAGCAGGTTTACTTTTATAGGAAGTCAAAGATTGATAACCGTATCATATTTAAAACCATTTTATTTTGAAGTTGGAGTCAATAACTTTACCCCCCCCCTTTCAAATTGCACAGCCCTGAGCCCTACAAACTCTTACCCTGTCCAATTAGAGCCAAGAATGCCAGACTGCGTGGGGCCACACCCCTTTGACAAGGAAAAAGGTAACACCCAGTTATCTATACAGTCATATTTACACCCTCTTATACAATGTATGGATAGGGGGAAGAAACTGTTAGGTACTTGTGGCTTTACTACATTTACTCCTCTGTGGCATAATAATCGCTTGACTGAATTTACTGTGCTAACAAGCTTCGAGGGGTGGAGGGATAAGGGTGTCCTGTCCCTTAGTCATATCTTAGATAACGGGATATTTAAGACCTTTGCAGACCTTCAGAGTGATTTTTCTATACCCCAGGTGTGGTTTTATCAGTATCTCCAGCTTCGCCATGCCTTCCATGTTCAGAGTATACATACCCCCCTGACAGCTGGACTACACCCCACACTGCAAAATACTCTTATGGGATCTATTACTAAGGGAATGATATCTGCACTGTACCGACAGTTATTAATGGCCTACTTGGAGGATTTCCCGGACAAGACTAGGGAAAGGTGAGAGGGGGATGTTGGTGTGGTGGACGAGGAAACATGGTGAGATGAGTTAGCCCTGACCCCTATACTGTCCCCTAGTGAAGCGCAGAGACTGTCTCATATTTATCTCTTGCATAGGGTCTATAGGACTCCACAGAGACTGTTCTTGTATGCATATCCGTTCTGATGCCAAATGTCCCCACACATCGCCTGCATATGATGTGGGAGTGTCGGGAGTTAACCGATTACTGGAATCAGGTACGGTCCTTGCTTGGCCGGGTGTATTCTATTACACTTCTGCAATCACCATTAGTTTGCCTCCTAGGTCATTTAGGGGAGGGTGTGGACGTGGAAAGCCCGGAATTTATAGGGTTGTCTAGGGTTTTATACCAGGCATGAAAATTGATTGCTTATCATTGGTTGGACCAGAGCCCTCCTCTGGTGGAATTGATATCTAGAGTTAATAATACTATTAGGCTGGAGAGGGGAGTATATATACAGAGAAAGGCCCAAACTAAATTTGAAAAAAAATTTGAGGAGCACAGTTGGATACACCTGGCCTTCCCACTCCGTGTCTGATTAGGAATAGATCTCTCACTTCTACTTTATCTGTTTCCTTGATCCCCCGAGTGCTATTCTTTGCATGGAAATCAAAGGAGGTTCGGGAGATTTAGCAGGGGGTCCTAATGGACTTCCCCCTCCCCCTTTAAATGTCGAATTGTGTCTCCATATTTACATTGAATTGTTGTTGTGTTGCTGTTTTGTCGATTGTTTGATTTTATGTAAAGAAAAATTTGTTAATAAAAATTATCTGATTTAAAAAAAATAGTCACATTTACAGGACATATTTAAGAAGGACACCACAACATATCACTATAAGGAAGGATGCTCCAAAATTATTTCACAGGAATAACAAGAATTTACTAAAAGAAAAGTCAAAGTCAGCATGTCCTCTTTAGACACTTAGGAGTATGGCAAAATGGCACTTGTGTGGCTTCATACAGTTATGTTGACAAAGTTAAAGGAGTTTTGGCTAAAAATGTGGGATGACAAAAACATTCTTCTAGTCACTTCAAAAACTACAGCACCCAAATGTCCATTAGCAAAGTATTACATTACAAGCTGAGCACCATATGGCGGCCTCTTTCCTTTTTAGACCCTGTTTTTATTGGCAGATGACACTTTCGATGGAGAACCTCAAAAAGGTGCATTGCTTGGTCAATATCCATCTAACATTTACCCTGATTGTTGTCTACTATTTACTATGCTACGACACACCTTTTTGGAGTTTATTATTATTATTATTTGGCTGTGGCTATTTACTGCTACTTTGATATTTTTGGTGCAATGATATTATAAGGACCTGGCCTCCGTATTATTGTGGGGTTTCCCTTTCTGTATCTATAAATTGTTTTAAATCACATTTTAAAATCACTAAAAAAAATTATAACTATAATTTATTGTTCTGCTTTCATTTGATGGTTTGTAATTATGATTTATTGACACATGACCATTTTTTGGAAAACCCACTTATGATGGCTCTGACTGTGAATGTTTATTGGAGACATGCATACACATATGCAGGTTTACAGCAAAGGAAAGTGCCACTGCAACACAGAGAGATTTTCCCTCAGCGCTTTTCACAAAAAGTCGCTGTGGATTTTCTACTTTAATTATACCTATAGGGAATCCGCCGGCATTTCTGTAGGTATAACTGATATGATTTTGGAAATTACAGCATATCTGTTGTGCTTATTTTTCTACAATGTGTGGATGGATTTCCCTAGAAGACCATCAACCTTGCAGGGAAAGTAAAAAGCTGAGGTTTTTGTTGCAGCCAAACCACAGCATTTACACCACGCGGGGCCACATCCTGAGTAGGTTGAGACACACTCAAACACTTATCTTCATGTGGATAAGTGTTTGAAATTACACTTGTTTGATACGAAGTCATCTCAAATAAGTGTTCATCAGACATCAGGAGAACAGCAAGAAAAAACAGCCCAGGACATTTGAAGGACTTCACTCTGAACAAAACAGAGAAGCCTGTAGCATATGGGAAAATAAGTAGTCTGCAGAAGACTAGAAGGAGTAAATATGAAAAGGCCGTTGTTTTGCTTTCCATGCACAAAAAGCAGTGAGTACAATGCATATAATGTCATATTGTAATCTTCATGTTGGACACCTAAAGTTTATGCTTTGGCATAAAGAGGTTTTTCTACAATGAACATTTAACTAGTGCAAGAACAGTTATACTTTTTGGTTTTGGCACATTTTTGGGTCATGTCACAAAATTTAAAGGGGTATTTCAGTTCCCTGGTATTGATGAACCTCCTTGGCATAGGTCATCAATAAGAGATTAGTGGGGGGGGGGGGGGGGGGTGAGACACCTGGGACTGATCTGCCGTTTAAATTGGCTATGACACTTGAGCTAGCGCCATGACCCCTTCACTGAATACATCACACACCTGCTATAAAACAAACATGTAATACATTCACAGCCTTGTCCCATAGAAGTCAATGGGACAAGGCTACATTGCACAGTTACTATAAAATAGCTGACCTGGAATGTAAACAGTGAGGACGTAATGGCACTTGCATGGAGGCACATCTCCTTCAAGAGGTTTATCAGTATGGAACCTACTCCTTTTAACGTGTAACTACCTGACAGATCCACTTTAAGAGTAAATAACTAGTATAACATATATTCAATGCTTACTTACCACTGATATTCATTTTAAAATCCATGCAGCAATAGGAAGAATGTAGACAATTAGTTTTTTGTTTTTTTTTCAATGCATATAACATAAAGGGGTTGTCCCACAAAGGAAAGTCCACAGTACAGTCATCCCACTCCATATTTAACCTGAGTGCAGACAGGCTGAGTGGTCAGTGCTCCCATTCACTTCAACAGATAGTGTCAGACAGCCAAAGTACAGCACTCAGCTATGTATTAATCTAAATGGGAGTGCTGACCTCCACCAATCCCTGGTTGTGCTCAAGAATGTGGAGTGAGACAAAGGTCCTGCAGACTACCGTTGTAGGACAACTCCTTTAAGGCTAAGGCCCCACTGGGCAGAAACGCAGCGCTAAAGCACTGCAGGAAAATCCGCGGCATGAACGCATTGCAGTTCTTCCCGCAGCGCTTTCAAAAGAAAGTTCACTGAGTTTTCCTCCGCGGACTTTCTGTTACAATTATATCTATAGTAAAGCCGCCAGCATTTCAGTAGATATAATTGACATGCTGCGATTTTCAAAACCGCGGCGGTTTTGGAAATCACAGTGTGTCCACGCTGCGATTTTTTCCACAAAGTGGGAATGGGATTCGCATGAATCCCGTCCACTTTGCCAGTACTGTAAAACGCCACAATTTTTAATCACAGTGTTCCTGGCCAGTGGGGCCCCGGCCTAAAGGAGCACTAAACAGACAATTCATACAAAGAAACTTATCCCGGCAATGTGTTCCTTTATCTCCTCTTTTGATTCCATTTTGTCTCAAATTGCAATTAATACCAAGAAGGGGTTAGCACTGTAGCCTTGCAGAACTGGAGTCCTAGCTTTCAATCCATCTGCAATGAGTTTGTATGTTCTCCTTCTAGGTACTCCAGTTTCCTCCCACACTCTAAAAAAGGTATACCGATATACTGATAGGCAATTTAGATTGAGAGCCCTACTTCGGACAGAGCTGACTAAGCACTGCAGAATATGAGGTTGGAGTCCAAAGGTAAGTAATCACATGGGTATTCCCATCTCAGCCTTTTATGAGGTGGCTGGGGCAAGAAAAAATCTGAGTGGCAGTTGTACCCAGTTTCTGAAACCACCATAATAGTAAACAAGAGTTATGGAAATGGTACTGTGCTGCACAGTTTCCATAAGCCCTATTTACTCTCATGGGAATGAGAGACAGCCTGCTCAACTGTTTCTATACTCCAGGTCACTGCAGGGAAAGATATTCCAAGCTCTGAAACAAATGGGTGGGAATACCCGTTTTAAAAAAAAAAACTACTTTTTTTTTTTTTTTTTTTTTTTTAACCAAACACCTGGATGTGCAAAACAGAAACAAAACTAAGTCTAAACTGGACTAGGAATGTTAATGAAATATTGTGCTTGACAGAATCATATGGGCTAATCCTTCAAACAATAAATCCAAGAGGCACATCATTCATTTATTAACATATATAAAAATATATATCAGACACTATACAATTCCCATCACCTTCAAGTTATAAGAATTGCACATAGAATTTTAGCAGATCATTTAGAAAAAAAAAAAAAAAAAAGTACTTACAATTAATGGCAGTTTTGTAGAGTCCTGATAAAGATGTCTGAATCCAAGATACAAGACAAGTGCCCCCATACAATAAAGAAAGGCAAAAACTGCAATTGTAACATAGAACTCAGCCGAAGAGGAATAGTCACCGGTAAGGCGCCATTCTTCCCATGGTTTTCCACAGTATTCTTTATCAATTCCTTTGAATATGACATTATTTAACCTGAAGGCACATTCATAAAAACAGAAAAATATAACATTAAAATACAAAAACCATGCATAAATACTTTTTAGCATCTGGTTACAATGTACACATTTAACGTAGGACATTAGATACCTTAAAATAGCTATACGATTGAAAAATAGGCTATAGTCATATTATTAGGAACTTTAAATTGTCTATTCCTGTCCAATCTCTGCAATATGTTGGCACTATACAAGTAACCTAATAAAAATAAACACTACCAATACTCTAACTAAGCATTGCCAGGGAGAGACTGTCCCGTACATCCATACTCAAGGCAGTTCTCAGCTTTCATATGCTACCAAGATTGCAGTACTAGCCAAAGGTGATTGCTACATATAAAGCTCAAATTCCCAAATGTGTTTTTAAAAGAAGTCTACAGTCTCCCTTAAACATATTCAACTGTCACCACAGTGTTACACAGCATACCATTGTTATGCATGTCACTTTAGTAAATTTGGAGAAAAACAACTTTGAAGTCTTGTGCATAAGACTGTTGGTGCACTGGGACAGGCACTTCAGCTTCCTGGAACAGTGCTCTAGCTACGCAGACCCCTGCCATCTCCTCCTTGCACCAACCCACGTAATAAGAGGAAGTTGATCCTCTCACTGCTGTGACATCACCCACGTGACCCGAGCGGCAGGACCAGTCCTCTGAGAGCTGAAGATCCGCCCCCAGTGCACAGACTGCTCAATCTACATAAGACTTCAAAGTTATTTTCTCCAAATCTACAAAAGGGACATACATACCAGCAGTAACATTTTACTACTTTGAAATAAAATCGCAAAAGCTATGAGAACCATAGTGCAAAGTAGCTTTACCAGACTTTATATTTCTGTGAGTATATGACTTTCTGATCAGTTTTTATTATTTTTTTTATTTTTAAGAGGCAATATGAAGAGAAAACATGCATCTTGCCATCTGTACCTTATGGCATATCATGTACGATAAATAACATACTAGTTTTATTTTAGTTTCAGAAAGTGGTTATTGATATATTGTGGTCAAGTGAAGCATGGCAAATATGAAGGCTGTCAAAATACAGACACAGAAAATGAAAAACACTGCAAATATAAAAGGTAGAAACTGCTATACCTTCATGGTGTGTGAAAGCATAAAGCAAGGAGTGGGAGTAAAAAGGTACTAAAACCAACACAGGGGAGAATATGAAAGGGGTGTATAGAGCTAAGATGCAGATGGATAGGAAAGGGCGAGAGAGGAATCCTGCTTGAGAGAGTGGGTGTCAGAGTTGACAGTATGGCAGACCTGGGACGCCAGTCCTGTAAAACAAAGCTGAGAGTAGGAAGTCTTTCTGCTGATGGCAGGATGTTTCTGAAGCCAATTTGCATGGCAAGTCGTATGGTAAAATCTGTTGTGTGACCTTACTAGCTTTCCTTATAAGTGCGGTCCACTAGGCCCCTTATCAATGTTCAAGCTGTGCTTTTTCTAACAGGGCATCCTTTCCATAAACAGGTACTCAGAAGTAAGCATTACATTACAAATGAGGCCATACCAATGCATTGTGAAGTGTGCTACTTCATAGCTCTTTCAATAAATGACAATCTCCTGCTGGCCTTGAGAGTGTCTGACTGTGCACGTGTAGGTCCTGGACTAAATAACAGTATGCACAGTTTTACTTTCCCTAGGACATAGGCTGAAGCGTCTGCGTATGAATTGTAAAAACATTCCAAGTGACACTAGGGTCAGGCTACCCGTTATTCTGGTCTGTCAGAGAACCATAACAACAGACAGGTGGACTGTTAAAATAGACACATATGAAGCCTGACTGACCCAACTAACTATAATAGGGTCTGTTGGTTGCCTGTGTTTTCAAACAGAAAGCAGCAGATGAAAAAGTCATTCTGTATGTTTATCTGGACTTATGATGGACCAGAAGTTCATATAATGAAGGCATATGTGGAATTTAGGAGACCATTGAAATTTTAAGATAAATTTAGGTTATTTTTCAAAATGGGGAATGGACCATGACTAATGGCATAGGCAGCATGATTTTGCTGGCTAGCAGAAGACAGTAAAACATTATGATTTATACAAAGTTTTAAAAGAACTAGATAGGAGTGCTCACTACTCTGATCTCTTAACAGTCTGAATTCAACAAGGAGCTGTTAACATTCCTTAGAACTTCTGCTATTTGCTGACATAAAAGCAACACACTACTGTTATATGAAGATTTTCAGAGGCAGAACCATTGAAAAGCCAGGATGGATCCATGTGGTTTACGCTGAACTCTGACATTCACCTCTCACATGTCATCACATTGGAAATGATGGATCCCAATATTACCTGCCTCCAGGTTTATAATATATGTGTCACCTTGCCATTATGACCAGCAGCATTACAATGAAATGACTGCTAAAAGGGGATCTTTAAAGATAATGAAGAGTCAAGCCTATTGTGAAGCTCAGTCGCCAGAGTGGGAAAAAAAGAGCAAGATTTCAGAATATAAATAATGACAAGGAAACTTAGAAGACAAGCCAAAAAAGATGTGTAGATTTTTTAAGTGGCACTAACTTTTTAGACAACTTTGTTTCATTTAATAGACATGGTCCAAAACGTAATGTACTTCATTTAAAATTGTTGCTATTTTTTGCCTGAAGCATCCTTCTAAAATTCCTGTCACTCCGTGTCCCCTTCCTGCCAATATGCTGTTCACTCCGTGTTTTAGAAATCCATCTTTAGAAACCAAGATGCTCAAGATGGAACACAGGCAGTAGAGGGGCAGGTCTCTATTCCCAGGCTGGCTTTTCTCAGAAGCCTCTGCCTGCTTAAACAAAGCGCTGCTCTTTGCCTATACACTGCTCAGAGAGGAATCTGTAGCTTGCCACTTCTCCCTAAGAGAGTGTAAGACTGCTTCGGATTAACTAGCTGACTTATAGCTGATGAGAATTTACTAGAGATAACAAGCAGCTTTGTTATGGTGTTCATCTTTTTCTTTGAGCTCCATGTCCTTGAGCCTCCTATAGTTTGTTCACTTGGACTTTTATCAGCTGTTTGACGTTTGCCATTTATTTCTCACAATCACATGTAGTAGTAATAACGGATGGGGATTTCATCGTTATAGTGTATGAAACAGAGGAGTCTACAATTTTCTATGTATAACGAGTGATTTGATTCTTTTGAGCTGCAAATAGTCACTAATGAAGACTCAGATTGCCCAAGCAAGACTCTACAGACCTTAAAACGTTTGATGAGAACTCGGGTACCCTTTAAACCTTTCCTGCCACCCCCTAGGCCCTTCAACTTGGTGCATTTTTAAACTCTGTAATGACCAGCGAAACCCAAATAAAACAGATACAAATAGGGAGTCTTTCATTTGTATCCGTTTCTAAGGGAAAGTTTTATTTTCGTTGTTCTGATCTGATGAGCAAAGGACAGGCATCTGCAGTACAAATAAATAATCTCTATATCTACGGTATTTAAAAAAAAAAAAAAGAAAAAAATATATATATCTGTATCGCTATACATATCTCTCTCTCTCTATAATTATATATATATATATATATATATATATATATATATATATATATATATATATATATATATATAAAAAAAATATTGTAGCATGCTATACCAGATTCTGCGCTTATAGCAGAGAATACATACTTCCAACAGAAAAACATACAGGCTCTGTGCATATATATTGGAGTTCTTCCTTATACAGCTTGTGGCTTCGCCCCAGGACTCTTGTCTGCTATAACCATTATACTTTCCATACCTTACAGAGGACAAGGAAACAATAGTAGTCTCTAGTATTACTTACCTAAAGGGATACGAAAATGTGGCTACGATACTTCTGTTATCTGTCTTATTGGCAAAACAGGACAGATTTAGACTGGTACTTCCACTGTATCCACCACATGTCGCAAATGAGAAGATTGAAAAAAACTACAGAGAAAAAAAATATAATACGTAATATCACATGAGAATACAATATTTTTAATGTAAACTGAACATTGAGACCTGTAATTTTTATAATTTACTGTTCCTTTTGAAGAAACAAAAAACAGCAGTGAGTCAGTCACATGACCAGTACAATGGTGCCTGATGTACCTCAGTACCTATAGTAATGGTCGTCAATTTGCAAAAAGAGTCCCTGTTGCAGACATGGTGTAGGGTGCAACCACACGGTGCTCCTAGGCTGATGTTATTTCTGAAAAAGTGAAACACTAAACAAGGCCTGTCTCTTATTACCGAGAGTGGCCCTAGCCTAGATTGTGGCTATACTCTAGCCTGCAACACCCTGTGGCATCACAACCCAAGTGTGCAGGTTGAAGCACTCCTGAGAGGGCATCCGAAGTCCTGTTCTGATTGATGAGTATAGCGCAGGTCCTATCCTGATCCATGTCATTGGAACGTATTGGATCGGAAGCCCCACATAAAGGTGAGTGCATCATGGAAGGTGTTCAGATATTACTTCTACAGCATTACGCTGGGGGAAGGGGGGGGAAATCGGTCCCACCTTGGACAGCACACTTGGTCCTGTGCATTGGGCCTAATGGTGCTTAGTAATGTAATAGTACCACAGGAGCTAGATTGTGTCTTCCTAATTATAGGTACTCTAACCCTTACTATCAATTGAATTTATTCAAAACTGAATTACATGATGTGCTACTCGGTGTGTATTTTTCATGTCTAGGTTGGCAATATTAAAGGGCGTCTTATCACTTCCTCCAAGTATACTCAACTGTCAACACTGTATTACAGAGCACATCACAGAGATCAATATTATACCTCTGTTATATATGCCACTTTTGTAGATTTTGAGAAAAACAACTATTCATTCCCATGCAGATAAGGCAGTTGGTGCACTGTGGACCGACCTGAAACAGCGCTCTTGACACTCAGACCCCTACTGAATGTCAGAGTTTCTAGTGTTGGATGGATGTCCCATGCCCTTCAATGAGAGTATTAGTGATAGCTAGGGATGCACTGTTGCACTCTAATTGAAACGAATGGGAGAACTGCCCACCAAACTGCAGTCAGCCTGAATGTGTAGCATTAGATACATTTCCTGCCATAAGCTCTTAAAGCTACAATTTTAATTATTATCCTGGAGATAGGAATAACCCTTTAAGTGCCAGCACCAGACAGGCCTCATGTAGCATAGAACCCATCCAATTTACATTCAAAGGCTGATCTCTCACACAGGGCGGAAGCTCTTTAAGCGAGTACAATGATACCTCCTACGAAAAACAGAATTCAGTTGATAACTAATGGAATTTAGTAATGCAATTGGGTGGGTTCACACTACTGTCAATACAGTCCATTGCTCTCATCCGTCATATGATGAACGGCAATAGTGTCCGTTCCCATTCACTATAATATAAAAACGTTTCTACAAATACAACTTCTTTCTTTACAAAAGCAAACAAACATGATGGAAGAAAGCCTCAAAAAAAAAAATCTCAAAATCAGTGCCAAGTTCTACCCCAAAACTGCCTTTCATTGCTTTCATGGGGAGGCAGAGACAGAGCAGCCTGCTTATTTATTTCAGCGTCCTGCATTTATCTAACTGCAGGTTTGGCAGCTGATTCAGCCACAGAATCTGCAGCAGGAGATGCTGCTCGGATCAGGCCCAGCCATCTAAGCCTTACCTGCAAGTGGTATAAATGGAAGAATTTGAGGAGGAAGTCCTCTTAAAATCCACCTTCCATTTTTTCCTGTATTAGCATACTCCTAGTACCAGATGCATAACATGAGCTCCAATGCAAAATCTGTACTGGGCTTCCCAAATATAATGCATCATTTATAGAACTTCCTGAGACTCCTGGGCCAAGGTGTGATTGCTTCATCTGTAATCCTCAAGTTACATGCTTGCTTAGTGCAGCTATGCTGATGCTTTTTTCCCCCCACTCCCAGAGATCCCCTTTAACTGAGGAAATAGCTATAAAATGCATCTAGTACAAGCAGATCGCCCTATGTCAGTATCAGTGGAGACATATGTTTGTCTTCAGCTATTAGATGCAGAGTTTGGAAACGTCTAGCTGTTCTGTGCAAGAGCAGAAGCTAGAGTTGATCCCAGATACTATATGCCCAGTCATGAAAGGGTTATAAAGTGGAACTAGCCCTAGAGGTAATGCAGATGATCTATAAGTAAGCGGTGACTACACATGTGCAGCACATTCCCACCTCCTGACCCTCTGACAGCGGCTCCACCCAGACTTGGCAAATAAGACAGGGGAGCCAGCGCCCATCTTGCACGGCTGAAGCTGTACAGAGCCCTAGTATGAACAGCCTGCAGGACTGGCCCATATGTCAGTGCACAGATAAAGCGCCCGCCACTGGCCGGGTCACTGCTGCATATACAAGTCACTCAGGGGCTTCTCCCCTTCACGTCAGGCCCTCGTACTCACCCACTCCAGCACCTTGATGAAACCTAGAGGCTCCTTAAGCGGACTGAAGTTAAGCTGCAGGCCGGACATTTTCTGTAACGACACAAGGCAGGCAGGTAATGAGCGAGGCCGCAAGTGCACAAACCGGAACAGGGACGCGTTTGGCGGCCTCCTTTCCTACCTGAGTCAGCCGGTTCATTTACTACGTCAGGTCAACACCTCCCCGGGGAGGGAAAAGCGCAAAGTCTCCTTAGCCGAGAAGTGAGGGCGCCGCCTAGCGCTACGCACACAACTCCGCCCTGTAGCTAGGACGTCACCGCGCCGGCGAGCTCACTGTATACAGTCGCTGAGAGGATTCCAATACAGCCCGTTATTACCGGTGTTAGGTTACAGTCACCGGGACAACTTCCGCCTACACCTCTCCAATCTGGTGACAGCCAAGTATAGTTGTGGCTACAGGGGAGTGGCCAAGCCACAATGGTGGGCGGGACTCTGCCTTCAGATCCCTCCCACTGTCACATGTCCTGTAACGGTAACAGCTGTCTCTTCCTGTCAGCCGGCCGCGCAGCACATGATTGTCAGGCGACATCCACGTCGCCACAAACATTCCTTAGAAATGGCTTTGTTGTGAGAAATACTTCATGGGTTTGTACCAGTGTGCGAGAAGCCGAGCGGTGTGTACCTAAGACTAGGAGGCTACGTGCAGCTAGTCTGTAAAAGCTAAACATATGGCTACCTGTGACAAGTGGGACATCGCCATGGTTGTCATACAAGTACAGCCTCACAGTACAACTATATAGGTGCCATAAGACGCACATCTTCCTTCTATAACCTTCTGTGAGGTAGTGTGAGGCTAAGGCCAGTGGCGTAACTACCACCATAGCAGCGGTAGCAGCTGCCACAGGGCCCGGGACATTAGGGGCCCGGTGACAGCTGCTACCGCTGCTATCATTATGCTCGGAGGTCTTTTCGGACCCCCGAGTATAATGATCGGGGCCCCCTGTTGGTGGAATACTTTCCACCAACAGGGGGCCCCGAAGCTGCAGCAACGGCTGAGACACAGGAGCTGCAGGTCTGGCTCCTGTCAGCGCTGCAGGACGTTCCCCCCCTCTCTCCCCCCTCCCTTTCTCTGCTGTCCTCTGCCCACCAATGAGAGGAGGAGGCGGGGCTTATCCCTGCCGTCCTGCACTGGAGGAAGAAGCTGCTCCAGGAAAATGAAACTGAAGATACACAGGTACGTACTGGTGTTACTATACTTATTACTATCAGGCATTTGGGGGGATTACTTGTGTTTTAGTAACTCCATGTGCCTCATAGTAATAGCAGTTAACCCCATCATCTCCCTCACATTAACCCCTGTTTGCCTCACCATAAGAGTTACTGATATGTGAGACATATGGGGGTAATAGTAATGAAGATACTTTATTATTACCTCCATGTCTCTCACATATCAGTAACTCTTATGGTGAGGCAGACAGGGGTTAATGTGAGGGAGATGATGGGGTTAACTGCTATTACTATGAGGCACATGGAGTTACTAAATTGTAATGCACAGGACCAGATTTTTTTTTATCCACAATTTGTCCTGGTATAGCGGTCAGCGGGTGACGTGACAGTATTTAGTCCTGTAGGGGCCACTAAGGGACATAATACTGTGTGCAGGGGGCCACTATTGGGTATAATACTGTGTGCAGGGGCCACTAAGGGACATAATACTGTGTGCAGGGGCCACTATGGGACATAATAGAGCGCGCAGGAATGCGTAGGAGGGACTCAGTCGAGATCTTTGGTGTCGGGGGGGCCCCATGTCAAAAGTTCGCCACGGGGCCCCGCCATTCCTAGTTACGCCACTGGCTAAGGCTCCATATTGCGAATATGCAGTAGAAAAATTACACTCCATGGGTAATGATCACAATGCCCATTTCTCCTGAATACAGCGATACCCCATACATGGTGGCAAACTGCTATCACAGGCACACGGCACGGCTCGAAACAGAGAATTTTGCTTGAAAAGTTTTCAGCTACCATTTTCCATTTGGAGAATATACAGTGTGCCAAAACATTGAAACCCCCCAAAAGTGACCCCCATTTTGGGAACTAGCCCCTCAAGGAATTTACGCTAAAACATACCCCTCACACTGGAGTTTTAGTTGTACTTGTCTCTCTGTACACTATACTATTCTGTCAATCAAATACAGGGAGGGGCAAAAGGTATTAACCGGTTTTGACCGGCTAGCGCTCAGCCTGTGGTGGTGGTGGGAAGAGGGCTGGGCCTCGTGGGAGTGGGAGGGTCTAGTTGTCAGTAGCATCCATGCCTTGGACAGGAGAGCATCGTGGGTTTGCTGTGAGGACGTTTTTTGAAAATGGCCATTCTGTTATCACCACGCAGAGGGCCTTCCGACTACACTTCAATATTCCTGTTGGGGGTAACGTCCTTGGGGGTAATGCAATTAGACGTTTGGCTAGGATATTGGGAAAAATTGGTTCAACAGCAACTCTTTCGGCAATTGGAAGACCCAGAACAGTAAGAACACCTCAAAATGTCATCCTGGTAAGAAATGCTATTGAAGTGTCTCCCAGGCGCTCAGCCCGTAGGCATGCAGTTGCTTTGGGCATGTCTAGCAGATCTTTAAGGAGAATTTTGCACGAAGATTTACAGTTTCACCCATACAAAATAATGGTGGTTCAAGAGCTGTTTCCCTGTGACTTCGACTTTGACCCGTGAAAATCGTCTAAACTGCTGCCAAGAAATGTTGGAGAGATTTCCAGCAAATTCAACATTTTTCAGCAGTGACGAGGCCCACTTCCACCTGTGTGGAGCTGTTAATAAGCAGAATTTTCGCTATTGGACTAATGAAAACCCAAGGGAAATTCACCAGAGGCCACTTCACTCCCCTAAAGTGACTGTATGGTGTGCAGTATCCCAGTTTGGGATTATCGGTCCTTACTTTTTCGAGAATAATGGGGGAACCGTCACTTTCACCGCTGAGCATTATGTGACAATGTTAGAAGAGTTTTTTGAACCTCAGTTGGAAGAATTGAGTGAAGCAACTAATCTGAGAGACATCTGGTTCCAACAGGACGGGGCTACATCCCACACTGCTAGCATTTCAATGGTGAGATTGAGGCAAGTGTTCCCCCAGCGCCTCATCTCTATATACCCCACATTTCCTCCCGGAAATACCACACATGTAGATGAAAACTGTTTTGGCACAAAGCAGGGCATAGAAGGCAAGGAGCGCCATTAGGCTTTTGGAGAGCAGAATCTCCAGAGATCAGTTTCTATGTCAGGGTCAGGAACGACTGAGATTATTGCTATATTTTGCTGCTTCAAACATGGCTCCAACTGATCTCATACCATCCAACTGCCAAACAATGTTTGAGAAAGGAGCCGTAATCAGGTTTAAAAATTTTCAGAAAAAATTTCCATGCAGCGCTAATTGGCATTGCTGATTCTTTGGGTCCTACAGTCCTCAAAGTAAAGAGGGAAGATCCTAAAAGAGCTAAGAAACACCATGGTTGTCAAAGAGTCCATGTAGACCTATGTAAATTATACAGAGGGGCAGATGCCCCAGTCATAAGTAAAAACTGCTAAGAATTGAAACTCTCTTTATTCTTTTGTAAATTTGCAAGATATGCATGTTCTATTGATGTTTTTTGATTATCTTCCTCCGAGAATGAGTGGTAAGCCAAACTCTCAGAAATCATACAACATCAACCTCTACCATAGCGGAGAGTCCTATAGGGCAGAACATCATTTATAGACAGTGTCGATTAAGATTGCAATAAATCAAAGAATAGGTAAAATTGCAGAATAGAAACACACAAAATGTAGGATGCATGAGGTATATAAGATTTAATACTGGTAAAATATTGGACAAAATTATAAAAATTAATGCAGTTTGGAAACTTAACAATGGATTGCAAATTAATAGGACATGTAAATTGTATGGATGGGGAAAATGGGTAGTAGGTTTTAAAGGTAGAAATATGGGGTTTTCAACTAATTTACACAATCTGATTACATCTGAACATAGCAACTTGAATGGGTATAAAATAACAAACATCATATATAAAGAAGATAAACGACCAGCGGCAATAGCAATGTATAGAATCTCCCATAAAATAGTGAAAAGAAAAAGAAGCTTTAAAAAAATATAATATAAAATAAATAAAAGTTTTAAATCACTCCTTTCCCTAGAATACATATAAAAGTAGAAAATTACTGTGAAACACACACACATTAGGTATCCCTGTGTCTGAAAGTGCGCGGTCTACTGAATATAGGGCATCTGCAGTGCTCCTGTTCTGTCAGGAAGAGGTTAATAGGAGCACTGCAGATACCCTATAGTCAGCCAGGCTGATTTACAAGTGGGGAAAAAACCCAGTCCTCAAGCTCAGGGAAGGGGCAGACAGACAACCAAACACCCCCCCTCCCCTTTCCCAGCACCCAGCAACTACTGCACCCAAAAACTCCGACCATTTTAATTTTTTAAATTTTCCAGCTGCTGCTGCTTTTACCCCCCTCGGCTTATACTCGAGTCAATAAATTTTCCCAGTTTTTTGTGGTAAAATTAGGGGACTCGCCTTATATTCGGGTCGGCTTATATTTGAGTATATATGGTAGCTAGTTTGGAATGGGAATAGGTAGGATCCAAAGGTGGACGGACAATAAAAGTTATTTTAAAAATCTAGATCAAGCAAGAACACCTACAGTTTGACGCCTTTGACTTATTCTAATATAACTGTCTATTATAACGGAATAGGCTTTAGTGATTTTAAAATGTGAAACACAAAGACTATTTCCTAGTGACCCAGCAAAGCTCCAGACTGCTGCAAAATGAAGAGGGGATGCTACACAATGGTAGACATGGCACTGTCCAAACTTTTTTGAGATGTGAGGCTACCATCAATTTTGAAATTAGTTATGTCTTTTCAAATTAAATGGAAATATGTCTAATTTTCATCTTCTTTTATGTGTTCTAAATGTGAATAAAATATGTTTATATGATAATTTCCAAATTATAACATTTTTGTTTTCTTTAAATTGTACACAGGGTCTCAACTTTTTTGGAATTGGAGTTGTACTATAACATGTATGTACTATAATATGATGCCCCCAGTAGAACTAGTCAGTTCCTGAAATTTCTTCAGTTTTCCATAATCAACTGAGAGTGGTATTTCTGAAAAGTGGAGGCACTCAGGAACCACAGCAACTGCCACAAAGTGGTAGGCCACATTATTTACAGTCAGGGTTGCAGAGGAGCATAAGGCCTACAAGTTGCCAACACTCTGCTGACTCAATAACTGCAGTTATTAATGTTATAGTTACCATTTTGGGGAACGTCTATTACTTTGATCAATTTTATTAAAGGGGCTCTATAATCAGGAAAAGTCATTTTTAGATAAGCACATCCTTGCATAGCCTTTAGAAAGGCTATTTCACACCTACCTTTTGTATGTAAATTGCCTCAGTAGATTTTGAATAAGTCAGTTTTTATTCACATGCTAATTAGCTTCCATTGTGCACCGAAGTGTCTCTGTGCACTGTCTGCTCTATATGTATGTATAGCAGAGGCTGCTGTGCTGATGACTCATCTCTGCTGTACTTACACATAGAGCAGACAGTGCACAGAGAAACTTCTGGTGCACGGTGGAAGCTAATTAACATGTGGATAAAAACGGACTTATTCAAAATCTACTGAGGCAATTTACATACAAAAGGTAGGCGTGAAATAGCCTTTCTAAAGGCTATGTAAGTATGTGCTTAAATTAAAATTACTTTTCCCAATGATAGAGCCCCTTTAAAATCTTTATCAGAAGCAAAACAACAAAAAAACTGCAGTTCAGCGCTTTTGACTTTTTCCTGCTGCATCGTTCACCACATGGGGAAAAAAAATTCTAGAAGTTTGTAGACCGGAGCTTTTCGGACACAGAATAAAAACCTGTTTGGGGATAGAAATCAATAATTTTTGCTTTGCCATCTTTTGAAATACATAACAGTTTTATTTTTTGTTTTACAGATTTGGGTGTGGGCTTATTTTTTTTCAGGACGACCTGTTCTTTTTATTGGTACTGTTTTGGGGTACCTATGACTTTTTGATTATATTTCATAGCATATGAAAGTCAAGAATGTAAAAAATCCAGTGTTTTTTTTCCTTGCAGGTTAAATTCTGTTTCCGTTTAATTGTAGAGGTTGTTATGGCGATGGCAATACCAAATATGTATTGTATTAATGATTTTTTTTTTGTGTGTTTATTTTATACAATTCATTTTATAAAGGAAAGCAATAGTTTGGGGGATTTATTCATCTACAATTATTTTAACTCGTCTTTTTCCATATTTGTGATGTGCCACTATGGGACCTGAATCAGCGATGTTTTGATCACCAAATTTATAGCCATTACTTACAAGTGAAATGCATAGTAACATGTCTAAATGCTGAAGAACAAGGTGTTTAACTCCTTCCCGCTCTTCACAGTAGTATTAGAGAGTGTATAGTTAACATTGAGTACCGTAATAGTATACAGCCAAGGGCTGGGACCAGCCACCGTAGTCTGGCAGATTAAAATCCTGGATGCCATAATCAATAGTGATCATGGCATTTAGGGGATCCGGGGGACAATATGGCTCCTTTATCACCTCTTGGACCTCCCTTGCCATAAGCTTCCGAGGAGTTGTGAAGACAGCCAGGAGGGCAGGCAACAACCTACTGACCGCCTAGGGACCTTGAACCGTTGGGGGTCTGATCGCTCATACTATACACTGCAATACTAATGTATAGCAGTGTATAGTAAAATCCATTTACTTCTATGACACGCTACCTATGGCAGCGTGTAATAGAACTAATGTAATGACAAGCCTGGTTGCTTTCAATAGGTTGTCATGGCAAACGATTGTCGCCCTCTGATGACATCCTGGAGGGCTGCGATCGGTTAAAGATGTCAGCACCCATGGGCACTTTAGATACTGTGGTTGCATCTAGCTGTGGTATCTCAAGTGTGAACAGCTGTGTAAGCGGCCATTTTCTTGTAGCCTGTGGGCATGTGCAGTCGGCTCTGCCCAAGGTCTAGAAGTTTGAATCCAGCTCTGGAAGAAGACGCGCGGAGAGGCCGTTCCTGAAGAAGATGGAGGCAGCACTGTAGATGTCTCTCGCAGCATTGGGGATGCCCCCAGTGCAGCGAGATAACTCATTTGCATACAGACGAAAACCAGGATTTCTACCGAACGCAGAGAAGACATCTAAAGGTAGGAAAAGAATAGCCTTTCTTAAAGGGGTTGGCCACTTTCAGAGTAATATTGACAAACAAATGTACAATATAAAGATATACAATTTTCCAATATACTTTCTGTATCAATTCCTCACGGTTTTCTAGATCTCTGCTTGCTGTCATTCATTCTGTTACTTCTAGAGGATAAAACTCTGACCATGGTCATGTGATTTACGGTCCAGGGTCATGTGATGAGGACACAGGTGCACAGCATATCTTTTTATTGTACATTTGTTTGTCAATATTGGTCTGGAAGTGTCCAACCCCTTTAACCCCTTCCCGCCGATGGCATTTTTTGATTTTCGTTTTTCGTTTTTGACTCCCATCCTTCTAAACCCCATAACTTTTTTATTTCTCCGCTCCCAGAGTCATATGTGGTCTTAATTTTTGCGGGACAATTTTTTCTTCATGATGCCACCATTAATTATTCTATATAATGTACTGGGAAGCAGGAAAAAAATTCAGAATGGGGTGGATTTGAAGAAAAAATGCATTTCTGCGACTTTCTTACGGGCTTTGGTTTTACGGCGTTCACTGTGCAGCCAAAATGACATGTCCCCTATATTCTGTGTTTCGGTACGGTTCCAGGGATACCAAATTTATATGGTTTTATTTACATTTTGACCCCTAAAAAAAATTCCAAAACGGTGTTAAAAATTTTTTTTCTAAAAGTCGCCATATTCCGACAGCCGTAACTTTTTTATACATAGGTGTACGGGGATGCATAGGGCGTCTTTTTTTGCGGGGCCGGGTGTACTTTTTAGTTCAACCATTTTCGGGAAATGTTATTGCTTTGATCACTTTTTATTCAAATTTTTATCAGAATTAAAACAGTGAAAAAACGGCGGTTTGGCACTTTTGACTATTTTTCCTGCTACGGCGTTTACCGAACAGGAAAAATATTTTTATAGATTTGTAGAGCGGGCGATTTCGGACGTGGGGATACCTAACATGTATATGTTTCACAGTTTTTAACTACTTTTATATTTGTTCTAGGGAAAGGGGGGTGATTTGAACTTTTAATACTTTTTATATTTTTTTTTATTTTTTTTTTATTTTTTTTTTTGCATTTATTAGACCCCCTAGGGGTGTTGAACCCCAGGGGGTCTGATCACTAATGCAATGCATTACAATGCTAATGCATTGCAATGCATTGCAAAAAATCATCATCTCTTTTGCAGGCTGCATAGACCAGCCTGCAAAAGAGAGAATTTGCAGACCGGCTGGGAGCCTTTAACAAGGCTCCCAGCTGTCATGGCAACATGACGTCGGCCCTGGAGCATGCTCCAGGAGCCGGCGATCCCTGCCAAAATGGCGGCGCCCATGCACCGCCGGGAAAATGGCGCCTCCGGCGCCTTTGACAGCAGCGCCGGAGGTGTTAATGCCTCCGATCGGCCCGGGGCTTAAAGCAGTAGACACCCAGCGGCTATGACGGCCGCCCGGCTCCCAGGCGGTCGCCATAGTTACAGACCCGACACGCGCCGTACTATTACGGCGCATGTCGGGAAGGGGTTAAGGCTATTCCTATGTGTTAAGGAGAAAAAAT
This sequence comes from Leptodactylus fuscus, assembly GCF_031893055.1. NCBI lineage: Eukaryota > Metazoa > Chordata > Amphibia > Anura > Leptodactylidae > Leptodactylus > Leptodactylus fuscus. The sequence goes on from NC_134269.1 coordinate 117,560,778, forward strand.
GGGATTCCAATGATTGGATCCCTTTAATTTTGCAATACAAGCAGCTATTATATAAGATTTGATTCTATGTATGTGGCCCGATTTGTACACTGTTTACTTTAATAATAATTCAGTAATTTTGACTGAAACCTTGTAAATACTGAAAATGACAGGGAGATTACTACTAACTCTTGCTAGGACTGCACGGTACAACTAGCATATCTATCAAACTGCCTCTTCCCTACATTTTTCCCAGTAAAGGTTAGACATTAGACTCTGCACCTGGTTATATTGTACAGCATTCAAAAGATGTTAGTTGGCTTGCAGATTTTCTCCACTAGATGTCCTCTGTTCCACATATCATTATATTGTAGACTCAAAATGCTACAACTATACCATAAGCTAGAGTCATATTTTCTACATTAACAATGTTTGACCTTGTCATGAGTATATTTTGTCCTTCTGGTCCATTTCTGCTGCCTGTTGCGCAGCGAGGGATAGGAAACCGACATCTTGGTCTACCTGCAGCGTCACAACGGTGCATTTCCAATCACATGTTCAATAATAAAGAAACACTTCATATACCGGTTAAAGTCCACCCTTTCATTTTGTGTACTTACTTTCCAGACACCCTGTATACTGTGCTGCATAAAAGTGCAATGAGTTTCCAGAGAAGTGCCTGGAGCATATTTACACTAGCAATTACCAGGAATAAGCATTGTAACAAAGACTTGCTTATGGTAAGTGGCCTAATCAGTCCATGTACAGGCCAAGTGGATGCTTTATTCTGATCTGACAATAATATCAGAATGGAATGGACAGCACCCGATGAAACATTAATGAATCACCTTTCCCCTGCTTGATTCATAAAATGGCTACTCATTCCGAAGACCCAGAAACCTAGAGAGGACTCCTCATGGTAAAGTTTCATTAGTTATGTACCCTGTTAGAATAATTAGATATTTTTTAACTTAACTGTTAATGCAACACTGGACCGCGATCCCTCTCTGTGGATAAACTTTCTTCTAAGGCTAAGAGAGGAATACATAACGCTATTTACTCTCTTAATGTTGCAGACACTTGGCGTGTTTTAATGGGAACAAAAAGAGCTATACCTACTTTTCTCCACCCTACCACCATTATATTAGAATTGATTGTCCTTACTTCCTCAATGCTCCCTGACCTCATATATGCTAGCCATATACCGTGTGCTTGGTCGGATCACAATCTAGTTATGATTGAAGTTAATTTCCACCCACCTCCTGCCATTAGCATTTAAATTATCTGTAATTAACTATTATCAGATCCTGGTATAAAACAACGAATCACAAACACTATCACTGAGTTCTTTGCACACATTAATGCCTCAGACATGGACCCAGCTATGAACTGGGTTGCTCATAAGGCAACAGTTAAGGGTACTTTTGTAGCTCAGGCCTCTCGCCTGAAAAAAGAGAGGTCTAAAGTCTAAGCTGACTGCGAATATAAATTGCTAAAATTGGAATCTGGTAATCGGCTCAACCCCCCCTCACTACCTAATTAAATGTATTAGGGATGTTAAAGCTGAATACTGTCCTAATTCATAGGACGGCACAGGCTGTACAATGGACTCAGGCTAAATGCTATAAACTAACGAACAAGACTGATAAATTACTAGCCTGTAAACTTAGGAACTGTGAGAAACTAAATACGATGTACCAAATGCAAGAGATGGGTGGCAGACTTATTTTTAATCCCAACTCCATCTACATTCAACATCACCAGTTCTATCAAAAATTGTACCCTGCTCCCGTTCCTACGTCACTCGGGGAGATTGCCTCTTTTCTCTGTTCACTCCGCCTCCTTACTATAACTACCACTCAAGCTGCTTCCTTAAACGCAACCCATATCTAAGGAGGAGTTGGATATGACTATTGGTTCTCTTAAGAATGGGAAAGCCCCAGGCCCTAATGACTTCTCCTCCCTCTACTATAAAAAAGTTAAATCCTCTCACCACTTCTCTTGCATATGTTTAATCATATTTTGCAAGTCAGTAAATTCCCCCAAGATATGCTCATTGCATCCATGACGGTGTTCCATAAACCAGGCAAAGATGCTACTACTCCTACTAACTGTAGGCCTATTTCACTCCTGAATTTGGATATTGAGCTTTTTCCTCTATCCTAGCTTCCAGCTTAAATGGTCTGCTCCTGTTCTTGATACACTCTGACCAAATGGGTTTCACCCCAGGCATGCAAGCCTCGGATAACATGAGGAAACTATGTATAAGATGTTATGTTTATATACAATGTTTTGTATGCACTGTTCTCACTTTAGACTATTTGACATACCATTGTTCTGCATTACTGTCATTAAATTAAAACCTTTGAAACTAAAATTAATGGATCACAGAAGGCACTTGATGAAACTTGGATGCCATCTAAGTCTGATTCGTGTGCCTTCCAATAAAAAATTGGCACCCACTTGGTCCGTACACTCAGTCGTGCCTATGGAACCCTACGGTTATTTATTTATTTATTTATTTATTTATATTTTAATAATTCTTAAAGAGATTAGGATGAAGAAAAATCTTAGACATTGTAGATAAACCGGTGATGAGAAAGCTCAGTTTGCAGGAATGTATATTTGTCAACTGCTGAAATATCAGTTGCTAATGGTAGCTGGAGGCTAACTCCGGATCTACCGTGGAATGCAATGTAGGATAATCTGATGACTGATCACTCTTGCTAGAACTGCAGAGAGCATAATGCAGGTAAATGTATGATATCTGTCAATCCCTAGAGTCACCAATGATGAAGTCCTCATCATATCTCATGGACTTAAACATTCTGTCCACTAGATGTCATTCCATTCCACAGCGTTTCCATGATAATAGTGTTCAATTTATCACAACTAGTTTGTTTATTCAATAAATATATTTATGTTTTAAATAACCATTGTAGCTAAATAAAAGGGGGAAAATAAAGATCATGAAAATTGTAAATGAACAAGTTAAGATATAGAGAAAGCAATTTGCAAGATTCTGTGCACTGCACACTGTGTTTGTTCCAGAGTATAGACTAGACACATAGTAACAGCTGATGGTGGCAGTGACAGCTCCGAATCTCTCAAAATGCAAAGTGACTGCTACTGCGCTCTTTGTAGCCAAGTTTCATGGGGTGATATCATGCAAACACTGAAATTCATCAGAATCTTTTGTTGTGAATTTTGTTCATAATTTGATAAATTCTTTACTTCTGGAACATAAGAACTTGTGTCAATCCAAATAAGCTACCTGTCTCGTGAGGTACTACTAGGAACTAGTTTTATGAGTTTGACAGCCTGCTTGTTTTTCAAAAAGAAATGCAGCTTGTAACTCTTAGAGGCTAATAAACTGTGTTTTGTTCCATGCTGTATGTCTGAGAGTTACCAGTAGTGTTTCTTTTTTTTTAACTCAAAGTTTTTATTGAAAATTTTTACAATGAGAAAATAGAACGGACAATTATAACCAACAGGGCAAATACATGCCCTGTGAACAGAAAAGCACACCGTTCAACACAAGAAACAAATAATCATAATACAAAAACAACATTAAGAGAACAGCACAAGGCCTCCAGGGAATCCTGGAGGACCAAGACCAGAGGAGTGAAAGGACGAGAAAGAGAAAAGGTAAGAAAGAGGATAGAGAAGGGGAGAAAGAGAAAAAAAAAAGGGGTGTTTGGGAGGTTGGGGGGTGGGAGGGCAGGGATGAGTGTGAGCGGATAGGAGACCGATGAGAGCGCCCCTACCGTCAGACCATGTAGGCAATAGCCAAGAGGAAGGGCTCGGGAGCAACCAGTGCCCAAGCACCTGACGTGGGCAACAGGGGTATTATTCAGAAAGGAGGTCAGAGTCCAGGAGCGCCCAATGCTCTTCAGATTGTTGAAACATGGACCATTAGAACCAGATTCTGGTGTATGCCTCAGTCGTGTCATGCAGGAAAGACGTGAGGCTTTCCATGCGCATTATCTCGTTGACCTTCGAAATCCAGAGGGAGAGAGGAGGAGGTTCCACTTGCTTCCAAAAAAGCGGGCTACAAGCCCAGGCAGGCCTAGAGAACTAGGAATCTGAGCAGGGAACATTTGAAGACTTTTACAGAAGACTCACAATGATTGAGGAGGAACAGGGCAGGGTCCAAGTGGTGAGAGGTTTCAGTGAGCTGAAGGGTTATCCGTTTGACCCCTTCCCAGAAAGATAACAGGGCAGGACCAAAAAATGTGGAGCATGGTGCCCTCCTCTTCCATGGCCAAATGAGTAACCAAATAGTAGGACTTCAGGTCTGGGAGGGATAAGCCTCCACAGCTCTTGGGGCGAAAGAGTCTTACTCACTCGGGCAGGTCTACCTGACCAAATGAAATGTAGTTGGATGGAAGTGAGGGACCTAATAAAGGACATAGGGATGTGGATGGGAAGCGTCTACATAAGATAGAGAAGACGGGGAAGAATGTTCATTTTAAAGATGGCACACCTGCCAACACAGGTAAAGGCACCAGTGGACCACCGATTGCAGTCCGCCCTGATAGAAGCCAGTAATGGGGGGAAGTTGCAGCGAAAGAGATCTTTCGGATCCGGAGTGAGATAGACCCCCAAATACTTGAGGGAAGAGGATGCCCAGTGGAAAGGGAAGGACTGACTCATGGAAGATGCCAAGGAGGGGGGAGAGGGTCATATTAAGGGCTTCCAACTTTGAGAAATTGATCTTAAAGTTCAAGAGGGTCAAATAAGATTGGAAGGCCAACAGCAAGGCCGGAAGAGAGACATGGGGGGAGGAGAGGAAAAATAGCAAGTCGTCTGCATACGCTGCCACTTTATATAGGCGGGAAGAATGAGCAATACATGAGATGTTCGGGTCTGCCCGAACATGGCAGAGGAAAGGCTCAAGAGTCAAAACGAAAATTAGAGGTAAAAGGAGGCAACCTTTCCTAGTGCCATTGTGAATAGGAAAGGACTGGGACAATAACCCATTCACCCTGACCATCGCTGTGAGGAGAGAGTACAGTACTATAATCCAACTCATCATATGGTCTCGAAGACTGATATGTAACAGGGTTTCTTCCATGAATCGCCAATTAACCCTGTCAAAGGCTTTCTCGGCGTCTGTTGAGAGAAGCACCAAAGGAGTGTTCGACCGCCTAGCCCCGTACATGAGATTGATAACTTTGGTAGTGTTGTCACGGGCCTCATGGCCAGGCAGGAAGCCAGCCTGGTCCGGGTGGATAATGGCACCTAACAAAGGGGATAAGCGGGTCACCAGGATTTTGGCTAGGATTTTGAGGTTGACATTGATTAGCGATATGGGGCGGTAGCTAGGGCAGAGCTGAGGGTCCTTTCCTGGTTTGGGGATAACCGCAATATGCGCTCGCAAAGAGTCACGACAAAGGGACAAGCCGTTGGTGAGAGAATTGAAAACAGGGCCAAGTTTCTTATAGTACACCAGGATAAGGCCATTCGGGCCCGGAGCCTTACCCGCGGAAACTGGAGACAGCTGAAGAAATCTCTTCCTTGACAATAGAAGATTCTAAGGCCGCCAAGTCCTCCTGGGACAGCGACGGAAGACCTGAGGAGGAGAGGTAAGAGCAAATGCGATCTCAAAAAACCATCTCAGAGACAGGGTAGGGACTGAAGTCAACCGAATACAAAGAGGCATAGTAGTCCCGAAAGGCGGCCACAATGTCAAGGGGCAAATGTACCCGATTGCCTTGGGTGGAACAAATGCTACCAGGAAGCCCTCTGCAAAGCCGTCTAATAGCCCCAAATTAGAGCTGAGGGCATGACCCTGTCCGAGTTAGGCAAGCACAAAGAGAAAAAACTAAAAAGTTGGGAGGAGATACGACCTTTGACCATAACCAGTCTTCCCTCAGTATCAGTGCGAGTCTCCAAAAGTTCCCAGGGTAAGGAGCAAGATATCAAAATACTAGTCCCTCTGGATTTCGGGTCAGGAGAAGAGCTGTAATATGCATGGGGGAACCAAGCATTAGTCAACTTATACGACTTGGTAGAGCAATGGTTGAGTTTCCTGCAAAAACACGACATGAAGGCACTTACCTTTGAGTAAATTAAAGAGTACGGAGCGTTTTTCCGGACTATGAAGACCTCTCACATTGAGAAAGCCCACTGTGATGGAGGAAAGGCGATCAAGCGGAGGCGTGTTGGAAGATGGGTCCTCCCAACTCACACCCTAGGAAAAGGAGAAAAGAAAAAAAAAAGGGGGTGGGGGGTAGGGGCAGAGATGTGGAGAAGTGAAGGAGAAGAGAACAAAGAGAAAAGGAAAAAGCAAAGAGAAGAGAGCAGTAAACGTAGGGGGAAAAAGGAGGGGGAGAGAAAGGGAGAGTAGAACAAATCTGACTACCCCTAAATAAATGTGCAAGGGGCACAGCAATAAATAGAGAAGGAGTGAGGGGGCAGGAAAAAATGAGGGGGGAGTGGGCCCGTAAGCACCACGAGTGTAGCTGATAGTGAAGACCCCACGCTGCCAACCCAGAGGGAACCCAAAGGGATAGAAAGCACGGGGCCATAAAGTGAATCCAAGGTCAACAAGTCGACATCCTACAAAAATACGGTACTACCAACAACAAGGACCCTCCAGAAGGCCCAACAAGAGCAGGATCAAGAGAAGCAGAGTGGTCATAAAACCAGAATAAACATCCACTAATAACAGAGCGAGTCAAGAACCGCTCAACACAATAAAACAGCGCCACGTCCTGCAGGCAGTCCAGAGGTTGGTGTCATGAGAGATCACACTTCGAGGGGAAGTGGAGTTGAAAGATCCGGTTGGCAAAGTGGAGATCCAGATGGATCCGGTATCGGGAGACGACTTGGAGATGGGCTCCTCCGGGTTCTCTCACTGGAGGCAACTGAAGAGGGCCGTCTGGAGCGGCGACTGCGCCTAGATGCAGTCAGGTGGGGGAAGTCTAAAGCAAGCCAATTCGGGACAGGTATAGGGTCCACATCCAGAGAGGCAAATAAGTCAGGCAGGTCTGCCGGAGAACGGTCAACAATTGAGGATGAGCCAGCACGGACAATCAGATGAAAGGGATGACCCCATCTATAGGAGCCTCCTCTGTCCTTAATGAGAGCTAATATGGGCTGAAGGGCACGGCGCATAGCCAACGTGTGGGCCGAGAGGTCAGGATAGAGCTTGACACAGGCATTCTCAATGGGTAATGGTCCCATAGTCCAAGCACAGCATAGGATGTGTTCTTTATCCATGAAGTAGTGAAGTCTACACAGAACATCCCTAGGGTTAGCAGGGTCAACTGGGTCAGGCCATTGGACTCTATGCACTCGGTCCATCATGTAGGTAGCATCCAAAGGGCGTTGAGTCGCCATATTGAAAATAGCATTAATTCTGTTGATCAGATCGTCCTGAGGGCCCTTTTCTGGAACGTCACGTAGGCGAATGTTTCTGCGACCCCGATTTTGTGCTGGAGGTGGGCTTCAGAACGAGATTGATTGCTCTCCACGGCGGACAGGCGTTGCTCCAGAGAAGACAGTGTTTGATCAGTAGCATCAGCCCTAGTGGTAAGCTGGGACACATCAGACTTGACAGCACCAAAGGCCTGAGCCTGGGACTGCTCCATTCGGGAAACTATATCATCCGTGTCTTGTTTGGTAGGCAGAGCTTGAATAAGGTACCAGAGTAACTGAAAGTCTGTAGGGGCAACATGGGCTGCCGAGCACTGTGGGAGAGCAGAATCCGAAGACTGCATGTCAGGTCCAGGAGGAACGGCAGACACTGAAGTAGATGATGCCGACTGGCGCAGCGTTGGAGATGGAGGAGCCAAATCTTCAGAATCAGATATTGTAGCTAAGGATCCAGCCCAGGACAGGAAATTAGAGATGGATGAGGAATGCATGAGAGAATGGTCCAGCGTGCAGGAAGGAGCAGTAGAGGCGTTAGGACGTCTTCTGGATATATCACAGCAGGGGGTGACCATAGGAGGTAATGAAGGTACACGCACGGTTTCACCAGGCCTTACATGAGGCGGTCACACAGTTCCATAATCAACCTGGTGTCTGGGAGATGCAAAAACGGAGTAACAGGACAAAGTTCCATCAATAGGAGAGGGTACTCACTATGTTGCAGAAATGGTTTCACAGTCAGTATCAGGGTGACAGATTGTAGCTTGCCCCAGGCTAGATGGAGGGTGCCAGGAGGAGCAACTGAGGGCCGGCAGTGCAGCTATGGAGCAGGTCCAAGAAGAAGAGGCAGAGGGTACCGCACACGTTTATTTATTTCATATTGATTAAATATGTGTCCTAGGCATAGTCCTGGCAATGTGGAAGCTTAAGGGCTAGTGCACACGGGCACAGAGGGGGTGGATTATGGCACGGGATCCACGACATAATCCGCCCCCTCACAATGGTGGTCTATGGAGATCGCTAGTGTTCTTTTTTCCGCTAGCAGCATGTTGGCGCTAGCGGAAAAAAGAAGCAAGCTGCCCTTTTTTTCAGGCGTCCCCAATGCTGTGAGAGAACTCTCCAGCGACGCCTCCATCTTCTTCAGGAATGTCCTATTCACGCATCTTCTTCCGGCGCAGGCGGTCAAAACTTGTAGGCCTTGGGCCTCGGGCAAAGACGACTAAGCATGCCTGCGGCCACAAGACAAATGACTGCTTACACAGTAAGTAAGCGGCCATTTTCAAATGTTTGTTGACTATCAAGAGACTTTGTATTGTGAGAGCTTCCCAATTTGTTGGTACTTTTAATATTCTTGTAACTTGTGTAGGGCACTAGGAAGAGGTAAAATATTAGATTTCAGCTGTAATTACAGCCGTATAGTGTTTAGTATCTTTTGTGTCTATTTTTATCTTTCCAAGAGAATTCTCGGGTTTACTGTTTTTTCTAACCAGAATCTTTTATGTTTCAGAAATCTGTGAACAGGAGGTAAACCTATAAATGGAGGTCTATGGGAAGCAGTTCTTATAGACTTGCATTGTCAGTTTAGCCTCCTATTTATACTGTGTGCATCAGAGGAGCAGAGAAAAGGTCCGTGTTCCAAAGGAGAGCACATAGCATTACAATAAAGCTGTGATATACACTCACCGGCCACTTTATTAGGTACACCATGCTAGTAACAGGTTGGACCCCTTTTTGCCTTCAGAACTACCTCAATTCTTCGTGGAATAGATTCAACAAGGTGCTGGAAGCATTCCTCAGAGATTTTGGTCCATATTGACATGATGGCATCACACAGTTGCCGCAGATTTGTCGGCTGCACATCCATGATGCGAATCTCCTGTTCCACCACATCCAAAGATGCTCTATTGGATTGAGATCTGGTGACTGTGGAGGCCATAGGAGTACAGTGAACTCATTGTCATGTTCAAGAAACCAGTCTGAGATGATTCCAGCTTTATGACATGGCGCATTATCCTGCTGAAAGTAGCCATCAGATGTTGGGTACATTGTGGTCATAAAGGGATGGACATGGTCAGCAACAATACTCAGGTAGGCTTTGGCGTTGCAACGATGCTCAATTGGTACCAAGGGGCCCAAAGAGTGCCAAGAAAATATTCCCCACACCATGACACCACCACCACCAGCCTGAACCGTTGATACAAGGCAGGATGGATCCATGCTTTCATGTTGTTGACGCCAAATTCTGACCCTACCATCCGAATGTCGCAGCAGAAATCGAGACTCATCAGACCAGGCAACGTTTTTCCAATCTTCAATTGTCCAATTTCGATGAGCTTGTGCAAATTGTAGCCTCAGTTTCCTGTTCTTAGCTGAAAGGAGTGGCACCCGGTGTGGTCTTCTGCTGCTGTAGCCCATCTGCCTCAAAGTTCGACGTACTGTGCGTTCAGAGATGCTCTTCTGGCTACCTTGGTTGTAACGGGTGGCTATTTGAGTCACTGTTGCCTTTCTATCAGCTCGAACCAGTCTGGCCATTCTCCTCTGACCTCTGGCATCAACAACGCATTTCCGCCCACAGAACTGCCGCTCACTGGATGTTTTTTCTTTTTCGGACCATTCTCTGTAAACCCTAGAGATGGTTGTGCATGAAAATCCCAGTAGATCAGCAGTTTCTGAAATACTCACACCAGCCCTTCTGGCACCAACAACCATGCCACGTTCAAAGGCACTCAAATCACCTTTCTTCCCCATACTGATGCTCGGTTTGAACTGCAGGAGATTGTCTTGACCATGTCTACATGCCTAAATGCACTGAGTTGCCGCCATGTGATTGGCTGATTAGAAATTAAGTGTTAACGAGCAGTTGGACAGGTGTACCTAATAAAGTGGCCGGTGAGTGTATTATTCAGTAATCGTACACTACACACGGGCTCAGTATCAAATGGAGGGGAACTTTTTTTGACTGAAGTGCTTCTTTAATATTAGTGCTACATAATAAATCATTTATAAAAGATATTAAAGGTTGTTGTTTTTATTCCCTATATACATGGCTGCGAAAAGCAACAGATATCAGATGATAAAACAAGAAGTGAATCTTATCTGAATACTGATGCAAAATATCGGGCAAGATACTACTATGTGAAAATGGCTGTGTTTATTAAAAAAAAAAAGAAAAAGTACAACCAATCTAATCATTTTGTTCAAAAGACCAAAAAACCCATTTAAGTCCTAGGGAATAGCTAAAGAACCTGCTATACAAGTTCTATTACATATTTGTTACAACAGTCTAATAGAGTCTAAGCATAATACATTACATTACCATACATTCATTTCTGATGACGATAGTGAGGCTTTATTACAGGTTATTTGGCATATAAAGAAAGCTTAAACTGTACCTAACCTTTTTGGACTACTTTTCAGGGTAAGCTACTATGTGTTCATGAGAAGCCAGTAGCCATTGTGTTCTTTGTATTCTGCATTTTTAGCAGTTTTTTCCACTTTGTAAATTATCTCTAATTCTCAGCTGTCCCTGAGCTAAATGATGTCTCCAACATACAGCCCATGGATAAAACAGGAGGTTTTGACTATTACTTATTTACTCACTCAGAAGCAGCAGCACCATATAGAATATTATCAGGAAATCTTGATTGGTATTGATGTGACTAAAACACTTGGGGTGAGACAGAAAACTTTGCAGCAAACTCCGAGTCAGGATTCTCAATTCATCTGCTAAACCTTCAAGGTTAACCATGTCAACCTGGGAATCTTCTTTAGTATCAAAAGTTCCCTGAGATTGTTCAATTAGCAGCTGAGGAGGCATATAAAGACCCCTACCTCCTGACCCAGGTGCTAATTTAGTTCTCAAGTTTGGCTCGAGGCCTGATTGTATGTGTATCGGATTGCTAGATTCTGACCCTTGGCATGTTTTTCGGTTATTCATTTGCTTGCTGATTCTGCCATTGACATACCTGTTCGGATTTAACCCTTGGCTTTCTATTCGATATTGGTTTTGTCTCCTAATTCTACCTCTAACAACTTCTCCTGGTTTTGACTATTTGACTGGATGGTTATTGGAGTGACTAATGTTGGTGAAGGCGTTAGGGGATCTAACTCTATCTTGCTGTGCTTTGCTGATTTTAGATAGCTTGTTGTTCTGTTAGGGGTCGTTCACATTACAGTTGGTGATGTACAAGATTTTAGCAACGGACACTAGCAGAACTGTCACAAATCTGTAAAAAATTTCCATAGATTTAAATGGAATTTTATCTTGTGTCCTTTATACACCAAATCTATTACATGTCCATTTTTTTTTTTTGCGGACAAAAATCCGACACACAGGACTTTTGTGTCCGTGTAAAAAAAACTGTATCATGAAGGATGTCAAGCATCTGTTATTTTTTAACATTAAAGTCTATGGTTAACGGACAGTAACGGATGTGTTATTATTACTCTCAGTTTTTTTTATTTCTGCGCATGCATAAAGTATAAAATGGATTAGTTAATAAAAAAGACATTAACATCAGTCGGTGTCCATTAATGTCTATGATATGTGTCCTTTCTTTTTTTTCTTTAACAGACAATATCATTCCATTTGTCACTTAATTAAAGTGTATGATGCTGTGTTTATAACTTCACCTTTAAAACCAACATGTAAAGCCAAAGCAGAAATCTGAGGCTGAGACGTAAGCTTCTGTGGAAAGACAACCACCTAGGGTGTCCCCTCTAATGAGACTGGAAGGGATTGCAGATTGTAATCCCAGTTCTGACTGTGACATCTGAGAAGCATTGATAGGATGTTAATACTTCTCATGGGTCACGGTCTCTCGTACTAACCCGCTACCGCACTATGTTGTCTTGTCTCATCCAACTGATGTGTAATTGACTAATTTTCTTTGTTGTTGTTTTTTGTTTTTGTTTAGCTTTATATCCTTGGTTTTGTATAGCCAAGCTTCTACATTCACAATGTATATATATAGTGTGTGTGTGTGTGTGTATATATATATATATATATATATATAGAGAGAGAGAGAGAGAGAGAGAGAGAGAGAGAGAGAGAGAGAGAGAGAGAGAGTTTATATCCTTTTAAGTCTCCTAAATAGACTTTATTGTTGCTAATTGACTCTGACCGCATCATCCTACAGATTCAAGCTGCACAGTGAGGTGCAAATAATTTCTGACAGGGCAAATAGTGAGATGAGAGAGGAATCAGGACTCACATCAGTACAGAGTACAGCAGAAGGGGACCTAACATAGTGAGCACATTCCTAAGTAGATGGTAAAATTACTCATTGGCCAGGATTACTGACCCGGTCAATGAGTGTTTCCATTGGAGGAAAGCATTCACTTGGAAGAAGGGAGGCTGCTATCTGACTTGGTGCAGAAATGATTGTGTGCTAGCCAGTGAGAAATCAATAATGGCCAGTGCAGTAGGGAATGCCCTCATAGGCGGTAATAGTGGACAGCTCTGACCTATCAGTGCTTACAAGGTTAAATGGCCGGAATGATGATTTTCTACATTTCTGTTGAAATTGAGCTGTCAGTCACAGCCAACCCCCTGAACACAAATATCACATTGCTGTTAATAATGTTGACACGGTATTGGGACTATAATCTATATAACAAAGGGCTAAAATTACCAAAATACTCTGTTGAATATCACAGAAATATATTTGTTATATCATCCTCATACCACATGCAGGAAAACAAATGATTTGTACTTTTCTATGACAGATTTATGATGAAAAGTTCCTGTTGAGAAATGACTCAAAAGCCACATTACAGGGTTGTTACCCTATAACATTATAATGTTATATTAGAAGCAAATTTCAAAGGACATCTATTAAACAAAAGAATAGCAAATGTTCTTACTTTAGTTCTAGAACATGTCTTGGTTCTTCACTTCTAAAGACATAATGAGGGTTAGGAATCTGTAAATTGTCTTGTCTTGTGATGCCACCATATAATGGAGGAAAAATCTGAAAGATACCTTAATGTCCTCCTTGAGAGTTTGCCACAGTCAGTCACTGTTATAATTGTAACATAATGGTAACAATATTGATTGAATTGATGTAGATGAAATTGTGGTCTCATGATAACAGGGAACCATATGCATTGTGGACACAGCTATAAAATGATGGCGCAGTCTAAGCTATGAATATGTTTCCTCTGACCAGCTCTGCACTTTCAGGACACGCTATGAGCTATACTTCATTATTCACGCTAATGTTTTCATATAAATGTCTGGAACAACAAGTTGATGCAGTTCTATAAATAGATGTCCTTGCCAGGCTAGCCGGAGAAGTATGCTGACCTTTTCTATTCCTGGAAAGGGCACTTTGCAGAATCCAACTAGAGCTAAACATATCATACCTTGGGTCATAACCTTTAAAAGTCCAGTATATAAAAATAATTGTAATTTCTGTTGCAGATTTTGTTCATACATTAAAAAGCACCCGGTTATAATAGTACACTAGCTTAAATTTGCTTTGGACATTAATGAAACAGTAACATTTATATTTTTGCAATAGTCAATGGTAATTCATTAGACAGTCTGTTCAGGAACTGATAATTAAGGATAAGACCACAATGGGCAGAAGTCTGGTGGCGGAAATCTCTACCACATGGCAAGTCAGTGCAGATTGAAAATTGACTGCTAATGGCTACACAGTTTGGCTGGTAAAAATGCATAATTAAAGGGGTTCCAGTTTCAGCAAATAAATGTAATTTTTTTGTGTGCTTAAAAATTGTCAAATTTTCCAATATACTTCCCATATTAATTCCTCATGGTTTACTTCTATTGGATAAAATCATTGCAGGGTCATGTGATGGACACACAGGTGCACAGCTCGTTACAAGGCAGATGTCTGATTATTGTGCACCTGTGCGTCCATCACATGACCATAGACTATATCACCAGAATGAATTTTAAATAATGAATGACAACAAGCAAAGATCTAAAAAACTGTAAGGAATTGATACAGAAAGTATGTTGGAAAATTGTATACAGACAATAACATTTATTTGCGGAAACTGGACAACCCCTTTAAGAGTCTATTCATTAACAGGCAGAAATGCAGTAGTGTTACCGTCATGGACATTAGCAATCAATTTAAAGCACAATAAAATGCTATTGGTAAGCCAAAGATGACATGGGATGTCATACTGCCTAAGGTAGCAGTCACCCTATGAAGGCACAGTAAGTTGGTACACATCAAAACTTAGTTAATAAGAACAGTTAACACCTGGTGTTATAACATATGGTGGTTATATTACAGTACTGGAGACAGCAATCTAGCGAAGTGGTGTAACCAAATCTGTGTCACATTGCTCTATCACCTTTGATTTTATTGGAGGTCAGCGTGGTGACATTTAGAGCTAATAATAGAAGGGGCATGATCCTGCAGATAAAGGGGTCCTTCTGACATTCAGATTTGAAATATAGGTGAAGTAAGCTAAGTGGAAGTATGCTGAAGTCTGTACACCAAAGCTAAGGCCCCACATAGTGGGCTGTAGTGCAAAAGCCCTGTGGGAAAAACCGCAATGGGAAACACGTAGTTTTTCTCGCAGCGCTTTTCACACACAACTTGGTCCTGTGCCCCGGGCTAAGGAGTAAACAGTTGGGTGAGTAACAGGCAATTTGAGAGAAGAGGAGACGGAGCCAAACAGTAGTTTCAAGACAGAAATCAAGGAGGAGGCAACACCTTGTGAAGTGCAGTGAAATGAAAACACCACGACAAGCTGTCAAAAGAAGAATATGCCCTTTTTACTTGTTAACAGGATTTTGAGCTTACATCCAATAAAGGTCTGGGTATGATATTTTTTGACACAGAGGGGCATATTTTTAAAGATTGGCTTTTCATACACCAGTCTTAATAAAAGCCTCAACATCAGGGCATGGCTAATTTAAGAAGAGGCTAACCTTGATGATACCGATATTTCGTAGGCCAAAATCTGAACATTAACGTCCACTTGAGAACACCCTAGGAATGCCTATTTTGTTGTGGGGTATACATAAATCTTGTCCCAATTTGGACTGTTGACATGCTCAACCCCTCAGTGGAAGATTGCATTGACCAGGGGTCCTCAAACTTTTCAAACAGGGGGCCAGTTCACTGTCCCTCAAACCACTGGAGGGCCAAAATATAGTTTAATAAAAAATTAAGATTATATGCTCCACAGCAGGCCCCCCCCCAGTATTATATGCTCCACAGTACGCCCCCTACACACAGTATTATCTGTGCCTCAGTACCGCCCCACTATATTATATGCTCCTCAGTACGCCCCCCCCCAATGTATTATATGCTCCTCAGTACCCCCACATTGTATTATATGCTCCTCAGTAACCCCCCACTGTATTATATACTCCTCAGTACAATCCCCACCCTCTGTATTATATACTCCTCTGAGCTGGAGAGGAATGTAGTCTCTGGTACACACCAGGTTTGTCAAATGCAGGATGATGTGACCTCTGAGGAAAATTTGTCTTGCATGAGCTATAGAGCGGCACAAACCAACCAGGTGTAGTTAATGGAATAATCAGGAAGAAAAGGCATCTTCTTGTCAATGAAGTGACTATTACAGGGTTTGAGATGTCCTTCCTACTGACTGTGGCACCTGAAAAAGAGGTGTATTGCAAATATACTCAAAACAACTAGTACAGCTAGTAAAGTCCATCTTGTGGAACATTTTGGCATCAATGACTTGTCCACTATTGATTTGCTTTTTGTATAACAGGAATTCAGTAATTCAGGAGCTTAGTAAAAGCAGGTTCAGTAAGGGCTATTTCACACGGGGCAAGTTGGCAGTGGATTTTGACGCAGAATCCGCCTCAAAATCCGCTGCGCCCATTGACTTCAATGACTAGCTAGTAATGGAAAAAAAAAGCGAGCTGCCCTATCTTGCCATGGATTCCCGGTGACCACAGCATGAGGCTTCAGCCCATTCATTTGGGCCTAATCCATCACGGAATGCCACGACAGTATGCCAGTGCAATGTATCGGCATCCCGTCACGGCAGCCGCGACTGAATGTGTACACGCGGAACCCTGTGTGAACTAGCCCTAACATTTTCAAGGTTTTGCTGGTCTGTAATCATAAAATCAATGCATCTCATATCTCAGAGTTTAATGTATGGACGATTAAGTGGTGTAAATCTGAAGGTTTTAGGTATGTTGGTGAATATGTTTGTAGGTGATCTTATAAGGAATTATACAAAGAGGATGATTTGAATCTATCATAAAATGATTGCAGAATTAATACGGTTTTAGATACACTAAATGTGTCTAAAAATGTGATCTTATGGGAAGGGGGGGGGGCATATAAGGCAGGAGAGAACAAACAGGACCACAGGAAAGAAACCAGATGCCCAAAATCGGATACAATGTAGATGGGCCGCCCAGTAGTAAGGAAGAAGGTGCGGGACCATCAGACCCCCATCTGCCTTACCACCAGCCAACATAGTGCAATGACGCTTCCCATTCCAAATAAATTGGAAGAGTGCTTTCTGGAGGGAGCGTAGTTCAGAGCAAGGAACCACTACAGGCAGAGTTTTGAAAAAGTACACACAAGTTTTGGGAGAAGTGTCATTCTGACTGCTGTGATACAGCATATAACAGATATGTGTAGGGGACGCTGTTTATGTAACAGGCAGCAAAGTTCACAAAACAGACGAGGGTAATTAGCAGAATATAAAGTGGCATAGGAAGAGGATAGTTGTATACCCAAATAACGAAGAGAGCGGCCTCACCATTAGAAATCATAGTTATGGCGGAGAAACTGAAGGTCAGGGTCCGGAATGTTTAAAGGAAGGACTTCAGTCTTCGATGGATTTACCTTCGAAGGAAGGACTTCAGTCTTGATGGACCTCCCTAGCTTTTCTCTCTCTTGAGCCGTATCGCCAAGGCAATGCACTTCCCACACATGACCGCTTTATGTACTAACCATAGGTTAGAATTACAGGTATACTGAATTCTCATTATTCCTAAAATAGTCAAGTGGGCACACAGTGTGTTACACGTAGAGTGTAGCAGGGACTCATTAAGGCGCCAATGGCAGTGCTTGGTCAGAATTAGGGTGGAGAAGTGGATAACTTATCGAAGCATGATCCAACCAGGAGAAAGGCCAGATGTCCACATCAGTGAATAAATGAAGAGTGAGGGCATTACTGAAAAAATAGTCAATTCGAGTGTGCATGTTATGAGGATGAGTAAAGAAGGTATAGAAATGTTCGGTAGGGTTAGTAACACACCAAGGGTCTTAGAGGGCCAGGGACTGGAGCAAACAGAGAAATTCCCTGGTGAGGCTAAGAGGCACTTACTAGGTTGTCACGTAAGGACAATCTGTCGGCATGTTCACAGAAGAACATTAGCCAGGCCACAGCAGTGAATTTTCAAAGGCGTCCCATAGACATTACAGAGGATGATATGCTGTCCACTGAAAAGGCCCTTGTAAATAATTTATTGCCTAGCTGGGGATCTAGGTAAGAGTCAGTGATAGGGCACGTACAGGATAGTAAGATTGCTACCCTCGCCTTCCGATAGTTATGGTAAGTGGAGTATGCGGTAAGGTGATATTGTCTAACAAAGTTAAATGTGCCCGTGTGGTCATAATATGTTTCCTGAGGAAAAGCAATATCCACTCGGAGGGACCAGAGCTCCTGCAGAAACATACAGTGCTTGGTGTTGGAGACAAGACCCTTGACATTTAAAGAAACGCGCTTAACTCTGAGGAAACAGTGTAAGGGTATGTTCACATGGTGGAAAATGGATTCCGCGTGTTAACATACTGCGCGGCTAGTCACGACAGAATGCTGATGCAGCGCACCGGCATCCCATTGCGGCATTCCGCTCTGGATTAGGACCGAATGACTGGGCCTAATTGGGAGGGAGTCGAGCACCGCAGACGCCGTGGCTGAATCAGCCACGGAATCCATGGGAGGAAGGGGGATGTTGCTTCTTTTTTCTGCTACTAGCGGAAAAAAGAAGCAAGCAGCTCTCATTGAAGTCAATGGGAGCCGTTTTTGGCAGCAGATTTTGAGACGGATTCCGCATCAAAATCCGCTGCCAAAAAACTCTGTGTAAACATACCCAAAGGAGAATAGCGAATGAGAAGGCAGATCTCACCCAATAGGCGCGGCACCCAGGAAGGTCAAGGATAGGAGAGACCATGAGATCAAAAAAAAAAAAAAAAAAAAAAAAAAAAAAAAAAAAGGAGGACGACAAAACACAGCAAACAAAATATAAAAACAGAAAGCTCTTCATACAGCATCTAGGACAGGACTAAGGTTCCTGGCCTGGGGCAGAAGGCACATAACCACTCAACAACCAAGTGTGTCGAGGATTCATAGCTGGAGAATGCCTCCAAGTTGGGAAGGCGTTTGGGGGGGGGGGGGGGTCCATCACTGAGGGTCAAACTATGTACACTGGAGACCGTGAAAAAGAGAGCGGTGGTCAAAATAGGCAGGTACTGGGGCATGGAGCAACCTACCTTGCCTGTCAATCAGTGTAAGACAGTGAAAGGCCTCAACAGTGAAGGGACTGCAATATATGACAGCAAATATCAGAACATAGCATAGCAATGGTAATAGTCAAGGTAACAGCAGGAAATCAGGGACCTGAAAAGAAAAAGGTAAAGTAAAATACAGTGGAAATCATGGGGAAAGAGGATCCAGGAGAAGGTAGATTACATCTCTTAGGCTTTTGGGAACTCCAGATCTGAGGAATCGGTAGCAGGGGAAGGGTCAGTTCTCAATCAAATAGGTCAGGGAGTGGTATGTCCAGTGCAGCAAAGAAGGGACGTAGGTCTGCGTATGAGCGTAGGGTGGTAGAGCAACCATTCAATCTTGCTGTCAGATTGAAAGGAAAACCCCAATTGATAAGGGATCTGGAGGTCATATAAAAGCTGGAGGAGAAGATGTAGGCGATGCCTCTTCTGCAATATGATCCAGGAGAGATCCTGGTAAAGCTGAAATTTGGCTCCATTAAAATCAAAGTTCTTAAGCTGTGTCAGGCTTTAGAGAAGATGGCTTCCTTAAGGGCAAAATCGTGGACACAGCAAATAGCATCACATGGGATAGGTCCAGACCCCCTCGAGCACAGGACCCTGTGAGCACGCTCATGCTTAATTTTGTGAGTTGGAGGTTCTTATAAGATAGTATTGAAGATTTCCTTCAGAGTGACATGAAAGTCCTCCTCCTGTGTAGCTTGAGGAAGGCCCTTGACCCTGAAGTTGTTGCGTCGCCCCTGTAGTCTAAATCCTCAAGCTGGACGCTTCAATTCTTGGGAGTGAACAGAGTACTTAAGTTGGGAGGTACAAGCATGAGTTTGGTCCTCCTCAAGGGTCTCTTCTGCATGGCAGAAATGCCTGCACAACATGTGCCTGTGACTTCAGCAACTAATGACTAGAAGTCCTGTCTGGTTGGTAAATGAGCATGTAGCTGGATGTATTGTGGTGGCAAGGGACCGCAGCACATGGCATAGCATAGGGTGGACATCAAGGGGGTCTCCCCCAAGTTCCTGTCATCTCCATCAAGCTGTGAGGGGGAAGCAAAGCAGGTTTTATCAGTACCTCAGGGATAGGGGGTGCAGAAACCCAGCATGGTGGAGTGGGTTCTGCAGTGAGCAAGGGCTATGTAACTGGCCACTGCAGATGGTATAAGTGGGGCAGGCACTGTTGGAGCAGGGAGGGAACAGGGTGCAGGACTGACCAAGTCCTAAACTGCCTTGAGGAGGGTAGTTATATGTAGGAGAAGGAGCTGAGGTCTGGCTGAAGATGGCAGCAGCTGGGCCACATGGGCTCCCAAGGTTGGAGAAGGGAGCGGAGAAGTGGGTTGACCAGGTGGGAGTATCTAAGCACCGAGGTCCAGCAGGAGCCAAAAGTTAACGCTGGATGGAAGCAGCCATGTTCAGGGACTGCAAGGCAGGATATGAAGCCTGCAGAAGAAGTGGTGAGGGGCTGATAGAAGATGATGCAGCTGCCCAAGATGGCCAATGCCATGCATAGATCTGTAGTGCAACCAGGTATATTACTAGGGGGGGACGGGGTGGGTCGATCACCAGAAGCAGAGATCCCAGTAGGAGGCTTCTTGGGCAATTTTTTGCCCATAAGGTGGGAGTGCAGGCTGATATAGTCCCTTATTCAAGCATGAGCGCTCCTGGAGATACAACTGCTCAAAGCAACAACAAAGGCCAGCCACCCCATTTTTTTTTCTCTTTTTAATGTAGATTGTGAGCCCCACATAGGGGGAAAAAAAATGTACATTGTGAGCCCTATCAGTATGTCTTTTTGGGATATGGGATGGAAATCCATGCAAACATGGGGAGAACATACAAACTCCTTGCAGATGTTTTTTTGCCCTTGTCGGGATTTGAACACCAGGACCCAGTGCTGCAAGGCTGCAGTGCTAACCACTGAGCCACCGTGTGGCCCCCAGCCACCCCATTTTTAAATGTGGCGCACAGCATGTTAGTTTTTTGTCACTTTATAAAAAAGAAAAAGGAGGAGGAGGAAAAAAAATAGTTATGATTACAAGAGCATATATTTGTAAATGTTTAGGAAGCAAGTACTTAAAAACAAAACACTTTAACCATTTCCAATATTTCCATGATTCCTTCCACCATTTTCTCACAACAGCCAGAATAATTATCCCTAAATCCTGGTGGTTCACAATTTCTCATTCTGTATTAGAATATGAGAGGCTCTGTTCACAATGGCATTTTGGTTTAGGTTTTAAGAATCCATGATGGAAAAGGACAGATGTCATCATGATCAGTCCGAAGGACTCTATAATGGAGTGTATTAGGAGTCTTTTCTTTTGTACTAGAAAGAATAGTGCAGCACACTATGCAACTAGAAACAAACAAAGGGCACTGGAAAGCCAGAAGAGAGAGAGAGAGAGAGAAAAAAAAAAAAAGACCCACAATACCTTAATTCATCAGCAAGGTTATATAGCTAGACCTAGACATACAACAAAAAAAAAAACAAAAAAAAAACTGTAAACCAGGCCAATTCTTTATGCTCAACTTCCATTACAGAGGCAGTCATCTAGTTTGGGGCTATTAAAAAGTTGTGGTGTATGGTCCAAATCTAAGTATATGACAGGGGCTAGTCCCCATAATCCTTAAAGGGGTTGTACGGGATAAATGGAAATCTTTACACTAATCTAAACCCCCACCTTCAAAAAAAAAAAAAAAAAGAAAAAAAAAAGAAAAAGGGATGGCTGTCCCACAGGAAGAAGCCTGGAAGGAAGGCAGGCATGCAGGCAGTATATAATGGGGTGAGGGTTAGGCCAAGTAGGTTGGGAGGAAATAGTAGTGGGCAGTATAGCTAGAGAGACAGGGAAGTGGTGTATTGGAGGGAGGGAGAGAGGAAGGGGGGAGGTGAGTGAGGCGAGAGGTAGGTAGCGTGGTAGTTGTATAGCAGGAAGCTGAACCATGTAAATAAATGCAGAAGATACCAGGAGCTCCCAGAGACACTTAGAAATCACTCAAAACACAGCTAAAAAGGTAAATGGGTGCATTTATTAATCCATTAATAGCACTAAACAGACTTTTAAAAAAAAAAAAAAAAACCAAAAACTTTTTTTGCGTGGAAAACCCCTTTAAGGAAAAAGTTACATCTTACTGGGGAGAAGAGTGAAGGAGTCTTCTTCAGTGCATATGAATGGATTCCCCGCCCAATGAATGCACCTTACTTAAAGGATGGGCCAGACATAAAAAGTTTATGCAGTGAGCAAAGTGTAATGACCTCAGCTTCAACAGTCACAAGTATTGATGCCTGAATTATACTTCTGGATTTATCTCCCAGGTAAGATATAGCTTCATACAATATCGGAGGCCAGGGTAGATGGCTGTATTCATCCTAAGCCGTAGCCACAGAATGGCATGCTGACAGTGTAGTTGCCCCAAACTACCTGAAAGGTTTCAGTATAAGTAATCGTTTATATATAAACACAACTGAAAAAGTGCATACATATACAATGGGAAGGTAAGTTTTTCTTTTATTATCTCTCATATTTAATACAGGGCACTGTATAGCTTTATGACATTTGACAAAGGATAGAAATATTGAAACATCACATTCCATGTAGAGCGTTAGGAATGTAATACCTGGTAATGAACTTGAATAGAAAAATCAGAGCACTCAGTTTTCCAATACAGTGTAGAAAGGGAAACATACATACATAAAATGCATCTGAACACTACATAAAAGATCAAATAAATTAGATGAACATACATAAACATCTTGCAGTCCATTTTTATTTAGTAGAAATCTACTGATATAAATTATGAATGGTATATGGAATATCATGTGAACATGAAGGCCTGCTTCTATTCAGAAGAGAATGAACACTACAAACATTTTTTCATAGCACTTACAATAGGCAGAAAACCTGTGGTGAAACATTTTGGCAGCCCGAATGCACAGATTGCCCAAGTCTGGCTTATAAGGATAAAATTAAATATTTTTTGTATGGTTTACATTGCAAATAGGAAACAAAGTATTTCCTGGGCTTGGCACTAAAATATAAGGTGCCATTTATTGAAAGATGTAACAAACATTGACTTGTAGTAAGTAGTTACTACAAGGCTCAGGCCCCACATTGGGGAAACGCAGCTTCTGTGGTTGCAGATTTTGTTGCGATTTTTTTTTTAAGTCAAAGCCAGGAGTGGATTGAGCAGAAGGGAGAAGTAGAATAGCTTCCTATATATTCTCCATTCTCTCTGTAGCCATTTTTGGTTTTGGCTCAAAAAACTTCTACAAAATCTTTAACAAAAAAAGCTGCGTTTCTGCCACGTGGGGTCTCAGCCTAAAGATGGCCTTTAGTGTGTGCCCATAGCAATGCCTAATCATTCACCTATACTTTTGATAAAGTTAATGAAAGAAGCAGAGTTCTCCCTTAATCTCCATTTGTTTCACATACAAAAATAGCAGAAAGGGAACTCTAGATGTATTAAAATAGTTTATACTTTTATACGAAGGCTATTAAAAATCCATAACAAAAAAAAAATAAAATACCAACACAAATGTACACGCAACTTTAAGGAATGAAATGTATCTCTAGGCATTTCCTCTCATGACCAAGAGGCAATGCTTCGTAATAAATTCAACACTGCATGGGTTCAGAGATTGACACATTACCTGCAAGATTGAATCTGCAACAAAGGGTTGTACAGGGAAGAGTCAAATATATTTCGGAGTACTTTCACACACTGTGGTCAAACACACATCTGAAAAAACTTTTGCCATGGTATTTTATGCAGTTGCAGTTTAGCAAAAAAACAACTACACAAATTCTTAGCTAGCTCGACTGCACTGTGTGAGTATACCCTAAGCATAACCTACTAAACAAAGCTTCTCTCCTCTGTCAGGATATGTGGCTATGGCTATGTAGTTACAGATACTGGGCACCAGTTTTGGGTGTAGTGCAAAACTATTACATAAGATTTATGGTGACTGCTAATACATGTGTATCTTCTGATTCTTCTGGACACCTAAGGCTAGGGCCTCATGTGCAAATCCCATCCACACATTGAAGAAAAATGCACTCAGCAGAAATGCTGCAATTTACGAAACAGCTGCGGTTTTGGAAATCGCAGCATGTCAATTAAACCTGTAGTTTCCCTATACGTATAATTGAAGCAGAAAGTCTGCAGAGGAAACCCGATACTGATGCTTACTTAAAATGTCATGTTTAGGCTAAGGCCCTGCGTAGCAGGTCACAGCAAAAAAAGAGCTGTGAGAAACTGCAACGGCAACGCATCACGGGTTTTCCCGCAGGGCTTTTCACAGAAAGCCTGCAGAGTTTTCTTTAGCCTAAACATGATGTCTTAAGGAAGCAGTATCAGTCAAAATGTGACCATCTTTCCATTACATCAGTGCAGACAAGACTATTTCAGATCTTGTGACGTCATACACATTCCTCTATATACTTTAAATTATCTTGTTGGTGATCAGCGATCAGTTTTTGCAGACAATGCATATTGTCCTTATGACTGAAAAGATCCAGTGCAGAATAATGTGTCTGTGTAAATGGTCATGGTTACTGTAACTGATACTAGAGAACTGCTTAACTGTCCATCACTGCAAAGATCACATCTTCCAATTTAATAACATGTGGCCTCTACCTTAGGAAAGCCAGCATAAAAGAACACTCCTTTTTATCAAATACACAACTCTTAGAAAAACCTAAAAAGAAGGCAAGTTAGGTGAAAATAAAATGAACACACTGAAAATAGACTCTTCAATAGAAAAATACATCAAAATGCCACAGCGCGTGTAAAATAGATTAAAACATGTAGGAGGAACACTTTACTGCAGAATTTATTTCCGATCATGATAGATTTCTATAAAAATCAGTTTCCAAAATGCGATTTTCTGTATACATGGTCAATATCTTAGCATTACCATGGCTATAGTAGTTATTTCTGGGTCTAACTTTAATGACACATTTACTTATTGCTGTGACTTTATTTAAAATGTAATGTTCTATTTGGATTATTCTTCATCAAAAATATTCCTGCTACTGAATGCCGGGTGACCCCAAGATTTGTTTCTCAGCTTGGAATGTCTATCTTCACACTTTCACTAGCACTTGATGATAAACCACTCAGACTTCTACTATAGGCTGCCAATTTCAGAAAATATAAAAATATAATACATGGAAATGCTTTTCAGTTTATAGCAAGCCTGCTGTATTCAGGGGACAAATTCCAACACAAATTATTCTAAAAAACATAACTGGACAGGAGAGTTCAGCAACCGTGAGTGGTTTTCAGTTTCTGGAGTTAAAAGGGGTTGTCGAGGTGCCTAAAAATATTGCTGCTTTCTTCCAGAAGGACAACCTACAAACAGGTGTGAGGCTATCATGTTTTCTGGATCAGCTCCTTTGAAGTGAACGAAGCTGCAATATCACATACAACCTGTAGATGGGTGTGACATGGTCTCTGGAAGAAAGCAGACAGGTTATACTATTCCTAGAGAGCCCCTTTAACCTAACTAACTACTTTCCTGAACACTGTGACATGCACTATAAAGGTATAGATTTACACGTGGCAGAACTTTCTGATTCTCCCATTCATCGTAGCCCATGTTCTTGCCGCTAAAACCGCAGTCAAACAAAACAAATCTAAACCGATCCTAAAATTTTTGTGTAATTTTTGCTTTTATACTCACCTATCCCAACAGTTTTTAGCTCAAAATCGCTACATTGTAGACACAGCAAAAATGGCAATTACTATACATTAACAATTTTACATGGAGATTTCCTGATTTCTCTACACTCTACCCTAAAGATGACACTGAAAGATGCCATGCATGGTTTTCTGTAGATCAAGAAATGATTTACCCATGCTTGTACTTCTTCTAAACCTCCACTATAGGACTGACTGAACAGGTGTATTATTAGGCCTGGTTCACATCTGCATTCGGTATTCTGTTCGGGGAGTCCACTTGGGGACCCCCGAATGGAATACTGAACACATTGATAAGCGGTGAGCTTATGAAACCACACAGACCTCATAGACTATAATGGCATCCGTGTGTTATCTGCATGCTGTCTACACGAGTCATGTGGAGAGAGAAGTACTTCACGATCTACTTTCTTCTCCGCATGATTCGTGCGGACACCGTACGGAAAACACATGGCCCTCATTACAGTCTATGGGGTCCGTGTGCTTTCATTGCTCACTGCTTGTCGATGCGTTTGATACTCCGTTCGGGGGGGCCCCAGCACACTCCCTGAACGCAACACCGAACGCAGATGTGAACCAGGCCTAATACAAGTGAATCACGCAATGCCTGCATGTGATGTTTACTTTAGCCACCATTTCATTTTTGGGCTCAATTCCTCATTAAAAGCACATAGATTGGCCAGCAATAAAAACAGTCCAAACATTACCTGAAATATTGGAAGCCATTTGGGAGATTTATTATGATAGGACATAACTCTATTGACAGTCTTTGGCTTTAATGATACGATTGCCTATTATGCAGATGAAGTGAGCTTCCCCGCAAAGCTTGATAAAATCAACATACAACAGAACACTAAATTTCCAGAATTATTTTACAGGGATTATTGTGCAGTATGGCAGTGTACATTTTGTATAACTGGTACACTATGCTGATACAGTACATATGAATCTAATGTAATCACAGATGCCACACAAAGGCTGATGTTTTCTTTCTTAAGACACACTTAAAGATTACTGCTAGCTGTATAAGGCAAATAAAAAGCGATCTTGTAGCTGGGCACAGCTTTGTTTCTTGAGTGTATAAAATATATCTAAACGAGATGATAGAAATATATAAAGAATTCCATTCTGAAATCATCAGAAAAATGAACTAAAAACACAATACACTGGCTTACTAAATGTGTGCTTGTAAAATAAAAATGTACAAGCACAGACATGAAACCACTTAAGATTAAATATATATTTTACAGTTTTCTGCTGTACAAAGAAAATTGTGTATTATCGGAAGGAAAGGGATCATTTCAGGTACTCTGGAAATATTTTCTGAGGGGAAACACTAATTCAGATAAAAGCATTGACAAACCGTCATAAAAAAAATGGCAACACAAACTTACACACAGGTTTGTACAGTGAAAGTTATCTAAGATTTACATACAAAATGATATACATAGGAGTGCAGCTACTGAATCTCTTCTTCAAGCTCTCTGTTCTTTAGTCCGGCATTGCTCCTTACATCATCAAACGAGTAACATGCAATGATCTTGCCATTCTTAAACACGGTGCGGAGAAGATCCTGGAGAAAAATGGTACCATTAGAACCAGTCTGCAGTAGGATTAAGTGAATAAAATCTTTTATTATAAAGCATATGATTTATAACAAACCTACCACATGATTTCTAGCTGACAATCCACATCAAAAGACATTACACATAAGTATTTCTGTCCATGTTGGTCCATATGATAACCGGATTTAACGGTCTGAGCATAATAGCCATTAGTGATGCAAGGAGTCCGTGTCTCCCGGTGACGTACTGTATCATACTAATTATAGCACGGACAGAGTTTCTTCAGCCCTTGTGCATGAGCTCAGGGACCACAGAAGTGTTATTTAGCCCCTAAAGTGTACGTGACTAAATATGCCATCTGCTATGAAGCAGAGTGGATGCACTAGCTTTCAGGTCTGTGCCGTTCCACACAGTAGGAACCAACCAGCATGGCCCATGATCAAAGATTACGCTAATCACAGGCATTTAAAGGGGTTTTCCAGGAATTTTTGTTTTTTAAAAAAGGTCTGTTAGTGCTATGTGGTACATACAGTGTCAAGTCTGCTGATCTGACTATACAGGAAGTACTGGTAAGAAGACAGTCCCCAATATGGCTATACCAGCGTAAGTTTTATAAATAAACATTAAATAATTAATGAAATTAAAAACAAGTACATGAGGTTACCCTTATGTCAATACGTAACATACAATGATTGTTCAATGGCATGGCATTTTCTCTGCCTACTCTCTACTTGAGAACCTGGACATATGACAACCGCTGTCAAGAGTCTATTTTGTACTGATGCAGCTTTGAACAGAGTTACCATAAACACAATACCTAACATTTACATCCTTTTATATGGAGTCCTCTCAAAACGCTGCCTTCCCAGCAACCAGTCTTGGTCTTTGACTCAATGCAGAACATATGACTAGGCAGTGGTAACAAACCATGATCTCTTACAGACATATTACTGTAAAAATACATTTCAGTAAAGAACTAATGTAAGAAATGATCTGTAGGACTGATTATTATATGCTCTTCTATAAGAGAATATGGATTGCCGCTTTACTTACTGGTCCATACTCCTCCAGATCACCTTTTCCTTCTTCAAGGGTCACATACTCATTTGTGGCAGTTCTGTGAAGAGATAGTCGTCCTTTCTTTGACCTTTTATTTGGATCAGCCACAGGATCTTTAAACACATTTACCTGCAGGAAAATACATGATGCACAGACTTACCAAAAAAACGTACAGAACTTGTTAAACTGGCTAATGTCGTACAATATCATAAATTTATCTGCATACCCCAAGGCCATTCGTCACCACATAGCTGCACTTAAAGGAACAGTTTAATAGGTCTCGGGTTAGTTTCTGCAGGAGAGCTCCTCCAGATCCAAAAGCAATATTCTCAATACTCCACTTGTGTTTCTTCATTCCCTCTACAATCTGAAAAGAACGTGCAGAACTCAATAATAGAACCAGAACAGTCATCGTAAGCACATTTAAACAATACAAAAGTGGCATTTTAGAGTCACACTCTTATAAACTAACGTTTATTCTTGCCTCATATTTTCACTACTAAGCTAAACTCCATATCCTTATTGACACTTGTGATCATTTCTTAAGACAATTTCCACTTGGCAATGTAGATATAAAAATAGTACAAAGGTTTAACATATTTTCCAATTATATTATGATAAAAAAAACAAAAACAAAACACACTTCAAGATTGTAGTGTCACAGTATTAATGCACAGGTCCAGAACCTGTAACATGTATAACATAGCCCTCACCTCCTGCAGAGTGTTTATATCCACACCATCCCCTTGTATTACACGTATGTAAGGTGGCAAGACTTTGTATCCTCTTGAATTCTCTTCCACTGGGAATTTTTTCCCTAGAATCTCTAGCACCTAGAATACAAGACTGCAACTTTAAAACAAGAAAGAAAAGACCCCACAATAAGTCCACATGAATAAAAATCACATATGAGCAATATATAAATGGAGAATGTAGAATCTTACCTTTAAAACTGTATCAAGGGGGTTTCCAGAGTCTGGACGAACGATCAAAGGAGCATCAGCACTTCTTGATTCTATTAAACTCCTTAAGTCTTCTCCCCAAATCTTCTCACAGGCATTGTAAATATCATAACTATCGCTGACCACAGAAACCGGTACTGAAGAAAACTGTGTTACAATGTGTTTAAAAGCGTCCTTTTCATGGTCTTTTCCCCAGGCAGTAATGGTGCTGTAACATATAAATAAAACATATGGAAGAATTTGACAGATAATTCTACCTTTAGGCTGGGTTGTAAAGTTGTGGTTTTTGGGCTTCAAATCTGTGGTAAAACACTACAGCTTTTAAGAATTCATGATTTAACAGGTTTTTTTTATGTGAAATCATTGAAAACTTTGTGCCAGATCGACAATGTGAAAGTCAACCTATATCAAATGCCGCAGCAAGCTGCAAATCAATGTGTTATGCAAAAAAAAAATTTTTAAAAAAATTTTCATTCACCCTTTCATGCCTCAATTTTTGTTTTTAGGTTTCCGGGTTTTTTTTGCTCTCCCCATTCCAAGAGCCATAATTTTTTCATTTTCAGTTCAGAGTCACATGATGGCTTATTGCATGCAGGACAAATTGTACTTTGTAATGGCACCATTCAATATCCTGTACAATGAACTGGTAAGCTAGGAAAAAAAATTCTGAACGGAGCTGGAACTGGACAAAAAAATGCATTTGTGCCAATTTCTTATAGGTTTAATTTTTACCACAATCACTATGTGGTACAAATGACATGTTACCTGTATTCTGCGGGTCTGTATGATCACAGCAATACCAAATAGCATTTGTAATGTTTTGATACATTTTAAAAAAAATGTAAAACTTTGCAAAATAAAGAAAAATTTGTGTGTTTGTGTGTCACCATGTTCTGACACCTGTAACATTTTTATATTTATGTGTATGGATCTGGGTATGGCGTCTAACTATGCGGGACTAGATGTTTTTTAATTGATATCAATTTGGGGACGTTCTGTTGGTTTGAGCTCTTTTGTACCATTTTTTATAGGAGGCAAAGTGTTGGGAGGGGGGGGGGGGAGGATATCGCCATTTTGAACTCTAGGAGGTCTGATCACTCATACTATTAACTGTAATACTAATATATTGCAGTGAATAGTAAAATACATTGCCTTCTATTACACGCTGCCTCTGGTGTGTAATAGAAGGGATATAATGAAAAGCCTGGGAGATTTCAATAGGTTCCCAGTTGTCATGGCAACTGATCGCTGCCCTCAGATGACAATCTAGAGGGTGGCGATTGTTCAAAGATGGCGGAGTCCATGCACTAGATGCCGCAGTCGGATTTGACCATGGCATCTAAAGTGTTAACAGCTGCGATCAGTCTCGGCACCGATCGCAGCGGTTAGCTGCGGGCCCTGGCTGTATAACTTAGCCGGGATCTGATGGGTATGGAGAGAGCTCATCCCCTTCACACCTCATGATGAAAATTAACGTGATTATGCGTAAAAGGGTTAAAATGGAGGATAAAAGATTAAAAGATTAATTGTTTTTTTCTGTAAAAATTAGACACTACAGTCAGCATAGACCACAAAATCTGAGAGGTTAAAGAGGACCTTTCATGGATTTGGGCACATGCGGTGTTATATACCGCTGGAAAGCAGACAGTGCGCTGAATTCAGCGCACTGTCTGCTTTCCCGACCTGTGCTCCTGGTGAAGAGCTATCGGTACCGGTACCTAGCTCTTCACAGTCAGAAGGGAGTTTCTGACAGTCTGTCAGGGATGCCATTCTTCACAGCAGTGCCCATAGCGCTGTACAGTGTGAGCGGGGAGGAACGCCCCCTCCCTCTGCTCACAGTGCTCGTCCATAGATGAGCATTATCAGGAGGGGAGGGGGCAATCCTCCTCGCTCACACTGTACAGCGCTATAAGAGCTGCTGTGAAGAAGGGCGTCCCTGGCAAAGTGTCAGAAACGCCCTTCTGACTGTGAAGAGCTACAGTACCGGTACTGATAGCTCTTCACCCCGGGCACAGATCGGGAAAGCAGACAGTGCACTGAATTCAGCGCACTGTCGGCTTTCCAGCGGTATATAACACCGCATGTGCCCAAATCCATGAAAGGTCCTCTTTAAATAATAATTATGCTCACTGATTGAAGACTGGGGAAGGTGATATCATGAACAAAAGTCCAGGGTACCCACCACCCCAGGACTCATTTGAAGTAACAGGGAGAGGAGAATAGATAGTTCATTGAACTTGCAACAGCACTGAGCATTGACATTACATGCCTGGAACACATCTGAAAGCAATATTAGGTCATCAAGTTATAACAAGCAGCCTCTGCAAAGTTACTATAGCAGTAAGCTGGCTGTGTGTTTTGCCTATTGTTAATTTACTCTGTCCCACGCCAGAATTCTTTCCATCTGTAGTGTAAAAACACAGACACTATAACAACAGAGGCAGGACACCACATTTGTACAGGAGCCAGTTTCCTTTATTCTTAATTAAAATTTACACCTTCGGCTATTGACAGGGTATTATAAATAAATTAGAAAATGAACCTACCTGTGTTCTGCAGCTGGCACAGAAAAGCCAGGAACTGGGTCTTTAGTTCCATAGTATCTCTTTATCAAGCCAATCCCGGCTACAGTATCTGTTCCCTTAAAGTTAACCAAGTGAGCGGATGCCCCAATTCCTGCAGTCTGAATATAAAGGAAAAGATTTAGATCACAGGCATGGATAATCACACCTACACAAGATGGAAACACTCAGACCTAGACACTAATCTACAAAGCAACATATTATTGGATATAAAAAGGATAGGTCCACAATATCAGATCATTCAGGGTCCAATACCTGGACATTGCATTGATTATCAGTTTAGGCTGGCAAAAACTATATATGAGGTATACAGAGCAACTGTGCTCCTATTTAAGTGAGTGTGGCGGAGCTGCAGTTCCTGTGCCACCACTACAGTGTAAGGAGCTCTGTACACTGTATAAAGTGTCCTGCCCTTACTCTGTAGCAGTGGTTATGGGAATTTTAGCTCCACTTCCATTTACTTTAATACTAGCAGAGATGCTTCCAGCTATATGCCTCAAGTGGCTGAAACAACTAATAAGTGGTACGTCTGGGTGCTGGACTCCGACCAATCTGATTCTGATTACCTATTCACAGGGTAGGTCATCAGTATCTAACTTTACTGGCTTTTAGAAAACCGCTTTAAAAGGTTTCTTTGATTATTTAGGAGAATATGAAGAGAATAAGATTATTACACTGTCCCCAGCAGCAGTGACCGTACAGAACTCTATACCAGACTGCTCCTTTAAGTTGTATTTGATGATACTTGTGATTGGCAGAAGTGGCCAAAAACTTTGTAGCAATTTTTTCCTACCTCTGTATAACAGAAAAATAACACTGCTGTACAATACACTGACATGGAACACAGTGCATTCCCAGAAAAGGGACAAAGTGGGGAAAAGGTCTCGTTTTTGGTCTAGATTTGTAAATCACATATTTTGAAAATATAATAAAATTCTCTCTTTTTAATTTTTTACATTACATATACACATACTTTATATTACAAACTATGCAAACAAGTGAAAAACATGGTAGTGAAAACTTACCTCTTGTGAAGAAACCCCTCTGTAGCCAAAGTCATGCAATTTATATTCCAGACCTGTTAGGCTACCAGATGTTTCCAACAAGTATTTGGCAAGAATCTTCTTCTGCTCCCTGGAGTTTGTAGCAACGGTGATTGGATACCATGTTTGCACAAGGATGGTCTATAGAAAAAAAAAAAAAAAAAAGATTAAACATGTATGGGACTGGAAGTGCCTAGATTCAAGTACTCAAAAATTAATCTTGTGTAAAGGTATTGTTTGTCTATAAGGGCGGGTTTTTATCTGTGCCCGATCTCCGCTTTGTGGGTTTCAGTCTTCTGCCTACTGGGGATGGAAACCCGGCAGTCAGTGTCCGCACGTGAGCATCTTCTGGTCTGTTTTTTTTTTTTTTTTTTTTTACCAGACCCAAAGTCCTGCATGTCCAACTAAAAAAAAAAAAAAACAGTTTCGCCGCGGAGACCAGAAGATGCTCACGGGCGAACACTTTGCAAACCCATTCAAATGAATGGGTTTGAAAACTGACTGCCGGTTTCTGTCTCCTGTCCAATTCCAGGTGGGCCACAAACTTACTCAGTTATCTAAGAATTCAACTGACAGCTAAGTTGTCAAACTCTTATCAGGTCAAAAAAAAATTGCGACATGGAATCTCAATCTAGAATTCATGTGTGGGCTCAAATGCTTGTCACTGTAAGATGATAATTTCAAAGTAGGTGGGACTTTATGCCATTGGCCATATGGCACCTGGGACACCAGAGAGCCAGTTTACCCATTGTAAATCATCTAGATTAGAAGGAATGAAGAATATTCTGTGGATAAATGTAATCAGTACCAATCTATCCCTAGAATTAAAGGAGTGTTCAGATAGCTAAAAACCTTATTACTTTAGTCTTCATCGGGGATAATTTTATTCCACTTTTTAAGTGCTCTCTCCTTTTTATGGAATAAGATGAGCCATCATGTGGCTATAAAGGTAAAAAAGAGGGATTTTATTATTGCTTCAAATGAAGTCGATCCTCCTCAGAGAGGAAGCATTATAGAGGTTCAATCTCTAAACTATACCTTGAAGGAGTTTCTCAGTTACAGAGTGCATTGTCCGGGAAGTTGAAATTTACTTGCATTCACTGAAAACAGCAGCGTAAGCTCCATTGAGAATATGGGATAAAGCAGTAATAACCATAATGCTGCAAAGGTTTGGAAGGTTCCTACAGTGTGGGACCCTGTGATAAAGCCATAATCGGGGAGAAACATGATTCTAGTGTACCATAACAACAGTTTCTAAGGCCAGGTATACATATTAGTCCACATCTTGAACAAATAAAGTGCCCCATGTCTACAAATTAGAGCAATCAGTAAAAGAAAAATATGTAAACATTCAATACAAAAGAAGTGTAAACTATATTCCGAAAACAAACCTCTATCCAGTTTGTAAGCCAGTAACATTCAGGATCTGTGTTTTCCACTGTAAACAGTACATTGCCCCTGGGAATGACACTACCTTCCGGCACAGCCTTAACTTCAATTGGCAGATGGCCATCATATTTCTTCAAAGTATAAAATAGATACAGAAATAGTTAACTGGGCCATTTTCAATAATACACACACAGTAACAGACCAGAAAAAAAACATATTCATCTGTCCTTCACAACATGTTCTCGCTCTAGAATGAAAGAAGCTGAAAAATTCCAATCCTACAGATAGCACTGGGTGCCAAAGTTTAAATGCCAGTTTCCTAAAACAGATCACACTGGCATGCTGCATGTAGTAAAGGCTCCTGTATCGTCCAACATTAATATATAAGATTTTACACACAGTGCTGCATAGTAGATCTTAGGTTTTATTTTATATACAGGCAGAAAATGTACATTTTTTATATTTAATCTTTCACTTGAAAGGAAATTTGTAATATACCTCGTAGCAAGTTTTTCTCCATTTTTCAGATTGTTTCTTTCTACATGCTGGTATTAGTCTATGAAGAGGGGAGGGGCGTAAAGAAGTTGCTAGAAAACGCATTGAAATGCATGCTACTCTGTGATCATTTAACAGTGCTAACTTTGTAGATAAGAGGCAGCCAGTGCACAGAAGTTTCAAATAACCTCACAGGTTAGAATATTTTCCGTGGGGGAAATGACCACATACAGTTGGACAGGAATGGGGAGTGAATCAAGCACACACCCACATTCCCATTGGCTGTCCTCGCTACCTAAAATGGAGGGGGAGGGGCCTAGACTATATGAGACAGGATACATGGGCGGCTGCTTTATGGCCACATATGGCGCAGATGCGAGGAGGCACCACAGCATGATCACTAAACGGTGACAGCCTGGGCTCCTCTGTTTGATACCTTTTTGCTTTTCAATACAATCCTCTGATGAAGCTGAATAGTGTAAATGCGTAGGGTGGAAAGTACATGGATTAACATCCATATTAGGCAGGGCAAGATTTAGAAATCACTGTGTTAGCGCTCTGCTAGCTGCACAGTGAACACATTTAACTACAGTGTTAGGTCATTACCACTAGCTCATAGTGTACTTTATTGTATGAGCATATGCACGTGTAGCAAGTGGTGACAATGGATATATGACCTATTGCTATCACTATATTTGAAAGCACACTCCTGCTGAATGGTTGGACAGCGCAGTATAGTGTATGAGCCCATTTAACTCAGTGACTATATTTGATATCAGTTGCCAGACATCTGTGGAATACTAGTGAGCTGAGTAAACCCGATCATCATTTGGGAGTCTCTAGTAGATATCCAGCCAGCAAAAAAGGCAGAATAGCACAGGATACCTACCATTTGAATACAGAATACGTGTTAGTGATCTTGTTAATGAAATGTTAGACCTTGATTTTTGAATGGGAGATTAAACATGAGTTCAAAAAACTGAACTATTCTCCCACTGAAAATATTCTAACCTGTGAGGTCATTTGAAAAGGCTCCATCTCATACTTTTTTAGTCTTTAATTTAGCACAAGTGTGCAATATTGAGGTTTTAAATTTTATTTATTTTTTTTAGATAAATTAATAAAAGTTATGTTTTAAGTCCACTTCATTTTGATTGTCTTGATGGTTTAGGGCTATTTTACATGGGGATTCCGCGTGTGTACATCCCGTCGCGGCTTTCCGCTCCGTATTAGGCCCAAATGAATGGGCCTTTTCCGGAGGGTGCTGTCGCGAGGTGGACGTCGCGGCTAAATCAGCCGCGGAATCCGCCTGAAGAAAGGGCAGTTCGCTTCTTTTTTCCGCTAGCGGTCTACATAGACCTCTATTGTGAGGGGGCGGATTTTGAGGAGAATCCCACGCCAAAATCCGCCCCTTCTCACCCCGTGTGAACTAGCCCTTAGAGGTTGAAGTGACATAAGTAATACAAATTTCAAGTTATTTGATCAACATGTAACTCTCATAAGATAGATACGTAATATATATATATATATATATATATATATATATATATATATATATATATATATATATATATTTTATAACGGGTGTTAATTATTTTTTTTTAATATGCTTAATTAATGAATCTAACTAGATTCCTTTTAATAGAAGTCAGGCAGTAAAGTTCGCATTAGTAATGTACTAAGCATTGCCAGTGAGAGTTTGTCTTGTACACATTTACCCAATGCAGTATGTAGAGCTGTACCATTTTTCGATTAGGCTGTGTGTGATCATTTGAAATGGCTCCATCTACAGGTTTATATGACCTAGAAATGGTTGTAATATCACATGTAGCATTAGCTATAAAAACTTGGAGACATCACTAATTTAAAATGCAATGGGAAATTTGACCTATATCCACTGCAGTTCATACTGTTTTGTTTTTTTAACTAGTGATATCTGAAGTTATTTTATAGTCAATACTGCAGTCTTGGCAGCTCTATGAAAGCCAAGAACCTGAGCTTTAAGAGAAAACAGAACCATTGTGTAAAAGCAGAGATACAGCCAAATGTGTACAAATTTACAAATACAAATGTGTACAAATACAACAGCTCAACCTGTTTTCTATTAAAGGGAAGTTAAATTGGTGGTTGTGTAATGTACTTAACCTAACAACCTCTGACACAATAGCAATAAAAAAAAAAAAAAAAAAAGACCACAACCACATCTTACCTCAAGGATGTAATTCCACCCAGGCTCATTAAAGACATCGTCCTGAAAGTGCTCTCTATATACCTCTTTGGCTTCCTGAATTTTCTCTTTGGTCACCACTTTTCCTGTTGAAAAGAAAATGAAAATGTTAAAAAATATACATAAGCTGCAGAACTTTCCAAAGACTATTTTGACTTTTTTTCTGCATACATTTGGTTGGCGTTGATTTATTTCTGCTATTTTATTATTGTTCAAACCCCAGTAGGCAGAGATTATCAAGAATAAGACTGGCCAGGAAACCGCGGTCTTGATAAGTCAGCCCCATGGACTTCAAGGACATTACATGACCTTTAAGGAGAACCTATCAGGTAATTTGCGTTCTCCTCGCTAAGACCAGGATATGAGGGCACAAGCTCTACAATATACAGCTTTATAGGATTTGGAGCAGAGAAAATCCTGACAGGACTCCTATGTCACAAAGGCTGATAGACAACCTTTTCAATGTACAGTATAGGGGAAGCCGTCAATCACTGTGTGTGGATAGGGTATGCACCATATTTAACTGAATCAACATGTAAGTGCAATGGAACCTCCTTATCAGTAATAGTTTGATGGTGGTTATTTCATGCATGCCCTTAGCTTCCAGTTGACCTTAGAATGCTTATCTACTACACTTTACGCTCTTTAATAAGTGCAATAGATCAATGCTTTTAATTGTCCCTTTTCCTCATATTATGGGTGTGGAAAGTTATCTTGCCTTTCCAGCAATTATGTTTTATAGGAGTATTAATTTGTTTACTTATGTGTTTAGTAAGAACAAGCAGATTTTATAAGTTGATCAGTCAGGGCGATCTGGGACACTAAACTTCCCATAGGTCCGGGAACTGGAGGTTTCA
This sequence comes from Leptodactylus fuscus, assembly GCF_031893055.1. Taxonomy (NCBI): domain Eukaryota; kingdom Metazoa; phylum Chordata; class Amphibia; order Anura; family Leptodactylidae; genus Leptodactylus; species Leptodactylus fuscus. The sequence continues at coordinate 117,598,500 of NC_134269.1, forward strand.
TGTCCCAAATTGCCCTGTAATAAAGCCATCTGTGCCTGTAATAAAGAAGAAAAAGCTATATACTCACCCTGTCACAGTTCTTCACTGAAGCCAGAGAAGTACACACGTCCTGTACCTCCAGTCTGGGTGTACAGCTCTGACTTCACTGAAGAAACGCGCAGGCGCCAGTACCACCACTTTTTTTTTTATGCAAGCTCATAAGGATTTAAAACAGGGCAAATTGGGGCAATAAACCTCTGGTCTATAAGGGGTGGTTTAGTGACCAAATCAACCCTAGCAACACTTGGGTGGTTCCTCAATATTAGATTTCTAGGCTACTATTTTAGACATGATAATAATGTATAAAAATTATACCACCACTGAGCAAAACACAGATCATACATTTCAAATAAATTATGCGTTACGTTATAAAAAAAAACAAAAAACAACTGCAATATAAATTGTCAACCAGCATCTGTACCTTTTAAATACTTCTTTAGTATGTACTGCAAACCGTAAAAGACTGTTTCTTCATATTTCACCCTTCTAAACTTGGAGTTTTCAGTCTTCTTTTCTCGACACTCAAAGTAAGAATATACTTTGCTTGTATTTGGTGGGTACTGCTTATAATGTGTAACCTTACAAAAAGAAAAGAAAAAAAATAAATACTAATTTGAACACACTAATATTAAGAGCCATCAGCTTTATATGGTGCTGTGTTATAGCTACAGGTCTGAACTACTAGTGAGAATAGATTGAGCCCTATACATTCATAAGGAGAGCACTGCAACCACCCCACAGTATGACAGAGCTGCAGTGTGTAAGTCACTAGCAAGCTGATGATAACACAAGCCAATCGAATGAGACTGACATATTCTTTCAATGCCAATAGCAGCAAAGAGGAACTTTTTTGGGGGGGCCCTTTTGGCAACTAGTAGCACAGACTTATAGGTAATGTGCTGCTCTTATTTAGGGCAGCGGAATGTGCTGACAGATCAGCCTTAGGGTAAGTTCATACAGTTTTTTGCAGGCAGAATCCACTTCAAAATATGTCCCCCAACTCTCCTATATATCCCAATGGGAGTCAGGAGCAGATTTATTTTTCACCCTGCAAATCCCATTGAAATGAATGTGAGGCAGAAAAAAAAAAAAAAAATATAGCAGTTGAAAAAAAACTCCAAAAACCACTGGAAAAAAAAAAAAAAAAGAAAACAAATAGACTGAAACCACCTGAAGATAGGTCATGAAGTTTTTATTTCCTCCTCCCTGCTTACAAAAAAATTCCACTTGAGCTTATTATTTATACAGTTTTGTATATTTTATTAAATATTGTTCACATTGGCTACATACTGTGTGTGTATGTGTTATATATAACAAAAATATTTGGGACATATACATTAAATTTTATAACAAGCCATAGGGATTAATATGGAGTCAGTGCCCTCTGTTAAAACAAATACTGGGAGGACTTACTACATGATTTTGAATTGTGAATTTTTGCCCATTAACCCAGAAGAGCATTAGATTAGACAGATGTTGGATTATAGGTTGCTCCCTTATAAGGTCATTCCAAAGATGTTCAATTATCAGTTCAGGGCTCTGTACAGGCCAGTCAAATTCTTCCATACCAGACCTACTCAGTAAAGTCTTTATGGATCTTGCCTTGTGTACAGTCACACTGGAACAGAACAAGGCATTACCAAAACTGTGCCCACAAAGTTGGGATCATACTATTAATCCAAAGGTTTTGGTGTGCAGAAGAATTAAGAGAAAGTTCACATAGTGGAAAATGAAGAGGTTTTCAGCGCTGTGTTCCACCTGTGGGCTACCTGCGACAGGATGCCAAGGCAGGATATCAGCAATCTGTCACGACTTTTCGCTGCCGATTAGGTCCAGATGAATGGGATTAATCAACATGGCATCTTGAGCCACAGAATCTGTGGCAAGATCGAACAGAACACTTATCTTTTCAGCTTGTTGCCGTGATCTCTGTAGACAGAACCCACCCCCCAAATCCACTGCAAATTCCTTTGTGTGAGGTTAGAATTCCCTAGTGGAGCCATTAAGCCTAGGCCACTCAAAAAAACCCCGCCTCATGTGAAGCAAGTGGTGGCAACAACTGTAATCAAGCAACTGGCAAAGAGTCTTTGGAGGAATTTCTGTGGAGGAATTTTGACCACAATTCTTTGCAGAATTGTTTGAATTCAGCCACATTGGAGGATTTTTGAGCATTAACAGCCTCTTTAAGGTTATGCCACAGAATCTCAATTGGATTTCAGTCTGGATACTGACTAGGCCACTCCAAAACAGGATTTCCTGGTGCAGAGCAGAATTCATGGTTCCATCAATTACAGCAAGTCATCCAGGTGCTGAAGCAACAGAACAGCCCCAGACCATTACACTATCACCACCATGTCGGTATTAATTTTTTTTCTGAACTGCTGTGTTAGTTTTACACCAAATGTAATGGGAAGCACACCTTCTAAAAAGTTCCACCCTTGTCTACTCAGTCCACACAATAGTTTGCCAAAGGTCTTGAGGATTAGCGAGATTTTTTTTTGCAAATATGACATAAGCCTTTGGGGGGGGGGGGGAAGGTTGTCAGCAGTGGTTCTTGTCTTGAAACTCTCCCTTTTTGTTGAATCATGAACACTGACCTTAACTGAAGCAGTTGAGACCCGCAGTACCAAGTTATTCTAGGTTCTTTTGTGACCTGAGTAGTTGAAGGTTCACCACTGTTCCATGTTTTCTTCATTTGTGGATAATTCTCAATGTAGTTTTCTGTAGTCCCAAAGCTTTATGTTCGAAAGTCCCAATGACTGACAACAGTCTGAAACATGTTATGATGACCATTTCTCATCTGTTCTTGAATTTCTTCAGATCGGGCATAATGTGTTGCTTTTTGTGATTTGTCCCCTATTTAATGTTGTCAGACAGGTTCTATTTAAGTGATTCTTCAGACCTCGCCACACCCAGGCCTGGTTACTACTAGTGAAACTGAACTCTGCTATCCAAAAAAAGACAATTATTTTTTCACATAGGGCCAGGTTGTTTGTAATAGCTTTTCTCCTTTAATAAAAGAAATCATTTAAAACTGCTTTTTTGTATCTACTCAGGTTATCTTTGTCCGATACTCAAATTTGATAAACTTAAACATTTAAGTGTAAGAAATGTGCAAAAACAAAAGACATCTGTAAATTGGAATTGACTGAACGGCTGATACAATCTTATATCAGATTAAGCCATCATCAAAATTACAGTGAATGATATTAACTTTTAGCCATAGTGTAAGTAGCTGAACTTGAGATCATTGCAGCTCACCATTACTCAGCAAGTCTCCACAAATATTCCATTATAATCATGAATGACAAATGTTGACATAGGATTATGCCTTCTAACAAACATGGACTTTATTACCCAATGAAATGACAGCAGATAGTGTGGCGAAAGTAGTGACTATTAGACAAAAAGTTAAACATGTAGAAAATATCTTGTGACGAAGTATTATAAATTTGCATTCCCTGATTAAGAACCAATGTCATATTTTTGTGTATTAATATCGTAACACTGTTTTCTAAATATATAGGAATAAAATTATAGTGATGCGCGATGAGTGGGCACAAGCATCTAAAAAGAATGCCCAGCTGCCATCTCAGTCGGTAGCTGAACACTCAGCACTCCCTGGCTACAAAGCAGTTTGGCATTCAGAACTGATGCGCTGAAAGAACCTACATTCATGTTCAGTCACATAGATAGAAATTTCAGTCATGCAAAATGTATAGATGCTCAAGTCAGCATTTTTCAATAAAATGTTAGTTTAACCATTTCCGTGCCATGAACACATGTCCTGACAGTGAGGTATTTAATCCCAAATTTCTCAGGATCCATAAGGGCCACTAAGAAGAGCTTAGCTTCATTTTAAAGAAGATCCATTCACTGGTAACAATGTTGTTCAGAATGGAGATCTGCAGATCTCATAAAATCTAGAATTATGGCTCTCTAACTGCAGTAATGATGAACGGCAGGAACTTCAGAGGTTGTGTACATAATATGAGAGCAATAAAGCGGCTGTATTATATCTATCTGAAACCGGCCCTAGTTATCACATTAACTATAGAGATTCATTTATTAGCATTACAGTTTGTATAGGGCGGATGAAAAATTATATTCTTATGAAAGACCCCATTTTATTTGCATACACAAAATTGGTTGGCACACTTTGTTTCTTAGCATTTCTTAAACACCTATATACACTCACCGGCCACTTTATTAGGTACACCATGCTAGTAACGGGTTGGACCCCCTTTTGCCTTCAGAACTGCCTCAATTCTTCGTGGCATAGATACAACAAGGTGCTGGAAGCATTCCTCAGAGATTTTGGTCCATATTGACATGATGGCATCACACAGTTGCCGCAGATTTGTCGGCTGCACATCCATGATGCAAATCTCCTGTTCCACCACATCCCAAAGATGCTCTATTGGATTGAGATCTGGTGACTGTGGAGGCCATTGGAGTACAGTGAACTCATTGTCATGTTCAAGAAACCAGTCTGAGATGATTCCAGCTTTATGACATGGCGCATTATCCTGCTGAAAGTAGCCATCAGATGTTGGGTACATTGTGGTCATAAAGGGATGGACATGGTCAGCAACAATACTCAGGTAGGCTTTGGCGTTGCAACGATGCTCAATTGGTACCAAGGGGCCCAAAGAGTGCCAAGAAAATATTCCCCACACCATGACACCACCACCACCAGCCTGAACCGTTGATACAAGGCAGGATGGATCCATGCTTTCATGTTGTTGACGCCAAATTCTGACCCTACCATCCGAATGTCGCAGCAGAAATCGAGACTCATCAGACCAGGCAACGTTTTTCCAATCTTCAATTGTCCAATTTCGATGAGCTTGTGCAAATTGTAGCCTCAGTTTCCTGTTCTTAGCTGAAAGGAGTGGCACCCGGTGTGGTCTTCTGCTGCTGTAGCCCATCTGCCTCAAAGTTCGACGTACTGTGCGTTCAGAGATGCTCTTCTGGCTACCTTGGTTGTAACGGGTGGCTATTTGAGTCACTGTTGCCTTTCTATCAGCTCGAACCAGTCTGGCCATTCTCCTCTGACCTCTGGCATCAACAACGCATTTCCGCCCACAGAACTGCCGCTCACTGGATGTTTTTTCTTTTTCGGACCACTCTCTGTAAACCCTAGAGATGGTTGTGAGTGAAAATCCCAGTAGATCAGCAGTTTCTGAAATACTCAGACCAGCCCTTCTGGCACCAACAACCATCCCACGTTCAAAGGCACTCAAATCACCTTTCTTCCCCATACTGATGCTCGGTTTGAACTGCAGGAGATTGTCTTGACCATGTCTACATGCCTAAATGCACTGAGTTGCCGCCATGTGATTGGCTGATTAGAAATTAAGTGTTAACGAGCAGTTGGACAGGTGTACCTAATAAAGTGGCCGGTGAGTGTATATGTGGCATGTACAAATTCCTCACATCATATAGTTTTTTTTAGAATGTACATTTTCTTTTCAGAAAGGAGCTGCTGGAGCTTGCACTTTAGTGGCAAATTATAATTTTTTTGCAATTTTTAATGCATTTAATCCCTGTTTGCTGCAATGGTGGATGTATGTATGAAATATTAAGTTGTATTTTTATATACGGTATGCTGTGCACACTTTGTCAGCTGTCCTTTGCCTCTCGCTGTGTACAGGTAGTGTGTAATGAAGAGAAAATGAGGTTGAGGAGGGTCACTTCATACAGTTCCATCGCAGTCATTAGAAAATGTAGAAACTTGCATACTAAAGATAGAGTTCTACCTGTATGATTTACAGAGAGATCACTGGTTAGGACTGAGATATTGGTTGGGATTGAGATATTTATATGCAGCTGTATATTTGCAGGGGACATGCAGACAACATGCTTACAAGGAATTATATATGTGGATTTGTCACTGCATTCAGTATACTGCTGTCTTTTGTCTATGAGGAACTATATTTGGTCATTGTATCCAATCTACACTTGTCTTGAGCCTATGAAGACACACTTATGATATACCCTATTTAACCTGGCTATCTCTGTGTAGTCTCTACTCCTAGTTTTGGCTCAAAATCACTGAACAAAATCACTGACTGAACACTGACCATGTGAAAGCAGCCTTAGAGGAGATCACCAAAGGTCCTTGTAAAGTTGAAACAGTTGCTGCTGCTAACAGTGGGAATGATAATGGGTGCATGGTGATCTGACTGAGAGATCACAGTTATTACAACATATAGCAATTCTTTACAATGGACATTATAAGCCATGAAGGCCAAAAATCTCACTTAGGGCTCGTTCACATCTGCGCCCGGTCTCCGTTCATGCACGTTTCCGTTTCCTGCACAAAACTGAGCAGGAGACTAAAACCTGCAGGACTCTTTCAAACCCATTCATTTGAATGGGTTTGAAAAAATGTCTGGCCGTGTGCGCCGGTGAGCGTTTTATGCTCTTCGACGCGAAACCAGTGCAGTATTCTGTGTCAGATTTAAAAAAAAAAAAAAAACGCATGCAGAAGACTGAAAGCTCAGAACGGACTCCGGGCGCTAGTGTGAACCTAGTGTCAGCTACCAAGTCTTATATAGATACAAATACACTCGGGTATATTTCTGTTGTTAAGGCACACCCTATTGTTAGGGTGTATTCTAGCCGTCAGCATGGTGTAACATCAATCTCACTGAATAGCACAGAAAATCATTTTGTGGGAGTGGAGTCACATTTGCACACGTCTTTCCTAATGTTTTGTGCACTTTCAGTTTCTATTCTTTCACACCGATACTGTCACAGATGACATGTGAATCATCCTGATTCAGCATCAGATTATAGGAATAGGGAAGTTATATTAATTTAGTCAGAGAAATATGCTGATGTTTTGCTTTTGAAGTGGATATGGTTTTGATAATATTTTATTTTCTGTTCCCCATTTAATGCCTTTTATATCCTGGAAGGTCATTCTAACTTTAAATGTGTTTTCCAATTAACTAAAATTATTCCTTATCATAGGATAGGGGATAACTTGCAGATCAGATGGGGTTCAATAGCTCAGACACTCACCTATCAAGAGGGGTGCGAGTGATGTACTTTGGCAATCTCCAGTGTTAACATTAAAACGAATGAAGCAGTACCCATGCTACCTGACAACATCGCTCTGTTCCAAACAGGGAATGAAAATCCCATTCTCCTGATCAGTGGTGGTCTGAGTGGTCAGAACACCCACATCCTCATCCCCCACTGATCTACAAGTTATTCATGGAGGATATAACTTGCTTTTGTGGAAAATACCCTTTCAATCTATTTTCAATATCTTGGTTTTTGCTTACTCATGGTGAAGTCTCATGTCAGGCCGACAATGTTTTCACTTTCATTTATTAGGGCCACATGTTTTTACAAATCTTAGAAATGGTAAGCAGATAAGACACTACAACTGGTGTAAAACTTATTTTGGGGGTCTACTATATAGCTTGATGTAAATATTCCCCTACACACGTTTGCAAATTCCTATAAGGTCAGCAACTTAAATGTATTATTCAGTACTAGTTAGCCACCACTGTTGCTGTCCTAGGATCCTTCAGTAGTAGTTGTGGCCTGGCTCTTGCCTTGAACTAGAGCCCTCTGCGCCAGTGATATGTGCCCACAGACAGCAGATGTCAGACAGCAGGAACACACTGCAATACAATTGGTTATTGGGGCTCCTGCTGTGTGACTGAGGATATGGGGCCCAATGTGGAAGGAGACTGGTTGGCCTGAATCTGCACCTAGACGTCATCTCAGACGCTTAGGGAGGGAATAACTAAACCTTATGTGCCTGTCTAAAACAGGGACAGAATTAAAACTCTGATACAATCTACGATCTACGACAATATAGAAATGTGTGGCAGATATTCTATGGTGTCATGTGGCAATAGAAAATCCAATGCACTTAAATAATTGAGTGTCCTGTGCCAGTTTAGAAGGTGGTCTATTTTACGATGTGTCAGAATTCTGGCGCAGACAGAATTCTAGTAGATAAGGTTTAATTTATTCCTCCCACAAACTAAGGGCTTGCGCCTATATTAAAACATAAATGCATTCTCCTTAGCAATGCGGAAAGTGTTGCCAAGAAGAAACTTTAGATCCTGTTTTCTAATAAAAAGAAGTGAAACAAGTATTTTATAAATACGTTCCCAAAACAACATCCTACTCCAGGTACTCTTGGCAATGGCAGCTTCTCACCTCTGCTTTATTACCAATGATTGCTCCGCTCCCATTCATCAGATTCAGGCACCTGTACATATCGATCCTATCCATAACTTAGCTGTGAGTGAGGGACCAAGTGACTTTACACGTCACTCAGCCTTCTCTACCTTAGCACACTGTGCTCTGCCTCCTCCACTGCTCCAGCATTGGTTTGTAGAATGACGTGTACAGTCACATGGTCCTTCAACAAATACCAACTTGTGGATCAATTATCAGTAATAAAGCACAGGGTCCAAAGGGGATAAATATAGTGTATAGGGGGCCACTAAGTGGGATTATACTGTGTATAACGTAGGGCAGGGCTGGACAATTTCATGAAAAATAAACTGAATTTCAACGCATAGAACCAATGTGATTTTGTGCTTTATTTCGGTTTAACTATTACAATAGCCGTAAGGTTTTACCTCCAGTTTCCATCAATCCAAACTGGAAGTGCTATTATACTCACCTCCCCTGCGTTCCGGTGTGACTCCCTGTCCTCTTTGTGCTTCCTGAATAATGTCAAGGATCACTGAGGTCTGTGATTGGGCCTCATCGGTAACACTGTGTTGCGACTATTGCTTCATTCAAGAGGCCAGAAGAGGATAGAGAGTCATGCTAGAGCCTGGGGGGAGGGGAGTAACACGGTTTAAGATTTACTCACAATCCCTAGGCTTCTGCTTCTACTTGGGAGTCTTAACAGAACCCATAGTATAATAATAGCAGTTCCAAATAAGACATATTCCATCAGAACAAATCTGTGGGAGGAATCTCAAGGTTCACCCAACACATACTCACCTCCTGCAGTTTCTCTGAAATTTTCCCACTGTGGGACTATTAAAGGATTATCTTATTCTCATAACCCCGAACAGTCATCAACTTTAATCAGCAGATTACAATGGAACATAAATTTCTCCAGACCTAATATAGGCGGCCACCAAGAGTTAATACACCACACAAAATAGCAAAGCATTCTGCACCATTGTGTTTTTTTTTTTGTTTTGTTTTTTTTGTTTGTTTTTTTACCAGCAAGACTCTCACAGAGCATCCAATGCATATTTTATCTCAAATTTGGCCAGGTGCACAAACTGTAATACATAGGTAAGCTACTCTCTGTATTACAGCTGCAATTCCCATTATAAAAACGTATGTGGTGGGGATGGTGGGGGTGTCGACAACATTAATTATTGCACGGCACAGAGTTAAGGAGTAAATTGCATTAATCCTGCACAGTGTATAATTTTGTTTGTGAGTCATGATGATTAAATCTGTCCTTAAATGCCCTCAGTATTAAGATCTAAAGGGTCAAAGGGAACAAAGTCACCTGTTCATACTCCTCTCACTGAAAAGATGTGCAATAGGATGCATCTAATAAAAATACCAAAACCAAAATAAATTAATAGGCTTTCTATTGGTTGCTGCAAAGTCCTTTATCCCTAGATTGTGGAAATTCCCAACACCTTATCTGATGCCTTGGATTCAGGAGGTCCTGTGCATGGAGAATCTGCTCGTGCTATCGAATCAAGATGATACAACCCACCAAACATAGCTCCTGTGGAACCACTTTTACAACTCTGTGGAAGGTCTGCCTTTCCGTTGCTGTCCTCTTGACTTTCATTCTCCCTCTTCCTACACTCACTCACTCCCCCCTTCTCTGTATTATTTACATGATGTGTATTTGCCTTTGTTTTTGCTCTGGTTTTAGAATTTGACTGTACTACCACAGAGCTATTGTCACCCCCTCCCCCTTTGATTCCTTGTATTGCTTGCTTGATGTTCCTTGTTCTCTTCAAACCTCACCTCCCTTGTCCCCCCTTACGTACCACCTCTGTAGGTTCTTGATTGATTTGTTTTCTGTTCTTACAGGGAGTCTATCATTGGGGATTTAGTTTTATAAAGGGGCTCTATTAGCAAAATCATGCTGATAAGAGCCCCACATGTGCTTTAAGCAAGCACATGTTGGAATAGCCTTTAGAAAGACTATTCCAGTCCAACCTCTTTTTCTCTCCTCCAATAAATTTTTGAAATATATAGTTTTTGGCAAATATGTAAATGAAGCTCAGGGAGCACCACAGAGTCATACCATTGATGCTGCTTCCTGGGCCGTTCCTTTATGCAGATTAGCTCAACCTCTTCACTGCTTAGCAGCTGTCTCTTTCTTCAGAGGGATCCAAGTCCCGCACATGCGCTGTTCACTCCTTTAAGACTATAATAAGGATGGCTGGCAGAGATACGCTGTAAACATGGCCCAAACCCGAAGTGGCTGCACGTACAGAGCATGCATGAAATTTGGATCCCGCCGAAGATAGAGGCGGCTGCTAGGCAGTGAAGTGTATGAGCTAATCTGCATGAAGGAATGGCGGGACAGCCCAGGAGGCGACATCAATGGTATGACGCTGTGGTGCTCGCTCACAAGGTATGACACTGTAGTGCTGCCTGAGCTTCTTTTACATTTTTACCAAAATCAATATATTTCAAAAACGGCTGTGAGGAGGAGAGAAAGGTTGGTAAGACTTGAGCAACCTTTCTAAAGGCTTTTCAAACGTGAGCCTACTTGGAAAAAAAAACCAAAAAAAAACCCACTAACTCACCAAGGATAGACTCCCTTTAAAAGAACACCTTAATAAAAATGTTAATGTAAAAAATAAAAAAAATTAAAATTTAATTGCTTCCGGACTGCCTCTTCACTTTATACAATCATGACCCTAAGTGTTGGCACCCCCAAAATGTTTCCAAAAAATGAAGTATTTCTCCCAGAAAATTATTGGAGTTACACGTTTTGTAATACATAGACCACTCTTCCTTTGCAAACTGCTCCAGGTCTCTCATATTTGAAGGGTGCTTTCTCCCAACAACAATTTTAAGATCTCTCCACAAGTAACCAATGGGATCTAGATCTGGACTCTTCACAACTTTTCTGAGCTTTTTGAAGTAAGTTTTGGTTCATTGTCTTGCTGGAAGACCCATGACATAGGAAGCAAACCCAGCTTTCTGACACTGGGCCTTACATTGAGACCCCAAATCCTTTGGTTCAGATTTCATGATGCCTTGCACACAGTCAAAGCACCCAGTGCCAGAGACAGCAAAACAACTCCAACATCTTTGAACCTCCACTATATTGGAGTGTAAAAAACACCACTACCACGTCACAAGTTTTAGCTGTACCACCAGAGATACAACAATAATGGTCACCTACATAAAAATTACCGTAACAGAGCGGGAAAACCATTTAGTTTTCATTTTTTGAGTAGCACTTTGCTTTTCACAGAAAGTCTAGAGATTTCTTCCTCTATAGAGTTTCTGCATTGTTTTATAGCTATATGGAAAACGCCAGCATTTCTGTAGACATAATTGACATGCTGCGATTTACGAAAACGATGTGGATTTTTTTTTTTTTTTTTTTTTTAATGTGTGAAGGGGATTAGGTAGAAACCTCATCTACTTTGCAGGTAGTATTGTTGGCCCCGGCCAAGATGGAAGAAAAATACTAAATTGGTACATGACACAGATGAGACAGCAGATTCTAAACATGAAAAATGGCCTACATAAAGGCTGCCGGCTCCCTAGGAACCGTGTAAATGCTATTCTAACACTGACCTTGGAGAAGCACTTTGTCCTGTACTAAGATTCCAAAGACTACATGACATTGCAGTACTATAAACAGAAGGGAAAGTACAACTGTGAACCAAGCTCCCAATGGAAAGCAGGAAGCCACACGATGAACCAGAGAGCATATACTATTAATATAACATTGCATATAGTGCACTGCACAGGGAATAAGATACAACTATACACAAGAATAGGGTTATGTATCCATTGTTTTCCATCAATAAAATGTATCACATAAATGGCACAGTTGCTCCACAACTAGCACAATGTTGTGTGTATTATCACTCAGTGGGAATAGACACTAGACAAATGTCATCAATTGGAGAGTACCTTAAGGGTATGTTCACACGGTGGAAAATGGATTACATATACAGACAAATAATATCGGCCAACCCCTTCACACAGTTTTTTGCCAGCGGATTTTGCCATGGAATCCACCTCAAAATCTGCCTGCAAAAATGCCTCCTATTCATTTCAATGGGACCCGCTAGCTTTTTTTTTTTTCCCACGCTAACATTTTTTTCAGCTAGTGGAAAAAAAAAGCAACATGACCTATCTTCAGGCAGATTCCACCTGGAAAATCAGTCAATGGGAGGCAGAAAAACCTCAACACTTTTTTTTACCTGGTTTTTGCAAAAATCGCTAGCGTTTTTCAAAGAGAAGTTTCCAGGTCCATACGCTGTGCTGGAGCAAAAAAACCTCCCAAAACTAAAAATGCCTAAAAAAAACCTCATGTAATAAAAAGTGTCAAAAAAGTTTAATTCCTGAAGATTATTTCCGCTGCCAAAAAACTCCCTGTGAACATACCCATAGGATATGTTCAGAGATTTTTGTAGGCCGGTTTTGACGTGGAATCTGCCAGCAAAAATGCCTCTCATTCATTTCAATGGGAGTCACTCGCAGTTTTTTCCGCTAGCAATTTTTTTCGGAAAAAATATACGACATGCCTTATCTTCAATTGGATTCTGCCGCTGAGTCAGCTGCGGCGTACACGGCTCAAGACACCCTCTTGCTCAGGAGCGGGATGCTGACGCACTGAATCGACATCCCATCTCGTTAGCTGCAGGAAAAAGCCACACGCGGAAAAGGTTTCCACAGTGTGGATTTTTCTGCATAAAATCTAAGAACAGCTAACTGTGAAGCCACTGAAGACATATGCAAAGTGAAAGTTAATTCTGCGTCCATTATAAGGGAAGCTTTTCTTTTCATTTTATGAGCCACTGATAAGATCAGTAAAATGGAAAAGACAACCAGTAGTGTGAACACACCCTTAGAGGGAATTTTGAAGTCACCCTGGAAACACCCATTAAACTGCACATATTGCAGTTATAAATTGGCTAGGTCATACCTTATTGTAAGTGATAACTAGTGGTCTAAGCACAAGGCAGAAAGTGAAGAGTAATTCATGGCAGTCACTCTCTTCTCTCTCCAGCCCTGTGCTTAGCTGCAGAGTGTCTCACACCTTGGAATCTGAAGTACAAGAAGATCGTTCTTTCTTCAGCTTCCTGAAAGAAGCATCTGATGCTGCCACCCATTGAAAACTGCACAAGACAGATTCCAGGCAAAATTTAGAGCTGATTTCGAAGTAGAATCCACCTCAAAATCAGCTCCAAATTCAGGTGTATGAACTTACCCTTAGAGACAGATGTTAAACCATTGGGATCCCTAACTAAAATACTGTGGCCAGGAGGAGGAGGTCCTCAAATGTATCTTGTATGCCGCTCCATTCAACCAAATACAGGACACTGGTTACCTGCCAATCCAACTAGTGCCACTTAGCCGCAGTCTGGTCTATGGTGGAAAATCCAACAATAAAACCCCACCAATAGCTATAACTTCAACAGATGCATAACCAGAGGACCCCTTTAAATCCTCTGTGACCTCACATAGCTTAATGCACATGGAGTCAAATGACTCCTGCCCCCCCTTATGCAATATACAAGGAGGTCACGTACAGTAACTTGTGAGGATAATGAGGCGATCTTGCACAACAAAACACCAGGGGCTTTTCACAATACAAGTGTGTAATGATCACTTCTCCTTGGCGGAGAGGAACTCTCCCTCCACAGTCACATCAAGTGTCAGCCATTCGCCCCAAGTATTCCATATACCGGGTGCACAATACTCACTGCCAGGAAACACTCCTGCCTCTAAGAGCAGCAAGCCCCGAGCTAGCCGGCAAAGCTGCTGACCTTCACAGCACGTAACCCTGATACAGAGCAGCAATGCACGCTGTCAGCACTGCGCTGTCCATTCGCCGGCCCCAGGTGGTTCCATGTAGGCGAGGAGGCCATGAACCACTTCGCAGTCCGCTATAGGTAAGCATCCATCCCGGCCACCACACTGCCCTCACCTTGTAAGAATCGGTGGCCAGCAGAATATTGAACTCCGGTTCCCCACATTCCATGTCCGCACCAGTGCCTGTCAACACGCTTCGCGACTATACGGTGAACAATACTGAACCGCGCTGCTCTCCGTTCTTCGATACCTTTTCCAGTGCCAGGCCAGGAGGCGGGGCCGTAGCAGTGACGTAACGGGGAGGGGCCATCTCCCAAACCTATTCTCATTCACGGTTGCTCAGTATCGGATGATATTTTTTTAAGAATGGTGACGTCATATCGGCAGTCAGGCGCTGTCGTCATTGGATAGCTCGGGGCTTGGGGATTCGCCCACAAGCACGTGTGTAGCCCCGCCTCCAGAGCGCTGCCTGCCGCTGTCAGTTTCGGTTTAGTAGAAAGGGCGAGCTAGACAAGTATGTGGACGAGAAATGAGAGTGGGATGTGTATTACTTCACGTAGGGCCAGACACGTCCGGGGATGTTCCTGGAATAGGCGCTGGTACAGGAATAACTCCTGTCAGATAAACACTGCTTGATATACAGCCCTGTACTAGGGGGTAATGCACTCCTGTAGGGTGAGCAGTGATGTACACTCACCGGCCACTTTATTAGGTACACCATGCTAGTAACGGGTTGGACCCCCTTTTGCCTTCAGAACTGCCTCAATTCTTCGTGGCATAGATACAACAAGGTGCTGGAAGAATTCCTCAGAGATTTTGGTCCATATTGACATGATGGCATCACACAGTTGCCGCAGATTTGTCGGCTGCACATCCATGATGCGAATCTCCCGTTCCACCACATTCCAAAGATGCTCTATTGGATTGAGATCTGGTGACTGTGGAGGCCATTGGAGTACAGTGAACTCATTGTCATGTTCAAGACACCAGTCTGAGATGATTCCAGCTTTATGACATGGCGCATTATCCTGCTGAAAGTAGCCATCAGATGTTGGGTACATTGTGGTCATAAAGGGATGGACATGGTCAGCAACAATACTCAGGTAGGCTTTGGCGTTGCAACGATGCTCAATTGGTACCAAGGGGCCCAAAGAGTGCCAAGAAAATATTCCCCACACCATGACACCACCACCACCAGCCTGAACCGTTGATACAAGGCAGGATGGATCCATGCTTTCATGTTGTTGACGCCAAATTCTGACCCTACCATCCGAATGTCGCAGCAGAAATCGAGACTCATCAGACCAGGCAACGTTTTTCCAATCTTCAATTGTCCAATTTCGATGAGCTTGTGCAAATTGTAGCCTCAGTTTCCTGTTCTTAGCTGAAAGGAGTGGCACCCGGTGTGGTCTTCTGCTGCTGTAGCCCATCTGCCTCAAAGTTCGACGTACTGTGCATTCAGAGATGCTCTTCTGGCTACCTTGGTTGTAACAGGTGGCTATTTGAGTCACTGTTGCCTTTCTATCAGCTCGAACCAGTCTGGCCATTCTCCTCTGACCTCTGGCATCAACAACGCATTTCCGCCCACAGAACTGCCGCTCACTGGATGTTTTTTCTTTTTCGGACCATTCTCTGTAAACCCTAGAGATGGTTGTGCGTGAAAATCCCAGTAGATCAGCAGTTTCTGAAATACTCAGACCAGCCCTTCTGGCACCAACAACCATGCCACGTTCAAAGGCACTCAAATCACCTTTCTTCCCCATACTGATGCTCGGTTTGAACTGCAGGAGATTGTCTTGACCATGTCTACACGCCTAAATGCACTGAGTTGCCGCCATGTGATTGGCTGATTAGAAATTAAGTGTTAACGAGCAGTTGGACAGGTGTACCTAATAAAGTGGCCGGTGAGTGTATATGGGACCTGGTGGATGCTGTCCTCCTGACTGTGGGCCCAGCTTCCATCTTGTATCCCTGAGCCCCTATAGTACTTAGGCCAGCTTGTGTAGGGCTGTCGCGTACTGTGTGCCTACAAGCGGTACTTATACAGTCCATGCCACATCTGAAGAGAGGAGAGTGCTACAGTTTGTGTTTTCTGTTGGATTTGTGAAGTTGCTGACAAGAAAAAAATTCTTAAGAAATCTGTGACATACTACATATGATAGAAGCCCCACTCACTTTTATGGCAGATCTATTCCTACTCCATGCAAAACAAAACTAGAATATGTGTGCAAGAGTGACAACCACTAGTCACAATGTGTTGCAAGAAGTTGGCGCTTCCATTCTTCCAGTGCCTCATACAATGTGCATTTTTCAACAGCGGAATACACTTATAATAATGATCTTTATGTAACACCAATGCTTTCCACAGCACTTTTCAATTCAATGGGAACATTTTCAAACATAATCAAACATTAGAGTTAAAGGGGTTGTCCAGGCAAAAATGGTGCTCTGGTGCCTCTCAGCACGGTCCGGTCGTTTTGGTCCACTGTTGACATGTGGCAGAAGTTCCAGCCACACTTAACCAAATCAGCAGTCTCAGCGAAGGGCATGTGATGTCACTACTTGTGACATCGCGGGTCTTTTCCTGTGGTCTGCTGAGACTGCTGATTGGCCTCAGTGGTCAAATGACCGCTGAGGTCAATCATCAGTTTCAGCGGAACTCAGGAAGAGACCTACGACAGGATGATAGAGCAGAAGGATCGTACCGTCCTCCTTTTTTATCTACCCCGGCATATTTAAAATTAAAAAATGCCTAGACAACCCCTTTGAAAGGGTTATGCAGAGACAAGTAAATCTAATTTATAAATTTAAAACCTCTGATTCTCAGTGACATGACTGACTCTGCTCCACTCAGTGGACCTGTAGCCAAATTAGAGGGGAGTTGGTGATGTTAAAGAAAGCTGGACTACCAGCAGAGGAAAAATAAATTCAGTGAGGATTCCTTGGGAAAAACCAAACATTGGATGTACAAACACTGTGAGAACAAAGTAGGTCATCCCTGTGCTGTGTTGTATCTGGAGTGCAGCATGGATGATACAGGCAAGGGGTGTCAGGGAGAAACATTGCCAATATCACACTGGAGCAGATAGCCCATGTCATAGTCAATGCAATAGACCACCATCCTAATTTTCCTAGGATAAACTCAGGAAATGGGCTACAAAATGCACAGGTTTTATATATATCCCATACCAAAGTATTCATTGGGTGTACCTGGGTAGGCTTTAAAGTTCAGATTTTGAGCTATGAAATGTTAGGAAATATTATCAAGGTTAGCTATGCAGGCAGAAATGATAAGGGGAACCATGTGTGAGGTCTAAAAATGATAGAAGAGTCATGTTAGGCTCCAGGAATGAGAGGAATATCCATGCTAGGGTGCAAGAAGAGAGCCATGCTGAGGACTAAGAATTAAAGGGATATCATCTGGGCTCTAGGAATGAGAGGGAAACCATGCTGAGGGCCGTGATGTAAATTGTAAATGAATGTCATGTAGGAGACTAGGAATGAGAAGGGAACTGTGCTAAGGAACACATCTTAAAGGGCTACCATCCTAGGGACTAGGGATGAGAGGGGGAACCACCTGAAAGGACCCAATTTAAAAGGATACAATCCTGGAGACTAGGAATGAGAGGGAAATTATGCTAAAGCCCACAATATAAAGGGATACCATGCTAAGGACTAGAAATGAAAATGGAACCATGTCAGAGACCACAATTGCAAGGGATACCATGCTGGGGACTAGAAATTAGAGGGGAACAAGACAGCTCTGATTGCTGTGCTGTGACTTTAACAAAATGTGCACCTGTGTGTCTATCACATGACTATGGACTGATTTTTATCCACTGGAAGCAAACAAAGAATGACAGCAAGCAGAGAACTGGAAAACTATGAGGAATTTATAAGGAAAGTATTTTGGAAAGTTGTACTTTTCAGTATACAAACAATACCATTTAGGTGTAATCAATTTTTATTAGAGAATTTTCAACAAGAATAATCCAACAAAAATGCAAAGGGGAGAACAAAACACACCCAAAATAACAGGAAAGGCCACGCAGGGCCACAATAGAAGACAAGCTTCCAAACAATACCATTTATTTACTGGAATGGACAACCTCTTCAAGTGGTTCCTGTTCTACTTCATATTTTGTCTTCCAGCCAGCACCTTCTTTCATTACAATTGATGTTAGGTTCACACCTGCTTGGGGACCCGAAGAACAGAAACCTACTCCGCATAAAAAGCAGTTACCTGTGGAATCTGACTGACCCCGTAGTCTATAATGGGGTCTACCTGAAAACCGTATTTTTTAACCCCTTCCCGACATCCGCCGTAATAGTACGGCGCTGCCAGGAAGGACTTCCCGCAAACCGCTGTAGTACTACGGCGGCTGCATGGTGCGCACACAGAACCTGTGTGCGTACCATGCCCTACGGGTGTCAGCAGTAATATATGGCTGACAATGCCCTGTAACACCCGCGGTCGGGACCGGGTCCAATCGTGGGTGTTAACCCCTGAGATGCCGGCAGTCAAACATCACCGCCGGCATTTCAGGGGTTTCGGTACATAATGGTGCCGATCGCATACCCCCGCAACGGTTTTGGGGGGTGCCGGTGTTGGTAGTGGGCAGCCCGTGGTCTGATCAGTTACCCCGGGTCTGTCACATGCCGTCCCCTAAGCGTGCCTGGTTGATCCTGTCAAAATGGAAGCTGTCAGCCCCGTGCGTGTGCGTGTAGAAATAAAGCCCCCAAAATCCCATTTTCCCATATAAAATGTTTTATTATGTAAAATAAAGAAAAATAGAAAAAAAACACTACATATTTGGTATCACCGCATCCGTAATAACCTGAACAATAAAATTAAATCATTATTTAACCCGAACAGCGAACATCATACAAAAAAAATGTAGAAAACCGCACAAAATAATGATTATTCACCACCTTTGCCTTACAAAATGTTCAATAAAAAGTAATCAAATGGTCAGATGAAAACCAAAATGGTACCAATAAAAAGCAGACGTCATCCTGCAAAAAATAAGCCCTCAACCAGCTCTGTCTACCGAAAAATAAAAATGTTATGCCTTTCAGAAGATTGATTTTTTCCCCTAAATTGAATTTTAGTCTGCACAAATAGCAACGCATTAACAAATAATATAAATGAGGTATCGCCGTAACCGTACCGACCCGCAGAATAAAGGTAACATGTTACTTATGCTGTACGCTGCACGGGAAAAAAAAGAAGCTAAAAGCAATGCTAGAATTGATGTTTCCTTTTACATCCCACCAAGAAAGAGTTAATAAAATGTAGTCAATAAGTTACAGGCCCCAAAATGGTGGCATTGAAAAGTACATTTAATACCGCAAACACCAAGCCCTCATATGGCCACACTGCCTAAAAATAAAAATCTAGCTTGTACAATGTGAAGACAAAAACCCCAAAAGTCGCCAGATCATTAGGACATAAGTGGCTGCAACTAGAAGGAAATGTATAATCTGTGCGAGCGTTTTCAGGGGACCCCCCAGATTTAGAGCTTATGAGAGATAATACACCAGCGCTGATTCCCCCAGAATGCTAGAATGGGATTTGGTGTACCCAGTTTACTCCGCACAGCTTACATATTCACTTCGGGGTTACTAATGCTCACTACATCACTTGATAAATCATTTGAGGGGTGCAGTTTTCAAAACGGGGTCACTTTCTAGAGGTTTCCACTGTTTTGACACCTCAAGGGCTTTGTAAATGTGACATGGTGCCTGAAACTGATCACAGCGAAATCTGCCCTCTAAAAGCTCCTTGGCGCGCCTTCCCTTCTGCGTCTCGCTGTGCGTCCATATATTAGTTTACACCCACAAGTTGGGTACTATGGTAGTCCGGAGAACTTGCATAACATATTGTGGGGTGCGTTTTCTCCTTTAACCCCTTGGGAATTTACACATTCTAGGGCTAAACGAAAATATTAGTAAAATAAAATCAAATTTGAAAATTTCACCTCCATTTTGTCTTAATTCCTGTTAAGCACTTATAGGGTTGAAATATTTGGTATATGTTGTTTTGGCTTATTTAAGGGGTGCAGTTTTCAAATTGGGGTGATTTATGGGGGGGTTTAATACAAGGGTCTTTCAAAACCTCTTCATAACTGGATTAGTCCCTTAAAAAATGGGTTTTAGAAATTTCTTGAAACTTTTGAATATTGTTGTTTCACTTGTAAATCTTATAATGTCCATAAAAAATAAAAAGGTGACTAAAGTTTGATGCCAACATAAAGCAGAGATCTGGGACATGAGATTTATGATATCATTTTGGTGGTATGACTATCTGTATGCAATGCACATCATTTCAAACTTTATAAAATGCATATTTTTCAAAATTTCCACCAAATTTCCGATTTTTTCATAATTAAACACAAAAACATATCAACCAAAATTTACTAATAACATGAAGTACAATGTGTTACGAGAAAACAGTCTGAAAATCACTTTGGTAAGTTAAAGCATTCCAAAGTTATTACTGCATAAAGTGACACGTCAGTTTTGAAAAATTGAGCTTGGTCAGGAAGTCAAAAAGTGCCATCGGCGGGAAGGGGTTAAGCAAAGGTGTGAACCTAGCTTAAATCAGCTCTGCTACATTGTACTCTACACCACTGTTGTCTATGTACTTACAAACTTTGTTAATATTTTTGGCAACAATGGCTTACTGGATTCACCACAACCAGTGTGAACGTAACAATACTTGGCCTTGGATCCCAAAAGTGTGCAGCTACCAATTGATATAGGTAAAATTGATGTTAGCAAATGGTCCAAACAAAGAACTGAGTTGGGTTTTTGTCCACGCTATACAAAGCACATGTGGATGCTCAGGGACTATCTTCTCTTACAATTGCATATTACCTGCATCATGAATCTACACCAGACTTCACACCTAAGGCCTCTTTCTGGAATCCCTCTTCACTTTTGCTAGATCCTGCTCACTAGGTTGAGAATCCTTAGGTTTGCACTGTTTCTTCAGTGCACTCAAACTGAGTCCTTGCCATTACTGCTCTGACCAGGCAAGAGTGGCCTACATGTTCTCACTACTGTCTGGAAAGGCCTTTGTCTAGACTGCTCTGCTTTAGAAACCGGAGGATCTGGGACTGTACTATCTGCCAAGCTTTCTAACAACTTTTTGCAGAGTTTTTGAGTAACCACCTAGTATTAAGGGAGCCTTCACACGGAGTTTACGCTCAACATAAACTCGTTCAGACTGAGCAGCGTAAAAAAACAGATCCCATTGACTTCAATGGGTGCTAGCATACGAGCGCTGCCCATTGAAATCAATGGGAGGCTTTTTTTTACCTATTGCTTTTCAATGTGATACGCGCTGAATGGTGTAACAGCTGGATAGTCACAAGAACGACATTATTAAAGGGGTATTCCCATAACTCTTGTTCTGCAGCCTGAAGGCTCTGTGCTCTCTTCACTTCCTGGATTTCTCGGCACATTGGTGGGCGGGGGTTTCACTTGCTCTGCTATGCATTACCACACTATGAGGCTGATGTGGAAACTGATGTAGCAGATCTGGATTTTAGTCAGCTTGCATTACATACAGAGGTAAAGGACTCGTTATTTCAGCCCTTATCAGCCAAATTTAATTAAACCGGCTGATAAGTGGAAAAGCTGAAGATAGACAGCACAGTAATCCCGGAGCTCTCAACTCCCCCCTCCCCTATCTGAGGAGCTCAGTTGCTTGTCAGCCCCTCCCTCCCCCCCTGAGAGCAAGCAGCTACTTCACTTCGGAAATGAGCAGATAAGCCCAGTGGCCTTAGAAACACAGTGTCAACAATGAAATGAATAAATTAAGATAGCGGCCAAACAAAGCAGTTTTGATAAAGGAAAAGTCTTAAATCCACATAATAGTCTTAAATCCACATAAAGTAACAGTGTAGATAGGATGCTTTTCATGGGACAACCCCTTTAAGCATGTATCAACACAGGAAAGATAAATTGGAACCTATCAATAAATGACAAGAACTGCATGGAGAGGAGTTGTTGGGTCTTTTGCTCTTTGTCTTACCTGCGATGCCTTTTTTCTTTTCTCTTTTTGTCCCATGTGTTCTCTTTGATAGTGCTATGTACTGTGCCCCTTAGGTGGCTGGTGTAGCTGTGTCCTGCGCCGCGCGTCTGTGGTGTCTTTCGCCCCCCTCCCTTTTTCCGTGTCTGGCTCGGTGCACCTTGTGGTCTGCCCTCCTCTACCTCCCGCCGCTGTGTTCCTTTTTTTGGGGGGACACTCTTAGTTTTTCTCCCTGGTGGGCCACGGGGTCTTCCGTTTTTTCACGGCCGCGGGATCCGTGGTTTGAAGGTGTCTGTCACTAGGCTCTCTGTCTTGGGACTTGGCCCCTTCTTTCTCTCTTTTGGTTTTTGGGTTTTGCTGCTTTGGGAATGGGTAGCTCTGGACTATTCTAGTCTACCTCTCCCCCAGTTAGTTAACTTCGGCAGCTCTCGGAGCGTAGACTGCGGTGTGCCTCTGAGACCTGCATTAGTGGGGTTTTCCCACTGGTTAGTGTTCCCCGAGTCCAGATTAGCTGGGCTCGGTCTTAGTTTCTCCCCCGACCTGAGGGTAGCTTGGTTCGGGACTCTTACAGTAGTTGTATTTGTTTTTCTTGTTCACTTTCTCTCCTTCCTTTCCTTTTTCTTTTTCCTTCTCTTTTCTCTTTCTTTCTCTCTCTTCCTCCCCCCCCCCTCCCCGGGTTCTCCGACTCCCAGCATGGGACTCTCTGTAGTGCCCTTCTCTATTTACGCCAATGGGTGTCCTATCCTAGAGGAGTGCTCCACACTGCTCTGCTTGCTCTAGAGTAAAGGGTCTAACGTGTCTTTTCTCCGAGTGATACGCTTTCACGAGGACGCGGCCCCCTTTCCTTCTCTTCTCCGAGGTACCATATGTTTATTGCCGTTAGGCCGCGTTATCTAGCACTTAGATCCCTCTCCAGGGTTTGCTGTCATATAAGGCCATGGGTCAAACCGGTTTCCCTGTTGTTGTTGTTCGGAGCTCCCTCTCCCTTTTCTCTCTCTCCTCTCTTCTTATAGTCATGGGGTGCTACTGGAATGTTTTTCTACTCGTTGGTATTAGGGCTGTTTTGTTACTGTTTTAGCTGCTCTGTGCTCCCCGCACTTGGCCCCTTCCTGGCTCCTTGGACCCATACGTGATGCTTTGTTTTGTTCTATTTGTTCCTTTTTTGTTAATTTTTGCTTATAAATAAAGAATTTATAAAAAAAAAAAAAAAGAACTGCATGGAGAGGACAATGGATGTTGTCTCAAATGGATGATATTAATGACAGGGAATGGAACAGGCCGATATAAACAAATGAACATAATAACTGAATGTTTTCCCATATGTCTTTTCCCTGAACAGTGGCCCTAACAGCAGACACCACTGATCGTGACTGTCCCTAAAAACACACCTGTTGTAAACCATTATCTCCAACTTGGAGCCTAAGATATATAATACTAACAGTAGGAACCAGAGACAAGAAAATAACTAAGCAGGGCTGAAATAGAAGCAAGGCAAATTGATAAAACCAGTTATTAGTCTTAGAAGCAAAGAAGAGAATAGCATAATCCACAAGACTAAAGCAAGTAAATGTAGGACCGAGGAATATTTAAAGAGAGGCTAGATCAAGGATAGTCAATCTTTTTTGTGTGGCATTCAGATTTAAATAAAAACAACTATATACAGTATAACACTCCTTATTGCACCCTATGTATAGCACTAGCCTCTGCCCGCGACTTTGTCTGCGTGTTGTTGGAGTCGAAGATCCGCCTGTATTCAGCAAATTGCTGCCGTCGATGGTTTGCCTTTCTCCAGCATTTTGGCAGCTCTCAAGCTGTCCTGCTGCTGAACTTGTTCCTCACACTGTGCCTGTGATTGTTCTGGCATCTCAGCAGCTCGCTGGGACGCCATATAATGAGCATATTATTGGTGTTGATGATCCGCCTGCTCCGGCGTTATGATAGCTGTCAAGCTGGCCTGCTGCTGAACTCGTTCCTCGCGCTGTGCCTGTGATTGTTTCTGCATCTCAGCAGCTCACTGGGACGCCATATAATGAGCATGTTGTTGGTGTTGATGATCCGCCTGCTCCGGCGTTTCACCAGCTGTCAAGCTGGCCTGCCACTGAACTCTTTGCTCGTGCTGTGCCTGTGATTATTCCGGCATCTCATCAGCTCGCTGGGAAGCCATATAATGAGCGTATTGTTGGTGTCCATGATCTGCATGCTCCGGTGTTTTGGAAGCTCTCAAGCTGTCCTGGCACTGAAGTTGTTCCTTGAACCATGACTGTGATTGTTCCAGCATCTCAGCAGCTCGCTGGGACACCATATAATGAGTGTGTTGTTGGCGTCAATGATCCCCATCAGCTACGCTTGAGGAGAACTCTGTTGACTTCTGGTTACCTTCATAGCTCTTGTTGTTTTCAACAAATTAGATTTTCTTTTTACAGGCGTGTTTGAAATTGGAAAACTGTCAATTTGGATTAAAGGTGTTTTCCCATGTCAGTGTGTCAGCACTGCCTGGAGCAGATCAGATAATATGCAAATACATGTACACAATCCACTGAGGGTTAGCTGTATGTTTACACAAGTAGGTAACAGACCTGGCTTTATCAGAACCTGTGATAAGCTGCTGCCAAGAGCAGTTTCATATACTATGTGAACATAAATTCATAACAGTCGTGAAGCCATGTCATGTACCAGGATAAAAAGTAGTCTATGTTTTAATCGAGGTTACAAACTATGTGCCAAATTTTATTCAAATCCGTTCAGCCATTTTTGTCTGATTGAGGAACAAACACACAAACATCCAAACAAACTTTCACATTTATGATATTAGTAGAATAATGCAGCTTAGTGTCCATTATACACAGTATAATGTTTCTTATTGCTCCCTATGCACAGTATAATGCCTCTTTACAAAGTATAATGTTTTTTATTGTCCCTATGCAGAGTACAGGGGCTTTTAGTCTATTGTGAGATGAACGCATTATAAATGTTTCTTGTTGTATAAAGCCCTTTAGTGCCCCTATACACAGTGTAATCATATGTCCCGAATTCTGCGGGATATTCCCGGATTCAGGGTCATGTCCCGCAGTTCTGGTCGGCGGATGTATGTCCTGATTTCAACTGTCGGCACAGCTCCAGCTTCACCGCTGTGCTCCGGCTCCGGAGGATGATGTCACTCACATCGCGTCCGCAGCTATCCAGGGCAGACTGAGACTGCAGACAGAATGACAGGGGATCGAGGAAAGTGAGTATCAGTGTTTTTATGTTAAACTTTGATGACAAATTGAGGAGAAACATTAACCTAGGGGCAGAGATGGAAGGGGAATGTTATACTGGCGGCAGCGATGGAGGTGGGGACATGAAACTGGGGCAGAGATGGAGGGGGGACATGAAACTGGGGGCAGAGATGGACGGGGAACATTATAATGGAGACAGAGATGGAAGGGGAACATTATACTGGGGGCAGAACAGGAGGGGGGACATTATATTGGGGCAGATGAAGGGGGGATATTAAACTGGGGACAGATGAAGGTGGCAATTAAACTGAGGGGGATTAAGAGGGACATTAAAATGGGGATAACTGGAGGGGGACATTAAACAATGGGGTCACTGGAGGAGGATATTAAACAGTGGAGGTAGCTGGAGGGGGATTTTTTGCCTCTAGTTGCCCCCAGTTTCATATCGTACTCCAGCTGCCATTAATTTATTGCCCCCCCTCCAACTACCCTCACTGTTTAATGTCCCCCTCCAGCTGCTCCAGTTTCATGTCCCCTCTAGTTTCCCCCAGTTTAAACTGGGGCACCAAGAGAGGGACTTAATACTGTGGGGCAGTTGGAGAAGAACGTTATAATTAGAGATGAGCGAACACTGTTTGAAACGGCCTTTTCGAACAGCACACACCCATAGGAATGAATGGAGCCGGCCGGCACGTAGACCTTGCAGGCGGCTGGCCACTTAACCCCCTGTGTGCCGGCTACGTCCATTCATTCCTATGGGTGCGTGCTATTCGAAACGGCCGTTTTGAACAGTGTTCGCTCATCTCTAGTTATAATGTGCGGGCATATAATGTTCGAGTGACTGTAGGAGTATTATACTGTGTGGGGGCACATGGAAAAATGGATGGCAATGGGCAGGGTCAACACAGAAGCCGGTGGAGCTAAATTTGCATAATGTACCGTGAATTTTGTCCCTCTTTCTGTCCTTTGGAAGTTGGGAGGTATGGTATAATGCTTCCCCCAAAGACTGTCAAGACCATTAGTGGTCCCATACAGAATGATGCTCCTTTAGGGTCAATTCACACAGAGTTTTTGGCGAGGATTTTGATGCTGAATCCGCCTCAAAATCTACCTCCAAAACAACTCACAATAGAGTCCTATCCTAGCTTTTTTTTCTGCTAGCGTTTTTTTCCACTTGCAGAAAAAAAGAAGCGAGTATAGTGCCCCATATTAATAATACCCCCCCCCTTATATTAATAATGCCCCTAACAGTCCCTATATAATCTCCCCCCCCCTTGTATTAATGATATGCAGTATTTATGTAAGGGATGTTAGGGGCATTATTAATACAAGGGGGGTATTTATATAAGGGCTATTAGGAACATTATTAATACAAGAGAGGGGGGCGTGGCTAGCCGGCAAGGAGAGAGGACGCGTCTGCTGGAGCTCCCGGCATCTGCGGCCTTCTCCTTTCGGCATCTATTCTCTACCTACCTGATCCTGGTCAGTGACGCCCGGCGGTGTGTCCCTGGACCCTGGCGGTGCGTTTTGGATCTCCATTTTCGGCTCCATCCCGGATCTATTGGCCTCGGAGGCTTTGCGGCCTACTCGCCGGCCTGTCCTGCTGCGCCATCTACACTTCCGGTTCCCTCCTGTTGATCGCGGCGGCCGGCTCCAGTCCTTCTTCCCTGCGCTTTGGCAACGGCTGCTGTGTGGAGGTGAGCGGTGCTTCTTCTGGCCCCCTGTGTGCTATCTCCGGTGTCTGCTCCTAACCTGTGTAGAACCTGCTGTGCGGCCTATATATTGCTACCTTGGGACTGGCAGTGGCGGCGGCCATTTTGTGAAGCGCTAGTGCTCTGCGGCTTCAGGGGGGTTGGGAGAGTGTTGAGCCCCTACACTACCATCAGGGGGGCTCCTCTCCTTCTCCCTGGACTTTTCTGGACATTGTCTCCTGCTCCCCTGCCTGAGTGATATTACTTTGAGTGAGTGCTGAGCCCCTACACCACCATCAGGGGGGGCTCCTCACCTGCCACCTGGACTGGACTTTACATATTACTTGGCCTGCTCCCTGCCTATTCTTGTTGAGCCCTTTGTGAGTGCAGAGCCCCTACTCCACCACCAGGGGGGGCTCCTCACATTGGGCTCCCGTGGACTTCCAATTGCCTGTGTGTCCCCACTGCCGGTCACTTATCTCACCATGCTGGATTAAATCGTTAACAGTGTCACCTCTGGCGGCTCTCAGCTGATTGTTAGGCTTCTTGTTATATGACCCCTACCACCCTGTTGGATTTTGCTGCTGTCTGACCTCCTGCACTGCTCCGCGAACTTTGTCCCTGTCGCACGGACTTGCCCTCCTGCCTTACCAGCTTCGGTTGCATCCCTGATCTTTCCTGCTGTTTTTATTATGCTTCGGAAGAAACCATCCTCCTCCAAAACCCCTAGGAAGCTTTCTGACTTCTTCTCGAGCACCATGTCGCATTCGCTGCCTTCTTCACCATCAGGTTCCCGCTCTCCGGCGAAGTCGCCTCCATGGTCTGAACTGGTGGACTCATTGCCTGAAGAGGGCTCTCTCTCAGCTGACCGTCTCCCCCTGCTGGCTGATGGTGGTAAGAGAAGTTTTGTTGTGTCTCCTCAGGGTTCTCCATCTGGCAAGGAGCCGGTGTGTAAACGGGTCGCTGATGTCCTACCTGCCTCTGTTGCTACTTCTGATTTTGTTCATCCGGACATTTCTGATTTCCCGGCCTCCTCAGACCCTGTAACGTGCGATACCTTGAAAGGGATGCTTGTTCTTCTGCAGGCGGGGATTAACAAGACTATCTCCTCTGCGGTGGGCAAATTGCGGCAGGATATCGATGCTTTGGGAGAGCGGACTGACCATCTTGAGAATAAAATGGAGGAATTTTCGACTGCTCATAATGACTTGGTTGACGCTCACAACACCCTGGAAGCGGAGGTCAGGTGGCTCAAAATTAAAGCTGCTGACGCTGAGGATCGGTCTAGACGCAATAATATTAAGATCCGTGGTGTCCCCGAGGATGTGGCATCGGAGGACTTGATGGCCTATGTTCAACGTCTCTTTAAGAAAATTCTCCCGCAGCTTCCTGAACTGGAGCTCACCCTGGATCGGACCCATCGTATTCCTAAAGCGAACTCTGCTCCTGTGGATGTCCCGAGAGATGTGTTAACGAGGGTCCACTTCTATCAAGTTAAGGACTCAATTCTAGCGGAAGCCAGGAAATGTGGTACCTTACCAGCTCCGTTTGCATCCATTTCCCTGTTCCCCGATTTATCCGCAGCTACTATGCAGGCCAGACGTGAACTGGCTCCCATCACCAAGATCCTCAGAGACCGGGGCATACGGTATCGTTGGGGCTTCCCTACCAAGCTGCTGATTCCCCGCAATGGGGTTTTCCATTCCGTCCCTGATGTGGAGGCGGGCATGTCCCTCCTCCGTAAATGGAAGCTTGCCCCTGCTGACTCTCACTCATCTGTGCCTGAATCTTCAGTGCGGCCTTCTCATCTTACTAAGGAATGGACTGTGGTGGGCGGTCGTAAGTGAATCTGTTAGCCGCCTCGGCGGACTGACTCGCCTTGCCTAATGTTATGACTTTATCCTTTGTTTTAGGTGACCTGTGTGCCTTTCTAATACTCACTCTCGCTGAGTGTTACTGACCTGTTTTTCTCCCCCCCCCCAGCTGATTACTCTTGGTTATTCAGTGTTTTTTGACACTATGCTATTTTGTTTGCATTCTTTGTTCTTGTTTCATACCTGGAATGTCGTATGCTTATTATGCCTGTTCACACATACTTTATGCATCCTTGTTTTTCTGTGTAGCCACCTGGGTCTTCCGCCATTTTTCTTTAGATTATCACTATGGTACTCCGTATCTCTTCACTTAATGTTAGGGGTTTGAATAGCCCCTGTAAACGGAGTTCTGTCTGGAGGGAGGCCCGTCGCCTTCGCTGTGATGTGCTCTTTCTCCAGGAGACTCATTTTTGTGTTGGCAAAAGTCCTAAGTTTTCTAATCCCTCTTTCCCTCATATATATCAGGCTTCTTGCAATGCTAAGCGTAAGGGTGTTCTTATTGCTGTGCGGGATTCAGTAGCTTTTTCCCTTGAATCCACTTTAGTTGATCCCGGGGGTCGGTTTTTGGGGCTCAATTGCCTTATTAACAATGTTAAGTATACTTTAGTGACTGTTTATCTCCCGAACCGTTCACAGGCGCAGTATTGGAAATCTGTGCTCTCCAAGATTCGAACTTTTGCTACTGGTATGTTGATCATCGGTGGGGATTTTAATTGCTTAGTTGATAATTCTCTAGACTCTTCCAACCCCAAGAGATGCTCCCCTATATTGTCTTCCTCTTTGATTGATCAGGGCCTTTATGACGTCTGGCGTTGTCAACATGGCGGGGAACGAGATTATAGCTATTTCTCTTCTTCGTCCTCCTCTTACTCCCGTATTGACTTCTTTCTTACTGATAAAATTGGGTTGATGCAGGCGGAATCTACGGATATTGGGCTAATCAACTGGACTGATCATGCTCCAGTGTCCCTCTCTCTACATGAGAAGTTCTCCACTGCTATGCCTACCCAGTGGCGCTTGAATGAGTATATCCTAGATCATCCCTCTTATGATGAGCACCTCCGTGAGGCCCTGAGGGAATATTTTTCCCTCAACTCCCCCTCCGTATCAGACCCTCATGTGCTCTGGAATGCTCATAAGGCATATATGCAAGGGTTGCTTATTCAGGCGTGCGCGAGGGCCAAAAAGGAACGATCTAAAGACATAGATGCTGCACTTCGCTCCCTATCCTCCCTCTCCGCAATTAATAAGCTTAACCCTACTCCCACTGTCTCTGCGGAGATTAGGCAATGTCAACTTCGATTGCAGGGCCTTCTGGCTTGCCAACAGGACTTAGCTTTTAAGCGCTTTCAATGTCAGGCCTATGTGCATAATAGTAGGGCTAGTGCCTTTTTAGCCAGAAAAATCAAACAGTCGCGCCCCAAAACCCGTATTGCCCACTTCGTGGATGACTCGGGTACTAAAGTAATTGACCCCCGCTTTATTGCAGAGCAGTTTCGTTTATATTATAAGTCGTTATACAATCTTAGGGATGATCCCCAGACATACTAACCATCTAAGGAAGAAATTGATAGATTCTTAGATTCTGTGGCCCTGCCCCGCCTTTCCCCTGCGCAGTCTGCCTCCCTAGCCTCGCCTATCACTTTATTTGAAGTTACGGAAGCTATAGCCTCGCTGAAACCGCTAAAATCCCCTGGTCCTGACGGCTTTTCAGGGATCTACTACAAGAAATACGCAGATATTTTGTCCCCTTATCTTTTAGCTGTGTTCAGAAAGGCGGCGGAGGAGCAATGCTTCCCGGAAGAAATGTTGTCGGCCACTATAGTGACCATCCCTAAACCCGGCAAATCTCCCACTGTCCCGGCTAATTTTAGACCTATTTCCCTCCTGAACACGGATATCAAACTGTACGCTAAAATCCTTGCTGAGCGGTTGCTCCTCCTACTCCCCCAGTTGGTTAGTCCTGTCCAGGTAGGTTTTGTATTTGGTAGGCAGGCGCCAGACGGCACACGGAGGTTCATAGACCTTGTTCAGAAAGCCGAAAGAGATGGTACACCTTCTTTGCTTCTGGCTTTGGATGCTGAGAAGGCTTTTGATAGGGTCCACTGGGGTTACTTAGACAGCCTTTTGGATAAGTTTGGTATGGGGTCAGTCTTTAAATCTGCTATTCTGGCTCTGTACTCCCACCCGTCGGCTCGTGTGCTCTCATCGGGCTTCCTGTCTGAGCCCTTTCGGATCTCGAATGGTACCCGCCAGGGTTGCCCTCTTTCCCCTATTATCTTTGCGCTTGTGATGGAGCCTCTGGCGGAGTCCATTCGGTCGGCGGGAAATATTGAGGGTATTACTGTGGGTCGCCAGCAGCATAAAATCGGCCTATATGCTGATGATGTCATACTGGCCCTGACTTCTCCTGGTTCCTCCTTGAGTGCTGCTACGGAGGTCCTAGAGGGATTTGGTAGAGTTTCTTATTATAAGGTAAATTCCTCCAAATCACAGATATTGCCTGTTATCATCTCCCCCTCGTTGAGACGGGATCTCAGTTCTCAATTCCCCTACCAATGGAATGACTCCCGTGTAACTTATCTTGGCATCTCCCTGACGGCCCCTAGTTCTGACCTGTTCTCTGCCAATTACATTCCCCTTCTGACCAAAGTTACTTCTCTTCTTGCCTCTTTCTCACAGCCGATGTTGTCTTGGGCTAGCAGAATTGCCATTGTCAAAATGATAAGATAAGATAAGATAATCCTTTAATAGTCCCACCTTGGGGAAATTTCAGCGTGTTACAGCAGCATAGTAATACAGATACAGGATAATACAGAGTAATATGTTACAGACGCAGATAAGCTGAGAAGAGAAGATATACTAGGAGTCCATGGCAGCTAAGGAAAAACAGAAGAGAAAGAGGAAGACCTCATGGTCATCCTCATAATCATTAGTTCTCTGTGCGGAGAGCTCTTCGTTTGGTCTGATGTAGATTATACAGCCTGGTCGCGGTTGGAAGGAAGGACCTGCGATAGCGCTCCTTCTCACACTTGGGGTGAAGCAGACGGTCGCTTACAGTGCTGCCAAGTCCCATCAGGGTCCCATACATGGGGTGGGATTTGTTCTCCCGCATGGAGGTCACCACAGACAGTATCCTTCTGTCACCCACCACCTGTACTGGGTCCAAGGGGCTCCCCAGGACAGAGCTGGCCCTCCTGATCAGCCTGTCAAGTCTATTTCTGTCCCTGGTTGATATACTGCTTCCCCAGCAGGCCACACCGAAAAAGATGGCTGAGGCAACCACAGAGTTGAAGAAGGCCCTAAGAAGTGTCCCCTGGACTCCGAAGGCCCTCAGCCTCCTGAGCAGGTAGAGTCTGCTGTGGCCCTTTCTGTGCAGCGCCTCCAGGTGATCAGCCCAGTCTAGTTTATTATTGAGGAGCACGCCCAGGTACTTATAGGTCCTGACTATCTCAATACATGTTCCTTGGATCTCCACCGGGGTCGGAGCACCTCTCCGTTTACTAAAGTCCACCACCATCTCCTTGGTCTTCCCAGCATTAATCCTGAGCTGGTTCTGCTGGCACCATTCAACAAAATCCCGGTTTAAGTCTCTGTATTCCCTATCATCGCCATCAGTGATAAGGCCGACTATAGCAGAGTCATCGGAGTACTTCTGTAAGTAACAGCTGGATGAGTTGTGCCTGAAGTCAGCAGTGTACAGTGTGAAGAGGAATGGGGCAAGAACTGTACCTTGAGGTGCCCCCGTATTACAGATCACAGTGTCAGACACACAGTCCTGGGCTCTCACATACTGAGGGCGGTTTGTCAGGTAGTCTAGGATCCAGTTGGACAGGTGATGGTCCACACCACCAAGGTTCAGCTTCTCCCTCAGTAGCCCTGGCTGAATGGTGTTGAACGCACTGGAGAAATGATGGTGTTACCCTTAATCTTGTATATGTTCCGTACAGTCGCTATCCCCCTCCCTGACTCATATTTTACCAAGCTTCAGTCTATTCTTTCCAACTACATTTGGGAGGGTAAGAGATCCAGGGTCCGACTTAAGGTGATGACGCGCCCTTGGTCCCATGGGGGTGCGGGTGTCCCAGATGTTAAAAAATATTATATGGCGTCTGTCCTAGATCAACTTAAGGTTGGGTGGGATGAGACTTCTAAATGGCGCTGGGCCGAAATTGAGGAATGCCTTCTGGATGCCCCGCTTATGAGTATTTTACGCCCTAAGGATTCAAGTCCACCCATCACTTCCCCTCCCTTACTGAGTATTAGGGCCACAGTGTCTGCTTGGCGTTATTTTTTGTCATATACCTCCAGAGAAGACCTGGTCCCTTTATCTAAGCTACCCATACTATATTTAACCTCTTTTCTCCCCCAGCTGCGACTCCGTGGATGGGTCTCTAGGGGTCTCTATAAAGTTGCTCATCTGTATACGGATGACGGGCTTAAGTCGTTCTCCATGTTACAGGAAGAGTTCCAGCTCCCTAAAACGGATTTCTTTAAATATTTGCAGTTGCGTCATTTTTTTCAATCCTACGAGCCCTCTAGATTGACCTTTCCCAGGTTAGCCTTAAAACTGTGGAATAGGTCCTCGCCTGTTAGAGGTGGGTTATCTGTGTTTTATGGCTTTTTCTCTGTCCCCCCGGAGTGGGTCAAGCCTCTTCACCTGCTCCGTTGGGAGGCGGATTTTGCCAGACCCATCCCTCTGTCGGATTGGTATGTGGCAGCTGGGTTTGTTAAACGTGTATCTAAGGGGGCAGCACATTGGGAAACGGCTTTGAAAATCATGCTGAGGTGGTATAGGACTCCGGTCCAAATGGCGCATATTGATCCTTCTTGTTCCAGACTCTGCTGGAGAGGATGCGGCCAAGTAGGTTCCTTCTTGCACTTGTGGTGGGACTGCCCACCGGTACAAACCTTCTGGATAGCGGTATTTCATTTCATGTCCGCCATAGCTGGTTTAGATATCAGTCCTTCTCCTGGTCTCGCCCTTTGTTTCTTAGATATTGCTAGTTTTCCCTCGGATATGCAGGTCGTTCTGGGGCAGATCGTGCTCGCAGCTCGGGCCATGATCGCTCGTCAGTGGAAGTCCGCTCTTTGTTTGACCTTAGCTGAACTATTTCACCATGTGAACTTGGCATGTACCTTGGAACGTTTGTTGTCTAACAAAAACCATACTTACGCCAAGTTTCGATCCCAGTGGTCTCTCTGGAATTCGTATGTAGAGTCTAATAAGGGTGTTCTTCCTCCTCGGCCTCAGGCCGCCCCCATGGGGACCCCTTGATTACTATTTACCTACTATGTTGTTATCCCAGGTGGCTTTATTTCATTTTATTCTATTTTTTGGATGTATTTTGTGTTTCTCTGGTACTGTATTCAGGTATGTGGTTTTGTTGTTTATGTTATTGTTTGGTTTTCTTGTC
Organism: Leptodactylus fuscus; assembly: GCF_031893055.1. Classification (NCBI taxonomy): domain Eukaryota; kingdom Metazoa; phylum Chordata; class Amphibia; order Anura; family Leptodactylidae; genus Leptodactylus; species Leptodactylus fuscus. Next base: position 117,632,817 of record NC_134269.1, read on the forward strand.
CTTTTCTGTTCCTATTCCGTCTCCCCTATTTCTCTCTTTCTTGTTTCTTTCCTGTTCCCTTCTGGTTGTGTTCCCCCTTTCATCCCTTTCTTGTCTTCTCGTAGAATTGGTGTCTTTGTAGCGTTTGTATATCTGGTCCTTTGGTCTTTGTATGTTTGGTCATGTTTGTGTCATCCGTGTTTTTGGGTTGCAGCCCGAATTTCCAGCTTACATTGCCTATTCTACTACTTGGACTTATACCGATTCTTCCTATGTTTGTAGTTGCTTTTTTACTATATTGTAAAAGCTTTTCTTCTTCTCAATAAAAATCATATTTAAAATAAAATTATTAATACAAGAGGGGAGGGTTGGAGTGCTGGGGGGGTTTGGGGTGCTGGGGTAGGGGGAGGGGGGCTTTTGACTGACTGACTGTGAGAAACGCCCTTCTGACTGTGATGAGCTACGGTAGCGGTACCAATAGCTCTTCACTGGGGGCACAGAACGGGAAAGCCAGCAGTGCGCTGAATTCAGTGCACTGTCAGCTTTCCAGCAGTATATAGAACTGCATGTGCCCCAACTCATGAAAGGTCCTCTTTAAGGGGCTTTGTGTAGGTGAGGACAATATGGGTCAGGTGCCTGGAGAAGTGAGGAGTCAAAGATGTTTGTATTGAAAATCTTACAGAGACAAATCACATGCTGGAAGAAGTGGTCATGGCGGTCCAGAGGGAAGAGACGGGAAATGTGAGCGATTAGTCAGGGATGTCTCTGGTAAGTCACCACAAAATGTAACGCACTACTGTACCACTGTATTCACTGTAATGTTACCGCTAGCAGCCCCCCCCACCACTGTTACCAATAACGTGCGCGCGTGGGCAGCCTCTCACCTATTGCAGCCGTCCACTCAGCCAGAATTAATGTCCGCGCAGTCAACTCAGATCTGCGTCCGGAGGATGTCCCTCTTTCGACTTTTCAAAAGTTGGGAGGTATGCACTCAGGAGGACAGGCAGCAACCCACGGTTGTTTAATATGGCACCATATGGCCATATTGCTGTCTGTCCTCCTGAGCCCTGAGTGCCGGGTCGGCCCGTCACTTTACTCAGCACCAATCTGTGTGTGGGGGAGGGGGTGACTAAGGAAGGATCATTATACTATTTATACACTAGATTAGCGTTTTCTTGTTTACTACTGGCGGTACTGTTTGGCCATCAGGTTGCCCATCATTGACGGAGCCTTGCCCAGCTCACTAGCTGTTCCACTCAGCAGCTTCCAGGGCTTAGAGGGAACATTGCGCGAAAAGCTCCCCCCCCCCCCCCGTATTCAGTCTGGTGGGGGGGGGTCGCCTTTCTGTCATCTGCCTCAGGCAGCAGAAGGGCTAGGTTCACCACTGAATGTCAGCATACCTCCCAACCGTCCCGATTTCCGCGGGACATTCACGATTGCTCACTCAGAATGAGCCGAGTGAGCCATACACGCGAGCGCTTCCCATTCACTTCAATGGGAGCGCTTGTAGAGAAAAAAGCAGCCCATTCATTTCAATGGGGAGCGCTCATATGCTGGCTCCCATTGAAATGAATGGGATCCGCTTTATACGCCGCTGATTCTGAACGTGTTTTAACATTCAGAATCAGTCAGCGTATCCGTAGTGTGAATGGGCCCTCAAGGTATTTTGTTTTCAGGTAGTGACACTGTGTACCCAGATGCAGCTATAGCCAAATCTAGTCCCCAGTTAACAGTGCTGTCACTTTGGTATAAGTGTGACATCTATTAATTCCTGTTGCCGCACTGCAAGAAATTAAATGTAGCTGAAATTAATCCATGTTTCACTTACAGAAAAGTGAAGGTACTGGCGGCTGGGGAATAGATGCAGAATCCAGGTACATTGTGTTTCTCCCCCTACAGGTGTTACCTCACTCTGCTACCAGTCGCATACATTTACGACTAACTGCGGGTTACACATGTACTTACATTGGTTCTAATGGAAAAGTACATAAGTACCCAGGCAAATAGCGGTAAATATATGTGGCTGCGAGCGCAATATGACAGTACCTCTATGTTTCGGTTTGTGCTATATGACTTTAGTATAGGGTTCGTCAGCCTTATAATTTTTGACCAGCACTCCGAGTACCTCATCTTTGATTTTTTTATTCAAATCGGCACGCCACACAAAAAAGGTTGCCTACCCCTTTCTTAGATGCTCATACCGAGATGGTTATAGATTCCCGGCTGATCACTAAACAATTTAGAGAGTATTATATTTCCCTATATAATTTATGGGATGATTTATCAACCTTTGGAGTCAGAAATTGCAGGCTTTCTGGATTCCTTCCCCTCTCCTGTCTGTCTTCAGACAAAGCGTAATAAGCTGGCTGCCCAATTTTCCCTCTCTGAACTACAGCCATCCTTTCTTAAGGCTATTCCTATGTGTTATGGACAAAAAATTGAGTTTTAACCCCTTCCCGTCGATGGCATTTTTTGATTTTCGTTTTTCGTTTTTGACTCCCCTCCTTCTAAACCCCATAACTTTTTTATTTCTCCGCTCCCAGAGTCATATGAGGTCTTAATTTTTGCGGGACAATTTTTTCTTCATGATGCCACCATTAATTATTCTATATAATGTACTGGGAAGAAGGAAAAAAATTCAGAATGGGGTGGATTTGAAGAAAAAATGCATTTCTGCGACTTTCTTACGGGCTTTGGTTTTACGGCGTTCACTGTGCAGCCAAAATGACATGTCCCCTATATTCTGTGTTTCGGTACGGTTCCAGGGATACCAAATTTATATGGTTTTATTTACATTTTGACCCCTAAAAAAAATTCCAAAACGGTGTTAAAAAATTTTTTTTCTAAAAGTCGCCATATTCCGACGGCCGTAACTTTTTTATATGTCCGTGTATGGGGATGCATAGGGCGTCTTTTTTTGCGGGGCCGGGTGTACTTTTTAGTTCTACCATTTTCGGGAAATGTTATTGCTTTGATCACTTTTTATTCAAATTTTTATCAGAATTAAAACAGTGAAAAAACGGCGGTTTGGCACTTTTGACTATTTTTCCTGCTACGGCGTTTACCAAACAGGAAAAATATTTTTATAGATTTGTAGAGCGGGCGATTTCGGACGCGGGGATACCTAACATGTATATGTTTCACAGTTTTTAACTACTTTTATATTTGTTCTAGGGAAAGGGGAGTGATTTGAACTTTTAATACTTTTTATATTTTTTTATATTTTTTTTACTTTTTTTTTATTTATTTTTTTGCATTTATTAGACCCCCAAGGGGTGTTGAACCCCAGGGGGTCTGATCACTAATGCAATGCATTACAATGCTAATGCATTGCAATGCATTGCAAAAAATCATCATCTCTTTTGCAGGCTGTATACACCAGCCTGCAAAAGAGAGAATTTGCAGACCGGCTGGGAGCCTTTAACAAGGCTCCCGGCTGTCACTGCAACATGACGTCGGCCCTGGAGCATGCTCCAGGAGCCGGCGATCCTTGCCAAAATGGCGGCGCCCATGCGCCGCCAGGAAAATGGCGCCTCTGGCGCCTTTGACAGCAGCGCCGGAGGGGTTAATGCCTCCGATCGGTCCGGGGACCGATCGGAGGCATGAGAGCCGGTTGTCTACTGCTTAAAGCAGTAGACACCCGGCGGCTATGACGGCCGCCCGGCTCCCGGGCGGTCGCCATAGTTACAGACCCGACACGCGCCGTACTATTACGGCGCATGTCGGGAAGGGGTTAATGATAGGATCCCTTTAAGGTGGCCCTTTTCGCCCTGCGCGTCTGCCAAAGTGCTTTCATCGGGCTTCTTTTCAGACTCCTTTCCCATCCACAATGGCACAAGAAAGAGTTGTCCGCTCTCCCCAATTATATTGGTCATGGTTATGGAACCCCTGGCGGAAGATATAAGACTCAACCGGGACATTGCTGGAATCCCTGTTGATCAGTCTCAACACAAGATTGGACTGTATGCGGATTGGTTGCTGACCATATGATATCCTTATTTATACTGCAAGTTTGACTTTATTCTACACCCAAAAGAGCGGATACCAGATGGAAATGGTACAAACGGGTTTCTGCGGATGGGTTTTTACAACCTATTGAAATCAATCAATGGTTTCAAAAACTGACTTTATAGGGAGAGCCAAACACTGATGTGAACCCAACCTTAGATCATTGCTAATGGGAAATGTACAGTCTGTTTTCTAATAAAAGAAAGTTTGATAGATTAATAAAGTACATTACAAAAATGTTCACCACACCCCTACCCCCAAAAAACAATAGAGAATAATTAAAAATAAATGAAATGTGAGTTACACTTTAAGATTTTCAAACTTTCGATCATGTGAAACGTTTATTTGAAATAGAACAGCGCCACCCCGTGGACACAGTATTTACTGCCATATAGTAGTAAAAAGTTTTATCTTTCTCTGTATATGATATTTATATAATCTCTGTCTATGTTCAGTAAACATTTATAATGTATACGAATGATAAGAATCAGCAGAAATATTTCTGGAAGGTTGCAATTCAAAGTTGACAATGCAGAATCTCCACTTGAATACAAGTACTGGCAGGCAGAATATTCAGTTGATGGTCCCTGCTAGCTGTAACGTAAAAAAAGACTTGCCAAATCTCCTGGAATGTCTACAAAACGCCCGAAAACAGGGTTGACCTCCTGGATTACAAGAAGAGCAGGCAAGATTCATAGGCCTGGCGGGAATGCTGCCACATCCACCGTCCTAGTAAATATTTTGTATACAATGTGGGCACTTAATGAAAAGTTGTATAGGAAGAGAAAGCATCTGTCTGCTTCTAAGGAGGGACATAATCGCCAGGTGCCTTGAAAGGGCCACATTATATGTTCCTCTCAGTGTTCCCCAAGACATGTGTCTGAGAAGGAAATTGGCAATAAAAATAAGTTCTGGGACCCTGGACAGGGCAGCGCTATATATTTCCATAGAGCTTCCCAGAACATGGGGAATATGATTCTGTGACTTAACCTCCCCTATTCCTCCATTTAAGCATGGGAACCTGGATAAAAAGAAGGGCATGTCTAGTTACACAACACTGAATCAATGCAAACTAAGCAGGTCTGGACATTACATACTTCTCATTGCTTAGATGAACGGCCAGGCTTATTTTTTTAAATGGGGCTCACAATCTACATTTTTTCCTATCAGTATGTCTTTTAAGTTTGGGAGAAAATCCACACAGACACAGGAAGAACATACAAACTCCTTGCAGATGTTGTTTCTGGCAGGATTTGAGCCCAGGACTCCAGTGCTACAAGGGTGCAGTGCTAACCACTGAGCCACCATGTTGCCCCTGGCCAGGATTTTTTTTGTTTCTGACTGCAATGGGATCAAAAGAAGATCCACAAAGAGGAAAATGGAGCGATTTACAGGTTACTAGAAAGGGGCTAGTGTACAGACCCTTCCTGACCCTTCTATGCGGTTCTGCTGCGACAGAGCTTTTGTTTCCCTCTCTCCCCCCCCCCCCCCCACGTACCCTTCCTGTTCCTCTATGCTGTTTATTGTTTTCCCTGCCCTCCTCATCAACCCTCTCACCTTCCCTCTACCTTGTATGCCCACTCTTGTCTGGTTTGATCTTTGTTTTACAACAAACCAAATTTTTTAAATAAAATTCTTAAAATAAACAAAATCAATTAGAGGGGAAAAAAAATCAATGTCTGCCATTGAAATGAATGACAGGCAGATTGCAGGTGCATTAAGCTCCATACACACAGAGGAAAATGGTGAGGAATTTGGTGTGGAATTTCAGCACTGAAAAAAAAAGCCTCCCTTTGACTTCAAGGGGTTCCTTGGCAAAAAGACGCGCGCAAAAAGACGTGTGTTATACGAACAAGCCATTGAACTCAATGGCTAACTACATTTTACACGTGTATTTTTACACGTGTAAAATTGACAGAATACACGGAGCGTAAACTCCGTGTGAAGGCACCCAGAGTGTTTTTTTTTTTTACACCAAGTTTTTTTAGCTGCATTTTGCAACATGGGACCTTAGCTTTTATATGTTCTTTGAAGTCAGGGAGTTTGGACAATTAGTGTGAAGAATGAATATGTAAGCTGTGCGGAATATATTGGGAACACCATATTCCCTACTATTTCCCCAGTAGCTCCTATGATTGGTGGAGTCACTCTGGGTATCACTTCTAGTATCTATTCCTTCGTAACCTTTAAATATGGGATATACCCTGTTATAGGCACAACTTATACGTTCCCTTCCTGCTGCAACCAGTTTTTTCTAATGATTTGGCCAATTCTGGAATTACTTTTTACCTTTTAATTTTTTTTTCTGTGTAACGTAAAGCATAACTAATAGAGATGAGTGAGTAGTTTCGATCGAATACCTCTCATGCATAGTTATTGCTGTAAAAAAAAGTGCCAGGGAAGGTGGGAGAGGATTCGAATATTTACCGCGCGGTATTCGACTGAGTACACCAATAACTATGCAAAGGGAGGTATTCGATCGAATACTATTCACTCATCTCTAATAACTAACATTCTACATTTATCCTATAGGTCGGTACGAATACAGTGATTTACACCTAATTTATATAATTTTTTTTTGCAGAACAAAGACCCATTTGGGGGGCCACACGGTGGCTCAGTGGTTAGCACTGCAGCCTTGCAGTGCTGGAGTCCTGGTGCTCAAATCCTGCCAAGGGCAAAAAACCATCTGCAAGGAGTTTGTATTTTCTCCCCGTGTTTGCATGGATTTCCATCCCATATTCCAAAGAAATAATGATAGGGAAAAATGTACATTGTGATCTCTATGTGGGGCTCACAATCTACAGTTAAACAAAAAAACATTTGGGGACATAAATCAATTATATTTAAGTAACATTTTTATTTGACAGAGTTGTTGTTGGCTTATTTTTTGCAACTCAGCAGGATCAACCAAGTACGTGGGATCCTGGCAACCCAGAGTTACTGGTCAGAACCCGGGCTGCTGAAAATAGGTATTGGCATTTGCTGATCTTGCCGTGGGGGGAGGGGGGCAATGGGGTACATTTGCTATCGGAAACCGGTTAAATACTGCAGTCATGTTAAAAACCCCAATTGGCGCTCAGCTCAGACCAGGGGATAATGGAGCGGCTGTTAGCTGTCAGTTACAGCTAACAGTCAGCAGGTGGCCGGTACAGGACGTAATAGTACATCCATTTGCCTTAAGGCACTGGTGGTCAGGACATACTATTACATCCTGTGTCACTAGGGGGTTAATAACCATGGCTCTGTGATGCTATACAGACACAACCACTTTGATTGAGAGTTCTGACATTTACCATCAGGTTACTTTACTGGGAACATGTGGCTTGCCCATTCTTTTACTCCTGGGGGAGACCAGGATATAGGACCTTGGATAAAGCCATTGAGATAAGCTGATCTAGGCATTCCTCTTCCAAATGTGTATATAATAATTATATTTTAACAGTAATGCTTTAAATATCCATTTAAATTCCTTGTTACAAAAAGGTATAAAATTTGTAGTTTCCTCGACATGTGGATTGGATGTAGTTTTTCTTGCCACAATGCCTGGTGATGTATCTTTTCTTTCTTCCCTTAATTTATTGTGACTCCTACAATGATGAATGTTATGCATTGATAATAATTGAATGCATTATTGTTATTTGCATTTATTATAAATAGTTTAACTATTATTGTTCTGCAAGTAGCAATACTGTAGCCATTATGAGCCTCGAAACCTTTGAATCCAAGACTCGTTCTCTTTTCCTACGGAAAAAACTCTCACTCAGGTTCACAAAAGATAGTTTCTAGGGCTCACCTTACATTCTAGCAAAACTGCCTCAGTTAAAGTGGATTGCAGCTCTAGTTGGTTACTTGTCATCTCAGGTCTTTCCTCCCAAGTCAATTACTTAATCATTGCTTCTTTCAGGTATTAAACTAGAATTCTCAGTTGCAGACCCATCTCTCTGTAGTGTCCATTATTTAAAGGGTACATGAATTTCCGATGGAACTTACAAATCATGCAGAGTCTTCCTGGGAACATTGCTTTGTTGCTGCTAGACCCTTCAAAAGTGTTCATTTTTTCTTTTTTTTTTCTGGGGATAATCTCCCCATTTTGGTTGCACCTTGATCTGCAGTTCACTCTGAGCAAGGTGGCTGGTACAAAGTGTGGATCTCTGCTAGTAATTTAGTTAGCAACACGTCTTATGATGCTCAGGAGTCTCATCCAATCAGGTCCAAATTGGCCATGTATATAATCGGGAAAATTCATGGTGGGCCTACTGGGATATGGGCCACTGGGTGACAAGCTACCTGCCATGTGGTCTGGCCCTTGCCCTGATTATCACTGCAGAGTGCAGCCCAGGGGCCTCTGCTGTATACCTTCAGAGCGCAGGCCACCAGGCAGCTTTGAGAGTATGTGTTGGGCGGATCTTGTGATATTCATTGTGTGAGGTTCACCCAGCAGTTTCATTCAGACCGCACAGGTCCTAACTGATACTGCCATTATGCTCTGGGGTCTCCTCAGATCCCAGAGTATAATATGCTGGGAAGGTGACAAATATAATAAAAAGGGTTACTCACTCTTCTTGGGTGAGACCCCAACATGGGTCTTTCAACCTTTTCTGGTCTTAGAGATGTCACAAATGACGTCAGAGACTGCTGAGGCCTGTGATTGGTCCTCATCAGTCATGTCGGTTTCATGAAGCAAAATGACACTGTTGTGATCCACAAGATGTTACGCCGGCTTCCTCTCATGAGGTCTCAAAGATGTCATTCCGCATCAAAATCTTCCTACAAAAAATCAGTGTGAACATACCCATATAGCACTGTGACACAACGGTTGTCTTTAGTGGCAATTCTAAATGCATTTAGATCTAGAAATATAGGTCTTCGCTATATTTCACTAATAGCTAGAGTAAGTCAAGTTGAAATGCCAATTCATATAAAAGTCTCTGAAACCCTAAAACATTTTTACAACTCAATGAAACAAGACTTACCTCCATTTAAATGAATATTTTTTAAAATACATTGATTCTAATTTTATTATAGCGATTTGTTTTCCACTTACAGCCTCCAGGGGAATTGGGAAAACATTCGCCAATGGACAGTCACTATAGATTCAATTTGGGTATCATGGGTATTAACTCTTCTGATGCTTTGCTCATATGTGAAGGAGACATCAAACAACCACTGGAGCATGGGTTTCGCCATGTTTCACACACCTGGAATGAGATACAGGGGTGGTGAACTTTGTCTGGCTGGTCATTACGATTATAGTAATACCATATTTAGGCTGTGGCCCCACTTTGCGGAAAAGCAGCTTCTTCTGTTGCAGATTTTGCTGCGGTTTTTTGAGCCAAAGCCAAAAATGGCTACAGAAGGAATGGAGAATATATAGTATAAATCTCCCTTCTGCTCAATCCACTTCTGGGATTTGCTCAAAAAACCATCATTGTTTGGTATCATGATTTTTTGATCACTTTTTACTGCTTTTTTTGGCAGGAAAGCGGGGTGACCAAAATACATTAATTTCTGCATTGCATGTTTATTTTTTGGAGTTGTTTTTTTTTTTTTTTTTGCAGTCTCAAGGGGACTTAAACCTGGGATCTATTGATCCCCAGTGCAGTGTTCTACAGTGCACTGTATTGCTGTACGTCACACATACTTGATGACTCCTTCAAAAGGAAGTCAGACCCATCTGCAGACAGCTGTATTTGGCTCTTATCAATGCAGAACAGGGTACTGGCTGGCAGTGTGAGCGATCTAGATCTGAGTCAGAAGGGGTGCTATGTTTCATTAGGCCGGGTTCACACGGAGTTATGTCCCGCGAGATTTGGCACTTGTACGCCGCGTGACCCTTTGCGTGCCGTACACGCTCCCATTGAGTGCATTTATTCACGGCCGCAAACTAGCGCGGCGCATACGATCCCCGCTCCCATTGAACTCAATGGGCGTGTGTACGGCATGCAAAGGGTCACGCGGCGTACACGTGCCAAATCTCGCGGGACGTAACTCCGTGTGAACCCGGCCTTAGAGAGATGCCACCATGGAGCAGTACAAGCTGTATCCAAGTATAGACCTCTCAAATAGCCAGCTAGTGCCCTGCTCTGCACTGATGAGAGGCAATAGTCTCAAAATAGCTACCTCAAGATGGGTTCCTCTTTGAATGAGTTATTCTGGTTTGGCTATTATTCCCAGATTATGCAATTAGAGTTTATGAAAAAACATGCATTAAATTATAGGGTACTACCTTCAAAAAGGTGGTGCTAGAGAACACTCCTGTTTTCAACCAAAGAAGTCGAATTTGCATATTCATTGCTCAGAATTCTTAGCAAGGTATGCTTGGTCTAATAAGATTTTGTGCCGCCTCAACATGATGTCTCACTAATGTGACACAATACCTCATCTAGTCTTAATAGAAAATAGAAAGGACAGCACATTCCCTTTAAACAGTTACCCACTACTAGATTAGCAGTAACCTGTATCAAAGAATGTTTTCTTCTTTTGAATAAATGGTTCCATTGCCAAGATATTGCCTTTTTGGGTTAGAAACACTACATAGTCATATGTTTTCTCTGTTCAGTATAAGTATTACCTTTGTAACTTCACAAAAAAACTTTTGCTTGAACATTTCAATGCAATGGATTTAAAGGCAAAAATACATTTACAAATTCAGCCCATTTTCTACAATACATACAGTTCCATGTAAAAGCTTTCGGAAGGAGTGGAAAAAGTGCTACAAAGTAAAAATGCTTCCAAAATAGAAGTTTTAACAGTTTATTTTTGTCAATCTAAACCAAAGCAGCAGAAATACTTCTAGGTATACTTGCACACAGTTTTGGGGGGAATTCAACAGGTTGTTCCAAACATCTTGGAGAACTAACCACAAATCTGTGGATGTAGACTTGCTCAAATATTTCTGTCCTTTCATGTAATCCCAGACAGGCTCAATGAAGTTGAGCTCAGGGCACTGTGGGTCCTCCAAAGGACGGTCTCACCAAATATTAATTTGATCTAGATTTTCCTTTTGTTCATTTTCTTAAAGGGATTATCTAGGTTCTAAAATTGATGTCCTATCCTCAGAATAGGCCATAAATATTAGATTTGCACGGGTCCAACAGCCGAGACCCCTGCAAATCATCTGTTTAGCGACAGAACAACTCCTGGTATAGTAGCCATGTACAATTTGTATTGGTGAATTTTGCAACACTGCCCCATTAAAGTCTACAAATTGTACAGCGAGTACGCTGTACAGGAGCCAAGCTTTCCCTAAACAGCAGATCTGCAGCGGTCTTGGCTGTCAGACCTTTGTAGATCTATTATTAATGGCCTGTATTAAGGATAGAAACCTTTATTTTTTTTAATTGCCAAAAAATAAGCTATGAGAAGAATATGCAAATCTGTCTTCCATGATGTAATCAGGAAGTCAGCTGCTGCCTCAGTGTTGCAAACCAATAGAGGGCGCTCACTGGAATGTGCAAGCCTGTCTTCCCTGATGTAGTTAAGAAGACAGAATTCCAGTGAAATAACCCAATAAAGATTTGCTCCCTTTACGCATCATGCTCGACCTTCTAAGAGGCCTTTGTTTTGCAATGACGCTGGGATTATTACCAGGTATAGTCTCTCAATCGAGGACGGCCGTTTCGATGTACTTGCATCTCATCAGCTCGATGTAGAGAGGACTATAACCTGGTAGAGGTGAGAGGCTTAGACAGGGTTAAAGGGATATTGTCACTCCTTAGGGAGAGACCACCATATAGGTGTGTGGAGACTTATTAAGCCTTTAGCACTCCACTTCGCAAAGGACCATGGGAACAAAACAAAGGCCTCTTAGAAGGTCGAGTATGATGCGTAAGGGAGCAAATCTTTATTGGGTTATTTCACTGGAATTCTGTCTTCCTAACTACATCAGGGAAGACAGGCTTGCACATTCCAGTGAGCGCCCTCTGTTGGTTTGCAACACTGAGGCAGCAGCTGACTTCCTGATTACATCATGGAAGACAGATTTGCATATTCTTCCCATGGTCCTTTGCGAAGTGGAGTGCTAAAGGCTTAATAAGTCTCCACACACCTATATGATGACAATATCCCCTTAAAAAAATAAGCTAGTAACACTTCTACTTTTTAATGCATTCTTACTTTGCAGCATTTTCCACCCTGCGTAAACTTTTGCACAGTACTGTAGTTTAATTTAATTTTTTTTCTTTTCCTACTTTCCTTTAAAGTAGAATATTGGAAGGGGCCGCACAGTGGCTCAGTGGTTAGCACTGCAGCCTTGCAGCACTGGGGTCCTTGGTTCAAATCCCGCCAAGGGAAAAAAAACAGGAGTTTGTATGTTCTCCCCGTGCTTGCGTGGCTTTCCATCCCATACTCCAAAGACATACTGATAGGAAAACATGAACAATCTGAGCTCTATGTGGGGCTCACAATCTATATAAAAAAAAATAGAATATTGTAAATAACCAACATAAATTAAAAACAGGGAAACAATAAAGGACTGGACATTGCTGATATATTTGGTATAAACTTCAAGAAAATGTTGAATTCTAAATATTGCTCCAAGTCATCCCCTACTAAATTGATAGAATACTTGCGCTCATTGAAAATTCACTTTATAAGCAAAATTCATGATTAATCAAGAAAATATATTGTAACTTCTACTTGATATTACCAGTATACTCTATAAGAGGTCACTGTACCTTAAGAAATGATGTGAACACTTGTAAGACATGTTGTGTTCATTAAATGTTCTTTTAGTTGTCTGTTTAAAAAGCCTGTATATAAAGAATGTGAACAAATTAAATTGAGGTATAATTAATATGATTCTTAGACATTAGTCTCACATGGTTACTGGCAGAATTACAGATAAAATGGTTGGACGAGTAAAATATTGCAGATTCCATTACTATTAGTGTTTCGTTTGCAATTTTGCTCTAGAAACGTAAGATTCTCTTACTAAATTCTAAACTACCATGTAAGAACTGCTAGCAGAATTCAGAAAGCTGGAAAGTTATTGAATGCATATAACCACTTTTACATACTGGTATTTTGAGCAAATTTTCCATCAGTGTTTGTGAGCCAAAACAAGAGGTGGATTCAGAACACAGAAGAGGTACATCTGTTTCCATGATACTTTTTCTGTTCTACTGCTTGGAAAATTATTACCATCCATTACCATCTATAGAGTCAGTGCTGCATAGAATGATATGCTTATAGAAACTGTTTATTACAATCATAACATTATGAACCATTTTCATACCAATTTACTTTTAATGTTATAGGGGGTACAGCAGTAAAAGTCGCCACCAGGCTCTGGACACTGAGAGGGCCCAAAGGTTCCTCTACCACATAAAATACACCACTATTCAAAATGGCACAATGCAGGTAGAGGCTCATTACATATTTTACATAGGGGCCCAGACAGGCTTCATGTTAGGCCTGTCGTTGGGAATACAGCCAACTGGTAAAAGTGTATCAATCAAGATGTATAATTATGTATCAGGACATAACAAAAGAAACATTTGGTCTTTAAAAAAAATCTTAAAATTAGGTAAATACAACAGATGAACAACAATACACAACAAATAGTAGATTTACTGTTGTGCTTGGGATCACTGTTGCGTTGCATGACCCAGTTTCGGCTGAGCTTTAGCTGTTGGATTTCTTTCTACCATAGAAACTTTCTATGGTCTGAGACTTGTCAGGAACCCAACTATAATTTTCTTATTGTACCTGGGTTATCAGGCAGGGACACTACATGTATCAGAAGATATTCCGGCCACAATAAAGAAATCATGGTGGATTTTCTGACCTTAGAAAGTTTCTGCATTAGTGGTCGTATCCATGGCAACCGATCAAGATAACACTGTCACCACTAAGAAAGTTAGAGAAAATCTTTAAAACTCTGCAGAATTTTTAATTACTTATATTTGCAAAAATGTTTAACTTTTAATTATCTACAAATTTAAAAATAATCATGTAGATGGGAATACCCCTTTAAGTGTATAAAGTTTATTTTACAGCAGGGTACTGCTCTCAGTACAGAAGCAAGAGAAAGAATATATGCAGTTTTCACAAAAGGACCCAAATTCTGCAAGAATATCAAAAGTTTTTTCAAAGTTTAGATATGCTTTAATATGCAATGGTTCAGAGTAAGGCAGGTATGTATTTCAGATGTCATTTTGCTTCTGGTTCTTGTCTAAATTCAGTTTTTACAGGAAGAAGTAGAAAGTATGTGGTTTTATTAGGTGCATTCTAATAATAGCTTCAAACTAGAGGGGTCATACTGGGCAACTATATCACAAATTGAGACAGTAAGTATATTTTATTTCAAAGTAAAAATAGGTTTTCTAGGGTTTAAATATTGATGTTAATATATTGATGACTATTTGAAATATTATACAGGGTGTCCCACTCGGGAGTACAACTTTAAAAATGTGAATTGCTCTGCAAGGCGTGCATGTATCATCATGCAACAAGGTTCAAAATATTCCTTATTTATTGAAGAATTGATTCTGTGTCATAAAGAGTTGGGCACTATAACTGGCGCCGCTATGGAGGCCCAGAGTGGCAAAAGCAAGCATGCAGTATACCGTACCACAAAGAGTGTTCATTGTGAAGACCTACTGGGTCACGTGGTCAACAAAACAGTGTCAGAGGGAATATTTGAAGAAATTTGGAGGGAGAAACCTGTATACCTTCAAAGCCATCACAAAATTGGCCAAAAAGTTGGAGGCGATGGGAAGCCATACCATACAATGTGCCATACCGCTCATGCCAGTATGGAAGAAAGCCAATAGTTTTTTGGAGACAGGGTGGTCTCAAAAGGTTTGTGGCTACCTTGATTGCCCGATTTAACTCCCCCAAATTTTTTCTATGGAGATATTTAAAGGACAAGGTTTATGCAAGCAAACCCAAGGACATCGAAAAACTGAAAGCAAACATCGAGCATGAAATTGCTCGGGGTGTCTAGGGCCCACCAGTGGAATTGTTTTTAGTGGCCAACCGCCAGGACCTCTGTAGATGAACTGTATCGAGACAGGCTGGCTAAAGGTAATAACATATCAGGAACCATGCTGCTCACCTGCCATACGATGTGTACCACTGCACTATCTAAACCCATTGCTACATCCTGTATGGCTCCCGCAGATGTAATATTGATGGCCTATCTTAAGGACAGGCCATAAATATTAAAAACATGGATAAATCCTTTAATGATATTGTCCAGGAATTGGAGCGAGTAAGTAAGCGGCCATTTTCTTGTGGCCTGTGGGCATGCGCAGTTGGCTCTGCCTGAGGCCTACAAGTTTGACCGCCTACGCCGGAAGAAGACGCATTAAGAGGACGTTCCTGAAGAAGATGGAGGCGGCACTGGAGCATTCTCTCGCAGCATTGAGGAATGCCCTCAGTGCTCAAACAGCCCGCCTCCAGTGCTGCGAGAGAACTCATTTGCATACCAACGAAAACAGGGATTTCTACGGAACGGCGGCGCGGAGAACACATCTAAAGGTAGGAGAAGAATAGCCTTTCTTAAGGCTATTCCTACGTGTCAACCAGAAAAAATTATTTTGCCCCAAATCACATATGTACAGTATCACATAAATCTCTTTTCACCCTCTATCATATTCTGTTCTCAGATAAAGCATGTTATATAGCCTGACAGTGTTCCTTTAAGACTGAACTAGCATTACATTATTTCTGTTGGTTCTTCCACCACCTGAACTCTATTGTAAGAGATTTGGCATGGTTTTTATGTCCTGATGTTTATGTGGTCAGTAGCATAGTATTACTAGGCCCTGTAATTTAGTGAATTCTTATAAACATTACAAAGACATATGATTGTTGGGAACTCCTGCTGAGAAACTGGCAATCTCTTTATTCTTCTTGTATTTATTATAGACTTTTCCAATGATTTATACTTAAAATGGTAAATTTCCAAAAAATGGTTTGTCTCTGTTCCAAGTGGACATATTATATTGCCTTCAATGCCATGAAAAACATCAGCTACTGCCAGTGGATGGAGCTGGGGAAGGAAAATGAAGGATTACTGGAACAGAAAAGAGATTCATTTTCCAAATCATTAGTTTCAGTGCTGTTTGTTTGTGATCAGAAACTTGAAATGAAATGTTGATGTTTTTATTCTGAATATATTACAAAATGTATTATGGTAGTATAAAATGTGAACTATCACTGACAGCTCAACAGTTTGTGCCTTTAGTGGGATAATGAGACTCTGTATAAGTAGAGAGGCAGCTCTCTGGCATGTCCTAATGCCTGCCGCAATGCAATCCAAATGAGGCTGAAATATTCACTTGCAATTTCATGAGGCTGTAACTCATAATCAGGAAATATTCTCGGTACAGCAACTTGTGGCCAATGGAATTAAATAACTAATCTAATAAACATTTCATTCCAGTGTGAACCAAATGTCTTCAGGATATTACTGGTCAACCTAATTTCTATTCCAAACAATGCCATGTATAATCCATTTCCAAAGCACACAAGAGTCTGTACAGGAGAGAAGTACAGAATATATACTGTATGTAATGGAGATAAGGGTTATTTCACAAAATAAACATATTAAAAGACCCAGAGATGATTAAGTAAACAGATAAGGCTGACGTTGAATATATACAGGCAACTGCCAATTTCTTGATATCCCATCATCATTTCCTGATCAGCTGGGATATGCTGGTGAAAAGTATCCGTGGTGAGCTACCTCTTATAGGGATATTCTTATAGAACAGGGGATAGGTTCCTGCACTCTTTTCAGGTGGCTTTTTTTTCAGTGCTGAATCTGATGCGGATTCCACACCAAATTCAGCGCCATTTTCCTCCTGTGAATGCACACTAAGGATCAGATTTTGCTCTATACGCAGCAGGTGTGAACTGTATATTGTAACTGGCACAAAGCAGTTAGACAAAGGGAGGGATATCACTCTGTCAATCCATTGCATCTT
The DNA here is from genome assembly GCF_031893055.1 of Leptodactylus fuscus. Classification (NCBI taxonomy): domain Eukaryota; kingdom Metazoa; phylum Chordata; class Amphibia; order Anura; family Leptodactylidae; genus Leptodactylus; species Leptodactylus fuscus. Next base: position 117,649,742 of record NC_134269.1, read on the forward strand.
CCCCTTCAATCTACCACAAGTGCCAATAGGTTGTCATGGTAACTGGGGCCTAGTCTGCCATCTTTGTACTCCAAATACCAAAGTATTACATTGTATTATACATGCAGTCATGTGATATGATAGTAAAGTCCAACTATACAGATGTAAAAAACAATAAAGTTTCATGATGTATTCAGAAATATTAAAAGAAAGAAATATTGAAAGTTAAAAAAAACCCTCTCCTTTCCCATTAGTTACATAAATAATCTAAATAAAAATACACACAATCAGAATCTAATAAATCACCACGTCAATAAAAGAATGAAATTAAAATGTTCCCTCTGCAGACTTTTTGCTCCCATTATACCTATAGAGAAACTGCCAGTATTTCCGCTGCACATATTTTTCTACACATTTTCGTTTACACCACATGCGGCCTGGCCTTAAGGAGTGTTCCATCTTAAGAAGTTTTCCTCAGAATAGATCATCAATAAGAGATAACTGAATCCAACTGATCATCTGAATGGGCCATGGCGCCTGTTTATATCACATGCTGTCTGTTTATAATGAGCATGTGATGTAATTACAGTCTTGTCACATACAAGTGTATAGGACGAGTTTGTAGTTACATTACATGACCGCTATGTAATTTCACCAACAACAAAGACAGGGACTCTTTACAGTAAGGACAGCGAGGCGATGGAACTCACTGCCCCAGGAAGTGGTGATGGTGAGTTCAGTGAGCACGTTCAAAGAGGATGCCTTTCTCGAACAGAAATTTATTATGGGTTATGGGTTTTAGATTTTGGTAAGGACAATTTGATCCAGAGTTTTATACCATTTGCTAGATTGGAGCCGGGAACAAATTTTTTTCACCTGACATGGGGCAACTGGCATAAACCTAAGGCCCCGTTCTCACGTAGTAACGCCCCACTCATTTAGACACGTATACACGTGTCAGAGCGAGGCGCTTCAAAACAGATCCCATTGACTTCAATGGGTGCCAGCTTACGCATGCTACACATTGAAATCAATGGGAGGCTTTATAACCTTTTGCCCTCCTCTGGTTGAACACTGTAGGTTGAACTTGATGGAGCTGTGTCTTCATCCAACCTATATTCTATATTCTCACTAGCTCCTATGGAGGGGAGGGGCACTCTAGGGAAACAGTTCTGGTGTCTTTTTCTTTCGTAAACGCTAAACATGGGGTGTACCCTGTTGTATCCCACACAGCTTACGCATTTCCCTCCCAGCTAGTTTTGTCCTTGAAATGAAGCAATTTTATTTTATTTTGTCGTCACATTGTACAAGTTATATATTTTGTATTTTCTAGTATTATAGCTACATGAGGGCTTGTTTTTTTATGGAATGAGATATACTTTTTACCATCACCATTTTGAGGTACCTTTCACTTATTGACTAAATTTTATTAAATATTTCTATGTGGGAATTAAAAAAATAAATAAGTCTGACATTGCTTTTTAACATCTAAATTTTTTGCAATTCACCATACAGCATAATTAACATGCAACATTTATTCTATGCATTGGTATAATTACAGCAATACCCAATATATTTCTTTTATATGCATTAGTAACTGCAGGGTAAAATTCCATTAAGGGAAAAATCAATTGCATCACCATCTCCTGTGAGGTGTAACATTTAGAATTTTCTGTTGGCAGAGCTGCTGGTTGAGGGCTTATTTTTTGTAGAATGAGCTGTGCTTTGTATTGACTTTTTGATCTCCTTTTATTGCATATTCTGTGAGTCAAGACAGCAAAAAATAATTATTTCTGGTATTTGTCTACAATATTTTTTTACATAATGAAGAATGATATATGTGTAAAGGGAATTTTTAGTTGATTTATTTATTAAGTTTTTAGATTTTTTTTAAAAAAACTTCTTTCATTTTTTTTGTCCCAATAGGAGACTTAAACCAGCTATTTTCTAATCACTGTATCAGTTGACATCCTTTACAATATACCCATAGGCTGAAATCCTATTCAATAGGCATAATCAACAGGTATGTTAAATGGCAGACCAGGGTCAGTAATCAGAGCACAGGCTGCCATATAGGTGTTATGTCAGTCCAGATAGCTGCAACGGGGCTAAGGAATAGCAGAAGGGAATCTCGCCCTGCACTACTCCCACTAGCTATCCCGGTCCCTGCCTCACGGGTGTGGGTCGGCTGTACTCAGGCTAAGCCTGACCCCGACAGCTCCTCTCTCACTGATACCGTAGGCCTAGAGGGAAGTGGGAGAAGGAATGCCCTATAAGATCTCTAGGGACTGGAGACTAAAGGGGGTCACCCCTAACGAACAAGTGAAGCTGCTACTGACAGGGACTGACAAGGGTGTGCGCTGACTAACAACACAAGCAGCACACAGGAAACATGTGGGAAATAATTCCCCCAAACCAATATGGGAAGGAACCTTACACTAGGAAACAAACACAGGGAAACTGAGTAGAAATCAAAGGATAAGGCAATTCACTCACACAGTCAATTATACACAGAGGGAGGATTGGTGAACACAGAAGGGAAAACACACAAACCAACTCGTTCACCCAAACCTCCCAAAAACCAACCACGGAACTTCCTCTATCCAAGATAACCACCTACTCCTCCTGCTAAGGCCTAGCTCTGTAAAAGTGACACTCAGCACAGAACCATGGGAGGCATGGGTTTAAATACAGAGTAGAGACCACTCCTCCCAGGTGCAAATGGGAGGACAGACTAATCAACCAGGAGATAAAGCTGCCTACCAGCAGTGTGCGCGTGCAAGTCAGAAGGTGTGCACCAATACCCACGACAGGACAACCCCGCAGCGCCAGGATGCCACCCCAGACACTGCGCAGCCAAAAACTCCCCAGGTAAGAAAAATAGAAAGTAATGAACCTAAATACTCCTAACAGGATCCTCCCCTCAAGGAGAAGACTCCGGATTCTCTAGGAGCATCCTTCTTCGGGAACTCCTTGTGGAATTTCTCCACGAGTCTGGGGGCTGACATATCCGACTCCAGGACCCAAGAATTATCCTCAGGACCGTATCCCTTCCATGCCACCAGATACCGTAGCTTCCCCCGAACATATTTGCTATCCAGAACTCGGGATATCTCATACTCCCCGGACTCAGAAACTGGTGGAACCTTAACTGGAGACGTTCCCTTCTTGGCCTTCTTTAACAAGGAGACATGGAACACCCGGTTTATCTTCCACCTTTTAGGTAGTTGCAGCTGCGCCACCACTTCATTTACCATCTTGATGATCTTAAAAGGACCAACAAACCTGGGACCCAGCTTCTTGCTAGGAACCTTCAACCTGATATTCTTGGTGGACAACCAAACCATCTCACCAGGGAAGAACTGCAACTCTCCTCTCTTCCGATCCGCCTGGACCTTAGCCTGGTGCGACGCCCGCACCAGATTCTCTCGGATACGGGACCATACGCCTTGCAGCTTTTTAGAAAATAGCTCCTCCTCCGGAACTGGGGAAGAAATGGAAGAAAATACTCCGAAAACAGGATGTCTACCACCGGAGCAAAAAAAAGGTGTGGTACCTGTGGCATTGGAATCATGGTTGTTTAGGGAAAATTCTGCCAGGGGGAGAAAGGCAGCCCAATTATTCTGGTTCTCTCGAACAAAACACCTCAAAAACTGTTCCACATCCTGATTCTTCCTCTCTGTTTGTCCATTAGACTCTGGGTGAAACCCGGATGAAAACGACAGTGTAACTCCCAACCTGCTGCAAAAAGCCCACCAGAATTTAGCCACAAATTGCGGTCCCCTGTCCGAAACGATCTCCTCAGGAAGACCATGCAACCTTACAATTTCTTTAATAAATGCCTCTGATAGTGTCTTGGCACATGGCAGCCTGGAAAACGGGATCAAATGGCACATTTTCGTGAAGCGGTCAACGACTACCCAAATGACCGTGAAACCCTTAGACACCGGAAGGCCCGTGATGAAATCCATAGACAGATGAGTCCAAGGTGCCTTAGGAGGTTCCCATGGATGTAGAAGACCGTGGGGACGGGTATGCGACACCTTGGCTCTTGCACAGACCGAACAATTTTGAACAAACTGCAAGACATCCTTACTCCACCCTGGCCACCAAAAATTCCTAGACACCAATCTCATGGTCTCTGAAACCCCCGGGTGACCAGCAAGAACCGACTCGTGACACTCCCTCAGGAGACTTTGTTGGAGAGTAGTTGGGACAAAAAGCTTGTTTCTAGGTATCTTGGAAGGTGCAGCGTGTTGCGCTTCGATCAAGGCCTTCTCCAATTTCGCACCCAATACTGCTACCACCACTCCATCCCCAAGAATAGTGGCAGGCGCCTCTCGTTCCTCCTCAGTCGACATATACCGGGATAAAGCATCAGCCTTAACATTCTTTGAACCCGGCACATAAGTCACGGTAAAACGGAACCGCGCAAAAAATAGAGCCCATCTTGCCTGCCGTGCATTTAATCTCTTCACCGACCCAAGATAAACCAAATTCTTGTGGTCAGTAAATACCTGGACTGGCCTTCTGGCCCCCTCCAGGAAATGACGCCAATGTTCGAACGCTAGTTTTATTGCCAGTAGTTCCCTATCTCCGATGTCATAATTCCGTTCAGAGGCAGAGAATTTCTTAGAAAAGAAGGCACAGGGATGCGTACCCTCCTCGAACTCCTGAGAAAGTACTGCTCCCACCCCCACCGAGGAGGCATCCACCTCCACTCGGAAGGCCAACCTCTCATCCGGCTGTCTCAAAATGGGAGCGGACGAGAATCGCTTCTTCAGTTCTTCAAACGCAGCTAGCGCCTCTGGCGACCACTTAGCACAGTCAGCCCCCTTCTTAGTCAAGTCCGAGATAGGTTTCACAACCTCAGAAAATCCCTTGATAAACTGGCGATAATAGTTGGAGAACCCCAAGAACCGTTGGACCGCCTTTAGGTTCTCAGGTCGCGGCCACTCCAAGACTGCCCTGACCTTCTCAGGGTCCATCTCGAATCCCTTTTCCGATAGGATATAGCCAAGGAAACATAATTTATTGACCGCGAACAAACATTTCTCCAGCTTAGCACTTAATTGGTTAACCCTCAGGAGATCTAAAACCTCTCTCACTCTCTCCCAATGAGTCTCCAAATCCGGGGTGTAAATGAGTATATCGTCCAGATAGACCACAACCCCCCTCCCTATGACGGCACTTAGTACATCATTAATAAAATTCTGAAAAAACGCAGGCGCATTGGTTAGACCGAAAGGCATCACAAGATTCTCAAAGTGTCCTAGGGGTGTGTTAAACGCTGTTTTCCACTCATCCCCCTTCTTGATTCTCAGCAAGTTATACGCCCCACGTAAATCTATTTTACTAAACCAGCGGGCTACCGTAATCTGGCTGAATAGATCCGAGATCAACGGAATGGGATAGGGATTCCGCACCGTGATTTTGTTAATCTCCCTAAAATCCAAACAAGGGCGCAACCCTCCATCTTTCTTCTTTACAAAGAAAAACCCCACTGCTACTGGGGACTTAGATGGGCGAATATGCCCCACCTCTAGACTCCCCTCAATATACTCCTTGAGCGCCTCCCTCTCCGGAATAGTGAGATTGTACAACCTTGTCTTGGGTAACACTGCATTTGGTATAAATTTAATCGAGCAATCATAGGTGCGATGTGGTGGTAATGTCTTGGCTGCCCTTTCCTCAAAGACCTCCCTGAACTCACATATTTCTTGAGGCAAATTGTCTATAGACAAAGACATAACGGATATGGGCAGACATCGACCATTACACCCCTGCCCCCAAGAAACTACTGACTCGGTCTCCCAGTTGATAACAGGGTTATGCTGCTTCAGCCAGGCCACCCCAACACTACTTGTGCTGGTAACTTAGACAACAAGAACAAGTCAATCTCTTCCCTGTGGCCACCCACAATAAACTCCAGACCCTCCACCTGTTTGGAGATGGCAGCTTGCTGTAGAGGGGTCTTATCAATAGCCCACACCGGTATCTGAGACTTCAAGACCAAAGGACTCACCCTTAATTGCTCACAAAACTCTGAGTCAATAAGGTTGACTGCCGAACCACAATCAACCAAAATCCGGCACTTCTGCCCATTTACCCATCCTTCAAGGGTCAACCCGGTAGTCTGAGTACAGGAAATATGCACACCTCCCCCCTTAGTAGGATTTCTCCCTTTACCCTCAATAGACCTGGAGTTATTACTCTCCTTGGCAAACCATTCTCTGGAGGGGCATACCCTTGCTACATGTCCCATCCCTCCACACACAAAACAGCGTACTGTGCGGGACCCTTCACTCTTGGGTCTAGCACTTCGCACAGTGGCCCCAATCTGCATGGGTTGGTCCCCCGGGTCCTCTCTAAAAACAGAGAATTGAGGAGGGCTAAGCCTCCCAGGACTCTTGTCTCCACGCTCCCGGAGGCGCCGTCCAACTCTAATTGCCAGCTGCATGGCCTCATCAAGATCTCCCGGAACAGGGTGAGAAACTAGATGGTCTTTAACCTGGTCCGAGAGCACTGTCTCAAACTGACTAAGTAGAGCGGGGTCATTCCAGTGTACTTCTGCTGCCCACCTACGAAACTCTGTGCAATATTTCTCTATAGCGTGATCCCCTTGCACCACACGTCATAAGTTATACTCAGCCGTGCGTACCCTGTCTGGGTCGTCATACAGTAACCCCATTGTGGAGAAAAACGCCTCTACAGTTAGTAAGCAAGCTGCGTCAGCTGGTAACGAATGTGCCCAGATGAGGGGATCATCTCTCAATAAAGTAATAATAATCCCAACTCTCTGTACCTCAGAACCGGAGGAAAACGGCCGTAGCCGGAAATACAAAAGACAGTCCTTTTGAAATCGGAAAAAATCTGACCTCTTACCTCGGAAGGGTTCAGGTAAGCTGACTTTTGGCTCCAGAGGCCGACCCAGAGGGGCGCTACTCACCTGCCTCTGTATGCCCTCCACCTGAGAGGCTGTGTGTTGAGCCAACTGCTGTAACTGAGATACGTCAGAAGCTTGGATGACATCCATTCGTAGCTTGATCCCCTCCATCTCAGTGGAAATCTGCTGCACCGCCTGGTACAACTGTTTCAGGTCCATCATAATGCAAACGAACTTTTTTTTTTTTTTTTTTTTTTTTTAACCGGCTGAGTGTACTGTTATGTCAGTCCAGGTAGCTGCAACGGGGCTAAGGAATAGCAGTAGGGAATCTCGCCCTGCACTACTCCCACTAGCTATCCCGGTCCCTGCCTCACGGGTGTGGGTCGGCTGTACTCAGGCTAAGCCTGACCCCGACAGCTCCTCTCTCACTGATACCGTAGGCCTAGAGGGAAGTGGGAGAAGGAATGCCCTATAAGATCTCTAGGGACTGGAGACTAAAGGGGGTCACCCCTAACGAACAAGTGAAGCTGCTACTGACAGGGACTGACAAGGGTGTGCGCTGACTAACAACACAAGCAGCACACAGGAAACATGTGGGAAAGAATTCCCCCAAACCAATATGGGAAGGAATCTTACACTAGGAAACAAACACAGGGAAACTGAGTAGAAATCAAAGGATAAGGCAATTCACTCACACAGTCAATTATACACAGAGGGAGGATTGGTGAACACAGAAGGGAAAACACACAAACCAACTCGTTTACCCAAACCTCCCAAAAACCAACCACGGAACTTCCTCTATCCCAGAACACCACCTACTCCTCCTGCTAAGGCCTAGCTCTGTAAAAGTGACACTCAGCACAGAACCATGGAAGGCATGGGTTTAAATACAGAGTAGAGACCACTCCTCCCAGGTGCAAATGGGAGGACAGACTAATCAACCAGGAGATAAAGCTGCCTACCAGCAGTGCGCGCGTGCAAGTCAGAAGGTGTGCACCAATACCCACGACAGGACAACCCCGCAGCGCCAGGATGCCACCCCAGACACTGCGCAGCCAAAAACTCCCCAGGTAAGAAAAATAGAAAGTAATGAACCTAAATACTCCTAACAATAGGGACATTGACAAACCCCAAACATGCTGCGAGGGGAACCTATTGTGGACCGCAGATTTTAGAGATCAGTATCAGCTGTATGACACAGCTGACACCCACTTGACACTCAGCTTCTGAGTGCATACTATGATTCTGCCATATGGCGGAATGTGAGAAACCCTTCAGAAAGGGGTTAAAGTTAGCAGCTTAAAAGGAGTCTCTTCAAAAATGTTCTTCTGACAACACCAGGAGCACAAAAGGACAGAACCCAGTTCCCACTCCAGTTTAGAGAACCAAGAAGTAATATTATTTTGGAGACTACACCACTCAAAAATTTATCAAGGGGTACAGTAATCGATTTAATCTCTGAAATGCTTTCCATAACATTTTCCCAGATATGTTATTTCAGTGCCCAATATATCATGCCTAGTCATTGGCATTGTAAAAAGTAAGCTCTCTATTTATTATGATCTGTCTCCTGATTTTAGAAACACCCTACATGCAAACCCTATTCTTTTGCAGGGAAATACAACAAGGCTCAGAAATAAATGAGCACCATGCAGTTTATTTCCAAACCTAAGTAAAACAAACTAAAACCTTCTTTTTAGTAGGCTTGTATAAAATTTCAGCAAGCTATCACCTAGCATGCAATAGCTTGAAAGCCAAAACTGTAAAACAGTGTGCAGTTGCCTTTATGTTTACCATGAAATTGCAGTAATTAGAGGATAAGTACAAGACATCTGCATTGCATTGTGAGATCATCTGTCATGAAGTATTGCACATTTTAATTAGCTTGCTAAATAATCTGTATCCGGCACACATAACGAGATATATAAATGTGCAAACATTGAAAATCTGCAACTTAGTACCTTACATTGCTCGTAAAGGACAGTTAAGATAGATATGTGCAATATATTAAAGAAATATCCTAGTACTTCCAGCTCTCATCTCATCATTTCCTTTGTTCCTATATTACTTCCTAGTATAATTAAAATTAAGAACGATAAGGTCGGGGCCCCACTTGGTGTAAACAAAACAATTTAGCTACAGTGGAAATGCCATGGTAAAAAAACCTCCACGGCTAGAACCACGTCATTTTACATTAACTACAAGTTCAAATCACTCCCTTTCCTTAGAATACATATAAAGTAAGAAATTACTGGGAAACACATACCCATTAGATATCCCAATGTCTGAAAAGGCCTGGCCTACAATCTTATAAAAGCGGGAAATAAAATCAAAAGCGGCCAAACCGACGTTTTTTTCACTGTTTCACCTTTGATAAAATTTGAATAAAAAGTGATCAGAACAATAGACATTTCCCAAAATGATATAACTAAAAAGTACACCTGGTCCCACAGAAAAAAAACACCCTATGCATCTCTGTACACGTAAACATATGGGTGTCAGAATATGGCGGCTTTAAAAAATATTTTGTTTTGCAAAGTTTTTGTTAATGGGATAAAATATAAATAAAACCATATCACTTTGTTATCCCTGTTATCCTACCGAAACATGAAATACAATTGACATTTCAATTTGGTTGCATAATGAACACAAATATAGTGGGTAGTGGAATGAACCTTTCACATGGGTTCATGTCTTTTTATACAAATCACTGAACTAAGACAGCCATAAAGATAAAGAATCTGGGAACTGGGAACTGATTATTTGTTTTTATATGTATATAGTAACAAGCCTCTTCCCCCGTCCCTCCTGAAATCCTATCCCTGTGTCCAGCTATATTTAACCCCTTCCCGCTGATGGCATTTTTTTGATTTTCGTTTTTCGTTTTTGACTCCCCTCCTTCTAAACCCCATAACTTTTTTATTTCTCCGCTCCCAGAGCCATATGAGGTCTTAATTTTTGCGGGACAATTTTTTCTTCACGATGCTACCATTAATTATTCTATATAATGTACTGGGAAGCAGGAAAAAAATTCAGAATGGGGTGGATTTGAAGAAAAAATGCATTTCTGCGACTTTCTTACGGGCTTTGGTTTTACGGCGTTCACTGTGCAGCCAAAATGACATGTCCCCTATATTCTGTGTTTCGGTACGGTTCCAGGGATACCAAATTTATATGGTTTTATTTACATTTTGACCCCTAAAAAAAATTCCAAAACTGTGTTAAAAAAATTTTTTTTCTAAAAGTCGCCATATTCCGACGGCCGTAACTTTTTTATACGTAAGTGTACGGGGATGCATCGGCATCTTTTTTTGCGGGGCCGGGTGTACGTTTTAGTTCTACCATTTTCGGGAAATGTTATTGCTTTGATCACTTTTTATTCAAATTTTTATCAGAATCAAAACAGTGAAAAAACGGCGGTTTGGCACTTTCGACTATTTTTCCCGCTACGGCGTTTACCGAACAGGAAAAATATTTTTATAGATTTGTAGAGCGGGCGATTTTGGACGCGGGGATAACTAACATGTATATGTTTCGCAGTTTTTAACTACTTTTATATGTGTTCTAGGGAAAGGGGCGTGATTTGAACTTTTAATTCTTTTTATGTTTTTTTTATATTTTTTTTTTAATTTTTTTTTAATTTTTTTTTTTGCATTTATTAGACCCCCTAGGGGTGTTGAACCCCAGGGGGTCTGATCACTAATGCAATGCATTACAATGCTAATGCATTGCAAAAAAGCATCCTTTCTTTTGCAGGCTGCATAGACCAGCCTGCAAAAGAAAGGATTTGCAGACAAGCCTGGGAGCCTGTACAAGACTCCCGGCTGTCATGGCAACGGGACGTCAGCCCTGGAGCATGCTCCAGGAGCCGGCGATCCCGGCCAAAATGGCGGCGCCCATGCGCCGCCGGGAAAATGGCGCCTCCGGCGCCTTTGACCGCGGCGCCGGAGGGGTTAATGCCTCCGATCGGTCCGGGGACCGATCAGAGGCATTAGAGCCGGTTGTCTACTGCTTAAAGCAGTAGACACCCGGCGGCTATGACGGCCGCCCGGCTCCTGGGTGGTCGCCATAGTTACAGACCCGACATGCACCGTACTATTACGGCGCATGTCGGGAAGGGGTTAAATATGCAGCCTGCAGAAAGTGTTTTTAGATATATCTGAAGAAGAAGCTTCGAAACGTCATATTCTGTCTTCATTATGAGTTAGCCATTAAAAATGTATCACCTACTGAAGACTTGCAAGTTTTTTGTTTTTTCATATTTCATAACCACTGGCTAACACGGTACAAAAACAAACATTTGTACTGCATGGTATGTTTATTCTTCCATCCTCACAGAATTAATAAAAGTTAAGCAATAAATTTATATACATATAAAAAATGACAGTTTGCTCTACAACAATAAGCCCTCATATAGCTGTCATATATGGAAAAATAAAAAAGTTCTGGCTATTGGAATGTTTGTGACTTCTAACTGGCTACAATAGTAGGGACTCTTTCTTAACAGCAGTGAACACCATATGACTATAGCAATAAAACCATGTCCTTTCTAGACCACCTATAGTGTTTATACAAAGAATTGAATCGTGATAAAGCAGCCATTGTAAAAAGTAACTTTTACACATACTTTGGATGGCTTATAAAGCTGTACATTAAAGAAACAAAATGTGAGCTATAAGATCCTGCATTTAGTTATTCTAGTTGTTATGCAATATACTACTTAACTATTTGTACAGTGCATGTACTTAACCCCTACAGATATAATATAGAGCAAAGGCACTCAACTCACAGTATTAGAGCTGATCTGGCACCATATGCAGCGAGTTTTAAGGCTCACACAGAGTTTTTTGGTCAGGAATTTGGTCTGACATCTCCCTCAAAATCAGCCTCCAAAAAAAAAAAGCCTCCCACTAGAACTTCATTGGGAGGCTTTTTTTAGGCTGATTTTGAGGCAAATTCCTGACCAAAAAACTCAGTGTGAACTTGGCCTTATTAGGGTAAGTTCAGATGGAGTATTTTGGACCAGAACATGAGACAGAGGCCGACTCAGGTTCCGGTCCAAAATACAGGTAGCTGAGACTGCATGCCGCTGCACTGCACCGGCATCCAGTCGCGCATTCCGCTCTGGATTAGGCCCAATGAATGGACCTAGTCCAGAGGAGGGATTGTCTTCAGGCCGAATCGCGAGGTGAAACGGCCTGAAGAATGAGCATCTTGCTTCTTTTTCCAGGAGCCGGAATAAACCGGGTCCTGGAAAAAAGAACTGACCAACTACCATTGATTTCAATGGGAGCCGTCTTTTTGGTCGGTTGGTCTTTTTGGTCGTCTTTTTGGTGTGAATTTACCCTAAGATTGTAAACCCTTGTGGGCAGGGCCCTCTATCCCACTGTAACAGTTGGTCATTGTTAGTACTTTACTTGCTTTACGTATTTTGTGTAGCGTGTATAAATTGTCACGTACAACGCCATAGAATTAATGCTCTAAATATAAATGAATAATAATGTATTTTATTATAAACTCAAATCATGCCTTCTGATCTGTTAGATTGAAGTGGATTGGCGTCACAATATTAGAATGCTAATGAGGGTGTAGTGGCACAGAAATTCTGGGCAAAATAAATTATTTTTTTATTATTATTACTGTTATTATTATCGTGTAGCCAAACAAATCCATTTGTTTATTTTTCTAAAGCATGAAAATAAATTAATGGTCATATAAATAGATACTACTAAGTCTGGTCAAACTGACATTTTGTTTATCACCACAAAATAGTTATTGAATCAGTGAACCTGCATTGTACAAAGTCCTCTAACAATGCCAGAAAGAAACACATTGAACAAAGAAGTTACCAGCCTCAAGTAATGACAGCTTCAAGCAGCTGATTACAAGAGCAATCATTTGGAAGGAATTGTCTCTCTGGTACAGCCTGTTGGTTAGTCATTGACTGAAAAAATTTCTATTAAATAAACTGATGTAAATAAAAAGGGATATTATTCCTTCCAGCTAAATGGCATTGTATATTCTTCCACTTGAAGACTATACAAAGAAGCCAAATATCATATCTTTTAATTTCTGGGTTAAGTAACTATTTCAATGATAAAAGATATTGTTACAAATGGTACAGTTCATCACATGAAATGTCTGTAGTGAGTTACAATGTACTTATCATGGAAATACACAAATTTGGTATTTTGAAATGAGCCGGACCTCACGTAACGAACACACTGTAGTGTTTTATAGTATCTGCAAAGTGGATGGGATTCTGGCTAATCCCATCTACACAATGCAGAAAAATATCTGCACCGGAATTGCTGCGATTTCAAAAAACGTTGCATTTTTGTAAACCGCCGTTTGTCAATTATATTATTACATAGAAACGAGGCATATTCCGCATAGGTATAATAGGGACAGAAAGTCTGCAGAGGAAAAATGAGATTCATTTCTCCATGGTTTTTTCCGCAGTGCTTTTTGGCTGTAGCTTGCTACGTTGGGCCTTAGCCTTAAATGGGTTTTCCCATCTCCCTCTCTCTTCAGTTTGCTCTTCTTCTCTATTCCTGTATTCTTCAACTGGCTGGTGGACAGGTTTTGACTGTGTGATTAACAGAATACAACACTATGAAGTTCCTCACTAGATATTGACGTTGCCTTTAACATAAGAAATTATTTATTATCATTACTAGAAATCTATAATAATGCAGATCAAATAATATACATAGATGTATAAATATAAATGTATACATAAATGTATATTACATTATACAGGTTTGGAGAGAAAAAAACGTATACATGCTCCCAGGGCTGACAAGGGAAGTATACTCAATGTAATCTTTGTGTTTACATAGAGATAATAGACACTGTCCGAGTCTTTATTAGCTAACTGCAACTAGCTGACCTGATTTGCCCAGACCAAACAGCAGAAGTTAAGAGCTCTGAAAGTAATCCAGAGAACTCCCCTCCAGAGAGCAGCAAGTCACATCATCCCTCCTGGATCATATAATAGGCTGGGTTCTTTGACAATGATGTGTACACAATGGGACAAATAAATTCACATAACAGACATACAAAGCAGCATTTCTAAAGCCATGTACTTAGAAAAACTCATAATTTACATTAGGAAAACAAGCTCAACTCAATTAAAAATATTGTGTTTATTAATATAATGTATAATATGTTTCATTACTTTGGCCCCGTGTTGCTCAGTTAGTTTGTAAGTGTATATAACTTTGTTCTATTTCATTTTATCGTTATCCTCGGTTCACATATGTGTTTGGTATTCCGTCCAGGGAGTCCGCATGGGAACATCCCCAAAACGGAAACCTATACGCATAGAAAAGCGGTTACCTAAGAGAACATTTGGACCCCATAGATTATAATAGGGTCCGTGTGGTTCCCGCATGAAACATGTGGAGAGAAAAGTGCTGCTTGCAGGAAATGAACGGAAACCACATGCACCCCATTACAGTCTACGCAGTCCACATGTTTTCTCAGGTAACCGCTTTCCTATGTATATAGGTTTCAATTTGGGGGTCCCCAAATGGAATACCAAACTCAGATGTACATCAGGCCTTTGAGTAGATAAGAAGGAATTAACATAATTCCAACTCCTTACATAGAGAGAACCACTTCACATCCAAATTACTTCAAAATAATGTGAAATAGTAAGGGCTCTTTTATACGGCAGAATCTGGCGCTGATTTTGAGGTAGATTCCATTTCAAAATCAATGGCAGATTCTGCCTCCCATTGTGTTCAGAGTGAGGCAGAGTTCGGGGAAATTTCCTGAAAAAATAAATGTCCTGTTGCGCGGTTCGAGACACTCAGCTGATTAGTCCTAATTAGAGATGAGTGAATACACTTGTTTGAATACCTCTGCCGCATCGCTCCTGATGCATAAACACTTCCGGGGCATCGAATTTTTACTGCCCCTCCCAACTTCCCTGGCGCCGGGAGCTATACGTCGGAGGTATTTCATCGAGTATATTTGCTCATCTCTAGTCCTAATCAATAGCAGAAGCTTTGGCTTTCCAGTGCAGAGGGCAGTCTGTCTCAACTTCTTCTTCATATTTTGCTGTATGAATATAGCCTAGTAGTCTGCCGAGATACATCTTACAAAGAGTCTGTCACCAGGATGAAGCATATTAATCCAGAAACACAGTTAGATAGGCCAGGCTCAAATGAATGTAACACTTTTTCCCCATGAAAATTTGTGCTTCCATTGATGAGATATTCATGTATTTTACAATATGGAAATGAGCAGTCTGGAACACCAAGGAAAGCTCTGTATCCAAACTAGTATGCCTCACACTGCTCTAATATGCCCTCTTTCATTCCTTCTTTCTTCGAGTGACATGGCCAGGAAACTATGCTAAAATCTCTCCTGGCCCTGTGTTCAAGACAGCGTATTAGAGTAACTTGGGGTGTAACAGGTCCATGGGTTTCCTCGGGTAATCACTTTTTTTTAAGTGGATTAACAATTGAATACTAATGTGAACCTAGTGTAGACCAAAAAAAGGGTGTCTGTGCACATCAGAATTCAGTATTTGATGCTTCTAGCTAGTCCCTTGGCAACTAGTTGTTTATATTGTAATGATAGTGGTTTTAAAGCTATGAATGCCCAGTTGAGAGGGACTCTCTGCCTCACACTGAATGGTTAAGGAATTATGTTTTTTTTTCCCCACAGCATTTTTCTTTGCATTATCACTGAGTTTCT
Source organism: Leptodactylus fuscus (assembly GCF_031893055.1). Taxonomy (NCBI): domain Eukaryota; kingdom Metazoa; phylum Chordata; class Amphibia; order Anura; family Leptodactylidae; genus Leptodactylus; species Leptodactylus fuscus. The sequence continues at coordinate 117,665,316 of NC_134269.1, forward strand.
CTCTGCTGACTTTCTGCCCCTATTACACCTATATGGAAAACACCAGTATTTTTGCAGTTATAATTGACATGCTGCAAATTTTCAAAAGTGTGTTTTTGAAAACACTGCTTTTTTGCTGAGGTTTTTTTTTCTACAATGTGTGGATGGTATTAGCCAGAATTCCATTCACTCTGCAGGTACTGTAAAATGCAACATTTTTTGCTGCAGAGTTACCACCACAAACAAAACACAATGTGGGGCTTCAGCCTAAAAGTAATAACACTCTGGTTACTGGATAGGTTACAGAAAGCCCTATTGTGCAACTTATCAAATATATAAATATAAAGTTGTATTATTGTTATGAGTTTCTGTATTCCTCCTTATTAGAGATGAGCGAACAGTGTTCTATCGAACACATGTTCGATCGGATATCAGGGCGTTCGCCATGTTCGAATCGAATCGAACACCGCGTGGTAAAGTGCGCCAAAATTCGATTCCCCTCCCACCTTCCCTGGCGCCTTTTTTGCACCAATAACAGCGCAGGGGAGGTGGGACAGGAACTACGACACCGGGGGCATTGAAAAAAATTGGAAAAAGTCATTGGCTGCTGAAATCAGGTGACCTCCATTTTAGACGAATAGTGGATTTCAAATCCGGGTCATATGAGAATGTGAACTTTGTGACTATGAGACAGGGATAGCTGTACAGGCAGGGATAGCTAGGGATAACCTTTATTTAGGGGGGAATGTTATTAAAAATAACTTTTTGGGGCTCTATCGGGTGTGTAATTGTGATTTTTGTGAGATAAACTTTTTCCCATAGGGATGCATTGGCCAGCGCTGATTGGCCAGAGTACGGAACTCGACCAATCAGCGCTGGCTCTGCTGGAGGAGGCGGAGTCTAAGATCGCTCCACACCAGTCTCCATTCAGGTCCGACCTTAGACTCCGCCTCCTCCAGCAGAGCCAGCGCTGATTGGCCGAATTCCGTACTCTGGCCAATCAGCACTGGCTAATGCATTGTATTGGCGTGATGAAGCAGTGCTGAATGTGTGTGCTTAGCACACACATTCAGCTCTACTTCATCGGGCTAATAGAATGCATTGGCCAATCAGCGCTGGCCAATGCATTCTATTAGCTTGATGAAGCAGAGTGTGCACAAGGGTTCAAGCGCACCCTCGGCTCTGATGTAGCAGAGCCGAGGGTGCACTTGAACCCTTGTGCACCCTCGGCTCTGCTACATCAGAGCCGAGGGTGCGCTTGAACCCTTGTGCAGCCTCGGCTCTGCTACATCAGAGCCGAGGGTGCGCTTGAACCCTTGTGCACACTCTGCTTCATCAAGCTAATAGAATGCATTGGCCAGCGCTGATTGGCCAATGCATTCTATTAGCCCGATGAAGTAGAGCTGAATGTGTGTGCTAAGCACACACATTCAGCACTGCTTCATCACGCCAATACAATGCATTAGCCAGTGCTGATTGGCCAGAGTACGGAATTCGGCCAATCAGCGCTGGCTCTGCTGGAGGAGGCGGAGTCTAAGGTCGGACCTGAATGGAGACTGGTGTGGAGCGATCTTAGACTCCGCCTCCTCCAGCAGAGCCAGCGCTGATTGGTCGAGTTCCGTACTCTGGCCAATCAGCACTGGCTAATGCATTGTATTGGCGTGATGAAGCAGTGCTGAATGTGTGTGCTTAGCACACACATTCAGCTCTACTTCATCGGGCTAATAGAATGCATTGGCCAATCAGCGCTGGCCAATGCATTCTATTAGCGTGAACTGAGTTTGCACAGGGGTTCTAGTGCACCCTCGGCTCTGCTACATCAGATTGCTACATCTGATGTAGCAGTGCCGAGTGTGCATCAGATGTGTAGTTGAGCAAAACTGACTCAGCACTGCTAAGTCTGCATTCGCATAGGAATGCATTGGCCAGCCTTCGGCCAATCAGCGCTGGCTCTGCTGGAGGAGGCGGAGTCTAAGGTCGGACCTGAATGGAGACTGGTGTGGAGCGATCTTAGACTCCGCCTCCTCCAGCAGAGCCAGCCCTGATTGGTCGAGTTCCGTACTCTGGCCAATCAGCACTGGCCAATGCATTTCTATGGGGAAAAGTTAGCTTGCGAAAATCGCAAACTGACAGGGATTTCCATGAAATAAAGTGACTTTTATGCCCCCAGACATGCTTCCCCTGCTGTCCCAGTGTCATTCCAGGGTGTTGGTATCATTTCCTGGGGTGTCATAGTGGACTTGGTGACCCTCCAGACACGAATTTGGGTTTCCCCCTTAACGAGTTTATGTTCCCCATAGACTATAATGGGGTTCGAAACCCATTCAAACACTCGAACAGTGAGCGGCTGTTCGAATCGAATTTCGAACCTCGAACATTTTAGTGTTCGCTCATCTCTACTCCTTATGTTTTTTTTTTTCTTGTGCGAGAAAAAGCTGTGACAGGCTGCTTAAGTGTTTCTTAATATTTCTCTATGTAAGGCTGTAATAATACACTGTACTCTACCTATTAAAAGAATTGCATGATCTGGTATTTATGGTATCCTCTCCTCCTCTGGTCGGCAGGGCCCCATATCGCATAAATATATGGAGAGGTGGTCTGGGGCCTTGAACAGGCAGATCTCCCCGAACCAATGGCAAATTATCTGGCAGCTAAATCCTCCACCTGTATTACGTTCCGGGAGACTCAGTACAAGCTACTTATGTACTGGTACCATACCCCAGCCTTGCTCCACTCCCTTAGTCCTAACATTTCTTCCCAGTGTTGGCGTTGCCGGGCAGGAGTGGGTACCCTGTATCATATTTTTTGGGACTGTCCAGGGATCTGTCCATTCTGGCTGGAGGTCAAGTCCCTTACAGAAGCTCTATTTATTCAAGGTGTCCCTTTACATCCCCTCATCTATCTCCTCAATCTCCCCCCTGCTCATCTGGGTAAGCACTAGAGATGAGCGAACACTAAAATGTTCGAGGTTCGAAATTCGATTCGAACAGCCGCTCACTGTTCGAGTGTTCGAATGGGTTTCGAACCCCATTATAGTCTATGGGGAACATAAACTCGTTAAGGGGGAAACCCAAATTCGTGTCTGGAGGGTCACCAAGTCCACTATGACACCCCAGGAAATGATACCAACACCCTGGAATGACACTGGGACAGCAGGGGAAGCATGTCTGGGGGCATAAAAGTCACTTTATTTCATGGAAATCCCTGTCAGTTTGCGATTTTCGCAAGCTAACTTTTCCCCATAGAAATGCATTGGCCAGTGCTGATTGGCCAGAGTACGGAACTCGACCAATCAGCGCTGGCTCTGCTGGAGGAGGCGGAGTCTAAGATCGCTCCACACCAGTCTCCATTCAGGTCCGACCTTAGACTCCGCCTCCTCCAGCAGAGCCAGCGCTGATTGGCCGAATTCCGTACTCTGGCCAATCAGCGCTGGCCAATGCATTCTATTAGCCCGATGAAGTAGAGCTGAATGTGTGTGCTAAGCACACACATTCAGCACTGCTTCATCACGCCAATACAATGCATTAGCCAGTGCTGATTGGCCAGAGTACGGAATTCGGCCAATCAGCGCTGGCTCTGCTGGAGGAGGCGGAGTCTAAGGTCGCACCTGAATGGAGACTGGTGTGGAGCGATCTTAGACTCCGCCTCCTCCAGCAGAGCCAGCGCTGATTGGCCGAATTCCGTACTCTGGCCAATCAGCGCTGGCCAATGCATTCTATTAGCCCGATGAAGTAGAGCTGAATGTGTGTGCTAAGCACACACATTCAGCACTGCTTCACCACGCCAATACAATGCATTAGCCAGTGCTGATTGGCCAGAGTACGGAATTCGGCCAATCAGCGCTGGCTCTGCTGGAGGAGGCGGAGTCTAAGGTCGGACCTGAATGGAGACTGGTGTGGAGCGATCTTAGACTCCGCCTCCTCCAGCAGAGCCAGCGCTGATTGGCCGAATTCCGTACTCTGGCCAATCAGCACTGGCTAATGCATTGTATTGGCGTGATGAAGCAGTGCTGAATGTGTGTGCTTAGCACACACATTCAGCTCTACTTCATCGGGCTAATAGAATGCATTGGCCAATCAGCGCTGGCCAATGCATTCTATTAGCGTGAACTGAGTTTGCACAGGGGTTCTAGTGCACCCTCGGCTCTGCTACATCAGATTGCTACATCTGATGTAGCAGTGCCGAGTGTGCATCAGATGTGTAGTTGAGCAAAACTGACTCAGCACTGCTAAGTCTCTGCATTCGCATAGGAATGCATTGGCCAGCCTTCGGCCAATCAGCGCTGGCTCTGCCGGAGGAGGCGGAGTCTAAGGTCGGACCTGAATGGAGACTGGTGTGGAGCGATCTTAGACTCCGCCTCCTCCAGCAGAGCCAGCGCTGATTGGTCGAGTTCCGTACTCTGGCCAATCAGCGCTGGCCAATGCATTCTATTAGCCCGATGAAGTAGAGCTGAATGTGTGTGCTTAGCACACACATTCAGCTCTACTTCATCAGGCTAATAGAATACATTGGCCAATCAGCGCTGGCCAATGCATTCTATTAGCTTGATGAAGCAGAGTGTGCACAAGGGTTCAAGCGCACCCTCGGCTCTGATGTAGCAGAGCTGAGGGTGCACAAGGGTTCAAGTGCACCCTCGGCTCTCCTACATCAGAGCCGAGGGTGCGCTTGAACCCTTGTGCAGCCTCGGCTCTGCTACATCAGAGCCGAGGGTGCGCTTGAACCCTTGTGCACACGCTGCTTCATCAAGCTAATAGAATGCATTGGCCAGCACTGATTGGCCAGAGTACGGAATTCGGCCAATCAGCGCTGGCCAATGCATCCCTATGGGAAAAAGTTTATCTCACAAAAATCACAATTACACACCCGATAGAGCCCCAAAAAGTTATTTTTAATAACATTCCCCCCTAAATAAAGGTTATCCCTAGCTATCCCTGCCTGTACAGCTATCCCTGTCTCATAGTCACAAAGTTCACATTCTCATATGACCCGGATTTGAAATCCACTATTCGTCTAAAATGGAGGTCACCTGATTTCGGCAGCCAATGACTTTTTCCAATTTTTTTCAATGCCCCCAGTGTCGTAGTTCCTGTCCCACCTCCCCTGCGCTGTTATTGGTGCAAAAAAGGCGCCAGGGAAGGTGGGAGGGGAATCGAATTTTGGCGCACTTTACCACGCGGTGTTCGATTCGATTCGAACATGGCGAACACCCTGATATCCGATCGAACATGTGTTCGATAGAACACTGTTCGCTCATCTCTAGTAAGCACACCTCTAAATTGTTTCTTTATCTTTATAGCCAAAACTCTCATCGCTCTCCGATGGAAGAGTGCCTCTCCTCTCTCTGGTACTGATCTTGTAGCCCGAGTTAAGGATGTCCGTAGCATGGAGAACTTGACAGCCACACTTAATCATACTGTTGAGGCGTTCCAGGCTATATGGTCATCTTGGGACGCATACTGTATTTTGAATGGTCTCTGACTCCTTCCCCTTCCTTTCCTGCCCCACCCCCTCATTTCTACTCTCAGGTTTTTGTGATGTGTATACATTCCCAGTCTATTTGACGTTATATGCGTGGCTTCACGTTCACGTTTTTTAGGTTTTCAACTCTTGTGTTGTATTGTATTTTACAAAAATCCTTTCAATAAAAATTACAGTTTAAAAAAAAAAAAGAATTGCATGACGACAGTACATATACACCTAGAGACATCTAGGCTTGAATACGCAGGAACAGACTTTAGTTTGCTCAAAAAGTGTGCGGAGTAATAAAATAAAACTCTCTATATCATAACTTTTCTATGCAAAAGACATAATTATGGTATATTGTTTGAGGTTTTTTTTTTATAATTGTCATATTTTAATACAGTCCATAAAACCATTGTTAGGGAATAGCAGACGATAGTTCCCCAGAAGTTGCTGGTGAACCCTGGAGAGAGGGGCACAAGGGACAGTGAGCCCTAAGCTGAAGCCCCCCGCTTTCCCTTCCTATTGCCAGACCCTATCCTAGGTAATAGGCGACAACCACGAAGACAATCCCTCCCTGAATACGTGAAACACAAAACGCAGACAAGACGAACAACAACAAAGGGAGGTCAGCTAGCCAGGGTTCGGTAACAGGAGAGCGATGCAGTGCAAAATCAGAGTCCAAAAGAATTGTCAGTAGGGAAGCGAGAGGTCAAGGATTAGAATACAAGTAAATAAACAGCAAGAGATACCAGAAGCAAGAGGCAATAACCAGCACCAGTGTGACTGTGAGCCAAGACTAAATAGGGGAGGAAGAACCCGCCCTGAACCTGATAGGAAGGAAAGCTGTCAATCACAGGCAAGACAAAATCAAACCACTGAATGGACAGAGGGAACAAGGGCAGAAGACGGGTGTGGTGCAAATCCAATTAAGAACTAGAGCCATGTTCACACAGTGCAACTAAAAGCTTTAAGCAGATTATCAAACTGCACACACCTCCTGCGCCGCAGGACGCGAGCAGAGGCCCGAACAGGCAGAGATGTTACAACCATGTTATTTGACTATTGTGTTCAAACTGAATTTTGGTGTGTTCTAGAAAAACTGTTTATGCTGTGAGTCTAGACATTTCTTGTATCTTTTAATATGGGGCTGGATTTTAATGTGCCAGATCCTTTACTCCTGGCTGAGATAAACCACCACAGCAGATGGCAGTGGCTTAATCCTGTCTCCCCAATCCAAAGGGTGAAAACACCTCTATCCTCAGAGCTAAAACCCATGGCAAAAAACAGCTAGTTTTTGCCACGAGTGAGTCCAAAGCAGGATATTGCAAATATCCCAAAGTGAACCACCATGTGTGGTCATAGACTTAAATAAGTCCAAAATTCTGAATATTTTTAATGTATTGTCAATGACTAATTTCCCCAATAAGATGCCCAGAAAGATAGTTCAGCTTTCACTAAACATCTCTGGCCACAGCTAGGTTAAAGTCTTTTGTAAGCTGAATAAACCATTGTTATTACTTGTCTGTGGATCTACAGTAATTAAGTAACATGTACTGGTATGGCAAGCATTCATTAGAGGTAGCAGATGGTTGCTTTTCTTTTGACAATCTACCAATTACATATATGTATTGTAGCCAACAACATACTCCAATTCAGTAATCTTGGATTCCCTTCTTTATAATAAGACATACTTTGTAATTTCATTATGGTTGTAACTTCCATTTTAATGCAGTAAAGAAATGATTGCTTGTACCATATTGAGTAACATCTATGCCAGGCCCTTGTTTCCATGACAGGAGGTGTGCTTAAATTAACAATTATTAGCTGTCATCACTAAGTTACAGTTACTATGTAGCAGATTTTTTCTATCCACTATGGGGATAGGTGGCCATGACAGAAACGTGAATAATAATGCGTATGTGAATGTAGAATTAAATCTAGAAACAGAGTTAGATAGGTAGACTTACAGTAGACATGTCGGAAATTTATTATTTCCCTATTTTTTTTTTCTAGCGTAAAATAAAAAGTCATAAATCTGGTGTTTTCATCTCTTAAAAAGCCATTTATGGCAAAAATTGGCGCAATGGGTGGTTTTTATTCACCATTTTCTGAAAAGGAGGTGTGGCGTAGCAGCGGCATGACCATTGGCTCAGACAGATTTCTCATTATTTATACAAGTTTTCTGGTCTGGTGTAAATGATGACTGAAATTGATGCCAGCAAATGGCACTCAAAATTGTTGCCTGCTCTTATGGGCCATCAGTGCTAAGGATCAAAGAGTTGTGCATTTGGAAATATTGGTTGGAGTACCAGCCTTGTATTTAGCTGCAATTTGCTTGACTCTGCATCGATTGTTTGTCCAAATTGATCGATTCTTAACATCTTCCTCTGATCTCTTTCATCAACAAGTTGTTTAAGTCCACAGGGTGCTCTTTTGCTGGATGTTTTTTCTTGGTATACTCACAACACCACTGCACTAGACATGGTTGTCCATTTCTGAAATACTAGCCCTAGCTAATCTAACACTGATAAAATCAGATCTCAATTGAATCTCATGTCACTCTGTTTTCCAAATCCACTGTGGATTCACATTGAGACTGATCCACTTCCTCATATGATTTTATGCTGCACACAGGTAATTTGGGTAGGAATAGTAGATTAAGTTTGACTATTATTATTAATATATGTGCAGTATCAGTCCCCTGATAATGTGGATATTTCAGACAGTTTTTGAAGCTAGTAAGAATAAGAGAGGAAGTAGTGTTCCTGGTAGACTGAATGTAAAATGTCACAGTTGTAGCTAATAGTACATCCTCAAAGTAGGTGAGTAAAGACGGAGTTGTAGGGAAGCAAAAGGGAGGACTCCTTCTAAGGAGAGAAGATGATATATTTTGGTCAGACCATTGTTAGTCCAGTTCACAAGTACCTGGGGGAGCTCATTTTCAGGAAAAGGAGGGACATCTGGTTTCTCATTAAGATAAAAAGAGGAAATGACAGGAAGTCCATAATTTCAAGGGAGGCTGAAGCTATATCTATATCTACAAGGTTTTTTTAACCCTTTAAGGACACAGGCCAAAAGTGTGTTAAGGACCAGAACTCATTTTTCAAAATAGACACGTCACTTTATATGGTAGTAACTTTGCGACACTTTAAGTTATACAAGTGATTTTGAGATAGTTTTTTTCATGACATATTGTACTTCATGTTAGTGGTAAACACTAATCAATATTTTTGTATTTATTAAAAAAAATAGGAAATTTGATGAAAATTTTTGGGGAAAAAAATCGCAATTTTCAAAATGTGTAATGCAGATAGCCATACAACCCAAATATATTAATAAATTATGTCTCTGCTATATACAGACATTGTCTTTTAATTGTCCTTTAATTTATTTTGGACGTTAGAAGGCTGGCCACCCACAGCAGTTCTTTTGTACTTCAAAAAGGGCAACTTATGCCCAAAACGCGTTGTGCTGAACTTTAATAAAGAGGTTTGTTATCCATCCCGGTGAAGCGCAGTCCTTTGTTCTTGTCCATACACATATCGTTCTACACCATTGGTGAATAGGATCCAGCTGCTCTAAAACACCAAGGGAGGAACCCCCTGTAAATGGTTAACAGGTGCTTATGGTAGTTGTGAATACATCACAACTCTATCACGTGAGAGCATACTAAACAATTGTTGGTACACCCTCACGCATACATACAATACTTTACCATATACGGCTTGGTGCTGTCTTGCCTTTTTGTTAAAACTGAAATATGGCTGTGGCAGGAAAGGGTTAATCCAAACTTGTATGCTGATTGGTTAATTGGATAGTATTGTTTTAATGGTAATGTTTTTTTCCATTGACATGTGGTGTTAAGGTATTATATGACTGTAAACTCACTGTTGTAAGAAGGTGACAGGCAGAGTGCTGGAGTCCCGATATATCAGCCCTTAGGTTTCTGACCTATGTGTGGTCCAGGGTGGGTCCTGAGTAGGCCTCAGACCAGGTATGGGTCCTGGGCTCTTTACTGGGCCATACAAGGCTGCAAAGCCTGTACTTCAGAGCAGATCCTGGGAGAGAGAGGAGGTGCCTGGGTCTGTCCTGAAACAGTGACAGTCTGGTGAGACTGTATTGCGCTGTTTTTGTTTACTGGTGTGGTTGGTAGTAAGCCACATGTACAGTTAGTACTTTATTGTTTAGTTAATGCTCAGACGAGCAGGGTTTTGTTTGACAGTCTTTTGTCTGAAGTTAAGGTTGTATTTTATTTTACTCATTTTGTGCCTGATAAAAGGTTTATTTGTTTTGCTGTTTTTTCTAAACCTGTTTGCTACAAATTTTGTGGCCCTGTCTCTGACTGTTTGGGTCCGCACCATTGCTGCTACCGAGTTACCATTCCCAAACTGTAAACAATTAATCTTTTGGAAACAAACAGTAAAGTAACACAATCTTTGAGGTAACACAATCTAAGAAAACAATCCAACAGTCAAGGTTACATTTGCATGACAAACAGTGAGACTTAAACCTTTATCTAAATTCTCTTAAACCCTTAGATACTATTGTTAGGATTTCTCACATAAGTACTGTGGGATTCCTCTACTGTCCCTCTTTTTTCAATTTACAAAAACATTCTCTATTTTGCTCATAGACTTCCTACATTCATATAGAAACCTTACAATATAATTTGCTTTGGCTTTGCATTATAAAAAGCTAACATTTTATAAAAAGTAATTTCTGGCTCGTTTAGGCCGAGAAGGACCAGATTGTATATTCATTATGGTGCAGAATTCAACAGTTTCTAATCTATAGGTGGAAACACAATAATTAATTAATTAATTAATTAATTAAGTTGATTAGTTATGCAGCATGTCCATAATCATTAAAAAAAAAAAAAAGTTACATACTTACTATCGTGTGTCTCGGAGGCACCGGCAGGTCTTTATGTCATCATAACTAACAAAGCACTGAACAAATCTCCACCAAAATAACACCACACTTTTTGTTTCTATTGGTTGAAAGGTATGTGGGTGGAGCTTCTGATCAGATATGGAATGTGGAATTATGGGGGAACAAAGATTGGAAGGTGTATGATAGACACCATGATAGTACTTAAGTGTTAACTTGCATTGAAGCAGTCATTATACTGAGTGTGGGGACCATATGCTTCATGTGACAGTACTGAGGAGACTATTATTGTACATGATAACACTGAGAGCACTGTCACATTGCTATGATTTCCTTTGCTAGCATCTATAAATGAATGATAATTTGGGAATACTAGGTTAAGAAACACTAGTATAGACAACCACTCTTCCCACTATAAATATGTATCATGTATCCAATAGATACAATCTTATTATAATGTATGATTATGACTCATAACACAAAAAGTCCATATTTAATTGCAATCCAAATAATTATGTTTTGGTCTTGCTTCAGACGTTCTTCAAGCAATCGGATTACCAGTGAGGGAAAACATAATGGAAAGCAGCAGACATTGTTGGAGAGTGATTTATACTTATCTCTGAATACCGAAGTTCATTTTCTTCTGAAACAGTACGGTCTGTGTGGTTGCCAACCCTAAAGACCTGCTTTCCTCCCTCTCCACAATCTGATCTGCCATCTGCAAGCTCCACCACCATCGTGTTGCTATCTCCAAGACTACGGCTACAATTACATTTCTTGTTGCACAATCCTGGCAATCTCTATGATCATAAAAATGTTTTGAATGAATGAGTTCACCTATAAATTGCTCTATGAGTATCATAACATATGCTCACTAGGCTGCGGTCTAAGCTACTGCTTATCCAGACAGCAAGCTGTGCAAGTCCTACTATTTACTTACTATGTTATTATACTAGTTACATAGTGTACGTAGTAGTCTTTTTTAATCATCCATAATAAGCTTTATAGCCACTATACCCTGTTCTTACTGCTATATTAGAGAAATGGCTCTTCTTATAAGATACATGTATCACCATTTTAATAGAGATGATCTGTGAGGCTGCCTTCACATGGTGCTTTTTAAAAAAAAAAAAAAAAAAAAAACAACAACAAAGAACTGTATGCAGTGGTGAACCTAGCTTCTCTGCTGCCTGAGGCGTTCAATCAAAAGCTGCCCCACCCTCCCACCCCCTCCGGACTGAAGACCGGGAGGGGGGGTTTTGGGGGGGCGGCACAATTAGGTTTTTCTTCTGATCGTCCGCATCAGGTAGCGGGGGGAAGGTGTGCGTCTATATATATTATGTCCCACAGCGGCCCCCTGAAACCTCTATTATGCCCCACAATTGCCCACCCAACTATAAAACGCTCCATAGCTGCTGTGAGGCATAATAGTGGCTGCAGAGGGACGCTGCTACTCTTTTTTTAAAGGACACCCCCCCCCCCCCCGTTTTTATAACATACCAGTAAAACCAATATGTAAATGAGCCTGTCTGTGCAACCTGGGCGTTCCTCCAAGCCACCGTGCACCCCCCTGCATCATAGCTTGAAACTAGCCCCTCTTTAGTTTGCACGCCGAAAATTCCTCCTCCTCTCCCCCTGTAACCACCTCCAGCTTCTCTCATCTCACTCCTATACATTGAAATCTCGGGCATGTGCAGTAACACTCCTTTCTGAGTGCTACTGCACATGCCTGAGCGCCATTTTCTTGTGGACAGACGAAGAAAGCACGCAAGAAATGGTGATGAGAGACACTGGAGGCGGTTACAGGGAGAGCGAAAGAGGAATTTTTGGAGCGCAAGCAAGACGGGGCGGTTTGAAGGTATGATGCAAGGGGATGCGTATAGGTTTCTGTTTGGGGAGTGTCCAAGCAGATTTCCCGAATGGAAACCTGAACGCAGATGTGAACCGGGCCTAAGCATTAAATTATAAAATACAATTTTAGTATGTATAATGGTAGACATGTATATAAGCAGATAGATAGATAGATAATAGACGGATGGATAGATAGATAGATAGATAGATAGATAGGAGATAGATAGAGACAATAGATAATAGATAGATAGATAGATAGATAGATAGATAGATAGACAGGAGATAAATAGATAGATATCTAGAAAGATAGATAGATAGATAGATAGATAGGTAGATAGGAGATATATAGATAAATAAATAGATCGATAGATAGGAGATAGATAGATAGATAGATAGATAGATAGGAGATAGATTGATAGATAGATAGATAGATAGATAGATAGATAATAGATAGAGAGATAGATAGATAGTTGTATATACTTACACATATACCCATCTACTCACACACATACAGTCAGATACAACATACACACACACCTATCTACACACATACAGGACTCACACAGTATATAAGACACATAATGTAAACACATATACACATATTTTACCCAATAATATATACTTACCTTTGGGTGTATTGCTGGGTGCACAGGACATGGAGGAAACTCCTGTGCAGCTCTGCCTGGCAGTGGAGTAAGCTGTGACATTGCAAGAGACTTCTCCCCTCACACTCCGATGCTGAGCGGGAGGGGCAGCACAGCAAGCTTATGTGTGCAGGGAAACTTTTATAAACAGTGATCAGCAGCCCCCTCCCTCCTAACGAAGACCCTGGATAGATGCCGAATTTCAAAAGGCCCTTTGATGACATCATCACTGACATCATCAAAGGTCCTTTAATTTTAATACTGTTTAGGTAAAAAAAAAAGTCCCGTGGCTGCCGCCCCCTCCCAAACTGCTGCCCTGAGGCGGCTGCCTCACGTTGCCTCATTAGAGGTGCGGCCCTAACTGTAAGTGGTTTTTAATTGCACTAATGCCTAGCAAATATATGATATTGCAGAGAACACCAGAGGTTTTCACTTTACTGGCCATTATCATACAGGTACAATACATAGTAACGAGCTGTTCAATACTGCGATAAATAACTGCATACAGTTCTTCGGAACAAAAACAAAACAAAAAAACATGTAAACCCAACCTTTGACATTCCAATAGTCAGCCAAATGAGCATTGGTTTGTACAACCTGGGTTCACAGTGTGCACTTTTCCAACTTTTTAAAAGGGACCCATTTACATGATAGGGCACAACTTGCAAATTTGTGAAAGTCTCAGACCTCCACCAATCAACAAGTGTGGCTAGGCCGCATGTGCACTGCTCCATTCAATTTAATGGGAATGTCGCAAACAACCAAGCACTGTAGGTCAGCCATCTCCAGTACTCCCATTGAAATGAATGGAGTGGTGCATGTGCTTCCTGACTACTGCTCTATTCAAAATTGGGAAACAAAACTCACCATTGTCCTGATCAGTGAAGGTCTGAGTGGTCAGAAATCTGCCAACCTGCAAGTTGTGCCTATACTATGAACATGGGCATAACTAGTCCTGATGGGAACACCCTTAAAATAAATAAATTAATTAATTAATTTTTAAAAAGCACGCCAAAAAATGCTGTTCTTTACAGTACCTGCAAATTAATGGGATTCTACCTAATTCCATCCACACATTGCAAAACAAAATCCGCAGCAGAAAAGCTCCATTTTTAAAAATGCCTGAGCCTTTGAAAATCGTAGCATGTCAATTATACCTGTGGAAACGCTGGCATTTTCTGTATAGGTATAATAGGGGTAAAAAGTCTGCGTACTTTTGGTGAAAAACGCTAACGAAAAAGAAACAATGCATTTTTTATCTGCATTTTTTGTGCTGTGTCCCACTATATGTGGTCTTAATCTTAATCGATAACTGCATGCTATTTTAATTGCTATTTTTACTATGTATTTTAGCTGAGTAGCACATTTCTACTATGCAAATAAACAATATGTTTTTAGCTTCATGGCTCCTAGCTTTCAGGTATATTGTATGATAACGTGTGCTAGAGATTACTGCATGCAGTTACTGATTAAAAAAGTACAGTGCGATCCCAGCCTCAAGGTACCAATAATATCTGCTAACTCATGCAATACCTGTATCCACTTCACAACAAACTCTACTTGAATTGTTTTTTCTTTATTTTTTTTTTTAGATGTTTTTAATATATTTAAACTTTTTCAGATGTCATGGAAAAATGTCTTAACTTTTACCTTCTGATATGTGTTTTATGTCCAATAAAATACAGTTATAGGATATTTCCTAATCATTGTGTAATTTTTTTCTTTATGCAACCGGTTAAGGACCGGGCCCAAAAGTATGTTAAAGACCAGGCCTTTTTTTTCAAAACTGACATGTGTCACTTTAAATGGCAATAACTTTGAGACGCTTTAACATAGACAAGTGATTCTGAGATTGTTTTTTCGTAACACATTGTACTTCATGTCAGTAGTAAATTTTGGTCGGTATGTTATGTCTTTGATTATTAAAAAATATGAAATTTGGCAAAAATTTGGAAAAAAATGCAGTTTTCAAACTTTGAAATTGCATGTCTTTCAAATAGAAAGTCATACCACCCAAATTTTTTCATAAATATAATTAACCATGTCTTTCATTTATGTAGCAATCAAATTTTAATCACTCTTTAATTTTTTTCAGATATTATAAGGCTTACAAATCAAGCAGTAATTTTCAAAATTTTCAAGAATATTTCCAAAACACATTTTTCAAGGGACCAGTTCAGTTCAGAAGGGAACTTGAAAGGCCTCTGTAATAAAAAAAAAACCCCATAAGTCACCCCATTCTAAAAACTGCACTCCTGAAAGAATCCAAAACAGCAGGTAGAAAGTTTTTTTAACTCTTTCAGCATTTCACAGCAATTAAAACAAAATGGAGGTCAAATTTACATTTTTCAATTCCTATCACTAATATATTCATTTAGCCCTAGAATTTACACATTTACTTAGGGTTAAAAGAGGAAATGCACCCCACATTTTGTTGCAAAATTTCTTCCGAACACGACAATACCCCATAAGTGCTGTTACCCTAATGTACGGGCACACAATCACTCTCAGAACAGATGGAGCGCTAATTGGATTTTGTAGGCCAGATTTTGATAAAATAGTTTGCAAGCACCATGTCCCATTTGCAGAGCTCCCAAGGTGCCAAAATAGTGGAAACCCCCCAAATGTGACCCAATTTTGGAAACTAGACCCCTCAAGGAATTTATCAAGGGGTATAGTGAACACTTTGACCCTACAGGTGTCTCACTGATTTTTTTTACCATTGAAACGTGAAAATGAAAAATTACTTTTTTCGTAATAAAATGTTACTGTAGCTCCAAATTTTTCATCTTTACAAGGGGTTAAAGGAGAAACTGCACCCCATATTTTGTTGCACAATTTCTCCCGAACACAACAATACCCCATATGTGCTGATACCCTAATGTACGGGCACACGGTCGCTCTCAGAACGGATGGAGCGCTAATTGGATTTTGTAGGCCAGATTTTTGCTAGAATACTTTTCAGGCACCATGTCCCATTTGCAGAGCTTCCAAGGTGCCAAAACAGTGGAAACCCCCAAAATATGACCCCATTTTGGAAACTAGACCCTTCAAGGAATTTATCAAGGGGTATAGTGAGCACTTTGACCCTACAGGAGTTTCACAGAATTGGCCCAGCAAATTGGAAAATGACATTTTTTGCTATAAAATGTTGCTTTAACCCAAAATTTTGCATTTCCACAAGGGGTTAAAGGAGAAAATGCACCCCACAATTTGTTACGCCTTTTCCCCAACTACAGAAATGCCCCATATGTGGCTGTAAAGTGATGTATGGGCACACTGTAAGGTCCAGAACGTAAAGATCGCTATTGGGATTTTGGAGGGCAAATTTAGCTGGAATATCTTTCAGGCACCATGTTGCATTTGGAGAGCCCCTGAAGTGCCAGAACAGTAGAAACACCCCAAAAATGACCCCATTTTGGAAACTAGACTCCTCAAGGAATTTATCAAGGGGTATAGTGAGCACTTTGACCCTACAGTTGTTTCACAGAATTGGCCCAGCAAATGGGAAAATGACATTTTTTGCTATAAAATGTTGCTTTACCCCAAATTTTGCATTTCCACAAGGGGTTAAATGAGAAATTGCACCCCACATTTTGTTACCCAATTTCTCCCGAACGTGACAACACCCCATATGTGCTGGTACCCGAATGTACGGGCACACGGTCGCTCTCAGAACGGATGGAGCGCTAATTGGATTTTGTAGGCCAGATTTTGCTAGAATAGTTTGCAGGCATTCAATAAGTGCTTTAGCATCTTCTTAGAGTATCCAGATTTTTTGTGAAATGTTGAAAAAGATGCAAAAAATGTAATTAGTATTTTTGTTCCCCAATGTATTCATCTAGGGGTATAATTTAGGGAATTTAGAGTTTATACCAATAGGAATTTGCAGGTTTATGCAAAAGATGGGGCTTGGTGGCAATCACAAAATTAGAAGTGGAATTTTCTGGGGAATTGATCTAATAATGAAGAACAGTGTGGTATCTCTCAAAGCAAGGGACAATACACAGGCCTGGTTTTGAGGGGCATGAGGGACAATGGTAACGGGTATCTCTGCGTCGCCCATTTTTGGTGCAGACACAGCATTTTTTTTGCACGTTAGCTCGTGTTGTTGTGGAGGGAAGTAGACTGATAAAATGCCTTTCAGTGAGTCGTTTGACATCTTCAGACTGGGGGGTCTCTATGGGGTCCTGAGGATCAAAAAGGAGGTTGTGAATTATTTTCTCCTGGAAATCCAGATATTTGTCGGTGCCTCCCTTCTTTTTATAAAGTAAAAAGGCATTTTGGATTCCAATTTGAAAGAGGTAAATGGCCACTTTTTTGTACCAGGTTTTGGTTTTTCTTTTTACTAAATAGGGCTGTAAGATTTGATCACTTAAATCCACCCCCCCCCCATGTGTTTGTTATACTCGGACACACTTATTGGCTTATGCTTGTCTGCTGTTGCCCCTCTTTCCCTCACTGCCACTGTTCCTGTGGGGTGTATTGTGCTCAACAAATATACATCTCTCCTATCTCTGTATGTCACCGCCAACAGCTCCTCACAAGAATAAGAACAGGACTCCCCCTTTTGTATGCCCTTCCCCACTAGCTGCTGCGGAAAACCAATTCGGTTTTTGCACATGGTTCCACATGCTCCTGTGCTTGCACAATGCAAGTGTCTAAATAGGGCCACACCTGAATAAAAGTTGTCACAATACAAGTGGTACCCTTTGTGTAGCAGGGGCTGCATTATCTCCACCACTATTTTACTACTGATGGGAAAATTTGGGGGGCATCCTGGGGAATTAATTTTTTTATCTCGTCCCTCATATATTCTGAAGGCGGCGGTGTAGCCAGAACTGCTTTCGCAAAGCTTATATAGCTTTATGCCATATCTTGCCCGTTTGGAAGGGAGATATTGGCGAAAGCTCAGTCTACCGTGAAAACTAAGGAGGGATTCGTCCACACTGACGTTTTGCTCTGGGGTGTAATGTTGTAAAAAGGAGTGGTTCAAATAATTTATGAGGGGTCTCAGTTTGAATAACTGATCACGGTTTGGATCATTACTTGGGGGGGCCTGTGAATTATCACTGAAGTGAAGGAACCTCATTATTCGCTCATAGCGAAGCCTGGACATGACTGCCGAATATATTGGGGTTGACTGTGCGGGACTTTTTGACCAATATGATCTGATTGAGGGCTTTTTTACAATACCCATATTTAGGGTGAGGCCCCAAAATTTTTTCATTTCCACCAGATCTGTGGGTGTCCAATCTTTGGCATGGGCAGAGGAAGGTTTTTGGGTTATGTACTGGGTGGCATATAAATTCGTTTGAAGGACAATTTCATTGAGGAGGTCATCGCTTATAAATAAACTAAAATAATTCATGTGGGTAAATTGGGAATCATCCACTATTATGCCAGGAGATGCAGTAAATGGGTGGACTCTAGGGGCAAAAGATGGAGCAGGTGCCCACTGGAGGGAACGCACATCAATTAGTGGGAAAGTGTCACTGTCTGCTGCCGCACTGCTAGTTCCGGCACCTTCACCATCTGAAGAGTCAATGTCATCAGGGAGAACGTCCCCTGAAGACATATCTGAAATGACACTTGTATTGTCATTTTCATTGTCTGCAAATGTTTCAGTGTCAGACGCATCTGATGCATCTGACCAAAGAATGGCGTATGCCTCCTCACTAGTATAAAACCTCCTCGCCATAATGTCACTGATTGCGAGCCCTCTTTGGTAGAGTGGCTGTAAAGCGCCGCAGAATATGTTAGCGCTATACAAGTCACAGATATACAGTCCTATGAAAAAGTTTGGGCACCCCTATTAATCTTAATCATTTTTAGTTCTAAATATTTTGGTATTTGCAACAGCCATTTCAGTTTGATATATCTAATAACTGATGGACACAGTAATATTTCAGGATTGAAATGAGGTTTATTGTACTAACAGAAAATGTGCAATATGCATTAAACCAAAATTTGACCGGTGCAAAAGTATGGGCACCTCAACAGAAAAGTGACATTAATATTTAGTAGATCCTCCTTTTGCAAAGATAACAGCCTCTAGTCGCTTCCTGTAGCTTTTAATCAGTTCCTGGATCCTGGATAAAGGTATTTTGGACAAACAATTCAAGTTCAGTTAAGTTAGATGGTCGCCGAGCATGGACAGCCCGCTTCAAATCATCCCACAGATGTACAATGATATTCAGGTCTGGGGACTGGGATGGCCATTCCAGAACATTGTAATTGTTCCTCTGTATGAATGCCTGAGTTGATTTGGAGCAGTGTTTTGGATCATTGTCTTGCTGAAATATCCATCCCCAGCGTAACTTCAACTTCGTCACTGATTCTTGAACATTATTCTCAAGAATCTGCTGATACTGAGTGGAATCCATGCGACCCTCAACTTTAACAAGATTCCCGGTGCCGGCATTGGCTACACAGCCCCAAAGCATGATGGAACCTCCACCAAATTTTACAGTGGGTAGCAAGTGTTTTTCTTGGAATGCTGTTTCTTTTTGGACGCCACGCATAACGCCTTTTTTTATAACCAAACAACTCAATCTTTGTTTCCAAAATGAAGTTGGCTTCTCCAAATGTGCTTTTGCATACCTCAGGCAACTCTATTTGTGGCGTACGTGCAGAAACGGCTTCTTTCTCATCACTCTCCCATACAGCTTCTCCTTGTGCAAAGTGCGCTGTATTGTTACCGATGCAAAGTGACACCATCTGCAGCAAGATGATGCTGCAGCTCTTTGGAGGTGGTCTGTGGATTGTCCTTGACTGTTCTCACCATTCTTCTTCTCTGCCTTTCTGATATTTTTCTTGGCCTGCCACTTCTGGGCTTAACAAGAACTGTCCCTGTGGTCTTCCATTTCCTTACTATGTTCCTCACAGTGGAAACTGACAGGTTAAATCTCTGAGACAACGTTTTGTATCCTTCCCCTGAACAACTATGTTGAACAATCTTTGTTTTCAGATCATTTGAGAGCGGGCTGTCCATGTTCGGCGACCATCAAACTTAACTGAACTTGAATTGTTTTGTAGAAAGAAATGGTCCAAAATCCCTTCATCCAGGATCCAGGAATTGATTAAAAGCTACAGGAAGCAACTAGAGGCTGTTATCTTTGCAAAAGGAGGATGTACTAAATATTAATGTCACTTTTCTGTTGAGGTGCCCATATTTTTGCACCGGTCAAATTTTGGTTTAATGCATATTGCGCATTTTCTGTTAGTACAATAAACCTCATTTCAATCCTGAAATATTACTGTGTCCATCAGTTATTAGATATATCAAACTGAAATGGCTGTTGCAAATACCAAAATATTTAGAACTAAAAATGATTAAGATTAATAGGGGTGCCCAAACTTTTTCATAGGACTGTTTATATATATATATATATCTATATGGTGGGTATATATATATGTACATATATATATATATATATATCTAAAATTTATACGGTAGATATATATATAGTGCTAGAGAGCTGATTATTGTGAGCCCTCTTTGGTAGAGTGGCTGTAAAGCGCCGCAGAATATGTTAGCGCTATACAAGTCACAGATATATATATATACCTATATGGCGGGTATATATATATGTATATATATATATATATATATATATATCTAAAATTTATACGGTAGATATATATATAGTGCTAGAGAGCTGATTATTTTGAGCCCTCTTTGGTAGAGTGGCTGTAAAGCGCCGCAGAATATGTTAGCGCTATACAAGTCACAGATATATATATATATATATATACCTATATGGCGGGTATATATATATATATATATATATATATGTATATATATATATATATCTAAAATTTATACGGTAGATATATATATAGTGCTAGAGAGCTGATTATTTTGAGCCCTCTTTGGTAGAGTGGCTGTAAAGCGCCGCAGAATATGTTAGCGCTATACAAGTCACAGATATATATATATACCTATATGGCGGGTATATATATGTATATATATATATATATATATATATATATAAAATTTATACGGTAGATATATATATATGGTGCTAGAGAGCAATTTATTGTGAGCCCTATAGGGTACGGTGACTGACACTTTCTGTAAAGCGCCACAGAATATGTTAGCGCTATACAAGTGACAGAAATATATATATATACCTATATGGTGGGTATATATATATATCTCCCTATCTAGCTCTGATATACACAGATATATATATATATATATTTATTTTTATATATATATATATATATATATATATATATATATATGATCTATATATAGATTTGGGGATAGGGGATTAGGAATTAGGGGATCGATGGGTTTGGGGGCAGGATCGGGCAGTGGAAACTGTGTATATGGGTGTTTTTTATCAAGCAATGTCTCAAGTCTCTCTCCTTCTTCTCTTCTCCTCACAAAGTAACAATGTGTAAGGAGAAGAGGAGAGGGAGGAGACTTGAGACGCTGCCTGTACTGTAAATAAAAGAGATCGCTGTGACTTGCTGTCACAGCGATCACATGACCGGGGACCAATCAGATCGGTCCCCGGCATCTTCACCAAGTCCCGGGCTAGAGGTAGGGGCGGGACTGTTACCAGGGGGGGGGCGCGATCTGCTCTGAAATGGCACCTAAAGACCGGACGTATTTCGACAAAAGTCCGGTCTTTAGGTACCAGCACATGAGGCCGTAAATTTACGTACGGCGGTCCTCATGTGGTTAAACAGTATCCCAACTTCTTTGCAATTGGGGATGTAAATTGTATCTCTTTTAGATGCATTGATGGATTTTCATAGGAGTTATAAAGTGATATATTTACAATGATGTATTAGCTTGTATCAGTTCCATCATGTTCACTGGATCAAAATGCAAATTATTTTTTTATTTTGTCAGTAAGTGAAGCTATATGAGAACTTTTTTCTTGCAAGATGAGTTGGATTTTTGTATTTAGCTGTAGGAAAAATAGATTTGAATGAGGAAAACTATAGCTCTGATAGGATATCCAGTATGGTGCAGTTTTTATAGTACAGTATTGGCCAAAAGTATTGGCACCCCTGCAATTCTGTCAGATAATACTCATTTTCTTCCAGAAAATGATTGCAATCACAAATTTGGTATATACACTTTGGTATTATTATCTTTATTTAATTTGTCTACAATGGAAAACCACAAAAAGAATTGTCAAAAAGCCAAATTGGATATAATTCCACAGCAAACGTAAAAAAGGGGTGGACAAAAGTATTGCTACTGTTTGAAAAATCATGTGATGCTTCTCTAATTTGTGTAATTAACAGCACCTGTTACTTACCTGAGGCACCTAACAGGTGGTGGCAATAACGAAATCACACTTGCAGCCAGTTGAAATGGATTAAAGTTGACTCAACCTCTGTCCTGTGTCCTTGTGTGTACCACATTGAGCATGGAGAAAAGAAAGAAAACCAAAGAACTGTCTGAGGACTTGAGAAGCAAAATTGTGAGGAAGCATGAGCAATCTCTAGGCTACAAGTCCATCTCCAAAGACCTGAATGTTCCTGTGTCATCAAAAAGTTTAAAGCCCATGGCACTGTGGCTAACCTCCCTAGGTTTGGACGGAAAAGAAAAATTGACGAGAGATTTCAACGCAAGATTGTGCAGATGGTGGATAAAGAACCTCGACTAACATCCAAACAAGTTCAAGCTGCCATGCAGTCTGAGGGTACAACAGTGTCAACCCGTACTATCCGTCAGCATCTGAATGAAAAGGGACTGTATGGTAGGATACCCAGGAAGACCCCACTTCTTACCCAGAGACATAAAAAAGCCAGGCTGGAGTTTGTCAAAAACGTTTTGGAAGAATGTTCTCTGGTCAGATGAGACAAAAGTAGAGCTTTTTGGGAAAAGGTATCAACATAGAGTTTACAGGGAAAAAAAGAGGCCTTCAAAGAAAAGAACACAGTCCCTACAGTCAAACATGGCAGAGATTCACTAATGTTTTGGGGATGCTTTGCTGCCTCTGGACTGCTTGACCGTGTGCATGGCATTATGAAGTCTGAAGGCTACCAACAAATTTTGCAGCATAATGTAGGGCCCAGTGTGAGAAAGCTGGGTCTCCCTCAGAGGTCATGGGTCTTCCAGCAGGACAATGACCCAAAACACACTTCAAAAAGCACTAGAAAATGGTTTAAGAGAAAGCACTGGAGACTTCTAAAGTGGCCAGCAATGAGTCCAGACCTGAATCCCATTGAACACCTGTGGAGAGATCTCAAAATGGCAGTTTGGAGAAGGCCCCCTTCAAATCTCAGGGACCTGGAGCAGTTTGCCAAAGAAGAATGGTCTACAATTCCAGCAGAGCATTGTAAGAAACTCATTGATGGTTACCGGAAGCGGTTGTTCGCAGTTATTTTGTCTAAAGGTTGTGCTACCAAGTATTAGGCTGAGGGTGCCAATATTTTTGTCTGGCCCATTTTTGGAGTTTTGTGTAAAATGATCAAAGATTTGACTTTTTTTCATTCTCTTTTGTGTTTTTTTCATTGCAAGCAAAATAAATGAAGATATTAATACCAAAGAGTTTGTGCCTGCAATCATTTTCTGGAAGAACATGAGTATTCCCTGTCGTCCTCAACAGCGGCACAATGTGCGGCACAATATGGGGTATTTCTGCCCCTGTGTGCTGGTAGGACAGGCGGATATTTAATTAGCCAATAAAGGCGTGGCAGGCCCTATAAGAGGGCACAAGAACCTCCCCTCTGCATGTTTTTTTCTGTCCTGTGTGGACAGAGGATAGGTGGGAGGACTTGTGTCCTCTTAGAGAAGCTCAGCAGGATTACTCACCTCCTGAGCGGTTGTTTTCTTCTTGTCACCTTCTGTGCCCTGCGGGGAGAAGGTGCTTGTTAGCCATGTGTGGCTACCCCCCTCTATCCCCCCCTCCCCCCGCTCCTTGTGACTTACCTGACATTTTGGTGAGAGTCCGGGGACTCCGCATGCCACCTCTGGTGGCCGCGCGGACTGCCGGCGGGTGGAACCACACTGTTTGTGTATCCTGTTCCTGTAAGCGCGCACTTCCAGTTCCGCCAGAAGTATCATGGCGCCATGGCAACGGCCTGGGGCCAGCGGCCGCTCGCTCAGGGAAGATTCAGGCCTTATTAAAGGACGGAAAAGTCGGGGAGATGTGGGGGTAAGTGCCTGGGTTAAGGGCCTCTTGGGGGGGGGGGGAATGTATACCTTTGCAGACCCCTGATTACAGGGGTAGTTGTCTGGGCAGGTTGCCTCACCTGCTTTGATTGTGGCTCCGCCCACTTCCAGCCGGCCAGAATTAAAAGGCTGGCTGGCTGGCCTGGTGTCAGAGACCTTCCTGCAGTAGCTGCTGAAGGCGTGCGATTGTGGTGTTCATTGATCTTGAACTCTTTGCCAGTTTGCAAACTTTATTGCGCAGCTGCCTCGTGGGCATCTGCATCTACCTTCATCCGGCATTATCGCCTGAAGGACCAAGTGGCAGACTCCACTGCCTTTGCCCATACCATCTTAAGTTCAGTTATGGATTAAATCCCACCCATCTTGGGGACCTGTTTGCTATATCCCCACATTGTGCCGCTGTTGAGGATGACAAGGAACGAGTGATTATGAAGATAATCTTGTTTCCCTTAGTCCTAACAGCGGCACAAGATTTCCCACCCTGGGAATCATATCTTATGTATAAAACTATATATAAATATTATGGAGGTACTTTTGTATTTACACGCAGAGGGGAGGTTCTTGTGCCCTCTTATAGGGCCTGCCACGCATTTATTGGCTAATTAAATATCCGCCTGTCCTACCAGCACACAGGGGCAGAAATACCCCACATTGTGCCTCACATTGTGCCGCTGTTAGGACTAAGGGAAACAAGATTATCTTCATAATCACTCGTTATCTGACAGAATTGCAGGGGTGCCAATAGTTTTGGCCAACACGGTAAATGTCACTGTAGAAAATATCTGATGTTACCACATAAAATACTAATCCTAATCAATAAGCACAAGTGTATAAGACCATCAAGAAATTTGGCCAGCAATTATATATACAGTACTAGCCTCTGGCCACGACTTCATTTGCGTTTTGTTGGTGTTGGCCTATATTCAGTAAATTGTGCCGTCGATGATCCGCCTGCTCCAGTGTTTTGGCAGTTCTCAAGCTGTCCTTCTGCTGAACTTGTTCCTTACACCGTGCCTGTGATTGTTCCGGCATCTCAGCAGCGTATAATGAGCGTGTTGTTGGCATCAATGATCCGCCTGCTCCGACTGCTCTAAGGCCGGATTCACACTGGAGATTATTGGTCTGGATTCCACATAAAAATCCAGCCTAAAAAAACACAACCCCCTTTCACTTCAATGGGAGCCGGTTATTTCCTTTTTCCGCAAGCGTTTTTTTCCCGCTTGTGGAAAAAAGAAGCGACATGTCCTTTCTTCAGGTGGATTCCACGGCTGATTCAGCCACTCAGTCACTTTGTTCTGATCAGAAATTATTAATGTGAAACGCTCCCTCTTTCCTGGTTTGGGAGGAAAAATCTACTGAAGACCTATTTGATTCCTAAAATTATCTACCGCATGGCTATGCTGCCTATAGCCCTTACAACCGCATTTTTTACCTCGCTAAGGAGTTCACCAAGTTAGTTTGGAGGCACAAAACACCTCATATATCTTGGATGCAGCTGACGAAATGCAAGAGACAGGGTGGCATAGGGTTGCCTGACATGCAAAAATACTATACTGCTATTCGCCTGACTTGGTGGTCAGATCTGGCTGCTCCACTTATGTCCTCTATCCCGGCGGCCCTGATGCAACGGGGATTGGATGTTCCCCTTCCAGTGGTTTTGTGGTTCCCACGCATCCATCGTACTACATCAGTGACCTCTTCCCCTCTCCTTCCGAACTCCTCAAGACCTTGGACGGATTTGCTAGACGAGCTGCTCCTGCAACCTTCTCCTATCCTCCCGCTGAACCTTGTTCCTTATCTGGTAGGCCTGACACGAAGTACCTACAAAGACCTCTGGGACAAGTTTCGCAATTTTTCCATAAGTGACGTCTCCACTTCCGGACTGCTGCTGGTGACAGACATCTGTTCTTTGGTTTCGGGAGAGACTCTCACCTTCCTGCACAACCAACATCTGTCCGTGATTTTCAACAAGTTACAGAAGCTGTACTCTTTCTGATTTTGTCTGATAGAATTCGAAAAGCTATTGCTCGCCAAGGCAAAGATGTTGTGAAAGATCTACCATTACTTGCACCACTTTGTTGACCCTCATTTGTTCTTCAAGCCGTCGATTCTGTCAGCATGGGAGAAGGAGCTGCAGATCTCATTAACCAATTTAACTGATTAGGATGTGGACACTGTCCTGAACCACTCTCATGGCTTCTCACCATGCATTAGGCTACAAGAGAACACTTACAAATTACTTACTCGCTGGTACAGGACCCCTGAATGGCTGCTCCAGAAGAAAGTGCAAACTTCTGACCGCTGCTGGAGGTGCTTGTCGGATGTCAGCACTTACCTTCACCTCTGGTGGTCCTGCCCGATCATCCAACCTTTTTGGCAGGAGGTCCAGAACACTATCAGGGCGGTCAGTTACCCGTATTTTGTTCTTCAACCAGAAACGATCTTTCGGTCCTTGCCCTCTGGCGACTATTCCCTTAAGAAGGACAAGTTAATAACACACCTGCTATCAACCGCAAAGTCCCTCATCCCTCTGTTCTGGATGAATCAGTCAGTCCCTCCGATCTCAGTGTGGATAGATATGGACAATCAAATCTCCAGGTTTGATGAGTTGATCCTCCTGTACTCATGACAGATATGTGAAGACCTGGACCCCCTGGCTGCTCCACAAACATTAGAATTGTTACTCACCTGGTCGACGGGTACCCTTCCCCCCCCCCCTTCTGTTTCTTTCTTTTCCTTTCTATCTGTTCTTTCTTTTTTCTTACTTTTCTTCTCAGTTCTTTTCTTTGCTCTTATCTTCTTCTGCAGTTTATTGCTTGACATTAGTTCTCAATTTACTATTATCATTAATATGATGCTACCTTCTGTGCTTTGCGCTACTTTGCACGGAGTCCAGCATATTATCTATGTATTTCCGAAGCACTGGATGTATGGAGATGGACTTTACATATTTTCTTTGTGCTCGGACCCTGTAATGTTTTATCCTCTGTAATGTTCTTTTAAAAATTCTTGAAAATCCAAATAAAAACTTTGAATTAAAAAATATATATATTAACGTGCTATTTTTTTTTTTTTTTCAGTAGAGTAGTAAGGTTTGGTATAACAATACTATTCCCCTATCTGAAAACCTTAGGATGTCAATGCACTAAAGTACAAAGGTGATTAGTTTCACACATATATGTACAACCATTCCTGAAATTCCAAGAAAATAGGTGTGTACGTGTAGATTATTTTTAATCTGAAATTTCTGCAACTGTCTGTAAAACCATTAGGGCCCGTTGACACGGGCACAGAGGGGGTGGATTATGGAGTGTAATATACGCCCCCTCACAATGGTGGTCTATGGAGACCGCCAGGCTTCTTTTTTTCGCGAGCTGCCCTTTTTTAAGGCGGATTCCGCGGCTCATCGAGCCACGGTGTCCGTCTGGCAGCAGCAACCTCCAAAGTCTGCTCATTCATTTGAGCCGACCCCGGAGGGGAAAGCCACGACCGCGACAGTGATGGCAGGTAGGTTTTGACCCGAGAGTGACGCAGCTCCCCGCGTCACTCTAGGTGCCAAGATGCACCCCACCACCCCCTGTGTGAACTAGCCCTTAAACTCCTATTAAAAAAAAAAAAAAAAGAACAAACAATGTCTATTGAGAAGTCAGTGAAAAGAACACCTTGCTGGCAAAGTGTTAGGGGGTGCTTATCTCAATGGGAGGCCGTACTTCCATTTTTAATTATTTTCAAAAAGAAGCAAACTGCACGCTCTTCAAACAGATTCTGCCTGAGAACTTCCATTGAAATGAATGGGAGGTGAAAAAGCATAGATTATGATATATAATATATTTGTTAATCTGTTCTCCCTAAGGGTATGTTCACAGAGTTTTTTTACAAGCGGATTTTGACGCACAACCCACCTCAAAATTCGCCTGCAAAAAACCTCCCATTCATTTCAATGGGGTCCCACGCGTTTTTTCCTTCTAGCGCCTTTTTTTTCAGCTAACGGGAGAAAGAAGCAACATGCCCTATTTTCTCATGGATTCCACATCTGAGTCAGCCACGGCGTCCGCGGCTCAAGACACACTCCTGCTTTAAGCCCTAATCAGGGATGCCGCATGAGAAAGTGCTGCTGCTAGGACTAAGGGAAAACAGAGTAGTGTCATAATCTACACTTCTCTTTCGTCCTACCAGCAGCAAAATAGTGGGGATCTAGCGAGAAGAACCCCTAGGGAGGGCCCTCTTGAAGAACTGAGTTTAAAATGGAATGGCCAAAAGAGGTTGCCTCCGAACCCCGAGTATTAAAATCTATAGTGATTTATAAAGGTCTGGTGAGAGTTCCAAGAAGCTACAGAACAAATTTGCTCTAAGGGAACAGAGTTCCTTTCAGTCCAGGAAGTCAAAATGAGCCTTGACAAAATCAGGGGGCTCTAACCCCTAGAATGTAAAAACGAACTTATGACTTCTTTAATCCAATGGGATAAGGATCGCTTAGAAGCTTTAAGCCTCTTATTTTTCCCCACAAAGGAAAGAAAAAAAAGATTTTCTGACCACCTAAAGGATAACCAGCACTGCCAGGCTTCACAGAAGCCAAAAAGGCATCGGACAGCATTAGATGGAGATACTGTAGAAGTCTTTCCCTGGAGGGTAGGTGACTGCAGCAGCACACAGGGGAAGAAATACCTTACTATTTGGCTGCTTATGGGACAGACGGGAATATACCTTTTACATTTGTGTAGAAATTGTCAAAATCCGCTTGTGGAATTTGGCCCTACTCAATAAAAGCAAAATACAATGGCACTCTTCTTTAAATTTTGTTTCAAATTCAGCGTCAAAATCCTCGTCGGTTTTTGACAAACAGAAAAAAATCTGCTTCAAATTCCTGAAGCTAAAATTCAGCTTCACAAATGCAGCGTCAAATTCCTACATGTGAACAATCCCTTATATACCGCTTGCATTAGCATCTCGTCCCTGCTAGACTGTGGCTGAATACGGCAGTGGAAAATGAAGAGGAATTCCTCTTCATTTTCCACTGTGTGAATGTATCCTTAGCGTGAGATATTTTTCAAATACAAGTTACGCTAGGTTCACACTGTGTTCAGGTACCCCATAGACTATAATGGAGTCTGAAAAATGGCGAGAAATGTGCTGCTTGCAACGCTTTTCTCTCTGCATTTTTAAAGTGCTGGCGGGAACCCAGCCTGAGTTTGAATGACTATTTTGGATATTTGTTAATACTGTGCAAGATTATCATAAGAAAGTCATGTATTTTGGAATATATAAGGAAAACTCCATCCAAAACTTATTAACAATCTCCTACCGTCAACAGGCTTTTTCATGATGATCTCATAGGGACTGTAACAAAGTAATAACTCTTGTCATAGTTTCCAGGGTTGGAGAAAATTTAGATCATATAACCCATCATTTAACCTATTCAGTGCAGGCTTCAAATATGACCTGGTATCTCCATGGAAATTGTCATTGGTTGTAAACTGCTGTATGGGTACATGACAGTGCTCAGAATGTAAAGTAAGGAGGGCAGATTTTGCTGAAAATGTTTTCAGGTGCCATGTCACATCTGCGGAGCCCCTAAATTGACAGTACAATGGAAACCTCCAAAAAGTGACACCATTTTGGAAACTACACCCCTCACAGATTTATCAACGAATATAATGAGCACAATAGATGGTTTGCAAAAAGAAATTTGCAGTGAATGGTGCAAAATGAAAGGTTCAGAAATGATAGAGAACTATGTACATTTGAGGTCTAATTTGGACATTTACACTGCATTGGTGGGCATTTGCAGAGGCCCCAGAGATAAAATAAAAAATTTGCCCCAAAATATGACCCCATTTTAGTAACTAGATAACTCAGGGAATTTCTCAATGGTTATTATAATTGTTTTTAGCCCAAGACTTCTTCCCAAAAATGAATGTGCAAAGTGAAAATTTAAAGGGATTCTACCATTAAAACCCTTTCTTTTGTAGATAAAACGTCGGAATAGCCTTTAGAAAGGCTATTCGTCTCTTACCTTTAGATGTGATCTCCGCCACGCCGTTCCTTAGAAATACCGGTTTTTACCGTTATGCAAATTAGTTCTCTCTACTAGTGTCTCAATGGCAGAGCCAACTGCGCAGGCGTTGGAGCTGATGCAGAAGAAAGACGAAGAAAGAAGGGGAGGATCCAGATAGAGGCGTCGCTGGAGCCTGTTTTCGAGCAGCAGTGGGGACGCCCCCATCGCATTTCCAGCACTGGGGCCTGCCCCCATCGATGCGAGAGAACTAATTTGCATACCGGTAAAAATCAGTATTTCTAAGGAACGGCGTGGCGGAGATCACATCTAAAGGTAAGAGACGAATAGCCTTTCTAATGGCTATTCCAACGTCTTATCTACAAAAAAAAAAAGGGTTTTAATGGTAGAATCCCTTTAAACTTTAAAGAAATATGCCATTTCAGTGCATTGCCCACTTTCTGATCTCTGACACTAGCTGCTTCTGATTATAGCTCCACGTCATGCCCCTCTGCCTGACAATGCCCTCCTGGCATTACAGAGTTTAAGTAGCACATTGGGCATCAAAAATAACAGCATTGATTGCTCAGGAACTATGGGGGCTACAGAAAAAATAATAACTTCTCTAGAATTAGTGGAAATGTGTCTATTATCAAATATGAAGAACTTGAATTGGTGAAAGGCCCTCTTCAATGCAACACTTGGGGGTTAAAATGTTCACTATACCCTTAGATAAATTCCCTCAGGGGTGTAGTTTCCAAAATGGGGTCATGTGTCAGGTGATTCTGCTTAATTGGTATTTCAGGGGATCTGCAAAAGTGGCATGGCATCCAAAAACCAAACCATCTAAATCTGTGCTCCACAAACTAAGTAGCACTCCTTCCCTTCTTTACCTGGCTATGTACCTACAGCACTTTATACTAACATATGACATTAAATACGTTATTCTGAGTGCCATACATGTTTGGGCACACAGCAGTGCAGAGATGTGAAGGAGCGATATGTGGCTTTGGGAGTGCAGATTTAGAGGTTTGATATTTGGATACCATGTCACATTTGCAGAGCCTCCAAGCGGCATCCACTAAAGATTGACCACATTTTGAAAATGCCATACCTTAAAAATTTATCAAAGGGTGCATTCACACTATGTATACGCTGTGCTGATTCTGAACGTAAAACAGCGCGTGTCACATTGAAACCAATAGGGAAAAAAGCAGCCCATTCATTTCAATGGGGAGCGCTCGTATGCCGGCTCCCATTGAAATGAAAGGGATCTGCTTTCTACGCGCTGATTCTGAACGTGTTTTACGTTCAGAATCAGCACAGCGTATACTTAGTGTGAATGCACCAAAGGGTGTAGTAAGCATCAATTTACAAAGATGTGAATACACAGCGGATGGCGAAAAGTGAATATGTAAGTTGTGTAGAGAATATTGGGTACACCAAATTCCCTATTTTCCCAGTGGCTCCTATGATTAAGGGGCTCACTGGTGGAGTTCACAGAGCTTATTTTTCATTAACACTTTCTGAATGGATTAATTAAAAAAAAAATTGTAGAATAAAAACCCATTTCAGGGAAAAAAAAAATCTATTGTTTCTGCATCACTATCTTCTGACAGGCATAACATTTTTTTTTTCTTTTGATGGAGCTGGTCGAAGGCTTATTTTAGCGGGACTAGCTTTTTATTGGTACCATTTTAGGGTATATATGACTTTTTGATCATTTTTTTATTCCATATTTTGTGAGGAGAGATGGCAAAAAAATTGTTACTTCTGGCATTTTTTGTTTTGTTTTACATTTGCCGTGTGGGTTAGCCACTTGTTTAGTTTTATTGTAAGGTTCGCTACGGAAGTGGAAATACCAAATGTATACTGTTTTAGGCTAAGAACTCACATTGCGAAAATGGCTTTTCACAGCTTTTTTGTTGCAGATTTTGCTGCAGTTTTTTTGAGCCAAAGCCAAAACAGGTTAAAAAGGGAGTGGGAAACGTATAGGAAGTTCTTATACAGTACTTCTAACTTCTGCTCAACCCACTCCTGGCTTTGGAAAAAAACAAAACAAAACAAAACTGTGAATCTGTAACAAAAAAGCTGCGTTTCTGCAACATGGGGCCCCAGCCTCGTACTATGTTTCCTGTTTTGACATCATATATAGGAAAAGGGGCATTTTATAGGGGTTATTTATTGAGTGCTTGTGATTTTTGTTATTTTTTGTCCCAATAGGAGGCATGGACATGATTCAGCAATACACACTCAAATACAGAAGTGTTCCATGAGTGTGTCAGCTGTTTCTAGCAGATTACATTATCATGATTTAATAGCTACTCCTGAGGAAGCCCAGAGTCTTGGTGTACTATACACCTCAGGATAATTCGCCACTTAGAAATAATGTTGTTGGAATACCTTATTTATGGGTGGTGACCATTATTGGATGGTATACACTGCTCATCTCATGTTGTTATTCTCTCCCCATTAACTTAGGTTCACACCAGACGAGTTTTTTTATTACCTATATAGAGATAGAATTAGGGACAAAGCGCGTATTTGCACTGGCACATTTTTTAATTTACATGATCATAAATTAGCATTTGTATAAATAAGCACTGGCATATTACTGTGGATGGCTCCCCTGTATTTGCCATTTATATATGGAACAATAGACATATACAGTATATGCATAGTCTTAATAGATATGTCATAATATTTTTATGAATATTGTTCATTAACTTTACCGAGGATTAAATACCCTCTAACAAGACCTGGTTGTTTACCTGTTTTTAATTGAAGTACATGTGCTAATAAAAATTTTGTATGTATTTTTTTTTTTATCAACTTTTTTTTTTGGGGGGGGGGGTGTTTGAGTGTCTCTTATTTGCGTATGTAACTTGCCCTATCTTTGTTTCTCTATTCACACTTGGCATAAATGAGATGAACCCCATGCTCTTTCATTAAAGTGCAGCGCCTACTACTTTTTTAGCTTTAAAGTTATTTATTATTATTATCTCACAGTGTGTGATGCTAGCTCTTTCCATGGTGTACTATTAAGTCATGGTTCAGGAAGGGGTTAAAAAGATAGCTGTCTTGCTCACTTACCATACTTTCATGAGAATATCTGAATCGGACAACCACTGCAAGTACTCACTATTCAAAGTATGCTAAGTGAGCACTACAGCTCACACCTGTACAGGCAACCTGCTGATCTGCAGGGATCCAGTGAACTAAAATTGACTTATCCAATAGACCATGTGTATATATATATATATATATATATATATATATATATATATATATATATATATACCGGACTATAAGACGCACTGGACTATAAGACGCACCTAGGTTTTAGAGGAGGAAAATAGGGAAAAAAAATTTTGAAGCAAAAACTGGTAAAATATTTAATATATGGGAGCTGTAGTTTTGCAACAGCTGCAAGGCCACATTGACAGGTGACCCTGCAGCTGTACGGGGACGCATAGAGTGTTTTTTTTTGCGGGGCCAGAAGTACTTTTTAGTTATACCATTTTGGGGAATATCTATTGCTTAGATCACCTTGTATTGAAAAAAAAAAACGGTGGTTTACGATATATGATTTTCTACTTTTAGATATATATATTCTAGGGACAGGAGGTGATTTAGAACTTTTATTTATTTCATATTTTTATAGCTTTTTTTTTTTTTTTTTTTTACTATTTTATTCCCCCCCCCGGGGCTTGAACCTGCGGTCACTTGATCGCAAGTCCCATAGACGGCAATACAACTGTATTGCCGTCTATGGGACATTCTGTCTATTAGTATTACGGCTGGTCATAGAGACCAGCCGCAATACTAATACAGCAGTGACAGGCCCGGGAGCCTCATTAGGCTCCTGGCTGTCACCCGAACAGGTCGGCTCCTGCGATATCGCCGCGCAGGAGCCGGCCTGCAACTTTACAGGTACGGGGCCGGTGGGGACCGGCCCCGGGGGAGAAGAGGCCGCTGATACTGACCCGGCATCCGCTGTACTAGAGAGGCGGATGCCGGGGAGGGATAGACGCCGGGGCCTGAGACATCGCTGCCCTGCATGAAGCCAGCGGCGGGGGGACGGAGGAGCGGAATAGCATCACTCCTCCCGTTGCTGGCTTCATGCAGGGCAGGGCAGCGATGTCTCAGGCCCCGGCACCTGTAATGGCGTCTATCACTTTCCGGCTTCCGCCTCTCTATTACAGCAGATGCCGGGCGCCACCTTCGCACTATAAGAC
This sequence comes from Leptodactylus fuscus, assembly GCF_031893055.1. Classification (NCBI taxonomy): domain Eukaryota; kingdom Metazoa; phylum Chordata; class Amphibia; order Anura; family Leptodactylidae; genus Leptodactylus; species Leptodactylus fuscus. The sequence continues at coordinate 117,699,519 of NC_134269.1, forward strand.
GCACCCTTCTTTTCCCCCCAAATTTTGGGGAAAAAAAGTGCGTCTTATAGTCCGAAAAATACGGTATATATTTTTTTTAATAATAATAAAATAATTATATATGTGTATACAGGGGTGAACCTACCCCTTTCGCCGCCCGAGGCGAACGACAGAAAGCCCCCGTTCCCCGGGAGGAGGGAGTGGGGCGGCATGAAGGGGGTGGGGCAAAGCAAAAGGGGCAGGGCTTAGCGGCGTTCGCGGGCAGAGAGCAGGCACGGAGAGGACTTGCTCTCTGCCTGAGCATGAGGGGAGTCCGCTGGAGCAGCGCTGCTTCAGCGCCCTCCCCAATCCACCACTCGGGGCTAAGCCAGTCCAGGACAGCTTGTCCTGGACTGGCTTAGGTAAGCAAAAATGCTGCCCTCCCTGGGGCCCTGACATAGCGCCGCCTAAAGCGGTCGTTTCAGGTCGCCTCATGGGAGGTGCGGCTGTGTGTGTGTGTGTGTGTGTGTGTGTATATATATATATATATATATATATATATACACACACACACACTATATATATATATATATATATATATATATATATATATATATATATATACACACACACACCCACCACCCCAAATCATATTAATTTGGCACCAGCTCATTAGGCTCCATTTAGGGGTTTTTTTGTAACATACAAGTATACTATGTTAAACAAATGCTAAGCAGATGTTTAAAAAAAAAAAAAAAAAATAATAATTCTGAAGAGATCCATACACAGCACATTATAGTGATGCTTGTTACAGGTCACTTTTGTAGATCCGTAGAACAACTATGAAGTCTTATGCAAATGAGGCATCTGGTGTTTTGATGGTGGACCCTCAGCTCCCAGAGCTCTACTCTTGCTGCTAAGGCCTCTACCAACTCCTGTTTGTGCTACATTGTGCAGGTAGATTTGAGTCTTCCACTAGTAAGACATTAACCCTGCTAAATGAGCAGCAAACCCTGCCCCCAGTTTGTAAACTGTCTCATTTGCATATTACTTCATAAGTTGTTCTCTAAATGAGGCAGTTTGGGGACTAGGGAGCATTGCCTGGGTGACAGAACCCCACCGCTCAGAGACTGAGGACCTATACTGCGGTTCGGTCATCAATCTTAAATAAAAAATAAAGAAAACTTAAAGGGGTTGTCCCATCACAAGGATCCTATCTATACTGCTTGTTGATGTGGATGTAAGACTTTTCCTAAATACATTGCTTCAGCAAAACTGCTTTGTTTGTCCACTATCTCACTTTATTCATTTCTCTATTGACACAGCCCTTGACTTATCTGGTCAAGTGATGTATCTGCCTGCTCTCAGGGGGGAGGGGCTAAGTGCACGGGAGCAAGCCTGGAGGGGGTTGGGTGGGGGGTGTTTGGGTTAGTTTACACTTGGGGGGGGGGGGGGGGGGGGGGGCGCCAATACAGACCCGGCATCTGCTGTAATAGAGAGGCAGATGCCGGGGAGTGTAGACGCCGGCACAGGTGCCTGCAACATCGCTACACTCCTGCCCTGCATGAAGACAGCAGCGGCAGGAGCGATGCTGCTATTCTGGAGGGGAGTGGAATAGCAGCATCGTTCCTGCCGCTGCTGGCTTCATGCAGGGCAGGAGCATAGCGATGTTGCAGGCACCTGTGCCGGCGTCTAACTCTCCCCGACATCCGCCTCTCTATTACAGCAGATGCCGGGTCTGTATTGCATTGTGAAGGCTGTACGTCCGATGCCTAACTGCATCAGGAGCGCACACGCAGGGCCAGCGGCATAGAAATGACGACTTCTCGCTGCTGGCTTTGCATATGTAACCCCGCCCACCAATGACGCAACAAAGCCGGAAGAAAAGAATTTACAGCAGCGAAGTCTGGTGAGTATGCGACGTGGGAATACCCCTTTAAGGGTTGGAAAATACCCTGTAAAATCCCCAGCAAACAAGCAAGGTGGACATACATAAAACAATAAAAAGTCAGATTAGATTTGATGACCTAAAACATGGAGCAAAATATTTTGTTCTTCTACCTGCTCCCACTTGTTTTAGCACAGTGCAAACCAATTATTCTATCTTTGCTCTATATAAGATTTGTCACCAGATACAAAATTACATAAATCATTTAATTATTGCCATACCCTTAATCAATTTCGCATTTTTCTTTAAAAAAAAAAAAAAAAAATTCTTCACCAGCTCCACCAAATCCAGCTCTTATCTGTTAATAGAAGCCGCTCAACTGATTCTGGCACAGGTGGAATTTTTTCCTCTAGCACGTACCATTCCTGAGCAGCAAGTGCAGTTAGTTTTGGTGCCTGATGTGCTCTATTTAAGCTCTAATGTTAGAAGGGTAGTGTCAGGCATGGTGGAGATTCAGCGCTCCAATCAATCAGAATAACACCCCCTACTCTGCTCCTGAAAGTACAGAGACTAAGGGTAGCAGCACATAACCTAGTTTCACCCATTAAACTTGGTCCGTGTGTTAGCCAGATTTATCAAATTCAACTTCATGCTGGGAGCAGGAATCCTAGCATTAGGTACATACTGTCCCATACTAATTACAGTATGACGCTGGGAGGCAGGGACTGCTAGCTTCGTAGATAACTAAGATGCTAGGAGTCCTACTCCCAACATTAAGTTCAAGTCGGTAAATCTAACACATGGACCCAAGTTGCACGGGTGAAACATGGTCATGTGTTGCTACAATCAGGCATCAACAGTAACAGCATTGACTACTCAGGAATGGTGGGGACTAGAGAAAAAAAAAAAAAAAAAAACAATTGTGCCAGAATCAGTGGAGCAGTAGCAACTAAATGATGTAAAAAAAGCTGAACTTGCAAGTGGTGGTAAAAGCTCCTCTCTTTTAAAAGATACAACCCCAGGAAAGTTTTATCTAAAATTTACAACATATCAGAGGTTATATCTTTAAATTTAAAAAAGGGCTCTATCATTGGCAAGTCATTTTTAATTAATCACATCCTTGCATAGCCTTTAGAAAGGCTATTCCACACCTACCTTTTTATGTAAATCGCCTCAGAGTTTGAATAAGTCCGTTTTTATTCATATGCTAATTAGCTTCTCCCCATGCACAGGAAGTGATCAGCCAGCTCTCCTCTCTATGCTGGCTACTATGTGTGAGAGGAGGGAGGAGAAGTCAGCAACAGCCTGTGCTGTATATACAGAAGATAGAGACTTCCAGGATGCACAGAGAACCTAATTAGCATATAAATAAAAACAGACTTATTCAAAAACATAGGCAATTTCCATACAAAAGGTAGGTGTGGAATAGCCTTTCTAAAGGCTATGCAAGGATGTGATTAGTTAAAAATGTCTTTTGCCAATGATAGAGCCCCTTTAAAATCAAATTGAATTGCTGCAATCAAGTGAGTCGCAGTGGTTGTTCATAATGAACCTGGGGATCCCAAACCCCAGGCTATGTCATTGAAACAGGCACCACCAGGTGCTGGTTCTGATAATGTGAGCCAGGGGTTGGAACCAGGCTGGATGCCCTGGGTCCATGATGAACAATCTACTGAATACAAACAAGAGATTTTATATATATATATATATATATATATATATATATATATATATATATATATATATATATATATATATATATATATATATATATATTTAGATTTTTTGAGCTCTATCATGATAAGCAGCCATTTTATTCAATCCTATATGCTTGTTTTACACATACAGCCGCCTGTGGCACAGGGCTGTAGCAAGATTCTGGGCTGGACACAGACCACATTGAAGACTAACAAAAAGTATACATTCCGCTTTTTATAACAAACTAGAAATATAGCTGTAAAAGTTAAAAAAAAAAGTGAAAAAGCCAACATATAGCACCAGTAACTGTCACAAAAGTCATATTTGTGCCACCAACATGTGGAAATTGACATGTGGGTTTTGGAAAGGCACGTGTATCTGTTGTAAGTGACATCAGCTATAATGTTACCATCAAGAGTACCTCTTCTATAAACACCAATCATTATTTAAAGAAAGGGGGGGGGGAATTAATAAATATCCTCTGAAGAATTTGTTTTTTTAAATAAGCTAAAAAGTAACTTCAGTTACAGAACCATAAAAACTGCAGCTACCACATGGAAAACAAGACTTGAGATTGTACTGAAAGTCTCTTTATTAAACACCTAAAGAAAACCATCTACTTCTAGTTTGTTCACCAGGCTTGGCACAAATAAGAAATCACATGGATCTAGAACAAAACCCAGACACTTGTAAAAGGTCTTGCAGTTCCTTTGACACAAATAATAATAAAAAAATATTAGTTTGCATAAATGGGCATCCAGTCTGCCACAGTCCTTCACCATCCAGACACTTTCAAAATACTTGGCAAATGGCACAAAGAAACGATGTAAAGTGAAGTCCTAAAGAAGTCTTTGGACCGGGGAGAGTGGAGCCCCGGGTACTGAGGTAGTTGCCACATGAGGAGATCACAATCTGGTCCTCAAGTCTTTGCATACAAGTAAACCTGTTGCCATCCCAAGCAGAGATGGCATCGCATGAGAGCATGCAGGCTGCCAGCCACACGACACCTCTCCAAGCAGTGTCACCGTCCTAATGGAGAAGCTCGGCTAATGTCCATGCTTGTTGCAATTCCGGACCTCAACTCCAAGGAAGAATGTGGGTTCTGTCACCCATATTGCAACTACTCCACAAGAAGTGAGTCCAAGGCGCCTGGAGAACGGGGCAGACGTGGTGTATCCCGGGATCGCCTCCAGAGGAAGATGCCGCTCTTCTAGTAGTAAATCTTTACAGTAAAGTGCAGTGAGAGACAAGAAATCCTGGAGACATGTAAACAGGCTGAGCGGTCACTGGAGCAGCCACCTCCAGACAGAGTAGTCCAGCATTGAAAGTGCACAGGAGCCCGGCAGATCCTCAGCGACTTCAGGACGACGAGGGCGACACAAGGGGGAAGCGGCGGATCCTCACCACAGGCTGGAGGTTCACCTGCAGGATCTCCTGCGCCCTACGGCAAGCAGCGGCCACCTTCGCCTGGCAGGAGACATCCCTGACCCGTATGGTGGGGAAGGTGGTGAGTTTAGGGGCAGCCGCTTTCCAGATGTCCTCGAGCGACCTGCCCATGAGCCCCGGGATGTCTGAAGGGGTCGGACTGCTACAACCGCTGCTACTACCACTGCTGCTGCTGCTACTACTACTGGCTCCGGACTCCTCGCTGGCCGCCGTTTTGCACCGCCGGCGCTTTCTGCAGCTGAGCCGCATGCCTCTCCTCTTTCTCTTTACCGGCGGCTTCTTGGGCTGGGCTGGCGGTGCGGGGGGCTGCTCTTCGGCTTTCTTCCGTGAGAGCTGGCTGGGGTCCGGCACTACCGAGCGGCATGAAGAGTAACCGTAGACGTCCTTGCTGCGGAGAATAACCGGGGAGAAGTCCCGCTTCAGACTGCACAGGAAGTTCCACAGCTCAGTGTCCGAGCTCATGAAATGCTTCGACTCCGGCACGAAGATCTCCAGCGCGTCTTCCAGCGGCTTTATGCCCGCGAACACCAGCTGCGAGCGGGAGTAGACAACTTTATCGTCTTCCATCACTCCCGTCGCCTTTGTCCTTCCTCAGCTCGGGCAGGCAAGGAGTTAAATCTATCGGCGAGGAAAAAAAAACTTAACAGCTGCCAAAGCTTTATGAAGCGCCCCCCTTCTGGCCGCCTGGTTTAACGCAGGGCGCTCCAATACGAAACGGGAAACAAAATGGCTTCTTTGAACGGCTTCTACCGTTGGCTATATAACTGCTTCTTTGAAATACGACATACCCCAGGTCCGCCCACTTACTGGAGATCCGCTGCGGCGATTGGATGACACTAACATAGTCGCGTCTGTATTGGGTAGCGGCGACACAATGGGCGGGGCTTTTGCGGGCGTGGAGGGGGTGCCAAAAGTGGAGTAATACATGTCGATCCCGAGCAGTCTCGTAACGTCGGCCATGTTACTTTTCCAGCTTGAGAATGTGTTACTTTGTTTGACACTGTTTCTCGGCTACTTTACTGTTGCCGCGCCGAACTCTCAGCCTTTCTTTTCAGTGGAAAGTGCGCTTAGTACAAGGTCCCTGTGCATTAAGTTATAGAGACATCTTAAGGCTTGAGGTAAAGACTAAAGCCTGGCATTTATGAGGAGCCTCCACCATATGGTGTTCTACTCCAGTCTTGGGTAAGAACCCAATAGTGGCCACAATTTAAAGGGAAATCCATTCAATATGAAAGGTTAGGCTGTAAGTCATCAATGAGCACAATACATGCCATAGGACACAATGGTAATGTAACAAAAGCTCTCTTGTATAGGGACAATACAATGGCCCATAATTAATATCTAGCTTGCACCAGCTATGAGAATAAAAACCTCACGTTTGCACCTTTGTGAATGCATGGTGCGACAACAACTGCCACAGTTGCTATTTCTGTGCCTCACATACCACTTTCATGAAAGTGGCTCGGGAGTTGCGATAGATTTAAAGGGGTTGTACAGAAAAAATGTTTTAGATCTAGGGGCCGTGGAAGGTGAAAAAAAAGAAGAGCTATACTCACCTGTCCCCGATGCTTTGGTGTCCCAGACCACTGTCCGGTCTTGGGGCTTGTTCCGGTGCAAGTCCCCACTTCATGTGGCCAGTGAAGGAATGGGCATGGGACTACCTGGTTCCTTTCCTTAGGACACTGATTGGCTTCAACAGTCATGTGCAGCAGGGTCTTCCACCGGAACAAGCCAGAGGGATTCGGATAGCAGCCTGGGATACTGGAGCACCAGTGACAGGTGAGTAAGGGTTTTTTTTTGCCTTCCCAGGCCTCCAGAGAAAAAAACATTTTTTCTTGGATAACGCTTAAGGGCCCCTTCACACGGCGTAAGCACGCCACTCATTTAGACATGTATACACGTGTCTGAGCGCGGCGCTTCAAAACAGCCCATTGATTTCAATGGGAAGCGCTCGTATATGCCGATATACGCGCACTTCCCATTGAAATCAATGGGCTCTGTTTTGAAGCGCTGCGCTCGGACATGTGTATACGTATCTAAATGAGCGGCGTGCTTTCGCCGTGTGAAGGGGCCCTTATAATACCAGTTTTCTGAAGCAACTGATCAGCACAGGCGCATGACCCAATAGAGGAGCCACCGCATTTATGAAGAAGCATGCTCCTCGTAAATCAGGCAGCTTTTCAAGGTTATAAATATGCCCCAACTTGTACAGCCAGCTTTATGTAAAAACAAGCTCCTAGTCCCTACTGTTAAGTTGTGTTATGCCTTCTACAACCTTTTTTAACCTTTATCTTTTTTTTTTTTTATGAGTACCTACTGTCTCTGCAATGCCTCTACCAGGGAGTTTTTGTATATTGTGTTATCTTTGCTGCTGGAAAACACTGAATTTCCTCATGGTGGGACTATTAAAGGATTATCTTATCTTATTAGTCGTAAAATGGTGGCTTGGTCCACTGATTGCTAACTGTGCATTATGTTAGGGGTTCTCTACAGTATCGAACTGGGATGTCTAAGTCTCACCCTACTTCTACTGGTATACAAACCATAAAAAAGTCACTGCATTTTTCTGGCCCCGTCAGATTGATCATCATTTTCACCAGTTTTCTGCTCACCTGCCATACACTATGTAATGCAGTACCTAAACCCACCATTACACAATGTACAGTGAGCAAGCAGTGTCGCCATTGGAATTACATTACTAGTAGCCTTGCTGTTCTGGAAACGCTAATCTACAGGGGTCCCAGCTGTTGGACCCTACCAGATGTAATATTGATGGAATAGGATAGACGAAAATTATTAAAATAGCGGATACACCTTTTAAATTGCTTGTCCAGGAATTGGAGCAGCCCCTGTGGCAGCTGGGGGAGGTGTAAAATAAAAAAAAGCATACTCACCTGTCCCTGGCACTCCGTTGCCCGCCACCAGTGTCTATCCAGTCTCAAGCCAGCCACTTCTTCCTGAAACCAATTAGTGGTGGCATATGTCCCCAGTCCCTTTCCATCAACCCCTGAAGGCATTGAATACTTTCAGTTGTCACATGAGGCATAGGACTTCCAGCAGTGAGGAGTTAGCACAAGACTGGACGGACCCTGGCGGCTGACAACAGGGCGCTAGGGACAGGTGAGTATGCTTTTTGTTTTTCCAATTTGAGGGTATTAGGAGAAGCTATTAATACCCCTTTTACCCACAGGGAATTGTCCCCGATCACTGTCCCCACAAAATATGATGACACGCACCATCACTGGTCCACATACAGTATGGGGGACCAGTATGGGCCACTGTATGAGCCATATAGTGGCCCCTTCACTCGCCCCCATACAGTAGAATTAGCTCATTACTTACCTGTCTGCTCACGGGTCCCCAAGCCGATAGGTAAGTACTGCTACTCGGCTCTTATGCCATGCAGATTCCAGGCTACAAGTTGAAGAGTGATGCAGCAGAACCAAGTTGAGGCACCAAACCTACCCACGTATGTCAGTCCAGTTGTTAAAAATACAACCGGATCGCAGAAGCATGGATCCTTGACATACAAGAAAAATAAATAAAACATAATATTTATTCTAATGTTTACACGGTCCTAAAAAACATAGAAATTTTTTGATAAAGGAAATTGGAGCAGTCATGGGTTGAAAACAATCAATGTGGGGCCAGAACCTTCACAAAAGCAAGGGAAAAAGTCCAAATTGTTGGGTGGTGAAGGGTATGCCCTAATTTTTCTCTAACACCCTAATAAAATCTGACTCCTGCCCTTACAAGGGCGGTGCCGTTTCTGACCCTAAACAACCCTAGATACATCTTCTTCCTGATGCATTTCACGACCCTATTGAAGGTGCTCTTCAGGGGATATTGTGGAGATGAACCCAATAGTTCTAATGCAAAGAGAGCTACAACCCCATGTGCAGGGGAGCTATGTTCAGTCTCACAGTGGCAACTGCCTGTTTGATTCTAGCCTGAACAACAACCTCGCACTAGGCACGTAAGATACAACATCAGTAATGATTTTAATATTGTACAGACAAATAGAAATGATTGACTAAATATATATATATATATATATATATATCCTACTGATACTGTAAATGTGAAAGTTGTGAAAGTGTGTTTGGATGTTTGTGTGTTTGGATATTTGTTCCTCAATCACAGCCAAACGGCTGAACGGGTTTTGGTGAGATTTCACACATACCTAGATATTCACCAGGATGGAAACATAGGCTACTTCTTTTGTCGCACACTCCCCTGAAATCCCGACCGCGCCCGGCGAAAGCTGGCTCCGGGTCCGCAGCAGGACCTGAGATGACGTCATTGCAGGTCTTTCAGCGGGGCTCCTATTGGTTCGCGGCTATCTGTGGGGGGGCCGCAGGGGAAGCAGAGCGGTCCGATATATTGGCGGCATTGTGTGGGCGGGACGAGTGACCAACTGTGTGCTGGAGAACATGGCGGCTGGTCGCAGCTCCAGAGCGACACTGCCATGCTGCGCGGTGCCCGATTCCGGCTAAGGTTGCGACCACAAAACCACACGTTCGGCAGAGAGCCGCACGTTCCCGGTTACTGTACGGCCGGATGACCAGACGCTGGGGAAAGGACCACACATGCCGGCTGATGTTGCGGCCGTGCCACACGTATCTCGCCACCACCTCTTCGGTGAGTACAACAGGCCGGATGCTGTTCGGCCAGTGCTTTGCCTGAAAATGATGCTTGGCCTATTCTACCATGTAGCAGTGCTGAGACGCACCGTAGCGAGGGTGAGGGTTGGTGGGTGCAGAGGGTAGGGGCTTTGAGGGTGCGGGTGTTGGAGGGGGAATGGGGGTTGAGGGGTGGGCCCATGGGGGCGCCCCGGGGGGGTTTGTGTGTGTTGAACCGGCGGGGGTTGTTGTCGCGTGCCACGGAGGGGGGCCGGTGGTGCGCAAGGGCAGGAGTAGCTATATATATATATATATATATATATATATATATATATATATATACTGCTCAAAAAAATAAACACTCCTAGATCTGAATGAATTAAATATTCTCATTGAATACTTTGTTCTGTACAAAGTTGAACGTGTTAACAACATAATCACACAAAAATCATCAATGGAAATCAAATTTATTAACCAATGAAGACTTGGATTTGGAGTCCTCCCCAAAATTAAAGTGGAAAAACACACTACAGGCTGATCCAACTTTGATGTAATGTCCTTAAAACGTGTCAAAATGAGGCTCAGTAGTGTGTGTGGCCTCCTTGTGCCTGTATGACCTCCCTATAATGCCTGGGCATGCTCCTAATGAGGTTGCGTATGGTCTTCTGTGGGATCTCCTCCCAGACCTGGACTAAAGCATCTGCCAACTCCTGGACAGTCTGTGGTGCAATGTGACGTTGGTGGATGGAGCGAGACATGATGTCCCAGTTGTGCTCAATCGGATTCAGGTCTGGGGCGAGCCAGTCCATAGCTTCAATGCCTTCACCTTGCAGGAACTGCTCACATACTCCAGCCACATGAGGTCTGACATTGTCCTGCAATAGGAGGAACCCAGGGCAAACCGCACCAGCATATGGTAATACAAAGGGTCTGAGGATCTCATCTCAGTACCTAATGGCAGTCAGGCTACCTCAGGTGAGCACATGGAGGGCTGTGCGGCCCTCCAAAGAAATGCCACCCCATACCTTACTGACCCACTGCCAAACCGGTAATGCTGAAGGATGTTGCAGATAGCTCTCCACGGCATCTCCAGACTCTGTCACGTCTGTCACATGTGCTCAGTGTGAACCTGTTTTCTTCTGTGAAGAGCACAGGGCACCAGTGCTGAAGTTGCCAATCCTGGTGTTTTGTGGCAAATGCCAAATGTCCTGCACGGTGTTGGGCTGTGAGCACAACCCCCATCTGTGGATGTCAGGCCCTCATACCATCCTCATGGAGTCAGTTTCTAACCGTTTGTGCAGACACATGCACATTTGTGGCCTGTTGGAGGTCATTTTGTAGGGCTCTGGAAGTGCTCCTCCTGTTCCTCCTTGCAGAAAGGCAGAGGTAGTGGTCCTGCTGCTGGGTTGTTGCCCTCCTACGACCCCCTCCACGTCTTCTGGTGTACTGGCCTGTCTCTTGGTAGCGCCTCCAGCATCTGGACACTACGCTGACAGACACAGCAAACCTTCTTACCACAGCTCGCATTGATGTGCCATCCTTCAGGAGACCATCTGCAACCTCATCATGAGCATGCCCAGGCATTGTAGGGAGGTCATACAGGCATGTGGAGGCCACACACACTACTGAGCCTTATTTTGACATGTTTTAAGCACATTGCATCAAAGTTGGACCTGTAGTGTGTTTTTCCACTTTAATTTTGGGGGTGACTCCAAATCCAGGCCCCCATTGGTTAATCAATGTGATTTCCATTGATGATTTTTGTGTGATTTTGTTGTCATCACATTCAACTTTGTACAGAACAAAGTATTCAACGAGAATCATTCATTCATTCAGATCTAGGATGTGTTATTTGAGTGTTCCCCTTATTTTATTTAGCAGTGTAATATATATATATATATATATATATATATATATATATATATATATATATATATATATAATCATATACGTACTTTATTTTTAAATATTGAGAAAGTTTTACCCAAGAGGAAAGATGGATTTTCTTGTTGAAATACAAGAAAAATGGTAAGTCTCAGTACTAAATGAGTTTATTGCTACTACCCAGCATGTTATAAATACCTTAATAATTTATAATCCCTACACTACTCCAAACACCATTCCCCCTCCTACTTTCTAAATAACATCAATTATCAAAAATGAATAGTTACCCATATCCCTGGGGTGGTCTGGGGTGTATCTGGTAATTATCCGTTTCCTCATTTACAGAAACAGATCGTCACTACTACTCTCCCCCCCCATGCACCCCACTATACTTATCATCCAGGCTTCTTCCAGCGAGATGGCTCCTCCCTCTATAATGATTCTGGCTGTGCGTGCTCTTCTCCACTGTGCACGCTGCCGCTGCCAGTAATTCACCTCTACTGCTTTTCCACACATGTGCAGTAGAGGTGGATCATCGCTGCTGAGAAGGAGTACAGGAGGAGCCATCTCGCCGGAAGAAGCATGGAGGGCAAGTATATAATATGGGTCGGGGGTTGAGCTGAGTAGGTAGGGAAGGGCGGGATAGTTGGAGACACAGGGATTGGGTTATGGGGGGGAGAGGAATGAGGGGGGGAGTATGGTGAGAGGGGTTAGTCAGGAAGTTACATAGCAGTTAGCTGAGCATGTAAACAAAAGAAGGAGATATCAGCAGCTCCCAGAGAAGCCCAAAGCAAGGAATCATAACTGAACAGGCCTCCTGCGCCACAAAGTGCAAGTGGAAGGCACAGGAGTTCGTATGGGTGCGGGCGTAACAAAAACTATAAAAAAAAAAAAACATTTGTCCTATATAGTGAGCATACATTCTCCAAAAATGTATTCCTAAAAAGTACAGCTTACCTTGCTAAAACAACAGCCTTTAGGCTAAGGGCTCACTTTGCGGAAATGATGATTTTTTTTTTTTTGTTGCAAATTTTGCTGTATTTTTTTTTAATGCCAAAGTGAGTGTTGCTTTGAGAAAAAAAAGACAAATTGCTGAAAGGGTTAAAGGGTTGTTATTAAGTTTTTATTCTTTTTGTTGTTAGAGGTTAATTTAGAGATTTTTATTTTGTCATGGCTAAACTACGTGTTAATTTTAAAAGCATTTTGCTCTCCAAAATATTGCTGGAGACAATTTGTGATATTTACAAATCCATATATAGCACTCTCTGATCTGTCGCCAAAAATTTATTATGTATAAACATTCCCACAGACATTTCATTTGTTATACAATTATTGTGTTACCAATTGCGATTCTTTTGCCTCTGATACCTCCAAACTTCCTTTTGCTGTAAAAATGATGTATAAACATATAGCAAATGCAAAATATTCCTAAGTCTGGTGTTAGAATGTGTTCTAATATAAGATATATTCCCTCTAGGATCTGTTTTTTGCAATCACCAAAACCTTGGTGTTTATGTCAAGTATAAACATCAAGTACAGTTGCAAGAGAAAGTAACTGAACGTTTTGGAATTACCGATTCCTACAGTAATTACTACTGAAATTAAAAAAAAAATGTTGTCTGGCTGTTATGTAGATCACAATTAAAGACAAACACAATCTAACTAAACTAACACTATCCAATCTATTGAACTGTACAACTGTTTGTGTTATTTATTTACTTGACCTTGACAAAGGTGGTGTGCCCCTCTAACCATTGTAGGAGATATGCTAGCATCCTCACTGATGGTGACCCCACTGCTGTAAAGACCACCTTTACAGGCTATATTGGATTACACTGTACTCAAATCAGAAATGGATATATGAAATGACATGATAATGAAATGATAATGATGTGGTTATGTGTATTATATCTAACTGATAAAATTATTATTGGTGTAACATTGGTGTTTTTGACACATTTTCTTCACCAAAAGAACTGTGAATGTGTGGAATAGTTTAGATTAGTGTTTCCCAACCTCTTCTTCCGGGTACCCCTAACAAATTATTTTTACTAAAAAGCAAAAAAAATACAGTTTGGGTGTTTTTTGATTCAGCTTCTGAAATTATAGCTAGCACCACATCAAAACAACTTCAATTTTTCTGTTACAGTTTTGATACAGTTGTAACTGCATCACAACTGCACCATGTGAATGCACCCTCAAAGCTAATATCTAATAATTTTTCCCAGTGGGCCCCAGACACCTAATAATGCTCCTCACTGGCTCATAGACACCTAATAATGCTCCCGTACATCCCCCAGGTAAGTAGTAATGTTCTTCAGTAGCCACCCAGTCAAGTAACAATATCTCCTGTGATGCTCAAACAACTAACATAGTACTCCAGTGGCCCCCAGACAAGTAAGAATGTCCTGCAGTGGCCTCTAGAACCTAATAATGCTCCCCACTGGCCCCAGACACCTTATAATTCCCCATAGTGGCCCCCAGACAACTAATAATGCTTCTCAGTGGCTCCAGACAACTAGTAATGCTTTCAAGTGGCGCCCAGACACCTAATTATGCTCCCCAGTGGCCCCCAGGCAAGTAGTAATACTAACTAGTGGCCCCTGCCAAGCAATAATGCCCCCAGTGGCTTCCAGACATATGATATTGCCCCCCAGTGACAGACAAGTAATAGTGGCCCTTTGACAACTAATAATGTCTATCAGTGGCCCCCTGATAACTAATAGTGGCCCCCAGCCAAGTGATACTTGCCCCTCAGACAAGTAATAATGGCCCCCAGACAACTTATAATGTTCCCCAGACAAGTAATAATGTTCCCAGTGGCCCCCAGACAAGTAATAATGTCTCCTAGTCGATTCCTGATGACCAACGATGCCTTCAAGTTGCCCTCTGACAATCAATAGTGGCCTCTAGACAAGTAATAATGTCCCCCAGATAAGTAACAATGTCTCCCAGTGGCCTCCTGACAACAATAATATTCTCCAGCGCACTGGAGGACATTATTCAGTGCACTGTCGGCTTTCAAGCGGTGTATTACACCATATGTGCCCGAGGACATGAAAGGTCTTCTTTGGATGTCAATATAGTTGAAAGGAGGCAAGCGGCCATTTCCCATTGGATTGTTTTGGCACCCCTGGGGGGGGGGGTCTCTACAATTAGGAATCACTGGTCAGCAACAGCCTAGATGCTTTTTTACAGCCATTTTTATTTTAGCTCTCCTAGGGGGCTTGAACCTGCAATTACCCAATTGCTTATATCATATTATTGCTTATTCAACTGTATTGCAGTTTATTACTAAGATTATTGTTGAGACATGCTGCAGCCAGATCTTAACATCTATATTCCTGTGACAGGCCTAGGAGCCTTCATAACTGCATGGCTCCCATAATCTCACCGTGCATGAGCCATACTGGCACCACAACTTGATCAGAGGGCGGGGGAACAAAAGGGAAACAGTTGTTGCCCGTGACTAGAGGAGAGGTCGCTTATCACAGCATTACTGCCAGATCTCCACTACACAGTTATAGCCCCATTCTGCATATGATCTGCCTTATGGCACCATGTTTAAGGACCCTATATTGCAACAAATGTCAGGTTGGATGTTAAAGGGATATTCCAGGCAAAAAGTTTTATTAAAAAATGGCTGTTAGTGCTACTAATGGGTTAATAAATGCACCCATATACTTATATCTGTGTTTTGAGTGAAATAAAGAGTCCCACCAAAAGTAACTTCTTTAGTGTGAATACTTTAATATCGGAAGTTTTGAACAGAGTTGGTGAAAACGATACATAAACGTTTTCGGCCCAGATGGCCTTCTTCAGACTCTACAAGTGAAAAAAGTACCAGACAAAACAACTAGTGAGTGTTTCACCAAAAATTTTCTCATTTTACAATCTATACAAAAATTTGACCATAACCAACTGTACAAGCTATACATACTGTACAAAATATACATAATCATCACTCAAGATGAAATATCACGAGGATCCCGGAAACAAGCAGATATACCAGGAGATTCTCCCAAATGGCATGGAATACATGAAATCAAAGATAGCTATCTTATATACAAAACGCTGTCTTATGCACAAACATAATTGAGGTCCTTGGTCACGCAGAGGGAAAAAGATAGAGTCAGAGAGAAGCTTTTGGTGAATAAGCCGTTCTTGGTGAGCAAATTAAGATCATCCCTTGAGTGCCATAATACCCTGTGTTAATCAGATAGGAATAGTTACTATACATAGAGAATAATTGTAGAACATACCGTATCAGTTTAGCTGAAAAGGAGTAGACAATTTAGGGAAAGCCCAAGCAGAAGAGGGATATGCCTGTAGGAAGAAATTTGATGTGTGATAATAGAATGTGGAGTATTCCACTAAAGCACTGAATCTATATGAAATGATGCAAATATGCAGGCGCTCACCCTCAAAAATGTGTCTCTAAGATGGACACAGGTGGTGTAATAGACTATGAACAGGGATGATGACCCTAATGGAATAATAAACCATAGCATCAGAACTACATAGCGAGAGAATACTATTAACAGTATCAAATGAGATACTGGCTTACCCTAGTATGGATAGAAATCAGTAAAATGGCCAGGTCAGCTGTTTGTTTAGAGATGCAGAGTGGGCTGCAACAGAAACATAATGGATATGTTGGCTAAAGCAAACTAAACAGGCTAGAAAGCATATATAGCTAACGGTAAGAGTACAGGTGAAATTATATTACCTGCAAGATGACGCCTATGGTATGCCTGAAGGAGTAAAGCATTGGTGGTGCAGTGTCTCCTAGGGTATAATGGACAATAGTTGCTGGTCTGTAGTAATAATCAAACAACAAGCCTAACGTCTCTATACTATGTTTACCTTAGGGAGCTGTGCGTGATGCGTCCTGAATCATTGGTGGCGTGGTAGATAATGCGGACGGTCAGCGTTTTATCGTGCGCTGAACCGGCCCGCCCAGTCACCACGGCGCATGCGCGCCGTGCGTAATGACGCACGGCCACGCTCGCGTCCCGTGTAAGTCAATGGGGGTGGGACGGAGCGGCCCTGCGATCGTGTGGAGAGGGGCGGTACTGTTGTTATGACTACCAGAGTATGTAATGCAGACGCTACATGTATAGCAGCTACCCGGTAGAGTGCTGCAGCCGTAATCTTGGAGAATGTTAGTGTGAATGTTAGTGTATGTGTATAATAGTATGACACATCAGATAGTAACAGAGGATACCGAAGATACAATGATACAGGTCACCAAAGATATAATATGGAGAATGAGGGGTCAGTAATACAAAACAAGAAGGAGAGAAAGTTGGAGGAGAGAAGAGAAGGTAGAATAATGAAACCTAGGTAATGTGACAGAAGGTTGACCAAGGATACCTCTTAGATGCTGTCACCGAAGTGTCTTAGCGGCGATTCTGGAAAAGATGAAGAAAATGTTAGTATAAATGCTCCTAATTCATAGGAAAGCAGCGATGTCATATTCCCTATTTAACCCTAAGGGTTCCATAGTTTGAAGAGTATATATCCAAAAGGCTTCCCTGCGTTTCAGAAGGCGGATCCTGTCCCCACCTCTCCTTGGTGGGTCCACCTGTTCAAGCACCTGAAATCTGAGCTGAGCAATATTGTGATTCTGATTGATGAAGTGGGCTGGAATTGGAAGATGTACTAAACGGCAACGGATATTGGACTTGTGTTGGCGTATGCGGTCTCGCACACGCTGGGTGGTCTCCCCAACGTATGCGAGACCGCACGGGCACTTAATCAAATAAACTACGTACGTAGATTCACAGGTGAAAAAACCCCTTGAAGGGAAAGTGCGTCCAGAGGGGGGTGGTAAATTCTGTCCCCCCTCAAAATGTTAGAACATTGCAGACACCCTAGACACGGAAAGGTGCCCTTCCTGGGCGTGTCCAGGAATGTCTGCCTGGGGACTCTTACACTAGAACCAAGGTCCGCCTTAACCACAGTGTCGCGTATATTGCGAGGTCGCTTGTAACATGGCATGAACCCATTCTGGAATTCTTCAACGTTGGGATAAGAATTTTTCAATGTGCCCCAATGTTTGCGGATAATCCGGTGAATTTTATAGTTGAAGGGGTGGTAAGTGTGGATGAACGGAATGCGTTTAGGTTTTGTCCTGGTGACCCCTTGTGTATTATTAGATCTGGCGCTATCTACAATGGATTGTGGGTACCCTCGTGCGATGAACCTATTTTTCATTTCCTCAATCCTAACTGCTCTCACGTCGGGGTTATCTACTATGCGATTGACTCTGGTAAATTGGGATTTTGGTAAAGATTTTTTTGTTGCAAGCGGGTGAAAACTCGAATAGTGGAGTAAGCTGTTCCTATCTGTCTCCTTTACAAACAGGTCGGTAGATAGGTTACCGTGGTCATCCATACTGACCATTGTGTCCAGGAAACTAATGGATCTTTTGCTATGGGTTAGGGTGAATTTAAGCTCTGGCCATATGCTGTTAATGTAATCCCTAAAGAGAAGAAGAGACTCCAGGCTGCCTGTCCATAGACAAAAGATGTCGTCTATGTATCTTTTCCATAGAGTGCAATGACTGGTAAACAGTGGATGTGGGTATATCCATGTTTCCTCGAAGTCCGCCATATAAGCATTAGCGTATGGTGGGGCCACATTCGACCCCATGGCGGTACCCTGTCTCTGTTTGTAATAGCTGTCTTGGAAGAGGAAGTAGTTCTCCTCCAAAACAATTCTAAGTAAATCTATTGCCAATGATGTTACTTGCGGGGGTAGTGTGGAATCTGCCAGAAGTTTCCTGGTGGCTTGAATGCCTTTGCTGTGCGTGATGGAGGTATAGAGGCTCACCACGTCAAAGGATGCCAGAATCGTGTGAGCAGGGATCGGGTTGTTTGCGCGAATGTATGTGAGAAACATTGAGGTGTCCAGTAGAAACGAGGTTGTATTTTTAGTGAGTGGGGTCAGTAGTTTTTCTAAGAAGATTGCTAGAGGTGACAGGACCGAGTCTGTAGAGGCTACTATTAGAGATGAGCGAACACTAAAATGTTCGAGGTTCGAAATTCGATTCGAACAGCCGCTCAATGTTCGTGTGTTCGAACGGGTTTCGAACCCCATTATAGTCTATGGGGAACAGATACTCGTTAAGGGGGAAACCCAAATCCGTGTCTGGAGGGTCACCAAGTCCACTATGACACCCCAGGAAATGATGCCAACACCTCTGGAATGACACTGGGACAGCAGGGGAAGCATGCCTGGGGGCATCTAACACACCAAAGACCCTCTATTACCCCAACATCACTGCCTAACAACTACACACTTTCCACATTCAAAAAAACCTCTATCAAAGTGGGAAAATACCTGGAAACCTTCTTTACTCCCCAAATGGATGGACACAAACCCCAATTTAAGCTCAACAAACAGTAACAACCACCCCTTTAAATCACGTTCCCCATGACAACCACAAATGGAATAGGCAATGGGAATTCCAAAAGCCCTCACCCTTAACTGTCATTTTGAGTGTGTGTGTGTGTGTGTGTGTGTGTGTGTGTGTGTGTGTGTGTGTGATGTGGTAAGACCTTCCAAAATTCACTTTTCTAGCCCTTAACATGAGCCCTTCCAAACAAAGTTACATGACCTTAAGCTGAGCTACCAGCAGAGATTGAGGCCCTTGGCATGAGTAGAGCCTTGCACCAGCAGTGTTTTTGGCACTTAGGGTGAGTTGAGCCTTGTACCAGCGTGTGTCCCTTAACATCAGGCGGGCCCTAAGTTCTGCGCTTTGCACAAAAGTTCCACATTAACTAGGCTGAATGGTACAAAGATTAGTAGGCCCGAGAACCAGGAACAGGTCTTGCAATGGCTGTCGGATAACGCTTAAAGCACATTGTCCACCAGCCAGTCAGCCTCTACCTCCTCTTACCCAACAGTCTTGTCCTCCTTCCACCCAAAATTCCCAATCTTCTCAGAACAATAACCCCAACTGTCCCTGCTCCCCAGAGCTGTTCTCCCTTCCTTTGACTGTACCGCAACCTGCCCCTCCATTTCGCGATTCCACGGACCTAACAGACGAGTATCTGTGTCCAGATGCTCAAACACTAGAGTCTCCTCCATTCCATCTCCGGTCGATTTGGTGGCGGATGACCAGCAACCCACCCTCATCGACGACGATGAGACGCAGTTGCTGTCAGGGCAGCCAGTTGACATGCGCATTGTGCAGGAGGAGGAGGCGAGACAGGAGTTGGAAGAGGAGGTGGTGGACGACGAGGACACCGACCCCACCTGGACAAGGCAGATGTCAAGCTGGGAAAGTAGTGTGGATGTTGAGGCAGGTGCAGCACCAAAAAGGGTAGCTAGAGGCAGAGACATGTCCAGAGGCAGAGGTCAGCTGCTTTGCCGAAGCCAGGCCAGACCCGGAATGTCCGAAGATGTTCCCTTTTGTACCCAGCCCAGAAAAACTCCCCCATCGAGGGCACGTTTCTTGAAGGTGTAGAGTTTTTTCAAGGAATGCGCCGAGGACAGATATAGTGTCGTCTACACAATTTGCCTCTCGAAATCGAGTAGGGGCCCTGAGAAGAGCAACCTGTCCACCACTTCAATGCACCGTCATTTGGAATCCAAGCAATGGAATCAGTGGCAGGCAGCAACGGCAGGACAAACGTCGCCCGCCGTTCATGCCACTGCCTCTGCTCACAGTGCTGGCGATGCACTCCAGAGGACGAGCCAGGACATCACTTCATCTGCCTCCGCCACTTTGTTGACTTCTCCCTCATCCTCCCCTGTTTCTGTCTTATCTCCTTCTCCTGCACCATCAAAGGCACCATCAGGCGCTTCTTTACAACAACCCACCATCTCTCAGACATTGGAGCGCCGGCAGAAATACACCGCTAACCACCCACCCACGCAAGCCTAGAACGCCAACATCGCTAAACTGCTGGCCCAGGAGAGGTTGGCGTTCCGGCTTGTTGAAACTCCCGCCTTCCCGGACCTGATGGCAACTGTGGCACCTCACTATGCCGTCCCTAGCCGTCTCAACTTCTCCCGGTGTGGCGTCCCCGCCTTGCACCAGCACGTGTCACTCAACATCAGGTGGGCCCTTAGTTCCGCGCTTTGCTGCAAGGTCCACTTGACCACCGACACTTGGACAAGCGCCTGTGGTCAGGGATGCTGCAGTGCTTATCTTTAATGACAGGCAGGGTGAATGTGGTGGAGTCTGTTCCCCGGGTGCAAACTGGGGTGGCCTATCTCCTCTCCCAGGCCAAAATTCATGGCAGGAGTAGACTGAAACCCTACGACGCTGCAACCTCCACCACAGCTACTAGCGGCAAACGCTAAAACACTGGTGTGGGGAGACGTCAGCAGGCGGTGCTGAAGCTCATCAGCTTGGGGGACAGACAGCACAGTGCCTCCGAGGTCAGGGATGCCATCCTGGCTGAGATGGCATTTTTTTTTCCCTGCTACACCTGGGGCCTGGCATTTTTACGCCTGTGATAATGGCTGGAACCTGGTAGCGGCTCTGGAGCTTGCCAGCCTCCAACACGTTCCATGTTTGGCCCACGTCTAACCTAGTGGTGCAAAGTTTTTTAAAAACATACCCAAATGTACCGAAGCTACTGTTGAAAATGCGGCGCTTGTGCGCCCACTTTTGCAAGTGCACAGGAGTCGCTGCTAGCCTAAAAACACTCTAGCAAGGCCTACATCTGTCCAAACACAGGCTGTTGTCCGTCATTCACACACGCTGAAACCCTACAATACCATATCTTGAGCAGGGTGTGTGAGCTGCACAGACCTTTGATGGAGTTCCATCTACAAAACCCAAGGGTTCCTCAAAGTCAGCAACCAAAGTTTCTGCACCATGAGTTTCCAGGGGTGGCAGAGTTATGGCTAGGGGAAGAGGCATGGATAGGGATGATGTCTAGGGGCAAAAGCAGTGTGGATGTGGAGGCAAGCTAAGCAGGAAAAACTGGGGGTACAAGCTAAGGCATGGACTGGGGTGATGTCTAGGGGCAAAAGCAGTGTGGATGTGGAGGCAAGCTAAGCAGGAAAAACTGGGGATACAAGCTAAGGCATGGACTGGGGTGATGTCTAGGGGCAAAAGCAGTGTGGATGTGGAGGCAAGCTAAGCAGGAAAAACTGGGGGTACAAGCTAAGGCATGGACTGGGGTGATGTCTAGGGGCAAAAGCAGTGTGGATGTGGAGGCAAGCTAAGCAGGAAAAACTGGGGGTACAAGCTAAGGCATGGACTGGGGTGATGTCTAGGGGCAAAAGCAGTGTGGATGTGGAGGCAAGCTAAGCAGGAAAAACTGTGGGTACAAGCTAAGGCATGGACTGGGGTGATGTCTAGGGGCAAAAGCAGTGTGGATGTGGAGGCAAGCAAAGCAGGGAAAATGGTGGCTAGAGGCAAAGGGATGTCCATAGGCAGCAAGGGCAAAGATGCAAAACTCTCCCGTTTCAAGAATTTTCCTGACTTGTTTCCCCACAAAACATTCCTGGGAGGAGGGCTGAAACACCACCCTCCTCCTCCTCCGCTGTTAGATTTACCCCAGCTACGAGCTGAAAACGCTGCAACACTGGTGTGGGGAGACGTCAGCAGGCTGGGCTGAAGCTCATCAGCTTGGGAGACGGACAGCACACTGCCTCTGAGGTCAGGGATGCCATCCTGGATGAGATGGCAATTTGTTTATCCCCGCTGCCCCTGGGGCCAGGTTTTTTAGCTTGTTGGAGGGCTCTGGAGCTTGCCAGCCTCCAACACGTTCCATGCCTGGCCCACATGTTCAATGTAGTGGTGCAATGATTTTTAAAAACATACCCCAAATTAGCTGAGCTAAGGGTGAAAGTGCGGCACTTGGACACCCACTTTCCCAAGTCTACAGTACCTGGAGCTAGCCGCAATACACTCCAGCAAGGCCTACATCTGCCTGAAGCACCTACTGTTGTGCGAGGTCACCACACGCTCTAACCCTAGATACCGTATGTTCAGCAGGGTGTGTGAGCAGCAGAGACCTTTGATGGAGTACCAGCTACAAAACCCAAGGGTTCCTCAGAGTCAGCTCCCTCACTTTCTGCACCATGAGTTTCCATGGGTGGCAGACTTATGGCTAGAGGCACAGGCATGGATAGGGGTGATGTGTAGGGGCAAAAGCAGTGTGGATGTGGAGGCAAGCTAAGCAGCAAAAACTGGGGGTACAAGCAGCCGGTGACATCATCACTGACAAGCACAGCTGTCTGTCAGCTGACAGGCTGACTTTCACCAAAATGAACAGACAATGGATAGACTCATCATATACATGTCAGTTACATGACAAATTTAGTGCAATTTGCAAGTCCAAGATGGTTTGGAGATCTGCGGAGAGGAATCTCACCACCTCTTGCGGGTGCCATCATTTGGAAGGCAAGCCCTGGGCTCAGTGGGTGAGAGCAAGCGCAGGATAATCGTCGTTTGGCCTGGCGGCCACTGCCTCTTCCACTGTTGACAGGGCTGGCGCTGCAGTCCAGACCAGGAGCCAGGACACCTCCACATCTGCCTCTGACACTTTGGGGAGTTCACCCTTATCCTCACCTTTTCCTGCCATTTCTCCTTTTGCCCGCGCCATCATGCGCCTCTTCCCAGCAACTCCCCATCTCCCAAGCCTTTCATTTCATGCTAAAGTACAGCGCAACCCACCCACATGCCCAAGGCTTCAACGGCCTCATCTCAAGAAATCTGGCCCAGGAGATGTTGGAATCCCGGCTGGGGGACACTCTGCCCTTTTTGGGCAGAGTGTCTACTGCGCCACCGCACTGTGCCGTCCACACCAGCACTTTCCCCCAAACATGAGGCGGTCCCTAAATTCAGCGCTTAGCCCTAAAGTTCCATGTGACCAGTTACGAATGGACAAGTGCATGCGGACAGGGACGCTACCTTTCAATTTGGGCACAGTGGTTGAATGTAGTTGAGGCGTGGACCGGGTCGCAAAATGTGGTGGCCTGACTTGTCTCCCCACACAACATTCCTGGGAGGAGGGCTGAAACACCACCCTCCTCCGCTGTTAAATTGACCCCAGCTACGAGCTGGAAACGCTGCAACACTGGTGTGGGGAGACGTCAGCGGGCCGTGCTGAAGCTCATCAGCTTGGGGGCCAGACAGCACACTGCCTACAAAGTGAGTCATGCCATCCTCGATGAGACGGCAATGTGGTTTTTGCCACTGCACCTGGGCCCAGGCATGTTGTCATGTGTGATAATGGCCGTAACCTGGGATTGGCTCTGTAGCTTGGCAGCCTGCAACATATTCCATGCCTGGGCCACGTTTTTAACTCATTGCTGCTAATCTTTTGAAAAAGGTACCCCAATGTTCCTGAGCTACTGGTGAAAGTGTGGCGCTTGTGCGGATAGTTTTTAAAGTGTATAGTTGCCGCTGCTAGCCTCTATGCACTCCTACAACGCCTGTACCTGCTGGAACAACGGCTGTTGTGCGACGTCTCCACACTGCTGGCACTAAACATATCATGTGTTGAGCAGAGTGTGTGAGCAGCACAGACCTTTGATGTAGTTCCAACTCCAAAACCCTCGGGTTCGTCAAAGTCAACTCCCTCAGTTGCTCAACCATGAGTGGCCATGGGTGGCAGACTTATGTGAAATCCCATCCCATCCATTGCACTGGACACGAAACATTAGCATGCGCTCAGCACAACTTCGGATATGGCAGATGCGTTAAGCAGGGTGCAGGGTACAACACAGACCAGGCCCGAGCACCAGGAACAGGTGTTAGAAATACTGCAGCATCTGCCATTTCCTTCCAATTTTGGGGTTTTGGACCCGCCACCGACTTGTCTGGACCTAAGTGGGGATCATGAGACACAGTTGCCATCAAGGCAAGCTGTGGTCATGTGCGGTTTGCAGTAAGGGGGCAGTGCGCAATTGGAAGAGGAGTTGGTGGATGACGAGGCCACCGACCCCACATGGACAGGGGTGATGTCTAGGGGCTAAAGCAGTGTAGATGTAGAGGGAAGCTAAATCAACAAAAAACCTGGGTAGAAGCAAAGGCATAAACTGGGGTGATGTTTAGGGGTGAAAGCAGAGTAGATGTGGAGGGAAGCTAAGCAGCAAAAACAATGGGTAGAAGCAAAGGCATGCAAAACTCTACCCTGTTGGAAGACTTATTCCTAGGTCTGGAACACGTTAATGGCCCCCCTGGACAAATTACTGCCACTCAGGGGCCTAGTGTCACCAGGAGGGACAAGTATAGGCGCATGTTGTGGGAATACCTGGCCGACACCAGCTCTGTCCTCTCCGATCCCTCTGTGCTCTACAGCCTAAACTTATTTTCTCATCTTTTTTTCTGAACTGCACATCTCTTGCCTGCTTCCTTTGGGATCTTAGAAATGGTGGTCCACTTCCACAGATGGTAACTTCAATAGACAGTGTAACGGGAGTAGCTGAGGGATCGCTGTCTTAACCACTTTTTGGCACAAAATTAACTTCCAAAGCCAAATATGGTGCAAGTATATGATGCAAGGACACCTACACACCTATCTCTGACACATTGGGGAGTTCACCCTCATGCGCCCTTTTGGCCTGCACCATCATGCGCCTCTTCCCAGCCACTCCACATTTCCCAAGCTTTTCATTGCAGGCAGAAGTACAATACAACCCACCCCCATGCCCAAGCCTGTAACAGCCTCATCGATAAACTGCTGGCCCTGGAGATGTTGGTGTTTGTTTATGCTTCTGGAGACCCAGGCCTTCCGTCAGCAGATGGCAGCTGGGGCACCTCCCTATGCTGGGCCTAGCCGTTACTACTTCTCTTGGTGTGCTGTCTCTGCCTTGCGCCTGCATGTGTCCCATAACATCAGTCGGGCCCAGAGCTCTGCGCTTTGCTGCAAGGTCCACTTGACCACCGACACATGGACAAGCGCCTGTGGTCAGGGATGCTGCAGTGCTTATCTTTAATGACAGGCAGGGTGAATGTGGTGGAGTCTGTTCCCCGGGTGCAAACTGGGGTGGCCTATCTCCTCTCCCAGGCCAAAATTCATGGCAGGAGTAGACTGAAACCCTACGAAGCTGCAACCTCCACCCCAGCTACTAGCGGAAAACACTGTAACACTGGCATGGGGAGATGTCAGTAGGCCGTGCTGAAACTGATCAGCTTGGGGGACAGACAGCACAGTGCCTCCGAGGTCAGGGATGCCATCCTGGCTGAGATGGCATTTTTTTTTCCCTGCTACACCTGGGGCCTGGCATTTTTGCGCCTGTGATAATGGCTGGAACCTGGTAGCAGATCTGGAGCTTGCCAGACTCAAACACGGTCCACGCATGGCCCACGTTTTCCAACTTGTTGGTGCCATGTTTCTTTGAAACCTACACCATTGTGCCTGATATACAGGTCAAAGTGGGGCCATTTTCGTAAGTGAGAACTAGCCTCTGCTAGGCAGAAAACATTCAGAGCACACTCCTCTCATCTTCGCACCGTTGGCTGGCGGAGGAAGACGAGGGGGTTGGAGTGGCATCTGATGTCCCTATCCCACACGAGGCTAGAGGGTGCACTTCAGTGCATCCCATTGCTTCACCACAAATGGTGTGAAGGGGAGTGGAAAATGGAGGAAATGGAGAGTGACCCTTACAGTTGGGGCCAGCAAAGGCATGCCAAGTAACACACTGGCACACATGGCTGACTTCATCTTGGGTTGCTTTTCAACACATATTTCACATCATGAAGAACAAATAATACTGGATTTTTTCAAGCCTCGAACCCCGGTCTAGGTCTAATGTCTGTTCCTTTCTTATATTAGGGGAGAGGGAAAAAAAATTACTTCAGTGATACGTTTAGCGTACATAGACTGACTATTAATGTGTATCCCACTTAGTGTTGTTAGGGTTACACACCGTCACAACCTGGCTAAAGCTTCTATAGCTGTTAATAAAGTCAACATAACTTTACGGTATCCAAAAAGACAGCTGGTACCGACAGAGAGCAAGACAAATGTCACCCAAAGCTGTGAGCTCTGAACACCCACAGTGACTTTGGCGTCATCATCATTATAAGGGAGCGGGTGGTAATAAATAACTTGGCAGTGCCTAAAACCCAAAAAGCTTATACAACTATATTTACATTAAGATACACAAATGAAACATTTCAGTAGCATGTCATGAGACAAGCTGATAAGCTCTTCCTTTGTGCAGTGCTATTTGAAAGTTAAACGCTGCCTTTATTTTAATTCTGGAGAAGGTGCAGACATTAGATTTAGAACATGTTGTCTTCATTGTCCAAATCCTCTATATAGGTAACGTGTTTTTCGGGCCGAGCTGTCTGGGAACGAGCTGGTGCAGCACTGACAACCTGGGTGAATATGGCAAGAGCCTGAGATGTAGGGTGAATGAATCCCCAAATTATTTGTGGAATTCCCAGTGAGACAATGGCACTGTATACCAGTATTAAAAATTGTGGGTGCACATAACCCCCATATATTCTTTGAATTCCCAGTCAGACAATGGCACTGTATACCAGTATTAAAAATTGTGGGTGCACATAACCCCCATATATTCTTTGAATTCCCAGTGAGACAAAGGAACTGTATAGCAGTATTAAAAATTGTGGGTGCACATAACCCCAATATATTCTTTGAATTCCCAGTCAGACAATGGCACTGTATACCAGTATTAAAAATTGTGGGTGCACATAACCCCCATATATTCTTTGAATTCCCAGTGAGACAAAGGAACTGTATAGCAGTATTAAAAATTGTGGGTGCACGTAACCCCCATATATTCTTTGAATTCCCAGTCAGACAATGGCACTGTATACCAGTAGTAAAAATTGTGGGTGCACATAACCCCAATATATTCTTTGAATTCCCAGTCAGACAATGGCACTGTATACCAGTAGTAAAAATTGTGGGTGCACATAACCCCCATATATTCTTTGAATTCCCAGTGAGACAAAGGAACTGTATAGCAGTATTAAAAATTGTGGGTGCACGTAACCCCCATATATTCTTTGAATTCCCAGTCAGACAATGGCACTGTATACCAGTAGTAAAAATTGTGGGTGCACATAACCCCAATATATTCTTTGAATTCCCAGTCAGACAATGGCACTGTATACCAGTAGTAAAAATTGTGGGTGCACATAACCCCCATATATTCTTTGAATTTCCAGTGAGACAAAGGAACTGTATAGCAGTATTAAAAATTGTGGGTGCACGTAACCCCCATATATTCTTTGAATTCCCAGTCAGACAATGGCACTGTATACCAGTAGTAAAAATTGTGGGTGCACATAACCCCCATATATTCTTTGAATTCCCAGTGAGACAAAGGAACTGTATAGCAGTATTAAAAATTGTGGGTGCACGTAACCCCCATATATTCTTTGAATTCCCAGTCAGACAATGGCACTGTATACCAGTAGTAAAAATTGTGGGTGCACATAACCCCCATATATTCTTTGAATTCCCAGTCAGACAATGGCACTATATACCAGTAGTAAAAATTGTGGGTGCACATAACCCCAATATATTCTTTGAATTCCCAGTCAGACAATGGCACTGTATACCAGTAGTAAAAATTGTGGGTGCACATAACCCCCATATATTCTTTGAATTCCCAGTGAGACAAAGGAACTGTATAGCAGTATTAAAAATTGTGGGTGCACGTAACCCCCATATATTCTTTGAATTCCCAGTCAGACAATGGCACTGTATACCAGTATTAAAAATTGTGGGTGCACATAACCCCCATATATTCTTTGAATTCCCAGTCAGACAATGGCACTATATACCAGTAGTAAAAATTGTGGGTGCACATAACCCCAATATATTCTTTGAATTCCCAGTCAGACAATGGCACTGTATACCAGTATTAAAAATTGTGGGTGCACATAACCCCCATATATTCTTTGAATTCCCAGTCAGACAATGGCACTATATACCAGTAGTAAAAATTGTGGGTGCACATAACCCCAATATATTCTTTGAATTCCCAGTCAGACAATGGCACTGTATACCAGTAGTAAAAATTGTGGGTGCACATAACCCCCATATATTCTTTGAATTCCCAGTCAGACAATGGCACTATATACCAGTAGTAAAAATTGTGGGTGCACATAACCCCAATATATTCTTTGAATTCCCAGTCAGACAATGGCACTGTATACCAGTATTAAAAATTGTGGGTGCACATAACCCCCATATATTCTTTGAATTCCCAGTCAGACAATGGCACTGTATACCAGTATTAAAAATTGTGGGTGCACATAACCCCCATATATTCTTTGAATTCCCAGTCAGACAATGGCACTGTATACCAGTATTAAAAATTGTGGGTGCACATAACCCCCATATATTCTTTGAATTCCCAGTGAGACAAAGGAACTGTATAGCAGTATTAAAAATTGTGGGTGCACGTAACCCCCATATATTCTTTGAATTCCCAGTCAGACAATGGCACTGTATACCAGTAGTAAAAATTGTGGGTGCACATAACCCCCATATATTCTTTGAATTCCCAGTCAGACAATGGCACTATATACCAGTAGTAAAAATTGTGGGTGCACATAACCCCAATATATTCTTTGAATTCCCAGTCAGACAATGGCACTGTATACCAGTAGTAAAAATTGTGGGTGCACATAACCCCCATATATTCTTTGAATTCCCAGTGAGACAAAGGAACTGTATAGCAGTATTAAAAATTGTGGGTGCACGTAACCCCCATATATTCTTTGAATTCCCAGTCAGACAATGGCACTGTATACCAGTATTAAAAATTGTGGGTGCACATAACCCCCATATATTCTTTGAATTCCCAGTCAGACAATGGCACTATATACCAGTAGTAAAAATTGTGGGTGCACATAACCCCAATATATTCTTTGAATTCCCAGTCAGACAATGGCACTGTATACCAGTATTAAAAATTGTGGGTGCACATAACCCCCATATATTCTTTGAATTCCCAGTCAGACAATGGCACTATATACCAGTAGTAAAAATTGTGGGTGCACATAACCCCAATATATTCTTTGAATTCCCAGTCAGACAATGGCACTGTATACCAGTATTAAAAATTGTGGGTGCACATAACCCCCATATATTCTTTGAATTCCCAGTCAGACAATGGCACTATATACCAGTAGTAAAAATTGTGGGTGCACATAACCCCAATATATTCTTTGAATTCCCAGTCAGACAATGGCACTGTATACCAGTATTAAAAATTGTGGGTGCACATAACCCCCATATATTCTTTGAATTCCCAGTCAGACAATGGCACTGTATACCAGTATTAAAAATTGTGGGTGCACATAACCCCCATATATTCTTTGAATTCCCAGTCAGACAATGGCACTGTATACCAGTATTAAAAATTGTGGGTGCACATAACCCCCATATATTCTTTGAATTCCCAGTGAGACAAAGGAACTGTATAGCAGTATTAAAAATTGTGGGTGCACGTAACCCCCATATATTCTTTGAATTCCCAGTCAGACAATGGCACTGTATTAGAGATGAGCGAACACTAAAATGTTCGAGGTTCGAAATTCGATTCGAACAGCCGCTCACTGTTCGAGTGTTCGAATGGGTTTCGAACCCCATTATAGTCTATGGGGAACATAAACTCGTTAAGGGGGAAACCCAAATTCGTGTCTGGAGGGTCACCAAGTCCACTATGACACCCCAGGAAATGATACCAACACCCTGGAATGACACTGGGACAGCAGGGGAAGCATGTCTGGGGGCATAAAAGTCACTTTATTTCATGGAAATCCCTGTCAGTTTGCGATTTTCGCAAGCTAACTTTTCCCCATAGAAATGCATTGGCCAGTGCTGATTGGCCAGAGTACGGAACTCGACCAATCAGCGCTGGCTCTGCTGGAGGAGGCGGAGTCTAAGATCGCTCCACACCAGTCTCCATTCAGGTCCGACCTTAGACTCCGCCTCCTCCGGCAGAGCCAGCGCTGATTGGCCGAAGGCTGGCCAATGCATTCCTATGCGAATGCAGACTTAGCAGTGCTGAGTCAGTTTTGCTCAACTACACATCTGATGCACACTCGGCACTGCTACATCAGATGTAGCAATCTGATGTAGCAGAGCCGAGGGTGCACTAGAACCCCTGTGCAAACTCAGTTCACGCTAATAGAATGCATTGGCCAGCGCTGATTGGCCAATGCATTCTATTAGCCCGATGAAGTAGAGCTGAATGTGTGTGCTAAGCACACACATTCAGCACTGCTTCATCAAGCCAATACAATGCATTAGCCAGTGCTGATTGGCCAGAGTACGGAATTCGGCCAATCAGCGCTGGCCAATGCATTCTATTAGCCCGATGAAGTAGAGCTGAATGTGTGTGCTAAGCACACACATTCAGCACTGCTTCATCAAGCCAATACAATGCATTAGCCAGTGCTGATTGGCCAGAGTACGGAATTCGGCCAATCAGCGCTGGCTCTGCTGGAGGAGGCGGAGTCTAAGGTCGGACCTGAATGGAGACTGGTGTGGAGCGATCTTAGACTCCGCCTCCTCCAGCAGAGCCAGCGCTGATTGGCCGAATTCCGTACTCTGGCCAATCAGCACTGGCTAATGCATTGTATTGGCGTGATGAAGCAGTGCTGAATGTGTGTGCTTAGCACACACATTCAGCTCTACTTCATCGGGCTAATAGAATGCATTGGCCAGCGCTGATTGGCCGAATTCCGTACTCTGGCCAATCAGTGCTGGCCAATGCATTCTATTAGCTTGATGAAGCAGAGTGTGCACAAGGGTTCAAGCGCACCCTCGGCTCTGATGTAGCAGAGCCGAGGCTGCACAAGGGTTCAAGCGCACCCTCGGCTCTGATGTAGGAGAGCCGAGGGTGCACTTGAACCCTTGTGCAGCCTCGGCTCTGCTACATCAGAGCCGAGGGTGCGCTTGAACCCTTGTGCACACTCTGCTTCATCAAGCTAATAGAATGCATTGGCCAGCGCTGATTGGCCAATGTATTCTATTAGCCTGATGAAGTAGAGCTGAATGTGTGTGCTAAGCACACACATTCAGCTCTACTTCATCGGGCTAATAGAATGCATTGGCCAGCGCTGATTGGCCAGAGTACGGAACTCGACCAATCAGCGCTGGCTCTGCTGGAGGAGGCGGAGTCTAAGATCGCTCCACACCAGTCTCCATTCAGGTCCGACCTTAGACTCCGCCTCCTCCAGCAGAGCCAGCGCTGATTGGCCGAATTCCGTACTCTGGCCAATCAGCACTGGCTAATGCATTGTATTGGCGTGATGAAGCAGTGCTGAATGTGTGTGCTTAGCACACACATTCAGCTCTACTTCATCGGGCTAATAGAATGCATTGGCCAATCAGCGCTGGCCAATGCATTCTATTAGCGTGAACTGAGTTTGCACAGGGGTTCTAGTGCACCCTCGGCTCTGCTACATCAGATTGCTACATCTGATGTAGCAGTGCCGAGTGTGCATCAGATGTGTAGTTGAGCAAAACTGACTCAGCACTGCTAAGTCTCTGCATTCGCATAGGAATGCATTGGCCAGCCTTCGGCCAATCAGCGCTGGCTCTGCCGGAGGAGGCGGAGTCTAAGGTCGGACCTGAATGGAGACTGGTGTGGAGCGATCTTAGACTCCGCCTCCTCCAGCAGAGCCAGCGCTGATTGGTCGAGTTCCGTACTCTGGCCAATCAGCGCTGGCCAATGCATTCTATTAGCCCGATGAAGTAGAGCTGAATGTGTGTGCTTAGCACACACATTCAGCTCTACTTCATCAGGCTAATAGAATACATTGGCCAATCAGCGCTGGCCAATGCATTCTATTAGCTTGATGAAGCAGAGTGTGCACAAGGGTTCAAGCGCACCCTCGGCTCTGATGTAGCAGAGCTGAGGGTGCACAAGGGTTCAAGTGCACCCTCGGCTCTCCTACATCAGAGCCGAGGGTGCGCTTGAACCCTTGTGCAGCCTCGGCTCTGCTACATCAGAGCCGAGGGTGCGCTTGAACCCTTGTGCACACGCTGCTTCATCAAGCTAATAGAATGCATTGGCCAGCACTGATTGGCCAGAGTACGGAATTCGGCCAATCAGCGCTGGCCAATGCATCCCTATGGGAAAAAGTTTATCTCACAAAAATCACAATTACACACCCGATAGAGCCCCAAAAAGTTATTTTTAATAACATTCCCCCCTAAATAAAGGTTATCCCTAGCTATCCCTGCCTGTACAGCTATCCCTGTCTCATAGTCACAAAGTTCACATTCTCATATGACCCGGATTTGAAATCCACTATTCGTCTAAAATGGAGGTCACCTGATTTCGGCAGCCAATGACTTTTTCCAATTTTTTTCAATGCCCCCAGTGTCGTAGTTCCTGTCCCACCTCCCCTGCGCTGTTATTGGTGCAAAAAAGGCGCCAGGGAAGGTGGGAGGGGAATCGAATTTTGGCGCACTTTACCACGTGGTGTTCGATTCGATTCGAACATGGCGAACACCCTGATATCCGATCGAACATGTGTTCGATAGAACACTGTTCGCTCATCTCTACACTGTATACCAGTATTAAAAATTGTGGGTGCACATAACCCCCATATATTCTTTGAATTCCCAGTGAGACAATGGAACTGTATAGCAGTAGCAAAAATTGTGGGTGCACGTAACCCCCATATATTCTTTGAATTCCCAGTCAGACAATGGCACTATATACCAGTAGTAAAAATTGTGGGTGCACATAACCCCAATATATTCTTTGAATTCCCAGTCAGACAATGGCACTGTATACCAGTAGTAAAAATTGTGGGTGCACATAACCCCCATATATTCTTTGAATTCCCAGTCAGACAATGGCACTATATACCAGTATTAAAAATTGTGGGTGCACATAACCCCCATATATTCTTTGAATTCCCAGTCAGACAATGGCACTGTATACCAGTAGTAAAAATTGTGGGTGCACATAACCCCCATATATTCTTTGAATTCCCAGTGAGACAATGGCACTGTATACCAGTAGTAAAAATTGTGGGTGCACGTAACCCCCATATATTCTTTGAATTCCCAGTCAGACAATGGCACTATATACCAGTATTAAAAATTGTGGGTGCACATAACCCCCATATATTCTTTGAATTCCCAGTCAGACAATGGCACTGTATACCAGTAGTAAAAATTGTGGGTGCACATAACCCCCATATATTCTTTGAATTCCCAGTCAGACAATGGCACTGTATACCAGTATTAAAAATTGTGGGTGCACGTAACCCCAATATATTCTTTGAATTCCCAGTGAGACAAAGGAACTGTATAGCAGTATTAAAAATTGTGGGTGCACGTAACCCCCATATATTCTTTGAATTCCCAGTCAGACAATGGCACTGTATACCAGTAGTAAAAATTGTGGGTGCACATAACCCCCATATATTCTTTGAATTCCCAGTCAGACAATGGCACTATATACCAGTAGTAAAAATTGTGGGTGCACATAACCCCAATATATTCTTTGAATTCCCAGTCAGACAATGGCACTGTATACCAGTAGTAAAAATTGTGGGTGCACATAACCCCCATATATTCTTTGAATTCCCAGTGAGACAAAGGAACTGTATAGCAGTATTAAAAATTGTGGGTGCACGTAACCCCCATATATTCTTTGAATTCCCAGTCAGACAATGGCACTGTATACCAGTATTAAAAATTGTGGGTGCACATAACCCCCATATATTCTTTGAATTCCCAGTCAGACAATGGCACTATATACCAGTAGTAAAAATTGTGGGTGCACATAACCCCAATATATTCTTTGAATTCCCAGTCAGACAATGGCACTGTATACCAGTATTAAAAATTGTGGGTGCACATAACCCCCATATATTCTTTGAATTCCCAGTCAGACAATGGCACTATATACCAGTAGTAAAAATTGTGGGTGCACATAACCCCAATATATTCTTTGAATTCCCAGTCAGACAATGGCACTGTATACCAGTATTAAAAATTGTGGGTGCACATAACCCCCATATATTCTTTGAATTCCCAGTCAGACAATGGCACTATATACCAGTAGTAAAAATTGTGGGTGCACATAACCCCAATATATTCTTTGAATTCCCAGTCAGACAATGGCACTGTATACCAGTATTAAAAATTGTGGGTGCACATAACCCCCATATATTCTTTGAATTCCCAGTCAGACAATGGCACTGTATACCAGTATTAAAAATTGTGGGTGCACATAACCCCCATATATTCTTTGAATTCCCAGTCAGACAATGGCACTGTATACCAGTATTAAAAATTGTGGGTGCACATAACCCCCATATATTCTTTGAATTCCCAGTGAGACAAAGGAACTGTATAGCAGTATTAAAAATTGTGGGTGCACGTAACCCCCATATATTCTTTGAATTCCCAGTCAGACAATGGCACTGTATACCAGTATTAAAAATTGTGGGTGCACATAACCCCAATATATTCTTTGAATTCACAGTCAGACAATGGCACTGTATACCAGTATTAAAAATTGTGGGTGCACATAACCCCCATATATTCTTTGAATTCCCAGTGAGACAAAGGAACTGTATAGCAGTATTAAAAATTGTGGGTGCACGTAACCCCCATATATTCTTTGAATTCCCAGTCAGACAATGGCACTGTATACCAGTAGTAAAAATTGTGGGTGCACGTCACCCCAATATATTCTTTGAATTCCCAGTCAGACAATGGCACTGTATACCAGTAGTAAAAATTGTGGGTGCACATAACCCCCATATATTCTTTGAATTCCCAGTCAGACAATGGCACTGTATACCAGTATTAAAAATTGTGGGTGCACATAACCCCCATATATTCTTTGAATTCCCAGTCAGACAATGGCACTGTATACCAGTATTAAAAATTGTGGGTGCACATAACCCCCATATATTCTTTGAATTCCCAGTGAGACAAAGGAACTGTATAGCAGTATTAAAAATTGTGGGTGCACGTAACCCCCATATATTCTTTGAATTCCCAGTCAGACAATGGCACTGTATACCAGTATTAAAAATTGTGGGTGCACATAACCCCCATATATTCTTTGAATTCCCAGTGAGACAAAGGAACTGTATAGCAGTATTAAAAATTGTGGGTGCACGTAACCCCCATATATTCTTTGAATTCCCAGTCAGACAATGGCACTGTATACCAGTATTAAAAATTGTGGGTGCACATAACCCCCATATATTCTTTGAATTCCCAGTGAGACAATGGAACTGTATAGCAGTAGCAAAAATTGTGGGTGCACGTAACCCCCATATATTCTTTGAATTCCCAGTCAGACAATGGCACTATATACCAGTATTAAAAATTGTGGGTGCACATAACCCCCATATATTCTTTGAATTCCCAGTGAGACAATGGAACTGTATACCAGTATTAAAAATTGTGGGTGCACATAACCCCCATATATTCTTTGAATTCCCAGTGAGACAATGGAACTGTATAGCAGTATTAAAAATTGTGGGTGCACGTAACCCCCATATATTCTTTGAATTCCCAGTCAGACAATGGCACTGTATACCAGTATTAAAAATTGTGGGTGCACATAACCCCCATATATTCTTTGAATTCCCAGTGAGACAATGGAACTGTATAGCAGTATTAAAAATTGTGGGTGCACGTAACCCCCATATATTCTTTGAATTCCCAGTCAGACAATGGCACTGTATACCAGTAGTAAAAATTGTGGGTGCACGTAACCCCCATATATTCTTTGAATTCCCAGTCAGACAATGGCACTATATACCAGTATTAAAAATTGTGGGTGCACATAACCCCCATATATTCTTTGAATTCCCAGTCAGACAATGGCACTGTATACCAGTAGTAAAAATTGTGGGTGCACATAACCCCCATATATTCTTTGAATTCCCAGTGAGACAATGGCACTGTATACCAGTAGTAAAAATTGTGGGTGCACGTAACCCCCATATATTCTTTGAATTCCCAGTCAGACAATGGCACTATATACCAGTATTAAAAATTGTGGGTGCACATAACCCCCATATATTCTTTGAATTCCCAGTCAGACAATGGCACTGTATACCAGTAGTAAAAATTGTGGGTGCACATAACCCCCATATATTCTTTGAATTCCCAGTCAGACAATGGCACTGTATACCAGTATTAAAAATTGTGGGTGCACATAACCCCCATATATTCTTTGAATTCCCAGTGAGACAAAGGAACTGTATAGCAGTATTAAAAATTGTGGGTGCACGTAACCCCCATATATTCTTTGAATTCCCAGTCAGACAATGGCACTGTATAGCAGTATTAAAAATTGTGGGTGCACGTAACCCCCATATATTCTTTGAATTCCCAGTCAGACAATGGCACTGTATACCAGTATTAAAAATTGTGGGTGCACATAACCCCCATATATTCTTTGAATTCCCAGTGAGACAATGGCACTGTATAGCAGTAGCAAAAATTGTGGGTGCACGTCACCCCAATATATTCTTTGAATTCCCAGTCAGACAATGGCACTATATACCAGTAGCAAAAATTGTGGGTGTATATAGCCCCAATTCTATTGCTAGGGGACTTGCAGGGTATTTCTGAGGTGAAGGTGGGGGGGCACACCGTTGGAACGGGGATTTGGGGTGTATATATGGGGTATACGGGAATACACTGTCAGTGTGTTCCATTCAGGATCCTGGGAAAGCTGGGTTGCGGCGATTGAGCCCGTCAGTGCCACGTTACACTGACAAGCTTCTCCCTGGAATTGAAGTTATATGTAAGCCCAATATATTCTTTGAATTCCCAGTGAGACAATGGCACTATATGGCAGTAGCAAAAATAGTGGGTGTATATAGCCCCAATCCTATTGCTAGGGGACTTGCAGGGTATTTCTGGGGTGAAGGTGGGGGGGCACACCGTTGGAACGGGTATCGGGGGTATATATCGGGTATACGGGAATACACTGACAGTGTATTCCATTCAGGATCCTGGGAAAGCTGGGTTGCGGCGATTGAGCCCGTCAGTGCCACGTTACACTGACAAGCTTCTCCCTGGAATTTAGCTCTTATAAGAGCTGTTGGTTGTCTTCTCCTTCCTATCCTAGCCTGTCCCTGCCTACCCAGAATCTAACCCCTAGCTAACTGGACGGAAACCTCCGTCCTCGGTGAATTGCAAGCTCAGAATGACGCGAAGCTGGGCGGCGCTGTTCTTTTAAATTAGAGGTCACATGTTTTCGGCAGCCAATGGGTTTTGCCTACTTTTTTCAACGTCACCGGTGTCGTAGTTCCTGTCCCACCTACCCTGTGCTGTTATTGGAGCAAAAAAGGCGCCAGGGAAGGTGGGAGGGGAATCGAGTAATGGCGCACTTTACCACGCGGTGTTCGATTCGATTCGAACATGCCGAACAGCCTAATATCCGATCGAACATGAGTTCGATAGAACACTGTTCGCTCATCTCTAGCTACTATCGGTCTACCAGGAGGTTTCTGTAGCCTTTTGTGAATTTTGGGTAAGGTGTAAAATACTGGTGTAACGGGGGACGTGTTGGTGAGGAATTGTACTGTGTCGTCATCAATTGTACCTAATTGTTTGTGTAGTTGTAATGTTGCTTGAATTCTATCCCTAATACTTCCCAATGGATCTATTCTTAGGGGTTCATATACCTCCCTGTTATTCAATTGTCCCATGATTTCCTCGACATAGTCTGCTTTGTCCATAATCACCGTCGCACCCCCTTTATCCGCTGGTTTGATAATCAGTGATTTATCCTCCATGACAGATCTCAGGGTCTCTCTTTGTTCGGGTGACAAATTCGAGACGCACGAAAGTCTTTTACCTTCCACCTCCCTCCGTAACGAGTGGACGTCCCGTTGAATTAAATTGATTGTGGCTTCTACGGCCGGAATATTCTTTGGGGGCTGGAAGCTGCTCCTATTCCTAAGTCCAAGTGACTTAGAGGAGATGAGTCCCTGATTCTCCGTGACTGGGGCCCTGGTACTAACAGGTTGAGTCGAAAAAAAGGCTTTCAGACGTAACGATCTGAAAAACCTTTGTAAGTCCAGGTCGGTTTGAAACAAATTAAACTTATATGAGGGGCAAAATGACAAGCCTCTCTGCAACAGATCGATGAGCGTGGGTTCAAGGGTCTTAGAGCTAATGTTGATAACCAGCGATTCGTGACCTACCTGGGATCTTGTAGGGATCACAGCTCTTCCCCTGTTCTCACGGTTCGTTCCACGTTGCCTCATATTGCCTCTCCTGGCGGTGGTGGAGGATACCGGGCCACGGTCTCTCAAAAAAGAACGTGTAGAATCAGAATCTGAAGTGGTCGGAGATATGGACCTTGGATGGTTGGAAGGGCCATCTCTGCGGAACCCATCCTGCCATTTATAAACTCGGTTGTAGTTATAGTCGTCAAGGTCGCGTTGAAATTTCTTTCTTTTCTGCGCCTCAACCTCTTTACGATGTTCAGACAATGTTACTCGTAGAGCCTCCTTAGTAGATTCGAATTCAGTTTGGGAGCATGTGCTCCTTAGTTGTTGTTCGGTGGCTTCAACCTGTGACCTGAGAGAGATAATGGATTTCTGGAGGAAGGAGATAGTTAGTAACATTAAATCATATGAACATTTATTGAGAATCATCTCAAATTGCTGTGTATATGAAGTGTCATCTCGGAAGATTGTGGGAAAGGTGGACATCCGTAATCCCCTTGGTATCCTTTGGACCTTGACGTACTCCGCCAGTGTGGCACAATGTAATTCCAAATTTATGAGCTTTTTTGAGTCCTTTTCCAGATCTCTTTGTCGTAATTCAGCAGGGGCTGATGCCAGGAAGTCCCTGGATATCGTAACTTGTGCTAAGATATTAGCAGTTTCCTCCGGGTTGTACGATAGCGTGAAGCGTGATGAATCACCACCTTCCATTATAAAGGGAAATAACAATATAGTAGGTATAATGGATGTGGTTAGATGAGAGGTGGGTAAGGGTCCCAACCCGTACGTAGTATAATAAAGAGTCCCACCAAAAGTAACTTCTTTAGTGTGAATACTTTAATATCGGAAGTTTTGAACAGAGTTGGTGAAAACGATACATAAACGTTTTCGGCCCAGATGGCCTTCTTCAGACTCTACAAGTGAAAGAAGTACCAGACAAAACAACTAGTGAGTGTTTCACCAAAAATTTTCTCATTTTACAATCTATACAAAAATTTGACCATAACCAACTGTACAAGCTATACATACTGTACCCACCTCTCATCTAACCACATCCATTATACCTACTATATTGTTATTTCCCTTTATAATGGAAGGTGGTGATTCATCACGCTTCACGCTATCGTACAACCCGGAGGAAACTGCTAATATCTTAGCACAAGTTACGATATCCAGGGACTTCCTGGCATCAGCCCCTGCTGAATTACGACAAAGAGATCTGGAAAAGGACTCAAAAAAGCTCATAAATTTGGAATTACATTGTGCCACACTGGCGGAGTACGTCAAGGTCCAAAGGATACCAAGGGGATTACGGATGTCCACCTTTCCCACAATCTTCCGAGATGACACTTCATATACACAGCAATTTGAGATGATTCTCAATAAATGTTCATATGATTTAATGTTACTAACTATCTCCTTCCTCCAGAAATCCATTATCTCTCTCAGGTCACAGGTTGAAGCCACCGAACAACAACTAAGGAGCACATGCTCCCAAACTGAATTCGAATCTACTAAGGAGGCTCTACGAGTAACATTGTCTGAACATCGTAAAGAGGTTGAGGCGCAGAAAAGAAAGAAATTTCAACGCGACCTTGACGACTATAACTACAACCGAGTTTATAAATGGCAGGATGGGTTCCGCAGAGATGGCCCTTCCAACCATCCAAGGTCCATATCTCCGACCACTTCAGATTCTGATTCTACACGTTCTTTTTCGAGAGACCGTGGCCCGGTATCCTCCACCACCGCCAGGAGAGGCAATATGAGGCAACGTGGAACGAACCGTGAGAACAGGGGAAGAGCTGTGATCCCTACAAGATCCCAGGTAGGTCACGAATCGCTGGTTATCAACATTAGCTCTAAGACCCTTGAACCCACGCTCATCGATCTGTTGCAGAGAGGCTTGTCATTTTGCCCCTCATATAAGTTTAATTTGTTTCAAACCGACCTGGACTTACAAAGGTTTTTCAGATCGTTACGTCTGAAAGCCTTTTTTTCGACTCAACCTGTTAGTACCAGGGCCCCAGTCACGGAGAATCAGGGACTCATCTCCTCTAAGTCACTTGGACTTAGGAATAGGAGCAGCTTCCAGCCCCCAAAGAATATTCCGGCCGTAGAAGCCACAATCAATTTAATTCAACGGGACGTCCACTCGTTACGGAGGGAGGTGGAAGGTAAAAGACTTTCGTGCGTCTCGAATTTGTCACCCGAACAAAGAGAGACCCTGAGATCTGTCATGGAGGATAAATCACTGATTATCAAACCAGCGGATAAAGGGGGTGCGACGGTGATTATGGACAAAGCAGACTATGTCGAGGAAATCATGGGACAATTGAATAACAGGGAGGTATATGAACCCCTAAGAATAGATCCATTGGGAAGTATTAGGGATAGAATTCAAGCAACATTACAACTACACAAACAATTAGGTACAATTGATGACGACACAGTACAATTCCTCACCAACACGTCCCCCGTTACACCGGTATTTTACACCTTACCCAAAATTCACAAAAGGCTACAGAAACCTCCTGGTAGACCGATAGTAGCCTCTACAGACTCGGTCCTGTCACCTCTAGCAATCTTCTTAGAAAAACTACTGACCCCACTCACTAAAAATACAACCTCGTTTCTACTG
Source organism: Leptodactylus fuscus (assembly GCF_031893055.1). Taxonomy (NCBI): domain Eukaryota; kingdom Metazoa; phylum Chordata; class Amphibia; order Anura; family Leptodactylidae; genus Leptodactylus; species Leptodactylus fuscus. The sequence goes on from NC_134269.1 coordinate 117,740,804, forward strand.
GACACCTCAATGTTTCTCACATACATTCGCGCAAACAACCCGATCCCTGCTCACACGATTCTGGCATCCTTTGACGTGGTGAGCCTCTATACCTCCATCACGCACAGCAAAGGCATTCAAGCCACCAGGAAACTTCTGGCAGATTCCACACTACCCCCGCAAGTAACATCATTGGCAATAGATTTACTTAGAATTGTTTTGGAGGAGAACTACTTCCTCTTCCAAGACAGCTATTACAAACAGAGACAGGGTACCGCCATGGGGTCGAATGTGGCCCCACCATACGCTAATGCTTATATGGCAGACTTCGAGGAAACATGGATATACCCACATCCACTGTTTACCAGTCATTGCACTCTATGGAAAAGATACATAGACGACATCTTTTGTCTATGGACAGGCAGCCTGGAGTCTCTTCTTCTCTTTAGGGATTACATTAACAGCATATGGCCAGAGCTTAAATTCACCCTAACCCATAGCAAAAGATCCATTAGTTTCCTGGACACAATGGTCAGTATGGATGACCACGGTAACCTATCTACCGACCTGTTTGTAAAGGAGACAGATAGGAACAGCTTACTCCACTATTCGAGTTTTCACCCGCTTGCAACAAAAAAATCTTTACCAAAATCCCAATTTACCAGAGTCAATCGCATAGTAGATAACCCCGACGTGAGAGCAGTTAGGATTGAGGAAATGAAAAATAGGTTCATCGCACGAGGGTACCCACAATCCATTGTAGATAGCGCCAGATCTAATAATACACAAGGGGTCACCAGGACAAAACCTAAACGCATTCCGTTCATCCACACTTACCACCCCTTCAACTATAAAATTCACCGGATTATCCGCAAACATTGGGGCACATTGAAAAATTCCTATCCCAACGTTGAAGAATTCCAGAATGGGTTCATGCCATGTTACAAGCGACCTCGCAATATACGCGACACTGTGGTTAAGGCGGACCTTGGTTCTAGTGTAAGAGTCCCCAGGCAGACATTCCTGGACACGCCCAGGAAGGGCACCTTTCCGTGTCTAGGGTGTCTGCAATGTTCTAACATTTTGAGGGGGGACAGAATTTACCACCCCCTCTCTGGACGCACTTTCCCTTCAAGGGGTTTTTTCACCTGTGAATCTACGTACGTAGTTTATTTGATTAAGTGCCCGTGCGGTCTCGCATACGTTGGGGAGACCACCCAGCGTGTGCGAGACCGCATACGCCAACACAAGTCCAATATCCGTTGCCGTTTAGTACATCTTCCAATTCCAGCCCACTTCATCAATCAGAATCACAATATTGCTCAGCTCAGATTTCAGGTGCTTGAACAGGTGGACCCACCAAGGAGAGGTGGGGACAGGATCCGCCTTCTGAAACGCAGGGAAGCCTTTTGGATATATACTCTTCAAACTATGGAACCCTTAGGGTTAAATAGGGAATATGACATCGCTGCTTTCCTATGAATTAGGAGCATTTATACTAACATTTTCTTCATCTTTTCCAGAATCGCCGCTAAGACACTTCGGTGACAGCATCTAAGAGGTATCCTTGGTCAACCTTCTGTCACATTACCTAGGTTTCATTATTCTACCTTCTCTTCTCTCCTCCAACTTTCTCTCCTTCTTGTTTTGTATTACTGACCCCTCATTCTCCATATTATATCTTTGGTGACCTGTATCATTGTATCTTCGGTATCCTCTGTTACTATCTGATGTGTCATACTATTATACACATACACTAACATTCACACTAACATTCTCCAAGATTACGGCTGCAGCACTCTACCGGGTAGCTGCTATACATGTAGCGTCTGCATTACATACTCTGGTAGTCATAACAACAGTACCGCCCCTCTCCACACGATCGCAGGGCCGCTCCGTCCCACCCCCATTGACTTACACGGGACGCGAGCGTGGCCGTGCGTCATTACGCACGGCGCGCATGCGCCGTGGTGACTGGGCGGGCCGGTTCAGCGCACGATAAAACGCTGACCGTCCGCATTATCTACCACGCCACCAATGATTCAGGACGCATCACGCACAGCTCCCTAAGGTAAACATAGTATAGAGACGTTAGGCTTGTTGTTTGATTATTACTACAGACCAGCAACTATTGTCCATTATACCCTAGGAGACACTGCACCACCAATGCTTTACTCCTTCAGGCATACCATAGGCGTCATCTTGCAGGTAATATAATTTCACCTGTACTCTTACCGTTAGCTATATATGCTTTCTAGCCTGTTTAGTTTGCTTTAGCCAACATATCCATTATGTTTCTGTTGCAGCCCACTCTGCATCTCTAAACAAACAGCTGACCTGGCCATTTTACTGATTTCTATCCATACTAGGGTAAGCCAGTATCTCATTTGATACTGTTAATAGTATTCTCTCGCTATGTAGTTCTGATGCTATGGTTTATTATTCCATTAGGGTCATCATCCCTGTTCATAGTCTATTACACCACCTGTGTCCATCTTAGAGACACATTTTTGAGGGTGAGCGCCTGCATATTTGCATCATTTCATATAGATTCAGTGCTTTAGTGGAATACTCCACATTCTATTATCACACATCAAATTTCTTCCTACAGGCATATCCCTCTTCTGCTTGGGCTTTCCCTAAATTGTCTACTCCTTTTCAGCTAAACTGATACGGTATGTTCTACAATTATTCTCTATGTATAGTAACTATTCCTATCTGATTAACACAGGGTATTATGGCACTCAAGGGATGATCTTAATTTGCTCACCAAGAACGGCTTATTCACCAAAAGCTTCTCTCTGACTCTATCTTTTTCCCTCTGCGTGACCAAGGACCTCAATTATGTTTGTGCATAAGACAGCGTTTTGTATATAAGATAGCTATCTTTGATTTCATGTATTCCATGCCATTTGGGAGAATCTCCTGGTATATCTGCTTGTTTCCGGGATCCTCGTGATATTTCATCTTGAGTGATGATTATGTATATTTTGTACAGTATGTATAGCTTGTACAGTTGGTTATGGTCAAATTTTTGTATAGATTGTAAAATGAGAAAATTTTTGGTGAAACACTCACTAGTTGTTTTGTCTGGTACTTTTTTCACTTGTAGAGTCTGAAGAAGGCCATCTGGGCCGAAAACGTTTATGTATCGTTTTCACCAACTCTGTTCAAAACTTCCGATATTAAAGTATTCACACTAAAGAAGTTACTTTTGGTGGGACTCTTTATTATACTACGTACGGGTTGGGACCCTTACCCACCTCTCATCTAACCACATCCATTATACCTACTATATTGTGTTTTGAGTGATTTCTGGTATCTCTGGGGGCTGCTGGTATCTCTGTTTTTGTTTGTATGCTCTGCTTCCTGCTATCTAACTTCCTCACTAGTCCTCTCACCTTTCTTCCCCCTCCTTCCTCACTCCCACCCCCTGTCTCTCTAACTATCCCAATCTTTCCTACCTACTCAGCCCAACCCCAAACCCATGGTACATACTTACCCCTCCATGTTTCTTCCGGCAAGATGGCCCCTCCTCCTGTACTGCTCCTGTACTCCTCTTCAGCTGCGGCGAGACACCTCTACTGCACATTTTTGGAAACGCAGCACAGGTGAATTACAAGTGGCAGTGGCACGCACAGTTTAGAAGAGTGTGCACACAGACAGCAGGAGGAGGAGCTGTCTTGCTGGAAGAAGCCTTGGATGGGTACGTATGAGTGGAGTGGATGGGGGGGGCGGACAGCAGTGACAATCCGCTTCCGGAAATTGAGAAACGGATCGTCACCGGATAATCAGAAAATGTCACATGACCACCCCAGGGATATGGGTAACTATACCTTTTTGATAACCAAAGTTATTAGAAAGTAGGAGGGCAGAGGGGGTTTAGAGTAGTGTAGGGATTTTAAGTTATCCCGGAAAACTCCTTTAAATAGAATCAATTTGACAGATCATACTTTCCATTATTATGCAATTAAGCTCTACTGAGATAGACATTTTACCAAACGTGACCTCTGAGGATTTATAACCTAGTATGGTTCTCTGGAGGTGACTACTGGAAGACCTTTTTTAACACCAGGGATGGACATAAAGATAGACCTTGGAAATGTAATCTTTTTAGAATCCTGCTGGAAACTTTACAGGCTCATGGCTCTAGATCGGCTCCGCTCTGACTGCCTGACTTGTTATATGTAAATATTTCCCAAGGACTCTCCTTTGTAATTCTATTTGTATATTACCATGTGCAAATAAGATGCTATTGACTCCCCATAAAATTCCCCTTGTCTTAATTAGATTAGGTTCGTCTAATCAATCCCCCATCCTGTTAGGTAGTACATTATATTGCAAGAGAACCTTTCACGTCCTCAGGTACATGCAATTTAATACACCACTAGAAAGCCAACAGTTGGCTTTCCCATTCTGTGCCCCCAGTGAAGAGCTTTCGGAGCCGTTACCGTAGCTTTTCAGTGTCAGAAGGGCATTTCTGACAGTCTGTCAGGAACACCCCTTCTAACATTAGCGTCTATTGCGCTGTACTGTGAGAGGGGGCGTTCCTTACTGCCCAGCGATGATGCTGAGCAGTGAGGAACGCCTACCCTACTCCTGATAGTACTCGTCCATAAACGAGTCATCGCTAAGCGGTAAGGAATGTCCCCTCCCACAGTACAACACAATAGACACTACTGTGAGGAAGAGTGTTCCTGACAGACTGTCAGAAACGCCCCTGTGAAACTGAAGAGCTACGGTACTGGCACCAATAGCTCTTCATCGGGGGCACAGAACGGGAAAGCCGGTAGTGTTCTGAATTCAGTGCTCTGTCGCCTTTCTAGCAGTGTTTTACACCGCATGTTCCCTAAGACATGAAAGGTCCTCTTTAAGTACATTTACAGCTTTCCAATAAGTACAAACACCTTACAAATGTCTGTATAGTCTGCAACATATGAATCATGGAACTTCAATGATCAATAAATAGGTCATGTTTTGGTTTCCATACAATTAGCATCTTGTAAGATAATTTATGTAAACATGTTTGCAAGTGCCCTCCCAGTGGGCTGACCCAAAATGGTTCCTAGAGATGAGCATCTCGGTTGGCAATTAACCGAATTTGACTTGAATATTCCAAATTGTTCAGTTTTTAACAAAACCAACCAATTTAGAATTAGTCTGAACTAAAATGGCTGTTTTTGGTAAATTATTATACTCTGAGGTCTCTTCCTACCCCAGAGTATAATAGCTGGAGAGTTAATTAAAAAAAATTACACTCACTTTCCGTTATCAATTTTTTTATCTTTCTTTTTTTTCCCCCACTATAGTGGTGTTAACCATAAAGCAAAATTAATTATTATAGTTTTTTTTTTTTTTTTTACATTAAAGTTTATTGAAGGTTTTCAAAGAAATTTTTTACAACAAAGGGGAAAGGGGCAGCAGGGGGAGAGGAGGGAAGGGGAAAAGACCTGGGGCAACAATCCAGGTCCGGAGGGGGCCAGGGAGGGGGGTGGGTAAGTAAGGGGGGTAAGCATAGACTCTGACGCAGCAGAGTCAAACATAAAACAGAAAATTGTCAAGCAACAGTATCAATCAAGTGCAAAGAAACAGGTACACAAGACTCAAGGACACAAACAAACAACAATCTCACAGGGGAACAGAGGGAAAGAGGGAACGGAAATCAGCAGAATAATAGAAATAGTCCCAGAGCAGCCAAGTCTGACGATGATGCCCTTCGTCAGGGCGAAGCTGGGCCATTCAATTTTCCATAGTGCGTAGATGCAGGAATTCCTTCAGCCAAGAAAGGAGTGTGGGAGGGGTCTGAAACTTCCAGAGTCTGGGGATAACAGATCTGGCAGTTACCAGCATGAACCCCAAGAGCCTGCGGACCGACTTTCTAAATTTGCGCGTGAACAAGGAGAGGAGAAGAGGAGCGGGATCATCCTGTAGATCTACCCCTGTAACTTGGTGAATAACCCGCCTAACCCCATTCCAGAAAGGGCGCAGGAGGGGGCATCCCCACCAAATGTGGGCCATCGTGCCTTGAGCAGATAGACATCTCCAGCACCTATCAGATGTGGAGGGATAAATAGCATTGAGGAGAACCGGAACTCTGTACCATCTGGAGAGGATTTTGTAGTTCGTCTCCTGAGCTCTGCAGGATATCGAGAACTTATGACACGCAGTGAAGGCCGATGACCACACACCCAGCGGGAACGAAACCCCTAACTCCCTCTCCCAACTCCCCACAAAGGCCGGGAGAGGAGCTTCAGGATCACCCAGCAACACCTCATACAGGAGAGAGATGGTGTGGACAGGAGGGGACGAGGACAGACAGAGACGTTCAAGAGGAAGTAGAGGTTTATGGAGGTCGTTAAAACGTTTCAAAGAAGAGTAGAAATGGGAGAGCTGGGTAAGATGCCAACACGAGGAGACAGAATCGGGATGCAGAGAACGGGCCAACAGATCCGCACGTGGGAGAAGCGAAGGGGACGAGATGACATGCCGAAAACGGAGGACCGGATCGTCAACGGAGTGACCCAGGAAGGGGGAGTCAAGTGCAGCAGGGAAGTCCGGATTACCAGATATCGGGGTCATCAGTCCGTCGTTTCTAAACAGCTTCCTCATGTCCCCATACGGCACACCCCAAGCGTTTGGCGCGATACAAAAGGGAGAGGGAAGACTCTATCCTCCGTCCAGTATTTTTTGTGCAGCCAGGGAAGGGCGGTAAGAGGTAGGGGGCTCAGAGAGCCCTCCAGGGTGACCCAGAGTTTAGAATGGGAGGCGTGGTGCTAGTCAAGGATACGTGTCGCAACTGCAGCCAGATCCGCGCAATCCGGGACTGCCAGGCTGCCACTCTGTTTTGACCGAGACAACGTCGCCCGAGCAATGCGTGAAGGCTTCGAACCTCAAATAAACTTATTGAAGGCCTGCCCCAGAACAGAGAAGAAGCATGATGGAAGAAGGCAAGGAACAGTCTGAAACAGATAATTATTATAGTTTTATTTTGATATGTTTTCAAGGGAAACTGAGTGATTTAGAATTTTTTATTTATTTTATATTTATTTTCCTTATTTTTTTATACTGTAATTATTAGACCCCCTAAGGCAGGGGTGGGCAATTAATTTTCCCATGGGGCCACATAAGAAATTGAAACTATGCTAGAGGGTCACGCTACGGCAAATTTAACTCCACCCACTTCTATGTTGACTCCGCCCATTCCCAATCATCTTTCCATGTGCCCCCACAAAGTATAATCCTCCTACAGTCACCCGTACATTATATGTCCCCACATTATATAGTATAACATTCCCCTTCCATCTCTGCCCCTAGGTTACTAAGACACACACAGACACAGACAGACAGACACACACACATACATACAGACAGACACATATAGACACACACATACAGACACAGACAGACACACACATACAGACAGACAAATATAGACACACACACATACAGACACATATAGACACACACACATACAGACACACAGACAGACACACACATATAGACACACGCACAGACAGACACACACACATACAGACACACACACATACAGACACACACATACAGACAGACAGACACACACATACAGACACATATAGACACAGACAGACACACACATACAGACAGACACATATAGACACACATACAGACAGACACACACATACATACAGACAGACACACACACATACAGACACAAATAGACACACAGACAGACACACACACATACAGACACACACATACAGACACATAGACAGACACATATAGACAGACACACAGACACATATAGACAGACGCACACACAGACACACACACACATACAAACAGACAGACAGAAAGACACATATAGACACACACTCTCTCTCTCCACCCTGCATCCCCCCTCCCCTCTCAGTACCTTATGACACACACCACATGTCTCCATCTTCTTGCACTGTCCTGCCGGCACTAAGACACACCTCCCTTAGTCAAGCTGTGCGGGCTGGACTGAATCAGTCAGAGGGCCTGATATGGCCCGCGGGCTGGGCTTTGCCCAGGTCTGAAAGCTCAGAACGGAGTCCGGGCGCTAGTGTGAATCCAGTGTAAGTCTCATTCAATTGAATGGGGCTGAACAGCAACAGCAAGCACAGCTACTGTATAATGTATAAAATTGTGCTTTTTTTCAGTGACAAGACCATGCTTGTTCAAACACTGCTTCTCTTCAAACATTTGATCTCAGGTGTCAAAGGATAGGACCTCAATCTTAGGCTCTATTCACATCTGCATTTGGGTTTCCATTCGGGAAGTCTGCTTAGGGGCCCCCAAACTGAAACCTATATGCATAAAAAAGCAGTTACCTAAGGAAATCCATGGACCCCATAGACTATAATGGGGTCCGTGTGGTTTATGCACAAAACATGTGGAGAGAAAAGTGCACAGTGGAAAATTAAAATACAATATCAATGGTAGACTTGCTGTTCCTTCACATTCCACTCCCTATAAAAGTCAATCAGCATATCTCATCAAGTAATAAACAAGCCCTAGTACAACAATATGGATGGGAAACTATAAAAGGCTGTAATAATAAAACAGTGTTGGCACTTAAAGAGTTAAATCCTCAGCTGTTTATGTCACCATAGTAACTGCAGCCACTTACAGCCAATAGGATTGCGGGATCTGAGTTTGAAAAATCAGTTGACTGGTGTCAGTTCCTCCTCCTTGGTGATGGAGGTGAGCGCTCGGCTCTGCTCAGCAAGATAGTAACCCTGGGGGGACGTCTTTGGTAAGAGAGCAGGGCCTAATCCTAATACTGAAGACCTTATCATATATTACACATATTATACATAGGTGGGGGATGGGGTGAGTTGTCAGTAATGACCAGTATTAGCCTCTGTTCACATGAGCTTCATTGTACATTTTTATGCTCATTTATGTAACAAATACAACACATTTCTGTAATATTTCTTCCTCTGGCCGGTGGAATCCGTTTTCATCAGTTTTCTCTGCTCAGTCAGTTTTGTGTTGTTATGGGGCAGGCAGAACAGCGCAGTCAGCACTGCTATTCCACATAGTTAGAGAACTCAACATATAGGCTCAACAGATATCAAAAACTTGGCTGCTATATACCCGTAGTCAGTATATAGATAGTATGATTATTTTTACTTTATAGGAAATTACAACCTGAAATGTAAACTGCAGTATATTACAATGGTGATCTATAGGTGATAAATCCACCTGATAGATGTTCATACTACCATTGTCAATGTTTTTTGCTGCCATCCATCATAGGATGACAGCAAGGGACATTAACTGTGACAGACACAGACGGAGCCCCCTCTATCTTGTCCATTTCCACTGACTCCAATGTAAACAAAATGATGGTCGCTGTCTTCTGTGATAGTTCTTTACTTTTGCCATGGAGTATGCACAACTTTTCTGCCGTCAGAAAACTGAAAAACATGGCAGAAGAAAGCTCCTATTATGTTTATACATTGGGGTGAGTGCAGACAGGAGGGTCCATTTACATCTGTCATTTAATGTCCGTTGCTCTCATTCTCTGATTGGATTAAAGGGGTTGTCCCATCACAAGGATCCTATCTATACTGCTTGTTAATGTGGATGTAAGACTTTTCCTAAATACATTGCTTCAGCAAAACTGCTTTGTTTGTCCACTATCTTACTTTATTCAATTCATTGTTGACACAGCCCTTGACTTATCTGCTCAAAAGTCTAGTGATGTATCTGCCTGCTCTCAGGGGGGAGGGAGGAGGGGCTAAGTGCAGGGAGCCAGCCTATGTATCTAGCTATTCCGATGTCTGCACCACATGGCCTAGCTTTCTGCACTCAGATAGGGGAGGGGAGCTGCTTTCATTTCTGAATGTCTTCTGTTCTCCCAGTTATCAGGCTAGCTAATTCAATTGTGTTCATTATGGCAGAGACAGGCAGTTTCTGTATGTAACACAGAATGGAGTTGCTCCTGCCTGTACTTCATAGTTCAATATTGTGCATATAGTGTTGTTTAAGGACCTTTGATGACATCACAGACCCTTCAGCCACACCATAGGATCACGCTATGCGGTGGGCGGAGCTACATACTAATTTGGGGCGGAGCTAAACGGCAGGGTGCATGTGAAACCCCGCCCACCAAATGATGCAAGAAACCAGGAAGAAAGAAGATTTTACAGCAGTGAAGACTGGTGAGTATGCGAGGTGGGAATACCCCTTTAATGACTAATAACATTGCTTATACTTGTAGCTCTGCATCCCCCCTCCACCATCACCCTGTCGGGTTCTCCATATTAACATGAATGTTGTTGGTGTCTAACTTACACGGTTTTATCATTTTTTTTTTTTCTTTTTTTTTTTTTTTTTACAAAGGACAAAACAGATTGAAAACGGTATCAAGGTACCCCGTATGTAATGTCTATATGGGAGATCTTCATATCCATGTATACATATATGTGCATATCTTTATTTTATGAGACTATATTAGTCATACCAACACTACTGTTGGTGTCCGCTCAGCAGTGTCCTTTGCTATTGTCCATACAAGATTTTAGCAACAGACACTAGCTCGTCCGTTTGCAATTTCCATTGATTTCAATGGGATTTTATCTTTCGTCCTTTAGTGTCCGTTTGTGGCCTTAGGTGTCCATTTACAACCATGTCCGTTTTTTTGTTTGTTTCTTTTTAAAACAGACACTTTCTGAGTGGACACCAAAGGTAGTGTGAACCCTACCTAATATTGACTATTCAGAATTCTGAATGTTTATGTTATCTACATGTCCATATATGAATGTCTCTCTCTCTCTCTCTCTCTCTCTCTCTCTCTCTCTCTCTATATATATATATATGTAAGTATATAAGTAATATGTATATCTAAATAGTGTGTGTAAGGTGTATGCATTGTGTATACTATATATAGTCAGTATTAGCCACTACAGTTATGAATTGCCTTTTTGTCCCATTTGAGTTTAGCCCCAAAGCACTGAATAATAGGAAGGCAGTGGCAACTATCAGTAGCAGTTGCCCCACTATGATTTCATTCTCTATTGTGACACAGTTATGTCACACCACAAGGATAATATTCACACTGTTAGTGTTAGAGCAGTGTTAAAACAAAAAAATCCAAAACATAGTGGACCCAAGCAGCTTCCATAGTTCTGTGCTTTGGCGTTAAATTCACATGGGCCAATCACTGAATGTTTGATGACCACTATGATATGTAATTCCTCTGTTGTACAACTAATGGTCTGTTTATCACTGTATGCAGCAGCAGAGGTGGTTTGATCGGGGCTGGGTGAAGGAGGTGGTAGGCACTGCCAGGCAATTCATTTGAATTGATGGACAGCTCCTGCTAAGGATTTCTGGCATGTTTCTAGCATGAGCCAAGATTGCTGTATTTCAGATGTAACCGATTTACTGATCACAGTTGGATTGCTCTACTGCCTGCAATGTTGTATTGTGGCGACAGGCATTTAACTTGGATGGTCAGTTAATTGGATTGTCTTGGATTGTCACCTGAAATGCTGCACAGCACCTGCCTCCTCCATCCTCACCAGCCCCCTATGCTGCTGCCTACAATGAAAAAATAATTTGTGGCATAGTGGAGGAAGACGCTGCCTGTCATTTCTTCTGTTAAGAATTGTGGCATGTGCAATATTTTCCAGACTTGCTAAGAATTTCCAAGAATTCTAGCCAATCAACAACTTCTTGGTCAAATGTTGTGACAGGTAGCATTCACATGTGGTTGTGATAGCTGACTGCTGCATGAAATTTCTAAGGATCGGGCCTGTTTTTTTGTAGTAACTAGGACGTCATGGGTGGGGAGTCCCCAATGAAAAACTTGGACAGAGAGCATTGCCAGAACCTATTCTAGAAAGTAGGTTGTCCAAATTTCTTAGGGTTAATCATATAGGGGAGTAGGTCCAAAGGCAGGGTAGGACGTGATGCAGAAAGAAAGGAGTATGTTTTCTGCAGAGTGTACCTGGCCGTGATTATATCAGAGAGGAGAGAGTTAGTAGTAGGGGTGGGAGTTAGGATACCTCAGAGTGATAGTTTGTCTGATAAGAACATGAGGGAGGTTTCGAGTTGTATAGCTAGATTGTCACTGGAAAATTGTGTTAAGAGGATCCAGCTCTCTAATTAATGGGTGTGGTAATAGGTGAGTAGGTCTGGGAGTCCAACTCCTCCATTAGTAGGTGGTTGTAGAAGCTGGGAGTATTTGATCCTGGAGCATTTCTGTTACCACAGGAAAGTAGTGATCATACACCTTACCTTGTCAAAGAAAGATATAGGAAGCCACACTGGAGTGTACATAGTAGGTATAAAAGTTTGGGGAGAATGTATGTTATAAGTTTAGTCAATTGTTTCTGGATGTCTTGGAGCAAGGGGTAATAATTGTATGAAAATAAGTTTGCTGGGTCTCGAGGAATACAGACGCCTAAATACTTGATGTCCGTCTGGTGCGAATGGTAAGAGAAGTTTTGTTTAAAATAAGACACCGTGGATTCCTTCTCAGTGATGTTCAAGATTTTTGACTTAAGTTTATTATGAAATTTAAGACAAACCTGAAGGATGAGAATAGGTCATTGAGAAGGGATATCAAGTTTGCATGGTTGGTTATAAGAACCAATTATCAGTTTTGTGAGTGAAATCTCCCACTGTGATACCAGGTATCATCAGCTCTCAATATCAAATTGGGGAATACAACACTGAGCCTGTGCATGTTTCAGGTCATCCATAGTGGAGATGATGATACAGCGACTAGATAGCATGAAGGGAAAGTCAAAAGGGAAGGTCCACCGATGGGCCATATTTTGTTGTCGGAGTCAGGGTTTAAGCTTTTTCATTTTTGTAGAGTCATTGGAGACAAAAACTTGTGTAGTTTGTTTCTATTTATACAATATGTATATTAGTAGCCAAAATGTATACATATATCTACACTAAAGCCTCTTAAGATGACCATACAAATTTCATTGCAATAATGACCTTCTGGTCTTCTAGAGGGGTGATCCTCTCAAGAGAAGATGGCTAGTATGTACACTATATGGCAGAACTAAACATTTGTCACTGGAAATCTGTTCTAAATAAAGGGGAGGTCTTCTTAGAATGGTAAAATATATGTATTGTATGTACAGATCTAGCAGAGTTAAACCGAACCTCTGCAATTGGTTAAACCGCTGTAGAGTGATCTTATCACAGAAGACAAGAAAAAACAAAAAATGTTTTTCCAATGAAGATATCACACTGCAGCAATTTAACAAATTGGAGAAGTTTGAGTTAACTCTACTACATCTGTATATGTACATATATATGTATAGATCTAGTCATGTATGTAAGTACTGTCCACTTATGCAATACACCAGGCATACTCTATAGAATTTTTGTAATGTGAGTGAATGATATGTATAAATATATAGGTATATATTTTTAGACATTTCTGTAATGCCAAGTTTACGTCTGTACTGGATGTGCCCCATTGATAATGGGATTTTTTTGGCTTCATCATTTTAAACATCAAACACTTCCATTGTTTTGCTCTTATACAGAACAACAGAAGCCAAGATGGGAACATAGCCATTGTACCAAAGGAATAATCTCTAAATAGCATATATAAGATGTATATAAAGATTTGAACTAGCATTTGGATGTAGACATGTGAGTAAGCCCACCTTTGTATTAGGTATATAGGAAGGGGTAATAGGCTACTTTAAAAGTGTCTCACTCACCCAAAAACGCCACCGCGACCCTTCAAAGTTGTCGCCTGGTCCACTATCGGGTCGGGCATGACGTCAGCGCAGGTAGTTAGACGCCACACCTATTGCTGCATGGCGGTGTGTGGGTGGGATAGGGAGCCAGCACAGCGGCCCATAGGTTGGCACCGAATTGTGGGGACATGGTGGTTGCCCGCATGCTTCCGAAGGCCACTGACATGCCACCCGGCCACACATTGCCTCAGGCCGGCGTAGCATGCAGCAAGCACCCGGCCTGAACAAACCCAGGTGCACCTACCCTTGAACTCTGCGACCGGGAACACACACAGCATGGAAAGGACCGCACACACGGAAAGGACACACAGCTCCCCAGCATCTACATGGTGAGTGCTGCGGGAACAGGGATCGCCGGCTTGCTTAAGGGGGAGAGGGGTGGGGGGGGGCACGGGTGATCGGTACGGGGGGGGGTGGCTGGTTTGGGGGAGGTGCTGGTGGTAGGGGGCCGGGAGGGTCGGGTTTTCACACCAGAGGGTAGAAGGCAAGTAGGGGGGAGGGAACATGTGGAAAGGGAGGGGGGAAACCGAGCTCACGGGTGGGTGGTGCTGGGGGGAAAGGGGTAGATGTAGGAGGTGACTGGAACTCTAATGGGGGAAAGGGGACCGGGGACGCGGGTGGGGGGTAAGGAGAGAGTCGGGGGCATGAGTGGAGGGAAAGGGGAGGTCCGGAGGTGGAGCAGCAGGGCCGTGGGGTCCCGGCCCACGACACTGTGGGAGGTGACCGCGCTGGCTGCAAGGAAAGGGCCGTGGGGGGCCACGGGCCGCGCTGCAGGTGGATCGCACAAGGGTGAGGGGACAGCAGATGAAGTCGTGGGTTATAGCTAGAATGTATATATATTTATACTTAGTGGTTTCCCTCTCTGACTCATAGAGTGGGGTTTTGAGCAAAGGTTCCCAGTCTAAGCTATGTATATGGCCTCAAAACAATATGTGGATTGGAATTGTACAGTTCAGACAATGTTATAAGATATTTCCCCTTAGTATTAGTATTACAGTAAAACTTCTGCTCTGAGCCTTGTGTTGCTGCTCTTATAGATAATGTATATTAACTAGACATCAATGCTATTTTATTCATAGTGATGCTGTATAACATGACATTTTTGATCCCATCCCCACTTATTGGCTTCGATGGGTCCCTACACTAACACTTCACATATAGGAGAGGAGATTACTTTCTTATATACTTACTGTTACAGCGCAGTCTCTATGAACATGATCTCTGGGGTCTTGTCTGTAGCAGGGGAGTAAAGTCTTAGTGTAGGGACCCATCTGAATGAGGTCGCCGTGACGTGGCAGATGGGCTCGCACAATTTATCGAACTGTGCGCTAAGAACCTCACATTTTAACAGTGATAGACAGTGCTATATGAAAGTGTAGACACAAAATTATTATCTAAAGCTTTGGATCAGAAGTATAAACTCACTTGTTAGAATTGGGTCTAGTCTCCTCTAAAATCTATTCTGGGTACCTCAGTCCTCATTTAATGTACCAGGTATTTTACTTTTCTCATATAGTTTACCTCTTAGCTTGATAAAAGGAATATACCAGTAAGAAACATTTATCCACTAGGTAGATGGCAAGTATTAGATTGGTTGGGGTCCACCCAATCTTATCACCCATGGTTTAGATTTTGGATAAAGCCATTTAATTACATTCTTGAGATTAGTCAGCCCTTTCATTGTATAGTGTAGTATTTTGATTTTATTAACTCTGTATCACTTTATCTATCATATAATATTATTATACAATGTAACCCATATGTGCTATAACGCTTTGCCGAATAAACTTTTTAAAACTTTGCATTTTTTGTGTTTAATCTGTATACAGTCATTAGATTATAAATTGCTAGGTGAGGTTTTAGCTTCTTCGAAGGTCTCCGCAAGTGCCAATCAAAAACACCAAGTGCACGAAAAAAGTGTGGGTGCCACACTAAAAAAAACGTGCCCAGGATGCTTGCCAAAAAACGCACCCTTCCCCTAAAGGGGAGGGAGGTTCCTGACTCAAACTCTTCCCCACAAGGACCAAAAGGTGACAGAGTGGGGTCGAGTATCCGAAAGGGCCATCTGCCGGAGCAGGATGGCCCTACCAACATCCGTTTTCCCCTCGGGCTGCCACCACCAAGGGTACTCAGGATAACCAGTCGCCAAGTTTCTCTCCGGGCTGCCACCACCAGAGGTACTCCTTGGCTCAGGCCAAGAGGTCTGCGCCTGCCCCGGTTCCCCAGGACAGGTCAGCTGACAGAGGGGAGAGACCCATTACAGGCCTCATCCCCAGACAACCGTCAGGAAGCGTCCCAAAAGGGTACAGCATCCCTTCGTCGACACACAAAAAGGTGACAGAGTGAAAATAAAAAAGTGAGAAAACATCTACATAAGTGGTAAAGTGCTCTGTACGAGCCCGGTTTACCGCCGGATCTATAAAAATTACTCCAATGCTGGTAAACCAGGCATTAAGGAGTGGTGTGCTCAAAAGGGTGTGATCTAGTGCCACACAATAGTGCCTAAATCAGTGGGTTTCCCACGCCCAGTGACTTAAGGCACCCTGGGGGCCACTCAAACCCCCAGGGCACGACACCAGAGACCTTCGAGCGCTCCCCGACCTCCAGCCAAGATCCATGACACCCCCGGAAGTGCCATGTGGTCGTGTTGCCAGCGTCAGCAGTCTTCATCGGTCCCCTACAGTGGCCATCCACACACCACTGGCAGAACCAATTACTAGCTGCATCCCCCAGCAACATGCCCAAAGTGGTTCTCACGTTCTCATCTCCACAGATTTCGGTCTACTCCCACCGGTGGGCCCTAGTCCAGCACCTCCGGCGGTTTCACGTACTTTCTGCTTCTGATAAGAACAGATACTACACTTGATCTTAGCCAAAAGGCCGAGAAGCGGCAGAAAAGTAACACTGCTCATCACCCTGAACACACTATCCACACTGTGAAACATGGCGGTGGCAGCATCATGCTCTGGGGAGGCTTTTCTTCAGCAGGTGCAGGGAAGCTGGTCAGAGTTGAGTGGAAGATGGAAGGAGCTAAATATAGGGCAATCCTGGAGGAAAACCTGTTGGAGATTGCAATAGAATTGAAACTGGGAAGAATGTTCACCTTCCAGCAAGACAATCACCCTAAACATACAGCCAGCGCTACAGTGGAATGGTATAGATTAAAGAATATTGTTGTGTTAGAATGGCCCAGTCAAAGTCCAGACGTAAATACCATTGAGCATCTGTGGCAAGACATGAAAATTGCTGTTCACAGGCACGGTCTGTGTGCCAGATTTACTAGCTTAACCCTTAAGTACTATCATGGTGCCTATCATACACCTTTCAATCTTGGTTCCCCCATAATTCTACATTCCATATCTGATCAGAAGCTCCACTCACATAGAGTCAACCAATAGAAACAGAAAGTGTGGTGTTATTTTGGTGGAGATTTGTTCAGTGCTTTGTTAGTTATGATGACATGAAGATCTGCCGATGCCTCAGAGACACACAATAGTAAGTATGTCACTTTTTTTTTAATGATTATGGACATGCTGCTTAACTAACTCATTTAATTAATTATTGTGTTTCCACCTATAGATTAGAAACTGTTGAACTCTGCACCATAATGAATATACAATCTGGTCCTTCTCGTTCTAAACGAGCTAGAAATGACTTTTTATAAAATTTTAGTTTTTTATAATGCAAAGCCAAAGCAAATTATATTATAAGGTTTCTATATGAATATAGGAAGCCTAAGAGCAAAATAGAGAATTTTTTAGGTTTTTGGGTCCGGAACCTGAGGCGGAGGCTGTCTCAGGTTCCGGACCAAAATATGGTTAGCTGCCACTGGATGCTGATGCAGTGCACCGGCATCCAGTCGCACACTCTGCTCCGGATTAGGCCCAAGTGAATGGGCCTAGTCAGGAGGTGTGTCTTCAGGTGGATGTCACAAGGCGAATCCACTTTAAAGAATGAACATGCCGCTTCTTTTTTTCCGGGAGCCAGAACAAACGGCTACCAGAAAAAAAAAAGAACTGATCGGCTCCCATTGATTTAAAAAAAGATGTCTCCCATTGATTTCAGTGGGAGCCGTCTTTTTGGTCAGGATTTTGAGGCGGATATGGCCTCAAAATCCTGACCAAAAAAAACTGTGTGAACTTACCCTCAAACTTCATGCTAGTAGCAGCAGTCCTAGCAGTATAGTTATTTATGATGCTGGGAGTCCCTGACTCCCAGCAACATACTGTCCCTTATCAATTGAGCAGCTAGGACTTTTTTATTTGGATATACAGGGCAAAAACTCTTAAAATGAATTATCAAATTATTTTCCCAAATGCATTTCCATTTAAAATTATAATACTTTTATTTTCCATTTCCTTTCATTTTTTTTTTCTCCAAATTTGAAATGACAATTTATTAAGGTTTTGGATTGCAAAAGGAGTACAAAGCCATAAATATGGCACTGATATACAATCCTCTTGGATTGACATTTGGCTTGGACACGTTCATTCTTCTGGATCAGGCAGTCCATGGATCAGAAAGAACAGGAGACCTGCTATTCGAACTGAAGTAAGGGCGGGTTCACACCTGTGCCCGGTCTCCGCTTTGCAGGTTTTCGTCTTCTGCCCAAGAAACTGGACTGGAGACGGAAAACGGCAGTCAGTTTTCAAACCTATTAATTTGAATGGGTTTGCAAAGTGTCCGCCCATGAGCATCTTCTGCTTCTCCGCGTTGAAACCATTTTTTTTTAACCGACACAAAGTTGGACATGCAGGTTAAAAAAAAAAAATGGTTTCGCCGCGGAGACCAGAAGACGCTCACGGGTGGACACTGACTGCTGGGTTTCCATCTCCTGTCCAGTTTCTTGTGCAGAAGACGGAAACCCACAAAGCGGAGACCGAGCGCAGGTGTGAACCCGCCCTTAGAGAGTATCATGCACTACTTTGTTTTAAAGGGGCTCTATCATTGGGAAAAGTCATTTTTAACTAATCACATCCCTGCATAGCCTTTAGACAGGCTGTTTCACACCTACCTTTAGTATGTAAATTGGTTTCTGAATAAGTCTGTTTTTACTTATATGCTAATGAGCTTCCAGCCAGCACAGGAAGTTCCCAGCAGCACTCGTCTCTGCTATTATCTCCTATGTGTGTATGAAAACAGGAAGCTGAGTCATCAGCAGCAGCCTGTGCTGTACACACCCATAGGAAACAATGGCAAAGAGGGTGCACAATGCATCCAGGGTCGGACTGGCCTGCCGGAGCACCGGGGGATCCCCCGGTGGGCCCCAGGCCCCGACTATATTTTTGATCGTTTTGTTTAAGAAATCGTATAGGCAGGGGCCCGATCTGCATGATCAAGGGCCGATCGGGATGGTTAGGGGACCGATCGGGGCCCTGACATTGCAATTCGGGCCCCTGCCCAGGAGGACGTTTAGCCTGGTGTCCTGTCGGTCGCCTACCTACGCAGAGCTGCCGGATACATGGGGGCGGGAGAACGTCTGTAGTTGGGCCCGCCCCCATGTATCCTGGAAACGAATTGGCCAATCCAGCCGCAGCTCTTTTTCTGATGCGTCAGAGCAGAGCGCGGTGGCTGGATTGAAGAAGCGGAGGCCAGACCTGCAGACAGTGACAAGGTAAGTGGGAATTTTACAATTAAAAAAACCCTGCTTTTATTGTCCCCTATTTTGCCCCCCAAATCTTTCAAATACTACAACTCCCAGCAGCTCCAGATGCCCTGGAGCTGCTGGGAGTTGTAGTCCACCCACTCCATAAGTAATGTCTCACTGTATTGTTATGCTGGAGCCCTAGAAAAGGTCACCAGCATAACAATAGAGTGGGACATTACCTATGGGGTGGGTGGACTACAACTCCCAGCAGCTCCAGGGCATCTGGAGCTGCTGGGAGTTGTAGTGCACCCACCCTATAGATAATGTTCCACTCTATTGTTATGCTTGTGCCCTTTTCTAGGGCTCCAGCATAACAATTTCCAAGTTGCAGAAACCACTCAGGACTTATGCCTGTCACTTTGAAAATGGCTGACACCTGGCGGACTTCATTATGTTAATGAGGTCTGCCACTGTCTGGGTGTAACCGCCATTTTGACAGCCCACCTCTCCGTCATTCTGGTCCCATGGTGGACCTGTATGACGGAGAGCTTGCCGCTGTTGTGAACCTAGCATTAGGCTATGGCTACACTATAACTTCTGTCATGCAACCAAAGATGTGTCGCCCTGTGATTCTTTCCCTTATGTTAGTGAATGGAGTCACATTGCAACCTGACGGACCCAATGCGACTTCATTTACTAATGTGAAAGAGTCCCAAAGTGACACTGGTTGCATGACGGAAGTAGTAGTGTAGCCATAGCCTTATGCTACGTTCACAACAGCGGCAATCTCTCCGTCATACAGGTTTTTTTTTTTATCTTTCAGGTTATGATGGATTGCTTGGATTACATCGGATTCGTTGGACTCCATCGATGATCATCGTTTTTGTTTTTTTATAATAAAATAGTCAACGAGGGTTGTCTGAGGGCGTTTTTATTTCAGTAAAAAAAATTTCTCTCATGTCTCTTGATTTTTTTTTTTTTTTAAATACTTTCTTACCCCCTTAGTAATGGCGACTGTCTGATAGACAGCATCCATTACTAAGGTGTGGCTTAGTGTTAGCTGGTGAATAGTCTAGCACTAACCCTCCAATTATTACCCCGGTACCCAACACCATCAGGGGTGCCGGGAAGAGCTGGGTATCGTCCAATACCCAGCTGTCTAAAGAGACTGCTGGGGATTGGGGTGGTCGCAGGCTGGTATTATAAGGCTGGGAAGGGCCAAAAACCATGGCTCTTGCCACCCTTGTAATGTCAGGCTGCTGCTGCTTGTTATATCTGGCTGGTTATGAAAAATTGGGGGGACCCTATGTCATTTTTTTTTCTTATTATGAAGCAACATAGAATCCCCCCAATATTTCTGAGCCAGACAGATATAACAAGTATCCTGACATTACAAGGGTGGAAATGGCATGGTTTTCGGCCCTTTCCAGCCTTATAATACCAGCCTGTTGTTTTCGGCCTTTTCCAGCCTAAGGGTCAGTGCACACTGAGTTTTTTGGTGCTCATTTTGAGTTCTATTGGGAGGCTTTTTTTGGAGGCTGACTTTGAGGCGGATTTAGCGTCAAAATAAGCACTGACCCTAATAATTCCAGCCTGCGACTGCCCCAATCCTCATCAGTCTCTATTAAACAGCCGGGTATTGGATGATAACCAATTCTTCTCAGCGTTATGTAGCGGGGTAATAATTGGAGGGTTAGTGCTAAAATATTCACCACTAATGCTAAGCCACACCTTAGTAATGGATGCCGTCTACCAGTCACCATTATTAAGGCGTAAGAAAGTATTTATAAAAACTCAAGACGTGAAAGAAATTTGTTTTTATTGAAATAGACAAATCGTTGACCATTTTATTAAAGAATTTAAAAAAAATAAAACAAAAATGATGATCATCGATGGAATCCAACATAATCCAATGGATCATCGTAACCTGAAAGAGAAAAAAACACAGCATAAGGGGCCATTCACATGGAGTAACGCCTCACGTGTATCAGAGGCGTACACGCCGGCGTTACGGCAGGGCTGCTGAGCACTTCCCATTTACTTCAATGGGAGCACTCATAACGCCGCCGTAACGGCGGTGCTACGAGCGCTCCCATTGAAGTGAATGGGAAGTGCTCGGCACGTACGCCTCTGATACACGTGAGGCGTTACTCCATGTGAATGACCCCTTATAAAGAAAAATTATACTCATGTTACGTGCTCACCCGTTCGAACTCCTGCACCATTCTCTTGCTGCATTGTACAGTGCAGGAGGCCTGTCTGCTTATGAGTACCTGCTCCTGGTCTCTTGTCATTGTGTTGTTATTGTTAGGGTGCATTCACACAGAGGAAAATACTGTTGAATTTGGTGTGGAATCTGCATTAGATTCAGCGCTAAAAAAAAGCCTCCCATTGACTTCAATGGGTTGCTTTGCAGAAAAAGGAACCCATTGAAGTCAATGGGAGGCTTTTTTTTCAGCGCTGAATCTGTCACAGATTCCACACCAAATTCAGCCATTTTCCACCGTGTGAATGCACCCTAAGGGGTGTTTGCATTGTGTTTGAAAGCTTATCTGCCAATCAAGCCTGAGACGGGTTCTGGGCTTCCTTAAATGTTTGCTGGATATTGTCTCTGACTTTGCTTTGTCCTTGCTCTTGTTTTGTATTTACTGATCTCTGCTTCTTGGCTTATTGACTACTCTTTTGGATTGTGATTTGGTACTGTTTTGCCTCTCTGGTTTGACCTCGGTTTGCTCGGTTTGCTTCCCTACTGCCTAGGGGAGTTGAGGCAAGTAGAAATTGGCTTCTATTCTGGTGCAGAATTCTGTCACATCTGAATGAGCTATGAAGGGACACATAAGCTATAGATGAGTCCCTGTGTGATTGTTACTCCTGTCAATATTCACCATGATATTCACCATGCATACCCATATATAAAATAAAATATTTTTTTCTATTCAAAGACAGTAAACCAAGGCGCAGCTAAAAGTGATCAATTTAGTACAAATGACAATACAGTTCTGTTTTGCACACTGTATTGTGTGTGAAAATGCACTTTAAACGTGCATAATGGCAAAAACTGGACGGGCAATATTTAATATGGCAGTAGGGTGGGCCCCTGGAAATAATCCCACTGGTGGGCCCTAGGCACCCCAGTCCGACCCTGAATGCATCTAATGCATCCCAGTCTAATTAGCATATTAATAAAAACAGACTTATTCAGAAACCACTGAGGCAATTTACATACTAAAGGGAGGTGTGGAATAGACTTTCTAAAGGCTATGCAAGGATGTGATTAGTTAGAAATGACTTTTCCCAATGATAGAGCCCCCTTTAAGGACTGAATGCTGAAATAAGACGTAATTCACAAAGTGAATAAATAAATTAATGTTGGAAAAATGAATCCCGTATGGAGTCATGATAAACATGACCAGAAATCAGCACAGTCATGTGAATATACCCTAAATTAAATAGCAACAATAACAGTGTGGTAATATGTGTAGCTACCTAGAGATGTAGCAGAACTGGTCGTTTGACTAAACTCGTCCTTGGATGTGATGTGTACAATTCTATATAGAACTCCAAGCAAACATATGACATAGACTAAGTTATTTCAGTTCTGAGAAGAAGCAAACATAGCTCTGCTCCATGAGTACTTATACGTGCTGGTGAAAACACTAGAAACTTGTGCAGCTTTCCACTACCTACCGAATGTTCTAGCTATATGTGTAATGTGCACTAGATGGCGCCATAGCACCGGAGTAACTCTACATATGACACTTCACAGCAGCGGAAGAAGTGAGCAGAATAGGCAAGAAGGAGCAGAGAAGCGGCTGAGGGGATACTATGGTAAGTAGATGGGGCGGGGGTTGTGCCTCTGTTATTACATTAGTTCTCTCTTGTGTAGAGAAGCAGCGGTAAGCAGTCACGGTCCCAACATTGCTGAGCACGGCTGCCTACTCCCGGCAGCAATGGCTTTCCCTGTGGTGTTGAGGCGCGGAGTGATGACAACACCAGGGTTGTCAGAGTCACCTCCGGCATTGCCACTGACTATATTCACTCGTGTGGTGATGTCAGCTCAGATGAGGGTCTATGGATGCACAGTGGTGGTCAGACTAGGCTTCCTGTTCTCAGGCAGTAGTTGTCACCCGCCCCGCCCCCGATAGTCACGTGGGTGAATAACTGCCACATTAGTGGGTCAGTGAACCCTTGAAGCCCTCAGCGACATTCTTACCTGAAATAAAGAGCTTCTTCTGCTTGGGCCTTTATAACTTAGGAAACCAGTGAAGTATAATGTAACATCTGGTGCCAAATATATCAGGATGGCGAATCTTAAATAATACACTTGGGGCAACATGTGGCATGCAGTAGCCATTCCCACTTTTATTAGTATCTCACCCCATTAGTATTTTGGGGCACGGCTATTGAACGTTGATGCGACTGATATGAAATGTGTGGTACATGTTGTAGAAGGGTTAGCATGGCGCATGTCACTGCCAGAGTGGTTAAAGGGATTTCATGTGTGACCGTTGTTGATATGCCTGTTTAGCGGCATCCATATGTTTTGTTTGTATTTTGTAATAATGATAATAATAATGGGTGTGATATGACTTAGGTTGTTTTCGCATTTTGTACATTTTGCTATAGGGTCCACCTAAAATCATATAAATGATCCTGCACGCACATCTTTTCTGTCCGCCATTTTCAATTTAAACAAAGATAGGAGAATAATAGCCTTTCTAAAGGCTATTCCAACATGGTCTTTGTTAAAAAAATAAAAAATCTATCATTAGAATCCCTTTAAAGCAATGCATGTAATTGCTATTTTAGAGAACCAAAGCAACAGACACCTGATGCTAGTGTGAACCCAGTGTTGGTATTTACATTCTTTCATACCCTATCAGATTTTCATAAACACAGTAATAATACAGAAAATAACTGAGGTTCCCGATATTAATTAACAGGTTCCTCTGTTATTGCATTAGTTCTCTCTTGTGTAGAGAAGCAGCGGTAAGCAGTCACGGTCCTAACATTGCTGAGCACGGCTGCCTACTCCCGGCAGCAATGGCTTTCCCTGTGGTGTTGAGGCGCGGAGTGATGACAACACCAGGGTTGGCAGAGTCACCTCCGGCATTGCCACTGACTATATTCACTCGTGTGGTGATGTCAGCTCAGATGAGGGTCTATGGATGCACAGGTGTGGTCAGACTAGGCTTTATGTTTAAATGTGTTGTCCAGCTGACAATATTGATGGTATATCCTTAGGATAGGTCATCAGTATCGGATTAATGAACCTCAGAATGGAATATGAGCTGCAATGCTCTGCGTGACATGTACATCATTACTTGGATAGAGCTATAACTGATTGGTGCTGATCTGATAATGATGATCCATACAAAGGTGAGGCCACCAGTATCAAGTCTTGGAGAACTCCTTTAACCCCTTAAGGACGCAGGGTACTTTGGGCCTTAAGGCTCAGACCCTGTTTTTCAAATATGACATCTTTTACTTTATGTGAGGATAGCTTCATAATGCATTTACCTATCCAGGTGATTCCAAGATTGTTTTTTCGTGACACATTGTAGTTTATGTTGGTGGTAAATTTTGGTCATTATACTTTGCGTTTGTTTGTTAAAAAAAAGGACAATATACTGAAAATTACATAAAATTATCAATTTTGAAAGTTTCTGTTATTCTCGTGAAAACACAGACAGTCCTATCACACAAAATTCTTCCTAATTAACATTTCCCATATGACTACTTTATATTGGCATTGTTTCTTCAATGTCCTTTTACTTTCCTAGGACGTTAGAAGGCTTATAACTTTAGTAACAAATTTTCAAGAGAATTTAAAGATTTTGTATTCTAGGGACCTATTTAGTTGTGAAGTGACTTTGAGGGGCCTATATAATAGAAAAGACCCATAAATGACCCCATTTTTGAAACGGTAGTCTTCAAACTATTCAAAATTGTATATAGGAACTTTATTAACACTTTAGGTGTTCCACAGGAATTAATGCAAAATGAAGGTGAAATTTCCAAAAGTCACTTTTTTATGCACATTTTCCATTTCAAACCACATTTTTCCGTAACAATGAAGGGGTTAACAGCAAAACATACCATAATATTTATTTCTCTGATTCTGCAGTTTGTAGAAATATCCCATATGTGGCCCTTCTGTGCAACGTGACTCAATACGTGTCCTCAGAATCAAAGAGCACCCTTAGGGATTTCGGGCAGCAATTTCATTAGGATGGATTTTAGATACCATGTTGCATTTAACGAGCCCTAGAAGTACCACAATAGTGGGAAACCTCCAAAAGTGACTCCATTTTGGAAACTGCACCCCTCAAAGAATTTATCAGGGGGTGTAGTGAGTATTAGTATCCCAGACGTGAATGCACAGCGGATGGTGAAGAGGTAATATGTAAGCGGTGCGGAGGACATTGGGAGCACCAAATTCCCTACTATGTCCCAGTAGCTCCTATGATTGGGGGGTCACTTTGGGGGTCTCTTCTATAGTTTTTTTTCTTGTAAGCTGCAAAACTTGTCTGTACCCTGATATACGCTCGCACCACTTATATATTCCCCTCCTGACGCATTTGGCGATTTTTTTTTTTTTTTTGTCTTCACATTATTCAAGCTATATTTTTTTTATTTTTGTGTTGATGTGGCCATATGAGTGCTTTTATTTTTCCGGGATATGATGCATTTTGTAATGACACCATTTTTGGGTGCCTATAGCTTATTGGCTATTTTTTATTAACTCTTTTTTTGCTGGATAAAAAAAAAATCAATCTATTCTGGCATTGCATTTTACTTTTTAAATGTTTTTCCACATGGCGTACAGCATAAGTATCATGTGAACTATATTCTGCGGGTCGGTACGGTTACGGCGATACCTCATTTATAGGTTTTTTTATGCGTTAGTAATTTTGCCGAACAAAAACTCATTTGAGGACATAAATCAATGTTTTTTGCATCGCCATCTTCTGAGATGCGTAACATTTTTATTTTTCGATTGACAGAGTTGGTTGAGGGCTTATTTTTTGCGAGACAACCTGTGCTTTTCATTGGTACTATTTTGGTGTACATATGACTTTTTGATCACTTTTTATAGCATATTTTTTAAGGTGAGATGGCAAAAAATCATTATTTCCGGCGTTTTTTTCCCGTTTTTTTTCTCAACATTTACCATATAGGTGAAATAATGTTTTAGTTTTATGGTACAGGTTGTTACGGACGCGGCGATACCAAATATGCATTGTTTTTATTATTTTTTAGGTGTTTTTTTTTAATAACTCATTTGCTATAGAAAAAGGGAATTTTGGGGCTTTATTAATTAATTTATTTATTTCACACACTTTATTTATTTATTTTTCACACTTTTTTCACATTTTTTATTTGTCCTATTAGTGTACTTGAACCAGCAATACTCTGATTGCTGGTCCAGTACTATAGCCTGCAATACACGTGTATTGCAGGCTATATAGGAAGTGTGTCTCTGCAGACGCACAGACACACTTCCGGGCATCAAGGCAGGATCACCAGGTAAGTGAGGGTCCTAGCAGCCCGGGGTCACTTACCAGACCCCGGGCTACATAAAATTCATCAGGGCACCCCCCAATCTCGCCGCGGGGGGGTGATGTCACAGAAAACGCTCCCGATGTCACGGACATGTGTCCGCGGCATCGGAAGGGTTAATACCGCCGATCAGAGCGGAGCTCCGACCGGCAGTTCACATGGGCAGCTCGTCCTGGCCCTCGGCTGTGTAATGCAGCCGAGTGCCGGGTTTAATGGCGCAGGCACAGCTTCTGTGCCGGCGCCATTACTGGTCAGTAATAGTACTGACCTGAGCGCGAACGTGCTACTTGCCAGGACGTACTATTACTGACCAGAGCGTTAAGGGTTTAAAGAGGACCTTTCACCGATTTGGGCACAGGCAGTACTATATACTGCTGGAAAGCCGACAGTGTGCTGTGTCCCGGTACCGTAGCTCTTTACAGTCAGAAGGGCGTTCCTGACAGTCTGTCAGGTATGTCCTTCTCCACAGCAGCGCCTATTGCGCTGTACTGTGGAGCAGGGAGGAACTCCTCCTCCCCTCCTGATAACACTCCCCGCTTACAGTGTACAGCACGATAGGCGCTGCTGTGGAGAAGGATGTTCCTGACAGTCTGTCAGGAACGCCCTTCTGACTGTAAAGAGCTATCAGACCTGGTACCATAGCTCTTTACCCGGGGCACAGATCGGGAAAGCCAACAGTGTGCTGAATTCAGCACACTGTCGGCTTTCCAGCAGTATATAGAACTGCCTGTGCCCAAATCAGTGAAAGGTCCTCTTCAAGGCAAGGTTTCCATCTACAATAAAACATCCATTACAGATTCTAAACCCAAATAGCCAGACAACATAACATGTCATGCTTCACAATTATGCCAAGTAAAATGACAGAAGCCATCATGTGATATAACATGCAGTGCAATTTTCACTTTTTTTTTTTTTATCCTTGAACAGAATGATAAAACTCAAATAATAGTGCAAGTGTGAATATCAGATACTATTCAGTATTTTTAGCATATTTTACCTTCTTATAAAACTATGGAATCTGCAACAGAATAGAGTACATTGTTGATCTAACGATTTACATTGTGTTATTTCCCATGAAAAATCACAGGATTGAGGGTAATTATCTAATCACGGGGATCCAACTGAAAGTTCCCAAGTGATCATAAGAACTGAGTGACCCGGTAGCTGGCCGCCATCCTGCGAGGAAGTGCCCGTCATATTAACACTGGTCGAGGAAGAAGAACGCAATGTTATTCAAAGATAAATCAGATCCAGCAGGTTATATTAGATCTGTACGGGAGCTAATAAGCAGACAGTGGGGAAAATGGCTGAAAAATTTGTCCCGCACACATTAAGCCCTCATATGGTTCTGTGAATGGAAAAATAACAAAGTTATGGGGTTTAAAAGGTGGGAAGTCAAAAATGAAAGTTGAAAAATGCCCAGATTGGTTTCCAATGGACATGACTATAAATGTAGGAACTTTCTATGCTCTTGTCACAATCTCAGTCTTGATTTCCTTACTGTGGCCAGGTTATCTTCTAATGCATGTAGTGTCCCTGTTCATGGGAATATTCCTTTAATTATTAATTCAAGTGTTCAGTCCCATTGCCTCAACTGTACACAGTCCGCACCCAGCCATGCATTCTGCCTTTACACTAAGGCCCCACGTAATGAAACGCAACAAAAAATCCAGCAAAAATGCATCACTTTTTTTTTGCAGTGGTTTTCATTACATTTTTGTCAATGTGGACTCTGGGGACTTTCTGCCCATGTTATACCTATGTCATTGATCTTTTGGATTATGATTTTGTACTGCTTTGTCTCTCTGGTTTTGACCCTTGGCTTGCTGACTTTGCTTTTGTGTTGTTTTGTCCTGTTTGTTCCATGTGACATTATTCAGAGTAGGGTTTGCTGCCAAATTGCTACTGTCATTAGGACAGTTGTGGCAATTAAGTAGGGACAGGGGCTGGGTCGAGTTTAGGGCTCACTGTCTGTCTCCCCTCCTTACATTGTCCCCGCAGCAGTACTAGGGAATTACAATTCTCTAACAAGGATATTATACTGCGTTGGGGATGATAAACAGCATTATACTGTGTGGGGTCACTAAGGCATCACCATCCACAGTAGCAGCACTGTGTATGAGATTTCTACAAATCTTATCTACCTGCTGCATCTAAAACCTCTACAGTTTTAAAACCACAAAATGTATTTTATTGATTTGGCTCTTCGTGCACTGCAAAACTTGACAGCTATGGAGGGTCTACAGTGATTGCAATAACCGGGTGGATTCAGATGTTTTTTGCTACGGTGATATATGATTCATATGAGAGAGTTGACATACAGTACAGATATACTCAACTGTAAAAGTACAGTTTAGGGAGAATATATGTTGTGTGCTTCCTAAGTGTCCAAAAACATAACTTAAAAACAGGAAGAAGAAAATGTTCTGCAAATATATGGGTTATTTTGAAGTACTTTTTACAGCAGTTTTATTTTACCTTATCCTTTCTTCTTTCTGTTTGAACAGAACCTTAGTGTGAATGAGCCCTGATATAAACCAACAGCTAATTAGCAACTCGCTGTGAATCAACATTATATCAGGGTCATTGTTGTAATGTGTAGTGCTGCTACTTTCCATGCATGTTTTTTCTTATCTTGGACGTTATGTCACTTACAGGCAAGCAGTCAATAATGGATGATTGCAAAGCTTTTGATGCCTTTTCCTATTCACTCTTGCTGTAACTAAGGGAAGTGCACAGTAGGTTTTTCTAAATATGTAATCAAATGAATAATCAATGTGGTTTCAGCTTCCTTCCTGTTGCCAGCAGTACTTCCTCTGCAGCTAGAAGGAAAGGCGAGAAACACAGTAGAACACATATTGAAGCTGAGACGCTGTCTTGACAGACAGCAGAACTAACAATTTGTATGTAGTCTGGATCCCCTAAACAAATGAATCTTCAGCAGCATTACTTTCCTCAGCTAAGCAGGTAATTACATCTGGGTTTTGGTTAATTCTACATATGTTTTATATTCATTTGTTTACATGCATTAACAACTATGTACATGTAGTCCACAGTTCTCACAGTTTAGAAAAAAAAAAGAATAGGTAAAGAAGTGGGATTGTTTCATTGCACTCTCAGCGATAACTACAAGAGATCACAGGTTGGGCAACAGGAGAATACAGGAATGGAGCATCAGCTGGTCCAGTTTGATTGTCTACATGGCAGAGTTTCATTTTCTTAAGATTTAAGTATAGAGAGGAGGTTACATAGGTTAAGATGG
Source organism: Leptodactylus fuscus (assembly GCF_031893055.1). Classification (NCBI taxonomy): domain Eukaryota; kingdom Metazoa; phylum Chordata; class Amphibia; order Anura; family Leptodactylidae; genus Leptodactylus; species Leptodactylus fuscus. Next base: position 117,770,937 of record NC_134269.1, read on the forward strand.
AAATGCAGATGAGCACACGTTTGGTAAGTATATGATTTGGGGTTAGGCATGAAAAAGGTAAGAAAACAGGTACATGACGTGGGGTACAGTACATTATATATCTCACTTATTAATGTCTTGCTTTCATATTCATGAAAACTGCAACAGTTTTGGAAATTGCAGCGTAACAGCTGCATGTATTTTTTGCAGTGTTGTAGGCTTTGTAAGTAAGCATGTTGTAAACAGATTAGTTTGCAGAGTCACTGGAATGGCTCCACTATTCCTTTACAATAAAAGTACTATGAGTAAATCACTTGCATAGATTTTTGTAATTGAAAATTTGTTCTATCGGATTTGTTTTATTGTAAATGTGTTCCTTCTTGGTTACACATTTTCTTCTTCTTCTTCTTCTTTTTTTTTAAATTCTGTAGAGGAGAAGTGATGTAATGTAAAGCTACCAAGTTACCAAACGTCTCTATCCCAAATTTCACATTATCTGTGTAAAGTTGAATTTAGGCTAGGTTTTACATAAGCAGATTTTTAGCCTTTAAATAAGACTTGATAGTATCTAGATGTTGGCCCCATCAGGATATTTGCACATAGTAAAATTTTACTTACGGTAGTTTTTACAGTGTCAAAGTGTAAAGGCACACCCTGCTGACAAGGGAAATGATAACAGCAAGTTTTCAATTCATTCACAAACTCCTAGGGGAAATAAGATGAATGGCACAATGAAGAGTTATAAGACAAAAAGGATTCCGAATTCTTTTTTTATTTATTAACCAAACATGGAAGGAGCAGTGGCCAATCTAAAGTTAAAGGGGTTGTCCAGGAATTACAGATCTCTGGCAGGAGGCTGGAGAAAGTTAAAAAAAAAAGGAAAAAAATCAACAAATGAAAACAAAACATACCTGTTTCTGTTACTTTAGTGGTCACAGGAAAGGACATGGGACATTACCGGTGATGTATTCCTGTGATGTTCCGTGTCCTTTCCTGTGACTGCTGAGGCTACTGATGGCCTAGATTAGAACTAGCAAGCATGTAGTCGCGCTGAATTACTTCCATGCGATTTCTGGACAATACCTCAATTTTTTTATGCAAACATTGTACTGACATGTATTGAAATATAGAGATAATCATTTGTACGACTTCAGTTCATAGGGGTTGGATGTCACATTCAAGTTGAAATATGCTTTTTATTTTTGAATTTTCACTGCAGCTTTAAAGCTTTCCAATATCTGCACTAAACGTTAACACAGGTAAGTAGCAGAGATGGCACACAGCATGCTAACCTATCATCATTCATTCCAGTAGTCACTATGGCTTGGATAATATTTGTATGACATTTGTGTGTGGATAATATCTATAACATAGTAAAAACGGCTATAGAACTATTTTTTTTCCATCCTCATGCATGCTGGTTACATTTAGCAAGTAGCATAGTTGTCTATTAGAGCAGTGTACAATGCTAATACACAGTGGGGCAGCTTTACTATTACGTTCTAAAATTTAGACAGGATAAATGTAGACTAGACTAGTTCTTAAAATGTGCCAGATTTATCAAAGTGGATGATAAATCTAGTGTATCTTTAGACTGTCTAGTCTAAGTTTACAATCTCCTATTAGCTGGGTTAGTTTTTGGACCACTAGGTTGCATAATAAGATACGCTCAAGTAACAACCATTTATCAGAAAATCTGCAAAAAGTCTAACGGTAAGCTCACACAGGGTTTTATGGATCGGAACCTGAGGCGGAGGCCACCTCAGGTTCCGATCCAAAAACCGGGTAGCCATGACTGAAAGTCAGTGCACTGCACTGGCATCCAGCTGTGCACTCTGCTCCGTATTAGGCCCAATGAATGGGCGTAGTCCGGTGGAGGGAGTGTCTTCTGGCCGAATCGCGAGGCAACTCGGCCTGAAGAATGATCACCTCGCTTCTTTTTTCCAGGAGCCAGAAGAAATGGCTCCCGGAAAAAAGACCTGAGCGGCTCCCATTGATTTCAGTGGGAGCCGTCTTTTTGGTCAGGGTTTTGAGAAGAAAACTCTGTGTGAACTTACCCTAAAACTAAAGCCCTACGTAGAGAGGTGCAGTCATAAAACTGCCGCGTAAAAAACAGTGTTTTTCACAGTGTTTTTCATTGAGTTTTTGCTGCTTTTCTTCCCCTATTCAATATATAGAGAAGACTCTGGCAATTCTGCAGCTAAAATTAACACACTGCGATATTCAAAAACACTGTTGTTGAAAATCCATGATATTCAGACTGGTAAATCTGGCACACACACAGGTGAAACGCAGTCATGTGAATATGGGAATACTCTGGTCTGTCATCAGATCGGGTTTTTAAATGTTTACCAATGCAGCCATGTGATCATTAAAGGGACACTATCATATTAATTCATTAACTTCCTTTGTTTTATTTATTGGCCACATAGTATAAAACTACAGCTAATTGGACATTGGAAACATCTAACTTATTTCTATTATAATGAATCAGCGGACTTAAATGCTGTTGAGCTGTGTGCCTCATTATATTCATATTTTTGATTTTTCTTGTACATGCAGTCCTTTCTGTAGGCAGAATGTTATAGGTCAGGAGTTGTATAGCAGATTTGTGGGAAAAGATTCAGTTAATAATTTGTGATTTATTCATTTAAAGAGGATCTTTCACCAAGTCTACCAATTCCAGTTCTTAGCATCTGTTAATAGCCACCGCTACATTTAGGCTTGGTTCACATCTGTGCCTGGTCTCCATACAGGCATTCCATTCCCCTCTCTGCATTTTATGCCCTGTTCAGGTGGAAACCGAATGGAAACCATGCGGACCCCATTATAATCTATGGGGTCTGTGGGTTTCCTATGGTAACCGCTTTTTTATGCAGATTAGGTTTCTGTTCAAGGGGGTCTCCAAGCAGACCCCCCTGAACGGAAACCCGAGCACAGATGTGAATCTAGCTTCATTTGGTGCCTGATGTACTATTGAAGAATGGAGGTATCAGGCAGGGGGTGTGATTCAGAGCTCCAATCAGAGACAGCCAGTGTCAGAGCTTAGAATCACACCTGTTACCTCCTCCGGTCTGGTACCACCCACCTGACAATACAGAGCCTGAATAGCATATCAGGCACCAAAACTAACATCATTGATTGTTTGGGAATGGTGGGGACTAGAGGAAAAGTTCTAACTGTGCTAGAATCAGTGGAGCAGTAACTATTTAATTGATGTAAAGAGCTGGATTTGTTGGATGTGATGAAAAGTCCTCCTTAAATGCTGCTATTTTTTGTGCTTAAGTGTCCTGTGGGTGGTGCTACTATATAACAGGCAGCTATGCACATACAGGCTGTTAGTCTAAATAAATAAGACAACTCATTTGACTCCTAAGCTCATAATGGGCACCTTTTTAAGTGAATAAATAAAAATAGATACATTTCATATATACATTAACAATATCCACATTTCACAACAATAACACAACTGAGTATCTGTCAACTCCGGCTCTATAATATACTGCCTCCAGATAGAATACAGTGTGACAGGTTCCCTTTTAATAGCCATATGCATGCTCTGTTACTAACTATATTATACATAAACAAAAATGTCAGCTATGTTAATACATTCTGATTTTTCTTCTTGTAGCTGGCATGGAACTGGAGAGTTATGAGCAGCCGGTTGTTCTGAGGGATGAAAATAAAAGGAGAAGGCGAAAAATGAGGCCTCACTCTGCGGCAGCATCAAACATGTTTTCTATGGAGGCAATTCCTATAGAATTCACTTTGCCTACCAGTCATAAAAACAGCAAAGTACAAGATACAATTCTATTAGAAATTGCTGGTAACTGCACAGTTGAACAAATGAAAGCACAGGTTTGGATGAGTGCAATAGAGAAAAGCCACAACAGTGATTTCTATCACAGGCTCGCTCCAGACCAATTCCTTTTGCAATATCAGAAGAAGGGCCAGTGGTATGAAATCTATGACAAACATCAGGTGATCCAGACTTTGGACTGTATATTGTATTGGAAGGTTTTACAAAAAACTGTGGGAAAGATTTATATTATCCAGAAAGAAAAACCCTCCGAGGAAACATTAGAGTATCAAAAGCAATTAAACTATCTGATTGGATATGACGTTACTGATGTAAGCAATGTACATGACGATGAGCTAGAGTTTACCCGCCGCAGATTGGTTACACCAAGAATGATTGAGTTGGTGAAGAGAGATGCAAGGTTATATTCAATGGACCCTTGGGTTACATATAAACCACTTCCAGAATATTTGAGTAAAAAACTTTCCTCCAATAATATATTCATCATAATACACAAAGGTATGACCAGTCATACAATTAGAGTCTCCATTGATGACACGCCAGATATGATACTTCAGAGCTTCTTTACAAAAATGGCCAAGAAAAAATCATTGCTGGACATTTCAGAGGAACACAGTGAACTGGATTTTGTTCTTCGGGTTTGTGGGAGAGATGAGTATATCATTGGAAATGCACCCATCAAAGATTTCCATTATATTAGGCAGTGTATTAAGAATGGTGATGAGATACATTTTGTCTTGGATGTCCCGCCTGACCCCTCAGACGACAAAGTCCAGAAAGAAGAGTGGCCGCTGGTTGATGATTGTACTGGTGTCACGGGTTTTCATGAGCAGCTTACAATTGATGGAAAAGATCACGAGAAAATTTTCACAATATCCCTTTGGGATTGCAATAGAAAGTTTAGAGTAAAAATAATTGGGATTGATATACCAGTTTTGCCAAGAAATACTGAGCTTATTGTTTTTGTAGAAGCCAACATCCTTCATGGACAGCAGGTGCTCTCTCAAAGGAGGACATCATGCAAGCCGTTTACAGAAGAAGTTCTGTGGAACACTTGGCTTGATTTTGACATCAAAATCAAAGATATACCAAAAGGTGCTCTTCTAAATTTGCAGATATTTTGCTGCAAAGCTCAGACCGCCACAGGGAAAGCTAGCATACAGTCACCAGATTCTACTAGCTCAGACTCCAAATTTAAAAACCAGCTCCTCTATTATGTCAATTTGTTATTAATAGATCATAGGTCTTTGTTAAGGCAGGGGGAGTTTGTGCTTCATATGTGGAGAATACCTGGTAAAGGAGAGGATCAAGGCAGCATAAATGCAGATAAGCTAACATCTGCCACAAACCCTGACAAAGATACCTCAATGGCTATTTCTATAAGTCTGGATAAATACTGCCATCCTGTTGCTCTTCCAAAACACAAGTCAGTATCAGATCCTGAATTAGACAGGGCCAGAACTGAAATGCCCAATCAGCTACGAAAACAACTTGAAGAAATTATATCGACTGACCCACTGCACCCACTCACTCCTGAGGACAAAGAACTTCTGTGGCATTTTAGATATGAAGTTATGAAGAACCCAGATGCCTATCCGAAATTACTGAGTTCTGTAAAGTGGGGACAGCAGGAAATGGTGGCCAAAACATACCAGATGTTAAATAAAAGAGACGCTTGGGATGCCTGCTCTCTAGATGTTGGACTAACCATTCAACTTCTCGACTGCAACTTTTCTGATGAAAATGTTCGAGCTATGGCAGTCCAGAAACTGGAAAGTTTACAGGACGATGACGTATTACATTATCTTTTACAGCTAGTGCAGGTAATACTTTTCATCTAGTTCCTCAATACAGATTTCAATTTGCATAGGCACAATGACATATTTATGTGTCGCAAACAAGTACTTCTTCTATTTTGTAATCTCAATGTGGCTTTTCTATGTCTTCTTTGTAGTCATTTGACTTGGATTAGTTGTTTGTTTATTTGCTTTCTTCAACTATATTTTCTTTTGAGCTGTGCCAAGAGTACATAAGGAAACCAAGAACCAGTCTTGAATATGCGGTAAACACACCCAGTATTCAATTTCTGGCTTTATAGGTGTGAACTATGAAGCATTTTGGAAGTTATTAGTGTATTGCAGCTCTTAGTTATTTTATATTTATTTTTATTTATGCTATTTTTATAAACTTTATCCCATAAGGATGTATATTAAACGTTCTTGAAAGGGTAGCTTGCCGCACAAGATCATACAGCATTGGGATCAGGATGTCAGCTTTTACTACAGCCGGACAATGAGCACAGCTATGGGAGCCGCCATAATGTGGCTCCCCTCTATTCCAGCGGTCACATGAACACAGGAATTCTGAGTGCTGCTGGGTCCTAAGTGACAAAGAATAGCTCTAGAGCGCAGCATAGGAGGCTGTATTCCTACTTTCACTGGGGCCTCATTTACAGGAGAAATCATCACAAACAAAAAAAAAAAAAAAAAGAAAATGTTCCCCCCCCAAAGCTCTATTATGAGCTTACGGAGCGGTACAGTGTGTTAAAAAAAATAATAATTTACAATTTTTTCGATTTTTAACTAGAGAAGAACAGAAAGCAACATAAAAGTAAAGCCCTATTGATCTCCCCAAAAAACCACGAAAATTATTTGAATGATCCAAAGGAAAAAAATATATATATAGTTCTCAAAACCAAAGGTACGGAAAAAAAAAAAAAGTCCGATTCTGAACCATGAAAAAAAAAACCTCTATAAAAGTGGCTACGTTTTCAATACCGTATAAACAATGCAGCCTACATAACAAGAGTACAATTCACTTGCAGAACAAAGGAAATCAGAACAGTGGATAAAGTTGAGATACAATAATATGAAAGTGACATAGCCCCCCTCCCTAACTCCCAGATAATTTCTTATGGCATATGTGGTAAATGCTGGCGTTTTTTTTATGCAGGACAATAAAGAAACTACTTTTTTATTAACCCCTTACTGAACATGAGTAGTACACAATTCCAGCACAGCAACATGAACATAATATTTTTCCTAGTACTAACAGTTCTTAAAAACAATGGTCTTAAAGGGATTTTGCAGATTATATTTTTGGCAAATCAATTAGATATGTCAGAAAAGTAAGATTAGTGGTGCCTGGCTGTTAAGACCCCTACCAAAATGGAAAACATAAAAAAGAATGGTAGATATAAAGTAGAAATAGTTTTGTATTACTAATGTGGTAATTAATGTTTCCCCTGACTTTTATACTGTCTATAGCTGCCACCAATGTTTATAAGATAAAACCGTACTGTGTGTTCCTATATCTCGTGATCATTCTTATTAATCTCCTGGCTGTATGTGACTTTTCTCCATCATTATGGAGTCCTTTCAATAAAGTAGAAAACAACCTTTACCATATTGGGTAAGAATAGTTATAATATAAACAATCTTATGAATTACTTAAACCAAAATTACTTGCTAGGCTACTAGTGCTATACCAAATGTTTAGCTATGTGCTCAAAAACTTAAGAATATGTCTTTTGAGTTAGGGGGTCTTCACACTTGCAAAACAGTTATCAGAGAAACCACACGGCCCCTATAGACTATAATGGGGTCCATGTGTTATCTGCGCGGTGTTCACACAAATCATGCAGAGAGAAAAGTACTTCAAGCATCACTTTTCTCTCTGCATGATTCCTGCAGACACCGCATGGAAAACACATGGACCCATTATATACAATACCGAATGCAAATGTGAACCAGGCCTAATTTATAATCCTGCTAGACGGATGCCAAGTGCAACACATCGGGAAGGGAAATTCCTTGGCAATCCTATGGCAATCTGAATTACCATAATACCTGGATCAATGTCCCATCTCCCATATAGTATATTAATCCAGCAATATACTTAGGTCTATTCAGCTGATTGTAACACATTTTCCCCATGAAAATTTGTGCTTCCCCTGATATTTATTTATTTTACAATATGCGCAGTCTGGATCGAGCAGTCTGGAGTGCCAATAATTCCTCCATACATGCTCCAAACTGCAATGCTCCTCCTTTCCTATTCTCTTCTTTGAGTGACTGGGCCATGGAGCTAAGATGAAATCTTAATTGACCCTGTCACTAAATAGAAGAGAAAGGAGGCTTGTATTAGAGCAGTGTGAGCAGTAACTATAGAGCCACCCTCAGTGCTCCAGATTGTTAAATTGCATATTCAGAAATAAAAAAAATCAGTTGAGCCAGACCTATGTATCCATATTCTTGTAAATAAATGCTTCACCCTTTAAATGGAGAGTCTTGCCAGTAAATGATCTATTGTTTAAATGGTGTTTTTTTAAAACATATTTAAGAATACTTGGTGATTTAAAAAATAAAAAATAAAAGTTTTGTTTTTTTAAAATCTTAAAAATCTTTCAATTCATTCTCTTGCCACTAAGCCTAAGGGCCCATTCACACAGAGTAACGTGCCGCGTGACCTGGCACGTATACGCCGTGTGAGATTTGGCGGCCCGTATACGCTCCCATTGATTTCAATGGGATCGTGGATCGTACACGCCGCGTTATTTTGCGGCGTTTACGATCCACGCTCCCATTGAAATCAATGGGAGCGTATACGGCCCACAAAATCTCACAGGGCGTATACGTGCCAGGTCATGCAGCATGTTACTCCGTGTGAATGGGCCCTAAAATAGTTTGTGGCTTTCTGTCTCCTGGAGATGGACCATGAGTCATACAGTCAATGGTCTAGAGCAGATCCTATTGATTTGTATGGGAGTGTTTTCTAGGCATGCTCTGTGACCTGTTCAGAGGTCATTGCACATGGGAGGGGTAGATAAGTTGTGAAATCAGCTATTGCGATTGGTGGATTCTGTGTCTTATCTACATATATGATAACTGTGATCATCAGTGAAAACAAGAAGTCTCAGTATATTATTTGATTTAGGGTGCATGCACACTACGTAACGCCGGGCGTGTATGAGAGCCGTACACGCCGGCATTACGGCAGACTGCCGAACACTTCCCATTCACTTCAATGGGAGCGCTCGTAACAGCGGCGTTTACGAGCGCTCCCATTGAAGTGAATGGGAAGTGTTCGGCAGCCCTGCTGTAACGCCGGCGTGTACGGCTCTCATACACGCCCGGCGTTACGTAGTGTGAATGCACCCTTAGAGTCAAAACTTTTTAAATAATTTTTAATGTAATGTTTAACATAAAACTTGATGAAAAAGTTTTGGGAAATTGCAGCATGTCTGCTGCGTGTATTTTCCCTCAATGTGTTGATTGGTTTCGCAGAGACTGTTAACCGCTGTGCTTTTTTCCGTGTTGTTTCCACTGTCGCCAAACAGCAGTGTTTACATTGGGCTCCAGTCTTATAATGCTTATATTCTTGTAGTTGTTAGCAACTCATAAGTGTATTATTAATGTTTGTAGATCCTTAACCTGGAACATATTTTTTAATATTTTTCATTTGTAGGCTGTTAAATTTGAGCCATATCATGACAGTGCATTATCCAGGTTTTTATTGAGACGTGCCTTAAGGGTAAGATATTTACTTTATGAATACATTGTTTTTTTTACTGTTTACTGATTATAAGTTGTATCGATAAAGCATATGTCACAAGTTTATTAAAAAAGGCCTTTCAGCACCTCCATCAATCCTCAATCTTTGCATCTTTCAATAGATGTCACTTCACTGATTCCCAAATATTTTAAGTAGTTTTATTCTTGCTCTCACAATTTTTGAGCAATTTGTGTTGTCAGTTTTCATATCCAGTATTATTATTAGGTTCTTTGTTGTTAAGTGGGTGGTTATGGACTTAGATAGTCTGAGAGGCTGCCCACTTGACAGTAGAGATGCCGACCAACATATTGGGTGCTGAAATTAACAGCATCAGTTCTTTAGGAATGGTTGGAGCTAAAACAATATTAAGCAAAATTGTGTTGAAATCGGTGGAGACTTGGAGCTGTTGGTGGTAAAATGTTCCCTTTAAACCCTTTCTAACATCTGCCATATTATTACAGCCGAAGTTGGGCATTTAAACAGGGCAGCCGCTCATATTATACAGCACAGACCCGGCAGTAATGCACGTGATCAGAGGTCACTCCAATCACGGGTATTAACCATTTCATGCTGGCCCCAAAGTAAAAAATTATTCCCATCTACGTTGCTTCCACCATACCTATGAGTTCTTCTTTCAGTCGTCATGACAGTCCTGACTTAACTATATGCCTATTGAGGCATGCTTGTGGCACTCCTTAATAGGTATAAAGTGATTTAGTCATAGGCTGCAAAACAGTGGTATTGCAGCCTATGGGACAATCACTCTAAAGATTGTAGGTTCAAACCCCCTAAGTAGACAAAAAAAAAAAGAAAAATATAAAAAAATGCACTCTCTCTCTCTCTCTCTCTCTCTCTCTATATATATATATATATATATTAAAATGTATTATTAGTTAATTAATTAGTTATTAATTATTTTATCTTCAAAAATCACTCCCTTTTTCCTTAATCTTAAATAAAGATAGATAAACAAAGATTAACATAAACAAATTATGCATGCCCATGTCCAAAAATGTCCAGTCTTCTAACTAACAAAAATAGTAGAAAAAAATCAGAGCGCTCTTGATCCAATAAAAGTAAAAAGCACTGGAGCACTAGGGACAGGTGAGTATGTTTTAGTTTAGTTTTGTTTTTTAAACACCTTCCCCGGCCAAAAATGAAAAAAAATCTTGGACAGGGACAGAGGAACATGGGTTAAAACTAGGGACTGTCCATTCAAAAGAGGGACATTTGGGAGTTAAATATGGATCCATATTTAAATGTAGTCTACAAAATGCTCTTAATAGCAAATCTGTCACATTGAAATTACAGTCTAATCTGTATGCAGCATGTTCTAGAGCGAGAGATGAGCACATTAATATATAATTAAGTGGGAAAAGATTCAGTAGAGCGTGTATTTTATTCATTTATATATTTGCTCATTCATGTATAAAACCAGTCATCTAATAGTCATAAGGGTGGTCCTTTTAGTGATTGATAGCTTTCTGTGAGTGACTGGAGCATACAGAGATAGCTGTGATATCATTGATAAGACCTCCTTAGGCCGTGGAGCCATGTGGAGGAAATACCGCAGAAAAAAACGCTGCGTTTTACAGTTCCAGCAATGTGGATGGAATTGTAGCAAATCCCATCCCTACTTTGCAGAAAAATATGTGCAGTGGACACAAAATAGTTGTGGTTTTGTAAATCGCAGCATGTCAATTGTACCTGCGGAAACGCCGGCAGTTTCCGTGTATATATAATTAAAGCAGAAAGTCCACAGAGGAAATCTCTGTGAACTTTCTGTGAAAAGTGTTGCGGGAAAAACCGTAATGCATTGCCGCCACGGTTTTTCCTGTAGTGCTTTATTGATGCGGGACATTACATGAGGCTTTAGCCCTACAGTTTCTATGTATAAATATATATGAGAAAACATGTTATACTGAGTCTTTTCATACAGAACTAAGGTATGTATCAATCTTCTCAAGTCCTCCTGCTCTGTAACATGCTGTAGACTGCATATTAGACAGAATTTTCATGTGGATGGGTTCTTTTTAATGCAATATCACATTAAAATTTAATTCACAAGTGTTTAATTTCTGCAACTGCCCTATCTGAACGTATTTTGAAGAAATGTGTATTTGCTTGGTTCCAAAGCATCGTTGTACAGATGAATGGAACTTGCTTTCAGCTGCATACATTTCTTCACACTCTTCACATATCCTCTATGGAAATACTGGAAGTGGCTTTTCCATTTCTTTTGAATCCAATTATCACTTTAGCTAAAAAAAAAAATGCATCAAAAAGTGCATGTGTGATTTTATCTTGAATGCAAACACATACAATTATATTCTTGCCACAGAATGTTTGTTGTACAGAAAAAGCCAAATCACATGTTTCCATAGTCTTGTGAAAAGTTACATTGCATAAACTACATATGTATTCTACACTTGGATTCTAAATCTGCTTCTGTTTGCAGAGTAAACGTATTGGCCACTTCTTGTTTTGGTTCCTCAGAAGTGAGATTGCGCAGTCTATGCATTATCAGCAGCGTTTTGCAGTAATTCTGGAAGCTTATCTAAGAGGCTGCGGCACCTCAATGTTAAGTGATTTCATGAAGCAGGTTCAAGTCACAGAGGTTCTTCATAAAGTCACCATGGAGATCAAAAGTGTTTCTGCTGAGAAGTATGATGTCACTTCACAAGGTAGATGCCCTGCACTTTTCCATGACCATCAACAAAAACTAGAAATCACTTTTTCAAAAAACATTAGGGCTAAGGACCCACAGGACGATACACAGCCCTAAAGCGCTACAGTAAAAACCGCGACGGGAACGCATTGCGGTTATTCCTGCAGCACTTTGAACAGAAAGTTCATGGATTTTTCCTCTGCAGACTTTCTGTTACCATTATATCTAAAAGCCGCAAGCGTTTCCGTAGATATAATGACATGCTGCGATTTCTAAAACCGCGCCATGGGCCGACTCTGGAGGTTGCTGCCGCCAGGCAGAAGCCGTGGCTCAGCGAGCCGCAGGAGCCGCCTGAAGAAAGGGCAGCTCGCTTCTTTTTTCCACTAGCGGCAACATGCCATTAGTGAAAAAAAGAACGCTAGTGGTCTCCATAGACCACCACTGTATGGAGGCGGATTTTGAGGCGAAATCCGCTGTCAAAATCCGCCTCCTTGCCCCCGTGTGAACTAGCCCTTACACGTGTAAAAAAACACGTCAAAAAGTGTGCCAAAAACAACGTGTTTTTTTTAATGTGTTTTTTTACACGTGTAAAAGATTTCATTGAAGTCAATGGGAGTGTTATTTTTACATGTGTATTCTATAAATGTGTATTATGCTAAAATACACTCGCGTTAACTCCGTATGCACGAGCCCTAAGGCTAACACCCAATGTAGCGGATTTCAGCAAAAAAGCACTGCGGAAAAAACCATGGCAGCAATGCATTGCAGTTTTTCCTGCAACGCTTTTCACAGAGATTTCTTCTGTGGACTTTCTGCTTCAATTATACTAGCGTTTCGATAGGTATAATTGATATGTTGCGGTTTTGAATACCGCCATGGTTTTGGCAATCATAGTGTGTCCGCTTTGCATATTTTCCACAGTGTGTGGTTGGAATTCGCTTCCACTTTGCAAGGACTATGAAACACTGTGTTTTTTTTTGGGGGGGGGAGGGGGTTGTGCCATTTGCACCATGCAGGGCCCCGACATTACAGGGATATTCTCCCCTCGAAGTAACGTTAATAGGGAAGAATATTCCATGGAGCATGCCATCTTTTTGCTATTAGATTAATAAACATCCTCTATACTCTGTATTAAATTATGTAGAGGCCAATAGAAGTTGTTGCATTAAAGCGCCATACTATGTAATCTTATAGTACTCGTGCACCTGGGGCCACACTCAGATTCCTGCTGATATACTGAACTGATCTGGACTTCATTATGTTTCATTATGACTACATGGGTGCCCTGGTGCAGGCTATAGTTTTCTGAGTTAACGTAATGAATTTGATTTAATTCAGACTTCATATATCAGTTTATATTATCTTTTGTTTCTTAGTTATCACACAACTCCGGCAAAAGCTTGAAAAACTACAGGGATCTCTTCTTCCGGAGAGCTTTAGAGTGCCATATGATCCTGGACTAAGGGCTGGAGCACTGGTCGTAAGTCATGTCTATTTGTCTTCTCTACAGGTTGCATTCAGCTTGTAAATTGTTTGTACTTTTGCAGATAACTATAACTAACTAGCTTGTCCAGCAAGTAAAAGGTTGTTTGTTTGTTTTAAGCAAAACGATTAGAATTAGTTAAAAACATAAAAGCCCCAGTACTCATTTAATAATCCCCAGCTGCTCATGTTCTGACACTTCTCAGGTTCCCCACTAGTCTTTCTCTCCTGGTCCATCTGGATACCCAAGAAATAATGCTCAACTGATGACTGACTGAGGTGGGTCAATGCTTCAGACAATGATTGACTGAGCATTCATTTCCTATTAACAGTGGGCCAGGAAGTAGAGAATTTGGGAAGCTTCAGAACAGGAGCAGCGAGGGATTAGTATCACTTCTAGATTTTTTCACCATTCTGAACCTGGGCGTAACTAGCAGGGTAGCAGACACAGCATCTAACATAGAATATATAGAAAAGCTTTGACATCCAGGATTTATAGTATATAAGCTTGCCAAAAAGGTGGAGTATCTGTCTGTAGAAGAGATACACTCTCTGTTAGTTACTCAGGGCTCGTTCACATCTGTGCCCGGTCTCCGTTCTGCAGGTTTCCGTTTCCTGCACAAAACAGAGGCAGGAAACGGAAACCTGCAGTACTCTTTCATACCCATTCATTTGAATGGGTTTGAAAGAAGTCCGGCCGTGAGCGGCGGTGAGCGTTTTATGCTCTCCACCGCGAAACCGTTTTTTTTAAAATCGGACACCAAGTTGGACATGCAGTACTCTGTGTCCGGTTTAAAAAAAACGGTTTCGCGGCGGAGAGCATAAAACGCTCATGGCCGCTCACAGCCGGACCCGGTCTGACAGCTTTCCGTCTTCTGCATTCAGAAGACGGAAAGCTGAGAACGGACTCCGGGCGCTAGTGTGAACCTAGCGTCAGTCTCATTGATAATGTCTTCTGTTAGTTTGTCTATAGAGTCTGATGAAGGTGCAGATGGCTCGTGGCTTTATTGTGCTTTACTTATATGAATAAAGTGCTTAAACTGCATATTTAAAGAAACAGGAGTATTTAGTCCTTTTGATTATCTACAATAGTGCTGGGACCCTATGCTAAGCAGCTTGGCGCTATTCAGCTCACACCTTACACTTCATGTAATTGTAAAAGAGACCTACTTTTTTTCCTGGGTATCCAATGACCTGTTTTGTTTTATGTCATTGCTCTATTTATTATGTACACTATCAATGTGACTAAATGCTAAAAATGATCACACAATCTCCAGTGACACAAATGACCATCTTTCTTCTATAGAACGAAAAGCAAATCTGTCTTCTTCCATCTTGAAACCTGATGTATGGCTATGTCAATGAGACTTCACTGTGACGCTGTTAGATATCAGATTGTATTGTACTATAGCTTGATCATGACTGCAGTATTCATAGAATAACTTTTTTGTACTTCAGACATTGGAATTCTGTTTTATAATGAATTCAGCCATAAATTCTCCTTCAGTTGATATATAGATCACTTTACATGAACAAAGTGGTCACAGTTTTGGCCACCACTGCATATACAGCTTACTCATTGCATATTTAAAAAACATCCGTAATTTCGCTTCCTTGCTTAAGCTGTTTGCTTGCTGTCAGTGAATAGACATTGCACTTAACAGCCTATGCGCATGTTATCTGCATACAGAACTTGAGAAAAGCAGAAATGGCTTTTTTTGCCATTGAAAGTTTCTTTAAATAATAAATTGCGCATGATATTAACATGATATTATTTTTGTATTTATACAAGCTACCAGCAGAGGGAGGAAATAGTGTTAGTGCAACGTTCATACTGTTGCAAACCACTATATTACACTTATCCACCATTCTAATAGCCCTTTTTTCTACGTACCACCACAAACGCCTTGGTTGCGAGCAAGAAGAAATCAGAGTGCTTTGGACAGTGCTAAGGGGGAAACTGAAAGGTTCCTTGTACAGGGTACATGGTGCTGACCAGCTTAGATGCTAGTGCTTGTTTCTCATTGTCTTTCTCATAATAGACAATCAAGCAGGATATGTATGACATCATGGGCAGTACATGCGTCTCCTCCTTGCTAGGATTATTATGACACAGGACCATATTGTTATTGCCCATTGTTAAAGTCTCTGTATGTAGATACATTGCTTGGTTTCCTATGCAGAAAGAGCAGTACAGTAGTATGGTCAGCTATATGTTTTAGATTTTGTAATAAAATAGTAAATATAGTTATGATGACAAGCAGGGACTGTCATATCAGTCAGGCAATAAGAAATGTCTTTGCTTCACAAAAGGTGGAAAAGTGCAAAGTAATGGCGTCAAAAAAGAAGCCACTGTGGCTGGAGTTTAAGTGTGCTGACACAACCGCTCTGTCAAGTGAGACTATAGGAATAATATTTAAGCATGGCGACGACCTCCGTCAAGATATGCTCATTTTACAGGTAAATTTTTTGTCAACTATTGATCACTGGGTGTGGTAGTACCAACTTATATGGTTGAACAAAAAGGTTGAACAAAAGATTTGAAAATGATTCCCTAAAATGTAACTTTTAATAACAAATGCATAAAATACAGCGTACCCTAAAAATAATGGAGGCATCCCAATTCTATTAGTTTGGACCTCACCCAAACATTTCATGTATTGGGAGGAAAAAAGGAAAATACCTGTTCCCTCATGAGATGTTTGGGTGAGGTACAAACTAATAGAATTGAGAGACCTCCATTATTTTTAGGGTACGCTGTATTTTGTGCATTTGTTATTAAAAGTTATGTTTTAGGGAATCATTTTCAAACTTTGATTCACACTCATGGCATCATATATATTTTATGTTTCTTTTATAAACACCCCATGTGAAACTCAGGACACACATACAATACTCTCTTATGGCTGTTTATATTTATATGGACGGATTTCAGCTCTTAGAAATTCTATATACTGCTCAGGCTAGGTTCACATCTGCCACAGCCTCCCCTATAGATTCCATTTAAAACTGACAGAAAACTCAATGGTCACTCACAGATCTCATAGTAGTCTATGAATTCTGCAGGTAACCGCTTTTTTAGTGGACGGGCTCTCCATCTTTTTGGACCCCATACGGACCAGAACAACAGAGAGCCGAACACTAGTGTGAACCTAGCACAAGTGATAGCCTCTTGCATGGTACATTACCATGTGTGCCTCAGTATGATGACTCAAGCAAGACCCCAAGTTATATATTGACAAGAACAGTGAGAAGAACCTAACATCAGAAAAGTATCTTCAACATAATGAGCCATCTTTCTGTAATTTTGGTAGTATTAGATTTCATGGACATGGCTATTTTTCATGCAACTGAATAGTGTATTCCATGAGATGAATGCAGCATATACTGTACTAGGGGTTCTCTTTCTATAAGTTTCTGTACAAATCTCACAGAAACAAAATCGTCCCATGTACACACACCGTTTTGGTGTATTCTGTATTAACAATGTACAGTATACTAGTTTGTCTCCTAGAGGTTGAACCCTAACCAGCCAGAAATTTATGGCGCATCTGATTAGTATGATCAAACATTTTTTAGGTTTAAATAAATTAATTTGATGTATTCTTTATTTGGTTCAGATACTTAGAATTATGGAATCTATTTGGGAAGGTGAATCACTAGACCTTTGCCTGCTGCCCTATGGCTGCATTTCTACAGGAAACAAGATAGGTAAGTGATGGGGTGTGATAAATCTGCCTTTTCATGTGGTATACAGTATGTATATTTTTCTAATGTTCACAACTGACTGGTTATATTCTAAAACGTATGCATCATTTCCATCACCATTCCACTAGAGTGTGTTCTAGCTCTATGAATAACTGTTTGGTCATTGACTACCATTCACCACATTATGATTAATATGTTGTAAATATTTAACTATATAGAGCAGTTCATAAAATATATGGATACCAGAATATCTCAATTAGGGTATGTTCACACTGAGTATTTTGCAGGCGGATTTTGAAGCGGAATCCGCCTCAAAATCTACCTGCAAATTCATTTCAATGGGAGTCACTCGCTTTTTTTCCTGCTAGCGATTTTTTTCAGCCAGCAGGATAAAAAAAGTGGCATGCCCTATTTTCACGTGGATTACGCAGCTGAGTCAGCCACGACGTCCGAAGCTCAAGACACCCTCCTGCCGGAAAAGGATTCCGCTGTGTGAACTTACCCTAATCTGGTCCAAGCAGCCTCAACTTTTTTGAAATTGCTTCCTTTACACTTTGATTATGGTTGGTAAAATTCTCATCCATACAGTCATAAAAACATTGATGAGGCTCCAAGGTTGGGCACCAGTGTTAGTCAATAAGGCCTGATTTACAATTGTTTTTTCAATTTATCATAAATATCTTTGATGATGGAGATTTTATGGCTATATACTTACATGGCTATAATTGTTTGATATATACAGGTCCTGTCTCTAGGACGCTCAGCTATCACAAACATGTTTGCTAATTCTTTGCAGCCACTTTCCTTATCCAGTTCTGTAATGCTCTCATATATGTAGAAGTTGGAAAATAAGTAAACAAAACTGTTACATTCTCACCCACTCGAACTCCTGTGCCGTCTTCTGGTCTCCTTGTACAGCGCAGGAGGCATGTCCACTCATGATTACCTGCTCCTGGTCTCTTGTCATTCTATGTTGGCAAGGTTAGGGTTAACATTTGTGTGCTTTGTGATTGGCAGCTTATCTGCCAATCAAGCCTGGGGCGGGTTCTGGAGTTCCTTAACCACATGAGGACCGCCGTACGTAAATTTACGGCCTCATGTGCTGGTACCTAAAGACCGGACTATTGCCGAAATACGTCCGGCCTTTAGGTACCTTTCTGGCGGGGGGAGGGGTGCGGGGGGGACAGGGGTTAGGTGTTACTAACACCTAACCCCTTCCTCCATAACGTCCAGTCGGAACTGAGTCCGACTGGACGTGTTAACCCTTTCGATCGCGCCGTCAAACATCACGGCGCGATCGAAAGGGATCCGCCGACAATTGAAAGTGATCGGCACCCCCCGTGGCGAGATCGAGGGGTGCCGATGTCAGTAGAAGGTAGTCTGGGGTCTGGCCAGTGACCCCAGACTACCGGAGCCCCCACATACCTGGTGATCCTGCCAGGCGGTGGAGGAAGTGAGCGATGTGTCTCACTTCCTCTGCAGCTTGCAGGACACGAGCAGGCTCATGTCCTGCTCGTGTCCTGCAAGCTACTATACAGAATCAGTTGGTGCTTTCATCAAAGCATCAACTGATTCAAGTGTCCTAAAGGGACACATGAAAAAGTTAAAAAAAAAAGTTTAAAAAAAAAAAAAAAGTGTATGAAAAAAGTAATAAAGTTCTAAAGTCCAAAAATCCCTTTTTTCTATACAAAATGAATTATGTAAAAAAAAGCACTAAAAATTAAAAAAAGCAATACATATTTGGTATCGCCGCGTCCGTAACAACCTGTACAATAAAACTGAAATAATATTTAATGTACACGGTGAACGTCGGGGAAAAAAAACGGAAAAAACTCGCCGGAAGTAATGATTTTTTGCCATCTCATCCTACAAAATATGCTATAAAAAGTGATCAAAAAGTCATATTCACCCCACAACAATGCCAATAAAAAGCGCACATTTTCCCGCAAAAAATAAGCCCTCAACCAACACTGTCAACCGAAAAATAAAAATGTTACGCCTCTCAGAAGATGGCGATGCAAAAAACATTGATTTATGTCCCCATATGTGTTTTTGTTCTGCAGACTTAGTATCGCATAAAAAAATAGCATAAATGAGGTATCGCCGTAACCGTACCGACCCGCAGAATAAAGGACACATGTTACTTATACTGTACGCTGCATGGCGAAAAATTTAAAATGTAAAACTCAATGCAGGATTGATTTTTTTTTTTTTTAATCCAGCAAGAAAGAGTTAATAAAATGTAATCAGTAAGTTGTAGGCACCCAAAAATGGTGTCATTACAAAATGCATCTCATCCCGCAAACAACAAACCCTTATATGGCCATGTCACCAGAAAAATAAAGAAAATATAGCATCTAGCAATGTGAAGGCAAAACCCCCCCAAAATCGCCAAATTATTAGAACACAACTGGCTGCGGCAGGTAGGGAATATATAAGCTGTGCGAGCGAATATCAGGGGACACCCCAGATTTACAGCTTATGAGTGAAAAAACACCAGAAGTGACCCCCAGAGTGACTCGACCAATCATAGGAGCTCCTGGGACATAGTAGGGAATTTGGTGTCTGCAATGTTCTCCGCACTGCTTATATGTTCCCTCTTCGCCATCCGCTGTGCAGTCACGTCCAGGATACTAATACTCACTACACCCCCTGATAAATTCTTTGAGGGGTGCAGTTTTCAAAATGGGGTCACTCCTTTGGGGAGTCCGCTTTTCTGGTACCTTACAAGCTCTACAAACATGACATGGCGTTCAAATACCAAACATCCAAATCTGTGCTCCAAAAGCCGCATAGCGCTCCTTCGCTTCTGCGCCCTGCTGTGCGCCCAAACTGCAGTTTATGCCACATGTATGACACATGTATGACACTGGTGTACCCGTTATATCGGACGTAATGTCATATGTGGTATAAACTGATATTAGGGCACAGCCAGACACAGAAGGGAAGAAGGGTTATTGGGTTTTTGGAGCACAGACGGTTTGGTTTTTGGATGCCATGACGCTTTTGCAGAGCTGAAACGCCAGTAACGTCCCTGATATGAGACGTTATTTTGGAAACTACACCCCTGAAGGATTTATCCAGGGGTACAGAGAGCATTTTTAACCCCCAAGTGTTGCTATAACTTATTATCCATAAATAAATACGAAGCTGATTGTGAAAGGTGAAAATGACAATTTTTCCAGGAATCCGTCATTTCAGTGCGTAATATATTGTGCCCGACTTGTATCAGAGATGAACGCTCTAAAAGCTGTTGTGCCCGGGATACCCGCTTACCAGTTTTTGGAGTGTCTCTGCTGACATAAGTTGGGCACAACATATCAGATACTGAAATGGCGAATCTCTGGAAAATTTTCATTTTTAACTTCTCATTATCAGCTGTGATTTCATTTCTGGAAACTAAATAAATGCAACACTCAGGGGTTAAAAATGCTCGCTACACCACTTGATAAATCCCATGAGTGGGGTAGTGTCCAAAATGGGGTGACATGTCTGCAGATTCCACTTTATTGGCAATTCAGGGGCTTTGCAAAAGTGGCATGACTTCCAAAAACCAAACTGTGCTCCAAAAACCAAAATAGCGCTCCTTCCCTTCTGTGCCCGGCTGTGCCCAAACAGCCATTTATACCCACATATGGCATTAAGTACGTTATCCGGGGTACCCCAGTGTCATACATGTGGGCATACACTGCTATTTGGGTACCCAGCAGGACGCAGATGTGAAGGAGCGATATGTGCTTTTGGAGTGCAGATTTAGATTCTTTGTTTTTGGACACCACGTCACATTTGCAGAGGCCCTAAAATTGTCCCTACAAAATGGGGTCACTTCTTGGTGAATTCCAGTTTACGGTCACCTGTGTAGTTTCTAAAATGGGGTCACAATGGGGGGTTTCCATTGTATTGATACTTTAGGGGCTCAGCTAATGCGACATGGCACCTGAGAACTATTCCAGCCACATCTGCTTTCTAAAAGCCAAATAGCGCTCTTTCCATTCTGAGCCCCACTATGTACCCATACAGCAGATTATGGCCACATATTGGGTATTTCCGTGTTAAGAAGAAATTGTGTAACAAACTCTGGGGGGCTTTTAATTCTTCAGCTACTTGCAAAATTAAAAATATGGCGCTAAATGGATAATTAATTGGAAAAAAAAGTAATTTTTCATTTTTACGTCCCATTGTTAATAAAATCTGTGAATCAGCTGTGAGGCCAAAATGCTCACCAAACCCCTAGATAAATTCTATGAGGGGTGTAGTTTCCAAAATGGGGTCACTTTTAGGGGGTTTCCACTGTATTGGTACTTTAGGGGCTCTGCAAATGCGACATGGTACCTGAAAAATATTCCAGCAAAATCTGCCCTTCAAAAGCCGAACAGCGCTCTTTCCATTCTGAGCCCCGCCATGTTCCCATACAGTAGATTATGGCCACATATGGGGCATTTCTGTGTTCAGGAGAAATTGTATAACGAGCTTTTTCTCCTTTATCCTCTTGTGAAAATGAAAAATTTGGGGCTAAATTGACAGTTTGTTGGAAAAAAAGTAAATTTTCATTTCCATGTCCCAATGTTAATAAAATCTGTGAAACAGCTGTAGGGTCAAAATGCTCACTCTACCCTTTGATATGTTCTGTGGGGGGTGTAGTTTCCAAAATGGGGTCACTTTTAGGGGGTTTCCACTGTATTGGTTCTCTAGGGGCTCTGCTAATGCAACATGGCACCTAAAATTATTCCAGCAAAATCTGCCATCCAAAAGCAAAATAGCGCTCCTTCCATTCCAAGCCCCTCCATGTTCCCATACAGCAGAATATGGCCACATATGGGGTATTGCCGTGTTCAGGATAAATTGTTTAACAAACTTTGGGGGGCTTTTACTCCTTTAACCCCTTGTGAAAATGAAAACTTTGGGGATAAAGTGACATTTTAGTAATTTTTCTTGTACACATTCCAATGTTAGTAAAATCTGTGAAACAACTGTAGGGTCTAAATACTCACTATACCCCTTGATGAATTCTGTGAGGGGTGTAGATTCTAAAATGGGGTCACTTTTGGGGGGTTTCCATTGTTTTGGTACGCTAAGGGCTCTGCAAATGCGACATGGTGCCTGAAAATTATTCCAGCAAAATATGCTGTTCAAACACCCAGTGTCGCTCCTTCCCTTTCGTGCACTGCCGTGTGCCCAAAAATCAGTTTACACCCACATGTGGGGTATTTCTGTGCACGGGAGAAATTGCATAACAAAATGTGAGATGCATTTTCTCCTTTAACCCTTTGTGAATGTGTTAATTTTAGGTCTAAATGAATGTATTAGTGAAAAAAAATGAAATGTCTAAATTTGACCTCCATATTATTTTTATTCTTATGAAATGCTTAAAGGGTTAACAAACATCCCAAATGCTGTTTTGAATAATTTGAGGGGTGTAGTTTTGAAAATGGGGTGATTTATGAGGGTTTCTATTATATAGGCCTTTATAATTCCTTTCAGAACTGAAGTGTTCCCTAAAAAATTAGTTTGAGGAATTTTCTTGTAAATCTGGAAAATCGCTGTTACACTTGTAAGCCTTGTAACGTCCAAAATAAATTAAAAGACAATCAAAAGATGATGCAGATATAAAGCAGAGATATGGTAGATAATATTTATTCATGTATTTGGATGGTATGACTATCTGCCTGAAAAGCAGAGAATTTCACATTTTGAAAATTGCAATTTTTTCCAAATTTCCATCAAATTTGCTAGTTTTTGTATAAATAAATACAAAAATATTGATTAGTGTTTACCACTAACATGAAGTATAATGTGTTACGAAAAAACAATCTCAAAATCACTTGTGTAAGTTAAAGCGTCTCAAAGTTATTGCCATTTAAAGTGACACATGTCAGTTTTGAAAAAAGAGGCCCGGTCCTTAATGTACTTCTGGGCCTGGTCCTTAACCGGTTAAACAGGTCATAAGTCTTCACATGGTTGCTGGCTATTGTGTCTCTGGCCTTGCTGAGTGTTTCCTTTGCTCTGGTATTGTATTTGCTGAATTCTACTTTTTGGCTTTTTTGACTAATCTTTTGGATTGTGATTTGGTACTGTTTTGTCACTCTGATTTGATCCTTGGCTTGCTGACTCCTGTGTTGTGTTGTCTTGTTCTGTGTATCACTTATCTAGAGTAGGGTTTCTCATCCAGTTGTCCCTCTCATTAAGACAGTTGCAGCAAATAGGTAGGGACATGGGATGGGTCGAGTTTTAGGGCTCACTATCTCTGTCTTCCCTTTCCTTAGCAGTGTTTATTGGGGATTACCTTTGGGTAATTTTAACAAAAACAGACCATACGTATGATGAATTTGATGTAGCTGTATACATTAGAAAAAATACTTGGACCATGTAACATGCTGCAGTTTGTAAGGCTGAAAAAATGTCACTTACATCCATGTTCACCTTTCAGGAATGATTGAAATTGTTAAAGATGCCACCACTATTGCTCAGATACAGCAAAGTACAGTGGGAAACACTGGTGCATTTAAAGATGAAGTTCTAAGTCAGTGGTTGAAAGAAAAATGTCCTCTTGAAGATAAGGTATAATTTCATAATATGGTTTTATCCACAGATCCATTTCTTATTCCTGTATATCGAAATTGTAAATGATAGTAGTTGTAGTGGCTAATGATGGAAAGTATTTTGTTATATGAAATCTACAAGTGTATAATCAGTTACAGTTGTATTACTGTAAGTTACTAGTCACTGCTGTATGGAATAGTGCAGTCTGCTGCATTATTACATGCAGTAAAAACCTTTGTAGGACATATAATAAGTGTCCTTATGTCCTTATCACTAATCTGTTTACAATTTTCTACTTTTAATCCCCTTATCTGTCCTCTAGTCAAGTCTTCTCCTAGATTAAAAGAAAAAAAATATCTAACGTAAACTGACACATTTTAAACGGACAGCATTTGCTATCAGCATAAAAAGGTATCAGTTTGCAATCAGTATGTGCATCATACTCAAACGGAATTCAAATGGACTGATCACATAAGCATGTGTAAGGGAGCATTCACACTACCGTCGGTGTCCAACAGCTAGTGTCCGCTGTTAATGTCCGTTCAAAATCTTGTGCGGACATTAGCTTTGGACACTAACTGTGTCCGTGACATTTTGCATTGATTTAAGTGGACATTGGGTGCATTCTTAAAAGTCCGTGGGTGTCCTTAACTGTCCGTTCCCAAAGTTGTCCGACTTTTCAAACGGACAGCAAAACCCAAAAAGATTTGTAGCTGGCGTCAGAAGTTGACTTACTGACTCCACAGCCCTGGAATGGAGGCCATCCACTTATATGATAATAATTTTCAACATTCTGCATTCAACATTTTACAATTTTAAAGTTTTAACTTCATGTTTTTTTTCCATCCATTTTGCAGATCATTCAATGGATGCAGTAAAGAATGCAACAAAATAATGCAAACAGCCATCTGATTACATAGACAAAAAAAAAACTGATCTGTTTCTGTACATTTTTTTTGTTAGATACAGAAGTGTGGTATACTACATTTGTAAGTCCAATGTAAATGGAGGGCCATCCTTTTGCATCTGTTTCTTCATTAGTTGTTTGCATCCATTGAATTGTGGACAGGTTATCAGACATGCACATTACGTGTGTGAGAAGATAACCTGGCTACAATAAGGAAATCATGTCTGATTTTCTGCCATAGAATCTTATTACATTCATGGTCATATCCATTGGATACAGATCAAGACAACAGACTGTCACCACTAAGGGCTCGTTCACATCTGCGCCCTGGGTCTCCGTTATGCAGGTTTCTGTTTCCTGCACGAAACGGAAACCTGCAGTAATTTTTCAAACCATTCATTTGAATGGGTTTGAAAAGTGTCCGGCTGTGAGTGCCAGTGAGCATTTTGTGGTCTCCGCAGCGAAACGTTTTTTTTTTTTTAACCAGACACAAAGTCGAACATGCTGGACTTTGTGTCCGGTTAAAAAAAAAAACAAAACAGTTTTGCCGCGGAGAGCACAAAACGCTCACCGGCGCTCATGGCCAGACACGGACTGTCAAGTTTCCGTCTTCTGTCTGCAGGTCCCCAGGTCTGCATAAGACGGAAACCTGAAAACGGAAATCAATCGCTGGTGTGAACCCAGTGTAAGATGTTTAGAGAAAATCTTAAACATACTGTAAACTTTTTATTTACTGATATTTGCAAAAATGTTTAATGTTCAATTGTCTAGAAATTAAAGATGGTTATATTCTATTAAATACCCCTATATATGTCATGATGGTGCTGTCTAGCTACATAAAAGGTTGTGTGGATGTTTTGCAAAGATAAATTACTTAGATTAATATAAATATGAAATCTGCAGTGATGTCCCAATGTCATCATTCCTCTTCTGGTGCTGCGACTTCTACTTTCACATTGGTTCTGAAAGAGGCAGGCAGCTGTCTGTGTCATGGGGCAGTCTGTCTGCAGTGGTGTGTAGGCCTGGTGCTGAACTTCTGCTTTATTTTCCTACTGCTGTCACTAGGTTTACCACTGCAATGGCAGCACAACCATGAAAGCAGTAAGAAGTTTCAAAAGTAAAACCAGTACTTGTTCAAAGGAATTTTCTAAGCCATATAATAAAAGAGACATCTGAAAAACTTCTGGTAGAAAAAAAACCAAAACGTGATTCCTTTATTCACCAGACATGAACTGTGACATTTCAACCCCTCCACTTGAGAAAACCCCTGTAGGGCTGAAATGCCACAGTTCGTGTCTGCTGCATGCCTGGGTTCAGCTGTTTTTCAGTGCTGCGGTTCTCTCTTTTATTCTAATCACTGAGCTGCCCCTAGTGGTGGCTACTAGCAGCAAGTGTTATTGCTTGGAGATGCATAGGAGAAATTTATCAATGGATTTATACCCATTGTCTACATTGAATGTTCAGAATGTACACCATATTAATATGATGGGTCCATTTAATATTGTAACATGAGGACTCACTGTAGTTATTACATTTTATGGATTCTCTGGATTTCCGAGAATCACTTAGACACAACATGCAAATTTTCTAAGAGCATATTAAATAAAGCAGATGATAAGCTTATGAAGCTTTGCAAGATGTTTCTGCTGAATTACGGATCTAATGCATCATTTTGCTTCTTAATAGTTGAATGCTGCTGTGGAGAGGTTTGTGTATTCCTGCGCTGGATACTGTGTTGCAACTTTTGTACTTGGAATTGGGGACAGACACAATGATAATATAATGGTAACTGAAACAGGTAAGATCATAGTTTGTAGACCACTGTAGTGTATAAAATTCATGTCCACAGTATTTATTGGTATAGTTTGATGTACTTTGCCAAATAACAATGACAGATGAAATAAATAGCAAATGCAGTTTGTATTTTTTAAGTGAACATGAGCTGAATGTGTCATTTTTTTTCCCTACAACACAGGATTGCTTTAAATATTTAATCTCTACTAAAATATTTAACAACTCATAATGGCTCAGTGACATGGGAAATGAAAACGGATTAGAGCTAAGCCTAGAATGTTCTCTTTTCGCATACCCTAAATATCATTATTAAACTTACTGTTGAAAGCCAGGACATTATTTAGAAATATCAGTTTATGTTATAACTGATCAACAGTACATATATAAATGTGACAATATGCACTAAGAGAGCCATGTCTTGCTGGCCTTCACTAAACCTAAAAATGAATTATATTAAGAGTGATTGGGGATTCATTTTTTTGTTCTGCTGCATACAGCAGAGGCTTGAGCTAAAGGTAGTTACAGGAATAGGAGTGTAAGGAGAAGTAGAGTGAGGGACATGGCTTTAGCTCCTGGGACACATTCAGAATTTTTTTGTTTTAATATGTTTCTCATTAAAAGGTTGCAGTGTTGTTCTGGGTTCTGCAGCGCTACAAAAAGTAGGATGTTCTGAGCACTGCAGTCACAGCACTTGCACAACTACGGTGAACCCTTACTGTGAATCAAGTTTTATGTTAAACATATTTCGAAAGAATTTTTGTGAGGTTTTTAAAAAATTCTCCATTTTATTATATAAAGTTATATATAAGTTTTAAAAGAAATTCCAAAAATCATGCAGGGCATTAGCCAAATAACATGCTGAGACTTTGTGTTTTCTGTAGCAGAATACTTTGCAGCAGTCACCTCACTTACCAGCACACTGATGATCACAACTATCATGTATATGTAGATAAAACACAGAATCCACCAGTCACAATAGGTTATTTCACTTTTTTTTTTTTTTTTACTCCCCCCACCGTGTAATGACCTTTGAACAAGTTCCAGAGCCTGCCTAGAACACACTCCCATAGAAGTCAATAGGATCTGCTCCAGACCATAGTGTCTATGGCTCATCACCAGACAGTAAGCTACAAACTATTTTAGGTTTAGCAGCAAGTGATGGAATTCAAAGATTTTTAGGCATTTTTAAAATATAGATAATAGAGATGAGCGAACACTAAAATGTTCGAGGTTCGAAATTCGATTCGAACAGCCGCTCAATGTTCGTGTGTTCGAACGGGTTTCGAACCCCATTATAGTCTATGGGGAACAGATACTCGTTAAGGGGGAAACCCAAATCCGTGTCTGGAGGGTCACCAAGTCCACTATGACACCCCAGGAAATGATGCCAACACCTCTGGAATGACACTGGGACAGCAGGGGAAGCATGTCTGGGGGCATCTAACACACCAAAGACCCTCTATTACCCCAACATCACAGCCTAACAACTACACACTTTACACACTCAATACCACCTCTCTGACAGTAGGAAAACACCTTGAAACATGTGTATTTGGCACTTGCAGTGAGGAGAGCTTGTCACCAGCAGTGAATTTGGCCCTTGTAGTAAGTTGAGGTTGGCACCAACATTTGTTTTGAAAATCAGGGTGGATTGAGCCTCTAACCAGCAGAGTTTGGGCAAATTCATGGTGGAGGGAGCCTCTAAAAACCCCAGTTTGGACCAATTCATGGTGGAGGGAGACTCTAAAAACCCCAGTTTGGACCAATTCATGGTGGAGGGAGCCTCTAAAAACCCCAGTTTGGACCAATTCATGGTGGAGGGAGCCTCTAACCAGCCCAGTTTGGGCAAATTCATGGTGGAGGGAGCCTCTAACCAGCCCAGTTTGGACCAATTAATGGTGGAGGGAGCCTCTAACCAGCCCAGTTTGGACCAATTAATGGTGGAGGGAGCCTCTAACCACCCCAGTTTGGACCAATTCATGGTGGAGGGAGCCTCTAACCAGCCCAGTTTGGACCAATTCATGGTGGAGGGAGCCTCTAAAAAACCCAGTTTGGACCAATTCATGGTGGAGGGAGCCTCTAAACAGCCCAGTTTGGGCAAATTCATGGTGGAGGGAGCCTCTAACCACCCCAGTTTGGACCAATTCATGGTGGAGGGAGCCTCTAAACAGCCAAGTTTGGACCAATTCATGGTGAAGGGAGCCTCTAAAAACCCGTTTGGACCAATTCATGGTGGAGGGAGCCTCTAACCAGCCCAGTTTGGGCAAATTCATGGTGGAGGGAGCCTCTAAACAGCCCAGTTTGGGCAAATTCATGGTGGAGGGAGCCTCTAACCAGCCCAGTTTGGACCAATTCATGGTGGAGGGAGCCTCTAACCAGCCCAGTTTGGGCAAATTCATGGTGGAGGGAGCCTCTAAACAGCCCAGTTTGGGCAAATTCATGGTGGAGGGAGCCTCTAACCAGCCCAGTTTGGACCAATTAATGGTGGAGGGAGCCTCTAAACAGCCAAGTTTTGGGAAATTCATGGTGGAGGGAGCCTCTAACCAGCCCAGTTTGGACCAATTAATGGTGGAGGGAGCCTCTAACCACCCCAGTTTGGACCAATTCATGGTGGAGGGAGCCTCTAAACAGCCAAGTTTGGACCATTGGAGGGAGCTCTAAAAACCCCAGTTTGGACCAATTCATGGTGGAGGGAGCCTCTAACCAGCCCAGTTTGGGCAAATTCATGGTGGAGAGGAGCCTCTAACCAGCCCAGTTTTGGACAATTAATGGTGGAGGGAGCCTCTAAACAGCCAATGTTTTGGGAAATTCATGGTGGAGGGAGCCTCTAACCAGCCCAGTTTGGACCAATTCATGGTGGAGGGAGCCTTCTAACCAGCCCAGTTTGGACCAATTCATGGTGGAGGGAGCCTCTAAACAGCCCAGTTGGGCAAATTCATGGTGGAGGGAGCCTCTAACCAGCCAGTTTGGACCAATTAACCTGAGTGGAGGGAGCCTCTAAACAGCCAAGTTTTGGGACCAATTCATGGTGGAGGGAGCCTCTAACCAGCCCAGTTTGGGACCAATTCATGGTGGAGGGAGCCTCTAACCAGCCCAGTTTGGACCAATTCATGGTGGAGGGAGCCTCTAAAACCCCAGTTTGGACCAATTCATGGTGGAGGGAGCCTCTAACTAGCCCAGTTTGGACCAATTAATTGTGGAGGGGAGCCTCTAACCAGCCCAGTTTGGACCAATTAATGGTGGAGGGAGCCTCTAACCACCCCAGTTTGGCAAATCATGGTGGAGGGAGCCTCTAACCAGCCCAGTTTGGACCAATTAATGGTGGAGGGAGCCTCTAAACAGCCAGTTTTGGGAAATTCATGGTGGAGGGAGCCTCTAACCAGCCCAGTTTGGACCAATTCATGGTGGAGGGAAGCCTCTAAAACCAGCCCAGTTTGGGCAAATTCATGGTGGAGGGGAGCCTCTAAAAAACCCAGTTTGGACCAATTCATGGTGGAGGGAGCCTCTAATTAGCCCAGTTTGGACCAATTAATTGTGGAGGGAGCCTCTAACCAGCCCAGTTTGGACCAATTAATGGTGGAGGGAGCCTCTAACCACCCCAGTTTGGACCAATTCATGGTGGAGGGAGCCTCTAAACAGCCAAGTTTGGACCAATTCATGGTGGAGGGAGCCTCTAAAACCCCCAGTTTGGACCAATTCATGGTGGAGGAGCCTCTAACCAGCCCAGTTTGGGCAAATTCATGGTGGAGGGAGCCTCTAAACAGCCAGTTTGGGCAAATTCATGGTGGAGGGAGCCTCTAACCAGCCCAGTTTGGACCCAATTAATGGTGGAGGGAGCCTCTAAACAGCCAAGTTTTGGGAAATTCATGGTGGAGGGAAGCCTCTAACACAGCCCAGTTTGGGCAAATTCATGGTGGAGGGAGCCTCTAAACAGCCCAGTTTGGGCAAATTCATGGTGGAGGGAGCCTCTAACCAGCCCAGTTTGGACCAATTAATGGTGGAGGGAGCTCTAAACAGCCAAGTTTTGGGAAATTCATGGTGGAGGGAGCCTCTAACCAGCCCAGTTTGGACCAATTCATGTGGAGGGAGCCTCTAACCAGCCCAGTTTGGACCAATTCATGGTGGAGGGAGCCTCTAAACAGCCAGTTTGGGCAAATTCATGGTGGAGGGAGCCCTCTAAAAAACCCAGTTTGGACCAATTCATGGTGGAGGGAGCCTCTAATTAGCCAGTTTGGACCAATTAATTGTGAGGGAGCCTCTAACCAGCCCAGTTTGGACCAATTAATGGTGGAGGGAGCCTCTAACCACCCCAGTTTGGGCAAATTCATGTGGAGGGAGCCTCTAACCAGCCCTGTTTGGACCAATTAATGGTGGAGGGGAGCCTCTAAACAGCCAAGTTTTGGGAAATTCATGGTGGAGGAGCCTCTAACCAGCCCAGTTTGGACCAATTCATGGTGGAGGGAGCCTCTAAACAGCCCAGTTTGGGCAAATTCATGGTGGAGGGAGCCTCTAAAAAACCCAGTTTGGACCAATTCATGGTGGAGGGAGCTCTAATTAGCCCAGTTTGGACCAATTAATTGTGGAGGGAGCCTCTAACCAGCCCAGTTTGGACCAATTAATGGTGGAGGGAGCCTCTAACCACCCCAGTTTGGACCAATTCATGGTGGAGGGAGCCTCTAAACAGCCAAGTTTGGACCAATTCATGGTGGAGGGAGCCTCTAAAACCCCAGTTTGGACCAATTCATGGTGGAGGGAGCCTCTAACCAGCCAGTTTGGGCAAATTCATGGTGGAGGGAGCCTCTAAACAGCCAGTTTGGGCAAATTCATGGGTGGAGGGAGCCTCTAACCAGCCAGTTTGGACCAATTAATGGTGGAGGGAGCCTCTAACCAGCCAGTTTGGACCAATTAATGGTGGAGGGAGCCTCTAACCTGCCCAGTTTGGACCAATTAATGGTGGAGGGAGCCTCTAACCACCCCAGTTTGGACCAATTCATGGTGGAGGGAGCCTCTAACCAGCCCAGTTTGGACCAATTCATGGTGGAGGGAGCCTCTAACCAGCCCAGTTTGGACCAATTCATGGTGGAGGGAGCCTCTAAAAAACCCAGTTTGGACCAATTCATGGTGGAGGGAGCCTCTAAACAGCCCAGTTTGGGCAAATTCATGGTGGAAGGAGCCTCTAACCAGCAGAGTTGGTGGAAATCAGGGTGGAGGGAGCCTCTAAACCAGCAGAGTTGGGGGAAATCATGTTGGAGGGAGCTAGTATTAGCAGAATTGTGCAACGCTTATGGTGGATGAGTATGAGGATGCGGAGGAATTGGAGAGGTTGAGTACAGACATGGAGTTTCATGTTGGGGTGCTTTACACAGGTGGGCACAAAATGAAGGCTCTATCCAGTGGTGGTTCATTTTTATCAAAGTGAGCCGGTCGGCACTCTCAGCTGACAGACGGGTGCGCTTGTCAGTGATGATGCCACCGGCTGCACTGAACACCCTCTCAGATAGGACGCTGGCGGCAGGACAGGACAGCACCTCCAAGGCATATAGGGCAAGTTCAAGCCACAGGTCCAACTTCGACACCCAATACGTGTAGGGCGCAGAGGGGGGGAGGAGGGTCGGAGGACAGGGCTGTGGTCGGAAAGGTATTCCCGCAACATGCGCCTATACTTCTCACGCCTGGTGACACTAGGACCCTCCGTGGCGGCACTTTGGCGAGGGGGTGCCATCAAGGTGTCCCAGACCTTAGACAGTGTGCCCCTCGTTTGTGTGGACCGGTGAGAACTTGGTTGCCTACTGGAGGAACTGCCCTCCCTGCCGCCAACGTCACATGCTGAAACATCTCCATCATATTCTGCACCAAATTGCCTGTGGCAAGCATTGATGCGATTGGCCCTCCCCTCTACCGGAATAAAGACGAGATGTTGTTTTTATACCGGGGGTCAAGGATAGCAAAGATCCAGTACTGGTTGTCCTCCATGATTTTGACAATACGCTTGTCGGTTGTAAAGCACCCCAACATGAACTCAGCCATGTCTGCCACAGTGTTAGTTGGCATGACTCCTCTGGCCCCACCGGAAAGTTCAATCTCCATTTCCTCCTCATCCTCCATGTCTACCCATCCGCGCTGCAACAATGGGACGATTCGAAGTTGCCCGGAAGCCTCCTGTATCACCATCACATCATCGGACAACTCTTCTTCCTCCTCCTCCTCCTCCCTCCTCCTCCTCCATTAAACGCAGTGAAGCGGACAGATGTGTGGACCTACTCTCCAGCTGTGACGGATCGGATGCTATCCCTAACTCCTCTGTGTGATCTGAGTTATCCCTGATGTCAATCAGGGATTCTCTCAGAACACACAAGAGCGGGATTGTAAGGCTCACCATCGCATCCTCAGAGCTCACCCTCCTTGTGGACTCCTCAAAGACCCGTAGGATGTCACAAAGGTCTCTCATCCATGGCCACTCATGGATGTGAAACTGAGGCAGCTGACTTTGTGGCACCCTAGGGTTTTGTAGCTGGTATTCCATCAAAGGTCTCTGCTGCTCAACCACTCTATTCAACATCTGAAACGTTGAGTTCCAGCGGTGTGGGGACGTCGCACAAAAGCCGGTGTTGTGGCACATGCAGGCGTTGCTGGAGAGATTTTAAGCTAGCAGCGGCTACTGTCGACTTGCGAAAGTGGGCGCACATGCGCCGCACTTTCACCAGTAGCTCTGGAACATTGGGGTAGCTCTTTAGGAAACGTTGCACCACTAGGTTGAAGACGTGGGCCAGGCATGGAACATGTTTGGAGTCCGGCAAGCTCCAGAGCTGCTACCAGGTTCCGGCCGTTATCACAAACGACCATGCCTGGGCCCAGGTGCAGCGGCTCAAACCATATTGCCGTCTCATCGAGGAGGGCATCCCTCACCTCGGAGGCAGTGTGCTGTCTGTCCCCCAAGCTGATCAGCTTCAGCACAGCCTGCTGACGTCTACCAACGCCAGTGCTGCAACGTTTCCAACTCGTAGCTGGGGTCAATCTAACAGCGGAGGAGGAGGCGGTGGCGGAGGAGGAGGCGGTGGCGGAGGAGGAGGCGGTAGAGGAGGAGGAGGAGGGGGGTGTTCTTCTCGTGTCCCTGCCAGGAATGTTAGGCGGGGAGACGAGGTACACCGGGCCAGTTTGGGAAGCAGTCCCAGCCTCAACTACATTCACCCAGTGTGCCGTCAGTGAAATGTAGCGTCCCTGTCCGCATGCACTTGTCCACGCGTCGGTGGTCAAGTGGACCTTTGTGCAAAGCGCGGAACTAAGGGCCCGCCTGATGTTGAGTGACACGTGCTGGTGCAAGGCGGGGACGGCACACCGGGAGAAGTAGTGACGGCTAGGGACGGCATAGCGAGGTGCCGCAGTTGCCATCAGGTCCAGGAAGGCGGGAGTTTCAACAAGCCGGAACGCCAACATCTCTGGGCCAGCAGTTTAGCGATGTTGGCGTTCAAGGCTTGCGCGTGTGGGTGGTTAGCAGTGTATTTCTGCCGCCGCTCCAATGTCTGAGAGATGGTGGGTTGTTGTAAAGAAACGCCTGATGGTGCCTTTGATGGTGCAGGAGAAGGAGATAAGACAGGACCAGGGGAGGATGAGGTAGAAGTCAACAAAGTGGCGGAGGCAGATGAAGTGGTGTCCTGGCTCGTCCTCTGGAGTGCATCGCCAGCACAGTCAGCAGTGGCAGTGGCAGAGGCAGAGGCAGTGGCAGTGGCGTGAACGGCAGGCGGCCTTTGTCCTGCCGTTGCTGCCTGCCACTGATTCCAGTGCTTGGATTCCAAATGACGGCGCATTGAAGTGGTGGACAGGTTGCTCTTCTCAGAGCCCCTAATCAATTTCGAGAGGCAAATTGTGCAGACAACACTATATCTGTCCTCGGCGCATTCCTTGAAAAAACTCCACACCTTCGAGAAACGTGCCCTCGAGGTGGGAGTTTTTCGGGGCTGGGGTACGAACTGGAACATCTTGGGAGATTCCGGGTGTGCCTGGCTTCGCCTAAGCTGCTGACCTCTGCCTCTGCCTCTAGCTACCCTTTTTGGTGCTGCACCTGCCTCAACATCCACACTACTTTCCCGCTTGACATCCCCCCTGTCCAGGTCGGGTCAGTGTCCTCATCATCCACCACTTCCTCTTCCAACTCCTGTCTCATCTCCTCCTCCCGCACAATGCGCCGGTCAACTGGATGCCCTGACGGCAACTGCGTCACATCATCGTCGATGAGGGTGGGTTGCTGGTCATCCACCACCAAATCGAACGGAGATGGAGGAGACTCTAGTGTTTGAGCATCTGGACACAGATGCTCCTCTGTTAGGTTCGTGGAATCGTGACGTGGAGAGGCAGGTTGAGGGACAATGAAAGGAGCGGAGAACAGCTCTGGGGAGCAGGGACAGTTTGGGTTATTGTTCTGTAAAGCTTCGGAATTTTGGGAGGAAGGAAGACAAGACTGTTGGGTAATAGGAGGAGAGGAGGCAGAGTCTGACTGGCTGCTGGACAATGTGCTGTAAGCGTTCTCTGACAGCCATTGCAAGACCTGTTCCTGGTTCTCGGGCTACTAAGGTTTGTACCCTGCAGTTTAGTTAATGTGGCAAGCAACCCTGGCACTGTGGAGTGGCGCAATGCTTGCTGCCCCACAGGAGTAGGCACGGGACGCCCTGTGGCTTCACTGCTACCTTGCTCCCCAGAACCATTCCCCCGACCTCGCCCACGGCCTCGTCCACGTCCCTTTCCGGGAGCCTTGCGCATTTTGAATTCCTAGTTAGAAATTGGCACTGTATACCAGTAGTAAAAATTGTGGGTGCACGTAACCCCAATATATTCTTTGAATTCCCAGTCAGACAATGGCACTGTATACCAGTAGTAAAAATTGTGGGTGCACGTAACCCCAATATATTCTTTGAATTACCAGTCAGAAACTGGCACTATATGGCAGTAGCAAGAAATGAGGGTATTTGTATTCCCAATATACTCTTTGAATTCCCAGTCAGACAATGGCACTGTATACCAGTAGTAAAAATTGTGGGTGCACGTAACCCCAATATATTCTTTGAATTACCAGTCAGAAACTGGCACTATATGGCAGTAGCAAGAAATGAGGGTATTTATAACCCCAATATATTCTTTGAATTCCCAGTCAGACAATGGCACTGTATACCAGTAGTAAAAATTGTGGGTGCACGTAACCCCAATATATTCTTTGAATTCCCAGTCAGAAACTGGCACTATATGGCAGTAGCAAGAAATGAGGGTATTTGTATTCCCAATATACTCTTTGAATTCCCAGTCAGACAATGGCACTGTATACCAGTAGTAAAAATTGTGGGTGCACGTAACCCCAATATATTCTTTGAATTACCAGTCAGAAACTGGCACTATATGGCAGTAGCAAGAAATGAGGGTATTTATAACCCCAATATATTCTTTGAATTCCCAGTCAGACAATGGCACTGTATACCAGTAGTAAAAATTGTGGGTGCACGTAACCCCAATATATTCTTTGAATTCCCAGTCAGAAACTGGCACTATATGGCAGTAGCAAGAAATGAGGGTATTTGTATTCCCAATATACTCTTTGAATTCCCAGTCAGACAATGGCACTGTATACCAGTAGTAAAAATTGTGGGTGCACGTAACCCCAATATATTCTTTGAATTACCAGTCAGAAACTGGCACTATATGGCAGTAGCAAGAAATGAGGGTATTTGTATTCCCAATATACTCTTTGAATTCCCAGTCAGACAATGGCACTGTATACCAGTAGTAAAAATTGTGGGTGCACGTAACCCCAATATATTCTTTGAATTCCCAGTCAGAAACTGGCACTATATGGCAGTAGCAAGAAATGAGGGTATTTGTATTCCCAATATACTCTTTGAATTCCCAGTCAGACAATGGCACTGTATACCAGTAGTAAAAATTGTGGGTGCACGTAACCCCAATATATTCTTTGAATTACCAGTCAGAAACTGGCACTATATGGCAGTAGCAAGAAATGAGGGTATTTGTATTCCCAATATACTCTTTGAATTCCCAGTCAGACAATGGCACTGTATACCAGTAGTAAAAATTGTGGGTGCACGTAACCCCAATATATTCTTTGAATTACCAGTCAGAAACTGGCACTATATGGCAGTAGCAAGAAATGAGGGTATTTATAACCCCAATATATTCTTTGAATTCCCAGTCAGACAATGGCACTGTATACCAGTAGTAAAAATTGTGGGTGCACGTAACCCCAATATATTCTTTGAATTCCCAGTCAGAAACTGGCACTATATGGCAGTAGCAAGAAATGAGGGTATTTGTATTCCCAATATACTCTTTGAATTCCCAGTCAGACAATGGCACTGTATACCAGTAGTAAAAATTGTGGGTGCACGTAACCCCAATATATTCTTTGAATTACCAGTCAGAAACTGGCACTATATGGCAGTAGCAAGAAATGAGGGTATTTGTATTCCCAATATACTCTTTGAATTCCCAGTCAGACAATGGCACTGTATACCAGTAGTAAAAATTGTGGGTGCACGTAACCCCAATATATTCTTTGAATTCCCAGTCAGAAACTGGCACTATATGGCAGTAGCAAGAAATGAGGGTATTTGTATTCCCAATATACTCTTTGAATTCCCAGTCAGACAATGGCACTGTATACCAGTAGTAAAAATTGTGGGTGCACGTAACCCCAATATATTCTTTGAATTACCAGTCAGAAACTGGCACTATATGGCAGTAGCAAGAAATGAGGGTATTTGTATTCCCAATATACTCTTTGAATTCCCAGTCAGACAATGGCACTGTATACCAGTAGTAAAAATTGTGGGTGCACGTAACCCCAATATATTCTTTGAATTACCAGTCAGAAACTGGCACTATATGGCAGTAGCAAGAAATGAGGGTATTTGTATTCCCAATATACTCTTTGAATTCCCAGTCAGACAATGGCACTGTATACCAGTAGTAAAAATTGTGGGTGCACGTAACCCCAATATATTCTTTGAATTCCCAGTCAGAAACTGGCACTATATGGCAGTAGCAAGAAATGAGGGTATTTGTATTCCCAATATACTCTTTGAATTCCCAGTCAGACAATGGCACTGTATACCAGTAGTAAAAATTGTGGGTGCACGTAACCCCAATATATTCTTTGAATTACCAGTCAGAAACTGGCACTATATGGCAGTAGCAAGAAATGAGGGTATTTGTATTCCCAATATACTCTTTGAATTCCCAGTCAGACAATGGCACTGTATACCAGTAGTAAAAATTGTGGGTGCACGTAACCCCAATATATTCTTTGAATTCCCAGTCAGAAACTGGCACTATATGGCAGTAGCAAGAAATGAGGGTATTTGTATTCCCAATATACTCTTTGAATTCCCAGTCAGACAATGGCACTGTATACCAGTAGTAAAAATTGTGGGTGCACGTAACCCCAATATATTCTTTGAATTACCAGTCAGAAACTGGCACTATATGGCAGTAGCAAGAAATGAGGGTATTTGTATTCCCAATATACTCTTTGAATTCCCAGTCAGACAATGGCACTGTATACCAGTAGTAAAAATTGTGGGTGCACGTAACCCCAATATATTCTTTGAATTACCAGTCAGAAACTGGCACTATATGGCAGTAGCAAGAAATGAGGGTATTTGTATTCCCAATATACTCTTTGAATTCCCAGTCAGACAATGGCACTGTATACCAGTAGTAAAAATTGTGGGTGCACGTAACCCCAATATATTCTTTGAATTACCAGTCAGAAACTGGCACTATATGGCAGTAGCAAGAAATGAGGGTATTTGTATTCCCAATATACTCTTTGAATTCCCAGTCAGACAATGGCACTGTATACCAGTAGTAAAAATTGTGGGTGCACGTAACCCCAATATATTCTTTGAATTACCAGTCAGAAACTGGCACTATATGGCAGTAGCAAGAAATGAGGGTATTTGTATTCCCAATATACTCTTTGAATTCCCAGTCAGACAATGGCACTGTATACCAGTAGTAAAAATTGTGGGTGCACGTAACCCCAATATATTCTTTGAATTACCAGTCAGAAACTGGCACTATATGGCAGTAGCAAGAAATGAGGGTATTTGTATTCCCAATATACTCTTTGAATTCCCAGTCAGACAATGGCACTGTATACCAGTAGTAAAAATTGTGGGTGCACGTAACCCCAATATATTCTTTGAATTACCAGTCAGAAACTGGCACTATATGGCAGTAGCAAGAAATGAGGGTATTTGTATTCCCAATATACTCTTTGAATTCCCAGTCAGACAATGGCACTGTATACCAGTAGTAAAAATTGTGGGTGCACGTAACCCCAATATATTCTTTGAATTACCAGTCAGAAACTGGCACTATATGGCAGTAGCAAGAAATGAGGGTATTTGTATTCCCAATATACTCTTTGAATTCCCAGTCAGACAATGGCACTGTATACCAGTAGTAAAAATTGTGGGTGCACGTAACCCCAATATATTCTTTGAATTCCCAGTCAGAAACTGGCACTATATGGCAGTAGCAAGAAATGAGGGTATTTGTATTCCCAATATACTCTTTGAATTCCCAGTCAGACAATGGCACTGTATACCAGTAGTAAAAATTGTGGGTGCACGTAACCCCAATATATTCTTTGAATTACCAGTCAGAAACTGGCACTATATGGCAGTAGCAAGAAATGAGGGTATTTGTATTCCCAATATACTCTTTGAATTCCCAGTCAGACAATGGCACTGTATACCAGTAGTAAAAATTGTGGGTGCACGTAACCCCAATATATTCTTTGAATTACCAGTCAGAAACTGGCACTATATGGCAGTAGCAAGAAATGAGGGTATTTGTATTCCCAATATACTCTTTGAATTCCCAGTCAGACAATGGCACTGTATACCAGTAGTAAAAATTGTGGGTGCACGTAACCCCAATATATTCTTTGAATTACCAGTCAGAAACTGGCACTATATGGCAGTAGCAAGAAATGAGGGTATTTGTATTCCCAATATACTCTTTGAATTCCCAGTCAGACAATGGCACTGTATACCAGTAGTAAAAATTGTGGGTGCACGTAACCCCAATATATTCTTTGAATTACCAGTCAGAAACTGGCACTATATGGCAGTAGCAAGAAATGAGGGTATTTGTATTCCCAATATACTCTTTGAATTCCCAGTCAGACAATGGCACTGTATACCAGTAGTAAAAATTGTGGGTGCACGTAACCCCAATATATTCTTTGAATTCCCAGTCAGACACTGGCACTATATGGCAGTAGCAAGAAATGAGGGTATTTGTATTCCCAATATATTCTTTGAATTCCCAGTCAGACAATGGCACTGTATACCAGTAGTAAAAATTGTGGGTGCACGTAACCCCAATATATTCTTTGAATTCCCAGTCAGAAACTGGCACTATATGGCAGTAGCAAGAAATGAGGGTATTTGTATTCCCAATATACTCTTTGAATTCCCAGTCAGACAATGGCACTGTATACCAGTAGTAAAAATTGTGGGTGCACGTAACCCCAATATATTCTTTGAATTACCAGTCAGAAACTGGCACTATATGGCAGTAGCAAGAAATGAGGGTATTTGTATTCCCAATATACTCTTTGAATTCCCAGTCAGACAATGGCACTGTATACCAGTAGTAAAAATTGTGGGTGCACGTAACCCCAATATATTCTTTGAATTACCAGTCAGAAACTGGCACTATATGGCAGTAGCAAGAAATGAGGGTATTTGTATTCCCAATA
Organism: Leptodactylus fuscus; assembly: GCF_031893055.1. Classification (NCBI taxonomy): domain Eukaryota; kingdom Metazoa; phylum Chordata; class Amphibia; order Anura; family Leptodactylidae; genus Leptodactylus; species Leptodactylus fuscus. The sequence goes on from NC_134269.1 coordinate 117,811,162, forward strand.
TACTCTTTGAATTCCCAGTCAGACAATGGCACTGTATACCAGTAGTAAAAATTGTGGGTGCACGTAACCCCAATATATTCTTTGAATTCCCAGTCAGACACTGGCACTATATGGCAGTAGCAAGAAATGAGGGTATTTGTATTCCCAATATATTCTTTGAATTCCCAGTCAGACAATGGCACTGTATACCAGTAGTAAAAATTGTGGGTGCACGTAACCCCAATATATTCTTTGAATTCCCAGTCAGAAACTGGCACTATATGGCAGTAGCAAGAAATGAGGGTATTTGTATTCCCAATATACTCTTTGAATTCCCAGTCAGACAATGGCACTGTATACCAGTAGTAAAAATTGTGGGTGCACGTAACCCCAATATATTCTTTGAATTACCAGTCAGAAACTGGCACTATATGGCAGTAGCAAGAAATGAGGGTATTTGTATTCCCAATATACTCTTTGAATTCCCAGTCAGACAATGGCACTGTATACCAGTAGTAAAAATTGTGGGTGCACGTAACCCCAATATATTCTTTGAATTACCAGTCAGAAACTGGCACTATATGGCAGTAGCAAGAAATGAGGGTATTTGTATTCCCAATATACTCTTTGAATTCCCAGTCAGACAATGGCACTGTATACCAGTAGTAAAAATTGTGGGTGCACGTAACCCCAATATATTCTTTGAATTCCCAGTCAGAAACTGGCACTATATGGCAGTAGCAAGAAATGAGGGTATTTGTATTCCCAATATACTCTTTGAATTCCCAGTCAGACAATGGCACTGTATACCAGTAGTAAAAATTGTGGGTGCACGTAACCCCAATATATTCTTTGAATTACCAGTCAGAAACTGGCACTATATGGCAGTAGCAAGAAATGAGGGTATTTGTATTCCCAATATACTCTTTGAATTCCCAGTCAGACAATGGCACTGTATACCAGTAGTAAAAATTGTGGGTGCACGTAACCCCAATATATTCTTTGAATTACCAGTCAGAAACTGGCACTATATGGCAGTAGCAAGAAATGAGGGTATTTGTATTCCCAATATACTCTTTGAATTCCCAGTCAGACAATGGCACTGTATACCAGTAGTAAAAATTGTGGGTGCACGTAACCCCAATATATTCTTTGAATTCCCAGTCAGAAACTGGCACTATATGGCAGTAGCAAGAAATGAGGGTATTTGTATTCCCAATATACTCTTTGAATTCCCAGTCAGACAATGGCACTGTATACCAGTAGTAAAAATTGTGGGTGCACGTAACCCCAATATATTCTTTGAATTACCAGTCAGAAACTGGCACTATATGGCAGTAGCAAGAAATGAGGGTATTTGTATTCCCAATATACTCTTTGAATTCCCAGTCAGACAATGGCACTGTATACCAGTAGTAAAAATTGTGGGTGCACGTAACCCCAATATATTCTTTGAATTCCCAGTCAGAAACTGGCACTATATGGCAGTAGCAAGAAATGAGGGTATTTGTATTCCCAATATACTCTTTGAATTCCCAGTCAGACAATGGCACTGTATACCAGTAGTAAAAATTGTGGGTGCACGTAACCCCAATATATTCTTTGAATTACCAGTCAGAAACTGGCACTATATGGCAGTAGCAAGAAATGAGGGTATTTGTATTCCCAATATACTCTTTGAATTCCCAGTCAGACAATGGCACTGTATACCAGTAGTAAAAATTGTGGGTGCACGTAACCCCAATATATTCTTTGAATTACCAGTCAGAAACTGGCACTATATGGCAGTAGCAAGAAATGAGGGTATTTGTATTCCCAATATACTCTTTGAATTCCCAGTCAGACAATGGCACTGTATACCAGTAGTAAAAATTGTGGGTGCACGTAACCCCAATATATTCTTTGAATTACCAGTCAGAAACTGGCACTATATGGCAGTAGCAAGAAATGAGGGTATTTGTATTCCCAATATACTCTTTGAATTCCCAGTCAGACAATGGCACTGTATACCAGTAGTAAAAATTGTGGGTGCACGTAACCCCAATATATTCTTTGAATTACCAGTCAGAAACTGGCACTATATGGCAGTAGCAAGAAATGAGGGTATTTGTATTCCCAATATACTCTTTGAATTCCCAGTCAGACAATGGCACTGTATACCAGTAGTAAAAATTGTGGGTGCACGTAACCCCAATATATTCTTTGAATTCCCAGTCAGACACTGGCACTATATGGCAGTAGCAAGAAATGAGGGTATTTGTATTCCCAATATATTCTTTGAATTCCCAGTCAGACAATGGCACTGTATACCAGTAGTAAAAATTGTGGGTGCACGTAACCCCAATATATTCTTTGAATTCCCAGTCAGAAACTGGCACTATATGGCAGTAGCAAGAAATGAGGGTATTTGTATTCCCAATATACTCTTTGAATTCCCAGTCAGACAATGGCACTGTATACCAGTAGTAAAAATTGTGGGTGCACGTAACCCCAATATATTCTTTGAATTACCAGTCAGAAACTGGCACTATATGGCAGTAGCAAGAAATGAGGGTATTTGTATTCCCAATATACTCTTTGAATTCCCAGTCAGACAATGGCACTGTATACCAGTAGTAAAAATTGTGGGTGCACGTAACCCCAATATATTCTTTGAATTACCAGTCAGAAACTGGCACTATATGGCAGTAGCAAGAAATGAGGGTATTTGTATTCCCAATATACTCTTTGAATTCCCAGTCAGACAATGGCACTGTATACCAGTAGTAAAAATTGTGGGTGCACGTAACCCCAATATATTCTTTGAATTCCCAGTCAGACACTGGCACTATATGGCAGTAGCAAGAAATGAGGGTATTTGTATTCCCAATATATTCTTTGAATTCCCAGTCAGACAATGGCACTGTATACCAGTAGTAAAAATTGTGGGTGCACGTAACCCCAATATATTCTTTGAATTCCCAGTCAGAAACTGGCACTATATGGCAGTAGCAAGAAATGAGGGTATTTGTATTCCCAATATACTCTTTGAATTCCCAGTCAGACAATGGCACTGTATACCAGTAGTAAAAATTGTGGGTGCACGTAACCCCAATATATTCTTTGAATTACCAGTCAGAAACTGGCACTATATGGCAGTAGCAAGAAATGAGGGTATTTGTATTCCCAATATACTCTTTGAATTCCCAGTCAGACAATGGCACTGTATACCAGTAGTAAAAATTGTGGGTGCACGTAACCCCAATATATTCTTTGAATTACCAGTCAGAAACTGGCACTATATGGCAGTAGCAAGAAATGAGGGTATTTGTATTCCCAATATACTCTTTGAATTCCCAGTCAGACAATGGCACTGTATACCAGTAGTAAAAATTGTGGGTGCACGTAACCCCAATATATTCTTTGAATTACCAGTCAGAAACTGGCACTATATGGCAGTAGCAAGAAATGAGGGTATTTATAACCCCAATATATTCTTTGAATTCCCAGTCAGACAATGGCACTGTATACCAGTAGTAAAAATTGTGGGTGCACGTAACCCCAATATATTCTTTGAATTCCCAGTCAGAAACTGGCACTATATGGCAGTAGCAAGAAATGAGGGTATTTGTATTCCCAATATACTCTTTGAATTCCCAGTCAGACAATGGCACTGTATACCAGTAGTAAAAATTGTGGGTGCACGTAACCCCAATATATTCTTTGAATTACCAGTCAGAAACTGGCACTATATGGCAGTAGCAAGAAATGAGGGTATTTATAACCCCAATATATTCTTTGAATTCCCAGTCAGACAATGGCACTGTATACCAGTAGTAAAAATTGTGGGTGCACGTAACCCCAATATATTCTTTGAATTCCCAGTCAGAAACTGGCACTATATGGCAGTAGCAAGAAATGAGGGTATTTGTATTCCCAATATACTCTTTGAATTCCCAGTCAGACAATGGCACTGTATACCAGTAGTAAAAATTGTGGGTGCACGTAACCCCAATATATTCTTTGAATTACCAGTCAGAAACTGGCACTATATGGCAGTAGCAAGAAATGAGGGTATTTATAACCCCAATATATTCTTTGAATTCCCAGTCAGACAATGGCACTGTATACCAGTAGTAAAAATTGTGGGTGCACGTAACCCCAATATATTCTTTGAATTCCCAGTCAGAAACTGGCACTATATGGCAGTAGCAAGAAATGAGGGTATTTGTATTCCCAATATACTCTTTGAATTCCCAGTCAGACAATGGCACTGTATACCAGTAGTAAAAATTGTGGGTGCACGTAACCCCAATATATTCTTTGAATTCCCAGTCAGACACTGGCACTATATGGCAGTAGCAAGAAATGAGGGTATTTGTATTCCCAATATATTCTTTGAATTCCCAGTCAGACAATGGCACTGTATACCAGTAGTAAAAATTGTGGGTGCACGTAACCCCAATATATTCTTTGAATTACCAGTCAGAAACTGGCACTATATGGCAGTAGCAAGAAATGAGGGTATTTGTATTCCCAATATATTCTTTGAATTCCCAGTCAGACAATGGCACTGTATACCAGTAGTAAAAATTGTGGGTGTATATAGCCCCAATTCTATTGCTAGGGGACTTGCAGGGTATTTCTGGGGTGAAGGTGGGGGGGCACACCGTTGGAACGGGTATCGGGGTATATATCGGGTATACGGGAATACACTGACAGTGTATTCCATTCAGGATCCTGGGAAAGCTGGGTTGCGGCGATTGAGCCCGTCAGTGCCACGTTACACTGACAAGCTTCTCCCTGGAATTTAGCTCTTATAAGAGCTGTTGGTTGTCTTCTCCTTCCTATCCTAGCCTGTCCCTGCCTACCCAGAATCTAAGCCCTAGCTAGCTGGACGGAAACCTCCGTCCTCGGTGAATTGCAAGCTCAGAATGACGCGAAGCTGGGCGGCGCTGTTCTTTTAAATTAGAGGTCACATGTTTTCGGCAGCCAATGGGTTTTGCCTACTTTTTTCAACGTCACCGGTGTCGTAGTTCCTGTCCCACCTACCCTGCGCTGTTATTGGAGCAAAAAAGGCGCCAGGGAAGGTGGGAGGGGAATCGAGTAATGGCGCACTTTACCACGCGGTGTTCGATTCGATTCGAACATGCCGAACAGCCTAATATCCGATCGAACATGAGTTCGATAGAACACTGTTCGCTCATCTCTAATAGATAATATAATATGAAAAATTAAAAACAACAGCACCAAATATTTTTAAAAAGATATGTTAAATATAAAAATCTGATTTAAACAATAGTTAGTTTCCTGGCGACTGTTTCCTTTTTATAAGTCCTCCTCCTCCAAACACATTCGGCTGCCAGTACCTTGTTGTAGAACAGATTCCAGTGATAAACTACATACCTTTGAAGTCTTATGCAAAGAATGGGGGTGGGCCTTCAACTGCCGGAGCACTGCCCTTGCTGCCTTAGTAGAATGGGTGATATCATAGCGGTGGATGATCAACTCCCACTGTATGGGGGTAGGAGATGGTAGAGGTCTGAGAGTCAAAAACAGTGCTTCTGTACCTGAATCCCCTTCCCATTCAGTGCACCAACTGCTTCATTTGCATAACATTTTATACTTGTTTTTCTAAAAATCTACAAAAGTCACATACATACCACAGGTATGTTATTTATCACTGCAATGTAACATGGTGGACAGTTGAAAGTGCTTGGTGAAAATGTTCCTTTAAGGATTATGGTTGGTTCACAGTAGGTAGAACGTTAGAAGTAATATATTAAATGTTCATAATTGTAACATATTTTTGATCTTAGGCAATCTATTTCATATTGATTTTGGACACATCCTTGGTAACTATAAAAGCTTCCTGGGCATTAACAAGGAAAGAGTACCATTTGTTTTAACACCAGATTTCTTGCATGTGATGGGAACTTCAGGAAAGAAAACAAGTGAATATTTTCTTAAATTCCAGGTATTACTTTTGTATATTATATTTTGTATAATATTTACAAATTGAACACATTGGGGCAGATTTACTAAGAATCTGAGCCACTATTCTGGTATCTCCACATCCATGCTCCCTGACCTTACTTATGCCCATCATTTACCCTGTGCCTGGTCAGATCTTGACCTCATACTGATTGATATCGCCTTCCAGCCTCCCACCACCCCGCGTCCCAGCTGCCATTGTAATTAATCCATTTTAATGACCTTGTTGCTCTTAATGTCTCATACACAGATACAGCTATCAAATGGGTATCCCATAAGGCTTCAATCCAGGGTTCACTTTATAGCTGAAGCCTCCCGCCTGAATGCCTGAACTTTGGCATTCAAAACAGGGATAAATTCCTACTGTACTGTACTGTAAATTCCTACTTGGATAGGTAGAGTAGCATTTTGACTGAATGCACTCTACCTATCCAAGACAATGTGGGAGATTGCCAGGTGGTAAGATCCTTTAAAAGTTTCTGGACTAACATAGTATAGTTCCATTTAAAGTGGTCATCAAAGGAGTGGCAGACTTTAATGCCTAGAATTAAAGTCTGCCACTCCTTTGATGCCCACTTTAAATGGAACTATACTATGTTAGTCCAGAAACTTTTAAAGGATCTTACCACCTGGCAATCTCCCACATTGTCTTGGATAGGTAGAGTGCATTCAGTCAAAATGCTACTCTACCTATCCAAGGTACTCTGCTGACCCCGATGTCTTCCTCCTCCTCTCTAACTACCTTTCAGAAGGGTATATTCGACTTTATCTGAGCATACAAACGACTGCATATTTGCAAACACATTATGTATTTTAATAGAAGATTAGGTGGACTGTTGGTTCCTCATATCTATAACTGTTACGTTGTTGCTAGGCTCTCTCCGTTGTGTACCATTTATGAGCTGGAGTGCCCGTAGTGGGTCACAGTAGAATCACCGCTTGGCATCCCTGCAAACCCTACTCCCCCCGAGGTTGGCTGCCCATAGAATGCCCCCTTTTACATCTTTACATTGGTTATGTGATTCTTACCACGTGTGCCCTTTGTACTGTATATATGACATCTTTCAATAAATACCTTTTACACTAAATACAGTGCATGAGAAGGAAGTCAAATATGTAAGAAATAATGAAAGAAGTAGTCACACATCTGTACTACTAGTCCATTCACACACATAGCTGTAGAACCATTGTATTTATGATTGCTGAGGGTCCAAAGGAGAAATATGATAGAAGATTGGATGGGTAGAATGGGTAGAGCTTGGCGAAGATCAAGCTGGGGCAGGGATGCCTCAGTCTGACAGATTTACTATAACTTTTGCTGTAAAACTGGAAGGTGTATTCACACGGAGGAAAATGGTGAAGAATTTGGTGTAGAATTTTCCACGCTGAAAAAAAAAGCCTCCCATTGATTTCAATGGGTGCTGCTAGCTTTTTTTCCACTAGCGGAATTTTCCTCTAGCGGAAAATTCCGCTAGTGCAAAAAATAGCTAGTAGAACCCATTGAAATCGATGGGAGGCTTTTTTTCGGCGTGGAAAATTCCACACCAAATTCCTCACCATTTTCCTCTATGTAAATGGACCCATATAGCTGAGATTTCAACTTCCTAAAACGCTCCAGAATTATTAAGAGTTCAGCGTCTGTTGCACGTCAATACACAAATGGATTAAGACTGGTGTTGTACAATTTCTTGAGCTTTTTAGCTAACTGAATATATACTTTTATTTTCAGGACGTCTGTGTTAAAGCCTATTTGGCTCTGCGACATCATACAAACCTTATGATCATCCTGTTCTCTATGATGCTCATGACAGGAATGCCTCAGTTAACAAGTAAAGAGGACATTGAATATATTCGAGAGTCACTTATTGTCGGGAAAAATGAAGACAATGCTAAAAAACATTTTCTTGACCAAATTGAAGTTTGCAGAGACAAAGGATGGACCGTGCAGTTCAACTGGTTCCTTCATCTTGTTCTGGGCATTAAACAAGGGGTTGAAAAGCATTCAGCTTAAGCCTACATTCACATGATAGAAGTACAACACTGCCGTGAAAAACACCCATTTTCCATGGCTGTTTTGCACTTGAGGGGCAGCCATTCTCACAGTTTCCTTATATATTAGTGCAAGGGTCAGCAACCTTCAGCACTCTAGCTGCTGTGAAACTGCAACTCACAACATGCTCCAATAACTTTCAGAGGAGTTCCAAGAACAGCAGAGTAAGTATGCATGCTGGGAGTTGTAGTTTTTCAACAGCTGGAGTACCAAAGGTTGTCTACCCCTACGTTAATGTATGGAGGGATCTGTGAAAATAGACAAAAATAGAGCATGACCTACATTTGGATGATCCATAACAACAGACCATCCAAATATCGGGCATATGAGTAGTTCCCATTCACTGACGGTGAAATGAATGTAGTCACAGTCATGTAAATGTAGGCTTACTCTGCTGGTGGCATGGCATCAAACGACTAATGACTGGATATTTTGGCATGATGAACTAAAGCAGCATTAACACACAAAAAATTTAATTGATGGCGCTAATCTACAAAGGCTTAAAATGGTAGTGGATTTCTTGATGATTCTAAAATTCAGAGTTGTAATTATGACATTTACTAAAAACATAAACCTTTAAATAAATCTCCCTTAAAACGTCAGTTTCCCATGACTGCTTTGCAGCAAAGACCATGAGCAGCAGAATTTACTTTCTGGCCTCTATGGTTTATTGTAGTAGACAATTTCAGTATTTACCAATGTCTAAAATGTAAAATAAGACCAGTCTGAAATGAATGGCTCTTGCTGTTTGATAAATTTGGTGTGTCTTAGACATTTTTATTTTCCTTATGTCACCTCCTAGTTGGCTTATTTTACACCAATATTTTGCTATGAAATTCAGCACATTTTGGTGCATTTTAAACCACATCCCTTTTTTTCTAAATATAACTTCTTTTCTATAAGCCACACTCCTTTTCCATACACTGTCTAGTGAGGCAAAAAAGTGTCTAAGCCATACAGCATAATAAAACATACAGTATAATAAATCTGGCATAAGGCATGTATACCATTACCAATTGTGGTGAAGAAGAAATAATCATAGGTTACATGCCGCAAGATTGATGATTATGAAAGGCAGGCGGTGGACCTCTGCATGATTCAGTTGCCTTATAAATCCCATTGGAAATATGACACAGAATTGCACTATTTTATAATATTTAAAATTCTAACAAAATCTATTTTAAATGAATTGCTTAGCAAGCATTCCTATTTAGAAAAAAAAAACTATATATTTATAAATAAAAGGATGGGTGCCATTATTTGCAAACTTGTATCTCAACATTTTTTGTGCCATATTGTAATAAAGTTTATCGCTGCTAAATGGATACTAGATATTTGTATTACAGACGTTTAGCAGTTTTATTAGACCTCAGGCATGAAAGAACATTGGGTGGGACAGTTATCATGACAACCATCCAACACCCTGCATCATGTATATGTCCTAGTAGAATAGGACACTTGTATGATACTGTCCTATGGTGGTGTGCAGCAGGTCCTATCCACACCCAATGTCAGAACATGTAGGACAACACATTTAGGATCATGCCCCATGTTGTGGAATGCAGGTAAAAAACCCTTTGGCAAAAAATGCAGCAGAAACTCACTGCGTTTTTTTTCTGTAGCATTTTTCATTGTGTTTTGCTGCATTTTTCTTCACTTATCACATTTTTAGGGAAAATGCAAGTCTTTCCATAGGTAAAATTGACATGTTCGTACTGTAAAACACAGAATTTATTTTTTTGTTGCTGCTTTTCCACAACAGGAAAAATGCTGATATTTCGCAACATGGAGCAACAGCCTTAGGGAGCCTTCACACGGAGTATACGCTCCGCTTATTCTGAACGTAAAACTCTGTCAGAATGAGCGCGTAAAAAACAGCTCCCATTGACTTGAATGGGTGCCAGCATACGCGCGTATCACATTGAAAGCAATAGGGAAAAAAGCCTCCCATTGATTTCAATGGGTAGCGCTCGTATGTCGGCACCCATTCAAGTCAGTTGGAGCTAGTTTTTACGCCACTCACTCTGAACGAGTTTTACGTTCAGAATGAGTGGAGCGTATACTTCGTGTGAAGGCTCCCTTAGGCAAATTTTGCTTTGTTTTTTTCTGTGCCATACTTAGGAGTGAGAAAAGAACTGAGAAATATAAAGCATGCACTTATACCTACTGCACTATCCACTCTGAACTTTGGGTCAAAAGCCCGGGTTCATGCACGGTATTTTCGACCGGAATTTGATGCGGAGGCCACATCAGATTCCGGTCCGAAAACCTATGCACTGCATCGGCATCCAGTCGTGGCACTCCACTCCAGATTAGGCCCAAATGAATGGGCCTAGTTGGGAGGGAGTTTCTTCAGGCGGACGTCCTTGGCTGAACAGCGGCATCCGCCTGAAGAATGAGCATGTTGCTTCTTTTTTCCAGGAGTCGGAACAAACCACTCCCGGAAAAAAGAAATGACCGACTCTCATTGATTTCTCATTGATCCCCATGTGAACTCAGCTTAATATTACTTACTGGCAGCTTTATTGTGAAGTTAAGTGCTCACCTCCAAAAAACAGACCTGCTTTCTTCTCCTCTAATTATTTATTAAGACTGGTGTTTCCACTCACCTGTAGGCACAAGATGCACCAGAATTATTAAGAATTATGGGGCTAAGCTGCAATAGTGCAGCAAAGTCAGTGCACAATGTACAGAGCCTTTTGGCGCATTGTGGTGTAAACAGCTGTATGGTGAGGGTGCTGGATGCTGATTAGAGATGAGCGAGTACTGTTCGGATCAGCCGATCCGAACAGCACACTCCATAGAAATGAATGGAAGCACCTGGTACTTCCGCTTTGACGGCGGCCGGCCGCTTAACCCCCGCGTGCCAGCTACGTCCATTCATTTCTATGCGAGCGTGCTGTTCGGATCGGCTGATCCAAACAGTACTCGCTCATCTCTAATGCTGATCTGGTATAGCCTAAGGATAGTCCATCAGTGTAACTACTGAATAACCCCTTAAACTAAAGCCCCAAGTAGCATCCTGCAGCACAAAAAAAAAAACGCTGCATGTGCACATCACGGTTTTTCCCGCAGCGCTTTTCACAGAAAGTACACAGAGGTTTCATCTGTAGACTTTCTGCTTCAATTATATCTAGCTATAAATGACATACTGCGGTTTCCAAAACCTCAATGGTATTAGAAATCACAACGTGTCCTCAACGTGTATTTTTCCGCAAAGTGAGGATGGATTCGCCACATGGTTCTCCGGCCTTAAACTGTTTTTCTTTGTTCTCTATGTGTGTGAGAGCAGAGGGATGAGTCATCATCAGCAGCAGCAGCCTCTCGACTCTCACACACATAGAGAATAGCAGAGGGTGCTCACAGACACTTCCAAGGTGGAGGCTAATTAGCATATGAATAAAAAAAGGGGCTCATTCAAAAACTACTGAGGTGATTTACATACAAAAGGTACGTGTGGAATAGTCTTTCTAAAGGTTATGCAAGTATGTGCTTAGCTAAAAATGACTTTTCCCAATTATAGAGCCCCTTTAAGGCCAGAGCCCCACGGGCCGGAAACGCTGTGATTTGGCTGTGGCGGAAACGCTGTGGGAAAAATCGAGACATTTTACAGTACTTGCAAAGTGGATGGGATTCATGCAAATCCCATGCCCACTTTGCGGTAAAAACCGCAGCACGGACAGGCGCAGTTTTGGAAATCGCAATGTCGGAAATGCCGGCGGCTCTCCCGTAGATATAATGGTAACAGAAACTCCACGGAGGAAAACTCTGTGAACTTTCTGTTGAAAGCACTGCGGGAAGAACCGCAAAGCATTTACACCACAGTTTTTCCCGCAGTGCTGCGTATCGTCCTGTGGGGCCTTAGCCTAAAGGAGGTTTTTTGGTCCCAAATGTATACTTCATACTGAAGATCTATCCACAGATCCAGTTCATCCTCACATGACATCTGACAGGTTTCCTTTAAGCTACTTAAATTTCACAGAATTTATATTACATAGTTTGAAAACAACAATGCTTTTTCTATTAATTCTTATATCACCAATCTTGATTTCCTCATTCATTTAAAGATTATTTCTGTTTATTTTAACAGCACAAGACGTTCTTGTTGACCTCATCACGTTCATATTAGGTGCAAAAACAATACCCCTTTTTTCATACAAGTATTGCAAGATTCTTACAAAAAGTTCTCGTGATTTTGTGTTGCATTGTCGTTTTAATATGCGAGTTACAAATAGTGTCAAGGTAGTTTATTGTAAGATAGACAATGATTCAGTATGACAGTGGTAAATTACAAGTAAGTGATTATCTGTTACTCCTGGATTCCTGTCAAGGTCTTTTAATTGTCTAAGCTAGTCTTAAATTGTGGAGCAGGAATCACAATTACACTATCCTAAGTGTCTCAGGCAGGGCAGGCTATTATTCAGATTTATTTTTCCATATAGCTGTGTTTTATATTGTATTGTACTGTACTATTAGTAATCTTGAATGGGAGATAGAGGTGTTTGATTTAAAAAATATTTACTTAATAGGGAGAGCATTGGAGCTTACTGAACACAAGCCCCTGGTGAAGGCTACAGGCAGACTGAATTGTATTATTTCATTTCATGGCTTTTATATGCATTTAAAGGGAAAGTAGCACCTATAATTTTTTTTTACTAAATCCTCTTATGTCTAATTTGTTTTCACTTTATTTTTTATTCTATTGTTTGTACATGATTTGATAATATTATGGCAGCCATCTTGCCTAAGTTGCTGTTAAAAAGGACCTTTCACCATATCTGGGCACATGCAGTGTTATATACTGCTGGAAAGCTGACGGTGCGCTGAATTCAGCGCACTGTCGGCTTTCCCGATCTGTGCCCGGTGTGAAGAGCTTACGGTCCGGTACCGTAGCTCTTCTATGGTCAGAAGGGCGTTTCTGACCATTAGCCAGAGACGTCCTTCTGCCTCGCGGCGCCTATCACGCTGTGCTGTGGAGCGGGGAAGAACGCCCCCTCCCTCTGCTCACAGCGCTCGTCCATAGACGAGTATTATCAGGAGAGGGAGGGGGCGTTCCTCCCGGCTCCACTGTACAGCGCGATTGGCGCCGCGAGGCAGAAGGACGTCTCTGGCTAATGGTCAGAAACACCCTTCTGACCATAGAAGATCTACGGTACCGGACTGTAAGCTCTTCACACCGGGCACAGATCGGGAAAGCCGACAGTGTGCTGAACTCAGCGCACTGTCAGCTTTCCGGCAGTATATAACACTGCATGTGCCCAGATATGGTGAAAGGTCCTCTTTAACAGCATTTAGAGATTTGCTTTTTGACTAGATAGACACAATAATCTAAAAATGTTTATTGAAGTCTATGGGAGAGCTTTCTATACATATTTTGTGACCTGTGCATAGATCATTGTGAGGGAGTGGGGGTGAATAAGCTGATAAGCCTATTATTAGGCTTCAAAATATAGATATAGAAATGGAACATTTGAAAAACAAATCACCGAAAAATATTTTAAAAAATATGCTTGGCATAAAGAATTGCTTTAAAAATAGGTCAAGCTCTGTTTACAATAGCGACACGTTAACCAATTTCTTTTTGGTTTCTAAATTTTGGCCTCCCACACGACATAGTGTCTCCTTTCCTGGAGCCTACACAATAAAATGTTGCCTTAACTGGCCCTCAAACAGTATAATGTCCCATTTACAGGCCCCCACATGATATAATGTCCCCTTTTCTGACCTCACCTGGTATAAAGGTCCCCCCACACTATATATTGCCTCTTTATCGGCCCCTATACAGTTTGCTGCCTCCTTTACTGACACCTCACAAAGTATACTACCCCTTTATTGGCTCCCCTGCAATAAGTGTCCCTTTTACAGGCCCCCATATAGTGAGAGCTAGTGACTTTACGCTGCCACCTGCCTTAGGTCTCTATGGAGTGTGTCCAATCCCTAGAAAACCCCTTTAAGAATAATGTCCCATCATGCATAAAGTTAGAAGAAAACATGTCTATAATAAAATATACTACGAAGTTTCTTATAACCACCTATACTATTCATTTATGAAGAGTTGTTTATAACTGACGGTACATTGTAAGTAAAGCTACCCCAGGTTTCATCTAGTGCATGCCTGACAATCACAGTGAGTTTGCATAGGTTGTCTAAGTGGCCCCTCCACACAGTATAGTGTCCTATAGTAGCCCCTTCTCATGGTATAATATCCTACAATGGTACCTTCACACAGTATAATGTTCTATATTGGCCCCTCCACATACCCTGTTTCCACAAAAATAAATCATCCCCCGAAAGACATCCCCCAATAATAATAATCTTTCAGCACAAAGATTGTATGAAGAAAAACATTGAACACTGTGCACGATGTTCATTGTGCACAGGTATGCCGGCTGCTGACACCGCTGCGATACGTTATATCCACTGTTCCTGCTGCTGTAGGATGAGTTGGGAGATGCCTTCTGTGCATACACTAAGCATTGTATGTGGCAGGGGGTTCCACTCTCCCAGCTCATCCCACAACAGCAGGAACAGTGGATACAACGTACGGTAACACAGCAGCGGCAATGTTTTTCTTCATACAGTCATTGCGCAGCAAGCACATCTCAGCATAGCGCAGTGGTGGCAGCAGCACACAAAAATAAGACATCCCCTGAAAATAAGACATAGCATATCTTTAGGACCAAAATTTAATATAAGACACTGTCTTATTTTCGGGGAAACACGGTAATATAGTGTCCCACAGTAGCCCCTCCACACAGTATAGTATCCCATACCGTAGTGGCCCCTTGACATAGTATAATGTGCCATACTGGTACCTACATTTTTTTGTTATGCATTTTGCAAAGATTATGGGTCCTGGCGCCAGTCTTTGGGCCTGTTGAATGATGCCAAAGACCACTGAGGACTGTAATTGAGTCTGAACGGTCATGTAGTTCACACCAGCGTAAAGCCACACAATAATGCAGAAGTAACCCACATGACTGAAGAGCCCTAGTTACAGGCACCAGTGGTCTCTGGCATCATTCAACAGGCCCGAAGACCAGAGCCCAGGAGACGTAACACTATTATTTATGTTTAATTACCTCTTCTGATGCTCCGATCATTATACTCTGGGGTCTGATGAGAAAAAAGTTGAGAAAAAAAAAACATTTATCCACAATAAAATATACTACAACGTTTCTTATATTCACCTGTACTATTCATTTCTGAAAAGTTGTTTATAGCTGGTGGTACATCTTAAGTAAAGCAACACCAGGTTTCACCTACTGCATGCCTGAAAATCACAGTGAGTTTGCGTAGGTTGTTAAGTGAAAACACAATCCAGAATAATAGCACATCTAGAGAATATTGTTATTTCTGAAAAAGTTCCGTATGCTAAAATGTACACTATGAAGCATTAAAATGTTGATATTCTGAAACAGCAAAAGAATACTGCTGCCTCAAAGCCACCACTATGAATGTGGATTGAGACTCTCTTCACATTGTGATGCAGTTTTTGTAGCAAAAACTAAGAATGAATACAAAGTAAGAGGGGACTTTTTTTTATAGACTCCATATAGGCTTGGCTTGGACTGAAAAAGAAAGAAACATTCAGAAAGTGCCATTATAAAGATCACACTTGAAAGTGCATGTTACCTTCACCTGTTACAGGTTGATAGTACAGTAATATTTAGTTTTGAGTCAACGTAAGGCCACCACAGATTCAGGCTTTACAAGTGGTTGGACCGTTTGAAACAATCCTGCCACAAGTCTGGCTATATATAAGTATACTACTACAAATGATCAAAAGTCTGTATATACATCAGGAGGTTTTCCCAGGGCCAGCTCTGTACCACAGGTACATTGTAAATTTAGCCTTTCTGAACTGCTTATGTTCTGAGTACTTGAATTTAACCCCTCCCCCCCATTTTTTGATTTTCGTTTTTGACTCCCCTCCTTCTAAACCCGGAACCCGGAGCCATATGAGATCTTAATCTTTGCGGGACAAATTTTTCTTCATGATGTCACCTTTAATTATTCTGTATAATGTACTGGGAAGCTGGAAAAAAATTCTGAATGGGGTGGATTTGAAGAAAAAATGCATTTCTGCGACATTCTTACGGACTTTGGTTTTACGGCATTCACTGTGCAGCCAAAATGACATGTCCCCTGTATTCTGTGTTTCGGTACGATTCCAGGGATACCAAATTTATATGGTACGGCGGATGTTGGGAAAGGGTTAAACAACCAATCAGTTTAATACAGAAGGCACCTTATTGCTGGGGCCACATGTGGTGAAAAAAAAACCTGGCGTTTTATAGTCCCTGCATAGTAGATCCAATCCACACACTGCGGAAAAATACGCGCAACGGACATGCTGCAATTTCTAAAACTGGTTTTGGAAACAGCAGCATGCCAATTATAGCTATGGAAACGCCAGCATCCCTATCCTATCCCTATATGTATAATGGCAGCAAAATTAGACATCTGCGGACTTTCTGTGAGAAGCGCTGCAGGAAAAACTGTGATGTGTTGCCATCGTGGATTTTCCCCACAGCACTTTTATGCTACGGCCCACTATATAGGTACTTAACCAATAATGGTAACATTTAACCCCTTCCCGCCAATGGCATTTTTTGATTTTCGTTTTTGACTCCCCTCCTTCTAAACCCCATAACTTTTTTATTTCTCCGCTCCCAGAGCCCTATGAGGTCTTAATTTTTGCGGGACAAATTTTTCTTCATGATGCCACCATTAATTATTCTATATAATGTACTGGGAAGCTGGAAAAAAAATTCTGAATGGGGTGGATTTGAAGAAAAAATGCATTTCTGCGACTTTCTTACGGGCTTCGGTTTTACGGCGTTCACTGTGCAGCCAAAATTACATGTCCCCTATATTCTGTGTTTCGGTACGGTTCCAGGGATACCAAATTTATATGGTTTTATTTACATTTTGACCCCTTAAAAAAAATCCAAAACTGTGTTAAAAAATTTTTTTTCTAAAAGTCGCCATATTCCGACGGCCGTAACTTTTTTATACGTAAGTGAACGGGGATGCATAGGGCGGCTATTTTTGCGGGGCCGGGTGTACTTTTTAGTTCTACCATTTTTGGGAAATGTTATTGCTTTGATCACTTTTTATTCAAATTTTTATCAGAATCAAAACAGTGAAAAAACGGCGGTTTGCCACTTTTGACTATTTTTCCCGCTACGGTGTTTACCCAACAAGAAAAATATTTTTATAGATTTGTAGAGCGGGCGATTTCAGACGCGGGGATACCTAACATGTATATGTTTCACAGTTTTTAACTACTTTTATATTTGTTCTAGGGAAAGGGGGGTGATTTGAACTTTTAATACTTTTTATATTTTTTTATATTTTTTTTTACTTTTTTAAAATTTTTTTTTTTGCATTTATTAGACCCCCTAGGGGTGTTGAACCCCAGGGGGTCTGATCACTAATGCAATGCATTACAATGCTAATGCATTGGAATGCATTGCAAAAAATCATCCTCTCTTTTGCAGGCTGCATAGACCAGCCTGCAAAAGACAGGATTTGCAGACAAGCCTGGGAACCTTGTACAGGCTCCCAGCTGTCACGGCAACGTGACGTCGGCCCTGGAGCATGCTCCAGGAGCCGGCGATCACCAGCAAAATGGTGGCGCCCACGCGCCGCCGGGAAAATGGCGCCTCCGGCGCCTTTGATCGCGGCGCCGGAGGGGTTAATGCCTCTGATCGGTCCGGGGACCGATTGCAGGCATTAGAGCCGGTTGTCTACTGCTTAAAGCAGTAGACACTCGGCGGCTATGGCGGCCGCCCGGCTCCCGGGCGGTCGCCATAGTTACAGACCCGACATGCGCCGTACTATTACGGCGCATGTCGGGAAGGGGTTAAAGGGGAGCCTCCCATCTCAGTCTTTCTGCCAAGCTGTATGCAGTGTCTGCTTCTCACTTCCTGTATTTGTCTTTCTCCCTACTGCTGAACAGGACAAACAACACTTCTGCAGGTCAGATAATAAGTAGATTCTTGTACAGAAGGACTCAGTGTTATCTGTGTCATTTGCGAGCTTTATCAGCAAAGTGCAATTAGCTGAAGTCAGCAAGAGCAGTAAATGAGTGACGTCACTTGTCCTATAGGTCCGTGGTTATAGCAACGCTGTATAAACAATGGGAGGAATAAATTCACATACCAGGCAAACAAAGCAGAATTTCTAAAGAAATACATTTAGAAAAAGGCTTCAATTTACATAAGCTACCAGTATAGATAGGATCCTTGAGATGGGACAACCCCTTTAAATGAGATTACAAATCTGAAATGCTACGCCTCCCTGCTATACTGCAGACATTGTTCTTGTTGGGTCTAGTTTGTTAGCATTGTGCCACACTGTAAATAACAGTGAACATGAACACTTGATGGAAGTCATCTAAGGATAAACTGCATTGGCTCCTTCATATGAGTGCTATCAGTGGCTGGTAATCTAATAAACATAAACTGGGTACAGCAATGTAAATGTAAGGATTTGTAATCCAATCAGGCTAGTATTTACTAAAGTGATTTTATTTTACTTTCTTTCTTGGTTAAATCCCATTATTGTAAACTGTGGCTCTGTAAAGGAGACACAAAATATGAGGGATTAATAGAAATAAAGTCCTTAATCTGAAATAGTCTTACTTACCAGATATCCCATTATTTATATGATCTAACCATTCACAAGCTTGATATGTTTTATTTTTTGCACACATTTTCAATGGGAATTAGAATGTCATGACTTTACTTTGTTTTTTTTTTTAATGGTTTTTGATTTTAGTAAACAATGCAGATATGTTACATGCCATAAGATCTATACCATGCCAAAGATATGGCTTACTGGCAATAACAACTGATCGCAAAGGGTTAGAAAAGCCGGGCCAGCGACTAGCTAATTATCAAGCCTAGAAGTCTATCTTCAAGCTCCTGGGCCCTAATGCAAAATCTACTTTTTACCATTTAAAATAGAGGTTTGTTTTATTCTGTGTGATGCAGCCGCAATTACAAGTTAAAGACAATGGTGAAGCAGGGAATCGTCTGTTACCTGTTTCACCACCTGGCCGCTGTCTTTGCTCCTGGTGTCCCGGTGTAACAGGCCAGAGTAACCCTGTCCCAGATTAACCCCGGGTATTATTTGGCCTAGGCCAGAATATACCCCGGGGTATAAACTGGCCTAGGCCAAACTATACCCTGGGTTGTAAAATAGCCTAGGTCAAACTATACCCCTCCAGGCCAGAGTATACCTATCTAACATGGAATCTGGGGTTAAAGTGGCCTAGGCCAATTTATACCTTTCAGGTCATATTATACCGCAATGAAATCAGCATTGAGGGATTTGGTGTATAATTGACCTTAATTTCTACACCTGGTGTATACTGGAAAAATTGTGCAAAAAAATTCTACACCAGGTGTAGAAAATAAGGGAGGATAAAAAACTTGAATGCTAATATTATAAGAAAAGTTATAACATCCAGAATGTAAACTTGTAAAGGTGGTTTTACATGGGGCGAATGTTTATGATTCACTTGATCAGTGCATGATACAGCATGTTCCATTGTTGACTGCAGATTGAAGCTTGCAGGATATGTCAACCAATGCATGGAGTCACCGACGTTTGTGTAGATGATTATGTCGCAGCTCAACAGATTCGCTGTGGCCATGATCTCTGCATCAGTTGCACAGACTCCGTCACAAGAGATTCCAGAGATGTCCACATGTTCATTCACATTTTGGTTCAAGTAGTCCTGTAGTTTTTTTGTCAAGTCAGTTTTCATGTGGTCGATAACTTTATCTCTGAGAAGGGAATGGTTGTCCTCTGTTTCTTTTTTTTTTTTTTTATAAATGTAGATTGTGAGCCCCACATAGAGCTCACAATGTACATTTTTCCCTATCAGTATGTCTTTTTTGGAATATGAGATGGAAATCCATGCAAACACGGGGAGAACATACAAACTTCTTGCAGATGTTTTTTTGCCCTTGGCGGGATTTGAACACCAGGACTCCAGCGCTGCAAGGCTGCAGTGCTAACCACTGAGCCACCGTGTGGCCCTTGGTTGTCCTCTGTTTCTGTCAAGATGTAGCTGATGGCCCCAGAGAAGCAGTTCCCTTCACCTTTGGTTTTATATGTACGCCGTGGTTGTCCAAGGTCCCTTCTGCATCCATAGTATACAACCCTACTAAACATAAGGCCAAGAGTGGTTCTAAGATACTTCCTTCTTGAACTTGGTAGTAGGTTGAAAGTCTTAGGGTGAGTTCACATGGAGTAAAGTGCCGCGTGATGTGGCACGTAGATTTTGCGGGCTGTATATGCTCCCATTGATTTCAATGGGAGCCGGGATCGTATACGCGGCGCTATTTTGCGGCCGTGATTTTGCACCGCGTATACGATCTCCGCTTGGCATCTGATTAGCATATGACACTTCAAGTTTTTTTCTGGTTGAAGTAAAAAAACAAAAAAACAAAAACAAAACAAAAAGTCTGTGAGGGGAATGTACCATTGCCTTTATTTTCTACGTGTGGGGTAAAATTGCGCAGTTACTATTTAGATGATAATTTTGTGCAATCTTAAGGCATTTTGGTTTGCACTCGGCTTGTTACTTGCAAGAATTTTTACTTGCTGTTTGCGACTTTTTAAAATTTGCGCCCGATAAGGCGGGAGGATATAGTCTGGCCTAAGCTATTTTACTCCCCCGGTGTAGAGTGTATCACCAGGGGTATACTATGGCCTGGACCAGACTATAACAATGTTTCACATTTTTGTACACATATTGGCGCAAACTGTGAATTTAAATTAGCCTAGGCCGATTTGATCACAGGTGGGTAAAATATGACCTGAGAGGTATGAATTGACCTAAGCTCATTTATACTCCGAGATATAAATTGGCCTAGGCCAAAATAAACCCAGGGTTTATTCTAGCCTAGGCCAATTTAACCCTGGTTATAGTCTGGCCTGATGGTATACTCTGGCCTGTTACAGTTTGGCCTAGGCTATTTTACACCCCAGGGTATAGTTTGGCCTAGACCAAATATATCCGGGGTATAATCTAGTCTAGGCCAATTTAACCCCGGGGGGTATAATCTGGCCTAGAGGGGTATACTTTGGCCTAGGCTATTTTATACCCCGGGGTATAATTTGGCCTAGGCCAAAGTATACCCCGGGTATAATCTAGCCTAGGCCACTTTAACCCCGGGTATAGTCTCGCCTGAGGGTATACTCTGGCCTGTTACACCGGGAGCAGGTGGCACAATGTTTTGACATCATTTACATCGCCCCTGTTGCTCCCTGAAGACTCCAGAACCAGAGAAATAAAAAAACAGGGAAAGATGAATATTAGGCTAAAGCCTCATGTAGCGTCCCACAGCAAAAAAGCGCAGCGGGAAAAAAACGCAGCGGTAATGCATTGCGGTTCTTCACGCAGCGCTTTAGACAGAAAGTTTGCAAAGCTTTTCTCTGCAGAGTCTCTGTTTTAATTATACCTATGGGGAAACTGCCGATGTTTCCGTAGGTATTATTGAGATACTGCGATTTCCAAAACCACGTCGATTTTGGAAATCCCGACGTGCCCGCAGCATGGTTTTTACTGCAAAATGGGCATGGGATTTGCTAGAATCTCATCCACTTTGCTCCGACTGTAAAATGCCACAATCTTCCCCGTGACGTTTCTGCCACGGGCAAATTGTGGTGTTTACGCCATATAGGGCCCCCCGGCCTTAAAGAGGACCTTTCACCATATCCGGGCACAGGCAGTTCTATATACTGCCAGAAAGCTGACAGTGCGCTGAATTCAGCGCACTGTCGGCTTTCCCGATCTGTGCCCGGTGTGAAGAGCTTACGGCCCGGTACCGTAGCTCTTCTATGGTCAGAAGGGCGTTTCTGACCATTAGCCAGAGACGTCCTTCTGCCTCGCGGCGCCAATCGCGCTGTGCTGTGGAGCGGGGAGGAACGCCCCCTCCCTCTGCTCACACAGCTTGTCCATAGACGAGTATTATCAGGAGAGGGAG
Source organism: Leptodactylus fuscus (assembly GCF_031893055.1). Classification (NCBI taxonomy): domain Eukaryota; kingdom Metazoa; phylum Chordata; class Amphibia; order Anura; family Leptodactylidae; genus Leptodactylus; species Leptodactylus fuscus. The sequence continues at coordinate 117,833,173 of NC_134269.1, forward strand.
GGGGCGTTCCTCCCGGCTCCACAGCACAGCGCGATTGGCGCCGCGAGGCAGAAGGACGTCTGTGGCTAATGGTCAGAAACGCCCTTCTGACTGTAAAGCGCTACGGTACCGGGACCGATAGCGCTTTACACCGGGCACGGATCGGGAAAGCCGACAGTGCGCTGAATTCAGCGCACTGTCAGCTTTCTGGCAGTATATAACACTGCATGTGCCCAGATATGGTGAAAGGTCCTCTTTAAGGTTTTGTTTTTTTTAATATATGATATATACAGTGTGGGAAACTAAGGAGGGCATGAAACTGTGGGGGAAACCTTGGAGGGAAGCATAAAACTGAGAGAGCTACATGAAACTACAGAGACAACCTGGAGGGGGGACATTAAATTGTAGGGGGCAACCTAGAGGGGGTCATTATAATATAATGAGGGGCCACAAAGATGTGAGACAGGTTAGTGTCTGAGAGGCCACGGGAGGGTCAGGTTAAAGTGTGATGCATGCAGAGGTATGACTGTGTGATGGGCCACTGAGGAGCAATATATTATATGGGGCCACTAAGAGGGTATATATATACTGTGTGAGGGCCAATAAGGGACATTATACTATGTTGGGGCCACAGAAGGGGCATTATATTTTGTGCAGGTATTTCTAAGTGGTGGTGATGGGGGGGACCACATTGGCCCACCAATGTGTTAAAACAGCCTTGGATTCAGGACCTGATAGCGACTGTTATCGGTACAACACTTAAAGCAATACCCCGCAAAATCACGTGCCGTATACCATCATAACCCCCATTGAAATCAATAGAATCTTTTTTGAGCGCGCAAACTCTGACACGCGTATACGTGCAAGATTGCGCGACAGTTTACTCCGTGTGAATTCAGCCTTATAGAGATTTTGTCATGTCGTAATACTTTCGAAATCCTATGCATCTTTTCCATCCATGAAGCTGTGTAAGGACTATTGTAAGTTGTAGTTTTTAATTGATAGACTTTTGGGGAGTGCATCAAATTTTAAAATGGTCACAAACTGGCATTTTGATGTCTGTTACGGTATTTATTGTTTGATATCATATTTTGATAGTACAGGCCTTTTCAGAGCTGATTGCATGTTTATTTTTATCTTTATATGTTTAAAATCTCATTGATTTTTCGGGACTTTTTTTTTTTTTTAAAGCTTTAGGGGCTTGAACAAACAGTTGTCAGGTACTAATGTATTGCAGTCTACAGTAAATTCCTCAAGCCTAGCCATGAACGTGTGAAGCCGACAATCTCAGCAGCTCCCGGACCCCTGGCAGCTTTTACCTTACTAACAGTGGTCCAGACTGTATTTGGACCGTTCACCCACTATGGTCCGCCGCCTGGGACGGCATCACCTCCTCCAAGGTGGATTCGCAGATGGCCCGATTTCTCCTATCTTCTGCCTCTTCCCCGGCTCCTGCTGGTGAGGCCAAGATGGCGTCGGTGCGCGCTGACAGTGAGAGACACGACCTGCCTCTCCAGCATCCAGCGGCACCTCCGCTCACTCGGCCGGCTCCAGCACCTGCCTCCGCCCATGTCTCAGTCCTCCTCCCTGCCGAAAATCAAGATGGCGGCCGCCATGTGGTGTGGCCACTCCAGCGGCCTGCAGTTTCACTGTCTCCCCCTGCCTCTCTCCTGTCCCTACCTGAGATGGCTGCTGCTGGCTCCCTGCTGCAAATTCCTGGGACCTCTTCCTCTTCACCTGCTGTGTTCTGCCCTCCTGGTGCTCCTGCTGTCTCCATCTCTCAGCCTCTGCAGCAGGTCTCAGTCCATAACGTGGGGTCCTCCTCTGTCACACCTGGTGTGTGTCCCCAAGTTACCTGGCTCTCCTCTGCTGACCCCCCTCTGCAATTGTGGGAGGCTCAGGTCCAGCCATGTATACTCTGGACTCGCTGACGCCTCCTGGGCCACCCCTCCAGATCTCTCAGCCAGATGCTTCTGACGTGACGCCTGCCTCTGCTCGCTTTCCACCTGAACTTTGCCTCTACCCCTGCGGCCTTACGTTCTCCTCCCTCTTCTGACATGTCCGACACCTCACTTCCAGAAATATAAAACAAAACGAAGACACCAAGCGCACTAAGTGTAGTATTTGAGAGTACACAAATGATTAAAAACTGGGTAAGTATTAACGTGGACCAGATGGCCTCTCACCTTATGAGGTTGTGAACAGTCACAACACTTGAAATCGTATTAGGGTGAGAGTGGCAGCAGTTCAATCCGTCACTGGAGAACCGGAGGAAATACTGAAGGAAAAGGGGGACCAAAGGTCCGTTGAGGGAGAACCGCGCACACTGGTATGTTTAAGAAGATGGTAAACCAGGGTCCAATCACATAGGGTTTATTGGGTAGTTAAAAATACAGCATATAGCACGACGCGTTTCGGGCCTTACACTGGCCCTTTCTCAAGTGCAAAAAACGAGAGCAGGTCCCGTCAGGTCAGACGCTTCTACCGTTGGTCCTGGACCCCTTTCCTCACTCTCTGCCCTCGGGCACTCAATTTGGCTGCTCGGGGAATGGGTGGCACTCTATTGTAGTTCTACCTTTCCCCCGTTAGTTAGTTTGGTGGCTCTTTGGGAACGTAATGCAGTGTGCTTCCAAAACCTGCTTTAATGGGCTTCTCCACTGTTTTTTGTGCCCTGTTCTCGGACTAGCTGGGATCGGGGTTATTTGGTTTTTGTAATTGTCTGTTCCGGATTAGCTTGGAGTGGATTTGCTTAATTGTCTTTGTTGTCTGTTTTGAATCTCCTTTCCCTCACCCCCTGTCTGTTCTTGACCTTTCTTCTTCCCCACCCCTCTCCCCTTTTTTTTCCTCTCTCTCTTCCTTCTTTCAGGACCCCAGAACCCGTCCACGGTCTCCTTTGCTTTCGTCTCCGTTGCTGCAGACAATCTCAGTACTCTGGAGGAACATTCCTCCCTTCCCTGCCTGCTTGGGGGTAGGGGAATCCATGTCGCTTTTATACATTTTCGGGAGGTGCGGCCCCCGTTTTTTTCGTTACATACGTTCCCTGATGTGTACCTTGGTTGCTACTCTGAGTCCAAACCCGGGAGGTTGGTCCAATGCCTTCTACTTGCTTCTGGAAAAAAACACAAAGAGCACCGCGCAATACCTAGCGCATTATCCCTAGATAGTTGAAATCTTAATCACTGATTAGGGCAATAAATAATCACCTTTTGATATGTATTTAAAGTGTAAAACAACAATATCACTCAAGAGGGTTGTTCAGCAGCAAGGATCCCCATAGTAAACAAAATGCAATCAGGACCAGTCATCCAAATGTAAATACACAGGAAAGACTAAATAAAATCAATGGATCCGCGCTTACCCTTCCAACGATTTTTATTCAGCATACAATAGACAACACACTGTGTGTTGTCTATTGTATGCTGAATACAAATCGTTGGAAGGGTAAGCGCGGATCCATTGATTTTATTTAGTCTTTCCTGTGTATTTACATTTGGATGACTGGTCCTGATTGCATTTTGTTCTACTTGCTTCTGGTCTCCCCTCCTTCGGATCACTGCCCCTTTTTCCTGGTTATGGACCTGCATTGTACCAATACACTCTAATTCGCTCATAAAATCTCTATAGCCAGTAAGTACCAGGAGGGTTACAAAATCTTGACGTGGTGGTATCGTGCTCCGGCGTCATAGCATAGTATTTTCCCTTCCTCCTCCCTTCTTTGTTGGTGCGATGGTCCGGGGGAGGGAACTCTTTTACATGTTTTCTGGGAGTGTGCTAGGATTCGTGTCCTCTGGGAGGGCATTTATGCGGTGTTTGACCCGGTCTTTCAGATTTCTCTCTCATGCTTATCGGCTCTCTTACTACTTCACCCTCTGAACCTCCCTCTCGGGTCTACCATGAATCTCTCCCTTGTCTTCCGTGGCTTCTCTTTTAGGGTGTCCAGACGTACAGAGATCTGTTTGGCTGTTGCATCTTCGCTTTTGACGAGTCAGTAGACGGGGCTCGGGTTGGTACCCCCCCTTTTTTTTCTTCTTCTTCTTTTCTCTCTCTTTCTTGTCTTTCTCTCTCTTACCCTCATTCCTTTTGCCTTTAGGTGTGCTGTTTTTGATTTCTATATGTATAACTTTGTTTCCTGGGTCCGGTTCCTCCGCTCCTGTTCTGTTGTGATCTTGCTTTTTGTTTGCTTTCTTGTTAATTTTTTATAAATAAAGAATTTATAAAAAAAAAAAAAATGCCAGTGTTTCCATAGGTATAATTGACAAGCTGTGATTTTCAAAAACATGAGCCAAAGCGCTGTGTTTTCGCAACGTGAGGCCATTGCCCGAAGCGGTTGAGCTGTTATGAACACTTATTCCCTGTTCACTGGTTCCAACAGTAATCAGGAGGACAGGAGACCGAAGGTCTCTCTTAGGCTGGGTTCACACGGTGGGTTTTTGGACCGGATTTTGACACGGAATCCACGTTAGAATCCGGCTCAAAAAAACCACCTCCCATTGACTTCAATGGGAGGCCTTCACTTCCTTTTTCCATGAGCGGTTTCTTCCCGCTCACAAGAAAAAGAAGAAACCTGCTCTTTCTTGCCACAGATTCTAGGCCCATTCATTTGTCTGAATTTGGACAATATCCGCAAGTGCATGACAATATCCGCAAGTGCCTGTAAAACAGCGGAGCCATTGCAACGTCTCAGCTCCTGAGTGACCTAACATCCGTCATACATTTACGTTGGATTTAAAGAAGGGGTTAATATTCATATTTGATATAGACTATGAAAAGAAAAGCCATTAAAGTAATGACTGAATTGATATTAGAATATTATCAGATAAGATTAAAGGATTGTAACATGCATAATCCCTGTTCACTGATCCTTGCATGTATCAGCACTCAAAGAATAATAGATATGTTTAACATGCTATTTTGTCTGGGAAAATCACAAACAAAAATTGCTGTTCCTATAGTGGAACAGAAAAATGGAAAAAATAGAAGATCTGTCAACTTTATCTAGCAGTAAATTTATTTAAGATCTTTTCGAATTGAACGCTTCCCGCCTCTGCACTATTCATGTCCTAATTGAATGTACTAATTTCTATTAGGATGTGAATAGGGGTTCTGTGTTTTCTGCTGGCAGTTTTAGGGGTTAAATCTACTACCTGCAGAATCGCTCCCCCTTCTTTGCAGACACTTGATTGACAATCACTAAGCTGATTTGCTTGGTTTTTGGGCTTGTGGTCACTATGATTTATGGTGATCACAGTAAAGTATGGCATCCCCTGCTTCTTCCTTGTTCCCTCTACATAACTTTCTTCAGATCGGAAATCTATTACCTTCATGCTGAAACCTTACCAGGTCAACAATAAGCAAGCAGATGGGCTTGGTCATCAGGCACATAACATAAAAACACAGCTGCAATGATACGGCTTGTTCAGGAGCAGGAGTCCTTTGATCTTCAATAATAACCAAGCTGATCAATTTGGTTATTATCAGACAGTCACAGTTATGTAACACCGTAGGGAGAAGATCCCTGCTCCAGAATGGGCAGAGAAGGTGTATACATATAGAGGTACTAATACATTTATTATAAAATAAATGAGCAAGAGCTCCCTGGAGAGGAAGAAGATTGGTGAGTTGCTTCAGAGCATTTCAGAGATGAGGAGCCAGGGGATACTTTGTGGCATGAGCTCCCCTGATCTCCCCTGCTGTGATTTAACCCTTTTATCTCCATGTCAAAACTGCCCCAAAATAACCCTTGGTACCCCATTTCTGAAAGTGCTCTGAAGCAACTCACTGATCTTCTTCATGCTGGGACCCCTCTGCCGGTGAACGTCACAGCAAAATGGATTTTAGAAATTGCAGCATATCAATTATATCTAGAGAAACGCCGGCAGTTTCCCCATGGGTATAACTGAAGCAGAAAGTCCACAGAGGAAACCTCTGCAAGGTTTTTGTGAAAACCGCTGCGGGAAAATCTGTTGCCATGTCCGTTTTTCCTGCAGCGTTTTTTTTCTGCGGGATGCCATGTGGGGCCTTAACCTTAATGTGACTGCCGGCAGTAACTAAACATCAGCATCACTGGTGATCATAGTATGAAAAATAGGGTAAAGAGATCAGGAGAGCCCCTATATATTTATCATATAATACATAATGCAATAAATGTATAAGGGTTGTCACCTTTCCCCTATTTTTCCTACTGTGATTGCCAGTAATTGCAATGTTTAGCTGCTGCCGGTAGTCACATTGAAGTAGATCAAGGAAGAAGATTGTGGACTTTTTTCAGAGCACTTTCAGACATGGAAAGCTAGGGGTTACCTTAGGACAGTTATGAGACAGGCGATCTAGCGTTTAAATTAGGGCAAACAAGGTCAGCAAGAGGAAATCAGGGAAACTCCTACACATTTATTTCATGATAAATATATGGGATTCCTCTGATCTTCTCCCCCTGGTACAACAACTGTGAATACTTGCTAATAATCAAGATCAGGCAGATATTCAGCAGTGTATCATGTATTTGTGACACCAGCCATAATACTTTTCAGATATTATTGCTTTAAGTATAACAGTTTTTGGATATGATAAACAATTTTGATGCAGTTGGAATTTCTTCAGTAGCAAGTTTGGTGTCAGTGTCAGATTGGTGGTGTCAGACAAGAGTAGGAAAGAGAGCATGGTTCAGAGTATTAATCGGAGGTGACAGTGTAAGATTTCAGAATCACACCCTTTCCCTGCTGCTGCCTGACACTGCCCACCTATCAGTACAGAGCCTAAATAGCATGAGGCACCAAAACTAGCAACTATTAGATGATGCAAAAAGTTGGGCTTGACAGAAGTGGTGAAAGGTCCTCTTGAATAAAACTTTATTTGTGTAAATGTAATGATGATACAATATATGTAAGAGATTACCATATTGGAATGAAAGGATACATTCATTGGACATTGGGACAATCCTACATTTGCTTTCCTTCTGTCCAAGACAGTGGGTCCGAGCTACTCCAACTCAGTTGAAGCCAGTGATGAAGTAGAGAGCCATCGGCTCCCTGCTTCACCACCCAGCCACTTTCTTTGCTGCTGGTGTCCTGGGAGCAGGAAACGCGATGTAGTGACATCACTTACAGTGTGCCTGTTACTACTGAAAGACTCAGGAACCAGAGACAAGAGTGAACGGGGAAAGGTAAGTATTAAAGTTTTTGATACATACAATGGAGGCCACGAAACTCTGGAGGCAACCTGGGGAAGGGGAGGGGGGCATGAAACTGGGGGGCAACCTGGGGAGAAGACATGATACTGTGGGGGCAACCTGAAGGGGGCATGTCAGTGGAGGGGAATATGATACTGTGGGGGCAACCTGCGGTGAGGTCATGATACTATGGGTAAACCTGTGGGACGGAAGAACTTTATACTGTTGGGGGCAACCTGGGGTGAGGACATCATACTGTGTGGGCAACCGGAGTGGGACATGTCAGTGTGGGGGGCAACCTGAGCGGGACATGACACGGTGGGGGCAACTTGGGGGGGTGACATGGTGGGGGGGATATGAATTTGTCGGGGCAACCGGGAGAGGGACATTATAAGGGGTATATTGTATGGGCCACTAGCGAGCCATTATACTGTGTCAGAGCATTATAATTTGTGCAGGTCAGGTATTATTAGGTGGTGGTGATGGGGGGCCCACTTATGACATCTTTACACAGGGCCCACCAACGTGTCCTGACTGGAAGGTCCTAGGTACCCCCCTCCATTGATTTTTATGGACACAAATTAAAGTTTTCCTTCATAACTCATGAAGAAGGACAGCAACCCCCCGACGTCAGTGAGATCTCTTAGATGTACACTGCATGCCTTGGCATAAGTAGATACGTTTTCTAATATGATGTAGACCATGGCGATATTAAGCGTTGTGTGGACAGTGTCTGACAGTCCAGCTGTCGGGCTGCGGTAATAATCCAGTCACACACTAATATATATATATATATATATATATATATATATATATATATATATATATATATATATACTGTATATAGGGCGCCGCCACGTCCTAGCATCCTTCCTGCCACCAGACTCCCGCGCTAGCTCTGCTGAATAAAAGCAGCGACCACTTAGAGAGAGATAGGTGGTTGTCATGGTTTCTGGAGGGTCACATGGAGCTGCGGGCTCCTCTTTGGCTGACACAATACGGCGGTGACTGCGGTAGGCGGAGGATGCTGTAGCCTGAACCCCGACTCTGGTAGTCCGTGGGATTATCTCCTCTCAGTACCATGGTGAGGGCACAGGGGGCAGACGGCCGCTGATCATTGCTTGTCGTCGCCTCCCGCGGATATTCTTTGACATCGTCTCCCCGGGAAGTCTGTGAGCAGTGGCGTGGGAAGGTGTACTGACTGCATCGGAGTAGTGGCGTGGTGCCCGCTGTATTGTGCTGCCAGTGTGCTGCAGAGAGGCGCTGTGTGGATTCATGCCCTGTGATACCGCCCGCCTGCCCCTTACGCTTCGGGCCTGTGTTTTGTGTCATTGTAGATTCGGTGTAACTTCAGCACGTCTATTGCATTGCATTGATTCCTGCCTCATGTCGTGCTGCAGGGTATCATTCATTGGCCGATTGGCATCCATTTGTATTTAGAGAGCGGCTTGCCTAAGACAAAGGTGTATGGGCAGCAGGTGATGTGGCCGTGTGTGTGCCAGAGAAGAGCATTCATTGCAGTGGTTATCTGCTGTGAGCCCCTATGAGTCTGTGGCACAGTCATTACCTGGAGGAGCTGCCATTGTGCAGCTGCCTGTAGCTCGCTTCCATAGCTCTGCCTATAGTCAGCCATCTACATTGCTCTTCTGTGTACGGGTATATAGCGGCTCGCCCTTGTCCCCTATACATTCCTCTTCTGACCGTTGCCCCAGGGATGAGTATAGAAATCCCAGAGGGGCTGACGGAACTGCTGCAGAGCTTTACCGTGGAGGTGCTGAGGAAGCAGCCGGAGGACCTACTGGAATTCGCCCTGCAGTACTTTACCCAGCTCAAAGAGTCCCAGAGCCAGGGGGCTGCCCTCAGCCATGGCACGGACTTACCCTTCAGGCATTCCAAAGGGGTCAACTTTGCTGAGGAGCCCATGCAGACCGACTCTGAGAATGGGGACGACGACGACGACGATGATGAGGAGGAATTTATTGGTGAGTGTCATTCATGATGGACATCTTGAGTAGTCTGCTACTAAATAGTGTATTATATGTGTATAATAAGCCATTGTGTGTATCATGTTTGTGTAGATATATATATGTATATGTATAGTATGTGTATTATATGCTTATATTAGTGTCCATGTGTATAATATGTATATGCTTGTGAATGTATATGTGCATGTCTTTTCATCATATATATGTGTATGCGTTTGTCTCATGTGTATAATAGGTGTGTATCATATATGTGTGCATAATATGGATTTGTATGTGTAATATGTATGTATAAATCTATATAATGCATGTGTCAATTATATATGTGTATAATGTCTATATATATATATATATATATATATATATATATATATATATTGATGACATACATACACATTATACACACATATAATATATGTCAGTATGTCTGTTCATGATCTATACATGTGCATAAGCACGTCAGTATGTGTGCATGTATAGTAGATATGCAGTATATATGTATATATATATATATGATATGCATTTCTGTGTAGATTGTTTCCAAGGCCTTTATCAAGATTTCCTGACATATGTCTCAGATGGAAGGCTCCACTGTATAGGCATACAGTGACATATGTCACCCATTGACCTTAATTTTTGTTATACATTTTTTGGCGGTACACTTTACTTTCCTATACAGTTAAAAGCTTATCAGATTATACAGAAGGGGCCAAAGGTAGGGAATGGTTTAAAATAGCAACAGAAGCATTACTTACCTGTTGCATCCCCCACCACTCCAGCACCATCTCTTCCGTGTTCTTCACTGGTCTTTATTTGCCTGTACCAGTGAAGTCACGTCAACAATATGTGTATGCTGTAGCCACTGATCTCAGACAGTCCTTTTAAAAAAGAAAGGTGCTCGCTTGACAAACGCCAAAATGACTTGCTTTTGGCTCCTTTCAGGTTAATGAAGACCTGTGAATGGGTTTGACATGTATACTGGGATCTATTCCTGTTCCATACAGCAAAAATAAGATACAGATGCATGGGACTGTTAAAAAAAGACATAAGTACATCAAATTCAACAGAGTGTGGTAGTGGATTTTGGTAAGGAGAAAGGGTATAGGTAGGTTTTGTTCTACCTATACCCCAGCTGACAAGTGTATTTACTGGCAGTGGCACTTGTCAAAGGACAGAAAGAGGGGGAAAGAGGGTACATTACGCATCTAGAGATCCATCAATTCTTAATATTAATGTGTTGAAATTGAGAAAATATGATCAAGAGTAAAGATCTGAACAACTTTGATAAGAGCCAAATTGTCCAGCAGAGGTGTCCAATACACGACCAGTAGGCTGCATGGATGGCCATAAATGCAGCAAAATCATAAATTTACTTAAAACATTTATGAGTTTTCTTGTGATCATCTGTTGCAATGTCTCTTAAGATAAACTTATATATTGTACACATGTCTACTTATCTGTGACTTTAGATGCATGGGGGGGTGTGGCTTCGGGTGTGTTATCCTCCTAGTGCAGACAATAGAACTGACACCATCAGCAGTCCACATCTCTAGACCAGATTTCTTCTTACCTACAGAGACTCTCCGTCCCAGAGTCCTGAAGAATTCCTTGACTTGGCGTTGTCACCAGTGAATATAGAAGTCATAAAAATCCTTAGGCTGAGTTCACATGGGGTATTTTGAGTCTGTATCCGCCTCAGTGGGAGCCGGTCAGTTCTTTTTTCCAGGAGCGGTTTGTTTCGGCTCCCGGAAAAAAGAATGAATATGCTCATTCTTCAGGCGGAGTCACCTTGCGAATCCGCCTGAAGACACTCCCTCCTCCTGACTAGGCCCATTCATTTGGGCCTAATCCAGAGCGGAGTGCGTGACTGGATGCCGGTGCACTGCATTGGCATCCAGTTGCAGCTACCCGTATTTTGGACCGGAACCTGAGGTGGCTTCCGCCTCATGTTCCGGACCAAAAAACCCTGTGTGAACCCGGCCTTAAACTCAGAAAACGTTCAGGCACTAACGGCTTTACAGCCCTTTATTACAGAAAAGTCTCACCTATCCTTAGGCTAGGTTCATACATGTGCTGGGTCTCTGTTGGTGGATTCTGTTCCCCATTCCGCTTTAAAAATGCAGAGAGAAAAGTCCTGCAAGTAGCTCTTTTATCTCCGCATTTTCTGCCCCATTCAGGTGGAAGTTCAGTGGATGCCATTATAGTCTATGGGGTCTGTGGGTTTCAGAGGGTAACCATTTTTTTTAAGCGTATTAGGTTTGTGCTCCCCAAGTGCACCCCCGAACAGAAACGCAAATGCAAGTGTGAACCTAGCGTCACTAAAATCCAAGCCTTTCAGCTCTGCCATTAATCATAGGAAAAGACCTGGTCAGTTGTTTCCCCAGACATCAGACGCCCAATAATATTTGTTTGGTGACACACTTTCTTTTTTTCAATTCAAGGTTTATTGTTTTTCAGGAAAAGAGATAAAATAAATAATAATAAAAAGAAAAAAATAAAACGACAAAAAAATAAATAATGCAAACAGTATATACTATAGGCAACAGGGTACAAAACCCTTGATAAAGGTTATGGGAAAGGGAAGAGAAGTAAGGGAGGGAGAATCGAGTTAGGGGGCGTTCACACTACCGTCAGTGTCCGACAGGTAGTGTCCGCTCCTAGTGTCCATTCAAAATCTCGCACGGACATTAGGAGCAGACACTAGCTGTGTCCGTGACACTTGTCATTCATTTAAAAGGAGATCGGGTGCGTTCTTTTGCACTCCGTGCCCTTCCTTCACTGTCCGCATGTATGATGTCCGACTTTTCAAGCGGACAGAAAAAACCTACATGTCGGGTTTTTCTGTCCGCTTGAAAAGTCGGACATCTTTACAAGCGGACAGTGAAGGACAGGCACGGAGTGCAAAAGAACGCACCCGATCGCCATTTAAATGAATGACAAGTGTCACGGACACAGCTAGTGTCTGCTCCTAATGTCCGTGCGAGATTTTGAATGGACACTAGGAGCGGACACTACCTGTCGGACACTGACGGTAGTGTGAACGCCCCCTTAAAAAGAGGACTAGAGAAGGAAGAGGAAAATAAGTGAATCAAAGACACGCACAAAGAGAAAAAAAAGGGGGAGAGTAACAAAATCTGGGGGTGGGCTCAGAGGTCAGAATGTTCCAGATTCTCAATCAGCAATAACGAAAAAACTCCATGCATCGCCAGATAAAGAGTTGCAATAAAGTCGCAGACAAGTAGCTGATCAGTGGCCACAAGGACCAGAGTATCCTACTGTAGGTCTATGGAGGTGCACAGACCCAAGAAGTGTCTGACATTCGTCGGTACGTTGGAATTCCATCCAATAGTACCAGGTGTTATTAAAGGTTTCAGCAGTGTCATGCAGGAAAAGTGTAAGGTTTTCCATACGTGTAATCTCAAAAGTTGGATGACCCACTTGTTTCATGTGCGCATCATGAGGGGCATCCCTACCATGTTACCATATTTAGACATCCAAAAGACCTCTGATTCCCTGGCATTGCCTTATTTATTTACATTACTACAACACAAGGGATTTCCACAATCATTTCTAGCCTGGCTATGAGTACTTTATGCTAATCTGCAGGCCTTTGTTTGTTACAGAGGCTTTAGATCAGATTTGTTTCCTATCAAGCGAGAAATATGACAGGGATGCTCTTTATCTTCATTTCTCTTTATCCCAGCCTTAGAACCACTAGCAATTATACTACGCAACAATCCTGATGCTCAGAGAGTTGAACTTGCTTTTGTTCATCACAAATTGTGCATGTTTGTGGACAAGATTCTACAATTACTGTTCCCAAAATATTTTCCGAACTCTCCAGGTTCAGATCCTTCTTGAGACTATTCATTAATGACTTTAAAGGGATTCTATCATTAGAATCCCATATTCCACAAACACCACATCGGAATAGGCTTTAGAAAGGCTATTCTCCTACCTTTAGAATTCTTCTCCGCGCCGCTGTTCGGCAGTTATTCCATAGTTACATAGTAGATGAGGTTGGATAAAGACATTAGTCCATCAAGTCCAACCCACCCTACAATCCCTACAATCCCTACAGTGTTGATCCAGGGGAACCCCATGAGGCTCATGCCAATTTCCCCATTTCAGCAGAAAAAATTCCTTCCCAACTCCAAATCTGTCAGTCAGTATAAAAACCCTGGCTCAATATGTCCTTAAAATCTAGAGTAACCTATTATTTTTTTCTCTTCAAGAAAGGCATCCAGGCTCTCTTTGAACTTGTTTAATGAATCCGCCATCACTACTTCCTGGGGCAGAGAGTCCCATAGCCTCGCTGTTCTTATTGTGAAGAATCCCCTTCTATGTTTCTGGTGAAACTTTCTCTCCTCCAAACATAGTGGATGTCCTCTTGTCACTGTCACTGGCCTAGGAGTTAAAAGATCCTTAGAAAGTTCTTTGTATTGTCCCTTCATGTATTTGTACAGTACATTGTTGTTAGATCTCCCCGTAGACGTCTTTTCTCTAAACTGAATAACCCCAAGTTTGCTATTCTATTGTTGTACTCCAAACCACCCATTCCCCTAATAATTTTGGTTGCCCGTCCCGGTTCTCTTCATTATGCTAATGAGTTTTCACAGCACTGGGTGCATCTCCTCTGCTGCTTGAAAACTCTCCAGCACCGGCTCCATCTTCTACTAGCACGCCTCTCCTCTGCATCCTCTACGATGTCTTCTTCTGGTACTGGTGTTTTCGGGATCTAAATCCCAGGCATGCACAGTCAACTCTGCCATCGGGCTTCGGGCAGAGCCGACTGCAGATGTCTGTGCAGCCATTTTCTTGTGGCCGCTTACACGAGCATACTGTGCATGCAGTGTACATCATTATTTTCTACCTCTTAGAGCAATATTATTATTCATAAGAACAATATTTAATCTCTGACCTTTTTCGGAACACAAACTTCCCCATTAGATTATGATTGAAATCATATATATATTCCTATATCCAAATATATCTTGTTGCAGAATTTGCTTCATTTTTTGAGCCAAAGTCATATGTGTTCTTGGGGAAAAGGGGAGGTTGATTTTAATATATTTTTTACATGGTTTTATTTTTATTTTTTTTACTCTAATTATTAGGCCCCTAGGGATCTTGAAAATCAATGCCAGACAAGCCTGAGAGACTTCAATAGGCTCCCGGATGTCATAGTAAAGGATCACCAACCCTTATCTCATTCCATGGGCCGACGATCATGTAAAAAATGGCATGCCAGGAAAGTCATTGCAATCACTGTTTGCTGGCATTAGCTCCAGGTCTCCACTGTATGATACAGCCGACGGCTGTGGTGTCCCCTAAAATTGGCAATGGTGTTCCCTAAAATCCCCTTTAGAGCGGACATGGTTCCTAAAAGAATTGGTTTGGGAAATTTTTGTTAGGATAACAGATGCAGATCTGAACAATTAGTGAGAAACAATACTAGATACACTGATCAAAATGGTTAATATGGTGCCGTGTGGCCAACACCCTCAGGCCTCACCAACTCCAACCCCACAATGATGTTCACCAGAGGCCCAGCTGGTGGTGATGGACTTGGCTGCACCGCTGGGTAGAACGGTAGGGGTCATGAAACGCCAAACACACAGCGCACCACAAATCACAGTAGAACCAGACACTAAGAACTCTTACCAGCAGTTGTCTTGGGTAGCGGTACACATCCATGGATACAAAAGGCTGTGGCCAGGTGGTAGCAGAGAGTAAAAGCGTAGTCGTATAATCTGGTTCGACAATAAGAGGGCAACGTAGTACAGTGGGAAATCCAAAGGGAGGCCAAGTTGGTAACAGGAGTGGTAGAGCAGTACAAAATGGTGTTCAGGAAGCAGAGGTCTAGGGGCAAGCCGGGGTCATAAACAGGAGCAGGCACAGTACACAAGTCTGGAGGCAAAGGCAGGGTCAAAAGTCAAGGCAAGGGATCAGAAACACGGGCAATCAGGCACAAGATGGTGCTTAATTATCAGTACTCAAGCTACAACTGAACAGTCAGCGGCAGTTAGGAGCTGTGGAACGCAATTAGGCTGAAAACCGGAAGTCCCCTGTCCGACTCAGGAGGAGACCACCAACCCCACACAATGCTGCGGAGGCTCCGGCCATGTCTCTAACTTATAAGTCTTCTAACATTGAAAATAAATTGAAGAATTAGTCAACTCCTTCCTGACATCCACAGTAATAGTACAGCGGATGTCGGGTTTTTAAATATGATGGCCACTCAAGAGCGGGCATTAACCACCCCTGGCACCATGGTCAGAGCAGAATGAGGTGCCATTTTTTCGGGGATTGCTGGCACTCAGATCTCCGGGGCGGTGTCCCATTACAATGACATCTGGGGCCTGTCTGTCATTATCTTCTATTGCCTATGCTAGGGGTTTCCCTTTATCATATATGTTGGGAAAGCCATACTCTAAGGCAGGGGTGGGCAATTAATTTTCCCATGGGGCCACATGAGAAATTGTAACGGTTCTAGAGGGCCATGCGCGTTGTGGCAAATTTAGCTCCACCCACTTCTCCGCTGACTTCACCCATTCTCAATCAGTTTTCCATGTGCCCCACAAAGTAAAATCCTCCTACAGTCACCCTAACATTATACCCCCCCCCCCCCACACACACATTATAACGTTTCCCTCCAAATGTCCCACAGTATTAAGTCCCTCTCCTGGTGCCCCAGTATAAACCAGCAGAAACTAGAGGGGACATTAAACTGGGGGCAACTAGAGGCAGACATGTCCTGCTCCAGCTACCCCCATGGTTTAATATCCTCCTCCAGCTGCCCAAGTTTAATGTCACCCTCCATCTGCCCCCTAGTTTAATGTCCCCCCTACATGTGCATTAAGTTTAACTGCCCCTAGTTGCCCCCTCTTGCTTAGACATGCTGTCTCTTCTCTCTTTATCATCCAGCAGCCTGCATTGCCGGCAGCTTGCAGCAAGCACACAGTCCCGTGTGGCCCCGACTACTAACGAGTCATAGTCTATCCTGGTGATAGGCTGTGATGACATCATCACACATCCTTGAAAAACCTTCCACTAGCTATGCGGGCCGGATAGAAGCAGTCAGAGGGCCGGATGTGGCCCGTGGGCCGGACATTGCCCAGGTCTGCTCTAAGGCTTCCTGCACTCGGTCATGTGCTTCATCAGTGTGCTAGCTGTGTTTCTAATGGTTAGCACACTGACCATTATTTTCTATGGCCCCATACACATGGCCTTGTATAATCACTGGTCCGTGCGAGGGGCTGTGTAATTATTATAGCATATGAAAATATATGGCATATTGACAAATACACAATGTATACTTCACACAGATACACTTTGAGCCCTACTTTTTCTGTAAGATGTGATCTCCACTGTAGGTGTTATATCAGCTGTACTTACAATGTTTATATAGTGTGAACATAAATTGGTGAAATGACGGAGTAGGAATCATGAGCTTGTTGAAGCTATAAAAGGCTTGTCTTATGTAGTAATCCCTCTTCCTATCCCTTGTAGGGACATACTGACTTCATAGTGGGGAATCCCATACTCGGGAACCCTCTCTATGAGCCAGAACAGCAAGAAGTACATGAATGACTGCCATGTAAGGCTCCGTTCCCACGCAGCTCATTTAGACACGTAAACACGTGTCAGAGCGAGGCGCTTCAAAACAGATCCCATTCACTTCAATGGGTGCCGGCTTACGCGTGCTACACATTGAAATCAATGGGTTATAAAGCCTCCCATTGATTTCAATGTGATACAAGCTGCAGTTATAATGCAGCTTTCATGTCTGATTCTGTTCTTGGTAAGCGCACAAGGTTCTGTGTGGAACTCTGAGATTCAGACATATTTGTGCCCTACATACTAATCCTTATTATGTGGCGACTCTCTGTGCTTGCTCATGTAATGGGTCCTTGATAGAACATACAGACTGGAGTTGTCCTTACGAGTCAACCCCTCTTAATTAAACATGTTCAGTTAAAACAGCTTTCCCATGTGCTCCTGTATGGAATTTCATGAATATTCTTAGCTGTTTTTTTCAGCTGCTTCTATTTTTATATATCACACAGGGCTGTTGCATAGTAACAGTGTGAATCAGGCTGCGGTGACACGCTTATATAGTGGAGTCTGTGGGGATCTATGTGTTACTCATGCTGACACCAGAAGTTCCTGTATGATGAAATTGCATGGACTACACTGGTTCTCCACAGGTTCTGTCACACAGTTAGATGAAGTAGATGACAGTTCAGCCTTCCAAACTATATACAATAGCTGTTATAGCTTATTGAAGTGAATATACAGTGGACAGTAATAACTCTCTCATAATAATCAATATTTCCAGCAGGCAGAGATGGTACTGTGTCTAGCTGCACATATGATACAATGCTGAGGCATCATGGGATTAATAGCATACCATAGAGGAGAAGAAAGCAGGTAAAATATGAGTTGAGAAAGATTCTGATTGAAGGGTGTGAGGCTGGTCTTACACGACCGTAGTTTTGCACCGCAAATGGTCCGCAATTGCGGGCTCAAAATTGCGGACCATTTACGGTCCCATAATTTTCTATGAGGCCTCTTACACAATCAAATACACGATTTTGTCAGTGGTGTGGCGTGCCGCAACCGTGGTCCGGACAGTATACCACATGTCCGTAATGGCCATGCTTTTACGGCACGGCACGGAAGGTCCAATAGAAGTCTATGGGCGCGTGCATTTTTGCGGATATACACTGAACATTCATCAGTGTATATCCGCAATTGCGGATATCAACATATGTGTTTTGTGGTGTGTTTTGTTTTTTGCGGATCCGCATAATACTGATACACACGGAACGTTGCGGATGCACTTTGCGGATGTCTGCGGAATTAATTTTTAAAGTGAAATTTGTGTTGCGGATCCGCAAAACCACTACGGTCGTGTAAGACCAGCTTTATACATGACCAGATAGAGGTGCAGATATGGAAATTATGTATTCACTGAAAGTCTGCTTTAAATTTTATTATAAGTTATCATTGATTCTAACTCAGACATGTAGTCTTAGGGTGCGTTCACACGGCAGAAAGTTTTTCTGCCGTGTGTTTTTTTTGCACAGCTAGCTGCGTCGGGATGCCAATGCAGTGCATCGGCATCCCACTCTAGATTAGACCCAGTGAATGGGCCCAATCAGGAGGGAGTCTCAAGCCGCAGCTGACTCAGCTGCGGAATCTGCGTGAAGATAGGGCATGTCGCTTTTTTCCCGCTAGCTGAAAAAAAAAATCGCTAGGCAGATTCCACGTCAAAATCCGCTTACAAAAAAAACTCTGTGTGAACATACCCTTATAGGTTTATTTTTCTACCTGTTTGGGATTACTAACATTTTTTATTATGTGTTTGTCAAAGGTTATAGTTTGTTGCAACACATGTCCTGTTTGTTGCAGATTTTTGTGTGGATGCCTTGGTGACAATCATCCTGTCATGCTTAAAGGGGCTCTATCAGCAAAATCATGCTGATAGAGTCCCACATATGCGTGAATAGCCTTTAAAAAGGCTATTCAGGCACCGTAAATGTTATATTAAACTACCCCCCAGTTTTAAAATAATACCCTAAAAAAGAATGTGATCTACTTACGCATCGTGCACGATGGGCGGGCATTCAGGGTGTGTCTTTTTCTTCATCCACGCCTCCTCTTCCTCTGATGTCATCAGGTCCCGTCCTCCTCCAGCGCTCGCGAACTGACACTGATATAAAAAAAAATGGCCTGGGCGCATGCGCAGTAGCATGCGGCTTCTACTACGGCTACTGCGCAGGCGCCCAGGCCATTTTTTTTTATCAATGACAGTTCGCGAGCGCCGGAGGAGGACGGGACCCGAGCACATCGGAGGAAGAGGAGGCGTGGATGAAGAAGACGGCGCACCCTGAATGCCCACCCGGCGTGCACGATGCGTAAGTAGATAACATTCTTTTTTAGGGTATTATTTTAAAACTGGGGGGTAGTTTAATATAACATTTACGGTACCTGAATAGCCTTTTTAAAGGCTATTCACGCATATGTGGGGCTCTATCAGCATGATTTTGCTGATAGAGCCCCTTTAAGCTCACATCTGCATCCTTCAGTGACTCCGCTGCATCTAAAATTGGTGGAGGTAAAAGTCCTGCATGGAGGACTTTTATCTCCACCAGTTTCAGAATAAAACTGTGCGAATCCTGACAGACACCTGGTGAGCCCCATTGTAGTGCATGGAGTCTGTGGGTAACCACTTTTTTTTAGCAGACAGGTTCTATATATGTATATATTTGCTTTCTATTCCATTACTGTTAGCCAGGTATTAAGTATGAGAACACTGAGATTTTTTTGAGAACCGAGAAGTTTTCTGAACATTATAGTGTCTGCAGGCTGAAAAAGTGGGACTTATGAAGATGCCACTTTTGCCAAACAAAATATACTACCAAGTTTCATGTATTCTGCTGATTTATGAAGGAAAAATATGACATTTCACTTTAAGATGAGAAAGATAAAACTGTTCTTTTTAGCAGCCAGCAGAACATTTTTTTTATGCATTACATATTAACTGTTTTTCTTGTGCCAAGAAATAGGTCACATAGACAACACTGAAAATATAAGCTATTTTATAGGTGCATAATTGTATGCATTTGAAGCCTTTCTATTTTTTGGATCACATTTATGCATACTTGTTTAGCTCTTGGCTAGTCTTTTGAACCAAATCACAGAAATGGTGAGTAATTCTAAAACTTAACTTTTAATATACTATCATAAAATATCCTAAGCATTTAAAATAAAAATACTGGTTGTGACAATTCAATATATGCATAGATAGATGCAGGAACTGATAACAATACTGCCACCTAAATGGCAAAATATACTAATACCACTATGCACAACCATAAAAGGTCTGGTCACAGTACATCCAGTGTGTTAGCAATAACTAAACTAAGTTAAGAGCAATTTTGCTTCCACTCTCAGAGTCACTACTGTCAGTGTATCCCCCTAATAAAACAAAGGACTTCTAAATCCCAAATAATGGAAACACCGGAGAGTTAAATTCACGGGTGGAGAGATCAGACAATATTGCCGTATAAGACGTGATGCAAGCGGCTTAATAAATCTCTGTACTCTCACTCCCTTGTTTCTCAACTATCTCCGTGTCTAGTAAAATAAGTACAAATGATCTGGTCTTGTAGCTCAATTAATAAGTTCAACGTGTTTCCCCTTTGTATTTCATTCAAAAGTTCATCAGGAGCCCAGATGTGCGGTCTAACTAAAAGTTCAATCACCTACTTTGTCTCTACAAAGTCCCTTATTCATCGATGCTGCAGTACCTAACAATGATATCTTCCTGCAGTTAAAACTGCACTTCCCGGTGACTCTTATGGTTAGCCCCGGTACTCTTAGTCCTAGACGCTGCGGCTCACTGACTGCCCGTCTTTTAAGGCAGCCAGCTCCTATGTTGGCACTTAACCACTGCCAAACAAAGCAGTTTTGATAAAGCAATGTATTTAGGAAAAGTCTTAAATTCACATAAACTAGCAGTATAGATGGGATGCTTTTCATGGGACAACCCCTTTAAGTTCTCAGAACAGTACATTGACTTATTTCGGAAAAGAGGTCTTTCTTTCTGGTAATTTTGTCACCATAATCAATTTTACAAATGGTGATGCCCAAAGAAGGCTAGTTTTCTTGCTTGCTTAAATAAAACTACAATTTACATGATTGCACAAGGGGTTTCTAAGGATGGATTAGATAACATAAGATTAGTTAACACAATGACCTATTGTGATACATAACTGATAGTTGCTGAAAATAGCTCTTTTTTAAAGGTTTCATTTCTGCTATTACTATTATTATTATTATCATCATCATTTATTTATATAGCACCATTAATTCCATGGTACTTTACATTTGAGGGTTTACATACAGTACACAAAATATACTAACAGATACAATACTAACAATGACTGACTGGCACAGTGGGTAGAGGGCCCTGCCCGCGAGGGCTTACAGTCTATGAGGGATAGAGACAGAAGGTGAGGGGAGAGACTGTTCAGATGGTGGTGTGGTGGCATTAGTGTTATTGGAGGTTGTAGCCCTTCCTGAATAGGTGAGTCTTCAGAGCCTTCTTGAAGCCTGTGATTGTGGGGGTCTGTCTTATGTGTCTTGGTAAAGATGGAACTCCTCTGGAATGAGTAAGGGTTCATGCACAAGAGAAGTCTTGGAGACAGTTGTGTGAGGAGTGGATGAGAGCAGAGCAGAGTAGGAGGTCTTTGGAGGATCGGAGGTTACGTGTGGGCAGGTAGCGGGAGATTAGGTCAGAGATATATGGAGGGGACAAGTTGTGGATGGCTTTGTATGTCAGCGTTATTAACTTGAACTCAATTTGCTGGGCAAGGGTAACCAGTGAAGGGATTGACAGAGGGAAGCAGCCGATGAAGAACGGGGTACGAGTTGTATTAAACGAGCAGCACATTTTAAGTTGGACTGGAGGGGGGGCGACAGTGATCGCTCGGAGGCCATAGAGAAGTTTCAGTAGTCTTAAGTGGGAGATTATGAGGGCATGGACTAGCAACTTAGCAGTTTCTGGGGTGAGGAAGGAGAGGATTCAATGGATGTTCTTGACTTGGAGGCGGCAGGTGGTGTTGAGGGTTTGAACGTGCAACCTGAAGGATAGGTCGGTGTCCAGAGTTATCCCAAGGCAACAGACTCGTGGGACAGGGAGAGCGTGGTTCCATTAACTTTGATAGATGGGTCAGGTAGAGGGGCCTTACGAGGTGGGGTGAAGATGATGAACTCTGTTTTCTACATGTTGAGTGTGAGAAAGCGGGAGGAGAGAAAGGATTCTACGGCTGCTAAATAATCTGGAACTGGTGAACTCATAGAGAACAGGAGGGGTCCTAGGGTGGAGCCTTGGGGGACACCTACAGAGAGAGGGCGTGGTGAGGAGGTGGTATGCGAGTGGGAGATGCTGAATGTGCGGTTGGTGAGGTATGAGGAGATCCAGGAAAGGGCCAGGTCTGAGATACCAAGGGATGAGAGAGTTTCTAACAAGAGGGAATCGTCGACTGTGTCAAAGGCAGAGGAGAGGTCAAGGAGGAGGAGGACAGAGTAATGGCGCTTGGCTTTAGCAGTTAGAAGGTCATTAGTGACATTGGTTAGGGCAGTTTTAATGGAGTGACGGGATCTGATGCCTGACTGTAGTCATCAAAGAGCAGGTTGGACGAGAGATAGGAGGAAAGTTCGGAGTGGACATATTGCTCAAGCAGTTTTGAGGCATATGGGAACAGTGAGATGGGGCAATAGTTGGCTGGAGAGCACGGGTCGAGGGACAGTTTCTTAAGTATAGGTGTGACTGTGGCATCTTTGAAGGTGGAATGGTAGGATCCATTGGCTAGAGATAGGTTGAAGAAATGGGTTAGGGCTGGAGTGATGACTTCAGTGAGTTTGGGGATGAGATGTGACTGGATCGGGTCAAGCTCGCAGGAGGTGAGGTGGGATTTGGAGATTAGGGAGGAGAACTTTTCATCAGTGATGGTGGAGAAACAGGTTATGGATGAGGAGCACCGAGCAGTTGGGTAGAGTGGTTGTCGGGGGTGTAGGGTGAGACAGTCTTTAATGGTGTCAATTTTACTTTTGAAATAACTAATAGCAATAAATATAGATAGCAATAAAGTTGCGTACAGTAGAAAAACAATTGCATTGTGACAGCTTGCATTTTTAAGATCATTCAGGAGTCAGGGAATGGATTGTAAAGTGCAATCAATCTGGTTTCAAATATTCTTTTAAGGCCCGGTTCACATCTGTGTTCGGGCCATTCCATTCGACTATCCACATGAAATATGCGGAGAGAAAAGTACTGCAAGCAGCACTTTTCTCTCTGCATTTTTCTGCGGAAACCACACGGACCCCATTATAGTCTGTGGGATCCACGTGTTTCCTTATATAAGTGCTTTTTATGCAGATAGGTTTCCATACGGGGGGTCCCCAAGCAGACTCCCTGAATGGAAACCCGAACGCAGATGTGAACTAGGCCTAACACGTACTATTACCAAGGGGAACCACATGAACTGTCAGCACCCATAACTGCTGTTACATGAGACTATTTGCATCAACTGATCAACCATTTATAAGGGGGCTGTCCCTAAAGGGCAGCATACAGAGGCACTGTTCTCCTAATTACATCCTGGAGAATAGATTTGCATATTTTTTACCTAGAATCCCTAGCGGAGCAGGAATGACTTGTAAGTCTCTGTACACCTATGTAGGCACACACTCTCCCTAATGTGTATGATTATCCCCTGACCCTGGTCTATAGTCTCTCACTCTGCCAAATCAGTATCCCTGCGCTATGCTGAGGAGGTCCAAAAGACCGAAACAGTGCTGTCCATAGCTGGCAATCTGTTCCTTTTGGAATAGAAATACTAATTTGGCAATAAACTCCGCATCATGTCAGTAGGCTTTTTCACTGAGTCATGCATGATGTTAAGGGGGCTGTCCCTAGAGGGCAGCATACAGAGGCACTGTTCTCCTAATTACATCCTGGAGAATAGATTTGCATATTTTTCAACCATTTATATTAATATAATGAAATAGTTTATCATACTGAAAAAGGCTGAATGTTGATGTTGAAGTGTAAGTACAAATAATGTTTATAGTTATGGACTGGTTTTAATTCTAAACAATATTCTTCCCAACCCATTTTACAATTTTAAGCACCAGTCTTCGGATTTGTATAGGATTTTGTTTTTGTACTTTAGTTTCTTATTGGAAACGTTGTTAAATGAAAAGTGCACATGTAACATAAAAGTCAAAACCTGGACTTTGTCTTCTTGGAGAGTTTGTCAAGCTCAAGTTGTATTGGGATGATGACAGAATTTTTTGGCTCCTCTCTAAGCCAATGCTCTTTAACTGTTTGCATTGAAGATCTGCTTCCTGGACAGCGCAGCAGTAACTGGGACTCTACTGTCAGAATCTCAGTAAATAAAGTAGCTTTTAGGAAAGCTGATGGGGAATTGGACTCAAACATTACGTGTAGAGTTTTACAGATAGTTAGTTCTGCTCTAAAATTGGGACTTTATCCTAAGGCCATGTTCACTAGCAGATATTTGTGGCCATATTTTACTGCACAGACCAGATGTACAGTGTTGGTGAAAGGAAAGTTCCCAGGCACAGATTGTGTTATGTAAAAATCCTCACTTACATGAATTGTGGCATAATGTTTGCATTGATAAAAACAGTCTATAACTTAGTATTTGCTAGAATGAGCTGGATCAGTTCTGTTCTCCACAGAAGTGCTGAAGAAAACATAAAGTAATTCCAAACCATTGGGCAAATGCAGCACTTCAGTGGCATAATGTATCAATTTAATATAGTAAATGGATGTTATCCAAAGTAATGGGCAGCATGGTGACTCAGGCTCAGTTCATATCTGCTCCCGTTCTCCATACGGGAATTTCGTTCCCCTCTTTGCATGAGAGGGGGAACTGAACGGAAAACATGCAGACCCCATTATAGACTATGGAGTCCGCAGGTTTCCTATGGTAACCAAGCCTCAGTGGTTAGCACTGGAGTCTTGACTTAAAATCCAGCGAGTGACAACATCTGCATGCAGTTTGCTTGTTCTCATTGTGTCTTTCCTCTGAGTCCTCTCACACAAAGACATACTGATAGGGAACTTAGCTTGTGAGCCCTACTTGAGACACTCGCCGATAAGGCTGGATTCACATCTACATTTCACTCTCCGCACAAAATTAATTTTTGAAACCATCTCAAAATCCTCAAAAGCTAATTTCAAATGTTTTGTTTTAAAACCCTTTGAATTCAATGGGCTGTAAAAATCATACGCAAATGTGCATTTGGAGCATTTCCATCTGGTATCCACACTTTTGGGCAGTGCAGAAAGTTGGACTTGCAGGACTTTTTCTACTTTTAAAAAATAGGTATACCACTTGGACAGCAACCAATCTGTTTTTTTAACATTGAGGTCTATGGAAAGCAGATTACAAACTTATAGCAATCAGTTTGTGTCCATTTTGAAATATGTTTTCCTTCTTCTCATGCTCAGAATGAAGAAGGGGAACAAAAAAAAAAAAACCTGCTGGCCAAAAATGTACACAAACAGATCACAAACGGTCAGTTTTTTTTGAACGGACACCCATTGACTGATCTGTCTAATAAGACGGATTTGGGTATCTGCTGTGTAACTGTTTGGAATCCTCTTTGTACCAGACCATTAAAAAAATAAATAAAAATGGATTGCAAGCAAAATAAGAGGTTAGGCATAAGTATGAACCTATCGTAAGTGCTCTGGAATATGTTGGTGTTAGTAAATAAAATAAATAATATAATAATAATATAGATATACAGTTCAGGAGTGTTGTGTAGCTGCAGACCAATAGTCAGTAAATATAAACAATCAAACTGTAAACCTAATCAATGCAAGAAAGAATATAGACCCAAAAGAATATGAAATCTGTGTAAATGGACCACCCTGTCTCACTCCAAAGTGTGCTTTATTGTTCTTCTGACAGTGGCAAGAAAAGCTATATACAGTATGGTCTAAGTGCCATGAGATTGACCAACATCTACATGCAGTTTACAGTGTCACTTTTTATCTGGCACGTAACAGTATCCTAAAAAGCAAGGCGCAAACCAGTTGGCCAAGCCCGCACTGCACCAACACTGCACTAGACGCTTGGAAGTAGCATGTTACTTATAGCCACGTGATTTTTTTTTCTGTTGTGTAAACAAAGTCTATAGAGAAATTTTCAGTTTTTCTTTTTTAATAAAAGGAAAATGTTCGTTGTTGTACCGTGTTAGCCAGTGGGTTGGAAATATAAAAAAACATGAAAACTTGGTGATCTTCAGTAGTTGATACCTTTTTTAATGGCTAACTCATAATGATGACAAATGGCTAACGTTTCGAAGCGCAAAGGCTCCTTTGTCAAAGCAAATTTAAAAACATTTCCATATTTCCGGACCCCCCTCTCCTGTGCTATAGACAGCCACCAAACCTCAGGAATATGATGGTCAGTAGCTCATTATCATCCCCAACCAACGCAGGAACATTTCCATGTGGAAATAAGAGGTGCAAAACCTGCCCCCACATACTGACCACCGACAGGATAGAGATACCTAACTCGAACAAGGAATATAACATTCCAGGTACCTTCACCTGCAGCACATCCAATGTAGTGTATTTAATTATGTGTACCAAATGCTCCACTGAAAATCTGTATGTTGGAGAGACCGGACAGCAGCTCAGACTGCGCATGAACTCACATCGCCATACTATTAAAGAACAAAGAACTGACCTTCCCGTGTCAAAACATTTTTGCAGGGGGGACCACAACATCACCAATGACATGAAAATTCTGATTTTGAGAGGGAATTTCAGATCTAAGAGAGAAAGGCGCATACATGAATATAAATTCATGACACTGTTTCAGACACTAGAGTGTGGGCTTAATGCATCACAGGGGTTCATGTCTTTTTACAGTAGCGTGTGATCTGATAAGGACCTGTAAGTGTTTACATTGTCTCCACCAATTATCACATTGTCTCTAGCAAATGTCTCCACCAATTGCTTACATTGTCTCACCAACTACTAACAACCCCCCCCCCCTCTCCTCCTGAAATCTAACACCCTTTGTGCCTGCTCTGTATATACAGTCCTATGAAAAAGTTTGGGCACCCCTATTAATCTTAATCATTTTTAGTTCTAAATATTTTGGTATTTGCAACAGCCATTTCAGTTTGATATATCTAATAACTGATGGACACAGTAATATTTCAGGATTGAAATGAGGTTTATTGTACTAACAGAAAATGCGCAATATGCATTAAACCAAAATTTGACCGGTGCAAAAGTATGGGCACCTCAACAGAAAAGTGACATTAATATTTAGTACATCCTCCTTTTGCAAAGATAACAGCCTCTAGTCGCTTCCTGTAGCTTTTAATCAGTTCCTGGATCCTGGATAAAGGTATTTTGGACAAACAATTCAAGTTCAGTTAAGTTAGATGGTCGCCGAGCATGGACAGCCCGCTTCAAATCATCCCAGAGATGTTCAATGATATTCAGGTCTGGGGACTGGGATCGCCATTCCAGAACATTGTAATTGTTCCTCTGCATGAATGCCTGAGGATTTGGAGCGGTGTTTTGGATCATTGTCTTGCTGAAATATCCATCCCCGGCGTAACTTCAACTTCGTCACTGATTCTTGAACATTATTCTCAAGAATCTGCTGATACTGAGTGGAATCCATGCGACTCTCAACTTTAACAAGATTCCCGATGCCGGCATTGGCCACACAGCCCCAAAGCATGATGGAACCTCCACCAAATTTTACAGTGGGTAGCATGTGTTTTTCTTGGAATGCTGTTTCTTTTTGGACGCCATGCATAACGCCTTTTTTTATAACCAAACAACTCAATTTTTGTTTCCAAAATGAAGCTGGCTTGTCCAAATGTGCTTTTTCATACCTCAGGCAACTCTATTTGTGGCGTACGTGCAGAAACGGCTTCTTTCTCATCACTCTCCCATACAGCTTCTATTTGTGCAAAGTGCGCTGTATAGTTGACCGATGCACAGTGACACCATCTGCAGCAAGATGATGCTGCAGCTCTTTGGAGGTGGTCTGTGGATTGTCCTTGACTGTTCTCACCATTCTTCTTCTCTGCCTTTCTGATATTTTTCTTGGCCTGCCACTTCTGGGCTTAACAAGAACTGTCCCTGTGGTCTTCCATTTCCTTACTATGTTCCTCACAGTGGAAACTGACAGGTTAAATCTCTGAGACAGCTTTTTGTATCCTTCCGCTGAACAACTATGTTGAACAATCTTTGTTTTCAGATCATTTGAGAGTTGTTTTGAGTAGCCCATGATGCCACTCTTCAGAGGAGATTCAAATAGTAGAACAACTTGCAATTGGCCACCTTAAATACCTTTTCTCATGATTGGATACACCTGGCTATGAAGTTCAAAGCTCACTGAGGTTACAAAACCAATTTTGTGCTTCAGTAAGTCAGTAAAAAGTAGTTAGGGGAATTCAAATCAATAAAATGATAAGGGTGCCCATACTTTTGCACCGGTCAAATTTTGGTTTAATGCATATTGCGCATTTTCTGTTAGTACAATAAACCTCATTTCAATCCTGAAATATTACTGTGTCCATCAGTTATTAGATATATCAAACTGAAATGGCTGTTGCAAACACCAAAATATTTAGAACTAAAAATGATTAAGATTAATAGGGGTGCCCAAACTTTTTCATAGGACTGTATATATATATATATCCTTCAAAAATGTTTTTAAATTTGCTTTGACAAAGGAGCCTTTGCGCTTCGAAACGTTAGCCATTTGTCATCATTATGAGTTAGCCATTAAAAAGGTATCAACTACTGAAGATCACCAAGTTTTCATGTTTTTTTATATTCTCTTTTTTAATAAATTTGCAAAAATATCTCCATTTCTGTTTTTTTTCTGTCAAGATGGGTTGATGAGTGTAGATTAATGAGAAATAAAATGAACTTTTTTGATTTTCACAAAGAGTGAAAAATTTAAAGGGGTCGGAATACTTTCCATACCCACTGTATATGTAATTAGATTTGACTCAAATGTTGTCACTGCCAGACCAGTGATGTGAAAATGGCACTCCTGACCCTGGGTACAGTTTGTGGGTAGCAAAATCGGAAGTGGTTTGTACATCATAGTTGAAGTAAGTTTGCAGTTTATAGCTTAGTAGCTTGTTTCTCCAAAAATAAGCCCTAACCCAAAAATAAGTCTTAGCTTGATTTTGCAGGGTTTTTGAAGAAGGATTAAAATATAAGCCTTTCTCCAAAACAAGCCCTAGTTACAGTTACAGGTTATGTCACATGACATAGAGGAGATGGAGAATAGACATACTGTAACTCCCAACCATCCTGCTAACGGGTCAAGCTGTTATTTATATGGGGGCTAATATTTATAGTGGGGGGACTATTAAATATAAGGGGGATTGTATTTATAATGGAGGAACTATTATACATAAAGGGCATTATTGTAAGAGAGGAATTATTATATATAAGGGGGAGACTTATAAATAAGGGGGCTACTATAGGAGAGGAGTTATTATATAAGGGGGGCTATTAAATATAATTGGACTATTATAAAGGGGAACAATTATATATAACAGAACTTTTTTAAGGGGGAGCTATTATTTGTAATGGATGAACTGTTTTATATAAAGAGCGCTATTATAAGAGAGGAATTATCTATAAGGAGCACTATTATAAGGTGGGACTGTTATATATAAGGGGGGCTACTATAGGAGAGAAAGTATTAGGAGCTATTATGTTTGAAGGGAGGAAATGTTATATAGAACAAGGTGTCTGTTATACATAAATGGTGAACTGTTATTCATAAGGGGGGACTATTATATATATATAAAGGGGCTATTATAAGAGAGGATCTATTCTATATAAAGTGAATTGTTATAAGAGGGTTGTTATGTATAATAGAGGACCTATTTATAATGGGGTAATTATAAGAGGAAACTATTATAAATAAGGCGGGCTATTATCTATAAAGGAAGAACTATTTATAATAGACCTATAAAAAGGAGAACATTATATGGGTGGCTATAATTTGGTCTCTTTTATTTATGAGGGAACCTTTATAAGGAAGGTATTGTTAAAGGGGCTATTTATAAGAGGGAACTATTATTTATAAGTGGTTATTAAGAGGGCTATTTATAAGAGGGATAATATTTATAATATGGACTATTATTTTATAAAGTGAACTATTATTTATGAGGGGGGCTGTTACTGATAAGGGCAAACTATTACTGATATGGAACACTGTTTATAAGCAGGGACTATTATTTATAAGGAGACGCTATAATAACCAGTGAGGGGTGTGAAAATCTTTTAGGCGGTAAAAAAGTTATTATTTGAATTGTGTGTGGGGTGGTTGTTACTGTTTTGGAGGAAGAAAGGGGAGCTAATAAAGAGGCTTTCACTGGAAATATGATGGCGTTGTTGGTAAATGAGCATTTGGGGCCCCGCTTTTAATTTTGTCCAGGGCCACAGTTTGAGTAATACCAGTCCTGACTGTGGACTTGGCTACCTACATGACCATATGTCAGGTGCCACCCCTGCTCGCTCCCACAGATGCAGCCACTCCACTACAGCACCTCCCTCTTAGCGTAAAAGAAAGGCGATAGAGTGGACATGGCGCCACTGTCACAAAAAGTGTTCAGAAAGAGAAAGCGCCAGTAAGTATATTTAAGACCCACTGACACTGCACCATCAATGGTGAATGTAAGTTAGGGTTAGGATTACTAACCCTAACCATTTTACAAGATTCATCTGGAGCGAAGCAGAAAAGATTCTGATTTGCTCCATTGCCTGCAAAGTAAGACCTACTCCGAAAATAAACCCTAGCCTTTTTATCAGAGAAAAAAATAATATAAGACCCCGTCTTATTTTCGGAGAAATACAGTAATATGGTTCAAAGATATGTTGTTAACATCTGACATCTCCAGTAGATGGACCATTTCATCTAAAAACAGAGATTTGTATAAGTTGTCCAATAAGCAATTAAGTCATATATAGCTGTAAAGTGTTTCTTACGCTAGGTTCACATTAATGTCGCTAAAACAGTAGTTATACCTGGAGCCCGGCGGATCACAATGAGTACAATGGGGTCCATTGAGTGCCCACCATTTTTAAACTGACACTGGTGAAGAAAAAGTCCCCTTTGCAGAGTCTCCAGGCCAGATGTAGACGTAACCTTAGTTTTTAGAAGTCTGCATAGAATTTGCATAGGTTGCAGCACTGAAATGCAAGAAAAAAACCATGTCACTTTATGGCATGAGGATGACATTTGTGGACAGCGGCATATAAGGTTGCATGCATACTTCATAAAATAGCAGGTCACTAGTTGAAGAAATGTGGGTTCTCAAAAAATTTGTGTTTACTAGTAGAGATGAGCGAACAGTGTTCTATCGAACACATGTTCGATCGGATATCAGGGTGTTCGCAATGTTCGAATCGAATCGAACACCACGTGGTAAAGTGCGCCAAAATTCGATTCCCCTCCCACCTTCCCTGGCGCCTTTTTTGCACCAATAACAGCGCAGGGGAGGTGGGACAGGAACTACGACACTGGGGGCATTGAAAAAAATTGGAAAAAGTCATTGGCTGCCGAAATCAGGTGACCTCCATTTTAGACGAATAGTGGATTTCAAATCCGGGTCATATGAGAATGTGAACTTTGTGACTATGAGACAGGGATAGCTGTACAGGCAGGGATAGCTAGGGATAACCTTTATTTAGGGGGGAATGTTATTAAAAATAACTTTTTGGGGCTCTATCGGGTGTGTAATTGTGATTTTTGTGAGATAAACTTTTTCCCATAGGGATGCATTGGCCAGCGCTGATTGGCCGAATTCCGTACTCTGGCCAATCAGTGCTGGCCAATGCATTCTATTAGCTTGATGAAGCAGAGTGTGCACAAGGGTTCAAGCGCACCCTCGGCTCTGATGTAGCAGAGCCGAGGCTGCACAAGGGTTCAAGCGCACCCTCGGCTCTGATGTAGGAGAGCCGAGGGTGCACTTGAACCCTTGTGCACCCTCAGCTCTGCTACATCAGAGCCGAGGGTGCGCTTGAACCCTTGTGCACACTCTGCTTCATCAAGCTAATAGAATGCATTGGCCAGCGCTGATTGGCCAATGTATTCTATTAGCCTGATGAAGTAGAGCTGAATGTGTGTGCTAAGCACACACATTCAGCTCTACTTCATCGGGCTAATAGAATGCATTGGCCAGCGCTGATTGGCCAGAGTACGGAACTCGACCAATCAGCGCTGGCTCTGCTGGAGGAGGCGGAGTCTAAGATCGCTCCACACCAGTCTCCATTCAGGTCCGACCTTAGACTCCGCCTCCTCCGGCAGAGCCAGCGCTGATTGGCCGAAGGCTGGCCAATGCATTCCTATGCGAATGCAGAGACTTAGCAGTGCTGAGTCAGTTTTGCTCAACTACACATCTGATGCACACTCGGCACTGCTACATCAGATGTAGCAATCTGATGTAGCAGAGCCGAGGGTGCACTAGAACCCCTGTGCAAACTCAGTTCACGCTAATAGAATGCATTGGCCAGCGCTGATTGGCCAATGCATTCTATTAGCCCGATGAAGTAGAGCTGAATGTGTGTGCTAAGCACACACATTCAGCACTGCTTCATCAAGCCAATACAATGCATTAGCCAGTGCTGATTGGCCAGAGTACGGAATTCGGCCAATCAGCGCTGGCTCTGCTGGAGGAGGCGGAGTCTAAGGTCGGACCTGAATGGAGACTGGTGTGGAGCGATCTTAGACTCCGCCTCCTCCAGCAGAGCCAGCGCTGATTGGTCGAGTTCCGTACTCTGGCCAATCAGCGCTGGCCAATGCATTCTATTAGCCCGATGAAGTAGAGCTGAATGTGTGTGCTTAGCACACACATTCAGCTCTACTTCATCAGGCTAATAGAATACATTGGCCAATCAACGCTGGCCAATGCATTCTATTAGCTTGATGAAGCAGAGTGTGCACAAGGGTTCAAGCGCACCCTCGGCTCTGATGTAGCAGAGCCGAGGCTGCACAAGGGTTCAAGTGCACCCTCGGCTCTCCTACATCAGAGCCGAGGGTGCGCTTGAACCCTTGTGCAGCCTCGGCTCTGCTACATCAGAGCCGAGGGTGCGCTTGAACCCTTGTGCACACTCTGCTTCATCAAGCTAATAGAATGCATTGGCCAGCACTGATTGGCCAGAGTACGGAATTCGGCCAATCAGCGCTGGCCAATGCATTCTATTAGCCCGATGAAGTAGAGCTGAATGTGTGTGCTAAGCACACACATTCAGCACTGCTTCATCACGCCAATACAATGCATTAGCCAGTGCTGATTGGCCAGAGTACGGAATTCGGCCAATCAGCGCTGGCTCTGCTGGAGGAGGCGGAGTCTAAGATCGCTCCACACCAGTCTCCATTCAGGTCCGACCTTAGACTCCGCCTCCTCCAGCAGAGCCAGCGCTGATTGGCCGAATTCCGTACTCTGGCCAATCAGCACTGGCTAATGCATTGTATTGGCTTGATGAAGCAGTGCTGAATGTGTGTGCTTAGCACACACATTCAGCTCTACTTCATCGGGCTAATAGAATGCATTGGCCAATCAGCGCTGGCCAATGCATTCTATTAGCGTGAACTGAGTTTGCACAGGGGTTCTAGTGCACCCTCGGCTCTGCTACATCAGATTGCTACATCTGATGTAGCAGTGCCGAGTGTGCATCAGATGTGTAGTTGAGCAAAACTGACTCAGCACTGCTAAGTCTGCATTCGCATAGGAATGCATTGGCCAGCCTTCGGCCAATCAGCGCTGGCTCTGCCGGAGGAGGCGGAGTCTAAGGTCGGACCTGAATGGAGACTGGTGTGGAGCGACCTTAGACTCCGCCTCCTCCAGCAGAGCCAGCGCTGATTGGCCGAATTCCGTACTCTGGCCAATCAGCACTGGCTAATGCATTGTATTGGCTTGATGAAGCAGTGCTGAATGTGTGTGCTTAGCACACACATTCAGCTCTACTTCATCGGGCTAATAGAATGCATTGGCCAATCAGCGCTGGCCAATGCATTCTATTAGCGTGAACTGAGTTTGCACAGGGGTTCTAGTGCACCCTCGGCTCTGCTACATCAGATTGCTACATCTGATGTAGCAGTGCCGAGTGTGCATCAGATGTGTAGTTGAGCAAAACTGACTCAGCACTGCTAAGTCTGCATTCGCATAGGAATGCATTGGCCAGCCTTCGGCCAATCAGCGCTGGCTCTGCCGGAGGAGGCGGAGTCTAAGGTCGGACCTGAATGGAGACTGGTGTGGAGCGACCTTAGACTCCGCCTCCTCCAGCAGAGCCAGCGCTGATTGGCCGAATTCCGTACTCTGGCCAATCAGCACTGGCTAATGCATTGTATTGGCTTGATGAAGCAGTGCTGAATGTGTGTGCTTAGCACACACATTCAGCTCTACTTCATCGGGCTAATAGAATGCATTGGCCAATCAGCGCTGGCCAATGCATTCTATTAGCGTGAACTGAGTTTGCACAGGGGTTCTAGTGCACCCTCGGCTCTGCTACATCAGATTGCTACATCTGATGTAGCAGTGCCGAGTGTGCATCAGATGTGTAGTTGAGCAAAACTGACTCAGCACTGCTAAGTCTGCATTCGCATAGGAATGCATTGGCCAGCCTTCGGCCAATCAGCGCTGGCTCTGCCGGAGGAGGCGGAGTCTAAGGTCGGACCTGAATGGAGACTGGTGTGGAGCGACCTTAGACTCCGCCTCCTCCAGCAGAGCCAGCGCTGATTGGCCGAATTCCGTACTCTGGCCAATCAGCACTGGCTAATGCATTGTATTGGCTTGATGAAGCAGTGCTGAATGTGTGTGCTTAGCACACACATTCAGCTCTACTTCATCGGGCTAATAGAATGCATTGGCCAATCAGCGCTGGCCAATGCATTCTATTAGCGTGAACTGAGTTTGCACAGGGGTTCTAGTGCACCCTCGGCTCTGCTACATCAGATTGCTACATCTGATGTAGCAGTGCCGAGTGTGCATCAGATGTGTAGTTGAGCAAAACTGACTCAGCACTGCTAAGTCTGCATTCGCATAGGAATGCATTGGCCAGCCTTCGGCCAATCAGCGCTGGCTCTGCCGGAGGAGGCGGAGTCTAAGGTCGGACCTGAATGGAGACTGGTGTGGAGCTATCTTAGACTCCGCCTCCTCCAGCAGAGCCAGCGCTGATTGGTCGAGTTCCGTACTCTGGCCAATCAGCACTGGCCAATGCATTTCTATGGGGAAAAGTTAGCTTGCGAAAATCGCAAACTGACAGGGATTTCCATGAAATAAAGTGACTTTTATGCCCCCAGACATGCTTCCCCTGCTGTCCCAGTGTCATTCCAGGGTGTTGGTATCATTTCCTGGGGTGTCATAGTGGACTTGGTGACCCTCCAGACACGAATTTGGGTTTCCCCCTTAACGAGTTTATGTTCCCCATAGACTATAATGGGGTTCGAAACCCATTCGAACACTCGAACAGTGAGCGGCTGTTCGAATCGAATTTCGAACCTCGAACATTTTAGTGTTCGCTCATCTCTATTTACTAGGTGAAAAACCTTTGGCAAATAAGACCTTGTTCTATGTGACTATATGATTTACAGCATCCTTATACAGATTTGAATATCTCCTACAAGTTTAGTTTGCAGTGATAAATAACCCATCATATTTGGTACTTTAGAATTATAGGTATATGTCTGTGGTGTTATATTTTGAGGCCTAAACCATTATGATAACAGCTATAAAATTGTTGCAATTTTACAACTTCCATTTAGATCATATGATAATCCTTATGCGATGATACAGAATGTCCAGGCTACACAAGATGCTTCATCCTATTGTTATTGATGTGTAACCTGAGTTCTCCTTGGCTAAAAATACATTTAGTGCAGGAAATATTGAACAAGCCATACTTGACAGTTTATGCTTCACAGTGAGACAGGCAGATTCTTCAGGCTGCAATTGGCTTCAGTGTTGTCATTGTGTTAGGTATGTAATTAATGAAAATCCCCTGTCTCGGATTGGCCAGCTAATACATGCCTTGTGATTCTAGACACAGTTAGGTTTGACTACGTCACACTCCATGCAGTTGCAAAAACCTGATCCTGGCATTGAAGAGAAAAGAGTAATGATCATGCTGAAGGAATCAATGCTATTGTCCCATTTTACTGTTAAAAATGACTTCTAAATCCGGAATTAACAACATGAAAAAGGACACCCAATCAAATGGTGAGTGCAGAGAGACTCCAGGCTGGGAAGATTAGGGTACTCTGGGGAATCTTGTCAGTTCTTGTTCCTCATCATCATTTTGCTAGATTCTCCATTTCAGTTTTGCATAAATATATCTGTCTATGTAGGGAAGAACAGGGAACAATTTTTGCTGTCTTCTTATGATGAGTATGTCTTTTATAATTAGTTCTGTTTGTGTCGTTGAATAATAAACCCCATTTTTTGGTTTTTCATGAAGGCGTTCTAGAAAAAGAGGGGTAAAGTGTATTTTCCATTAGTTCTTCCTTTTTTGTTAGCTAGATAACTAACTGTCCTTTTTCTCTCGTTTTTTTTATTATGGCAGTTATTGTCATGCTGTAGTTTTAATTAAAAACGTGTGTTTACACATTAAAATGAGTGTGCATTGAGATATATATATATATATATATATATATATATATATATATATATATATCTCAATCCAATCTGCCAGCAACTTGTATAGATGGAAAATGTTTGTTTATTGGAAAAGCAGTAGAGAAATATATGTATATATATATATATATATATATATATATATATATATATATATATAAAATCAGAAATGAATACAACCTAATTGTTGATTGTTAATTTTAAAATGTAAAAGAAACAAAAACATTTTAATAACTAGTATCATTGAGTAAATCATTGGTCATATTTTGCAGTAAACTGATCATGGTAGATCACATTTTTTTTTTAGTATCACCAGGTTTTATTTATGTTCAGTTTTACTCCATACTGTCCACAGTGTTACAGTGTATATGTGTATGTCTATATTTATATATATTTAGATTTTTTTTTGTGTGTGTATATATATATATATATATATATATATATATATATATATATATATTCTAAATGTGTTTGTGTTACCACTAAATATTCCTGAATTTTGGTGGCATCCTTGTTTGAATCTAGCGTTCTGTTTTTATATCTGCCATTTTGCATGAAAATATCCGTGATAACTTACATACTGTTATACTCATTTTGATTTTGAAGGAGTGATCTCCATGCACTTTGTATGCTGTTCTTAAAATGCTAGGTGTGCTCATGCTCAGCGGGGTTGCAGATAGTAACTGTAGTGCTAAGGGCTTATTCACATGTCTGTTTTTCTCAGATGTGTACTGTCTGTGTTCCTCAGAGATAGCACGCAGTTCTACACAGTTTTTGGATCCGTGGTTGTTCTAGTTTTTACATCCATTAAAAAATGGATCAACCATCTGTTAAAAAAATGGTATAATTTACAATGTCGAGGATCTGTGAAATCTATACAGCACACGAATGACATTTGGTGGCAGTCCATGATTTTGATAGACCCATATTCTTTAATGTGTTAAGTATACATGATTTTGTGAGTTAACAACAGCTTTTTTGGACACTGTAAGAAATTATGGCTTTGCTGACATTTACCTCAGATGCTACATATATAACTTTATATATGTATATTTATATTTATAAATATGTGTGTACATATAACATATCATTGATAAGGCACACAGCATGCCAATAGTGTATTAAAGTAAATCACCTTATCAAGACATTGTATATGAAACATACGCAATGAAAATTTTGCCCTATATTGTAGGACAGGACAGTATCTTGTGTTCCACATTCTCTTTGAATGTTGTCCTATTGTTAACATTATTACTTTATTTTTATTTACTATTTGTACTATTTTATTGATAGCTTATTATGTAAAAGGAGTTGTCCAAGATCATATATTATTTCTTAGGATAGGTCATCAGCATAATATTAGTAGGTGTCCGATACCCAGTAATTGCACTGATCAGCAGAGTATATGGAGCTGCATACATACAATGTGTAGCGGCTGTACTGCGCTATTACAGCTCAGCTCCCATTCAAGATATACAACTTGCACGTGTTTAGAGAGAGATAACACCATACATACTGTAAATGACACCAAGGAGTGTGAGAAAATACACTTTTGTAGTATCTTAACTGAGGAGATAAGTCTTGGCAGGGTGTACCTTTTCTTACAACATATTCAGTGGTACATGACTACATTGTGTTGGCCATTCACAGGGTCTTTCTTACGCATTTCACCTGTATTGTAAACTCTGTAACATACACTGTATGTTTATTGTAATTGCTAACATTGTTAATTGAACTCCAACTTCATTAGATGAACTCTCAGGTGCCCATATATGCATATAAAATATGATTTGCACAAGGGCTCAAGTAGATCTGCTTCAAAGACGGATTATCACAACATGAGTCTCAACCATGCTTGCTGTGACAGCCTGTAAATGTCACTGACTATATTTGCTCTTTATTTATTCTTTGCCATTATGTTTTGCTGCTTCCTGTGCTCTCTGCATGGAGGAAGGAGCTTTAAAGTAAAGGCTTCTCTCTATGTAAACAATGTGACCGCTTCAGCACTAGGCCACATAATGCTATATCCTCTATGTAATTCCAGTGCTTCATTTAAACATTTTTATTAACCTGTATCTTGCCAGACATTTACGGCATGGCAAGTAAACACTTAACTGTAATCATGTCACAAATGCACTTGATGCCTTTGTTGAGCACATCATCTTAACTGACCCTTATTCGCCCTCAGTCTTTTAGAAGATGGCAATTCAAAAACTATTTTTAATGTCTTTATATTGTATAAAATTAACAATACAATAAGAGAGACCTACAGAATAAATGTAGTGTGTTATCTATCCTACACAGTGAACTCACAGTGAAAAAAAACGATAAAACATTACCAGAAATACTGGTTCTTGTTCCCCACATTCAAAAAATTCAATAGAAAGTGAATAAAAAGTCAAATGTACTCCAGAGGTACTAGTGAACAGTTTAGCATGTCCCACAAAAACTTATTTATTTATTTAGCTTCCTTATATAGTGCCATCATATTCCACAACACTTTACAGATTTTGTCAGTAAGGGCTCGTTCACACGGGCACAGAAGGGGCGGATTATGGCGCGGAATCCACGTCATAATCCGGCCCCTCTCAATGGTGGTCTATGGAGACGGCTAGTGATCTTTTTTCTGTGAGCAGCATGTTGCCGCTCACGGAAAAAATAATCGAGTTGCCCTTTCTTCAGGCGGATTCCGCGGCTCATTGAGCCGCTTTGTCCGCCTCGCAGCATCACCCTCCGGGCTAGGCCCATTCATCTTGGGCCTACTCCGGAGTGGGAAGCCTCGGCTTCCCACGTCAAAATCAGGACCAAAATACGCCCTTGTGAACTAGTCCTAACTGTCCCATATAGGGCTCACAATCTCATATTTCCTATCAGTATATCTTTGACTTGCCCTGAAAAAATAAAAAAATCTATGGGCAGATTTTTTTAAGACTGATGTTTTGTGCACCAGTTGTATTAAAGGTCCTGGCAAGCATAGGGCACGGCTGATGTAGAGGCTCCAGCCCCTTCATAGACCAGGTGCACTCCTGTGTGCCAGAATGTATATCTACACCAGATAGAAACTGCCGTAGATTTCCATGATAACGCCAGGGCCCCATGTGGTGTAAACGCGAATCCCATCTACACATTGTGGAAATATAGTTTCGGAAATCGTAGGATGTCAGTTATACCTACAGAAATACTGTCAGTTTCCCTATAGGCATAATGGAAGCATAAAGTCCACAAAGGAAACCTCTGCAGACTTTTTCCATGAAAACGCTGGGGGAAAAAACCATGATGCGTTGCAGTTTTTTCCCCACAGCCCTTTTATGTATCGGCCTGCTATATGGGGCCTGAGTCTAACTCAAGAAAAGTGCCATGTATTATAACGATATGTTGGGCAGAATTGTCCCAGCACCATTCCACCCAGTTTCGCACAACGTGGTGAGTGAGGTACAGAACTTGGGTGGTGGTACAGAAAGGGCTTTGCGCCAAATGGGTGCCATAATGTCATCCCTGAAGGCCAGAAACTGTTGTTAAGGGATTAGAAGGTGTGATTAACAAGGATCCAGTATAACTTGGCTGAAGCTGCTCCTGCCCCCAGTGACTACTTAGGTAAATTTACATATGACTTTTTATGCTTTCAAATATTTCTAACTTCATTTTGATGCAATAGAAAGATTACAGAGGGCACCAATGGAAAGGGAATTACTTCATCCTGCACATGATGGGACCAGTTTATGATGGAAAAAACCCCAAAACAACTGACAGATAAACTTTAAACTACTGAAGAAGCATCATCAGGTCTCTGGTTAGGAGAAATTGCAGTTGTTTCAGTGGCTTGTGCATGAATTGACCCACTTTCTTATATACAAAGTCCAAATAGACAGGTAAACCAAAGATTATTCAACTCTAAATATAAATCCAAAATGAATAAACAATAATCATTAAAATATAACTTTTAATACATGCCAATAAAAGCTCATGAACTAGGAAATTTAAATAGAAAGCAATAAAAGATGCTATGACGTAACTCCCACGTAAAGAAATAGGGCCAAAAAAAGGACCCGTATGCTATAAAGACAATGATGCAAATGGTACAAATGAGACATGGCGGCCTCCAAGAAAATTAAACCAGGCAACTCACTGTGTGGCAATGATGTATACTTGGCGATAGTACTGCATAGCAGGCCCAATTTTAAAGGATCTAAAAATGTGAAAACTGCTTAAATGGATTCTACCATTAAAATCAAATTTTTTCTCGTTGACATGTAGGAATAGCCTTAAAGAGGACCTTTCATGGTTTGGGGCACAGGCAGTTCCATATACTGCTGGAAAGCCGACAGTGCACTAAATTCAGTGCACTGTCGGCTTTCCCGATCTGTGCCCCGGGTAAAGATCTTTCGGTCCTGGTACCGTAGCTCTTTACAGTCAGAAGGGCATTCCTGACAGTTAGTCAGGTACGTCCTTCCTCAAAGCAGCGCCTATCGCGCTGCACAGTGTGAGCGGGGAGGAACGCCCCCTCCCTCCGCTCACAGTGCTCGTCCATAGACGAGTATTACCAGGAGGGGAACGGTACCGGGACCGAAAACTCTTTGCCTGGGGCACAGATCGGAAAACCTGACAGCGCACTGAATTCAGTGGTCTGTCGCCTTTCCAGAAGTATATAGAGCTGCCTGTGCCCCAAACCATGAAAGGTCTTCTTTAAGAAAGGCTATTTTTCTCCTACCTTTACATGTCTTCTCCACGCCACCGTTCGGTATAAACACTTACTTACAGTAAGTAAGTGGCCATTTTCTTGTGGCCTGTGGGCATGCGCAGTCGGCTCTGCCCTAGGCCCGAAGCCTAGAAGTTTGTCCGCCCACGCCGGAAGAAGGCGTTCCTGAAGAAGATGGAGGCGGCGCTGGAGAGTTCTCTCGCAGCATTGGGGACACCCTCAGTGCTGTTCGAGCGCTGTTTACCGCCCCCAGTGCTGCGAGAGAACCCATTTGCATACCGATGAAAACCGCTATTTATACCGAATGGCGGCACGGAAAAGACATCTAAAGGTAGGAGAAGAGTAGCCTTTCTTAAGGCTATTCCTACGGGTCAACGAGAAAAAAATTTGATTTTAATGGTTGAATCCCTTTAAATAATTTGCATAAAAATTATGATTGTATCCTTCATTAATCCAATAAATACAAAACTTGAAGCTGTTAAACTAACTCCTATTAAAACAGTGTCCTAAAGACGCCAAATGACCTGGTCCTGAATCGATTAAGTCATATTGTTTCCAAGCATTTGTATCATTATGATGCAGATTAGACCACTTTGTCCGTGAGCCTTCTTGTACAAATGACTGTGTGTGTAATTATTGTAATGTTCTGAGCAACTGCTTAATTATTAATATTGCATAATGCATCACACTATTAGACTACTGTAAAGCTGTCATTATCAAATTCCAAAGTCTTGAAACATCTTCATTTTATATTGTGCCCTTCCTGCAGTTTTACGCCACTCAACAACACTGAGCCTGATAGCATAAAAGTACATTGGAGTTCTTTATGAATCTGTGGCTTATAACTATTGCAATGGTAGACATGATACTCTTATCATTACAGTTACTGTAAAGTATATTAACACTATTACGTAGTCAGGTCACAATATTATGACCACCTACTACTGTTGACATTGGCAGCATATAGCCAATAAAGTAATTGATGTGTCATTGGGTATTTAAAGTGTGGCGTAGGCTGTGTGAACGCACAACGCTCATTGTTGTCATGGGTAAAAGGAGTGATTTATCAGAATTGTCTTCCTGGGCAGATGGAATCTTCTGGCTAGACAATACAACAGGTCACATGGCTAGAAATGTCCAACAGTGATTGCAAGAGTACGATCAAGATTTCAAAGTGCTTCCCTGGCCACATATTTCTCTAGATTTGAATCCAATTGAGCATCTATGGGACCACCTCCATAGCTATATTTGCTCTATGTACCCTGTGTTTGCGTGGGTTACCTCCAGGTACTCTGGTTGTGAGCCCTTTATGGGACAGTGATTGACAAAGTTTGTAAGGGCTAGTTCACACGCAATTACGCGTGTGCATATTCTGTCGCGTCAGTACAGTGCACAGCATCCCATCGCGTCTTTCCACTCCGGATTAGGCCCAAATTAATGGGCCTAATCCGGAGGTTGCTGTCACGAGGTGGACACCACAGCTGATTCAGCCACGGAATCCACCTGAAGAAAGGGCAGCTCGTTACCTTTTTCCACTAGCTGCATGTTGCAGCTAGCGGAAAAAAGAATGCTAGCGGTTTACATAGACCGCGATTGTGAGGGGGCGGATTATGATGTGGATTCCGCCTCCATCTTACCCCGTGTGAACGGGGCCTAAAAGCGCTGCAGAAAATGTTGGCACTATTCAAGTAAGCAAAACAAATAAGTGAGAAACATAAATATTTGTCCTCCCCCCACACACCCTCCAGCAAATGTAAGATGCACTGCAGTTAGAATTGCTCCA
Organism: Leptodactylus fuscus; assembly: GCF_031893055.1. NCBI lineage: Eukaryota > Metazoa > Chordata > Amphibia > Anura > Leptodactylidae > Leptodactylus > Leptodactylus fuscus. Next base: position 117,876,024 of record NC_134269.1, read on the forward strand.
CATGCCTCAGAGAATCTGCTAGCACTTTACTGAGTCACTTCCAGACCATCTAGCTGCTGTCCATGTTGCACATGGCAACACCTGTGAATATTTTCTGGTGATCATAATAATTTTACTGTGAATGTTAAAGCGTAATTTATTTATATATTTTCAATAAATCTGTGAAGGTGAAGATAAAAAAACTTTGTAAAAGTCTTTATTAAAGAGGGCCTTTCAAGTCCTCATGAAAGTTCTCATAAATCTCAGGGTTGAGTGGAGTGAGGGAATGTATGAAATAGAAAACCTGTGTGTTCTGGAATGCCTCTGCTTTGGGTGGAGAATATATAGCAGTGAAATAGTCTGTAGTGAAGACCCACTGGTTACAGAAGTAATTGTAAAGACTGAGTGTGTCTCCACCAGACAAGCACCTCATGGGAAAGGCCAGGAGGGAATAGGGGATTAAAGTGCGGTCAAAGGCGAGAGTGGGCTTTGCAAGCCATGCAAATCCTCCACCATTGCAGCCTATAATCAGCAGGAAGGTTGTCAACCGCCGAACTCGGGGCCCAAGTTAAGAGGTTGGGCTTCCAGTGTTGGTTTCATTGTTACCCATTAAGGACATTTAGTCTTGTTATAGATAGCAGTAAGTTGGGTGAGTTGGGCAGCAACATAATACCTATATAGTTGAGGCACCGATGGTCATCCCAGCTTCTTGTGAAAATACATAACACATCTATGTATACTTTATATGCCCAAATAAAATTAAAAATCTCTTTCTGAAGAGAAGCTAGGAAAGCAGAAAAGGTATAGAGTACAGGATAGGGTAACCATCTTTACTGAATAAACTCTTCCCATCCAGAGAAAAGTGACGCAGTGCCACCCGATATGGTCCTTTAACAGCTTTGGGATCAATGTAGTGAAATTCCATTTGAAATGAGCCTCTAATGAGTTACACAGATTGAAAAGCAAAATTCAAAGCAATCAGTTTGGTAGTGGCTGAGAGGACGTTGAGGTGGAAAATTTCCGATTTAGATGTTTAAGACCTGATAGTTGTGTGAAATGGGGGAGAGTATTAATTAAACTTGCAAGGAAAACTGGTGGATTTGTAATAGTTAACAGCATATCAATTACAAAAAGTTTTATATTTGTGTTCTCCTTTCTGCACTCCTTTAATATTGTGTGAACAAATAGCGATTGCTAGTGGCTTTATACCAAAGGCAAATAGGGCAAGAGATAAGGGGTAACCTTGCCGTGTACTGTGACGGATGCAGACTGGGATCACGGCATCTTTAGGAAGTTTAAGGTACACGATAGGGTCACAATAGAGTGCACAAAGGCCTCTCTGAAAGTGGCCGTAATTCCCACAATCTTGAGAACATGGGCAAGATATGTCCAGGAGAGGTTATCAAAGGATTTCTCGATGTCTAGAGCCAGCAGAGAAACTGGTTTTTCGGTAGCAGTTGGCCCAATGGATGATATTGTATAGTATCCTCACACTGTCAGAGGCCTGTCTTCAGGGAGTAAATCCTCCTTGGTCTGAGTGTATAAGGGATGGTAGAAAACTATTCAGACGAATGAAAAGAATAGAGGAGAATAATTTCACATCTAAGTTGAGAAGTGAGATTGGCCTATAGTTAGCTTGAGTTAGTTGCGTCTTTCTCAGGTTTGGGAATAACGATCATGGTAGTGCTGAGCATGTCTTGGGGAATTCCCTGCCCTAGAGGATGTAATTGAACATTAGGAGAAGGTCCTAACAGAGAACACTTTAGAATTTTTTATAATACAGGGAGGAAAAGCCATCAGGCCCTGGAGCCTTTCCATTTTTAAGGGTGTCAATAGCCGCATCTAATTCATTTTTAGTTTTGAGGTTTTTCAGAGTAGAAGTCTGGGAGGAGGAATTAGGAGGCTGATGTAGTGAAGAAAAGAGGCAATCTCCCGAGGGGGAACTGCGGTAGGGGCAGAGTATTGCTTTTTGTAAAACTGATGGAATTGGGTATAAATGGAATTAGGTTTGGAAGTTAATGATCCTCTAGGACAGTGGTTCTCAACCTGTGGGTCGCGACCCCGGCGGGGGTCAAACGACCAAAACACAGGGGTCGCCACATACCTCCCAACCGTCCCGGTCGGTGGGAGGTATGTCCTAGTTTCAACTGATCGGCACCCGGAGGACGCCGATGAGTTGAAAACACAGGCGATTAAAGCAGGCGCTGACACAGCCAGCTCCTGCTTTAACGCTGTGCTGCGGCTTCTGTATGTTTAGCCGCGATGTGTGATTTTTTTGTTGTTGTTATAAACATTAAGGTGGAACATAATGAAGGGGGGGACGGCATGACACTGGGGACAGAGATGGAGGGACATGAAGCTCTGGGCAGAGATGGGGGAACATGAAACTGGGGAACAGATGGGGACATGAAACTGGGGGGACATGAAACTGTGGGCAGATGAAGGCGGGGTTCGGCTTGACACTGGAGGCAGAGATGGGGGGGACATGAAACTGGGGCAGAGATGGGGGACATGAAACTGGGGGCAGAGATGGGGGACATGAAACTGGGGGCAGATTAAGGGTGTATATGAAACTGTGGGAGAGATGGCAGGGGAACATATAATGTACGGGTGACTGTAGGAGGATTATACTGTGTGGGAGCACATAAAAAATGAATAAGAATGGGCGGAGTCAACATAAAAGTGGGCGGAGCTAAATTCACCACGGACGCGTATTCCAAACTGAATGGGGTCACCGCAACATGAGGAACTGTATTGCGGGGTCACGGCATTAGAAAGGTTGAGAACCACTGCTCTAGGACCTGTATCTGATGAACAGTGTGCTGCCATTGACATGCCCTCAGTTTAGAAGCCAAAAGTTTATCATGTTTATTAGCATGTCTACAGAAACGCAACTGGGTCCAATGTACGGCCTTTTCAGTCTGATGTGTTAGGACAGTGTGGAGCCGCAATTTGACATCTCTCATAGACTTTTTTAAGTATCGGGAAGGATGGTGTTGATTTACAATTTCTAACTTTAAAGAGCTTATGTTTCAAATCTAACTGTACCTTAGTTGTTTCTCGCTTTAATCGGGAGGCCTCAGGTGTGCCAGGCAACTGGGCCATCTTTAGTTTTGCGAGTATTAGGTTTATGAGATCTCGTAGACATGATAGGGTGGCTCAAGGAGTATAATCAAGCCTTCACGGCCGGTGGGGAAGTCGTGATGGAGAGCTGAAGCGTTAGCCAGACATTACGGGCACCATAGCAGTGTGGCTCAGCCATCAATCAGTATAGAACGTTCAAGCTGATGATCTCTGTATAGGAGAGAAGGATGAGCTAGAATATAAAAGCTAAAAGTCCAAGATGGCCCTTAACAAATTCAAGGAACAGAGGGCAGAGTCAGGTCTCAGGTGAAAGCAAGGTAATCTTCCAATCCCCACTGCAGAACAGACAGGTCAGATGACAGTACTGCCTGAGGCTTGTATTGCTAGGAGGTGTCATAAAAGAAAAGCAAAGTCCAGCTAACAAAAGCAGCGATAAAATGGCGGGCCACTCAGGATACAGTCAGGACCAGGACACTGGTAGAGGCAGTAGCTTAGACCTCATCAGGACCTTGTAGCGGGGTCTGAGGAGCCCACAGGGAGAGTGGAATCCAATGGTCTCTGTTAGCACAGTAGTTATACAAGATCACTTCGGTTCAGTACATGCACCGCTTAGGGCGTAGCAGTCCAGCTGTCCTAAAGTGCTGGATAGTTCGTGCAATGGCGGCGGCTCCACATGTTGGGGTCTCCACTGGATTTGAAGGTGGCTACAGCTTGGGTCAGCAGAAACCACAAAGTCCTTCGGGCACATCTCAGAAGTCAAGAGGGAGGTCAGAGAAAAGTTGGAGGAATGAGGGGAATCCACAAGAGGTCCAAAAAGGTAATTATAGGTGAGTCTGATGATGAGCTTTAAACACTTATGTCCAACTAGGTGCAGCGCTAGGCCAAATATTAGTACGGTGGATATTGGGTCAGTGAAGCAGACTGGCCGCATTAGCTGCATTTAGTTGTATTGCAGTCTATGGGGCAAGTGATCTAATAATTTCAGGTTCAAGCTTCTTAAGGGGAGCTAATAAAACAGTAAAAAAAGATTTTAAAAAATCTCAAAATTCAAATCATCCCTTTTCCCTACAGCTCAAATAAAAATAAAATAAACATAAATTAGCAATTCCTGCATCTGAAAATTTGGCGAGAAATTAAGCAAAATGGCAAACTGCTGTATTTTCGCAGTTACACTTTGCCAAAAAAAGTTAAATAAAAAGCAATTGAAACATCACACATTCCCCAGAATGGTATAAATAAAAAAGACATCCGGCCCTATAAAGAAAGACACCTCGTGCAGCCCTGAATACGGAAATCTAAAACAGTTACAGGTGTCAGAATATGGTGAGTATGAAGCTAAGGCCCCATGTTGCAGAAACGCAGCATTTTTTGTTGCAGATTTTGTTGCGGTTTTTTGAGCCTAGTCGACAATGACTACAAAAGGAATGGGAAATATATAGGAAGTTCTTCACCTTCTACTTTCTGCACAATCCACTCCTGGCATTGGCTCTAGACACCGCTTCTAGAGGCATGGGGTGAAATTTCTCCAGATTACCTCAGCAAATTAACAGCTAGAATGCCAAAGGTCTCCAATGCTGTAATTGCTGAAAATGGAGCATTCTTTGACGAAAGCAAAGTTTGAAGGAGAAAATTATTATTTAAAATAAAAATCATTTCTAACCGTATCAATGTCTTGACTATATTTTCTATTCATTTTGCAACTAATTTGATAAATAAAAGTGTGAGCTTTCATGGAAAACACAAAATTGTTGGGGTGACCCCAAACTTTTGAATGGTAGTGTGTGTGTAAAGAAAGATAAACAGCAAAGTCTGAACTAATGAACTTATATTTATTGTAATGAATAGAATTAAAATAGTTTATCATTGCTTACTCCTTTTTTAGACATGCACTGCTGGATAGTAAATGTTTGCTGAGCAGCTGGCATTGCCCCTAGGGTATCAGTTATGGTCCGCATAGCAACAGGGCAATCTATTAAATTATTTCCATTTAGAAACCATACACTGGTCTTGCTGTATCCGATAATTAAAATATTAGCAAAGACAGCTGTGTTTTACCAAAACAGCGTCACTTCAAGCTTCAAGAGATATCAAAGCTCTGTGTTACATCTCATTGTTGAATATTTTGGTATGTTTACTCTACATGCATCCTACAATCCTGTTGCAGGGCATCGTAAATTCACGTACAGGGATATATACAAAACTAAATGTATCATAGTTTTGGCTTCATCCATTCCAAGAAACGGCCAACTTGCTGTGTACAACATTTATTACGTGTTTTAGGATAAGGTTTTACTTTGCGAAAATGCAGAGGGAAAAATTAAGTATCTTATAATATCATCAACATAGGATTCTGGGTAATGTCATCCACACAGTGTGGAAAAAATAGTTGCAATAAAGCTGCTTTTTTCAAAATCGCAACATGTTAATGTTAACTGTGGAATCACAAGTGTTTTCCTTATATATTGAATATAAGAAAATAAAAAAACTGAGAAAAACACACAAAAACTCAATGAAAGACGCTGTGGAAAAAAGCACAGTAGCAATTTGCGATGTGGAGTCCTAGTGACACCTTTTTATGCTGATAGAAAACGCCTAGAGGACAGATAAGGGGATTAAAAGTAGCAATTGTAAACAGAGTAGAGATAAGGAGATATAATAAATGTCCTATCAACATAAAAAGGTGTCAGTATGCAATCAGTATGTGTATCAGTCCGTTTTTAGTCTCAAACTGAATTCAAACGGACGGATGGCATACTGATGTGTGAACCAAGTATCAGACACTTCACCTGTATTTGGTCTGTTGGAGAAGCTGTCTGTTTCCTGCTCAATTACCAGTGTATACTTGTGTATTATCAGTGAGGTCAGCTATAGGTGGAGGCGTTTGTACCCTGTTATTAGTGAACTGTCTTTAGGATAGATCATCAAATTTTTAGCCCATTAAACTTTTCACACTTGGTTAGCATATCATGGATTTTGCCTCATTTTCACTAAAGTGCTACATGTGAGAAGCAAGTTTAGAATAATACATACAATTTGGCAACTACAGTACAGCCATTGCATCTCAATCTTGCTTTCAATTACTTTTTTCATAGGTTACGAAAAGTAAAAATTGTTGTAATTGAAAACCTCAGGCAGCTGGTCTGTTCATTTTATGAAAGCATCTGCATGGATATTCACTTTTCATTTTAAAGAACCTGACATCAAGCCTTATTTTACAAGTTTACAGTTTTCATGTTTAATTTTCCAGCCATTGATGGTCACTGTCCTGTAGAGGGCTCACAGTCTAAATTTCCTATCAGTATGTTTTTAGAGTATGGAAGAATGAAATATTATCTTTCTGTTCATTACATACCTATTAAAAGATGTAGAATAGAAAACATGCTGTAGATGATAAATAGTGAGCATTAATTTAAATCCCCCAATGTTTAAACTTCCTATTCATGGTCCTGCTTGCAGTTTCGGCCACAATTTTTTATTTTTTTTACCTGGATCTATGGTGGTATTTCAGTTGGCTCAGTGTAGACAGCAACCTATACTCTAAGGCCGGGGCCCCACGGCGGAAATGCCGCGGTAAAAATCGTGGTGTTTAACAGTACTTACAAAGTGGATGGGATTCATGCAAATCCCATTCTCATTTTGTGGAAAAAAATTGCAGCATGTCAATTATATCTACGGAAACACTGGCGGCTTTCCTATAGATATAATTATAACAGAAAGTCCGCGGAGGAAAACTCTGTCAATTTTCTGTTGAAAGCACTGCGAGAAGAACCGTAATGCGTTCATTCAGCAGTACTTCCCGCAGCGCTTTAGCGCTGCGTTTCCGCCCAGTGGGGCCTTAGCCTAAAGCTGCTCACATGTGCTTTCTGCCATAGGCTACGGGAGACATGCCAGAGTCAGATTAGTTTTTTCTGCTGATCAATGTCCAACACCATTTCCAAAAAGTTGAAACACTGTAAAATGTAAAATTTTATTCATAATAGTGTACAGATCAGAAGTTGAAAGTAAGACATTTTTCCACTGTTGAACAGCTAAAATATTTTTTCAGGCAAAAATGAGACAATATTTCTTTTCCCAAAATCTAGCAATTGGCTCTTCACTTCCCAGACATTTATAAACCTAGGGGAAGCTACATAATGGTATATAATGCCCTGTCCAACCCTTTTCTGAGATGTAACGCTACCATCAATATCTACATGAGTTAATTTTCTCAAATGAAATGGAATGAAATAACATTTACCTTCTGATATCTGTTCTTTGTTCTATGCTGAATAAAACATGGTTAGATGAGATTTCCAAATCATTGACAGGCCTATCCCAGTTCCTAATGTAAATCCTTCCTAATGTAAACCCTGTACCATCATTAGAATCCCCCAAATTTAACCCTCCTCTGTTCCAGCTCCCACATTTCCCCACATGATATGATGCCATTTCAGGCTAACTATATGTCCAAGCACCATCCACATGTTAAAGGACACGACTGGTGACGGCTCATAAAGTTTTATGTTTGTGTAATGAAAGTCACCTCTATTACAAAATTGTCAGACCACTGTATAAGCAATGCCACCCCTGCTACCTCTTGTGTCACCCCCCCCCCACCTCATAGACTGTAAGCTCTTGTGAGCAGGGCCCTCAGTCCCATTGTGTGAAATGACGTTCTTTGTTATGTATCTGTCTGTATTTGAACCCTACAAATTGTACAGTGCTGCGGAATATGTTGGCGCTGTATAAATAAAATGTATTATTCTTATTGCATTCTTGCTTTATGTATATTTTACATTGTCCCAATTTTTTTTGCAATTAGGGTTGTAATTCTGTCTTAGCAAATGTGTTATATATAGATTATACATGTCACCTTTGTTTAGAAATTGTTCAACTGTAGTGCAGTAGTAAAGTGCACTACGAAAGGGCCCTAAAACATGAACATTACAATATTCCTTTTATGAGAAATGGTATGTAACTAAGCTTTTAATTAGATACAACTATTAATCTTGATGTTTTTTTATTTACAGCTCCAGTCATAAGCAGGTTTTCAAGGCGAGCATCTGGTAAGGACTGCTTACTTTTAACCTCCAAAAATTGGTGTTAAGTTTGTTTGACTAATTTATATGATGTATATAGATGGTATGGTATCTTATTAGGTACTATGCTCACAGACTCCATTAACCCTTTCCCTGTCACCCACGTATTTATACATCCTCTCAAAGTGGCACATTTCTAGCCGAGGACCTATCTAAAATGTCCTTACTACTAATGCCGATATCTTAGGATCGGTTAGAGCTATAAAGATGAAATCTCATCTTTTAAATGACTTTAATATCATCATGATAGTCTGTACAGATCTGGGGAGATTTGCTGTTGAAAACGCTATTTGGCATTGAGATCCCACTGCAAATCTCAATTTCCAACAGCATTTCTAACAGCAGATCGCTCCAAATCTGTAAGGGCTACCATGATTCTCATCTTTAAAATGAATCTAAGGTCATCTTCATAGCCCTAACGGATCCTGAGATATGGGGCTCTAAAATGTCCTATCCCCTTCTGCCTCTGGCAGTATCTTAAGAGCTGCCGAAGGAGGAAGGACGGTGGAGGAACAGAGCTGCAGACTGCACAGACGATGATAAATCATTATCATCTGTGCATAACCTGTGACCCCAGGGGGAGGGTTTGCGAGCACTTCTGTCTTTTTTATCCTTTCTCCTATCAATCAGAGAGCATATTATATTACCTTTTTCTCTCTGATTGTCACATAATTTAATACCCCCACTCCACTCCCCCAGCCTAATCACAGGGGTATTCTTCTGTAATACTACTCTGAACATAACCAGGAAGTTTGGTAGTGTGAAACTTTCATTACAGATATACAGAAGGTGGCATTTATATTCAATTTTATTATGGAGCAAAAGGGAAAAAAAGAATTCTAACTGTTTTAAATTGGTAGTCACTGTCAGTAGCATGTTATCATTAATAATTTGCTATCATTATTAAAGAGGACCTTTCATTTCCTTCTACAGATGCGGTTTTATATACTGCTAGAAAGTCAACAGTGCTTTCCCGTTATGTGCCCCTGGGCTGGAGATATAGGTGCTGGTAGTTTCGACACCACTCTCTGCCCACCATCAGAAGGCCATCCGTGACAGTCTAGTTGGGCTATGAGGAACACACCCTCACTGTACTCAGACTTGTACTGTCAGTGGGGGTGTTCCTTACCGCCCAGCAATGAAACAAAGCTGTGAGGAACGCACCCTCCAGTACAAGGCTATGGATGAATACAGTCGGGGTTGTTCCTCACAGCCCAGCTAGATTGTCAGGGACGCCCTTCTGATGGTGGGCAGAGAGCGGTGCCGAAACTAACAGCAACTATATTTGCAGCCCCAGGGTATATAACACTGCATGTGCAGAAGGACATGAAAGGTCCTCTTTAAATACTTATGCAGTATGTTATTTTGCATCAATAATAATGTTGGGACAACCAGCACTCCTTATTGATGCTTGTTTTCTCTGTTGTATTCATTGCAAAGCAAAATTAGAAATAGCATGTATTTTTTTATAAGTTTAGTGTTCATCACTTTCCAAATGTGTTTTATTTGCTAGATGCGCCTCTTTATAATTTATTGTGAACGGTAATCATGAACCATGTTCCAGAATGGCATATTAGTAAACAGAGTTTTCCTCTTGACCTCCAATACAGAAAAATATAAATATTTTGAAGACTTATTTCAGTTTTCCATTTCAAAACATGTTAATTCCCTTCCAATAGAACATGTTTTGCTTTTCAAGCCATCTGTACATTGCAGTATTCCAAGAGAGATGCACAAAGAGAATTCCTGAACTCTGTATTCGACATAGTGCACTTCCATTATTTCAGATTTTATAGAGGACCTGTCACCAGACTAAGTGAAGTAGATTAGATGCTCAGATAACTCGAAGCTAAATGCCCTCCTGACCCCTTAGAGGAAGTTCACAGAGTTTTTTTATCAGGCAGAAAAGACCTGCTTCAAGTTTTTGAAGCAGATTTTGAAGCTTGATGGCGCATTCACTCAGGGTAAAATGAGGAATTTGGTGTGGAATTTCAGAAAAAGCAGAAAAAGGAACCCATTGAAGTCAATGGGAGGCTTTTTTTTTCAGCGCTGACATTCCACACCAAATTCCTCACCATTTTCCTCCTCCCTCAGGAATTTGTTGTGGAATTTCAGCACTGAAAAAAAAGCCTCCCATTGATTTCCGCTAGTGGAAAAAAAAGCTAGCAGCGCCCATTGAAGTCAATGGGAGGCTTTTTTTTCAGCGCTCAAAATTGAGCGCCAAATAAAGCGCCATTTTCCTCCGTGTGAATGGACCCTAAGCGGATTTGGAAGATTTCTCTAAGGCTAAGGACTCAGCAAAATTCAGCTAAAAAGGCTGTGCAAAAATACATTGTTTTCGCTGCATTTTTCTCTGCCTCCCCTCTATTAAATCTCTATGGAAAATGCTTATGATTCTGCAGCTAAAATTAACATGCTATATTTTAAATTTTTGAAAAAGCAGCTTTTCCAAAGCTCCTTTTTTCCACAATGTGTGGATGAGATTAACCAAGATCATGCTCAGTCACTTTGGTATACTATAAAATGTTGGGTTTTTTTCCCACTTGGTTTTTTTTTCTCTGCGTTTTTTTTCCCTTCCATTATTCAATATATAGGGAAAAGGCTTTTGTTTCCACAGCTAAAATTATCACGTGCAATTTCCAAAAATGCAAGCATATAGCTTTTCTGCAGATCCTTTTTCCACAATATGGGGCAAAAATTAACTAGAATCTCATTCACTATGCTGGTACTGTAAAGCATTTCCACAACATGGGCCTGAAGCAGATTTTGGAAACTTTTTTGGGGGGTCTAGCACACAGGGTTCTATTTCCTAAAACCATTAGTAGCTTTTAAAACTTTTTTTTTTGCAAAAAAACGCCTCAAAATCCTCTTGAAAAATTTATCTCATTCACACATTGTGAAAAACATACGCAACGGACACACTTCAAATTCCAAAACCCTTGCATTATACCTACGGAATTGCCAGCGTTTTTCCTATAGGTATTGTGGAAGCGGAAAGCCCACAGAGGATTCCTTTCTGTGAAAAACACCACGGTTTTTCCTACATTGATTTTTTTTGCTGTGACCTCCTATGTGGGACTTTAGTCTGAGAGGTTTTTTTTGCATTTCATTCATTTCTATGGGAGTTTAAGGCAAAATAGGGCAGAATACTCATTTTTTCTGCTAGCTAATAAAAAAAAATCTGCCATTGCTTTCCCTAGAAATGAGTGAGAGTCAGATTTTAGGAATTTTTTGAAGCAGATTTTATTACAGAATCTGCCTTAAAATCAGCTCCAAAAAGTCTGTACGAACATGCCCTTAAAGGGACTCTACCATTGGGCTATTCCACACATACGTTTTGTATGTAAATTGCTTCAGTAGTTTTATTCATATGCTAATTAGCCTCCAGCGAGAACAGGAAGTTCTCAGCAAGCACACTCTCTCCTGTGTGTACAGCACATGCTGCTGATGATTCTGATGACTCATCTCCTTGCTCTCTCACACAGCAGACAGAGGAGTGCTCACTGAGAACGTCCTGTGCTTGCTGGAGGCCAATTAGCATATGAATAAAAATGGGCTCATTCAAAAACTACTGAGGCAATTTACATACAAAAGGTATGTGTGGAATAGCCTTTCTAAAGGCTATGCAAGTATGTGCTTAGTTAAACATGACTTTTCCCAATGATAGAGCCCCTTTATGCACACAAATGTGCTTTGTCAGTGTGAAAACTGTGTTTTTCACAGCTAGCAAACTGACCCCGACGGACCCCAACAATGAAGAGGCAACCATAGCATGAGCTTAGTATAAGGAGTTTTCATGGGTTTGAGGCCCTAAGGCCTATGATTGTATTAGAAGAATGTAGAAAAAAAAGCAATATTATTATGGATTTATTTATTTCTTCCATGTCCATATATAAGGGAATCCTCAGACTGGTTACTTTAGTGCTGATTTTTCTGTAGTGCAGTTTGATAGAGCTAAAAATTGCACAGCCAGAGGTTAATTGTTGAATTGCCTGCTGACAAGAGAAAAGATCATGTATTATTCAGCAGTCTGACTTGCCCCACATGCTGTGACTGTGCCACTGTTTAGTCTTTTAAAGGATTCTTATCATGTAGATGGAAATCCAATAATATATCATGCTACAATGCTACTGTATCACTGTGTTAAGGATGCTTCTGTACCAAACATGGCCTGTGTTACGTTATTAAATAGATACACTTAGATACAGTAAGCAAACACCTGAGAACAGGTAGAATGTGAACATTTTAATATTTATCTCCAGTATCTGTGTAGTCCCATTTCTAGAAGACTGATCACATGTATCTCTTTCCTGTAATGTATCTTAAAACAGATAGTCAATCTCTTACAGGAATTAGTGCCTTCTGCTTAAGGAGACTAAGCGGCTCAAAGCTTTAAAAGTAATAATGTAGAGAGAAGCAGCAAACTCAACAAATACAGTAGGTTTCAATTCAAAAGGCTTCTAGTTTACATACTTTAGACCTTTGGAAATTAGATTACAATAATAAGTGTTTGATCAAGCATATCTATGAAAATATTTATGATATATGAATCTAGCTATATACTGCTCAAAAATTAAAGAAACACTAAGTCTTCATTCACACGAACGTGAACTTTGTCAGAACCATTATTTGTTATGGCCCCTACACACAACATGCATTATCACAGTTCTGTGTAGAGGGCCATAAACACAGGGGCGAAACTCAGGACAGGTTCTATTCCTGTCCATTTATGTAGCCTGGGTTCAATAATGAAAACTATGGGTCCATGGAGGTCACGGAAACACACATATCCATAACTGTATAGTTTTTTCCTGGTCCCATACATATACACGTTCGTGTGCATGTAGTCAAAGAGATAGCCTATCCCAGGGTCTAGGTGCTACAGAGCATCTGAAGTTATCCCCCACCCCATCTTAGGGTATGTTCACACAGAGGTTTTACAGGCAGATTTTGACGTGGAATCTGCTTCAAATTCTGCCTGCAAAAAAAGGCTTCCATTCATTTGAATGGTAGCCACTTACCGTATTTTTCGGACTATAAGACGCACTTTTTTTCCTCCCAATATGGGAGGAAAATGTGTGTGCGTCTTATAGTCCGAATGCAGCGTGTGCAGCGTCTGTGTCCCGTCTGTGCGAATGAAAAGGAGAGCAGCACGGTGCCTGCCTGCTCTGCCCCTCCTTCCCTGTCTGTGTCGCGTGTTTGCAGGAGCGAGATATGAGAGGCAGGGAAGTAGGGGCGGGCCAGACAGGTGAAGGAAGCGTGGTTTCAAGCTTGCCGAGAAAACCACGCCTCCTTCTCCCGTCTGGCCCGCCCCTCCTTCACTGCCTCTCAGATCTGGCTCTTGCAATGAAGCCACACAGACAGGGAAGGAGGGGCGGGCCAAACGGGAGGAGGAGGCGTGGTTTTCTCGGCAAGCTCGAAACCACGCCTCCTTCACCCGTCTGGCCCGCCCCTACTTCCCTGCCTGTGTGGCTTCATTGCAGGAGCAAGATCTGAGAGGCAGTGAAGGAGGGACGAGCCAGATGGGTGAAAGAGGCGTGTTTTCAAGTTTGCTTAGAAAAGCACACCTCCCTCACCCGTCTGGCCCGCCCCTTTTTCTCTTCTTGCATAGCTTCACTGCAGGGTGTCTCTTTCCATCCATGGATGAGAATAGATAGATAGATTAGATAGATAGATAGATAGATAGAGATAGATAGATAGATAGATAGATAGATAGATAGGAGATAGATAGATAGATAGATAGATAGATAGGAGATAGATAGATAGATTAGATAGATAGATATGTTCAAATCACCCCCATATCCCTAGAATACATATAAAACAAAAACATTACTGTGAAACACATACACATTTGGTATCCCTGTGTCCGAAAGCCCCCGGTTCTATTTACATTGGTGAAATATTATATTATTAGGTTATTAAATATTTCACCAATTTTTTTTCCTTAAAATTTTTTTTTTCCCTATTTTCCTCCTCTAAAACCTTAGTGCATCTTATGGTCCGATACGGTACTTTTTTTTCCCCTGCTAGTGTTTTTTATCCTGCTATCGGGAAAAAGTAGCAAGATGCTCCTAATTAGGCTCCAGCGAGCACATCTCTCTCTGCTGTGGGCTGTGTATGAGAGCAGGGAGATCTGTGCTGTGCACACAGGAGAGAGACAGTGCTCGATGAGACGTCCAGGGTGCACGCTGGAGGCTAATTAGCATATGAATAAAAACGGGCTCATTCAAAAACTACTGAGGCGATTTACATACAAAAGGTATGCATGGAATAACCTTTCTAAAGGCTATGCAAGTTTGTGCTTATTTAAAAATGACTTTTCCCAATGATAGAGCCCCTTTAGCAGAAACTCAGTTTACTTGTGGTTTGCAAAGTATTTAGGTCCCACTGAACTGGGTCTGACATTATCTCTAGGAAAAACACAGGACATCAAAAACAGCAGCGCCATAAAAAGAGGTTTCTTAATGTTTATGCTTAACGTTTTAAACCACACCGAATAGCGTAGTAAGTATCTCCTTCAAAACATGATTAAAACCGCATTAATTGACATCAATCAGTCAGTTAAATATGCAAATATGTAAGGCAGTAAATAAAAAGAAACTTATATGTCTACAAGGTTACATTGTAATCATACTTATATATAAAAGGCAAGCTGTGTAGCCTATGGCTCACTTCTATGCTGATTGGCTGCAGCAGTCACATGATGTAACCACCTTAGCCAATTAGTGCCAGGTTGAAGCAGGCAAACATATCACAACTGATTATAACGGTATCTTGCTGAGGCATTGCTTCTCAGCCTGCCTGTCATCTGGCTACAAGGACTGCTCTAATAAGTGTGCTGTTTTACAAGTAAGGACACATTCACATCTGTTCCAGACGTTTTCCTCCATCGCTTTCAGTTGTAAAAAGACAGACACTGGATGGACCCTCATTATAGTCAATGGGGTGCGTCAGATTCTATGTGTCTGGGGCTCTGACAGCTAGGTACTGAGATTTTATTTTCAAGAGCCAGTCTGTGATGTTATATGACTTGAGGGAAATATTGATCATTGGGGACATGTTTGTTCCTTCTTTGTATTTTAGTGTGTGCAGAAGCATATAATCCAGATGAAGAAGATGATGAAACGGAAAAAAGGGTAAAGTCCAGTCCATTTTGTATGTTCATTAGTATGTTAACTTATCCCAACTCTTGTTCCTTATAGGACTGAATATGGACTAATATTTGAGGAATCACTATTTTTAGAACAGCAACATCCTGTATCTGTAGAGGTCACTTAGAATAATTAGGATAAGTTCACATGGAGTTTTTTGGAGCAGATTTTGATGCAGGAATCCAACTCAGAATCCGCTCAAAAAAACACCTCCCGTGGCTAGCCGCAATTGGATGCCGGTACAGTGCATCAGCATCCAGTTGCGGCATTCCGCTCCGGATTAGACCCAAATGAATGGGCCTAGTCGGGAGGGAGTGTCACACGCAGACGTCCGTGGCTGAATCTACAGCAAAATAAGGCAGCTTGCTTCTTCTGAAGTCAATGGGAGGCGTTTTTTTAGAGCCGGATTCTGAGGTGAATTCTGCGTCAAAATCCGCTCCAAAAAACTCAGTGTGAACTCAGAATTATGAAACCATATCTACATAAAGTCAAGGTGAGGGCCTGTTCCCACGAAGTAACGCTGCGCTCATTCTGACACATAAATACGTGTCAGAGTGAGCGCTTCAAAACAGAATCCCATTGACTTCAATGGGTTCCGCTTAACTCATGTAACACATTGAAATCAATGGGTTAAAAAGTCTCCCATTGATTTCAATGTGTAGCACACGTAAGACGGAACCCATTGAAGTCAATGGAAATCTGTTTTGAAGCGCTCACTCTGACACGTGTTTACGTGTCAAAATGAGTGCAGCGTTACTTCATGGGAACGGGCCCTGAAACATTTAAAGTGAAACGTTTTGCATACATTTATCAGAGCAAGATATAAAAGTTTAGTATATAACATAGGTGTCAAACTCTGGCACATGGGACAAATTTGGCTTGCAGTGTAATAATATTTGCCCTGTGAAAACATGCTAAATGTCTATTAGAGTATAGAAAACTATATTAAGCTTTGTTTGTTCCAGATTCTACGTTTAAGAAAAACTTGGTTTTTTTTTGTTTTCTATTTATATGAAAAAGTTCTTTGATATATCTGATCAGAAGGAAAAACTTTCCAATAAATTTCAAGGTTGGCCCACAACTTTTTCCAAGTTTAATTTTGGCCCACTGAGTATTTAAATTGACACCCCTGATATATAAGGTATATTCAAAGTATAAAACACCTGTAAAGAAAGTTAGTTATTTATTATAGCTCTAGTTTGTGTACAAGGCTTTAATGTAATCATATGCAGTCTGTTTAAACTCCAGTATGCCAGATCATTTGTCCTCTCCTTGAATATTCACTGTCAGAAGTATTTGTCATCTAATAACCAGCCCCTATTGAATGAAATGTATACACTTGTATGATCAGTAATACTGTTCTTAACCTTCAGATTCTCTTTGGGGAATCCATTGGCTAACCTCCAAACAGTAAACAGAGGTTTGGAGAGTAGCCCATGAATAAACTGTTATTGAAGTCCTCAGAATACAAACATTAACGTAATATAGCTCTGTTTTACAGTGAGATTATTTCATAACAACACATATATTTAGTATGATTGTCAAAAATATTGATCTTCATGTATTTGACTGTTTATTTAGATTATCAACCCCAAAACAGATGATCAGAGACACAGATTACAAGAAGCTTGCAAAGACATTCTCCTGTTTAAAAACTTAGATCAAGTAAGTATGTTTACCCCTAACTTAATAAATCACACATATTTTAATGTTCCTATAGCATACAGTACTTTTAGGCAAAGGCGCCACATAGCGAAAAGCAACAAAAAAAGGCTGCAGAAAAAAACGTGGTGGAAATGCATCATCATTTTCATTGTATTTTTCCATAGTTATTTACTATGGACTTTGTTGCCCCTATTATACCTAAACAGAAAACAATAGCATTAATGCAGGTCAGCACTAAGTAAGAGTCTAATGCCCCCATACATCTAAGAAAAAAAGAGGGATTAACCTGCTAATTTTAATAGGCCATGTGATTTGGGGCCTCCTCTAACAGGCGTTATTAAGGGAATGTTGAATTTTTGTGTGTTTATTTCCGATGCATCTAAAGGATGTGAAAAATCATTTTCTTTATATTAGACTCTAGAAAGTTCCACCAGATTCAAGAAAGAAGTTAATTATATAATGTGGAGGGTCTCTTAGCGGGAAGGAGCCATTGTTCAGCATACAATGTAATGATATGTAAGGGAGATCTTACAAACCTTACATCTGGAAGGCCCATATAAAGCACATAAAATGTGGAATAGTTTTCAATGGCTTTCTGCTGTCAGGGTTATTATTTCATTTGCCCGCATGTTTTGTGCGGACACCGTGCAGAGAGCACACGGACCCCATTATAGTCTATGGAGTCCGTGTGCTTTCATAGCACGCTTGCCAGTGTATTTGGTATTCCGTTTGGGTATTCCCGAACGAATTACCAAACGCAGATGTGAACTAACTGTTAAGGTCCATTCACACGGAGGAAAATGGCGCTTTATTTGGCGCTGAATTTTCAGCCTGAAAAAAAAGCCTCCCATTGATTTCAATGGGTTCTGCTAGCTTTTTTTTTTTCCACTAGCTGATTTTTCCACTGTGCTCACTGTGTAGGCTTTTGGCTTACTTTAAGCAACCCAGCTGTCCTGCACTGTATTTCTCGAAGCTCAGTAGAAATTAGCATTTATTCACTGACTGAGAAAAAATAGAGTTAATTTAACCCTTAAATTTATTTCAGTTCTTAGTGTTGGACTTTCGACCTCTATATACAGTACATTAGAGCAAAGCTGGTCAATCCCGCTGATTTTGTTGGGACCGATCGATCTTATGTATATGCCTCAAGGAAGATGAGATACCGCCAGTAGTGTCTGCATGCAATGTGGTTTGTTAATGATGGGTAAAGGTGTAGCAGTTTACAAGATGAAATGTTACTACTTTTCATTACTTGAAACTGAATCTTAAACTATGATATAGTCCTGTAATACAGTTCAGTATCAAATTATGTAATTAAATTAAATTATTTGTATGAACTTGCTACGAACATGTTGTACTGAAACCTTCTTTGCTGTTACATTGTATGGATTTTTTATTTCTGTGTTTTTTGTTTGTTTTTTTATCAGGAACAAATGTCTCAAGTATTAGATGCAATGTTTGAGAAGTTGGTCAAATGTGGAGACCACATAATTGATCAAGGTGATGACGGAGACAACTTTTATGTTATTGACAGGTACAGAGTTCTTAATATTTCAGGAAAGGATCTGACTTAAGTATGAAGATTGTAGTTGCTATCTATGCAAGCATACCTGCACAAAGGAAAAAAAAGAACCATAGCTGCATATGCTTCTTAGTAAAATTGTAAATGTTTTGTGTTTTATATACTTAAGTTTGTGGATTTATTTTTTGCTAAACAGCGTCTAATATTACACTGTATAGCTTGCTAAGGGTAGGTTCACATCTAAGTCAATGGTCCAATGATGAATACAAGTCAATAGTGTCCTTCACAACCTGTTTGTGCCTGTCATGCACTGGATACATTTCCATTGTAATTTCTATTTTTCTGTTCCTATAATGAAACAATAAGGCTGGGGCTACATGGCGATTTTCATTGCGTGACCAAAGATCGCCAGGTGCCACAATGATTGCAAATAAAATTGAGCAGCGTTCGACTTGTACCTGCAATGTAAGTTCATTAACTAACATGAGTGAATAAGTCGCAAGGCGTCCTGGTGATCTTTGGTTGAGTGACAGAGTTACAGCCAAAGACACTATGAAGCCGTGGCCTGAGGCTAAGGCCCCAAGCAGCAAATCACTGCAAAAAAAAAAAAAAACCACTATTGAAATGACCGTGGCGAAACACATTGCATTTTTTTTTTTTTTTTTTTTTAAAGAAAGTCTGCAGACATTTTTCTCCTATACGCGCGTATCACATTGATAGCAATAGGAAAAAAAGCAGCCCATTTGTTTCTATGGGGAGCGCACGTATGCCGGCTCCCATAGAAATGAATGGGATCTGCTTTGTACGCGCTCATTCTGAATGTGTTTTACACTCAGAATGAGATGAGTGTATACTTAGTGTGAATGCACCCTTAGTCTGGTTTTCCCACATTGAAGAAACATTGCATTTATAGTACCTGCATAGTGGATGGGATTATGGTTATTCCCATCCACAAATTGCAGAAAAAAAGCCACTGCAGAAAAGCTGTGTTTTCAAAAACACCTGTATTTTGTTTGTCAGCCCCATATAGGGCTCACAATGTACATTTTTCCATATCAGTATGTCTTTGTAGAATGGCAGGAAATCCACGCTAACACAGGGAAAACATACAAACTCCTTGCAGATGTTGTTTCTGGCGGGATTCGAACCCAGGACTCCAGCGTTGCAAGGTTGCAGTGCTAATCACTGAGCCACCGTGTTGCCCCCAAAACACCTTCGTTTTGAAAATCACAGCATGTCAATTATACCTGCGGAAATGCTGGTGATTTCCATATAGGTGTAATAGAAATCTAGAATAGGAATACTCTGTGAACTTTCTGTGAAAAGTGCTGCGTAAAAAAAACGTGATGCATTTTCGCTGCAGTCTTTTTTGCAGCACTTTTTGGCTGCAGTTCACTACATGGGGCCTTAGCCTCAAAGAGTTTTACTTGTATTTCCCTATGTCACCTGTGGAATGGTCTGTACATGGCAAGATCATAGTTTTTCAGACACCAGATATGCCTTTCCATGTTTCAGTGAAATTGTGTTCTTTGCTACGATTTTGAGCAAGATCAAAGCTAAAATGCTCCTACACATACCAGAGCTTAAATGATTTCTTATTGATATTTTTGTTTAATCCATGTGTATGCTGTTGACAGTGAATATGCCACTTTTTTTTTATTATTATTTTTACAGGGGAACATATGACATTTATGTAAAGGTAGACGGTGCAGGAAGATGTGTTGGTTGTTATGACAACCGAGGAAGTTTTGGGGAGTTAGCATTAATGTATAACACACCTAGAGCTGCTACAATTGTTGCTACATCTGCTGGAGCAATATGGTGTCTGGTAAGTACCTCAATATACATATAAGGAATTTTAATTTCAGGAAAAAGAAAAGGAATAATTTAAAGTGTATTTTTGGAAAAGAAATCTAATCTCATTGACAAAAAAAGATAAAAATAACACTCAGATAGAAATGTCAGATTGCTGATAATATTAGCATACATGTCAGACAGATATGTAAAATGAATAAACTTGGGGAAAATGTTGGAATTTCTTACGTGTGTCAACCTTATATTCACACATTTAAAGTTTCATTTGACATCAACAACAAAAAATCTGGGTGGACATAATATTTTTAATGTACAAATGTTTTTCTTTTTTGTTGAGTTTGCAAGGAATAACAGATCATTGTTTGTACAAATGTTTTGACCCATTTGACTCATTTTTTTCTATTGACTTAAAATGGGTCATTAGGTTTTCTTTAATTTTCTTTGATAGGGTAGTACCATTTTTGCCTTGAATATATGTTCAACCAGGATGTAACAGCACCTTCTATAGCTCTCAGTAACTAGCAGAAAGCCTTCATGTTAAATGAACCTCAGTTGTGGAGGAAGTTATAGTGTATGGTGGTAGGGAGGTGTAAGAAACTAATATATACATACACAGGAAACCTTACCATTGGGCAAACTATCAAAACTTTGTTTTCTGAAATATGGTCTTTTATTGCTGACCATGGTGAAGTGAGGCACGATTGAAAGTTTTCGATGATGTCCCAAGATTCCTTTTTATGCCCTGCTTAAAGAGCCACTCTTTAGTCTAAGTAAATAACATAGAGCTACAGAGATACTTGTTTCCTTCTCTTTATATATTACAATTCTATTAATCCAGCATTGGGTGAAGGACTCCAATGAGGTCTGTTCATTACAAATATTCCACCATTTGTCCATTCATTTACATGCTCCATTTGATGGCATCAGTCAGACCCCACCAATCTAATAATTATCAGCAATGTAGTGGCAAGGAGATAACTTAATATTACCAAAATAGAAGGCTTTTGAATTATACAGTATATATTTAAAAATCCCCATCTTCTTCTCTCTTTACATGGTTCACCCCTCCTCACAGTCTGTGCAATGTACACTGCACGGCAAAGGCTATCCCTGCTGTGGCTGTTACATATTCACAGGACATGTAAGACAGATGGGGGGGGGGGGGCTCATGTACATACTTGATCATGTACATATATTGATATAACAAAACAATTGACAATCTATTGGGGTTACTTTATAAGAATGTTTATTACATTTAATTACATTAACTGCTTCTATGCAGGAAATTACTGAAACAAATGATGAATTATTAATTAGTTATTACATGAACTTTAATATGCTACATTTGGTAGGATGGATTTAGAACATTTTGAAAAAAGTGGTTTTATTAGTTATTGGTACATAATTCAGGGATCTGGAGTTGGTAAGCCAAACCACCGACTCCAACTCCTCCATTTTTCCACAGCCCCACCTCGACATCAGGTCAATTTCAACTCCTGAATAAATCGCAGCACTCATTGCACAAGACTGCTCTGATGCTAATGAAGTAGAATCATGGCCGAAAGAATATCTGCAGCCTCCTACAAGTTTGGATGACAGCAAGGATGAGTCCAGTGCTGAAGCCATATTACAGAGATACCTCATCATTTATTCCATGACAGGGACAAATAGTAGCATGGAAAGCTAGCCTAATAATAATAAAAAAAGCCTTGTGATGAGAATGCAGGAGAGGAATGGACCCCAAAATGGAGGCATTAATGCCCCTGAGACAGAAGAGCCCTAAGTAAAACCTGCAGATGACACCAGACAAATTCAGAGCTGTGCAGGAAGAGATAGCACCTTCAACAAAAGGAAGAAAGCTTTGGAAGAAATTGTTGTCCCATTATATCTGTTTATATAGGGATAATAGACAATAATAGATATTTATACCATTAATAGCTTGAAACGTTCTTAAATTCTTATCAAAGTAAATATTTTTCAGCATTAATAACTCTATAATATAATATTAAAATTATAGATTTTATTATCAAGTTTGTAACTTTTTTTAATCTAACTCCACTCAAAACTGACCATGAGTCTGACTTCAAAGCCCACATACATATACAGCCATTTTTTAGATGCAGGTTTGATATTCATCATATATGAAAATATTGGAAGTGTGATCTTTATATTACTGGTAACCATAACTTTTATGTGTGCACAATTCATTATTATCAAATCTAAACAATTGTTTTATCATTGACTTATTTCTGTATTTAGACTGCATTGTAAAATTGGCGCAAATAATTTAAAAAGAAATTGAAATATTGCTGTATGTTTCATATCGTTTACTAGAGTGAAAGCTGTTGATCACCCCCTGGTGGTGCAAAGTATTAGTTGTTTCAGATGAGTCATTACAAACTACATCCATGAACTGTTGAAATGTTTACAAACCGTTTCCCTGTTATATTATACATCAGTTAATTATATGATCATTTACTCCTTTAGCATCCTTAATTTGTATTATTGTATGTAACATTACATTGTCATATAGGATGAAAGACTCATGTACACATCAATGCTTGGATAGCCCCAGAAATATAGTTCCTTGATTTGGCATAAGATGGAACCTTTTCTCTGAAATTTGCTATGATTCCATAGAATTCTGTGTATGTTGTATAAAAGATCTATACAACATATATCCATAAAATAGTCGTGTGTATGATCTGTAATATATAATGAAGTTTATTATTTAGTAGCTCAGCTTTTCTGTATTATCAGATGCAACATTCAAGACTAAATGATAATCTTTCTTTCCCTTTTTTATGAAATAAAGGACAGAGTGACTTTCCGAAGAATTATTGTGAAAAACAATGCTAAAAAGAGAAGGATGTATGAAAACTTTATTGAATCCCTGCCCTTCTTAAAGTCCTTAGAAGTAAGTTCTGGGAACGGGAAAAGTGGATCTGTATTTAGTTATGACTCTGCAACAATTATATTTCCAAATATTCTACTATATTCCTAGGTTTCAGAACGTTTAAAGGTGGTAGATGTCATAGACACCAAAGCCTATGGTGATGGGGAACAAATTATCGCTCAGGTATTTTTTTCTTTTTTAATACTGAAATATCAGAAATATCAAAGCAGACACATTGGGGGAAAATGATCTTGCCCTCTTTTCACGATGTAGAAGGGTGGTATTGTGGCACACATTTGGCTTCCATACACCAGTCATGCGCCACAACCCCCCATTGTGTACCTTGCTCAATGGAGATGTCTTAGCTTGATAGATTTATAAGAAGTCATGCCAGTTAATAACTACGCTAGACAGAACCTCGTTGTAAATCTGCCATAGCATGCACATGCATGAAGCGCCAGTGTTAATAAATCTGCTCCACTGAGGAGGATTTGCTAATGAAAATACACCAGAATTCTTGAGTAATTTGCATCAGAAAACTGGTATAATTTCCTTACTCCACATTTACTAACTGTTTCAGACACTTGTTGCATCAAGGGTTGTGGTGTAAAACGCACCTACATTTTAGTACATTTTGGGAGGTAAACTAAGCCAGAAAATGGGTAGTATAAAGTTAAATTAGACAGTGTAACTAGCAACTTTTATAACGCTCTAGTCTGACTTTACACACTGTCTATTAGACAGTATTAGTAAATTAGTAAACCAATAGGAGAGCTTTGGGTAACTATGTAGCTGTGACAGATGTAGTGTGTAGGTGTGTTTTCATCACAGATTACTTATTGCTGATGATGAAGAACTTGCATTTGGGCCTAGTTGGCTTTTCTGTCATTATTGTTGATATACAGTGTATTATTTTCATTCCTCAGGGTGATGGAGCAGACAGTTTTTTTATTGTTGAGACCGGGGAAGTGAAAATAACAATGAAAAGAAAGGTATTTGTTGTTATTGTTCTCTTTCATTGCTATAAGAACAAACTTAACTAAGGAGCTATCATTTGTATTCCATTACCTGTCAAATGAATTTTGCCACAAAATCTGGTTTTCATTTCAAGAGTTTTTTTTCTTATAGAACATTTATGGCATTGTGTTATAAAAGTCTAATAGATTTGGTCCACACTACTGGAAACTGTGACAATATCAGGAAATGAGATGCTGGTCCCTCTATCCTAGCAGAGAATACGCCACACTCATAAGGAAGATTAGCATTGCTATTATTTGAACCATTAGTCATAATACTCCATTTGTGGTCAACTTAAATTATGCTTTAATAAAATAATGACTAATAATGCATGTTGTTTTGTTGTGCTTTGCTGTCATAGTCCTACTGGAGAAATGTAAGTAGAATACCAATACAGGATAGGCACAGATTTTAATATCTTGATTGTTCTGCTTTGTAGTTGAGCATAGATATAAGAATGTTTTTTCCTATTTCAATTATTTTAATCTTAAGTATTTGAATCTTTCCAGAGTAAAGCAGATGCAGAACAGAACGAGGCAGTTGAAATTGCTCGGTACTCCAGAGGACAGTATTTTGGAGAACTTGCCTTGGTGACAAACAAACCCAGAGCTGCCTCAGCATATGCTGTCGGGAGTGTAAAATGTTTAGGTAATATTAATGTTATTATTCTATAACGTTGTATTTTTTTTACATAATTAGTCTTATGTTATTGGAGACAGGATCGCTATCCTTTGCATATCAGAGAAAAAAAATTAAGGCCTTATTCACATGAGAGTGAAAAACGGCCATGTGACAAATGTTTTCTTGTACTGGCCGTCACACCTTGTGAGAACACATCGATTTCAGTGTGACTATTCACATGTACTGACATGCTGTATCACATGCTGTTTTCATGGACCCAATTGAAATCAATGGATCTGTGGATTCATTTTCATATTAAAAACAGATCAGTGGGTTGGGTCACAAAGAAAGATAAATGAAATTCATCCATATTTTTCACTGACAGTTAAAAACTGATGCAATACGGATAACACTCACCCATCAAAAAAGGAAGCAAAATGGCAATTAAAAACAGACTTGTAAGTCCATTTTTAACATTCGTTAGATCCATCAAAAAACAACACTGACGTGTGTATAAGGTCTAACTTTGTGAATTATGTTGAACTAAGTAATTGTTGTCTAAAAACCGTCCTTATAACTAAGTGCTACTGAAGACTTAGCCACTGTGTGTTCTCCTTTCTCACAGTCATGGATGTGCAAGCATTCGAAAGGCTTTTGGGACCATGTATGGAGATAATGAAAAGGAACATTGCAAATTATGAAGAACAGCTGGTTGCGCTGTTTGGAACAAATATGGACATAACTGACCCAAGTTCCTGAGTAAAGACGGCAATGTAGAAGACATAAAGAGAAAAAATAGCACAGTTGTGGTCAGTCCACAGAGAATGTGTCTGTTTTTGTGTAGATGCCAAGCATATTCTGTGATTTTCTTTTTCTTTTTTTTTTAACATTAGCCCCTTTAGTGGCAGAAGAGCTTGCAATCCATGACTGCTTTGCAGTAGCTTGCTGATCACACTTAAGGTTGTGAGATTTTTAAATGATTTATTACAGCAGGTTTCCATGTGAGGAAAGTTGTGAGTTTATAGACAATAGACTTAATTTGCAATTTTTCCTCTGTAAACCTTTAGATTTTAAAAACATCAGTATTCTGATATAGGTGGACCAGTACTATATCTTCTCCAAACTGTAGATGCTAAGCTAATGGATCAAATACATCTGCTATTCGTAGGGTAATCATCCATAATGGCTCCCCTCTGACAAGGAACTCAGCAGTTATATCAGTCAGATAGGCTTAGCATGGTTTTGTGTGTTACCTCATTTAGAACGGAAATAAATACACTAAATGAACCAGTAAGCATGCCACATCATTGAATACAAGACACCACTTTTTATGTAGTTTTTATGAGAATGACTGTACTTAGCTTTATTTTCACGTTGTTTGCTTTAGTTTTTACAAATGACTCACGGCATCCACACAACAAAGAATAAGTACAACAAACAGACATTGCTGAAACTAATCAATACATGAAAAGCAAAATACCAAACAGTACATATACAACACTTTTATTTCTAAAGCAATTCTGTCACTAACAGATCTACTATAAAAGCGGACAATTTGTCACTGGGATCAATTCTGATGCTATGTAAAAACGTAACCAACTTGATTACAATGAAGAGTAAACTCTCCTAAATGAAGAAGAAGATGACTACTTATCTGTAGTAAAAAGCAGGACTATCAGACTCAGTTTAAACATAACCATGTTTCAATTTGCAGACAATTCAGAGTTAGACATGTATGAAAATATATATAGTGAAATGTTTTTCAGAGCTACATAGATATTCTCTAACCGTCTGATGTTACCAGTGATCAGTTCCCAATGAATACAACCTTGAATGCAGGAACTTTTTATTGTTTAGAACTTGTCAGAAAGTTAGCCATGATTTTCTTACTCTTTACACACAAACAAGCAGGACACAACCTCGCCACAATAAGGAAATCATGGCTGGGTCCCAGATAATAGAAAATTCCTGTATTCATGATCAAGAACCAATCAAGACACAAGACTTTCACCTCTGAGATGGTTAGTGAAAATCTTAATTTTAATCCGCCTGACGAATGAGCATGTTGCTTCCTTTTTCTGGGAGCCCGAACAAATGGCTCCTGGAAAAAAGAACTGACCGGCTCTCATTGATTTCAATGGGAGCCGTCTTTTTGGCAAATTCGGCCTCAAATTCCTGACCAAAAAACTCTGTGAACTCAACCTAATGGTTACTAATGGACAAGACATGAAATTCCAATTGAAATAAATGGAATTTTTTAATGGATTTGTCATAGTTCTGCTTATGTCCGTTGTCAAAATCTTGTAATGGACACTAGCAGCGGACACAACTGATGGTCACCAATGGTAGTATGAACATCCCCTTAGTGGTTTACAAATGATCTGTGACATCCAACATATTTTGGGGGTATTACCTAAGAGTGGCTTCAAAAGGAATGGGAAATATCAAGAAAGCACTTATACACATGTCCTGTGCTAATTCCACTCTTGGTTTTACCACAGAAACTGCAGCAAAATCTGCAACAAAAAAACAGCTTGCTTTTCTGAAACTTGTGGCCTCAGCCTTGATGGGGTTTTCTAGGCTAACTGGAAAACCTACAGGCAGCTACGGAGGTGTAAAATGAGGAAAAAAGGCATACTCACCTACCCTTGGTTCTGTCATCGTGTCCCCTTATCCATTCTTTGATGGTCCTGGCCTAACTGGAAATGGTGAGACTCCCATGACCACTGCAGCCAATCACTGGACTCAACAGTCAAATGTGCAGAAATTATGATGTAAATGTGAGGGTCACAGGATTATGAGGGGTCAATAAATGTGAATTTTTGCAAAGCAAATGACAAGTATATTTTATGCCTCTGGATGACCTCTTTGATTGCTTTGGTGTTATCACTGCATTACATAGTAATAAGGTCTTGTCCACCAAAAATAAGAGGACCCTAGTGGCAAAACGAGTTGTCTTTTATATCTTTGGAGCCCACTCTGCTAGTGGTACATTATTTTGTCAGAATTTGCTATAGCTGCTTTTAACTGCCCCCAAAAAACATGTTTGTTTTGTGTTTGTTTCACACTGTTTTAGCTCCTAATACTGTATCAAGTCTCTTTGAACAATGTGCTGCCTATTCCTGTTCATCTAAAACAAATGCAAATGATCTGTGAATGTAAATGGCCATAGAAAAGGGACCAAAGCTTGCTTGTGAGGTTTGAGAACCACCAGGAAGACAATTTAATGCTTCCTATAAAATATATATATTATTTAGAAAAGTTTTTATACACAGACTAACCATACTAAAAATTCTTTCAGGCTAAGGCCCCACACAGTGAGACCCTTCCAAAAACTGATGCAGAACAAAATGCGGTGAAAATGTATCGCTTTTGTTTTTCACAGAAAATCCACAGTTTTCTTCTGCAGACTTTTTGCCCCTATTATACCTATGGAAAACAGGTAGAATTGACATGCTGCGATTTTCTAAAGCGCAAGTATTTTTTTGAAAACCGTATTTCTGCTGCAGATTTTTTTCTGCAATGTGTGGATGGGATTAGCTAGAATCCCATCCACTTTGCAGGTCAAGGTCCTACGTTGCAGAACGCTGCTCAAAAACACCTTGTGTTTTTTCCGCATTGTTTTTCATTGCGTTTATTTCTGTGTTTTTTCTCTGTGGTTTTTCTTCCCTTATTATATCTAAATCTCAAGCATTTTGCTGGTAAACTTAACATGCTGCATTTTTCTGTAATCTGTGGATGGGATTAATCAGAATCTCTTTCACTTTTCTGGTACTGTAAAACAGAGCAATTTTTCTGCTGCGTTTCTGCTACGGCCCCACGCTGCAGAAGCATAGCGTTTTTTTGTTGCAGAATTTGCTGCAGTTTTTTCAGCCAAAGTAAGGAATGGCTTGAAAAGGAATGGAAAATATAAAGGAAGCACTTAGATATTTCTCGTCTTTTTAAACCACTTCACACTTTGGCTCAAAAAACCGCAGCAAAATCTGCAACAAAAAACGCTGCATTTCCAACTGGGGCCTCAGCCTTTTTGTTGAAGGTTTTGTTGCATTTCTTTTAACCAAACCTAGTAACGGCTACAGAAGGAATGTAAAATATCTAGGAACTTCTTATACTTCTCCTTTCTGCTCAATCCACTCCTGGCTTTGGGTCAGAAAACTGCAAAATCTACAACCAAAAAAAAGCAGCTTTTCTGCAATGTGGGGTCTCAGGCTAAAAGTATGGCCACTCATATCGAAGTACAGCTGAAAAACACAGTGGAAGAAAACGCTTGCTATGCTTTTTACCTATCCTATTTAAGTCTGTGGGTAATATATAGCATTTTCGCAGGCAAAACATGCTGTCTTTTTGAAAATTTTGTATCCTTTTTTCTACATGGTGTATAAAAATAATAACCTTTAGAAAAAAAACACAGAATGTTAACATTAACTGTGGAATTAGGGAAGTTTTCCCTATACATTTATTAGGGTAATAAGAAACGAAGAGAAAAACACCAAAGCGCTGCAGAAGAAAACAGTGCAGTGTTTTTAACTGCGTTTCGCTGTATATTGTTATACTATATTATGCATACATAACCGGACACCAGATGTTGGGGGATGGAGAGATCAACATGTTGCATTGTAACGTGCCCACTCCTTTGTACATGTCTATGATTTAGTTGGGTTAAATAACTGTAGGAGAGACTTGTCAAATGTGTATGACCATCTTAAGCAGAAGACCACAGTTATTGGTGCAGGACAAATGCAGTTTATTCATATGTACTGTATGTGTTCAAATTTCTATATATTATATTAGGGCTGGGCAATTCTTTGCAAACTAACTGAAACCAACTGTCAATCTGGATAACCAGTTTGATTTTGTGCATGTTTGTTACTTTGTTTTGGTTAGTACATTATTTGCGAGTCTTGCCTAAAGTTTAGTTCAGACCAAACACATCCTTCCCAGAACTTCTATTTGGTGAGGCCCATGGGATGTGAACAAACTTAAAAAAAACTGTACCTACCCTCTTCCCCTTGTGCTTTGGCTCTGGTCTTTGTCTTCTTCTGGGCTCCTAAATAATGTCAGGGACCACTAAGGCAGTCACATGGGTCAAGATGCAAGCAGTTCATCCAACACATATTGATACCTGAAAAGGGTCATGGTCTAAATTATCATCATTAATTGTAATTGAGGTAAAATGCCTGATTAATTGTGATTTTGATTTAGGTCACAATCTGCCAGCTATATATATATATATATATATATATATATATATATATATATATATATGACAGAAATGATACTAATGAACTAATTCATTTCCAAGATGTGCGAGCAGAACATCAATAACCAGCTGCAGGAGTGACCCAGCGAATACAACAGAAAGTAACACCTCTTATTTGTCTTAGTATAATTAGTTTGACACAGCCAGTGGATAAATACGCATGTTGCTCAAGACTTGAGATATACAGTATAGAGTATGTGCCAGTTTTGTTTCCCTTTCTTTCTTCTCATCTAATTTGAGAAATGACCTAGTTCTGTCCTCACAATGTTCTTGTATTATCACATCTGCGGTGTGTACTAGTGAGCTCTCTCCCAGATAATTACATGCTTCCTGTAAGGAATCTATGAAGCCACATATAACCAAAATGGGCAGAGTTTGATGTGAACACTGAGATTACAGCACAGCTGATAAACATTCCTTTGTTACATATCACTCCATTCACACATGTACAATCCACCTCTTCCCTGGCTTTGAGGGTCATATAGTGTCCATCCACCTGTTCCACTAATATGTGAAAGATATTTGGGGAAAATGCATTCTTTTTGAAACTGCCACATTTCCCAAGGTGTGTGTTGTTTGTTTGTTTTCTCGAAAGAATGAGATGGGATTAAATAAAATGTCATTCTCTTTGCCAGGACTGTAAAATGCAGCAGTGTTTCTGCAATATGTGGCCTCAACCAAAAAGCCTTATGCACATGAGTGTTTTTGTAACGTGCATGTACACATTAAGGCAGATTTTTAATGCCAGTCTTTGCAGCTCCTGCTGGAGTGAACTCTATGCCAGCTCATAACTCCTAGGTACAGTATCTAAAACCCCTGGAGGAAGTAAGTCAAAAAAGATTACCTGGAGGACCCCTTTCAACCACTATATTCAGAGGGTGTTCCAACACCTCTTCACGTTAAACCAATCTGGGGGTGCCAACCAGTATTCTAACACCAGGGAAAATTACAACCACAAGTCTTTTGTGGGGCAATAAGCAATTCTTAGTCTCCGGGTTTCCTACCTACAGGACCAGGCCTCAGCATCAAGTTTCCTTTTCCTCGCCATCACACACATCAATTTCCTAACTGCGTGGGCTTCATTTTTCACATCTACCTTCCCTGTGGGTGGGTAGGGGAATGTATGATTAGGAGTTCTGGCCTTCCACCCTCTGATGGAGTGTTTTTAGGATATGAAAAGTAAAGCGCCCCCTCCTCCAACCATCCCAAAGAATTCTACACCAGTGTCTCTGCTAGTCTAGATTTAGCAAGGCCCCCAATGCTTTTCAATATGTGTGAAAAACTGTCCTCAACATGTAGAATATAGAATGTTTATAAGTTTCTAAAGCTCAAGCAGATTAAATACACACTATCACTACACATATGTAGCCTGTCATTAGAACAGGCCATCAGTATCAGGTCAGTGGATGTCCAATTCTCAGCACCCCTGTTAACCAGCTGTTAACAATGGCCCATCTACCTGCCCACTGTTTACGTTGTAGCGATAGTGCAGGTGGTCCCATTCACTTGAATGGGTTAGCAGTGGCAGTACTGAATATTGAAGCTTTGAGACAGTGTGCAGGTAGATGAATCAATGTAAATAATAAAGAGGCTGCAATACCTGGCTGAGCCCCCTAGCACCTTCAAGCAGCTGAGTCCCACCTATATGATATATATTGCCTGTCCTAATGATAGTTCATCAATATTTTGTTCCAAAAAACCCCCCTTTAAGGCCGGGGCCCCACGGACCGGAAATGCCGCGATTTGCCCACAGCGGAGACGCTGCGGGAAAAATCGCGGCGTTGTACAGTGCAGGTAAAGTGAATGGGATTCATGCAAATCCCATCCCCACTTTGCGGAAAAGATCACAGCGCGGACACGCTTCAATTTTCAAAGCCGTTGCAGCTTTGCAAATCGCAGCATGTAAATTATTTCTATGGAAACGCTGGCGGCTTTCCCGTAGATATTATGTTAAGAGAAAGTCCGCAGAGGAAAACTCTGTGAACTTTCTATTAAAAGCGCTGTGGAAAGAACCGCAATGCATTCACACAGCGGTTCTTCCCGTAGCGCTTTAGTGCTGCGATTACGGCCTGTGGGGCCTTAGCCTAAGGCTGCTTTAATATATGGATTTCAGTGTTCTTTGCACACATGCTCTCATGTGTATTGTATGTGGATCTATAGTATGTGATATATGCTTCAGAATATAAAATGATAATGATTAGTAGACTGGATGACAAGTTACATGTTTTGTGGATATTATGCAATGATCAGTTATTAACTTCACTATTAACTTTTCCCATGAATAGTTTGGGGTCTTAGGATAATGTAGGAATGAAGGTTTGTGCTAATAATGTTAAATGATGTAAAATGATATCATTATGTGTATGCACCTGCCACATGTTATGGATGTAGCCAGTCAGTGTATTAGACTTACAATCGCAGCATTGGCTTATAACATAGGCAACCGTATTATCCACTTATAGCCTATTAATAAGCTCAGTGTTGTATTATTGTTATTATTCACAAACAATTGTATCATGATGATAGTAAATAGTACAATTTCATGATGCAAACTTTATTCAGAATTCTGCTTGTCAGACCATCGGTAATAGAAAAAAAAAGTGCAAGCACATATATATTTGTTCATGTACAGATATAACACAGTGAACTTTAACTACTATAAATGGTTAAACTGCTGCAACATAATATCTTATCACAGAAGCATAGGCATTAGTGCCACCATAGCATCCATAGTGCCTGCTGGGACGTCCTGCGACCTAAGGGGGCCCATCCAGGTCACTGTTGCCTTTTTTTTTTCTTACTGGCCGATTTTCACTTACCTATCCCACCTCCTGTCCATGGCCACATTGTGTGGGTACCCTTACTGTATAGTGGCCAGTAATATGGGCCCTTATTATATGGGGGCCTGTAAAATTATCCTAACTGTATGGGGGCCTATAATATTATCCTAACTGTATGGGGGCCTGTAACACGGACCCTTGCTATATAGGGATTGTAGCAGTGGCTCTTACTGTATGAGGGCCTGTATCATGGGCATTTGCTATATGGGCCTGTAATTGTGGCCCTTGTTATATGGGGCCAATAAGAGGGGCTCTTACTGTGCGGGGACCTGTAACAGTGGCTCTTACTATATGGGGTTCTGTAACAGGGCCCGTTACTGTTTGTGGGCATATAACAGTGGCCCTCTCTATATGGGGCTTATAACAAGGCCCTTACTGTTTGGGGGCCTGCAACAGTGGCTTTTACTGTATGGGGGCATGCAACAGGGTCCATTACTATATGGGGGCTTGTACCAAGGGCCCTTACTGCACTGGGACCTATTTCATGGGCCCTTGCTATATAGGGCCTGTATCAGGGGCCCTTACTGTTTCAGGGTCTATAACAGAGGCCCTTGCCATATAGGGACCTAGAACAGAGGCCCTTACCTTATGGGGTCCTGTAGCAGGTACAATATACTGTATGAGGTCCTGTATATCAATATATTGTATGGAGGCCTATAAAGGGGTAATATATCATGCGGTAGGATCAATAAAGGGAGCATTCTACCATCTATTTTTGGGGGCCAGTAAAGGGGATGTTGTACTGAGTGGGGGCAGGGGGGGGGCCCAATCAAAAGCTTGCTATGGAGCCCTGTCTTTATTAGTTATGCCCCTGCACAGAAGACAACCAAAAAACAATGAAAAGTCATTAGAAAAACATTCTGTGATCACACTGCAGCATTTTAGCCACTTGTAGTTCCCTGTTGCCTCTTACATGCACATGTGTGTCACGAGTAAGCAGGATGTTTCTGAGATATGCTTCTGTGATGGGGGAGATTGGCAAACTACAGCAAGAATACTTCTAAATATGCAGGAAACACCACTGTCAAATATTTACCTCCTGGGCCCCTTGGCATGATTAATATAGTTTGGAGGCAACACAGAATAATAGAATTTTTAGTTTTTTTACATTGTGTTTTATTAACAATTAAGCTATCTCAAATGTAAGTAATGTAACCATTATACAGTGGCGTTTGGAAACTGCTACAATTATACAAGGTGGTTTGAGTGAAATTTTAAAGGGAATGTATCACCATTTTTTTATTTATTAAACGAGGTGGGGCAATTGAATACTTTTTTCTGTTATTATTTCCTTACTATATGTTTTAATTTTATTCTCTGTAAATGGCTGTCATCTTGCTTAAGCTTCTCCTCTGCTCTGTTAACAGCACTCAGTTGTATGCTATACAACATAGTCATAGCCATGCACAACTATAAGAATGGAATTGACTCGTTGAGTACTATGAAAGAGTTTTTCACACATGCTCTGTGCAGTGGGGTTAGACAAGCTGTACCATCATCTATTATCAGTATTGGATACAATGAACACTTTTTTCAGTTTTTATTTTCTAATTATATATTTACCTTAACTTCTCTGCTCTGTTAACAGCATTCACACTAGCGATTGGTCCCCATGCGGACCCGCCAGAAACCCTGTCCACCTAAAAAAAGTGTGGACACCATAGACTATAATGGAGTCTGTGGGGTTGCCGGTGGAGAGAAAAGTCCTGCTTACTGACTGATGTAACCAGAATCTTGGACGGATTCTAGTGTGAACCTAGTGTCATTGAGTTGTTATCTTCTTTTTTTTTTTATGTAGATTGTGAGCCCCACATAGAGCTCACAATGTACATTCTTCCCTATCAGTATGTCTTTGGAATATGGGATGGAAATCCATGCAAACACGGGGAGAACATACAAACTCCTTGCAGGTGGTTTTCTGCCCTTAGTGGGATTTGAACACTAGGACTCCAGCGCTGCAAGGCTGCAGTGCTAACCACTGAGCCACCGTGTGGCCCCCGAGTTGTTATCTTCTATTGTAATACTGTCTGTGATGTAAAGAAAACCCCTACTGAATTGGAAGGTTTCAGACTATTATTAGACTCAGTTATCAAGTGTGGAAAAATTCAGAATACAGTACTTTTAAAAATATGGAGCTAGTGACATGGAAAATTCTTTAAAATATCAAAAATTCTTGAAAATGTTTAACATAAAAATGTATTTTCTGGTGACACATTCCCTTTAATAAAGTAGCTAATTAACGTCATGGTATCATTTAAAAAGGTTTTTCAGTACTTCAGAACTATAGTTATTTCAGCTCAAAAGCAATTCAATCCAGTTTTTCAATTCCTTTTTTTGGCATTAATTGCGCCTTTTTTTGTGGTCTCTTTCTGCCCTGTGCTTTATTTATGAAGCATCCGTGCTTTTTTTTCCAGATGTTATATCTCCTTCACTACTTTTTGCTTTTTGTTGGGAAAAGTAGTGTGGCCTAAATGGAGATCCTTTTCATGCTGTATTTATGACTTGTGCAGATCAGGTGATATAGCATTAAAAAGGAGCAATTGTGCCCTTTTTTGTACAAAAAGGAGAAATTGCGACTTTTTTAATTAAAAAGGGGCAAACTGCATATAGCATATAAAAGTGCATTTAAACTAACGTGTGCAACATTTAACAGGGTGGTACACCTTCATCATAAACAGGCACCACAGTAAAACTTGTTTAAAAAAGGTGCACCTATGAAAAATATGGCCAAACAAAGAGGCAGATGATAAATAACTCCCATGAATAGAAGAAATGAGGCAGACTTATTAAGAGTGATATTTTGTCTTAATAAAGGTAGACGCAAGGAACGGCTACTTTATAAAGAGGCTCCAGCCTAGACTTATAATCGTATTTCATTATAGTTCAATAATGAATATATTAGGCCTAAGCGTCCACAGCTTGCCCCGCTTCACCCACATTCACAAAATGTGGCAAGTGAGGCACAGAATGAGGGATGTAGCACACATTTGGCACTAGAAATATTTGCCACTGTATCATCCCTCTAGGCCAGAAAATTGTCCTAGAGGAATTGGTTAAATCCCTACATTGTGTGTATTTAAGTCTGTTTTGTATGGATGTTGCTTCACCTTAAAATGAGAATTACCATGGACTATAAGTTGTGGACATTTTAACATTTTCTGTGTTGAAATAAATAGCTTGAGCTGTGCAGAGCTCAACAATATGATCTAAAAGGAGCCTGTCAGCAGGACAATTGTTATCATATTACTGACAGTACCTTGTAGAGCTGCTTCTACACTTTCCGAAAGATGTCTTTCTTATTCTGCATTACAGCTCCATTTTCATGAAAATAAAGATATTATTCTTATACAGATTAGCTGAAATGGGCTTTTTTGTTCTCCTACTCCTCTGCCGTAGATAATTGCATATAACATCTGCCTAGCTCTTCCCCTATTTTTTGAGTAACATCACCCACTTTGTTCAGTTAGGGTCCGTTATATAAAGTGGAGATCAAAGACCTGACAAGAGAAGAATCTCTCGTAAAGCCCATTTCAGCTAATTTTCAAAAGAATAAAAATATTATTTTCATGAAAATGGAGCTGCAATGCAGAATTATTATGGTACTGATTCTCTTGCTGACAGACTCCCTTTAAATTTATGTTGTAAAAAAACATAATATACAGTATGTGGTTGATTTTTTTAAAATTGGTAAATCGTTCCTTTATAGGAAGGATTACATTATGAACATTTATACTAAGTGGCACATCTTAACCTTACGGAGTGCAAAAATAAAGGGACTTCTCAATAAAGATTCTGACTTTATAACTGTTCTATAAAGAAAACGTTGTACATAGGTGCTAAGAGTGACCCATAGCAACACATCAGATCAATGTACTTTTTCATTTACCAGTCTGTTCTCAACAAGTATTCTGTCTATACTGTTTGCATTTGTGTGCACCCTGTGTTCCTTACAGGTTAAAGCGGACATGGAAAGGAGAATTATGGCATACAGGATATTAAACCTCGCAAAATAAAGCATCTTGCAGAGAATACAGCACTAATACAATTGTTAGCTTCAAAACACATGGTAAGATTTATTGAAAGACTAGAAATGTAATGATAATGATGAATCCATTCTTTCCTATGCCTACTAGAAATACTGTATATTATAGCACTAAATTTATGTTTATATTAGTTCATCTGTGCATCAAAGAAATATGTGTACTGGATTACAGGAATATTATGCCTCTCACAATAATTAAGAATTTTCATTATCAACGAATAATGTCTATAAATAAAAGCACTTTTATTATAGAACCTTTGATGTGGAGTATACTTTCATGTAAAGTTTTCCTATTATTTTGTATTGTCTTTGAAAAGGTGTCATAGATCTCTTCATATATACTAGGAAGGATTTTATTGCCATCTTGAACCCGAGTGGCACCCGTTTTCATAGATCTCTCATACATTTGAGTGTATGAAAACATAATAATAGAACATGACCTATATTTTGACAGCAGACTAATGGTCAAAATAATGGTCATGTGAATAGCCTGTATTCACTTTCATTGAATTTAATGCTGCTTTGTGACATCTATTAAAAAAAAATGGACATAACATGGCTGTTATTTACTGTTGTGTGAATATAGCTAAAGTCTCATAATATAAGTGAAGTGAATCACCTTAGTTGGTAAAAATCATTATTGTCAATGGCTGATAATATACAGGTATATGTATACTGTCTTGCTTTCACCTCTGACCTTGCCTTCTGACTTGTGTACTGTGCCTGCTCCTGTTTATGACCCCGGCTTGCCTCTAGACCTCTGCTTGCTGAAAACTGTTTTTGTTCTGCTCTACTGCTCCTGTTACCGAATCGGCCTCCCTGACGTTCCCTTTGGATTTCCCACTGTACTGCGTTGCCCTCTTGTTGACGATCCAGACTGTACGACTGCGCTTTGACTCCCTGCTGCTATCTGCTGACCACTCGCCACATCCTTCTGAATCTTTGGACCTGCACCGCTACCAAAGTCCAGTCCTTCTGTTGAATGGGTCTTTTCTGGAGTTCTGCTGAAGCTGCTGATTGGCCTTGGCGGTCACGTGACCAATGAGGCTAATCAGCAGCCTCAGCCAGAAGCGACCTGTGATGTCACAGGTAGTAATATCGCATGCCATTCACTCATTGCATTTGTAAGCATACATATACAGTATATAGCAGATAGGCTCTTAGCAGCATGCAAACTCAGTCAACACTGTTAAACAATATGAAGTATGTGTGTGGGTAGAGACAGCACAATATTGTAATACACATGTAGATGCAAAAAATTGTAGCAGTTCTCTGCTAGAGTACTGTATATTACTTCTATTTCTACTATATATAGTTATTAAAATTAGGTTATTAGCACACGTTTGACCAAGCTGAGAACTCATCTGCTGACGTCAATGTGCTGATATACCTGGACTTAGGGTGCATTTACACGATGTAATGCGGCGTTGATTCTGACACGTTAACTCGTGTTAACCCATGTAGCGCGTGTAACACATTGAAATCAATGGGTTAAAAAGCCTCCCATTGATTTCAATGTGTTACGCGCGATAAACGGAACCCATTGAAGTCAATGGGATTCTGTTTTGCAGCGCTGATTCTGACACAAGTTAACGTGTCAGAATCAATGCCGCGTTACATCGTGTGAATGCCCCCTTACGATATACAATCAAGTCCTTCAAGTGAATGTTTGGTTTTTGTTTTGTTTTTTAAATGCATGCAAACATATACAAACATTTTTCTTTTTGTCATTGAGAATAACTCACTTATTCATAACAGTTTGATGTCTTTGTAGTATAGTTGCAGCATCACTCAGTGGTGTCACTCACACAAATAACTGATATTTACAGCATGATCTTGCAATAGATACTTGCAATCTGTATTGTCAGGAACTCTCACAATGTATTGTTCAGACATGTTAGATAGCGGGGTCAAAGACAATATCATTTAGGATTTGTGCAACACAGTGATATCGGTCTCTGTCCTAATAGCCTTAAGAAAGTCTATTCTAGGCTTTTTCTTTATTTCTTTGCAGTTGTTTTTGAATAAATTAATAGTTCTTGATATACAAATGGAGCACAAAGGGCGTTATCCCTGTGCTCCGAGCACAGCATCGCCATCTTTATTTAGGGGTCAGTCTTATGTGGCTTGGTAAGGAGTTCCAGAGTATGGGGGATGCACGAAAGAAATCTTGGAGATAGTTGTGTGAGGAGCAGATGAGAGCAGAGCAGAGTAGGAGATCATTGGAGGATCTGAGGGTACGTGTGGGCAAGTAGCGGGAGATTAGGTTGGAGATATATGAAGGGGACAGGTTGTGGATCGCTTTGAATGTTAACATTAGTAGCTTGAATTCAATTCGCTGGGCTATAGGTAGCCAGTGGAGGGACTGGCAGAGAGGAGCAGCCGATGAAGAGCGGGGGGTGAGGTGAATTAAACAAGCAGCGCAGTTTAAGGTGTGCTGAAGGGTGGGGCGAGGGTGTTTGCTGGGAGTCCATGGAGAAGGGTGTTGCAGTAGTCTAAGCTGGAGATTATGAGGGCCTGGACGAGCATCTTGGTAGTTTCAGGAGTGAGGAAGGAGCGAATTTGATGGAATGTTCTTGAGTTGGAGGCGGCAGGAAGTGTTGAGGGTAGGAACGTGTGACTTGAAGGATAGGTCGGAGTCCAGGGTTATCCCAAGGGGGACAGGTGTAAGTGGGGTTCTGTTAACTTTGATAGATGGGTCAGGTGGAGGGGCCATACGTGGTGGGGTGAAGATGATGAATTCCGTTTTCTCCATGTTGCGTTTGAGAAAGTGGGAGGAGAGGAAGGAGGCTACTTCCGCTAAACAATCTGGAACTCTGGCCAGCAGGGAGGTAATGTCTGGTCCAGAGCTGTATATTTGGGTGTCATTGGCATAGCAATGGTATTGAAAACCATGAGATTCTATAAGTTGGCCCAGGCCAAGGGTGTAGATGGAGAACAGGAGGGGTCCTAGGATGGAGCCTTTGGGGGCACTTACAGAGAGAGGGCGAGGTGAGGATGTGGTGTGAGAGTGGGAGACGCTGAATGTGCGGTCGGTGAGGTATGAGGAGATCCAGGGACAGGTCTGAGATACCAAGGGATGAGAGAAGTGGTCAACTGTGTCAAATGCAGAGGAGAGGTCAAGGAGGAGGAGGACAGAGTAATGGCGCTTGGCTTTGGCAGTTAGAAGGTCATTAGTGACTTTTGCTATGGCGGGTTCAGTGGAGTGATGGGGTCTGAAGCCTGACTGTAATCTGTCAAAGAGCAGGTCATCTCCTGAAGAATGCCTCCAGCTCCTTTCTTCTACGCTTAGCCTCTTCTCTTCTTAGCCTCCAATTGTATAGCCCATTCTTCGCTGGCCATCTTTCCTTTCTTCTTGATGGAACGTGCATGCATGAGATCTCAGCAACGTCTCTTGCTGCTATAAAGAAAAGGTATACCTAGAATAGCATTTCTAAATATTTATCGTAGTCTTTATTATTATATAACATAATTATTTTATATGCATCAAAATGCCTATGATGTCAGTAAAATGGATGGACAAATACATTTCAGTGTCAAATACCAGGATCATTTAGCAATCACCAGCAACTTGAAAACACATGAACAAAGTCCAGTGTAGCAGATGATTTATTAAGTATTGCAGTAAGTAGCGTGGAGCTAACAACAATTACATTCACAGCAAGCCTGAAGATGCTAAATAATATCACATGCATGTAATAAAACAGTATAATAAGTAATTATGTGTACATGTAGTGCCACAGAATAGCATTCAGCCATACAGATCTAGATTTAATGGACTGAAACAAACTCCACACGACCTAGCCAGCTTGCCAGGGGAACTTTAGCTTTAGAAATAGCATAAAATGTAGTAGTGTCAAGCAAGTAGCAACACCTAAAATGTCAGAAAACAAAAGTGCATTGTTGAAATGTGCCAAACACAGCAAGTCAAATGTGAAATCGGTATGGCAGTAGTATTTCTGTGTGGTGTGATGGTGAACCTTCTATGAATATACAAAGCCAAAACAATGGTTATACTGTATGTGGATTATGTCTGTCACATTGGTATAGAAATCCAAGCACTACACCATTCATTCCATCTTTCAGATCAGTTTTAATAATGTAATCTAGATATTGGCTAATGGAGGTGTCTTTTAGGAGGATACCTGGATTCTCTGGCATGACATGTTCTTTACAAGATATCTCACTATACACTGTACATTATACAATATTACACAAATAACCTCAGTATAGAGGGTAACTTGCTGATTGGTGGGAGTCCCATTGCTACATTCATTTTTCAGAGACAACTGTGCTAGGCTATCTCCAGGGGTATGGAGTAGCTGCAAAACATCGGTAAGGGTCTCAGTGGTAGGACCCCCACCAATCAGCAATTTACCTTTCACCAAGTTACCCCATCACTCAGCAAGTAGTATGCAGTCTATGGACGGATCAGTGATAATGGTATGTGGTTTTCACTGACCCATAAATGGAAAATGAATTGTCAAAACCACAAGCACAGACAGATATAGAACCTGCTCCATATTTTGCGGCTCTTCAATTTGGCCTGAACACACAGCTGCAAAAACTATGGCTGTGTATATGGGCTCATTAAACTCTATGGGTCCAGACTTTTATCCGAAATTGTGGATGAAAACTACCGTTGTGTGTAGAACTTGTGCTCAGATAACCCCTTTAAGATTTACACATTTCACAAATAAGTCAAAGAAACAGCTGCTTTCTAGTGTGTAGTACTTTTTCATTTTTCACTGACCCACAGACTTACATTGATGTAATGAATCCGCAATTCTTCCATTTTTTTTTTTTTATGTGAAAGAAAAGGATGTCTATAAATACATCGAAACAAATGAATTCATATGCCGTGAAAAATCTGGATGGCCTATGTACATTAATTGTGGACCTATGAAGAACCTTGATGTACATTTTTTGGAAAATTCACGACACAGCAACTTTTACAGATTTTATATCTTTCAGTTTCTTGTCAATTTATATACACAAATTTCACAGTGTTACATTGGGTCACATTAAGGCAAAACCACAGAAATAAGAGTCCATTCATGCGGAGGAAAATGGCGCTGAATTTGGCGCTGAAAAAAAAGCCACTGCCATATTTAGAACTACCACCCTGCCACATCTGCACACAGGGTAGGGTGGTAGTTCTAAATATCTTGGGCACCTATGGCAGCCTGTAAAAGAAGCTCAGTGATGAGAGGCCTGGAAGTCTTAAATACGCTCACTGCTGTAATGGTAATGGAGCAACGCCATGCTAGAAGTTCTGACATCTGCCATACATGTATATAGTGGATGTCAGGAAGGGGTTAAAATAAAATGGAAACATAATGTTATATGTGAGAAGTGCAAGATTAAGGGAGCGTTCACACTACCGTCGGTGTCCGACAGCTAGTGTCTGATGCAAGTGTCTGCGCAAAATCTTGTACGGACATTAGCAGCGGATACTAGCTGTGTCCATGACATTTTGCATTGATTTAAATGGACATTAGGTGGGTTCTTTTACTGTCCGTGTCTGTCCTTAACTGTCCGTTCACAAAGATGTCCAATTTTTCAAGCAGACAGCAAAAACCTACATGTAGGGTTTGCATATTTTTCTGTAATGTGTGGATGGAATTCACTAGACTGTACAACACTGCGGCCAAACCGTGATGCTTATGTCACGTGGGGCCCTGGCCTAAAGGGGCTTTACCCCTGTAGGCTCTTGAGACACTGAAA
Organism: Leptodactylus fuscus; assembly: GCF_031893055.1. Classification (NCBI taxonomy): domain Eukaryota; kingdom Metazoa; phylum Chordata; class Amphibia; order Anura; family Leptodactylidae; genus Leptodactylus; species Leptodactylus fuscus. The sequence continues at coordinate 117,918,721 of NC_134269.1, forward strand.
TGGTAAGGTATAAGTATCAAGTACCCATAGTGATCAAGTAAATACGCAGATGCTAGTGTCTCTGATTGCCCTATGTGACTATGTGGTACGCATTGTTGGCCACCATTTCATGGAGCATTCAAGAGAACTCAGACCTCAGCAATCAGCCATGTTCTCCCTACCTTGTAAATAGTGAATACATGTAATTAATGGAAACAGTTGCATTACATGTTGGATAGATATTGCTGCAGTTCATTTGTTTTTACTTAAATACAGTATTACATTAGATGCATATTTGTGCATTATGTATAGGCATAGTAGGATAGTGCATGACAGAGATTCTTTATGTGGTGCTCATGTACATGCATCATCTCCTCGGTCTCTAAACTGGGCATACCACAATATGCTACTTGTTCCATTAAAATGCCGGATAAGTCTTAATTTTTTTTTTTAATACCATGGTGGTATAAATATTATGGTTATATACCTTGGGCTCGTTCACACGGGGGGGCGGATTCTCAAATGAATGGGCCGACGCCGGAGGTTACGGCTGCCAGGCGGAAGCCGCTGCTCGGCTAGTTTTTTTCTGCTATTGGCAGGGGCGGATAATGGCATGGTTTCCGCTGTCAAAATCCGCCCCTTTGGCCCCGTGTGAACTAGCCCTTAGGGTGTATTCATCGCACACTGTGAATGTTTGCCTGGCTGTATTTACCTTGCCAAAAGCTCTCTTTAGGGCTAGTTCACACGTGAGTATAAGGGGAGGTTTTTGACAGCGGATTTCGCGTCCAAAACCTCCCCTTATAATGGTGGTCTATGGAGACCGCCGGGCTTCTGTTCTCCGCTAGCGGCGAGCTGCTGCTAGCGGAGAAAAGAAAGGACATGTCCTTTCTTCAGGCGGAAGCCGCGCAGGCTCAGCCGCGCGGCTTCCGCCCCCGGCAGCTCCCTCCTATGTCGGCTCATTCATTTGAGCCGACAGCAGAGGGTTAAGCTGCGACAGCGATGGTCGCGGCGGGCGGGTTTTGACAAGAGAGAGATGCGGCTCGCCACGTCTCTCTCTGTGTCAAAACCCGCGCAGGCAGTTCACGTGTGAACTAGCCCTAACTTTCCCTTTCATTTTATAATTAATAGCTTTTTCCAGCTCACGGCTTCAATGGAAGTCAATGTGAGCCATTTTTTCCTGCTCACGTTTTTTGGTCAGAATCTTGAAGCGGAACCTGAAGCTTTTTTGGCAAAAACCTGATCAGGATACACCAGGCGGGTTTTTTAAAATATAATTCATGACCACATCCCAAGAGGAAACGCATCAGGAAACTCCTCGAAAAACGCCTCAAAAAACGCTTCAAATGGCAAAAAATGCCCCAGCAAACTCTCATGGGTTTTCCAGTCCGGTTTTCACAATGCCAAAACCCTGACCAAAAAACTCCGTGTAAACTTACCCTCAGGAAAGGGATCCAGGGAAAAAGTCAGAGCAGTAGGACTGGATTGCTCCGTGAGGCATCGGAGCTCTGGGTAAAAATGAGTATGTTTTATTTTTTTCACCTTCCCGGTCTAGTGTACCTATATATAAATATCCTGGACAGCCCCTTTAATTAAACTTTTTGATGACATATTCCTTTTAATCAGTGTAACATTATGTAATGAATGAAGGTTTCTGCCATTGTCTACATTGTTTCTACTGATCTAATACATCATCATGCTGTAAGGTAGTCAGAGCTACAGTTGTATATAGATATATAGCTATCTAGAGAGAGATCTATCTACAATCATTGCACAGCACCACAGCTGTTATGTTGTCGCTCTCTGACAGTGGAAAATATGAATCTATGTACAAGCAGCGCCCTCTCCACTCATTCTTAGAACCATAACACGCACAATCTGATACACGTGTCCCAGTGACTCTTGTTTACAATCAGTAACCTAGCCCGCTATGCATTATGGGAGACGTAGTTCACTTCCATCATAAACATATACACGAGAGACGACAGACAAACTACATTCCCCACACGCCCAGAGCTCGAGAAACTCCGATCAACATTGACAAAACATTCCTGGACTAGCCAATCAGATGACAAGACTCTAATTGATTGGCACGCAGCTCGGCCAATGAAGACACGTCTCCTCTTCCCCAGTGATAGCCAATAGCTGACGGGCATAACTTTTCACCAATAAGAAGTAGCTGTTCCTTGACAGATTCAGTGCACAGCCAATGGGAGTTCGAGTTCTCGTGTAACTCCTGCCCCCAAAGGCATTTTATGGGGGTAGCGATTAGGTAATGGCGACGGGTTTGGTAAGTAGATAAAGAAAGTTTGTGTTGACAAGTGGAGTTGGTGATGTGACGCAGAGCAGATGGTGGGGAGTCGGCTGCCAGGGCTGCTGTGTGGCGCGGGGGTTAGTGCGGGGTGGCAGGGCGGAGGGCAGACGGTGAGCGCTGGGAGACGCAGCCTGTGACGTTCATTGTTTTTGTCGGTGTTGTTGTGGCCTCAGTTTCGGAAAGTTCATTCATTTCCGGGCAGTGTCGGGCCGCAGTCCGAGGCTTAGCGCTGTGCCCGGGCCTTCTGTTACACGACATGTCCGCAGCTTCTCCTCACAGCTGTTGTCATCCTGCGGCTCATTCATAGCCGGAGCCTGCGCTGTGCCTCAGCTGTGCAGCGCCTCATACTGCTTGGCTGTCAGTGCGGGCTATAGCTGGGGACAGATGGGACAGCCTGGCGCCCTCTTCACGGGATTACGTGTCCGTTTTCTAATCTCCATCATTTTTATTTGGTTCTATCATTTAGTCTGCGACTGAGGGGTGAGCACTTTCACCACGGGGGGCGCTGTGTGCTTGGCTTCCCCTGTTGTGTTCGTTTAGTTCGGGTCCATACAAGGTTTCGTTTATGTAACGTTTTGTTTGTGTGTGTTTTTCTACTTGTTTAAGGAAGTAAAGCCATTCCTGACCAAGTCTCGGTCCTCGGCCACTGCCTGTCAGTCATCGTGCTGACGTCGGTAGAGTTATATTGGCTCTGATTCATACATTCTGCGCTGTTTGGGTGTCGCAGAGTATAGTGAATGAATGGAGAAGCTCGTGCGCATGCGCGGCCAGGATATAAACAGGGCGGTCACGTGACGAGCTTTTTTTTTTTTTCTTCTCGTTTGAGGTTCGTGTTTCCTGATCTACATTTTTCACAGTCCTCTGCCCCTTCAGAGCCCCCGCCCGACATATCTGCTGCGTGTATCGTGACTCACTTTTCTGGTCATGTTGGTAAATGAAACAAGAGAGGCAGATATAGTAACTGAGCCCCCAGCTGGGGTGGGCCACCCCCTGACTGTGAAGGCAGTAAATAGTTCCTGACTCCAGCTTCAAAACAAAATGTCTTTAAAATTCTATTATACAGCGGCATTGCAGAATTAGATACATAGCTTGTTACATATTTACTTTCATAGGGTATTGATTGCTGTTATCCTCTATCCGAAGCCCAGCTTGCTTTCTTGGGGAATTTTACATTCACTGCAAAGCGAACGGAATTCTGGCTAATCCCATCCACACACTGCAGAAAATATAGTATTTTTGTAAATCGCAACATCAATTATACCTGCCGCTGGCGTTTTCCGTATAAGTTTAATAGGGACAGAAAGTCCTCTGAGCGAAGCTCTGCAAACTTTCTGTGAAAAAGCGACTTGCTACGTGGGGCCTTGGCCTAAAAGAGATTGTCTTACATGTAAAATGTCTTTTTAAAAGGTCAGAATAGTGAGCTGGTGTGAATGTTCCTTTAGGCCAGGGCCCCATGAGACAGAAATGCTGCGATTTACCTACAGCGGAAACGCCATGGGAAAAATCGCTGCGTTTTACAGAATGGATAAAGTGGATGGGATTCTAGTGAATCCCATGCCTACTTTGCAGTTAAAACCACTGTTAACATGCTGCAACTTCCAAAACTGGCCTGTTTTTGGAAATTGCAGAATGTCAATTATATCTACGGAAACTCCACAAACTTTGTTTAAAGCGCTGCGGGAAAAACCGTGATGCGTTGCTGCTGCGGCTTTTCCTGGTGCACTTCTTTTGCTGCCAGATGTCCTGTGGGATCTTAGCCTTAAAGTGTTTTGAGACCACTCTAGTAATGGTTGATTTTCCTGGTGTTAATTTTGGAAACAACTTGTACCCAAGGCTAGGTTCAAATCTTAGGGACCTCCTTACCATAAACCAAACTAGTGTGTGTGTGTGTGTGTGTGTGTATATATATATATATATATATATATATATATATATATATATGTACCTTAGGAAACCCACGGACCTCATAGACTATAAGGGGGTCCATGTGGTTTCCATGTGAAAAATGCGGAGAGAAAAGTACTGCTTGCAGTGCTTTTTTTCTTCGCATTTTTCATGTGGAGATCAGAACAGAATCCCCAAACGCAGATGTGAACCAGGCCTAAGATATGGCTAAATGCAAGCAGTGGAGAAATATTAGTCTTATTTACAAAGACCTACAATATTTAAAGGGATACAGACGTTGTCCCGATGATGAAGCTAGGGTCCCACCCCGTAATTAACAGATAAAGAAGAAGCTTCACTCAAATCCAATGCCAATCAACCAAACGTGTTTATTGGTAGAGCTAACGTTTTCGGTCTCTATGGACCTTCCTCAGGCTCTGTGGAGTGTAGCAAATGATCTCAAATGACTAAGGTCTGGAGGTATAGGAGAGTTTCCAGGTACCTCTGCCGCCGCTGACCAAAGCCCGCTCTGAAGAAAAATTCCTTTAATATGTTGCGCAATGAAAAGAAAGGCAGTCTGCTGCTTCCCTTTGTACCCATTGTTCTCCAGCAATATTACCTGTAAAGTCATCTCTCAAGGATGTGCTAATAGATGCCTTTGCATTTCATTCGCCCAGCCATTAATGTACTGGAATATTGCAAAACAAGTTAAAAAAATAAAAAGTCACCAACAAAAAAGAAAAAATACAAAACATGTTATTCTTGCAGCCCAGGGCTAGACAAAATCCAGTTGGCCTTCTCATCAGGCACTCATGGACGTCTCCTCCTCTTTTTTTTTTTTTTCTCCTCCCCTATTTAAAAACTAACATTTTTACTGTATACAAATATTCTGATTGTAAGTGCCAAGTAGGATCGGTTTCTCACATTCTGTATTTTTTTGGAGTGTGCATCTATTGCTTCTCATAATATTATATGGACCTTGCCCTACACCTGGGGAAATATAGTAAAGGGTTGAGCTGTCCCTCCCTCGTCCCCCTACTGCTCAAAAGAGGGTGAACAGTTTGGAAACTGGACAAAGTGAGGCATTTGTGACACAAAGACCATGCATCTTGTTTGTGTCAATACTCGTGTGTATTCGTCGACTATTTCTAATTTTTGGGGCTGGCTTCCAGACCACATTTCTGTTCAGGCCTGCTGTAACCATAACAATAGTAAATGAAAGCATTTTTGCTGGTAATAATAATCAGAACTGGCAGAATTGAGTAAGGATTAAAAAAAAAAAAAAAATTCTAATACTCCACCTGTAATACATAAAGTTGCATCAAGGAAAGGTAGTTTTGGTTTTTGATTGCTATTGTTCTTATGGTAGAGTTGGAAGGGACCTCAAGGGCCATTGGGTCCAACCCCCTGCGAGTGCAGGTTTTCCTAAATAATTCCAGCTATATGTTTATCCAGATTCCGCTTGAAGATTTCCATTGATGGAGCGCCCACCACCTCCCGTGGCAGCCTATTCCACTCTCTCACTACCCTCACTGTCAGAAAGTTTTTCCTAATGTCTAATCTGTATCTCTTTCCCTTTAGTTTCATCCCATTGCTTCTTGTACTTCCTTGTGCTAATGAGAATAGGGGAGATCCCTCTGCACTGTGACTACCTTTCAGATATTTGTAGACTGCTATTAAATCTCCCCTCAGCCTTCTCTTCTGCAAACTAAACAATCCCAGTTCTTTTAGCCGCTCCTCAAAGAACTGGGATTGTTTAGTTTGCAGAAGAGAAGGCTGAGGGGAGATTTAATAGCAGTCTACAAATATCTGAAAGGTAGTCACAGTGCAGAGGGATCTCCCCTATTCTCATTAGCACAAGGAAGTACAAGAAGCAATGGGATGAAACTAAAGGGAAAGAGATACAGATTAGACATTAGGAAAAACTTTCTGACAGTGAGGGTAGCGAGAGAGTGGAATAGGCTGCCACGGGAGGTGGTGGGCGCTCCATCAATGGAAATCTTCAAGCGGTATCTGGATAAACATATAGCTGGAATGATTTAGGAAAACCTGCACTCGCAGGGGGTTGGACCCGATGGCCCTTGAGGTCCCTTCCAACTCTACCATAAGAACAATAGCAATCAAAAACCAAAACTACCTTTCCTTGATGCAACTTTATGTATTACAGGTGGAGTATTAGAATTTTTTTTTTTTTTTTAATCCTTACTCAATTCTGCCAGTTCTGATTATTATTACCAGCAAAAATGCTTTCATTTTTTGTTTGTTGTGAGTTTTTGTTCCAAAAATAAACGCATGTGGGTCCCAAAGGTTCTACAAGCTTACCCTTTAAAGGGGCTAAGAGTTCCACAGTGACGGACATTGTGGACATACAGTAACTGTATGCTATGCCTATAGGTGCTGTAGCTCTTACTTACATTGTAAGTGAATGGGAACTAAAATGGAGTAATCCTACGGTGTCACTACTCAGAATGGAGCTGTTTATAAACCCTAATGCAGAATGGGGTTCCTGGGTGTCAGATCCACATCGGTCTTATATTGATGACCACACCGGTCTTGTGCTATAATAAAAAAAATAAATTAGTTACATATCCTATATAAAGTTTTCCCCTTATCAATCTACACCCAATATTCCATACTGTCAAGGTGAAAACTGTGTTAGAAATCTGCTAAGTCATTGAAAAGGAAATACTAAGACATTACACTGACATGTATTTGGACCCTTTACTCAGTACTTAGTGGAAGCACCTTTGGCTGTGATCACGGCGTGTAGGTGCTTTTTGAAAAAAACAAAAACAAAAAAAAAACCTCCAAATGGGCTTTTGTGTTTCTTTGATTGAGGAGAGTCTACTGTGCCAGTGCTGCAGTTATGGTTGACCTGGAAGTTTCTCCAAACATCTTCCATTTAAGCTACACTCACCGGCCACTTTATTAGGTACACCTGTCCAACTGCTTGTTAACACTTAATTTCTAATCAGCCAATCACATGGCGGCAACTCAGTGCATTTAGGCATGTAGACATGGTCAAGACAATCTCCTGCAGTTCAAACCGAGCATCAGTATGGGGAAGAAAGGTGATTTGAGTGCCTTTGAACGTGGCATGGTTGTTGGTGCCAGAAGGGCTGGTCTGAGTATTTCAGAAACTGCTGATCTACTGGGATTTTCACGCACAACCATCTCTAGGGTTTACAGAGAATGGTCCGAAAAAGAAAAAACATCCAGTGAGCGGCAGTTCTGTGGGCGGAAATGCGTTGTTGAGGTCAGAGGAGAATGGCCAGACTGGTTCGAGCTGATAGAAAGGCAACAGTGACTCAAATAGCCACCCATTACAACCAAGGTAGCCAGAAGAGCATCTCTGAACGCACAGTACGTCGAACTTTGGGGCAGATGGGCTACAGCAGCAGAAGACTACACCGGGTGCCACTCCTTTCAGCTAAGAACAGGAAACTGAGGCTACAATTTGCACAAGCTCATCGAAATTGGACAATTGAAGATTGGAAAAACGTTGCCTGGTCTGATGAGTCTCAATTTCTGCTGTGACTTTCGGATGGAAGGGTCAGAATTTGGCGTCAACAACATGAAAGCATGGATCCATCCTGCCTTGTATCAACGGTTCAGGCTGGTGGTGGTGTCATGGTGTGGGGAATATTTTCTTGGCACTCTTTGGGCCCCTTGGTACCAATTGAGCATCGTTGCAACGCCAAAGCCTACCTGAGTATTGTTGCTGACCATGTCCATCCCTTTATGACCACAATGTACCCAACATCTGATGGCTACTTTCAGCAGGATAATGCGCCATGTCATAAAGCTGAAATCATCTCAGACTGGTTTCTTGAACATGACAATGAGTTCACTGTACTCCAATGGCCTCCACAGTCACCAGATCTCAATCCAATAGAGCATCTTTGGGATGTGGTGGAACGGGAGATTCGCATCATGGATGTGCAGCCGACAAATCTGCGGCAACTGTGTGATGCCATCATGTCAATATGGACCAAAATCTCTGAGGAATGCTTCCAGCACCTTGTTGAATCTATGCCACGAAGAATTGAGGCAGTTCTGAAGGCAAAAGGGGGTCCAACCCGTTACTAGCATGGTGTACCTAATAAAGTGGCCGGTGAGTGTATATCGAGGTCACTGTGCTCTTAGAACTTTCAGTGTATTTTTTTGTACCCTTCTCCAGATCTGTGCGCCTGCACAATCCTGTCCTGAGCTCTACAGGCAGTTCTTCCATCCTCATGTCTTGGTTTTTGCTGTGATATGCATTGTGGTCTGTGAGACCTTATATATGTACAGGAGGTTCTTTACAAATAATGTTCAGTTATCTGAATTTACCGCAGATAACGCCAGTCAGTGTGTAGAAACATCTCAAAGATCAAGATAAGAGGCATCCAGAGCTAAATTTCAAGCCTTAGCAAAGGGCCTGAATTTTTTTTTTTTTTTTTTTAATAAATAAAGCTTAAAGAGGTGTGGGGGGGGGGATCTGAACACTTTTAAAATGCATCTTATTCTACATAGGTCATCAATATCTTTAACTTGGAAAATCCATTCACCATGGCAAAATCATTATGTTGTTCTGAGGTAACCAGCTGACTGAGAGTTAACAACCTTGGACCTGCAATCGAAAAGTGGTTGTCTCATCATCATAGGGGACCTATCTGCATGTACAGATTGTTAAATTACCTATTTCATTGGTTTGCTCATGTTCCACTAAACAACTTGCTGTTTTTTTCCCTCTATAAAATCTTTCCTCACACTTACAATCTTTCAGGGGCCATATATTTTATGTTAATGAGCAGCAGTCAAATGAAGCCATAAATGTCATTTAGCATGTTTTACTTTGTGACGTCCTGTTACAAGGAATTATCCACTTCTTAAAAATAAGATATCATCCATTCTAAGGTTAAGGTCGCATGTACTTGGCTGCAGGAAGAACAGCAGCACATCACTGTTTTTCCCACTGCACTTTTCAGAGTCCAAAGGAAATCTTCCTTTCTGCTTCCATTATACTTATAGGGAAACGGCCAGCGTTTCCATAGGTATAATTGACATGCTGCGAGTTCCAAAAAACGTGGCGGCATTTACGCCATGTTGGGCCCTGGCATTAATTGGTGGGGAAATAAAGTGTTGGGCCTTCCGCTGATCAGCTGGCTCTCAGCACTATTTACACTCTGGCTAGCTGCAGGTTAGGAGTATTGCAGAGGTTTCCCATGTGTCTCACTGGAAGTGCAGGAGTTGGACCACTGGCCACATGGTATCTATGCCAGGTTGATAGAGCCTAGTTTTATAGCTTCCTTAGGCTGGGTTCATATCTGTGCCAGGCTCTGTGTCATACAGGTCTGTTGGGTCCCTGCAGATGTGATCTTTGACTTATAGCTGTCACAATTACACACCATCTGGCAGGTTAAAGGGATCCTATCATTTAAACCGATTTTTTTTTTTCTGCTTATCACATAGGAATAGCCTTAAGAAAGGCTATTCGTCTCCTACCTTTAGATGTCTTCTCTGTGCCACCGTTCCATAGAAATCCCGTTTTTTGCTGGTATGCAAATGAGTTCTCTCGCAGCACTGGGGGTGTCCCCAATGCTGCAAAAGAACTCTCCATTGCCGCCTCCATCTTCTTCTGGAACGCCTTCTCCTTGTGTCTTCTTCCGGCGCAGGCTTCAAAATTCTAGGCATCGGGCAAAGACGACTGCACATGTCCGCCGGCCACAAGAAAATGGCCGCTTGCACGGTATTGTAAGCGGCCATTTTTTTTTTTTTTGTGGCCAGCGGGCATGCGCAGTCTGCTTTGCCCGAGGCCTAGAAGTTTGAAGCCAACCCCCGGAAGCAGATGCGTGAAGACCCCGCTCCTGAAGAAGATGGAGGCGGCGCTGGGGAGTTCTCTGGCAGTGTTGGAGATGCCCCCAGTTTTGTTTAAGCGCTGGGGCCTGCCCCCAGTGCTGCGAGAGAACTTATAACTTATTTGCATACCGGCGAAAACTGGGATTTCTACGGAATGGCGGCGCGGAGAAGACGTCTTAAGGTAGGAGACGAATAGCCTTTCTTAAGGCTATTCCTACATGATAAGCAGAAAAGATTCAGTTTAAATGATAGGATCCCTTTAAGGACATGTGAGTGGGCTGGCTGTGTTTTTAGACACAACCAATGGATAAGAATGGCTCTTCTTTTCGGAAATGAAGTCATCCTGTTTGTCATAATCTAGGATTGGTTATGTGCTAGCACTCTAAAACAAAGTTTAAAGTTATTGTTATGGCTTTTTAGTTTCTCTCTTTCTCGATTTGGATCGTACTTGTCCAAACCTGCCATTAGATAGATACCACACATCACAAAACAATTCCTTGCATCAAAAATTTACAGTACATAGTGACTCTCTGGTTATTAGTCATTGTAAAAAACCAGTGAATGTAGCTAATATGGCCATGAGTTCACGCACACTGAAAAACAACATGTAAAACCAGCCATCTGTGCCAAATTGAAAACCACCAGTAAGCTGGCTATACGTTTTAGGCAACTGTCAGCCATTCTTTCTGTCATACACATGTGCTCTCGGCTGGGCGTGTTTACAAAGGGGTAGTGTGCAAATAGCCACCAAGAGACACCTCTGAGAACTGTTAATTCCATTTTTCATGGCTGATTTGGCACAGTCACATTCCTTTTCACAAGTCGCTCATAGACTTGTATAGAGACTATTCAGGGATCTGTGGAATCAGCCAAAAACAGGACATGTTCACACAATCTGTCAAAAACATTGATGTGCGAATAGCTCCATATACTGTTTTGAAAACTGAATTGTGAAAAAGGCCAAAGCTCAGTCTGATGTAAGCGAAAATTTATTGCAAAGGATTTGTAATTGTTTTTCCAGAAATATGTGTGCTCATCTGTTCATAGAATATGTCTGGTGTTAGTTCATCTCTTCTCATGAACGTGAGCTGTAACTTCTTCCATGGGCAAATGTCGGGGAAAAGAAACATCCTGTTTTCTATACATAGACAACTTCTTAAAGAGGACCTTTCACCACCTTCAGCTAGTCCAGCCCTTTACAGTGGCGGGTATCCACTTTTTAAGCAGTAAGAATTTCTATTTTTGGGGTCCCCAAGCAGACCCTAAAAACGGAAACCCAGACACTAGTTTGAACCTAGCGTCGAATAAGGCCTGTGAGTTATCTAAAGTACTGCCATTATACACCATACTACTTAAAAGGAAGAAGCAGCAGTTCTAGGCCTTACAACAGATTTTGCAGAAAAAGAAATGTTCTACTACAGCCTTAATAAAAAATGCAATACTAAATATCAACCACTAGGGGTAGCTATTTGCTTAGAAAAAGTCATTGAGATTTAAAGACATTTTATTATGGGTTTTCTTTTTTGTAATTTTAAGCTCAAACTATATATAGCGAGAGGCGCCTGTAGGTGGAGAATTATTCACATAGCCATCTATTGGCTTTAACAGTTAATTCTGAACCAAGGGGTTAGTTAAGGAAAACTAGTAGAATGAAAAATAGCACAGAAACCAGTGAGACTCCCTCTGTTATTTTTGTGCAGCAAGTCACTGGATAAAAGTAGTAATCTGAGCAATTCAGGATGTGTATGTTTATATATTATTATAATATTATTTATATTCTTATCTTAAAAGGACCATCTCTCCCAAAAGACTGTATTTCAGTGCAATTTTAGGTAGTCATCGCGAAGAGGTTGAAAAACCTCTACTGAATGCCGCCTCTGACCTATGGTAATGCCACATATGCAGCTTCTCCAAACTGGAAATTGTCACCATAAGGAAAGTATGCAAAAACAATTGACAGCCAGATGGCAGTATAAGTCTATGTCTTCATGGGACCTATTATACTTTGACTCTCACACCAAAAACCGCTGCTGTTGAGTTCTTTTGATTTAGCAGGTTTTTCCAGTGTATTTTCTCCTGTGGAAAGTATGGAGCAAAACACAACGTGGCTACAATGCATCAAGTGATGTTATATTTTATGTCTCTTTGATTCTACCTTCTACATGAGGTTGATTCATCTATTGCACAATTTAGTGTTTTTTTTTTTTTTCTTTGTGCCTTAGTAAGAAGGCACAATTGCGTAATGAAACTGTAGAATTTACGTGACGTAAATTGTGATTCCAGTGATGTTTGAGACAGCAATTTGCCCTCCAGCATAAATATCTTTCTATATTTTTTTTTTTTTTTTTTTTTGCTCCCTTTGTTAAATAAAGGGGCTTATCATGAATGTGAAATATTGTAAAATGTTACTCCAGATAAACTATGCCCACTTTTCCCCCCCAAAAGAAAACATAGTGATTGGCCTTCAGAATAGGCGTAAACGCACAATAACTCCACGGTCACAGCACAAGAAAAAAAAAATTAATAGTTGGGCAGAATTAGAAGAAAATGGGCTCAAGAGGCTTGATAAATGTCTCGAATATCTGACTATAGCATTAGAATCTGCCTTGTATTGCTTTATAGACTGATATATTTTACAGGCTCTTTTGAGTCTGAATAAAGCAGTTCATGCTTGAATTTATATGAGTTGTATTATTTCTTCAGCAAGAAACTTTTATTAAATTATGAAAATTATGTAATGTAATTTTCTAATATATTTTCTGTATCACTTCCAAATCTTTGCAGATCTGTATATGCAGTTGGTAAAAACTAGTAAACAAGTAATCTGCAAAAAACAAACAAACAACATATCAGTGTTTCATGCGCAATCATGCGCATACCTGTTGTATGTAAATTGCCTCAGTAGTCTTTGAATAAGTCCGTTTTTATTCATATGCTATTGAGCGATCTCCATGCCCCCGAAGTCTCAGTGAGACTTCCGGTGCACGGAGAAGCTAATTAGCATATGAGTAAAAACAGACTTATTGGAACACTTCTGAGGCACTTTACATACTGAAGGTAGGTGTGGAGTAGCCTTTCTAAAGGCTATGCAAGGATGTGATTAGTTAAAAATGACTTTTCCCAATGATAGAGCCTTTAATCTTATTTGTTTCTGTCCGGTGGATGAATGTAATGGACACATAACCATAATCCTCCAGTGTCTACATGTTCAGGGTGCTTGCTTGTGAATTATTACTAGTGGCATGAAGGGAATGGCATCCACGTTGTTATACATCAGAGTAACTTGTATTGTTCTAAGCATGACAATCGTTGTTTGTTGTCAGCTACAGTCTAGAATTCAGTGGTTGACTTTTATAAAACCCTATTGCTTGCCGTGATGTACTAGAGCTACTAACCAGCTTAGGGTTTCCCTTTGCATGGCCAGAATGCCTCTCATGAATGATTTTATACTGTTATACTGTTCTGTTTCACATTATGCATTTTTACTGGTAAAGGAACTGTCTCCAATGGCTGTAATGCAAGCACATTTATATTGTATGAAGTACAGAGCTCTGTGCATGGTACGGTCTTCAGTGAAGACATGGATTCTGCCATTCACAATTGACTGAATAATCTGTACCTAAATTACATCTTCCTTTGCTTTGTGAGTGTAGTGATATCATTTGTACATGACAGCAATAAAGTAACAAAAAATTATACCAATATCTCTCTGGTCTTTTTAGTTTAAGTGCTATAATATGGTGTGGGAAGTAAAGAGAAAAGACATGTCCAACACAGTACAGAAAGTCCAGTTGGTTATGGATAAAAGACCTACAGCAATGGATGAATCTCTGGAAGTGTTGAAATGTGATGAACGACTCCCATCTTCTCCAGGATACGAGTCTTCTGATGACCACATGGAACTTGGTATGTTTTTGTTATTTATGGATAGATATCTTTATTCATGAACTAGATACTTCTTAAAAAGCAACGTGACTTAGTTCCCACATAATACATATATCATATATTACCCTAATTTCACTGAATCTTGGCATTTTATCCAGGATTCTATTCACTTCTCTGCGCTTTCATTCACATCGTTCATTTGACTGATTTCAATGGTATGTACATTATAATACTTACCCTTCAGGAGGAGAGCATGGAGTACTTTTCTAACTTATCACAGTAGATTGTGGGACTTCTAACTGTGGGACCCCCACTTAAAAAGATTGTAGTCAGGGGACTTATTAAAGAAAAAGATCAAGAAAGTGGACAACCCTTTAAATATATTGACTTAAAGAGGTAATTCTGTCTAGTATATGCAGTTTATGCCACAAATGCTTGATAGATGCAGGTTCCAACTTTCTATCCCACACCTTTCTTGAGAATGGGGTTCCCCAGCCAGTGAGAGGAGAGGTGACTGTTTATGCCCAGTACACTCTCTATTCACTGCTATGGGCCTTACACGAATAGCCAAGCCTGCCTGTTCAGCTTATATTAAAAAAAAAGTTTCCATAGCAGTAAATAGAGGGTCTATGAGAAGCTGGTCAGAGGATCACTATTATCTAGATAGGGCCAAGTCCCAGCGGAGTGACGTGCATCTTTCAGACTCTTACAGCATGAAACTCCTAGATGACAACTTCTATGAAGAGCGCACTTACACTGTTGATTTCAGACCTCATATAACAATGAGTAGAGAGAGCCATACATGTACGGCTAACTCTCTTTTCATAAATGTCAGGGGACCCTTGTTTTTGATTGGCTCTTGATGGTATATATACAGAATATGCCATAAATGTCTTAGATGGGAAATCCTTTCAAGATTTTAGAGGCAGATGTTTGATCAGACTGTCCATCAAACTTTGCATAAATAAATAGTCCAAGCTAATATACGAAGTTCTGTGTCTTGCATAATAACTTGTTAGAAAAAAAAATGCATCTCTTTCTGCTTACCAGGCTCTTATTCTGTCCCCCATCCTTGTCAAACTGACTTTATTTGTGAAATCTTTGGTGATTTTCATTTTGTCTCCCGCAAGATTGACAGAATCTGCTGCAAGATCAAGCGGGATGCTTCTTTTATTTTTTAGCATCCTGCTCCAGTTGAATATAATGTGAGCTGGAATCAGGGATTAATCTGCAGCTAATTTTGGGGTGGAATCTGACTTAAAATCAGTGACCAGGTTCCACTGTGTAAATAGGCCCTTATAGATCAGATCCCCCTTTACTTTGTGTGCTGTCTATAATAGACGACATAGCAGCTAGTCTAAATCCATCAGCTGTCAAACAACTGAAAATGAGAAATAATGACTGCAAAGGGAAAAACTGTATAAAGGCAAAATATGTCACATTCTGGCCAAGATACAGTATTACTCCTCCTCATATACACACAGTCGTAGCCAAGAGTTTCGTGACTGCTACAAATTTAGGTTTTCAAAAAGGTTGCAGCTTCAGTGTTTTAAATGTCAGATGAAATATATATACCGTATGTGTATATATATATATATATATATATATATATATATATATATTATAATTATAATGTGTGTGTATATATATTATAATTATGTGTGTGTATGTATATATATATATATATATATATATATATATATATATATATATATATATATATATTATACTGAAGTATAAGTATTTCATTAAAAAAAATGATCTCCAATAATTCTCTTATGTTGACTCTCAAATCCAAGTTAATACACTCTCCAAAATGTCCCTAAACTAGCCTTCTCTGTACTGGCCACCGCGTACACTATCAAAACTATACCTTATTTGTTATAACATCACATTCCCCTTAGTTCCCAACCCCTTCTTATGGCTGTGGAAAGAAAAAAAAAGTGAAATAAAAAGAAATCCTAACTATTCAATTTATCCTTTACCTTACCATTGTCGCATAAGTGAAATGATTATCCAGAACAAATCCATATGTTCTTTCTATACTATTTAATCTCTTTCCAGTAACCTATTTTCACACTTTGTTTCACCTATTACATTATTATTTCATGGAAGGAGTTGTTAATATTAGCTACAAACTTCCAGGACGTGTGTCTGGAATATCTACAGTAAGTGAATTTAAGCATGCCTGGGAAAAACACGTCTACCGTAAGATAATAATGTAAGGGAAGACTAGATGGACCATGTGGTCTTTTTCTGCCATGAATCTTCCATGTTTCTAACTCTCACAGTGCTCTTTGAGTAATGTGGGCATCTTATATTACCAAAAACATAGACTGGTCTTTTGGACATCCCATGTTTTAGAACTCATTTTTGAAATTGCCCATCTGTTCATGTAACTTCCCTGCTGCTTAAGTTGAGCATTTCAAGTTAACTAAACATATTATTGTATTTTATGTTTTTTTTTTGTTTGTTTTTTTTAAAGAATGCCTAGTGATGAATATGAGCTTGCAAATGCTTAGGGTTTTAAGCGTATGTTTACACAGAGGAAAAGGTTTAGGAAACGTTTTCCGCCGTGTGAACATTCCGCACCACTCGCCAAGAAGGAATGCCTTTGCAGCATCGGCATTCTGTTGCGGCATCCTGCTCCTGTGTAGGCCCGAATGAATGGGCCTACACTGGAGCGTGTCTCAAGCCGCGGACGCCACAGCTGATTCAGCCGCGGAATCCGCGGCAAGATAGGGCATATCACTTCTTTTTTCCGCTACTAGCTAGTGGCTCCCATAGAAGTCAATGGGAGCCATTCTTGGCAGTGGATTTTTGAGGCGGATTCCGCGTCAAAATCCGCTGCTAAAAAACTCCATGTGAACTAGCCCCTAAGAGTTTCTCAAATAAGAGTTTACTTATGGGTCTTGTGAGAGTTTATATTTTTTTTATACAGTTTAATGCTTGCTAAAAAGATATGAAAAGAAACATTAAGCTTTACTTTCCATTACATTTCCATAGATGACCTTCCAGAATTGCAGGCTGTTCAGACTGATACCACATCATCACCAGAGGTTTTCCACATTGATGCAAGTGTATCACATCAGGAATATACAGTGCCTTCATGGAGTCAGAATACCTCAACTATGTCAGAAAATGCCTATTCCTGTGGAAGCGGGGTGAACTGGTTGACTGAGCTGGCCAATATTGCCACAAGTCCACAAAGCCCTTTAATGCAATGTTCATTCTATAATAGGTAAGTCCAGATTACCATTACTAATTTCTTTATTTTAGAGGTTCATTGCCTAAATGTAGCAGGACCTTCTGTTAAATGTAGCCTACGCAAATTCACTTACATTTTTAAATACATTTTACCCTAAGTGGGTGTTCCAATAAAGCATTTCATGGCTAGGAATCATATAATTAATTCTGGAATAAAATTTGTCTAGTTATTGTTTATACCTGCATGACTTGTGTTACATGGCTGTGTATTTATTTTAGATCATCACCTGTTCACATAATAGCTACCAGCAAAAGTTTACATTCCTATGCCCGCCCTCCACCAGTCTCCACAGAAATGGAGTCAAATGTATCCAAAAGTCATTGGAAAGAAGAACCACCAGTGAGACATGAGCGAGTGAGTGTCTCGCAATGATTAAACTAATCTGGTTGAATATGCTTCTTCTCTTAGGTGCATTTGTTCTAATGAAAATTTCACATCTCTGAATTTCACACAGATGCTTTTCTGATGATATCTTAGATATTTAGCTGTAGGTCATTGGCATATCCAGTTTATTCTTGTAGTATCTGCTCCTAAACTTGTCTGTGACAACCACAGATATAAGATTCTCCGCAAATTTCAATGTACCTGTATTTTCTAAAGGTCGCGATTCCAACCCTCTAATGGCGACGTAGGATGCAGAAATGCATTAATTTAAAGGGAACCTGTGACTTGGCAGGGTCAAGAGACGGGATTAGGATGTTTAGAGGTTGACATCTTCCATTAGCCTTTCAACCCTTGACTTGAAGGACTAACTTGCATGCTCAAAAAAGTTATTTTTCTGTGTATGTCGGAAGTGTTATAAAGAGGCTGGTGTGACAACGCACGAGATGAATATAAGGTACTGATGGTATTTTGCAGGGAAAGAGGGAGAAAAAGGAGCCAACAGGTTCCCCTGTAAACACATAGGAACAATCTCTGCATCAAGAAACAGAACTGAGAATATGATATAGTAAGATAAGATAAGATAATCCTTTAATAGTCCCACAATGGGGAAATTTCAGTGATACAGTTTCATAGATGGTACAGTAGTATATAACAAGAGAGAAACACATACAAGCTCATGGCAGATAGAGAAATCCTAGGAATCGGAGCAACTAAAAAGGAAAGAAACACAGATACACGGCAGGATCATTTAGTTTTCTGTGTGGAGTTGTTAATAATAATAATACAGCAGAATGTGGTTGGAGGACATGAGGAGGGGTCACAGCATGTGGATATAACAAGCAGAAAACATTTTTTGCAGAGGTGGGGGACATATGCAGCTATCATGATAACATGTGGCAGTTCCTTTGGTAGGTGGTGAGATCTGCTCACAGCTGATAGTTTGGTATCTTGTATCAGCACTATTGTCCATTAACCACAAAAAATGCCCCAAATGTCCTTCATCACAAGCCCTCCTCCTCCTTACCACTGTGTTCTACTGCCCAAAGAAGTCTGAAGCCATCCAGGTATACATGGTGCTGCTCTCTTGCCAAGCTTCCATAACTCCTGGAGGTAGGTGGGTGATGGTTCCCAGGCTGTAACAGAGTCCCACGTGTCCACAGTAATAGAAATAAATACCAGTCAGCTGTAGCGTCTTCACACACCAGCAATAGACTCCAAAAATCATCTCCTTGAAGGAAGAAGTCCGCATTTCCATGTAGGTTTCTCCTCCTTGCCGCATGGTGAGCCATGCTGTCCTAGCTGGGGGGGATGGTAACAGGCACATGTGGAAACCAGCTGAACCAGGTCTTGTCATTGTCCATGCTTTACAATAGAAACAAAATACTCCACAGGGTCTTCCATTCGATTTATAGTTGCTAATTCATAGTACTAGATTGCTTAGTTACACGATTCTTGAAGATACAGAGGAAGAGAGTGAGAAAGGAAAGATAGAGATTGCTCCCAGCTTGGAGCCCTGTATCGAGGCAGCCACTAAGGGCGCCAGGAAGTAAGAAGTGTTAATCCATATAAAGTTGGACATGATGGCAGCACACTGGTGTTATAAAGAAATTTGATGGTGTTGCCTGTGACCTGTCCCACTAGATGTTAATGGGAAAAGTCAGAGGTGTATATAATATATGTCCAATCCAGCATAACTTATTAGTAGATGTTACCTATTTTTAAGATATGTAAAAGTTTTATTTTATTTTAGGCAAACAGTGAATCAGAATCAGGCATTTTCTGCATGTCATCGTTTTCTGATGATGATGATTTAGGATGGTGTCATTCATGGCCTCATACCATTTGGCACTGTTTTCTGAAAGGTAAGTAATGCCACAAAAAAAAATAGATCTAATGAAAGAGCAGAGTTAACATCTTCTGTTTTAGGGAATATTTCCAGACAGCAGATTCGTTGAAGAAATTTCTGTTTCTGAAAAGGAGTTCAGGGACTGTTTATGCGTCAAACACATGGAATTTTACCAGCCCCATTTAGATGAATGTCAGAGATGCAGAAACTTCTGTGATAAACTTGCTGCATTTCTGCAAACTCTTATTTTTTTTTTTACAAGAATGTCATTCTCCTTTCAGGCCTATGGACATGTCTGTATCTATCACTGTAAGGATAAATTATGTTATAAATAGGAAAAGATTATATTAAAATAGCTAAAGATGGAAAAATCGTGTTGGAAAAAGTATATTAAAAATCATATTATATTTGTATGCTAGGCCATCTTGATATGATTTATAAAACTAGGTAATTTGTTTCAGTCCGGTCCTCTGCAGTAGTAACTCTGCCATTTGGCCATACAGCAAAAAACACATTGCCTGGCCATAACTGTATGAATATAGCATATTATCCAGGACATACTACACTCAGCTTTATTACAGACAGCCACTTTGTCATTTTTTTTACTTATACAGTGGGGCAAAAATGTATTTAGTTAGTCACCAATAGTGCAAGTTCCACCACTTAAAAAGATGAGAGGCGTCTGTAATTTACATCATAGGTAGACCTCAACTATGAGAGACAAAATGAGAAAACAAATCCAGAAAATCACATTGTCTGATTTTGTAAGAATTTATTTGCAAATTATGGTGGAAAATAAGTATTTGGTCAGTAACAAAATTTCATCTCAATACTTTGTTATATATCCTTTGTTGGCAATGACAGAGGTCAAACGTTTTCTGTAAGTCTTCACAAGGTTGGCACACACTGTTGTTGGTATGTTGGCCCATTCCTCCATGCAGATCTCCTCTAGAGCAGTGATGTTTTGGGGCTGTCGCTTGGCAATACGGACTTTCAACTTCCTCCAAAGGTTTTCTATAGGGTTGAGATCTGGAGACTGGCTAGGCCACTCCAGGACCTTGAAATGCTTCTTACAAAGCCACTCCTTCGTTGCCCTGGCGGTGTGCTTTGGATCATTGTCATGTTGAAAGACCCAGCCACGTTTCATCTTCAATGCCCTTGCTGATGGAAGGAGGTTTGCACTCAAAATCTCACGATACATGGCCCCATTCATTCTTTCATGTACCCAGATCAGTCGTACTAGCCCCTTTGCAGAGAAACAGCCCCAAAGCATGATGTTTCCACCCCCATGCTTTACAGTAGGTATGGTGTTTGATGGATGCAACTCAGTATTCTTTTTCCTCCAAACACGAAAAGTTGTGTTTCTACCAAACAGTTCCAGTTTGGTTTCATCAGACCATAGGACATTCTCCCAATGCTCTTCTGGATCATCCAAATGCTCTCTAGCAAACTTCAGACGGGCGCGGACATGTACTGGCTTAAGCAGTGGGACACGTCTGGCACTGCAGGATCTGAGTCCCTGGCGGCGTAGTGTGTTACTGATGGTAGGCTTTGTTACATTGGTCCCAGCTCTCTGCAGTTCATTCACTAGGTCCCCCCGCGTGGCTCTGGGATTTTTGCTCACCGTTCTTGTGATCATTTTGACCCCACGGGGTGAGATTTTGCGTGGAGCCCCAGATCGAGGGAGAGGAGACTCTTAAAGAAGAAGTTACAGGTCTGTGAGAGCCAGAAATCTTGATTGTTTGTAGGTGACCAAATACTTATTTTCCACCATAATTTGAAAAAAAATTCTTACAAAATCAGACAATGTGATTTTCTGGATTTGTTTTCTCATTTTGTCTCTCATAGTTGAGGTCTACCTATGATGTAAATTACAGACGCCTCTCATCTTTTTAAGTGGTGGAACTTGCACTATTGGTGACTAAATACTTTTTTGCCCCACTGTAACTACATGTGTAATATCACTAAACATGTCCCTAAATAGTGGAATGTTGCAGAATTCACGCTAGGTTTTCTTTTGGTAGTGTATATTGGGATACATTTTGTTACTTATGTGCATTTTTTTCTATGATAAGGAAAATCTCCTAGAAAACTATTCAAAATGTGATATTTAAAGTGTTACAGATAGGAAACCACCATGACACTTATGTCCTGATTTTGTTCTGCCATCAGACAGTCCTCAACACTGAAGCTTTAGGAGTGAACTGGGTCCATAGTATGTGTGAAACTGCTTCAGTCATTTGATGTCAATTAGACTAATCAGACCATTATGGGCACATTTGCCAAGTGTAATTGCTTGTCGAGATGCACTAGACAATCAAGTAATGACTATCAAGTACAACTAGTGCTTGATTGAACCGCTCGGCCTCCATTTTACTGTACTTAGTCAGATTAGAACATCACCAGCAAGGGGTCATAATGAATGTGAAATAGCATTACCAGAATATCTCCACGTCTTGCTATCTATATATAGCTTTCAGTTTAATTTTACAGGCCTGACATTTTTCTCCTCTTGAATCTCATTCAGGAACACGTCTGTGTTTTCATAAAGGACGCAAGAAAGTGTGGCAGGATGTGGAAGACTTTTCCAAAAGTGTACGCTATCGATCTGAGCGCGATGTTGGCTCCCAGAAGGTAGTAGTGGAGTTTGCCATCATGTTTGCATACATTCACCCATATGATGTTGAGTGTTCTATTGACTGCAGAATTGCAGTTGTGGATGGTTCATTCTTTGCCTAGTCAGTCTTTATGATCAAACTAACATTTCCACGATCTTCAATATCTGTTGTATGAGCATTCCCTTTTTTATTTCTTCACACTATTGTCATCAGCCCTCTATAATCCTATGGGAATCTGGACTCCAGCATAAAAATAACTAGGAAGAAATCTATGCTTTCTCACTGGGGATTAGTGGCTGTTTTCCCCAGGGGAGCATAGAGTGCTATTTTCACACACAGTCTGTGATGTTGTCCCAGGGATAAGTGTCTAATTGATAGGCTGCTGGGACTAGAATAGGTGTCCCTGTGTGTGCCTGTGTGATTGGAGTGGCAAATGTGCATTTTCAACTGGGCCCCATAGAGGTAGATGGAGCAGCAATGAGCTTGCATGATCATTGCTTCATCAAAATGGAAGAAAGTTTAGTCTCCAGAGAACAAACACTTGTCCCTGTCGTATTAATAGGGAATATGTCTTGTTCTTGGGGCAACCCCTTTGATGAATAACTTTGATAATGTACTCCCTAGAAAATCATGCCTTACTGACATGGGAAAGCCTAGTAGCACTTCACTTGCTTAATATACTTTGCTCATGTGTCTTTTCTACCATTCCTAGGGCTATGGATCTGATGGATTGAAATTGATTTCTCATGAAGAGAGTTTGTCTTGTGGCGATTCTGTTCTTCAACTGACTTTTGACCCAGGTACACAGGAGGGCTTGCTTACAGTAGAGTGCAAATTGGATCACCCCTTCTATGTAAAAAATAAAGGTAAGGTCACTGTGTATCATTCTTTCTTGTTGACAGTTCATATACGGCAGTTGTATGCTCTGATCTTGTGGTTACTTACTGAAGGTCCATCTGACCTGCTTTCTTGAGTTTATTACCTTCTATTCCCTATACTATATGCAAGAGTCAGAGTACTTCTTAGCAATGACACCACACCATGCTGTCAGCATTGGTGAGGGAACAAGTAATGTGAATGTTTGGGTCAGAGACAGTATCTTTTCAGTGTCGTCGTAATGTGACTGTTTTATTTCCAGGCTGGTCGTCATTTTACCCAAGTCTAACCGTGGTTCAGCATGGCATTCCTTGCTATGAGATGCACATTGGTGATATATGTCTACCTCCAGGACATCCTGATGCCATAAATTTTGATGATTCTGGTGTTTTTGATACATTTAAAAGGTAATCTAATTATTGATGTATTTGTTACTTTTTTAAAAGGAGCATTAATATAATTTTTAACTGTATATGACAGATATTGCAGTATCTAAATTTAAGTTTAAATTTATGTTCTATATTGTGCTGTATATACGATATCATTAAGTTGCCCTTGTTTCATTTGCAGTTACGATTTCACACCAATGGATTCCTCTGCTGTGTATGTATTAAGTAGTATGGCACGTCAGCGCCGGGCTTCCTTATCCAATGGTGGTGCAAGCAGCCCAGATTCTGAGAGATCTGAATACAGCAAGGACTGTGCATCTCCACAAACTTCTTACACTTCATTATATAACAAAACTGGCAGGAGTCACAGCTCAGGGACTACAAACTCTGTGATGGCCACATCTCCCAATAAGTGCAAAAGACCAAT
The DNA here is from genome assembly GCF_031893055.1 of Leptodactylus fuscus. Taxonomy (NCBI): domain Eukaryota; kingdom Metazoa; phylum Chordata; class Amphibia; order Anura; family Leptodactylidae; genus Leptodactylus; species Leptodactylus fuscus. Next base: position 117,942,429 of record NC_134269.1, read on the forward strand.
GAACGCCTTCATGCTTTTTGCCAAAAAATATAGAGTTGAATACACACAGATGTACCCAGGAAAAGATAACCGGTAATTTAATAACTGATCCATGTATGTTAGTAGAAATGTTTTATTTATAGAGACGTTCCACTTACAGTTCCTACTATTGTTACTTTACCTGTGCAGATGCCTTATACAGAAGGTTGTAATGCTAGATGCTTGTTACACTGTTTGCACATATTGGTGAGCCAACAGTCACACTGCAGTACAGAAGTCAGGTTTAGTGTATGTTTTATCACAATTTTGTGGTGGCTACTATTGTCTGTAGGGTCTCTTCTGTGGAAGTAAATTGGGAAGACTTTGACAAACACAAACCATTTGCTGTAGAGTCTAGACTGATGGATGAGCCTGGCCGCTGCATTCAGAATAGATAGGAGAGGGCAGAGTTTAGTGAGGGGTAGACCGATTAGAAGGGAGTTGCAGTAGTCAAGTCAAAAGTAAATCTGGGTGACAAATAAGAGTCTTTAATGTTTTCATGGTAAGTAAAGGCCAGGTTCTGGAGATGACATGAGCATGCGAGTAATTAGATATGGGAAGTAAAGGAAAAGTCTGCATCAAACATAACCCTGATGTTGCCTAGGAGTTATGGTAAGGCCGGAGACTGAAATGGAGACATCAGGGATAGGCCTGTTAGATGTTAGCAGTAATTCAGTCTTTGAGAAATTCCGTTTCAGATAAAGTGAAGACCTGATATTTGAGACAGCAGAGAGACAGTAGGGGTGATGTCAAATGATGAGGTGTATAGCTGGGAGATGCCAGCATAAAGATGGTACCGGAAGGCAAATCTGGTGATGGTTTATCCAATAGGGACTCCGTAAAGAGAGAAGAGCAGGAGACCTAGAACTGAGCCCTCAGGAACCCCAACAGCAAGGGTAGGAGGGTACAAATGATACAATGAAAGTCACCATTAGATTTAGCTGTCAGGAGATCATTGGAGACTTTTGTGAGGGCCATTTCAGTACAGTGCAGAATGTGGAAGCCAGATTGTAAGGGGCCAAGCAGAGAGTCAGCGGAAAGATGGCGGATTAAACGAGAATAGACCAAGCGTTACAAGATATTGGAGATGAAGGGGAAGTTAGAGACTAGTCGATAGTCAGCAGCACAGGATGGATTTCTTCAATAGCAGGGTTATAACAGCATGTTTGAAAGAGGAGGGAAAGATTCCAGAAGAGAAAGATGGTTTAACTATTTTAGAAAGGTAAGTAGTGGCTGCAGGTGGCAGAGACTGGAGAAGGTGTGTGGGGAAAGGGCCACTACTGTAGGTCGTAGGGCGAGGAGCTGTAATACTACTTCTGTAACAGGTTCAAAAGATAAGAATGGACAGTCTGGAGTGCGGTTGGTGAGGGGATCAATGCCGACTGGGGATTGGGTAATTAACAAAAAGTACTTGCCTTACCAATTTCCTGCTGGTCCCGTTTAGACAGTGCCCAATCCCCCCAGGGCTATGAATTTTCTGTTGCAGTGGGTCACAGAGACTGGCAGATGACTTGTAGCATTGCTAAGGTATTTCTGTTTTGTATCTAATTGACCTGTCATTCATTTTATTTCTTAAACTGGTCTTAAACTTCCCCTTGGTTTGTTGCTATGGCTTCAGGTGCCATATTTATGCAGCCTACAACCATTCCCCCACCTCCATTTATTTCTACCACAAGACAGAAGGCATGTTCTCAGAATTGCTCTGATTTATTATATTACTTATGCACAATAGTAGGGTGCTGTTCTGTAGACAAGAGCTGAAACAATCTGATATTTTATGCATGACATAACTGTATGCAGGAGGAATCGCTTTATCATATGATATGCAATTCTGGGATTTTTTTTTTCCATGGGAGGAGGGGTTCTATATTTACTTGTGCAATGTGGCACTGTAGAATTTAAAAAAGGGTTTCCTTTGGGATAGGCCATCAACATGAGAGTACTTTTCATGTAACTGGCCCCTCATTTGTTTACAATGGACCAAGCACCTGAATGCTGTTTCACTTACCAGAGACTATTCTGGGTATTTCCTATTTCTCATGAAAGAGACAACTATAGTGCAGTAGACAGAGTAGAAGCAGCAAGGTGTATATTACACTGGTGTATGGACCAATGTATGCAAAAAAAAAAAAAAAGGCATAGCTCCTTCTTAAAGCATAGCCTTACAGTGTGTAATTGATGTTGAAGGGTTTTTCCAGCCTAATAAGTTTGGTGGGGGGTCTAGCACCACCACAAATTAGCTATCAGCAGGCACCAAGGCTACAGTGTGTGCAAAGTGGAAAGCAGATGGCTCTGTACACTGTGTAGTGGTTGTGATGGGTTACTGCAGTTCAGTTCCCATTCTACACCCCAACCAATCTGATGACCTATCCTAAGGAGACTGGAAGCTCCTTTAAATGTTTGGGTATTCAAGAGAGTCCACATCAAATAAAAATCTAGTGTTCTCCATAGACATACTTTTGACAATGGACCTTCCAGATGAATCTAGCGTTAACCTGCTTAATGTTATTGTTGGGGCAGCTACACCTCTTTCTGGTTTTGGTGAATAACATACATGTTCTTCCAAATGAAACGTACATATTGCAGTGGGATTTATTGTAGACTGTCCAGTACACATTTTAAGATATGGTTGTATTACAAGCAGAAGGCTGGCCCATTGGATATGGTGACCTTAAGGCAAGAATATTATTATAGGATTGATTCTAAAAATGGCAACTGCTTTAGGTCAAATATTTCATGCCAAATGAATGTAACTACACTTACTGAAGAGGTCACATAATGGAGTCCATGTAATGACGCAGGCTGTGGTCACACGGGGGGGGGGGGGGGGGGGGACAAAAAAAAAAAAAAAGGCAGTCTGGATGAAATGATTCTTTTGGCTGTCTCCAAACGTAAACACGGCCAGAGGTTGGAAAAAGGGTAAACGATGATTCGTCAGAGAAAATCCCATTTTGCCACTGCTGGATGGACCATTTCTGGTGGTTTCTACACCACTCTAAACGCTTTGAAACATTTGTCTTTGAGAGCAGAGGTTTTCTAATTGCAGCTCTTCTGTGGACTCCAGATTTGTGAAGCTCCCTTCAAACAGTTTTTGTGGAAACTGGGTTCTTTAGTGATTTTAGGAGCTGCGGTCTTGCGATCCTCTCTAACAATTCGCTTTAGGGTGCATTCACACTGAGTAAACGCTAGCTTATTCTGAACGTAAAACACGTTCAGAATAAGCGGCGTCTAAAGCAGCTCCATTCATTTCTATGGGAGCGGGGATACGAGCGCTCCCCTTAGAAATGAATGGGCTGCTTCTTTCACTCCGTGCAGTCCCATTGAAGTGAATGGGGAGTGCCGGCGTATACGGCAAGCTCTGCTCATGCCGGAGCGTACACGCCGGCACTCCCCATTCACTTCAATGGGACTGCACGGAGTGAAAGAAGCAGCCCATTCATTTCTATGGGGAGCGCTCGTATCCCCGCTCCCATAGAAATGAATGGAGCTGCTTTAGACGCCGCTTATTCTGAACGTGTTTTACGTTCAGAATAAGCTAGCGTTTACTCAGTGTGAATGCACCCTTAGAGTCCGACGGTCTCTCAGACAACTTCGACTTTCGACCAGACCTGTGCTTGGCCGAGGACGTTTTCCCTTCTCTTTTAAAAGCAGTAATTACTTTTAAGACATTACCTCTTGAAACGCCAAACATTCGGACACTTTCTTGCCATTTGAGCACCAACAATTTGGCCTCTTTGAAAGTCTGAGAGGTCTGCCATTTCTAGAAGGTTATAATCAATTTCCTTAAATTTTTTATTTTTTTATTTTTAAAAAAGGTAGTTTAAAAAAACATATCAAATGACAAAATTAAAAAACAAAAAAACATTAAAATATGTCAAGTTTTGATTGATTTGAACATGTTCAAACATTATGATGCCAAAAAGTCAAGTGTTTCCATTTTTTGTCCACCCCGTGTATATCTCATTATTTTTGTTTTACACTATCGTTTGGTGACTGTTTGGGAACTCCATCCCCCATTCTCTCCAATGTTTCCTAAGCAGACCCGAAGAACAGCTACCCAAATGCTAGTGTAATACTTAGTGTCACAGGGGGCATAGCGTTCCAACACCTAGGCTGGTGTGCTGCTCAACTGATTTGTAAGGTTTCCATGTTTTGTCAGTAATATATATGGACTTGGATCAGGACAGTACATACCTATACGCTATGTCTCTTTTTTTGTCCTGAAAAGGATTCTGAGAACTGTAAAGACATTCTGCTTTTATTAATGTTGTTGAGAACTTTTGTTTATAACCAGTTGGACTTGCAGTGACTGCACTTGCCTTATAGAAAGTTATGGAGAATTTACAATATAGAGTTGTTTGCAGACACACAGTAAGATACATTGGCCAGCTAGGGGCAAACACATTAAAGTTGTATCTAAAGAAAGTGTTTTTCTTTTTATTTAGCTCAGACATGCTTTCTTTTCCAGAGCCATAAGTGTGATACTTGGAGACAGATGGAAAAAGATGAAGAACGAGGAAAGGAGAATATACACAATAGAAGCTAAAGCTCTGGCTGAAGAACAAAAACGTTTAAATCCTGACTGTTGGAAAAGAAAAAGAACAAATTCTGTAAGTATCCTGTCATTATGTCTTCAAGAGTGTGGGGCCGATTTCTGACTGGCCACTATTGTATATTTAGTGTTTGTACACAAATTGTTCTAGGTGACATAATAAAGCTATATAGGGGCAGTAGCTGCAGTCGGTGGACTCTTCTGATAACTAGACAGATTGCCTGCCTGCCTGCCAACAACAACATACTAACTGCTGGGAAACAGGAATGGCACTGGGTAGGTTAAACGTCTCATGATTTCAGGTCACTGAAACAATTATCCTATATCACTAATCCCTATCATTTATGGAGCCTTGTAAGCCTGCCGTTAGAAACATTACTATTATGGCGATACCATATTTATCATGTTCCACAGCCATTTAATCAGTTTTTATTCCTTCTGCTTGGGGAGAAAGTTGTTTTTTTGGGTTTTTATTGTAACTGCATTCCCTGTACAAGATAAATACAAACGAATAATTTTAGCAGTTTAGACTTCCATGTATATAGTGATTATCAAGTTTAACTGTTTCCTTTATGGGGGAAAAAAAAAACTTAAATATGGTTTCTTGGTTAGTATATTGATCAAATAGATCAATATACTGTACTAATATGGCACAGAGTGAAACAGGTTATACAAGAAGGTTTTTGTGTACAACTGTAGATTTGATACCCACAGTAACAGCCTAGTAGCTTTACATCTACAAATCATCCAAAAAAAAAATATTCTGAAAACAATTCAATAGGAAACTTTCATGTTCTTTTTATAGTTCTGCCTGACAAGAGATACTAATTATGGGTGATTAATTCTGAAATTCTGATTTTTCAGGGCTCACAGCAACATTAAATATGAATGTAGTGGGATATTGTGTGTCGGAACATGCTGTTCGGCTGGATGGAAGAAGAAAGTCTGACATCGCAATGTTGTGAATGTGCAACCAGACCGTACTAGCAGCAATGTCACAGAAATAATCTGACGTGACTGAAGGTTTTCTTGTTTTAAATATAGCATTACGTATGCAAAAATATCAATATTTTAAACCAAATCGCCTTATTTTTGAAAAATTATATATCAGGTAATATAGGCTTGAAAAATCGATATCCTGTGGTGCTACAATGAGGTGTGTATCAGCGTATTTTTTTTTTTTTTTCTTAAACAACCAGGTTACTAAAAAAAAATGGGAATTTATAGAACATATAACTGCTGGTTTATCGACCCTACTGCTTATTAATATGTATTGCACAAATGTAATTATCTTTACGTTAGAATGTATATGTTTCTGACGTGATATTTTAATGCAAGGTGCATGAGCACTAACTGACTATTGCCACTCAGCTACATTTATATTTTAGCAAGTGGATCATTAGCTTCCTTATAGAGACTGAGGGGCCAGCAATTTCCTACAGACCCCTCCAAATGCCAAGGTGTTGAAGCATAAAGTTTAGTGATTTAGGTTGCTACAGAATCTACAGATAGATTTTATTTTGCTATGAAAATGTCATATATGATGGGGGGGTTGACTTTGCACTTATCTCTGGTGCAACACTTGCACTTTACTTTTTCTTGTGTCTGTTGGAATATACGGATGCATATTGTTGTTTGAGTTTCAGCTGTATGACTGTGACATGTGGAAATCATGGCTCCTATTACAGTTTGTAAGCATCATATTTCCCCAGTAATTTTTGCACACTATATTCTTGTATATTTCAAATAAATGTTGTTGAAATGGTCCTGTGTACGGTAATTGTCAGTGTTGCATGAAATAACACACAAACAACCCAAGCAGAAAGGAAAGATATTTTATTAAATTATCATAAGTAACAGTCCAAAATCTGCATTCTGAGATGACGTCAAAGGAACACCTGGGGGTACCACACATGTAAAATATATACTAAACACAAAGGCATTTAAGAGTGATTCCAATAGAAAGTTATGATCTGAATATTCATGTACACACCACAAAAAGGGGGATGGTACACCAATGAACATGATTCTACAGGTTTTACATCAGCACTTATGCCCTATTAGTACATAGAGAGGGGATTGGCAACGTTTGGCATGCCAGCTTTTGAGAAACTACCCTTCCCAGCATATACACTTGCTCTTTTACAGAACTCCCTTAGAAGTGACTGGAGCATGATGGGAGTTGTAGTTACAAGACTGGAATGTCAAACATTGCTGATTTTACACCAGTATGGCTTCTCAGCCACTACACTGCAGATTTGGCTACAGACTTCACCCTCTGCTGTGGGTTATATGCAATGTTTCACGAGAAAATTAACATAAAAACTTAAAACAAAACGTTTAAGACAATAGGTACAAAGAGTAGATCTCTCAGGAAAATAAGCAGCACAGGAGGTGACCCTATAATTGACCCTGTCACCCTAAACCAAGACTCCCACCCTTATAAGGTCAGTCCCACAACTCTCCCTAGAAACACCCCGTCTCTGACGTCTTTCAACAGAGATACAGGGTATGCTTCAGGGGTATTTAGTAGAGTATGGTTCACAGTAACTCAGCTTAATCCCAGCATGCAGGCTGAATTACTGTGAAGTGATGTGTATACGTTCCACTAAATCCCCTGAAGAGTACCCTTAATCTGGTTTTAGATGTGGTAGGAGACACATTAGGGTGTTTATAGAGATGTGGGACTGCCCATGTAAGTGCAGGAGTCTTCATATGGGGCAACAGGATCAATTATCGTTCTGACTCCTGGAGATTTGACCCTCCCATTATTGTTGACAACGTTTTGGCAAGACTGTTCCATTTTTTTTTTTTCTTCACATTTTGATTTTTAGATCATATTTGTTAAATGTTTTATTTAAAAAGATCTTCGCTTTTCTTTTGTATTTAGTTTCTGAGAGGTTTAGAGGGGATGCCTATTGTGTAACCCTTCTATTAGTGCATATTTTCTAGATCTGTACATGCTCGTTGTGATTATTAGTGTGGCATGAAGAGATTATTGCAAAAAGAAATCACTTCCAGAACAGAAAGATTAAGTTCATAATTTGGATTAGTGGCTAATGTGAGTACTGCAGGATTTTGTTTTAATTATAGAGAAGTTGTAAAATAAAAACAAAAAAACAAAAACTTTTTAACAAATGATTTAAACAATAGGTAATTTATTCCTAAAAAGTCTCACATTGCATTTAACATAACAAAATTCAGTGGCGGCACATGCTGCAGAAGATCCACAGCGTGCCACCAATCGCCTGTATTGTGAATTCTCACACTATATCAAAACCCAGCCTACATAAGTCACCCTAACAAAATGTATGCTCATGTACCTTACACAGCTTGGAGAATAGGATGCATAATACAATTTGGTTTCTTCTAGCCCCTATTTTACAGGAAACCCTTAACCCTGTCAATTTTACAGTATTTTTTTCTAAACTAATCACTAGATTCATTGTACAGATGTTTTTTTTTTTTTGCGATTCTTGAAGCTATTGTAAAGATGACATTGCCTTCTGGAGAAGCTGGACCATTACTGGATACACCGATGCAAATTCCTTGCCTTCTCTGGCTTTTACCGACTGTACATAGGCTTCTAATGCACCCCTGCCAAGAGAAGGAAAGGTATTAGTGAGGAAGAGGAAATAATATGTCCAATAACAGTGTTTTGTATCAGGCCACACGCAAATACAAATATTTGTCTAAACCTTGAGGACCCAAAGATACACTCACTGGCCACTTTATTAGGTACACCTGTCCAACTGCTCGTTAACACTTAATTTCTAATCAGCCAATCACATGGCGGCAACTCAGTGCATTTAGGCATGTAGACATGGTCAAGACAATCTCCTGCAGTTCAAACCGAGCATCAGTATGGGGAAGAAAGGTGATTTGAGTGCCTTTGAACGTGGCATGGTTGTTGGTGCCAGAAGGGCTGGTCTGAGTATTTCAGAAACTGCTGATCTACTGGGATTTTCACGCACAACCATCTCTAGGGTTTACAGAGAATGGTCCGAAAAAGAAAAAACATCCAGTGAGCGGCAGTTCTGTGGGCGGAAATGCGTTGTTGATGCCAGAGGTCAGAGGAGAATGGCCAGACTGGTTCGAGCTGATAGAAAGGCAACAGTGACTCAAATAGCCACCCGTTACAACCAAGGTAGCCAGAAGAGCATCTCTGAACGCACAGTACGTCAAACTTTGAGGCAGATGGGCTACAGCAGCAGAAGACCACACCGGGTGCCACTCCTTTCAGCTAAGAACAGGAAACTGAGGCTACAATTTGCACAAGCTCATCGAAATTGGACAATTGAAGATTGGAAAAACGTTGCCTGGTCTGATGAGTCTCGATTTCTGCTGCGACATTCGGATGGTAGGGTCAGAATTTGGCGTCAACAACATGAAAGCATGGATCCATCCTGCCTTGTATCAACGGTTCAGGCTGGTTGTGGTGGTGTCATGGTGTGGGGAATATTTTCTTGGCACTCTTTGGGCCCCTTGGTACCAATTGAGCATCGTTGCAACGCCAAAGCCTACCTGAGTATTGTTGCTGACCATGTCCAATGGGAGCATGAACAGCCCGCAAAAGCTCACGCGGCGATATGTAAATGAGCTTGATCGTGCACAGTGGGCGTGTCGTGCACACCTTAGCGTCATAGCTTCTGCATGCCCACCACTGCCTTCAAGCCCCCCCTCCTGCTTATTCATGGCGGTTTCTATTGAAAGCATGCATGTGCAGTAGGCGCTTCCTCCACGCGCAGTAGCGCGCTGCAGGGAGCGCTACTGTGCACGCTCGTGCTTTCAATAGAAATCGCCGTGAATAAGCAGGAGGGGGGGGGGGTCTTTTTACAAACTAATAGCAGCACCCGAATAGCCTTTTGCCTATTCAGGCATCTCTTTAGCTCATAGCCCATAAATCTGCTGATAGAGCCCCTTTAAATGTAATAAATTTGTAATTCTTCCGTCATCTGCAAGCCCCAACAAACTGAGTAATCAGTGGTGAATAGAGATGAGCGAGTACTGTTTCGGATCAGCCGATCTGAAAAGCACTCTCGCATAGAAATGAATGGACGTAGCTGGCACGCGGGGGGGTTAAGCGGCCGGCCGCCGTCAAAGCGGAAGTACCAGGTGCATCCATTCATTTCTATGGAGTGTGCTGTTCGGAGCGGCTGATCCGAATAGTACTCGCTCATCTCTAGTGGTGAAGGTTCTTGGTAAGGGAGGTGGCCAAGAATCCAATGGTCACTGTGGCTGCTCTCCAAAGACCCTGCGTGCAGATGGGAGAAACATCAAGATCAACCATCACTGTAGCATTCCAAAAAGCTGAAGTTTTTGCCATAATGGTCAGAAAGAGCCCTTTCCTCAATAATCGATTGCCTGTTTGACAAAATTAACACAGACTGTAAGAAACAAGATTCTCTGGACTGATGAAACCAAGATTGAACCTTTTGTCTTCAAAAACCTCAAAAATGTACATCAAGAGGTGTGGTATTTTTGTGCAATGCTTCCTGTTCATCAACAAGCCAGTTATTACCAATTGTGACACACTGAGAAACCTTGGTTTATCACTCTGGCAGAGCGCTGCAAGCCTAGGCAGAGTTGTAAGCACTGTTCAACGTTACATGTCCCAATGGTTGGGAGAATGGCAACAAACTGGAATAATAGCAATAGGTGGGCACAGACTGATCGTCTGATTAAAAGAATGGTGCATAGTGGTCTATTCTGTATCACATCTCATGCAAACAAATCAATACAATCACAATACTTCTCTACAAGCCAGACCTGTTGCTCATTCTACAATGAGCAGCCTGCATGGCCTAAACATGCTATTATAGCCTGCAGTGTCTACGGATTTGTCTCTCATCGAGCACATCTGGGACGTCACCTGTTGGCAAGTACAAAGGGAGCTGCCCGCAGCCAATCTTAATGATCTGCATGACTAAGTGCATTCAGCGTGGCATAACATTCCTCAGACAACCAATAATAACCTCACTGATAGCATGCTAAAGCTTGGAAGTGTGTGTATTTCTGTATGCAGTGCTCATAAATCAAGATGTTTTTAATATTTTTGTTTATGTCTATTGATTTGTGCAATTCCCATCATTCCAAGGCTCTTCTTTCTAGGTGTTGCTATTAGAAAACCCAAACACTAGTGAAGTGTCACTCGTCAGTTGCAACAGACACTGAACCTCAAGTATAGAAATCTAGTGCAGACAGAGGTGGAGCAATAACCAATCAGATCATTACTTCAGTCTTAGAGGTGTTTGTAGCAATCTGATTCTACAGTTCGTTCTTGTAAGAGTGCATTCACATATTGCAGCTTTTGCTGTGATTTTCACAAAATAAATAAATAATCATCATCACAAGACTACAGATTAGCAAGCTTTACAATATAGATACAAAATGTGAATGAAACCATATACAGTGGGGAAAAAAGTATTTAGTTAGCCACCAATTGTGCAAGTTCTCCCACTTAATGAAGTCGGCCTGTAATTGACATCATAGGTAGACCTCAACTGTGAGAGACAAAATGAGAAAACAAATCCAGAAAATCACTTGTCTGATCTAGAAAGAATTTATTTGCAAATTATGGTGGAAAATAAGTATTTGGTCAATGACTAAAGTTCATCTCACTACTCTGTTATATATCCTTTGTTACCAATGACAGAGGTCAAATGTTTTCTTTAAGTCTCCACAAGATTGGCACACACTGTTGCTTTTATGTTGGCCCTTTCCTCCATGCAGATCTCCTCTAGAGCAGTGATGTTTTTTTTCCCCTTTTGGGAGGAGGGGGGGGGGGCTGTCGCTTGGCAACACGGACTTTCAACTTCATCCAAAGGTTTTCTATAGGGTTGAGATCTGGAGACTGGCTAGGCCACTCCAGGACCTTGAAATGCTTCTTACAAAGCCACTCCTTCGTTGCCCTGGCGGTGTGCTTTGGATCATTGTCATGCTGAAAGACCCAGCCACGTTTCATCTTCTATGGCCTTGCTGATGGAAGGAGGTTTGCACTCAAAATCTCATGATACATGGCCCCATTCATTCTTTCATGTACACAGATCAGTCGTATTGGTCCCTTTGCAGAGAAACAGCCCCAAAGCATGATGTTTCCACCCCCATGCTTTACAGTAGGTATGGTGTTTGATGGATGCAACTCAGTATTCTTTTTCCTCCAAACACGAAAAGTTGTGTTTCTACCAAACAGTTCCAGTTTGGTTTCATCAGACCATAGGACATTCTCCCAATACTCTTCTGGATCACCCAAATGCTCTCTAGCAAACTTCAGACGGGCCCGGACATGTACTGGCTTAAGCAGTGGGACACGTCTGGCACTGCAGGATCTGAGTCCCTGGCGGCGTAGTGTGTTACTGATGGTAGGCTTTGTTACATTGGTCCCAGCTCTCTGCAGTTCATTCACTAGGTCCCCCCGCGTGGTTCTGGGATTTTTGCTCACCGTTCTTGTGATCATTTTGACCCCACGGGGTGAGATTTTACGTGGAGCCCCAGATCGAGGGAGATTATCAGTGGTCTTGTATGTCTTCCATTTTCTAATTATTGCTCCCACAGTTAATTTCTTCAATCCAAGCTGGTTGCCTATTGCAGATTCAGTCTTCCCAGCCTGGTGCAGGGCTACAATTTTGTTTCTGGTGTCCTTTGACAGCTCTTCGGTCTACACCATAGTGGAGTTTGGAGTCTGACTGTTTGAGGTTGTGGACAGGTGTCTTTTATACTGATAACATGTTCCAACAGGGGCCATTACTACAGGTAATGAATGGAGGAAAGAGGAGACTCTTAAAGAAGAAGTTACAGGTCTGTGAGAGCCAGAAATCTTGTTTGTAGGTGACCAAATACTTATTTTCCACCATAATTTGCAAATAATTTTTTCCCAAATCAGACAATGTGATTTTCTGGATTTGTTTTCTCACTTTGTCTCTTATAGTTGAGGTCTTCCTATGATGTCAATTACAGGACGACCATCTCTTTTTAAATGGGAGAACTTGCACAATTGCTGGCTGACAATTTTTTTTTTCCTCACTTTAGCCCAAAGGACATGTATTCAGTGAACAATGGGGCAGATCAGACATTGTTTTAAGACTACTACAGCTTTTCTGGGTGTGCGCACAATGTACTGAGGGAAAGCAGTATGGTGCCCAGTATTGTTCAACCCCAATGATTTCACATAACGTTACAATTTGTTCCTGTGCTGGTACTGGTAAATGTACCTACGTGTAAGAAATATATACTAGTATATAGCATGTATTTGTGATACATTCTAGAAGACAAGAAATAGGAATCAATGGCATTTTATTCAGAAACTATTGATTTGTTGAGTATTATGTCTTCTCAACCTAATATACAGAACACAAACATACACAATGCCCCAGTGGCCATAAGAAGCAGAATATTCAAGACTTATCCCAGCCCAATACTGCAGATTGAGAAAATAATAAGTACAGACAGGCAGAGGAAATAATTCTACAGAGCCTTAAAAAGAAATAGTAGAAATGAGAGGATAAATTTGCAATAAGAAGTACTTAGTCTGATCTCATTACATATAAAAGCTGCTCATGTCTTAAGCTGCTCTGAAAAAAGTGCATTATTTTCCATTACCAAACCAACTAAATGTTGTAATAGTATAGATATTAGGACTCATTTTCCATGCTTGTAAAGAATGAGTTGCAAAATGGCAAAAGTGCGGCTTCTAAAGGAACGATAATATAATTTACAGATATACATTAGGACTAATTCACATCCAAGTGTCATACACTCCAAATTCTGTACCATAGGTCTATGGTTAGGAAACATCCACAATGACATCATAGCTAAAATATCCTTTGCTTTGAGGCAGTTTTGGCCCTAGTGGCTTTGAAATTAGACTATAAGGAAATGCTAACACGTTGGATACAAAGTACAAGGGACCCCTGTTGTAAGGTGCATGATAAAAAATGTTGTCTTAAAGGGGTGGTCTGGGATAAATAGACAAACCTACCCTAATTTTCTGATTATCTGTTAATGATCCGTTTCCCCATGTCCAGAAACGGAACGTCACCAATACCACCACCACCCCCCTTATATTTAAGTGTCTTCCTTCAGACTTCCTTCTGTGGGGAACGGCTCCTCCTCTTTACATGACTGAAATCCATTATCATATATTAATAATAATCCATTATCATATATTATTTCATCACAGCCGGTGACATTTAATATGTAGCAATGAAGGAATGGAGGTTTCTCCTCTAGACAAATGGAGGATTACATCTAACCCAACAACACATTTGTTTGTGGCCTCTATTGCTTTTGCTCATGATGAAATCACAAATAATGCTCAGAAACATTAGAATAAATTAGAATAATTAATGAGACAATTATATTCCTCTCAGGACGAGGCAATGTTGCTAAGGAGAGACATCAGGCTGCCAGCAAAGCAAAGTCTGCACAGCTTTAGTTATATGAAGCTGTTTATATAACCCAATGGAGCCAAAGAAACAGTATCACTACTAATGGAGACAATAATTCACTCACAAAAATATTATTACTGAGAAACACCCAGAACAGGGTCACACCGGGCCTCACACATGAATGTGAGGTAACTGCCCAAAGCAGACCACTTCTAACCCACCCCAAAACGGTTACAATAGTCTCCATGGATAAGGTGTAGTAGAGTTCTCCAGCTGACAAGTCTATTACAGGACAGGTGTGAACTGTATACTAGAATATATCCTTATTCTAAAGTTTGGCTACCTCTGTGAGGAGTTCTGGATTACTTAGGAGCGTACCTACATGATGCCAAAGACATCAGCTATGACTCCACAGATGCAATTTCTGCTGTTCATCAACAATGTCAAGGAATCATTGTTTACAAATGGAGAGTCTTTATGAGAATTGCCAGTCTCCTCAGGAGGAGGCATATCTGCAAACGCTGTCCAAAGTCAGACTGTTTAATGCTTACAGACAGAAAAAAAAAGCCCTCCGGAGCTAAATATTGTGACTTACTACCCCCTCTAAGATCATAAAACACCCTCAGAACATCATTACAGAAAAGACTGAACAAATCTGCCATTCACAGAGTTGGCACTACAAAAAAGGCACCTGGTTTACAAAAAACATGGCATCTACATCTCAAGAAGCTAAAGAATAAAGTCCTACGTTGTGGGAATGCCACAATAAAAAGCTGGATTTACATAACGTGGGGCCTTAGCCTAAAAAAAGGTTCTGGAGCAAATATCCTTTTGACTGATCAGACCAAGGCAGAAATGCTTGGACATCACCACACACATCTAATATCCAATGTGAAACATAGAAAAGGATGGCTGAGGATTGTGGTAAAATAATAATGCAACGTTCAGATTGCAGCAATGGAATTTGTTTCATCCCAGCTCAGATGGATCTATGATTTGTGAACCCTTTCCTTATGGGCACCTAGATCATGTAATGTCAGGTGAGATGGCTGCTTAGTAATATGTTCATCCTAAAGTTAGAGTTATCTGGAATACCAATGGCCCCAAAACATTTTACACAAAGGTTTGGAAAGTGTAGCATTGTGAGTGATATTCTCGAGGCATGATGGCACATGAGGGCACCGCAGAGCTGCTAGAGATCTGTGGTAGGACAATAAGGAGGTCAAGAACTGCAGCTAAGTAATGTCACTGTTAATGGTTGGTGCCATGTGCAGTACTTTACTGAAAATAAGGCTACGTCACATTAGCAAGTATACTAACCGTTTCCGACATCTTCCATACATGTATATATCAGGACTTTAAAGGGGCTCTATCAGCAAAATCATGCTGCTAGAGCCCCACATATGCGTGAAGGCTATTCAGGCACCGTAAATGTTATATTAAACTACCCCCCCCCCCCCCCCCGTTTTAAAATAATACCCTAATAAAGAATGTTATCTACTTACGGATCGTGCACGCTGGGCGGGCATTCAGGGTGTGTCTTCTTCTTCATCCCCGCCTCTTCTTCCTCCGATGTCCTCGGGTCCCGTCCTCCTCCGGCGCTCGCGAGCGGACACTGATATAAAAAAAAAATGACCTGGGTGCATGCGCAGTAGCATGCGGCTTCTACTACGGCTACTGCGCAGGCACCCAGGCCATTTTTTTTATATCAGTGTCCGCTCGCGAGCGCCGGAGGAGAACGGGACCGGAGGACGTCGGAGGAAGAAGAGGCGGGGATGAAGAAGACGGCGCACCCTGAATGCTCGCTCATCGTGCACGATCCGTAAGTAGATAACATTCTTTTTTAGGGTTTTAATTTAATAGTTTAATATAACATTTACGGTGCCTGAATAGCCTTTTTAAAGGGGATTGATTTTGCTGATAGAGGCCCTTTAAAGGGAGTCTGCCAGCAGGAAAATGACCTTTTAGAGCATCTACTACATATTTCAAAGATGTCTGTTATTCTGCATTTTATTCTTATGTGATTAGCGGCATTTCTTCTCCTGCAGGGAGTTTCTACTGTAGATAACCACTCCTACTTGCCAACCAGTCCCCCCCCCCTTCTTTCCCACAATGGTTCAGTGACATCTCCACTTGAGTTATCTAGAGCAGAGGGCAAACCTCTAGCAGAAGAAGAAACGCCCCTAAGGCCCTTTTCAGGTAATTTAGCTGAGAATAAAATCCTAATTTTAAATAAAATGGAGCTCTAATGCATAATAAGAAAGACAACGTTGAATAGGGTAGAAGTCGCCCTTCAAGATACTTTTATTAGTTAACCCCCATTTTTCTGCTGACAGACTCCCTTTAACCATGGGGTCACCTCAGCAGCTGAGAAGGGTCATAGAAATCCGGAGGTAATCAGACTGCGTGCATTACCACACCAGGATAAAACTTGTAGCATACCTCCCATTCCCCAAATGTGACCCACTGAATCTGGAGGTGAAACAGCAGATTCCTCCTCTACCTACTGTGTGCGGTGTATGGCAGCTAGTCTGCACCCACTACTGCAAACTCCAGATACAGCATGCAGTGGGGCACCACTGCTGAAATTTTTTAGAATACATGTCATAAAATAACCATAAATAGTATTACTTCTCATGTATGTATATATAGCAGCTTACCCTAAACCGTCCAATAAAACAACAGGCATACTTAGGTATTGCCATGCCCGAAATTGCCCAAACTAGAAACGTATAGAAATGATTATCCCATACAGTGTACGTTATACCAGGAAAAAAAACCCAAAATGCTACAGGGTTTTTGCTGTTTCACACAACTCCGGAAATTCAATAAAAAGCAATTTAAACATTAGACAATCCTCAAAACAGCATAAGGTACATCAACAGCAAAGACGACGTCTTACTGAGCTCTGTACAAAGGAAACAAAAAAGTTACAGGTGGCAAAAGTTGGAATTTTGTAAAGCCATTAAAACATAACAAAACTATATATATTTGGCATTGCCATGATTGTACTGACCTACAGAATATAGGTAACATCATTTTTACTTCATGAAAACAAAACTTATAAGAAAAAGGTGCAAATGCAGTTTTTTTTTCCCTAATTCCACTCTACTATGAATTTTTTTTCAGGTCCCAGTACATAAAATATTAAATGGTACTATTATAAAGTACAATTTGCAAATCTGTAATTGAAAAATAAAAAAGAACACTCTCAATTTAGCCCTAATAACCAAGTCTATGAAAAATCCAAATTGTTGGCTGATACAAGTGTCTAGCATGGATGTTTCTGAAACCTGTTGCAATGTGTTGGATTCTTCTATAGTACACTTTACCTTATTAGAACCAGCCTGTCCTTCTCCGATGGGTGATCATCCAGCCACTGGGAATAACGGGCAATTGACCATTCAGCCCTCTGAAGAACAGAAAAATGGAGATAAATTACAAGAGGTGCTTTAATAATAATCCACCAGCAAGGAAACGGATGCTCCAGCCGCCATCTGCCACACTTACTACAGACTGGTGATTGACTTTAGTGGCATGTGCCAGTTCAGGATGTCACTGTCAGGTGACAAGCACAGGGTTTCAGCAATGTAAGTCTAGAACGTTTCTCTGTCAATTTTCTCAAATTTATTGCAGCTGCCATAAAGTGAAAGCAACCTTGCTGCACTGTCTATGTAGACAACACAGGACGGAAGGGTGCGGCTCCAATATGGTTTATAGAGAAATGCTACGACTTTAAAAAAAAAACAAAAAAAAACCCCTTTCTTTCACAGCGTCTAATACCATTACTTATGTGGGAGGGGACTATTACCTGTTGGGGTAAGTATTATTCAATGTGAGGGGACTATTAGCTGTTGGGGGCAGTATTATTCAATGTGAGGGGACTATTACCTATTGAGGGCAGTATTATTCAATGTGGGGACTATTAGCTGTTGGGGTAAGTATTATTCAATGTGAGGGGACTATTAGCTGTTGGGGTAAGTATTATTCAATGTGAGGGGACGATTAGCTGTTGGGGGCAGTATTATTCAATGTGGGGACTATTAGCTGTTGGGGGCAGTATTATTCAATGTGAGGGGACTATTAGCTGTTGGGGTAAGTATTATTCAATGTGAGGGGACGATTAGCTGTTGGGGGCAGTATTATTCAATGTGGGGACTATTAGCTGTTGGGGTAAGTATTATTCAATGTGAGGGGACTATTAGCTGTTGGGGTAAGTATTATTCAATGTGAGGGGACTATTAGCTGTTGGGGTAAGTATTATTCAATGTGAGGGGACGATTAGCTGTTGGGGGCAGTATTATTCAATGTGAGGGGACTATTAGCTGTTGGGGTAAGTATTATTCAATGTGAGGGGACTATTAGCTGTTGAGGGCAGTATTATTCAATGTGAGGGGACTATTAGCTGTTGGGGTAAGTATTATTCAATGTGAGGGGACGATTAGCTGTTGGGGGCAGTATTATTCAATGTGAGGGGACTATTAGCTGTTGGGGTAAGTATTATTCAATGTGAGGGGACTATTAGCTGTTGGGGTAAGTATTATTCAATGTGAGGGGACGATTAGCTGTTGGGGGCAGTATTATTCAATGTGAGGGGACTATTAGCTGTTGGGGTAAGCATTATTCAATGTGAGGGGACGATTAGCTGTTGGGGGCAGTATTATTCAATGTGAGGGGACTATTAGCTGTTGGGGTAAGTATTATTCAATGTGAGGGGACTATTAGCTGTTGGGGTAAGTATTATTCAATGTGAGGGGACTATTAGCTGTTGAGGGCAGTATTATTCAATGTGAGGGGACTATTAGCTGTTGGGGTAAGTATTATTCAATGTGAGGGGACGATTAGCTGTTGGGGGCAGTATTATTCAATGTGAGGGGACTATTAGCTGTTGGGGTAAGTATTATTCAATGTGAGGGGACTATTAGCTGTTGAGGGCAGTATTATTCAATGTGAGGGGACTATTAGCTGTTGGGGTAAGTATTATTCAATGTGAGGGGACGATTAGCTGTTGGGGGCAGTATTATTCAATGTGAGGGGACTATTAGCTGTTGGGGTAAACATTATTCAATGTGAGGGGACGATTAGCTGTTGGGGGCAGTATTATTCAATGTGAGGGGACTATTAGCTGTTGGGGTAAGTATTATTCAATGTGAGGGGACGATTAGCTGTTGGGGGCAGTATTATTCAATGTGAGGGGACGATTAGCTGTTGGGGGCAGTATTATTCAATGTGAAGGGACTATTAGCTGTTGGGGTAAGTATTATTCAATGTGAGGGGACGATTAGCTGTTGGGGGCAGTATTATTCAATGTGAGGGGACTATTAGCTGTGGATGAACTATTAGAGTACGTATTGCTCCTTTAATATTCTATGGCAAAGTGTGCTAAATGGCCAGTAAATGTCACATGGGCATCAATGATGCACTTGAAGTAAGTTTACCTGACAGAATTATTTGCCATTCATTTCAATGGGAGGTAGACATATTTTTTTTTTTTTTTTTTTGAGAAAAAACTATCAGTTATCAGAAAAAATAAAGAAGTGTGCTGCCAAATCTTCAGGAAAATTCTGTCCGGATTCCATACTGAAATTAATAGGAGTAAAAAATATTCTCTGCCAAAGTCAGGAAGATTTCTGTGGTGGATTTTGCTTGACGAGTCCCACTGCAAAATCTGCCGTGTGAACTTACCCTGAAGCATATTGCACACTAGCCATAATGTGTTGTATCCAGAGGATAGGTCATCAATAAAATGGGACTGGAAAAACCCTTTATTCGTGACAAAGGGTTTTTCATGTAGTAAGTTTTGGCCTGAGGTCTGGACAGGCTTCCTGCTCACCATTCCATTCAACTATATCATCATCCTGAAGTTGAAAATCATGTGTGTGTGGTTGGAGGTCACAGGGTGGGCCCCGCAAAGTCACTGGGCGTAAGCCGCTAGGTGTCCTCAAGACTCTGATATTGTTAAACAGAATGATGAGCAGGAAACCTTAAAGGGGTTGTCCAAACTAAACTGTTAAAGTTTAAATATGTTGGGGCAGAAAAAAACATCATATGACTGCTGAGGCCTTTCACTTCAGCATAACACCAGAGGACGCTGCTGGATCAGATGACACGGGAGGCCTGGGAGGACACCGGAGCAACAGGGACAGGCGAGTATACACATTAAAAAAAACAAAACAAAAACAAACAAATTTTTACTACCCCACCTTATCTAAACTTTAAAAGTGTTGTCCATTTTTGCCTGGACAACCCCTTTAAGCTTTAAAGTGCAAACACTGTTGGCTATTCCTAGATCATATCATATATCATATATACATAAAAATGCCAGCTAGAATCACAGCCCCAAGAATGTAAAATGTTCGATAATCAAGAGATAATTTCTGCATAAAAATCGTCCTCTCTGTAATTCAGCAATAGATGCATTTGCCTCATACAGCATCCACTGCATACAAAATGAACTTCTTTACCTTACAATTTTGTCTTGTAAAGATAATGGTTGACAATGCCAAGTATAATTCTCATCTTACCTGGTAGGGGGATTTCAGCTCTGGAGGAGCCCTAGTGAACAGAAACTGGAGGATGACACTGTAAGGAATGATGTCTCCTACAGATGCACTACTGGCGATATGCTCACTGGTCTGAAACAGTAAGGGCCTAGAAAAATCCCAAAAAACATATGTAAAGCACTTTGTCTAAGTCTTCCACACACAAGAGCAAGGTATTCTCCATTATAACTCCCCCTCCCCCCCTTATATATTACTGACACTACATGTGCAATATAGCAGAGAACATGATTTATGCTTTCAGCTATTTCAAATTCCTACTATAGTTCATAACAAAATCCATACCACATAGAAGTTTTGTATAGTAGATGGAATCTCATCATACCACATGCAAATCTGGATCATACAACCCCGACTGTGACCAGATCACACTTTTATTCTAATACCATGTAGTACAGCACACTATGTGAGCCTTTCCAATCTAGGGCCTGTGCGTCTCCTAAAGCAGTGATTTCTTAGAAAAGACAACAATATACACGCAGCTCATGAGTCGGCTCCTCGGCTGATGCTAAATGCCATTTTCAGGCACATTAATCAGCTATGTCATTCCTTCATAAATAAAAGCTGCTCCTTGAAATAAATAGTGGCTTGTGGAAGCGGCATCGCGACTAACAAAACAGACTGATTGTGCTATAATTGTACATTGCCTTCATTCTCAGCCTCTCTCCCAACACGTGAAGATTTCCATGCATCTAACGCAATATAATGAGTGGAAATGAATGAAAAACTGCTCATTAGAGACCGGCAGCAAAGAAAAAGTCAAAAATGCTTAAAATACAGTTTTCTAAAATATTCTGTGCCACTTAGTGAACAGTCTGTAAGCTTTGCAGTGCTGTATTCAGAATATCAGGCTAAACATTTTGGGGTCAAATTTTGCCTTAATGTGAAGCTAGTGACCATAATAGCCTTAGTGTGCCAATTTTATAGGTGGCAGGTTCGTGTCAGTTTACTTGTTTCTGTCTGTGACTTACAGTGACTGAGGCTGATGTCACATGGGTGAAATACAGGCCATAGGTCAGACGTGTTTCCCAGAACAAATGCAGAGTAGAGTGAACCTGCATATTTATAATAGGTCCATAAAAACAGACAAACCATGTGTCAGCCATATTTTTTGGACTGAACTCTGACCTGGACCCCAAGTATCTATGATACTCGTAGTTCCCTTACTAAAAACGTCAGTACAGGACAGTAGTTTCATGGCGAAGCAGGGAATCTGAGCATCATAGAGGACTATGATACCTTGAATCTGGGACCCTGTTCAGCGTTCAGTTCAGAATATATGTCTGACACATGATCTTTATTTTACAGATAGAATGCACCTAAATGAAGATGACTTTACTGCTCGACTCCCTCTAGTTCAGACAGCGCACATGGGCTATTCCCATGAGACATAAAGCTTATAAATATTCCATGCAGGGTCTTATAGGAGATTACAACTTGTTTCTCAGCATGGTACTGTAATAGGATGTCACCAAAGCAAGTCAGTTTGTGAAACGTCTTCCCTCTTAAATATTCCACAATCCCCTGTGGGTTATTGAAAAAATGTATTTCCTTAGGTACTACAGCAACTATGAGGTTACACGTCATGTAAAGAGTGGGATCGCCAAGTACTGAGGTGCATCGTGCATAAAAGTTACCATCACTGACAATTATTACTTTGTTTCAAGCCTTCTCTGGCATTAACATCAACACAAAAACTGTGCATCAGGGGATTCATGGCATACATTTCCTTAAAGAAGCAGCAGCATGAAATCCTTACACTGCAAAACACAATGCCAAGTGCCGAAATGGAGTAATGTAAAGCGTACCATAACTGGGATTGGTTTTCAGGAGTTGACCTAGGTCTCTTAGTTCTATTAATGGAAATCTACAAAGGCATTACATACAAAGACATTTTAGACAATTGTAAGATCCAACTTAGTGGGGACAGTTTAGATAAGACCCTTTTATGTTCCAATATGGCTTTGCCCAAGTGGACAAAGCAAGGTCCATAAATGCATTGTTGGGCAAGTCTGTTGTGAAAGAACTTGACTGGTCCACACACAGCCCTGACTACATCCCCACTGAACACCTTTGGATGCATATAGTGTATCTGTATGAACGTACATTAAAAAGGATGCGTCAGGCACAGTGATTTGAGACAGTATCTAACACTCACTGTTCTTTTTCATTGATACATAATTTAAACACAAATTGTTTTCTAATTTATAGGTGAAAGGTGTTATTGTTGCAATATCATGAAAGGAAACACATAAACAGACCAAAAACATTGTCCCAAAAAGCTATATATTCTGTTTGGTTGGATCCCCACTGATCCAACCACTGGGACTCTCGCAGATCCCGAAGAAAGAAGATTCTGATTCATCAAAACCAACAAAAAGTAGCTACAAAGCTTCTTATTCAGAAGTGCAAAGAAAACAAAAACTTCAAGATCATATTTGCATCAATACATGAATGAATTTCAGCCTATTTTGGACTTTTTCTATGTTTACTAAAGAAGAAACTTACCTGAAGGATCTCAAGAGCCTGTAAGATCTTCCAAGATCAGCAACTCTTCTGCACAGAGGGGCCACAGCCAGTTCCATCTATAGAAAGATAAATACAGTATATATGTTTGTGCTCTATCACAATTATCTAACAATTTACTCATGACCCCCCCCCCCCCCCCGAGTGAATATTCAGTGAAGGCACAACAGATACTTCCTATAAGCTGAACTCCTATGAGACTCAGAGATCTTCTGCACTAAATTCTGAAAATGTAAATTTTTGCTACAACAGATTGCAATATTTGACTGCCTGACGTAAACAGTTTAATTCCCAGAATACAAGTGATCACATTGAAGGATAAGAGATTTCAGCTCTGAAGCATGAATAGTGAATAAAGCTCTAGAGTATAGCATAGCTCCTAATTTGAGAATGAGGACAACTAATTCTATTTATTAACTGGGTTAGGCTACATTCACATCTGCAATGGAGATTCCGTCATGGTGTCTGCTAAAAATGCACAGAGGAAAAAGTCCTGCAGAGGACTTTTTCCTCCACTGGTTTCCGTTTAAAAACGACAGACCCCCTTATAGTCAATGGGTTCTATCGGACTTTGTGGGTAACCGCTTTTTTTGGTCCGCCTCTCCATTATTCTGGTCCTCTGACAGAAAAGAACAACAGAGAGGCAGTGCTAGTGTGAATGTAGTGCAACTTGCCTTTTTTCAAGATGATGTGTAAGTGTATTCTATCTATCTATCTATCTATCTATCTATCTATCTATCTATCTATCTATCTATCTATGTCTTTATTATACCTTTATTTCACATTACTTTTATAGCACCACAGTTCTGTATTCACTTTCCACTGATTCACATCTGAGTATTTGGTGCCTTGTCTTATCAAAATGTTTAATAAAGTAAATTACAAAACCATCTTCTCATATGCGACATATAAGAACAATTACTAAGAGTCAGACTCTTATGATATATAATTACTATTCATACACTTATTTTCTGCAGTGACTTTTCTCTCTATATCTAATAATACAACTGAACACACAGTATACATAATATATAAAGGTCACCAGGTAATGGATTTATCTCAACCTTTCTGATGGTTTTCCTCCCTGTTTGAACATGTGTTCTAGTACTTGTCATGTGCATTTAGATGAAAATTCATATATTACGTATATGCAATATATAAAGAAAATCAAATAATTCAGAAAACTTGTGAAAATGTGGAGGCAAAAAAGAATATGCAGCTCAACAGATATCTGCCAAAAGATGCAGTCACATCAGCTACATCCAACACAGAAGAAATAATATTTGTAACTAGTTCTATGTTTCCTATCAGAATAATTGAACACACAGGACTGGTGTGAACTTAGTCCTACAGTCCTCATGCATATACAGTATATTAAGGTGCAATAAATATTACTCACTATATTGGTTTACACATTTACTATATATATTCTGAAACAGTTCCTAAACCAGTGGTTCTTAACCTTGTTTGAGGAACCGAACCCACCAGTTTCATATGCACATTCACCGAACCCTTCTTTAGTGATAAATCAAATATGATTTTTTTCCAAATTCGAGACATAGATACTGTATATGTTTTTTTTTACTGGTGAACAAAATGAACTGTGCATATGGCCTAGGGTTCGATCGAACCCTGGTTAAAAACCACTGTCCTAAACTTTCAGGTTCTCTGCATGGACTTACTCAACAGAAATGGTCTAAGTTTACTTAAATGGATACATAACTGTACTGGACCTTGGTGGTGTCAGGTTGGTGCTGTAAAGCTATAGAAGATAAAGGGCTGGAACTAATGACTGAATTTTCTGCCTTGAGTAAAGCTCTGTTTACCAGGCAGATTTCAGCTCTTTAGCTCTGCGAGCATCACACGACCAGGATAGATTTCTATCCACTGAAAGAAAAGCATGAAGACTTGTACTGAAAACCAAGGGTAACGTAATAACAGATTGTAAGGCGGAAAGAGACATGTTCATCCAGTTCAGCCTTTTATCCTACCATGTTGATCCATGGTAAGGCACAAAGAGAACATGAAGCAATAAGTCTTCTGCTAATACACAAAGTGTCTGTGAATTAATAAATCAGTTGTATTGTCATTTTAGCTAGATCTGAAAATGAAGCAATTTTTCCACATACAAGGGGAAAATATAATTCCCTGCACCAAATGTTACAACCAGAAAAAATCCCAGAATAAACAACTCAACAACCCAAAGTCCCATAATCTCACTGCTCTTACAGTAAAGAACTCCATTCTATGTTGGTGTAGAAACCAGTTCTGGACATGACTAGTGCACGGCAGAGCTTTGCATACATTTTTATCATGCAAAAAACACCATTTATTTGCAGACACCAGAATACTCCTTTAAAAGACTGAGTTTTTATAGAGGTGTTCAGATATGTGTGATTCAGTTCTGAAATCCTCCAATGCGGTTAGCATAGTCCAAACATTTCTAAGGACAAACTTCCATTTCCAACTTTATTGCTCTGTGCCCATAAAATGTGGCATTCTGGGCGTCACTTCATAACAAGCTGCGATGCGGTTAGCATGTATGGCAATACAAATCTGACAAAGATGTCAACATTTGGAAATGACAAATAGCAATAAGTCTGATCCTATTAAAGTGAGCATTGGTGAATCAATAAATCAGTTGTGCTTATTTATAACTAGATGTGAAATGCCAGCCTGGTGAAAAGGAGAATGTTAATGAAATATATTTGTCATAGGAAACACTGCTTAACACTACAGCTCAGAATGGATCTTTAAATGCCAATGACAGATGTCACAATGTAACCCTCTCCAAATGGCATAACACAGCATTCACTGGGCCCCATGTCATGAAATAAAATAGTTTCACCCTAGATTTTCTTAGATGTGCACTGTTCTGACATCCTATAGGTGAAAAAGTATCCCATAAAGATAATTGGGATATTACTGACTAAGTTTAATGTAAGTTCTAATACAATAATGATGATTGTGTAAATGTGTAAATCATGAATACTAGTACTGACAGACAGCCCTATAATGAATAGAAGAAACATGTCCTTCATGTAGCGACTATTAAAATGCCAAATAAATGTCAAAGAATCTTTGATTGACCCACAGAAGGCCGGTCACATTAACTACACACAGTGAAAAGGTTACATCTAAAAGATGTACAAACCTGGGCATAGAGTATAGAAGAAAGTACTCAGAAGAGTCAGGCTGTGGCTGCTGTAATGACAAGATGAATGCTCATAATACAGCATGGTCAGGGGTAGTACATTGCTGTCCCTTTTCCATAAGCCCTATTAGGAGAGCTTCCATAGTGGTGTATTGCATAAACAATTCATGTGCTGTAGGCCTTATGTAGGTAGAAAATATCTGTCCGCCACCTCCCCATCTCCCATCTTTCCGTGTTTCTTTGGGCATCTTGTTCTCTTGCCTTATCTTATGGAAGTTAATTTTAGTGGAGATTTACATTAAACATGATATATATACTACTTTAATTATACTCTTCCTATTGAAATGAATCTCTTGTGGCTGTAACATTGTCCTTATAGTCATTTGTTAGCTTTGTCCTGATTAGTTTCATGCTTGGCAATAATTCACAAATAAGATACATCATACTTATTAACAGCGCTGGAGTGCGGAGAGCCAAGGCTGTATTGGCTGAATTTACTTGAGACTCAATCTCTTCCAATTGTCCTCTCCTTTGCCTAATTCACAGCATCAAATCTTCCAAGATTCCCAGTAGACCTCATGCTACTTACATCTTTATTAAGAGCCATTAGTAATCATGAACACTATACACATGATGCAGGACACATTACTGAAACGGAAAAAATGGTAATGTGCTTTGTCTATAGGATTGCCCTTCTTTGTATTCTCAGTTCATACATTTCCTCAGCTGATCATCCTTTCCTATACCAACAGCCAACTAAAGATTTTTTTCTAATTAAAATGTTGAATTAAGTATATGAACTCAACAACCAAATAAAGAACTATTATTATTTCTAATATTCTCCTTGCATGTATTTGTGAACTGATGGCCTAAAACATAATCAAATACCTAGCGTAAAATATATGCTATTACTTTGACTGCAATTGTAAGTCAGGATTCCACTTCCTGGAAGCCTCATATAGCTGCAGTTTATTTTATATCACTATTAATAGGATTCAGTAAGATATCAGGCTTTTTATACTATTAGTTGTACTTATATTCCTACTAGCCTCTGCCCGTGGCTTCGTCTGCGTGTTGTTGGACTCGATGAGCCGCCTATATTCAGCAAACTGCTGCCGTCGATGGTTCGCCTACTTCGGCAGCTCTCAAGCTGTTCCTCACGCCATGCTTGGTTCTGGCATCTCAGCAGCTCGCTGGGACGCCATATAATGAGCGTGTTGTTGGCGTTGATAATCCGCCTGCTCCGGCATTTCAGCAGCTCTTAAGCTGGCCTGCCACTGAACTTGTTCCTCGCACCGTGCCTGTGATTGTTTCGGTTTCTCAGCAGTTCACTAGGACGCCATATAATGAGTCTATTGTTGGCGTTGATGATCCCCCTCAGCTCCGCTTCAGTTGAACTCTGACTTCTGGCTGCCTTCAAAGCTCTCAATGTTTTAGAATTTTGCAACAAATTATATTTTCTTTTTCCCGTCATGTTTAAAATTGGCAAACTGCCAATTTGGATTAAAGGTGTTTTCCCATCCAGTGTATCAGCACTGCCTGGAGCAGATCGGATAATATGCAAATGAATATACACAATGGACTCAGGGTTAGCTGCATGTTTATGTAGAGAGATAACAGACCTGGTTTTATCAGCAAACCAATTAACTGAGATAAGCTGCTGCCAAGAGCAGTTTAATATAGTATATGAACATAAATTCATAACAGTTGTGAAGCCATGTCATTTACCAAGATAAAAAGTAGCCAATGTTTTAATCGAGGTTACAAACTATCTATGTGCCAAATTTCATCCAAATCAGTTCAGTGGTTTTTGCGTGAAAGATTAACAAACACACAGACCCACAAACTTTAAGCTGATCCAGTAACCCAGTTTCTGTCTACTGCTTCTGACTAGTAAGCTCATGAAGGAGACGTTCTAAAAGGTTGTTATGGATAATGATAGAGCATAGTTAGTGACAGTATAATAGGGAATTATGTCTGGCAATATGAGGCACTGTAGCTGACACTGTGATAAGGTACTGGCTTTCATATGCTACTTTGCCAGTCCAATATTAAATTACATGTCACCCACATTAAATATGCAATAAATTTTCATCATCAATTTTCATTGTAAATTCAATCTCAGTAAATGTATCTTTATACCTACATTTCAGTTTCTAGTAACTGAGAATGCTCAATCGTACGTTACTTTCTATAGAAGACAGCATATAGATAGTACAGTAGCTTAGTAATACGCAAAATCATATGAATATGTCAATTCTTGGACATGTTTTTCACGACCGATTTGCATTTTTTTTTCATGGACCTATTCATATCAATAGGCAGATCTAGTGCATAAACCAACATAATTGGTTTACCTCATTCATGTGCCATATGTTGGATCCCTCATACTCAAGGTTTATGAGAAGTCATGATGCAAATGGACTTTTGCCTGAACAGTCAATTGGCCGATGGTCACCAGTTTGTGAGACTGCCACAACCAGTTAAATCAACAAAACAGCTCTAAGTTTCAACATATTGTGGCATAGCTATGAAGATTTCTTATTATACTGTAGATGTGGACTAGATACACTTCACTATAGCTAAGTTACAACTGCTGCACCAGGAAGCCACCATGAACAACCTATTCACATCACTGTACAACTGCAGTAGTTTTTTCTTTGCACCTGAACCTCACTCTTCAGACATCTGGAAACCTATTCTGAGGGCTGACTGTAAGGTAACTGGATCACCAGTATAGTCACTATAATTTATGGTGGATTAAATTCATTAAGAAGCACTGCAATAAAAAAAATAAGACTACTACTAAATACTCATACAGTAGAATGACTAAATATGTAAATCTAACCTATAAACTAAGAGGGAAAACCCCACAAAACAACCACAACTGTGAGCTGTGCAGGTGCGCGAGCTCTGACAACCCCATGGACACTACACTAGTCAAGCTTTATTATTAGATTTGTGGCCATGAGCTTTTCAATAAAAGCAATTATGTTTATTCAATTAGTAGGTTAGTTTTCCCTTAACTCCATCTTCTAACTAACACAGGACATTTTCCCAGCTGCCTGAAATAATCAATGTGTAAACTGAATTTCCAAGGTGACATTCTCTGGTAATCGTGCCTGGATTAAGGGAATAAAAGTACATCAGGACCAAACGATACCTCAGAGACAATGTACTGGAGAGATGGATTGAAGGACCCCATATGAAATGGATGAGCGGGTGAATTTATTCATACAGTTACTTTACAGATGACTGCAAGATTCCAAATGTCACAGACAAAAAACACATAGAAATACCGGCACAGGGAAATGGCTTTTGTATCATTTCTAATAGGAAGAGCACAAAACTAAAAGAACATAGAAAAGCTTTGTTGTAACTGTGATTTACAAAGAGATAGAAAAAACTATCATATAATACCCCAAAATGAGGAATTCAGAGAACTAGAGTGTGAACTGCTAATACTTTTTATTCCAAACTGAGACTTGTTCTGAAGGACCAGGAATTGTCACCATACCAAGTGAAAATATGCAAGTTACAGACAATCTGAGCCTTTTCTATAGATTCCTTACATCTGCCAGATTTACACAATATAACATTATGGAGGACTTTCATAAATCTCCCCCACTGTATCTTACTGCAAGCCTTCTACAGAAGGCTTTGCTTTACATTACACTTACACTAGCAATTTGGGCATGCACAAATCTTGGTGTTTCAACGAATTCACGTTTATACTCTTACCTGTGCAAAGTCAGCTGCAAGCCTCATTTTTCCTCCTTCACCAAGTGGCCTCAGAAGACTTGCATTGCGTATAAACAGTTCGATGGCTCTTTGAGCAATGGCTTCAGTATTATCATAAACAAATTCAGAGCAGTCAAAGTGGCGAAAGTAGTCATTCATGACTCTTGCAATAAAGCCTTGTAATTCTTTCATGTACAAGGAACATTGAACATCTAGCTTTCCTGAATTCATGACATTTCTGAAAATGAGAAAATGCACACATTGAAATTAATGATAGATTACATTGTTTCAGTATATAAGGGAATTGCTATCAAAACTCAAATTTCACATTAAAGGGTACCATCACAGTTTTCATCAAAAGTTGAATTATCTGCATGGTGTTGCTAAGCAATCTGATCTCTGCCTATATAAGCCTTTGTATATGATATCATATCCGTTTTTGTGCAGATAATAGCCTCATTACAGCTGAAGCACATTTTGCCTTTCTGCCTGAGACAGGGGATACGTATAATACAGAGCAGACTGCCCTTCCCAAATCCATTACTACTACTGCTGGTTTCTTTGTACATGTATTATTCTGCCAAAAGTAATAGAAAAGTCCAAGTGAACATAACGTAAGAGATCCAGGGACACTGAACTGCAAATCCAGGTTATGATGCATCTAAAAAGATTTCTGGATACAAAGAGAGAACAATAAGCTGAGCACAATAAGGAAAGCTGCTTGCAATCTATGACTACCATCCCTTCAGCAGTAACACAAGCAACTAGTCAAAAATAGGTAGAAGTAGCTAGATTATCTTTACTGAAGAATCCTCTCTGTGAAGTGTACAGGCAGGGTAAACTGTAGGGAAACATAGCAACTCTAGAGAGGTTTTCAGGCAGACAACAGCAACATTTTAAATAAGCGATCTGAAAAGATATTGGCTCAAAATAAAATTAAGTATGAAAAAAATGAAGGCAACATAGTATATACTCAGCTGACAAAAAAATAATGGACCAAGATGGAGTTGTAATCTGTGGAAATTTTCTATTATATCACCCCAGCAAATGGGGCAGTGAGTCACCCCACAGTAAAGGAATGAGGTGTGCAGGAATGAAGTGCTCACCAGATCGTCTCCATACTTGAAATGACCCATAGTGTATAATAGCAGTTCCAGTTCGGTTGTGTTCGGTCTGAACAAAGCTTCTGATGGAACCTTGTGAGGTTCACACAATACAGTACATACTGTAAAAGTGGTGTGGTTTAAAAGGGGTGTGACCTAAATAATCCCCATAAAAGGTAAAATGCTAAATAAATTGCAATTTTGATTCAGATCATAATCGACCAGCCCTACTCAGAGGGGATAAAACATTATTTCTAAAACCTGAAGGGTTAAATCCCTGGATAAATCAAATCTGTTATAACTCCATTTAGGGTCACGCATAATTTTATACCATTTCAGATTAAAAAAAAATTTGCTGAATACTTTGTACTGAATCGCTCATGAGAACTAGGGTTATAATTAATCTAACTGTAAATTACTGGAACCTTATTTCTGGAAGGAGGTCGAGGCATAGACTTACTAGTAGGGAAGGAATTTATCCCCTACTGTCATGTAATTTGTGCCCAATACTGTAGGGTTAAAGGTTGAAATTGAACTTGGATGAACCTGCATTTTGGAGCCAGAAGAGGAAAATAACAATTCTATTCTGTTGCATAACTAACATATACCATTTACCATAGAATCAGAGCGCACAAAAACTATGTCCATGTTTTCATAACTAAGTCCATAAATGGCAAGGCTTTACTCATCAAAGCCTTCAAATTTCTCAATACAAATTTCATATACACATAAAAGTAAAAAAACAAAAACAACTCACCCAGAAAAGTCTTCTTGATGCATGGTTATTATAATGGCCTCAACCGAGTCACTCACAGAATTAATTAGAGGCTGCACCGCACTTCCCATAAGATTATCGATAGTCTAAAATAAATATAGATAGTAAATCGACAGTCAGCTAAATTGATCATGGTGAAATTACTCAAAAGGATTATTTCTGTAATTTTGCATCCATGACATTCTGTCTCGCACTTTAATTGCTTAAAGCATATGTCACTAAATGCACGCTATGCGATCAGGATTGGCGATACGTGAATTACTGAAACCATATACATATAGGGTCGTAGTATGTAAAAACTAGAAATGATTGTTCATTAATCATAATTGAGGAAAAATGTTTAATTAATGACGATTTTGATCATAATCGTGCAACCCTATTCAGTTTCATCTCATTAACTTTCATCTTATCTTTGTTTAATAATAGAGATGAGCGAACGGCATTCGATTGAATTGGTATTCGATCGAATATCAGGCTGTTCGAGGTATTCAATTCCAATCGAATACCACAAGGCAAACGCACTAAAAATTCTTTTCCCCTCCCACCTTCCCTGGCGCTTTATTTAAACCAATGACTGTGCAGGGAAGGTAGGATAGGAAGTAGGAAAACGTAGGCATCGAAAAAAAATCGGAAAAAGTAATTGGCTGGCTAAATCAGGTGACCTCCACTTTACACGAATAGTGGATTTCAGATTCGGTTCATATGAGACTGTAAACTAGACAGGGATAGATGTACTGGCAGGGTTAGCTAGGAATTAGCTTTATTTAGGTAGGAATCTTACTCAAACAGCTCTTTGGGGCTCTATACACCTTCCTTGCCAGCCCGAGATACATACAAGAGTACGGTCAATGTATTCCTGTGGGAAAAAGTCAGCTCCTGCATACCGCAAGCTGCCAGCGATCCCGACTAGCATATGGTGCGCTGCCACGATGTGTTTGCATTGAACTTACTCTCGCATTTAGCTCAGGCTGGTCTCATCACTTTCAAACTTCACCTGTAAGCACATCTTGTGGCAGCCCATTATATGCTAGTCGGGATCCCTGGCAGCTTGCATTATGCGGGAGCTGCCTTTTTCTCATAGGAATGCATTGACCAGCGTTGATTGGCCAAATGCCATACAGTGTACAGCATTGGCCAATCAACGCTGGCTCTGCCAGAGGCTTGTCTGTGAGGAGGCGGAGTCTAAGATCGGTCCACAGCAGTCTCCATTGTGGTCCGATCTCAGATGTAGCAGCGCTCAGCACACAGCCAGCTCTGTGTTCAGTGCATAGCCAGCTCTGCTACATCTCAGATGTAGCACTCTGCTACATATGAGATGTAGCAGAGCTAGCTGTGCGCTGAACACAGAGCTGGCTGTGCGCTGCTACCTCTGAGATGTAGCAGAGCTGGCTGTGCGCTGAACACAGAGCTGGCTGTATGCTGAGTGCTGCTACATCTGAGATGTAGCAGTGCTGTGCGCTGAACGCTGCTATATCTGAGATGTAGCAGAGCTGTGCGCTGAACTCTGCTACATCTGAGATTGGACCACAATGGAGACTGTTGTGGACTGATCTTAAACTCCGCCTCCTCCAGCAGAACCAGCATTGATTGGCCGAATGCTGTTCACTGTATGGCATTCGGCCAATCAACGCTGGTTAATGCATTCCTATGGGAAAAAGTCAGCTCCCGCATTATTAGTGGTGTAATACAGTGACTTGGGCGTGTTAGATGCCCCCAGGCATGCTTCCCCTGCTGTCCCAGTTGCATTCCAGAGGTGTTGTCATCATTTCCTGAGGTGTCACAGTGGACTTGGTGACTCTCCTGAGTTGAATAGTGCTTTCCCCTGAAACAAAGCTTTTTTTCCCCATAGACTATAATGGGATTCAATATTCATTCGAATAGTCGAATATTGAGGGGCTACTCGAAACGAATATTTCACTGTTCGCTCATCTCTATTTAATAACGCTTTAGAGAAAAAAATTACTCTCAATGTCTAATATAAATAATAAACTTACATACATTTGTAATATAGTTTACCACAGAACCATTCTATCTGAATATAACCCTTTCTTTAATAAGATACTGTATAAAGTTTCTTATAATCACATGCATTATTCATTTATGAAAAGTTGTTTTATAACTGGAGATACAGCTGAGTTTGTGTCTTCAGTGTATACAGTTCGTTGCCTAGGTTTCAGCTCTTTTATGTAACTGCAGTGGTCAGATTGATGATCAGTCACTTTTCACCACCAGCTTTATTCTTTTCTCTGTGACTAATTGATAATGGAACAGTCAGACTGCTCTGCAAAGAGAAAAGGGCTAGAACAGTCCCTTGGTCAGCGCCTCTGTTATATCTGCAGGTAAATCCAGAAATAATTGTGCAGTTTAATCTCAGCTTAGTGCTGGTCTATTAAGTTAAGCCTGCCCACTAACTTGTCAATAACAACCAGGAAGTGGAAGGGGGAGGAGAGGGGAAAGCAGGTGAAACCCTGAGACACACACCACTGTCTCGGAAGCACGTGTCTAGTTTAGGCAGGTTCACATCTGAGTTCGGTATAGACTATAATGGGGTCTGTGTGTTTTCTGCAAAGTGTACACATGAATCATACGGAGAAAAAAGTGCTTCTTGCATACTTTTCTCTCTGCATGATTTGTGAGGACACTGCATGGAAAACACATGGACCCCATTATAGTTTATGGGGTCCGTGTGGATTCTTAGTTAACCGCTTTTTATTGCGAATAGGTTTCCGTTCGGGGGTCCCCAAGTGGACTCTACGAACGGAATACTAAATGTAGATGTGAACTAGGCCTTAGTGCTGTATGCTTCTCATGACCAAAAAGCAAACTCTTTCAGAAATTAAATAACGTTATAGCAAACACAATACAATTGTCACATTCAGAGGTGTAAATCCAAAACAATCATTAAGCTAATTGTTTAAAAAAAAATTTAAATAACTTTTCAATACATCTTATTACCTTCATGGCAGCAGTTATATTCTGTTCTGCAGCTGCTGAAAGTGGACCCTGACCGGATATAACCTTCAAGTAGAATAAAGATGCAGTATTAGGAAACATTTATATTGCTGTATAACAGGTAGAAAATTGAAATACAGGTTCCAAATATAGCAACTATATCTGACAGGAATACACTATAATAAATATTAATGAGTGCCATACATAAATTCAGACAGACACAAACAAGCTGGCAGGTTTGCAATCAAGGTGAGATACTATTTTAAGGCCCTTCAGATGTATACAGTGGCAAGGCTCAGTTCCCTTGAGGATTTTATTTAATAGCTAGTAGAAAAAAAATGAAATTTTCCTGCTGTATTCAATGCAATTTTACAACAGCAGTTGTCCAAGAGCTTAAAGGGGTATTCCCATGAACATACGGTAACTATTTTTAAATTTGTAGATAATTAAAAGTTAAAAAACATTTTTTTGCAAATATAAGTAATTAAACATTTTGGAGAGTTTTGAAGATTTTTTCTAAATATCTTGTGGTCACAGTCTGTTATCTTGATCAGTTGCCAGTGGATATGACCATGAATGCAGGAACTTTCTAAGGTCAGAAAATCCACCATGATTTCCTTCTTATGGCCTTCTCATACATGTAGTGTCCCTGTCTGATGACCCTGCTGCAATAAGAAAATCAAGACCACAAGAAAGTTCAAGACCATAGAAAGTTTCTGCATTTGTGGTCGTATCCATTGACAACAGTGCAAGACAACAGACTGTCACCACTAAGATAATTAGAGAAAATCTTTAAAACGCTGCAGAATTTGTAACTAATTATATATGCAAAAGCGGAATAACAGGAGCTCCTGCCGCTGCTGGCTTCATGCAGGGCAGAAGCATAGCGATGTTGCAGGCACCTGTGCCGGCGTCTACACTCCCCGGCATCCGCCTCTCTATTACAGCGGATGCTGGGGAGTGTAGACGCCGGCACAGGTGCCTGCAACATCGCCCTGCATGAAGCCAGCAGCGGCAGAAGCAATGCTGCTATTCCAGAGGGGAGGGGGAGGCAGAGGAGCGGATTAACAGGAGCTCCTGCCGCTGCTGGCTTCATGCAGGGCAGGCACATAGCGATGTTGCAGGCACCTGTGCCGGCGTCTACACTCCCCGGCATCCACTGTAACTATTACAGCGGATGCTGGGTCAGTAGTCACACTGTGAAGGCTACACTGGTCTCACTAGCTATGAGCGTGCACGCAGGGCCAACGGCATCTCGCCGCTGGCTTTGCATATGTAACACCGCCCACCAATGACGCAACAAATCCGGAAGACAGAAGAATTTTCAGCAACGAAGACTGGTGAGTATGCGACGTGGGAATACCCCTTTAAAGGTGCTGTCCATGATTAGAGAAATATCAAAAACAGCACCACATCTGGTAATGCACTGCAGTTAAGGAAGCTTAGCTGCAATACCACATACAACCTATGGACAGGCGTGGCATAGTTTTTCAAAGAAAGCATCCACGTTTTATGAATTCTGGTCAATCCCATTAAATACAGAGGGAACTTGCCATAAATATGGGACTACAATCTTATTGTGTTTCCCACTCCAAGATCACTATGTGCTTCGTTCAAGATTAGAAAAAAAAAAAGGTGTCAGTTTTAACACACAGTCACTGATATGGACGAGAAAAAAAATGTGCTATTACTACCTTGTTAGAAAAAGTAATAAGGTTGTCATTAAATCATTTTTAGCAATGTCTACACAGATTGCAAATAATACTAAATAATACTAAACCGCCTAAAATGATATTCACAGATTTCAGAATCACTGTTAACGTGGCTTAATGTAACTAAAATAAAAGAGCTAGAACATCTGAAATTGTAACCCGTGCTTTGATAAATAGGCACCATCTGCACTGCAAATACTGTCCTTAATCACATTTCAGACAATTAGCTGAAAGAGATGAAACCAATTCAGAAACTTACTGAAAAACAGAGTATATCACAATTGGAAAATAAAATAAACCTTCCTCTCGTCCTCCCTCTCCATATATATATATATATATATATATATATATATATATATATATATATATATATATGGAGAGGGAGGACGAGAGGAAGGTTTATTTTATTTTCACGTTGATATTCTTGCCTCTAATTAAGGCTATCTTTCACATGACTCATATCATCTGAAAATATAAATCTGTGCAAATGTAAAGTCCAATTAAGAAGTTGGTATAAGGTGTATAAGATGGAGATTTATTTTTTTCAAAAATAAGAATGGATTCCAAAGGACAAAAATCACTTACAAGAAAAACTGAAGCATAACTCAAAAAGAAAACATATATCTTGTAAGGTACAAAAAACACAAATTCCAAACTAATATTGTCCTGCTCTAACAGTAACCTACAGTACTGAATGTTTTCAGAAACAGAAGTGTCAATATTTTATTGTGGTCAATTAACAAAAAGCAAAGTGAATGGACAAAAGAGAAATCTAAATAAAATCAGCTTTTGGCGTGACCATTCCCTTGCTTTCAAAACAGCATGGCTTCTTCTAAGGCCCAGTTCACATCTGCGTTTGGGTTTCCGTTCGGGGAGTCCGCTTGGGGACCCCCCGAACAGAAACCTATATGCATTAAAAAGCGGTTACCTTCAGGAAACCCGCGGACCCCATAAATTATAATGGAGTC
This sequence comes from Leptodactylus fuscus, assembly GCF_031893055.1. Lineage (NCBI taxonomy): Eukaryota > Metazoa > Chordata > Amphibia > Anura > Leptodactylidae > Leptodactylus > Leptodactylus fuscus. Next base: position 117,979,876 of record NC_134269.1, read on the forward strand.
CGTGTGGTTTCTGCATGAAACATGTGGAGAGAAAAGTGCTGCTTGCAGGACTTTTCTCTCGGCATGATTCGTGTGGAAACCGACCGGAAACTACACAGATCCCATTATAGTCTATGGGTTCCGAGGGTTTCCCAGGTAACGGCTTTTTAATGCATATAGGTTTCTGTTGCAGGACTAGAAAAACTTTAAAAAAACATACCGTCAAATGATGAACAGCAACTGATCTCAAGGTACCAGATTAAGTATAATTGGGTCCATAGGGTGTCCATTTTCAAAGAGACATTGCTGGACTAAAAAGTTGGTCTTGCATGACTTTTCTGCCTTGAATTTTTGCTGTACTTTGCATCAGTTTCTAATATTTACCTGTACTATTCATTTATGGGACGTGTTTTTATAATTGGAGGAACACTTTCATTTTGAGATTTGACAAAAATAAACTGCCCGAAGCCCAATGGCAGATCCCGAAGACACCTGCGCCAGAAGACGACATAGCAGAGGACGCGGCGGAGAGGTGTGCTAGTAGAAGATGGAGGCGGTGCTGGAGAGTTTTCAAGCACCACAGGGGACACCCCCAGTGGTGCGAGAAATTTCATTAGCATAACGAAGAAAACCGGGAATATCTACCGAACGGCGGCGCGGAGAAGAATTCTAAAGGTAGGAGAAGTATAGGGATTCTAATGATAGAATGCCTTTAATTTTAAGATGCTAATTTGGACCTACATAATATCATAATAAGAGTAGTGCCATGAAGATGCCATTAAAAGTCTGCAGAGAATAAGTAATATTGTTTTTTTTTCCCATTTTATTTCCCATTTTTCCCACTACATTTTTTATTTTAATTAATTTTTCATTGTGTCATTAAACTACTGTCATTATCAACCTGGGCCAGGCCTCAAAGGAACAGAAAACAGCTTTCTATAGGGAAATCCCAAAGTAAAGTATAGTACATAAATTCTCTTACATTTCCTAATATCTGGGCTGAGGTTCCCTATAAACAATTAGCAATGTTGTGACTTGTTAAAGACTCCTTGACAGTGAAATGGCACCTTTTACCACTTCACAGCTCAGAGAGTGAAAACACACCAATCTATCAGAGATGAAAAAGTGAGTATGGCTATGTGACTTCTAGATTAAAAAACCTTTTTTGCAGGGTTTCATCTTGTATGAAAGAATCCCTGGTGATTCCAGCACAAGCTCAACCAATGTATTAATGCAGTACGATGGATCAATGTGAAGCTATGACATGAAGCAGGTGTAACCACTATGATCCCTAAGGAAAACCTAACTAATACATTAAAACCAGGGCTGACCAAATCTCTTTCGTGTATCACTCAGTTATGGTACCCTATAAAAGAGTAGCTACAACATATGGCTGATATCCTGCCCAAACATGTTCACCAATTATCGCACAAGTATATAATCTGCAATCATTAGCGACCACAAAGCAAAGAGCCATAAGATAGCAAACATTAAATGTGTTACATATCATTGAAATGGATGGTGTGTTTTAAGTTGGCAAATTCTGTACTTGCAGATGGTTAAACTTATTGTAGTAACAGTAAACTTTGCCATACTCATGAAGTTTTTATTGGCTGAAATGGCCAACTTTGAATGGAAAGCAACTGGCTATGTAAATGCTGTGAACACTCAGATCGGCCATGCTGCATATTTTTGCACTACTGTTGGATGAAAACACCAGTCGTGGCATAACGGCTGCTTCTGGAAAATCATCAGCCAATAGGTGCATTCTGTGTTGTTGTTTTTTTTTAGATATAAAAACTAAAGTGCTCACCTGATCAGCCAGTTAGTTGTTAACAGTGATAGTGCTCTGTTCATACAATGGATCCCATCATTCACTGCATGGCAGCATAAAGTCTGGCTATAGTTTAATGTATATAGATAGCCTTTGGCTAAGAAGCAAGACAGCTAGGTCTCTATCATCTCAGTGCACCCTTTGGTACAATCATACATAGGATAATAGTCTTACTACTAGGGGATTTTCACATGCTGCAGACTCTACTTGGAGCATACCTGCAGGCAATGTATTTCAATGGGATTGTGCCTCATTTCCATGCTCCAGAACGAAAAAAAAAATCAGATCAGGTCCAGTTCACATCTGCGTTTGGTATTCTGTTTGGGAACATGGGGACCCCTCCCCGAATGGAATACAGAACGTATTGAAAAGCAATGTGCTTAGGAAAGCACACGGACAGCCGCACTTGGATGTGCACACGTGGAATACCGTCTGAACTAGCCATAATACTGAATTTTCATTACTGAAACTGAACTGTTTTTGAAAGCCCATCTACACCGCTAGTACAGTGGGACAGTTTAGACTCCCCAGAAGAAACAAACTCAAGATAGCAAAGACGGAGATATAAGCTTTTATACACTTACAGGCCTCAGTATTCCACAATTATTATGATAAAGTAATTGAAACGGCATACTTTATAGAATACCAATCCTTGTTGATATTATACCGTATTGATATGAGTGTATGGATAGTTCCTCCAACGGCATGCAAGACATTAAAAGTCATGATGTGATAATGCGAGTGGTGCACTGGTTGGCCATAATTTCAAGAACAAAATTATCTTTGTTAATAGAGATAATAAACCATGCCTAGTGAGCGTGCATATAAGTGTTGCAAATGTTCATCTTTTGATTACATTTATTTATATTGATAATAAAGCATGGAGAAGAACTTCATTTATCAGAAGGCTCATATGGCTTGAATTTACAGACTTCATTTCAATGAGATCAGCGGCATAATCACATTTTCTCCAGCAGCAACTACTAAAAGCTGTATAATTAGGTTTATTTGGAGCAGCCGAAGGTCAAGCCCTTCCTATACCATGTAGGTTACAAAGTATAGAGGCACAACATTCAACGCCAAAAGCTACAGTATGGACATCTGCAGCATTGTAAGAGTGATGGGACTGTCCTGCTAAACCTAACTCTACCCACGTATTTTTTATTATTTATCTAAGCATATGGTACAGAACAACACACCTTTAAAGCCAGAGAAGACATACACAGGAAGGCAACCAACTGGATCATGAGAAGTGATCATTTGATGTCAACCTCTCATCAACAGGCATGCTTTCCCTTTCAGCATAGTACTATGCTTTGTGATGCCACATGCAGTATTACAAGAGTGAGAAAAAACCAACAAACAGAAGTACCCATACAAAACCTTAAAGAAAACTTTGGTATCTTTAAGAGCTATCAAACAGTCCAATGTGTTATGTATACACTCAAGTTTAATTATGATATCTCTGGTCTGGAAGGCAAATATGTACACAACAGTCACATTTCTAAAGTCTTCATCATGTGGGATTTTCCAGGCAGATAGACTGTAGTGCTTTATAGAATGATTTAAAGGGGTTATTGGGTTTCTAAGATCGATAGCCTATCCTTAATATTAGATTTTTCAGGGGTCCGACACACACTGGGGAACCCCGCAGACCACAGGCACCAAGGCAGAATATGCTGCATTTAAAATCGCATTCCCAACTGTGTTTTTAACTAGTGATTTCTCCATTTGTGTTAAAGCTAGACCTGCAATCTCTCAGCTTTGATATGACACCACTTTTATAGGTGTTATAACTGGAGATACAGCTATTTAAATTGACCCCCCCCCCTTCCCTTTAAATACAGTATTGATCTTCTTGACAACCCTTAGAACATGGCTAGGGAGGACTTTAGAGCTTGTTTTCTATTAAAAGAAAGTAAAATGGTTGATAAAGCACATTAAAAACCACCTGGGGCACATGTGGTTTTTTATACCATTAGAAAGCAGACAGTGCACTGAATTCAATACACTGTCAGGCTTTCCCGTTCTGTGCCCCCGGTGAAGTGCTATCGGTGCCGGCAGCGTAGCTCTTCACTGTCAGAAGGGCGTTTCTGACAGTCAGTCAGGAACGCCCTTCCTCACAGTAGTGTTTATAGTGCTGTACTGTGAGAGTGGTGAGGAACGCCCCCCCAGTACTCGTTTATGGAAGAGTACTATCAGGAGGGGAGGGGGGCGTTCCTCACCGCTCTCACAGTACAGAGCTATAGGCACTGCTGTGAGGAAGGGCGTTCCTGACTGACTGTCAGAAATGCCCTTCTGACAGTACTGAATTCAGCGCACTGTCGGCTTTCTAGCGGTGTATTACACCTGCATGTGCCCCAGGAGGTGAAAGGTCCTCTTTAACCAAACACCCACTACACAATAGTAACTGTAAATAAAATTACTGGTGTTGAGTCCAGAGGCCTCAGGTGCATGTAGAGATGAAGTGGTGACCTGTGCACCACACTATGATGTGAATGATGGATTCTTCTCTGGACTCATTTCCAGCAATATACTTTGAATGGATACTTTATCAGAGGCGTCCAGCTATTTCAGGATTGGGCCACCTTTATTCTGAAGCAAATCATAGTGATATACGCAGGTATCATCCTCAAGTGTCAAAAGACCCATTTCACCAACCACCATAAGTCCTCCTCTACCAGCCCAAACTTCTGACACCAGGCAGGACGGGTTAATCGATTGATGTTCCTAACATCAAATTCACTTACAACAAAAGCCCAAATTCGTCTAACCAGGTGCGCTTTTACCCACTGAAGTCTTGCCTTATATTTCTGTTACACAGCAAAGGCACTCAAGCTAGTTGTCTCCAGCTATAGGCCATATGTTTGACTGTGGCATCTTTCATGGAGGAGTTATTTAAGGCCACAGGATTTATCCACTGTATGTTTTTCCCCCAGACACACCACTTTCAGCACACTCTATAACAATGTTACATGGGAAAAATACCACAATGTTAGAAGATTATTAAATACTAGCCCCGACTAATCTAGGACAGATAACTATGCCTTATTGGAACCTGCTCAAATAACTTGATATTTCTATTCTAATGTAGATTCCCTGAACTGATGCAAAGAAACCTTGTTTACTTGAAGTTATGCTGTACTCCAGGATCAAATGGACTCACCTATTCCACCAGTGTAATCTTCTAACAGTGAGATACAATAGGTAACCAGCAGATGGAGATCCAGAGTAGAACAATAATACCATACTACTCAGGATTACACAGAATACATGTAGAGGGATACAATAGCTCACAGGGGAGCCTCTGTTTCTTTCTTTACCATTCTGACTACAACCTGCTGCAATGATTTGTTCTTTTGTAATGGGATGGAAATATTCTGATAGCATACTCCAGTTTTAAGAAAATATTTCAGCCTTACATTGTCATTTTGAAAAATCTGTATTCAGAGAATTGATCTACTTTACAAGATTGTATAAAGGCAGGCAAAAATAATAAATTACTCAGTTCCTAAACTTACTTGTGTATGAAAACATAAAGGTTAAGTGGAAGTATTAAACATTTTTATCCCTACTTTTAAACGTCATTTTATTAGTTTATTGGATAATAAAATGCACAGCAGAACCAATACGCAAAATCTTAGTGTCTTGCTAAAAGGGCACTGTGACATTGCTGAGCAAACAGCAACAGGTTATAAAATTAGCAGACACAACATTTCAGACAACAAAAGATAATTACATTCAAAATCATGAAGAAAAAATAAAAAAAAGTTTGTGAGAAGAACAATTACTATTAAGGAACTCCCCACTAGCCAAACACAGAGCCACTCAACTTGAAATTCAATTGAAAAATAAAAAAGCAGAGTAAGATTAGGCCCCACGTTGCGGAAATTTGCCGACTTGCTCCGATTTTTCCCGCACAATCAGTGAAGTAAATCTCTAATTAAAACACTGACGTGAATAAGGCCTTAGGCTGAGGACCCATATTGCAGAAATGCAGTTTCTTTGTTGCAGATTTTGCTGCTATTTTGAGCCAAAGCAATGAGAAATATGTAGGAAGTTCTTCTATCTTCTGCTCAATCCACTCCTGGGTTTGGCTCAAAAAAAACGCAGCAAAATCCGCAACAAAAAAACTGTTTCGGCAGTGTGGGTCCTCAGCCTAAGGCCTTATTCACATGTCAGTGTTTTAATCAGAGATTTACTTCGCTGATTGTGCGGAAAAAAATTAGAGCAAGTCAAAAACACAGAACCGGTGTACATCTTTCCTTTTTAACTTCTCTCTGTGGAGTCTCAAATCCTGGTTTTGTTTCACAATCACTGATGCAAATCAGTGACCAAAACATTGATGTGTGAATAAGGTCTTGTATGGGTTTCCATGCCCAACTACAATGGCCAATAGCTGCAAGATTTTCTTTCAAAATTGGCCAGTGCAGGTGGGCAGGGTTTCATCTAAGTGCAGTTAGTACAGCATGGAATCCAAGCCTAAGGTCTTATTTACAAGTCTGCATCTAATATTGATATCTTCTAAAGACATTAAAGTTTATGACAGCATACCACCCTGCTCATGTGTGGGTAGTGTGATCACTGTAGACTTTTACTGGTATCATACAATAGACCCATAGCCTTTTATTGTTGTGATGCATCTGTGGTCCATCAGTGAATAAAATGATCTGCTTCTGTTGATGTTTTTGCAGACCTATTTTCCGCTATTCGTGCTAGAACATCATGATGTTGCAAGGGAAGTATAGTACGGGTATTACATTGTAGGAATCATTTTATATACTACAATACAGTAGTATCGCTGTGTATTGTATGATCAATCAGGTGGTCTAAAAATTAAAGCAAAATAAGTTTGCACAAATTGCTGGCGTTTTGGAAGTTTTTTTGCTTACCGCCAAAGAATAAAAAGTGATGATAAAGACTACAATTTACTCATCAACCCCCCCCCCCCCAAAACACTAAAAAAAGCCATGCAAAGCACTGAACATGAAAACATTAAACATTGTGTGGCAGAATATGGTAAAAAAAAAAAAAAAAAATTCTTATTCAAAGTTTTAACTTTTTGTAAAGATGTTAAAACATGGACAAATTATATAAATTTGGTATTGCCATGACCGAAGTGACCACAGAATATAAGTAACTAGAGCTGAGCGAATACTAGATTCAAATACTTTGCTCCCATAGGAATGTGTGTTAGCTGCTGGCGCTTAACCCCTTGCTGTTGAGCCGCTTACATGCATTCCTATGGGAGCGGCGGTATTCGAAACTATTTGTCAAATACTATTCGCTCATCTACATAAGTAACATGTGACGATGTTTATACCAACTGCAAGCTGGGCATACCCTGGTGCCAATGTGACCTATCTGTGCTATCACAAGAGTTGTAGGGGAGTTCCTCATGCCACACCATTTCCAGACCATCTCCCTTACACCTTAATGCATTAGGTATTTGAGTACTGGTGCAGACTCATTCTCTGGTTCTGTTTGCTGTTTAAAGTTAATTGCAATTTTCATTGTGTGTTGGTTCAGACTTCTTGTAGGGTTTGCTGTGAATTCTCTTTGACACCTGCATGTCTACTATATTGATGTGTGAGTAGATTGGATCTATAATGATAATACCGAGTATCTTTGATCACTATACTGTGATTTATGGGTTTGCCTGACCTGAATATATGATGATCTGTCTTTTGTTATATTTATTAAAACAGTTATAAAAAATTTAACAACATGTTACAGTGAGGGTGTACAAATTAAACCTGTAAGAAAATGGCACAATTGCATCCAATTCTACCCCATTCTGAAGTTTTTTCCAGCTTTCCAGAAAATTGTACAGAATATTTTTGCAAAGCCTTTAGAAAGGCTATTCCACACCTACCTTTTGTATGTAAATCGTCTCGGTTTTTGAATGAGCCTGTTTTTATTCATATGCTAATTAGCCTCTTGGTGCACCCCGGAAGTCTCATCGTGCACCCTCTGTGCAATTGTTTCCTATGGGTGTATACAGCACAGGCTGCTGCTGATGACTTAGCTTCCTGTTTGCACACACTCATAGGAGATAATAGCAGAGATGAGTGCTGCTGGGAACTTCCTGTGCTGGCTGGAAGCGAATTAGAATAAGAATAAAAATGGTCTCATTCAAAAACCACTGAGGTGATTCACATACAAAAGGTATGTGTGGAATATCATTTGGAAAGGCTATGCATGTATGTGCGTAGTTAAAAATGACTTTTCCCAATAACAGAGCCAAAGGCGCCAAGTACAATTTGTCACTCCACTGGTTTCATCACTTTTAAAGGGTTTTCTCTAGCCCCAAGTAGTTACAAACAATTGGTGCAGTTAGTTTCAGTACCCAGTATGCTAATTAGGCTCAAAGTGCCATGGTCCTGGTTTGGAGCAGACAGTGTGGGACCCCCCACATGACAGTAGAGAGCATAGTTCGCATATTGAGTGCTGAGACCTAACAACACTGATTGTTTGTGAATGGTAGGGTCTAGAGAAGAAATCCCAATTGTGCTGGAACCAGGGCACTGTCGCATACTGAAGAGTGTAAAGAGATGATGTTGATGGAAATGGTGAAAAGTCCTCTTTAATGATCTAGAAACTAAACAGATAAACAGATTAAAAAAAAACAAAAAAAAAAAAAACACAGAAAAATATGGCCATTGAGGCTAGTTTGACCTCATGGTTCAGTTGCAGCGATCTTTATTACCACTGAATGATAAAAGAAGCATAGGAACTGCACTATTGCACTATGTCAAGGTCATGGTTTTTTTCTTAACTATTCAAATAACACAAATATTTGATATGATACGATGCGATACGATACGATACAACAGATGCTAGTTCCCATCCAGTTTCCTATTTGTGACGACAGGGTTTCAGAATATAAGGAACTGCAGGATCATGATGTGATTTCTCTACAGCTATTTCATACAGCTAGTAAATAAAGATTACTCGATCAGGAGGAATTTACTGTTCTATACTAGTGACATCTGTTCACCTTTAATGAAATCTTACCACTTTGTGAATGGATTGGTGCAGTCTGTAAAGAGAATTGACCACAGCCACATTTCTTCGCTGACCTTCAGTGAGAGGTCCAATCACCTGACTTGCATCTCCTTGAGTAGACAGCTACAATAACAAAAATAGATCACTGTTAAAATGCAGTACGCCAATGTCAAGAAGAATTACATCTTGAATAGCTTGATGTGAACAGTGCTTTGGTTTTCTTGTCTCAACACATTTGATAGGGTTGTACAAATACAACAGGAAATGATAAAAGCGGTAATTGAAAAATTAAAAGCAAACAAAAAGATCAAAACAAGTGTGAATTTCTGAAGACATTCAAGATCTTCATATTCTAAACATGACTAATAAAAGAAATTCAAATGATAGTGGCATTAGTCAGCAGCACAGAAGTAGGTTTAATCCATGAGGAATATGTATTTCAAGTAAGTTTATGAATTTTATAGCAGCAGAAAGCCATTTTATGTAAAAGTATGCAACCCAGCAGCCTCCATAATAAACGTGTACATATTTATACCCATTAGTTAGCTTGCGGGTAATTATTTTAAAAGCAGGATTTTCAAAGATTCCAAAAGAATATGCTCTTATACTACAGATTAACATTAGAATTCAGTTCTGGATTGCTTTAGTGGCAGAACAGACTCTTTAAATGTCAATGGGATCTGTCAAGAGCTATTGCACAATGTATCAAAGCAGAACTACTACTGGTGGGATTCAAAGTTGCTTGGCTGTATAAGGCGTATAGCCAGTAGTAAGAGAGACATTGTAATCCCACTTTACCGTACGCTACTGAGGCCACAGCTACAGGGCTGTAAATAGGGAGGAGCAACAAGGTTATGTAACTCAGGTGCAGGTTGTCAGAGGTGGGCAACAATAAAAGCAGGAACAACTTATTCAGATGTAGCCTCCACTGTCAGCATTCACTACAAGGTATTAAAAAAAACAAAAAAACAAAAACATAACGGATGCTTTCTTCCATGTTTGTTTACTTTCAAGGCAGAAGAAAATGTCCTGCATGCAAATGGAAGATTCTATCATGTCTTTTACTTTGGGGTGAATGTAGGTTGAGGAGGTTCTGTCTGCATCAGGTATTCCTGCACCACATTGTTTGGGATGAACATGTCTATACTACGATAAAACTGAAATAATAGAAGGACAGACTAGAGGGGCCTTGTGCTCTTTTTTTGCTGCCAATCTTCTATGCTTCTATGACTTGGTGTAGGCACCTTAAAATGTGAGGAAGAATAAAATCCTTTCCTGTAAGGGCCCAACTACACGGCAGAAACCTTTTCCACCATGTGAGTTCTCCATGCGGCTAGCCGCAACGGAATGCCAGTGCAGTGCATCCCGCCGCTGATTAGGCCCAAATGAATGGGCCTAATCAGGAGTGGGTCTTGAGCCGCAAACACCATGGCTGATTCAAGGGAAGATAGGGCATGTCCCTTCTTTTTCCCGCTAGCGGGAAAAAAAAAAGCAAGTGACTCCCATTGAAATGAATGGCAGCCTATTTTGCAGGCGGATTTTGAGGCGTCAGTTATTACCATTTGTTTTCTGCACATACCCAGAAAGCAGAAAGAAAAAGCAAAAAAACAGACACTAACGGACACTAACTATTCATTAAATGGATCAGTTAAAAAATGGACACATTAAAATCAGTGTCCAATAATGTCTGTTATGATTTTGTTTTATCATAACGGACAACCAACTTTTGTTCTGAATGCACCCGAACTGTAATTATATGTCAAAGCCCTACTAAATTATACAAGTATATGTTAGTTTATATTAATAGTAATTTCTGAGAACACATTGTGTTAGTTTAGGAATTTATGTTAGTTTTGGACTACTGATATAAAAACAAACGTGAATAATGCTGTTTATTTTAGCATTTAAAATAATCACGATAATGTACACTATAGTAATAACTGAAAGTTTTAGTTATTGTAAATATTAACTTGTTACAGAAAATAGTTTGTAAACAAATATGTGATTAAAATATAGATAACACATATTATACTATACTTCTGGACATTAATGCCCCCCTAAGAAGCCAATTAGGCAGCTTTGCATAAGACTTCACTACTGGTTTAATCCTCTTTAGCAATGTCAAAAATGCATAATTCCAGTCCAGGAAGCCACATTAGTAAAGGCAAGTGTAAAACAATTAGAGCTAGCGATGAGTATCATGCAAAACTATTTCCTCTAGTATAAATTGTTAAAAAATAAGGAATATACGAACATTATCTACAATAACATATACTAGGAGACATATTCAACATACACAGTAAATGTTAAAAGTTTCTAAAGCTGAATTGCTCAGTTTTGGAAAAATGACACACACACACACACACATCGTACAGATTTCTTTTGTTTTTGCATTTTTGTCATCCTATTAAATAAACGAGAAATTAGGTTTTCCTGGGGTATTCTGGTTTCTAAAACTTTCTTAATATTTTGTTGACAGAGATATGCAAGGGCCCTTTATTTATGGGTAAGTTGTAGTCAGTGGCGTAAGTAGGAATGGCGGGGCCCCGTGGCAAACTTTTGACATGCCCCCCCCCCCCCCCAAACGACACCTAAGACCTCGACCGACCTCCTCCTCCGCACTCTATTATGTCCCTTAGTAAGCCCTGCACACAGTATTATATCCCTTAGTGTCCCCTGTACACAGTATTATAGCCAATAGTGTCCCCTGCACATACTAGTATGCCCCACAGTGGCCCCTACACACAGTATTATCCCCTATAGTGGCCCCTGCACACAGTATTATAGCCCATAATGGACACCCATAAACAATTATTATACTCTGGGGTCTTTTCAGACCCCAGTGTATAATAATCGGAGACCCGGGGGAATAAAAACATAAAAAATTACTGTTTCTTACCTGTCCCTGGCTCCTACGCTGTCTTGTCCGCTGTCGGCCCTCTTCTATGACGTCGGACGTCACATGACCCGGGAAGCAGACCGGGTTCATGTGACAACAGAGACGTCAGACAAGTAGGACACAGGCCTGGCAGGATCGTGGAGAGGTAAGTAACAGTGTTTGTTACGTTCCCTTACCTCTCCCGGGCCTCCGATCATTACACTCGGGGGTCTTCAAAGACTCCCGTGTATAATGATAGTATTTGTGGGGCCCGCGGTGTCACTTACCGATCCCGGCCCAGCCAGGATCGGCAAGTGAATAGGGCCCGTAACGGCCCATTAAAAAAAACAAAACAAAAAAAACAATCGCAGCAGTAGGGGCTGTCACCGGGCCCCCTAATGGCCCGGGCCCTGTGGCAGCCGCCTCCGCTGCCTCTACAGCAGTTACGCCACTGGTTGTAGTTTTATTGGTACCAATTATGACATTTACAGTATGGGATAAACTACAATTTTTCCTGCAAATAAAGAGCCCTTATACTGTATATCTTCATCAACAAAACAGTAAAAAAAAGTTATAGGTGTCAGAATATAGTGACCCCAGGAAAGTTTTTCGTTTTCAAAAAGTGACATTTTATTTTTAAAAGCCGTAAAACATGATAAAAAAAAATATAAATACGGTATCACCGTAATCGGAATGAACATGCTGGACAAAGTTAGTATGTCATTTTTAATGCAGAGTGAACACTGGGAAATCAAAATGCAAAAAATGATTATAAACCTTTTGTTCACATGGACCTCCCCCCAATTGTTAATAAAATCTAATCTAAATATATGTACCCAAAATGGTGCAAAACGTAGGTACAACTCATCACACAAAAAATAACTACCTTAAATACCAGTAGCTATCTTGAAAAATAAAAATGTTATGAATTTTGGAAAGCGGGGAAGAAAAATATTGCCCTGTTGTATGACCCAGTTTTGGCCAAGATATAGCTGTTGATGGCCTCACATGTACCCCTAGCATACTTTGGTATACAGAAGAGTTCATGGAGTGGAAGATTCCCTTCTTTCCCCTAATTCCCTAATTCCAACAACCAGGCCCTACAAAAGCCTAATTATTTCTGTGTGAAACATCCAGCTTTTTAAAAATAAAAAAAAGATTTTGTAACATTTTATGTAGAGATGTTTATTCCATATTTGTCTATGTGGTTGTGTTTTGAATTGCAGCCTTCCAAGAATTGTTACAATATTCTACTGAATTTGTTTGATAAGCAATTGAACACCTTGGGTAAGTACAAGTTAAGGTACGGCGGGGGAGATACCTATCAGTGGATACTATACTATAACAAACACATGGCTTCAAATGACTTATAAATTTAGCAAAATGTTCTAATTTAAGGTGTCTATTAAGCATTGCATCCAATTATAAACACTTTTACTGACAGTGAAAAGACAAAAAAGCATATTGACTTACAAGCTGTTCAGATTTAACACCAAAAAGCTGTATGGTCTTTGCCACATTTCTGGAGACGGCAATGCAGAGATTGGGGTCCACAGCAGCCACATTCATTTCACTGTAAATAAGACACAAGATGAAGATACAATCATTTGCCTCAAAAATCGATCCTTCAAATTAGGCAACATTTTTTCAATCTCATTCCCCACACTATATTGTTCTACAGATGAGGGCTAGGCCAAAGCTGCCGTCTAGTCCTAGCCGAACACTTTGACTACCTGCTTTTGTTGCAACCAAGACTTTTGTAACAGTTTCATTACCACAAGGTAATAAGCTAGAATACAAGAGCAATTAACCACAAAATACTCAAAATGAAAGTTAGCTCAATTAATTGATGTGAAATTGCTCACATCGATTACTTCAATTATTTTATATCCATACCATCCTGTCTCACAATGATATTGGTTAAGGATATGTCACTAGCTGTATCTATCCAGCCAGGATTGCTGATATGTGAAAAAATAGATCCAAACTTCAATGTCATGGCGTGGCATTTAAACGGGGTGAGGCATACAAAAAGGGGAGTGTTCTAAAAGAATTGTTCATTATTAGAGATGAGCGAGTACTGTTCGGATCAGCCGATCCGAACAGCACGCTCCATAGAAATGAATGGATGCACCTGGTACTACCGCTTTGACGGCGGCCGGCCGCTTAACCCCCCGCGTGCCGGCTACGTCCATTCATTTCTATGCGAGCTTGCTGTTCGGATTGGCTGATCCAAACAGTACTCGCTCATCTCTATTCATTATTTGTATTTGAGAAAAATGTTCTATTAATTGTGATTTAGATCATAATCACACAGCCCTACCACATAGTACAACAGTAATAAAACAATTTACAGTGGAGGCAGCAGGACTTTATACATGACACAAACTTCTACAGCAGGACACAGTCAAAGTGATACTTTACGATATAGTATAATAAATTAGAATCAGTCAAGTTGTACTATTTTTTTTGCAAAGATGAACACAGTGTTTGGTTGCACTAAAATTTCCTGGAAAATTGCTGGAGCCTCTGTTCTCCTCTCAAGTATCAATTCCTCTAATGATATTTGTCTATGTGAGCTTCAGCCTTACTTTGTGCTAATGCTTATTCATTAGCTTCTGATATGTATACCCTTGTTATAATAACTCTAGCGTGGGTTTGACAATGAAACGATAGGCATTTCTACTAGAAAATTATTAAGAGATATTCACAAATTAAGTTTGCTGCAGAACTTCAAACACCGTTCGATTTTTTTTAAGTATTTGCGTCAATAAATACATTTGTGATATACTTTATTAACAAATTTTGGATCCTTTATGCGAAATGCTACATTTTTTTATGTCCTTGTCTTTTCTATTGAGATCTGCTTCCCATTCAGTACAGTGAGGGACTTGTGTGTTATGAAGAGAAAATGAGGGTGGGGGAGGGTCGGCTCAGTTATATCTTGGGCAATAGCCCAAATAGTCAATATTGGTTAATCCATTCTGGACATATACCATAACCTTTTCGCTGCCAAGGGTCACTGGAAATTTTGCACCTCCAGTAGCCAGAGCAATTTTCACAGTTTTGAGATGGACAAATCAAACCTAAATTGCAACATTAAAAAAGCATCCAACCCCCCCATACCTATATATTTTCTTAAAGTAGACACCTGCAGCATTGTCAGAATGCCACTTGGTACTGTATACGAACAGGAACCTTCATGCAATTTTGATTTAAAGTGAATGTTTTATGAAAAAATGCAAATAAATGTATATTAGTTGTTAAAAGCGGAAACCAAACAAAAGATTAAATGCACCAAACCTCCTAAAAATAAGAGTTCAACATGTGCAGAGTTCATACATATCACTATGGCCTGAACCCACATGCACGTGTCTTCAGAAAATCGCTAGAACTGGAAGGAACAAAATTCTGCTTTGAAGCTGGAAATGTTAAAAAAGTATCATCCTATAAAATGTAGGGATTACACACCATGAAAACTAAGTGAACCCCTAAACCCTATATATTTTTTGAAAGTAGAAAACCTGAAGATTACAAATGTCTTAATGGGTCATCGATAGCCACATCCACCTTTATGCAACTTTGCGACCAACACAAATAATTTTTTGAAAAAATACGCTAAAACAAATATTTGCACCTAAAACTCATGTTCAATCTCACATTCATATACAAAATACTTTTAAAATAATAGCTTATGGTGTATACAATGTGTATATATACTATATGTACCGCAAACATCAACTACAACAAGAGCTCGGACTCCCAAAAACACGAATACAGAAGACAAGCAGGATTTTGCTGTTGTTCACTAATATGTTAAAAAGCTATACTGCACCTACCAAACGGTGACTGTGATACCAAAATCTAACTTTTTTCAGAGTACACAGCATACCGTATATAAAAACACAATTTAATAGTTTATATATACAACCACCTTCATTCAACTTTGCCGCAAACAGAGATTGCTAGCAAAAATTGCGCACAAAAATCAAATTTGCCACTGAAGTGCGGCTCAAGAAATCCCTTTCTGCAAACATAATGTACTGTCCATAAAACTGCAATATGTGAGGAGTTCATACATACCACACATGTATATATTTACAGGGGCGGGTGTTAAAGAATCGCCAAAATCGCAGAAATGCGCCATCCCATTTTGTGCATGCAAATTAAATAGGACTTTACATAAAAATGTTATTTTCCATCCCCCTATATTAATTTTAGCAATCTATACGTTCATCTCTAGTGATAATCGTTATTACTATTATTTTAGTGTGTAACGGACATCACTAGAGATGTATTTTACTGTAGAAAGCTCAGGTATAGACAGGACAGGGATTGGGTGAAATGTAAACTTTATTTGCGACTTTATGTATATGTTGTGTAAGTGTTTGGTGCGACTTTCTTTTTTTGGCTCTGCGACCTGGACAATGGTAAACGTCTGGGTCACAGTGCCAACAAACTTCCTGGTTATGTTCAGGAGGTATAACATAAGAATACCCCACTAGTAAAGCTCAGGGGGGAATGACATTATAACTGGATGTGACAATCAGAGACAAATGTATAGTATACGCTCTGATTGGCAGGAGAAGGGTTAATAGGGACAATACAGTCCCTGCCACCCCCCTCCTGCTGTCACATACAAGTTATGCAGAGAGTCAGTATGTTTCACTGTCTCTCTCTCTCTGCTGCACTGCTCCGTGTCCCTCTTCCTTTCTTGTTAGTTCGCAAATTGCTTGCTTAGACAGGAGGGGGGGGGGACACTTTGGAGCTCTATATCTTTGGACTGCATCAACATATCTTGATGCAGTCCAAACTCGATGATTGGATGTACAGTTTTGGAGCAATTCACTGTTGAAATGCTGTCAGGAATTGAAATCTGCAGTTGGATCTCAATGCCAAATAGTGTTTTCAACAGTGAATCGTTCCAAGACTGTAAGTAAAATCATCCCTGGCATCATTTTAAAGATGAGAGTCTCTTCTTTAAAATGCATTTTAAAGCATCAAGATATGTTGATGCAGTCCAGAGATATCGGCATTAGTAGGGAGGACATACTAACTACGTCCTCCGCTACTGAAGTGCCACCTTGGGAGCACGTACAGTGTATGTGCCTGGCAGCGAAAGGGATAATAGTATGGCATGTGTTGGGTATTTAAATATGAAAGACACTCAGGAGCTAAGTGGCCACCATAGCTGCCGGGCTGGATCAACACTGTAGGGATTGTTGGGTTATAGGTTGGACTTGATGGACTGATGTCTTTATCCAACCTCATCAACTATGTAACTATGTCAGCACTCCATTATAGTGGTGACCCGGTGCTAATGTCTGCAATCAGTGCCCACTTTGACCATAAGCATTCTCTTCCAAAGAAAAAGTAAGTTTAAAAACACGTATAAAAGTAACACCCCCCCCCTCCAAAAAAAATAAAATAAAATAAAAAATAAATAAATAAATTAAAAAAATGAATCACATACACACTATCCCTGGGTCCAAAAACGCTTAGTCTGTGAACTTCTAAAAATATTTTCCCCATACAGTGAACACTGTAGTGGGGAAAAAAAATACAAAAAGAGCCACTTTTTTTTCCAGCTT
Organism: Leptodactylus fuscus; assembly: GCF_031893055.1. Classification (NCBI taxonomy): domain Eukaryota; kingdom Metazoa; phylum Chordata; class Amphibia; order Anura; family Leptodactylidae; genus Leptodactylus; species Leptodactylus fuscus. The sequence goes on from NC_134269.1 coordinate 117,997,166, forward strand.
CCCACTACATTGTACAAATTATTAAATGGTACCATACCGTACAATATGTCCCACAAATATTAAGCCCTCGTATGGCTCCGTGAATAGTAAGATAAAGTTATGGGGTTTAGAAGGTGAGGAGACAAAAACGAAAATCAAAAAATGGTTGCAGCAGGAAAAAATTAATAAAATCTATTACAAAATGTATTAATGACAAAAACGCTGCCTGAAAATGAAAGTTTAGTTATGCTTTAAGCAGCGGGAACGCAGTACTATGTGTTTACAGCTCTTCCATATGGGAAATGCAGAGGCCATTGTTCTCTGTGGCTGCAATAAACGTTTGTAATTTATCACGATGTTTCATTAAATGCATAAAAATCTAAATCAACCACTCAATGCCTTGCTTCATGTCATGCAATAATCCTCAGTTTTATATTTGTGAGTTAAAGAGAGCAAATCATGGATTTATGAAGTATTTCATTTGTGGTTTACAGTTCTTAGCTCATATTTCTCGGTGGGATATTTACCATAATCCATCTTTCCTTCTAGTTTGGATTTAGTGCAGTAAGTAGTAGTTTTCAGCCTGGGATTACTAGAACAGTTGCAAGCTAAATATCATGAATAGTTCTCCTGGCACAATTTCATACAGCCGCTGCACTGTCTATTTATAGTGTGTGACAATCATATAACACATGGAATATACATGGATAGGTTTTAAAACTGACCGCCGGGAAGCCGTCCCCTATCCAGTTTCCCAGGGGAATAGGACGGAGACCCGTTGGGCAGACACAGACGCAAGTGTGACTGCCCAACGGGTGTCACTGCAGCAAAGCTACATTCAAATGAATAGACAAAACAAGAAATAGAAAAGACGTGCAAAATTAAGAAGAGTTGAACATTTCCTTACATGAACACCTGTATAAAAATACAAAGAGCCTTGAGAACATATGGGCACATGCTTTCCTTTACACTCCACTACATACCTTGCAATAGTTTTGATTATACTGTCAAGTTCATCAGCCGAAGGAGGATTCCGACCTCCTGTTGGGAAGACTAGATTGATAGGATCAAAGAGCCTAGACAAGGACTTAGACAGGTAGGCACCTTCATAGGGTTGCAGGGAGTCTTTCAGAGTTTTCTCTGGACTAAAGAGGAAACAAATCTCATTACTCACAAGCTGTAAAATAAAAATTACCTTATTTCTTACTTTAAATTATTGCTCCACCTATATAGGAGTTGCAATCATAACAAATACATGATCCTGAAATGTCTGTATTATATGCTAGCTTTAGAACTTCATTTTACATTATTGAAGTATCATCTGAAAAAAACAAAACGCTGAACATTTTAAAAAAGCGCCTTTCCTTTATCATTAGCCATACCTTCCCTAAGTAACATCAATGAAAAAACATGTAGCTGCTGGACTCTGAAAAGGAAAAAAATAAGGGGGCCCATTAGACTAAAAATGCAGTCTAGGGAAGGAGGATTCGAGCAGATTAATATATATATTTTGTAGGTGGTGCTGCAGATCTGCCACAGATCTCGCCTGCAGCATAAATTCATGTGCTGAGGATTTAAAATCATGCAACATGTGAATGAGATTTTGTAAAAACTGGCTTCTCAAATACAGTGAAGTATCACCTAGTGGCCACCAACGATCATGAGCATAAAATGAGATCTTTCCACACCCACAGCACAAGTAAAAGTTTCAATAAGGCATAAATCAGTTCCATATGCTAATAATTATGTAGGAAATATATCATAATTGTATCCAGTAACCAAATGTGCCAGGTCTGCCTAAAACCATCATGGCGACCGAGGACTTCAGCAAGGAGCTCCTCCATTCGTATAAGATTGATGAGCTCTTGAGCTCACTCACAGAGAGTAGAGGTCACCAGAGATCTGCAGTGGCAAGGAATCCCAATGTAGGCCATTACCAGGCTAAAGCAGATAATTGATTTTTTTTTCAGTTTTATAATCCCATTCGTCCCTAACAGGGAAAGGAGAATTAAAAAAAATAAATAAAATAAAAATCAATCTCTTCTTACACACTGTCAGCTGCATGTGCTCTGCACACTGGTTGGAGTAAATACTGGGATTATGTGAGCTAACAGGCATGATCTTGGTCTTATTTTAAAGCCAAGATTGTGGCTCTAGTCCCTGAGGCTTAAAGAAAGTGCACCCTCTGAAGTTTCAATGAAAGTATCCTGCTAAGGGAAAACTGTAATGTTCTTTGCTAAAATCCTAAGAGATCGTTCACATCTGCGCCTGTACTCCGTTCTGCAGGTTTCCGTTCCCTGCACAAAACAGGGGCAGGAAATGGAAACCTGCCGGAATGTTTCAAGCCCATTCATTTGAATGGGCTTGAAAAGTCTCCGGCCGTGTGCGCCGGTGAGCGTTTTATGCTCTCCGTGGCAAAACTTTTTTTTTTTTTAAACTGGACACAGAGTCGGGCATGCAGTACTCTGTGTTCGGTTTAAAAAAAAAACAGTTTCGTTGCGGAGAGCATAAACCGCTCACTGGCGCTCATGGCCGGACTCGGCATGACACGTTTCCATCTTCTGCATGCAGAAGACGGAAACCTGAAAATGGAGATATTTTCAAAACGGTCAGGGGACTAAAGGGACTGGAGATGATAAATAAAAAGACACCTGTGGGAAGTTTTTTAGGGAGGGGCTGCTTATGGAGCAGTATAGAGCAAAGATCTACTACCAGAAGGAATTACACATAGGGCATTCCCACCAATGTGCTCTACTCAGTAGAGAGCAGCACATGTCAGGAACCTCAGGGGCAAAAGCATGGACTAACACTGGTGTGTGTACCAATGGGAGAGGATTTTATAATTCATCTACTGGGCTCTACAGGCAAACAACCAAGGTGTGAGTGAGAGTATATGCTTTTTCAATAACCAAGACCTCAAGCAATCCACCATGATCGACCAACTATTTATCAATGAAGACCAGATACCCCAGATGTTCCAAGGATCAGTTATTAGTTTTAGAAAGAATAACAGAAAAACAGCCAAGTTATAAGAAAATATGTTACAGAATTACTTTACAGAGAATACAAGTTTTTACTAATGTATACATGGCAGATCCTCTTTAACTTTCAGTTGATCTGCTACTGATGCCATGGGTAAGGTGACAAAATATATTAGAAATATGACTATTTACATTAATAAAATCTAGTTAACTATAACCATTAAAAAACGCAATTCATTGCCAATGAAAACATACTTAAAAGTGAGTGAAATGCGTAAAACGTGCGATTACACAGAATAGAAGCCATATGACTTGCACTGACAAACTAATTATCATCTTAAAGACGACTTTAATATGAACTGTCGGACCTTAATAGCAATGAAAGTGGATTCTACTTGGCATACACATACTCACTCGTGATCTAGTTTCTTCATTGTGAAAACATCTTTTGTGTCATCTTCAATTTGCTGTATCTCAGGGACAAAATCTGAGTTGCCACTACTTGCAAAGGAACCTTGTAAGTTCTGACTGTATTGCTGGAGACGTTTCCACAAGTCATTGTACAGTCTTAATAGTTTAGGATATTCTCCTTCAAAAGCTTGTTTCAGGAATGTGGAAGCTAGGAAATAGAACAGAAATGTGGGCAATGTCAAAATGAATAACGTAATGTGGTCTCTGAAGGTGGTGTACAAAAAGAACCTTTAGTTAGAGAACAAATGATTGTCTTGTTCTATTCAATCACATCTTGAATGTCCAAAAGGAATATTAAAAATATATGAAAAATTGCTTGTACATTTTCACAACGTTAAATATCATGAAAAGATAGGGCAAGACCAAATCTACAAACATGACAACTGGAATTTTTTTTATGATATCCACCAAACAAATGAACAGAGCCAAACTATAACCATCTAGAAAAGCTTTAGTTATATGGCTTCAACATAGTCTACTTTAGATCAAAAGACAGTGTTGTTTTTCAGGCAAGTGTTTGGTTAGTACACAGTGTGATTGTCATTCAGGACTATCCCCCTCTGCTTTTGTAGTGCTGCTTGTCAGGTCATCCACCATCTCTACATCTTGGCCTTCAGTGATGACAGTTCATCACATACACTCACCGGCCACTTTATTAGGTACACCTGTCCAACTGCTCGTTAACACTTAATTTCTAATCAGCCAATCACATGGCGGCAACTCAGTGCATTTAGGCATGTAGACATGGTCAAGACAATCTCCTGCAGTTCAAACCGAGCATCAGTATGGGGAAGAAAGGTGATTTGAGTGCCTTTGAACGTGGCATGGTTGTTGGTGCCAGAAGGGCTGGTCTGAGTATTTCAGAAACTGCTGATCTACTGGGATTTTCACGCACAACCATCTCTAGGGTTTACAGAGAATGGTCCGAAAAAGAAAAAACATCCAGTGAGCGGCAGTTCTGTGGGCGGAAATGCGTTGTTGATGCCAGAGGTCAGAGGAGAATGGCCAGACTGGTTCGAGCTGATAGAAAGGCAACAGTGACTCAAATAGCCACCCGTTACAACCAAGGTAGCCAGAAGAGCATCTCTGAACGCACAGTACGTCGAACTTTGAGGCAGATGGGCTACAGCAGCAGAAGACCACACCGGGTGCCACTCCTTTCAGCTAAGAACAGGAAACTGAGGCTACAATTTGCACAAGCTCATCGAAATTGGACAATTGAAGATTGGAAAAACGTTGCCTGGTCTGATGAGTCTCGATTTCTGCTGCGACATTCGGATGGTAGGGTCAGAATTTGGCGTCAACAACATGAAAGCATGGATCCATCCTGCCTTGTATCAACGGTTCAGGCTGGTGGTGGTGGTGTCATGGTGTGGGGAATATTTTCTTGGCACTCTTTGGGCCCCTTGGTACCAATTGAGCATCGTTGCAACGCCAAAGCCTACCTGAGTATTGTTGCTGACCATGTCCATCCCTTTATGACCACAATGTACCCAACATCTGATGGCTACTTTCAGCAGGATAATGCGCCATGTCATAAAGCTGGAATCATCTCAGACTGGTTTCTTGAACATGACAATGAGTTCACTGTACTCCAATGGCCTCCACAGTCACCAGATCTCAATCCAATAGAGCATCTTTGGGATGTGGTGGAACGGGAGATTCGCATCATGGATGTGCAGCCGACAAATTTGCGGCAACTGTGTGATGCCATCATGTCAATATGGACCAAAATCTCTGAGGAATGCTTCCAGCACCTTGTTGAATCTATGCCACGAAGAATTGAGGCAGTTCTGAAGGCAAAAGGGGGTCCAACCCGTTACTAGCATGGTGTACCTAATAAAAATGCCGGTGAGTGTACATGTAACTGCTGAGATCACATGTCCATGTGTAAGTGCTATTATTGAAGACCAGGACATAGAACCCTGATAGTGACCCAGGAAGCTGCAGCATGGAGGAAGCAGGGAATCAGTAAACCGAGTATTAGTCAGTTCATTATTTTAGGCCATTCTCAGCTTTTGGACAAAAATAACTTTAAGGAGCTGGTCAGCCACATTAAGTTATGTAATTTTGTGCACAGATAGTCACCACTAGGAGATTACTGCACACTGTTTATGCACTGAACTCAATAATACACGGCATGCTGTAAGCACATACTGTAGCTCCCCATACTGGTGGCTGCAGGCAAATAAAATTGTAGAATTTCATTCAGTTTCAATGAATGGTTTATTGAGATCTATATCAGAAGAACACCATAATTGTGCCATAATGGATATAGCAAAACTTTAAACCAGGGGTAGGCAACCTTCGGCACTCCAGCTGTTGTACAACTACAACTCCCAGCATGAATACTTGCTCCGCTGTTCTAAGAACTCCCATGGAAGTGAATGGAGCATGTTGGGAGTTGTAGTTTCACAGCAGCTGGGGTTCCGAAGGTTGCTGACCCCTGCTCTAAACCCTATTCTAAAACCCACATCTCTCTTGGTCAACACCCTGTGACCAAAATCTGTAATGGATACACAATCCACATCATCAATCAGGAGTTCTACATATGAATCCTACTGCAGACTTAATCCACTACAATAGAGTAGGTGAATTCCATTATATGGTGCAAATTTTCATTTTCACCACATAGCCAACAATGCATTCAGACTATGTTGTACACAATAATACATTCCCTTCCAATTTATTGATCCCATTAGTTTATATCCAGTCCATAGGGTAATCATGAGTTAAAATGTGTCAAACTAGTCAAACTAGTCTAGGCGTAGTTTTGGGACTAGTGCAACATACATTCAAAAAGTGAACCAAACACAGCCATGTCCCTGAATTCATATGCCCCACCACAGCATGCTTAGAGAAAGATTCATATAACTTCAAAATATATAAGCATTATACAGTATATACAGTACCAGTCAAAAGTTTGAACACACCTCTTCATGCTATGGGATTTTTTTTAGCCTTTTTTTTTTTACATTGTAGATTCATATTAAAGACATGGAATCTATGAAGAAACACTTATGGAATTAGATAGCAAACAAATATTTTAAATGATTTAAATTAGCTCCCTTTTGCTTTGACAGATTTGCACACTCTTGGCATTGTCTCGATCAGCTTACCTGTAAAGATATTCAACAGTTTTGAACAGGGGTGGGTAATTAATTTTCCCATGGGGCCACATGAGAAATTAAAATGGTTCTAGAGGACTATGCCCCACCCACTTCTATGTTGACTCCACCCATTCTCATCCATTTTTCCATGTACCTCCACACAGTATAATGCTCCTACAGTCACCCTAACATTATATCCCCCACATTATAATGTTCTCCTCCAAATGTCCCACAGTATTAAGTCCCTCTCCTCGTGCATTAAACTGGGGCAGCTGAAGGGGAACATTAAACTGGGGCTTATAAGCACCCATGGATCCGAGTTGGATCATGTGCTGTCATAAATGTCTATGTGGCCTGTCGGTACCTAATCTCTATAACTATTGATTTGCTGCCAGACTCTTGTAAATCTGTGCCATTTATAATGAGATTGATTGTCCATAATGGGTGGCCTTAAAAGCGGCTCTGGTTGCCCCAACCTCACTTCAGGCCCTTTTGCAAACTCCCGAATCAATTTCATACACACTTTCAGCAACTGCCAAGGTTATTACCTACATGCTGCTACTGTGGCAATGAGTATGTTTCAGATTTAGATTACAAAGCCCTTATGGCCTGTACTCCACCTATTCTCTAATCCTCTCTTCCCTTCTGGCCTATCCCCCAATGTGTCTGTTTGGTGGAGACACGCTAGGTTTAGGCTTCTCAATGACATTCTAAAGACTACTACACCCGTACTTATTCCCCACCTTCCTATGAATTTTTTACGACTTACTCAGTTCTTTCTTTTCCTGTACTTGCTCACCATGCTTAACCCTGAAATTGCCCACACGTGCTTTGAGAGACTGTGTTTGTATTGAGTAGTCAACAGAGCTTCCCTTTCCTTCATATATGGTATACTGACTTTAATTGCACTTTATGTTGGCCTGGGAGCAGGACCTGAAGACCTCACTTACCTCAATAGATTGATTGGTGCACCTTCATGAGCAAGGGCAGTTGGCAGTTTAACAATTTTTACTTACCACTTAAACCCTTTAACAACGCAAGGTTAGCGTTAGCATTAAAGCTCTCTGACTTTTTTCATATTTTCTATCTGTGCCTTCCAAAATTCATAACATTTTACTTTTCCATTGACATTTCTATGTGAGGACTTACTCTTTGCGTTATACAGTCCTATGAAAAAGTTTGGGCACCCCTATTAATCTTAATCATTTTTTGTTCTAAATATTTTGGTGTTTTCAACAGCCATTTCAGTTTGATATATCTAATAACTGATGGACACAGTAATATTTCAGGATTGAAATGAGGTTTATTGTACTAACAGAAAATGTGCAATATGCATTAAACCAAAATTTGACCGGTGCAAAAGTATGGGCACCTCAACAGAAAAGTGACATTAATATTTAGTAGATCCTCCTTTTGCAAAGATAACAGCCTCTAGTCGCTTCCTGTAGCTTTTAATCAGTTCCTGGATAAAGGTATTTTGGACAAACAATTCAAGTTCAGTTAAGTTAGATGGTCGCCGAGCATGGACAGCCCGCTTCAAATCATCCCACAGATGTTCAATGATATTCAGGTCTGGGGACTGGGATGGCCATTCCAGAACATTGTAATTGTTCCTCTGCATGAATGCCTGAGGATTTGGAGCGGTGTTTTGGATCATTGTCTTGCTGAAATATCCATCCCCGGCGTAACTTCAACTTCGTCACTGATTCTTGAACATTATTCTCAAGAATCTGCTGATACTGAGTGGAATCCATGCGACCCTCAACTTTAACAAGATTCCCTATGCTTCATCTCTCTTTCCCCCTCCACTCTAAATACCCCCCCCCTTCCCTTCTCGTCCCCTTCTCTCTTCCTTCCTTGCCCGTGTTCCCCCTTGTCTCCCCCTTTTCTCTCGCTAGTTGTGTCCCTGTCTTGTCTACTGTCTTACCCGGTCTTATGCTGTCTCAGGCAATGTGCGCTTCTTATAGGTCCCTTGGCTTGAATATGCCTAGTCTGGTATGTTGCTCTATGAATGAGCTCTCACAGTTTCTGTCTCTCCAAGAAGAGCTGTATTTCTTTATTTTCTTGTTCATTATATTGATTATTCAGCTTTTGTTTCTCTAAGAAGAAATGTATCTTTCTGTTCATTATATTGAAAATTTAATAAACTTTCAATAAAAAAAAAAAGATTCCCGATGCCGGCATTGGCCACACAGCCCCAAAGCATGATGGAACCTCCACCAAATTTTACAGTGGGTAGCATGTGTTTTTCTTGGAATGCTGTTTCTTTTTGGACGCCATGCATAACGCCTTTTTTTATAACCAAACAACTCAATTTTTGTTTCCAAAATGAAGCTGCCTTGTCCAAATGTGCTTTTTCATACCTCAGGCAACTCTATTTGTGGCGTACGTGCAGAAACGGCTTCTTTCTCATCACTCTCCCATACAGCTTCTATTTGTGCAAAGTGCGCTGTATAGTTGACCGATGCACAGTGACACCAATATGATGCTGCAGCTCTTTGGAGGTGGTCTGTGGATTGTCCTTGACTGTTCTCACCATTCTTCTTCTCTGCCTTTCTGATATTTTTCTTGGCCTGCCACTTCTGGGCTTAACAAGAACTGTCCCTGTGGTCTTCCATTTCCTTACTATGTTCCTCACAGTGGAAACTGACAGGTTAAATCTCTGAGACAACTTTTTGTATCCTTCCCCTGAACAACTATGTTGAACAATCTTTGTTTTCAGATCATTTGAGAGTTGTTTTGAGTAGCCCATGATGCCACTCTTCAGAGGAGATTCAAATAGGAGATCAACTTGCAATTGGCCACCTTAAATACCTTTTCTTATGATTGGATAGATCTGGCTATGAAGTTCAAAGCTCACTGAGGTTACAAAACCAATTTTGTGCTTCAGTAAGTCAGTAAAAAGTAGTTAGGGGAATTCAAATCAATAAAATGATAAGGGTGCCCATACTTTTGCACCGGTCAAATTTTGGTTTAATGCATATTGCACATTTTCTGTTAGTACAATAAACCTCATTTCAATCCTGAAATATTACTGTGTCCATCAGTTATTAGATATATCAAACTGAAATGGCTGTTGAAAACACCAAAATATTTAGAACAAAAAATGATTAAGATTAATAGGGGTGCCCAAACTTTTTCATAGGACTGTAAGTGGTACTTTCATTTGCCACTATTTTGGGGTAAACATGTTTGGATTAGCTTTTATTAATGTTACTGCGGCTCCAAGTGAAAAAAAAAACTACAATTCTATCATTAATTTTTGCATTTTGTTTTTACAATGTTCACTCGGTATTAAAAATGACATAGTAACTTTGCCTTGTAGGTCATTATGTCTATGGCGACGCAATATTTATATTGGTTTTATTAGGTTTTGCTACTTTTACTAACTAAAAAGTAAATTTACAAAAATAAATAATTTGCCTGGGGTCACTGACATCTATAACATTTTTGCAGTTTTGTTGATGTAGTGATGTCAGGGCTCTTTATTTACAGGGCAAGTTGTAGTTTTTATTGGTACCAATATTTGGTATGAATGACATTTTGATCACTTATTATTGTTATTTTTGGGAAAGGTGAGGGGACCAAAACACATTAATGTTCGCATTGTGGTAGAAAAAAATTATGTTTTTTTTGTTTGTTTTTTTGCATTTTCATGTGTTCAATGTGAATATACAATGTAGGAAATTAAAGATAAATAAATTAATAAGTAAAACAAAACAAGAAAATGCAAGAAATGAAAGGCCTTTCTGTACTGGTACTATATATTAGCTATCACACTAAAGAATACAGACTACATATCAATTGCATCCAAGCTGCAACACACAACTTGCAAAATGTAAGATTAATGCTCAAACTATATTCTATCAGATGTGTCAACAACGTTGAAAACTTACAGGTTGTTGCCTTCTCAAAATGAGAAGAAAGGATCTGTGTAACAGAATTCCAAAACGTGTGCAAAATATCAGAGTGACCATCCTAAAAACAGAGACAATAGAGACATTAAAATGACAGATAAAAATGTTCCAAACTCACAGTATAATCTTGTTTAAAAAGGTTTTCCACGTAAACTGGAAAATCCATAGGGAGCCCTGTCCTTTGTTTCAACATCACATCCACAGTTCCTTCCCATGCTAACAATAGCTGGGCGGGAAGTGAAGTGGCTCAAATGACTGCTACAGTTAGAAATTTTGTCTCAGTGGTCACATTTTGGGTATGGTGATGTCACTGATAATACATTACTAGTACAAAGCACCTGAGTTGCTTTCCTTCTGGCCCCGTCAGGGCTGGAATGGGATGGAACAGAGGACCAGGGAAAGTAGCTCTTTCCTTTTTTTAATTTTTTTTTATTTTACAACCCCTTCCCCCCAGCTGGGTTTATTTAAATACTATTGAAAGTCAAAACTTATTCAGCTGATGTTTATTTTACAGAATGGATTTTAAATATGTTTGAGTATTTAGCGAACTAAAAATTAAAATGCCAATCATCAACTGTAAAAAAGCTGGAGACTGCATAAATATACCAAAAATTGGTTAGTAAGAGATACATAAAATTCACTATTATTTAATATGACATTTTTACTAAGCTTTCAGCATATATGCAAGAAAAGTTTGGTTCTTTATGGAAACATTTGTAAGCATATATATATTAAATGTAAAAAAAACTCAAGATGTGAACCAAGCCTAAAACTGCAACCAGACTACTGCACACACAGTGGGGCACATTTACTAATCCCATCTAACTTTTAAACAGTATAACTTAGATTAATCAATCATAAAATGTCAGATCACAGTGGCTGGACGATAAATCTGGCTCATCTTTAGACTGTCTTATCTATGTTTATACCACATTAGTCGGCTTAGTGTGTAACAGTAATTTGCAACAGAAAGTCACCACACTCTGTTGCATCTTAAGCCCTACCTCTTTTGTTAAGCCCCACCCACTTGTTGAGCAAGGCAAAAAAAAAAAAAAAGTGTCCTGGATCACATGTAGTGAGTTCACAGCATATCTGCCTCAGGCAGCTAACACATTATACATTTCAGTATCTGTGATTTGGATGAGACTTAAAGAGGACCTTTCACAAACTCCACCTCTTTGCATAAGTGCCATATCACTATTTCTAGAACTGGTGGAATTGTTTTTTCTTGCGTTTCTGACCTATCAGTCCAGGTTGTCGTATCAGGCTCAAAACCTAACTGAACTGGTCATAATTCCTTGACTCAGGAACAGTTACAGAAAACAATTCCAGTAGTTCCAGAATCAGAGGAGCAGCACCTAATAAAGGATGCTAAGAATTGGAGGTGGTGACAAGTCTTCTTTAAACAAATCCATAGCGTGGAAAGAAAAAATAATAAAGTAGTGCAAATTATTGATGCTGTGGGTTTGCAAATTGCAGCATGTCAATTATTGCTGCAGATTTCATGGCAGTATTCAACCTTTGCTGCAGATACAGCTGCAACCCACAGAGAAAACTAAGGTTTACTGCAGGGTATATCCACAATGGACCGCTACATATGGCCTAAAATAAATACATAAAGGTAGAAGCAAGTAGAATAGTTTTTGGTGCAAATTAAGCCAGAATTCTAGGATATGTAGCTTGGTAAAGCTGCTGTAGTGCAGACTTCTATATATAGGGACCCATAGATATTGCAGGAGTCATTTTAATGAAAATTATACCGTAAAAAATACAATCCAATATAATATGCACACTAGGCTGCTTTATCATCCAGCTGTATAACAAACACTTCTATTTCTACAACTTGAAGAATAAAGACCCATGTGTATGAATGTGGCCTTTGGAGGAGCAGAAACAGTATATTTCTATTAATAGATAATCTCAGCTTTATAACAAAAAAGGTGTGACTAATTATAAAAGTCTAAGGGATTAACCCCCATATTGGTGGCCTAGCACAAAGAAATACAGTACATGACATCTCTTGATATCATTGCAATGGTAAATAAATGGTATTTGTTGTGAAGACTATCTCTCTTGCACCTTTCCTATTGGTTTGGACTACTGGCAAAATACAGAAACAACTCTTCACCAGAAGGAAAATTGCCTCTCTAAATCCACCTTTATGCTAAGGCGCACTTTCTGGAAAATTAGTGTTCTTTGTTGCAGAATTTTCTGTATTTTATTTTAACCACTTCGGTACCGGGCCAATTTGTATGCCCATAGCTGTGTATACAGAGCTGATTGAGCGCTGTATACACAGTGATCGAGAAGGCAGGGAATGCAATAAACCTTTCCTACCTTCTCTCTGGGAGCTCCGGCTGAAGTTACAGCCGGCTCCTAGTATCAGCAGCTGCACGATGTCCGTGCAGCTGCTGTGTTCTGACTAGACGTACTGGTACGTCCTGTCAGAACTAGGCAACCACTATCCGGACGTTTATAGTCTATGGGTGGTTCGGAAGTGGTTAAAATCACAAGCAAGAATGCCCTTAAAAGGAATGAGAAATATAACAGGACGTACTTATACCTTTCCATTCTGTTAAATCTACTCCTGGCTTTGGCTCAAAAAATAGCAGCAAAATCTGCAACAAAAAAAGTGTCTTTTCCACAATGTGTGGCTCCATCCTGAGGGATCTATCTTGTAGGTCAACATCTGACCCACCCAAGGGCTATAAAACTTGACTAGAGTTTCTAGCCATATCAAAAGACAAGGGGAAAGAATCCTCAAACAATTCTATGGTGACAGTTCTTTTTAGAGAGGGCTCTGGCTTAGTTTAGTAGAGTTGTCTTTCTACTGCAAATACTATTGAGAACTATCATGTGACCTCATAATCATCAAAGGGCCACCCCCCAGTCTTCTGCCCTACCTCTTCTGTAAAAATGCCACCCTGCTCCAATTCTCATATAATCTGCTCTCTATAGCCAACCCCTCTCACATTCTGCCCACTGACACATACAGTATCGGGTCACCATGCCTTCTACAGCATTACCTGCATCTAGCAGGACCTTGGGTGACAACAGGCTCACGTTTTAAGTTCCTGGAAGGTGAATTTTAGTATTAGCTCTGCAACGATTCATACACTAGGCATGGGTACATACACCAGACATGGGAGATAGCATCAGCAATAGCATATTGAATCTACTTTAATGACTACTTGCATAGCTTTAAAGGCAAAAAAAACCACTGGAGTGTCACTTTAATCCTTAGCTTTGAAGAGAGGCGATTATATTTGATCCTCATCTCCATGCTTACAAAGTGTGAAGTTCATTAAAGAATGCAATGGATTAAAAGTAGTCGTAACTGGTTTGTTTGTGGATATGTGACACTTATTAAAAGGGTTCTACAGCTTAACGGAATTGGTGTCCTTTATACCAGAAAAAAACAAAAAACGTTTAAACATATTGAATGATGTTTAAATATTCAAAATAATATTTAAAAGAGGTTGTACCAAGGTTAGAAGTTGTCAGTATGATAGGGAATCACTTCCTAAATGTTGGGGACCCCCACTGATCCTGAGAACAGGGGCCTGGTTCTTCCATCCTGATGGAGTAGCAAGCCCAAGCATGTGCACTGCCGTGCTATTCATTTTCTATGAAACCACTGTATATAGCAGAATAAAAGGCTTTGCAAGGTCACACACCCCAACAACTTATACTGGGATAGACAATAGACAAACATGCTATCTATCCACAGGCACCAAAAAACAGTTTTGGTTTCTAGCATGACAAAGTATTGGCGATATGTCTAACGCTAGGTTCACACAGAAGAAGAATGCATGCAGAAGACGGAAAGCTGTCAGACCGGGTCCTGCCGTGTGCGCCGGTGAGCGTTTTATGCTCTTCGCCGCGAAACCGTTTTTTTTTTTTTTTTTTAAACCGGACACAGAGTACTGCATGTCCAACTCTGTGTCTGATTTTTAAAAAACGGTTTTGCGGCGGAGAGCATAAAACGCTCACCGGCGCTCACGGCCGGACATCTTTCAAACCCATTCAAATGAATGGGTATGAAAGAGTCCTGCAGGTTTCTGTCTCCTGCTCAGTTTTGTGCAGGAAACGGAAACCTGTATGAATGGAGTCCGGGCGCAGATGTGAACGAGAGCTCAATGAGAATATTTCTGCTCAAAATCTAAAATGCTATTTTGTAATAAGGTCACACAAAATTCTACTCCTTGCCTTCCTACTTTTTAAAGCAGCAGATAGCCTAGAAGGAAGAGAAGTATAATTTCAAGCTTTACACTAAGATCCAATGTAGCAGCCTGTTGCAGTTGTAGAAGCTTTTTATTCCACAGCTCTATACTTGCAAGATCCATTGTTTACCTGAATGTAAATGAAATCTGTAACACTCAAGTCTGTACTCCAAGACTGTGTGCATTGGAAATTGGACACTAACCTTTGCAATTTCATCAATAAAACAAACATGGGACACAGGGTCTCTTTTCTTTGTCAAAACCTTCTGGAGGTGTTGTACCTGTAATACACATTGTACATTAGGACGTTTTCACTCACTAAAGACAGTATGTAAAATCACAGTGTAAAAAGTTACCTGGACGCAGGCTGCATAGATTTGATCCATTAGTTTCTCCATATTAGTCCAAAGGGCTGCTCGAAACGCTGCTGTATTCCCTGGCTGAGGCATAGCTGCCCGTCCTGGTGCTCCTGACCAGAGAAAAAGTTACTTATTTATATATATTTATCTAGATACTAAATTCTAAATCTGTGCTAGGTGTAACACCGTTGGTACATATAATGTCTCTATATATATTATACATATATTTTCGCCATCCTCATGCTCTGCTTCATAGACCCCATGTATTTGGGATATGTGATGAGTCAATGTCCCACTGTATGTTATTTCTATACAACACCTAATTTCCCATATGTCATGTGAAGGAATGAAAATGTCACAGTTTCCTCTTCATATGGCAATGTGCAGCACATTGTATGATAACTGAAGAACTTTGTTTCAAACCTAGCTTTGGCAGAAAAGATGTGTAATAATGCAGTAAATATTATATGAAGACACTCACATTTCATACAACTATTTTTACAGTACTGTGACTTGCAAATAAGTCAATTTGTCATTTAATACTAAACAAAATTTACTTCTAGCATATTAATCAAACCACAATGATATAAGTGGTAAACACCATGTTGGAAAAACACATTTAAAACTTAAACAGGGATTCTGCTGAAAATAAAGAAAGCGACATTTCAATAGCACGGAACTAAAGTAGGTGGATATGCAAACAGAAAACTCATACAACAAAACTAGGCAGATAAAAGATAACTAAATCGGATTACTCTGAAGATTTAATGAAGATGGAGTTGACAGCTTTTTCATCTTACTTTATTCTTCTATTACATACAGTCCTATGAAAAAGTTTGGGCACCCCTATTAATTTTAATCATTTTTAGTTCTAAATATTTTTGTGTTTGCAACAGCCATTTCAGTTTGATATATCTAATAACTGATGGACACAGTAATATTTCAGGATTGAAATGAGGTTTATTGTATTAACAGAAAATGTGCAATATGCACTAAACCAAAATTTGACCGGTGCAAAAGTATGGGCACCTCAACAGAAAAGTGACATTAATATTTAGTAGATCCTCCTTTTGCAAAGATAACAGCCTCTAGTCGCTTCCTGTAGCTTTTAATCAGTTCTTGGATCCTGGATGAAGGTATTTTGGACCATTCCTCTTTACAAAACAATTCAAGTTCAGTTAAGTTTGATGGTCGCCGAGCATGGACAGCCCGCTCTCAAATGATCTGAAAACAAAGATTGTTCAACATAGTTGTTCAGGGGAAGGATACAAAAAGTTGTCTCAGAGATTTAACCTGTCAGTTTCCACTGTGAGGAACATAGTAAGGAAATGGAAGACCACAGGGACAGTTCTTGTTAAGCCCAGAAGTGGCAGGCCAAGAAAAATATCAGAAAGGCAGAGAAGAAGAATGGTGAGAACAGTCAAGGACAATCCACAGACCTCCTCCAAAGAGCTGCAGCATCATCTTGCTGCAGATGGTGTCACTGTGCATCGGTCAACAATTCAGCGCACTTTGCACAAGGAGAAGCTGTATGGGAGAGTGATGAGAAAGAAACCGTTTCTGCAAGCACGCCACAAACAGAGTCGCCTGAGGTATGCAAAAGCACATTTGGACAAGCCAGCTTCATTTTGGAAGAAGGTCCTGTGGACTGATGAAACAAAGATTGAGTTGTTTGGTCATACAAAAAGGCATTATGCATGGTGTCCAAAAAAACAGCATTCCAAGAAAAACACTTGCTACCCACTGTAAAATTTGGTGGAGGTTCCATCATGCTTTGGGGCTGTGTGGCCAATGCCGGCACCGGGAATCTTGTTAAAGTTGAGGGTTGCATGGATTCCACTCAGTATCAGCAGATTCTTGAGAATAATGTTCAAGAATCAGTGACGAAGTTGAAGTTACCCCGGAGATGGATATTTCAGCAAGACAATGATCCAAAACACTGCTCCAAATTGACTCAGGCATTCATGCAGAGGAACAATTACAATGTTCTGGAATGGCCATCCCAGTCCCCAGACCTGAATATCATTGAACATCTGTGGGATGATTTGAAGCGGGTTGTCCATGCTCGGCGACCATCAAACTTAACTGAACTTGAATTGTTTTGTAAAGAGTAATGGTCCAAAATACCTTCATCCAGGATCTGATTAAAAGCTACAAGAAGTGACTAGAGGCTGTTATCTTTGCAAAAGGAGGATCTTCTAAATGTTAATGTCACTTTTCTGTTGAGGTGCCCATACTTTTGCACCGGTCAAATTTTGGTTTAATGCATATTGCACATTTTCTGTTAGTACAATAAACCTGATTTCAATCCTGAAATATTACTATGTCCATCAGTTATTAGATATATCAAACTGAAATGGCTGTTGCAAACACCAAAATATTTAGAACTAAAAATGATTAAGATTAATAGGGGTGCCCAAACTTTTTCATAGGAATGTATATACCACAAGTATTGCAAGAAATTAGAATTGTAAAATATGAGGACTTCATGAATGCTGTAAATATATAATTCCTGCTTTAATCCAGACTCTACTGTAAATGTATTATTTATTGGCTGCCACCTACACTAGCTTTAGCACCTAAAGAAAAAACAAAAGACTACATATAGCTATAAATGCAAAAAAGATAAAAATTTGATTAACGCAACCATGCAGAAGAATCCATTGTGTGATGAGTATTGGGATGAGTCTGGAACTCTAAATGGCTAATGTTAAGCAATGCATCTTTTTATTCTTTTGTTTTATACTTTACCTTAGATGTTCTAACTGCTTATCTTTGCATGTGTAATATGCATTAATAAGTCAATCCTACTAATTTTAATGTTTGTTACTCTTTCACACAAAAACAGCTGAACGGATTTGAATTAAATTTGGCACATAGATAGTTTGTAACCTCGATTAAAACTTAGGCTACTTCTTATCCCCGTAAATGACATGGCTTCACAACTATTATGAATTTATATTCATATATTATATTAAACTGTTCTTTGCAGCAGACTGATAAAGCCAGGTCTGTTATCTCCCTATGTAAACACTCAGCTAACCCTGAGGCCATTGTGAACAGGCATTTGCATATTATCTGATCTGTTCCAGGCAGTGCTGATACCCTGGATGGGAAAACACCTGTAATCCAAATTGTCAGTTTGTCAATTTTAAACATGCCAGGAAAAAGAAAATCTAATTTGTCGCAAAATTCTAAAACAAGGAGAGCTATGAAGGTAGCCAGAAGTCAACAGAATTCTCCTCAAGCGGAGCTGAGGGGGATCATCAACTCTAACAACACACTCATTATATGGCATCCCAGCCAGCTGCTGAGATGCTGGAGCAATCACGGGAACAGTGTGAGGAACAAGTTCAGCAGCAGGACAGCTTGAGAGCTGCTGAAATGCCAGAGCAGGCAAACCATTGACAGCAGCAATGTGCTGAATATAGGCAGGTCATCGACCCCCAACAACATGCAGATGAAGTCGCGGGCAGAGGCTAGTATATAAATATAGGAAAAAAAGGTAAAGTATCATCATATTCAGAGGGCTATTTATAGTAAAATCTAAAAACAGACAAGGCAAAAAAAGAAAGTGACCCGAATAAAAAAAAACATTTTTATAGCCTGATAAATTGATAACAGTCACATGAAAACCTAGTGGCAGCTTTTCTATAACAAAAGGATCATAGAAACAGTATTATGTTTAGAAAACAGAATTATATGGGAAAGTCTCAACCACCAGCAAATGCACCTGTTTCAGATTTCATGCTGAGCATACAAAATAGAAAAAAACACAATACAGTGTAAAAATAGAAGGGCATACATTAGCAAGATAAACACTTATTCTTCACAGTTTGCAACAATGCTGAAATGAAATGTTTGCCTTTAAAGTGGTAAAAATTGCTTTCATACCTCTCTGAACGGCTTGTGATGTTTGTGTTAGAACCTTTATATCAAGAGCGTTGTTGATATTCTCATCAAGTGCTGCGCAATAACCATCCACAACACTGGTAATGGTATCTTTTAGAGCTCCCAGGTTGTAGAACACTTGCAATGCCGTCCCAACTTGTGTTGGATTCTAAGAAAGAAAAATAGAAAAGGTCAGAACAGAAGATCGTCCAAGTGTTTCTATTTAAAGCAAGTGCCAAATCTTGAGAGTTTTCAACATTTCTCAGTATCTATCCCCTATTTTAAATTTAAGGAAAACCTATTCTGTATGTTTATCTGTGCAAGCAACATAAAAATCACACGGAAAACAATCTCAGTCTTTATGAAAAAACATTCTGGATTTAAATTATTTATATGACAACTAAACCAACATTATGTGCACAAAGAGCCAAAATATTCAGCTGCACATGTCCCCAAATAAAATTCTTCTCCAGCCAGCTGTCTTACAGCAGGGGAGGGGGATGGAGGGTGGGTTTACACGACTGGCCATATAATCTAAATCATTTCCATTTTAGGCTTCCTGGATTTAATTAACTATATAATGTAAATGAAACAGGACCTGTTACTGACTCCTGATCAAATGGATTTTTTATTCTGATGACTTATTGACAGGATAGGTCATAAGTATGTGATCTTTGGGAGTCTGACACCCAGACCCTGCACAGATCAGCTGTTGCAGCTGCCTCCTGATGCCAGAAGCTGCTACTACACGGACAGCGCAAGCAACACCGCTCCTATTCAAGTACTGTGTAACAGGGGTTCTAAAGAATTGCAGTATTATGCATTGCTGTGAATGTACAAATAATAAGCCCACCTATTCCAATCCATGATCCTTTGTGCCCCCCACAGTATACTGGCCTAATAATGGCCCTGACAATGTATCATGATTCTTGTGTTCCTGACACAGCATAATGTCCCTTCAAAATGCTCCCTTTGCTGTGATCCCCATGTTATAATTTACCCCTGAATGTTCCCCTACAACATAAAATCCCGCGAAGATGTCCGCACATTATAATGTCCGCCAGAATATGCCCACAACTGTACGTTCCCCTGAAAGTTGGAATTGGGGTTTGCAAAATAAATAAATAAATAAAATTAAGACAGGTAGGCCTCAGCGAAAATTTGGAATTTAGGAAAGGCTTAGAGTGCTCCTACATGGCACAGTCCAGCCACATGTGGCCTGCACTAGAAGCGATAACATTTCAATGGTACAAGCTGAAAAATAGCAGAAAAGGTATTTGGGTGTCAATTGTTGGGGCTCTGCCTGTACTATGGCTATTGTATTAAATAGAAGGGCCAGGTGCTGTACAGCAATTAGGGCATGTGGCCAGGATGCCCTGTGTAAGGGCACTCTAATACTACTGTTAATTCTCACATGTATATTGCAGAAGACATATAATGGATAAGATCTTGCAAGAGATTTAAATACATTTCATGTTCTAGGCCAGACACTTTGTGCTTGGTATGTCATGTTCAAAAGTTTGTACATCTGGTATCCCTGTAATCTGTTAAGCATTAAACTAAGATGATCATTTTTCTGGGTCACCCACATTCAGATTTACTCAAAAGGCTTCAAACTGTATGTAATTACTAATCCACAGGAACTCGCATCTCATCCCACACTGGTGCCTGAGACAGGTGGGCATCCAGGACAATATCCTGGAGGGATTTTCACAGCTTGTCACACAAAATATTTGCTGGGATGTGAGATTATATAGTATTTATGACTTGTAAAAAAAACATCATATTGTTATTTTAAAGGTGCCGCCACACCGTGTTTTGGGCCGCATGCATTTGCCAGTAAATGAAGCTACACCTGTACTTGTCTTTGCTTCAAATAGGAAAGTATAGGTGCAGCTCACAATCTGTGATAAACTCATGCAGCAGCAGCACTCTAAGGTTAAGGCCCCACATTGCAGAAAATCTGTT
This sequence comes from Leptodactylus fuscus, assembly GCF_031893055.1. NCBI lineage: Eukaryota > Metazoa > Chordata > Amphibia > Anura > Leptodactylidae > Leptodactylus > Leptodactylus fuscus. Next base: position 118,018,065 of record NC_134269.1, read on the forward strand.
TTTGTTGCAGATCTTGCTGTGTTTTTTTAAAAAAGGAATGGAAAATATATGCAAGCACTAATACTTCTCCCTACTACACAATCCGCGCCTTGCTTTGGCTTAAAAGAAAAAAAACATTCATCAAATGGTAAGAGCAATGAACATTAACAATTCTAGAGGGATGGATGCAGATGGAGTTCCTTTCATCAGTGTCTGTTCGCACTGACTGTATTGTAAAAAACAAACAAACATGGCAGACAGATTCTTTTGTCAAGCTCATTTGCATTTGTAATGGAAAAAAACCTGTATGCATGACGTTTTATTCCACCAGCAAAGAAAAAAAAAATAAATAAAAACCTCACATACTGTGCATAGAGTGTGGTTGCATGTTCACCTGATGTGGGGACTAGTTTGCAGCCGGATACATTCGGACGTACATGGAACAGAAGAGAGCAAGTACTATCCTTCCCCGTGTTATCGGAACACAACGGATGAGAATCCCCATAGACATGAATGCATCACAGAATGCACTTGGATGGCACTCAGATGTCACTCTGTCATCTGACTGCATTCTGCTACAAACTCAGACCCACGCTCTGTCGTGTGCATGGGGTCTTACTGCTGTGCCAGAAAAGTCTCTACCACTGAAAATTGACTTGTCTGATTTTAGGTGCATTATGGCACATCTCTTCTCCTGCGCCTTCTTCGCCACTTTTTAAGACAATAGGCAGAGCGGCAGAGGAACCTAGGTGTGCTGCGGAAAATGTGCTGTCTAATTTACACAAACTCACACCAGAAAACTGGTGTTGACTTCAAGCACATGGGACCTCCTGACCAGCGTCAGGATTATTAAGAGACCTTTCTCCACCGTGTTTTTTTTTGTTTTTTTTAGAAAAAGATTACAGGCTTTTGTGGAAGTTTTCCATTCAGTTTTTTGACCCAATATTAGAAGAATATTCAAAATGATCAAGAAATAAAGAGGAACAACAACTTTTCTTCTTGCTGTATCTACTTGTGGCTTTGGATAAAAATACTGCAGTGAAAAGGAGTGCATGGCATCTCCCTAAAGATACTTAAAATACTGTCATACATCATTTGACTCTTTCTGTGTCCATTCATTCAAAAGATATGGTCACTGGAACCCTGAAGGTTATATGTTTAATTAGCTCTTATTCGCCAATTTGGCAGTGACTTATTTTCTAAGACAAAAACAAAAGATTCCCACCCACTTGGAGAATAAGAGCTAATTTACATACAAGCTTCCAGGGGGATTATCTTGTGAAAGGAAGGATGGATTTTTGAAATAAAAATGTCAATTTGATCAGGGGCAGAGCAAGAATGAAATTCTGTGTTTTATTTTGAATTTTGTGAGACAGATCTTCTTTAAATCTAATCTTACAAAAGTTACGATTTGGCTACATTCTTACTGCTAACAAGCTAATCTCATGCAAGAGGGTTCTTTATCATTATAGAACAGGAACAGAACTATACACATTCTGAAAGTAAGCAAACTCCACTGGAATTTCTAGAAACATGGGGTCCTTGTAAAAGTTAGTCATTCATTACATAAAGGCCAAGATCTATTTATGTGTCAAATCAAGTTGAACAATTCCACAAAAGGCAAGCCAATATAAATACAGAACAGGTCGACACATCTCCTCAGGAACTCATATGCTTTCTGGGAACAAATTGCAGTCTTGTCTCCTCTTGGAACACGTTTTTAAGCATCCATTGGGATAGCACATGTTACTATATGGAAACTTACAAACACCAGCTGTTCCCATCATTCTATTGGAGTCAGTAAGGGTGCAATTTTGCCTCCATTACTGGCTCTATTTCCTTTGCACTGGAGGTTGATCTCAGAATGTTGATATAATATGTCCTCACTGTTGAATTCCATGTTTGCTTCCTCTACTTCCTAGCCAGGTTGTAAAGGATTAGTAAACCTATTATAACCTCTAACTCTACATTTATAAAGGTCACATTTCTCTAAAAATATCTCACTGATCAATTAAATCTCAACAGGAAGAAATCTTTTTCAACTACAACGTGACTGCTACGGTTTTGGATAGACAGACATTCTGCCATTAAAGCTTGGCAGCAATTAATATTCTCTCTGAAGCCATCCACTGATGTCTGTGGTATTGCAATGCCTATTTAATTCTGTTAAGATTGCTTTAGTATTTCTACTACAGAAAGATTCACAACCTGATAAACAACCTCTTTTCCCGTAAATATGTACATAACAGCAGGTACCATATCACTCCACTAATTGTGCTAGTTCAAAGGGAACGGGCCCATGAAAATGAAGTCCTAGCAGCAGGCAGCATGTTATACAGTACGACAAGCTGAGCACATTCATAGTTAGGGTATGTTCACACGGTGGAAAATCAAGAGGAATTCCTCTTCATTTTCCGCCGCCGCCGGCATTTTTGCCGCGTACTACCTGCGACAGGATACAATGCAGTGCATCAGCATTCCATCACGGATTCCTGCTAATGATTAGGCCTGGATGAATGGAGTCTCAAGCCATGGTGTTCACAGAAAGATTGAGCAGGACACTTTTTTTCCCGCGTCATGTTGTGATCTCTGTCTCCCATTGAAAACAATGAGAGGCGTATTGCGCGAGGAATATGCCTCGGATTCGGGTGTGAAATTCGCCCCAAAATCCACAACAAATTCTTCTGTGTGAACACAGCCTTGCATAGTTTGTATGGTTAAAAAAGTTTAACCAAGGTATGCGAAAATTCACGACTGCATGAATTAAGTGTTCTGTATATTTCCATAAACATCAATGCTATTTTCCCGTAAAAGGGTAGCTAAGGTTATTCCTTAGATTCACTGTCCTCACAGTGAAGAAGACTTGTCGCTCGCCTCTGGAGATTAAACGCTTTTTTCTCCAAAGGAACAGAATGCCCCTTATCTTTTGAAAAAAAATTTTATTTTTTTTATTTTTTACATGGAACAGATTTTCCCAATATTTTTGTATGGGCCATTTGTATAGGTTAGTCATATCTTCCTTTATAAGCATCGTCTCAAGTCTAAACAGATTTAACTCCTCATAACTGAGGTCCTCCATGACCCTTATCAATTTTGTGTCTCTCTGTTGTATTCTTTCCAACTCTAGGACATCCTTTCTGTGGACTGGGGCACAGAAATGAACTGCATATTGCAGATGGGGCCAACAATGTTAATATTACATCCCTGCCCTGTGAGTCTATACCCCTTTTAATACATGACAATATCCTGCTGACCTTAGAAGCCGCTGATTGACATTGCATGCTGTAATTTAATCTATGATCTACAAGTACACCAGATCCTTTTCTATCAGTGACTCTCCCAACTTTATTTCCCTGAGGACCTATGATGTTTGCAGATTATCTTTACCCAGATACAAAACTTCACATTTATAAATATTGAACCTCATTTGCCGTGTGGATGCCCAAACACTCATTCTGTCCAAGTCTGCTTGTAACCTGCGTACATCCTCTATAGACTGTACTGTACTACATAGCTTGGTGTCAACTGCATAAATAGGGACAGTGCTAATAATCCCATCTTCTATATTATTAATAAATAAGTTAAATGACAATGGACTCAGCACTGAACCACTCATAACAGAAAACCAGTCTGAGCTACAGTCATTGACCACATCAACCCAATTACAACCTGTGGTATTTTAGAAGGTCACATTGAGCCTTGAATGCGAACACAGCAGCGTGCACCTGCATTTCTTGTTCATATTCTTTGGCAGTGCTGACCAATTTTTGTCTTTTTGTTGTATTTGGAGCTATGAAGACCAGAAAGGTTTATCCTCCACACCATCACTTATGCTGTTGGATTTTATGGCTTCCGAAGGCGAAATTAAGCCAAATTACCAGATGTATCCGTGTTTGGGTTATTGTGTATGGGCGCAGCTGTGACATTTCACACTGTGTGGCAATAAATGGCTGCTTGTCTTAGTATTCGTACACTTCTTACAGAGACTTCTATTTAGTTTATCACTGTTTATTTTGATGACATGAAGTTTGTGAGGTCTGAGCGATACAAAACTTAAAATGTACCATAAATTCATATGGAAAACATTTCAAAAACTAGAATGTCAAGCAATATAATATCTCTAACATAATGCTTTCCTTTGTTATTTCTGTCACCTTAAAAGAGGAAACATCACAGATCTGTAAATCACCTCCAATGTTTATAGGAGAGCTTTCACATTGGACTATAAAATATGTAAGTGCTACAGAATCCCATTTATGACTGGTGCCACAAAACTTTACTGTAAGCAAAAAAAAGTTTCATAGTCCTAGCTATTATTTGTGAAAGTGCAGCAATAAAGAATATAGTATAAAAAGCTGAAAATCACGCACATTGAGAAACTTGTAATAAACATGGCTATTACAAATAACGCCTTGAAAGGTAAAATCTTCCATTAAAAAGATGGTTTACAGTGGTTGTAGGAACAAAAAAATTGGAATGTAATTTTTTCATAAGCGTATTTTAGAAGAGTGAGCAAAAGTCCACTCTACAAAGGTTATATATGTCACCTAGAGGCTCGGTTCTCGACCGGTAGGGCATGGACCTTGGCTGGTGCACACCATCCTTCTTAAATGTACAACACACTGTATACTAATAATCATGGGAATAGTTTGTGTAATTCCAGTGCTCAGCACATGCTGGCATACTAATTCTCCCAGCAGGCACAGTTTTCCCAACAGGTTACCTTTGATATTATTAATTATTATTATTATTATTATTATTATTATTATTATTATAGTCTATTGGGCCCACATGCTACTGCTTTTTAAAAGGATTCTATCATTAAAATTGTATTTTTTCTGCCTACCACGTCGGAATAGCCTTAAGAAAGGACATTCTTCTCCTACGTTTAGATGTTTTCTCCACGCCGACGTTCGGTAGAAATCCCGGTTTTCATCAGTATGCAAATTAGTTCTCTCGCAGCACTGGGGGAGTCTCCAATGCTGCAAGAGAAATCTCCAGCGCCACCTTCATCTTCGTCTGGAACAGCCTCTCTTCGAGTCTTCTTCCGGAGCTGGCTTCAAACTTCTAGACCACAGGCAAAGCCGCATGCCCGCCGGCCACAAGAAAATGGCCCCTTACACAGTAAGTGTAAGCTGCCATTTTCTTGTGGCAAGGGTATGTGCAGTTTGAAGTCAGTGCCGGAAGAAGACGCAAAGAGAGGTCGTTCCAGACGAAGATGGAGGCGGCGCTGGAGAGTTCTCTTACAACATTGGCGACACTCCCAGTGCTGTTTGAGCGCTGGGGCCCGTCCCCACTGCTGAGAAAGAACTCATTTACATATCAACGAAAACCAGGATTTATACCGAACGGCGGCCTGGAGAAGACATCTAAAGGCTATTTCTTAAGGCTATTCCAACGTGGTAGGCAGCAAAATACAATTTTAATGAGAGCATCCCTCTATGCAGATTAAACGGAACCAAAGAACGGAAACCCTAATGCTAGTGTGAACCTAGCGTAAACTGTACTCCATATAGACCCCTCTGTTCAAATGGAATACACTTGGGCTACATATCTGCTATTAAACAATATAATTTTCCATTTAATTGAAATGCAAGAATAGGTGATACTATAAAGCACAACAGAGAATTGGGTGGTCAGATCTGGTGCTCTGACAGAGTGTACTTGTGTGCCCCATGAGACAGGTCTGTAAGTGAAGAGCACAGACTGATAATTAGATCAGACCCTCTGAATGTGATTCTATGATTAGCCGGGTAACAGTTACATACACATGTCATCCTAATGCATGATATATATCCTGCAGCTCTTCTAAACAGATTATTACAGAACCTGTTAACTATCAGCAGACAGCAATGAAACTGCAAACAGGATTACGCCCTGGTTCAACACCAAACATTGTGCTACACAGTATCATACAACAAGAATATCTTCTATTTATAATAAATCAACACCAAAACATGTCAATATCGCCAAGATAGCCATAACAGAAAACCAGCTACACTACCCATACACCACCTTACAAAACCTGCTTACTCAACTGATATGAAGGACATTCAGATATAGACTGGCTACCATAAACCTACTTGCTTGCCCACTTTTCATACATATATCTGGAAAATCTTTAGAAGTGGATTGGCTACTATAGCTCTGCTGCTGTACCTTAGTTTGTCTGAAGGACAGATACATTAATAGTATAGAAAAAGGGTTAAGAAAAAAGCCCTTATAGGGAATGTCAGCAGAAAATTACCTTTTTTAAAAAAAAATCCAAGTTTATATTTTTAGAATTTATCAACATTTTCTCTGTTATTATCTATAGTTAAAAATAGTAGTAAATCCTACAATCTTTACTCTTGCCACTAATCCTAACGACTATCAATTATGTCGAGTTTTCTTTACAGCAGTTATCTTATTTACATCATAAGAAAGGATTATAATAGAAGATAACACCTTTATAGATACCACTGAGTCATCATTGCATCTATTACCTACAAAAGATGATGTCACAATTTAGCTACACCCCAACCTGCACAGAGCATGCCTAAATATCTGAGCAAAGCTTTTAACAACTGGCTAGACATTGCTGATATGTTTCATATAGAAATATTGTTACATGTGATGATTATTTCTAGTTTTTTCATCATGGCTCTACCAAATGCAGGTATGGATTATAATTCTTGACTGCTGAATTGTCACTGTAAATAATTCATCCGTGTGGTCAAATCTGTCAATGAAATCTAATAAATGTTGTCTCCATCTTCACCAGATGCAGGCTACATACCTTAAGCGGGTTTATAACTCCAATACATTTTTCATGATGATTACCTGTCCACAGGATAGGTCATTAGTATCTGATCTGCATGGGTTCAACACCAGACCCTGCAGAGATCAGCTCAGTAGCATGGTGGCTCAATGGAGCACTGGAGTCATAGATTCAACTTTGACTAAGGACAACATCTGCATGGATTTTGCCTGGTCTCCCCATGTTTGCGTGGGTTTCCTCCCACAGCCCAAACTGATAGTACTCACATTCTAAATGCTCTATATGGGACAGTCACTGATAATGTCTGTAAAGTGTTGCATCTGATGGCACTATATAAGTAAGCAAAATAAATAAATAGCTGATCCTTTAGCCTGGAGGCACTGGAAGCTACTGCTGTGGACATGGAGCGTACAAGGGCTGCACCCATACAAGTAATTGGGGCAACAATGAAATTCCCTTTACTATCCACATTACAGTGGATGGGACTGCAAGGCCGCTCCTATTACTTACATACACTCACCGGCCACTTTATTAGGTACACCTGTCCAACTGCTCGTTAACACTTAATTTCTAATCAGCCAATCACATGGCGGCAACTCAGTGCATTTAGGCATGTAGACATGGTCAAGACAATCTCCTGCAGTTCAAACCAAGCATCAGTATGGGGAAGAAAGGTGATTTGGGTGCCTTTGAACATGGCATGGTTGTTGGTGCCAGAAGGGCTGGTCTGAGTATTTCAGAAACTGCTGATCTACTGGGATTTTCACGCACAACCATCTCTAGGGTTTACAGAGAATGGTCCGAAAAAGAAAAAACATCCAGTGAGCGGCAGTTCTGTGGGCGGAAATGTGTTGTTGATGCCAGAGGTCAGAGGAGAATGGCCAGACTGGTTCGAGCTGATAGAAAGGCAACAGTGACTCAAATAGCCACCCGTTACAACCAAGGTAGCCAGAAGAGCATCTCTGAACGCACAGTACGTCGAACTTTGAGGCAGATGGGCTACAGCAGCAGAAGACCACACCGGGTGCCACTCCTTTCAGCTAAGAACAGGAAACTGAGGCTACAATTTGCACAAGCTCATCGAAATTGGACAATTGAAGATTGGAAAAACGTTGCCTGGTCTGATGAGTCTCGATTTCTGCTGCGACATTCGCATGGTAGGGTCAGAATTTGACGTCAACAACATGAAAGCATGGATCCATCCTGCCTTGTATCAACGGTTCAGGCTGGTGGTGGTGGTGTCATGGTGTGGGGAATATTTTCTTGGCACTCTTTGGGCCCCTTGGTACCAATTGAGCATCGTTGCAACGCCAAAGCCTACCTGAGTATTGTTGCTGACCATGTCCATCCCTTTATGACCACAATGTACCCAACATCTGATGGCTACTTTCAGCAGGATAATGCGCCATGTCATAAAGCTGGAATCATCTCAGACTGGTTTCTTGAACATGACAATGAGTTCACTGTACTCCAATGGCCTCCACAGTCACCAGATCTCAATCCAATAGAGCATCTTTGGATGTGGTGGAACGGGAGATTCGCATCATGGATGTGCAGCCGACAAATCTGCGACAACTGTGTGATGCCATCATGTCAATATGGACCAAAATCTCTGAGGAATGCTTCCAGCACCTTGTTGAATCTATGCCACGAAGAATTGAGGCAGTTCTGAAGGCAAAAGGGGGTCCAACCCGTTACTAGTAGAGATGAGCGAACACTAAAATGTTCGAGGTTCGAAATTCGATTCGAACAGCCGCTCACTGTTCGTGTGTTCGAACGGGTTTCCAACCCCATTATAGTCTATGGGGAACAGATACTCGTTAAGGGGGAAACCCAAATCCGTGTCTGGAGGGTCACCAAGTCCACTAAGACAACCCAGGAAATGATGCCAACACCTCTGGAATGACACTGGGACAGCAGGGGAAGCATGTCTGGGGGCATCTAACACACCAAAGACCCTCTATTACCCCAACATCACAGCCTAACAACTACACACTTTACACACTCAATACCACCTCTCTGACAGTAGGAAAACACCTTGAAACATGTGTATTTGGCACTTGCAGTGAGGAGAGCTTGTCACCAGCAGTGAATTTGGCCCTTGTAGTAAGTTGAGGTTGGCACCAACATTTGTTTTGAAAATCAGGGTGGATTGAGCCTCTAACCAGCAGAGTTTGGGCAAATTCATGGTGGAGGGAGCCTCTAAAAACCCCAGTTTGGACCAATTCATGGTGGAGGGAGCCTCTAAACAGCCCAGTTTGGGCAAATTCATGGTGGAGGGAGCCTCTAAAAACCCCCAGTTTGGACCAATTCATGGTGGAGGGAGCCTCTAAAAACCCCAGTTTGGACCAATTCATGGTGGAGGGAGCCTCTAAACAGCCCAGTTTGGGCAAATTCATGGTGGAGGGAGCCTCTAAAAACCCCCAGTTTGGACCAATTCATGGTGGAGGGAGCCTCTAAAAACCCCAGTTTGGACCAATTCATGGTGGAGGGAGCCTCTAAACAGCTCAGTTTGGGCAAATTCATGGTGGAGGGAGCCTCTAAAAACCCCAGTTTGGACCAATTCATGGTGGAGGGAGCCTCTAAAAACCCCAGTTTGGACCAATTCATGGTGGAGGGAGCCTCTAAACAGCCCAGTTTGGGCAAATTCATGGTGGAGGGAGCCTCTAAAACCCCCCAGTTTGGACCAAATCATGGTGGAGGGAGCCTCTAAACAGCCCAGTTTGGGCAAATTCATGGTGGAGGGAGCCTCTAAAAACCCCCAGTTTGGACCAATTCATGGTGGAGGGAGCCTCTAAAAACCCCAGTTTGGACCAATTCATGGTGGAGGGAGCCTCTAAACAGCCCAGTTTGGGCAAATTCATGGTGGAGGGAGCCTCTAAACAGCCCAGTTTGGGCAAATTCATGGTGGAGGGAGCCTCTAAAAACCCTCAGTTTGGACCAATTCATGGTGGAGGGAGCCTCTAAAAACCCCAGTTTGGACCAATTCATGGTGGAGGGAGCCTCTAAACAGCCCAGTTTGGGCAAATTCATGGTGGAGGGAGCCTCTAAACAGCCCAGTTTGGGCAAATTCATGGTGGAGGGAGCCTCTAAAAACCCCAGTTTGGACCAATTCATGGTGGAGGGAGCCTCTAAAAACCCCAGTTTGGACCAATTCATGGTGGAGGGAGCCTCTAAACAGCCCAGTTTGGACCAATTCATGGTGGAGGGAGCCTCTAAAAACCCCAGTTTGGACCAATTCATGGTGGAGGGAGCCTCTAAAAACCCCAGTTTGGACCAATTCATGGTGGAGGGAGCCTCTAAACAGCCCAGTTTGGGCAAATTCATGGTGGAGGGAGCCTCTAAACAGCCCAGTTTGGGCAAATTCATGGTGGAGGGAGCCTCTAAAACCCCCCAGTTTGGACCAATTCATGGTGGAGGGAGCCTCTAAAAACCCCAGTTTGGACCAATTCATGGTGGAGGGAGCCTCTAAACAGCCCAGTTTGGGCAAATTCATGGTGGAGGGAGCCTATAAACAGCCCAGTTTGGGCAAATTCATGGTGGAGGGAGCCTCTAAAAACCCCAGTTTGGACCAATTCATGGTGGAGGGAGCCTCTAAAAACCCCAGTTTGGACCAATTCATGGTGGAGGGAGCCTCTAAACAGCCCAGTTTGGACCAATTCATGGTGGAGGGAGCCTCTAAAAACCCCAGTTTGGACCAATTCATGGTGGAGGGAGCCTCTAAACAGCCCAGTTTGGGCAAATTCATGGTGGAGGGAGCCTCTAAACAGCCCAGTTTGGGCAAATTCATGGTGGAGGGAGCCTCTAAAAACCCCCAGTTTGGACCAATTCATGGTGGAGGGAGCCTCTAAAAACCCCAGTTTGGACCAATTCATGGTGGAGAGAGCCTCTAAACAGCCCAGTTTGGGCAAATTCATGGTGGAGGGAGCCTCTAAACAGCCCAGTTTGGGCAAATTCATGGTGGAGGGAGCCTCTAAAAACCCCAGTTTGGACCAATTCATGGTGGAGGGAGCCTCTAAAAACCCCAGTTTGGACCAATTCATGGTGGAGGGAGCCTCTAAACAGCCCAGTTTGGACCAATTCATGGTGGAGGGAGCCTCTAAAAACCCCAGTTTGGACCAATTCATGGTGGAGGGAGCCTCTAAACAGCCCAGTTTGGACCAATTCATGGTGGAGGGAGCCTCTAAAAACCCCAGTTTGGACCAATTCATGGTGGAGGGAGCCTCTAAAACCCCCAGTTTGGACCAATTCATGGTGGAGGGAGCCTCTAAACAGCCCAGTTTGGGCAAATTCATGGTGGAGGGAGCCTCTAAACAGCCCAGTTTGGGCAAATTCATGGTGGAGGGAGCCTCTAAAAACCCCAGTTTGGACCAATTCATGGTGGAGGGAGCCTCTAAAAACCCCAGTTTGGACCAATTCATGGTGGAGGGAGCCTCTAAAAACCCCAGTTTGGACCAATTCATGATGGAGGGAGCCTCTAAACAGCCCAGTTTGGACCAATTCATGGTGGAGAGAGCCTCTAAAAACCCCAGTTTGGACCAATTCATGGTGGAGGGAGCCTCTAAACAGGCCAGTTTGGGCAAATTCATGGTGGAGGGAGCCTCTAAACAGGCCAGTTTGGGCAAATTCATGGTGGAGGGAGCCTCTAACCAGCCCAGTTTGGACCAATTCATGGTGGAGGGAGCCTCTAAAAACCCCAGTTTGGACCAATTCATGGTGGAGGGAGCCTCTAAACAGCCCAGTTTGGGTAAATTCATGGTGGAGGGAGCCTCTAAAAACCCCCAGTTTGGACCAATTCATGGTGGAGGGAGCCTCTAAAAACCCCAGTTTGGACCAATTCATGGTGGAGGGAGCCTCTAAACAGCTCAGTTTGGGCAAATTCATGGTGGAGGGAGCCTCTAAAACCCCCAGTTTGGACCAATTCATGGTGGAGGGAGCCTCTAAAAACCCCAGTTTGGACCAATTCATGGTGGAGGGAGCCTCTAAAAACCCCAGTTTGGACCAATTCATGGTGGAGGGAGCCTCTAAACAGCCCAGTTTGGGCAAATTCATGGTGGAGGGAGCCTCTAAAAACCCCAGTTTGGACCAATTCATGGTGGAGGGAGCCTCTAAAAACCCCAGTTTGGACCAATTCATGGTGGAGGGAGCCTCTAAAAACCCCAGTTTGGACCAATTCATGATGGAGGGAGCCTCTAAACAGCCCAGTTTGGACCAATTCATGGTGGAGAGAGCCTTTAAAAACCCCAGTTTGGACCAATTCATGGTGGAGGGAGCCTCTAAACAGGCCAGTTTGGGCAAATTCATGGTGGAGGGAGCCTCTAACCAGCCCAGTTTGGACCAATTCATGGTGGAGGGAGCCTCTAAAAACCCCAGTTTGGACCAATTCATGGTGGAGGGAGCCTCTAAACAGCCCAGTTTGGACCAATTCATGGTGGAGGGAGCCTCTAAAAACCCCAGTTTGGACCAATTCATGGTGGAGGGAGCCGCTAAACAGCCCAGTTTGGACCAATTCATGGTGGAGGGAGCCTCTAAAAATCCCAGTTTGGACCAATTCATGGTGGAGGGAGCCTCTAAACAGGCCAGTTTGGGCAAATTCATGGTGGAGGGAGCCTCTAACCAGCCCAGTTTGGACCAATTCATGGTGGAGGGAGCCTCTAAAAACCCCAGTTTGGACCAATTCATGGTGGAGGGAGCCTCTAAACAGCCCAGTTTGGACCAATTCATGGTGGAGGGAGCCTCTAAAAACCCCAGTTTGGACCAATTCATGGTGGAGGGAGCCGCTAAACAGCCCAGTTTGGACCAATTCATGGTGGAGGGAGCCTCTAACCAGCAGAGTTGGTGGAAATCAGGGTGGAGGGAGCCTCTAACCAGCAGAGTTGTGGGAAAGCAGGGTGGAGGGAGCCTCTAACCAGCAGAGTTGGGGGAAATCAGGGTGGAGGGAGCCTAGTATTAGCAGAATTGTGCAACGCTTATGGTGGATGAGTATGAGGATGCGGAGGAATTGGAGAGGTTGAGTACAGACATGGAGTTTCATGTTGGGGTGCTTTACACAGGTGGGCCCAAAAATGAAGGCTCTATCCAGTGGTGGTTCATTTTTATCAAAGTGAGCCGGTCGGCACTCTCAGCTGACAGACGGGTGCGCTTGTCAGTGATGATGCCACCGGCTGCACTGAACACCCTCTCAGATAGGACGCTGGCGGCAGGACAGGACAGCACCTCCAAGGCATATAGGGCAAGTTCAAGCCACAGGTCCAACTTCGACACCCAATACGTGTAGGGCGCAGAGGGGTCGGAGAGGACAGGGCTGTGGTCGGAAAGGTATTCCCGCAACATGCGCCTATACTTCTCACGCCTGGTGACACTAGGACCCTCCGTGGCGGCACTTTGGCGAGGGGGTGCCATCAAGGTGTCCCAGACCTTAGACAGTGTGCCCCTCGTTTGTGTGGACCGGTGAGAACTTGGTTGCCTACTGGAGGAACTGCCCTCCCTGCCGCCAACGTCACATGCTGGAAACATCTCCATCATATTCTGCACCAATTGCCTGTGGCAAGCATTGATGCGATTGGCCCTCCCCTCTACCGGAATAAAAGACGAGATGTTGTTTTTATACCGGGGGTCAAGGATAGCAAAGATCCAGTACTGGTTGTCCTCCATGATTTTGACAATACGCTTGTCGGTTGTAAAGCACCCCAAAATGAACTCAGCCATGTCTGCCACAGTGTTAGTTGGCATGACTCCTCTGGCCCCACCGGAAAGTTCAATCTCCATTTCCTCCTCATCCTCCATGTCTACCCATCCGCGCTGCAACAATGGGACGATTCGAAGTTGCCCGGAAGCCTCCTGTATCACCATCACATCATCGGACAACTCTTCTTCCTCCTCCTCCTCCTCCATTAAACGCAGTGAAGTGGACAGATGTGTGGACCTACTCTCCAGCTGTGACGGATCGGATGCTATCCCTAACTCCTCTGTGTGATCTGAGTTATCCCTGATGTCAATCAGGGATTCTCTCAGAACACACAAGAGCGGGATTGTAAGGCTCACCATCGCATCCTCAGAGCTCACCCTCCTTGTGGACTCCTCAAAGACCCGTAGGATGTCACAAAGGTCTCTCATCCATGGCCACTCATGGATGTGAAACTGAGGCAGCTGACTTAGTGGCACCCTAGGGTTTTGTAGCTGGTATTCCATCAAAGGTCTCTGCTGCTCAACCACTCTATTCAACATCTGAAACATTGAGTTCCAGCGTGTGGGGACGTCGCACAAAAGCCGGTGTTGTGGCACATGCAGGCGTTGCTGGAGAGATTTTAAGCTAGCAGCGGCTACTGTCGACTTGCGAAAGTGGGCGCACATGCGCCGCACTTTCACCAGTAGCTCTGGAACATTGGGGTAGCTCTTTAGGAAACGTTGCACCACTAGGTTGAAGACGTGGGCCAGGCATGGAACATGTTGGAGTCCGGCAAGCTCCAGAGCTGCTACCAGGTTCCGGCCGTTATCACAAACGACCATGCCTGGGCCCAGGTGCAGCGGCTCAAACCATATTGCCGTCTCATCGAGGAGGGCATCCCTCACCTCGGAGGCAGTGTGCTGTCTGTCCCCCAAGCTGATCAGCTTCAGCACAGCCTGCTGACGTCTACCAACGCCAGTGCTGCAACGTTTCCAACTCGTAGCTGGGGTCAATCTAACAGCGGAGGAGGAGGCGGTGGCGGAGGAGGAGGCGGTGGCGGAGGAGGAGGCGGTAGAGGAGGAGGAGGAGGGGGGTGTTCTTCTCGTGTCCCTGCCAGGAATGTTAGGCGGGGAGACGAGGTACACCGGGCCAGTTTGGGAAGCAGTCCCAGCCTCAACTACATTCACCCAGTGTGCCGTCAGTGAAATGTAGCGTCCCTGTCCGCATGCACTTGTCCACGCGTCGGTGGTCAAGTGGACCTTTGTGCAAAGCGCGGAACTAAGGGCCCGCCTGATGTTGAGTGACACGTGCTGGTGCAAGGCGGGGACGGCACACCGGGAGAAGTAGTGACGGCTAGGGACGGCATAGCGAGGTGCCGCAGTTGCCATCAGGTCCAGGAAGGCGGGAGTTTCAACAAGCCGGAACGCCAACATCTCCTGGGCCAGCAGTTTAGCGATGTTGGCGTTCAAGGCTTGCGCGTGTGGGTGGTTAGCAGTGTATTTCTGCCGCCGCTCCAATGTCTGAGAGATGGTGGGTTGTTGTAAAGAAGCGCCTGATGGTGCCTTTGATGGTGCAGGAGAAGGAGATAAGACAGGAACAGGGGAGGATGAGGGAGAAGTCAACAAAGTGGCGGAGGCAGATGAAGTGGTGTCCTGGCTCGTCCTCTGGAGTGCATCGCCAGCACAGTCAGCAGTGGCAGTGGCAGAGGCAGTGGCAGAGGCAGTGGCAGTGGCGTGAACGGCAGGCGGCCTTTGTCCTGCCGTTGCTGCCTGCCACTGATTCCAGTGCTTGGATTCCAAATGACGGCGCATTGAAGTGGTGGACAGGTTGCTCTTCTCAGAGCCCCTAATCAATTTCGAGAGGCAAATTGTGCAGACAACACTATATCTGTCCTCGGCGCATTCCTTGAAAAAACTCCACACCTTCGAGAAACGTGCCCTCGAGGTGGGAGTTTTTCGGGGCTGGGTACGAACTGGAACATCTTGGGAGATTCCGGGTGTGGCCTGGCTTCGCCTAAGCTGCTGACCTCTGCCTCTGCCTCTAGCTACCCTTTTTGGTGCTGCACTTGCCTCAACATCCACACTACTTTCCCCGCTTGACATCCCCCCTGTCCAGGTCGGGTCAGTGTCCTCATCATCCACCACTTCCTCTTCCAACTCCTGTCTCATCTCCTCCTCCCGCACAATGCGCCGGTCAACTGGATGCCCTGACGGCAACTGCGTCACATCATCGTCGATGAGGGTGGGTTGCTGGTCATCCACCACCAAATCGAACGGAGATGGAGGAGACTCTAGTGTTTGAGCATCTGGACACAGATGCTCCTCTGTTAGGTTCGTGGAATCGTGACGTGGAGAGGCAGGTTGAGGGACAATGAAAGGAGCGGAGAACAGCTCTGGGGAGCAGGGACAGTTGGGGTTATTGTTCTGTGAAGCTTGGGAATTTTGGGAGGAAGGAGGACAAGACTGTTGGGTAATAGGAGGAGAGGAGGCAGAGTCTGACTGGCTGCTGGACAATGTGCTGTAAGCGTTCTCTGACAGCCATTGCAAGACCTGTTCCTGGTTCTCGGGCCTACTAAGGTTTGTACCCTGCAGTTTAGTTAATGTGGCAAGCAACCCTGGCACTGTGGAGTGGCGCAATGCTTGCTGCCCCACAGGAGTAGGCACGGGACGCCCTGTGGCTTCACTGCTACCTTGCTCCCCAGAACCATTCCCCCGACCTCGCCCACGGCCTCGTCCACGTCCCTTTCCGGGAGCCTTGCGCATTTTGAATTCCCAGTTAGAAATTGGCACTATATACCAGTAGCAAAAATTGTGGGTGCACGTAACCCCAATATATTCTTTGAATTCCCAGTCAGACAATGGCACTGTATACCAGTAGTAAAAATTGTGGGTGCACGTAACCCCAATATATTCTTTGAATTCCCAGTCAGACAATGGCACTGTATACCAGTAGTAAAAATTGTGGGTGCACGTAACCCCAATATATTCTTTGAATTCCCAGTCAGACAATGGCACTATATACCAGTAGCAAGAAATGAGGGTATTTATAACCCCAATATATTCTTTGAATTCCCAGTCAGACAATGGCACTGTATACCAGTAGCAAGAAATGAGGGTATTTGTAACCCCAATATATTCTTTGAATTCCCAGTCAGACAATGGCACTATATACCAGTAGCAAGAAATGAGGGTATTTGTAACCCCAATATATTCTTTGAATTCCCAGTCAGACAATGGCACTGTATACCAGTAGTAAAAATTGTGGGTGCACGTAACCCCAATATATTCTTTGAATTCCCAGTCAGAAACTGGCACTATATGGCAGTAGCAAGAAATGAGGGTATTTATAACCCCAATATATTCTTTGAATTCCCAGTCAGACAATGGCACTGTATACCAGTAGTAAAAATTGTGGGTGCACGTAACCCCAATATATTCTTTGAATTACCAGTCAGAAACTGGCACTATATGGCAGTAGCAAGAAATGAGGGTATTTGTAACCCCAATATATTCTTTGAATTCCCAGTCAGAAACTGGCACTGTATACCAGTAGTAAAAATTGTGGGTGCACGTAACCCCAATATATTCTTTGAATTCCCAGTCAGACAATGGCACTATATACCAGTAGCAAGAAATGAGGGTATTTATAACCCCAATATATTCTTTGAATTCCCAGTCAGACAATGGCACTGTATACCAGTAGTAAAAATTGTGGGTGCACGTAACCCCAATATATTCTTTGAATTCCCAGTCAGAAACTGGCACTATATGGCAGTAGCAAGAAATGAGGGTATTTATAACCCCAATATATTCTTTGAATTCCCAGTCAGACAATGGCACTGTATACCAGTAGTAAAAATTGTGGGTGCACGTAACCCCAATATATTCTTTGAATTACCAGTCAGAAACTGGCACTATATGGCAGTAGCAAGAAATGAGGGTATTTGTAACCCCAATATATTCTTTGAATTCCCAGTCAGAAACTGGCACTGTATACCAGTAGTAAAAATTGTGGGTGCACGTAACCCCAATATATTCTTTGAATTACCAGTCAGAAACTGGCACTATATGGCAGTAGCAAGAAATGAGGGTATTTGTAACCCCAATATATTCTTTGAATTCCCAGTCAGAAACTGGCACTGTATACCAGTAGTAAAAATTGTGGGTGCACGTAACCCCAATATATTCTTTGAATTACCAGTCAGAAACTGGCACTATATGGCAGTAGCAAGAAATGAGGGTATTTGTAACCCCAATATATTCTTTGAATTCCCAGTCAGAAACTGGCACTGTATACCAGTAGTAAAAATTGTGGGTGCACGTAACCCCAATATATTCTTTGAATTCCCAGTCAGACAATGGCACTATATACCAGTAGCAAAAATTGTGGGTGTATATAGCCCCAATTCTATTGCTAGGGGACTTGCAGGGTATTTCTGAGGTGAAGGTGGGGGGGCACACCGTTGGAACGGTGATTTGGGGTGTATATATGGGGTATACGGGAATACACTGTCAGTGTGTTCCATTCAGGATCCTGGGAAAGCTGGGTTGCGGCGATTGAGCCCGTCAGTGCCACGTTACACTGACAAGCTTCTCCCTGGAATTGAAGTTATATGTAAGCCCAATATATTCTTTGAATTCCCAGTGAGACAATGGCACTATATGGCAGTAGCAAAAATAGTGGGTGTATATAGCCCCAATTCTATTGCTAGGGGACTTGCAGGGTATTTCTGGGGTGAAGGTGGGGGGGCACACCGTTGGAACGGGTATCGGGGGTATATATCGGGTATACGGGAATACACTGACAGTGTATTCCATTCAGGATCCTGGGAAAGCTGGGTTGCGGCGATTGAGCCCGTCAGTGCCACGTTACACTGACAAGCTTCTCCCTGGAATTTAGCTCTTACAAGAGCTGTTGGTTGTCTTCTCCTTCCTATCCTAGCCTGTCCCTGCCTACCCAGAATCTAAGCCCTAGCTAACTGGACGGAAACCTCCGTCCTCGGTGAATTGCAAGCTCAGAATGACGCGAACCTGGGCGGCGCTGTTCTTTTAAATTAGAGGTCACATGTTTTCGGCAGCCAATGGGTTTTGCTTACTTTTCTCAACGTCAGCGGTGTCGTAGTTCCTGTCCCACCTACCCTGCGCTGTTATTGGAGCAAAAAAGGCGCCAGGGAAGGTGGGAGGGGAATCGAGTAATGGCGCACTTTACCACGCGGTGTTCGATTCGATTCGAACATGCCGAACAGCCTAATATCCGATCGAACATGAGTTCGATAGAACACTGTTCGCTCATCTCTAGTTACTAGCATGGTGTACCTAATAAAGTGGCCGGTGAGTGTAAGTAATAACATAGTATATAAAGGTTCAATAAAGACCAGGTGGATCCAGGCGAAGGTAAAAAAACAAAAACAACATGGAGGTAGACATCAACTGCATCCCAAATATGGCAATTGGAGTTCCTGGATCAACATCCTATTTCAAAAATTTCTAGCTTTCATAACTCTGATATTCTTACTGTCAAGAAAGGAATCCAGGTTAATCTTACACTTGTACATAATGTGGTAGTGAGTTCCATAGTATCACCACTCTTTAGGCTGGTCTTACATGACCGTATTGGTTTTACAGTCCGCAAGTTGCTGATCAGTAACACTACTATTTTACTCCAAACAGACATTTCGCAGACATCCGTGTCCTGCCACAAGCGCCCATAGAGTTCTATGGGCGAGTCCGTGCAGTGCCGTGAATTCACAGCTTTTGTGGACCTGCGGTATTCAGTGCAGACCTCGGTCACGGCACGGCACACCACGGATAAAATATCCGGCGGTGTAAGAGGCCGCACTGAATACAATGTGTCTGCAAATGGTCCGCAATTGAAAACCCGCAATTGCGGACCATTTGCAGACTTTAATTACGTTCGTGTAAGACCAACCTTACTGTAAAGATTTTCTATCTATAAGTGTCATACTTATGGGTCTCAGTATAAAGAGATCATTGGAAAAATCCCGGTACTGTCCAAACATATATTTATACATCATAATTAGGTCACCTCTAAGCCATCTCTTTTCCTTACTGAGGAACGCCAAGTTTGATAACCTGTCTTTATACTCTAATCAACCCATCCCCTAATTGGTCACCCTCCTCTGATTCATTTTAGAAGTTTTAACCTGTGTTTTACTATTAGTAGTAATAGGCACTGCTCCACTGGTTCCAGCACAGCTGGAATTTTTTCTCTAACCTCCAGCATCCCCTGGGTAATGGTGCCTGATATGCTACTTAGGTTCTGTACTGTCAGGTGGGCAGTGTCTGGCAGGAGCATACAAAGAGTTTGATTCGGAGCTGGAATTAGAGGTGGACAGTGTCAGAGACTGGAATCACACCACTTGCCTGACACCAACCACGTGAGAGCAGAGACTTTATGTAGAATATGAGGCTCCAAAACTAATAGCACTTATTGCTCAGGAAAAGAGGTGACCAGAGAAACTGATTCCACCTGTGCTGGAATCAGTTGAGCACCTATTAAATGATGGAAAGAGCTGGACTTATGGAAAGAGAAAGATACTCTTTAAGCAAGTGTGATAATACACTGTGGCATATGCTAATTGAAAAAAAAATTATTTGAACACTTAAGGGAACACAGCTTCTTTAAGATACAAATATGATGTAAATTGATAGAAACAGTACAGAGTGGAACGCAAAGAAAACCCCAAGAAGTCAATTAAAAGTTTCAGGTTTTATAAGAAATATAAAAGTGAACACAAAGTGCAGACATTTAGTAATATCTGGTACTTGTGCTGTTTTCTGCTGCAGTAAGAATAAGTGAAACCAGGGTTTATCATGGAAGTAAGACCCTAATGGAAATCCACAAACATAATATTGCTAAAACCCTTAGAAATCCTCTTATTGTGTCCACTGAATGTCAGAATAATATTTGTATAATCCAAGGGATTCTCCACACGGTCTGTGAGCACTGAGACACACTGGTAATACCAGTAATAGCTGGGCAGACTAGGGATTAAATGAGCTGGAAGAGGGAAAAGTGTTGCATCACAAAACATGCACTAAACAGGCAGGGACACAACAGCAGACACTTGGGAGGATTCAGTTTTTATTTAATACATAACTACAAATGCATATTCATTAATACCATGACACAGAAACAACACGAATTATAAGGCTTTGCAGAATTTGTTGGAGCTATATAAATAATGATTATTAGTAAATGTCCATCTTTATATATTACATCATGTGATGCATTACTGTTAAATACCGTACATTACTATTAAATGGCCATATGGATGACAAAGAGGGTGTTCCAGTAAGGTACACCAAAAAACCTCTGGTAAACCTTGGCTGTTCATGAAATTCTACATTTTATTGTAGTTCTTTGCTAAAATCAAGAGACAGATTATGACATTTCATTTTTGTGACCCATGCCCTAATAGGCAGTCATTTCTACTGCCTGAAGTAATACAATATTTAACAATATACTTTAAAATAGACAAACCCTACTTTTTCTTCAAAAGCACATATTAATGGTTCAGTGCCATAACTAGGAATGGTGCCCTCCCCCAACAGCAAAAGACCTCAATCAACCGACCCCCCCTGCATTTCTGCGCACACTATTATGCCCCATAGTGGCCCCTGCACACAGTATTATGCCCCATAGTGATCCCTGCCCACAGTATTATGCCCCATAGTGACCCCTGCACACAGTATTATGCCCCATAGTGGCCCCTGCACACACTATTATGCCCCATAGTGATCCCTGCCCACAGTATTATGCCCCATAGTGGCCCCTGCACACAGTACTATGGACCACCCATGATCAGGATCAGTAAGTAAGTAGGGCCCGTTACCAGCTGGAGTAACTCCAGCCGGCAACGGCCTATTAAAAAAAATAAAATAAAAAACCGCAGCGGTAGCGGCTGTTGACAGGCCCCCTAATGTGCCGGGCCCTGTGGCAGCCGCTACCACGGGGGTACCGCTGCTACCCCCGTAGTTACACCCCTGGGTTTATGTATTATTATTTCATCTCATATTCTGCTTATTGGCTTACTTTAATTGCTTCATTTATATGAAGGACTCTTGGCAGCTTAATGAGTGGCGGCACACTGAACAGTCATTCAAGTTAACCAAGAATAGCACATATCAGGATTTTTAATGTTTGCACTGACATTTCCATTGTTTTCTTCAGGAGCAAAATAAAGAATATGCTGGAAGTAATGGATTTGTTGCAAGATGGACCAACAGCACTCAAGCAACCCCAATGACTTCTATCTATTATGGTGTCAGTAACCACACAAAGTATGCTGTGCCATTTTCTCTAATGTTATTTATTTTTAAATAACATTATTCCCATTGTTCTAGTACCCAAACCAGATGGGACATTGCGTTTCTGCAATGACTACAGGAAACTAAATGAGGTGTCTAAGTTTGGCGCCTACCCCATGCTTCGGGTAGACAAACTTATTGAGAGGCTGGGAGGAGCCCGGTACTTCTCTACGCTTGATCTCACTAAGGGATATTGGCAGGTACCCCTGATAGATAGCGCCAAAGAAAAGACTGCCTTTATCACCCCTGAAGGACTTTTTCACTATGTCATGTTACCATTCGGGGTCCATGGGGCCCCAGCTACATTCCAATGGTTAATGGACATAGTGTTAAAACCTCATAGAAAATAAGCCTCAGCGTATCTGGATGACATCATCATTTTCACCAATGACTGGGAGAGTCATTTGCCTAAGGTACAAGCTGTAGTGGATTCTTTGAGAGCAGCTGGCCTGACTGCTAACCCCAAAAAGTGTGCTTTGGGGATGGAGGAGACACACTATTTGGGGTATGTGATTGGCTGTGGTATAATCAAACCCCAGACCAACAAGGTTGACGCTATCTGGGAATGGCCTCGACCTCTGAGCACCAAACAAGTTAGGTCATTCCTGGGCATTGTTGGGTATTACAGGCGGTTTATACCCAATTTTGCCACGGTATCTGCTCCCTTGACGGACCTTCTAAAGGGTAAAAGGTCCGTTGTGGTGAAGTGGAATGATCGAGTGCTGCACGGCAAAGTATAATGAATGAGTGAAGATAAGGGGGGGGGGGAGAGCAGCCTAATAAGTGTTGAAGGAAACCAATTTCTTTAGAATGATTTTACGTTTCTCATATTCTCCTGCACTGCTCATTTATGTAAAGTAATTTTATAATTCATGGTTCACTTTAAGTGTAAGAGAAATAAGCAGAATACTTGGTCCATTACATGTGATAAGAGAAGTGGAATGCATTCAAAATTGGAAAGTGTAAAAATCATAATCTCAGAAAATGGCAACCTATAAAATCATCATAATAAGGGCATTTGCTTTGCAAAAATACATTTCTAGCTCTAACCTCTGCATATCTTACAAGTAATATTTGCTTCTCTCAGCTGGTTTAGAAAAATACAAGCTGAGTTTGAAACACTGTTGATGTTGCTGTAGAGTCGTACAATCGAAAAATCAATTGTCTCAACAAGAGGCACCTCCATCTGCTGCCTGGGGACGAGGGAGAGAACTGTGCTCTGGCACATGCTGAACCACATTGCCTGCTAGTAGCAAATCCATCCCCCACACTTGTACAGTATTGTTAATGCTTCCAGCAAGTCTCAGTGAAACGGTGCAGCACTAAATATATATATACAGTATATGAAATTTCTTTTTTTAAACCGAACAATTTCCAGAAAGACATCTTAAAATAGAAATAACCTCTTTTTATTTAATGCAGTGACCCTCACATAACCTGGCTAAAGTGTACAGATAAGCTATACACTGACTAAAACACTATCCAAGGAGAGACGAAGGAAGAGTGATACACGAAGGGCTTAAATCCATCATCAAAAGCAAAAGGTTTTTTCTTCCGGAATCTTGTTTTACAAGCACTTTTCTGTACAATGACATGGGGAAATAACTAGGCTTCACTCTCTCAGTACGAAAGTGCCAAAGGTCTGCCTTGACAAGTGAAAGCTGCGTTTGATAAGCCATTTTCCTGGTCATTTATACACACCGCACTTCATTGTGTTCTGACATTCTGAGTTTTTATTAGTTACGCAAAGTGTTACACAAAGTTACACAAAATATTCAAGGTAAAATAAAGAATGTAATAGCAGGAAGAGAAAAGGCCAGTATGGGCGTCTGATATATAAGCCAGACGGCATTCCACTGTCATTTTACATCTTATACAACGTAATAGAAACAAAGCCGGTCAAGATTTATAGGGGGTTCACATCTCAATATTAATGATAGCCGTAAGATTTAAAACAACATATAGAAAGGAAATGAGAAGTCCCTGGAGTATTATCTGGGAGTAATACATATAACAGAGCCAAAATAAATCGCTAAACAACAGGAAAAAAAAATCTATATACACTGCAAATAGATGTAAAACCTACGAATAAAATATGCAACTCATCCTGCCTTATTACGATCCACAGAAATTCATAGGCAATAATATATTCTAGTGGTCTCCATGTCCAAAAAATGAAAGCGAGAAACAGGATTAAGGCCCCGTTTACACGGGGTAAGAGGGGGCGGATTTTGGCGCTGAATCCATGTCATAATCCGCCCACTCACAACAGCGGTCTATGTAGAACGCTAGCTTACTTTTTTCTGTGAGCGGCATGTTGCCTATCACGGAAAAAAGAAGCAAGCTGCCCTTTCTTCAGGCAGATTCAGCCGCAGCATCCGCCTCGTGGCAGCACGCTCCGGGCTAGGCCCATTCATTTGGGCCTACTCCGGACCGGAGTGCCACTGCTTCCCGCATCAAAATCAGGACCAAAATACGCCCCCTTTCCCCCGTGTGAACTAACTCTAAAAGAAGTCTTAGGCCAGGGCCACATACACTTTCACTGCTGCAGAACATCCACCAAATCACCAGTGATCCTTAAAAGCTGAAAATACAAGTGACTTGGTCTGCAGGTCTGCTCTGGTTTCTGGATCAAGAACACTCTATTCCCTAGCTTTAATATATTTAGCATGTAATTTTTTTTGCTGATATGATCATCTTAGATTATTGTAGTATGTAAATGGCGTTTAGAAATTTAAAAAAAGGGCATTAAAAATTAAATGCATAAAAAAATTCTGATGGGACGAAGTTACATGGACATACCCCTGGACAATTCACCTTACACTAGCTAGGACCAATAAGGTCTGCTCTATTATATGCCTCAACACAAAACATAAGAGGCTTTACAATCTATGGTACGTGATAGGATGTGCGATAAAAAGAAAAAGCAGTTCAAGTTCATGAATCTATTTTGAATATTTCGGAACCCATCTTAAACATGATGGATTACTAAACCGACCTATAATGTCTCCTGACTATCTGTATCTTCGTGAGACCAGTATTCACACCAGGAACTGGAAGTGGATACTGACACTTTCCGAGCGATGTGCATAATAATATAAGACAGATCATATTTAGAAACAGCAAATGGTAAAATTTGTGTATACTTATGACCATTGAAATGTTTGTACTAAAACACCGGTTGGTAGTATACAGTGTGTAAACATACTCTGTTTTACTTTGACAGACACTTTGTGTCCTGTTGTTTTAGAGGGTGCAGGACAACTTTTCCACATGGTACCCAACTGTCAGGGTAGCAGTCCTCTCAGTTTTGTATATCAAATAACTAGAGCTTTAAATGACTGATATACAATTTATAACATGGCTGCTAATGCGCATATTTCACACATATCACATCAGTGTGCAAGTGGTAAATTATATTGCAGTTTTGACCCAAATTTATCTTCTTAAAATCACCACAAAATCACATATTTTAGCTCATCTAAAATGATGTCTAATCCTAACTGGTTATTAAAAAAAACTTTGTAGTTCTTTCACCCTGTCAAAAGAAAGAAGAAGTGGTGGCCTTCCCTGGATGACGCATTGGTCCTGAACCCAGAGATAATGGTAAGTACAATGGGGCTGTGGAAGGTAAGGCCTTTACACTGATATAACAGGTCTTCGGTCTAATCCATATCTTGACCTGTTCCATCAGTGGAAAATGTAATATATGTAGATCACATGACCTACATATATAACTGAATAACTATATAAAATAGAAAAAAAAAAAAGAGGATACATTAGAAAGTTGGAGGGGGGGGGGGTCATGGAGGACACAAATTGTTGATTTATCCTGGATAACCCCTTGAATAACTGATGACCAAATCCTAGAATAGATCATCAATTGCATATCGGAGAAAGCTCCGACATCGGAGGGTTTCTGGATCAGCTGTTTGAAGAGGCCACAGTATTGGGATAACAGCTACCTACCAAGCACAGCCCCATGCATTTGTATAGCAGTTGTGATTGGTATCGCTGGAATGAGCTGGTAACAACCCATGCTATCCATGAAAGTGATGTAGAAACTTCCAACAAATTCTTAAGATGGTTGATTGACATGGGTTCTGAGTGTTGACCCCCTGGTGGTCTTAAATAGATGATCTATCCCTATCCCACTCCATCTGAATTCTTGTAAAATGAGCTTTATAAGGCTAAGTACAAATATCCTAAAATGTAATCACACCAATGGCACAGTTATACTGTAACTGCCAGCTATGTAAGTTCATTTGGTGCCTAGATCATAATTTAAGACATTTCTTTTGAAAGCAAATACCTTTCTTAGTCATTTTAAGCTTCTGCAAGCTGCTGTGCATGTACTGTATGTTACTAGGAGAAAGTGCTGAAATTCAGACACAAAAGGTTAGGAGCCTGACATTAATAGCTGTACTGGTACGATCATTACCTTTTCTGCAGCATCACATGAAATGGTGTTAAAAGATAATAAATGAGGAGCACAGTAGGGAACAGAAGGATGAAGCTCAATCTCATATACTGTACAACCAGATGAATAGACAGATTTCAGGAGAGGGTTGAATCAATATGTCAATCATTACATAGCTAGCTAGAAACAGACAGACTAAATCCCACCAAAGCTACTTTTGATACACTGAGGACAAAGTTGCTCTATCATTCTATGTCACACAACAAATCCATCGCTCTATATAGCTGATAGCAGTACCAGCTCTACAAACCTTGCTTGTAATAAAATGTGCAAGTATTACGCATGCACATCATTATTACCTGCTTTGACCTCTATTACTCCTCATATCAGTTATGCTTTATGGAGCAGCTTGAAGCTGAGTACATCCAGCAGATACTGATATAAAACATAATCCAATATTTCATCACCTAGCAGACTATACCAATGACATAACTACCAGTAGTACTTAAGCCAGTGCTCCTTAATATTGCAGAAAACATGTCCTCTTTTTAACTTGACATTCATCGGCAACAAGCAATCTGCATAATGCCTGCACACTGACACTGCCCTGGGCTAAACCTGAGGCCAAATAAGTAGAAACATGGCACTAAACAACTACATAAAACTGTATATAGTTTAATACAAATCAAACTCTAGGAAACTAGGGAAAATAGAGCAAGACATTCCTATTCATTGGAAGGTTTATGCTTCAACTAATGAATACAGAATATGACGTAACAGAAAAAGATGTGACATTCAAAAGGCTTTCGTTTTTTAAACAAAAGAAAATACCTTTACCAAGCGGACACTCAAGTTTTGATCAAACCTCTACTTGAAAACAAGCCTGCCATGTGAGCTTACACTTTGGAGAGTAGAATGGGTAGTTGGCCCATAGCATGATCATGTTGCTAGTTTTATTTTCCAAGGTCCTTTTAAAATAAGGCAATCTTCTTACCTTCATTATTCATATATCTATCCATTACCCTGTTTACTATTAAAGGGGACCTTCCACCACCTTCACCAACTCCAATTCTTAAATCAGTGCAGTTCGTTTTGGTGCCTGATATGCTATTTAGGCTTTGTACTGTCAGGCGGTCAGTGTTAGACAGGAGCAAGCAAGGCTTCATGATTGAGAGGTCCTATCAGAAGATATTGTCAGAGCCTGGAATCACATTCCTTGTCAGCTCCTGCCTGGTGCTGTTCTCCTGCTACTACAGAGCCTAAATAGCATATCAAACACCAAAATTAACACCATTGATTGCACGGACCTGAAGGATGTAGAGCCGGACCCTTGCTTTATCGGTTACACACAGACACTGGTGACCCCATTTACTAAAATGTGGTCTCCCAGGTGTCTGCCATTTCAAAACTGCGACTGGTGGAGAGAAAAGTCCTCCATACAGGACTTTTGTCTTTGCCGTTTTCATCGGTTTCTGCAAAAGAATCTCCAAAGGAGACTTCGGCGCAATTGTGAACTTAGTCTGAGCAAAACTAAATTGTATAGAAAAGTAATAATAATAATAATAATAATAATAATAATAATAATAATTTAAATTGTTGCAAAGGTTTCAGAATAATATTTTGTGGCTTTCAGAACTGTAAAATATTACATGTTAGTTTAGAAAATAGAAAAGCAACAGAAATTGCACTGGAAAAGGTTATTTACCTGGGTCTCAACTCCCTGCTCCAGTAAACGTTTTGCTTGATTTTCAACTTCAAGGCGAGCTCTACCAATAAAAAGCAGATCATTCTCGATAACCTCTATTCCTGAAAGGTCCACCCCTTGTGAAAGGTAGTCTAGAAAACAAAACATTTGTTAAGTATATAAGTTAAAAAAACAATAAGGATAAAACATCATACTGCTTCAAGGGAGTCTGCTATTGGATACCCATAACCTTAGCAAATGAACTTAGAAATGATTTGTGTATACTGAAGAGGTTGATGACAACCCCTGCAGGAGCTGTAATGTCAGCCATGGTGGTTGTCATCATATCTTAACAGTCAATCAAAAGAATACAGATTGTAGGGTTATATTTATAGGATTTGAAATAATCTGGGCCATTAATTTCTCTGAGACAATCTCACAGAACTATATACAGAAATATAGTAAACCTATACAAATTTGCTAAAGCTTCTATCTTCTCAATGGCAATTTGATTTTATAAGGGAACCGGAAAGACGGAGACCCTGTCTACTTAAAAAGCAATTACCTACAGAAACCCAGGGATCTGTTAGACAATAATGGGGCTTGCCAGGTTTCCAAAGAGGTTTCATATCAAAACCGGCAGAGAAAGTCCTTGTAGGACATAGGTCCTGGAACAGGAGTTTAGGGTCCAATATTACCTAGCTGTAAAGCCATAAGTGCCCACAATAATAATGAAAATATCTTTATACTCACCCTGCCACCATACACCCAGCACAGTCCTTTACTGAAGCTAGAGGAGTACAATGAAGTGGGAATGTACATCTTCGGCTTCACTGAAGTGCTGCACAGGTGAAGGGAGCACCAGAGAGGAGTCCAATGAGACTCATTGACAAGTATAAAGGTTTATTTGTTTTTAAATGCAGGCACATATGAATTTAAAACAGGGAAATCCGGGACTAAACCCCCAATCTATAAAGACATGTGAGTGGCTTCATGTCCCAAATCGACTTGTCGCGTTATCTTTAAATCAACAAACACTCACTAGTTATATGAACATCAAAAAGAACCAAATACATTTTTTTATAGCTGGTGACAGTCATAGTCAAGGGGTAGAAAAAAATGTCTCTGCCATACGCACTTGTAAGAGTTTACTAAATCATTTATAAAACAATATTTTGTTATATTTCATGTTCTGGAGAGTTTAATTTAAGCCCTTTATCCATCCCATTACAAGATCCACTAGAACTGAGGAGCACGCTTTAGGAAGCACTTATTGCACTGACACCATTTGTCAGAAAATCAATGAATCAGAACAAAACTACGCAAACAAATATTTAGAAAGGGAAATGCCTTTTCCATCTGCCAACATCAATGTCTGTTTCATTTGTTACAATAGATGAAGGTTGGCAATTACAAAATGACACGAGACCAAAAAAAAAAAACAAAGCTAAAAATCACATCGTTAAATATTTGTCACAAAAAATGCATCACTTATTTTTATGAAAAAGTAGAGTGCTTGTAATAAAGGTCATAGTTAGCGTATAATGAGTTACTAGAACATGGCATTATACTGCATGGAGACCTCATGGGAAGAATTATACCAAAAAATATAAATATAGGAGGTGATGTTAACAACACATACAAAATACATATAAACATACACAAGGACAAGTATATATACTGTACACATGGCTATATGTTTAACTCCTTTTTTGGCTTCCACTAATCAAATGTTAAAAGAGTGACGTGAATGGCCATTGTGCTTTTGCTGTGTGTTTTGTTTTCTACATAGGGAAACCACTTGCGATTGTGCAGCTAAATTTAACGTATTGTGTTTCTCTAAAACACGTGTTTTTGAAAACGTGTTTTTTCCGCAGATTTTTTTTTATCCACAATGTGGATATAGTTTAACTGTATTTAGTCTATATATCCAAGGACTTTCTGCATGTAACAGTTGGATATTCAAGTTACCGCCTCTGGTCTCAAATTTCAGATGACGGATGCCCCAAACAGTCAATTCTTTATAATTGAGATTGTGTTTCTCTTTAAAATGTTTTGGCACTGGTGGAAATTGAGTGATTTTTTGAGATTTTTCAGTATTAATTTTTTCCAAATGAGCAAAATTCTTTATGCTCAAAATATGTTCACAAATTCTGATTTTTAGTTAATGGTTTGTTTTCCAAAAACAGTATAGATTGGAAGTGTAACAAAGGGAATAAATAGTCCCCTCTGCTGCATGTTATATGGTCATGAATTTTAAGAACATTTTTCCCGATGAATGTGTAAACTTATGGCGTTTGCATAAAGGTTATGTATTATTTATAAATATTATTTTTCTTTTTTCTTTGCCACTTTCTTTCTCCCCCCCCCCCCCACATTTTCCCCTTTAAATGGTGGTGACCAAAATAATTGGATTATAGCATAGTAGTGCATTACATTACACTCTTATTCACATACTGCACATACACTGTGTGTGTGAAAGTGCAAATGAGTTGCTCATTCGCAACCAGGTTGTTTCCATGTTTATAAAGCACTGTTTTTCACCTGTTGTCAGAGTACATTGGAACCTGCCAATTTTATACAACTTTATACAACCGGTGTCATTGATTGGCGATCACAGGCCTAAAAAGCTGCTCTGGAAGGTGAGGCCTTGTCCAGGGTGCAACTAACAGCTCATAGAAATTTGGATTAAAAGCTAATTTTCTTGGCAGAAAGACTGCACCTTGACACAAGAGAGGTATGCTCTCCATATTACTAACAACCACTACAGCCCCCCTGAAAAATATGTAAAAAAAAAAAAAAAAAAAGAAGTTCAAAATGGATCAACCAGAGTCAGAACATAAATATGGGTATGGGTACGACTGAGGGCTGGGGGAAGGCCATTGCCCATACAGTTTGTGCAGATGTCATATATTTGCTGCACAATGTTTGTCCTGCAATGAGTTACCAATAAAGAACAAGAAGGTTTTAGAGAAATGTGAGTGCCACTTCTCTTTCTTCTGTCTTAGGGGGCGTTCACACTACCGTCGGTGTCCGACAGCTAATGTCTGATGCTAACGTCCACGAAAAATCTTGTGCGGATATTAGCATTGGATACTAGCTGTGTCTGTGACATTTTGCATTGATTTAATGGGACATCATGTGCGTTTTTTTACAGTCCATGGGTGTCCTTAAGTGTCCGTTCACAAAGATGTCCGATTTTTCAAGTGGACAGCAAAACCCGACATGTAGGTTTTTGCTGTCTGCTTGAAAAATCGGACATCTTTGTGAACGGACACTTAAGGACAGACACGGACTGTAAAAGAACGCACATGATGTCCCATTAAATCAATGCAAAATGTAACGGACACAGCTAGTGTCTGATGCTAATGTCCGCAAAAGATTTTGCGCAGACATTAGCATCGGACACTAGCTGTCGTACACCGACGGTAGTGTGAAGCCCCCTAACACATGCTCTCTATGTTACCAACAACCACTATAGCCTCCCTGGAATATATGTAAATTCCTCATAAAAAAAAAAAAAGTTCAAATGGATCAACCAGAGTCAGAACATGAATATGAATGTTGTTATATTACATGATACAACAGACAGGTAGTGTTACCAAAGCTTGATAATAAGATTAATAATGAGAACTCATCAAGTTACAGAATGGAAGGAATTCTAAAATTAGAGCCATTTTACAATTTACATTCCAAAAGGCAATGTTAACAAGCAGTGTCGAAATATCAAATGACAAAACAACTTCAGGATGTCTTTTAGATTCACATTTACAGATGAAAGGAGGCCTCAAAATCCCTAGTGATACAATGAATTCTGTGAAAGAGGTTTATGTCTCTATCCGTCTGTTATATAATGGTATTTCTTATTCCCCTGGCAGACACCTTCACAGCCAACGACCAGAAAATGCAGCGGAAACATTTGGTGCATTTGGCTGCAAAGAAATAAAAGTCTTTGCGCCAATTAATAGAAAAGATTTTTGAGGCCGCCTCAGATTCAGAAGCAGGTTTTTAATCTTTAGAAGAGACTTTCAAAGGATGCGTATGTTATGGATCAACATCAAATACGAACCAACAGAAGATCCATAACTTCATAAAGCTAAAAAAGGACTACATTCACATTTGTGTTTTCAAAATCCATTTGTGGTATGCAGCGGAAACTTTCCAAAAGTAACTACAGACCCCCCAGACATAGTTTACTCACCTGAGGCCAAAGGATAGCCCTTTTCAACTCTATTAGCTGGTATACAGAAGTGTACTCTTCATTTTGCAAGAAAATGTACCCTGCACAATATAGGATCCTATAGGTAACTTTACACTATCAACAGACGTATACATTGGGAAATCCTCCTTACATTCTTTTTTTTTCTCAATAGAAACTACAAATGAAGTGTAAGCCTAGACGGACATGTTTGTGGTAGAAACGGTCATGAAAAATGTAAAGTTTTCACAGCCAATTTGAACCCAAGGGGCACTCGCTTTTACAGATCTCTCATACATTTGAGTATATTGAGAGGTTTGTGAAAATAGACAAAAATAAGTTGTGACCTATTTTTTGATGGACTTTCATAACTGGTCATATGAATAGCCCATATTCACATACCATGAATTTAATGCAGCTATGTTACGGCCATTAAAAAACAAAACGCGGTTACACGGTCAGTTTTCATTGTCATGTGAATGTAAGCAAAGAAAGTATAAGCAAGGTAAATATCATGGTGGTAAACAAGAGGGTTCGTAATTTCACAGTGCATGCACATCAGACTAAAATTTCTTACCTAAGGCTGAGGCCCCACGTTGCGGAAGCACCACGTTTTTTATTGCAGATTTTGATGTTTTGGGGTTTTTTTGAGCCAAAGTTAGGAATGACCACAAAAGGAATCCTACTAATATTATAAGTGTGAAAGTTTGTGTGTTTGGATGTTTGTGAGTTTGGATGTTTGTTCCTCAATCACTCTAAAACGGCTGGACGGATTTGCGTGCAATTTTCCACAACCATAGTTTTCCCTTAGGATTGAATCACAGGCTACTTTTGGTGCCACTAAACAACATGGCTTCCTAGCAGGAGACTCACAAAAGCAGGACTCCTAGCCCCAGCTATAGACTCACACACACTACATGGCATTTCCTGCCTCAACCTGCCTGCACACTCCTTACTGTCACCTCAGGAGTAGCCCTCACTCTACTCACTCAAATTTACATATAGCTTTCCACTATATAACAGATCACATTGTCTGTATCACTACATACACAATACAACACATCACATTGTCTGTATCACTACATACACAATACAACACATCACATTGACTGACACAATACAACACATCACATTGTCTGTATCACGACATACACAATACAACACATCACATTGTCTGACACAATACAACACATCACATTGTCTGACACAATACAACACATCACATTGTCTGTATCACGACATACACAATACAACACATCACATTGTCTGTATCACGACATACACAATACAACACATCACATTGTCTGTATCACGACATACACAATACAACACATCACATTGTCTGTATCACGACATACACAATACAACACATCACCAACACATCACATTGTCTGTATCACGACATACACAATACAACACCTTGCCTGTATCACGACATACACAATACAACACATCACATTGTCTGTATGTCTCAAATCACCGCAGACGAAGTCGCGGGTAAAAGCTAGTAGAAAATATATAGGAAGTCCTTAGACATTTCCCTTATGCTACACATTTTAGTGTTTTGAGATAAAGATATGCCTGAATAGTCTTTAAATAGGCTATTCAGGCGCTGTTAGTCGTTTTTAAAAAGACCCCCCCCCCCCCCTTTTCTAATTACCTTTGAAATGATTATATAAATCACTCTCTTCGTGCATGGTGGACGTTCTATGCACATCCCAGCGTCATCTTGCTTTTGCTGCATAACTCCTCCTGCTCCTTCTACTTCACTGCCTCCACCACGCTCCAGCAACGTTTTCCTGTTCGATAATATTGCCCGCTGGAGCGTACGCAGTACCGCTGCGGAGGGAGCACTATTGCGCATGCGCAAAATTTCAATAGAAACCACCGGGAAAATCTGCAACAACAAAAAAACGCTGCATTTCCGCAATGTGGGCTCTCAACAAGGGTATAAACTAAAAAGATATATGAAGGTAGTGGCATTGTTCTGTGTTAAAATACAACACCTCAATGTGTATACAAGGTATGAATAGCAGGCAAAGTGATGTGGTATATAGGTGGTGCTCACTGTTCAAAGGATATATAAAAAAGTCTTGGGCAAAAAATTGTAAAGGGAAACAGGGCACTCACCAACCAAAAGTAAAATTTTCAAGCTTTAATTCGTCATCATTAAAAAATTGCACTTAGACAGCATACACAATCGGAGATGGATTAAATGGAATGCAGAGACAATGAAACAACGACCGTTTCGTGCTAGACGCACTTCATCAGGCTTCCGGGGTACAACAAGGGTACGTTTACATGATTTTTTCATTACCAAAAAAAAAATTAGAAAAAAATGTCAAAAACCTAAACTGTTAAAACATATGCACAGATTTTGCGGTTTTCCAATGCAATTTTTTTTTTTAATTATTATTTATTTTTATTAAATTTGCCGCTAGTCATTGTTTGACTACTCTAAGGTTTTTAGCACTAGTATAGCACGGAAACTCCTAAAGAAAAGGAAGGTCAAGCTACGTTTTTCAATGTGCTAAAAACTGCTTCCTTCAATGATTCCTGTTGAAAAGAATGTGACTTCAATGTGGAAATTTCTCTTAAGTGGCTAGAAAATGCTCTAAAATCCACACTTAAAAAAAAAAAAAAAACAACTCGTTATCGACATACCGTCTTTAGACATATCATGAAAATACTATATTGTAGTATGCAAATCTATTTATGTCTATAAGAATAAGAAAATGATTTAATGTTTGTCTGCTGGCCCATGATTTTTATAGTAATGCTATACATTATCAAATAGTCTCAAATAGGGTTTTTAGTCTATTATGTAAGCCAGGAGACCACATGCATCGAATGTTTCTACAAATATAATGACAGCCATTGAAAAGTAAGACTGCTTTGTATGAACACTTACTGAAAGTGGTTAAGATGACTAATGAGATGGTATTAAGCTACCAATTTCTGAAAAATACCAAGACATGTTAACACGCTGACACTCTAGATTCAATGACTCCTTACAATCTATAAAATAGCAAGTGGTTAGGTATTATTTGTTATATTTCACAGAAAATCTAATGGAAATGGCAGGCTGATTCACTAGAACAAGTTCTGCTTGACTATTAAGATCAATCGTACTGACTAAAACATCAGCTGCTCAGCAGTTTTTCAGCAGCCTAAAGTACTGTAATTAAATGGGCTGCTCGGTCTGACAACTTTCCAGTAAAATACCTTCTTAGGACCCAGGACCTTAATTTATTGTCCAGATTCAACTGCTAGGACAACATACCGCTATGCACTATGTCCCAGCAGAGGACCTTCCACTTGTAATCTGCACAACTAAGGCCTGGTTCACATCTACATTCGGTATTCCGTTGGGGTCTCCGCCGGACAGAATACCGAATGCATTAAAAAGCAGTGAGCAAGGAAAGCACATGGACCCCAAAGACTATAATGGGGTTTATGTGTTTCCCACGCAGTGTCCGCACGAGTCATGCTGAGATAAAAGTACTTCAAGCACTACTGTTCTCTCCGCATGTTTCATGTGGACACTACGCGGGAAACACATGGACTCCATTATAGTCTATGGGGTCCGTGTGCTTTCAATGCTCACCGCTTTTTAATGAGTTCAGTATTCGTTCGGGGGGTCCCCAAGCGGACTCCCCAAACGGAATACCGAACGCAGCTGTGAACCAGACCTGACAGAGAATATTCTTATTCTTTATACAGTACTTTTTGTATACAATATACATAAGTAAATTGTTTATAAACCACTGTCCTGTAGCTGCCACAAAATCATAATTGCATTGTATTTTTACTTTGCTAGCTACAAAATCTGCAGTTTAGTGTGCAATGCTTTGGGTGCCCAAAGGGAAGCACTGACTAAGCAGTACAATGTACAGTGACCCTAAAGCCATCAACAAAATAGATTTAAAACTAAAATATATTCTTTTCATAAGACAGGTTCAATTGAAAATGATTAATAATAAAAAAGGAAAAAAATGCTTTATATGCACCAAAATAAAGTTAAAGAATGTTCTTTAGATTACAATTTCTAATAAAAATCCACAACTGGAAAGGTATCTCTACATTGGGGGGGAGCAGAAGGGAGAGTCATGGTGCGGAATCATAAACGTTAACCAATGATAGATTATATCATATGTCATATATGGTATCTCATAATAACACAAGTAAGCACATACATAAAAGTAGTAATAATACAAGCAGAGGCTTAATTTGAAACTCCTGCATCCCAGTGCAAAATTTATAAAGGGGCCTCATCTTACCATGTACTATCTATAATACTAGTGTCTTATTATGTTGTAAAGAGTTCTTTGGGCCCTCTCAGTCACCAAGCCCAGTTTCGATTGTATACCCTATAGCTATACCTCTGAATACAGAGCATCAGAAACAAAAATATACAATATAAAAACATCATCTAAAACAGTATCGCAACCGACACCTTAAGGGGCCTGGGCCCCCTCACTAGTTAATGTGCCAAAAAAAGAGATAAAAAATACAGTTTACTTTTTGAGGCCCCCTAACGTGTCAGGTTCCAGGCGGGGGAGAGCCTCAGCGTGCGTCCTGACAATGGGGGAGGGGCAGAGACATAGTGCAGGAAGAAGATAGTGTCGGGGGGGGGGGGGGGGGGGGGGGAATTCATCTTATATAGTGAGAAGAGCAGCAGCGCTGAGGACTTCTGAAGAGTCAGTGGAGACTGCTGAGGTTAACCCATGCATGCAGGGCAGGCTGTACAGCACACAATACTTTGCTGGCAGCTGCCTTTCCTTTCTCCTTTCCAAATTACAAGTAGTGTGCTGCTTGGGGAAGAAGGGGTTACAAGTGCACATTCAGTGTCTGTGAAGAGTGTTTTAAGTGAAAACTGTGAGAACACTCTTCACTGGCACTTGTAACCCCTTCTTCCCCAGGCAGTAGACTTATTACAATAAGTATTATGTATTACAGTACATGATAGTGTGTGCAGGGGCCACTATTCACATAATACTGTGTGCAGGGGGAACTATGGGGCATAATAATGCGTGCAGGAATATGGGGCGGGGAGGCGGTCTTTGGGGGGGCCATATCAGAAGTTCGTTGCGGAGGCCCGTCATTCCTAGTTACGCTACTGATCTAATATATATATATATATATATATATATATATATATATATATATATTTGTACCATTAAATATGTGTGACTGTGTCTAAGATGGAACATGTCAACAAGCCCTAACTACAGGCACATCCAACAGTCAAAGGGGCTAGATTTTACTTTACAGCTCTGTTGCGTTTAAGAGAAAACATAACATTAGTACTGGTCTGTGGATTACTAGGACTGATAGGCCTCTTTCTATTTAGTGACTGGTTCCCATTTGCCGTGATGACAAGGGCAGTTTTAGTAGCGCCATCTCATAATCATTTCAGATTGAGAAAATGAAAAGGGCCTTCCAGGAATATGGATTTTATGTGTGAGAAAAATGAAGAGGATCTATGGATTTTATCTAGTGACGCTATTGAACAATTTTATTTACCTACGTTACTTACTATATCCAGATATTCTTTCATTATCTAGAAAATACTGTGCAGATCTTCAGAGTCATTGATATATCTTCCAGCAAGTATGTAATACAGAACAAACTCTGCGGCCACCTGTGCTAATTAAACCCCTTCCTCTTAACTTTGGCTTAAGCTAAAGAGGAGGCTGGGAAAAATCTGCTAGTGTAATTAATGAGAAGAAACTGAAGTGTGCTTCCTGACTAAAGATGGTATCACAGCCGCTGTTTTCAATTCAATGCAAGGGCACTCTTCTCTTCTACAAGAGCCTATTGGCATTTGACATTTTAGCATAAGAATACTACAGATTGAGATAAAGAACCAAGTGCTGGAGAAGGAGATTCAATTCCCCCGCTCCCCAAATAAAGCTAGAAAAAAAAAAAAGATCACATACTATGAACTGCAAGAAGGTGGGATGCTTAAACTGCTTAGCACGGAAGGAGCAACATGCTTTAAATATCTGACTAAGGGTGAATTCACACTGAGTAAACGCTAGCTTATTCTGAACGTAAAACACGTTCAGAATAAGCGGTGTCTAAAGCAGCTCCATTCATTTCTATGGGAGCGGGGATACGAGCGCTCCCCATAGAAATGAATGGGCTGCTTCTTTCACTCCGTGCAGTCCCATTGAAGTGAATGGGGAGTGCCGGCGTATACGGCAAGCTCTGCTCATGCCGGAGCGTACACGCCGGCACTCCCCATTCACTTCAATGGGACTGCACGGAGTGAAAGAAGCAGCCCATTCATTTCTATGGGGAGCGCTCGTATCCCCGCTCCCATAGAAATGAATGGAGCTGCTTTAGACGCCGCTTATTCTGAACGTGTTTTACGTTCAGAATAAGCTAGCGTTTACTCAGTGTGAATGCACCCTAAATCTCAGGCAGGGCAGAGTGTATTCAGTAATACTAGGTTCACACTAAGACTGTCAGTTGTTCTGGTCTATTGGAGGACCGTAAAATAGCAGACACATATAGAGCGCAACAAACTCCATTGGTTATAAAGGAGTCTGTTGGGTGTCCACTGTTTATAAATTGAAAGCGCTGTACAAAAAAAAAAAAAAGTTGTGTATGCAGGACGTTTTCATTCACCGATTTCTGAGCTAATGCGATGTGAAGTAACCTTAAAGTCAACTGTTAAATATTATTTATTACAGTTACAATTGGGCAACAGTGTTATTTTCTTTAGGTTACAACACAAACATATTGTTACAATCACAACAAGGAATGTATCATCAGAAAATTACCTATTTTTTTAATACCAAGAATTTCTAATAAACATAATTCTTTAATTTTCCATGTCACTATCCATTTTTTTTTATTAAAAAAAAAAAAAGTTTGATTTTTCACTCAGGTCATAATGTGTATTATAGACTGACACTTGCAAATTGTGGATGGATTTTGTTTGTAGAGGTCACTTCAACTTACATTGCAGGCTAAATAGACAAGATGACACTCACGCATCAGTCTAGAGGCACTACAGCGGGACAAGACAGAGGGCGGCTTGGCAGTTCCGAATGCCTGGACTTACTTTTTGGCAGCGCAATTGCAGCAGTTTCAGGGATGGGGACTTCCGCTGGGCTCGGTGAGATCGGGCCATCTATGTGTGCAAGATACCCCTTGGACTGTTCCGGTGGCTGTTTTGGAGGCTGGTCCCCTACCAACCGCTCGTTCTCGACTCCCCACGTTAGCCCTCTTATACAAGGTATGGGATAGGGGGAAGAAACTGTTAGGTACTTGTGGCTTTACTACATTTACTCCTCTGTGGCATAATAATCGCTTGATTGAATTTACTGTGCTAACGGGCTTCGAGGGGTGGAGGGATAATGGTGTCCTGTCCCTTAGTCCAGTGATTTTCAACCAGTGCGCCGCGGCACACTAGTGTGCCGTGACACATGGTCGGGTGTGCCGCGGGGAAAGTTCCCCAGACGCGTGCTAAGATTGGCACGGGAGACCTATTTTGCTGGCACAGCAGCCAGTGCCCTTGTAAATGTAGACGGAGCGTCCCTTCACTGCTCTGATAGCTAGAGCTGAGGTGTAGGACACGCCCCCTTCTCTCCCTGCCCACCAATCAGAGGTGAGCCTCTCACTGCACAGGATAAGGGACCTGCTGCTACACGTGAGGAGGAGCTCCTGCTCTGCAGCCCTGAATAGGAGAGGAGGAGAGGAAGCTGAACAAAGTGAAAGTAAAAGAAAACACCAGGTTAGTAACTATTCTTATGAATGTCAGGCATTTGGGGTTATTACTTTAGTTTTAGTAACTCCATGTGCCTCACATTAATAGCAATTAACCCCATCATGTCCCTCATATTAACTCCTGTGTGGCTCACATAAGAGTTAATAACGTGTGACATATGGGGGACTATATAATGAAGATATTTACTTAATTATCACCTCCATATGTCTCACATATCAGTATCCCTTATGTAAAGCACACAGGGGGTTAATGTGAGGGACATGATGGGGTTCACTGCTATTAATATGAGGCATATTGAGTTGTAACCTGTAATATACATGACCAGACTTTTTATACACAACTGTGGATAAAAGTACAGACCTATACATTTCTAAGGACCCATATATACAGCCATTCTTTTTGTGGCTGTGTATCTGGGCCAAATTGAAGAGCTGAAAATTATAGAGCAGGTCCTATATCTGTCCTATACCTACCCTATATCTGTCCTATATATACCCTACATCTGTCCTATACCTACCCTATATCTGTCCTATACCTACCCTATATCTGTCCTATACATACCCTATATCTGTCTGCATT
Organism: Leptodactylus fuscus; assembly: GCF_031893055.1. Lineage (NCBI taxonomy): Eukaryota > Metazoa > Chordata > Amphibia > Anura > Leptodactylidae > Leptodactylus > Leptodactylus fuscus. Next base: position 118,058,423 of record NC_134269.1, read on the forward strand.
TGTGGCCCTGTCAATTAATTTTTAATGTTTATATCAGTGAAAACCACATGCGTGCCACTTGTATGCAGAAGGCGTAAGGCTGAGGCCCCACGTTGCATAAACGCAGCGTTTTTGTTGCAGATTTTGCGGCAGTTTATTTCAACCAAAGAATCAACCATTTAGAATCTATATTATTAACTATATGTATAATATGTACTGTTTTAGTGTCATTTTGTGCCATTTTGGTTGGTGGTGTGCCCCGGGATTTTTTAAGTGTAAAAAGTGTGCCGCGGCTCAAAAATGGTTGAAAATCACTGCCTTAGTCATATCCTAGATAACGGGATATTTAAGACCTTTGCGGACCTTCAGAGTGATTTTTCTATACCCCAGGTGTGGTTTTATCAGTATCTTCAGCTTCGTCATGCCTTCCATGTTCAGAGTATACATACCCCCCTGACAGCTGGACTACACCCCGCACTGCAACATACTCTTATGGGATCTATTACTAAGGGAATGATATCTGCACTGTATCGACAGTTATTAATGGCATACTTGGAGGATTTCCCGGACAAGACTAGGGAAAGGTGGGAGGGGGATGTTGGTGCGGTGGATGAGGAAACCTGGTGAGATGTGTTAGCCCTAACCCCAACACTGTCCCCTAGTGAAGCGCAGAGACTGTCTCATATTTATCTCTTGCATAGGGTCTATAGGACCCCACAGAGATTGTTCTGTATGCATATCCGTTCTGATGCCAAATGCCCCCGCTGTAGAATGGAACCCTCACATCTCCTGCATATGATGTGGGAATGTCAGGAGTTAGCCAATTACTGGAGTCAGGTACTGTCCTTGCTTGGCCGGGTGTACTATTGCACTTCTGCAATCACCATTAGTTTGCCTCCTAAGTCTTTTGGGGGAGGGTGTGGACACGGAAAGCCTGGATTTTATAGGGTTGTCCAGGGTTTTATACCAGGCAAGAAAATTAATTGCTTATCATTGGTTGGACCCGGGTCCTCCTTCTCTAGTGGAATTGATATCTAGAGTTAATAATACTATTAGGCTGGAGAGGGGAGTATATATACAGAGAAAGGCCCAAACTAAATTTGAAAAAATTTGGGGAGCATGGTTGGACACACCTGGCCTTCCCTCCCCGTCTCTGATTAGGAACAGATCTCACACTTCAACTTTCTCTGTTTCCTTGATCCCCTGAATGTTATTCTTTACATGGAAATCAAAGGAGGTTCGGGAGATTTAGCGGGGGGTCCTAATGGACTTCCCCCCCTCCCTCTTTATGTGTCAGATTGTGTCTCCATATTTACTTTGAATTGTTATTGTGTTGCTGTTGTTTTGTCGATTGTTTGATTTTATGCTAAGAAAAATTTGTTAATAAAAATTATCTGATTTAAAAAAAAGACAGGATGACACTAGAAGATCTACAGATAACACCCAAAATTTACTAAATTCTGTTAACAGAGCAGAGGAAAAGCTCAGATAAGATGAAACGTTTATGCACCGGAAATAGAATTTTAAAAAATTATAATTAATTAGAAAAAAGTAATACATTTCACTTATCATATCAAATCTGGTTTTACCACACGCCGGAGGATTAGATACACACCTCAGCACACAGTACCACACACTGGAGGATTAGATACACAGCTCAGCACACAGTATCACACATCAGAGCTTTACTCCAGGTTCCATAGCAACCCAGCTATTTTTCTTCACAGCTGTATGTCAGCTTTAAAGGGGCAGGGTGCTGTAGATGACACTGTTACACAAGGTCACATACACACAGCTTTACTCCAGTTCTCCATAACAACCGATCACAGGTTTTTCACTGATATCCAAAATGCGATACACATGATCACATGACGCTTATGGACACACATACAAACGACATACAAAACACACCAGTGCAAAACTGGGCAATTCTTATGGGGCCACTACACAAACAAAAACTGAAATATACCCATGCGAAGCAGGGTCCACCTGATTATATATATATATATATATATATATATATATAGATATAGATATATATATATATATATATATACATATATTTATATAAGGCTTTATGCACATGACCATGTGCATAGTCAATGTGCTAGCCATGTTTTTCAAGGCTATGACACTGACATCATTACTATGGCCCCAAAGAAATTACCATGTATTTTCAAGATCTGGTGTAAGCAAAACTCAGGACAGGTCCTACTCCAGTCCGTTTTGCAGCTCGTGCTTACTGACCTCATGTGCCGTCAGTGCCATTCAATCATGGCCTGGCAACACGCATACGTGCTGTTTGCATATTACTTAAGGATTATTATCCAAATGTAAAGCACCATGGAATTAATGGTGCTATATAAATAAATAATAATAATACATAGACATAAATGCTTGGTAGACAAATGCTGCTTCATATCGAGCCCACTGACAACAATACAGAATTTTGAGATGCCTTGCCAGGCCTTTGCTACTATAGTCTTTAGGTACTTCGTGTTTGTGGGTTTTCAATTTTATTTTAAGTAAAATGGATTCTTGAAGTCAGATGACTGACTCCATCATTGTCGCATATTCATTTTAATTATGTTAAGAGGCTACTGGGTTGATGTAGCAAAGCTCCATATTTGGTAACGTCCATGCCAGCCAGATTTCAGGCAGTCATTGACTGCAAGCTATTTGCACCAAGGCATTAAAGATAATGTTTATATTTATAATTATGTTAGTTTTCCAATTACTCATGAGTCTGTGAAAATGAAGGGAACGTTAAAAAAGACTAATTCCTAAGAGGCAATCATTTTGTAAATTTTCTTTGAATTAAAGCTGAAAATCTGCATTTAAGTTCACCTTCATTTCAAATCCATTGTACTGGTGTACAAAGGCTAAATTCTGAAAACTGTGCCACTGACCAAACATGTCCAATGGCATATATTATATGTGTGTATATACAGTAAATATATATATTACTAGCTGGTACCCACGACTTCGTCTGCGGTGATTGTAGAAGTGGGTAAATACAGGCGCGGGTAAGGTTTTAGTAGTGTGTATAAAGTATGGGGTATAAAATGTAACTGTGTATCTTGTTTTTGCTGTAATCCAGAGAATACGTGAGACTTTTGTGTTGAACGTAATTTGTATTTGAGCTGCTATACGGTGTTCTGAGAAACTGTACATAGTGTCTTTGGGACAGAGGTATTTCAAGTGAATATACTTGGATATACGACGTTGTATGATTTGTTATTTTGCGCCAGCACATGTAGGTTTTGGGCACAGGATACTCTTGAGCAAGCCACATAAAGTCTGGCCCTGTGCATGACAGTTTAGTAACTCCATGTGCCTCTTATTAATAGCAATTAACCCCATCATGTCCCTCACATTAACCCCTGTGTAAGAGTTACTGATAGAGATGAGCGAGTACTGTTCGGATCAGCCGATCCGAACAGCACGCTCACATAGAAATGAATGGACGTAGCCGGCACGCAGGGGGTTAAGCGCGCCGGCTACGTCCAAGCGGAAGTACCAGGTGCATCCATTCATTTCTATGGAGCGTGCTGTTCGGATCGGCTGATCCGAACAGTACTTGCTCATCTCTAGTTACTGATATGTGAGAGACTTGGAGGTAATAATTAAGTATCTTCATTATTGAGGTCTTTTATTAGTAGCTCCATATGTCTCACATATTAGTAACCTTTATATGGGGCACACAGGGGTTAATATGAGGGACATGATGGGGTTTATTCCTATTAATGTGAGGCACATGGAGTTACTAACACTAAACTAATAACCCCAAATGCCTGACATTAATGAGAATAGGAACTAAAGGAAGGTAGCTGTGTGTTTCTTACTTTCAGTTTGCTAGCAGCTTCCTGTCCTCTTCCGGGAATCTTTGCAGGGTGCAGATGGCAGGAGCTATCACTATAGCAGGCAGAGACTTGAGCGATTAAGCTCCACCCCCTGGGTTTCCTGCACCCCTCTCAAAGGGGAGTGTCCTTATGCCTCAGCTCTAGCAGAGACTTCATTTAACTCTTGCAGGTCCTGTGCTGCAGGCATGCCAGTGAAATATGGCAGGAGTGCCACTCTTGGCACGTGTGCCAGGGGTTGCTGACCTCTGCTGTAGAGGGTAATATGAATTTTGTGGCTTGCTATGGTCCAAAGTGTGTGAGATTGCAGAGATAGTGATGTGAGTTTGGGTTTTGTGGGGGTCCTGTGAAAAACGTATGTGCGCTATTGTGACGAAAAGTAGCCTATTGCGCAATCGAGTGTAGTGACTATGTTTGTGGAAAATTTCAGCCAAATCGGTGGAGCGGGTTTTGCGTGATTGACCGCCAAACATCCGAACATCCAAAGTCACAAACCCACAAACATTTCACATTTATAATATTAATAGGATAAATGTACACATAAATCACTGGAATGACATGTGGCCATGTTATTTGAGTTATGTATAGGAAGGGTTAAATGCACTCCATTCACAAGGAGGCTTTAGGGGGACTTATGGTCCCTTGTACTCCTGATCAATGGGGGATCCACCGACAGAGCTCCCAGTGATCAGACACTTATCCCTTATCGACAGGACAGGGAATGAGTCCATAATGTCACAATCCCTTTAAATAATCTATTCAGGATATTCTACTGTCACTCAGCCTAGCTGAGATGCTAAATTGTTTATATGAGGCACACTGAATGTACTCTGCCATGAAGGGTGTGCTGGGGACCCACCCAGTTGTAGGGCCCACTGGGGGATATACCTGTTCACCTTTCATGCTTGCACTGACTGTACTGTCCTCTGATATCCCAAAATAAGAGACTGAACATGCTAGAATGAATAGTTCTGTAATCTTATACCCTCTCCCTGTAAGTTCTCTCTTCCTATCCAATAATAACAGCTTGAACATCATGGGACTTGTACATCTTTTTTTCCTATGCACCATCCCTAAAAGTCTACTAATATACAAAAGTAAAAAGCTATACCTAGTTCTCTCTTCCTATACCTCCTCCCCGTAGCAAGGTCCTTTGATATCCAACAATAAAAAACCTGAGCATGCTGGAAATTGTAGTTTACTCCTCCTATACCCCTCCCTGTAACATCCTGTAGAATTCAACATTACAGAGTGTATTTTTATATGGTCATCCTCTATACATATGTATACAAAGATGACACATGACTACACATACTCCCATATACACATGCATGTTTTGTAGAGGACTTGCATATTTATGACCTATCCTTAGGGTACGTCATTAATTAAGCATCAGCAGGGGTCTGATAATCATGCCCCCCAGTTCAATTGGGTGAAGAGGCTGCAGAACCTAGGTGAATGCTGAAGCCTCTTCAATGAATACCAAGCACAGCACCACACATATCATAGCGGTTGTGCTTGTATATTGCAGCTCACCCCATTAAAGAACTGACCACAGTGAAGAAGCCGCAGTGCTCATGAGCCGTACTGAATACATGCCAGTGTGGAAGTATTTCTGCTGTTCATGTATACTACACAGTGAAAATTACAAAGACTGTATTCATTCTGATTTCTTAGTATAAAATCTATGACAAAACATCACAAGTTATTTTTTAAAGAACTGGTACTGTGAAAATACAGTGGAGTAAAATCTAACAGTAAATATATTTTCAGAAAAGTTCTCCAAAGAGTTGCTGTGTGGTACAAGAGTCATTATAATGGAAAATGGAGATACAGAAGAGGCTTGCTAGCCAGTGTATTATTACAAGTTTACCAATTCATGTCATGTCAGAGCATTTAAAGAAATACCAAACACTATTAATGATCAAGATGTAAGATATTAAATGGTAGAAGAAGCTCCCCACATTGACGGCATTAGTGGACTCAATGTTTCAGTGTGGTGCAGGGTAGTAAATGCTTGTAAACAGTAATGCTTCCACCATTGGTTTGGTAATAGAGGACTGTGCCCCTTGTATCTCTGGGCGTAGTTGTCTATATGTATGCTACAACATAATTAAAATGTTCTCATCTGGAACACTTTGGTTTTGGCCAAAATTACATATGGCCTAGTCATTTATTGACAAACCTGTCAGCTATCCATTAAGGAAATAATGAATGGATGACATGGAGGTGTACTTTGATCACAGCAAAGAAAAGATTACTTTAAGGCCAGGGCCACATGTTGGCAGTTTACAATGTGTTAGCTGCTGGCAGAATCTCTGGCTGCTAACCCACTGTGAATTCGTAGAAGTGAAGTGGATGGGATTTAAAGAAATCTCAAACATACACTGTGGGGGAAAAATGCACCACTACCTGATTTGTGCTGCAGATTTGGAACCCGCAGCATGTCAGTAAGGATAGGTTCGCACCTGCGCCTGCTATACGTTCGGAGTTTCTGTCCCCGTATCGATTTAAAAATTGCGGAGTGAAAAGTGAAAAACCCGGCAGACCCCGGGTTTCCACAGGTATCCGCTTTTTAAGCGGAGTGGGTTTCTGATCTTCGGGTGTGCTTGGTGGATCCGAAGAACAGAAACCCAACTGCAGTTTTAAACCTAGTGTTATTGCTGTGGAATCCACAGTGGTTTTCAACGGTTACAATGCTTGAAGCCACATGGGATAAACCTGCAACGTAAACCAAATATTTACTGCTGTAGTGGATCCAATGTGGGATATTCTGTTGCAAATATTATACTGCCGACCGCCTATCAGGAAATATTATTTTGAAAATAGCTCAGAAGAAAATAAAATGACAATGTGATCTTCACCATACCGATTCACTGCCGATCTGGTCCCCTGGATTCCTGGGTCCCCCAAAGGTCATTAGTTTCTACTCCACAACATGGACATGTGCCTGCTGCAACTAATCGCTGGCTGTAGCCGGTGACCAAATGCTCAAGTGCCCAGGTGTAGCAGTCACATGACAGTGCAGGAGCCGAAAAGAGACTAGCAAGGAAACCAGGACTTGTTGGAACCAAAATAGTAGGGGATTGATTATGTATGACTTATGACTTTGTTATTTAATGCCACCCTAAGCCATTTTCTAAGTAATATTTCCTGGCTGGACAATCCATTATGTCTGAAATACCTCCCTGAGTTATGATTTCCAACAACCTTTCATACATGGTAACAGCTATAGAAAGTCTAGTAAGGTTGTTTCACTAAAGTCACTCCTGCTTATATTTAGCTACAGCTAAGAACACATCAAACTTCAAGGCTGTCCTCATACGCAATAACTACAATATTGGTCAAGGAAAAGTGAATATCTAGAAACAGCAGGTTTGTTTCTGTCTTATGAAATATTTGCCACTGCCTGTGATATTTCTTACACTTCAGCATTGCGAGTGTAAATACTGATCAACCTAGGTAAAAAAAAATGAGCGGGCGGAGAAATATTTTAGGCATTTTTCAGCATCTGCACACAGCTAGCCATCTTTAACAAATTAGTGCCCACCATTTGGCATTATGTAAGGGTCTTGGGTATTGTATTGCATGTAAGCAACATAATAACCAAACATTTGCAGTTGAAGTCTTCTTTTCTCTCCTCCCTCCTTAAATGACCCTTGCTCTCTCTCTTCCTATACACAGCCTGGCACATCATTAGCCATCTACAATGATGCCTATGCTCTTTGTCACTTTATTCTCCTAATTAAAGCGCTAGTCTTCATTAAGGACCAGCTCAAAGAAAGCACCACAATCCACTGTGGGTTAATTTAATATACTACAATGTGACAGCAGTCCTCTCATGGGGTATACCGCTACCCATATCTGACTGATTAGAGAAAAGATTAGTACCCGGTACAAGCTGAGTCAATGGAGTGAAACAGATTTCTAGCAGATAAATCCTCCTTATAGAACTCTGTGCAGTTGCCTGTTAAAAAAGAAATCATGCAGTTCATCTCTCCTGCGGTGACACATGTTCTCCCTAAAGCAAATGAGCAGAACTGGCATTCCTATGACTATCTTCAGGCTTAAAACATATTCACAAAAGAGGAAAGAGCAATAAGAAAATGTGGCACAACAAAGGGAAAGAGGTTTCTGCTCAGAGGAAGAGAAATACATTCAATTCACACAATGCAAATATAAAGGTTTATGTCAATAGCCAAGATAATATACCAAGCACTGGAGGGGGTTGAGAAGGAGTAAAATGTGTTATAAACATGTACCAAGCTTACTAGGCTATGTGCATTCTTTCCTACCCCAAAAACTACCAGGAAGCCTATGCAAAGTGAAACCTGCTATACATGTAACGCTAGGTTCACACTAGCGTTCGGGTCTCTGTTCTGTGGTTTACGTCGCCTGCATGCAGAAGATGGAAACCTGTCAGACCAGATCCGGCCGTGAGCGGCGGTGAGCGTTTTATGCTCTCTGCCGCAAACCCGTTTTTTAAAAAAATCGGACACAGAGTACTGCATGTCCGACTCTGTGACCGATTTTAAAAAAAAAATAAAAGGTTTTGCGGCGGAGAGCATAAAACGTTCACCGGCGAACACGGCCGGACATCTTTCAAACCCATTCAAATGAATGGGTTTGAAAGAGTCCTGCAGGTTTCTGGCTCCTGCCTCTGTTTTGTGCAGGAAACGGAAATCTGCAGAACGGAGACCAGGCGCAGATGTGAACGAGCCCTAACCTTTATGCATCAAAGGGGTTGTCCCATCACAAGGATCCTATCTATACTGCTAGTTTATGTGGATTTAAGACTTTTCCTAAATGCATTGCTTTATCAAAACTGCATTGTTTGGCCACTATCTTAATTTATTCTCTTTATTGTTTACACTACGTTTCTATGGCCCTTGGGATTATCTGCTCATTTGTGAAGTGATGTAGCTGCCTGCTCTCAGGGGGGAGGGAGGTGCTGGGAGCAGCTCTGAGCTGTTTGTGTCTTTTAAGTAGTGGAGCTTCTCAGATAGGGGAGGTGAGAGCTCCGGGATTTCTGAGCTCTTATCAGTCGGGTTAATTGAATTTGGCTGATAAGGGCTGAGGGAGTCTGTTACCTCTGTATGTAATGCAAGCTGACTCAAATCCAGCTCTGCTACATCAGCTTCACACTGTGGTAATTCATTTACAACCAATCCTGTGCAAGTGAAACCCCACCCACCAATGTGCCGAGAAAAGCAAGTGAATAGAACGCAACAGCCTGCAGTCTGGTGAACAAGCGTCATGGGAATACCCCTTTAACCACTACGTGACCATGCTGGTCACACTGACAATTACTAAGATAAAGAAATTACAATGTATTGTCATATACTTACTTTTTCATTTTTGCAACATACATCTGATTTGCAACAGAAAAATTTTTTCACAGTGAAGGCGGGTTTCTCACCTGCGCCCGTGCGCACTTTAGCCAATCCAGCTGGGTTTCTGTCTTCTGCATTGAGAAACTGGACAAGTGACGGAAAACCCGGCAGTCAGTTTTCAAACCCATTCAAGTGAATGGGTTTGAAAAGTGAGCGCCTGTGAGCGTTTTGTACCAGTCCGCAGCAAAACCATTTTTTTTTTAACCAGACACAAAGTCAGACATGCAGGACTTTGTGTTCAGTTATAAAAAAAAAACAAAAAAACAAAAACAAAAAAAAAACTGTTTTGTCGCGGAATGGTACAAAACGCTCACGGGCGTTCACTTTTCAAACCCATTCACTTGAATGGGTTTGAAAACTGACTGCCGGGTTTCCATCCTCTGTGCAGTTTCTCAGGGCAGAAGACGGAAACCCACTGGATTGACTAAAGTGCGCACGGGCGCAGATGTGAACCCGCCCTGACACAATTCACATTAATGTCCCATGAACAACTTTCACAATTTTCTTTACACCCAGTGTGTGCACGCTTGTGAGTGTAAAGAAAGAAAAGAAAGAGAGAGAGAGAGAAAGTTACCAAGATTTTCTGGTAAATGGAGCATTTCAACCCCACTCCAGGAATTTTCTACTCTATCCAGGAATCCTCACATATAGGCAGGTGGTTTTTTGTTGTGGGGTTTGTTTGTTTTTTTTAATAAATAAATAAAAGCCCCTTTCTAGTCTGGGACAAGCTGAATTTGCCATTACTGTCTCTGAAATCAGAGACTATCCTGGCAAACTCAGCAGTGTTGACAAGTATGGGATTGTTAGTCTCCAAAACTGCATCAAAGCTTTTGTTTCTTGTGGATTTGTGAAAATTAGTTCTTAAAGAGGACCTCTCGCTACCTCCATCCTTTCAAGTTCTTCGCCTCTGTTAATTGCTACTCCACCAATTGCAGTGCAGTTGGAATTTTTTCTCTAGCCTCCACTGTTCACAAGCAATAAGTGCAGTTAGTTTTGTTGCCTGATGTGCTATTTAAGCTCTGTAATATTAGAAGGGGGCATGTCTCACAGAACCAATCAGAGGCAGCCAGTGTCAGAGCTTAGAATCACACCCTTTGTCTGATCCTGCCCGACACCGCCCTCCTGACAGTACAGAACCTAAATAGCATATCAGGCACCAAATCTAACAGCATTGATTTCTCAGGAATGGAGGGAGCTAAAGAAAAAATTCCAACTGTGCCAGAATCAGAATCAATGGAGCAAGACCTATGAAATAATGTAAAGAGCTAAACTTGTTGGCGGCAGTGAAAGGTCCTCTTCAAAAATCAAAAGAGAAACCTAAGGATTGAATGAAATCACAGGAGACATTGAAAGAAACACTTTTGTACACTTTTTTGTAAATGTGACTGAAGAGAGGCTAACACATAGGAAGTAAAATGGTAATCTTTTACATGAAAATGTATAAAGCAATGCTTTCAATATTTGCCGCGCTATTATGCTGTATGAAAAGCTCTAAAAAAACGCATAGAAAAATCAAACTATATTATTTAGAATAATACATACATATTACAATATGAGCCACAAATCTGATAGACGATCACTGGAACATATACTTACATGTAAATGGCTACACATATGAACATCATCACCTTTGCAATATCCTCAGCATACTGCTAAAATCTGAAATTGTGATGACTGAAATCTAAATGACTTCAATTCCTTACTCTTAATTTATTGAGGGAATTGCTACCAAATATTAATAAAAACCGTGGACAGAATTATTAAACTGTCTTAGGCCCGTTTCACATCTGCGCATGGGTTTCCATTTGGGGAGTCTGGTTGGGGACCCCCGGAAACGAATACCTAATCTGCATTAATAAAGTGGTTTCCACACGAAAAATGCAGAGAAAAAAATGCTGCTTGCAACGCTTTTCTCTCTGCATTTTTCATGCGGAGAGGGGAACGGAATGGCCCGGACGCAGATGTGAACCGGTCTTTAGTTGCCCTCAGTACCCAAACACAAAAGCAGCTTTCATAAGACAGCTCTGCTTTTAGACAGTTTTAATAAATCTGGTCTATAATGTATTAGCAGTACCCGCGACTTCGTCCGCGGAACCCTGACCCCCTGCGTAACCCACCTGTAGCGCCGCACAGGCTTCTTCCTTTGACTTGTGTCCACAGCGGCTCCCTTTTCCTCATCTCCCCCCTGGTGCCCACCAACCCCCTTTTTTCCTACCCACTCCCTCATGTGCTCGCTTCTTTCTCCTACCCCGTGCCCCTTTTCCCCCCTAGCCCCGTGTCCCCTTTCCAACACCCCTTCTCCCCCCCCCCCCCCGACCCCTTTGCACCCACCCCCGCAACCCCAGCCTCCTCCCCTGCCTGGGGTTAGGAGCTAGGCCCAAGAGGGCAATAGGGAGTTTGTGGCTTGCTATGTTAAAAAGTGTGTGGGATTGCAGAGCTGGTGGTATGAGTTGTGGTTTTGTGGGGGGTCCTGGCAAAAACGTATGTCTGCGATTGTGACGAAAAGTAGCCTATCATTCAATCCTGCCTAGGAACTATGTTTGTTGAAAATTTGAGCCAAATCGGTTGAGCGGTTTTTGCGTGATTGAGGAACAAACATCCAAACACACAATTTATAATATTAGTAGGATTTCCAGCCCCAGAACCTGAAATCCTACATACATTTTATAAGAGCAGAATTCATAAGTTACCCCTTTATAATACTTAATGATTAATTTACTCTAAGAGCCAAACGTGCTCTATTCTTCTATAGCTGCAATTTTTAGTGAGAAAACAGTGTGTGGGGGGGGGGGGAATAGATAATGTATGCAGAAAATGTAAATTAATATTATGAAGGTGTGATAATATAGATTCAGTTCAGTAATGAAGAAATGTCTATTTTAACCTTGTTCTCTAATAGGTCTGGAGACAAAGAAGGACTGAAGGAGGTGCAAAATGAGCTGAGGCGTCAAATCCGGGAGGGAAAAGCCAATTATAAGAGAAAGATGGAACAGCAAATGGCACACAATATCATCAGTAAAGTCTGGAATAGTCTTAAGGCAATATTTGGACACAGACAACCTGTCTCCCAGGTAGAAGGAGATGCAAAGCGACTTAAAGATCTAAATCTATTCTTCAATAGATTTGATCACACGCCAGCTCCTCCCACCCCTGCATGTCATTCGATCCTCTCTCCAACAGTGACCTCACCCCCTGCTGTTTATTCTCACCTCCAGAGCAGTAAATCCAACAGTCAGTCATCTGGCTACAGGCTGATCTTCACAAACGCCCAAGTGAGAAAGGAACTCAGAAACATTAAGATGGGCAAGGCCAAAGGGTCAGATGGCATCAGTGCCAGGCTACTAAAGACTTGTAGGCGACCAGCTGTGTGGTGTTATTACATATATGTTCAACATGAGCCTGAAGCTGGGAATGGTAACACAACAGTGGAAATCATCTTGTTTTGTACCAGTTCCAAAGACCCCCTCATCCGACAGACTTTATCGGCTACAGACCTGTGGCATTGACGCAATTTAGGATTAATGCTGGGAAGACCAAGGAAATGATGGTGGACTTTCACAAGCACAGATATGCTCCAAAACCAGTGAACATCCAAGGGACGGGCACTGAGATAGTCAACACCTATAAGTATCTAGTTGTGCTCCTTAATAATAAGCTGGACTGGGCTGATCACCTGGATGCGCTTTTCAACTCTGTAGTGGCATCAGCCATCTTATTCGGAGTGGCCTGTTGGGGGAGTAGCATATCAACCAGAGATAAGAATAGACTCGACATGCTGATCAGAAGGGCCAACTCTGTCCTGGGGAGCCCCCTGGACCCAGTGCAGGTGGTGGGTTACAGAAGGATACTATCCGTGGTGAGCTCCATGCTGGAAAATAACTCCCATCTACTGCACCCAAAAACTCCAGCTATTTTAATTTTTGAAATTTTCTAGTAGCTGCTGCATTCCCCCCCCCCCCCCTTATACACGAGTCAATAAGTTTTCCCAGTTTTTTGTCGTAAAATTAGGGGCCTCGGCTTACATTCGGGTCGGCTTATACTCGAGTACATACGGTACTTATTTTGTAGACAAATACGCTGCCTTTGGCAAGTTCGTAGGAACTCCCTATACATTTGCTTTGAAAAGGCTTCTAACACAAAGAAGGGACATAGCAAGCTTTAAAACCTCCAACTACTGCACTGCAGATTACAGGCTGTCATGAATCAGTTACTTATAAGCATATTGCAATTAAGGATTCCTATAGAAAGCTCACATTTCAACAGAACTATTGACAATGGGCACGATGCTGAAACCATTGGCAAAATAGCAAGAGCACTTTGTTAGTTGCTAGGGATGAGCGAACGGCATTTGATCGAATATCAGGCCGTTCGAGGTATTCGATTCCAATCGAATACCATGAGGCAAACGCACTAAAAATTTGTATCCCCTCCCACCTTCCCTAGCGCTTCTTTTACACCAATAACTGTGCAGGGGAGGTGGGACAGGAACTACGACAACGGAGGCATCGAAAAAAAAAAATCTGAAAAAGTAATTGGCTGCCGAAATCAGGTGACCTCCAATTTATACGAACGGTCGATTTCAGATTCGGGTAATATGAGACTGTGAACTATGTGACTGTGAGACAGGGATAGATGTACTGGCAGGGTTATCTAGGGATTACCTTTATTTAGGTGGGAATGTTACACAGCTCTTTGGGGCTCTATCTCGTCGGGATCCCTGTCAGCTTGCGATATGCGGGAGCTGACTTTTTCCCATAGGAATGCATTGACCAGCGTTGATTGGCCGAATGCCATACAGAGTACAGTATTCGGCCAATCAACGCTGGTTCTGCCGGAGGCTCGTCTGTGAGGAGGCGGAGTCCTAAGATCGGTCCACAGCAGTTTCCATTGTGGTCCAATCTTAGACTCTGCCTCCTCCGGCAGAACCAGCATTGATTGGCCGAATAAGAGGACAATAAAAATATAGCCAGCTGATCCAGATGTATGAAGAGTCCGTGGTAAATAAAATATAACTTTTATTTAAATAAAATAAAACAAGTTACATAGTAACTCTGGTGTCATAACTCTGTACAAAAAAAGCTATGCGTTTCGGGACGCTAGTCCCTTCCTCTTGGCTCAAACATGTAACACCAAACTGATCTTTTAAACCATTACATCGAGATGACTCCACCTCCCGCCCATTCTATTAACCCTTACATTGTAAACACACAAAAAACATTAGCATCAACAATGCATATATAACAACTGCGTATATATAACTCAAAAAAATTGTGTTGGAGTAAAAATAATGTGACTTCCAAAATATATTCACATAACTGTAAAGAAAATTTACTGTATTTAGATAAATGATATTCTAAAGCTACGACAGCAACGTCGTGTGGTATGCTCGAATAAAGCTGCTCGACATCAGCCGTGATCCATACATAATTCGGTTTCCATTCAAAATTATCAAAAACCTGCAAAACTGCTTTTGATTCACGTAAAGAACTGGGTGTCCGCCAAACCAAAGGTTTAAGTAAATCATCCAGCCATGCACACAAGGCTTCATTGACACTCCCAATACCAGCCACAATGGGGCGTAATGGTGGTGGTATACGCCCCTTATGTGTAGTCAACTGTCCCCCAGTTTATACTCTAGTAGAGATAATGGTAAGTCCACATGGCTAAATTATAAAGGTTTTTTCAAGTGCGGTTTACCACGGTGTGCAGCCTGCCGGTATGTTAATAAGACTACATTTTTTAGTTCGGATAACATCCATGACTTTTCCATTCTATCTTTTCTAAATTGTAACACGGATCACGTGGTTTACGTAATAGAATGCATTGAGTGCAAGTTAAAATATGTTGGGTGTACGATTAGGGCGGTTAAGGTGAGGATTGCTGAGCACATTGCGGGGAGTAGTAAAGAACATGACAACACTTCAGCTGTATCTCAACATTTTTTCTTTCAACATCAGGGTAATGTATCCAGTTTGAGGTTCTGTGCAATAGAACAAGTAAAAAAAAACCTCTTCGTGGAGGAGATTGGAGAAAAAAGGTTCTCCTTCGAGAAGCCTTTTGGATAAGGAAATTGAAGACTAGATGGCCGTCTGGTCTTAATCTAAGGTCTGATCTAGCTTATATTTATTGAATTCCTCATAAGTAGATGGGAACTTGTGGATTATGAGATAGAGATTTTCACTTATATATATATCTCTCTCTTTTTTCAGTGGTGGAATAAGTGTATTTTTCCTGGTGGGCTTGGTATTACCTCGGCCGTGCATTATCCTCCGATCATGTGACGTCTTTCAGTCACGTGATCGGGGAGGTCATGTGACCGGAGAGAAATAGAATACCATGGTTACCAGGCATATCAGGAAGTCGGTCGCACTATAGAGAAACAACGAGGGAGTGCGAGGATTATATACAGGTTCTACAGTATATTTCTTCGGGGAGGGTGAGTAGGATTGTCTCTAATCTTTCTCTTTTTCTTTTCTTTTTTGGTTCGTAGGATTTGTCTTGCAGTTTAGCATTTGAGATTGGTGTACGAGCAGTAGGGCTAGTACGTAGATAGGTTCACATTCAAATTGAAGGTTTTATATATATGGTCCGCGGTAATTATATTGGTATGTATATTATTGTTAATGGTTATGTATCGCCCTGTAATGGATATTTATTGTACACACATTGAGTTATATATACGCAGTTGTTATATATGCATTGTTGATGCTAATGTTTTTTGTGTGTTTACAATGTAAGGGTTAATAGAATGGGCGGGAGGAGGAGTCATCTCGATGTAATGGTTTAAAAGATCAGTTTGGTGTTACATGTTTGAGCCAAGAGGAAGGGACTAGTGTCCCGAAACGCGTAGCTTTTTTGTACAGAGATATGACACCAGAGTTACTATGTAACTTGTTTTATTTTATTTAAATAAAAGTTATATTTTATTTACCGCGGACTCTTCATACATCTGGATCAGCTGGCTATATTTTTATTGTCCTCTTATTTGTATCCAAACGGGTTGGGTCCTCCCGTGTGCCGTGCTTCCAGGACTATATCTGAGGAAAAAGAACTTTTATATGGTGAGCCGAATAATTTTTGCATTTTTTTCATTGATTGGCCGAATGCTGTACTCTGTATGGGATTCGGCCAATCAACGCTGGTAAATGCATTCCTATGGGAAAAAGTCAACTCCCGCATATCGCAAGCTGACAGGGATCCCGACGAGATAGTGGCTTAATACAGGTACTTGGGCATGTTAGATGCCCCCAGGCATGCTTCCCCTGCTGTCCCAGGTTGGAACCTCCTGTAGACTGATAGATTTGTAATCCCTTAGGCCATAAATTGGAAAAAATACCAAGCAAACTTGAGTATAATTCAATTTATGTTGCAAGGACAACCAAAGATGCATCACATTTATTAAGAGGTGTTTAATAATTAATTTGGAGAACTACATGTTAAAGGGGTTTCAGGGACTGTAATACTGATGACCTATCCTTAGTTTAGTGGCAGTTCAACACCAGGAAACCCCACACATCAGATGAAAAAAACACAGCATTTGTGCAAATGCTGCAGCTTTCACACTGTATATTATGCACATGGTTAGATATTACATAAGCTGTAAACAGGTCACGTGATTAATAAAATATCATTGCCTTGTAAATCACTTTGTACAGGTTACCTGTTTCGGGGGAGAGGCATGTCCAGAGTGTTCCAGTATCTGCGCTACATCTTAAAGGGGTATATCAAGAATACTATCTATACTGGTAGCTTATGTAAATTGAAGACTTTTCTTAAATATATGGCTTATATTGCTTTAGAGATGCTGCTTTGTTTGCCTGCTATGTGAACTTATTTTTCCCATTGTTTACACAGCGTTGCAATAACCACGGACCTATACAACGTCACTTACTTACTGCTCTTGCTGGCAAGTCAGACATATAAACCAAAGAACTGGAAAACCTACTGTAGTGTATATAACATCACCCTGAAATAGTCATTGCAAAAAACAAAAGATTTGCTGTTTAATCTATTAACAAGATGGAGTGACATATTAAGGATCGCACATTTCCAAAGTGTTTGTCAAGTGTAGGATTTTCTAGTGACCACTTCAGGCTAAGCCTTGTTCCTCGCGTTTGTTCTTGGCATAGAGTTATACACAATACCCAGACTGTAAGGGATCTGTAAAGTAACCTGGCAGCTTCTGTGCAAGCACAGAATCCCAGCTATGATGTGGAAGTGGAGCAGCCATTGTTTAGTTCTAGCTATTATAATGATTCATTCATCAAATATGTACAATTCTGAAAATCAGTTACACAGAGGCAACAGTTTTACTCCCTTCTTGACACAGAAACCTTTGACTTTTTTATCATTAGGCTAAGTTCACACGTGAATTACGCGTGGCGTTATTTGGTCCAGAAAAAAAACTGCTTCCTAATTAGGAAGCGGTTTTTGGAGCATTTTCTGGAGCGGTTTTTGGTAAAAACCGCTTCAGAAAACGCCAGGCGGTTTCCCCCTCCAGGACAGTAAATGGACCGTAAAAAAACCACATTGCTGTTTTTGGTTGCAGTTTTTTCCAAAAACCGCAACTTGGTTTTTGCCTCCGATTTGCTTCTATTGAAGGCGGAATCCGCCTCAAGAAAGGTCATGTCACTTCTTTTTTCCGCCAGTGGCAACATGCCGCTAGAGGAAAAAAGAACGCTAGCGGTCTCCATAGAACACCATTTTGAGGGGGCGGATTATGACGTGGATTCCGCGCCATAATCCGCCCCCTCTGTGCCCGTGTGCACGGGCCCTTAAAGTTCCACTGAGGAACTTGCATGTGCTTCATCTCTTGTGTAATATGATGCAATAATGTTGCAGTTTATTGTGCATTCAATGTTATCCTATGTCGTTTGGCAAGATATAAGGATAATAAGATGAGATATGTGGGAGGCCCTCACTAAGTCCCCACAATTTTCAAGGGACCCCAACTGGGTAACATTGAGAGCCCCTGCTCAATGTCTAAACAATTAGACACCACAGTCCCTAAAAAAGGGATTGGCGTTCTCTCTGATCCAAAATGTTACAAGTGGCCAAAGCTCCTGATCCCAGTCCACACACTGTTCCAACTTAATCAATACATATACAGAGAGGGTCAGGAAGGGGATAAAGGGATTATCTAAGAGTACACAACTGATGACCTATGGGGTAGGGTTCTGAATCTTGACAACCGTGGTGATCAGCTATTTGCAGCAGATGCAGTGTTTCGGAGCTAGCACAGCTCCATACACTGTGTAGAAGCTGGAAAATGTACTGCAAGCTCAGCCCCATTAAACAGTATGGATCTGAGCTTGCATGTACTTCTCTGGATGCTACCCAGAATTCTGCTACATCACAGTTGCTGCAACCGGCGTATTGGCTGGCGTGACAGATGCTGGAAACTCAGTGACCTGCTATTGAGGAGAAATTCCATATGTACAGAAGATTCACACCACTTTGTGCACTATACATACTGTATTTTGCATCAGAAAAAAAACTGCTACGGCTAGGTCATGGTCACCTGTAAAGCCAGATATAAACGCTATGGACAACTTAATAGCATATGAGTAGAATCACCACCATTTTACCTCTGAAATAATGTAAAAGATATATAAAGTATATTTTAATTGCAAGAATGTACCTTTTGTTATCCTTGCCTTCATCTCTGTATCAAGTAAGGATATGGTACTGCTTATCCTTTTACAGCAGTTTCAATAATAGATACAGATAGGGCAGCTCTTTAATATCAAATTAATTTTGGGTATAATGAAAAGACGTACGTTAAGGCAGGGCATGAGTGTGAAGAAACTAAATAAATCTGAATTACAATCTCATTCTTTCTATAGTAATTCCTGGTAATATTGTTTCTTTAATTTACAATGTGTATATTGGCAATATTCTCACTAATCATATATTAATAATCTCATTACATGGTGATTTGCTGCGTGTACTGTAAGGTATGCGAGTACACATTAAAACACAGCAGGACTACAAAGGAAGAACACATGAAAAGCCTGGGCTGATGGCATAGAAATGCAAACAAACAGAACATGCTGGCATCTGTCTGCACCAAATGAGTCATAAGGCAAAAACTGCACAGTGCTTTACAGGGTTATTCTACACAGACATTCATTTGATGAACTATTTCTAGGCAAGAAAATATGCAGATATAAGTTCATTTCAACTACAAAAGCATTTAGAAACCAGGGTTAATGCGAGACGAAATGCCGCCCAGTATCACCTGTCATGCAAGTCAAACAGTATCCACAATGTTAGTTATAGAGGAGTCTGAATAAAAAGCTCACTCGCTAACTCACATCAACGCCAAAGAATGCCTATTTCCTCCAAAGCAATGGTATTCTACATGTCCAGACAAAGATCAGAAAATCACATCTGAAAAATCCAGAAAAGTGCTAAGTATATTGGTAAATATGCAATGGAATATACAGTACTTTGCAAAAGTATTCAACCCCTAGAAGTCACTTGTTTTGTCCATATTACATACATTTTCAAGCTTAAAAATTTTACTTCATAATAAATATCGAGACAAAATTCTGTCAAGTGGTTAAAAGGGGAGAGTCTCCCCATGTTCGACAGGACAGGCAGAGCAGCTACATGTTTAATAGCCACCCCACTCTCTCCTGGGATCGAGCAGTTAGGTGTTACAATGACCATTGCTTCTGTACTAACCAAAGCCAGCAACCTATTCCCCTCTCATTACTGAGATCCCCTCACATTTAGCTGAGCTAAGCATGCATGTATTGGGTTATTGTAGAGAGGAGTAGAGGTCAGCCAAATGATTATTCAGCCAATAGCTAAATGTGTACCTATCTTATTACAGGAGCCCTCGAAAAGCAGAGTGCAGGGGGCATGTAGGTACAGTCAGGCGACATGCTAAAATCCTAAATATTAAACTATAAAAAGTAATGAATTTAATACCAATGATCTCCTGAAATGCCATTAAAATAAGGCCTGGTTATGCAAATGTTACATCTCACAATGAACACATAAGTAAGGGAGGCTTAAAAGATTTCTTTTAGTACTGAATGGTTGTGTCGCTTTGCTTTTCTAGCGAGTAGCCTTGTATTTTCCTACTGGATGCACATATATGATAATAATATATTTTTCAAGCAATTATTTCTGTTTATAGCTCATTTGACACTAAAGTCATGACCATTTCCCCAGTCAATATAAAGAGGATTTTATAGAAGCAAAAGATAATTAACACTTTCTCACAAACATCGGTTAGACGAAGTGATTCTGGAAAAAAGACAATCCTTCCCAAGAAGCACCATTATATAGTGGATGGGATTGCAGCAACACTCCTCTTCCATAATTCCCATAGAGCTAAATGGAAGTTAAAAAAAAACAAAAAAAAAACTGTGTGGCAACGAAAGCTATGCAATTCCTGTAACTGTTGTTCACCCCTATGGAAGAAAAAGAAAGCGCAAAATACAACTACTCAGCTGTTCCCATAAGTTGCACCCTAGGGGTCGATACTTAGGAGCAGTTATTCCCATCAAAGCAGCAATTTGCCAAGATGGGAATAACCCAGCTATGTAGAAGCAGCTTGCTTTCAACTGGCCTTATGAAGGGGTCTCTGTGCCTCTAATTTTTCTGGTTAGCCAATACAAGTATTACAGTACAGTATATTACTTTTATCTTTTTGACACAAAAAATATATAACATCCCATAAAGCCCATAGGAAATGAGATGCACACACAAAAAAAATGATATACAACATAAATACACTTGCTAGGAGAAAAAAAAGAAAAAAAAAATTGCATGAAGCTACAATATTATAATGCATACAAGATAATAAAAGTTTCCTTAGTGTATATTGCTTGTGAAGCCTGTGACAAAAAAAAAAAAAAATTAGCATTGTCTTCACTTCAATTTATGGCTATAGGCAAATCTAGATGCCCATATTTTAAGCGATTTGTCTACATTGGCAAAGAGCACAAACTGGACATACAAACGTGTGAGCATAACCTCACTACATTCTTAAGGTTAATGAAGATTAATGTTTAGGGGAATGTTTTCATTGTTGCCACCATTTCAGTATACAGTCATGGCCAAAAGTTTTGAGAATTACACAAATCTTATATTTTCACACAATCTGCTGCCCTCTGGTTTTTATGTGTGTTTGTCAGATGTTTTTATCACATACAGAAATATAATTGCAATCATATTATGAGTAACAAAAGCTTATATTGACAGTTAGAATGAGTTAATGCAGGTCAATATTTGCAGTGTTGACCCCTCTTCTTCAGGACCTCTGCAATTCTCCCTGGCATTCTCTCAATCAACTTCTGGACCAAATCCTGACTGATAGCAGTCCATTCTTGCACAATCAATACTTGCATTTTGTCAGAATTTGTAGGTTTTGGTTTGTCCATCCGTCTCTTGATGATTGACCACAAGTTCTCAATGGGATTAAGATCTGGGGAGTTTCCAGGCCATGGACCCAAAATCTCTATGTTTTGTTTCCTGAGCCATTTAGTTATCACCTTTGCTTTATGGCAAGGTGCTCCATCATGCTGGAAAAGGCATTGTTGATCGCCAAACTGCTCTTGAACGGTTGGGAGAAGTTGATCTTGGAGGACATTCTGGTATCATTCTTTATTCATGGCTGTGTTTTTAGGCAAGACTGTGAGAGAGCCGATTCCCTTGGCTGAGAAGCAACACATGAATGGTTTCAGGATGCTTTACAGTTGGCATGAGACAAGACTGGTGGTAGCGCTCACCTCGTCTTCTCCGAATAAGCTGTTTTCCAGATGTCCCAAACAATCGAAAAGGGGATTCATCAGAGAAAATGACGTTACCCCAGTCCTCAGCAGTCCACTCCCTGTACCTTTTGCAGAATATCAGTCTGTCCCTGATGTTTTTTTCTGGAGAGAAGTGGCTTCTTTGCTGCCCTCCTTGAAACCAGGCCTTGCTCCAAGAGTCTCCGCCTCACAGCACGTGCAGATGCACTCACACCTGCCTGCTGCCATTCCTGAGCAAGCTCTGCACTGCTGGTAGCCCAATCCCACAGCTGAAACACTTTTAAGAGACGGTCCTGGCGCTTGCTGGTCTTTCTTGGGCGCCCTGGAGCCTTTTTGCCAACAATGGAACCTCTCTATTTGAAGTTCTTGATGATGCGATAGATTGTTGACTGAGGTGCAATCCTTCTAGCTGCGATACTCTTCCCTGTTAGGCCATTTTTGTGCAGTGCAATGATGACTGCACGTGTTTCTTTAGAGATAACCATGGTTAACAGAAGAGAAACAATGATGCCAAGCACCAGCTTCCTTTTAAAGTATCCAGTGGTGTAATTCTTACTTAATCATGACAGATTGATTTCCAGCCCTGTCCTCATCAACACCCACACCTGTGTTAATGGAGCAATCACTGAAACGATGTTAGCTGGTCCTTTTAAGGCAGGGCTGCAATGATGTTAAAATGTGTTTTGGGGGATAAAGTTCATTTTCTAGGCAAATATTGACTTTGCAAGTAATTGCTGTTAAGCTGATCACTCTTTATAACATTCTGGAGTATATGCAAATTGCCATTAGGAAAACTGAAGCAGTAGACTTTGTAAAAATTAATATTTGTATCATTCTCAAAACTTTTGGCCATGACTGTACACAATAGTACAGTGATAAATAACATATCTGTCTAATGTTATTCACTTTTATAGAGTTGGATTAATTTCACTATGCAAATCAGCTGTTGCACGTGGTCCGTTCCTTTAGCTCTCCATGTACCGTACGTGCCTTTCAATATCCCACCACTCTCCTGTTTGTGCTGCCCCATGGAGTGGGAGTTAATTGTACCACTGCTATGATGTGATCCATCCAATAGTGCACATCGCTGAGCACATTTGCTTCTCTTTTCACCATGTTTGAACGAATTTCACATGCAAAAGAATTTACAGAACTGCATTGATCACATCATAGAAATAGGAGGATCAACTCTCATTGAAAGGAGCAGCGGATGCACAGAGAACAGAGGAAGGGTTCCAATATTCAAAAGAAGTGCTAGAAGAGCTGAAGGCATGTCCCAATGCACCATCCACCTCATTTGCATACTGAGGTGACATTTCTCCAAATCTACAAAAGTGAAAGATATCACAAAGGTATCCAGTTTATAAGTGTACTGTATTTGGCTTGGGCCACATAATGTGGAAAAGCAAGTGCTGTGAATTTCATAAATGAATGACAGTCGTAGTCAGTCAGCAGTAAAGGTCCTCTAATTCATTAAAAAGTCAGTGATTGAATTTCCTAGGAAAATACACATGTAACAAACTATGCATCTAATTAACTATACTATGTTAATAATGGAAAAATATAATAAAAAAATAATCATTTTATTTGGTAGATGGAGTTAGTAACTTTTTTTTCTGACTTCGACTCCACAGTCCTGGGAAAAGCTGAAGTTTTTAAAATTTAATGAGTTTTAAAGGGGTTCTATCAGCAAAATCACGCTGATAGAGCCCCACATATGCGTGAATAGCCTTTAAAAAGATAAACTTACCGAACGTGCACGGTGGGTAGGCATTCAGGGTGCGCCGTCTTCTTCATCCACGCCTCCTCTTCTTGCGATGTCCTCGGGTCCCGTCCTCCGTCACTCGCGAACTGAACTGACATTGTTTAAAAAAAATGGCCTGGGCGCATGCTCAGTAGCATGCTGCATCTACTGCGCATGCGCCCAGGCCATTTTTTTTTAAAGCAATGTCAGTTCGCGAGCGCCGGAGGAAGACAGGACCTGAGGACATCGGAGGAAGAGGAGGCGTGGATGAAGAAGACAGCGCACCCTGAATGCCCGCCCACCGTGCACGTTCAGTAAGTTTATCGCATTCTGTTTTAGGGTTTTATTTTAAAACGGGGGGGGGGGGTAGTATAATATAACTTACGGTGCCTGAATAGCCTTAGGCTATTCACGCATATGTGGGGCTCTATCAGCATGATTTTGCTGATAGAACCCCTTTAAAACTCATTAAATTGTAAAGCCCCTTTAAAGCTGACCGCTGGCAAGATATTTCCATTTTTTTTTGTGTGTAGCAGTTTGTGCTATATATATATATATATATATATATATATATATATATATATATATATATACACTAGCTGGTACCCGCGACTTCGTCTGCGGTGATTGTAGAAGTGGGTATATACAGGCGCGGATAAGGTTTTCGTAGTGTGTATAAGGTATGGGATATGAAATGTAAGTTTGTATCTTGTTTTTGCAGTAATTCAGAGAATACGTGAGACTTTTGTGTTTTAGTTAATTTGTATTTGAGCTACTATACGGTGTTGTGAGAAACTGTACATAGTGACTTTGGGACAGAAGTATTTGAAGTTAACCCTTTCCTGCCGATGGCATTTTTTGATTTTCGTTTTTGACTCCCCTCCTTCTAAACCCCATAACTTTTTTATTTCTCCGCTCCCAGAGCCATATGAGGTCTTAATTTTTGCGGGACAAATTTTTCTTCATGATGCCACCATTATTTATTCTATATAATGTACTGGGAAGCAGGGAAAAAATTCAGAATGGGGTGGATTTGAAGAAAAAATGCATTTCTGCGACTTTCTTACGGGCTTTGGTTTTATGGCGTTCACTGTGCAACCAAAATGACATGTCGCCTGTATTCTGTGTTTCGTTAAGATTCCAGGGATACCAAATTTATATGGTTTTATTTACATTTTGACCCCTTAAAAAAATCCAAAAATTTGTTAAAAAAATTTTTGGGGAAAAGTCGCCATATTCCGACAGCTGTAACTTTATTATACGTCCGTGTACGGGGATGTATAGGGCGTCTTTTTTTGCAGGACTGGGTGTACTTTGTAGTTCTACCATTTTCGGGAAATGTTATTGCTTTGATCACGTTTTATTCAAATTTTTATCAGAATCAAAACCGTGAAAAAACGGCGGTTTGGCACTTTTGACCATTGTTCCCGCTACGGCGTTTACCGAACAGGAAAAATATTTGTATAGCTTTGTAGAGCGGGCGATTTCGGACGTGGGGATACCTAACATGTATGTGTTTCACAGTTTTTAACTACTTTTATATGTGTTCTAGGGAAAGGGGGGGATTTGAATTTTTAATCCTTTTTATTTATTTTTTTATATTTTTTTTAAACTTTTTTTTTGCATTTATTAGACCGCCTAGGGGTATTGACATGGGTGGGCGGTGTCGCGGATTGTCATAGCGGTGGGGGTCGGCAAACATGGCTGCTCCGGAGCGTTAAAGAGAGCCTCCTGGAGTATCGTTAAGGTGAGGGGCAAAGTGGTAAAGTATATGTATATGAGATTGTGTGGGGTTAGGGGCGAGGCTGTAGAAGGCAATAGGAATTTTGTGGCGTGCTATGGTCCAAAGTGTGTGAGATTGCAGAGATGGTGGTGTGAGTTTGGGTTTTGTGGGGGTCCTGACACAAACGTATGTGCGCTATTGTGACGAAAAGTAGCCTATTGTTTAATCGGGTGTATTAACTATGTTTGTGGAAAATTTCAGCCAAATCGGTGGAGCGGTTTTTCCGTGATTGAGGAACAAACATCCGAACATGCAAACATCCAAACACACAAACACACAAACCCACAAACTTTCACATTTATAATATTAATTATAATATGTTTACATTTCCCAGATAAAGAAGATAAAGAAAAACCAAGCAAAACTAAAAAACCCCACTTAAACATAAAGCCCTATATATATGTCAATATTATTTCACTGACCCAAATGAATTTTTTGATTTAAAGCTGTTACAACCATGTAAATAAATAAATAAATAAATAAATAAATAAATAAATAAATGTTTCCAGTTATGAACCAGGGAAAATGGCCCAGTCATCAAGTTGCTAATGGGTTGTCTAATTTCAGAAAATTATTGTTTGTATAATATATTCTCTGTATTAATTCCTTGTGGTTTTCCAGATCCCTGCTTGTGCCTTGTTTACTTACAGTTCTTAAAGATCAGTTCATGGTCATGTGATGCATGTACTTTTTCTTGAATCTTCCCTTCATTCCCTAAATCAACCTTATCTTTTTGAGATGTAATGTTGATACACTATACAGTATTCTCATGTGTTACCAGCTTATGGAAATACACTCACCATATTGTTTTCATAATACTTCCCCTTATATACGCTTTAGGCTGTTATATTTGCCATTGATATACTGCTCTTACTCTGTATTGAGACTTAAAGGGGTTGGCCACTTTCAGACCAATATTAAGAGACAAATGTAATTGTTTGTACAATAAAAAGATATACAATTTTCCAATATACTTTCTGTATCAATTCCTCACGGTTTTCTAGATCTCGGCTTGCTGTCATTCATTCTGTTACTTCTAGTGGATAAAACTCTGACCATGGTCATGTGATTTACAGTTCATGGTCATGTGAGGAGCACACAGGTGCCAGGCAGATGTCTGATTAGTGTGCTGTGACTATAACGAGCGGCACCTGTGTGCCCAACACATGACCATGGACCGTAAATCACATGACCATGGTAAGACCTTTATCCATTATAAGTAACAGAATGAATGACAGTAAGCAGAGATCTAGAAAACTGTGATGAATTGATACAGAAAGTATATTGGAAAATTGCACAACTTTTTATTACACAAACCATAACATTTGTATCTCAATATTGGCCTGAAAGTGGTCAACCCCTTTTAAAATCTCTGAAATACAAACAGGGCAGTGAAGCTAGAGTAAACATATTTGGGCACTGCTTCCTGTGACCGGACCTAAGCCATGTCATACAAGGAAGGAATGGGCACGATTATTGATATGCTGACCATACTAGCAACAACATTAAAAAGCATTGTCACACACAAATCCATATCACATAGAAACATATAAAAGCATTTTTACCCAAAACTTCAACAATGATACAACTCTAAATGCAGAAAGTAAAGTTAAGATCAACCACATATTGATCTCTGGTTCAGGTCTTTTATGGAATAACAGCAGAGGGCATGCTACAAAAAGTGTCAGTGTACCTGTTTCTTTAAGGATTAGTGTGTTCCCCTATTAAACTTCCAATTCCTGTCTGTCTGTGATTACCGTATATACTCGAGTATAAACCAACCCGAGTATAAGCTGATCCCCCTCCCCATTTTAACACAAAAAATTGGGACTCGAGTATAAGTCGAGGGGGGAAAATGCTAGCAGTACCAAATAGGTCTGAAGCTTGTGCTAGCAGTAACAGTCTGTTGCCATACAGGCCCAAAGCCTGTGCTGGCAGTAACAGGCTATTACTACTAGCACAGGCTTCAGGCCTATATGGTACTGCTAGCACAGGCTTCGGGCCTATATGATAATATCCTAGACATCTGGTGCGTTATCATACAGGCCCAAAGCCTGTGCTAGCAGTAACAGCCTGTTACCATACAGGCACAAAACCTGTGTTAGCAGTAACAGGCTATTGATACTAGCACAGGCTTCGGGCCTATACGGTACTGCTAGCACAGGCTTCGGGTCTATATGCTAATATCCCAGACCATGTGACGTCTGGAATATTACCATATAGGCCCGAAGCCTACTAGGAGTAACACCGGATCACAGAGAGGTGAGTAAAACTGTTTATTATGTTCCCTCACCTCCCCTGGGGCTCAGATTATTATATTCTGGGGTCTGAAAAGACCCCCGAGTATAATAATAGTGGCAGTGGGATGGCGGCCTGGGCTTGGGCCTACTCACTGCTGGCCTCCGCGGCCTATAGTATAAGGTGAAGTGGGAGGCGGCAGTGAGTAGGTCAGGGGAGGTTGGTAAATAGGCCATTACCTTCTGGGGTATACTCCAGCAGGTAGCGGCCTATTATAAAACAAACGCAAAGTTCTTATACTTACCAACCTCGCGCTGCTGCTTCCTCTTCTCCCGGCAGTACACTGCTGGATCATGGGCCCGCTGCTGACTGTGGGCGGCCGCTGGGGCAGCGCTGCTGCCAATAGGTGGGTGGTGAAGCAGCGCTATCTCCAGGGCTGCCCCAAGATGTTTCCAAGGCAGAGAAAACACTCTGGAAACATCTTGGGGCGGCCCTGGAGACAGCGCTGCCTCACCGCTCACCTATCGGCAGCAGCGTTGCTCCAGCGGCCTCCCACAGATGTCTTGCCACAGGGGTCTTGCCGCTTGACTCGAGTATAAGCAGAGGCGGGCTTTTTCAGCACAAAAACTGTGCTGAAAAACTTGGCTTATACTACAGTATATACACTCACCGGCCACTTTATTAGGTACACCTGTCCAACTGCTCGTTAACACTTAATTTCTAATCAGCCAATCACATGGCGGCAACTCAGTGCATTTAGGCATGTAGACATGGTCAAGACAATCTCCTGCAGTTCAAACCGAGCATCAGTATGGGGAAGAAAGGTGATTTGAGTGCCTTTGAACGTGGCATGGTTGTTGGTATTTCAGAAACTGCTGATCTACTGGGATTTTCACGCACAACCATCTGTAGGGTTTACAGAGAATGGTCCGAAAAAGTAAAAACATCTAGTGAGCGGCAGTTCTGTGGGCGGAAATGCGTTGTTGATGCCAGAGGTCAGAGGAGAATGGCCAGACTGGTTCGAGCTGATAGAAAGGCAACAGTGACTCAAATAGCCACCCGTTACAACCAAGGTAGCCAGAAGAGCATCTCTGAACGCACAGTACGTCGAACTTTGAGGCAGATGGGCTACAGCAGCAGAAGACCACACTGGGTGCCACTCCTTTCAGCTAAGAACAGGAAACTGAGGCTACAATTTGCACAAGCTCATCGAAATTGGACAATTGAAGATTGGAAAAACGTTGCCTGGTCTGATGAGTCTCGATTTCTGCTGCGACATTCGGATGGTAGGGTCAGAATTTGGCGTCAACAACATGAAAGCATGGATCCATCCTGCCTTGTATCAACGGTTCAGGCTGGTGGTGGTGGTGTCATGGTGTGGGGAATATTTTCTTGGCACTCTTTGGGCCCCTTGGTACCAATTGAGCATCGTTGCAACGCCAAAGCCTACCTAAGTATTGTTGCTGACCATGTCCATCCCTTTATGAGCACAATGCACCCAACATCTGATGGCTACTTTCAGCAGGATAATGCACCATGTCATAAAGCTGGAATCATCTCAGACTGGTTTCTTGAACATGACAATGAGTTCACTGTACTCCAATGGCCTCCACAGTCACCAGATCTCAATCCAATAGAGCATCTTTGGGATGTGGTGGAACGGGAGATTCGCATCATGGATGTGCAGCCGACAAATCTGCGGCAACTGTGTGATGCCATCATGTCAATATGGACCAAAATCTCTGAGGAATGCTTCCAGCACCTTGTTGAATCTATGCCACGAAGAATTGAGGCAGTTCTGAAGGCAAAAGGGGGTCCAACCCGTTACTAGCATGGTGTACCTAATAAAGTGGCCGGTGAGTGTAGATCTCTTTCTCTAGCTACTTCCTGGCAGTGTTGTAGTGGTCTGCTTCATGATCTGTTGTTTGGATACTTGCTATCCTCCTGCCTGTATATTCCAGTTATTTTTCAGTTTGATGCAAGAGTTATATCTGTAATTCTGTGGATACATCTGTCCCTCTTACACATTTCCCTGTCTGTGTGGATGTGTATATCCCTCCATTATGTATGATTAGCCTTTATGGTTCCATCATGTGTGCTTCTCTTCTCCTGTGAGGACACATTTGTCCTTTTATTAAATATTCTAGCGTGGATGTGTCTGTCTTTCAACATATTCACATGTCTCCTACCAAGTAGATGTGTACATCCTTTGGACGCAAGTCCCTCTGTCTGCCTTTTATGTCCTGCTTTATATTCCTGTTTTACACTCAGCTTCTGTAATCTGGACATTGTGGCCTGTTCCTGATTTAGTACCTCTGTTACCAGTCCTGAACAATTGTCTTGTTTTCACTGTATTTTGTGTTTTCTGATTTTAGACTATATTCACATTATATGTTTTCCCTCATTCTGTGGTGTACTGCACCATAATCCCTGACCTGCCTGGTTAGCTGCCAATAAATATCACTATACAAAAAACATAGGGTAACAATTTTCCATCACATCAAAATTAGGTTTTAGAGAGGTATGAATGTAGTAGTAAGGAGAAAGAAAGAAAACCATAAAAACAAAACAAAAAAAAAAAAAACAAAAAACAAAACATACAATTGCCACAGCAGTGAGCAAAGAGGTGGCCACACATGCACAGCTCTTTCTATACATTTCTATGTGACTCCCGAGAACAGCAGAGCCTCTCCACTTTCACACAGAGACACATGGAGGGTTTTTCAGCTCTGAATAATAAAAAAAAAAAAAAAAAAAAAAAAGCTTGCAGCCTAAGGCTGAACGTGAAATAATTCAGCAGTAAAAGACACTTTAGTCATTCAAGATGAACCTTTTCATATATCAACTTAAATGAAGGTTTGTTTTTTTAAGAACCCCCACTTTTATATGAAGCAGCTGCATATATATCATGTCAAATCTTCATGGTGCAATAAACAGATTACAGTTATCATGTATGGAAGATGAACTGTTGTGATAAATGTCACCACACGGCAAAAGCAGATTTCCCCTCTCTATTCAAGGAACACAAGGTCCATGGTTTACCAGGAGAAGAAAGCAACCAGAATTAGATTTCTATGCAGGTGGCATATTACTACTACATATTACAATTAGTCAATAATACATACATTTGTAAGGGGGTGTGGGGAAGTTAGCTTGGTAGAGACAGTGGTGTGGACCCAAACAGTGAAGACAGGGACACAACATACGCAGCAAACTGGTTTATTTAGAAAAATAATCAGGAAAATAAATAAACCATGACTTCAGGCACAAAATAAAGAAAACAAAAAAAAAACCTGCTCGTCTGAGCGACTACCTAAACAGTAGGTTAACCTAACTATACGTGTGGCTTAGTTCCACAAAAACAAGCACAATATTGTCTGCCCGGACCCAAGGTTACAGGACAGAACCATACACCTCCTTTCACTCCACGGAACTGCACTGAAATGCAGGAACTGCAACCATTTCTGGCCCAGTAATGAGCCAAGGATCTACACCTGGGCTGACTCCAGCACTCTGCCTGTCACCTTCTCACAGGGGATATATTAAAAAAATAGGCAGTTTGTTAATATTATGTAATAAGGATAACAATTAAAAGGTGGTCCCACAAATATTTGTTAGCTTACTCTGTTGAATTACATAAAACACAAGTTTTCATTTGGAACTCTCTCTAAATCTTCTAGATATTGCTGTTACATACATGTTACTTACTTCTGTCCTAAATGTTTCTGCTGCCCATGTACAAAAGAATCTGTGCGCTGAGAGTGAGATAGTGA
The DNA here is from genome assembly GCF_031893055.1 of Leptodactylus fuscus. Taxonomy (NCBI): domain Eukaryota; kingdom Metazoa; phylum Chordata; class Amphibia; order Anura; family Leptodactylidae; genus Leptodactylus; species Leptodactylus fuscus. The sequence goes on from NC_134269.1 coordinate 118,089,960, forward strand.
GCATGTCACATGTGTGACCGCCATCACTAGACATTACATAGACATTTGGAAAAAAAAAAAAAAAAAAAAAAAAGAACATAAAGGGACACCACAATAAGTATGTAACAGAGAACGATACAGAATCATATTGTTTTATAGTTACTCCAGGTGAAAACGTATGCTTTATGTGAGCTCTAAATGAATATATTCTCATGGGTCAATCCTTGATTAAATATATAATAAGCAACTCTGATCTACATACATATATACCTCAAAAGAGGTCAATGCTGGCATAAAATAAATGAAATCACTGGAAATGTGTGGATAAAGTGTACACGTCTGAAGAAGTCATCCTCTCTGTGTTCAGACAAGGTGCACCCCTGGGGATACAAGAGCTTCTGAACAGGATGAGGCCATTTATTTAATAGATGTCTGCCTTTCGCAGGTGCCCTGTCACCTTCTTTTAATGAAATGTGGCTTGTACTGATCAGTGAGCTCCAAACATGATCCGTGCAGTCATAATCCAAACTGAGATGCTACAGAAAGAACTGGGGAAAAATACCCACTGAGTAAGATGTGATACCAAAGGCAACAAGTTAGAAAAGCAGCTTTCAGAAATAGTAGCAATCTGGGTCAATTCTGTCCCCTAGATCCTTCTACTGTAAACAAAAAAAATTTGAAAAAATTGAAAAAAGGTCACTGAATTCTCAAATGTCAAATAGAATGGAGCCATGCTATTAGTGCCATGAGAAACTGTTCTGAATCCGATAAACGTATGCTTCAATATGGCTATGTATAATTCTGCAATAAGATAGTCCTCAGTGAGCTCTTTATCATGTAGCAATCGCCCATCTGGAAGAGGTCACTGATGTGTACTAATAATGTAATATTTACATATATTTTAGTATTTATTTATATAAAGAATTAAACTTTGCTGTATGTACAGTAAGTAATTGTCTATAGCTGCATTTTACTTGTATATTTGTATATGTGGGATGGTCAGTATAGTCAGTCGTAGCATATAAGGACACATTTATTTGTTAAAATCAAGGATAATGTGTATCTGGCTATCCAAGACGCAATTTTATTATGCATTTGTTAAACCCATGAAACCTGTAAACTTTTTTTTTATTTTTAAAGTGTAGATTTTAAAATTTTATTTTCTGTATACGATTATGAAGGCTACCATCTTACCTGAACTTCTCTGCTTTGTTAACAGCATTTAGTGATATGTTCTACCGCATAGTCATGGCCATAGGCAGCAATAGTCTGGAGCCAACTCATTGAGGTCTATGGGAGAGCTGCCGAGATATGTTCTGTGCAGGGAGGGGACATCATCCATTGTCAGTAGTGAATGCAATGATGGCTCATTATGGGGGCGATCGGTAGAAGTGTGATATTCTATTATAATCCTGTCTATTTTATCTAGGATATAAACAAGGTCATTGCTTATTATCAACTCAGTCTATTAGGCTTAGGTCAGAGTGAAAATTGGGGGAATAAAGTACTTTAAAAAAAAAAAAAAAAAAAAAAAAAAAGAGACATGGATTCTTAAAAATAAAACAATAAAGAGACTTGGTGGCACATTCCCTGTAAAGAGATTTTTTCCTCACAAACAGGATGTATGCTCTATCCTATGGATAGGTGATAAGTGTTTGTTGAATAGGTGTTTGACCACTGGCACCCCCTGCAATATGTGAGCCCCATGTGTGAAGGGAGCACTTCTATTGATTGACATAGCCAAGTACAGCGCTCAAACAGTCTTATCCAAGAGAAGGGAGCAGTGGTTGTGTTTGTTTGTTTCAATTCATTTGCACAGGGGATTTGAGGACCCCTACTCTCATGATTGCTGGGGATCCTACGGACAACGGGTAAGTGCTGTTCAAGGGAGCCCCTTTAATTTTATTTCTTCTATTAATAAAATTATATATATGGTATTCTATGTCTGCCATTGCAATTACATGGTAGCTGCAAATGAATCCAATGAAATAGTGAACCAAATTATTCTGGAAAGAACATGCCAAACTCTGCCAATAGGATTTCTTACACACAAAGGAAAAAAAAAAAGTCTTCTTTTTAAAGGCACGATGCATCCATGTGCAGGAGAGATGTGAGTGAGGAAATCAACTCTAAAATTACTACTTGTGTTATTATTACATCATAAACATGCTGGTTGTACTATGCAGAGCCATCAGCCACAAAGAGAGTATATATTTTATCCAATGTCTTCAGTCGGATTGAGTAGATGAGTTTGTAAGGCTAAGGAACTGAGGTCTGGTCCTTAAAATTTGCAGGACTGCATTTGAGACCAGTGCTCCACCCTTGGGCAATACAGGATAGTATTCTGAAGATTTGCACCCTGCTGCATCTAACACAGCATGTATTTTCAAAATGTGAAATATAAGCTGAAATCCGAGAGAAACCTTCTTCCAGTCCAGATAAACCCTTTTCCTAAAGTTTGCTAATATGATTGTGTGTCTCAATCTAAACTGGAAGAAAATTATATTTATATAAGCTTTATTGCTTCTACATGTTCAACTTCACCTCAGTCTCTTGCCTATCATTTTTCACCAAGGGGGACCCACCTACTACCATCCAGGAGACACAGGATGTGCTTTAGGGAGTGACCACCACCATCATCTTTATGCAACTCTCTCTCCATTGCACAAGTCCTAGGGAGGTATGGTTCAAGAGACGGCCTGCAATCAATTCCATTTTTAAGTTTTTATGTCTGAGCGTCATCCATGTTGCATTCTTTTTTAACAGTCTGTGACAAGAACAGATGAATTTCAATTGGTCTTTCTTATTTGACGCAACTAACTGATCCATTTTAACCAATGTAAAACATATATGTCAATCGGTTTTACATCCATTAAAAATGGAACCATTGATTTCTATTGGATCACAGTGTCAGTGAAAACAGGCAAAGTCAGAGTATGTCAGTTTTCGACAGTCATGAAAAATGGTCAGTCAAAAAAACGGACATATGAAAAGACACATTGAAATCAATGTGTTCTGAAACTAACATTGTGACAGATATTGCAAAAATGGCCATCAGACGGATGCTTTTCTCAGTCATGTGAATAAGGCCTAGTACTACTCCGATTCTCCTCACACTTCCCCTGGGTTACTGCATCACTAGCAAATCCCTTTAACAAAATTAGCTGTATGAGATTGAGCAAGGCATCATTTTTTAAACTGTTAAATTCTTTGTAAGAATTTCTGAGTAATATGTCCAGGAGCCAGGGTTCTCATCTGGCCACTGTCTCAGACCCATTGTATGGATCTTTCCATACTCAGGTGGCACAGCCCCAGTGTATGGAAAGATCATACACTGCAGCTAGTCTTCCCCTTTAACCCAGTTGGTGTGGCACAAAGCCAGTATCTTCAGAGAGTGGGGGGATTTATCTGCTGAGCCTTAAGGGTTTTTGAAGTGCATTAATTGACAGCGCCACCTACATTCTATACTACAGGGAGTCAGTCATTTTGGTTGGCTAGGGAAAGCAACATTGAGGGCATTGTATCCAATCCCTGTCAATATCTCCCACAAATATATGGTGTGTTGGAGGAGAAGCTGGTTGTGGGAATATACTAACCAGATGAGTAACCGACTGCTGTTTATTTTATTGGAGACAGTCTCCTGATTTTTCATTGTTTTAATCAGAATAATAAAAGTGAAGTTTTATCCTTTTTTTGTACTATTTTGGTCACCCAAATGAAGTGGTGTCATCTCTGTGATATAGCGGGACTCCAGCACTCTGCCTGTCACCTTCTCACAAAGCCCACAGGGCAGCTTTGCAAAACTGTCTAACGCTGGGTTCACACCAGTGTTCGGGTCTCCGTATCAGGTTTCCGAGTGAGGCCGTGAGCGCTTTATGCTCTCCGTGGCGAAACCGTTTTTTTTAAACCGGACACAAAGTTCTGCATGTCCGACTCTTTGTCCGGTTAAAAAAAAAAAAACGATTTCGCCGCAGAGAGCATAAAACGCTCACCGGCGCTCACGGCCAGACAATTTTTAAATCCATTCAAATGAATAGGTTTGAAACATGACTGCAGGTTTCCGTCTCCTGACCAGTTTCATGCAGGAAACGGAAACCTGCAGAACGGACACCCCGGGCGTAGATGTGAACGAGGCGTACAAGGGAAAAAAAAAAAAAACAGAAAAGAAGTTTTTTCTTGCCCTTCTTGCCCATAGCAACCAATCACAACTAAGCTTAAATTTTTCAAGGTTGCTATTAGAAATTAAAGCTGTACTGTGATTGGCTGCTATAGGTATCAAAGACTTCCTTACTTTAGACACCTCTGAATAGAAGTAGCCATATATCCTTTGTGTATTTCTCAATCACACTACGTAGAATGAACCACGCCATAATAAATTCACTTGCACTTTTTACATATCCATCCTCATTACACACAGATGTGCAATACATTGAACACGTTTCAGCTAAATCAAGATCTTAATTTTGAGACCTACATAGCATATAAAATATCAGCTTCGATCACTATCAACAAATCCTTCTTCATATACCTACTCGTGAGGTTTTAGGAGCCACAGTGTCAGAAGATGTATATCTCAGCACCACCTTGGTGTCCATGGCAACAGTGTACTGTAGACACTATGCAAATTTAGATTTTTTTGTTACATATACAACAGAAAGCAAAGTAAAGGCAAGAGTTAAATAGAGTTTTACTTTATGTCAGAAATAATGTCATTTCTTTAAACAATATATATTTCTACTATTCAGATATGCTGGGAAAGGTTTTAAGAAGGTTTTGTGTTCCAAGACCAGATTAATGACATCAATAAGCTTTGGAACAGTTCGCTTCCCATTAAAAGATGCATCTCTTATAATTCACTTCACTTGCAGACAATATTACTTTTCTTAAGACTATTTCCATACATTTGAAATCATATACAAATAATACTAATACTAAACAATTGCTCCAGGGTGAAAATAAAAAAACACTGCTTGTATATAGAAGACCAAAACATAACGCTGAAAGAAGCCGAAAAACTCAAAATATAAAGCTATGGAGATCAAAGTGAATAGAACGTGGTATTTCAAAGCCAGAATTGTGCCCATAGTGGTTGGAGCTCAGTACCATAAAAATAGGATTAAAAAATAAAATCTTCAAGAGCTTCCAGGACATCACAGTGCTTGAAAGGTGCAGAAGATTGCACTTATGGGCACTGTACATACCCATAGAAACATATTAGGTCAAGGTCCTATGCCTCTGTTCGTCACATGGCACACCTTGAAGTCATCGGAAGAAGACATAGGTTATAAAATAATGATTATAAGGTTTAGAAACAATGATCCAAGTATTTTTTTAGAAGGCTATGAACTGTAAATTCAGCACTCAAACTGAGATGTAGTTTAGTAAAATATTACTTACCAAGTACAAAATTGTTTGTCTGTATCAGCTACTAACTGCATCTTTGTAAAAAAAAAAAAAACCACCATTTTCAAGAAAATAAATCAATATTATAGATGTATTGTGAGAAGGTGACAGGCAAAGTGCTCTAAAGTTGCAGGCGGCTCCCGCGCGGAGAGGCCACATGAGCCGTCCTATTCCTGTGACAGCCAGAAGCCTGATGAAGGCCCCCATGCCTGTCATAAGAATATTACTATTGTAGCTGGTCTATGGGACTTGCAATCAAATGATTACAGGTTTAGGCCCCCTAGGGGATAACTAATAAAGTAGAAAACTTAAATAAAAAAAAGTTTAAAAAAAAACATACTAAAAAATAAAAGTTCTAAATCACCCCATTTCCCTAGAATACATATAACAGTAGAAAATTACTGAGAAACACGTACACATTAGGCATCCCTGAGTCTGAAAATGCTTAATCTACAAACTTCTAAAATATTTTTCCCATACGATAAACATTGTAGCAGGAAAGAAAATAAAAAATGCCGAATGGCCGTTTTTTTTTCGCTGTTTTACTTCTGATTTGAATAAAAAGTGATCAAAGCAATACACATTCCCCAGAAAGTTATAACTAAAAAGTACACCTGACCCTGCAAAAGAAGACTCCCTAAGCATCCTCGTACAGCTTCAGGGTCATCGGTCAACGTGGCCTTGCAAAACTACAACTCCCATATATTAAATATTTTAGCATTTTTTTGCTTCAAAATTTTTTCCCCCATTTTCCTCCTCTAAAACCTAGGTGCGTCTTCTAGTCCGAAAAATACGGTAACTGCTGATTCTACACTACACTGCTATTTTGAACTCTTTATGTACTGCTAGGTTTGTAGATAAGAGGCTAGCAGTGAACAGAATGAAGCAATAAATCAATGCATTATCTGGAAGAAGAAACCTACTCTCCACCGCCCCAGCCTCCTTAGAGCTTTATGTGTGAGGCTGAAGACAGAGACAAATAAAATGTAAACGAGCAGTCAGACTGAAGATAGGGAGCAGGAGAACAGGTTAATAAGTGAAGTAAACAGCTCTCCTTAATAACAAATATTACAAGTTTCTTATTTTTATCTGTATTATTCATTTATGAAAAGTTGTGTAGAACTGGAGGTACACCTTAAATTAAACCCAGTTTAAAGAGGACCTTTCACCTCCTGAGGCATATGTAGTGTAATACACCGCTAGAAAGCCGACAGTGTAATGAATTCAGTGCACTACCGGCTTTCTGTTCTGTGCCCCCGGTGAAGAGCTATTGGTGCCAGTACCGTAACTCTTCACTGTCAGAAGGGCGTTTCTGACACTCAATCAGGAACACCCTTCCTCACAGCACCGTCTATAGCGCTGTACTGAGAGAGGGAGTGTTCCTTACTGCCCCGCCATGACGCTGAGCGGTGAGGACCCCCCCCCCAGTACTCACCGCTTTCATAATACAGTGCAATAGACTCTGCTGTGAGGAAGGGCGTTCCTTACTGACTAGCAGAAAGTGACTTCTGACAGTGGAGAGCTATGGTACTGGCACCAATACCTCTTCACCGGGCGCACAAACGGGAAAACCGATAGTGCGCTGAATTCAGCACACTGTACACTTTCTAGCGGTGTATTACACTGCATGTGCCCCAGGAGGTGAAAGGTTCTTCTTAAGATTCCACTTAGCCGTTAAATGTGCAATCGATTGCACGTACATTGTGAAAATATTCTTTGGACACATCACACAACTGAAGAACATCTCCTTCCCATTATCCCAAACTGCACTTAATTTCTGCAAGTCCCCCATGCACTCTAGTATGCATTAGCCAAATTCTCTTGGGCATAAAAAATTCAAAACACCTCTGATTCCTAAGTAAGACATTGGGCGCCAGAAGATTGTAATAGAGAGCAACTTTATTGCGGGTTACAAACACCAAAAAATTCAGGAACTGTCAGTTAGATGCGATAGTGAAACCTTGAGCCTTTCTAAATATTGTCTTCAGGATGTCCTAAGGTTCTGCTTCTTTAAACTTTGCAGTACTAACAATTTACTTGTTCTTCTTTAGCTTTTGCCAGATAACCAGAGTAATATTTAAAAGTATGCAGAGAATTCTTAACACACAGAGTGTCTACAAATGTAACACAGCACAACTTAAGAAACTTTATTTCTGAAGCAGAAAAATATTCTCTGCATGTAGCAACACATTTTAAAGCTTTCTAAACAGTTATATGGGGATCTAGAAAAAGAAATCTGGTTGCAGATTTTGATTTGGTTTGTGGAGTGGATTGAGTAGAAGATAGAAGTTTAGGGAACTTCCTATATACTGTATCTCCCATTCCTTTTTCAGAAATCACATCAAAATCTACAAAAACAAAAAATCCTTAGCCTTATGATACATTTGGCTATCTGTTCTTATGATCTGTTGGAAAACCAGAGAAATAAAAAAAAAAAAAAAAAACTGACGCATTCTATGATGGATATGAATAAAGCCCAAGAGAGTTCTTTGACTGTAATGTGTTTTTTTGAGTGTCCGTCAGGTGTCTTTTTTGGGAGTTTTTTTTTTTTTTGTGTGAAATTGGGCTTGCAGCACTTTTTTCATCTAGCAATGATTGGATCTGCATCAGAATCTCCATAGTCTGCAACAGCTTACACACTGGTATTTACCTATGAAAGACAAAGCCACATGATGGCTGGAAGTAAGTCACACGTACAGTTAGCCTTACACTGTATTAGTTAGAGCTCAGACGAGCAGTTTTATTTTGCCTCTTTGCTGGGCTATTTTTTTTGGTTTTGTCTCTGACTCCCCGATTGGGAGAGGTGCCGCACTATAGGATCCGGTGATTACCATAGACGTTTTTCTGCATCTCTGATGTTGTAGGTAGAAAACACCTGGTGGGCGTTCCTAGGCTTTTCCTTATGCCTGTGTCATTGAAGGTATGGCGCCCAGTAATCGGTTACACCACACAGTCATGTGGTTTGTTGGGGGCATGGCTAAGTCTGTTTAAAACTAGACAGCCGGCTCTGGCACCGAGGCTTCTCATTACAGCCGGACGGGCTGTACACATCAAACGCTCATTACTCTAACAGCCAGTGGTGTATAATCTAGTACACCCTGGTTTTATTCCACTGTATAGCCTCTGATGAGCTGGTGCCTGCCAGCAGAAATACATCAGGTGGGGCATGTGGAGTGTGTATTTTTCACCTAGCTTCTTCTGGGTGCAATGTGTGTATGTTGGCAATTCTAGATAGAAATGGGGTGTAATGTAGGCCCTCCAATTAGTTGAGTCGGTCCTTTACTGACTGTACTAGTTATGAAGAGTGTGTTTGTGCCACAAGTATGCAATTAATGGCGATCTTGTTTTGGCCACAATAGATCCAATTTTGGACTTGCACGAATACTGCGCATATTTAGCGCTCAGTGCAAAGATTGGTGTGGTTACATTAATGAAACACTAGCCACATTGCAAATAACATTCACTTCTTCATGGTTGAAAATATCTAGGATTTCCTAGCCCCCGTTGTAACTACCTAGCCCATATGTTTTTAGGGGTAGTGGTTGTTCGCTTTTAGAATACCAATAAAAGTTATATTTTAGTGTACCAATATGAGTTTTTGTTAGAGTATTATTTAGGTACACATACCCAGCATTATTATACTTGTGTTGAGTTTGTTTTGGCTTTTTGCCAGAAGTTAAAGGGGTATTCCCACCTCACATACTCATCAGTCTTTACTGCTGTAAAATCTTCTTTCTTCCTGGTTTCTTGCATCATTTGGTGGGTGGGGTTTCACATACAACCTGCCGTTTAGCTCCGCCCCCAAATTCACGTGTAGCTCCGCCCACCCATATTGGACTATGAAGTACAGGCAGCAGCAACTCCATTCTGTGTTACATACAGAGACTGCCTGCCTCTGCCATAATGAACACAATTGAATTAGCTAGCCTGATAACTGGGAGAACAGAAGAAATGAAAGCAGCTCCTCTCCCCTATCTGATAGCAGGAAGGTCACGTGGTGTAGACACAGGAATAGCTAGATACACAGGCTCGCTCCCCTGCACTTAGCCCCTCCTCCCTCCCCCCTGAGAGCAGGCAGATACATCACTTGACTCATGAGCAGCTAAGTCAGGGCTGTGGCCACAAAAAAATTGAATAAATTAAGATAGTGGACAAACAAAGCAGTTTTGCTGAAGCAGTGTATTTAGGAAAAGTCTTAAATCCACATTAACAAGCAGTATAGATAGGATCCTTGTGATGAGACAACCCCTTTAAGGCTGCATTTTTTTTGCTTATTTTTATACCTGATGTGAAGGTTTATTTATTTTGTCCCTTTTTTTTCTACATAAACCTGTTTGCTCCACATTTTGTGTCCCTGTCTCTGACTGGTTGGGTCATACCTCGCTACCTTCCCCACAGTATTTAAATATCCCTGATATTTCCGTCAAACATGTTGGAGACTCAATTTTCCTTGGTGGCAAATGAGCAGTGTCATTCTGGAGTCTGTCTCAGACAATCCATTATGACAATGACAGCCAGGAGCCTATTGAAGATTATCAAGCTTGTTTGGTATAGGTTACAGGCTGCTCTAGGTAGCCTGTAATAGAAGCACCATAATTTTACAATGCATTGCAATGCATAGTAATTGTAATGCACTGTATTAGTGATCAGTCCCCCTGTGGGTTCAAGACCCCTAGGCCATTCTTCTCTTCTTCATACACAAGACCACCGCAAAATGGCCGACGGAACAGCCAACTGCGCATGCTCAGTTAACATTTTACAGTGGTCTCTCTGTTCATGCAGCCATTTTGTGGTGGTCTTGTGTATGAAGAGGAGGAAAATGGCCGATAGAGCAGAAGATAGAGGTGGCGATGGAATGGATGACAATGCTGTGCTCTGACTACGTGGGGAACACCCCTTGTGCTTTCTGAACACAATTACCATAATGAAGAAAAGAAGAAAAATTTAAAAACTGTGGTGTGCATCTTCAAAATAAAGGTAAGATATCAATAGCCTTTCTAAAGGCTATTCCTACGTGCTTTTAATTTAAAACATGTTTTTTAAATGATAGAATCCCTTTAATGGGAAATTCCCAGAAACAGAAGTCATCATCTATCCACATGACTGGTGTAAGTGTCTGATTACAAGTATGGGTGTACAGTGTTCCCCGTTTTTCATCGAACAATGGCTATACATGCTCCATTCAAAGTTTATAGGACAGTCGAAGAAAGCAAAGCATTGTTCTTGATTATCTCTATCAGTCTCAGATTAGAATGGAGCAGTACTGTAGTGGGTAACCGGTCACTTGTAGGTAGGTAAGTTGTGACTCAGGGAAAAGCCTTTCATCTTACTATAATTTTTATAGACACAAATAAATATTGGACTATGACTAAGGTCATATTTACCTGAAACGCATAAGCTACTATATATTCCACCTACCAAATATTGAAATTTTGGTATGATGTAATAAAGGAATTTGAGGTAAACTGAGTGCGGTCTTCACCTACACAATAACAAAAATACAGAGCCAACTGGAAGAGAATAATGAAAAAAAGCTAAATCTACGTCAGCTCAGAAGCATTACACATAGCAATGCCTCAGACTGGAGGCGAAAGGAACAGGTTCTTAAGGAGAATTTTAAAAATGCAGTGCTGTCCCAAAGCTGAGCAAATCTGGCCAATGAAAATTAGTGGATGCACTGCATCTCTCTGCAGTGAAGGGAAGCACAGAGGCAAGCTGTCATTCTGCAAAAGCAGCCCTAACAAGCAACACTGCTGCTCCTCTCAAAAAGACAGGCGCTCACTCGCGTCTCCTGAGAGCTGCAGCCTTCAGTATGTTAAATGACTTTCATCATGTATTTTCAGATGCTTATTGATTTCACAGTGGGAAGACTGAGCGAGCGACTGACCGCAGCAGCCTGGGAGCAGCAGTATATGCTCTGCACGTTAGCAATATGCTGAGACAATGGCTCGACACCACAACATCTTTTCATTAAGGTCATTTTCTGGAGAGATATGTAGCACCTGGCTTCCTGTGTACTCTGCCTACAAGTGAACAAGATGAGGCAACTGCAACTGAAGGAGGCTCACAAAGGATCTGTAATCTTTAGCACAGGTAAGAGCTGCCTGTCCACTTTTCGCATGGCACAGAGTTTAGCTTTGACACTATGCAGCATAATGTTTCTTTCTAATAGAAATTGGAGGACAGTACCAATACTTTTGGTTAATGAGGGTGTCTGCACTTATTTGCTTGACAAAATTGGATAGGTAGAGATCTGGGTCTAGGCTTATATTCTAACAGAATCAAATGGCATATATTGAAAAAGTCCCCTCACAGACATGAGACAACAGACACAAAGCTGTGGTACTTGCATCCTAACGCTCGTCTGTATGAGGCGGCTCGATTTTTGCTGCTAGTATTATCATTTGCATTCCCTGCAATTATTCCATATATTTACATAGCCATGACATGAACAGAACAGACATGAAAGAACTTATTTGCATCGCATCCAAGGTGATAATCAAAAGGGAAAAAAAAAAAACCATCAAAACAAATGAATACACAAATGCATCAGTGAAAGGGCTACATTGAAGTTCGTGACATTATTACAGTTCTGCTGTAAGATAGAAGACTGTGAACATATATAGTCTCAGATGGCCGCCAATTTATAGAGGAGACATCAGCAAACAGGTACATGGAAACCGTATAATGTGTAGTTTACATGATATCAGTGTATGAAATTCAATATGCATAATCCTATTTTTCTACATTCGTACCTGTCTATCTATGCTAACACATTTACATTCCATAACATTACAACCAGAGAACGCTGTCCCACAAAGGATCCATTAGTTACACACCGCCCCACATAGATACAACCGAGCAGTAGCAATATATAACTATGTTTTGTTTTCTTCTGAAGGCTAAATAGATAGTCCTACAACAGAAAAAAATGAAAAGTGAATGAAGTGGTATTATAGCCCCAAAAGTACAGTATGGACTTTACATTTAATGTATGATTCCAGAAGACCCAAAGGGATTAACAAAGACCAAGGCTAGAACTTTTATGCACCCAATACAACAAGAAGAGTTTGCCACCATCCAGACTCATTCTTTGCAGGTGTGTCTGCATGAAAACAATATGGTGAGCAACTCACATAATGTAAAATCATTATGGTAGATACTAAAATCAGGAAAGAGTTAACTAAAAAATATGGATCTATTAGGGAAAGTGATGCTCCTGGCTTGTATTTAATAATACCTAAGCCTAAGCACACACTCCATGTTACCAGTTTCATGAGTGTTTCCAGAGAAGCTAGATTTTTGAGAGAGACATTTTAACACTACAGCTGAAGTTAGGACTATCTAAGGGATAGGTGATAATTGTGAGATCGGGGGGTGTGTGTGTGTGTGGGGGGGGTCACGAGAACAGGGGTCCTACATCACATATGGGCGCTGTTGCTCCAATTACTGTCTATGCTCTCAACTATCTTTCTCAGTCCCATAGAATTGGAATGGGATAAGTGTGCCTACCTGACCATTGCTACATTTAAATGGGGGACACAAGACCCCCATTCTCTTGATCCCTCCCCTCAGTAATTACCAATCTCATGGATCTGTGATCGTGGTACAATCTCTTTAAGAACAAGGCAGTAGATTTATACCTGCAGTCTATGACTGTGCTACATTACACATTATATAGTTTTATATCAACAAGGATACCTTCAGTAGTGGTGGAAACATAATATTTCTACTCGTGTTACATATTAGCTCCGAAAAAGACCAGACACTCAACATCTTGTAAAGAAAGTTTCAGCAACACATCTGTGATCACAGGGTGAAAAACATGAACAGCAGCCTGGATAACTAAACATCAGTCAGTTGATATCCATTTGGCGAGCTTCAGTACATCTCTAAATAGATTCCACCCCTGCTGAAAAACAGTGCTGCTGAACATCTCTACAGCCAACTGAGAGTATGACAATGACATCATGTTTCAATCTCTAAAAAGATGCTTTGATGATATAAAGGCCCTTATGGCAGAAGGAAGCAGGTAGGTGTTTAACAGCATGAAGCCAAGCTCTGCCACACATCTTACTGCCTTGAAGAAAGCTGTATGCGGCCCACCACACAACTGCACATTACATACAGAGACAAGAGATGAATTTACTTCATTAACTCTCCTTCTCACAATATGTTCTCTCCAGTCACAGGAAATGTAATGCCTGTGACACAGGACTGATGCTTTATCTTTGGCCAGCGTGAGATCTGGCAGCACTCACATTTTCCATTTTCTGCAGTCACTCTCTGTTAGTTACACATATAAAAGAGAAGGAAAAACGGTTTTCCGTGACAGAACATAAACCGCTAACTCACGTAACGCTCAGGTTTCATTTATTTAAAAAACGACAGAGAAGAAGAGCAATTGAGTAACTTACTTCATATTTGTAAACCATATTATGTATCACATGTTAAGAAAGTGTCAGGATAAGTATAAAAGGTAAATAAAACCAAAACCCTAACTGTTTGTATCCTGAAATATTACCGTGTTACCCGAGATAAATCTGATCCCTCCCCCCCAGGTTCTGCAGAATTTCACTTGTAAGCTGTAGTTGGAAGAGACCTGACATTATAAAAGCACAAAACCAGATCACTAAAATGTAAACAGAGCAGACATCCACAACACAATGCATATCCACAGCACAGGTCTATCTACACTGACGCTACACCTATAATGTCTCCATGTATCACAGGGAAGAAATGGATGGGTCATTGCTGAAGTGAAACAAAATGTACTTACATATTGTACAGCCCTGATGGGAAAGTCAACAAAAAAACCCTTAAAGTGCCACCATGTATTATTTAAACTAATAGGAACCTTCGGTATTTCTTGAAAGCATCAGTCACCACTAGTAAGAAAAATGTAACAATATTGCTGAAAAATATTTAGCAACATTAAACTTGGAAGAACTTTCAGCTGGTTGCTATAGCAACTACAGCACAGACTAAAGCACATTTGCATAAATTAAAGGACTTGCAAAGACTGTAAATCAGTGGGAGCTAAATAAAGAGCATATATATATATAAATATACACAGTGATCCCACAACTTACAATGGCCTAAGAACACTAGATTTTACCATACAATGATTTATACTATGAAACCACTAAACATACAACGCCACAAACATGGACCATCAGTGGCACATAGGACTGGCTGGAGGACCTAACCAATCAGCATAGGCAGGTCATTGACAATACATCTGTAGGGTCTCTCCTCTCTACAGTACAGTATAATGCTCTCTACCTGTCCTAGGACGGCTCCATTAGACACCAGCTAAAAGAAGCTCTATTTCATTTATCTGGGCCCCTGTCCTCTGCAAAGAAGGCCTTTTTTTCAAATATACATTATTCACCATGTTATTACTTCTTACATATTACAAAATTAGGAAAAAAATTACAAACCAATCAGCATAGGCAGGTCATTGATAACACATCTGTATGGTCTCTACAGTACAGTATATTGCTTTCTACCTGTCCTAGGACGGCTCCATTAGACACCAGCTAAAGGGAGCTCCATTTCATTTACCTGGGCCCTTGTAATTATTTCTTACATATTACAAAATTAGGAAAAAAAATTACAAACCAATCAATCAGAAAGAACTTAAACAATTGTCTATCCCCCATTCCCTCTTAACAATCCCCTAGGAGCCAACAATGGTAGTCACAATCCTGGCAATAGATTATAACTTGGTCAGGACAGTTGAATTGATAATAGATGATGATATCAAAGAGATCACTCCCAAAATGCTAATCAGCAGGTCAAGTGGAAGTGAGAAAAAAAATTTCTATTAATGCTGTTATTTCTTCACAATACTTTATCGATTTTGGACAGTGTCGCATGAATTGGACCCAATCAGCCCTGGGGCCCATGCACTTATATGACTGTCTCAAACCAATATTTTTAAGATGATTAGTGGAGCACTGGAGTCTATGAATGACAAAAGTGTGAAAGAAAACCATTGGAACTCATCAATTTACATCCTCAATGTCAGATTCAAGGGGCGTAATATGTGGGGTGCAGCGATAGCTACAGAGCCCCATAAAACGTAAAATGTACTAAAAATGGCCACCATTACAGATTTTACATTGGGGCTCAGGATCCTCTTTCAGATTCCCATTGTCTACAGGGCTTAAGGCCCACAGTACCCAGAAAGTGATTTAGAAGTATTTTTATACCACTAAAAAATAATCATCCTCCAGCCAAATGGGAGCGTTAGTAACAACTACACAGACGTTGATCTACGGCTTCCAGTAATTCTTTGACTTTTTCATGTAATGGCTTGCATTATCTGTATTAGTTGTCTTGATTTATTTATTTTTTTTCAGTTTTAATTTATATTATTCTGGGTTGACATTTGATGACTTGAAAAACAATAACTATGGTAGTTTTCCATAGAGTTATGCTCTGGAGTTACAATAATTGTAATTTACAATTTTGACTACTACTATAACTACAGCATACATGTGAACTATTCTTCAACCTGCGTTAAAATGGAGACATCATGGACTTCATCTAAAATATATATTTATATATATATATATATATATATATATATATATATATATATATATACACACAATATATATATATATATATATATATATATATATATATGTTATATATATAATAGTATATATATTGTATAATAATAATTATACAATTATAATAATATATATGGAATATATACATATATACAATGCATATACCCTATTCCAGTAAATTGTCTGGCATTCCTCACTAATTTGTGGCTGCTATCATTCATAATCAGGGTCCTACTGCTTGGGTATGCCAGGAAAATTGTAAATCAATGTGTATTAGAAAATTTTATGACCTATTCTTTAAAGGGGTTGTCCAGGCTAAAGTTTTTATTTTGTAATTAGGCCGGGGGAGGTGAAAAAAAAAAACAAAAAACAACAACACACACTAACCTGTTCCGGGTGCACCTTAGCATGGCCCTGCAGCTCCATAGTTTTTTTCTGGTGGAAGTCCCCACCGCCAATGACCACTGAAGCCAAATCAGCAGCCTCAGTAACGGAAACGGGATGTCACTGTGACATCCCTGGGTCCCCCTTCCTTAGACCGCTGGTTGGCCTCAGCAGTCACGTGACTACTGAGGCGAATCAGTGGCCTCAGCAGAAGGGACCAAGGAAGTCACAGCTGGCAAGGAATTCCGCAAAAGACAACAGCCAAGCAGCAGGACCAAACCGCACTGTGTAGCACCAGAGAGATAGTATTTTTTTTTTTACCTCCTCTACCTCCCCAAGCCTAATTAAAGAATAAAAATTTTAACCTGGACAAACTCTTTAAATTAATAAATAATAATATAAAGCGGGAACACCCCCCCCCCCCAGGAGTAAAAAGAAAACTAAATAATAATTTAAAGAGAACTAAATGTGATATTTTTTGCCTTTTTATAGGACTCATGCCACCTAATTCAAAAGGATGTTTTTCGCCTTCATCCTGGAAACCAACATGCAGTCTGAAGCCAATATAACAGTCCGCGATGAGATTAGAGACGTCAGCAGCAACATGTACAGACCGCTGTCATACCCGCTTAGCTTCCAAATCTCACTCACTTGTTTCCTCATGCTGGAAATTGTTCTGGGCCTTGGGAGCAACCTCACAGTGTTGGTTCTTTACTGCATGAAGTCCAATCTTATCAATTCTGTCAGCAACATTATTACTATGAACCTCCATGTTCTTGATGTGATAATATGTGTAGGATGTATTCCACTAACTATTGTAATCCTATTACTGCCACTGGAGAACAATAGTGCACTCATTTGCTGCTTCCATGAAGCATGCGTTTCATTTGCCAGTGTTTCCACCGCTGTTAACGTTTTTGCGATTACTCTGGATCGTTACGACATTTCTGTCAAACCCGCCAACCGTATCCTGACCATGGGCCGCGCCGTTATATTGATGACATCAACATGGATAGTGTCTTTCTTTTCTTTTTTGATTCCTTTTATTGAGGTCAGCTTTTTCAGCTTTCAAAGCGAAAACAAGTGGGAGAATAAAACACTGTTGTGTGTGAGCACAAATGAATATCATACTGAACTCGGGATGTATTACCACCTTCTAGTTCAGATTCCCATTTTCTTTTTCACAATAGTTGTGATGTTGATCACATACAGCAAAATTCTTCAAGCCCTCAACATTCGAATTGGCACAAGGTTTTCAACAGGTCAAAAAAAGAAAATACGAAAGAAAAAAACTATTTCTATGGCTACACAGCATGAGACAACAGATATATCGCAAAGCAGTGGAGGACGAAACGTAGTACTTGGTGTCAGGACTTCTGTATCTGTTATTATTGCCCTACGCCGAGCAGTAAAGAGGCACAGGGAGAGACGCGAAAGGCAAAAGAGAGTCTTCAAGATGTCACTACTAATCATTTCAACCTTTTTGTTTTGTTGGACACCTATTTCCTTATTAAATACAACAATTTTATGTCTTGGCCCAAGTGACCTTTTGGTTAAACTCAGACTGTGCTTTTTAGTCATGGCTTATGGAACCACCATCTTCCACCCTTTGCTGTACGCATTCACAAGACAAAAATTCCAAAAAGTTTTAAAGAGCAAAATGAAAAAACGGGTGGTTTCAATTGTGGAGGCCGATCCTATGCCTAACAATGCAGTGATCCACAACTCATGGATAGAACCCAAAAGGAGTAAACAATTAACAACTGATGACAATGAAGCAAGACAAAAATGTTTAGCACCTCAGGTTGTCACTGACTAGGTTAACGTCTCTCTCTCTTTTTTTTTTTTTTTTTTTACTGAAAAACAGGTAGGAATATGAAAAGAAATCCTACAGCCTACATTTTTTATTTATTTTTACATGGATTACACTGTATATTTTCAGTAAATTGTACCTGGACTAGGTGTTCAGTTTCCTCACTACCTATAGTTCATTGGGCATGGCAGTCTGTTCAAGTATTGTGTATACTTTGTCAGTATTTTGTTCACAAAAAGACATTTATGAGTATCAGATTTTTTTAAGAAAAAAAGAAAATTATACAACAAATTTATCTTTTAAACAGTATGCCTTTTGCAGGAAAAAAAAAATCATTTTGGATTAGCGACACAAATGTTTTGCAGAACAAATGTTTTTGGCAGATAAAAGCAATCTGACTCCTAGAATTTACCCAGTTCTGTTTGTAGCATTTCTAAAATTGCAAAATTATGTATTAAATATTAATGTATAATTAAAGCATACGGTAGACTATAATTCCGACAAATGTTCTCAGCGCTTGTCAGGAACCCTTTATTAACAAGTCAGAGGTTTCCACTTTCAAAAAATGTAATCAATAAGGAAAATTAGAAATCTTGGAAATGAGAATTTGGCATTAGCTTACAGAAAGCTCATTACACACAGATACAGATAGCCTGACTACAGACAACCCATCCATAACTAGTCAGGACACAAATAAATGCCAATGGATGTGAGAACAGATAACGTTGCTGAAATACTTTTTATTTTAACGTGCAACAGGTTTCTAATGCAAACACATGCACACTCACTGAAGAAACAGGACAAGCACTCTGCTGGTTACAAGACATTGCTGGTTATTTCACTGATCTCAGGGCTTCAGCTCGATGACAGTAACAATAACTTGTATAAGCACCAGACAGCAGTGGAAACATGAGAACATAGCTAAATACACACATTTGTTATGTAACACACTTAGCCATTTCAGATGCAGAAACCATTGTACATTGTGTAGTCTATACAGCCTTATTTGAGTGCCCTTAAAAGACTGACTGGAGAACCTGGCTAATGTACCGTAATATTTTATAAATGCACCGACTGCTTATTGTCTATTCAGCTACAACCCAATTCCAAAAATCAAAATGCAATAATTTGGAAATCTATAACCATATTTTATTAAGAATAGACTATACTGTAGAGCAAATACAAGAAAGTGAAAGTTAGCTATTTTTCCCTTTCATTTCATTTGAAAAAATTAAATTGATGACATTGCCTTCCATTCACATTCATTTCAATGGTTATTTTGAAGTGCACCCTGTCTGAAGATGGGGTAGCTGAAAAACTTGCCCTAGCCTCCCACTGAAATGAATGGAAGGCAGATTAAGGCATTTTTTAAAGCAGATTTTGAAGCAGAAAACTCCTCAAAATCTGCTCTAAAAATTCTGTGTGAATACACCCTTAGAGAACCCATTTCTGTTCAAAAGCCACATCAATCCATGTTTTTTGCTCTTAATATCTGGGGGAGGCCAGTCAATTGTGTTAATATCTAGAGAAAGGAGAAGCCATGTGAAAGCAATCATTTTCAACTATATCAAATGTACTATTGAAATGCACAAGGTAAATAGAGTGTTAATTGTCATAATTAACTGGTTCTATTATTTTTTGAGGCTTTGTTCACGCTTGAGTTCACATTCTAGAAGATCTCTTAAGTCAGTAAGTCAGTGGGGGTACCATTATTATTATTTATTTCAGGTAATCATTAATTCCATGGTGCTGCACATTTGAAGGTTTACATACAATACACAAAACAAGTACAATACCAACAATAACCAACTGGAAAGGTGGGATAGAGGGCCCTGTCTGCAAGGGCTTATAATCTATGAAGGAAAGGGGATACAGACAGTAAATGAGGGTTGAAGATGTTCAGATGGTGGTGTGGTGGCAGTAGAGTTATTGAGGGTTGTAGACCTTCCATACTAATAAACCATCATACACTAGTAAAAGTATGACCAGATTCTTTATCCCAAAAAAATGGATGGCTCAACAGCCAATGCAAGACATTTCACCATAATTTCCATCTGTTCTGTCATGGGTCACTCTATATTCCTCTATATTTTCAAAGAACTTGGTAAAAAGCACAGATTACACAGTCTTGTCTGTATTAGTTCACTGAACGTAACAGGCACTTGCTGATCAAATTTGCGTAACTGCGTGAATTGTTTCAACAGAACTGGGTTGCAAATGAAGAAATAACCAATGATGGTATAATTGAGAAAGTATGACGTGTTGACTAAAGTCAAGACACATAGCAGTATAAGCCACTATGTAGCGTAACAAGAAATACCACGAAACAATACATTGACAACTCTCACAGAATACCATCTGTTCCTACATATACTGATAAGGGAGAGATCTGCCTCTACTTAGATCAATTATACAGCCCAATATAAAACCTTACCAGACCGCTTTGTAGCTTATTCATATATTGGCCCAATATACTGTACATTCTGTGTGAGGAAATAAAACACCTGGGGTTAAATATTACATGAATTCAGTCTAGACAATTCTGTAAAGTAATGTTACTAGTTATGTAAACAGAACCTGTCATCAGGCTTTTGCTACCTAAACCATTTGCAGCATAGATGATGGGCTCCATGATTACAAAGAAATCGGTTTTAAGTTGAACACTACATTGTTTCCAGTAACCATTCTCTAAAATGAGCTGGACATAGAGGGCTCCAAGCATAGGGAGGTAAATATTGATAACAGAAACAAAGCCATGCTTCCCTTCACTCAGGGCAAAGATTCAGTTTGTTAGCCTGGCCCTACAATACGACAGATTGGGTTTTTTTGCACCCATGCACTTCCAATTACCACGTACTACACACCTGACTGGAGGTACCCTATAAATCCTCAAATACCCCAGATCTGAACATCATCAGTGATCAGTGGATGCCAAAAAGAGGAGGCAAAAACATCTATTGCTAGAAGTCCGATGAATGTAAGCCATATCTGTTGGAGGAACACCCCAGGGAATAGATGTTGCCGGTTTCCAGATTTTGGGAAGAAATATAAGAGCGCTTGAAGAATCACAGAAACAGACATACACTCAGGTGTTGTATTCAAAGTGATCTAATTTAATGTCGGGAAACAGGTAGTTTATACAATACAAAGAAAAGACAAAGAAAAGGTTGTACTATTCTAATTAGTATAACATGATTGGTTGTAGAGTTATAAAATAAGCCTGACACATGACTATTGGATGAGGCCTAATGTAACCTGCATCTCATTATAGCTTTCCAGAGCAGGATAAGCTTTCTCACTGAACAAAGGAGGATACAAAATGCTTAACATGTGAGCCGACATCCTCCACACTATGTTCAGATGTATATATCATGGAAAGAGAGATAGAGAGACATGCTGGGTGCCAGAATACTCCCAAACTGAAGCCTTCAAGATAAACAATAACCTACAGAAAGTCTGTGCCTATATCCCCTCACACTCCGAGTGACTATTTCATAGTATATGTGTTAGAATACAAAATGGATGACATATACAAAATGGAGTTTATAGAACAAAATGGAGTATATAGAGATATGACATGACTATACTTGCCCCTCACATATCCATATGCTGAGAATATCTGATTACTCTTTACAAATATTTATAGTAAGTGACTAATGCAGGCAATAATGTAATACAGTAACATTCATGATATAGTAAGATAAAGAGGAGTCTCTGCCTTAGTACAGTATTTATTCACCAAATCTATACATTATTATTATTATTATTATTACCAGTCAACACCACAAAACATTGTCCACAACCAAATGAATTCTCACTGAGCTGCCGAAGAAGATGACAGCATGCACAAAGGGCACATACTTGAGTAAAGTATCAATCATCTTAAAGTGGGAGAAAATCCACATCATAAAAGTTAATCTGTAACCGCACCATTAGACTGTGATATAATTTATACATCTTATTACTCGTCGTCTCCATTACACAGGGAATTATCATTCAATGTGTGCAGCATTCAAAACACATTTAGAGCATACTAGATTTCTATGCCAAAAAACATTATTTCCAATATAATATGAATGCAAAACCTCATAATCCACACCAGCACCTGCTGTCTATGGCCGACAAGAGATTGCTACACTTTCATTTGACTTTAGAGCTGCGTTTATTGAAGTAAAAGTTGCAAATATTTCCATCATGGCCTATGGGGGTATGACTCTTTGCACACTATGAACGCTTTGTACTCTCTTTTTAAATATATGTTTGCTATTATGTTCAGAGATTTCACTAAAGGGTTTTTTTGTTGTCAGTCATCCTCCTCTGCTTGCCAGCAATATTCAGAATATCGTGTCTACAGAACATGTCTAGATTGTTGTTTTCCGGTTATACTGGGAGTTTACTTCGTCCAATAAGTCAAGCACTACAGTGTTAACTATACAGCAACTACTCTTTATTATTACAAGATACAAATGTCACAGAAGTCAGTGTACAATACATTGTATCCTTGATGTGTCAACTTCCTCTAAGGGCCGATTCACACAGCTCCATTTGTGGTCTGTGTGATGTTCGAGTACACATTGGCATATACAAGAAATGTTCACAGACCCATAATGGTGTATGGTGCTATGCGTACTACCGCATGCACAACTTTACTCCATGTTGCAGAAAAGACAGGCTTGAAGATCAGCCTCTTGATCCAGTAATAGGAGGAATGTATTAAGACTGGTGCTCTATAAGCAAGTTTTAAAGAAGTCCCCAGTTGGTGCAATGCACCCGTTGAATTCTCAGTCTCCGATATAGATTCTAGCATAGATTTCAGGTATAACTTAAGCAAGTAATATATTTGTTGGTCTGGGGCATCCACAGTCTGGTCTGCTTTACTGTCTGACCTACTCTGTCCGTTTTTGTAAAAAAGGAGACGGAACAATATGGTGCATCTTCGGCACAAGAAAGGGCCATGTACCAAAAATGCACCACATTTACACCCATGTATGCTTGAAAACTGGTGGAGATGGGTTAGCAAATTGCCCCCAAAGTTATATAGGTTTATATGAACATGGCCTACATGTCATTTCTGAAACATAAAAACTGTTGCTCTGTCATGTTCTAAAGTCAGGAAAACTTCGCTCCTTTTTAAGTTCAGCAAACGTTTACAGTAAATCGGATCACTTCATGTATGTATATGTCTAGAATCAAATGTGAAGATTACAACTTGAGGCTTTTCTGCAGATCTCTGAAACAGGCTCTATAGCATATGCTTTGATCAAAGGTTGCCTCAGCCCTAAATCTTGTGCCATTATGGGTTTTAAGAAGACCTGTTGTATGTTGAATTCAGTTTTCTCGGGCATCCTAAGTCATACACACAGGTTGCTCAAATTAAAAGACTGATTTAAAATAAAGTATTATTTGCACAGGGACGCCAATAAACAGAGAAAAAGAAGAAAAGCATGAGATAAAAATACAGCCAAAACAGAGTTAAGCCTATGGTAAATATGATAGAACTTTCTTCATCTTCTTCCACTGAATACACAACCCACATAAAAGTCATAAGCATCTTATTGACCGTTCCTCTTTATTTGCTTCATCACGGGGCTCAATTTCAATATTCAGCTTTTATTTTAAGCTGAGGTACTAGTAGATAACAGCTTGCAGCTCCATCTGTAGCTGCAATTACGCATTATAAAGCCATTAGTACTTATGTATGCAAAACCACAATGATTTGGAATGTGGCATACTTACAGAGAGCTCTATTATTTCATGATAATAAGACTGATGAAGCCTATTTTTAATCTTTCGCAGATGGATAAAATTAAACAAAATCAGCACTATATGTTACACACACACACATTATATATATATGCACACACAGTATTTTAAGGGAGTCTGTCAACAGGAAAATCGGTATCAAACCAATGACAGTACCTTGTAGAGCCGTTTCTATAATTTCCAAAGATGTCTTTCTTTTTCTGCTTTGTAGCTGTATTTTCGTGAAAATCAACACTCTATGTTACACCAGTCACAAATGCAACAATATTGGCCGCTAAAATACACGGAGGCTCATTTATCCTGAGGAAGTGTCAAGACAGAGTGGTTTGCTCTTGGAATCTAGAAAGGGCAGCAAGAGAAATTCTCCCCAACCCTCAATGAGATGCTCCAACATGGGGAGTGGGGTACTGTATACGAACTAACCCCTGAATAACTCAATAAACTCAACGTTCTTAGATAAAATACATCAGAAAACAATGTTTAAACATTAGCCAGAATATGCAAATTTGTAATAATATATTTCATATCATATGAAATTTATTTAAATAGTGTTCTAAAGTTAACAAAATTCCCAGGGTGACCTCAACATCAGACTTGGTAACCTTATATCTATGGTGATGCAAATGAGAACACAGGACAACTCCACATAGGGCTGATGAGTGGAAGTCGCCGTTTTCTGATGCAGTGGTATACGTGTATGACTGTTCATACTTTGCATGTGCATCTAATAGCACTAAGAATTACTTCTATGCATTGTAGGCATGTGATAAGTATTCATCCTGAAGTTAACTAGAAGATTTTTGAAATACAGCACAGATACTCCGCCAAGAATTAGTTGGACTGCACATCTAATGACTAAAACTCCATCTGGGGACAAGCATATGATAAATGATGTAACCAATTTCCCTAAGCATTATGCTTTTCATGACACATTGAAGCAATATAAAATAGCTTATACAGTAATAGAGAATCTCTCATGATATGAAGTTTTGTAGTTGTAAATACACCAAAGAATACTTGTTAAACCAGCTTATATCAAATTTGTTGAACTGAGCCACAAGACTGAGGTCACAGCAGAAATGTTGTGTTTTGGATGCTGCGTAAAAGCTTTCATAATAGATGTAGTGCTTTACAGTCCCTGCAAAGTGGTTGAGATTTACCGTATTTTTCGGACTATAAGATGCACTTTTTTTCCCCCAAATTTCGGAGGAAAATGAGGGTGCGTCTTATAGTCTGAATGTGGGTTTGCAGCATGGCCGCGCTACTGCCACCGCTGGTTTTCTTCAGCGGCAGGAGTGTGACAATACTGCAGGCCCCGGCAGCTAAGACACTCCCCGGCATCCGCCGGTCTATTACAGCAGATGCCGGGGAGTGTCTTAGCTGCCGGGGCCTGCGGATTGCCACGTTCCTGCCGCTGAAGAAAACCAGCAGTGGCATGCTGTAAATCCGCTCCTCCTAACTGACTGCCGCAGGTCCCGACAGTCAGTTAGCCCCCCCCCCCTCCACCGGCCACATACCTTCAGTGTGCAGGCCGGCTCCTGCACGGCGAGGCCGCAGGAGCCGACCTGTTCCGATGACAGCCGGGAGCCTAATGAAGGCTCCCAGGCCTGTCATAGATATATATTACTATCGCGGCTGGTCTATGACACTCCGCGATAGTAATGTATAGAATCTCCCATAGACGGCAATACACTTGTATTGCCGTCTATGGGACTTGCAATCAAATGATTGCAGGTTCAAGCCCCCTAGGCGGGGAATATTAAAATAGTAAAAAAATAAAAAAAAACCACTTAAAAAAAATATAATAAAAAATAAAATAAATAAAAGTTCACCTCCTTTCCCTAGAATACATATAAAAGTATAACATTACTGTGAAACATATACATTAGGTATCCCTGTGTCTGAAAGTGCCCGATCTACACCTGGCCCCACAAAAAAAACGCCCTATACATCCCCGTACAGCTGCAGGGTCACCTGTCAATGTGGCCTTGCAGCTGTTCCAAAACTACAACTCCCATATTAAATATTTTACCATTTTTTGCCTGAAATTTTTTTTTCCCCTATTTTTCTCCTCTAAAAATCTCAACGACATGTTGCTGAAAAAAATCTACAGAAACAGACTTGTGGTGGGACTTTAAAAACTGAAAATGGAATTTATGCCACAGATTTCACTCTTTTAGGTTGAGGTCCTACATTGTGGAAACAAAGATTTTTTTCGCCAATATATACTCTTAGGGCTAGCTCACACGGAGTTGAATGAACTTCCAGTGCACTGGCATCCTGTTGCGGTATTCCGCGATGGATTAGGCCCAAATGAATGGACCGAAGTCTCATGCTGCCTGATTCAACCGTGGAATTCGCAGCAAGATACGGCAGTTCACTTCTTTTTTCCAGTACTAGCTAGTGGAAAAAAGAAGCAAGCGGCTCCCATTGAAGTCAATGGGAGCCATTTTTGGCAACAGATCTTGAGGCGGATTCCCCCCATGTCTACTAGCCCTTAGGCTAAGGCCCCACATTGCGGAAACGCAGCTTTTTTTGTTGCAGATTATGTTGTGGGTTTTTGAGCCAAAGCCAGTAGTGGATTGAGAAGATGGGCGAAGTATAAATACATTATATAGATATATATATATATATATATATATATATATATATATATATATATATATCACATTCCTCTTGTAGCCATTCTTGGCTTTGGCTCAAAAAACCACAACAAAATCTGCAACCAAAAAAGCTGCGTTTCTGCAACATGGGGCCTTAGCCTTAAAGAGTTTTTGTATAAATCATCCCAATGAAGAAATGCAACAAATGTTTCCCCAACTAATATCAGTGAAGGGCCCCCATTACTGTCTAATGACCAACTGCACATACACAATATATAAGCTGAGATACAGAAATAGTCAAATGGTTCTATTCTTGCATAACATAACTACAAACTTTGCGAAATAAACAGCTTAGACATTTATAGAACGAAACATAATTTCTTACTAAATGCACAAGAACTACACTGATACAGTTGTTTGCTTGTTTATTACAAGAATGATTTCTGGATTATTAAATAACTGACTTTATATGCAGATTAGTGCAAATTGTACTGAGCCAACCAAGCAGAAAACCAATTCCTTGTTAGGTGCAAAGAGGATGCGGGTGTTACAAAGGCTGCTAAATTGTGGGGGAATTAGCTAAGACTTCTCAAGACATTTGGAAGTGTTAAATAGAGTGGAAAAAATAGGTTTCAATAATAACAAAAAAAAAAAAAAAAAAAAAACGTAATGCCTTCACAAAACCTTTAAATATCTCTTCTCATATATATATATATATATATATATATATATATATATATATATATATATAAAGGAGTTTCTGTCTGTCTGTTCCTCATGCACGACCAAACAACTGGCACACAGTTACATCAGAAGTTCGGGCAGGTTTTAGACCAGGTCTCAGCTCTCTAGGACATACCGTTCCTGAGATAAAGTATTCACAGAAAATTACCTGCATTAGCTAATAGAAGCCTGCAAGTCTTTCTCTCATGTTCCAACTGCCATACACATGGTCACATGTCCTGTATTAGCCAATAGAAGCTCGCAGGCGCTTACTCTCCACATGCACACAGCTTTACTCCAGGTTTCCATAACAACCCAGCCATTTGTCTTTACTGCTGAAGGTCAGCTTTAAAATGTGCTGGGCGAAGTGGATGACACTGTTACACAAGGTCACATAAACACAGTTTTACTCCAGGCTTCTATAGCAACCAATTGCAGGTTTTTCACTGATATCCAAACTGAGATACACATGATCACATGACATTTATGGCCCAATGGATACCCGCAGGTTCGTTAGTCTTGACATACAAACAGCTTTACACAAGGTTTCCATAGCAACCGAGCTATTTATGACCTGTATTAGTCAATAGCAGATCGCAGGTCCTTAAATATTCAGTCTTATGCCGTGTATCAGCCAATATAACTTCACATTTCATTTACCAGGTTTCCATAACAACACAGCCATAAATAGCTTATACCTATACTGGACTGCCATACTGGATGTCAGCATTCTTATGAATTGAAAATTATTTAAATTACACACAAATGTCATACAAAAAAGACCAATGCCAACTCTTATGGGGCCAGTACACAAACAAAAAATGAAAAATATACCCATGCAAAGTTGTATATAAAAAGACAGAAACACAGCTTATGCCAAGTTCACATTAGTGTTAGTTCTCTGTTGTTCTGGTCCATCAGAGGGTTAGAACAATGGGTTACATAGTGGTTACATATGGAGCCCAGCAGACCCCATTGACTGTCATAGGGTCCATTGGGTATCTGTTGTTTAAAAACTAAGAGCAGCAGACAAAAAAAAGTTGTGCGTGCAGGACTCTTTTGTTGACCGATTTCAGATGGACATTGTAATGGAGTGTCCTACATGAAGATAGCTATAAAGAAGTTATACAGTATTATAGAAACATAGCCACTTTGTTCCAAAAATAATGCCACTCCATAGGCTGTGTGTGGTAATGTGGTTTAGCACCATCTGCTTAAGGGAACTGAATCGTAATAGCTGAAAAAGTATATGGTCATGGTAGACACAGTTTTTTCCCAAACCTTGTCAAATCATATCACATTCTGAAAGAAATATATTAAACAAGCCATGATCGATCTGTCCCAATAATTTACACTTTTGGCGAAAGAGAATGACGATACTAACAATAACTCACCAATTTCATATCATTGATCAGACACTCGGGTTACAATAGTAATCCAGAATAGCTACTACACAGTGGAAAGAGCAGTCTGATTCCAGTTCCATACACTGTATCCCTCCTGGGCCACTCCTGATTCTGAGCATTGAAGTAGACCTCACATTTCCTGGTCATGTAAGCTGGGTTGTGTCCAAAAAATCTTTTTCAATATATATTAAAAAAAAAAAAAACTGAAAAATGCAGGAAGCCTATGGTGCACTAGCATCTATAAAAACATAAACCTAGTCATAAACCAGTAGCATAAAGCTAGTCATAAACCTAAAGTATATCCGTCACTAGAGAACATTTAGAGCATCCATTATCAAAATTTCTGGTGACAACTGCATGTCTCCCCATAAAATCCTCAGGTCTTAAAAAAGATTGTGTGGAAACGAGGGAGAAAAAAAAACTAAACTCACATGGAATGTAATTATATGGCATCTCTTTCTGTCTAGATACATTTACCTTATACAAAGGTTGTGCAGTCAGAAACAGCCTACTCTGACCGCCTGTGAGATTCAGAAACAACAATCAATATACAGCAAATCAATCATGTGGGGAAGGGTCAGTGGCTTTGCCCTCTGAGAAGACATACCGAGCTAAAACATTAGCTGTATGTTGTCCTGACGATAGGTCATTAGAAATTAAACTTGGAAACCACCTAATGACAGATCGTTTAATAAGAGATCTTGGGGTCTGACACCCAGAACACCCATCGATCAGCTGTTTTCACACACAAAGAATGGAACTGTAAGGAGAAAGCTGTGTTCTCTGTGTAGTGACCAGACCATGTTACTGCAGGTCAGCTCACTTTAATGGAAGCTAAGCTGCAGTTGCTCAGTTCAGCCACTACACAGAGAACGGAGCTATCTGCTTCATGCTCAATCCGAGGTGTAACAGTTCAGCTGAGATCCTGCGTGTCGGAGCCCTACAATTTGATACTGATAACTTATCCAACGAATAGGTCATCAACATCCAGTGTTGGACAACCCTATAAACTCATTAAAACTCATGAGGGATGCAACTGAGAAATTTGGAAATACGGATGTGAAAATGTCTTCTGACAAAATTTCAATGCTGAACTCTGCTAGCAAGAGCAAAAAATGGTTTACGCTAGCAGAATGGCTTATGTGTAAAGAACCTCATATAATATATAGTGTTTCAATAGATCACTCTTTCCACAATTAAATAAAAGGGTATATGATATTTTTATTTATGAAGCAGCTTTATCACCTCCAGTATCCATTTATATTTATGGGTAGACATATTTTAAAAGCACTGTCACCCATCCATGTGCATTACTATTAGCATTTTAATCTAATCTAGGATATAGACTTCACAGCTACAGAATCTGTGTAGATTAGATGGAAGCTTCACAGATCTTTCAGATAGGAAACGTGTTTAATGGATACCTACCCTTAAGACCATGTCGGGATAAAACTGCTAGAAAAGGTGTGATTTCTTTGTCCAATAAAATGCATACAATATGTTTATTACAAGTACTTTATGTTACTTCTTTACACCAATGTATCACATGGATGTACAAAGCCATACTATATAATACATGCCGCACAATAGAATTTATGAATACAAATATCAGTAACAAGAGTGTATAGAATAAGATTAAAAGACTGAAAATTATTTGCTTTATAATTCCAATACATCGACCAATCCAAGGAGAATAACTAGTGCAAATGATTGAGGATGTGCAGCCAGATTATATTGCACAAACCTGTTAATGGCAAACTGTAGAGTTATAAAAAGAGATGTACCTAGTGGTCAACTCATTTGTTGTATTAACACTCCATTGCAATAGTTAAATATCCCAAACGCAATTAATATAGAGACAGAGGGCAAGGAACTGCTCATTCTACCTTCATGCGGATTATGCTTTGTCACATCACGTCACGGTTCTGTCAAAGCTTATTATACAGAAAAAAAGAAGTTCTCCAGGTATAGAGCAAGTACAACCAAAACGGATAGAAGTTCCTGTATTTGTATGTCCTCACACCAACACCTAAATCCAAGGCTGTGGTATTACGCTCTTATATTGTGTGGATCCAAATCTTAATGAACATTGATATCAACATATATAACAACTTAATAACTCCATGTTCCCATCTATATTTTCTTCTCTTTGCATAATGCGTTCAGCTGCTGAGCCCACATAAGTGCTAGAAAAGTTTCTTGATCAGTGTCTTTGTTATCTCTCGATGTAAATACAGAGATAACTCTGCCATTTACCAGCATGCTGAGGACTGAGCTAAATAACAAAGTGAAGGGGAGACGAGCTGAAATTCTGAGATGGGAAAACTCTTTGGCTGAACCCCTTCCAACATACTATTACAGCGGATGTCGGCCTTTAACCCTTTAAGGACACAACAACAAAAAAAAAGTCTTAAGGTCATTGTCCCATTCTCCAATGTTATTTTATGTGGCAATAACTTTGAGACGCTTTATAGTACGTAATGGTGCGGGAAGGTACACCTTTCCATAACATACCATTACATAAATTTACATCAAGGTGGGAGTCAGGAGCAGAGCGTCCACCATAGCCATCAAACCTGACCAAAGCACCATTTTTCCAGCAATGGGTAGGCACTGCCATTTTATGGAGGATGGTACTGGGAAGTCTATTATAAAAGTATATGGATTTCACTATATATTGCAATGCATTAGGATTTGCAGTACATAGCATTAATATTCAGACGCCCTGGGGTTCAAGACTAGAGATGAGCGAGTACTGTTCGGATCAGCCGATCCGAACAGCACGCTCCATAGAAATGAATGGATGCACCTGGTACTTCCGCTTTGATGCCGGCCGGCCGCTTAACCCCCCACGTGCCGGCTACGTCCATTCATTTCTATGCGAGCGTGCTGTTCAGATCAGCTGATCCGAACAGTACTCGCTCATCTCTATTCAAGACCTCTAGGGGGAATAATATAAGAAATATACATACAGTCCTATGAAAAAGTTTGGGCACCCCTATTAATCTTAATCATTTTTAGTTCTAAATATTTTGGTGTTTGCAACAGCCATTTCAGTTTGATATATCTAATAACTGATGGACACAGTAATATTTCAGGATTGAAATGAGGTTTATTGTACTAACAGAAAATGCGCAATATGCATTAAACCAAAATTTGACCGGTGCAAAAATATGGGCACCTCAACAGAAAAGTGACATTAATATTTAGTACATCCTCCTTTTGCAAAGATAACAGCCTCTAGTCGCTTCCTGTAGCTTTTAATCAGTTCCTGGATCCTGGATAAAGGTATTTTGGACAAACAATTCAAGTTCAGTTAAGTTAGATGGTCGCCGAGCATGGACAGCCCGCTTCAAATCATCCCACAGATGTTCATCATATTCAGGTCTGGGGACTGGGATGGCCATTCCGGAACATTGTAATTGTTCCTCTGCATGAATGCCTGAGGATTTGGAGCAGTGTTTTGGATCATTGTCTTGCTGAAATATCCATCCCCGGCGTAACTTCAACTTCGTCACTGATTCTTGAACATTATTCTCAAGAATCTGCTGATACTGAGTGGAATCCATGCGACCCTCAACTTTAACAAGATTCCCGATGCCGGCATTGGCCACACAGCCCCAAAGCATGATGGAACCTCCACCAAATTTTACAGTGGGTAGCATGTGTTTTTCTTGGAATGCTGTTTCTTTTTGGACGCCATGCATAACGCCTTTTTTTATAACCAAACAACTCAATTTTTGTTTCCAAAATGAAGCTGCCTTGTCCAAATGTGCTTTTTCATACCTCAGGCAACTCTATTTGTGGCGTACGTGCAAAAACGGCTTCTTTCTCATCACTCTCCCATACAGCTTCTCCTTGTGCAAAGTGCGCTGTATTGCTGACTGATGCACAGTGACACCATCTACAGCAAGATGATGCTGCAGCTCTTTGGAGGTGGTCTGTGGATTGTCCTTGACTGTTCTCACCATTCTTCTTCTCTGCCTTTCTGATATTTTTCTTGGCCTGCCACTTCTGGGCTTAACAAGAACTGTCCCTGTGGTCTTCCATTTCCTTACTATGTTCCTCACAGTGGAAACTGACAGGTTAAATCTCTGAGACAACGTTTTGTATCCTTCCCCTGAACAACTATGTTGAACAATCTTTGTTTTCAGATCATTTGAGAGTGGGCTGTCCATGTTCGGCGACCATCAAACTTAACTGAACTTGAATTGTTTTGTAGAAAGAAATGGTCCAAAATACCTTCATCCAGGAACTGATTAAAAGCTAAAGGAAGCGACTAGAGGCTGTTATCTTTGCAAAAGGAGGATGTACTAAATATTAATGTCACTTTTCTGTTGAGGTGCCCATATTTTTGCACCGGTCAAATTTTGGTTTAATGCATATTGCGCATTTTCTGTTAGTACAATAAACCTCATTTCAATCCTGAAATATTACTGTGTCCATCAGTTATTAGATATATCAAACTGAAATGGCTGTTGCAAACACCAAAATATTTAGAACTAAAAATGATTAAGATTAATAGGGGTGCCCAAACTTTTTCATAGGACTGTACATTAAAAGTTTAAATCACCTCTCTTATTCTTTAGATCAGATATAAAAATAAAGTAAAACACACAATAGGTATGCTTGCTAGATAAATTTGGTATTGCCGTAAACATAGAAGGGTGACGTAATTTTGGTTGCACTGTGAACACTAGAAAGAAATTCGCACAAATACAGTTTTTCTCTAATTCCACCCCATTCTGAGGTTTTTTTCCAGCTTCCCAGTATGTCATATGGATTATTAAATGATACCATCACAAAGTACAATGTGTCCCACAAAAATTAAGCCTAATACTGTTCTGTTAATTTGGTTCAATTTAGACAGTTGCGGTTGTGGCAACTCCAGGCTCGTACTGTGACTTCATTAGCCTGCATTACTTGTAATGTAGCAGGGCCACATGGGGATATTTAGTCATACACAATTGTTAGGCGGCTCTAGCACCTTACTGGGCTGCATCTAGTTTGTTTACAAGATGACATACATGTATACAGGTAGGCATACAAGTTCTGTCTGGTATCATATGGCACATTTGCTGACAGTTGTTGCAGCTGGGTCTGTAGATCCTTCATACCTGAAGGATGCTGAAAATGGCATCCAAACCGGTCCCATAAATGCTGGATTGGCAAAAAAAGACATTCCTGCGAAACATCTTTTGTGTGTGTAAGTAAGAATTATCCTGCTGAAAAATGCCAGTTGGAATCCCTGCTATGAGAAGCAAGATATGTAGCTGCAGGATGTATTACACATATCGCTGTCCCTCATATCATTACTAGAGGTTACCAACTGTCATATGTAAGGGCTCCCCACACCATCACAGCAACAGTTGGTGCAGTGTGTTGTTCCACAGCAAAGCAAGGATTGAAGCGCTCACCAGGAGGCCCCATTACCCAAGCCTAATGTCGCTGGATCCCAAACAGAACCTGGATCACTAATAATGATACGTTTACAACTCTTAGTAGTCCAAGTTTCTTGTTCATAACACCACTGTAAACAAAGGTGACGGTGGCCGGCTGTCAATGGCAGGACATGTAATGGGTGTTCAGATGCCAAATTTCCTTCTAATAAACACCTGAAAATGGTCCAAGCAGAGACATGAGTGTGTCATAAAGTTACCACCACTACCTAGATAAAGGACTTTAGGAAACTGTGGATCAAGTGATCCTTTATACTGGTGGTCTGTGTTGGGCTATCCAGAACCTGTTCACTGTGTGTGAAAGCCCTCACATAACACTGCTCCCAGTAACTGGGTCAGAACAACCTAGATGGCCAGCAATCCAAAATTACCTGCTTCATTCAATCTAATGATGCACAACCTCACAAAGTCTGTCAAGTGGGCAAAATGTCTTCTAGTGTATCGTAGAGGCAAGAGGCAAGTCTAGCAGTCAACTATCTGTCAAGAGGTAAATTACACAAAAGTAGCCTTTTTATAGGGCATTGGGGGAAGTACCTAGACGTAGGGTTTAATCAGACCACACCAGTAATAATTTAGACATCTGCCGGAGACATAGCTGCATGCTGAATTTTGCATCAATTCGACAATCATATCTGGATGTGATTTTATTGTCATTGAGTGTACATATAGAATCCAAAATACAACTGCTTCATATGTACAGCTGCTTCATTGCTAAGAAGGCAAGTGATTAAAGGGAGATTGCATTGCCCGATGCTTATAACACTAAACATGTGTTATAAGTTATGTCTGTTAATGTTTTTCATTGATAAAAAAAGGTCATTAACTTCAAGATAAAAAAAGTAGAGAATGCCAACAACATTTCTAGGGGGCTTGTGAATATCTCAGAGTAACAGACGTCAAGATGATTTCATTATGCATTATTTTCGTGAACATATTTTGGTTTCACATCACCATGGCAATCCATCATTTATGTAATATGTGTCTATAAATCTCAGCAGTTGAGATTAATTCAGCATTGACACCTACCGAATAAGCGAAGACTGAGTAACAGCTCCAAAACAAAAGATGCATTTCATTTTAGGTTTAAAGGGATTCTATCATTAACCCCTTCCCGCCGATAGCATTTTTTGATTTTCGTTTTTTGTTTTTTTTTTTGACTCCCCCTCCTTCTAAACCCCATAACTTTTTTTATTTCTCCGCTCCCAGAGCCATATGAGGTCTTAATCTTTGCGAGATAAATTTTTCTTCATGATGCCACCATTAGCTATTCTGTATAATGTACAGGGAAGCTGGAAAAAAATTCAGAATAGGGTGAATTTGAAGAAAAAAATGCATTTCTGCGACATTCTTACGGGCTTCGGTTTTACGGCGTTCACTGTGCAACCAAAATGACATGTCCCCTGTATTCTGTGTTTCGGTACTATTCCAGGGATACCAAATTTATATGGTTTTATTTACATTTTAACCCCTTAAAAAAATTCCAAAACGGTGTTAAAAAATTTTTTTTCTAAAAGTCGCAGTTATATTTTTTTAATTTTTTTAAATTTTTTTTGCATTTATTAGACCCTCTAGGGAGTCTTGAACCCCAGGGGTCTGATCACTAATGCAATGCATTACAAAATACCGGCACTTCTATTTCAGGTTATGTAGCATAGCCTGCAATAGAAGTAATGTAATGACAAGCCGGGGAGCCTTCACAAGGCTCCCGGCTGTCATAGTAACGTGGCGACGGCCTCGGAGCTTACGCCAGGTGCCGGCGATCACAAAGAAAATGGCGGCGCCCATGTGCCACAGGGAAAGTGGCGCCTCTGACCGCCGGAGAAGTTAATGCCTAGCAGTAGACACCAGCAGCTATAGCAGTTGCCATAGTTACTCACCCAGCATGCGCCGTACTATTACAGTGGATGTCGGGAAAGGGTTAAAACTGCATTTTTTTTTTCTCGCTAACACGTAGAAATAGCATTAAGAAAGGCTATTCTTCTCCTACCTTTAGAGAGTGTATTGTGTAAGCGGCCACAAGAAAATGGCTGCGAGCATGGCAGGGCTGACTGCGCATGCGTCCCCTTTAAAGTCAGAAGAAGCCATCCGAAAAACACGTCATGGAGAGGGTGTTCCAGAGTCGCTGGAGAGTTCTCTCGCAGCACTGGGGACGCCCCCAGTGCTGTTTGAGCGCTGAGGACCACCCCCAGTGCTGTTTGAGCGCTGAGGACCACCCCCAGTGCTGCGAGAGAACTCATTTGCATAGCAACGAAAACCAGGATATCTACGGAACGGCAGCGCGGAGAAGACATCTAAAGGTAGGAGAAGAATAGCCTTTCTTAAGGCTATTCTTACGTGTTAGTGAGACAAAATGCAGTTTTAATGATAGAATCCCTTTAAAGGGCCAGTGGTACAATAAGTAATGCTGAACAAACATGCAATGGTAAGGGAATTTACACAAAATTCATAACAAGAATGCCAAGAAAGTCAATGAACATGAAATCAGAATAAAAAGCAGAATCTACGTGCCAATGTCATATGATGTTCCACAGACTGAGTGAACTGAGGATACTAAATTACTGAAAATACAATGCAATGTAGCTTGTGCAAAGCAACACAAAAGCAACACAATGCTCAAGCAGAGACATAATCTACAAATATATACGGTACATAAGTAAACTCTGGAGTGAACACTGGGAGAGCATCACAGAATTGCCTTAAAAACAGAAAGAACTGGGATGCGCCTCAAACCATATATTTGGGCTTCTTGAGATTTTGTAAAGATCAGTATAGCTCGGTTTGACAAGCACATTATTCAAAGAATGAGGTAACCTAATACTTCCATTTCCTGGGAAAAGAGGGAATGGGCAGATCCTGATAATCCAGTTGGAAAAAGTTGTTGCACCAACTATCTATGAATAACTTTTACTGTTTGTTATAAAGTAACCATTCCACGTGTAGGATTACTTGTAGGCCTTCTTAGATCTTAGTCT
This sequence comes from Leptodactylus fuscus, assembly GCF_031893055.1. Taxonomy (NCBI): domain Eukaryota; kingdom Metazoa; phylum Chordata; class Amphibia; order Anura; family Leptodactylidae; genus Leptodactylus; species Leptodactylus fuscus. The sequence goes on from NC_134269.1 coordinate 118,127,048, forward strand.
ATGTCCTACAGTAAAAGGCCTTCCTGCTCATTGAGGTGATCTTATACAGGCCAGCAGTCAGTAAGCATTATGCACAGGCAAGATATCCAGTACTCACTCAGCTTCACTTTTTATTGTGGACATGTGCCTGCCAAATACCTCATCCGAAAATGTGTGAATCATACAAAGAAGTAGTGTCTGGTTTCAAGAGATCTAAACAAACTGCATTCGAGGAAAATTAAAACATAGCAGATATAATGGTGACCACAAGCAGTCTGGTAAAATTAGAAAATATTCGTTTGGTCAATCAATGATGCATTTCAACATGTTTGTCTTTGTCGGAATACCCCTTTAACTGGAACAAATCATTCTTCATGTTCTTTATAGAGAAGCAAAAAGTACAGAACTTACCCAACTCATTTAAACTCTGGGCGGCTTTAGTAATTTCTCTGCTACCACCCTGCAGCTGACCTTGAAGTCTCTTGCTGAGATATAAGATACGTATAATTCTCCGAAGCAAATCACAAGCAGACTGGAAATTAAAACATTTAATGCATTTATAGCAGACACTTAAAGTGTACAGAAACTTATGATTATCTGGCAACATTTGTGACATTAATAGATGTTGTAATTTACTTTATTTTGGCTCCATTCAGAGAAATCCTGTCTTCTAATCAACTTTCTGTTCTGTATGCTTTCACTGGTTTCCCTAACCTCTCTTCACTGGAATAGGGGGATAGAGGCTCCAATAATGCAGTGAAGCTGAGGCGGAGGGGGAATATTTCCGGCATTATATAACCTAGAACAGTGCTACTGTCTCATATTTATAAGGAAATTCTCTGCATTAGTCTCTGAATTCTAAAATAGTGAAAACTAAACAGTGCGCAGCCAATGAAGTAAGACAAACGTCTGTGATGAATCTGTATGAAGTGCTTTACATTAAGCTCCTGTCATGTGGTGCACATATAATGTATGGAAATACAAGTCAGAATGCATTGCCGCATATCAAGCAGCCAGCCAGCTATTTTATAAGTATCACTATTACATCTGGCGTAGAGACACTCAGGTAACATACTTGATGGTATAGTTGCCAAGGCAACCCTACTATGTCTGAGGAGTCTTCGGTACGGGTTTGATTCTAATTAATAGACCCCATGCAAGAGAGACTCCTAGGGCGTTGTATGGCTGCCTTGGCAACTGTAACACCCTGCATACTACTTATATCTCCTTGAAGATAATGCAAGATCAGGCAGTAGAGAGAAAATACTGTAAAATGACACTATAGCAGTACTCCCTTTAGGATTTCTGTCTTGTGCGTATGACCAGGTTAAAAGCTTTCAGTTTTTATGTAGAATGTCATGTACTTACTTGAAGTCGTGCCAGCTGTGCAGTGCGGGATACAATTTTGTTATATGGATCTACAATCTTTGTTCTGATTCTGCAAAGGTCAAAGACAGTTATTCAATCTGCATTATATATGGCCGCCTTTTTATTATGAATAATAATGAATGACCCCTACCTATCAATGGCACTCTGCAGCGCTCCAATCCGAGTCTGCATCATCTGAAGAACACCTAAAAGAAATTGGTAGTAGGATTTATAATAATCACTAAATGATCAGAGCATACATTGATATTATGTAATGTACAGAATTGGATAGAGCTGAAAAAGACACTTGCAATATACCAATCAATCTCGATGGATCAAGGCAAAATAATTCACAATCTCAGTGGGGTTTTCAGAGGGCAGACCTTCGCACTTCATGAAGGGATAGTATATCTTAGCCATATGACAACACTTTAAAAAAAGACAGGAATACTTTAAATATTGGCCAAAATGAATGAAAGTTCAGCCAAAAATCTATCATATACAGAGGCAACCCAAGAGTCCCTGACAAGGAGAAAGATTAAGACATGTTGTTGAGGTGTCTGGCAACGATGTATATCCTCTCCAACTGAAATAAAGATTTCAGCATACAATGTAAGTGTAGCATAGACCCCTCAAACCAAGATACCTGCTGGTGGTGCCTTAGAGGGACGGGAGAGCTCCTCCATATTTGGTGACAATATTCCCTGATCTAGTCTTTTTAGGATGAGGATTTGTAACACGACCATACCCCACAAACCTGTCTTGCTCTGGCTCCCCCATGAGGTCTTTCATCCGCAGGGAAAGCTTAAATACCCATCTTTTAGCTGCAGCCAAACTCTTGATGTCATTAAATTTGAGAAACCTCTCTCCCCCCTCCTTCAATCAATGGGTCGATAAAATAAATGACATCTGTAGGATGGAGGAACTAGCACATTGGACCACCATGTCCAGCTTGACCTATGTCAAGACGTGATCACCATGGTTGGCTGATAAACAGACACTCACATGTTGACAATTTTCTATGTACGGCGGTGCGCTCTCTAATTCACCCCATGCCCGAGTCTTTGTCCATTGCAATTAGCCAATTTGCTCAGAGATCAATTTACCACTAGAACAACCAATAGACATCACTTGTCCACACTCACTCCTGACATGGTTTCAATCCCCCATTTCCACCTACCGCCACCTTTTTCCTCTTTCACTTCTACTATAACAAACTTGCATGTTATTATTGATAGGTTTTTCAAGTCTTTGTTACTTACTCTTTTTTGCTTTGTATGTTATACTTACTTAATAAAAAAAACAGTTTTCAAACAAAATGTAAGTGTGCACGTTTATGTGACGTCAAAAGAGAAATGTGATGTGCACGGCCAGTTTAACAAGATTTAAGTGAGTCTATCAGCAAGAAAATCATTATCTGACTAATGACAGTGCCTTGTAGGGTGGCTTCTACACCTTCCAAAGATGTCTTTCTTATGATAAATTGCAATATCATTTTCATGAAAATCTGATATTTTTTGTCTTATGCAAATTAGATTAAATAGTTTTAGGGATGTTTCTTCTACTGGGGATTCAATCTGTGCTCTAGATAAAGGTCCTTAATTGCCGCCCAATTCCGCCCCCCATTGCTTAAGTGACATCCCGACTTTTGATACAGATTTTCCTGCTGACTGACAACCCCACGTAAGGAAAAATGCATGACTTTTAGAAAAGTGATCAACTGAATGTCTTTTAGAAAAATAAAGCAGAGGAAATTTTTTGTTGCCCATAATTACTATTAGGCCCCACGCTGCAGAAACACAGCTTTATTTTATTGCAGATTTTGTTGCATTTTATTGAGCCAAAAGCAAGAATGGCTAGAGAGGGTATGGGAAATAAATAGGAAGTACTTACACTTCTACCTTCTGCACAATCAACCCCTGGATTTAGCTCAAAAAAACCTCAAAGTCTGCAACAACAACAAAAAAAAGCTGGCCTCAGTCATGCGGTTGTATGTACCACTAGAAAGCCGACAGTCGGCTTTCCCGTTATGTGCCCCAATGCTGAAGATATTGGTGCCGCTAATTTCGGCACCGATCTCTCCCCACTATCAGAAGTATGATCTTGACAGTCTAGCGTCATCACTGAGCTGAGTGAGGAACACCCCTCCCTGATAGTACTTGTCCATAGACTTGTACTGGGGGGGGCTCTGACGCTAAACTCTCCGCTGGGTGGTAAGGAACGTCCCCTCTGACAGTACAAGGCTATGTTAGCATAATACCATTCTTCACAGCCCAGCAATTAGGGAATGCCCTTCTGACAGTGGGAAGAGATGGGTGCCAAAATGAACGACACCGATACCTTGAGCCGCAGGGAACATAACAGGAGAGTCGACAATATGTAAAACCACTTAAGTATGAGAATGTTGCCTTTTTCTGAAATATCATATGCAAATACATCTCCAAGTGCATCAGGTAGGGCCTGACTTTCCAAATTTGCCTACACAGAAATGAGATGGAAACATAGACTGAAGATGTCAATCACAGCTAAAGGGGGGACAGGGTATTTGCAGAGTAGTTTGTCGACAAATCAGGCTCATTCCAAATGTACAGGGAGACTAATTTGGAAGTTCATAAAAAGTTGATTATCTCTACATTGCTTAATTGGTTTATGGAGAAATGTAAGTTTCTGCTCCTCTTAAATATCACATGAAATCGAAAACGTGCAATCTATCATTTAATTTCTTTAGAAGGAAATCACACATGTAGTTTCCATTCATTTTTTTTTTTAAACCCAAACACAGGAATTGACTACGAGTGACAACATCTGTGGCTCAATAAATATATTTTTAATGTAATGATTTTTCAGTCAATGTCTGTGCAGGAGACCTAAACTCTCTCGAAACAATACATCTTCAATCCACTCGGGCAATACAAAAAGCAAATCACCCAAACTGGATTTCCTGCTTCTAAGAATTGCTTTATGAGAATCATTATGTAGGCAGTGTTACAGTGCCACCTGCTGTTGTGCAAAAAAAAGACATAGTACCGTATCTCGTTTTGCATCTTTTACCTACAGTAGATGCATGAAGAATGACTGAATAAGAAAAACTAATTTTAACATAAGCATCGCCAAGATTTACAGACAAGAAGCTTGTACCATACTTAACAAATGAAAGATCAAAATGTTCATTTGCCAAACTGTAATAAGCACACTAAATCCAATAAACCGTTGCATGTATGTTCAATACTTCACATCTGTACTACGGTTTCTAAAATGTTTGTAAATGGAAAATGCTATGCAGACCTGGATAAAATGAACAACAAGATTTACCACTTTCATGTACGTTAGTGAACCACCAATGCTTTGACACAATGTCTATACTGTAAAAACTTAATAGCTATGGGGACATCTCGCATCTACAATATGGCTGAACAGGAACTTGTACAATCTTCATACATAAAAAGAAAAAAATCATGCAACTTAAATAACATGAAAGTTGCATCTGTCCTAACCTGGGACCAAACCGGAACGAATGTACATTCAGTTATTTCTTAAACCAAAGACCACCACAAACCAACTGGATTACGTGATTTATTATAGAAAAAGTGTTTTTTAAAGTGTTTTCGTGGTACACACTTCTGGTGACTGCTGCACAAGTATTCCCTGATCACTTAGAAAAGCCTTTCTAGATTTAAAGTAGTAATACAGACTATTGGCAAAGGAAAAAGAAAAAAGAAAAAAAAAAAAATCATTCATAATAGAATTATGCCTGTGTGATTTAGGCCTAAAAAATTAAAGAGGACCTTTCACCTCCTGAGGCACATGCGGTTTTATATACCTCTAGAAAGCCGACAGTGCGCTGAATTCGGTGCACTATCGGCTTTCACATTCTGTGATGCTGAGCGGTGAGGAACGTCCCCCTAGTACTCGTCTATGGACGAGTGCTATAAGGAGTGCTATAGACACTGCTGTGAGGAAGGGCGTTCCTGACTGACTGTCAGAAACGGCCTTCTGACAGTGAAGAGCTACGGTACCGGCACCAACAGCCATTGACCGGGGGCACAGAATGTGTCAGCTTTCTAGCGGTGTATTACACCACATGTGCCCAGGAGGTGAAAGGTCCTCTTTAAATCTCAAGTTTATGAACGATTCTCAATTTTAATCTCGATTTTCATATTTTCACTTAAATTTTTTTTAAAAAAAACAACAGATTTACACAAGCTTATTTATCCTACCACCCAACTTCTGGTTACAGTGAAGAAGATGTAGATCATAGTTGGCAGCAAGGAGAACCAAGTCTGCATGGAATCTATCAGACTCCAGAGGAGGGCTAACGTTGACTTTATATATTGTATAATATTGTGTATATTATACTGTATATACAAAGAGAAAATAGTGAATAACTATGTTACCAATACTACTTTTCTTCCAATGCAGGTAACGAAATCATCACCTTTACATATGCTGGTTATCTTGACTTGGAAATTCCACAGATTAAAGAAATGTATTCATGTGCACGCCCCAGTAGTCACCAGGCCAGGCAGCCATAGTTTATGTAAATCTAACACAGTAACATTGAGGGTACAATTATTGATTAACAGACCAATGCCACAAACTATCAATAGCTATGTATGCTATGCAACATAGGAAGAATTATACAGAAAGATGAAAGATAAGACGTGACTAAACTATTTAACACCCAGAATCAGACTAGGTATGTAGCTCTGACCTTTCCATATAGTGTAGCCTAAAGGATAGTTACTTAGTTTCTAAAATTCTTGGAAAATGCTAAGAAGTTGTTTAGATGTATGTAGTATAAACTTAAAACAGCAGAAGGAAAAATAATAGCCATGCATGTTAAATCAAGGTCAGAGAAAGAGTATGTGAATGCTCACAATAAATAATGTAACCTCCTATAGACAACGGCATGTACACACAGCTTGTACAGTAGCGTTTGGGAGCCTTTCAGTCTCTGTATTAGCATGCATTCATACTGTATTTGCAATTTTCAACTTCAGAACATGTCAGCACATTTTATCTATCCTTCAAGCCACACATTCAAACCCTCAACACCTTCTGCCGCCTCTAACTAAAGAACATTCATTGAATCCGCTCATTCCTCACCCCTGAAACTACAAAAATAGTCCACGCTCTCATAATCTCCCACTTAGACTACTGTAACACCCTTCTCCACGGCCTGCAAGAAAATGCTCGTCTCCTCTCCAGTCCATCTTTAACTCTGCTGTTCGCTTAATCTACCTCTCCTCCTCATTCTCCATCAGCTACCCCCTCTGCCAACCCCTTCACTAGCTACCCGACGCCCGGCGAATACAGTTCAAAAAGTTAATGCTGACGAACTAAACCATCCACAATCTGTCCCCTCCATACATCTCTGACCTAATCTCCCGCTACCTGCACACACATAACTTCTGATCCTCTGAAGATCTCCTACTCTGCTCTTCGCATCTTGTGTATCATATATTGGGGATATGTCATAAATGATGGGAACACCCCTTAAAATGTGGTCACATAAAGGTCATATAATAATCTTCTTCATTCACTACAAGAATTATTCTAAATTACCGTATCAAAAAGCTGTTTAAACAATATGCAAAGAATGTAGTAAAATATAGCAAAATCATGTTACATCTTAAGATAAAGAGCTTACCTTCTAAAGACTCCATTCCTGTTGCTTGTGCCAAAAGGTCTTCATGTCTTGCAACCACCTAAATGGTTAAACGTTTAAAGTTAGCTTTTAACAGGTAAATGGTAGCGGTTAACAGGTAGTTTAACCTTGTAAATTGAGAATAAACCCTTAAAGGGGTTGTCCAAGAATATTACTTTATGGCCTGTGGAACATCTCAGAAATATCTAGATGATGCAGGGATGAGCTAATCAGCTTTTTAGGGCTACTTCTGATGCCCATACTATTTGGATACTAAGTATGATACCAGCCAAATTTTTGTAAAGTTGCTTTTTTTTTTTTTTTTAATAAACGACCCAAATTCTCTAATTTTTCAAAGTATAAACTTAGACAGGCAGTATGAAAAAGTGTCAGATTTACTGCAGTGGTTGAATGATAAATCTGATGCACCTTCACACTGTCGGTCCACATTTAGTTGGCTTACTTTGAACAAGAATTTTATGTAAATGTAGACGTAATTGCGGCATAGACTGTTGCATCTGAAGCCAAAATCTTTTACTATTAAGTCACACCCTCTTGTCAAGCCAGATGGGAGAAACGGCCTAAAACTATATTGTATACCTAAAATATGTGTGTAATATATGTCTATTTTAAGCCAGAACTTAGGTGCATTGTGTCTTTTATGTAAAGTTATAATGACTATACACAAAGTAGCACGCACTAAAAATGGATCCCCACCTGTAAATGCAGCTCTTTATCCAACTGACTTATGCCTTGAGCCAGCTTTGCCAGTTGTTCTGCGATCACAGCCTGATGAATGGACTGAGAAGTATAGGTTTTGACATCGAAATCTTCTCGTAGGAAATCAGTGTAACAATCTGAAATACAGAAGCCTATGTCACAAAACATCAACATGGTCATATCAACTCAAGAGTTTTCTGTTTGCAATATATGTTAGGATAAACTTCAGATGATCTGATACTTTCCAAAAGCGGCCACAGCATATATCAAGTATATCAAAATATATGTGTCTATCAACACCAAACTATGGATCCTCAGATGGCTCTGACAACATATACAATACAACATAGTCCTCTACTGCAACTATGCTCTATGTATGTATGCTTATGTAATTGCGCTTATGCAACTTTTAGTTGCAATCGTAACTTGAGTCTGGTGCCTTGCAATTTTTTTCCATTTTTATCAAATATTATATAGACGTACACTGTGAGAGATAAGTTGTCCATATGCTCCTGTACTTATTAAAAAATAAACCATTGGGGGGGCGTGGCTAGCGGCTGGTGAGTGTGGATGCACCATCTCTGAGCTCCCAGCGCTGGTCCCAAAATTTGCTTTCTACAGCTTCTCTGGCTGCCATCCGCTGACTCGGCTACCCTGAGACCCTCCCCCGAGTCTCCGTGCGCCTACCGGGGGTGATATCGCACCGGATTATCCCTCTACCGAGAGAGTCTGTCTGTTGCGGCCTACCTCTCCCCCTGTTCTTGCTGCCGGCCGCCATCTTAGCTTCTGTCTGCTTTCTGCACCGGAGTTGGCTGCCACGGGACTTTTCCTCCTCGGACGCCCTGCATGAGATCTCTGGGCCTGGATGCCCCTCCGGTGCCATTCCTGCCGACTCTAACTGGTTCTGCTCTTCTCCTGCCTGAGGGACTGTCCCCGCAAGCCGCCATTTTGTTTTTGCGGCCTACATCATCATAACACAGCCGCAGCTCCTAGCCATGGTTAAGATCGGCCGTGGTAGATCCGATGAACCCCCTGATTCAAGGGATCGACCGAACCAGTCAGCAGGGATGCAAAAGTTTCTTAAGAAGCAGCTGTCGGGCTCTCCTGCACTCCCGAAGAAAATATCTCCTGAGGATGCTGTTCACATGAGGGATGGGGCACCTGACTCTGATGGAGACAGCTCCCTACAGGACAACCCTCCGGCGCCCATCTCCAAAGGGTATTTCAAGAAAACTCTTTCTCAGACTCTCTCCCAAGCCCTTGCTCCTGTATTGAGTGAACTTTCTGCACTGCGTGCTGACTTTACTACTGTCACTGGCCGTGTGGATTTGTTAGAGTCCCATCAGGGAGAGATCTTGCAAGCTGCCTCATCTATGTCGGAGCGCTTGGACACCCATACTGCACATTTTAATTACACTTATTTGGCGATGGAGGATTTGGACAACCGGTCCCGCCGTCGAAACCTTCGCATTAGGGGTCTGCCGGAGACCTACTTGCCGGAACAGCTCCCTCTCATTGTTGCTGAAGTCTTTGCCTCCCTGGTGGGCGAAGATGCTGCCTCCATGATGTCCCTGGAGAGGGTCCATAGGTCAGTTCGTCCAAAGCCTAGCCCTGAGGACCCGCCGCGTGATGTGGTGTGTGCCCTCCTATCTTCCGCACACACTGTGGACCTTCTCCGAGCGGCCAGAGACAGGGCAGACTTGGCCTATGAGAATTACCTACTGAGACTTTATCAAGACCTAGCGCCTTTCACTCTCCAAAAACGTAGGCTACTTAAACCCCTTCTGGATCACCTGAAAGCTAAGGGCCTCCGATACGCTTGGCTGTTCCCCTTCGGGATAGCTATCCTGCATAAAGGCAAGAGGTATGCTGTACATTCGCCACAAGACCTAGATCGCCTATGGGAGATTCTGGACATTCCCCCGATTTCTGTCCCCTCGTGGATGCCAGTCCAGGAGGAGTCCATAAGGATCCCCGCACTGCCAACTATCACCCTGGATCCCTCTAGATCTTCGGGGAGAAACAAGTCACCGAAGGCCCGAAAATCCTTGTTGGCTCAGACGGAATCTGCGACTGCTGCGACTACCTCTATGGAGGATTAATGGTGTCACTTGGTTTACATTTTTTGAAAGGGACTTTGTAGGACTGTTTCCCACTCTCCCCTCGTACGTCCTGATCGCCTTGACTCTCTGATGCCTTTCTCTTTTTGCGTAAACGCCACCCTGCGATCATTATACATGTCTTTATTGTTTCAAGTGTTTATTATGAGGGGACTTGTTGTGTATTCCTCTTACAGTCATTTTGGTTCACTTTAGTTGCCATTGCTATAGTCGTGGTCGTATTCTCCGCCAGGTGACCGCCACGTGTTTCTGTGTTTGCTGGAGAGTTGTGGTATGTGGGAGCTGTGGGTCTCTTCGTTTATGTTTGTGATTTTTGTAATCTCCTTTACCCCCTCCCCTTTCCCCCTCTTTCTCTCCTTCCTATATTTTCCCCCTTCTCCCCTTTCCTCTTGTTATCTGCTAGTTACGTGTCCGGTACTGTTTGCTGTTTCTTATGTTTTTCGGGGGGCGGCCACTTCTCTCTGGGAATCTCTTCCCTCCTGTCTGTCTGTTTGTAGTACCTTGTGCTCTGATGGGATCACCACTTCGGTGATCTGTGTTATCCTACTGTCGCTCACATGCTCTGCCCAAAGGATACCACCTGTGATTTTATGTTATCTGATTTATTTCTGCTTTTGGCGATGTTTACCCGGAAATGCTCTGTATATGATCTTATGCTCAGTTGTTTCACTATTTTGCCTTTTGTATTGTTCTTTTAAATAACCTGGAAAACCAAATAAAACTTTTGAATTAAAAAATAAAAAAATAAAAAATAAACCATTGTCTACTATGCTGTTCCGTACTGGGAAAAAGGGTAAACAAACAAAAAAAACATTCTTGTGGCCTTTGTCACATGAAAGAAGGCCTGTGGATAAGAATATACGCTGAGAATTTGGAACTTCTGCTCCTGCTATCCTATTTCACTATGTCAGGCCATAGCAAAATAGAAAAAGCAGCTTACTAAAATATACTGCCTCTTTCAGCCTGGTGCAGGGACTCCATTCTGAACAGTACACAGATGCAGGTCTTGCAGGACTTTTTTGTTCAACAATTGTAGACCGCCACTGCAACAGAGTCTCCCGACACAAATGTGAATATGCCAATGCTAAAAGGAGTCTTATGTGTGTTTACATAATTTTTTAATGCTAAAAAGCACAATATAACGCCAACCTTTCATAGGCTGATGATCATGTACAGGAGTATCATTAGGAACATTCACTCCTAATCATTGCCACATGTAGGCATTTACCCTAACACGTAACAAAAGCACATTTACCTGGAGATTACATTGTCTATAAAGCCCTAAAACTGCCTGTTGGTTGCCAACAGGTCTCCCCACATACAGAAGGGATTATTAACAAATACAAAGTGTATTAATTATATTAATTATTTCTCCATATTAATGATTCCAAACATAAAAACGCTTACCAGACACACATTGACTTGCTATAATTTCAGTCACATGTAGCTAGAAAATTTGCCCATAAAAAAAGGACCCTTACTACTTCTTTTTTAGCATACTAAAGTCAATAAATAGCATCTTTCCTATTTAAGGCCCCGTTCACACGGGGAGCGGATTGGCGGATTCCAACAGTCGCGGCTCTCTCCTCTGGAGTAGGCTCAAATGAATGGGCCTAGTCAGGGGGGTGCTGCCGTGAGGCGGACGCCGGAGCTGAATCAGCGGCAGAATCCGCCCGAAGAAAGGGCAGCTCGTTTCTTTTTTCCGTGAGTGGCAACATGCCGCTCATGGAAAAAAGTAAACTGGCGGTACATAGACCTCTATTGTGAGGGGGCGGATTATGACGTGGATTCAGTGCCATAATCCGCCCCCTCTTGCCCCGTGTGAACAGGGCCTTAGGGGCTCTTCTGGTTTACTAACAAATAGTCTCATAAACATGTGTGGCAATGTTTGTTGGAAAATAAATCCATATTTGGAATCCTGGAGGACCCCTTTATGGTTCATGCCTAAGGAAAAATAGCTCAGCAACCTCTGTATTCCGTTTAAGCCAATATCGCCAGAACAATGATCCTTTAGCATACTATGGATGGATGTGATCCCATTCAACCAGTCATGCGATGGGAGCCCTTAACAGAAGGGATGTGCTAAGAGTTTTTGGAGAATACAATCACATGAATGGGAAAAGAAAGAGTTCCTACATACGAGCAGAGTAAAGCTGCGGAAGGAAGGGTCCTGCACACGAGCAGAGTAAAGCTGGGGAAAGAAGGGTCCTGCACACGAGCAGAGTAAAGCTGGGGAAGGGTCCTGCACACAAGAACAGTAAAGCTGGGGAAGGAAGGGTTCTGCACACAAGAAGAGTAAAGCTGGGGAAGGAGAGGTCCTGCACACAAGCAGAGTAAAGCTGGGGAAGGAAGGGTCCTGCACACAAGCAGAGTAAAGCTGGGGAAGGAAGGGTCCTGCACACAAGCAGAGTAAAGCTGGGGAAGGAAGGGTCCTGCACACAAGCAGAGTAAAGCTGGGGAAGGAAGGGTCCTGCACACAAGCAGAGTAAAGCTGGGGAAGGAAGGGTCCTGCACACAAGCAGAGTAAAGCTGGGGAAGGAAGGGTCCTGCACACAAGCAGAGTAAAGCTGGGGAAGGAAGGGTCCTGCACACAAGCAGAGTAAAGCTGGGGAAGGAAGGGTCCTGCACACAAGCAGAGTAAAGCTGGGGAAGGAAGGGTCCTGCACACAAGCAGAGTAAAGCTGGGGAAGGAAGGGTCCTGCACACAAGCAGAGTAAAGCTGGGGAAGGAAGGGTCCTGCACACAAGCAGAGTAAAGCTGGGGAAGGAAGGGTCCTGCACACAAGCAGAGTAAAGCTGGGGAAGGAAGGGTCCTGCACACAAGCAGAGTAAAGCTGGGGAAGGAAGGGTCCTGCACACAAGCAGAGTAAAGCTGGGGAAGGAAGGGTCCTGCACACAAGCAGAGTAAAGCTGGGGAAGGAAGGGTCCTGCACACAAGCAGAGTAAAGCTGGGGAAGGAAGGGTCCTGCACACAAGCAGAGTTAAGCTGGGGAAGGAAGGGTCCTGCACAAAAGCAGAGTAAAGCTGGGGAAGGAAGGGTCCTGCACACAAGCAGAGTAAAGCTGGGGAAGGAAGGGTCCTGCACACAAGCAGAGTAAAGCTGGGGAAGGAGAGGTCCTGCAAACGAAGAGAGTAAGCTGGGGAAAAAGGAGACCTACACACAAGCAGAGTAAAGCTGGGGAAGGAAGGGTCCTGCACATAAGCAGAGTAAAGCTGGGGAAGGAAGGGTCCTGCACACAAGCAGAGTAAAGCTGGGGAAGGAGAGGTCCTGCACACAAGCAGAGTAAAACTGGGGAAGGAAGAGTCCTGCACACAAGCAGAGTAAGCTGGGGAAGGAGAGGTCCTGCACACAAGCAGAGTAAAGCTGGGGAGGGAAGGGTCCTGCACACAAGCAGAGTAAAGCTGGGGAAGGAAGGGTCCTGCACACAAGCAGAGTAAAGCTGGGGAAGGAGAGGTCCTGCACACAAGCAGAGTAAAGCTGGGGAAGGAAGGGTCCTGCACACAAGCAGAGTAAAGCTGGGAGGGAAGGGTCCTGCACACAAGCAGAGTAAAGCTGGGGAAGGAGAGGTCCTGCACACAAGCAGAGTAAAGCTGGGGAAGGAGAGGTCCTGCACACAAGCAGAGTAAAGCTGGGGAAGGAAGGGTCCTACACACAAGCAGAGTAAAACTGGGGAAGGAAGGGTCCTGCACACAAGCAGAGTAAGCTGCGGAAGGAGAGGTCCTGCACACAAGCAGAGTAAAGCTGGGAGGGAAGGGTCCTGCACACAAGCAGAGTAAAGCTGGGGAAGGAAGGGTCCTACACACAAGCAGAGTAAAACTGGGGAAGGAGAGGTCCTGCACACAAGCAGAGTAAAGCTGGGGAAGGAAGGGTCCTGCACACAAGCAGAGTAAAGCTGGGGAGGGAAGGGTCCTGCACACAAGCAGAGTAAAGCTGGGGAAGGAAGGGTCCTGCACACAAGCAGAGTAAAGCTGGGGAAGGAGAGGTCCTGCACACAAGCAGAGTAAAGCTGGGGAAGGAAGGGTCCTGCACACAAGCAGAGTAAAGCTGGGAGGGAAGGGTCCTGCACACAAGCAGAGTAAAGCTGGGGAAGGAGAGGTCCTGCACACAAGCAGAGTAAAGCTGGGGAAGGAGAGGTCCTGCACACAAGCAGAGTAAAGCTGGGGAAGGAAGGGTCCTACACACAAGCAGAGTAAAACTGGGGAAGGAAGGGTCCTGCACACAAGCAGAGTAAGCTGCGGAAGGAGAGGTCCTGCACACAAGCAGAGTAAAGCTGGGAGGGAAGGGTCCTGCACACAAGCAGAGTAAAGCTGGGGAAGGAAGGGTCCTACACACAAGCAGAGTAAAACTGGGGAAGGAGAGGTCCTGCACACAAGCAGAGTAAAGCTGGGGAAGGAAGGGTCCTGCACACAAGCAGAGTAAAGCTAGGGAAGGAAGGGTCCTGCACACAAGCAGAGTAAGCTGGGGAGGGAGAGGTCCTAGATACAAAAAAGATGAGAACAGAGCAGTCAGACATGGAACAGTAACCACATATGGCTATGGAGTGCAGAGCAGAAGTGTGAGGTACAGCAGTCTGTTATCATAAAACCTATGTCACGTTAGTACTTCTTCTCAGTCACAGGACATGAGCAGACAGCCTGTCACAACATATCCAGTGCCCCTCACAGTAAAAGGAGGGACAGTTCTTAGTGCAGCATATTACACCTGGCAGTACGCGGGGCACAGAGGCCGGCTGTCTCCCCTCAGCCCTCATACTCACCGTCCCGCAACATCTCCTTCACTGACGCCGGTCCCCCTATTAAGTCTATAGAACTCTTCTTCCCCTCCATGTTGGATACAGGGCTGTCACTGCCAACCAGCAGCCACGTCATCCGCCTGCGCCCAGTGACGTCACCTGTAAACAACGTGTTCAGGAAGGAGCAGGACGTGCAGGCTAAGAGGACAGCGGCTGGGCAGGTAGTGCTAGGAAGGTTTGCCTTCATGTAGAATACGTCACCATCTTTACATACTGGAGCTCTGCAGTATATACACATGTAGCAGAGATAAAGTTGTTTCTTTTGTGCACCAGCATAACTCAGACCCTGTGACTAGTTAGACTTGCCTGCAATCCTTGCCATTGGAGACTGATTGCATTGCTATTCCTGTGTAATAGGCTTGTGAGGCTTTCTCCACACAGTACAGTTTTTACAGGTAGAACTAGAAATGTTAAGGCCTAAATCTGTGATGTAAAGCATAATTAAACTTTTATTATTATTTTTCCTATAAATCCTTAGTGCAGGTTAAGATAAACTTTGTAGAATTAAACTTTGCTTTATTAATGATAATGACCTGTTTCTTCGCTTATTTGCTGCCTCCTGCCCCTGATCAAATCTCTATGGGGCACATTAACCAATGTGTTTGCGCCTGATTTGGCGTGTGCTGTGCCTTTTTCGCCATTACGTGGAATTTATGAAGAGTTTGCACCTTTACTTCACGTGAGAATTCCCTATCCAACACTTTGTGATTTTGGTGAGAAAACTAGATGTGGCTGCTTGGGTGAACGTGTTCACTGGATTTATTTTTTACACCTTTATACAGAAAGGCACATAATCACTCCACTCTGGAAGTCACGTAAAAACAGCGCAGACTACAGACCACAATTGTACGAACATAACCCTTGGTTCCCATCTGCGTTTGGTAATCCGTTCGGGGAGTCTGCATGGGGGTGCATTGAAAGCACATGGACCCCACAGACTGTAATGGGGTCCGTGTGCTTGCCGCATGCTGTCCGCACAAGTCATGCGGACAGGGAAGTAGATTTTGAAGTACTTTTGTTGCGGTTTTTGAGCCAAAGCCAGGAGTGGCTTCAAAAGGAATGGGAGATATAAAGAAGTTCTTATACTTATCCCTTCTTCCCAATCCACTTCTGGCTTTGGCTCAAAAAAACGCAAAAAAATCTGCAACAGATAAAGCTGTTTCCACAGTGTGGAGCTTCAGCCTTAAATAGCGTTCTGTTCTGTGTCTGCACTGTTTTTATGATGTAGTTGTTCCTTTTTGGTAAATTCTGCGCACTGCGAACATCTGGGGGAAAAAAAGCCGTAACACACATGGCGAGGATATGTGCATGGAATTTATCAACAGCTTGTGCCTGTTTAGTAAACACTAGAGATGAGCGAGTACTGTTCGGATAAGCCGATCCGAACAGCACGCTCCATAGAAATGAATGGATGCACCTGGTACTTCCGCTTTGACGGCGGCCGGCCGCTTAACCCGCGTGCCAGCTACGTCCATTCATTTCTATGCGAGCGTGCTGTTCGGATTGGCTGATCCGAACAGTACTCGCTCATCTCTAGTAAACACGCCAGAAATTAAAAGGACGCACAAAAGCAAAATTTACCTTAAAAGAGGCGCAAATTGATAAATAACCTCCTATATGTCTAAAAAGAGAAAAGGGGTAGGAAGAGGAAGGTTCCTCCAGCTAGGGCTGAGAAGTTGGAATTTAGGCCAGTTTTAGATGAAGTTGGAGTAAGGGCTCGTTCACATCTGCGGCCCGGTCTCCGTACTTAGGTTTCCGTTTCCTGCCTAAAACACAGGCAGGATACGGAAACCTGCAGGAGACTTTCTCACCCATTCATTTGAATGGGTGAGAAAGCTGTCCGGCCGTGCGCGGCGGTGAGCGTTTTGCGCTCTCCGCCGCGAAACCGGGTTTTATAATCCGGACACAGAGTCGGACATGCACTACTCTGTGTCCGGATAAAAAAAATCCGGTTTCGCGGCGGAGAGCGCAAAACGCTCACCGCCGCGCACGGCCGGACCCGGTCTATGGTTTCCGTCTTCTGGCATGCAGAAGACGGAAACCATAGAACGGAGACCCCAGACGCAGGTGTGAACCCAGCGTAAGAAAAATGTCATGACTCTGACTCCTGTTTCAAACTAAAATGATTATTTTTTGTTGTTTATACAAGTATTGATATTGTACAGTATAATTGATTTAAAAAAATATTTTTTTGGATCGTTACCTTCTTAGCAATTCAATCACTAAATTGCCCCCAGCAATCAGACACTTATGCCCTGTCCTGTAATGGCACAACCCCATTGAGTAATTAATGCAGGCAGATCCCCCTCTTTCTAGTGTCTGTATTTAAACCAATGTGAAAATAAAAAAAAACCATGATGGAATCTTCCTTCCCATATGCTTTTATAAAAAAACCTTTCGTGACAGAAACAGTTGTGCGTGCAGGAAAGTTACATTGGTGTCAAAAGGAATGCAGATGTGGGAGCTTTGTTGATGTCCGTCACTCTACTATTTTTAAAGTCCGTTGCTCTCATCCTATGACAGATGGAGCAATGGACATTCATAGCTATAGTGTGAATGACACCTAACTTTTCAAACAATAAAATTTGACTCTCAAATTTCTCTGAAACTGGACAACCGCTATAATAATTTTATTTTGCAAGCAGAGTTGGTACCTTTTTTTCGACTCTCGGAAAATTGGTCACAACTCCGACTCCACAGCCCTGCTATCGACTCAACAACCCTGCTTACAGAAGTGCGACATATGTACTAAAAGAGACAGTTTTGTTTCACAACACAGCTGAAATTAATCTCGAGATTTCTATTTACAGAAATGATTCATTTAATGCTGTAGATGGACTCAGCTTTGTTTCTCTCCTTCCTTTTATATAGACTTCATTGTAAATTGAAACTGGTTGTATATGGAGTATGGGATATGAGATAAGAATTTAAGATAGCAGTAATTCTTTAAGACAAAGGCACTTTTCCTTAGTAAGGTATATTGCAAAGTTTGTTTCCTTTACCTTGCACTATTTTTTTTATTTTTAAAAAAATGTTGACTTATGCTATAGCTCATTGGTGTTCCATTCTTTTTATTTTGTAGGTTTTTTATCAGCTGCAATGCATCTTCAGCAAAGAGATAATCAAATATATCTGCCACAGAACCCTGCAGATTTATTCAACTCTAATAATATAGTAAAGATATGTGCACCAATGGTACGATATTCTAAGTAAGTGCCATTCAGAATTTTTTATTCATTTTTCTTGATCTCATACATCATTCTTTATGTGAATATTAATTGAAGCACAAGTGTTCCATAATGTTATGGATATGTACAGTGGGATTGTCTTTTATTCCATGTAAAGTTAGGTTCTGTCTATGCTTATGGTTAAATCAGTCAAAAAAAAAACCCAAAACATAGTAAGGGTCCATTCACACAGAGGAAAATGGTGAGGAATTTGGTGTGGAATTTTCCACGCTGAAAAAAAGCCTCCCATTGATTTCAATGGGTTCTGCTAGCTTTATTTTCCGCTAGAGGACTTATTCAGAAACCACTGAGGCAATCTACATACTAAAGGTAAGTGTGGAATAGCCTTTCTAAAGCCTATGCAATGATGTGACTAGTTAAAAATGACTTTTCCCAGTGATAGAGCCCCTTTAAATATCGATGTTTCATGACTTAGAGTCAGTGACAAGACACTTGTTATTGCATGGCTTTAAGTGGATTTATATGTATATGTACATGCTGTTTTGCTTTTTTGTTAATATAATAGAAAGGTGTATTTATTCATATGTACAGATTTCTTACAAATATTCTCTTTTGGGGTTTTTTTCTATCACCTTCCTGCCTGATATCTTATGTACAGGATGATAGGTCATAGGTCAGCAGCAGGTGTCATCTGGAATATACAGTTGATGTGATTCTGTAATCCCTATGATTGGTGATGAAATTGATTTGCACTGTTTAATCCGTTTACTGCCTATGTTAGTAGTGACAGCAGCATCTAAAGAGTTTGCCAGAGCTATTTCTCCCATTTCCATTTGCACAATCCATTGGGTTGTCATGGAATTAGAGAACTCTAATGTCCCTCACATCCACACGTCCCATTTGATACTGCCAGAGGATACCTAAAGGGGTTTTCCCATGAATGGAAACACATTTAAATTTGTAGAGTGTTAAAATTAAAACATTTTTGCAAATATAAATAATAAAACTTTTGCATAGTTTTTAGATTTTCCCTAATTTGTTTATTGGTGACCGTCCGTTATCTTGATATGTTGCCAGTGGATATGAGCAAGAACACAGGAACTTTCTATTGTCTGGGACTTGTCAGAAATTCAGTTATTATGGCTGGGTTATATATTCACATGCATTCAGTAACTCTCTTGATAGCCTGTCCACAAAAAGGCGATCACGGCTGGGTCTCTGACAAGTACTGCTGCTTACCTCTTTAGATCAAAGTGGGTAGTGCCATTACTCCAAAGAGTTAATTTGCTTACTGACAGACAGTGATATCTCGCCAGCTAACTCACTGGTTCACACGGGGAAAACAACATTTGATTCATGACCCTAACCTATCTGTGATGTCCTGAGATGATATGCTGTGTTCTGTTGACAAACTTACTTGAGGCCAGAGCCCCACAGGATGCAAACGCTGCGCTTTTACAGTAATGGCAAAGTGGATGAGATTCTAGCAAATCTCATGCCCACTTTCTGGTAAAAACCACGGTGCAGATACTCCACCATTTCCAAAACCGGCGCGGTTTTGGAAATCACAGCATGTCAATTATACCTACAGAAATGCCAGCGGTTTCCCCAGAGCTATAATTGTAACAGAAAATCTGAGGAGTAAAACTCCGCAAACTTTCTGTCTAAAGCGCTGCGGGAAGAACCGCAATGCGTTTCTGCCACGGTTTTTCCAGCAGTGCTTTATTGCTGCAGGACGTCTCGTGAGGCCTTAGTCTTAAGACGTTAAACATACTGGATCTTTGGGTTCCCTGGTACAACTGATCCCTAATAGTGTCCCATTTTCTGAACATTAGCCATTACGCATACTTATATTTAATTACTGTCTGCTTGTTCTTTTTCCTGTACAAGATTGGCTTTCAGGAACCTGGTGAGAAAATATGGCTGTGACTTGTGCTATACACCAATGATAGTTGCTGCTGACTTCATCAAATCTGCTAAAGCCAGAGACAGTGAATTCACTACAAATCAAGGTATATGTGAACTGAAATATCATTACACTACAAAATGCTTCTGAATTTTATAGATAAATATTTTATAGATAAATGTTAGTGGGTCACTTGCTGGAACAAGAGCGTGTACATTTCTGAACCAATTCCTACCAATTTGTAAATGTGTAACACCGTTTGCAGCCACTTAATCTAGGGCTGCTCTCACACTGTACAATATGTCGAAAAGTTTCCCTTAATAAATGATGCAAATAGAAGATTTTCTGTCCTAATTCACTTCCACATAAAAATAGAAATAGATGTTCTGTTTTCCAACTAAAGGGATCATTAGATTTAACATTTTAACATTTAAGAGAATTATGAGAGATAGGCATGGAAAGTGTTCAATTTGTATCCATTAATTAGTCCATTAGGATTGACAGATCAACAACAGGAACAACCAGCTGCAGTGTGAACATAGTCTAAGATATTTTCTGGCTAGCAAATGTTATGTAAAATGAAACAATGACTCTAGTCAGTGAATTTATTCGCAAATGTTATGTAAAATAGAATGTAAAAACTCCCTAGTTTAAGTCCCGGTGCTCCTGTGTGGTCCTACTACTCCTGTGTTTACTTCTGGAAGTCCCAACTTCACATGACCGCTGAGGCCAATCAGCGACCTATGGATAGGGACATGGGACGTCAGAGCCAGTGAGGAATTCACAGCAGGAGCAGACCACCCTGGGAAAGGAGCACTGGGGGACAGGTAATTGTTTTTGGGGGTTTTTTTGTTTGTTTGTTTGTTTTTTACTTTCCCCAGCCTAATATAAAAAAAACGGTACTATTCCGTTATCGGGCCAGCAGAGCTGTTCAGCACTAGTATCGGGACAGCAGCAAGCAAGGCCGCATACTATTCCGTTATCGGGCCAGCAGAGCTGTTCAGCACTAGTATCGGGACAGCAGCAAGCAAGGCTGCATACCCGCATTGCAGTACAGAAGGTCGGGATATTAAGGCACTTGTACACACTTCGCGGAGGTAATTATTCCAATCTACGAAGGTGTTGTGATTCATCTTCAATTGCTGTTCACAAAACTCTACGGATGTCAGCTCTTGGCACCAACAATATATGAAACGGGCAGCCGTAAGAAAAGGAATGCGTGAGTTGGCAAACCAAGTTTGCGATCTCACACCCTTTTTTTCGTCACACGGACGTTTGCTGCACCGCCATTTTGGAGATGCTTTGGCCAAAAAACACATTTTCATCTGGTGGTTACGAACACAAAACCGGCTCTTATGGATCAGACCATTGGCTTGGAACAGTTCAATTGCTGATTTTTCATCTGCAGGTAAATCCCACAGCGTGTAATCCATCTGACAAAACTGCTGAGAACTGTGACTGAAACAATGGTGAGTACTGTGACTACAACTACGAACACACTAATTTGGCGCCCAATTTTTCTGTCAGCATCGGACCAGCCCGGCACGTCCATTTCTCTCACTACGATGCTGCTGCTGTCCCGATAACTAGTGCTGAGCATCTCTGCCGGCAATTACGAAATAAAGTATATCCACTTACAATTAGCTGTGTGTGTGTGTGAATGCTGCTGAACCCGATGCTGTCCCAAACTCATCTGCGATGCGCGATGCTGTCCGGAACTGTACTGCGATGCGGGTATGCGGCCTTGCTTGCTGCTGTCCCGATACTAGTGCTGAACAGCTCTGCTGGCCCGATAACGGAATAGTACCAAAAAAACTTATCCTGAATAACCTCTTTAATAGGTTATGCCTGTGCCCTTGACTTCCCCTCTGCATCATTTGAATTGAATATAATTTTTCTCAGTATCTTTCTTTTATGTTAACCACGTTACTCTGATAATGTTCATATTTAATGTATTTCTTTAGGAGATCAGCCACTTATTGTACAGTTTGCTTCTAAAGATGCCAAGGTTTTAGCTGATGCAGCTCAACTTGTTTGCCCTTTTGCTGGAGGTATTGATCTTAATTGTGGGTGTCCACAGAGGTAAGGCTAATGTTTTCATCTTGCTACAGTAATACCATTTGTCTAATACCATTCTACTTCATTTTTTCTAAACATGATGGGAGAAATTTACTGATACTGGTATTTTATAATAATTTTTTATTTACAATCACATTACACTGATTTAAGATTCGTCCATCATTCTATTGCCTTCTCATAAATAGTTGGAGTCCTATTCAGTTGCTGCGTATGGCACATGTTTATCAGTATTGAGAAATCTATATACTGGAAATAGGTTTCCTAGATTTATTTGCATGAAATAATTCCAGAAAATACGAGAAGACTGCAGGCACTTACTTTTCTGGTTTATTTATTTGAACCAGGCTGTTAGTAAGCTCAACCCAGAGTTTTCATGACATGTTAACCATTAACTCAGAGATCAGCCTACAGCAATATTTTATATAGTTCTAAACAATACCAAAATATCACAAAAGAACAATAATTGTCCAACTCACCACTATTGCCAAATGCACAGAAGTGTCAGGTGCACTGCCAACCATCCAGGAATGAACAAAGAACTCCTCTTTATTGAATTAACATATTAAACTTGAGCCAAATATGAACAGTATAGGACATGCCTTATGATATCAGTCCAACCAAAACAATGACAGTAACATGGAAGTCTTCTCTTTCATTCTGTTTTTCTTTGTTCCCTGTGTCTCTTCAATCTGCATCCATCTCTTCCAATAGTTTTTTTTTTCAAATTCGCCATTAAGAGGATTTTATAGGGGTTTTTTTTTCAAATTCACCATTAAGAGCATTTTGCATGTAAATGCAAATAAAATTTTTATATGTAAAATAAAAAATTTCTCCACTGTCAAAAGCACTTTTTTAAAATCCAATAAACAAGTCGGAAAATCTAAAATCTGTTTATGTGATAGTGCAGAAAGCTTTTACTAGCAACAAAAAAGTTAGGTAACATATGAAGTGTGCTAGTGGTTTCCTATTGTTTGAAGGAGAGATATTAGAAAAAAGTACAGTATAGACTTCCCTCAAATAATTCATACTGTGGCAAGTCACTACGAGTAGTTAAAGTTGCTCCAAATTCTGATATGGAAACAATGGGTTGGCAAGGAGCCACACTGCAGCAAATGGATTTTACAATGTCTTTTCCGAGCTTCCATTACTGAATGGATTTTACAATATCCTGCAATATAGTTGTATTGCAGTATATTGTATGAGAAATAAAAAAAAAAAAAAAGTTTAAATAACCTCCATTCCTTTTATTATAATAAAAATAAATACACAAAAATTAAGATAAACAAAGTAGGCATCCCTGCATCTTAAACTACAAATATATATAGAAGAATTATTCTCACACAATAAAGTCTGTAGCTGGAAAGAAAAAAAAAAGTTACAGGTTTTACAATATGGTGACAGAATAAAAAATAAAACCTGTAAAAAAAAAAATGTTCTGATTCCTCTTTATTCTAATTGTTTTCAGCTTCCCATGACTTTGCACAAAATATTAAATGTCGCCATTATGAAATATGATTTGTCCCACAGAGAATAAGCCTTATAGGGCTCTTTACCCCCTTTAAGAGCAAGGTTCTTACCCTTAGAAAAACCTTCCCAGACATATGATATGACACCTGTATTAGCAGAACCCAGGGAGAAGTGGCACTACCAAGACCCGATTCTGCTATTGGTAGCACAAGAAGCCACAGAAGCTCTACCATTCCCTAACTTGTAGGCCACATTGAGCCTGTGGCTTAGAAGCTAAGTACCAATAATTTCCTTTCTGCTCTCTGGTGCCTTCCGCTTCTTCCTGCTCCCGGCATACATGATGTCACAACAATGCACCCAGAGCAGAAAGACAGAGCGGAACTGGGGAGTAGACAGATAAGAAATGATCCAATAATGCTATAGAGGGGTCCAGTGAAGAGGCCACTGTATGGACCTTTACTATATCCAATTGAATTGATTTTGGTCTTCAAGTATGAAAGGCAGAGTGATTTTGGTAAAAACTTAGATTTATTTGTGTTCTGTGTGAAGAAATGAAAAGTATGCTATTTGCAATAAAAATTTCATAAAATAATTAATTTAATGTTAATAGTTAAAACAATGTTAGGCTGAATGGTTGTCACCACACATTTTCATCTCGCCAAATCCTGGGACCCGAAGAACAGAAACCTAACCTGCTTAATAAGCAGTAGCCCCATAGACTATTGCAGGAGTTTTTTCTCAGCATTTTTAAGAGGGGACAGAAACCCTGAATGGAATACAGGTGCAGGTGCTAGCCTTATGATCAGTTAAACTGCAATTTGAGTTTTTGAGTGCCAGAACCTTTTTTCTACTACACATAAAGGAATGAGTTCCTTTCTGCTTTATTCCAGAGTGCCTTGTCACCAATAATACTTCTCAATCCCGTGATGGTTTAACCCATCAGCTAAATATAATACCATCTCTGCCTGCAGTGTTATTATCCTTCACCTATGTTATCTCTTATAATCTAAGAGACCATCAGTATATTATAACTGGGTAACAGGGGCTGTCTCATTAGCAGCTAGTGATAAGAGTTTGTGTCCTCCTTGTGGGGAGCCTGTATAGTACTCTCCATGCAGTTTCAACTATATAGGAACATCTGGCACTAGAGATGGTGACTTCCTTGACAGAACTGAAAGTCATGTTATTCTCGGGAGGTTACCTTGAGATCACATAACCCAACTGAAGAGAATGATCCCATGGAATTTCAGTTAGAAATAAGTAATTTAATACTCACAGCCTTGCAAAAGTGTTCATACCACTTGATTTGACTTGAATTAGATTTTTTCACATTTTTATTTTATTAAAGTGTTGAAAACCATGTATAATTTTGGTTCCACTTCACAATTGTGTTACTTTGTGTTGTAAGGTGACAAAATGTGAAAAAGTACTGAGCAAATCTGCTCAGTTAGGGTAGGTTCACACTACCGTTATTAATGTCAGTTGATTCATCTGTCATAGGATGAGAAAAACGGACATTAACTGTAGACTGCTCCATCTGCTACTTATCTGCATTAACACACACACACACGGCCAATTCTCCACTAGATTCCTGCGGCACCTCGGTTGGGAATCGCTGCGTTATACACTTTATATGCCTTAAAGATGGTGCCTTTTGTAAAAAGTCATCTGTTTAGTCTTGTGGCTATTGCAGGGGAATGCCTCTGTTTTGTACCTCTGACATTTGTCTAGCTATGTTCATACCTATATCTCCAACTTTAGCAGACGTGACTATTAATCAAATATAGAGATGGAGAAACAATTATGAAATGTTTTGTAAAACTTAGCTAAACCTTCCCGCACCTATACAGCAACTAAGTTATACACTAATCGTGTTTGGAGAATTCATAAGTGCTTATGCATTAACAATGGAAATCATTTTATCTTGAAAAGATGGGCAATGTCTGAAGGTTACGGAGCCTGCTTAATAAATCAGCCTGAGCTAGTCCAGGATATGGTGAAACAAGTGCGCAGCCGAGTTGAGAATGAAAGATTTTCTGTCTCAATTAAAATAAGGTATTCTGCATCATTGCTGTATTTTCATATGTAAATGTGTTACTTTGGTCTCACTTTTGTTGGGGTGCCTCAAATAAAAATGTTTTTCCATTCACAATTCTCCTCTTGAACCCACAATAAAATGAGCCATATAAATAGCTATTCCAGAGACTGCTGCAGTCTATGATCAATAATCACTCCAATAGGCACTGCCCCCCCCATTTGATTCTCACTAGTGTGTGGGTCACTGACAGTATCTATAAAGGTTATTTTGTATATGAGGTTCTTCATGGTAAAACTACACTATTTATTTTTTATTTTTATGCAGATTGTGAGCCCCATCTGCATGCAGGGCTCACAATGTCCATTTTTTCACGATCAGTATGTCTTTGCAGTATGGGAGAAAATACATGCAAACATGGGGAGAACATACAAACTCCATGCAGATGTTGTCCTTGGCAGGATTAGAACCCAGGACTCCAGTGCTGCAAGGCTGCAGTGCTAACCACTGAGCTACCGTGTTGCCCCTTACTATTTATTAACTCTGTAATCACCAAACTTTTTTGAGTCTTAATAATACAACTGACACACGCCTGTAATGCCAAGGTTCTGACCTAAGCTCTGTTCATGGGTGTTAAACCATGGCATTTAAGGGGTTTTCTAAAGTGTTCCCCTGCGGCACATTCATTGGATGTTGATCTGTTGTCATGGCAGTCCTGTATGAGGATTGTGGCAAGAGGTGTCTACGTAGTCTAATAGCCTATATGCACTGCAATACTGCAAAAGATCACTGGCTCAAGTCCCCTAGAGGGGTGGGGGGGAATGATCAGGATTACGTGAGGATTTTCCACACAGATTTCAATGCAGAAAATCTGTACCATAATCCATTAATATTAAAGTTCTATTTCTCATGAGCATGATGTGCATTAGAGATGAGCAAGTAGTATTCGTTTGAATATCGAATCCTATTATAGTCTATAGGGAAAAACGGGAATGTTGTTCCGGTTTCCATGGAAACCAAAGTTCGACACCTTGGATCCTCCAAGTTCCAGAAGTAGCAGGATGTGGAGCACGAGGAGGTTTTTGCATTGAATTCAATGGAATTTTCCTGCGTGGTATTCGACCGATACGAGTATTCGATCGAATAGTAGTATTCGATCGAATACTACTCGCTCATCTCTAATGTGCATTATTTGATGCAAGTTTATTTGATGCTAAACCTAATTACGGTGACAGTTCTCCAATGCTAACTCCAACCTAAACTAAAGGGTTAAAAGGAAATTCATGGAGATATATTCTCAATTTTCTTATTGTGATCTGTATTATTTTAGGATCCATGCAGACATTGCAAGAACAGTTGACTTGTGTCAGAAAGCTCAGGCTGCTGGTGTTTCCTGGATCACTGTCCATGGTAGACTGACTGAAGAAAGGCATCAACCTGTGCACTATGATGCTATAAAAGTCATTAAGGACAGCTTATCAATACCAGTTGTGGCTAATGGAGATATCAAGACCTTAGAAGAAGCCGAGAGTATTCATCAGATAACAGGAGCAGATGGTAAATTTCTTTTAATCTAATAATATTGTAAATGTAGCAGATCAGATGTCAGCTAGATCATCAATTTACAGTACTGGGCAAAAGTTTTAAAGGGATTCTATCATTAGAATCCCGTTGTAAGCTAAACCCACTTAGGAATAACCTTAAGAAAGGCTATTCTTCCCCTACCTTTAGATGTCTTCTCTGCGTTGCCATTCCTTAGATATCCCAGTTTTCGTCCATATTCTAATTTGTTTTCTTGCAGCGCTGGGGGGCGGTCCTCAGCACTCAAACAGCATTGGGGGTGTCCCCAGTGCTGCAAGAAGACTATACAGCGCTGCCTTCTTCTTTTTCTGCACCTCCGCCTCTTCTTCCTTGTGCCGTCAAAAAGCGCCAATTGTGCATGTCCATCGCCATTTTCTTGTGGTCATATGGGAGTGGCCACAGGAAAATGGCCGACAGACATGAGCAGTGTGGCTGAATAAGAAAGAAGAGGTGGAGGCGGCAAACAAGAAGGCGGCGGCGCTGGATAGTTTTCTTGTAGTACTGGGGATGCCCCCAGTGCTGTTTGAGCGCTGGAGACCGACCCTAGTGCTTCCTGGTTTTCTCTGTGAATTGGTGGGCAAGGTTTCACTTGCTGTCTCACAGGCAAAGCCAGCTCTGCTAGCTCTCTTCATAGCAGTATGTTTGCAGTCAGTAATGAGGGATGGTTGTAAATAAATTAGCACAGTATCACTGGAATATGCACAATATGAAGCTGATGTAGCAGAGCTGGATTTCATAGGTGATGAGAATCAGAAATTTACATGCTACAGGACCAAGAATCAGATTGCAATAAACTCCGTTCCAGAAATACAAGCTACTCCCGGGCACTCAGCTCCCCTTCCCTATCTGAGAGCAGTGCGTTACGACAGTACTATGAAATCACTTGTCCTGGGCGGAGAGATAAGACCATCCCCAAGTCTGTGGTTATGGAAACGCAGTGTAAACAATGAAGTGAATAATCATAAGATAATAGCCAAACAAAGCAGTTTTGCTTAAAAGGATTCTACCATTAAAAACCTTTTTTCTGTGGATAAGACGTCGGAATAGCCATTAGAAAGGCTATTCGTGTCCTACCTTTAGATGTAATCTCCGCCGCGCCATTCCTTAGAAATACCGGTTTTTACTGGTATGTAAATTAGTTCTATCGCAACGATGGGGGCGGGCCCCAGCGCTGAAAATGTGATGCGCGCAATTGCATCCTCGAAACTATGGCCGTCAGCCAGCATGCACAGTCGGCTCCACTCACTGGCAGAGCCAACTGCGCAGGCGTCGGAGGTGACGCCACTGAAGAGAAGAAAGAAGGGGAGGATCCAGCAGAAGATGGAGGCGTCGCAGGATCCTGTTCTCAAGCAGCAGTGGGGATGCCCTCATCGCATTTTCAGCGCTGGGGCCCGCCCCCATCGCTGCCAGAGAACTAATTTACATACCAGTAAAAACCAGTCTTTCTAAGGAACGGCACAGCGGAGATCACATCTAAAGGTAAGAGACGAATAGCCTTTCTAAAGGCTATTCCGACGTCTTATCCACAGAAAAAAGGTTTTTAATGGTAGAATCCTTTTAAGCAATGTATTTAGGAGAAGTCTTAAATTTACATAAGCTAGCAGTATAGATAGGATCCTTGAGATGGGACAACCCTTTTAAGTGGTTTAGTCTGTTCATAGATATACATTGACCATGATTTATTATACTTTGTACACCAGTTTTCAAATATGATTTTTGCACAATACATTTTAATTTTTTCACTTCTGCATCATCCTAGACATTTTTTCGTAAAGGGAGGTTATAGGGGGCAGGGCCATCAGGTGTAAGTGACCTGGCAAATGTATGAGATGCACCCTCTGGCAGCTCAGGGACCATGAAAAATCTGGCCTATTCTATTTATATACATAACAGTGCAAACATGTTTCTCAAAAGCATACACTAAATATCAACCTTTTAGTAGTGCTTCCAGTGGGACAATAAATCTAACTTGCATAGACTGCCTACATTTTATTGTTCAGACTTTTATGTTCCGTTATACGGAATATAGCTCATACTTCTTTTTTTCTTAAGGAGTGATGGCAGCAAGAGGCCTCTTGGCAAACCCAGCCATGTTTGCAGGATATGAGGAGACACCTACGTCCTGTATTCAAGACTGGGTTGACATCGCTCTGGAACATGGAACACCATTCACATGTTTTCATCATCACTTGATGTACATGATGGAGAGAATAACCTCGAAGCAAGAGAAGAGAGTTTTTAATGTCTTGTCTAGTACATCTGCAGTCCTAGATTATTTAAGAGACTACTGTGAAGTGTGATGTTATTAATTCAGTCAGATCTGATGGGAGCATAGCATTGCATAAAGCCCTATTCTTACAGTCAAAACAACATTGCAAGTCAGTGTGCTGTACCCCATGTTTTTTGTATGTCCCATTGACGAATCTGACACTGTCATTGCCCCCATTGTAAATGTGAGACAGAATACAGGTGTGAACAGAGTCTTATTTTAATGTTGTAATTTACTACTCTTTTATGTTCTACAGACTTCATTAAAGTTAGAGATATGTATACAGTTTAATTTGGCTCCTATGAAGCTATGTATATGTAATGTCCTTATTCTTAATCGTCTGTGGTTGACCCTTTTGGTATTAGGAACATTATGGTAGCATCTTCAAGTTATTCTCATCATCCTAAATTGCTCTATACGTTTTAATATACATGCTCTGACTTGCTAATTAGAGATGAGCGAACACTATTCGAATAGCACACTCCCATAAAAATGAATGGCTACGTCCATTCATTTCTATGGGAGCGTGCTATTCGAAACGGCTGTTTCCAATAGTGTTCGCTCATCTCTATTGCTAATATTTTGTCCTATATAAAGTTGCTTGTTACTCTGAGAAATGTCAAAATAATCTTATTTAGAGCTGTGTTTTATGGTTCTGAGTCCATGTATTTTCTGCTATTCGTTTACTAGCTGTAACATAAGTGTGTTATTATTATAACTCGCTGAATTGTGCTACAAACAGCAGATAATGTAACTTACTCACTAGGTTCATCCCATCTATCCTTACTTTCAAACAAAATCCTTGCATTGTTTACTGCACCACTTTGTTCATAGTATCTCCAGACATGGTCACTGACAGAAGGTCACACGACCTCCATGTGCATTAGTGATCTTCACCACGTAACACTGTGGACATCATCTGCACATGAGCTAGTTTGCGGTGTTATTGGAGGCAGCTTATACATGTACCAGATTACATGACCTTCCATCAGTGGATATGTGTGGACATAGTGCTGGAGATTGTATGAACACAGTGCGAGGCTCAGGCCCTACTTTACAGAGAAGCTGCTTTTTTTGTTGCAGATTTTGCTCAGTTTTTTTTGAGCCAAAGCTCCAATTCCTTTTGTAGCTACTTCTGTGTTTGGCTCAATAAAACACTGCACAATCTGCAAAAAAAATGCAGCTTTGGCCTTGGCCTAAGGGATGATCTGAAAGTGAGGACAGAAACTGTACCTGGTGGACCGTATGTACGGAGACCTTAAATGGAGTTAAAGAGCTGGTGTGAACCCAGTTTAAGTTACATTATGTATTGTTTCAGTACAATTCAGCAAGAAATTCAAAACTGAAAAAATCCCTTTAATACGCTGTTTTTTTTTTGTTTTCTTCAGATAATATCTACTATTTTATGCCAAAACATAACATTTTTATTTGACGTTTAATTTATTATGTTTATCTGGAAGTAATAGTTTGAACTTTTGTTAAGTTTAAATATTCTTATTTTACATTTTAATCTTAATACTAAAGGACATTTGCACACATTTATATATTTTTGCAATAAAATGTATCCATTTGATCTTTCTTTTGTTTTTTTTTTAATTATTATTGAGTGTTGATAGCATATTATAGCAGGCACTTTTCTTTGTACACCACTAGAGGGCTTAAAGTACACGCTTTTGTCCTGTCTAATGTGTTGGTAATTATTTTTTTACACAAACTTTACAACTTTATAATACAAACAATAATATCTTATTGATTTCTGTGTTTTGACTACCCAAATCTGTTTTCATTGCTTCAGTCGGAACTTTTTTTTTTTTAAGAACTCAGAAAAACATAGCATGTTGCAACTGTGTGCCCTGATACAGATTGCTTACAGTCTTGACAAATTTTTATTGTAATCAGGTTGTTTTTGTTGAATTTTTTTTTTCCATCTATTTAAAAAAAAGTATGCAATAACAGCTTTACTAAACTAAACAGATAGAAGCATATGGCATCCCCCCCCCCCCATATGTTTTAAAGGGGTTACAGAGATGACAAATCTCAAGTCTCCAAAGGAAAGCACATCCTATATCATTTATTAGCTATAATCTACTAAGAAGCAGTACTTAGGCTGGGCTCATTTTCAGATCTAGCAAAGCCCAGCTAGGCAATCTCAGTACATTCAACCATTCAACGGAGTTCACGCAGTGCTTGGCGCAGTCGATAATTTAAATTAGGTTCAAAAATATCCTCCGGTATATGAAGTTCTTTTTTAACCAATTTAACAAAAATTTCAACTGCTGGACAAAAGGACAAAGGGAGGGAACGTTGCGAGCGCCGACGCAGATGCAGAGAAGCCTCAAGTACACTGGATACAACAGCTGGACTAAAATTAATGACAGGGTCAGAATCTGCACTGTTATTTTGCTCACCCAGAAGTACCTCAAGATCAGCAACTGCCTGTCTTTCAAGAGTTGTGTCGAGACTCTGAAATTGTATCAACGTTATCAGCTGCAGATTCATTGGGGCAATCTGGGTGATCACTACTATCCCGATCATGAATTCCCTGACCAAAAACTTTTTTCCATAGGACCTTACGTGCAAATAATTCCGTGTCTTTTATTGCAGTAAAGCAGTCAAATTTACCTGTTGAAGCAAATGTCAGCCCCTTTTGTAACACTTCAATTTGGGATCTAGTTAATGTGTGCGACGAAAGGTTGATTACCTTCAGTATCTCCTTCTTTTGTCTTTCGTGTTGGTTATCAGTACTTTGCTTTTGGATGACAGGGCTCTGGGGCTGTCGGATGTTCCATTTAGAATTTGCATATCTCCTTGCCCGCCCGAGGGCCTAATAAAGAAGAGCCACCACATTCTGTATCTGAAAAGAGAGAGGTAATAATAATAATAATAATAATAATAAATTTTATTTATATAGCGCCAACATATTCCACAGCGCTGTACAATTTGTAGGGTTCAAATACAGACAGAAGATGCATTACAAAGAAAGTCATTTCACACAATGGGACTGAGGGCCCTGCTCGCAAGAGCTTACAATCTATGAGGTAGAGGTGGTGACACAAGAGGTAGCAGGGGCGGTGTTGCTTATACAGGGGGTCCGATAATTCTGTAATAGTGGTTACTGTCATTACAGAAACATAAAACTTTATGAGCCGTTACCAGTTGTGTCCTTTAACATGTGGATGGAGCTTGGACCTATAAAGTTAGTCTGAAATGGCATCATATCATGTGGGGAAATGTGGGAGCGGGGACAGAGGAGGGTAAAATTTTGGGGATTCTAATTATAGTACGGAAAGGTTTGTGCGAGATCTATTCTGGTTGTTTTTGTGCCACCGATAAACTTTGTTGTTTTTAAAATCTTCCAAGTCTCTGGAGAATTTTTTTGGTTTAGTAGTTGTATTTCTTTCTCCAATTTCTCTATCTCTGTTTCCAATTTTTTCTCAAATGCCACAACCTCCACGTCACTCAATACCTGCTGAACCTTTTCCCTGTGTGTCTCGATATCTTGTTCCAGTGCCTCCAAAGTTTTTTGGTCTGCCCCAATGAGCAGTTCGATTAATGTCTGTGAGCACTTGGAAAGTGTCTCCTCCCACTTACCCACAAACACAATACCTACGCTATCAAGAGTGGGAAACAACTGAATACGCGGTCCCCTGGGGATGATGTTTTTTTTGTAGATAGTTCTCTAAAGTGACCTTATTCCACCAGACCCTTGTTCTTTTTTTTTTAACCCCTTAGCGACCCTTGACGTAACTGTACGTCATGGGTCGCATGGGGATGTATGGAGCGAGCTCACACGCTGAGCTCGCTCCATACACGGCAGATGCCGGCTGTATAATACAGCCAGGACCTGCCAATAACAGCAGCGGTCGGTGCCCGAGCCGATCGCTGCTGTTAACCCTTTACACACTGCGGTCAAACGTGACCGCAGTGTGTAAACGGCGCCGGCGGCATGGGCGCCGCCATGTTTCGCCGATCGCCGCCCTCCTGAACGTCACATGAGGGCGGTGATCGGTTGCTATGACAGCCGGAAGCCTATTGAAGGCTTCCAGGCTTGTCTCTGCACGAGATCTATTAGACGATGCCAGAGGATGCCAGAGGCATCGTCTAATAGAAGTGCTGCGATTTTCCTATTCACTGCAATACTGTAGTATTGCAGTGAATAGTATGAGCGATCAGACCCCCTAGGTTTCAAGGTACCTAAGGGGTCTGATCATAAATGTAACAGAAGAAAAAAAAAGTTTTTAAAAGTATTAAAAAAATAAAAAAAATATAAAAGTTCTAATCACCCCCCTTTCCCTAGATTAGCTATAAAAGTAATTAAAGAACATTAAACATAAACATATTAGGTATCTCCGCGCTCCAAAATGCCCAAACTATTAGAATATTAAAACATTTATCCCGTACTGCGAACGGCGTAGCGGCAAAAAAAATAAAAACAGCCAAAAAGCGTTTTTTTCAACACTTTGCCTCCTATAAAAAATTGAATAAAAAGTGATCAAACCATCAGATCTTTCCCCAAATGGTATCAATAGAAACGTCATCTTGTCCCGCATAAAAAGACACCACAACCAGCTCCATACATGGAAATATGAAAAAGTTACAGGTGTTAGAACATGATGACACAAAAATTTTTTTCTATTTTGCAAAGTTTATCATTTTTTTAAAAGTATCAAAACATTTCAAATACTATATAAATTTGGTATCACCGCGTTCGTACTGACACGTAGAACACAGGTAACATGTCATTTGTACCAAACAGTGAACGCTGTAAAAATTAAACCCATAAGAAAATGGCGCAAATGCATTTTTTCTCCAATTGCACCTCATTCTGATTTTTTTTCCAGCTTCCCAGTACATTGCACAGCATATTGAATGATGCCATTACAAAGTACAATTTGTCCCGCAAACAATAAGCCATCATGTGACTCTGTGAAAAATGAAAAAGTTATGGCTCTTGAAATGTGAGGAGGGAAAAACGAAAATGCGAAACCAAAAAATGGCCTGGTCCTTAAGGAGTTAATTAAATTACGTATTTTGTGATTATTGTTTAGATATGACATGTTGTTTCATAATACGGCAGTTGTTCGTGTCCTTTTGTTTTGTTATTTGTGTTTTGTTATTTATTTATGTTTATATGTATTCTTCTGTAGAATTTTCGATGAGATATGGGGATTATTTCATCTGAGTGGATCCATGTCCTGTCTTCCTTGGCTTCTGGCATATACCAAGTCCCACATCTTGGTTCTGGACTTTCATAAATGAAAAAACTTCGAATCCAGTGCGGTGCACTATTGTCACTATGAATTTTAATAATTTTATTTATATATGTTATTAGTGTGGTTGATCAGCACTCACATTCATATATGATTTCAATGATAATTATTTACTGATTATTTAATAAATATTTGCAATCCTACTAATATTATAAGTGTGAAAGTTTGTGTGTTTGGATGTTTGTGAGTTTGGATGTTTGTTCCTCAATCACGCTAAAACGCCTGGACGGATTTGCGTGCAATTTTCCACAAACATAGTTTTCCCCTAGGATTGAGTCACAGGCTACTTTTGGTGCCACTAAACAACATGGCTTCCTAGCAGGAGACTCACAAAAGCAGGACTCCTAGCCCCAGCTATAGACTCACACACACTACATGGCATTTCCTGCCTCAACCTGTCTGCACACTCCTGTCACCTCAGGAGTAGCCCTTACTCTACTCACTCACATTTACATATAGCTTTCCACTATATAACAGATCACATTGTCTTTATCACTACATACACAATATAACACTACATACACAATATAACACATCACATTGTCTGTATCACTACATACACAATACAACACATCACATTGTCTGTATCACTACATACACAATACAACCCACATTGTCTGTATCACGACATACACAATACAACACATCACATTGTCTGTATCACTACATACACAATACAACACATCACATTGTCTGTATCACTACATACACAATACAACACATCACATTGTCTGTATCACTACATACACACTCACACACACTGCCTGGCATTTCCTGCCTCAACCTGCCTGCACACTCCTTACTGTCACCTCAGGAGTAGCCCTCACTCTACTCACTCACATTTACATATAGCTT
The DNA here is from genome assembly GCF_031893055.1 of Leptodactylus fuscus. Taxonomy (NCBI): domain Eukaryota; kingdom Metazoa; phylum Chordata; class Amphibia; order Anura; family Leptodactylidae; genus Leptodactylus; species Leptodactylus fuscus. Next base: position 118,162,324 of record NC_134269.1, read on the forward strand.
TCCACTATATAACACATCACATTGTCTGTATCACTACATACACAATACAACACATCACATTGTCTGTATCACTACATACACAATACAACATATCACATTGTCTGTATCACTACATACACAATACAACACATCACATTGTCGGTATCACTACATACACAATACAACACATCACATTGTCTGTATCACTACATACACAATACAACACATCACATTGTCTGTATCACGACATACACAATACAACACATCACATTGTCTGTATCACGACATACACAATACAACACATCACATTGTCTGTATCACGACATACACAATACAACACATCACATTGTCTGTATCACGACATACACAATACAACACATCACATTGTCTGTATCACGACATACACAATACAACACATCACATTGTCTGTATCACGACATACACAATACAACACATCACATTGTCTGTATCACGACATACACAATACAACACATCACATTGTCTGTATCACGACATACACAATACAACACATCACATTGTCTGTATCACTACATACACAATATATCACATCACATTTGCTAGCCCACCAAACTTTTTAAAGCACTTTTACAGTTTCACACATCTGTGTCCGCCCAATTCTCAAATCACCGCAGACAAAGTCGCGGGTAAAAGCTAGTTTTATATAATTGTTTAGCCAGACTATTGATTTATATTATTGGCTTGCACTTTTTCCATGATGTTTGTTAGTGAGTTTAGAAGACGTGTAGGTGAACATCTGGGGATATTCGACACAAACGTGATACTCCTATTTCATGACACATTCACTGTCTACATGCAGGGGATGCCTCTGGCTTGAGGTTTATGGGCATTGATGTAGTTAGGCCTCCAACACGTAGAAGGGACTCAGACTGGCTGGTAACACAGACAGAGAACAAATGGATCTTCCAATTACAAACGGTCAGTCCGTCTGGCCACAATGAGCAGCTAAGCTTCACGACGTTTATTTGAGTCCGGTCAATGTATCTAGTCCCCTGGGGGATTTCATTTTGTATATATGATTTGTTTCAATTTTTCTCATTCATCAATTATCATTATTTGAGTATTTGTATGTTCTACCATTTGACCATTGTAGCATTGTTTTACCTGATTGGGTCTGAGATACCAGTTTGAATACTTAAATTTTGGCACCTGATACTTAATCCCTATTCAGATGGTGCATTTCACAAGCGGTTTATTTTTGGACATTGTCCACTGCTCTCCCATGCATGGCGGTATCCAATAGATGAGGATGGTGGAATGCGTGGTGGTTAAGGGTTGCCTGTTTCTGATCACTGCTACCCCTCATCTAAGCCCTTACTCACCTATTTCGGGTTTCTTCTAAGTCTAGATGTGAACAGTTCGCGCATGCGCTGTTTACAGCTAGACTCCTGAAGGATCTGCACATGCGCATAACTTCGTTTCGGGCGTGCAAATTTAGGATGTCTTTAAAAGTCCGCAGTTGGCGCGTCACACTCATAGGGAATACATCTGATAGGTTCACCATCACTGGCACTCCGGAGTGTGTGTTCTGGGATGAATTTATGACGGGCTTCCAGGTTTTCTTTTACCTATCTTACCCTCTTGAACCACTTATGTCCCACTAAACTGTTTTGATACTTGACATTAAAGAGCAACAGCTATTGAATGAGTGTGGATGTATTTACCCCTATATGAGTGGTATATATGCTTAACTAAGGGCATGGTATTACCATTCTTTATTGTATTACCCCTGATGAATTTGTGTATGTTTGTGACTACACTATATAATGAAACATGCATGTCGGGTTTTGTTAAGTTGAATGTGTCTGTCACATTTTGTCTCACCTACCTTTCTTATTGCATATACTTATAGGAAGGGCTAATTTAGGGACCTAGCCCTAGTGTAGGGTAAGGATCTGGTCAGGGCAACGATGTCTAGGGCATTGACTCTGTAAGAGGCAATAGGGTGTTATAGTCTCCCTCACTGAATGTTTGTAGGAACTGGTCTTTCAATCTTTTACCCTGACCTCTGTCATTAATAAGAAGCAGCCTATACCATCCTCCCCTCTCTTCCGATTTTGGATACATCTCCCACTACTGAACTTCAGTAAGTCCCATAGGATCCCCTATCCTTAGGATAGGGGATAAATACTAGATTGATGTTGATGGGGGTTGGGATTTGGGCTGCAGTAGGTGCTGGTTGGCTGTCTGCCTTTGTTTTGGTTGTCTGTTGTCTTCCCTGGGCTTGAGGACTGGGAGTTTTTCCCCCCACTTGGAATTCAGCCTGACTACAGCCAGGCTGAATATAGGGTATCTGCAGTGATCCTATTCCGTCGGGAAGGGGTTAATAGGAGCACTGCAGATACCCTATATACAGCCAGGCTGAATTCCAAGTGGGGTGAAAAAACCCAGTCCTCAAGCCCAGGGAAGGGGCAGACAGACAACCAAAACACACCCTCCCCTTCCCCAGCACTCAGCATCTACTATACCAAAAAACTACTACCAATGTCTCAGTTAATGTAATTTTATTGGTGTCTATTTTAATTTTTGAAATTTTCCAGTAGCTGCTGCATTCCCCCCTCCGCCCCCTCAGCTTATACTCGAGTCAATAAGTTTTCCCAGTTTTTTGTGGTGAAATTAGGGGCCTCGGCTTATATTCGAGACGGCTTATACTCGAGTGTATACGGTAAATACATTTACTTTTAGTACAGCAAAACCCTAATAACACTAAAAAAATAAAAATCTCTCTAATCTTGAATCTCTCTAAAAAGGTGTTTGGAGGTCATGGTGAAAATTGTTGCAAAAAATAATTTTGGTAGACCAACAAATATCAAAGTTTGGGCTGTCAAAATATCAAAGGCCTCTGGTCATGAAGGACTTGTCATTAAGGAGTTAATTGAATCTAACAATAATTGTTTTATTCCTGTTTATATTGGCTTTGGAAAGTCATAGTTTTGGTCAGGGATCATTCTTTGTAAGAGAATATAAACATCACAGACAAAAAATTGTTTTTCTCACTTTAACTTTATTTAAGAACAGTTATATTTTAACTTATTCTGTTCACTATTCAGAAAGACTGGGAACATTACTGAAGAAAATGTGTCTGGAGAAATTCTTATGGTGGGATTATTATGATAGTGAGATTATTGGAGGTCAATAGTCTTTTCTGGTAATACATTTATATTTTAAATGTACAGGACATAAATGTTCCTAAAAATTATAGGGTTATATCAGAAACATAATCATGACACTAAAGGCCTAAATGCTCCTATATCTGACAAACTCTTGGTCACATTTTATGTAGTGTGGGCATATAGTGTGCCACTTGTGTGTCAATAGCCTGAGTGACAAAAAGAGGCGTAACTCACCAAAAAAGGAGTTCAACTTTGTCAAAAAGTGGCTTGGTCAACCCAAAACATTCTACTACCTGCTTACATTAAAGCAGGACCCATCACATGATGGACATTATGTATGGTTCCTGTACCCCTAAAACACAACCTTCATCCATAGACCCCACTACTTTATAATGGGGTCTGCCATGGTTGCATTGTTGCATCCATAGCTTTGATGAGAAGAATGGCGCTGCATGCTGTGCTGTTCTTAACATTAACTCTGACATAACTGCTGACCAAGGCCCTAGTTTGTTAACATTTATAACTTATCGGAAACTATTTTCATTAGGGACTTTTATGATTGAAAAGACTGTCTGTTTTGGCATGTATATACCCAAAACATTTCTAACATCAGAACATCATGATTTATTAACCAGTGTGGTTAAATATAACTCAGAAACAATCTTTGGAGTAAAGCAATGTTTGGCACTATTAGTTGTTGCAAAAGGGCAGTAGCTGGCAATAGATAGGTAAATGTTTCATCAGTGATTCACAGGTCCGTGACCAAACTAAAAGCTTAATGATCAAAAATATTTCATCAACTTGTGTTCGATGGATTCTGTTTTATCATGAAATGAGAAAAGGAAAATAGAGCTGTGTACAGTCATGGCCAAAAGTTTTGAGAATGACACAAATCTTATATTTTCACATGATCTGCTGCCCTCTGATTTTTATGTGTGTTTCTCAGATGTTTTTATCACATACAGAAATATAATTGCAATCATATTATGAGTAAAAAAGCTTATATTGACAGTTAGAATGAGTTAATGCAGCAAGTCAATATTTGCAGTGTTGACCCTTCTTCTTCAGGACCTCTGCAATTCTCCCTGGCATGCTCTCAATCAACTTCTGGACCAAATCCTGACTGATAGCAGTCCATTCTTGCACAATCAATGCTTGCATTTGTCAGAATTTGTAGGTTTTTGTTTGTCCACCCATCTCTTGATGATTGACCACAAGTTCTCAATGGGATTAAGATCTGGGGAGTTTCCAGGCCATGGACCCAAAATCTCTATGTTTTGTTCCCTGAGCCATTTAGTTATCACCTTTGCTTTATGGAAAGGTGCTCCATCATGCTGAAAAAGGCATTGTTGATCGCCAAACTGCTCTTGGACGGTTGCTGTACATGCTTTACAGTTGGCATGAGACAAGACTGGTGGTAGCGCTCACCTCATCTTCTCCGAATAAGCTGTTTTCCAGATGTCCCAAACAATCGAAAAGGGGATTCATCAGAGAAAATGACTTTACCCCAGTCCTCAGCAGTCCACTCCCTGTACCTTTTGCAGAATATCAGTCTGTCCCTGATGTTTTTTCTGGAGAGAAGTGGCTTCTTCGCTGCCCTCTTTGAGACCATGCCTTGCTCCAAGAGTCTCCACCTCACAGTGCGTGCAGATGCACTCACACCTGCTTGCTGCCATTCCTGAGCAAGCTCTGCACTGCTGGTAGCCCGATCCCGCAGCTGCAACACTTTTAAGAGACGGTCCTGGCGCTTGCTGGTCTTTCTTGGGCACCCTGCAGCCTTTTTGCCAACAATGGAACCTCTCTCCTTGAAGTTCTTGATGATGCGATAGATTGTTGACTGAGGTGCAATCTTTCTAGCTGCGATACTCTTCCCTGTTAGGCCATTTTTGTGCAGTGCAATGATGACTGCACGTGTTTCTTTAGAGATAACCATGGTTAACAGAAGAGAAACAATAATGACAAGCACCAGCCTCCTTTTAAAGTGTCCAGTGGTGTCATTCTTACTTAATCATGACAGATTGATCTCCAGCCCTGTCCTCATCAACACCCACACCTGTGTTAACGGAGCAATCACTGAAATGATGTTAGCTGGTCCTTTTAAGGCAGGGCTGCAATGATGTTGAAATGTGGACTTTGCAAGTAATTGCTGTGAAGCTGATCACTCTTTATAACATTCTGGAGTATATGCAAATTGCCATTAGAAAAACTGAAGCAGTAGACTTTGTAAAAATTAATATTTGTATCATTCTCAAAACTTTTGGCCATGACTGTATTACGCATATGGAAAAACCTGTGCACCCTAGATGGAACAAGGTACCATCTGGTCAAGATTTTATTTCCTGCCTCCTGATATTTGCTAGCCACCGAACTCTTGTGAGCGAACTCAAGAATTCTAGCACACTGCCAATTTGTGAGAGACAGGTTCAGGTCCGCCTCCTATCTTGATAAGTAGGAGGGTCTGTGGCCTGAAGGCGGGGAGTCCAAAAGGAAGTGTAGATATGTACAGACAAAATGAATTGATAGAAGGATCCGCTCTACCAGGAATATTTCTTTAAAAAATAACTTTTAATCCATAATGATTAAAAAACACTCCATAGACAGGAACAAAAGTGCAAAAGTAGGAAAAAAGTGATTAAAACCGCATAGGTTTCATTGTGGCTGACATGTTTCGACACGTCTGTGTCTTACTCATAGCCCAATCTAGAGTCTACTGACCGACCAAAACCTTTTTAAAGGCTGAAAACACGATTATCCACCTTACAATAACACCTGATCAAAATTAGTCCAAAGCACAAGTTAACCCTCAAAACTGCTATTATGTTTATCATGAACGACACTTTCAACTAACAATTTCACTAAATTGAATTAAAACTACAATATTCACCCATATATATACAAAAACAATATTACCGCATTTACAGTGTTACAACGATAAAGCTATATATAAATCCATTAACCCACATAGTTCCAAAGGGTAGACAGCCCATGATCAAAGTGTTTTTATCATACTAGAGACATTATCGATGCCTAAAGAGGCAATTCTGCAGTGATCTCTCAGTATACATGATATAACCTGCTAGATGAGTATTTATTTGTATATCTAGAAAATATTCTCATCTACTTCAGAGACTTAGAGACTGCGTAATTTACACTTGTGAAAGGAATGGCCCTGAAATATAGTAGAACCAGAGTAAGGGTGGGTTCACACCAGCACCCTATCTCTGTTAAGCAGGTTTCCATTTTCTGTCGGCAGAAGACGGAAACTGGCATTCACTGTCTGCCAGTGAGCGCCCGTGAGCGTCTTCTGCTCTCCGCGGTGAAACCGTTTTTTTTTTAACCGGACACAAAGTCCTGCATGTCCGATTAAAAAAAAAAACGGTTTTGCCGCGGAGAGCAGAAGATGCTCACAAGCGCACACTTTTCAAGCCCATTCAAGTGAATGGGTTTGAAAACTGCCTGCCAGTTTCCATCTCCTGCCCAGTTTCTCGGGCAGGAAATGGAAACCTGCATAACGGAGATCGGGCGCTGGTATGAACCCGCCGTAAAATTAAATGAGCCCCTTATAATAGTATCGACCATTCAGCCTCGATTGTGGCCCTGTGCATACATAACCTGAAAGTCGTGTGTCAATCTAAACTATTTTAAGTATATCCATCCCTCATTCACTAGCAAATAAACATTGAGAGAATTTTTTTTTTATCTTCTTATGCGAGTTATCTGATGTAAAAAGATCATAGCATCAGTATGGAAAACTCCAATAAATCCCCCAAGTATTTTCTGTTATAAATATGTTCATTTTAGTAAAATGTATGACGTTAGATTTATTTTATTGGTAACCAGCCTTTGTAACAAAATTTACAATGGCATAAAACAATAATGGAAGGCTAAGTAAATCTAACACATGTTTGCTAAAGGATGGTTACTTCTTAGATGTTCAGTAGATTTCCACTGTTACATAGTTGGGACGTTTAAGAAATACAACTCCTGCCAGAAAGCAAAAAGCCTGCTTAAGACAAGGACTTTAAATAAATGTTCTATGCAAATGTGATAGAATGTTAGAGAAGTGTTAGTGTTATTTTTTATTAATATTGTGCAAGTCATTGATGATCAATTTCTCTTTGTATAAAACTAGTCTCTTACTAGTATAGACTCAGTTGTTTATTTGCTCTTCCTCCCCAGTTTCAGTCTTCATAAGGACTCATATGTTTTACAGCCTTCGTCTAAATGTCCTCCTGCCAATGTCTAACATAAGATGCCAGCAGAACCTGCAGCATCTATCTATGTCTTGCCTCTTGGGATGGGCAACTTGCTTTCTCTGAGCAAAGATGGATGCACAAGTGGTTATAGTTATAGTTATGGCAACTGTTTGTGTATTTAGTCCCTATAGACTAAATTAATCTTTTTCACATATTTAGATTGTTCTTTCCTGCTGTTCTGGATGCAGACTTATGATTATCTGTATACAAGAAGCTGTTGCTGTGCTGCTTTTAATATTGCTCCACAATGCCAAGAGGCTTATTTATTTGCGAGAAGCAATTTTAGATATTTCCTCTATTCTGTGGACTGTAACCCATGTTTATCTTATACACAACTTTTTTTTTTGTAGATTGTGAACCCAGATGTTTGTCCTTGGCGGGATTTGAACCCAGGATTCCAGCGCTGCAAGGCTGCAGTGCTAACCACTGAGCCACTGTGTTGCACCCTATCTTGAACCAACCACTACTAACAACTTTCTTTGGCTTATTCAATTAAATTAGCCACTTTTTTTGTTTGGTGTGTTATGGATTGATATTTTCTATTAATATAGAATTGTGCCTTCCTTATATGTATTTGTCATATTTCTGCGATTTATACTGTACCAACTGTCTGTGACTCACATCAGTTGTATTATTCCATATTTAATGGACCGAATACTGGCTACTATTGCTCTCATTATATGGAAGCTGCATTTTTACCGCATGTTGTTTGTCATATGGTAGTATAAATTTTGGTATCTAAAAAATGGCACGCCTGCCTTCGTCTGGCGGTGAGGGAAAGGCAGGCGTGCCGAAACGTGCGCGTCGGGTGCGAGCCGGCGGTTCCTCTTCTTGCCCCCCTTCTTCTACTTATGTGGTTTATATCATGGGTAAGCTGTACTTCCATTTATTAATATGATAGACTTGCTTTGTAACCTCTGCTGCCGCTGATTAAGTCTTTCACAATATACTTTGTGGCCATTATTTCTTGTCTAAAAGTACTCAATGCTTACATGTTGTTATAATATTTTACTTTTAGCTTAATTGCACTCTTACCTTATTGCACTTTGCACTATATATATTATAGGATAAATTTGGCCTCCTTTTGGTAGTATTTGTATAATCTGGCCTTATGCTTTAGCTTACCTTGCTGGTTCATGTGGTATATTTATATTCTGTTTACCACTCACGTTTAACTACATTTAATAACTAATAATAACTATCCTGGGCAGTATTGGACTCTTTGCTGTGCTCTTTTTTGTACATTTATCTGTTTGTTTACTCGCATCATATATTTTATATAACTTTTTAATGTGATACTATTAAAGTTTGTATATTCCTATTACGAGTTTTGGTCTTTTTTTTTATTTATTTTTTTTTTATGTAGATTGTGAGCCCCACATAGAGCTCACAATGTACATTTTTCCCTATCAGTATGTCTTTTTGGAATATGGGATGGAAAACACGGGAAGAACATACAAACTCCTTACAGATGGTTTTATACCCTTGGTGGGACTTGAACACCAGGACTCCAGTGCTGCAAGGCTGCAGTGCTAACCACTGAGCCACCGTGTGGCCCCCCTGAGTTTTGGTCTATTTCTGACCTCACTATTTTGAGTGTCTGTATACCTATTTCTTTGTTTTTTTCTACTATACTTTTTTGTATATATCCTTCTGTGATGTATGTTTGACCTTTGGGCTTCTTCCATGTTTTCATCTTTGCTTCTGTGTTGGTACATATGTCCATCTGTTTAGTAATTCTGTGTCAACATGTTTGCCCTTACGCCATGTTTGCATCTCTGATTTTGTGTGGATATAGGTATATCCTTCATTCTGTTATGTTGGATGTACATCCTTCCTTCCATTTGAACACATGTTCTTCCATCTGCCACATAGGTATTTTTGCTGTTAAGGAATTGGCAAAGAAGTAATTCTTCAAAACATTCCAAAACTAGCTGATACTAAAAAGAAGTAGAACAAGCTACCTAAATCTTACACAGCACTGGGAGTTAGAGTCTAAGGATGTTCAGAAGACTTCATCAGAACCTGCAGGACTTAAAGTCCCAGGTGATCGCCTCTGAAGCTTACTGCAAGAAATAGATGCCTCTACAATCTGAAATCAAAACCAGAATCCACAGCAACAATACAGGTCAAACCAGGAGAGCCGAATCAGTAAAAAAAAAATCCAATAAACAACAAAGGTCAATATAACAGAAAACAAGAGTTATTAAAAGAGATCTGGAGCCTAACTAGTATAAATAACTAAATAGCAGGCACATGGAAAGTAGAAAACTGACTTTATATATCCCTCTACTACTGCTAATTGGTTCAGCATAATAGAGCCCTGATGGCTGCAGAAAGCTTCATATGCTAGCATGGCAACCTCAAGCCATGAGCAGCGATCAGCGCCGCACACTGAGATTCTTACATCTGCTACCTGTGGCCTTCAGGCTTCTGCTCTGAATATTTGGTCTATCCGCTGCTATTATGTACAGTAGGTACTGCTACTGTCCTGATGTTTTCCTTTAGATTCCTATATTCTGTAACCTGTTTTTAATTTAGTACCTCTGCTACTGCTGTCTGGTTTTAGTCTATGTATTTTCTTCTGCTTTGATTTTAGTCTGTACTCACTCAGTATGCCTTGCCTAACTTTGTGGTGTACTTTACTATAGTCCCTGATTTGCCTTTTCACTGGCTACTGATACCAGAGTCATCTGAAGAGATTCCCTTATCAAATTTCAAGACCCTATATGGAAGTTAAATAGTGAATTTGGCAGTCTGCTTAGACTATACCCCTATAGTTAGCCCAAAGTCAAACTGATAGCACATTTGGTCCACAATTTGCTACTCATTACAATGTAAGCTCTTATGCATTTAAATTTTAATTTGGCCATTAAAATATCAGAAATCTTAGCTGAAAATAGTGTAAATAAGCGTTTGGCATGATTACCCTCTTTTGGCAGAACTTCAGCCAATATGCACAAAATCATTGTATTATTATTGTAAAAAAAAAAAAATATATATATATATATATATATATATATATATATATATATTATATAGGACATAATTCCACTGGGAACTCCAAAAATGGGCTGGACAAAATTGTTGGCACCTTATCAAAATTGTGGGTAAATAAGTTTCGAGCATGTGATGCTCGTTCCTATAACTCACCAAGTAACAGGTGTGGGCAATATAAAAGTCACACTTGAAATCAGATAAAAAGGAGAGAAGTTGACTCAATCTTTGCATTGTATGTCTGTGGTGCCACGCTAAGCACGTAGAACAGAAAGAAAGAGAACTTTCTGGGGACTTGAGAATTAAAATTGTGAAAAAATATTAACAATATCAAGGTTACAAGTCCATTTCTAGAGATCTTGGTGTACCTTTGTCCACAGTACACAATATAATCAAGAAGTTTACAATGCATGGCACTATAGCTAATCTCCTTGGACGTGGACAGAAGAGAGTTAAATTGGTGAAATGTTAGAAAGCAGGATAATCTGGATGGGGGACAAGCAGTCCCAATCAAGTTCCAAAGAAATTCAAGCTATCCTGCAGGCTCGGGGTGCATCAGTGCTAGAGTGTGCAGGGGCCAATATAGGGGATAATACTGTGTGCAGGGGCCACTATGGGGTATAATAATGTGTGCAGGGGCCACTATGGGGTATAATAATGTGTGCAGGGGCCACTATGGGGTATAATAATGTGTGCAGGGGCCACTATGGGGTATAATAATGTGTGCAGGGGCCACTATGGGATATAATAATGTGTGCAGGGGCCAGTATATGGGATAATACTGTGTGCAGGGGCCACTATGGGATATAATAATGTGTGCAGGGGCCACTATGAAGCATAATAGTGTGCGTAGGAATGCGGGGGGTGGGGTCGTGCGGGGTTTTCGGCGTCAGCCCGGGGGGGGGGGGGGGGCATGTCAAAGGTTCGCCACGGGGCCCCGCCATTCCTAGTTACGCCACTGATGAGAACACAGAACTATAAATGGATGAGTCAACTAGACATAAGTAGAGGACAAAAGAAATGTGGAAAAAAGTATTAGGACAGATTTATAAAAAAAAAACTGTCTAAGGCCAAGACTTCATGTAGTGTCATGCAACAAAAAAGTGATGTGGGAAACACCTTCGCCCTGATCACAGGCATTAAGGACACTGGCCAAAGTGCCAGTTTTGTGGAAGTACATGGGTGCCACTACTTTTCAGTTGTTATGACAGCCAGGAGACTATTGAAGACTCCCAGGCTTGTGTCTCATTTGTTTGTATTACAGGCTGCTCTATGCAGCCTGTAATACAAATGCTGGTAATTTGCAATGCATTAAAAGTAAAATATACTGTGAAACACATAATCATTAGGTCAAAAGTCAAAATTGGTGGTGGTGGTGGGGGGGGTTATCTGTCTCGGATGATATCTGGCTGTTGCTTTCTGAACATTGGTATTTTCCATTGAACTGTAGCTGAAAGCAACAACAAACATTTGTAATGTACTTTTTTTTTCTAAGGGGGCATGCACACTACCAATGGTTTCCAATCAGCATTGTCCGTGGCTATTGTCCGTACAAGATTTTAGCAACGGACTTTAGCTGGTCCGTTTGCAATTTCCACTCATTTCAATGGGATTTTATCATATGTCCTTTAGTGTCCTTTTACAACCATGTCCGTTTTTTCAAGCGGACAAAAAAATCCTACATGCAGGACTTTTCTGTCCGTTTGAAAGAACAGACAGCAAGTATCCGTTTTTTTTTGTTTTTTTTTTAACATTGATGTCTACAGACATATAACAGACAGTAACTGATTTTTTTTTTAAACGGACACCTTCTTAGTGGACACCAACAGAAGTGTGAACCCTACCTTAATTAATAATTATATCAAAATAAGATTTACTTCCTGTGAGTGGCTGTGTGGCTATGAAAGGAGCTCATCAAGCCAAGCATTAAAATCTGCAAGTATGATACACCGTTGGTGGTCTAGGGTTAATACGAACAACAACTCTGTTAATTCCTTGAGAAATGCTGCTCCATCACCTGTGGGCTGATAAATAATATCTTGTTGTTTTTGTCAACTGAAATTAGAACACAATTGCTTTCAAAGGAAAGATTTGCATCAATGGGGATCATTTTTATCTGAGCAACAAGAACCCCAAGCAAGGAATCAAAACTGAACACGCCTCCTACACCGCAGTGTGTGAGCGGATGGCACAGAAGTTCGAACAGGTGTGGACGTAGCATGTAAAAATGCCACCTACTGTATATACACTAGGGGGTTCATAGTTGTGGCATTGCTCTTGGCAAAATGTATAATAGAATATCAGAATGCCCCAGCTCTCGTGTCAGCAACACAAAGAAGTGTTATCTGTCAGGATGGAAAAATTAAACAGGTTATAGCAATAATACTGTTTCAACTAGGGAGGTGTTTTTTTTTTTTGTTAATTTCCTATTCACACCTTCTCCTATCATTAATAAATATTGCTACAATACTGTAACCAGAAATGAAAGTAACTAGTTGTATGTAGCTGGTGACCTGTAGCTCCATATATAAAATGTAGTTCTTATCTAATCACATCTCATAGCTATGTGAACGTATCTTGCACCCATTGTTAGGTTCTCCTGATTTCAGTATCGCATACTATATAGGTACATTAAGTGCTCTGATCCTGTCTGCCCCCTCACTGATATATTGTTACAGACTGAACACATACTAGTCAGCGCCGCACCTCCCATGAGGCGACCTGAAGCGACCGCTTCAGGCGGCGCTATGTCAGGGCCCCAGGGAGGGTGGCATTTTTGCTTACCTAAGCCAGTCCAGAACAAGCTGTCCTGGACTGGCTTAGCACCAAGCGGTGGATTGGGGAGGCCGCTGAAGCAGCGCTGCTCCAGCGGACTCCCCTCACGCTCAGGCAGAGAGCAGGTCTTCTCCGTGCCTGCTCTCTGCCTGCGAACGCCGCTAAGCCTCCCCTTTGCTTCGCCCGCCCCCTTCGCACCGCCACGCCCGCTCCGCCCCCTCCTCCGGGGGGGTGGGGTGGCTTTCTGTCATTCGCCTCGGGCGGCGAAAGGGGTAGGTTCACCCCTGATGCTAGTCTGCAGAGTACCTAAAGCTAACGCATTTCTGCTATCTTATTATATAGCTCAGGTAATTATATAGGTAATGTAATTAGAGTCCAGCTATCCCACTATAGAAGCTTGTCCATTCAGTATACTCAAATGTTCAAATGTCCTAATTCTGACTTAATAATCAGAAAATCAAAAAACGCCATTTTGCGTTCCTGTTGGTCCAATGTGAAAAAAAGACTAAGGGCTCGTTCACATCAGCGTTCATCTGTCCTTATTGCAGGTTTCCGTTTCCTGCATAAAACAGATGCAGGAGACGGAAGCCTGCAGGAGACTTTCTCACCCATTCATTTGAATGGGTGAGAAAGCTGTCCGGCCATGAGCGGCAGTGAGCGTTTTGCGCTCTCCGCCGCGAAACCGGGTTTTATAATACGGACACAGAGTCGGACATGCACTACTCTGTGTCCGGATTAAAAAATCCGGTTTCGCGGTGGAGAGCCTAAAACGCTCACCGCCGCTCACGGCCGGACCCGGTCTATGGTTTCCGTCTTCTGCATGCAGAAGACGGAAACCATAGAACGGAGACATGAACGCAGGTGTGAACCCAGCGTAAGCTGTTTAATATTTAGGAGTTGAACAAATTTGTGAAAGTCATCTCTAGATCTGTTCCACAGTATGAATATGTCATCTATAAATCTTATCCAAAGGAGGATCCGCTGGAGAGGAAGACACATAAGTATGATGGGGTGGAGGGGTGGGCTGAGTTACTTGAAAAGCGCTAATAGTGGACAGGATAGCTAGGGAGACAGGGAGGGAGAGTGAGAGGGAGGTTATGTGAGTCAGCCTATAACTGGCTGCAGAAAGCTACACCATGTAAACATATCATAGGATGAGCGGAGGTGCCAGAGAAACCCAGAAATCACTCAAAAGACTGCTAAAGGTATTTGAGTGCACTTATTAACTCATTAATAGCACTGACAAACCTTTTTTAAAAATGATCTTTTTGTCTGGAAAACCCCTTTAACGTCTTCAGTATTGGGCTAATTTGTGGTTTAGGACCAGACACATTTCCATTTTGAGGGCTGGATTCTATTTTCTCCTTTAGTGTTTGTTTGGTTACAGTTAGAATCTTTTTCTTCTCCTTTAATATCAATCCCATGAACCACATATTAGCAGTGGTCTCCAAGCTTGTTTGTACTATGGACCATTATCAAACAAGCTAATTTTCCTGTGGTCCGGCAGGATGAGGGTGGAGTTTGGGGCAGCATGCACAGAGCATACCACCATTGTCCGACACCTGCTAAGCATACCCTGAACCCATTTTGGAGAGTGATCTGCTGGTATAGGCAGATCACTCTCAAAAATGAGTCCTAATACAGACACGCCTACCCGGTGTTAGCTGATGCTCTGACCTATGATGCTTGTATGATACTGAGATTTGTTTGCACAACTCCTAGCATGCACTTAGGGCAGACCTGGGCAAAGCCCGGCCCCCGGGCCACATCCGGCCCTCTGACTGATTCAGTCCGGCCCGCACAGCTTTGACTAGGGGGCGTGTCTTAGTGCCGACCGAAGATGGAGATGTGGAGCGTGTCATAAAGTACTGAGAGATGTAAGGTGAGCTGCAGGGTGGAGAGAGAGAGTATGTGTGTGTGTGTGTGTGTCTGTCTGTCTATATATATATGTGTGTGTGTCTATATGTGTGTGTGTCTATATGTGTGTGTGTCTATATGTGTGTGTGTCTATATGTGTGTGTGTGTCTATATGTGTGTGTGTCTATATGTGTGTGTCTATATGTGTGTGTGTCTATATGTGTGTGTCTATATGTGTGTGTCTATATGTGTGTGTCTATATGTGTGTCTGTCTATATGTGTGTGTCTGTCTATATGTGTGTCTGTCTATATGTGTGTCTATATGTGTGTGTGTCTATATGTGTGTGTGTCTATATGTGTGTCTGTCTATATATATGTGTGTGTGTCTGTCTATATGTGTCTGTCTATCTGTATGTGTGTGTGTGTCTCAGCAACCTAGGGGGAAAAAATGGAAGGAGAATGTTATACTAGGGCAGAGATGGCAGATGGAGGGGGGACATGAAACTGGGGGAGAGATGGAGGGGGGGGGACATGAAAAGGGGAAAATAAAGGGGGATATGAAACTGAGGGAGAAATGGAGGGGGGGACATGAAACTGGGGGTAGATGAAGAGGGCACTTAGACTGGGGGGGACATTAAACCGTGGAGGAAGCTGTAGGAGGACCTGTCTGCCTCTAGTTGCCCCCAGTTTAATGTCACCCTCCAGCTACCCCTACGGTTTAATGTCTGCTTCCCGATTTTAATGTCCCCCTCTAGTTGCCCCCAGTTTCATGTCCTGCTCCAGCTGTCAATTTATTGCCCCCCTCCAACTACCCCCACTGTTTAATGTCCCCCTCCAGCAGTTCCAGCTTCATGTCCCCTCTAGTTTCCACCAGTTTATACTGGGGCACCAGGAGAGGGACCTAATACTGTGGGGCAGTTGGAAGGGAACATTATAATGTGGGGGCATATAGTGTACGGGTGACTGTAGAAAGGATTATACTGCGTGGGGGCACATGGTAAGATGATTGGGAATGGGTGGAGTCAATGCAGAAGTGGGTGGAGCTAAATTTGCCGTGGCACGGCCCTCTAGCATAGTTTCAATTTCTTATGCGGCCCCATGGGAAAATTAATTGCCCACCCCTGACTTAGCGCCTAAACCTTAGTCAGTATTGTATCAGCCAGCCCGTCGTTTGCCATTACTCACCCTTAGGTTTACCTGCAGTCCTATGAGTAGGTAAACCACGGGGAAAGTGCTGGATCACAGAGTCAATGCAACAGCTGTGCAAGAACAATCATGGCACTGATTGGCTGACCTGCTGAGCATTAGCAAATCAGTGCTACTTTTTTCCCAGCAGATTGCTGCTCCTTGAAAGATCAATGGTTCAATGGTAGCCAGTAGAACTTTGTTCCACTGGATGAATGCTGGGGAAATAAAAACTGAGCACTGATTGGCTAATGCTCAGAAGCTCATCCAATCATTGCCATGATTGTTTTTGCACAGCCGCAGCATTAGCTCTACGATACAACACTTACCCTCTTGGTTTATCATGGGAAATCTCCAGCAGCCCAGTCATTGGAGACCTCTGGCCCAGAGAATTCAATAGACTCCTGTTCCCACTTAGCTACTAACTTGGGGAAGCACAGTCTGGAAGAAGCAGTCAAATTGATCTTAAGGCCATGAGGTACTATCTTATGTTTTAAATATGGTTTGTACTTCCCAGAATGACCATAAGTTATACTTATAAACCCTGGTAAGTTGGCAAAATGTTTCTGAGACCCCAGGTGTATGTGTTTGCAGGGGTAAATCTCCCTAATCTCTTCATTCTTCATGAAGAATTTAATTCCTAAGATATTTGCAGGTGAAAGACGTCAGAAGGTCCTGTTTTTTGCTATGGGGGAAAAGTGTGGTTCTCTACTAAAAAATTTGCCTAAAGATTTTGTCTCCTAAGTTAGGTCAAAGGTTTATTGTTCCTTATGAAATTCTTGAGGTTTTTAATTCTATGACTTTTCATTTACGTCTTCCCCTGTCCTTCAAAATACAAAATGTTTTTATAAAGCTCTCCATAAAAAATATTTGCTGCTGGATACTCTGCCTAATAAACTCCCCCCCCCCCCCCATCCAGGAAAAAGGTGCCTGGAAATTGAGGGTCAAAGAATCATTGGCTCGTGTAGAGTTAGACGTGTTCTCCAATACTTAGTACATTGGAAGGGGTATAGACTAGAAGAAAGTACTTGGATACTGTCTCATTCTGTTCATTCAGATAGTTAGGAATTTTTACAAAAGATTTCCATTGAAACCTAGTCCAGGGTTTAGGGTTTGGTGACTCCTCATTCATAAAAGACGAGGGGGGGGGGGGGGAATTTAACTGCTGTTGCTTTAATGTTTTCCTAGGGCTATCCAATTAAACAGCTGAGGAGGCATATTTGAAACCTCTTCCTCTTCAGCCAGATGCCTGCTATTTGGTTATACGTAGTGTGGCCGCTATATCCTGAATTTGATTGTTTGTGCTGGACTGCCCCATATGGACCTTTAGCTTGTTACTGGATATCCGGTTGTCTCTTGATTTTTGGCTCTGACACTACCACTCAGACTGACTTGTAACTTGGACATTTACTCTCCTGATTCATCTTCCTGTTTTGTTTTTTTTTTTTATCTGCCTTGTAAGTTTATTGTGGGTTTTCATTTGACTTCAGTTAGTGGAGTATTTCTTTCTTATATCATTTTCTGCTGTGATAACTTGAGCCCCAAAATCCGTCCAACTACCTTCACTTTTGACACTGGTGAAGGCTTTTGGATTGTAGACCCTTATGAACTGAAGAGGGAAAGCGTCCTTACTCCCCCACTGACAGCATCCTGCAGGGTGCAAGAGAAAAACTGCAAAATTCTTTCTCAGTGAAATTGTAACCCTTTAGACGTCCATGCCTTTGTTCTTGGAGTCCATGATGCATTCTAGAAATTCTCTTATGAGAGGGTTTCCCTACTCCATATTTAGTGAAGAAGACCCATGATCCTTTTTTTTTTTTTTTTAAATGTAGATTGTGAACCCCACATAGAGCTCACAATGTACATTTTTCCCTATCAGTATGTCTTTTTTTTGGAATATGGGATGGAAATCCATGCAAACACGAGGAGAACATACAAACTCCTTGCAGATGGTTTTTTTTGCCCTTGGTGGGATTTGAACACCAGGACTCCAGTGCTGCAAGGCTGCAGTGCTAACCACCGAGCCACCGTGTGGAATGATCCTTTTGGGAGAACATTGTAGAACTTTAACGGTTATTGGTTCCTCAGTGCAGAATTCTTCGCTTGTGGTTATTCTGCCCATAGTACCTAGCTCCCTCTAGGGCCTTAAAAAAAAAAATTGATTCTACCATTTCTCCTGGTTGTGACTTGCATTGTGATCTGTTGTTATTGATGATCCTCTGTGCTTCCTTCTAACTTCCTGAGTGGGCTCAGGAGCTATATATTGCTTTATGTGGATGGAGGAACTTCTGCGTTAGGATCTTAACCATCAGAATAGCTTCTCCTAAATGTGGACTGCTAGTTTAGTGATGGTGAAACTATGAAACGCATGCCAAAGGTGACATGCCAAGACATTTTAGGTGACACACATCGGCAAGTACTTATTATGTTATTGCAATAAACAGTTGCTGATAATTTTTACTCACCTATCCACGCTCTTGTCCTGGCTGCCCTTCACTGCCTCCTCAAGGCAGCGCTACACTTACGTCACGATGCTAAAGAACACCTGGGCAATACGTCCAGCCTGTAGCTCTGTAGTGGAGGGTAGCCAGGACTGGAGCATCAACAGATAGGTAAAAATTATTGGCCACTAATCTGTGTAGGGGAGGGGGAGGGGGGAAAGGGGGTCATATACTGCAGGTGGGCTTTAAAAAAGGGTCATATGCTGTGGGGAGGGATACAAAAAGGTGTCATATGCTGTGTGAGGGTCATAATTAGGAGATGATCTGATGATGTTCCGTTTCACCACTTTCAAAACGGAACGTCACCAATACTCCCCCCCATCCCCATCAATACTTACGTCTTCCTGTGTCCGAAATGGGTCCTCCTCTCCTGTTCTCTTCCAGCACCTGTGCAGTCTGAAGGTGAGTTCAAGACATGCGCAGTAGAGATGGCAATCCATCTCTACAGTGCATGCCTCACAGTTCTTTCTGGTCTATGTGCAGCGTCTCCAGGCTGCGCACAGTGAAGAGGAGAAGATCAGTCGTCTCCCACTATAGAAGCTTGGTAAGTATGATGCTATGGGACTGGAGGGGGGCTATCAGTGGGCAGGATAGAACAAACTCAAAGCAACAACCACACCCGCATTTCAATAAAACTTTAGAAGTTTATTTTTTAAACAGGACAGTTTATAATGATACATTGGTAAGGTGTCATACACATTGGTATTACTCCACATTGCGATTTGGATATTTTACTTTGGATCTTATTGGCTGGTGTGCCAAAGGGTATTCAGGGAGGTGGTTTGCACTTTATAGGCTTAATCTTATATCCTTCCCTTATCCTCTTGGTAACCTATGACTTTATGTATTTTTATATCCTACTAGCTTTTACCCGCGACTTCGTCTGCGGTGATTTGAGAATTGGGCGGACACAGACGTGTGAAACTGTAAAAGTGCTTTAAAAAGTTTGGTGGGCTAGCAAATGTGATGTGATGTGTTATAATGTGTATGTCGTGATACAGACAATGTGATGTGTTGTATTGTGTATGTCGTGATCCAGACAATGTGATGTGTTGTATTGTGTCAGACAATGTGATGTGTTGTATTGTGTATATCGTGATACAGACAATGTGATGTGTATAGTGGAAAGCTATATGTAAAATGTGAGTGAGTAGAGTGAGGGCTACTCCTGAGGTGACAGTAAGGAGTGTGCAGGCAGGTTGAGGCAGGAAATGCCAGGCAGTGTGTGTGAGTCTATAGCTGGGGCTAGGAGTCCTGCTTTTGTGAGTCTCCTGCTAGGAAGCCATGTTGTTTAGTGGCACCAAAAGTAGCCTGTGACTCAATCCTAAGGGAAAACTATGTTTGTGGAAAATTGCACACAAAACCGTCCAGGCGTTTTAGCGTGATTGAGGAACAAACATCCAAACACAAACATCCAAACATCCAAACACACAAACTTTCACACTTATAATATTAGTAGGATTGTGGGCAATGTTTACATTGAAAAGTACTATAATACTGCACCTTTACCTGTATCATTTTGGTGCTGCTGGCACTTTAACCTCACGGTTTCCCTGTTATTTATGTATATAATTTTGTCTTTATGTGTCCTTGTTTTTTTTACCTTTGGATACAAAATAAACTTCTAAAGTTTTATTGAAATGGAAGTGTGGTTGTTGCTTTAAGTTTGTTCTATATATATCCCATACCTTATTATGTGTTATTGGCCTCTGTATGTTTTGATCAGTGGACAGGATAGCCTAGCTTAGCATAGCTAGGGAAGGAGGGGGGGCTAGTAGTGGTTGGGATAGTTTAGTGTAGTTGAGCTAGGGAGACAGGGAGGGGGGTGTAACACAGTGAGAGAGGAGGAGGGAGCAGTGACAGGGAGATAGTGTGACAGATACACAGGAAGTTACATAGTAGGAGGGAACTGCAACATCTCTGCCTGTTCGGGCCTCTGCGCCACCCTCTGCTCGCGTGCTGCGGCGCAGGAGGCGTGTGCAGTTTGATAATCTGCTTAAAGTTTTTAGTCACACTGTGTGAACTCAGCTCTAGTTCTGTGATTGCATTTGCACCACACCCGTCTTCTGCCAATGTTGCCTCTGTTCATTAAGTGTTTGATTTTGTCTTGCCTGTGATTGACAGTTTTCCTTCCTATCAGATTCAGGGCGGGTCCTTCCTCCCCTATTTAGTCTTGGCTCACAGTCACACTGGTGCCGGTTATTGCCTCTTGCTTGCTGGTTTCTCTTGCTGTTAAATTACTTGTTGTTAGGGAATAGCCAGATGATAATTCCCCAGAAGCTGCTGGTGAACCCTGGAGGGAGGGGCACAAGGGACAGTGAGCCCTAAACTGAAGCCCCCCGCTTGCCCTTCCTATTGCCAGACCCTATCGTAGGTAATAGGCGACAACCACGAAGACAATCCCTCCCTGAATACGTGAAACACAAAACGCAGACAAGACGTACAACAACAAAGGGAGGTCAGCTAGCCAGGGTTCGGTAACAGGAGAGCGATGCAGTGCCAAATCGGAGTCAAGAGAATAGTCAGTAGGAAAGCCAGAGGTCAAGGATTAGCATACAAGTAAATAAACAGCAAGAGATACCAGAAAGCAAGGGCAATAACCGGCACCAGTGTGACTGTGAGCCAAGACTAAATAGGGGAGGAAGAACCCGCCCAGAACCTGATAGGAAGAAAAGCTGTCAATCACAGGCAAGACAGATTAACCACTTAATGGACAGAGGCAACATAGGCAGAAGACGGGTGTGGTTCAAATGCAATCACAGAACTAGAGCTGAGGGCACACAGTGCGACTAAAAACTTTAAGCAGATTATCAAACTGCACACGCCTCCTGCGCCGCAGCACACGAGCAGAGGGTGGCGCAGAGGCCCGAACAGGCAGAGATGTTACAGTACCCCCCCTTTTATGAGGGGCCACCGGACCCTCACCAGACAAACCAGTTCTGGAGGAATTCTGAGTTTTCCCTGCCTTGTATTTTGGTTCATCTTGAACCACAGACGCTTGAGAACCAGGCAAACATTTTTTATTCATCCGGCGTTTCCAACTTTTAGTAGCTGAGACCTTCTCCACAGTGACTCAATCTACAGAATGTAAATCAATACAGTGGGATGAGCACTGATCTCCCCACTTTACCAACTCCTTTTTACCCCAATCAAAAATAGGGTTATGGAGCTTCAGCCAGGGGAACCCCAAAATAACATCAGCAGACAGATTCTCCATAACAAAAAGGCTTATGACCTCTGAATGTGTAGAACCCACTTGCAAAGAGATTAGGGGGTTTTAAAACTGACTTTACCCCTGGCCAGTGGAGTAGAATCCGCTCCAGTAACAGACATAGGTGTATCAAGTGGCAAAAGCTCAATGCCCAAAGATTCAACAACTGAATATTTAATAAAATTTGCTGCAGACCCAGAGTCAACTAGGGCCTTGCCAGAAACAGATCTGTCCCCAGAGGACAAAGACACAGATAACAACATCTTATTGTTATTTCCCCCAAATACCTGGTTGCCTGAGTGGTTCTTCTGATTACCACTCAGGCACTGAAGTTTTTTCGCAGGTGACAAGGGTCTGATAGAGCAGTCTTGGATGACATGACCAGAGGAACCACAGTACAGGCAGAGGTTATTCCTGAGACGATGTTCTCGTCGTGTTCTGGCGTCCACAGCTCCCAGTTGCATGGGTTCCTCACCAGAAGTGATGGGAGGACAGGTAAGTTTTTCAGAGGAGAGAGAGGAAGAGACAGAAAACTTGGAGGCAACAGGCCCTACTCTCTCTTTTAAATTTTCTCGGATCTTGCGGTCAATACGGACCGCCAAAGTCATGGCCTTCTCAAGAGTCGGGGGATCTGGGTGACCGACCCAGAGCTCCTTAACACGATCACATAGCCCTTGTTTAAAGTGAGCTTTTAGCGCTGACTCACACCAACCTGCGGTTACACTGTACTTATGGAACTCAGAGCAATACTCCTCTGCAGAGCGTTTGCCCTGCCGCATGGTGAGGAGTTGAGTTTCCGCAAGCGCAATGTGGTCTGGCTCAGCATAGATAGAGCCCAGGGACTTAAAATTTTTTTCCAGATCAACCCACTCCTCAGCCTCAGCAGGGAGATTAAGGGCCCAAGCTTGTGGGTCCCCCTGTAAAAGAGATATAACCACTCCCACCATTTGGGCCTGAGTAGCATGTGGATTCACACGGAAGTACAGGCGACAAGACTTCCTGAAAGTTTCAAATTTTGCACGGTCCCCTGAGAAACGGTCTGGGAGTAACATCTTGACCTTATAAGGTGCCAAAACAGCTGGGGATGGTGCAGCAGCCTCAGTTAGGGTCTGAACCTGTTTAGCAAGCTCAGCTACCAGGCCTGTCAATCCCTCCAACTTTGCTGCAAGGCACTGGATAGGATCCATGCTATCTGTAGGGAAGCAATGGATGTAGGTTTTGGGCTGGTTATTCTGTTAGGGAATAGCCAGATGATAATTCCCCAGAAGCTGCTGGTGAACCCTGGAGGGAGGGGCACAAGGGACAGTGAGCCCTAAACTGAAGCCCCCCGCTTGCCCTTCCTATTGCCAGACCCTATCCTAGGTAATAGGCGACAACCACGAAGACAATCCCTCCCTGAATACGTGAAACACAAAACGCAGACAAGACGTACAACAACAAAGGGAGGTCAGCTAGCCAGGGTTCGGTAACAGGAGAGCGATGCAGTGCCAAATCGGAGTCAAGAGAATAGTCAGTAGGAAAGCCAGAGGTCAAGGATTAGCATACAAGTAAATAAACAGCAAGAGATACCAGAAAGCAAGGGCAATAACCGGCACCAGTGTGACTGTGAGCCAAGACTAAATAGGGGAGGAAGAACCTGCCCAGAACCTGATAGGAAGAAAAGCTGTCAATCACAGGCAAGACAGATTAACCACTTAATGGACAGAGGCAACATAGGCAGAAGACGGGTGTGGTTCAAATGCAATCACAGAACTAGAGCTGAGTGCACACAGTGCGACTAAAAACTTTAAGCAGATTATCAAACTGCACACGCCTCCTGCGCCGCAGCACACGAGCAGAGGGTGGCGCAGAGGCCCGAACAGGCAGAGATGTTACACTTGTATTCTAATCCTTGACCTCTGGCTTCCCTACTGACTATTCTCTTGACTCTGATTTGGCACTGCATCGCTCTACTGTTACCGAACCCTGGCTAGCTGACCTCCCTTTGTTGTTGTACGTCTTGTCTGCGTTTTGTGTTTCACGTATTCAGGGAGGGACTGTCTTCGTGGTTGTCGCCTATTACCTAGGATAGGGTCTGGCAATAGGAAGGGAAAGTTGGGGGCTTCAGCTTAGGGCTCACTGTCCCTTGTGCCCCTTCCTCCAGGGTTCACCAGCAGCTTCTGGGGAATTATCATCTGGCTATTCCCTAACAGGAGCACATGTAAACAAATAAAGAACATACCACAAACACCTAGAAATCACTCAAAACACTGCTAAAAGTATATGGGTGCACATTTAACCCATTAACACTAACAGACCTAACAAAAAAAAAAAAAAGAAAAATGTTTTTTTTTGTCCGGAAAACTATTTTAATGCTGCTACAGGGACTATAAACACAGAAGAGAAGTACTCACATCTTCCCACACTGTTTTCATCACCTGCAGCTCTGTTCAGTTTTGTATATACTGTAGGTCTCATGCCTTTTGTGCAAGGGAATTGCTGTAGCTAATTATCCCCTCTTCACAAATGACACATGACAGTCACAGCTGCCAGTGATGGAAATGGAGGGGCATGGAGAGATGACTACTGGTTTCTTAAAGTTAAATAATAAAAACAGTAACTGGACAACCCCTTTAAATACAGCTCTCACAAACCTAGAGTAATGTATCACACATACTTACTATTTCAGCTGAAAACTGAAGCAGGAGGATGTAAGAAAATTCATGTAATTTCAGTGCTCATTTACTTGGAATATATACCTTTATAACATTCAAGACTACCTATTGCGTGTATATAAACAAAAGGATTATTACCCTCATGAAACATTATGACTCTTATAAAACAGTGATTTGTTTGTAATTTAGCATGTTTATGACTAATTTCAGAGTGTTTGATTCTCAAGGTGATCTCGGGTTCTTTGAACATAAAGTAATTGTATTGTGTGGTGAAAACAATATTTTTATCGTAAAACCTGTTTGATGTTGATATAATGGACTTTCAACTTTTTCATAAAAGTTGACATTTTAGAATATCAAGTTTCCAAGGTCAAATTCATATCCCGACATACTAGAACTATAGTGGAAAAATGTCTTCTGCACTTTTCTTAATGCTGCCAATTCAAGATACCCAAGAACAGTATTTCACAATGCATTCAATGTAGAGATGAGCGAATACTAAAATGTTCGAGGTTCGAAATTCGATTCGAACAGCCGCTCACTGTTCGAGTGTTCGAATGGGTTTCGAACCCCATTATAGTCTATGGGGAACATATACTCGTTAAGGGGGAAACCCAAATCCGTGTCTGGAGGGTCACCAAGTCCACTATGACACCCCAGGAAATGATACCAACACCCTGGAATGACACTGGGACAGCAGGGGAAGCATGTCTGGGGGCATAAAAGTCACTTTATCTCATGGAAATCCCTGTCAGTTTGCGATTTTCGCAAGCTAACTTTTCCCCATAGAAATGCATTGGCCAGTGCTGATTGGCCAGAGTACGGAACTCGACCAATCAGCGCTGGCTCTGCTGGAGGAGGCGGAGTCTAAGATCGCTCCACACCAGTCTCCATTCAGGTCCGACCTTAGACTCCGCCTCCTCCGGCAGAGCCAGCGCTGATTGGCCGAAGGCTGGCCAATGCATTCCTATGCGAATGCAGAGACTTAGCAGTGCTGAGCCAGTTCTGCTCAACTACACATCTGATGCACACTCGGCACTGCTACATCAGATGTAGCAATCTGATGTAGCAGAGTCGAGGGTGCACTAGAACCCCTGTGCAAACTCAGTTCACGCTAATAGAATGCATTGGCCAGCGCTGATTGGCCAATGCATTCTATTAGCCCGATGAAGTAGAGCTGAATGTGTGTGCTAAGCACACACATTCAGCTCTACTTCATCGGGCTAATAGAATGCATTGGCCAGCGCTGATTGGCCAGAGTACGGAACTCGACCAATCAGTGCTGGCTCTGCTGGAGGAGGCGGAGTCTAAGATCGCTCCACACCAGTCTCCATTCAGGTCCGACCTTAGACTCCGCCTCCTCCAGCAGAGCCAGCGCTGATTGGCCGAATTCCATACTCTGGCCAATCAGCGCTGGCCATTGCATTCTGTTGGCGTGATGAAGCAGTGCTGAATGTGTGTGTTTAGCTCAACTACACCGGTGGAGTAGTTATGCTAAGCACACAGATTCAGCTCTGCTTCAATCAGCGCTGGCCAATGCATTCTATTAGCTTGATGAAGCAGAGTGTGCACAAGGGTTCAAGCGCACCCTCGGCTCTGATGTAGCAGAGCCGAGGCTGCACAAGGGTTCAAGCGCACCCTCGGCTCTGATGTAGCAGAGCCGAGGCTGCACAAGGGTTCAAGCGCACCCTCGGCTCTGATGTAGCAGAGCCGAGGGTGCACAAGGGTTCAAGCGCACCCTCGGCTCTGATGTAGCAGAGCCGAGGGTGCACAAGGGTTCAAGCGCACCCTCGGCTCTGATGTAGCAGAGCCGAGGGTGCACAAGGGTTCAAGCGCACCCTCGGCTCTGATGTAGCAGAGCCGAGGGTGCACAAGGGTTCAAGTGCACCCTCGGCTCTGCTACATCAGAGCCGAGGGTGCGCTTGAACCCTTGTGCACACTCTGCTTCATCAAGCTAATAGAATGCATTGGCCAGCGCTGATTGAAGCAGAGCTGAATCTGTGTGCTTAGCATAACTACTCCACCGGTGTAGTTGAGCTAAACACACACATTCAGCACTGCTTCATCACGCCAATAGAATGCTTTGGCCAGCACTGATTGGCCAGAGTACGGAATTCGGCCAATCAGCGCTGGCCAATGCATCCCTATGGGAAAAAGTTTATCTCACAAAAATCACAATTACACACCCGATAGAGCCCCAAAAAGTTATTTTTAATAACATTCCCCCCTAAATAAAGGTTATCCCTAGCTATCCCTGCCTGTACAGCTATCCCTGTCTCATAGTCACAAAGTTCACATTCTCATATGACCCGGATTTGAAATCCACTATTCGTCTAAAATGGAGGTCACCTGATTTCGGCAGCCAATGACTTTTTCCAATTTTTTTCAATGCCCCCGGTGTCGTAGTTCCTGTCCCACCTCCCCTGCGCTGTTATTGGTGCAAAAAAGGCGCCAGGGAAGGTGGGAGGGGAATCGAATTTTGGCGCACTTTACCACGCGGTGTTCGATTCGATTCGAACATGGCGAACACCCTGATATCCGATCGAACATGTGTTCGATAGAACACTTTTCGCTCATCTCTAATTCAATGCCATCACTCACATGCACTAAGGGATGGCTGAGAGAAGTCATGACTAAAAAGAACTTTCAATTTCAGCCCAAAGCCACAATGGACAGCACTAGGGTCACCAGGTTTGGGGTTCTATATTCTAGCACAGGGGTAGGGAACGTACGGCTGTCTAGCTGTTGCAAAACTACAATTCCCAGCATGCATACTTGCTCTGCTGTTCTTGGAACTCCCATGGAAGTGAATGGAGCATGATGGGAGTTGTACTTTCACAGCAACTGGAGAGCCAAAGGTTTCCTATCCCTGTTCTAGCAGCATAAGCACTTGCTGCTGGTTTTTAGGCACCAAACCTTGTGGCAGGTTTCTTATACACACAACACCTACTTTTCATCTATGTTTGCCAATTACATTGTTGTGTAAATTACAATGTCCTAATCACACAATAATTTGCTACATCACCCACTATGTCACACTTTGTTTACAGTAAGGTGCGGTTATATGGAATGGAGAGGGAAGCCCTGGCAGGGAAAGAAAGGCCCCTAAAGCCCTTTTCAACTAATTAGCATAGGAATGAAATGCTGATATTCATGAAGATGGAGCTGTAATACAGAATAAGAAAGGCATCATTGCAAAGTGTAGAAACAGACCTACAATGTACTGTCATTAGTTGTATACTGATTTTCCTGCTGACAAGCTCCCTTTAATGCTCAAACTATATCCCCATGGAGACAGCACTGAATCACTCTGTTACAATACATTCCTTTATGCTACTTTTACAAGAAGCTATAACCTCACAAAGTGCCATATTGTATGTAGTATATGAAGAATTATAGTCTTTAAACCTTGTAGGACAAGACAAACTAACTGAAATAAATATGAGTAAACAGAAGGTTTAACACTTTGTTCTCCACCATCAATGCTTGAAAACAAAACTAAACTTTTAAATCTTCAAACTGTAGCTTGACCCTTTACTCAGTCACACTTACCTATTACATATCTGTATTCATTCACTTTACTTCGCTGTAACAACATCCCTAATACATGAAATATATTTACTAGAGATGAGTGAACCTCACAAGATTTGTTTTGCGAATCCAAATGGATCCCACTGGGGTGCTGATGGGGGAGTGGAGCCGACCCTGGGAAGGAACGGGGAGTAGTAAGTATATAGGGGTTGTTATCTGCTAGTGTAATACAGCAAATAATGGCCTACTAAAAAAAAAAAGCAACGGTAGCTAACGTCACAGGCCCAATGGCAGCAGCTACAACTGCTATTATTATTGTTTATTTATATAGCACCATTAATTCCATGGTGCTTTACATTTGGGGGTTACATACAATACACAAAATATAAAGGCACATATCATACTAACAGTGATCGGCTGGCACAGTGGGGTAGAGGGCCCTGCCCACGAGGGCTTACAATCTATGAGGGGAGGGGGGTAGAGGCAGAAGGAGAGGGGGGAAGCTGTGCAGATGGCGGTGCGGTGATAGTGTTATTGGAGGTTGTAGGCCTTCCTGAATAGGTGAGTCTTCAGGCCCTTTTTGAAGCCTGTGATTGTGGGGGTCAGTCTTATGTGTCGTGGTAAGGAGTTCCAGAGTATGGGGGATGCACGGGAGAAGTCTTGGAGACGGTTGTGTGAGGAGCGGATGAGGGCAGAGCGGAGTAGGAGGTCGTTGGAGGATCTGAGGTTACGTGTGGGCAGGTAGCGGGAGATGAGGTCAGAGATATATGGAGGGGACAGGTTGTGGATGGCTTTGTATGTTAGCGTTAGTAGCTTGAACTCGATTCGCTGGGCTATGGGTAACCAGTGGAGGGACTGGCAGAAGGGAGCAGCCGATGAGGATCGGGGGGTGAGGTGGATTAAGCGAGCAGCGCAGTTTAGGGTGGACTGGAGGGGGGCGAGGGTGTTAGCTGGGAGTCCATGCAGAAGGGTGTTGCAGTAGTCTAAGCGGGAGATTATGAGAGCCTGGACGAGCATCTTGGTAGTTTCTGGGGTGAGGAAGGAGCGGATTCGGTGGATGTTCTTGAGCTGTAGGCGACAAGAGGTGTTGAGGGTTTGAATATGTGGTTTGAAGGATAAGTTGGAGTCCAGGGTTACCCCAAGGCATCGGGCCTGTGGGACAGGGGTAAGTGGGGTTCCATTAACTTTGATAGATGGGTCGGGTGGAGGGGCCATACAGGATGGGCTGAAGATGATAAACTCTGTTTTATCCATGTTGAGTTTGAGAAAGCGGGAGGAGAGGAAGGAGGCTACGGCCGCTAGACAATCTGGAACTCTGGCCAGCAGGGAGGTAATGTCAGGTCCAGAGATGTATATTTGGGTGTCGTCGGCATAGCAATGGTACTGGAAACCATGAGTTTCTATGAGTTGGCCCAGGCCAAGGGTGTAGATGGAGAACAGGAGGGGTCCTAGGATGGAGCCTTGGGGGACACCTACAGAGAGAGGGCGAGGTGAGGAGGTGGTGTGCGAGTGGGAGACGCTGAATGTGCGGTCGGAGAGGTATGAGGAGATCCAAGAAAGGGCCAAGTCTGAGATACCAAGGGATGAGAGAATTTCTAACAGGAGGGAGTGGTCAACTGTGTCAAAGGCAGAGGAGAGGTCGAGGAGGACAGAGTAATGGCGCTTGGCTTTGGTGGTTAGCAGGTCATTGGTGACTTTTGTTAGGGCAGTTTCAGTGGAGTGCCGGGGTCTGAAGCCTGACTGTAGTCTGTCAAAGAGCAGGTTGGACAAGAGATAGGAGGAGAGTTCTGAGTGGACATATTGCTCAAGAAGTTTTGAGGCGTACGGGAGCAGTGAGATGGGACGATAGTTGGCTGGAGAGGATGGGTCGAGGGATGGTTTCTTAAGTATAGGAGTGACAGTGGCGTGTTTGAAGGCAGAGGGGAAGGATCCATTGGTTAGGGATAGATTGAAGAGATGGATTAGGGCTGGAGTGATAACTTCAGTGAGCTTGGGGATGAGATGTGATTGAATCGGGTCGAGCGCGCAGGAGGTGAGGTGGGATTTGGAGATTAGGGAGGAGAGTTTTTCATCAGTGATGGAGGAGAAACAGGTCAGGGATGGGGAGCAGCGAGTAGTTGGGTGGATGGATTCTATGGCAGTAGTTCCACCACTAACTGGCTTAGTCTGACTAAGCCACACAGACGCACAATACATTACTCTATTATCCAGAGCCATCTTAGAGACATGCCATATTACCACACATTGCTGCTACGCACAAGTGTAGAAAACATAAAACGATGTCATAAAAAAGGGTCCCATGCCACCTAGTGTACTTGGTCTTCTACAAGAAGTAGCAGGCACACATTTGATGCGCACATACATAGAGAATGACACTAGTGCCACATATATGCCCATACTTGCTAGAATTATAGTTTGGCAAGACATGAACCACCGAGTTCATCTGGTAAAGCTTAGCACGACACCATATTTGTGCATGTACTTCAGTGAACTTTCTGTGCTGCTAGTATATGCAACAAAGGATACCCCATGTAGATAGGTAATATACTTACAGTTTTATGCAGGGCTGCTACACTGCACCAAATACTAGCTGTGAGGGCCGTCTACTACCAAAGACTCTCTGCCCACATCCCAGACTTCACATCTGCAGACGAGAAGAGGAAACTCTACATCCTACTGGGAGAAGAAGAGGCCACTGTGGAGATCGCTGCCCAATATGTGTCCAGCTGTCACCAAGCAAGAGGAAGATAAGACACATGGACTATCAAACCCCCCACCCCCCATGGACTATTAAACCCCCCACGCACCACCCAAAAGACCCCACATACTGTATCACCCACCTCCCATGGACTATTAAACCCCCCTAAGCTCCCCCATCACCTGTCTACCCCATACCCACCGACACCCCAACGCCCCAAACAAGAACGAGGAGACCCAAAAGACACTCAAATCCCCAACCCACGAATCCTGTACCCATCCCCCTCCACCACCCCCAACTTCCCCCTCCACCACCCCCAACTTTCTTTTTGTTTTGGCAACACCAAATGTTTTATTCTTTGGTAATGCTAATAAAGCTTATTTGTATGGGCTCGTTCACATCTGCGTCGTCGGTCCTTATTGCAGGTTTCCGTTTCCTGCATCTGTTTTAAGCCTGCAGGAGACTTTCTCACCCATTCATTTGAATGGGTGAGAAAGCTGTCCGCCCGTGCGCGGCAGTGAGCGTTTTGCGCTCTCCGCCGCGAAACCGGGTTTTATAATCCGGACACAGAGTCGGACATGCAGTACTCTGTGTCCGGATAAAAAAATCCGGTTTCGCGGCGGAGCGCGCATAACGCTCACCGCTGCGCACGGCCGGACCCGGTCTGTGGTTTCCGTCTTCTGGCATGCAGAAGACGGAAACCACAGAACGGAGACCCCAGACGCAGGTGTGAACCCAGCGTATCTTGTATCTTGCTTCTAACTTCATTGGGAGACTTTATAACTCACATTCTTTGTGTTATTACACCCTGCCTGGATTTACTCACTTATACTGGTTGTTGGTACAGGTGGTTTCCTTCCTATATGATACATAAAGTGGCCGATGATGACAACAAACTGATTTTAACCCAAACTTTCCAAATGTTTTGTTTTTTGTGACTCATTTCAGGCAAAACAAAATGGCCTCTGTCGCATGTTAGATGAGGTAGAAAAGCATAGGAGAAGGATAGCATGGTCTCCATGACCTTCTGATAGAGATGACTGTGGTGACCCAGACAAAGCCAGCTCTGCTAGCTCTCTTCATAGCAGTACATGTTTGCAGTCAGCAATGAGGGATGGTTGTAAATAAATTAGCACAGTATCACTGGAAGATGCGCAATATGAAGCTGATGCAGAGCTGGATTTGATAGGTGATGAGAACATGCTACAGGAACAAGAGTCAGATTGCAATAAACTCTGTTTTAGGTGTGTGTTTACCTACAGAGGTAACGGACTCCTTATCTCAGGGAAAAAAAGAAAATAGTGGAATCTCTGTGTGATTCAATACAGCCTTGTTAATTTGAACAGCATATTTTTCTCTGGGAAATGGTGGATTCATATTGTTCTAACTTTGTGTTACTTACCTAGTGTGATATCAACAACTCATGGTAGGTGGCATAAGTCTTTTTTGCGTCACATGATTTAGTGTTAGATATCTATTTTCCCCATTGTGTTTTTTTTTTCTTTTATATTTATTGTTTGAAACTTTTTTAGTTCTATAATATGATCTGCGTTTTGTTTTTTTGTTTGTTTATGTGTCCATATTGTTGTGGAGGTTACTTGCCCCACCACACACAGGGTTAAACGATTATTAGCCGGTATAGAACACATGTGCAAAGTCACGTATGTCTTTATAAGCGCAGGTTCAGTTCTGTTACATTAGGCTATGAATAAGGAGACATACAGAGCATCTCAGAAACGCGTCAAGCCGTTTTTGTACAACATATGGGGAATTTTTAAACATCACATGTACTTTTTGTGAATTTTATGATGTCAATTTGACGAAATAAAAGTTACCGTATTTTTCGGACTATAAGACGCAGGTTTTAGAGGAGGAAAATAGGGAAAAAAAATTTTGAAGCAAAAACTGGTAAAATATTTAATATATGGGAGTTGTAGTTTTGCAACAGCTGCAAGGCCACATTGACAGGTGACCCTGCAGCTGTATGGGGATGCATAGAGCGTTTTTTTTTTTGCGGGGCCAGCTGTACTTTTTAGTTATACCATTTTGGGGGATATCTATTGCTTAGATCACCTTGTATTGAAAAAAAAATAGGAGGTGATTTAGAACTTTTATTTATTTCCTATTTTTAAAGTTTTTTTTTTTTTTTTTACTATTTTATTCCCCCCCGGGGGCTTGAACCTGCGGTCGCTTGATCGCAAGTCCCATAGACGGCAATACAACTGTATTGCCGTCTATGGGACATTCTGTCTATTAGTATTACGGCTGGTCATAGAGACCAGCCGCAATACTAATACAGCAGTGACAGGCCTGGGAGCCTCATTAGGCTCCCGGCTGTCACTCGAACAGGTCGGCTCCTGCGATATCGCCGCGCAGGAGCCGGCCTGCAACTTCAGAGGTACGGGGCCGGTGGGGACCGGCCCCGGGGGAGAAAGGGCCACGGATACTGACCCGGCATCCGCTGTACTAGAGAAGCGGATGCCGGGGAGGGATAGACACCGGGGCCTGAGACATCGCTACGATCCTCTGCCCTGCATGCAGGGCAGAGGAGCGCAGCG
The DNA here is from genome assembly GCF_031893055.1 of Leptodactylus fuscus. Taxonomy (NCBI): domain Eukaryota; kingdom Metazoa; phylum Chordata; class Amphibia; order Anura; family Leptodactylidae; genus Leptodactylus; species Leptodactylus fuscus. Next base: position 118,195,678 of record NC_134269.1, read on the forward strand.
ATGTCTCAGGCCCCGGCACCTGTAATGGCGTCTATCACTTGCCGGCTTCCGCCTCTCTATTACAGCGGATGCCAGGCGCCACCTTCAGACTATAAGACGCACCCTTCTTTTCCCCCAAAATTTTGGGGAAAAAAAGTGCGTCTTATAGTCCGAAAAATACGGTAAGTTTTATGGATTCACCACCTTGCTGGATATTGTGTAAAGTAAACTCAGGTAGAAGTGGTGGTGGTAGTGATGCAGTCATCTCCTATATGGGAATTATTTTGTACATTATAAATATCAATTCCATGGTAAGGTGGAAGATCTGCAAGCAAGAAATTAGCCATGGTTGTACAGGCAAAAATGCAAGAACTAGGTCTCTCCATACTCACATGAAATGACATTAACAGCTCATTTGGAAAAATAGAATTGGCAGTGTCAGTGGCAGGCAAAGTGAGCAAGACTGTACTACTCCTTTTCCTCATGATCTTCTTTGTATACAAGCCACATCCACACCTAGCACATGGTCATTGTCGTCATGTCAACATCAGTTGCCAATAAGGGAATGTGTGTCCAGGAAACAGTAACATGTCCAGTCACCCAGCCGGTTTGCAACCTTAACTAGCACTTGGCCATGTTACTTGCAGTCAGGGCCGCCATCAGGAATTTTGGGGCCCCATACAGCCTAAGTGTCTGGGCCCCCCCCCCCCCACACTTTAAAACTACCTTATTTTGCGTCATACCAATTCTGTATTACATTTCCCTTTATTTAGCAGCATTACAAGGCTTAATCAGATTCTATTTGCAGGTAAAATCTGCTACGTGTGAAAGTGCCTATAGAGAGCCAACACCATTTATAAGAACCCTCTTAATAAATCCTCAGGGCTTATTCACATTGCGTTTTTGGCCTCCCTTGCCGGGATACGTTGGTAACCAGTCAGAATCAGCTGTCAACTTATCCCTGCACGAAGAACTGGCCATTAAAAAAAAAAGGGGGGCCTGCTTTTCTCCGTGCAGGGATAAGTGGGGAGCTGATTGTGACTGGTTACCAATGCATCCCAGCAAGGGAGGCCAAAAACACAATGTGAACACTCCTTTAAAGTGAAAGTCCCACCCCCAAACAGGCTGCTATGCTAGTAGCATAGCCTACATCATTATTATTCTCCAGCTAAAAACTTATATATTATATATTATTGCCCCAGTTCCCTCTCCGCAGTGCCGCACACCCGATGTCCCAACAATCCCCCCCCCCCCCCCGTTCACCTTCTAACATCTTTCCATTGCCCCCTGTACCCATACCTCCCAACTTTTGAAGAACCAAAAGAGGGACAAAATGTGCGGCGCGGGAAATTTAGCCCCACCCAGTTATGTTGACTCCGCCCACTCATTAATTTTTCATGTGCCCGCACACTGTATAATCCTCCTACAGTCACCCGTAAATTATATGTCCCCCCCTCCGTCTCTCCCCCAGCTTCATATACACCCTTCATCTGCCCCCAGATTCATGTCCCCTCCATTTTTGCCCACAGATTCATGTCCCCACATCTCTGCCCCAGATTCATGTCCCCCCATATCTTCCCCCAGATTAATGTCCCCTCCATCTCTGCCCCCAGATTAATGTCCCCTCCACCTCTGCCCCCAGATTCATGTCCCCTCCATCTCTGCCTCCAGATTCATGTCCCCCCATCTGCCTCCAGATTCATGTCCCCTCCATCTCTGCCCCCAGATTCATGTCCCCTCCATCTCTGCCCCCAGATTCATGTCCCCTCCATCTCTGCCCCCAGATTCATGTCCCCCCATCTCTGCCCCCAGATTCATGTCCCCTCCATCTCTGCCCCCAGATTCATGTCCCCTCCATCTCTGCCCCCAGATTCATGTCCCCTCCATCTCTGCCCCCAGATTCATGTCCCCTCCATCTCTGCCCCCAGATTCATGTCCCCTCCATCTCTGCCCCCAGATTCATGTCCCCTCCATCTCTGCCCCCAGATTTATGTCCCCTCCATCTCTGCCCCCAGATTTAGGTCCCCTCCATCTCTGCCCCCAGATTCATGTCCCTCCATCTCTGCCCCCAGTGTCATGCCATCCTCTCCTTCATCTGCCCCCAGTTTCACGTTCCACATTACACTTACCTTCTCCTTCGTTCCCCCGCTGCTCTCTGCGCGCCTCTCTCTCTTATTGGCGCACAGTTGTAGACGCGATGTGACGTCATCACATCGCATCTACACTGCCGGGTAGCCGGCGGCAGTGGCAATACGAGGAGCTGACACAGGTCAGCTCCTCGCTTCAGCCGCATATCTGTGTCAGCGAGAGAGGCCGCAGCGGCGAAGCGAGGAGCTGACACATATGCGGCTGAAGCGAGGAGCTGACCTGTGTCAGCTCCTTGCTTCAGCCGTGTAAGTGTTTAACTCAGATCTGCGTCCTCTGGATGCAGATCTGAGTTGAAACAAACAGGACATACAATGACTGCTGCCGGCGCCAGGGGGCCCGGGCCCCCCCAATTTTTAAATTTGGCCGGGCCCCTGACGCCAGTAGCAGTAGTACTGGCCTATCGGCGGCCCTGCTTGCAGTGCAGTCACTTTTGTACAACTTATTGAATTCCACTGCATTTCCCCAACTGATGGTATGTGCGCAATCGTAATGGAGAATACCTGGCCACCATTATTTCTCTACAAAAGCTATCCCTGCTTGATATCGCCATGTGTGCCTCATGATGCTGCCATCATGTGGAGCAGCAATTATGGGCAGTGGCCACCATTCAGAAATGCAGCAAGGCTAGGTGTTAATACTGACACCATATAAGCGATCATGCCGACTTCTTTCTTTATACTGTATATTATATAGTTTATATACATACATTTTTGTAAATACGTCTAATATCCTTTCATAGTTGTGGTCTACCTGTGCAGATACTGTTCCTCTAGACAATAATGTATATCTCCATCCACGCATGGAATGTTTCTTACAGATTTTATGGTACCAAAATCCAGACCATTGCAGACTTTAGAAGTTTGAAAAAAAACAGAAAGAAAGCTGATAATACTATACACTGATCCTGTATAGCCTATAAACATGCTAATATTCAAGTTTGCACAAAGTCCAGCAGTACAAAACCTCTATTAATAAGAGCATTATGTTAATAAAGAGTAATCCTCTGGTATGACAAAAGCTTCACCAAAAGTATGAATGCTCATAAAGTTTAATCCTTAACCCAAGCCATCTGTATAATGGCATTACTGTAAGTGTTTCACTGACTACTGCATATAATATTTACTTTCATATTGCTAGCATGTTATCGCTTTTAAAGTAAAAAATGTAATTGCAATTTCTGTTTCATGGAAAAAAACAAGTGGAATTTTACTCTGTATGGGTGCATGCACACTACGTAACGCCGGGCGTGTATGAGAGCCGTACACGCCGGCATTACGGCAGACTGCCGAACACTTCCCATTCACTTCAATGGGAGCGCTCGTAACAGCGGCGTTTACGAGCGCTCCCATTGAAGTGAATGGGAAGTGTTCGGCAGCCCTGCTGTAACGCCGGCGTGTACGGCTCTCATACACGCCCGGCGTTACGTAGTGTGCATGCACCCTTTAACAGCTAGGCAAAATGTGTACAAAATTCTATACACTTGGCTAATATCTCAAGACAAGTACAAGTTAATACTTTCACATGGCATACTGGCTTTCAAAATATTCAAAATGTGTTTAAACGTATCTATGCCATTTACAGCTAGAGTCACACGGTGAAATTTCACTTCATTTTCCACTGACTTATTCGGCTGAATTATTGTTGCAAAGGAATGCTGATGTAGAGCATCAGCATTGCGTTGCGCTTTTTCTCTGTTGAATAGGACAAGATGAATAGGCTTAATTAGCAGGGAATCCCAAGCCGTAGAATCTAGGACACTGATTTTTTTTTCCTCCATCCTGCTGCGATCTCTGCATCCCATTGAAAACAATGGGAGGCAGATTTGGGACCAAACTCTGCCAAAGATTCGGGAGCAGAATCTACTCCCAAATCAGTGGCAGATTCCTACATGTTAACCTAGCCTTAGTGTAGTTATTGCCAATCAAGACTAGATTAACATTTGTGCAGGCCAAAGAGTGAAAACCCCCAAAGAGCAGGATTCGGGGCTTGATTTAAATGCATTAATGTTCACCCCGAGTACTGCATGGTCAGAGACACTAACTTTAACCAGTTCTAACTCCAGAGCTGTGGGTCTAGAGCCTGTGATCTTGGTCTTGTTTTAAGATTTCGAGATACCACTGGTTAAAGCGGAGGTGCATGTACTTGCACTTTCAGTTTAACCAGTGCGAAGGAGAACACAAGCCTTGTGTTAGACTGTCTATCTCAGACATAATGAGCCACATCTCTCAGGGGTGTAAGCCCCTTGTGCTCCTTGGGTAGACCGTAGAAAGTGTCTATGTGCAGATTGTTAGGTACTCCTTTTTATTGACAAGCCCATCTGATAAGGCATCATCCAATATCCAATATATCATAGATTGTAAGCCCTCGCGGGCAGGGCCCTCTACCCCACTGTGCCAGTTGGTCATTGTTAGTATTATATCTACCTGTATATTTTGTGTATTGTATGTAAACCCCTACATGTATAGCACCATGGAATTAATGGTACTATATAAATAAATAAACAACAATAATAATAATAATAATAATTGATGAGTTCACACAGGGTCTGATTCAAGGACACAGTAAGAATCATGATGCATGAGGATGTCCAAACACATCTTCCTATAGTCGGGGCGATTCATCAATACAATATTCCCACGTTTATCTGAGGGTTTTGTGATTAATGAATCATTTTTCTCTAGATCTACCAATGCCTGAAATTGCATTTGTAAGATTAATCCTACCCGAGAATTTACGTTTAGACAGATGTGCCAGACCCTGTTTTACCATTTCCTCAAATGCATTGAGCAAGCCAGTGTCAAAGACAGGGGGATTGATGAAGAAGACTTTCCTAATCTACAAATTGTTAGAAGATCTTTGGAGTGAGGGTCAAGGTATGACAAGCTCTTTTTCGTCCTTTCGTCCCAAAAGTACCAAAGCTCCCCTAACTTTGACACTGGCTTAATCGATGCGAGCAATAGTTTATTGCACATCCCCTTCCTCGGAGGAGAGGTATTTCAAAAGGGAAGTTCCTACGTATTAGGAGGAACTGCTTGTCTCATGAGGAATATCAGTGGGCAGTAGATGAACTGGATTTAGGAGAAGAGGTTACCCCAATAAGGTCTCTTAACAAATGTAGGTACTTGTGATAGGGTCAGCCTACTCAACCCACATGGACCTAGCATGGAGACACAAAAATTACACGACTGGCATGTACAACAAAAGGGCCAATGATGTGAGGAAAATCCTTTAGTCCTATTGGAGTATTTAGAGAATGGACCCCCACTTACATGGCTTGATTGGGGATAGACCAGAATTTAGCTACTAAAGTGGGAGGAATCTTAAAGATCGGCTGATTTGTAGCCACCTGTCTCCGATGGCATCACCTAACACATAGTTGTTTAAGGAGAAGTATAAGGGGACGTTTAGATGGGGTTCGTGCAAAGTGTGCAAATATGTCCTTAGAGGTCCAATATTTAAGAGTGTGGCCACTGACAAGACCTATGACATACGGTGTTACATCAATTCTTACACCACTGCATTGGTATATATGGCCACATGTCAATGCCCCAAGAATTAAGTTGGGAAAAAGAAAAAGGAATTCAGGCATTGCATCCTAGAACATGTGGGTAACATCTAGATGCAGGGAGATTAAGTAAGCAAGTCTGGGATGTCCGGGATTGCCATGACGGGGACCCCAAGCGTCTGACCTTTCAAGGGGTGGAATTTGTACTCCCCACATAGTGAAGAGGGAATCTGGTCAGGAAAGTCCTACAAAAAGAAACCCTGAGGATTTTCAGGACTAAAAGCATGAAGCCACTGGATCTTAATGACGTTATCTGATATGCATGATTTTTTGATCATGTTATTCCTTATCAATTCTATCCCTATGTGTCCTGCTGTACATAAATATGCATCCTTCAGAAATTGTGTTTAGTTATATCTGAAGAAGAAGCCAAAGAGCTTTGAAACGTTATATTCTGTCATCATTATGAGTTAGCCATTAAAAAAGGTATCATCTATTGAGGACTCTCAAGTTTTTTGTTTTTTATATTTCCTTATCACTGGTGAATGTGCAAGCCTTATTTATGCGATGGAGTTGATCAAGGAGACAAACAGAGAAAAAAAGAAAGAAGCAAAAGGGGGTCTGGAACCTGTCTTATGCTCATATACAATTGTTATTTATCTGCTTGGCCATAGTGACACTAGATAAACACATTGAGATCTGGCACACATATCAAAATGCATGAGATGGGGTTTTGACCTCTATACATCTATGAGAATATAAGAACGATAATTAATCAAACGATGTGTACTTTTGAGTATGGTGCATATTATCTATCCACATGGGAAGTTACCATAACAGCAGGAACTATAGTCCTGAAGTTGACCCCAGTAAGGGCTCGTTCACATCAGCGTTCTCCTCTCCGTAGTTCAGGTTTCCGTTTCCTGCCTAAAACAGAGGCAGAAGACGGAAACCTGCAGGAGACTTTCTCACCCATTCATTTGAATGGGTGAGAAAGCTGTCCGGCCGTGAGCGGCGGTGAGCGTTTTAGGCTCTCCGCCGCGAAACCGGGTTTTATAATCCGGACACAGAGTCGGACATGCAGTACTCTGTGTCCGGATTAAAAAATCCGGTTTCGCGGCGGAGAGCATAAAACGCTCACCGCCGCTCACAGCCGGACCCGGTCTGAGCTTTCCGACTTCTGGCATGCAGAAGACGGAAAGCTCAGAACGGACAGGTGAATGCTAGTGTGAACCTAGCATCAATAGTAGTTCGCTGGTATCTATTTATAGTTCAGATGATCAGCCTGAGTATTGTCATTGTTTATAGCAGTTCACTCACATGCTCTTATCTTGAGAAGCAGGGTCAAGAAAAAGGCCAAGGTCAATACATGGATAAACAGCAGAACAAAAACAGATGCAGAGTCAGGACTCAAGCCATGGTCAAGCTATGATTCAAGTCAGGAGAAAACACAAAACCCTTACAGAAACTGGAGAGTCAAGAAAGACTCAGTGTACAGGGCTGAGCAAGTAAAACAGAGGTTAACTTGGGCTCACATGTATATTCTTTAATCAAAGACTCAAACCAAATCAAACCAATGAGTAAAACATATTAGAACTAGAGATGAGCGAACAGTGAAATATTCGAGATTTGATATTCGTTTCAAGTAGAGCCTCAATATTCGACTACTTGATCGAATATCGAATCCCATTATAGTCTAGGGGAAAAAATGCTCATTTCAGGGAAAACCACTATTTGACTAAAGGAGAGTCACCAAGTCCACTAATAGCAGGAGGAGAGTGTTTAGGAGGAGCGCTGTGCAGTTAAAGCGCACAGACCCCTTTATAGTCTATGGGGTCCGTGCGCTTTAACTGCGCAGTGCTTGCAGTTGCAAAAAAGTCAACTGTCTCGTAACAGCAAGCTGCCAGCTCTCCTGACTAGCAAGGACGAGCGTGCTGCAGAGCCAGCGTTGATTTGCCGCAGGACTTATCCTTGCTAGTCAGGAGAGCTGGCAGCTTGCTGTTACGAGCGAGCTTATTTTTTCTCATAGGAATGATTGGCCAGTGTACAGCATTCGGCCAATCAACGCTGGTTCTGCCGGAGGCTCGTCTGTGAGAATGCGGAGTCTATGATCGGACCACAGCAGTCTCATTTGTGGTCCAATTTTAGACTCCGCCTCGTCACAGACGAGCCTCTGGCAGGACCAGCGTTGATTGATCGAATGCTGTACACTGGCCAATCAACGCTGGTAAATTCATTCCTATGAGAAAGAGACTCAGCTGCCAGCTCTCCCGGCTAGCAAAGACGAGCCTGCGCCAAATCAATGCTTGTTCTGCAGCAGGCTTGTCCTTGCTAGTCAGGAGAGCTGGCAGCTTGCTGTTATGAGGGAGCTGACTCTCTTTATCATAGAAATGAATTGACCAGCGTTGATTGGCCAGTGTACAGCATTCAGCCAATCAACGCTGGTCCTGCCGGAGGCTCGTCTGTGAGGAGGCGGAGTCTAAAATCGGACCACAATGGAGACTGCTGTGGTCCAATGTTAGACTCCGCCTCCTCATAGACGAGCCCCCGGCAGAACCAGCGTTGATTGGCCGAATGCTGTACACTGGCCAATCAACGCTGATCAATTCATTCCTATGAGAAAAAGTAAGCTCACTCGTAACAGCAAGCTGCCAGCTCTCCTGACTAGCAAGGACGAGCCTGCTGCAGAACCAGCGTTGATTTGCCGAATGCTATACACTTTATAGCATTCGGCCAATCAACGCTGGCTCTGAATCGAATATTTACTGCGAATAGCTAGTAGTATTTGATCGAGTACGAATATTTCGAATATCGTAGTATTCGATCGAATACCTACTCGATCGAATACTACTCGCTCATCTCTAATTAGAACTGGTCATTTATTTATAAAATAAAATGATCCAATATTACACATTAAAAAGGATAAACAATTACAGACCTCATGACAAATTCTTAGGTCCTGTTCTATTTTTGTCCATTTTCACGGATCCCTCATTACATTCAAAAGTACATTTTTCATGGCAGTTTTGCACAAGATTAATGTGAATACAGGCTAAATGTGCCTTCAGGATTAGCAGATAATTAATCTTAAAAGCGTCCAGTGTTTTCGATCACTGAAATGACAGGTGTCATTGGCTGACCTGTTTTATTCAAAGGGGTTGTCCGGGATAAATTAAAATCCCTACACTACTGTACTCTATACACCCTCCTACTTTCTAAATAACATCAATTATCAAAAACGAATAGTTACCCATATTTACCTGGAAAAAGCTTAGTAACAACCTGGCTAAGGAGAAAATGAGACAATAACCCGGATTACGAGAAAAATAAGGCACATATAAGTCCAACAGTCAGAGCGCAACCCTAAAGGGAGCAAGGATTGTGAAGGATATTCCATATCATGAGGGAGTCAGCAGAGAGTCATCCGCCCGGCGCTGCCGGCGGGATAGGGAGGAAGAGTGGTCAGCTGGTGGAGGAGCTGGTAACGGAAAATCAAGCCAATCCGGGAGGGACACATCGTGCAAGTCTAGGAATTTAGGAATTTAATCATATATAACTGGAAAAACAACAGTGTGCTGAATTCAGCGCACTGTCAGCTTTCTAGAGGTATAAAAAACCGCATGTGCCCCAAGGACATGAAAGGTCCTCTTTAAACATCCAACATCCACCTTAATATTATGGCAGATGTTGGGAAGGGGTTAAAAAATAAAAAAATATTAAAAATGTAAATCACCCCCCCTTTCCCTAGAACACATAAAAGTACTTAAATACTGTAAAATATATACACATTAGGTATCCCTGTGTTCAAAAACACCCGGTCTACAAATCTATAAAAATAATTTTCCAATGTGGTGAACACTGTAGCAGAAAAAAAAATCAAAAGAGCCAAACATCCATTTTTTCAGTACAGTATCATCAGATAGCTGCTGTAAATTCAAAATAGCACATTGCTCCAGCAAGTTATGATCCATTTCATTTTAGAGTCTCGTTGGGTGTCTGATAAATAATCTGAATTGATTTTGTTGTTTGGGTTTGATTTTAGTTTTGCACTTGCTCTGGAGGCTACTCTGGTGAAAATGGTGCTGTGTGTAAGACGTTGCAAGTCGTTGGGTCTGCATGTATACTGCAGCAGTAAGAGATCTTAGAGAGAGAATGATATCACAGCATATATGCATATATACATATATATGATTTTACAAATAGCAGCTCCATTGCAATGATTTTTTCTATGCCTCCGCATGGAGATCTTGCACAAATACTGCCTACCTCATACCCCCCACAGAGCTTCTGTCAAGTTGTGTCTCAGCCCTTGCTCACTTCTCACTGCATTGCATTTCTCTAACCTTTTGACCCTCCCTGACACCCCGCCTTTCACCCCTTTCCCCCTTATAGTGTCCCTGCCTATCTATTGCCTTTATGCAGCTCCTCCACATGAGCAATGTATCTCACCCTTCCAGACTTCTTGGCTTTATGAAGCCAAGAAATTTTTGAAGACACTCCCAAAATCAAGAGAGATGAGAAGTCTTTTATACAAAGCAGGTAACATCTAGTTATCTCCAAATATAATGTAGACTAATAATAATAATAATAAATTTTATTTCTATAGCGCCAACATATTCTGCAGCGCTGTACAATTTGTAGGGTTCAAATACAGACAGAAAGATACATTACAAAGAAAGTCGTTTCACACAATGGGACTGAGGGCCCTGCTCGCAAGAGCTTACAATCTATGAGGTAGAGGGGGTGACACAAGAGGTAGCAGGGGTGGTATTGCTTATGCAGAGGTCAGACGCTTTTGTAGTAGAGGTGACTGTCATTACACAAACATAAAACTTTATGAGCCGTCAACAGTCGTGTCCTTTAACATGTGGATGGAGCTTGGACCTATAAAGTTATCCTGAGATGACATCAAATCATGTGGGGAAATGTGGGATCGGGGACAGAGGAAAGTTAAGGGTTTACGTTAGAAATTGTGATAGGCTTGTCTGAAAAGAGACGTCTTTAGTTTGCGTTTGAAGCTGTAGAAATTGGGAGTTAATCTGATTGTCCAGGGTAGAGCATTCCAGAGAAGTGGTGCAGCTCGGGAGAAGTCTTGTATACGAGTGTGGGAGGTTCTGATAATAGAGGATGTAAGTGTTAGGTCATTGAGTGAGCGGAGAGCACGGGTTGGGCGGTAGACAGAGATGAGGGAGGAAATGTATGGAGGTGCGGCATTATGGAGAGCCTTGTGGATGAGAGTGATAACTTTATATTTTATTCTATATTGAATAGGCAGCCAATGTAGTGACTGGCACAGACCAGAGGCATCGCTGTAGCGTCTAACCTGACAGATGAGCCTGGATGCTGCATTCAGAATAGATTGTAGAGGGGAGAGTTTAGTGAGGGGAAGACCAATTAGTAAGGAGTTACAGTAGTCAAGGCGAGAATGAATCAGAGAGACAATAAGTGTCTTTAATGTATCTCTGGTAAGGAAAGGGCGTATTCTGGAGATTTTTTTGAGGTGGAGGTAACATGAACGTGCGAGTGATTCAACATGAGGGGTGAAGGAAATGTCTGCGTCAAACATGACCCCGAGGCAGCGGGCTGCTGCCTAGGAGTTATAGTAAGGCCTGAGACTGCAATGGATATATCAGGGACAGATTTATTAGATGGTGGAAACAGTAGTAGTTCAGTCTTGGAGAGATTTAGTTTCAGATAGACTGAGAACATGATATTTGAGACAGCAGAGAGACAGTCACTGGTGTTCTGTATGAGTGCAGGGGTGATGTCATGGGAAGATGTGTATAATTGGGTGTCATCAGCATAAAGATGGTACCTGAAGCCAAATCTGGCAATGGTTTGTCCAATGGGGGCTGTGTAGAGAGAAAAGAGGAGGGGGCCTAGGACCGAGCCCTGAGGAACCCGAACAGCAAGGGAAAGAGGGGAGGAAACAGAGCCTGCAAATGATACACTGAAGGTGCGGTCTGAGAGATAAGAGGAGAACCAGGAGAGCGCAGTGTCATTGAGGCCAACTGAGCGGAGCATAGTGAGGAGGAGTTGATGGTCAACAGTGTCAAAAGCTGCAGAGAGGTCCAGAAGAATAATAAGAGAGAAGTCGCCATTGGATTTAGCCATTAGGAGATCATTGGAGACTTTTGTGAGAGCCGTTTCAGTAGAGTGTGGAAGCCAGATTGTAAGGGGTCAAGCAGAGAGTTAGCGGATTAAACGAGAATAGACCAGGCATTCCAAGAGTTTAGAGATGAAGGGGAGGTTAGAGACAGGACGATAGTTAGCAGCACAGGATGGGTCCAGGGAGGGTTTTTTCAATAGCGGGGTTATAACAGCATGCTTGAAGGAGGATGGGAAGATTCCAGAAGAGAGAGAGAGGTTAAATATTTTAGTAAGGTAAGTAGTGACAGGAGGCGACAGAGATTGGAGAAGGTGTGAGGGGAAGGGGTCACTGCTGCAGGTTGTAGGACTGTATGTAAAGTCATATTACAAATATTTATTATTGGTTCTTCAGAATCAGAATAAGGGCATACCATGCAGGCTTCAAGAATGCACTAGAAAAGTTCTTAAAAGTTGCATGCTGAAATACTTAATTCCCTAAATCACTTAAGCTACAATCACATGGCAGTTTTGAGTCAACACACTTTTGAGACACACAGTGTCAGACAGTACAGAAGAACTTCTGGGGATTTCCAGGTAGAAAATTCATGACCGTTAGACTGAAATAAGAAAATTACAGTATCTTTGTGTGTAATGTAATTATGACTGATGTCTTATTGTCTTGTGCAGGTACATGGAACTGGTAGAGGTGCCCTACCTGTGTGAACCAGCTCAGAGAGGCGGTGATATTAAAACAGGTACTTGCTATGTAGACCAGGTTAACCTGGTCACCCACAGCCTGCACACCCATATACCCCTCTTTCTCACAGATAACCTACAACCCATTTCCCTTCTTTGAAAACTGACGTGTACACCCAAAAAAGACACTGAGTCTATCTTAGTTGGTTAAAGGACTTTTGATGACGTCATGACACAGGTCCTTCAATCTACTAGGTGTAAGTCAATGGCTGGTCAGGTAATGGAGGGGGTGTACATCTCACCCAGTCTACTAAGGTGGGTGAGATGAGAAAACTCCAGAAAGAATGTTTCTCAGCAGATAACTATTGTCTGCTGAGGGTTATTTCAGAGTTCCGGTTACTGGGCTGGATTTTGAGGAATGGCAGGTAGGTTGGTAGTGGGACCTCTCATTCCACTCCCCTCCTGTCCACACTTTGGGGATGTTTCGGCAGTGACTCAGCTGCAGAGAGTCTGCTTATGAAGGGAGGCTTAAGAAGTCAGCTCCAGCAGCAGACTGTGGGCACAGCTTGGCTGGAGAGCCAAAGAAAGAGGTCATATTTTTGGAGCTGTGTTCTGAATGATTCAACTGGCTTTTTATTTCTGTTATTCTAGGTGAAGTAACCTATTCTATGTTTAGTAAGAGCCTAAGGCAGGTATTTATTTTTGTATTGTTTCCTTTTGTTGCTGCTCTATATTTTTGAGTGAAAATAAAACTCTACCTTTGTTTTGGACTAAAGAAACTGCACTTATGTGTCTATGCCACCCTACCTAGCAACCCCAGACCCTGACAAAGGATAGATACCAGCATAGGGCTTGGGGACTGCGGGCAGGAGATAGAAGTTTATCCTGCCCGCTGACAACATGCAAGTGCTGGGAGACGGGCCCGGACAGGAGACGACCCCTGCTTGTGTACAGTAGTGAAGCCAGCAATTGCTAGCTTCACTACTGTTAAAAGATAGAGTGTGGAGGAGGCAGCTCCTCTCCCCATCCATCTTCAGGCAGCACCCGGCGCTGCAGTAAATAGGGCCCATTACCTGCTAGAGTTACTCCAGCAGGTAACGGCCTATTTAAAAAAAAATCTGCAGCTGTAGCAGCTGCCACTGAGCCCCCTAGTGTCCCGGGCCCTGTGGCAGCTGCTACCGCTGCTAACACGGTAGTTCCTCCCCCTGCATAAGGGCACTAATGTAAGACAGGAATTATTATATATGAGGGGCTATAAAATATAAGTGACTATTATAAAGGGGACAATTATATCTAAGGGGATTGCTATAAGGGGAGTCATATATAAGTGGGCTATTATTTATAATGGAGGAACTGTTTTATATAAAGAGCGCTATTATAAGAGAGGAATTATTATCTATAAGGAGCACTATTATAAGGTGGGACCGTTATATATAAGGGGGGCTACTATAGGAGAGGAATTATTATATATAAGGGGCGCTATTAAAACAAAGGAATTATTATATATAGCAGGGGTATTATAAGGGGGGACTGTTATATATAAGGGAGGCTATTATAGGAAAGGAACTATTGCATACAAGGAGGCTAATATAAGGGGGAAGTATTATACATAAGGTTGGATGTTATAAGGGGATACTGTTATATATAAGGGGCTATTATGTAAAAGGGAGAAACTATTATATATAAGGAGGTGTCTGTTATATTTAAATACGGAAATGTTATTCATAAGGGGGCGACTAAATCTGCAGTACTTTTCTCTCTACATAATTTGTGCGGAAAACACATGGACCCCATTATAGTCTATGGGGTCCATGTGCTTTCTTGGTTAACTGCTTTTTAATGCATTCAGTATTCCATTTGAGGGGTCCCCAAGTGGACTCCCCGAACGGAATACTGAACTCTGGGGACTGGTTTTTCCAGCAGGACAATGTGCTATGCTACACAGCTAGGTCAATCAATGTGTGGATGAAGAATCACCACATCAAGACCCTGTCATGGCCAGCCCAATCTCCAGACTTGAACCTCATTGAAAACCTCTGGAACGTAATCAAGAGGAAGATGGATAGTCACAAGCCATAAACAAAGAAGAACTGCTTACATTTTTGTGCCAGGAGTAGCATGGTGGAAATCATGCTAAGATGCATGAAAGCTGGGATTAAAAATCATGGTTATTCCACCAAATATTGATTTCTGATCTCCTTGAGGTAAAACATTAGTATTGTTGTTTCTAAATGAATATGATCTTGTTTTCTTTGCATTATTTGCGGTCTGACAGCTCGGCTTCTTTTTTTATTATTATTTTGATGATTTCTCATTTACTGCAAATCAACACAAATTTTTTTGCTTTGAATTTCGGAGACATGTTGTCAGTAGTTTATATCATAAAAGAACAATGTACATTTTACTAAAAAAAAATACCAATGAAGAGAAAAATCAGTGAAACTGAAAATTTTGCAGTGGTTTCTTAATTTTTTCCAGAGCTGTAGATTGTGAGCTGTATGGTGGTTTGCAAAAGTATTCATAACCCCTTGAACTTTTTCACATTTTGTCACCTTACAACCACAAACGTAAATGTATTTTATTACGATTTTAAGTGATAGACCAAACACAAAGTAGAACATAATTGTGAAGTGGAATGAAAATAATACATGGTTTTCAAAATTTTCTAAATTTTAATCCAATAAAAATCTGAAAAGTGTGTCGTGCAAAAGTATTTAGCCCCCGTATATCAATACTTTGTAGAACCACCTTTTGCTGCAAGTCTTTTGGGTTATGTCTCTACCAACTTTGTGCATATAGAGAGATTTTTGCACATTGTTCTTTGCAAAATAGCTCAAGTTCACCCAGATTGGGTTGAGAGCATCTGTGAACTGCAATTTTCATGTCCTGCCACATATGCTCAACGGGATTTAGGTCTGAACTTTGACAGATCCATTCTAAAACATGCCACTCTTCCATAAAGGCCAAATTTACGGTGTGCATCACTTATAGTTGTCTTGTGGAAAGATTCTCCCATCTGAGCTGTGGATTTCTGCAGCTCCTTCAGAATGACCATGGGACTCTTGGCTGCTTCTCTGACCAGTACTCTCCTGGCTTA
Organism: Leptodactylus fuscus; assembly: GCF_031893055.1. Lineage (NCBI taxonomy): Eukaryota > Metazoa > Chordata > Amphibia > Anura > Leptodactylidae > Leptodactylus > Leptodactylus fuscus. The sequence goes on from NC_134269.1 coordinate 118,211,193, forward strand.
ATGTGTCACTTTAGGTTGACAGCCATGCCTTGGTAGGCTTTTTCAGTTGTAGAATGCTTTTTCCATTTTTGGATGATGGATTGAAAAGTGGTCCTTAGGATGCTGATGCTGTTTGTTCACTAGTGTTCTCTAACAAAGCACTGAGGCCTTCACAGAACAGGTGTATTTGTACTGAGACTAAATTACACACAACTGGATTCTATTAACTAATTAAGTGACTTCTGAAGACAATAGATTGCACTGGATTTTATTTAGGGGTATCAGAGTATAGGGGACTAAATATATTTGCACATCACAATTTTCATATTTTTATTTGACTAAAATTTTGAAAACCATGTATCATTTTCGTTCCACTTCACAATTATGTGCTACTTTGTATTGGTCTATCACTTAAAATCTCAAAATACATTTAAGCTTGTGATCATAAGTTGACAAAATGTGAAAAAGTTCATGGGGTATGAATACTTTTGCAAGCCATTGTATATGGGATAGTGATTGACAATGTATTTAAAGCGCTGCAGGATATGTTGGCGCAATATAAGTAAACAAAAAATGGAATTTGCCTTCAAACTATAGAAAAGTATCGGTATGTGACTCTGACATAAATGATTGGAAGCTTTTGTTCTTGATGCCTGGAGCACATAGTCATTTTTGTTTTAAACCTTTCCTGCTGCAGACATTTTTCTTTTGTTTTTTTTACTCGCCACCTTTGAAAAGCCTTTTTTTTTAAATTATACTTTCACAGAGCTGAATAAGGGCAAGACAAATTGTTCTTAAGAAGGGGACTATTTACTACTCCATACAATGTACAGGGAAGCTGAAAAAAATTCAGAAGAGGGTGGAAAAAAACACATTTGTGACATTTTCTTATGGCTTTTTTGCTTTTCTGTGTTCACTATGCAGCCAAAATGACAGATATTCTATACTCTGTGGTTCAGCATGAGTATTTTGATACCAAACTTATATAGTTTATGTTGTGTTTTAACACCTTTGCAAAAATCTTAACCTTTGAGACATAAAGAAAGATTATGAATGATAATCTGTTTTCCCTTAGCCCAAACAGCAGCACAACTGGGGTATTTCTGCCCCTATGAGCTGTTAGGACAGGTGAAATTTTTAATTACCTAACAGCTTTAACCCCTATAAGAGGCCGGAAGACCTGCTCCTCCCTTGTGTTAGTAACAAGTATGATATACAAAGAGCAATTTATAAAAGTGATACACACACATATACACCACATATTTGTACAATAGCACCTCCTAGGGAGGGAGCCTTGTGCTGCTGTTTGGGCTAAGGGAAAACAGATTATCATTCATAATCTTTCTTTCCCCCTACGCCCAACAGCAGCACAACTGGGGATTTAGCAAGTATTGTTTCCCCTAGGGCGGGTCCTCCTGGCAGGCTGATGCCAAGACGGAGTGCCCAAATGCTGTAGCATCGGCCGTATGCCAGTCTAATCTGTAGTGTTTGGCAAAAGTCAGCTGTGAGCTCCAAGAGGCTGCAACACATATCTGCTCTAGAGAGAGGAACCATGTCTCTGCCCATGATGTCGCCACTGCTCGGGTGGCATGGGCTCGTAGGATATCTGGAACAGGAAGATTCTGGGCCCGTAGGGAACAGGTGATGGCTTCTCTGATCCATCTAGACAGGGTTACCTTTGATGCTTTAGAGCCTCTATTATGGCCAAACACATTAACCAGAAGATTCTCTGATCTTCGGAACGGTGCTGTACGGTCTAGGTAAATATGTAGTGCTCTTACCAGATCCAGTGTGTGTAGCTTCTCCTCCTGCTCAGTGGCAGGGGAGGGAAAGAAACCCGGTAGGGTGATCACTTGGTTGGTGTTCTGAAGTGTTAGTACCTTTGGCAAAAATCCCGGAACGAACCTCAGCTGCACCCTGTCAGGGAAGAAGGTTATGAAAGGTTTGGAGGCTGCTAGAGCCTGCAATTCGCCAACCCTCTTGGCGGAGGTTATTGCCAGCAGAAAGGTCACTTTAAATGACAGGTACTTCCAGTCCACTTCAGATAATGTTTCGAAGGGGGGCGCACATAGCCCTTGTAGAACTGCGGCCAGGTCCCACCTGGGGACAGGGGGCCGTACCTGGGGTCGGAGCCTGGCAGCCCCCCTAAGGAACTGTTTGACAAGAGGATCTTGTGATAACCGTGTCTCCAGGAGAGCAGATAGAGCTGACACTTGAACCTTGAGGGTGGCAGGTGCTAGTCCTCTCTCCAGGCCGTTCTGTAAGAACTCTAGGACTGCATCTCTGTCTGGATCGCGGTGGTTGCCTGTACACCAATCTCGGAATATCCGGGCGAACCTCTGGTAGCTCTGATTGGTTGCCTCTGCTCTTGAATGGGCTAAGATACTTAGCACTCCCTGGGACAATCCTCTGTCTGCGCGTATGGCGCGGTTAACTTCCAGGCAGTGAGGTTGAATTTGTCTAGGCCCAGGCACGGCCGACTGTTCGGTGACACCAGGTTCCTGACTGGTGGAAGCCTCCAGTAGTTCCCCCGACTCATAAGGATAAGGTCGGTGAACCATGCCCTTTTTGGCCAGAACGGCATGATCACTATTGCCGAAGTCTGGTCCTGCCTGAGTTTCGTCAATACCTTTGAGATCATCGGGATGGGAGGGAACACGTATGCCAGTTCGAACCTCCATGGTATTGACAGGGCATCCACAGCCAAAGGGTTGTCTTCCCGGTACAGGGAGCAAAACCTTTCTACTTTGGCATTGTGTTGGGTGGCCATCAGATCCACCTCGGGGAGACCCCACCTCCTGGTCAGGTAGTGGAAGATGTCCTGATTCAAGGACCATTTGCCTGCGGATGGGCGGCCTCTGCTGAGTTGATCCGCTAGGATGTTCAGGCGGCCCTGGATATGTACCGCGGCCAGCTGGGAGAGGTTCTGTTCTGCCCAGGAGAAGATCAGGTTGGTGACTTGCAGGAGCGAGGGGGACCTGGTTCCTCCCTGCTTGTTGATATAGTGGACTGTCGTGAGATTGTCTGATCTTACTTTGACTGCTTTCCCTCGTAGAAGTGGTGCAAATGACAGAAGGGCTCAATGAACTGCGGTAAGCTCGCGCCAGTTGGATGAGTGCGTCCTCTCCCGCTGATTCCATGTACCTTGAACCGGGGTCTCCCCCAGATGAACTCCCCAGCCTGTGAGGGAGGCATCTGTAGTCAACAGGGTCCAGGCGGGCTGGACCGAGGACTTCCCATCTCGCAGATGGGTCCACCAGGGCAAGGTTTGCCGGGTGCTGATGGTTAACTGGATAGCGGACATCAATCCAAGGACCTTCATAGCCGTCCTGATGGTGACCTTCCGTGTAGAAGACAAATGATGTGCTGCCCGAGCAATTTTCCTTTTGCGAGGAGAGGGTAGAGAGACCGTCATGTTGAGAGAGTCTAGAATAAGTCCCAGGAACTGAACTCGTGTTGATGGCACCATTACTAACTTCTGCCAGTTTACCAGCCACCCCAGCTTGTCTAGTAGAGCTACGGCGGTCTGCACCTGCGTGGTAAGAACCTCCTTTGAATGAGCCTTCAGAAGCCAGTCGTCCAGGTGCGGGACTATGAATATGCCTTGAAGGCGCAGGGCGGCAGCGACCGGAGCTATGACCTTTGTGAAGGTGTGGGGGGCGGAGGATATGCCGAACGGGAGGGCTGCGAACTGGAAGTGTGCCTCTTTCCCTTCTATGTATCCTCAGGAACTTTCGGTGTGCTGGAAAGATGGGTACGTGGAGGTAGGCATCCTTCAGGTCCAGAGTGACGAAGTGATCTCCAGGGTGCATGAAAGGTAGTACTGACCTGATGGTCTCCATGAATAGATGCCTGTGCCTTGATCTGCGCGAGGAACCACCTCCAGCGCGGCTTTGTCCACGTACTCCTGAATCAATTTCTCCAGATGAAGTTGTTTGGGGCCCTGAAGAGGGTGGGTTCTTACCATCTTCTCTGGTGGCAGGGAAACAAAATTGATTTTATAGCCTTCCTGGATCGTCTGGATGACCCAGGGGCCCCGAATATTCTGCCGCCAGGCATCCACATAGTGGGAAAGACGACCGCCCACCACAGGGGAGGGGGGGGGTAATGTGAGGGAATTAGAAGGGGGCATTCTTACGCCCACGAGATGAGCCCCAACCTCTTCCTCTACCGGATCGCCGCTGGCCTCTGGTACCTCTCCTGGTGGCGCCTCTTCCTCGAAAGGAGGAACTCCGGCCTTCAAAGGGCTGTGGCAGATTCTTGCCTTTGGAGTCGGCCAATCCTTCCATGATGTGGTCGAGCTCCCTCCCGAACAGCCGTCCGGACTCAAAGGGGAGACCACACAGGCTGTTTTTGGAAGTGAGATCAGTCTTCCAGGGCTTCAGCCACAGGGGTCGGCGAGCCACAGTAGCCAGCGCCATGGATCTGGCCGCCAGACGGGTCTGGAAATGGGTAGCCTCTGTCAGGTGATCCACCAGTAAAGTGATGTCAGACATTGCCGCGAGGAGATCATCACGATCCACGCCGGAATCGATGTCCTTGGCCAGAGATGAAAGCTCCGCACGTAAGCCAGTCGCTACCTCATTCGCGACAATACCCAAAGAGGCCTGGGCCGAGGCGGCCGAATACACCCGCCTCAGAGATCCTTCGACTCGGCGATCCATGGGATCCCTGAGACCAGATCCGTCCTCTGATGGAAGGACGGTGCGCCTTGATAATTTGGCCACGGCGACGTCCACTCTTGGTGGAGGACCCCACGCCTTCAGCTGACCTTCAGAGACGGGAAAAAGCGACTTGAAACGCCTGGATGGTGCAAAGGATCGAGAAAACAGAGAGGACCAAAAGGTCTGAATCTCCCTGTATTCCCACCAAATGTGAAAGAAGGAGCCCACTGCGGTACCACAAACATCAGAAACAGCAAGGTAAAATTTGTGAAGGAGGACTGGGCAATGGTACCAGTGGGTCAGAATCTTAAAGTTTTTTTCCTGGGCACTGCAGGGAAATGGTAGTTTGTGGACCAGCAGGAAGAAGCGGGCCCAGTCACCAGGAGAGAGTTGCAGACCTAGGTCAGCATCTCAGGATCTAGTATAAGGGGGAGGCCCAGGGTGGCAGCCGTGAGGAGAACGTCATAGAGGAGTGAAAGGGTGTGAGTCGGAGCCTCGGACTGTAGGAAAACACTCTCCAAGGCGGTATGGGTAGAGGAGGGGAGGGACTACATGTAGAACTTGCGGAGGAAGGCAACAAATTGATTGTATTCTAGACAGGAAATGTTTAGATTATTAGAATGTTCCTTTTTATATTTTACAACACAATAGCATAATTCATTTGTAGAGAATAACTTTCTGATTTCATAAACTACATTTCATAATTTCACATGATGCTATTAGGAAATAAATATATTCTCAGCCTGCATATTAAAGGGATTCTACCACTAAAATACATTTTTTTCTAGTTAACACGTCGGAATAGCCTTTAGAAAGGCTATTCGTCTCCTACCTTTAGAAGTGCTCTCCGCCGCGCCGTTCGTTCAAAATACCGGTTTGTACCGGTATGCTAATGAGTTCTCTCGCAGCGATGGGGGCGTCCCCATCGCAGGAGCAGCGATGGGGGCGTCCCCACTGCAGCTCGAAAACCGACCGCAGCGCCGCCTCTATGGTCTTGCGTATCCTCCCCTTGCTTCTTCAGCGTCCTGTCGCACGCCTGCGCAGTACGCTCTGTTCGGCGAAGATTGCCGAACGTACTGCGCATGCGCGAAATTGCAGTGCCCGCACTATGGCTGGGACTGCAATTTCGCGCATGCGCAGTACGTTCGGCAATCTTCGCCGAACAGAGCGTACTGCGCAGGCGTGCGACAGGACGCTGAAGAAGCAAGGGGAGGATACGCAAGACCATAGAGGCGGCGCTGCGGTCGGTTTTCGAGCTGCAGTGGGGACGCCCCCATCGCTGCTCCTGCGATGGGGACGCCCCCATCGCTGCGAGAGAACTCATTAGCATACCGGTACAAACTGGTATTTTGAACGAACGGCGCGGCGGAGAGCACTTCTAAAGGTAGGAGATGAATAGCCTTTCTAAAGGCTATTCCGATGTGTTAACTAGAAAAAAATGTGTTTTAGTGGTAGAATCCCTTTATATATATATATATATATATATATATATATATATATATATTTACCGTCCTAGGTTCAGAATCCGGGTCTGCATGTACTGTATATACTGTATAAATGTATGCCAGATGTGTTATACTGCTCATCCTGTTACAGTCATCACATTCTTACTATGCTCTGCTAATATAGTTGTTTGTTGTAATTATGTCGCTTGGCAGTCCAGTCCTTATCTGTATGTTATGTTCTATTTTTAGAATTTGTAACTAAGGCATGAGATACACTGGTGAACATTCACCTGCGTATACAGTGTTGGCCAAAAGTATTGGCACCCCTGCAATTCTGTCAGATAATATTCATTTTCTTCCAGAAAATGATTGCATTCACAAATTCTTTGGTATTATTCTCTTCATTTAATTTGTCTTCAATGGAACACCACAAAAAGAATTGTCAAAAAGCCAATTGGATATAATTCCACAGCAAACATACAAAAGGAGGTGGACAAATGTATTGGAACTGTTTGAAAAATCATGTGATGCTTCTCTAATTTGTGTAATTAACAGCACCTGTTACTTACCTAAGGCACCTAACAGGTGGTGGCAATAACTAAATCATACTTGCAGCCAGTTGAAATGGATTAAAGTTGACTCAACCTGTCCTGTGTCCTTGTGTGTACCACATTGAGCATGGAGAAAAGAAAGAAAACCAAAGAACTGTCTGAGGACTTGAGAAGCAAAATTGTGAGGAAGCATGAGCAATCTCAAGGCTACAAGTCCATCTCCAAAGACCTGAATGTTCCTGTGTCTACCATGTGCAGTGTCATCAAGAAGTTTAAATCCCATGGCACTGTGGCTAACCTCCCTAGATGTGGACGGAAAAGAAAAATTGACGAGAGATTTCAACGCAAAATTGTGTGGATGGTGGATAAAGAACCTCGACTAACATTCAAACAAGTTCAAGCTGCCCTGCAGTCTGAGGGTACAACAGTGTCAACCCGTACTATCCGTCGGCATCTGAATGAAAAGGGACTGTATGGTAGGATACCCAGGAAGACCCCACTTCTTACCCAGAGACATAAAAAAGCCAGGCTGGAGTTTGCCAAAACTTACCTGAGAAAGCCAAAAACATTTTGGAAGAATGTTCTCTGGTCAGATGAGACAAAAGTAGAGCTTTTTGGGAAAAGGCATCAACATAGAGTTTACAGGGAAAAAAAGAGGCCTTCAAAGAAAAGAACACGGTCCCTACAGTCAAACATGGCGGAGGTTCCCTGATGTTTTGGGGTTGCTTTGCTGCCTCTGGCATTGGACTGCTTGACTGTGTGCATGGCATTATGAAGTCTGAAGACTACCAACAAATTTTGCAGCATAATGTAGGGCCCAGTGTGAGAAAGCTGGGTTTCCCTCAGAGGTCATGGGTCTTCCAGCAGGACAATGACCCAAAAAACAATTCAAAAAGCACTAGAAAATGGTTTGAGAGAAAGCACTGGAGATTTCTAAAGTGGCCAGCAATGAGTCCAGACCTGAATCCCATAGAACACCTGTGGAGAGATCTCAAAATGGCAATTTGGAGAAGGCACCCTTCAAATCTCAGGGACCTGGAGCAGTTTGCCAAAAAAGAATGGTCTAAAATTCCAGCAGAGCATTGTAAGAAACTCATTGATGGTTACCGGAAGCAGTTGTTCACAGTTATTTTGTCTAAAGATTGTGCTACCAAGTATTGGGCTGAGGGGGCCAATACTTTTGTCTGGCCCATTTTTGGAGTTTTGTGTAAAATGATCAATGATTTGACTTTTTTTTCATTCTCTTTTGTGTTTTTTCATTGCAAGCAAACTAAATGAAGATATTAATACCAAAGAGTTTGTGCTTGCAATCATTTTCTGGAAGAACATAAGTATTATCTGACAGAATTGCAGGGGTGCCAATACTTTTGGCCAACACTGTACTGATTTATTATTCACATCTATCATAATGATTAGGTTTACTTTACAAAAATGTAATAACATTAAATATGGAAATGGAAAATATATGGTATAACCATCTGGGTAAAATCAGTTGAGTCTAAAATTTTACCCTATACATTACAGAGGATAAAATCCATGCTGAAAAACTGCAACTTCAATTGACATGCTGCAGACTTAAAGGGGTATTCCCATAACCTTTGTTCACCAACCGATAGGCTCTGTGCTCTGTTCACTTCCTGGGTTTCTGGGCACATTGGTGGGCGGGGTTTCACTTGCTCTGCTATCTTCTATGTTTGCAGTTAGTAATGAGGGATTGGTTGTAAATACAATACCACAGTATGAAGCTGATGTAGAGGCTGATGTAGCAGAGCTGGATTTGAGTTAGCTTGCATTACATACAGAGGTACCGGACTCCCTATCTCAGCCCTTACCAGCCAAATTCAATTAAACCAGTTGATAAGTGGAAGAGCTGAAGATAGAGTTCAGAAATCCCGGCGCTCTCACTCCCCCCTCCCCTATCTGAGGAGCTCCGTTATTTGACAGACATAAGCAGCACTCAGCCCTTCCCTCCCCCCCTGAGAGCAGGCAGCTACATCACTTGGGAAATTAGCAGATAAGCCCAGTGGCCATAGAAACTGAGTGTAAACAATGAAGTGAATAAATTAAGATAGCGGCCAAACAAAGCAGTTTTGCTGAAGCAGTGTATTTAGGAAAAGTCTTAAATCCACATAAACTAGCAGTATAGATAGGATCCTTGTTATGGGACAACCCCTTTAAGATAATACTACATATTGTTTTTGGGTGTCAATGAGATTTGCTTAAAGAGGCTTCTGGGATATATATTTTTTATACTAGGTCAGGGAATGTGAACCCCCCCAAAAAAACATATTACCTATCCCTGATGCTCCGTTGCCTCCCAGCATGGTACAGTCCTACTGCTCTGTTTTTTTGAGGCAGAGTTCCTCCTGGTACTGATATGCCAGGTCCCTTTAAATAGGCCACTGATTGGTTACTTGCAGCAGAGATTTCTGCTGGAAGAAAACTCCAAAGCATCAGGACCAGACCATGCTGGACCACACCAGAGTAACGGGAATATATGAATATGTTTTTTTTTTATTATTATTCACCTCCCCTGGCCTCATTAAAAAGTTTTGGTTTTTTTTATTCTGGACAATGCTTTTAGTTCTGTTACTTTGCTGGTGCTGCAAATGATGACATTTTCTGCGTGAAAAAGCTGAAAATTTGTAACACATACATCCCATGTGGATATACCCTGTTGTATGTGGACTGTCTTTCAGGGGTTCTTAGTTAGAGTTCTTTTAGGCATTGCCACGTTTTCGTACATCCAAAGAATTGACATCCTGGTGGTTTAAAACCAGTAGCACAGGTCACTTTATACTGCAGATTAGCAGGTTAATGACATTAAGCTTCTGAATTCAAAAGTCTGGTTATATGTAACATGTGACTACCACAAACATTATTTATTTGACAGTGCACTCTGGCTCTGTCATAGACGGAATAAGAAAACATGCTGCTGCTGAAGATATTGTTCTAATTTGCTAACCTAAAAACTACAGACATTCTTATCTAGTATCTACATGGCTGTTATAACTCACACCAGGTTTTCTGATTAACCTGTTTTTTTTTTAAAGTTATTTTCTTACATATGCTATTTATGCAGTAGAAATACTTGTTAGACACTTAAATGGATTTTCCAGAATTGTAACATTGATGACCTACAGTATGTTCAGGATAAGTATCTGTCTGATGCCCAGCTTTGTTTACGTGCTATGTGAGTCGCCAAGTGGACTCCCCAAACAGAATACCGAATGCAGATATGAACTGGGCCTAAGAGTCATCAATTAAAGAGGACCTTTCACCTCCTGGGGCACATGCGGCGTAATACACCGCAAGAAAGCCGAAAGTGCGCTGAATTCAGCACACTATCGGCTTTCACATTCTGTGCCTGTGGTGAAGAGCTATCGGTGCCAGTACTGTAGCACTTCCATGTCAGAAGGGCATTTCTGACAGTCAGTCAGGAACGCCCTTCCTCACAGTAGTGTCTATTGCGCTGTACTGTGAGAGCGGTGAGGAACGCCCCCCTCCCCTCCTGATAGTACTTGTCCATAGACTAGTACTGGAGGAAGGGGATGTTCCTCACCACTCAGCGTCATCGCTGGGAGGTAAGCAACGCCCCCTCTCAGAGTACAGCGCAATAGACGTTACTGTGAGGAAGGGCGTTCCTGACTGACTATCAGAAACGCCCGTCTGACAGTGAAGAGCTATGGTACCGGCACCAATAGCTCTTCACCGGGGGCACAGAACGGGAAAGCCGATAGTGTGCAGAATTCAGGCTTTCTGGTGGTGTATTACACCACATGTGCCCCAGGAGGTCAAAGGTCCTCTTTAACAGTCTTAACCCACAGCCCACCCCTTTCGGAGAGACAAAACAGTCTTCATAGCGAAGATAAGTTGAATGAGAAGTAAACGGATTACTTTAATTACATATATTACACGTGTACATGTTTCTTATATTCACATCTACTATTTATGAACATTTTTCTATTTGGGGGTACGCTTTAAGTCCCTGATAGCAGTTTGATGAGAGAAATGATGTGCAGGGAAAATCAAATTTCAAGATTGGCAGAGTATTCAGAGTTTTTTGGCACTGATTTTGACACTGAATCCACCTCAAAATCAGTCTCCAAAAAAGCCTCCCAATACAGTTTTACTGGGAGGCTTTTTTTGGAGGCTGATTATGAGGTGGATTCAGCGTCAAAATCAGTGCCGAAAAACTCTGTGTGCACTAACCCTCAGAGGACAGGCCTCATTCGATCTTTAACTGATACCATATTCTAGTCAAATATCTTCATTTTATGAGAAACAAATAATTTTATATATTTTTCTTACGGCATTCACCTTATGGGATAAATACTGCTAATTTTGGGGATATTTAACATGCTTATTTTTTGTTTACATTACTATTTTTTCTCCTTCACGCAGTGACATTTTCTATTTATATTTTTGACTCCCAACCTTACAAACCTCATAACTCTTTTATTTTTCTGTTCACAGAGCCATATTAGACTTAATGTTTGCGGAACAAATTGATCTTCATAATGGTACCATTTATTATTCTGTACAATGTACTGGGAAGCTGGGAAAAAAAATTCAGAATTGGAGAAAAAGTGCATTTGTGCAACTTTCTTATGGGCTTCGATTTTATGGTGTTCACTCTGCAGCCAAAATAACATGTCACTTGTAATTTATGTTTTGGTATGATTCTGGGGATTTACAGGCCACGAGAAAATGGCCACTTGCACAGTATTGTAAGCGGCCATTTTCTCATGGCCTGTGGGCATGCGAAGTCTGCTCTGCCCAAGGCCTAGAAGTTACAAGCCACCGCCGGAAGAAGAGGATGTAAAGGACGTTCCTGACGAAGATGGAGGCGGTACTGGAGAGAGTTCTCTGGCAGCATTGGAGAAGCCCCCAGTGCTGTTTGAGCGCTGGGGCCCGCCCCCAGTGCTGCGAGAGAACTAATTTGCATACCGTCAAGAATCGGGATTCCTACGGAACGGCGGTGCGGAAAAGACAATGAAAGGTAGGAGAAGAATAGCCTTTCTTAAGGCTATTCCATAGTTACATAGTTGATGAGGTTGGATAAAGACATTAGTCCATCAAGTCCAACCTATAACCCTACACAGGGGTGAACCTACTCCTTTCGCCGCCCGAGCGAAGTACAGAAAGCCCCCCCCCCCTCCAGTGGCCTCCCCAAATCACCGCTCCGTGCTAAGCCAGTCCAGGACAACTTGTCAAAGCAAAAATGCCGCCCTCCCCGAGGCCCTGGCATAGTGCCGCCTGAAGCGCTCGCTTCAGGTCGCCTCATGGGAGGTGCGGCACTGACCCTACAATCCCTACACTTTTACAATGTTACTAAGAAAAAAATGTGTTTGTATGATAGGATCCCTTAAAGGGCTGTGACATCACAGGTATGGCTGGCTGTTGATTGACTGCACGTACGGAATTTTGGGTGATCCCACGTTTCCAGAGTTCCTTGCCCGTGTCCTATTGTGCAGCAGCCATTTTTAGAAAAAAATTGATTCGTTATCACGAAGCGTGAGGAAATCCGGATTCGCTCATCTCTAATCGGCAGCAATGGCTATAACAGGAAACTAAAGCCGCTTTGCTGTTTTATAGTCTTGCCAGCCTTTGCCTAAATTTTGTCTCTTATTGAACAACCCCTGCAAAGCAAAATTGTACATGACATTCAGACCGTGCAAACTATTGAATGGAGAAGTCACTGTGGAACTGTAATGATGAGCAAGCATAAAGAGAATTCTATAATGTTGTAATCCACCATGAGGTAGCAGCAGGGGAAGTATATGCCATGCCATATAGTGGGGGAGGGGAGCGTGCTGCACACTGGAGACACCAGCTGTACACTTGCCTTCTAGGGCGAGCAAAGTGCATAGTGTCCTATACAGTATGTGTCATATCATATTCCTAGTCTCATATTATGTCACCATTTGCAGGAAAACCATCATTTTCTTTGTAACAGTTCCCTTTTCCTCTCTAAAGGAGCTGTACATCATGTAATGGTTTCTATACCAGTCCTGATGCGATTCCTATACATTAAACTCTTCATTACGGGACTTATTGCTAAGGTTTTCTTGCCGTCCTTGGTGGAGTGTTATGGGCTACAAGGCACTGACTGCAGACACCATGGTGCATCCTCACACAAAATGTCGGCTGACCCGTCACATATACATTAGATAGCAGGCATGGTGGAGGGCGCGGGCTCTGTCACCCCTTGTGCAGTGTCCTCCTGTCATGTGTCATGGCTGTATGTAACATATATAATACATGTGCTGATAATATAATTCTAATAATACGATGGGGTGACTGACCGTACAGAGGAGTGACCCCCGTCAGTCACGTATCAGCAGCACTACTCCCCATGAACGGGGGCGGGAAACTCCAGGACAGAAAGAAATGTCATCTGAGAGAAACACGTCAGAGCCGGCTCCTCCACTCAGCAAGGTGCCGGCTGCTCGGCGTGCAGCATCTCTTCCCACTCACTGCCATTGACTGTCATAGATGCACCCAGTGCGGTACCTCAGGCTGGATCCGGAGCGCACACACTATGGCAGCACAAGGCAACATGGAGGAGGACGGCGATACAGGAGCCCGGCATTATAGAAACCACTTGTCTGCTGCTCAGGTAAAGAAACGCTTGTTCTCCCCATTGTCAGCCTTGTGTAACCGGATACGCGCGGAGTAACGCATGACTCCTATGGCTATTGTACTGGGTGTTCAGTGTGAACTGACAGCTACAGGGTCACCATGTCTACAGGTGATACTTTATACATGAAGCTAAGGGTAAAGCTTATCGTATGGGCAATGAGTAGGACAAGTTTTCTTGTGATGGGGGTGCCAAACATATTACATTCCAATAGGAAACTTCATAAAGAGGCCTTATGTGCTTGAGGAACATTGTCCAAGTAATGTGCGCCATATTTCTGTGATGTGTGCCAGGTCTTATTCTTTTACTACATGGCTAAGGCCCCACAGGACGACCTGTAGTTATGAAGGGCTGCGGGAAAAACCGCGGCAGCAATGCATCGTGGTTCTTCCCACAGCGCTTTAAAGAGGACCTTTCATCAGATTGGGCACAGGCAGTTCCATATACTGCTGGAAAGCCGACAGTGCGCTGAATTCAGTGCACTATCGGCTTTCCCGATCTGTGCCCCGGGTAAAGAGCTATCGGTCCCGGTACCATAGTCAGGAACGTCCTTCTCCACAGCAGAGCCTATCACGCTGTACAGTGCGAGCGGGGAGAAACGCCCCCCCCCCCTCTGCTCACAGTGCTCGTCTATAGACGAGTATTATCAGGTGGGGAGCGGGTGTTCCTCCCCGCTCCACAGTACAGCGCGATAGGCACTGCTGTGGAGAAGGACGTACCTGACAGACTGTCAGGAACGCCCTTCTGACTGTAAAGAGCTACGGTACCAGGACCGATAGCTCTTTACCTGGGACACAGATCGGGAAAGCCGACAGTGCGCTGAATTCAGCGCACTGTCGGCTATCCAGCAGTATATGGAACTGCCTGTGCCCAATCTGATGAAAGGTCCTCTTTAAATAGAAGTTCGGGGAGTTTTCCTCTGCAAACTTTCTGTTACAATTATATCTACAGGGAAGCCGCCACCGTTTCCATAGATATAATTGACATGCTGTGATTTCCAAAACCGCAGCATGTCTGCGCTGTGGTTTTTACCGCAAAGTGTGCGTAGGATCGCAAGAATCCCATCCACTTTGCGGTTACTGTAAAACGCCGTGATTTTTCCCGCATTGTTTCCACTGCGGGAAAATAGCGGCATTTCCGGCCTTTGGGGCCCCGGCCTAAGGCTGAAGCCCCACGTTGTGGAAACGCAGCTTTTTTTTTTGCAGATTTTGTTGCGTTTTTTTGAGTCGAAGGTAGGGTTGGATTGAGGAGATGTCAGAAGTATAAGGCCCCGTTCACACAGAGCAAGAGGGGGCGGATTTTGGCGCTGAATCCCCTCACAATAGTGGTCTATGTAGACCACTAGCGCTCTTTTTTCTGTGAGCGGCATGTTGCCGCTCACGGAAAAAAGAAGCAAGCTGCCCTTTCTTCAGGCGGATTCTGAGGCTGATTCAGCCGCAGCGTCCACCTTGCGACAGCACCCTCCGAACTAGGCCCATTCATTTGGGTCTAATCCGGAGCGGAAATCCACGACGGCATCCCGTCGCGGAAGATGCAACAGAATATGCACCACGGAATCCCCGTGTGAACCAGCCATAAGTACTTCCAATATATTTCCCATTCCTTTTGCAGCCACTCCTAGGTTTAGCTAAAAAAAACTCAGCAAAATTTGCAACAAAAGAAACTGCGTTTCAGCAATGTGGGGCCTCAGTCTAAAGGAACGTCATAGGATCACGCCTGCGTTGGAGTTTCCATTGTAGATTCCGTCAAAAATCATTGACAAAATAGGGGAGCGTGGTGTGCAATTTGTATGGCAAAATGGTGGACACCATAACAGAAACCTGTTGGAGTCTGTTGCTATTAGTGTCTCTCATATGAAAATCTGATACTGTGTATTTTTTCTTTGTTTTGTTCTTAAAAGTGAACATAAGTAATGTAACTAAAAGCCTTGACCATGGCCACATCCTCTTGCAGTTACTGAACTAAATTTATTATGCACTTCAACCATTTTATAGCACAAAGTACCGGCATTTATGTATAGAAGCCATTATATAGTATATGTGTGTCTAGTATATTGGGATTAGTAATGTGTTTATTTTTCACTAACCTTAGCCTAAGGCTGGGGCTCCAAATTGCAAAAACACAGCATTTTGGGCGTGGCAAAAATAACGCTGTGTTTTACATTACCTGCAAGGTGGAAGGGATCCTGGCTAATCCCATCCACACATTGCAGAAAAAAATGTGCAGCGGAAATGCTGCAATTTCAAAAACCGTGTAGTTTTTGTAAATCACAGCATGTCTATTGTATCTACGGAAACTCTGACATTTTCCGTATAGCTATTATGGAAGCAGAAAGTCCATAGAGGAAAACTCTGTGGACTTACTGTGAAAAACGCTGTGGAAATAACGTGATGGGTTTCTGCCGCAGTCTTTTTCACAGCACTTATTGGCTGCGGCTCACTACTTGGGTCCTTAGTCTCAGTCCCTTAGTTAATAAATTTACAATATGATCTACTGACTGGCGCCCATCAAAAAAAATCAGTAAGAAGAGCAAAGAAGTTTTGTCAGTCTTGATGTCTTGAGGGTAACTCATGGGTCTGGTTACAGCAGCTTCTGGCCACCAATGCAACCAATATAGTTATGTCACCTTCCCTTGGATTATTTATTGTACCTGAACCAGTTGAGTTGAGAAGAACTGAACTGAGTTATTCCAGTGTTATGCATTGGAACAGTAGCTTTCTATTCCAAGCAAGGGTTCCTTCATTATTGCTAATATACTGCATATACTCAAGTACAAGCTGAGTTTTTCAGCACAGTTTTTGTGCTGAAAAAGCCCCCTCGGCTTATACTCGAGTCAAGATGGGAGGCCGCTGGAACAGCGCCGCTGCCGATAGGTATTTCAAACTGCAGAAGTACTTACGATACTTCTGCTAGCAGGCCAGGAACGCAGCGGGCCTCCGTTCCCTTGCTCTCCAAAAACTGCCCCCCCGCTCTATCGCATGCCGGGTGACGTGGCCACATAAGCTCAAGCTCTCACCCGACGTGTGTTTCCATTACTGGCCTGTTAGCAGAAGTATTTCTACAGTTTGAAATGATTTTTCAAGTAGCATTGCTAAGCTCCTGCAGCCGCTGGTTTCTTGCAGCGTCAGGAGCGTGGCGATGCTGCGGTCACCAGCATCCGCCGTTATGTAAATATAATGGTGGCTGCTCTGCTGCAAGGCAAGGTCGCAGGAGCCGACCTGTTCTGTTGACAGCTGGGAGCCTAATGAAGGCTGGTCTATGTGGCTGGTCTATGATTGCAGGTTCAAGTCCACTAGGGGGGCTAATAAAATATTGTATACAGAAATAAACTAGGAGCCATAAAATGTTACCTTTTTTTTTTTTGTAATGTATATAAAATAGCGTATGGCCAAACTACAGTAGGATTAAAGCACAATAATTTTACAACAAAAAACTGGGAAAACTTATTGACTTGAGTATAAGAGGGGGGGGTAAGGAATGCAGCAGCTACTGGAAAATTTCAAAAATTAAAATGGTCGGAATTTTTGGGTGCAGTAGATGCTGGGTGCTGGATAAGGGGAGGGAGTGTTTTGGTTGTCTGTCTGCCCCTTCCCTGAGCTTGAGGACTGGGGTTTTTTCTTCCCCCACTTGGAATTCAGTCTGGCTGAATATAGGGTATCTGCAGTGCTCCTATTAATTCCTTCCCGACGGAACAGGAGCACTGCAGATACCCTATATTCAGTAGACCGGGCACTTTCAGACACAGGGATACATAATGTGTATGAGTTTCATAGTAATTCTCTACTTTTGTATGTATTCTAGGGAAAGGAGGGATTTAGAACTTTTATTTTTTTATTTATTTTTGTTTGCACTATTTTATGGGAGATTCTATAAATTAATATGGTGACTGGTCATAGACCCCCCTCCTAAAAAAAGTCTCCTCTGGACTCCAAAGACCATCAGCCTCTTGAGCAGGTAGAGCCTGCTGTGACCCTTTCTGTGCAGCGCCTCCAGGAGATCAGCCCAGTCCAGCTTATTATTAAGGAACACACCAGGTACTTATAGCTCTTGACTATCTCAATGCCTGTCCCTTGGATGTCCACTGGTTTTGGAGCATATATCTGCTTGCGTAAGTCTACCACCATTTCCTCGGTCTTCCCAGCATTAAAGGGGTTGTCCCATCACAAGGATCCTATCTATACTGTTTGTGAATGTGAATGTAAGACTTCTCCTAAATACATTGCTTCAGCAAAACTTCTTTGTTACTTTATTCATTTTATTGGGACACATCCCTTGACTTATATGCTCATAAGTCAAGTGATGCATCTGCTGCTCTGAGGGAGGAGGGGCTAAGTGCACGGGAGCGAGCCTGGAGGGGGGGGGGGTAGTTTATCCTTTGGGGGAAGGGGCCGCCAATGCAGACACCTGTGCCGGCATCTGTGCATCTGTGTCGGCGTCTACACTCCCCGGCATCCACCTCTCCATTACAGCGGATGCCGGGGAGTGTAGACGCCGGCACAGATGCACAGACGCCGGCACAGGTGCTTGCAACATCGCTATGCTTCTGCCCTGCATGAAGCCAGCAGCGGCAGGAGCGATGCTGCTATTCCGGGGGGCGGAGGAGCGGAATAACAGCATCGCTTCTGCCGCTGCTGGCTTCATGCAGGGCAGAAGTATAGCGATGTTGCAGGCATCTGTGCATCTGTGCCGGCGTCTACACTCCCTGGCATCCGCCTCTCTATTACAGCGGATGCCCGGTCTGTATTCACATATGCACATCCAGCGGCGAGATGCCGCTGGCCCTGCGTGCACACTCATAGACCAGTCTAGCCTTCACAATGCCAATACAGACCCGGCATCCGCTGTAATAGAGAGAGGCGGATGTCGGGTCTGTATTCGCATTGTGAAGGCTAGACTGGTCTATGAGCGTGCACGCAGGGCCAGCGGCATCTCGCCGCTTGGCTTTGCATATGTGATCCCGCCCACCAATGACGCAACAAAGCCGGAAGACAGAAGATTTTTCAACAACGAAGACTGGTGAGTATGCGACGTGGGACAACCCTTTTAATCCTAAGGTGGTTCCACTGTCACCAATTCAGGTCTATACAGTGTGTTAGAATAATAAAAAAAGAAGTTAAAAAACTGCAACAGAAACCACGTCAAAAAATGCTTTGTATAAAAAATTGCTTCCTAATTCCCGAAGCAGATCTTTTTCAGCCTGCAACCCTTAGGGCTTTATGGGAGGCATAGATCAGAGCAGGATGCTTAAAAATATGTGTCCTGCTTCGGATGATTAAGCCGCAGAGTCCGCAGCTTGAGATATCCTGCTGAATATTCCCATTAATCTTACCTTAATAAGCAGCAATGATGATGAATCTGAGGTGCTTACCTGCCTGAAATTTCTTTTCATTTTGTAAAGTATGAACAGTCCCTTAAAAATATCCAATCACACATCTGTTTTAGTAAATACTTCGTGTATTTCACACAAGAATTCTTGGGCTTATTTTCTTTGATTTCTACATTGTTTAGATTTGCTATTCAATTTAGAAATTAAAGGGATTCTATCATTAAAATCAAATTTTTTTCTTGATCACATGTAGGAATAGCCTTAAGAAAGGCTATTGTTCTCCTACCTTTAGATGTTTTCTCCGCGCCACCGTTCAGTAGAAATCCAGGTTTTCGTCTGTATGAAAAGGAGTTCTCGCGCAGCACGGGGGGCATCCCCAATGCTGCAAGAGAACTCTCCAGCGCCGTCTCTATATTCTTCAGGAACAGCCTCTTTGCATGTCTTCTTCCGGAGCTGGGTTCAAACTTCTACGCATGTGCAGTCGGCTCTGCCATTGGGCCTTGGGCAGAGCCGACTGCGCATGCCCAAAGACCACAAGAAAATGGCCGTTTACACCAGCTTATTGTGTAAACGGCCACAAGAAAATGGTTGCTACATTGTATAGATTTGTTATTCAATTTAGAAATTTAAGGGATTCTATCATTAAAATCACATTTTTTTCTCGATCACACATAGGAATAGCCTTTAGAAAGGCTATTCTCCTACCTTTAGATGTCTTCTCTGCACCACCGTTCAGTAGAAATCCCGGTTTTCATCTGTATGAAAATGAGTTCTCTCGCAGCACTGGGGGCATCCCCAATGCTGCGAGAGAACTCTCCAGCGCCGTCTCTATCTTCTTCAGGAACGGCCTCTGTGTGTGTCTTCTTCCGGAGCTGGGTTCAAACTTCTACGCATGCGCAGTCGGCTCTTCCATCGGGCCTCCAGCAGAGCCGACAGCGCATGCCCACAGACCACAAGAAAATGGTTGCTTACTGTGTAAACGGCCACAAAAAATGGTTGTTTACACAGCTAACTGTGTAAGCAGCCATTTTTCTTGTGGCTGCGGGCATGCGCAGTCTGCTCTGCCCGAGGCCTAGAAGATTGAAACCCAGCTCTGGAAGAAGACGCGCAGAGAGGCCGTTTCTGAAGAAGATGGAGGCTGCTGAAGATTTCTCTCGCAGCATTGGGGACGCTGCCAGTGCTGTTTGAGCGCTGGGACCTGCCCTCAGTGCTGCGAGAAAACTTATTTGCATACAGACGAAAACCGGGATTTCTACCAAACGGTGGCGTGGAGAAGACATCTAAGGCTATTCCTACGTGTGATCGAGAAAAAATGTGATTTTAATGATAGAATCCCTTTAATAAGTTATTGTACAACTGTATGTAGTTATTACCTTTTTCAAAGGAATAATAGACGAGGGCATGTACTAAGATTGACATTTGGTACATTGGTCTTAATACATTGGAGTTAGATGTAACAAATTTGTTAACAGGCTTATGCCTCTTTAAAGGAGTCCGTCAACTCCCCCAGAAATATTAAATTGCCACCATAATTCTGTAGATGTGGTAACATGACTAAAAATCATACCTTTGTATTTCACAGCTCCATTGATGGTGAGAAAATAACATTTTATTCAAAATGCAAATTAGTAACTTGTAGCACTTTACCATTGATCCCCGAGCACCACTGTGTTAGTTGAAAACATAGCCCTGATGCTGTTAGTGCAGTCCCTTGGGCAGTGGAAGTTCTTCCACTGCTTCAAGTCATTGGTGAGATTCTGTTGGGAGCTCTGTCATGTCCTGCACATATTGCTGGCCTGTTAGCATCGCTTGTATCTCCACTAGGGTCGATCAAATGTCATATGTAAAGGCTCCCTAAATTATCACATCCACAGTTGGAGTAGTGTGTTGTTGCATAGGAAAGGTAGGATTGAAGCAGGATTCATCGTGATCCCACTATACTCAAACCTATATCATATGCCTGTCATTCCTCCATTCTTAATGACATAACATGTTACTGGCTAGAGATGAGGACTTATCTTCAGCGGCTCTAGGTGCATTTACATTGAGGTGAGGTGTACTTCCTACAGCGACTAAAGATTAGTTCTTGCTCTGACACATTCCTAAGTACCATTAGTTATCAAGTGGATCTTGTTTTTACCTAGGGGTATCTCTGTAGTAAATTAAAATGATTGCTGCCCTGTGGGAGAAAACCATCCTAGAATGTAAATTGTCTGGTGGAAATGGAACTTCTTACCCTTCCGCTATTGTTTAAGCCGACTAGCAGCTTGACAGGATTTCTGAAATACTGAATATGGCTGCTGTATCAGCAGGTGACCGTGGAGTATAAGCACTCTTCTTAACCGTTTCGTAATCATCCACTGATACAGGTAGTGTGTTGTGGACCCACTGTGTCACCAAACTGGTTTGTCTTTTGGATACTCCTAAGGGTGTTGTCTAAGAAGAATCCTTGGTATTCACCCCTTTATGGGAATCTTCACTTTGCTGATTAGATTCTGTCAGGTCACTACTTCTTGAAGAGGTTCTGGTATGAGTGATAGCTGGCTAGGCAGGTCAAGGACTATGGTATTCTTCTTTCTATTGATAAGGCATGAAAAAGAGGTGAAATAATTCTCTGTGTGGCTCAACAACAGTGGCTATGTCCTGTCTATTACACTATTATCACTGCTGTCCAATCCAAGATTAAACATTGTACTATTAGGAGGTCGGTTTCAGGTAGCTTCTGATTGGACCTCAGAATCCTGTCCCCGGCCTGAAACTACCCTTCTGACATTACAAAGCTTAAATAGCATGTTAGAACCAAAGCTACCTGCACTATTTCCTAGGGAATGGTGGTGGCTAGAGAGAAAATTCCAACTGAACTGGAATCAGTTTAGCAACACCTATTAACAGATGCTAAGAACTTAAATTGGTGGAGGTGCTAAAAGGTTTCCAAACTCCACAGGCTCTTTTAGATGTTGAAAAGCTAGATATGTTTGCTCTGCCAGCATCACAAAATCGAAAAAGACCTTCAATTCAATGGTTATGTATGAATCTTTTCAGATAAAACCTTCATGAACTGCAATTCAGATTATGTAGTATTAGGCAGGGTTCACACTACTGTTGGATTCCGTTATTAAGGTGTCCATTTAAAAAAAACAAAAAAAAAAAACCCAGACACCTATCATAACGGAAACAAACCAACAATAACTGATAAGTTTGTTGCCCATAGACTTCAATATTAAAAAAATAATGGACACTTGCCATCTGTTTTTTTCTAATGGACAGAAAAGTTCTGCATGTAGTTTTTTTTTGTCCGCTAGAAAAAAAATGGACTTGGGGGTAAGCGGACATTAATGGACACAAGATAAAATCCCATTGAAATGAATGGAAATTTTAACGGATTTTTGACAGTTCAGCTAGTGTCCATTGCTAAAATCTTGTACCAAAGGTAGTGTGGATGCCCCGTTACTAGAGATGAGCGAACAGCGTTCGACCGAGTACATGTTCGATTGGATATCAGGCTGTTCGAGATGTTTGATTCCACTCGAACACCAGGTGGCAAACTCACTAAAAATTTGATTCGCCTCCCACCTTCCCTGGAGCTTTTTTTGCACCAATAACTGCGCAGGGGAGGTGGGACAAGAACTACGACAACGGAGGCATCGAAAAAAAATCGCAAAAAGTAATTGGCTGGCTAATTCAGGTGACCTCCAATTTATACGAACAGTGAATTTAATATCCGGTTCATATGAGACTGTGAACTATGTGATTGTGAGACAGGGATAGATGTACAGGCAGGGTTAGCTAGGGATTACCTTTATTTACGTGGGAATGTTACTCACACAACTCTTTGGGGCTCTCTCTGGTCGGGATCCCTGTCAGCTTACAATATGTGCGAGCTGACTTTTTCCCATATGAATGCATTGACCAGCGTTGATTGGCCGAATGCCATACAGAGTACAGCATTCAGCCAATCAACGCTGGTTCTGCCGGAGGCGGAGTCTAAGATCGGACCAGAATGGAGACTGCCGTGGACCGATCTTAGGGCCCCTTATTAAAACTGGTTTAAGATACAGTCTTAGGCATCACGCACTTGGCGATACCCATGGGGCTGGAGTGGTGCTCTGTTCAGATCATTATAGAGCAGGTCATGTTGTATTCTTTGACATTGTAAAGTAGCTTAATGGAAGAAACCCCTTATTCAGGTCATGGGGGGGGGGGGGCTAAGGCACTCTGATGACACATGATGTTATCTGAGTACATTCCACTATAAAATTGGTTCTGTACATTAGGCCTTAATAAATCTGCTCCCATAGTGTGTCCAAACGCTGTGGCTTGTCTTGCAACTGTACATTTGATGGTATTTCACCACAATGATATAACACCTATTGAACAGGTTCCGTTTGAAACCCCCAACAGGCAGGTCTATAAACTGTCCTGCCCATACCTCAATGGGTTAAATGAAACAATTGCGACCTTCTTCTAAATTAGTTGAAGTATTGCTACACTAATTGATTGTCTTTTATTGTGATCCGTTTTTGTGTTTTTTTCATGAACTTTTTTTTTCTACTTTTACGTTCCTGGGAAAGCTGGATGACAACCAATACAATTACACTAATGTCTTTACTGTAGCGGACTGATCATATTAATTATATTCATTGTTGTAACTTTTGCTCTGTACTGATATCATGACATGAGCAGCCACTTTTCTTCCTGGGTTTTTATCAACCTCTGTGTATGTATGTACCCTCTGTATGTACTGTTTTTTTGGCTTGAAATGGACACAACAGAGAATTCTGGTGCAGGTGTGAACCCAGCCTTATCCGGATACTCTTCAGCAGGGCTAACTATCTGAGTATTGATGCATTTTCCTATTCAGGTGAATGGGAATCAACACTGACAGGGTGACGGCATTTGAGATCATCAGTGGAGACGCTGCAACCGTTGATAGACTGGGGCGCCAAGAGTCAGACCATCAATTTCAATAGTTCATTGATTCTGGCATGTACTCCATCAGCTGGACTAATACTACCCTGAATAGTGCATAACAATAGCCATGTATATAATATTCAGGAGAGGAGGGTAGAGATGCTGGCGTCCCACAATTCAGTGAGAGTGTGCTTTCTAAATCTGTCATTTGCTTTGTTTTACTTAAAGAGGTCTGGGATAGGGACTACTACTCCATCCTCCCCCATCCACTCCATTATACTTGTTCTTCACGCTTCTTCTGCCAATATGGCTCCTTCTGTAATGACTCTTCAGGATGCACGCTCTTCTCCAAGCACTTTACGCACTGTTGACAATAATTAACCTCTTCTGCGCATCCATGCATGCGCAGTAAAGGTGGATCATCGCTGGAGGAGAAGAGCTCGCACAGACTGAATCAGTACTGGAGGAGGGGCTGTCTCACAAAAAGAAGCCTAGAGAGTAATTACCTGTATATAATATGTGTTGGGGGTTGAGCTGAGTAGATAGGGAAGGGCAGGATAGCTAAAGAGACAGGGAGGGGACGCATGGGAGGGAGAGAGAGAGAGGAAGGAAGGGGGAAGTGAAGAAGGAGAGGGGAGTAAGATGAGAGGGGTTAGTGTGGAAGTTACATAGCAGAAGCATGTAAACAAATGCAGGAGATACAAAGAGCAAATGCAAAGTTCTACATCTGGGTAACAGAAATGTAAAAAACATATATAGTATGGGAGGAATAGAACTTAGTGATAGCATAGGGGAAAAGGACTTGGGCATAATAGTAGATCACAAATTCAACATGAGCCAACAGTGCGGTGCTGCTGCAAAAAAGGCTAATAAAATTCTGGGATGTATTAAGACAAGCATTGAATCTAGATCAAGAGAGGTCATTATTCCGCTGTACTCTTCCCTGGTCAGACCACACCTGAAATACTGTGTACAGTTCTGGGCGCCTCAATTCAAGAAAGACATCGATATATTGGAGCAAGTCCAGAGAAGAGCAACCAAAATGGTGGAAGGTCTGCAAACCATGTCCTATGAGGAGCGGCTAAAAGAACTGGGATTGTTTAGTTTGCAGAAGAGAAGGCTGAGGGGAGATTTAATAGCAGTCTACAAATATCTGAAAGGTAGTCACAGTGCAGAGGGATCTCCCCTATTCTCATTAGCACAAGGAAGTACAAGAAGCAATGGGATGAAACTAAAGGGAAAGAGATACAGATTAGACATTAGGAAAAACTTTCTGACAGTGAGGGTAGTGAGAGAGTGGAATAGGCTGCCACGGGAGGTGGTGGGCGCTCCATCAATGGAAATCTTCAAGCGGAATCTGGATAAACATATAGCTGGGATGATTTAGGAAAACCTGCACTCGCAGGGGGTTGGACCCGATGGCCCTTGAGGTCCCTTCCAACTCTACCATAAGAATAAGAGCTCCCGGAGACACCAAGAAATCACTCAAAACATGCTAAAGATATATGGGTGCATTTATTAACTCATTAATAGCATTTCAGATTCCGTCTGTGGTAAGAACATGTTGAGGGCCTTGCTCTTGGTCAAATTAACTTTAAAGTTAGATACATTACCGAAGCGTTGGAACTCGCGGAGGTTGGCCGAAAAGGAGGAGTGGGGTTGAGTGACATAGAGGAGGAGGTCATTGGCATAAAGTGTCAATTTGACCTGAAGGTGTCCCATCTGGATGCCTTAAACAATATGTATTAAAGGTTATGTTTTATGTAGGGACATTACTTTGATATTGTCATCCATTTCAGTTGCCTGGATAACTAATTGTCCACATGTACATATCAGATAACTGGATGTTTCTATTATATACCGTATGTAGAAAAATGATGCTGTACATGTTTATATAAAAGAAAACAGTGACAGCGTAAAGGAGAAATACCAATGAGAGAATATATAAATGCCCGTCGAGAGAATAAGCATATCGAGGGCTATCATTAACTACTGTCCAAATAGACCTACGATTGAACCCATATACTTATGCTAACTTTTTAATCACAGGGTGTTCCCTTTACTTAGGGGGCAGGGGACTTGCTAATAGGGAGTGGTGAATACCTTTAAGGCTGGGGCCCCATGGACCGCAAATGCCGTGATTTGCCTGCAGTGGAGACGCTGCGGGAAAAATCTCAGCGTTGTACAGTGCAGGCAAAGTGGATGGGATTCATGCGAATCCCATCCCCACTTTGTGGAAAAGATCGCAGCACAGACACGCTGCGATTTGCAAAGCCGTTGCGGCTTTGCAAATCGCAAAACACGTCAATTATAACTACGGAAACACTTTCCTGTAGATATAATGTTAAGAGAAAGTCGGCAGAGGAAAACTCAGTGAACTTTCTCTTAAAAGCGCTGCGGAAAGAACCGCAATGCGTTCACACAGCGGTTCTTCCCGCAGCGCTTTAGTGCTGCAGATACGGCCCGTGGGGCCTTAGCCTAACACTGTTTTGTTCACCTGTTTAATGGTGGGTCTTTTGCATTTACCTTCATTGGTAAACTGTCAGGTCATTCCTACCTAATCACCTACCGATCTAGCAACAACATCTAGTGGGACTTTTTTGGCTGGATGCTTAGATTTTTATAGGAGTCTAACAATGATATCTGACAGTATTTAGGAAACTAGTTTTGGACTCCCCTAATTAGCGATATCTCCATATTACCCTGTTGGGATTTATCTTCACAGTCCCTTCCTCACTTATTTTGATACTACACTTTGCTGATTTTAACCAGTTATTAAAAGTTAAGTTTTATGCAATTTTTTTTTTTGAATGACATATTCCAGGATAGCATCTCTTAGTTCACACATTGGGGGCCACGCGGGTTTTGACACAGAGAGAGCCGCGCCGAGCCGCGTCTCTCTCTGGTCAAAACCCGCCTGCCACGACCATCACGGTCGCGGCTTTCCCCTCCGTAGCCGGCTCAAGTGAATGAGCCGACATAGGAGGGTGCTGCCGCTAGGTCCAGCGTGCCGCCGGCTTCCGCCTGAAGAGAGGACATGTCGCTTCTTTTCTCCGCTAGCAGCAGCCCGGCGCTAGCGGAAAATAGAAGCCCGGCGGTCTGCACAGACCACCATTGTAAAGGGGCAGATTTTGAAGCGAAATCCGCTGTCAAAATCCGCCCCTTTGTTCACGTGTGAACGAGCCCTCAAATATCTTACCCACCACAGAAGTCAAACATACTGGTCTATAGTTTCCAGGCTCACTTTTAGACCCTTTTTTGTAAATTGGCACCACATTTGCCATGCGCCAATCCTGTGAAACAGACCCAGTTATCACTGAATTATTAGATAACAGGGTCTATCTATGACCATGCTTAATTCCTCAGAACTCGGGGGTGTATGCCATCTGGACCTGGTGATTTTTCTATATGAAGAATGCTGTTCTTCTTTCTGGGTTAAACAGGTGACATTTAATTGAGAGTTAACTTTAGTTTTAATCATTGGATTTTCTTGTGTAAACACTGTAGAGAAGAAGGCATTTAATAGTTGTGCTTTTTCCTCATCCTCCTCCACACCCAGATTATTTTTGAGAGTGCCCACATTGTCAGTTTTTATTCTCTTATTATTTATGTAATTGAAGAATAAATTTGGATTATTTTTACTTTCCTTGGCAATTTTTCTTGCAGACTCGATTCTCACCTCCTTTATATGTTTTTTCGCACACTTTATTTTTCTCCTTATAGTTTTTTTTTTTTTAATGCTGTGTCGCTACTTTCCTGTTTTAGTACTTTAAATGCTTCCTTTTTTATCCCTCATTGCACTCCTTACTGGTTTAGTTAGCCATATTGACACGCTATAGTCTAGCGTTTTTTATGGGGTTTTTTGTTTTTTAGTTTCGAATTTTAATTTTCCAATATATTTTTGTCACATTATTTTATGTTATTTTATTTTTGATTTATTAAAAGTTATTTTTTAATGCACTTCAGAGAGCTGCCAGCTTTTTCATTTTTTATTTTGGTCTGTTCTGCCACTCATTTCCGGTCCAGGAGTTGTCCATGCACCCTGAAGAAATCGCCATCTAGCAAATGCAATTTTTGTATACAGGTGAGCCACAGATATGCTTTTTTTTTTTTTTTTTTACTTTGTATTGGACTTGCAATGCATCCCCTCCAGCTTAACCCTTAAGTACTATCATGGTGTCTATCATACACCACTATCATACTCATATCATTATGATAGACACCATGATAGTACTCAGGGTTAAAATGGTTACCTCCTGTTTCTTGCTTTTAGGTAGAACTGAGTTCTTGGGATTTCACTTTTCTATTCCTATAATGGACAGGTGAACATGCACTAAAATGCAGAAGTTTTTCTGTTTCTAAGAACATGAGTATTGCTCATAAAACATTGACAGATCTACTCTTGTGTGCACTTATGAATGCTTTTACAGATTAGATAGAAGTTCATCTCATAACTTAAGTGTGATAAGCACTTGATATTCCAGAAGTTTATCTTTCCTCCCACATACTTAAAAATAACCTTTCTCCTCTGTTCGCTCTGAACTTCTCATACTACTGGATATCTTACTTTCTTTATTTCTAGTGATCTCTAGAACTTATGTTGTGCTATTACAAAGTTGCAGAAATAAATATGATGTTAATACATAGTGAAACTTGACCCAATTCTCATAAAGGAGAAAATCTTTGTATTACAGTGTCTGAAAGAACTTGCCAGGCTTACAGAGGTACAGTGAGTCTCCCATAGAAGACCTGTGCTGACTTCACACAACTATGTGGAGTAATTGAAGCTGTAATATGATCATTTGCATTAGGCATTTAACCAATATATGCTAATCTGGCTGTTCATTCAGCATGGCCACTAGCAAATTGACCCTAGTGATGAAGTTTTGCTTTTTGACCCTAATACATTTGGCTACTGATTTCTTGCATTATAGAGATGAATTCTATCATTGTGTTTAGTTCCCTGTCTCCTCTGGAAAGAGTGGTATAGCACCATGCCTGTTAGGAGCTTAATGGAAGAAACCCCTTATTCAGGTCAAGGGGGTTGAAGGCACTCTGATGACACATGATGTTATCTGAGTAGATTCCACTATAAAATTGGTTCTGTACATGACAGTGATCTCCTTCTGCATTAGTCTCCTTTTAGTACAACATTTGGTTGTGTAAAAGGAAAGGCCTAGTGGAATTAGTGTGTGTGAGGGGGACTTCTGCATCTGCTTGAGGGAAGGGGTATTGCTGCTGTGAGTACTAGTGGAGAAGACTTATGGTGACTAGTTTAACATAGAGGGTGCTGTTGTGCCTGCTGCTGATTTCGGGTATGTTCTGAGTACATGGGGAGGGGGGGGGGGTTGTAGTGCTTTGCAAGGCAGAGTCCACACATCAATATTTGAAGTGTATATTTCATTTTTGCTCCTAAATTGGGTTATGAGGACCGGTTACTAAAAGGATACAATGGGGCAGATAAACTAAATCTGTCAATGTTTTAGACAGTGCAGAGTTAGACTAGACAGTCCTAAACTGCACCAGCTGTTACAAAATGAATACTGTGTAGTAATCTGGCTTACTTTTACACTAGTCTAATGTTACACAACTTACTAGTTGACTTAGTTTCTGAAAAACTTTAGGCGCAAACATATGGTGCAGTGGTCGAAATTTTTTGGCCAGTTTCTGGCTCACAGTTTAGCATATTAAAGGGATTCTATATTTAGAATTCCCTTTTTTTTAACTAAGTACACGTCGGAATAGCCTTAAGACAGGCTATTCTTCTCTTACCTTACCTAGGTGGATCATTGCTGCAGAGAACAGAGCACTGTTGGAGAAGAGCACGCGCGCCTGCAGAATCAGTAAAGAAGGAGGGGCAGTCCTAGAGAGACTGGAGGGGGTGTGTGGGAGGGAGAGAGAGAGGAAGGAGAGAGAGAGGAAGAAGGGGTGGGTTAAGGTGAGAGGATTTAGTGTGGAAGCTACATAGCAGGAAGCTGAACTTAGTAAACAAATGCAGAAGATTCCAGGAGCTCCCAGAGACACCCAGAAATCACTCAAAACATGGCTAAAGGTATATGGGTGCATTTATTAACCCATTAATAGCACTAAGATTTTTTTTTAAAAAATTTTGCACGGAAAACCCCTTTAAATCTACTGTATAAAATAGTCTGTGTGTACCTTTTTTTCTAGCACTTTAATTCTATGTAAACAGTGTACTTCTGATAGCGGTTGGCATTACTCCTAGATAAAAAATAAAATGTCCGATGTTCTTAAAACCGACATGACAGGTTAGATAATCCTGTGCGTGTGTTAGTTAATTCTCTTAATACTGTGTGTGTTAATTTAAATTTCTTCAAAAACGAAAAAAAAGATAATACTAGGACTTTTAAGTTGATCGGGGCATTTCAAGAATTTTTGAAAGAGTCAGAGCCATTGGTTTGGCCTACTGGGTGGGTCATAAAGACGCTTGTTGTATCCTATCCTACTAATATTATAAATGTGAAAGTTTGAATGTTTGTGTGTTTGTTACTCAATCACGCAAAAACGGTTGAACGGATTTGGAAATCATGGGCACGGGTCGAGGAACAAGTTCAGCGGCAGGCCAGCTTGATGCTGCCAAAACGCTGAAGCAATATGGATCATTGACGCCAACAACACGCTCACTATATGGTGATATGGTGTCCCAACGAGCTTCTGAGATGCCGTAACAATCACAAGCATGACGCGAGGAACGAGTTCAGCGACAGGCCAGCTTAACAGCTGCCGAAACGTCAGAGTAGATGGATCATCGACGCCAACAACACTCTTATTATATCGCGTCCCAGCCAGCTGCTGAGATGCCAGAACAATAACAGGAACGGCGCCAGGAATAAGTTCAGCAGCAGGACAGCTTGAGAACTGCCGAAACACTGGAGCAGGCAAACCATTGACGGCAGCAATTTGCTAAATATAGAAGGATCATTGACGCCAACAACACGCAGACGAAGTCGCGGGCAGAGGCTAGTATATTATAATAAAATCAGATGGAATCCAGATTTATCAAAGGTAGTAAGTAGGTAGGGCTTAAGAATTGTCAGCTGCCTTTTCTATGTCATTGCAGCAGCATCCAGCCAAAATGAACACAAGGCAATAAAGAAATCCTCTTTATAGATCAAAGATTCCAAAGAACCTAAAATCATCCCAGGGCTTCCAAATAGCATCAGATTTCTCCTCCTCATTGTTCAGAAGAACTGTGAGATTGTCAAGTGCTCTGGTCTGTTTAATTCTAGCATAGAGCTCCTCTAAGGCAGGATTTCTCTGCTAATGCTTAGCAATGAGGCACCTGGCAGATGTGAGGACGTGAAGTAGGAGCTGCAGAAATGGTCTGTGTAGGCAGAAAGAGGGAGATTATGTAATTGTCTTACGCTAGGTTCACACTAGCATTTGGGGACTCCATCCCCCATTCCACTTAAAACAGGCAGAGAGAAAAGTCCTTCGAGCAAGACTTTTCACTCTGCCAATTTCAGGCGGAAACCTAGTGAATCCCATTATAATCTTTGTGGTCCACGGGCTTCTGTGGGTAACTGCTTTTTAAACAGATAGGGTTTCCGTTTTTCGGGTCTCCAAACACACATATACTTCCGATATGAGACCTGCAAGGGAGCAATCTGATTTATACAATCTTTCAAAGGGAGTGGGGAGAGAGACCCCTAAAAACAGAGATGGCCAAGTGTGAGATCTGAATATACGGGAATTCGCTGGAGGAGAGAAGGGAGAATCTAAACTGCAGATCAGAGAGCGGGAGAAAGATCAGTGTCCACTATATCTGCAAAGACTCCAGACTCTGGGACCGCGATTTCCAAATGAAATGCAAAATTTACTTTCATCTGAAAACACCTTTGACCAATGAGCAGCAGTCCATAACTTTTTGATGATATTGTCATTTATTGAGATGCACTAGTAATTAGTCATTTAACCTGCACCTCATTGTATACCTTCATTAAATTTCTTCACTATACCATAAGTATATGACACAGAGATATGTATGTAAGTCCAATGTGTGGCCTTTTCAAAGGGCTCTGAGTGAAACATTTGGTCAAAAATGTGGTCTTTGGTTGGATAAGGCAGTGGTCTTCTTATAAAAAGGTAACTTCCATAGAGTAATAGAGGAAGAAAAATCAGCCACTGCAAAAATTAATCTCAAAGGAGTGATCTTTTGGAGAGGTCTTTTGGTGAATGGTTCAAATAGTTCTTTCTTAGTTTTACATTATAAAATACACATACAGTTTATTCAATATAAGAAGTCAGTAATAAAAGTACAAAGATATTGTACAATTAAGATAACGTGAGGAGCATGTTAACACTGATACATGATGTGCCAGTCTTTATAATGTGTACACAAGTGAATCAGAAATATTAAGAGGCTGCGACCTCTTAATAATTATAATACACCGCTGGAGGCCTTCTGCTCCAGAATAGAAATCTGTGGTATTCAGGGAAACCATTTTTTTCGCTGTGAGTTATACAATATCTGTCAGAACAAAGGGCCCACCTTGATTCTTGCTTTGTCCACTTTTTACAAAATTGGTACATGCCAGAAATGCTTCACGTTTGTGGCAAAAATGGAATGAACTAAGGAAGAGACAGAAATAGAATCTAAGAATAGTGCTGGCTGCAGTGTCAGGTGACAACTTGTAGTTACTAATAATAATTACTACTAATAATGCTGAAAGTAACTAATGGCGCTAACAAGGAAACAAACAGAATAAAGAAATACAAACAGGCAAGGCCAAATAGATAGGGTAGAGACAAAGAGGCACAGAAAGAGAAGGCTCAGAGTGACATTAAGCATAGACTACAAGTGCGTTAGTCATTTCTTTAGTGATGTGCCTTAGCTTTCCTGAGCTTTGGTAGCAGTTCTAGATTTCTGGGTAAAGCACTTTCCCCTTATCTGCATATCAATAACAAGTTACAGGAAAATGAGACTCCAAAGCTTAATAACATATTATGAGACATATTATGAAACTGTAAAATGATCTCTACAAATTACTATGATTACATTTAGAACCAATTTACTGTGGACAGGTAAAATTACTGTTTTTGATAAATATGGTCCAATTTTTAGGTTGTATTTAGTCTTACTCCTGGGAACTGTTAACATGTCGGGCTGGAGCCTCCGTAGCTTCGTGCAGAGGCTGCTGGCCTGCACTGCTGTTGGCATGCATCTGCACTTTTGGGCCTATGGAGGAGGGCCGGAACCTCCGCAATAGTCTGCGAGGATTCCGGTCTCCTCCTGGGACCAGAAACCATGATTCTGGGGTCCGGAGGGTCAGCGGTGGGCTGGAGGCTATTTAGGCCTCATTATGGCTTGGTGACAGCTCCTTCCTGCGTTCCTATTCTAATCCTGACTCTGAATCTTCTGTTGTCCTTCTGTGTTCCTGTGTATGACCTCGGCTTACATTCCAGATTACCTCTCCTTGACCTCCTGATTTGGCTACCTTCTGGCCTCCTGTGGATGTGTGCTGCACCACCAAGTTGACTTATTAATGTGAACTGGTACATGTATTGTCCTGAGAGCTGTGTGATCCTGCTGTCTACTGCTAACCTCTGCAATGTGCTGCAGCCATTTCATTTCAAGAGCGGAACAATGGCAAAAATGACAAAGTTTGAAATAGAGCTGCCAGCGTCTACAGCCAAGATGGCAAAGATTTCGGAAAGAGATATAGCAATGGCGACTATATATGGTCAGCTTTATGTCTTGTTCTTAAGACATCATGCAAAAGCAGCTAGTAGCCCAGGAGCTGAGGTTGTCCTCTACCACTTACCTCGGGAGGGCCCATGTAAAAAGATGCACATCTTGAAACTTAACTGAACAGGAAAATTTGCCCTGAATGTCGTTGATAACCTGGTTGTTGTCCATCACCAAGATACAGAGTCTGTAATCTTTGATATCCGCTTACGGGGGGACTTTGATGGCGCAGTGACCTTACACCAGCCAGTGCTTCCTGCTTGTTCGATACACCCGTATCAGATTCCCATTGATCATCTAGTTTGTGGTGCCTTCTCTTTCTTTTCAATACTTGCTCACCAACTGGACAAGAGAAAAGCTACAACCAACATGCTCCAGTGAGTCGCCCCGGCTCGGCCTCTATGGATTCACGGTGCGAGCAGGCCCGACACCAGGGGCGGCAGCGCCTTGAAAAAGGGGAGTTTTAAGCAAAAATGGATGAAATTAAAATAAAGAAAAATAAAAGTTTCTCATGACGCCAGTTGGGGTTTCGGCTTGAGGTGAAGCCGGGCACTGTAGATAGGGCCTCTGGGAATAGGTGGTGATGCAGTGTAGATGTTATACCCTTCCCAACCAGGGCAGGTCCCAGGGCCAGATGATGTAGGTGAGGAAGGGATGATTTCCAGGAGGAGTAACAGAGGATCGATGATCAATAAAGGAATACAGTCCAGACAGGGGTTAACCAAACACTTACAGTTTACTTCTGTAGTCAGCAGGAGATAACAGATGTTACAGGAGGATTCACCTTGCTCCAGTATAGTGAGATGCCAGTCTTCCCTTTTACCACTAGTATGATTCAGCCTTCCATTGCTGCTCAAACTCTCTAATAGGTTTCCTCTGGTCCTTGGTTCCAGGAGCTCAAAGGTTAATTACAACTGGGTAGATCCCCCTTCTGGACAGCAGGTAATGCGAGTTCTTTGGGATTCTGCATGCAGACACTCAACCCAACTCTGTATGTTACTGAGCCTCCACTAGGCTTCGGTCCAGTGAGTTTCTCAATTTTCTAAGTGTTTCTCACACTAGTTAGGAATTGATGGTCCTATAACTGCAGCTCCGTGCCTGTGAGGTCTCATCTCACCTCTGCAGGTCTCCGGCCTCCTGTGCTGTTCTATCACACCATGAGGCTGCAGCACACACTGCACCTCCACACACCTCTCCTCTCTCTTGCACTCTCCGACCTGGAACTGAAAGAGAGACCCTCTTCCAGTCTATAGCTCCACCCCTTTTCTTAAAGAGATAATGGCTGTGGAACTTTGTGTATGCTAACAGGTTGACTGGATCTCACTATACCTTCACAGTACACAGTATAGATCACATAAGATGACATTTGTAGTGACCCACTCTGTGGGGCGCTACAGATGACCTTGGCTTGTTTCCTGACTACTACTGCTTCACCTCTGCTTGGCTTTTCTGTGACCTCTTGTGCATGATTGGGCTCTCCTGACTATGCATTTGCCTCATCCTCCTGCTACCGCATGACCTCCTGTGTACCAACCCGGCTTGATTGACTTCATTTTGGCTATCCCTGGAACCTATGAGACCTCCTGTGTACTGATTTGGCCTGTATGACCTTTCTGTGGTGCTGCTGCTATCTCCTGGCAAACCTCAGAACATCTTTCTCCTTGCTGACCAGCTCTCCCGTTTCTTCATCTGCTGAGGTTAGTGTTTCTGGGTTTTCTGGGTCCTCTGCTACTTGGGGTGCGCTGGGTGTGTGGCGCTCTCTGTGCAGTTGCGGTTCTGGGCCCCAGAATTTACCATCTCCAACTATACCATCAGTAGCTCTAGTGAAGACCTCTGAGGCCTGGTTACACTCTGGTTAGAAGAATGTCATACACACACGACTGTTGCCCAGGACTAACTGTCCGTTATTGTCGCATCAGGTTCCTATCAGGAACATGTTCTGTGTGTGGGCCATATCTCATGGACTAAGCATGGCACAGTGTATGGATATCACCCCATTGTAGTAAGTTATGACACAATGAGCTCCTCAGTTGTTGGATTGCTATTGTAAAGAAGCTTGGAACATAATAAAGAAACTGAAAAACAAAGGTCTAAAAATGACTGAAGTGACATTAGTTATGTATGTCTAGTTTGTACAAATGCGTTAATACACTCATTGACAAATAATAATGCATCAGGAAGGAGTAATTGGAATTGAATAGAGCTTTCTATTTGTGAATGTAATGATGCTGTATATAAATGATTATGATGTTGGAGCAAAATGATGATTTTATTGGGGAAAACTGTACAACTTTAAGGAGGATCTAGTACCTTCTTGGGCTGCCTTAAACCTGGAAACAAGATAAGATTAGAGGTTGGGCATGGAGGCATCCAGGTTCCATATAGGAATATCTGTCCACAGATATTGCAGCGGGGCCTGTAGATCCTGCACACTTATGGGTTGCCAAAGTTAGCATCCTAGGTGGTCCCATAAATGCTCGATTGACAATAAATCAGGCATTGGGACTGATCAAGGAAGTGTTGCAATCTGGTGTTTTCTGGTGGGAAACTCTTGCTGTATGGGCAAGCATTAGCCTGCTGAACAATTTGTAAACCCTTCTATGAGAGACAACATATGTGGTCTCAGGATATATTGCACATATCATTAAGCTGTTAGGGCTAGTTCACATGGGGGCAATGAGGCGGATTTTGACAGCAGATTTCGCCTCAAAATCTGCCTCCATACAATGGTGGTTTATGGAGACTGTTAGCTTTTTTTTTTCTGCTAGCAGAAAAAAGAAGCAACATGACCTTTCTTCAGGCGGATTCCGCCTGAGGAAAGCATTAGAAGTGAATGGGAGGCGAAAAACACCTAGCGTTTTTTTTTTTTGCAAAAAAACGCGATCGAAAACGCATAGCGTTTTTTTACAGTCCATTCACTTTAGGGGAGGGGCAAACCGCCTGGCATTTTCTGGAGCAGTTTTTACCAAAAACTGTTCCAGAAAACGCTCCAAAAAACGCCTCAAGGTCAAAAAAAACGCTTCCTAATTAGGAAGCGGGTTTTTTTTTCGGGACTAAAATAGGCCAGGCGGTTTTTACGTGTGAACTAGCCCTTAGTGTCCCTTATATCACTAGTAGGTGTGATTAACTGCTGTGTGCTATAGCTCCCAGATTATCACAGCAGCAGTTGGAGCAATGTTTCACTACACAGCAAAAGAATTAACCTCTTCGCTGCCAAGGGTCTCTGGAAATTTTGCACCTCCAGTAGCCAGAGCAATTTTCACAGTTTTGAGATGGACAAATCAAACCTAAATTGCAACATTAAAAAAGCATCCAACCCCCACATACCTATGTATTTTCTTAAAGTAGACACCTGCAGCATTGTCAGAATGCCACTTGGTACTGTATACGAACAGGCACCTATATGCAATTTTGATTTAAAGTGAATGTTTTATGAAAAAATGCAAATAAATGTATATTAGTTGTTAAAAGCGGAAACCAAACAAAAAAGTAAATGCACCA
Organism: Leptodactylus fuscus; assembly: GCF_031893055.1. Taxonomy (NCBI): domain Eukaryota; kingdom Metazoa; phylum Chordata; class Amphibia; order Anura; family Leptodactylidae; genus Leptodactylus; species Leptodactylus fuscus. The sequence goes on from NC_134269.1 coordinate 118,247,922, forward strand.
AACCTCCTAAAAATAAGAGTTCAACATGTGCAGAGTTCATACATATCACTATGGCCTGAACCCGCATGCACGTGTCTTCAGAAAATCAGTAGAACTGGAAGGAACAAAATTCTGCTTTGAAGCTGGAAATGTTAAAAAAGTATCATCCTATAAAATGTAGGGATTACACACCATGAAAAGTAAGTGAACCCCTAAACCCTATATATTTTTTGAAAGTAGACAACCTGAAGATTACAAATGTCTTAATGGGTCATAGCCACATCCACCTTCATGCAACTTTGCGACCAACACAAATAATTTTTTGAAAAAATATGCTAAAACACATATTTGCACCTAAAACTCATGTTCAATCTCACATTCATATACAAAATACTTTTAAAATAATAGCTTATGGTGTATACAATGTGTATATATACTATATGTACCGCAAACATCAACTACAACAAGAGCTCGGACTCCCAAAAACACGAATACAGAAGACAAGCAGGATTTTGCTGTTGTTCACTAATATGTTAAAAAGCTATACTGCACCTACCAAACTGTGACTGTGATACCAAAATCTAACTTTTTTCAGAGTACACAGCATACCGTATATAAAAACACAATTTAATAGTTTATATATACAACCACCTTCATTAAACTTTGCCGCAAACAGAGATTGCTAGCAAAAATTGCGCAAAAAATCAAATTTTCCACTAAAGTGCGGCTTAAGAAATCCCTTTCTGCAAATATAATGTACTGTCCATAAAACTGCAATATGTGAGGAGTTCATACATACCACACATGTATATATTTACAGGGGCGGGTGTTAAAGAATCGCCAAAATCGCAGAAATGCGCCATCCCATTTTGTGCATGCAAATTAAATAGGATTTTACATAAAAATGTTATTTTCCATCCCCCTATAATAATTTTAGCAATCTATACGTTCATCTCTAGTGATAATCGTTATTACTATTATTTTAGCGTGTAACGGACATCACTAGAGACGTATTTTACTGTAGAAAGCTCAGGTATAGACAGGAAAGGGATTGGGTGAAATGTAAACTTTATTTGCGACTTTATGTATATGTTGTGTAAGTGTTTGGTGCAACTTATTTTTTGAGGGCTGCGACCTGGACAATGGTAAACGTCTGGGTCACAGCGCCAACAAACTTCCTGGTTATGTTCAGGAGGTATAACATAAGAATACCCCACTAGTAAAGCTCAGGGGGGAATTACATTATAACTGTATGTGACAATCAGAGACAAATGTATAGTATACGCTCTGATTAGCAGGAGAAGGGTTAATAGGGACAATAGAGTCCCTGCCACCCCCCTCCTGCTGTCACATACAAGTTATGCAGAGAGAGAGATCGTTTCTGTGTCTCTCTCTCTCTGCTGCACTGCTCCGTGTCCCTCTTCCTTTCTTGTTAGATCGCAAATTGCTTGCTTAGACAGGAGGGGGGGGGCACTTTGGAGCTCTATATCTTTGGACTGCATCAACATATCTTGATGCTTTCAATTGCATTTTAAAGAGGAGAATCTCATCTTTAAAATTATATCAAGAACTCGATGATTGCATGTACAGTTTTGGAGCAATTCACTGTTGAAACGCTGTCGGGAATTGAGATCTGCAGTTGGATCTCAATGCCAAATAGTGTTTTCAACAGTGAATTTCTCCAAGACTGTAAGTAAAATCATCAAGTCCCTGGTATCATTTTAAAGATGAGAGTCTCTTCTTTAAAATGCATTCAGGAGGCCGCCTCAGGTTCTGGACCAAAAGCCAGGTAGCCAGGTAGCATTCTGCTCCGGATTAGGCCCAATGAATGGGTCTAGTCCGGAGGAGGGTGTGTCTTTAGGCAGAATCGCGAGGCGACTCGGCCTGAAAAATTAGCATCTCGCTTCTTTTTTCCAGGAGCCGGAAGAAACGGCTCCCGGAAAAATTACCTGAGCGGCTCCCATTGATTTCAATGGGAGCCATCTTTTTGATCAGGATTTTGAGGCGGATACGGCCTCAAAAACCTGACCAAAAAATTCAGTGTGAACTTACCCTTACACCCTCTTATGGCAAGACCAAGTTTTGCAGCAGTCAAAAGTAACTATAATGGTGTCTTTAACATATTGTTAAGGGAGGCCTCCTAAGTTGGTTAAAGTGTTGATGTACACTTTGATCACTGACGATCCCTTCCCTGACTCCATCTTTAAAGGGATCCTATCATTCAAACAATTTTTTTTTCTCACTAACACGTCGGAATAGCCTTAAGAAAGGCTATTCTTCTCCTACCTTTCGATGTCTTCTCCGCACTGCTGTTCGCTTGAAATCCCAGTTTTTGTCGGTATGCAAATGAGTTCTCTTGCAGCTGTCATGACCTGGTTTTGTGTTTGGAGATTTGATCCAGGCTCCTGTGTTCTGCTGGTGGTTGCTTTACCACTGGACCATCTGGTGTGGTATTGGTGCCAGTCCTCTTAGCAGACTTGAGGTTCCAGGAATCGAACCTGAGGTGTTTAATTTGCCGTCATCCAATGGGAGGATTCTGGGGCCTTTTTAAGGAAGAGGGCTGACTACACAGGTTGCTGGTTTTCGTGGTTTACACCCTAGGATTCTTGGCTTTAGGAGGAGGATTGTTTTGTGAAGGTTCCAGCAGATTAGGAAGTGGTGTGAAAGTTGCCTGTTGTGTTAATCTTGTTTGTTTCCTCACGCTTCATCTCCACCCTGTCCTTCTGCTCTGTGTGCTTGGCACTTTCTTGTGGTTTGAGAGGTTTTGGGTTCCAGTGTTTTCCCCAGTCCTGTGTTTACCCTTTCCTCAACTCTCCACTGTCCCTCTCCTCAGTTTCTTGTTTTGTTTTGTGTTGTGCTGCGTGTCTGTGGTCCAGCACCTCCCAGCCCGTTTGTCTGTCTGCAAAGGCACCTTTATTTCTGTAGGAGTCACCACCGTAGAATCCCCAGTCCCTAGCTCTCTTGCAGCTCTTGCCCCCATCTGTCTGTTAGGTCTTCGTGCTAGAGAGCCAGGAGTTGTCGGGGCCAAGGCTAGCTTGGGGACAGCTGACCACCACCCGTAGGCAGGGCCTAGCTAGCCACCGTAGTGGCAGGGATAGTCTCCTTCCCCTGTCTCATTAGCGGTGCAATCTGCAGCCCGGAATCTGGGTCTGGACTCAGACACGAACGTAACAGCAGCACTGTGGGAGGGCCCCAGTGCTCAAGCAATTCTTTTCAACACAAGTAGAACTGGATCACAAAAACAATATTCTCCTTTCCAAAGTTGACTCCAGACTGAATTGTCAGCTCTTCTTCATGCTTTTTATTCTCTTTGGCGTCATTCTTATGGCAACCAAATATACACAATAAATGGACTGAAACCTAACAGACAAAAAAGAACTTAACTAATGGTTTTGTGTCCACTTTCATGTATTTTTAACAGATCTTCTTAGTGGACCCATTAAAAAAACCATACACCTGTGCATTCCTTAATGTCTGTTACTTTCTGTTTGTGTCTGCTTTTTTATATTTTTTTTAACGGGCACTTACATAACGGTATCCAGACGGTAGTGTGAACACTTCCTTACTTAGCAGACCTACAAGCTCTTGTCTGTTTAGTCACTGGGTACGTATTTATTGTCTCAGTTTTACTTTCTGACATACCCACTTGATTATTTTGAGCAATATATTTATTTTGGCCTCACTAGACAACTTAATGTGTAAATAAATTTGGATGAACCCTTTACGGTAAAGGCCGTAAAGGTAAAGGTAAAGGTTTGAAATCTTCTTACCGCAATGGTGTGCAATTGATAATACATAACATAATAACTGTGAATGGAGTAGTTACTGGATAACGTCATGATGTCATATTGACCTTCTGGAGTTGTAGATAGCTGCAGCTTCTTCTTGCGGCACTCAGGCTGTTTGACTAGGACAGCTGGAACAGGCAGGGACAGTTGTTTCAGCTGTTTGGCTCAGTCTTACACTGGCACTTGTGCTGTATTCCATCAAGCAGGAGGGGTTTGCAGGAAACGTAAGGTAGGCAGCTGAATCATGGACTCATGGAGTCATATCAAGTCTTCAGTACTACTAATCTTTACTATATGAAATGTATGTTTTTTGTTCTGAACCTGTGCATAAAAACCCAATGTTGTTGCTCTTTAAGTAGTACTAGAAAGCTCAGTATTATACAATAATCATTAATATGCTGTAAACCTTGACATTCAGAAATAACCTATCCTGTATGGGGTCTGAGCTGGTTTATGCCAGCTGCTTTACAATGGTGGTATAGATGTGTCTTAAGCATGACTTTGTGGTGTTGACATAACCTTGCTTTTGTAGACATATTTTACATTATGTTGTAATGACCAAAATACATTGCTTCTTTTGTGACCCAGAACTTTGTTAGTTATTATAGAGATAAACATACTGCACTATACTCTTCTCTGAGGAACTTGAGACGCACATCATGGCCCTCATGTATGTGAGTTGATACAATATCTGCGTTATGAAACATTCTGTTAATGAAAACTGAACAAGATCAATACCTAGAAAGAAGATAATAGACTGATATTGCAGTATACATAACGAAAAATAAAGTTGTAACCCTTTCATGGTATTGTGCATTACTCATTTGTCGTAACATATTTTTAAACTAATGAAGCCAAAAATTTGAGCAGTTGTCTAAAGCAACCACCCAGATTTATAATCCTCACCAGTGATGTGACTGGCAGCAACTTCACTTTTTGCTTTCATTTGTTATTACACAGTTTTTCAGATATTTGGATGCTTGGTGTGATTTCTGGTCTGATGGGATCTTTTGGCCACAGTGGAGTAATTTGCTCCAGAAGTTTCAAATTTTGTACATTGTTTGTTAAAATTGGTACTTCTCTAGGTTTAACATTAAAAAAAATGTTGCTCTGACACCGTCTTCAGCTCCAACATTTCTATTTTTCCACATTTCCTCTCCGACTCCTGCTCCAACACTGCATAAATGGCCTACAGCCATGGTCAGGGGACATTCACACTTGTGCCCCTGTGCACGCCTGTCAGTACACCATATTTCCCTCCTAATTCCCGGAGAAACTGGATAGGGGATGGCTTGCCTCTCGTATGCAGCCTCTCCACTAGAAAACCGTTTTTTGTTTTTTTTTGCACAGACACAAAGTCGGACATGCAGGACTTTTGGTCCATGCAAAAAAAAAAGTTTCCCCGCGGAGAGACTGCATATGGACACTGGTAGTTTGCTTTAAAAAACCATTCAAATGAACGGGTTTTAAAACTGACCACTGGCAAGCTGTTCCCTATCCAATTTCTCCGTGGGTTAGGACGGAGACCCCTGGGCGGACAGCAGATGCTAGTGTGAACACCCCCTCAGATGGAAGCAGTAAAGCTGCTCTAATTTAAAACAAAACTGGTGATTGAATTCCTAAGAAATTAAATATGCAAAAAGATATTTATCTAATTAATTATACAATATTGATAATTGTATAATATAATGTAAAATGATCATTTTATTTTAAAGTTGAAGTCATGATTTTTTATTTTTTTTATTACTTTATCTGGAAAATTGGTCCTGTAGCCATGACTTCACTGCCCTGACATGTCTGTAATGGAATTGCCTCAAGCAATACCCAGTAATGGAAGTGCTTTTGAAGGAGTTTCCAAATTCACTGCAGGAACAGGCACATAAGATAGCAAAAAAAACCCAAAAAAACCCAATTTACCTAATTTACTACACTTTTCTGGCTGATAGGTTGGTTGCGCTTTAGCAGAATCAGGGCCCGGATTACCACACCAGAGCTTAGTGTAAGACAATAGGTGCACTTGCAGACAAAGACCAGACCAGCAGACCTAAAGCAGAGAGTAAGGTAGGGTTCACACTACCATTGGTGTCCGCTCAGAAGGTGTTTGTTTAAAAAAAAAACAAAAAAAAAACAACACCTATCATAACGGACAGTAACTGATGGCTATCAGTTACTGTCTGTTATATGTCCGTTGCCCATAGACCTCAATGTTAAAAAAAACAAAACACAGACATTTACTGTCTGTTTTTTTCAAACGGACAGAAAAGTCCTGTAGGATTTTTTTGTCTGCTTGAAAAAACGGACATGGTTGTAAACGGACACTTAGGACACAAGATAAAATCTCATTGAAATGAATGGAAATTGCAAACAGACTAGCTAGTGTCCGTTGCTAAAATCTTATATGGACAATAGCCACGGACATTGTTGAGTGGACACCAATGGTAGTGTTAACGCCCCCTAAACAGTCAAGCAAGGTCATAACCAGGAAAACACAGCAGTATCCAAATCAGTAATAGAAGAATAAATGTGTCCAAGTTAGGGTCAAGTCCAGGTGTTCACAGACAAAGCAAAATCAGTAAGAGAATGAATACCTGAGAAAACAAGCCAAAATTAGTAACCAAAGAATCAGAAAATAAACTGGTAACTCCAGAGTTCACAAAGTAGCCAAACATAGTTTACTGTATCAATGGGAGTTGAGATGCATTAACAGTGCCTAGCGACTATACCACTTCTGGCACCATACACTGTATAGTAGAGAGATCCAGTGCAGCACCAAGCAGTTGATCAGAGTGAGGGCCAACTTTTGCCCCCCTGCCAATCTGTAATTTATTTACGACCTATCCTAAGGATAGGACAGTGAGAGAAAACCTGTACAACCCCTTTTAGAGTCTTAATAATACTGGTGCGTCTTGTGATATCATATACACCAGAACTGAAATTTATCCCAGGGCCTGCCATGCATTCTAGGTGAACTTTATGTCAGTTTTCTGGTACGTTATATTAAATCTGTTGGGAGATTTGATCCCTGTTCCACTAAAGATACACCATTTTATACTGGTTTTCTGTGGTGAACCTTTTGATTATGTTGTTATATGTGGAATAATACAGAGTTAAGTGAATATACAATGGAACGTATATATTCATTGTGAGGAAAGCATAGGTTCCTGGTATTAATGATTAAAGGATTAACCATTGCAGAGGAAATCTATGAAGATCAGAATGCATGTGTCAGCTGACAAGTTTATTCTTACTGAAACTGGTTTTCCCAAAACACTGCTTTCCTCAGGCTACAAGGTCTATATATTCGGATTCCTATACTTTTACACTTCATGTGGCAAGGTTCCTGGGATCTAGGAACATTCAGGTATTGTAAAAGGACTTTTTACTTTGTAAAGGTTTTTAATGCCTGGTGAATGATACTTATCACTTGTCTATGCTTACAGTAGCATTAGATCCTGGAGATTGCTATTGCTCTATACTTCAGTTTTATATATGAAAAGTGCAGAGTCCATTTCAGTCTGTTAAATCTCTGATATAATCTAAGAGGTGACATAACAAAGTAACATGTATATAGTAGAATTAGAATTGCAGTGTGCAGTGAACTTGATGTTTTAACACTTCATTGTACAGGTGTCTCAGAAAATGCTGTTGTACTGACTGGCTACTTACACATGTTATACAGTATACTATACTGTATTTTATGCATGGAATTTCATGTGGAAAATCCAAAGTGTAACAGTATAGCATAGCAGTATAGCATAAAGTGCAACTAAACTTTTTAACAACTATTGATTTTCTGGCAGCATTTGACATTAATAGATTTTCTAAAATACTTTATTGACACTTTTTGGCTCATTTCTGTGAAATGCTGCCATTTTTTTTACATTTTCCCTCGATTCTTTACTGAGGATTCTACCTGCTTTTCATTGTGTAAAGTAAGTAAAGAGAAAATAAGAATGGGTGAGGATCACTTTAAATGGCTATATCTCAAGCATTGTAAAACAGAGAAACTTCTTTTTAGTGTCATATAAAAGATGATTCTTATCTTTCATATGGCACTAAGGATACCAGTCAACATATATGATTTCCAGAGATATGACTTGTTTGGATGGGGATATATATAATTGCAGCTGCATATAAATATCCCAGTCTTTAATGTATTCTCAACCAATACTATAACTCTGGAAATTACACACATAGAACTGCATCCGTAGTATCATATGAAGATGAGAACTCTCTTTCATATAGTACCGCAATCAAGTTTCTATGATTTATAATGCCCAAGATATTTGAATTTAAAGTGACCCTCCCCATCCTCGTTTTTTTTTCTATATGTCACACAGTCTTAAGCCCCTGGCACACAACCGTTTACTAGGTCAGTGTTCCATCTATTTATGACGGGAAATTGGCTGTGACAGATGTTTTTTTAACAGCCGTCACATGGCTGCATTACATTCAGTGTCTGTGAATAGGGGTTATTCACATGACTTGTATTTTAATGGTCCATTTTTCACAGCTGTTTTGCACCATGGTCTTGTGAATATAGGCTTAGGCTAAGACCCCATGTGATATGCCGCAGCAACAAAGCAATGCAGGAAAAAATGCGGCGGCAACGCAGTGCGGTTCTTCCCGCAGCACTTTAGACAGAAAGATTGCAGAGTTTTCCTCCGTTTTCTGTTACATTTATACCTGTGGGTAAACTGTCAGCGCTTCTGTAGATATAATTGACATGCCAGAATTTCGAAAACCGCACCGTTTTTGGAAATCGCAGCATGTCCACATGTCGGTTTTTACTGCCAAGTTGGCATGGGATTTGTTAGAATCCCATCCACTTTGCCCATACTGTAAAATACCGTGATTTTTCCCGTTGGGTTTCCGTCGTGGGCAAATTGCGGCGTTTCCGTCCTGTGGGGCTCCGGCTAAAGGGTGAATTTACATACTGCAGATTTCTTGCAGAAATTTCGCTAACTCATAATCAGTTTCATTCGTCTGCATAGGGAAGCTTTGGTGGCATGCTCATGCAGTTCTGAAAGATCTTTACAGATGAATGGAATAATTGAAGACATTTTTGCAACAAATCTGATACTTATGAATTTCTCCTTAAGGCTAAGTCCCCACGAGACGAACTGCAGCGCTGAAGCGCTGCTGGAAAAACCGTGGCAGGAACCGCGGCGCTTAGAACAGAAAGTTCACTGAGTTTTCTAATTGACATGCTGCGATTTCCAAAACCGTGCCGGTTTTGGAAATCGTAGCGTTTCCACGCTGTGGTTTTAAATGCAAAGTGAGCATGGGATTCGCATGAATCCCTTCCACTTTGCAGATACTGTAAAACGCCGTGATTTTCACATGTAATTTCCGCTGCGGACAAACTGTGGCATTTCCGGCCCATGGGCCCCCAGCCTAAAATATACTATAAGGCTAAGGACCCAAAATGCAGAAATGCAGTGATTTTTGTTGTAGATCTTATGGTGTTTTTTAGCTAAAGTCAGGAGTGGATTTAACAGAAGGGAAACATCTAATACCTTCCTTTATATTTTACATTTATTTTCAAGTCACTCCTGACCTTGGTTCAAAAAAAAATACAGAAAAATCTGCAACAAATATACACTGCATTTCTGCAATTTGTGGCTTTAGCCCTAAACCAGTTTTTCTCAACCTTTCCAAGTTAAGCACCCACCCTCAAAAAAAGTTTCAACAAAGTACCCCCAAAATAGCAATCCTTACTAAATGTTAACAATATAAGGCCTTTCCCATCAACAGTCAAATGTCAGATTTGATGGAGGCATAAAGTGATGGACACCACAATTTAACCATGACAGATGGAGAAAGGTGATGTTGGGGATGATGTGATGCAGACATTAAATATGCTGCTCATGCCCCTTTTTAAGTCATAACTTATGGCTGTATGACATATAGAATGACCAAGAGTCTGACTGTTCAAGCATTCTTGTAGATTTGCTTACTCTTCTAGAACACCAGACGGTCAACACTTTTTCTGGAACCCTCTCGAATGTTCTGACCAGTGGCGTAACTACCGCCATAGCAGCAGAGGCAGCTGCCACAGGGCCCGGAACATTAGGGGCTCGGTGACAGCTACCCCCGGCTGCTTCCCCCGCTCTTATCACAGACAAACTGTTGTAACTGCGATAAGAGCGGGGGAAAGCTTGTAGGACCTTGTGTAACGTCAGCCGTTACATGACTAGATGGGCGTGTCTATAGCCCGTGCAGTCCTGGAAGAGAAGGAGAGATGTGCTGCTAGGTACTGAAGGGGAGGGGGAAGGGAGATGCAGGATGGAGAATGTCTGTCTGTGTGTAAGTGTGTGTGTATGTGTGAGTGATATCTGTGCAGGGGCGGATCCAGGGCCGGGCGAGCCGGGCAACCGCCCGGGGCCCCGCGCTTAGCGGGGCCCCGCGGCGCGGCCGGGACCTAACAAAATGGTCCCGGTCGGCATGTCCCGACTTCTACTGAGCTCAGCGTTAAAGCAGGTGCTGAGCTCACAGCTCCTGCTTTAAACGCCTATGTATTCGGCTCATCGGCGGTAGGACGCCGGTGAGCCGAATGCATAGGCGTTTATAGCCGGAGCTGTCACAGCTCAGCTCCTGCTTTAACGCTGAGCTCCGGCCTCCGGCATTTGTAGCCGCGATGTGATGACGTCATCACATCGCGGCTACAATATGTGTATGAGGGAGAGAGCTGTGGGGGAACGAGGAATGGTGAGTGTGTGCGTGAGTGTGAGACCAGCATGACACTGGGGCAGATGGAGGGGCAGAACGGCATGGCACTGGGGCAGATGGAGGGGGAGAACAGCATGACACTGGGGCAGATGGAGGGGCAGAACGGCATGGCACTGGGGCAGATGGAGGGGGAGAACCGCATGACACTGGGGCAGATGGAGGGGGAGAACAGCATGACACTGGGGCAGATGAAGGGGGAGAACGGCATGACACTGGGGCAGATAGAGGGGGAGAGAACAGCATGACACTGGGGCAGATGGAGGGGGGAGAACAGCATGACACTGGGGCAGATGAAGAGGGGGAGAGAACAGCATGACACTGGGGCAGATGAAGGGGGGAAGAACAGCATGACACTGGGGCAGATGGAGGGGGAGAATGGCATGACACTGGGGCAGATGGAGGGGGAGAACAGCATGACACTGGGGCAGATGAAGGGGGAGAACGGCATGACACTGGGGCAGATAGAGGGGGAGAGAACAGCATGACACTGGGGCAGATGGAGGGGGGAGAACAGCATGACATTGGGGCAGATGAAGAGGGGGAGAGAACAGCATGACACTGGGGCAGATGAAGGGGGGAAGAACAGCATGACACTGGGGCAGATGGAGGGGGAAGAACAGCATGACACTGGGGCAGATGGAGGGGGAGAATGGCATGACACTGGGGCAGATGGAGGGGGGAGAATGGCATGACACTGGGGCAGATGGAGGGGGGAGAACGGCATGACACTGGGGCAGATGGAGGGGGGAGAACGGCATGACACTAGGGCAGATGGAGGGGGAGAGCAGCATGACACTGGGGCAGATGAAGGGGGGGGAATGGCATGACACAGGGGCAGATGAAGGGGGGAGAACGGCATGACACTGGGGCAGATGAAGGGGGGAGAACGGCATGACACTGGGGACAGAGATAGAGGGGGGGGACATGAAACTAGGGGTAGATGAAGGGTGTATATGAAAATGGGGGGGAGATATAATTTACGGGTGACTGTAGGAGGATTATACTGTGTGGAATCACATGAAAATTGAATGAGAATGGGTGGAGTCAACATAAAAGTGGGCGGGGCCTAATTTGCTGCGGCGCGCTGCGCGCGCCGCACGTTTTGTTCCCTCTTTCTAGTCTTCCACAGTTGGAAAGCACAGGTTAGAAGTGCGAGACCCCCAGTAAGTAGGGCCCCACCAAAGTCAATTGCCCAGGGCCCCGCAAACCCTGGATCCGCCACTGTATCTGTGTATTATGAGGAGAGGACAGTGTACTGAGATCTGTGTATTAGGAGGAGGGAGAGGTCAGTGTCCTGATATCTATGTATTAGGAGGAGAGGACAGTATCCTGATATCTGTGTATTAGGAGGAGGGGGAGGTCAGTGTCTGTAGATGGATCAGTACTCTACACATTGTTTGTATTCAGACTTGCCTGCAATTGCTGTTACTAATGACTATCTAATAGTAGTCAGGGGGCCCTCTGTGTATTGTATTGTAATGAACTGATGGGGGGATGTGAGATGCAGGATGGAGAGTGTGTGTCTGTGTGTATGTATGTGTGGTGAGGAGCAACAGTAACCTAGGGGCAGAGATGGAAGGGAGGACATGAAAATGGGGGTAGAGATGAGGGGTGCATGAAACTGGGAGCAGATGGAGGGAGGGCATGAAATGTCACGTGACATCTGTGCGTTATTAAAGATGGCCACCACCACCAAAGACTGCAGCGGAGCCGGAGACAAGTAAGTAACTTTTTTTTTTTTGTCTGTATCTCCCCTCGGTCTCCGATTATTATACTCTGGGGGCATGTCAAAAGTTCGTCACGGGGCCCCGCCATTCCTAGTTACACCACTGGTTCTGACAGAATGTGTATGTGCCCCCACACCGCATAATACTGCCCACTGTTTAATGCCCTTTATTTACACTCACAAAGTTGCCCCCACACACCATATAAGACCCCCTTAGTGCTCCCACACACATATGCTGGGCATCAGCTTTGCTAATCACAGCGTGTCCGCGCTGCGATTTCTTCCGCAAAGTGAGCATGGAATTCGCATGAATCCCAATCTCCTTTGCTTGCACTGTAAAACACGGGCAAATCACAGCGTTTACGCCCTGTGGGGCCCCCGGCCTAAGGCTGAGGCCTGACGATGCAGAAATGCACCTTTTTTTGTTGCAGATTTTGCTACGGTTTTTTGAGCCAAAGCCAAGAATGGCTACAAAAGGAATGGGAAATATATAGGAAGTGCTTACACTTCTCCCTTCTGCTCAATTGACTCCTGGTTTTGGCTCAAAAAACCGCAGCAAAATCTGCAACAAAAACAGCTGCATTTCCGCAATGTGTGGCCTCAGCCTTAGGGAGCCTTCACACGGAGTTTACGCTCGCTCATTCTGAACATAAAACTCGTTCAGAGTGAGCGGCGTAAAAAACAGATCCCATTGACTTGAATGGCATACATAATCGTACTGGCATACGCGCGCTACCCATTGAAACCAATGGGAGGCTTTTTTACTTATTGCTTTCAATGTGATACGCCAACACCCATTCAAGTCAATGGGATCTGTTTTTTCCACCGCTCACTCTGAACGAGTTTTACGTTCAGAATGAGCGAGCGTAAACTCCGTCTGAAGGCTCCCTAAGGCTAGGGTCCCACGTTGCAAACAAACGCTTTCCTTTACATTACCTGCAAAGTGGATGGGATTTTGGATAATCCCATCTTTACACTGCAGAAAAAAATCCATTGTGAAAATGCGGCAATTTCAAAAACTCTGCAGACTTTTTGGAAAACGTGCTGCATAAAAAAACATGATGTCTCTGCAACAGTCTTTCTGTAGTGTTTTTTTGGCTGCAGCTCATTACATGGGGCCTTAGCCTTAGGCCTCACGTTTCAAAATAAAATGCAGTTTTTTGGAGGTTTTTTTGCAAATTTTTCTGCATTTTTTTAACCAAATCAGAGGGTGACTTCAATGGGAATGGAAAACATATAGGAGGCACGTATACGTCTTGTTTCTGCTAAATTCAGCAGCTTTTCCGCAACATGGGGCCTTGGCCTAAGGCTGGGTTCACACAGGACTTTTTGGTCTGGAAACTGAAGCGGAGACCACCTCAGTTTCCAGACCAAAAAACGGGTAGCTGCGACTGGATGCTGGAGCAGTGCATCGGCATCCAGTCACACACTCCGCACCAGATTAGGCCCAATGAATGGACCTAGTAGGGAGGAGGGAGTGTCTTCAGGTGGAAGTCACGAGTCGAATCCGTCTGAAGAATGAGCGTGTTGCTTCTTTTTTCCGGGAGCCGGAACAAACGGCTCCCGGAAAGAAGAACTGAGCGGTTCCCATTGATTTAAATGGGACCCATCTTTTTGGACAGGATTTTGAGGCGTATACGGCCTCAAAATCCTAACCAAAATACCCCTGTGAACTCAACCTGAGGGTAAATTCACACAGTGTTTATTTGTCAGGATTTTGAGGCCGTATTCGCCTCAAAATCCTGACCAAAAAGATGGCTCCCGGAAAAAATAGCGAGATGCTCATTCTTCAGGAAGTTTCGCCTCGTGATTCGGCCAGAAGACACACCCTCTTCCGGACTAGGCCCATTCATTGGGCCTAATCCGGAGCGGAGTGCACAGCTGGATGCCGGTGCAGTGCACCAACTTCCAGACCCGGCTACCCGGCTTTTGTGAACTTACCCTAAGCGTATGCTCCTATAGAGGTTTTTGCAGGCTGAAAAAATCTGCTTCAGGAATTAAGAAATGGTTTTTGATGTGTTTTTATTTACATGATGTGGTTTTTGGCCCTTCATTTTACATTACCTGAAAGTGAATGGGATTCTGGCTAATCCTATCTAGACATTGCGGAAAAACTTACGCAGCAGAAATGCTGCATTTTCAAAATCAAATTCCTGTTCATTTTCTGCCATGTGAACTTACCCTAACACTAATTGTTTTTATGTTTAATAGTATACTGCATATTTATATATAATTTACTTGGACATATAATATGTTGTCCTATTGTATATGTTTAAAATCCCCTTTAAGTAATAGTGGAAGTATACAAAAATTATGAGTGAAATCACAAAAGTTTTGATCTGTTTTGTTTTGCCGGGTTTTGCATTTTAACAAATTTCTTGTAATATTGTACAGCATAAATTTGTGTATCTGCTAAACATAAGCAGTGATGGAATTTTAAAATATACTGGCGAAAACAGTGACACCTAGAGACTAAAATTGAAAATTGCAGGCCTTGTACTACAAAAGCTCTGATACCTTGTAGATACAGTTTGTGGTTACCCTCGAAGAGTTTTCTCCCTTGTATGCACATTAAAATTCATAAAATATAATAATGCTGTAAATTTATATATATAAAATTGTACAGAGTGATTGATTTTGAAATTGCAGCTTTTCCGCTGTGGATTTTTTTTCTTCAATGTGTGAATGGGATTAGCCAGAATCCCATCCACTTTGCAGGTATTGTAAAATGCAGCATTTTGTGCCGCAGCGGTATCACCACATCCAAAATGCTGCTATTTCGCAATCTACATCAGTCTGGCGTACATTTCAATTCAGGCATTTGGAAGTGTGCCAGAATTATTAAAGGGTTTGTCCGGGATAAAATAAAAATGAACCCCTGAATTAAACCCCCTCTCCCTGCATATCTACATATTTACTTTAAAAAACCAGGATAATTAACCAGGACGGTCATATGATGGCCCCAGGCATCTGTTGACGTTCCATTTTGGAAACAGAACTTCACCAATACTCCCACCCCATCGTACTTACGTATCTTCCTCTTCTTTAACTCTACCAGCACATGTGCAGTACGGAGGTGCCTCTGACACATGAATAGTAGAGATGGCACGCCATTTCTACTGTGCAGGTGTCAGAAATAGTTCCAGTCTGTGTACACACCATCAGAAGTGCTATCTCTACTGCACAGGTGTCTCTAGCCTGTGCACAGCCAGGAGAGTGAAAGAAAAGGAGGAGGGGTGGAGGTTTGGGCTAAGTTATGCTGTGTTCACACATCAGTATGCCATCCATTTTTTTGCAGTTTTGGAGAATATATCTTGTTCTTATATTTATCATATTAAATTGGCAGATTTGGTTTCAGTATCAAAATAAGTTGTGTATTAAGAATTATAATCAGTCAAATTAAACTTGTTTTCAGTTTCCAGGCAACAACAGGATAAAGATTTACTGTAAGAGCTTCACTTTAATGTTTAATGTATTCAACTATGCATGCAGTGAATTTTATTTTCTTTTTGGATGTCAATCATAGGGGATAAAGGAAAAGATGGATCTGCCCATGTGTGATGAGTACCTTGTATCTCGAACAATATACTCCGAGACGACTTTTCAGCAGGAAAATGAGAAGTCAGAACTTTTACAAAGAAGTATTCCACAAAAATTGAAAGACAACTGCAGGTTAATAATACAATTCTTTTCAAAATCTTAAGATTTTATGTAAGCTGGAAAATGTAGGTATCCTAAACATTTATTTTTATGTTGGTATAATAAAAATTTTCTTAGGAGACACTCATAGTAACTATTATGATTGATATCTTAGAAATCTGAAGCAATCTGTTCAGCATGGGAAAGTTTACAAATACACATGCAACACAAATTTTCACTATTAGCCATAAAAATGAACCTGTTCGGTGTTTATGCAGCTCTATCTGAGAGCAGGATATGATGGAGGGAGTGGATCTGAGCTCTGTTTATGACTAGTAGAAAGACTAAACAGAAGAGTAACGCTAAGGTACCATGTAGCAGGCTGTAGCCAAAAAGCTCTGCGTGAAAAACTGTGATGGAAACGCATTGCGGTTTTACTCACAGTACTTTTCACAAAAAATCTGCAGATTTTTCCTCAATTATACTTTAGTTATACTTATACAGAAAATGCCACTGTCGGTTTTCCTGTTATATGCTCCGGATGAAGAGTTATCGGTGCATCTACAGAAAGCTCTTCACTGTTAGAAGGGTGTTCCTGACAGTGTATCTGGGAATGCCCCTCCTGACAGTCTGTCCATGGCACTGTACTGTGAGGGGGCTTTCCTTACCGACCAGCCATGACGGTGAGTGATGAGGAACGCCCCCCTTCCCCAGTACTAGTCTATTAGCGAGTACTGCCAGGAGGAGGAGGGGGTGTTCCTCACCACTCAGTGTCATGGCTGGGCAGTAAGGAAAGCCACTTCACAGTACAGCACTGCGGACAGAGTGTCAGAAGGGGCGTTTCCAGTTACACTGTCAGGAATGCCTTTCTGACAGTGAAGAGCTCTCCGTATATGCACCGATGGCTCTTCACCCGGGGCACATAATGGGAAAACTGACAGTGCGCTGAATTCAGCACACTGTCAGCTTTCTAGCAGTGTATAAAACCGCATGTGACCCTATATATATAAAACCAAGTGTTACCTGTCAGCAAGTAATTAATGTGGTTTTTGTTGTTTCTGTTCTTTCCGGCAGCTGTACTCCAGCAACAGCTCGTCTAAAGATCAAGCAATTTTTTCCAGTCTTTAATTGGTTGCCAAAGTATAGATGGAAAGAGTGGCTTGTTCATGATATTATCTCAGGTCTATGTACAGGACTTGTTGGCACATTACAAGGTAAGTTTTTCTTCTTTGCAGGTTTGTTCACTTCAAACCATGGCCCTCAATTATGTTCAATACAGATATATCAGTGATATATGTAGCTAGGTAACTAACCAAAAACAGAAACTCAGACTACAGTACTATATGTGATCACAATATTTAATCCTTTTAGGCCTTATTCACTTAAATGTGTCTGCTGAATTTCTGTTTTTCTGAACAAACATATGGTTCATTGAAAAATACAGATATGTTAATAGTCCCATTCACTTCTGTTAGTCTGTGTGCTGTCTGCCAAAAAAAATGGATAGTACTCGAGAAACTCATTCATGTAAATGAGCCCTTGATTACAATGCATGAGAATATGGCTAGAATGAAAACCCTTAACTAGCCCATATACAGTATGTAGTAGATGTATGTTGGCTGAATCTGACAGTTTTGTCGGGTCTAAATTAATTGAGTTCCTACTGACTTTATCAACCCATTGGTTATGTCAGTCACTTTTGCGGTCTTTTGACAAGTCTATATATCAGCATGTCTATACAAACACGCTGTGCAAACATTCTGGAACTCCGAGAGATCTGATGAAGGGGTGTTACGTGTGAGGTACCAGAGAACCCCGAAACGCGTCATCATAAATAAATCCTTTTTATTCTGATTCATCAGCATACCAGAACTCATCTATACTGAAGGGAGCGCGCTTTTGGTATTTTTTGGGGGTATATCCCTCAATCACTGTCCTGTGATTTCTTTCGACCTTAGAGTCGTAAGCCATAGACGTTTTTCAGCATACATAGCTTGATTACGTACAAAAAAGGCGTGATACAAGTTGACTTATTTCTAGAGTCCACAAGGACTTATATGTATTCTCATATGTACCTAATTTTTAATTAGCGCGGCCACGCTTGGTAATTTTATATATTTCGGTTTATGTCAGTGGATGTAAGGATCATAGTAGTCTGATAACAGCAATCTGGTAGCAGCTTATTCTGCACTACCATTCAGTACATATGTACTGCTGAGTCAGCCATGTATATTTATATGGGAGTTGGGCAAGATAGCGGTTATAGAACAAATTGGCGAAGGGGGGGGGGGGGGTGACCCAAACTTCAAAGTAGAGCTCAGTGATTTTGACAAAAAATTAAATCACAATTTTTTTTCAACCCTATGGATGATTTTTAATTTGAATCTTGATTTTCTTATTTTTTTAAAATGCAAAACATTTATTTTAGTTGCCAAATTCTGACACTTTTTCTGTTTCTGACCATACACAGACCTGTGTAAGGCCTCATGCACACAAATGTTCTTTGGATCCGCAATTGTGGATCCACAATCTTGGATCAAAGTATGGACACATGCATTTCAATGGACCCACACAAACAGCCATAGTTTTTTGTGACTGTGTGTCAGGCCGAGTTGAAGAACTGCCAATTATGGAGCAGCTCCTATATCTATCCATAATTGCAGCTCTTTCAGTTCATTTGTTTGTATGGGTCAGTGAAAACCACTGATGACACAAGGATACCAATCTGATCGTCATCCATGATGACTTTTTTGGTCCTGAGACTGCACACATTTATGTACAGGAGGCCTATGGTGTCTTTTTTGTAGCACAAAATGTTTTAATTCATACCATTGGGTGAGATATGGCCATTTTAAATTAGCTTTTTTTTCTACTGCTGTGGTGTTAATCATTAATCATATGTGATAAACATAATGAATAAATTGCAGATTAGTGAGGGTCTGACAGCTGAGCCCCCCACTAATCCTGAAAATGAAGAGTGTTTTTTTTAGGTGTTTCAATGAATAGGAGCAGGGGTGCACCTGCATTCACCGCAGCTACTGATAGATGCCTCCAATGTGCTGCAGAGCATGCAGATTTCATATACTCTATATGGAACTGCTTGTACATTTCCTAATCTTGGAGTGAGGTTATAGATAGTCAGATCCTGAACTCCCCTGAGTTTTGTCTTCTGGGACTGATCCCTGAGAAGGGCTGGACACACCATGAGAGGATATTTCTGCAGGAGGCTTATTAGGCGATCGCCTTGCAGTGGTTGGCAAATAGGCGGAACCTGCTTAACATCACTCTCCCATCTGAGAAAAGTTTATAAGAACAGAGGTTGCCCCACTAAATACTCCCAGATATGAGGTATCCCCAATGATTCACCATAGTTCCCGTGGCCTACAAAGTGCCCTCCCTGAGGTTGAGATGTTATTTCAGATTTCTCTTACTACATCTCCTGTGCAATGACAATCGATGCTTCCTCCTGTTTACGGTAATTATGGTATACATACAGTATACATGTATGCTGTACCACTATTTCAGTACACAGTCACCTATTTGCTTACTGTATGCTGGAATCATGTATGTTACACATTATACAGTAGTTTCATTTCTGGTGTGTTCTGTTTATTGAGCAGCAGCTAAACGTTTCCCTGACATTTAGGGAAAAACATGATGGATGCTTTATGCATGAAGACATGTGTCTGGTAGTTATGTGCTGCTTATCCCTCTCTTCCTGTGATAGCGGACATGCACATTCAGCATATCTAAAGATGCATATATCTAAATGGAGTTCAAGTACATAAATAACACAAGAGCTCACAGTTATTTTATCTGTTAGGTCAGCTTGATTGTCAATGTATTATAGAAAATCAGCTAAGCTCCTGGGAGTGTCTATTGATAAATTTTACTGTTTCTAGTAGCAACCATGAGGTTTTGGAAAAGCAACTCTGGACTATAATATAGCCTTTAACTCACCACACACGAAAGATAAGAAATGTAATGTATCTACAAAGTTGCATAACTTTTTATGTAGATTAATTCTACATATCAACTGTAAAATGCAGTTTAAAGGTTATCATCCGCATTCTGTACTGTACCTTGACTTTTTGCTTGATACTGAGCTGTAGTAATATGAAGGGCTGTCTCCCATATAATTCCAATCATAGCCTGAGTGTAAGAATCAGCTTTACAGAAATGCTACATGAACATATTTGCTTCTCCAAAGGAGTTAACCAACTAGTAACAATTCTGCTAAACCAGCATTACAACATGTTCCCTTTACAGTATATCTGATGTATTACTTTCAATCTCAATTTTATCTGTTTAATGGCTCACTAAATTATAAATAAATGATCATGTATAACATTTATTAACATCATTCTTTATAGATTCTATGGGGCACATTCACTAATCCTGTCTAATATTAATGCAATGTAATTTAATCGCTATTCAGAGCATCACTTTATTTGTTGGAAACAGAACTATATCATTGTCGTAGATTTATGATTCTATTGAGAATGGTAGTAGTACCTTTTTTTTTTTCTTCACAGGTTTGGCTTTTGCACTACTTGCTGAGGTTCCAGTGGGATATGGATTATATTCCTCGTTCTTTCCCATCTTGACATACTTCTTCTTGGGAACATCCAGACATATTGCAGTAGGTAGGTTTGTGTACAGGCCATATATAACGAACAATGCACAATGTTACAGCCATAACACCCCCTGTCTTTTGTTCCTGAGTTAGGACATAGCAATCAGATGGCTATTAGTTACAGAAATATTAGTTCTCATATGGAAGCTATTGTTGTTTTTTGTGCTTGATGGATGTCACAGAGTAGAGCAGCCTTATATGTAACATAAGGTTACCAGACATAAGGTTATAAATAACAAGAGATGCTGGGAAATCTAGTTAGTGGTGACAATATATGAAGTGGATATAGATTTTTCTACTTGGGTTTCTGTGGAAATCAATAGAATTGCGTGCCTTGGATATAACTGAATAGAAAATAATGTAGGGCCCTAAGTCTTAAGAAAGTTCTAGGATTGCGAGTAGAGATGAGCGAACACTGTTTGGATCAGCCGATCCGAACAGCACACTCCCATAGAAATGAATGGAAGCACCTGTGACGCTGACTTTGCCGGCGGCCGGCCGGCGTCACAGGTGCTTCCATTCATTTCTATGGGAGCGTGCTGTTCGGATCGGCTGATCCGAACAGTGTTTGCTCATCTCTAATTGCGAGTAAACAGATATTGAAGTATCTCTGTACCCCCTTGATGGGTACGTTGAGCCCTAACAGTTTTCTGACAGATTTCTGATAAAATTAAATATGTTCTGATTTGGACATTACTTCATGAATGTAAACATTTCTGCCAACAGGACCATTCCCAGTTATCTGTTTAATGGTTGGACAAGTTGTTCTTGCAATGGCTCCTGATGAAAAATTCATCATTGCTAATTCCACATTAAATGGAACACAGATAGATTATGAAGCCCGGGATGCTGCCAGAGTTGTTATATCAAGCACTTTGAGCTTCTTAATTGGAATAATACAGGTAATATATTTTATATATTTGTGCTTGACATATCCAGTAGAGTTGCTTATCTTTTTTCAGTGGCACAGCATTGTCTGGGTATGTTCATATGTGGCAACATATTTTGCTGCTAATCCACTACAAATTTTGTCAAAGTCCATAGCGTGCTTTTAAAACCATAGTAGAAGAATCTACTATATGTGCATGGGGTTTTAAAAACTTGCTGCAACTCCAATGGATGTGCCACTCTTTGCAGTTCACTGAAAGAGCCTAAAGTACAGTATCAGATATAGCCACAGAAAATAATATGGACTTTTGCATGGTACAGAGCTTATTTGCAGTTTTTCTGTGATTTATCGTTTAATTTTAGTGTATAAAAATTAGGTGAAGGTCATGTGACACCCAACTATATACCTCACCCTGTAATGTCACCCCTGCACTACTACAGAACACCAGTGATTGACTCTCTGCTGTCTCTAACATCATAACAATCATATCAATCATATCTTCGCTTTATATGAAACTAAAATTCTCAAAGACTTAAATTCTGCTATTTCCACCATCTAAAAAACCTAAACCTGATATCTTCATTTCAGTGTCTGGTTTTACCATAACTCTGAGGCAGTATGCCTACTGCATGCCTACTGCCTTGGGGTTATATTTGACTTAGAACTTTCCTTCATACCTCCATATTCAATTACTCACACACTCATGTCATGTCTACCTCAAAAACATCTCCAGTATCTGCCCTTTCCTTACCACGGAAACAATAAAGAATCTAATTGTTGCCCTATTTCACTCTTGACTGTAATCGTTCTTCCCCTTTCTAATCTCTCCTCTACAATCTACCGTATATACTCGAGTATAAGCCGACTCGAATATAAGCCGAGACCCCTAATTTTACCGCAAAAAAATGGTAAAACTTATTGACTCGAGTATAAGCCTGGGGAGGGATTTCAAAAATTAAAATAGATACCAATAAAATTACATTAACTGATCACCAATCTTTACAGTAAAAATGAATTGATAGGGCTGCAAATGCAGACACATATAGGACCTGCTGCATAAGTTGCAGCTCTTCAATTTGTCCTGGACACACAGCTGCAAAAGCGACGGCATCTATGTGTACAGGCCCATTGAAATGTAATAGGCCATAATTTTATCCACCATTGCAGATAAAAAGTCTGGTCATGTGCATTACAGTTTAGTAACTCAATGTGCCTCAGGTTAATAGCAGTTAACCCCATCATGTCCCTCACCTCCTGTGCTCCTCACATAAGAGTTACTGATATGTGAGAGACATCGAGGTAATAATTATTACATTAAACATTATTAAGGCACTTTATTAATACCTCCATATGTTTCACATATTATTAACCCTTATATGGAGCACACAGGGGTTAATGTGAGGGACATGATGGGGTTAACTGCTATTAATGTGAGGCACATGGAGTTACTAAAACTAAATTAATAACCTCAAATGCCTGACATGAATAGGAATTGTAATCCCAGTATGTACCTGTGTTTTTACTTTCACTTCACTCTCCTCTTCCTCTCCTCGATGCAGACACAGGAGCAGGGATCTGCCGCCTCCCGGGCTTTCATCTCTCTTGCTAGTGAAGGGGGGAGTGTCCTATACCATTACTGTAGCAACCACTTTAGGACACTCCCCCTTCACTTAATTTATGCAAGACCCTTGCAGTCCTGTGCTGCATGACTTGAGTATAAGCCGAGGGGGGCTTTTTCAGCATAAAAACTGTGCTGAAAAAGTCGGCTTATACTCGAGCATATACGGTATTCTGAATGCAGCGGCCAGGCTCGTCTATCAGTCTAGACGCTACAGCTCTAATATCAGAACCTCCCACTCCTGTATTCAAGATTTCTCCCAAGTTTCACAACTTCTCTGAAACAGTCAGCTTACCTCCCAATTTCTACAGTTTCAAGCGCATCCTAAAGATACATCTTTTCAGACAGGCCTATCATAATTCCTAAACTAATCCTTTCCACATTTAGAATCCCTAAAACTAACCCTCCGCTGTTCATGCTCCCGCATTAAGGACTGTAACCTTACATGTCCAGGCACCATCTGTACATAAAAACTAACTGGTGACAGCTCATACAGCTCTATTTATATATGTTATGAAGATGACCTTTATTACAAAAATGGCTGGACGACTGTATAAGAAATGCTACCTCTTGTCACCAACTCTACCATACACAAGTTTGTAAGCTCTTTCGAGCATGACCTCAATCCCAATGTTTGAATTAACTCATTACTCTAAAATGTCTTATTTTGTCTGTATGTGAACCTGCTATTTGTAAAGTACGGCGGAATATGTTGCCTCTATTTAAATAAAATGTATTATCATTATGTGATGGACACATAGGCGAATGGCTCATTACAAGCTCTGATTACTGTGCTATGACAATAATGAGCTGTGCATCGGTGTACATCACATGACCATGGACTGATTTTTATCCACTGAAAGTAAATGGTAAATTCACAGCAAGCAAAGATCAAGAAAACCATGAGGAATTAATTCAAAAAGTAGAATGGAAAATTGTTTAACTCTTCATCATACAAACAGTACCATTTATTTGCTGTAACTGGACAACCCTCTAAGATGCATATATGTTTTTCTTAATTTAATGAATTTGGCATACGAGTAAAAATATTGTATAGCCACATTTACCTTGTGACTTCACTCATTTAGATCCACACAGCCAGCAGATCCATTCTCTGTCAATACAGAGAGGAGCAACCACACCATGAACATTGTTGAATTAAGGTCAATATGATTGTATAATATAATATAATAATAATACATTTTATTTATATAGCGCCAACATATTCCGCAGCGCTGTACAATTTATAGGGTTCAGATACAGACATACATAACAAAGAACGTCATTTCACACAATGGGACTGAGGGCCCTGCTCAAAAGAGCTTACAATCTATGAGGTAGAGGGGGTGACACAAGAGGTAGCAGGGGCGGCATTGCTTATACAGTGTTCAGACAATTTTGTGCATTAGGAATTGTGATAGGCTTGTCTGAAAAGATGCGTCTTTAGTTTGCGTTTGAAACTGTAGAAGTTGGGAGTTAATCTGATTGTCCGGGGTAGAGCACCAGTGTTGCACAGAAAGACATAGTCATGTTACAAAGTTTTTTTTGTCAAGCTGTTTATATTCGGAGATATGCGTGGCAAAAGCAAGTGGGGAGATGAAATAGTCTGAAGAATGACTTTAACCTGTATAATCCTGATTACATTTATAAAATCACATTAACTAAATGAAACAAAGATTGTGGCGCAGTGGTTTATTTCCTCTGGATTTGGTGTGTGGGCAGTAAATTATAAAATGTTTGCTCTAAAAAATACATGTCAACACAAATACCGTTTACACAGGTGCTTCGCTGTATCTAACTAGTTTTCCCCCCTACTGATAATAGGGTAGCTGTAATAAAAATAACAGCTATATAATGGTAAGATTTATTAATACCATTAATAGCTATTACACTGTGTCATGCATCTGGCAGCAGACAATATATCTTTAGGATTTGTTTGCTAACTGTACTCATCATGACACAATCAATAAAAGCTTATTAACAAAACACTATTTTCAGATATAGTATCTAAAGAGAGTGTCTACAACTTGACTGTCTTTGTAAGGTGGTGTTCACACTAGCACCGCTGTCCGCCCTTTGTGAGTCCATTGAAAAGCCAGGCAAAACTACATAGGGACAGCTTGCCAGTGGTCTGTTTAAAGCAAACCGCCAGTGTGCATATGCAGTGTGTGGATCTTCACCATGAAACAGGTTTTTTTGCCTTGACACAAAGTCGGACATGCAGGACTTTGTGTCAGTACCAAAAAAAAACAAAAACGGTTTCATGTCGGAGAGGCTGCATTGTGTTTCCGTTTTGTTAAGTGCAAAACTTTACACATATTTGGTTAAGGATTTATCAGTTAATTTATGTTTTCCTTGTTTTATTACCAGCTTGCATTAGGAGCACTACAGTTTGGCTTTGTAGTCAGGTACCTGGGAGATCCATTGGTTCGAGGATTTACCACAGCTGCTGCAGTCCAAGTTCTCATCTCACAGATCAAACTGATTTTCAACATACCGTCAACAAATTACAGTGGTGTGCTGTCAATGGTTTATGTAAGTGCTCTGTAATTGTGAACTAGTGATAAGTAAGTTCAGTAGTCATTGTAAATTATCTGCATTAAGATTTCCAATTGATGTACTGTTGTAGAGTCTGTGCAACTCCATTACGTAGCTAGCTGTCCTGCTATTTTTGAAACAGAACCAACAGTATCTTGCTTATGGCTGTGTCTGGTATCTCTGGTCCCCCTTTCTTCTACATCTGCTGGAAGTTGGCATAGTTTCAGGGATCATGTTCACCAATCAACTGGTATAAATAATCACACCCTGCACCACGCCCCATTTCCAGAAAATGACAAGGGCGTCACAAAAGTAGAAAAACTGGTGTGCAAAGCATAGTAAATCTCTCACAATTTATTGTCTGAAAGTTCATCCCCCTAATAGTAATAGTTGTCTATTCACAGTGTCTTTTGTTATCCTGTTGTTCTCCTTCTTCAGTAAGTCACATGATCACCATGTGACCTTTTCTTATAGCTTGAGCTGCTTTGTAAGCAGGTCTCTCTCTGCTGCCTGCAGATACTATTGAGAGCAACCATGTGACCTCACCTAAGCCAAAGTCATGCTTTTCTGTTCTTCTACCCTAACTCCTCTGTCAAAATGTCTCCCTGCTCCTCCTCTCCCACTCACATAATCTGCTTCTTATGGCCAGCTTCTCTCACATATTGCTCATGGCTACCCCCCCCGTCGCAGCCTGGCCACCATGCCCCCATTGCCTTCCCCATAGTTATCTAAGGTCCTGGAAGATGCATTTTAGTATTATCCCTGCAGTATTTTGCAGAACCAGGAAATACACAAGGATATATGTGCCAGACATGAGTGACAGCATCAGCAATAGCAGATTTACTATCTAGTTTGATGACTTAGCTTAAAAAAGCTGTAAAAGTATAACTTTACCCAAGGTAATCATTGACATATATAAAATTATTATTCTGTACTCCTAAATTACCTTAAGTAATATTTAAATCACTTAATACTATTGCCATACTAATTGTCTGTTTTATTTCTTTATTTAGACGAGCATTGATATCTTTGCCAACATTAGTAAAACAAACTTTGCTGATCTTACGGCTGGATTGATAACTTTAGTGTTATGTTTGGTTGTGAAAGACATTAATGAGAGATATAAACATATTATGCGCATTCCTATTCCCATTGAAGTCATTGTGGTAAGTCAATTTTGTGTATAGGATTAGATTTAGATACAGGTTTGGCCTATCTAGCCAGTGTGTTATTTATTAAAACCGTAGAACAGATGTACTAATGCTGTGTAAGGCAGGGTTCACACTATCGTTGAATTCCGTTCAGAAGGTGTCCGTTTAATAAAAAAAAAAAATGGACATCTATCAAAACAGACACAAACGGACAGTAACTGATGGCTATCAGTTACTGTCCGTTAGAAGTCCGTTGCCCATAGACTTCAACTTTTTTCAAACGGACAGAAAAGTCCTGTATGTAGGATTTTTTTGTCCGCTTGAAAAGACAGACAATAGGTGTAAATGGACACAAACGGACACAAGATAAAATCCCATTGAAAGGAATGGAAATTTCAATCTGACCAACTAGTGTCCATTGCTAAATTCTTGTACAATTTGCATAACTTATAGATAGATAAGCCTAAAAATTACCTAAAGGGATTCTATCAAAAATGTTTCAGGCCGATTTTTCCCCGCAGGAAAAATTGCAGCGTTTTACAGTAACTGCAAAGTGGATGGGAATCTTGCGAATCCCATCCCCACTTTGCGGTAAAAACCGCAGCGCAGACACACTGCAATTTCCAAAACCGGTTTTGGAAATCGCAGCATGTCAATTATATGTACGGAAACGCCAGCGGCTTCGCCATAGATATAATTGTAACAGAAAGTCCGTGGAGGAAAGTACTGCAGGAAATGCTGCAATGCGTTGCCGCTGCGGTTTTTCCCACAGTGCTTTATAGCTGTGGGTCGTCCCGTGGGGATTTAGCCTAAAACTAAAGGAATGTAGCAATAGCCTTTATAAAGGCTATACATCTCTTACCTTTATCTTGAATGTCCATGCTGCCGTTTTTGAATTTTTATTTCTTTTCTTCTTTATGCTAATTGCACTTAGAAAGCACAGGGGGCACAGTGCCGCCTTTCTTCTGCTCTGTCTATCATTAAAACCGTTTTTTTAATGATAGAATCCCTTTAACCAAATACTGAGTAAATGGTTTCAATATTTATTTCAATGCAATATTTTAGGTTTTACTTTTCAATTAATTAGCAAAAGATTTCTAGCAGTCACACTGTCAGTCTGGTATTGAGTGCAGAACAATTCAGAGAAACAGGAGTATTTTTTTTTAATTTTAGCATAAGTGAAAATGTCTGAAGACGTTCCAAATACATTGTATATATATATATATATATATATATATATATATATATATATATATATATATATATATTAGTTTACTTTGTGCCAGTATTCAGCACACAGTTAAATGAATCCTTCTTTTTAGTCAGCCACACTTTTTTTCTAATTATTCCAAACCAAAACACATAATAAATGTGATGCACAGCACGTACAGTATACTAGTTGTTTAACACACATTAGACAGAAGTCTGGAACATTTTGCTTACTATATCTGCCCTATTAAGTGTTACAAATGAGTTTCATCCATTTGTCTGTATTTTAATTTCCTTTGCTTTAAAGGCAATAGTTGCAACAGGAATTTCATATGGAGTTAACCTAGAGGAGACTTATAATGCTGCCATTGTGAAGAACGTTCCAAGTGGGTAAGTAAAAGATCTCATTTATGTTGATGTTTATGTTGTAGTTTCAGTTTATAGCAGTTGATTTTAAAATTATACTGCACAGAATGACTTAAAGGGGTTTTCTGGTGAAAAAAATATTTTTAAAAAAGGTCTGTTAGTGCTATTATTGGGTTAATAGGTGCACCCAAGTACTTTTAGCAGTGTTTTGAGTGATTTCTGATTTTCTCTGGGAGCTCCTGATATCCTCTGCATTTGTTTACATGGATAGCTTCCTGCTGTCTTAGCCTACAACTACCATGATGCATTGCAGTTCACTCAAATCCCCCTTCTCGCTTCCTCCCTCACAACCCCCCCCCCCCCATTTCCCTAGCTAGCCTGCGGACTACAAGCCCTATCTACCTACCTAGTTACCTAATTCAGTCCACCAACCCCCTCCACACCCCCTCATACTTACCTGTCTTCTCGTCCTGGAGATGACTTTGTGGTGCCGCTGTTCCTTCTTTTGCCTCTTTGCCTGGGATCCGGAACTGGTACCTGAGCAATAGAACGCTGGCAAAAGCCACACATGCGCAATAGATTGATAGATTGCTTGATTTTACTTCTGCCGTCATTCTACTGCGCAGGCGCCTTCTCTGGCTGCTTTGTGAAAGACGTGATGGCCAGCAGAAGAGGAAGTCAGTGTAGGTGAGTATGAGGGAGAGAGGAGTACTGGTGACCTCCTGTCTCAGTAAACGCCGAAACAGAACGTCACCAGGAAATCAGAAAATATGCCTGCTGGTAAATATACTTTAAAAAAAAAAAAAAATAGAGTATATTAGAAGTTAGGCGGAGGGAGGGATTTAGCCAGGGCCAGCTCCAGGTTTTTATGGGCCCTTGGGCGACAGAGCCTCCGTAGGCCCCCTTGTGAAGCAAATCATGTGGCGACAGTAAAACAGCAGGTACCACAGAGACCCAAATATTTTATTTAGAAAAACACTAGTGCAAAATAGAGAGTACAAAATATCAGGGAAACTTTTGAAAAATTTGCTTCTCTGTGAGTTGTAAACTTCTAAACAATTTTAAACATTTTATGCTAAGTTTTGCTAGATCTTTAACAGTAGTTACTTTTCTTAGGCACAGCCTCTGCTGAGACACTATTAAAGGGTCTGTACTGAGACCCCCTAATAAAAACAGCTGAAAATTCCATACCCCCCTCTTCCCCCTGCCTCTCTCCCCTCCCCCTCTTCCCCTCTTTCCCCCTCTTCCCCTCTTCCCCCCCCCCTCCCTCTCCCCCCTGATGAATACTCGGTCCTGTCGTTCATGCTTGTAGGAGGCGGGAGTTGGGACACTGTGCGCCACTGCGGCCGGACGAAGCGAGTGACATCACGCAGGAACTGCCTGCCGACCTGCGTTCTGTGCTGGGGCGGGCAAGTGCCAGGGGGCCCCCAGAGGCTCTGTGGGCCCCCTGGCACTTGCCCGACTATGCCGTGTGCTGACGCCAACCCTGGGTTTAGCGTAGGGGTAAAGTTTTAATTTACCCTGGGTAACCCCTTTACATTGGTACTTATGTCAATTTCCATAATTGTGGTACTTTTAAAGGAGTAGAAAGACTACACATATCCTCCTGTTTATTATGTTCTTGTAATATTGAATTACTTTTGTTTAAATAATGTCTGAAAATAATTTTCTCTGTTTCTAAATGTAGCTTCATACCACCGGTGGCACCAGATGTCAATCTCTTTGCACAAATGATTGTGCCAGCTTTCTCAATTGGAATTTTGGCATACGCCCTTGCTGTTTCTTTGGGGAAAGTTTATGCCATAAAGTATAATTATGAGATTGATGGAAATCAGGTACAGTAAAATAATGTGACTGTAATTACCGTATTTTTCGGACTATAAGACGCACTTTTTTTCCTCCCAATATGGGAGGAAAATGTGTGTGCGTCTTATAGTCCGAATGCAGCGTGTGCAGCGTCTGTGTGAATCAAAAGGAGAGCAGCACGGTGCCTGCCTGCTCTGCCCCTCCTTCCCTGTCTGTGTCGCGTCTTTGCAGGAGCGAGATATGAGAGGCAGGGAAGTAAGGGCGGGCCAGACGGGTGAAGGAAGCGTGGTTTCAAGCTTGCCGAGAAAACCACGCCTCCTTCTCCCGTCTGGCCCGCCCCTCCTTCACTGCCTCTCAGATCTGGCTCTGGCAATGAAGCCACACAGGCAGGGAAGGAGGGGCGGGCCAAACGGGAGGAGGAGGCGTGGTTTTCTCGGCAAGCTTGAAACCACGCCTCCTTCACCCGTCTGGCCCGCCCCTACTTCCCTGTCTGTGTGGCATCATTGCAGGAGCAAGATCTGAGAGGCAGTGAAGGAGGGACGAGCCAGACAGGTGAAAGAGGCATGTTTTCAAGTTTGCTTAGAAAACCACACCTCCTTCACCCGTCTGGCCCGCCCCTTTTTCTCTTCTTGCATAGCTTCACTGCAGGGTGTCTCTTTCCATCCATGGATGAGATAGATTAGATATAGACAGAAAGACAGAATAGATTAGATATAGACAGAAAGACAGACAGACACAGACAGACAGATAGACGGATAGATAGATAGATAGATAGATAGATAGATAGATAGAGATATATGTTCAAATCACCCCCATATCCCTAGAATACATATAAAACAAAAACATTACTGTGAAACACATACACATTTGGTATCCCTGTGTCCGAAAGCCCCCGGTTCTATTTACATTGGTGAAATATTATATTATTAGGTTATTAAATATTTCACCAATTTTTTTTCCTTAAAATTTTTTTTTTCCCTATTTTCCTCCTCTAAAACCTTAGTGCGTCTTATGGTCCGGTGCGTCTTATAGTCCGAAAAATACGGTATGTACTAATGATGGTTATAAGTAGTACGTAACTACATCCAACATTAGTAGTAACATGACCGATTTAACATCTAAATATGTATAGAACGTATAACAAAAATATATTTTTCATGTGAGTAGAAAGCATAATAAATCAAAAAGTAATACATCATTTTGTTTTATTTTCAGGAATTTATTGCATTTGGAGTCAGTAATATATTCAGCGGTTGTTTTTCTTGCTTTTGTGCCACTACTGCCCTGTCTCGGTCTGCTGTGCAAGAAAGCACTGGAGGGAAAACCCAGGTGAGCAAAATGCATAGTGATTTGATTATGAAGGAGATGATCAGTATTTACTTAAATAAACTGTCTGATACTGAATAATTTAAAAAAAAACACAAACAAAAAAAAAGTTCTCTATATATGTACTTTTGGCATGTCAATTACCCTTACTAGCCAACTGGCATGTGGCATGTCTGTCAATAGTCACACAGTCCATGGAGTAGTATGCACATTTTGGCACAATTAATGTCCCAAAGAGTCTCTGCTGAGTCAGTTAACCACGTGGCATTTGTGGAGGGGTCAATTACATCTGTCCCAAACATTTGACATAACTTGTAGGATTCATTTTACAATGTATTGAGACCTAAACAATGATAAAAGGGGTTCTTACTTCTACTTATTAGATGTACCTATAAAATTGCCAAACAAGACTATTTCACCGCCCTCATCTCTTCTCTCTCCAGCAACCCTAAAAGGCTTTTTGAAACCTTTCACTCCTTACTCACACCCAAGGTACAGACGCCATTCACAGACCTTAGTGCTGACGACCTGGCCACGTATTTCCATGCTAAAATTGATAAGATCCGTCAGGAAATTACTGCCCAAGCCCCAGGTGGCATTGATCCCACCACCTACCATAGCAATGATCCCCTCACCAATTGCACCTCAGACTGTCTATTCTCATCTTTTGAACCTGTTACAGAAGAGGAAGTCTCCCAGCTACTTTCTTCATCTCGCCCTACAACCTGCAGTAGTGACCCCTTCCCCTCACATCTTCTCCAATCTCTGTCGCCTGCTGTCACCACTCACCTTACTAAAATATTTAACCTCTCTCTCTCTTCTGGAATCTTCCCATCCTCCTTCAAGCATGCTGTTATAACTCCGTTATTGAAAAAACCCTCCTTGGACCCGTCCTGTGCTGCTAACTATCGACCCGTCTCTAACCTCCCCTTCATCTCTAAACTCTTGGAACGCCTGGTCTATTCTCGTTTAATCCGCTATCTCTCTGCTAACTCTCTTCTTGACCCCTTACAATCTGGTTTCCGCGCTCTGCACTCTACTGAAACGGCTCTCACAAAAGTCTCCAATGATCTCCTGACGGCTAAATCCAATGGCGATTTCTCTCTTCTTATTCTTCTGGACCTCTCTGCAGCTTTTGACACTGTTGACCATCATCTCCTCCTCACTATGCTCCGCTCAGTCGGCCTCAATGACACTGCGCTCTCCTGGTTCTCCTCTTATCTCTCAGACCGCACTTTCAGCGTATCATTTGCGGGCTCTGTTTCCTCCCCTCTTTCCCTTGCTGTTGGGGTTCCTCAGGGCTCGGTCCTAGGCCCCCTGCTCTTTTCTCTCTACACAGCCCCCATTGGACAAACCATCGCCAGATTTGGCTTCAGGTACCATCTTTATGCTGACGACACCCAATTATACACATCTTCCCGTGACATCACCCCTGTACTCATACAGAACACCAGTGACTGTCTTTCTGCTGTCTCTAATATCATGTCCTCGCTCTACCTGAAACTAAATCTCTCTAAGACTGAACTACTACTGTTTCCACCATCTAATAGATCTGTCCCTGGTATATCCATTGCAGTCTCAGGCCTTACTATAACTCCTAGGCAGCATGCCCGCTGCCTTGGGGTCATATTTGACGCAGACCTTTCCTTCACCCCTCATATTGAATCACTCGCACGTTCATGTCACCTCCACCTCAAAAACATCTCCAGAATATGTCCTTTCCTTACGAGAGATACACTAAAGACACTTATTGTCTCTCTGATTCATTCTCGCCTTGACTACTGTAACTCCTTACTAATCGGTCTTCCCCTCACTAAACTCTCCCCTCTACAATTTATTCTGAATGCAGCGGCCAGGCTCATCTACCAGGCTAGACGCTACAGCGATGCCTCTGGTCTGTGCCAATCGCTACATTGGCTGCCTATTCAATATAGAATAAAATATAAAGTTATCACCCTCATCCACAAGGCTCTCCATAATGTCGCACCTCCCTACATTTCCTCCCTCATCTCTGTCTACCGCCCAACCCGTGTTCTCCGCTCACTCAATGACCTAACACTTACATCCTCTATTATCAGAACCTCCCACGCTCATATACAAGACTTCTCCTGAGTTGCACCACTTCTCTGGAATGCTCTACCCCGGACAATCAGATTAACTCCCAATTTCTACAGTTTCAAACGCAAACTAAAGACGCATTTTTTCAGACAGGCCTATCACAATTCCTAATGCAAACCCTTCTTGATGCCTTTTCAGCCAAACATATTTGTCCATGCTCTATCCACATGTTAAAGGACACTACTAGTGACGGCCCATAAAGCTTTGTTTGTGTAATGGCTGCAACCTCTATTACAAAATTGTCTGAACACTGTATAAGCAATGCCGCCCCTCCTACCTCTTGTGTCATCCTCTCTACCTCATAGATTGTAAGCTCTTGTGAGCAGGGCCCTCAGTCCCATTGTGTGAAATGACGTTCTTTGTTTTGTATCTGTCTGTATCTGAACCCTACAAATTGTACAGCGCTGCGGAATATGTTGGCGCTATATAAATAAAATTTATTATTATTATTATTATTATGAATTGATACTTTGATAGAAATGTATTGTATCTCCCTGTCTCAGAAATGGATCTTGTCTTATCTTCTGTGAATGAAAGGGTGGCCACACAGTTATCTCTATTTACTTCTATGGAGTGCTGCACTCACAGAGGCTGCAAATGGACAGGCCCGCATCTATTACATGTTTATGCCATAACTGATGGAGATGGGAATACCCCTTTAAGGCTAAGGCCCCACGTGACACGCATCACGGTTCTTCCTGCAGCGCTTTGACAGAAAGTTCACAGAGGTTTCCTCTGTGGACTTTATGTTTCAATTACCGTATACCTGTGGGGAAACAGCTGGTGTTTTATCAAAACCAGACATAAACAGTCAGGTTTTTTTGAGGGACACCCATTGACTAATCCGTCTAGAAAGACGGATTCAGGTAACTGCTGTGTAACCATTTGGAATTGTTTTTAGACCAATCCATTTTCATGGTTTTGTATTCATTTCCTGCATACTATTCATTAATGTGTATCCATACATTTCACTGTTTTTAATGGCGTTATCCATTTTTATCTAGATTGCTGGTTTGATTACAGCTGCAGTAGTTATGATTTCTTTGCTCTCAGTTGGCACATACCTGGAACCCCTGCAGAAGGTATGTGACATTTATTTTATTGATCTTTGTATTCAGGAGTAAAATGTCTATATCACATATGTGCAAATGATGGTAAAATGTTACAGAGCAGTATAAAACTGCATGCATTTTGTGTTCTGCTTTCCAAATTTATGTCTGTGTTATGTTAAAAACATGTCAATGTACTGGAGTTCACATTCTATATTATCCTTCGTGTAGCACAAAAACCTTTATGCTTTTTTCAATTGAGGATCTTGGAGCACAGGGGGAGTTTTCTGCAACTACTGAGCACTGCTGCATCATCAATAAACACACCTATCCTACATTCAGCTCATCCCCCTGGGCAGTGGGAGTATCAACTCACACTGCTTAAAGCTGAATGTAGGATAGGCGTGTTTATTGATGATGCAGCAGTGCTCAGTAGTTGTAGAAAACTCCCCCTGTGTTCCAAGATCCTCATTTGAATAAAGAATAAAAGTGCTTTTTCTACGTATCCCTGGAGCTCTGAAACATAAGAATGGTATAATTTTTATTCTGCTAACAGCATCTACAACACTATAGGAGCGACTTAAAGTAGTTGGGGCAGTGATAGACTCCCTTTGAAGAAGACAGAATATTTGTATATTTTCTATTACACAGAACTGTTTCTAATCTATAAATAAATTGTAATGTTAGACAATAAGAACCAGGCAACATTAGCAGCAGTAGTTGGAGTTAGTGCAGTTTATTTGTCTTTCACATCCCTGCTAATATACACTACATGACAATTACACGGGTAGAGCACCAATTATAAGTAAAGTAGTCACTACACAAATCTACACATCAACACTACCACCATCAAAATAATTTCCATACTTTTTCTGGATATTACAAAAATGAAGAAAAAATCTGGGCAAATTTATTAAACAATTTCTAAAGTTCAGTGCTATAGCAATCCATTCACTTTAAAAAATATTATGCTGATTTGAGAGAATGTGAAAGAGGGGTGAATCTTCCCCCAAAACACCTATCCTTTCAAAATGACTGCAGGCATTAGAAATAATCTGACATGTTGACTTGGGACACTTTACCGCCCACAAGTCCTTAAAGAATGGGGGTTTAGTGTTGCAAATTGCCAGCAATTAAAAAAAATAAACCTTTACACTTAGGGCGGGTTCACACCAGCACCCGATCTCCGTTTTCCATCTTCTGCCGACAGAAGACGGAAATCTGTCAAACAGTGTCCGGCCGTGAGCGTTTTGTGCTCTCCGCGGCGAAACTTTTTTTTTTTTTTTTAACCGGACACAAAGTCATGCATGTCCGACTATGTGTCCGGTTAAAAAAAAAACGGTTTCGCCGCGGAGAGCACAAAACGCTCATGGCCAGAAACTTTCCATACCCATTGGTTCGAAAAGTGACTGCAGGTTTCCATCTCCTGTCCAGTTTCCCTTACCTAGGGATGAATCTGGTGAGTCTCATTGGACTCCTCTCTGGTGCTCCGATGCATGTGCAGTTGTTCAGTGAAGCCAAGGATATACAGTACACCCTGACTTCACTGCACAAGTGCCGAAGATACAGCGTATGTGCACTGAAAGCAAGGTGTACTTCTCTGGCTTCAGTGAAGAATTGTGCAGGCGTGGGCAGTACATTGGGAGGGTAAGTATATACTATTGAGTACAGCACCAGATGGTGACTGCTACTACCACATTGCAGCGCCCACAATGGAAGCAAACCAGCAGCAGCCCTGTTACCAAGCTAAGCCCCCAGGCTCTGGGCCACCCCACCCCATGGGCACAGCAGTGGCAGCCTCATGCAGCACCACGCAATGTGAACAAATCTTAAAAAATTCACCATAACCTCTGGTCTTAGTTGGTGATCTGATAATTAATAAACCAAGGCATAATAAGAGAAGTGCTGATAACCAGACAAAATAACAATTGAGGGAACAGACCATGTAAGTACATCAGCATTTTAGACACAAACATGGGCCATACATCCAAATATTATACATTGATTCATGCTTCTCAGCAAAATCTAAGTCCACTAGCCACTTCACAGTGATCTTATAATAGTCTGTTCTTACTCTGTTGGGTGTGGCACCACATGGCCATTTCAGAAATTTTTTAGAGGGGATTACTGTGATATTCTAAATAAAAACAACAATAGTAATAGTTTTATAACTATTACAGCACATATTTGCTAATGTTTTCTCTTAGAAAAGAGGCAACAGTACGGGAAGTCATGGTAAAGGACAAATACCTTTGTGCAGCACTCCGTGTCAGACGGGGGTGGCTGGAAGCCATCAATAGAATTCATTCTGTAAGCCCACTAATCAGCTAAATGCAATTACTTGCCTCCTATTCACAAATGCCTGAAAGTGCAATTAGGATGGGGCTGCACAGGCCGGAAATGCCGCGATTCGCCGCAGGAAAATTTGCGGCGTTTTACAGTATCTGCGAAGTGGATGGGATTCATGCAAATCCCATGCCCACTATGCGGGAAAAACTGCAGCGTGGACACGCTGTGATTTCCAAAACCGGTGCAGTTTTGGAAATCACAGCATGTAAATTATATCTACGGAAACACCGGTGACTTTCCTGAACATATAATGGTAACAGAAAGTCCACGGAGGAAAACTCTGTGAACTTTCTGTTTAAAGCACTGCGGGAAGAACTGAAATGTGTTCCCGCCACGATTGTTCCTGCAGAGCTTTAGCACGGTGTTTCTGGCCTGTGGGGCCTTAGGGCTTGTTCACACGGTGTAACGTGCCGCATGATGTGGCACGTGTACGCCGCGTGACCCTTTGCGTGCCGTACACGCTCCCATTCATTTCAATGGGAGCGGGGATCGTATGCGCCGCGCTAGTTTGCGGCCGTGCATTTATTCACGTCCGCAAACTAGCGCGGCGCATACGATCCCCGCTCCCATTGAAATGAATGGGAGCGTGTACGGCACGCAAAGGGTCACGCGGCGTACACGTGCCACATCACGCGGCACGTTACACCGTGTGAACGAGCCCTAAGCCTTAAACTCTTTTTTTTCTTTTTTTTTTTTTTGAGCTCTGGCCTGCAACTGAGCACTCACCTTGGACAGTGTCTGTCCTGTGGGTCTCCCAGTAGTCTGCTGACTCGCTCTTGCCTTAGGCCAAGGCCCACTGTTAGCAAGTTTGGTGATTGGGGACACTACAATGGCAGTATGGAGATGGAGCGCAAGTGAGAGGATAGTGGTTAACCTGCTTCTGTACCCAGATGTCATTTCATATATAATAAACTGGGAAACTTGTTAAATATGTAATCCAGTTTATTCCATGGGACAGTAAACTTCTTGAGATGCTTAAAATATTATGACACGATGAATTCTTTTTTATTATAGTCAGTCTTGGCTGCCATAGTCATATCTAATCTTAAGGGCATGTTCTGGCAAGTGGTTGATGTTCCTCGTTTATGGAGGCAAAGCAAGTGGGACACAGTAAGTACCTAGTGTATTAAACTGCTGACTTTGTCTCAGATTGTTTCCTATCTCATTAATCATTGCATATAGTATATCCACAATCTGTTTTCCTGTTGACAAAGGTTATGTTCTTATCTGTGGTGGGGTCTCTATTGGAGACTCCGTTGGGTTAAATTCCCACGGAGTAACGCGCTGCACATTCAGACAGGTATACACTTGTCAGAGCTCAAAACAGATCCCATTCACTTCAATGTGTCCCGGCTCACGCGCGCTACACATTGAAATCAATGTGTAGCGCCTTGGAGCCTTGCAATCTCAGGCAAAAAGTGGTGGAGGAAAAAGTCCTGTGTGCGGGACTTTTTTCCTCTGCCAGTTTCAGTTTTATAATGATGCACACCCAATAGACCCCATTACTGTCAATGGGATTCATGGGACTACATATGTTACTGCTGTTTTGTTCAACGCAGTGAACCCAGCGTAATTTATATATGCAAAGTACACTGCTCAAAAAAATAAAGGGAACACTGAAATAACACATCCTAGATCTGAATGAATGAAATATTCTCATTGTATACTTTGTTCTGTACAAAGTTGAATGTGATGACAACAAAATGTGCCTGTATGACCTCCCTACAACGCCTGTGCATGCTCCTGATGAGGTTGCGGATGGTCTCCTGAGGGATCTCCTCCCAGACTAAAGCATCTGCCAACTCCTGGACAGTCTGTGTGACGGTGGATGGAGCGAGACATGATGTCCCAGATGTGCTCAATCGGATTCAGATCTGGGAAATGGGCGGGCCAGTCCATAGCTTCAATGTCTTCATCATGCAGGAACTGCTGACACATTCCAGCCATATGAGGTCTGGCATTGTCCTGCATTAGGAGGAACTCAGGGCCAACAACACCAGCATATGGTCTCACAATGGGTCTAAGGATCTCATCTTGGTACCTAATGGCAGTCAGGCTACCTCTGGAGAGCACATGGAGGGCTGTGTGGTTCTCCAAAGAAATGCCACCCCACACCATTACTGACCCACTGCTAAACCGGTCATGCTGAAGGATATTACAGGCAGCAGATCGCTCTCCA
The DNA here is from genome assembly GCF_031893055.1 of Leptodactylus fuscus. NCBI lineage: Eukaryota > Metazoa > Chordata > Amphibia > Anura > Leptodactylidae > Leptodactylus > Leptodactylus fuscus. Next base: position 118,287,020 of record NC_134269.1, read on the forward strand.
CGACGTCTCCAGACTCTGTCACGTGCTCATTGTGAACCTGCTTTCATCTGTGAAGAGCACAGGGCGCCAGTGGCGAAGTTGCCAATCCCTGATGTTCTGTGGCAAATGCCAAGCATCCTGCACAGTGTTGGGCTGTGAGCACAACCCCCATCTTGAGCCCTCATACCAATCTCATAGAGTCGGTTTCTAACCGTTTGAGCAGACACATGCATATTTGTGGCCTGCTGGAGGTCATTTTGCAGGGCTCTGGTAGTGCTCCTCCTGTTCCTCCTTGCACAAAGGCGGAGGTAGCGGTCCTGCTACTGGGTTGTTGCCCTCGTACGGCCTGCTCCACGTTTCCTGGTGTACTGGCCTGTCTCCTGGTAGTGACTTCAGCCTCTGGACACTACGCTAACAGACATAGCAAACCTTCTTGCCACAGCCATCCTGGATGAGCTGCATTACGCTTGGTTCACACATTAGTATGCCATCCGTCCGTTTGAATTCAGTTTGAGACAAAAAAAAGGACTGATGTACATACTGATTGTATACTGACACCTTTTTATTCTGATAGCAAACACTGTCCAGACCCTAGAGGACAGATTAGGGGATTAAAAGTAGCAATTGTAAACAGAGTAGCATTTGCTATCAGCACAAAAAGGTGTCAGTATACAATCAGTATGTGCATCAGTTCGTTTTAAAGTCTCAAACTGAATTCAAACGGACGGATTGCATACTGATGTGTGAACCAAGCCTTACTTGAGCCACTTGTATGGGTTGTAGAGTCCGTCTCATGCTACCACGAGTGTGAACACACAACCAACATTCAAAACATCAGCCAGAAAGCTTTGGTACTGAGATGTGGTCTGTGGTCCCCACCTGCAGAACCACTCCTTTATTGAGTGTCTATTCCATTTGCACAACAGCATGTGAAATTGATTGTCAATCAATGTTGTTTGAAGCTACATTTTTCAGCATTGTATATGAACCACTTTAGAGGTTAAGAACTGGATATAAATTCATTCAGATCTGTGGGTAGAATAATATCACCACATGATACATCTGTATGGCATCATATTATTCATCAATTACCACTAGGGCAGAATAGTTCTTAAATACAACACTGAATATGACATTTTATAAGTTTATTTAGTCTGTCAGATGTACTATAAGTACATGTAAGACCTTATAGATTTCCATGGGTGTCATATTATAATTCCTCACAATTTGGAGCTTGTATGGATTTGTAATATGGTGCTTGAATCCTTAAAGGGGTTGTCCAGGCTAAAATTGGCTGAGTATGTTTTTGGTTTTTCTCACCTCCCCTGGCCTAATTTAAAATAAATAAATAAATTTAGCCTGGACAACCCCTTTAATATGTGTTACTTAGAAATAAGTAGTTAAACTAATTAGCAGTCATTTAAAATCTTTGTTTTCTGCACAGAGGTTTGTGCTATGAATAATTTATTACATGACCTGACTGGCACAGAGAACTCTGTTATAAAAATTATTTATTGAAGACTCAAGTTTTTAGTTTTTTATATTTCCTACCCGCTGGCTAACAAAGTACAAAAACAACATTTTCCTTATAAAAAATTATTTACACATTTTATTCCAGGCTATCTGGCTTTTCACATGTTTCGCATCTCTACTTTTGGATATTGATTTGGGATTATTGGCTGGCATAGTTTTTGGACTTCTTACTATCCTTCTGCGTGTTCAGTAGTGAGTATGAAAGTTCCTGGGATTAACAAAATTGTTTTATTGTATTGCAGATTAAAAAACCATAAACAAACTATTTTTGTTTCAAACTTAATTTATTTAGAGTAAAAATATATCTTTTACCTAATTTTAAACTATAAGGTAACATTTATTAATTTTTTTTCCATAAATCAATAGTCTGGGTCAAGGGAAATACTTTGAAATATTTATTTCTTTATTAAAGAAGGCTCATGTGTCCTTATGCAGTGTCTCCGCCGTGAAACCATTTTTTTTTTGCATGGAAACAAAGTCCTGAATGTCTGACTTTCACGGCAGAGAGGTTGCATATGGACACCGGTAGTTTGCTTTAAAAAGCCATTGAAATGAAATGGTTTTTAAACTGACTGCTGGCAAGACGTCCCCAAGCTGTTTTTCCTGGACTTGCAACAGAATCACAGCGGGCGGTCAGCGGCGCAAGTGTGAACACCCCTCAGTATTACCTCTATCTTTACATCTTATCTCATTCATTCTATCTAAGCTCTGTATACAAGCAGTCTTAGTTTACAGTGAGCTCTAAGGAGAGGGAACAGGAGAAGGAGAGGCACAGAGATACAAAGCCGTCTACAACATTCGCTGAGTCAATTTTGTCAGGATAAAGTTGGATAGCGATTCCTCGTAATATAGCTGTGTTGTTAAAAAGACAGCTGTTCCCATAACCATGTCTAAAATATAACATAAAAAAAACCATGCAGTCAGAAATTAATACAGATTAGGCTATGTTGCCATCTCATTTGTGATGTACATTTAGTGTGTTTCCAAACTCCATATGTACACCCTAAACATGTCCACTGTGACCATTCATTGGACAGTGTGAAAGTATGTTGGGGTACATTTCAACTGGTAACACCCACTGGTAAATTATCCACTAATTTCTAGAAATACTAGAGGAACTGCAATACATAGAGAAAAGATGCTCCAGAATATTTATTTCATGGGGAATAACAGTAGTTACTAAAATAGATATGTCAGGAAAGCTGGTGTGTAGTCTTCATATAGTTTCTTACTACAATCTATAGTTTTGCTATAAAATAGCCTCAATTGTTAATATATCCAATATTTTTCTATATTTTTCAGTCCATCATACAGTTCACTTGGAAATGTTCCTGGTACAGATATTTACAAAGATATAAAGAAATACAAAAATGTATGTATGAAATACCTTTTAGACTTTAGAAAAACTTTTTAACTTTTTATTATCATATTGTAAAATGTACACCCAAATATGTAGCTTCATCTGCTACTTAAATATACTGGATTCTATACATTTTAGTTTGTGAAATTAGATCTGATTTAAAGGGAAATTATGGTGAAAATCAAAGATTTGTATGAGGATTTCCACCGGGAGTTATGGTGTCTGATGCCACTGCTGCCATTTGTAGTTACTGAATAATACAGTATCAGTATGTTCAGCAACAACATGGCAGGTGAGTGACCAGTGCAGATCTTTTACATGTATATTCTGATGTTGTCACTGAATGTGCTGCAGGTCTGGGTAAACTCGTACAGCTTTCTTCCAAAATTTAAAAATTCGACTGAGCCTGAAATTAAGTGGGTTTGAGAGATATTGGTAGCAACGACCAGTGATAAGTTGGCACTTTAAAAAGGATCTGTCACCGAGGCCTTGTTTAGAGGGCATCTTTGACTGGTTTTCTCTTCTTTCTTTTTTTTTTTTTCTTCGACATATCTTAACGATTTACACTGATATGTATTGTTAGTCTAAGGCCCTACATTGCAGAAAAGCTGCTTTTTTGTTGCACATTTTGCTGTGGTTTACTGCGCCAATGTCAAGAATGGCTTTAAAAGGCTTGGGAAATATAAAGGAAACATTTATAATTTTCACTTCCGATAAATCCACTTCTGGCTTTGGCCCAATGAAGCAAAACACCAAAAAAAAGCAGCAGAATCATGATCTTAATGGAGCCTTACTAAGATGTTGTGTCAAAGAAATCTATTTATACAGGTTTTGTCCTCCTTTACTAAGGTCCATTTTTGTTATGAAAGGAAAAGCAATCACTCCATTTGTAAAACCTCGTTCACATCTGCGTTTGGTAATCCGTTCGGGGAGTCCGCATGGCGATTCCTCGAACGGAATACCAAATGCAATTGCAAGCACTGTGCAGTAAAAGCATACGGACCCCTTAGACTATAATGGGATCCATGTATTTTCCACGCGCTGCCCGCACGAATCATGTGGAGAGGAAAGTAGATTGTGAACTACTTTCCTCTCTGCATGTTCTGTGCGGAGATCTGGCGGAAAGCACACAGACCCCATTATAGTCTATGGCAGGGGTAGGGAACGTACGGCTCTCCAGCTGTTGCAAAACTACAACTCCCAGCATGCAAACTTGCTCTGCTGTTCTTGGAACTCCCATGGAAGTGAATGGAGCATGCTGGGAGTTGTAGTTTCACAGCAGCTGGAGAGCCGAAGGTTCCCTATCCCTGGTCTATGGGGATCCAAGTGCTTTTACTGCACAGCGCTTGCAATTGTGTTTGGTATTCCATTTGGGGGGGTCCCCATGCGGACTCCCACGAACGGAATGCAAATGCAGATGTGAATGAGGGGTAAGAACCATGAAAAGAACCATGTCCCAGTTTTGTTTTCTTCTGCAAGGACAGACTTTGCATTCTGTAGGACACAGGAATTGCTGGGCTATTGCTGGACATTGCTATATTTCTGATTGCATTTTTAGTAAGCAATAAACGATTTTAGTTACTATGGAATTGTTTCTATTTTTTCCAAAAGGTTGATGAACCAGAGGGGATTAAAATAATCCGATTCTCCAGTGCTATATTCTATGGCAATGTTGACAGTCTGAAAGATGGAATTAAATCAATTGTGAGTATGTTTATATGTACGGTCATGATCTATTAATGACAGTGTCTTTCACATTAATGAAAGTAGAAATGGTAGTTGGTAAAACTTTCTAAGGCCCCACGGGACGTAGACACCGCGATTTGACCACAGCGGAGATGCTGCGGGAAAAATCGCAGCGTTTTACAGTGCAAGCAAAGCGTATGGGATTCATGCGAATTCCATGCCCACTTTGCGGAAGAAATCACAGAGCGGACATGCTGCGATTTGCAAAGCCATTGCCGCTTTGCAAATAGCAGCATGTCAATTATATCTATGGAAACGTCATAGAGAGTTTTCCTCTGCAAACTTTCTCTTAACATTATATCTATGGGAAAGCTGCCGGCGTTTCCGTAGATATAATTGACATGCTGCGATTTGTAAAGCCGCAACGGCTTTGCAAATCGCAGCGTGTCCGTGCTGCAATCTTCTCCGCAAAGTTGGGATGGGATTCGCATGAACTTTGCCTGCACTGTACAACGCCGTGATTTTTCCCACAGCGTCTCCGCTGCGGGCAAATCACTGCGTTTCCGGTCCGTGGGGCCCCGGCCTTAGGCTGGGTTCACACTGAGTTTTTTGGTCAGGAATTTGGTTAGGGAACTGACTCAAATTCCTCCTCCAAAAAAAACGCCTCACCATACAGTTCTATGGTGAGGATATTACCAAGATATTGCTGTTTCTGTGAATATACAAATGAGCTTTTTGGAACAATATGAGAATTGCTATTGCTTCCAAACAGCTCATCTTCATATTGAGAAAACAGCAGTGCTTTGACAGTGTAGGCACTGATTCACAAGGTGACAACACTGTTTGATTCAGGTGATTCTAACCTATGTATCTGAAGGACTTAATTGATATGATGGGTTCTGGTTACAGACTCCCTTTAAGCAACTAAAGTTAACATTAAAAATTTCCTTCCACAGGTTGGGTTTGATGCCGTTAAAGTTTTTAACAAAAGAACGAAGGCTCAACGAAAGATGAACAAACTTCTGAAGAAAAACGAATTAACAGTAACTGAGGTAGTGTTTATGCTAGCGACAAATGATTAGTACATATAATAAATCTACATGTACTGTATTTCCTATCAGTAAAACCAAGCAAGCCACTGATGTATATTCAACCACTAAAAGACTTTTTCTCTCTCTCTCTCTTTCTCTCTCTCTCTCTCTTTCTCTCTCTTTCTCAATGTGTGTGTGAATAATTTATCCATGTTTTAGAATGGGGTCAAAGAAGACCCTGCTACTGATGAAGATTCAGAATCAGACGAGGACATGGAAAATTATTATAGAACAAAAAGGAACAAGGCCAATGTACATGACTTAAATACAGAGTTGTCTAATAGCGTGTCTATTCCTGTGGTTACCATTCACAGTATCATTCTTGATTTTGGACAAGTAAACTTCCTTGATGTGGTAGCTGTGGATTGTTTAAAGGGGGTAAGCGAGATTAAATGCCATCTTTTACAAATATATCCTATATATGTTACATGTACCCAATCACAGAGTATTCTGACTCCCCTTGACAATGCAAATACATTATATGAGCAAAATTATTGGGACACACCTCTTAATAATTCAATTCAGGTGTTTCATTCAGACTTATTGCCACCTATAAAATCAAGCACCTAGTCAGGCAGCCTGCCTACATGTCACTCTGTATAGCTGTAGTTAGATATTGAATTTTTCCTCTAGCTGATTTTTAGGCAATTTGTAGGCATTGTTGGAGATTTGTAAAAAACATCAAGGCTAATGAAATACAATGTACACAAAATCTGTGCGCCAATCATAATAAGAAACAATCCAATGAGAAAGGAGACCCAGAGCAAAAACAAATATATATCTTCTACTGTATATATATATATATATATATATATATATATATATATATATATATATATAGAGGCACAGGGAGGATGCCACATAGAAGTAACATCAAAGGAAATTGGTACAGGGTAAATAATACATATTTAAGAAAGCTGTACTCATCCGCCATAGCAACATATAATAACATGAATCTGCACGATGTGGAAAAAGCACAGTTATAACTGTATACTGTCAAAGAGGCAAACTGTGTGATTGAAAGGCTTAAAAACATTTTATTGTCATCTCTTCCTGATGTCAATGATGCTAATATATCAAAACTATGCAAATGAAAAAAAGCGAAAGAACAGGGCCGGGCACTCACCAGTCAGTAGTCGATACATCTTCTTAAAATCATTTCCTTTATTAGGTACATATAAAAACATCCTTGGGAGGGAGAAAAAGCATTATAGGTGAAAAAAAGAGGCAACAGCCGTTTCGTGTTCAACAAAACGCTTTTTTATATTTTGCTTTTTTATATTTGCATAGTATCTTGCTGTTTTTTCGGGGCTTGCTGAGCACCATAATTCCATTGTCAGTCTGTTTTTCGACCCGAGTGAAGTTATAAAGGAGAGTATAAATGTTCCTTTTCATATCTATTGGGAAGTAGCAGTGCCATCCTTCTTTTCTTTTTTTCTTACTTAATATATCAAAACGTCAACAAAAGCTGATTATATCACACACAAAAAGTACAATTGCTTTACATTTTATATAATGATAAATGCCTGAAACACAGTTTTCTGGTCATCTGACCCCTGAAAGAAGTGTAATAATAGATGATCACAAGGTCATGGAGAATCCTTAGTAGAGAACCCTATGGAGAGGGGCGGAGAACGATACCGATTTATTGGCTGTGTGATGACTGTTTCTTAATGTGAGACATATTAGTGTTATGCCCTGTTCTCATCTACTCTTGTATTCCGTTCCGGGGAGAGTCCGCATGGAGACCAATTGCAAGCGCTGTGCTGTAAAAGCACACGAATCCCATAGACTATAATGAGGTCTGTGTGCTTGCTGCGGACTGCCCGCACGAATCATGTCTGCATGGCAACAGGATCGCCGGGAAAATAGCGGGGCCCACGCGCTGCCGGGAAAATGGCGCCTTGGTCAGCTTTGACCGAGGCGCTGGAGGGGCTTATGCCCACAATCGGTGTGTACACCGATAGTGTGCATAAGCGCTGGGTGTCTACTGTATAAAACAGTAGACACCCGGTGGCAATGCAGCCTCTCGGCTCCCGCCATGTGTAAACACCCAGCATCCGCCGTACTTTATTGAACTGCTAAAGCGGTGATTGGTGCCTGCACCATCTGCTATTGTTAACACCCTAGATGCCTCGGTCAATTAGGACAAAGGCATCTAAATAGCAGAGGCACATGGGCCCGATTGCATTTGCTATGTGTGTCCTTAGCTTAAATCTGAGGCCCCACATTGCGGAAATGCTGCATTTCTTGTTACAGGTTTTCCTGCGCTTTTTGAGCCAAAGCCAGGAGTGGAGAGAGCAGATGGTAGAAGTATAAAAGTTTCCTATATAGTTCCCATAGCTTTTGTAGCCTTTCCTAGGTTTGGCTGAAAAAAGAACGCAGCAAAATCTGCAACAAAAGAAGCCATGTTTCCACAACGTGGGGCCTCAGCCTAGAGGGGCTTTCCAGCTAAGCCTAATTGATTTGAATGGGTCTGAAATGCAGCCTGGCCATGTGATCAATGAATGTGACATCACGGGCCTGAAAAAAAAAAGAAGTGAAGACACTCAAGCCTTTCAAGTTCTTTAAACAGTTGCTTGGTGAAGGTCTAGAGTGATTAAATAATGAAAAGTTATACAGTTCTCCAATATACTTTCTGTATCAATTCCTCACAATTTGCTAGATCTAGAAAACCATGAGGAATTGATATAAAAAGAATATTGGAAAATTGTATAACTTTTTATCACTCAATCAGATTTGTCTCTCATTATTGGTCTGAAATTAGCCAAATCCTTTAAGTGCAATGCAAGTTATTTTCTTGATATATGACTGTTTGTCATAGTTTTAGTGAGGACTAATTGTATTTCTTCTGCAGATATTTAAGGAATTCCAGAGGATTGATGTAGATGTATACATAGCAGACTATGATGGTAAGTTAGCTAATGCTAAATAAGGTTTGGTTCAGTATGTCCATGTGAAAATAAATTACATGTATTGTACATAATAAAAATTAAGACATATCCCTAGTTTTTATAATGTGCTTTATTTTATTGGTTTGAAAATTACATATTATAAAAGTTTGGTAACAATATTAGTTCTAGAAAAAGTTCTGCTGGGTGAATGATATTATGCTGTTTACCCAAAAGCTGAGGTGAGCCAAATTTATGGCGATTTCAGACACTCAAAAATGTCTGGAATTGGGCATAAACGAAGAGGACTTAGTCTTGAATTTCTCACTGCTAGTCTTAATAACACAATGGATGCTTTCCATTCTGTTTGGTCCCCTTGGGACGCCTACTGTGCGCTAGGTGGCCTTTAATCTTGGAACCTCCCTTCCCTTCCCCCACCCTCCCACCTATTCTGTTTTTGTATGTTTGTTGTTACCTCTTATTTTGTTTTGCTTTTTAGTTGTATGCCTATTTTGCAGTTGAGATTATGCATTGCTTCTTTTTGCTATTTTGGGTATTTGTTTTGCTTTGTCTCCTTTTCTGCGTATTGTTAAATGTTTTTGAAAAATTTCAATAAAAATTACAGTTAAAAAAAAAAAAAAAAGAATGAGGCAGAATTGTTCCTCATTCAGCAGTTTTGAAGTGGGGGCAGATGAATTAGAAGAGGGGTTTATCAAACGTGGCTACCTCAGGGGAATCCTTCAGAAAGCACGACGTTTTGCTTCTGGTGAAAACTGCTCCACGTTATTAAACCTATGTAAATCTGATACATCTGACCATAATCTGCAGATTATTGGGACCTATGATGACAGGAATCAGGACGTTATTGGGACATCTTAGATCTTATTGGGACATCTTCAAGCTAGATCCACATGTTGGTAAACTAGTTAGCGACCATCCATCTATTACTTACCGTAGGGGTCACAAATTACAGGATCGACTAGTACACAGTCACTTCTCTCCATTGAGGGACCCCCACATGATTAGATGCACACATTCCGACAGGTACCTTCCATTGTGGGAGATGCAAAGATGGTCCATTTATGCAAACTGACCATACTTTCACTAGTGTAACTACCGTATATACTCGAGTATAAGCCGACCCGAATATAAGCCGAGGCCCCTAATTTTACCACAAAAAAACTGGGAAAACTTATTGGCTCGAGTATAAGCCAAGGGGGGGGGGGGGGAATGCAGTAGCTACTGGAAAATTTCAAAAAATAAAATGGTCGGAGTTTTTCGGTGCAATAGTTGCTGGGTGCTGGGGAAGCGAAGGGGGTGTTTTGGTTGTCTGTCTGCCTCTTCCCTGAGCTTGAGGACTGGGTTTTTTTTCCCCCACTTGGAAATCAGTCTGGCTGAATATAGGGTATCTGCAGTTCTCCTATTAACCTCTTCCTGACGGAACAGGAACACTGCAGATACCCTATATTCAGTAGACCTGGCACTTTCAGACACAGGGATACCTAATGTGTATGTGTTTCACAGTCATTTGTTACTTTTATATGTATTCTAGGGAAAGGAGTGATTTAAAACTTTTATTTATTTTATTTTTTTATTATTTTTTTTTTTTTTTTAAAGCTTCTTCTTTTTTCACTATTTTATGGGAGATTCTATACATTACTATTTTGGCTGGTCATAGACTCAAGAATAAGCCGAGGGGGGCTTTTTCATCACAAAAACTGTGCTGAAAAACTCTGCTTATACTCGAGTATATATGGTAGTTGGGCTTAGTAGGTAAGGAAGGGAGGGATAGCTAGAGAGACAGGAAGGGGGTGTATGACAGGGAGACAGGAAGGAGGGGAGAGGGAGGAAGAAGGTGGTGAGTAAGGTGACGGGTTAATGTGGAATATACATTGTAGGAAGCTGAACTATGTAAACAAATGCATGAGATACCAGGAGCTCCCAGAGTTACCCAGAAATCACTCAAAACACAGCTAAAGGTATATGGGTGCATTTATTAACCCATTAATAGTACTAACAGACATTTTTAAAGAAAAACATTTTTTGCCCGGAAAACCCCCTTTAAGCTATCTCCAGTAAATTCAAGTGAATGGGAGTGTGGATTTGTCCCATCCACCAAGTGGCATGCCTACATTCAGCCTGACTTTGATCAGGTTGAATTTTCAGTAGGGGCAAAACACCCCTGTTCTCATGATCTGTAGGGGGTCTCAATGGTCCTACCACTAATGATGAATTATTTATCCTCTATCCTATGGACAGAGGATAAATACTTTTCCTGGCATAATTGTAATAGTAACATATATAACCTGGAAAGAGAATTGGCTAAGAAATGCCATGTTAGGGTTGTTGCAAAGGTAAACAAAGATTGAGCTCTGGAAAACGCTGGTGATTCCATTCCATAAATTTGATTGTATCTGCTGGATTACAGTTACAAACAAGGTCTGTAATATTACTTTTTCCCTCTAATTTAATAGATAATGTTTTCGGACAGATGGAAAGTTGTGGTTTCTTCAATGAATCAATCAAGGCAGACCTCTGTTTCCTATCTATTCATGATGCTGTTTTGCATATACAGAGGCAGAACAAGAGGTGCAGTGAACATAAAGTGCTAGATATGGTAAGTATCTTGTCACATTTAGCCTGAGTTAATATTTTTTCAACTTGCTAGAGCATGTGAGCATGGCTGTTCACTGTGACAAAATATGTTCAAATTGCACCAAAATTTTTATGTAAAATTCAATTTCAGGCTAAGGTCCCATGTGCCATCCCACAGCAAAAATGCAGTGCAGGAAAAGCATTGCGGTTCTTCCTGGAGCTCTTTTAACAAATAGTCAGCAGAAGTTTCCTCTGTGGACTTTCTGCTTCAATTATATCTATAGGGAAACCACCAGTGTTTCCTTAGGTATAATTGATATGCTGCGATTTCCAAAACTGCAATGGTTTTGGAAATCACAGCGATACCACTGCACATATTTTACCGCAAAGTTGGGATGCCACGTTTTTTTCCACATTATGAGCAAACCGCAGGATTTACGCCACCTAGGGCCCCGGCCTTAGGCTAAAGCCCCATGTTACGGAAAAGCTGCTTTTTTGCTGCAGATCTTGCCATGGTTTTTTGAGCCAAAGGTAGAAGTGGATTAAACAGAAGGGAGATATATATGAGCTTCCTAGATATTTCCCATCTTTTCGTTAGCCACTGCTAGTTTTGGCTGGAAAAAAAAAACAATCTGGAACAAAAAAAAGCAGAGTTTCCGCAATATCTGGCCTTAGCGTAAGGCCTCCTGCGACATGTGCAGTTTCTGTGTTAGTGAAAATGGCTTGTATGACACATGGATTGGATGTCCATGGACACATCCAATCAAATTAATTCACAGAACTACAATTATGGACAGATATAGGACCTGCTCCATAATTTACAGATCTTCAATTAGGCCCAGACACACAGCCGTAAAAACTACGGCTTTGTGTCTGGACCCATTGAAATGCATGTGTCCATAATTTGAACCACAATTGTGGATCCGCTTTTGTGAATCAAAAGTACATTCATGTGCTTAAGGTCTTAATGTCAGCTGGCTAAAGGGTGGTATGGATTTAGATGAGACAGTCTAAAGATACACCAGATTTATTATTCAGCATTAGTCACTGTGATAAAACTTAGTACGTCTTGTCCTACTTTATGCTTGGTTCACACATCAGTATGCCATCCGTCCGTTTGAATTCAGTTTGAGACTTTAAAACGGACTGATGCACATACTGATTGTATACTAACACCTTTTTATGCTGATAGCAAAAGTTCTCCTTCCCCTAGAGGACAGATAAGGGGATTAAAAGTAGCAATTGTAAACAGAGTAGAGATAAGGATGTATAATAAATGTCCTTATCTCTACATATAATAAATGTCCTTATCTCTACTCTGTTTACAATTTTCTACTTTTAATCCCCTTATCTTATCTGTCCTCTAGGAGACTGACAGAGTTTGCTATCAGCATGAAAAGTTGTCAGTATAAAATCAGCATGTGCGTCAGTCCGTTTTAAAGTCTCAAACTGAATTCAAACGGACGGATGGCATACTGATGTGTGAACCAAGCCTTAGCCTAGGTTCACATCTGTGCCCAGCCGAACTTCTGAGACAGTGATTACCTGTGGACAGCAGTGGGCCCCAAAGACTATAATGGGTTCTGCCTTTTTCATACTGAAAATGGGCAAAAGAAATGTCCTCCATGCAGGACATTTCTCACTGCCGATTTCTGTCGGTTTCTGTAGCAGAGCCTCCAATGGACACAGACTCGTGCACAGACATCATAATAATGCTTTACAGACCCTTCACCCTATTGGTTTTACTGTTTGCTTGTTCACAAAAAAACTACTATAATTACTAAAATAATTTCAAAATGTATTTTTAAGACATCCTATATACAAGAGTCTAGCCAGCTTGTGGAAATGAAGGATTTAAAAGAAGTGAAACATTCACAGTATCAGCAAAATCAACAGGAAGAGGTGAGATGATAATGTTTCTGTATATTTTATAGCTGATAGTCCCTCAGCTTTTTTTTATCATCCATTTCATGACTGCTTGTCAGTTTTTTAAAGACCAAATCATTTTTGCAACCATTTTCAACAGACTGTTAAAAAAAGCATATGAATTTCACTGCTCTTTTTTGACCCAAGCCACAGAACTGGCCTTTACTTGGATGCAAATCCATTTTGATGGATATTAAAAATGGACCCAAAAATAGATGTCCTACACCATAGAAATCATGTAGGGAAAATTTAAAAACAAAACAGTTCTCAGTTACCCATAGCAACCAATCACAATTCAGCTTTCATTTTTCAAGGGCAGAAAACAAAATGAAAGCTGCACTGTGATTGGTTGCTATGGGCAACTAAGACACTTTTGCTTTTGTACCATTTTAATAAATTTTCCCCATGGTGGTTTAAAAATTGCTGTGTGACAGATGTTCTTAAGATGTGTGAGCGTGTAGCTGGTGGTCCCACATAGCGTAAATGCCATAGTTTGGTCGCAGTGGAAACACAGCGGAAAAAACACCACATTTTACAGTCACTGCAAGGTGGATTGGATTTGCGACTTTCTGTGAAAGCACTGCAGTAATAACCGCAATGCGTTGCCACCGCAGTTTTTTGCACTGTGCTTTTTTGCTTTGGTCCGCTACATACCTTAGCCTTAGACCAATTTCACATGGCAGCATTTGTTTGTCAAAAGCAGGAGCGGGACCAAAACACAGAGGGACACATTTTTTTCCATTATACTTTCACTTATATAGGTATCACTCCTGGTTTTGATTTACAAATGCTGATGACACAACATGGTCCTTTCTCTGGCTGCAGCAATCTCCTGTTTAGCAACAGAGCAGACATAGTGCTTAACCCATTCCCACCACAGGCATTTTTTTATATTTGTTTTTGTTATTTTTCAGTTCTCAGAACCATTTGATAAATAACCCCCAATTAATCCAATTTGTCCATTCACATGTTTATTTTTTAGTCTGTTTTTTTAATGACCATAAAAAAAAAAAAAAACCTGACATGCTTTATCTTTCTCCATCAAAACGGACATAGATAGTGCCATGTGAATTGCCCCTTTAAATTCAGGGGGTTCTAAAATGGCAATGTAACTGCTATTTTTAAATGGTCATCATATGCCCATTATTAACTGTCATACAGATAAGTGCAGTGCATGCACTTGCAGGGACAGACATGGCTGTTTTTCACAGACATTAAGTCTTTAAAAACACCCATCCATGTGGATAAGGCCTAAACCTGGGTCTTTTGCTGGAGAACTCCATGTAATTATTAATTGCAGTAGTGAGTAGCACATGTTACTGAGTATTTCACCTTTAGGCCGGGGCCCCACGGACCGAAAACGCCGCGATTTGCGCGCAGCGGAGACACTGCGGGAAAAATCGTGGTGTTGTACAGTGCAGGCAAAGTGGATGGGATTCTTGCGAATCCCATCCCCACTTTGCGGAAAAGATCGCAGCGAGGACACGCTGCGATTTGCAAAGCCGTTGCGGCTTTGCAAATCGCAGCATGTCAATTATTTCTACGAAAATGCCGGCGGCTTTCCCATAGATATAATGTTAAAAGAAAGTCAGCAGAGGAAAACTCTGTGAATTTTCTCTTAAAAGCGCTGCGGAAAGAACTACAATGCGTTCACGCAGCGGTTCTTCCCCCAGCGCTTTAGTGTTGCGGATACGGCCCGTGAGGCCTTAGCCTTAGGATAAGTTCACATGGAGATTTTTGGTCAGGATCTTGAGGCCATATCTGCCTCAAAATCCTAACCAAAAAGACGGCTCCCGTTGAAATCAATGGGAGCCGCTCAGGAGTTTTTTCCGGGAGCTTGTTTGTTCCAGCTCCAGAAAAAAGAAACAAGGTGCTCATTTTTCAGGCCGAGTCACCTCACGATTCGGCCTGAAGACACTCTCTCCTCCAGACTAGACCCATTCATTGGGCCTAATCTGGAGCGGAGTACGCGGCTGGATGCCAGTGCAGTGTACCGGCTTTTAGTCGTGGCTACCCGGCTTTTGGACCAATTTAAAGTAATTGCAAAGTGGATGGGATTCTTGCGAATCCCATGCCCACTCTGCAGGGAAAAAACGAAGCGTGGACACGTTGCGATTTCCAAAACTGTCGCGTCTTTGGAAATCGCAGCATATCAATTATTTCTACAGAAATGCCGGCGGCTTCCCTGTAGATATAATTGAACAGAAAGTCCACAAAGGAAAACTCTGCAAACTTGCTGTTCAAAGCGCTGCGGGAAGAACCGCGAAGCACTGCGGATCGTCCCGTGGGGCCTTAGCCTCACATGGTTTTTTTAATGTCAGTGAATGGGAGTTATTCATGCCCATAAGTCATGTCCTATTTTTTGGCCATTTTCACAGATTCCTCAATATACAAATGTGTAGATCAGTGAAAACGAGTGCTCCTTGGGTGCAAGATGGCCATGAAAAATGGACATTTTTCACAGCCGTTTTGCACCTCTTTGTGTGAATCTAGCCTTACAATTGTGGGTGAAATCAGCTGTAAATTGGCTATCAGCATGGTACTCATGATCGCTAACACATGTAATAGCACCCACATAAAAAAAAAATTGCAGTGGCATGCATTGAGGCTAAGACCCCACGGGACAACCCACAGCCAAAAAGCACTGTGGGAAAAACTGCGGTAGCAAAGCATCACGGTTCTTCCCACAGCACTTTAAACAGAAAGTTTGCAGAGTTTTCCTTCGCGGACTTTGATTTACAATTATATCTATGGGGAAACTGACGGTGTTTCCGTAGATATAATTGACATTGACAAACCACTCTAGTTTTGGAAATCGCAGCGTGTCTGCACCATGGTTTTTACCGGAAAATGGGCATGGGATTCGCAACCATCGATTCGAATCCCATCCACTTTGCAGTTACTGTAAAACACCGCAATTTTTCCTGCAGTGTTTCCGATCTTTGGAGACCCAGCCTAAAGGGGCTTTCTAAGTATTAGGCCTTATTCACATGTCTACTTTTTATATACGTATGGCATACGACCATTAGTTTCAATGTGTTTATTTAGAGGTCAGTGGTTTTTTGCGGAACACAGATGCATCACATCAATGAAAGTCTATGGGTCAGTTAAAACGTCTGTGTGTCTTCCATTTTTCATGGACCCAGACACAATCAAAATATAGCATATGAAACAACAAAAAATATCTGCTTTTCACAGAAAAGACTGAGTTGGAAACGCATTGTTTTTTTTCTTCAGCAGTTTTCCTCTGTGGGCTTTCTACCTGTTATACCTATACGGAAAACATTAGCGTTTCCGTAAGTATAATTGACGTGCTGAAAAAAGTCATACATTTTGCAGGTACTGAAAAAGGCAGAGTTTTCGCAATGTGGGGCACCGGCCTAAATGATGACATTGATGATTTGGGGAAATTTATATTTTAAGACCTAAAAAACCAACTGTTTTATTTTATCGTCTTCTTCTTGTAACTTTTAACATACTGTGAACTTACCACTAGATTTTTATATAAAACATGCTGTTTCTCTTTTTATCCTTTTCACACTATAGCAATACAATTGTACAAAAGACTCCAACTCATACCAGAATTCAATGAGATTACAGTGACCCTTCACTCGGGAGAGCTTTATGCAATGAATTGAGATAGAGATGCAAATCAACAGCCGGAAACCTGTAGTTATTTTGCTGTGTATCGGACTGGAATGTTACATCAACTGAAGAAAATAAAACACATTTCAAATATTTTCCTCACAATCTGAAAATGAGATCCAGGTACAGAACCAAGAATGAGAACATGAAGGAAGATGAAGCACTGATGAACTTATGGCTAGTGCTATTTCATCATATGTAGTAATATTTTGGCATAAGCAGTAGGTCTTCACTTTCATAAGGTTTTCTTCACTGTAAATTTTACCTTCAAAACAGTTCCTAATGTTATTTTGTTCAGAGCCCCAGTGGCTCCAGTTTGAAATTTATTTATTTTTCTGGAGGTTTCATAATTTGGACCTCTCAAATATAAATAAATCATAATAGTCACAATAGTCAAACAATAAAATCAGACAACCTGGTTTTATTGTTCATCTACTTACACACACACTAATATATATTTACTGTGGTACAATTTCTGGTCTATACAAATGTTTTTATAATGTACACACCTGCGTTTAGGTTTGCCTTCTTTGGGTCTGTTTGGTAGCCCGAAAAACAGAAACCCAATCTGCTTACCGCTTACCTTACCTGCAGAAACCCATGGACCCCATAGACTATATTGGAGTCCGCCGGTTTCCGCCAGAAAAATGCAGAGAGAAAAGTGCTGCTTGCAGGACTTTTCTCTCCGCATTTTTCAAGCAGATTCGGGGACGGAATCCCCAAACAGAGGCTGGACGCAGGTATGAACCTATCCTAATATAGATTTATAATATATAGTGGGTGTGAAGGTGTGGGTGTGTGAAATAAAAGGATACTGCCCACTTGGAGGGTAAGAACTTATTTACATGTAACCTTCAGGAGTCATATCTTTTGAACAGAAGGGCTAATTAAACAAAATGTCATTTTGTACTTGGTGGCATGTCCTCTTTAACCTTGTCCGTCATAATAGTACAGTGGATGCCAGGTCTTTAACCCTTCCCAACAGCCGCCGTACTATTATGGCGGATGTCAGGTATTTAAAGAGGACCTTTCATATCCTCGGGCACATGCTGTGAAATACACCGCTAGAAAGCCGACATCGGCTTTGCCGTTCTGTGCCCCCACTGAAGAGCTATTGGTGCCGTTACCTTAGCTTTTCAGTGTCAGGAGGGTGTTTCTGACAGTCTGTCAGGAACGCCCCTCTTTACAGTAGCATCTATTGCGCTGTACTGTGATAGGGGGCGTTCCTTACTGCCCACCGATAACGCTGAGTGGTGAGGCATTCCCCACCCAGTACTCATCTATCAGGAGTAGGGGAGGCGTTCCTCACTGCTCAGCGTCATCGCTGGGCGGTAAGGAATTCCCGCCTTACAATATAGCACAATAGACGCTACCGTGAGGAGGGGCGTTTCTGACAGACTGTCAAATGCCCTTCTGACACTGAAGAGCTATGGTAGCGGCAACAATAGCTCTTCAGCGGGGGCACAGAATGGGAAAGCTGATAGTGCGTTGAATTCAGCATACTGTCGGCTTTCTAGCTGTGTATTACACCACATGTGCGCGAGGATGTGAAAGGTCCTCATTAAATATGGTGGCCGCTCAGGAGCTGAGTGGCCACTGAGTCTTTCCACTATTATACAGCAAAGATCTGGTGCTAATACCCAAGATCAGTGCAAGATCATTGGTCTATGACCAGCTTCAATAGCTGAATAACAAATCTTCCATAAACTGCAATTCAGTAGTATTGCAGTCTATCGGACATGCAGTCAAAAGATTGCAGATTCAAGCCCCCTTAGAGGACATTCACACGGCGTAAAGTGGAGATCATTCTGCCACGATAACTCGCTGCAGAATCAGCACTGATAAAAAGACTCCCATTGATTACAATATATTCCGCGTGGAAAATGGAACCCATTGAAGTCAATGGGAGTCTTTTTATCAGTGCTGATTCTGCCGCGAGCTATCGGGGTAGAATCAGGGCCACTTTACTCTGTGTGAATGCCCCCTTTTGGAGGCTAATAAAAAAGTTAAAAATAAGTTTTTAAAAATATTAAAAAAACTATTAAAATCACTGCCCTTCCCTAGATTTGAAATAAAAATAAAAAAACGCAACAAATTATACATCCCCGTGTCTGAAAACACCTACAAATATATAAAAATATTTTTCCCATAAAAAAGGAAAAAAGAACAAATGAGCTAAAATGACATTTTTTTGGTGTTTTTCCTCCAATAAAAATTTTAATAACAAATGATCAAAACACGAGATAGTCCCCAAAATGATATAACGAAAAAGTACATCTGGCCCCATCAAAAATAAAAACAAGTTATGACCCTTGAAAGTGAGAAAGATTGCCTCGGTGGGAAGGGGCTGAATCTTGGGAAAACTCCTTTGTCTGATTTTGTCAAAATTTGCTGCTCAATTGTTACCTTTTGTAATTTAGTTGATAGAACTTATCAAGGAATTCAGACAGCTATAATAATATAATATAATAATATATATATATATACTGTAGATAAAGAACAGATGTCCAGTTGTATTAGTACTGTAATCTATATAGCTATATTGTCTGCGAAGCATCAGGGTCCTGAATTTTAGGGTGATTAAAAAGGCTTGTTGTGCTTCTCACATTATGCAGATTAAGTCCATACATAAAAATATTTCAAATAAAAACTTGTAAATATATATTAATATAAATACAGTATGTGTTATTTTAAATATCTTGTATGTATAAGGACAGATTGTATGCTATTTTATTGTATCCTGTATTGTATCCTAACGAACTATGGTTTGGACTGAATTGTTTCTATTTATTAATTGCAGAGATTTTATAAATAATAGTTCATTTTTGTCAATATCTAAATGTAAAAAGAATGAACAGAAGAGAAAACTAAATCTGTGGTTAGTCCTCTGAGATATTTGGAACAATGTTTCTGCTGAGTACCTTCAAAAACAATGTAAGGGTCAGGGGCAACATGGTGGCTCAGTGATTAGCACTGCAGCCTTGCAATGCTGGAGTCCTGGGTTTGAATCCTGCTAGGAACATCTGCAAGGAGTGTGTATGTTCTCCTTGTGTTTGCATGAATTTCCTCCCATTCTACAAAGACATACTGATAGAAAAAAAAAATGTACATTGTGATCCCTATATGGGGCTCACAACCTACATTAAAAAGAAAAAAAAACTATGTGA
This sequence comes from Leptodactylus fuscus, assembly GCF_031893055.1. Classification (NCBI taxonomy): domain Eukaryota; kingdom Metazoa; phylum Chordata; class Amphibia; order Anura; family Leptodactylidae; genus Leptodactylus; species Leptodactylus fuscus. The sequence continues at coordinate 118,306,893 of NC_134269.1, forward strand.
GGGTCCATTCACACGGAGTAAAATGGTGTGGAATTTAAAAAAAAAAGCCTCCCATTGACTTCAGTGGGTTCAGGAACCCATTGAAATCAATGGGAGGCTTTTTTTTCAGCGCTAAAATTCCACTCCAAATTCCTCACCATTTTCCTCCGTGTGAATGGACCCTAAGACCACACTTTTGTGGATGGCAGCTAAAAAACGCAGCGGAAACACACATCACTTTTTTTCCACAGCATTTTTCTCTGCCTGTTTTCTTCCTTTATTAAATCTATAGGGAAAACGCGAGCATTTCTGCAGGTAAAATTGACATGCTGCATTTTTCCAGAACACAGTTTTCTGCAGCCTTGTTTTTTCTGAAATGCGTGGATGGGATTAGCCAGATTCTCATTCACTTTGCTGGTAGTGTAAAATGCAATGTTTTTGTTCTGCATTTTCGTGGGGCTTTAGCCTGAAAGTGTACCTAGAAGAATTGATGCTGTTGTGAAGGTAAAGATGGTCTCACCCAATATTGATTTGAGTTTCTCTTTTGCTCATTCATTTAACTTTGTTAATTGACCAAAAAAAAAAACTACTAAATACATTTTTGAAAATATATTACTTTTTCCATACCTGACATAAACCTTTGCACATGCATTTGTCTATCCATTGATATACCTCTGTACAAATGGCAGCACATTTTTCTGCTAATATTATTCTACAAGCTGTTTTCTATTGTACTGTGACCTACCTCCTACTCAAACATTATGCAAAATGAAAGTTAATGCAATTTAAGGCATCAGCTTGGAATTACAAGAATTTCACAGAATAATTTAGTTATTTGCCTTCATAAAGAGTCTTATTCCACCCAGGTATTAACAGAATGACATGACCCTGTTCTTGTAAGCTAAGCTGTTTTTGTAAGCTTGGCCACCTTTGGTTGCTTTGTCCAAATGGAACAGGGTTAGGGGACCCCTGTGTTTTAGCAGTACCCATATCTATCAGACATTTATGTCATATCTTGTGAATGTGCCACTATTCGGCAGTTGTCTGTGATAGCAATTACCTTGGTCATTTTACCTCAATTACAATTAATGGTGATTATTTAGGTCATGCCCCTTTTACAGTAAGAATATGTCTTGCAGAGTTCTCCCAGTGATTTAGTTCGGATCGCACACTGCCAAACCCGAACTGCTATTATACTTGGGGTTTAAGACTACAAACTATAATAAACGGAGGTCCATGGGAGGTGTTGAAACGTAAAAAAAACAACATTAGGCTAGTTGCACATGAAAGAGGTGCAAAACAGCTGTGAATTCGAGTCAATATTTCATGGCAGTTTTGCACCCCAGGGGCACAAATTTTCACGGGTCCCCTATACATTTCAGTGAAATGGAGGGATCCATGAAAATGGCCCAACATAGGACATGACCTATATTTTGATGGTTCCATGACAACAGACTGTCAAAATAACAATCATGTGAATAGACCCAATCATAGGCCTCAGTGGTTCATGTCATCAGTTCGTACAGGAGGACAGCAGGGAGTCGTGCCAGAGCCACAGAGAGGTGAATACTACAGTTGTTTTATGTTTGAGCAACTTCCCTGGGCCTCTGCTTATTATACGCTGGGGTCTGAAGAGCAGTTCCACATCAGATGTGTTTGGTTGGTGTTTAATTTCAGTTATTTTTTTTTTTATTAATCACCCAGCTCGACAAGTTATCCCCTTGCAATGGCTTTCCTAGAGTACAGGAGGTGAAATTCTACAAAACAGTGCCCCTCAAGCACATCTTCTCAGGGAATCTAACTCTTTGTGTTGATTTGTAGCTACTCAATAACAATCAACCTGCAATAAATAAGGACAGCCTTAGACTATAAAATAGTGGGACAAGTTAATAAAGCTTTATGAAATCTGTACCATTCCATTACAGATTATGACCACTTCTTGTTTTAAGACTTGTATTATGCACAATATTAACCACTGTAGATATCTAAGCAAATGGCTAGAAATAATACTGACAGATAATTATTGTATATATGACAATTGCTGCTATGATTGTTTTGGTAGTGTTACAAAATTGTATTTCCTCTTATAAAGTGTATGGCTGACACAACAGATAATTATGTATTTGATGGTTGTTAATTACTTGCCAATGAATAGTATTTTTGTTATACAGAGAACAGAACTATAATAAAACTTAGGATTCTAACATGATTTTACTGTAATAAAATTGTTTTATTTTCTCATTATTGCTTTTGATTATTTTTTTACAGCATATATTATCCTAAATAAAACTAAGTAAAACAAATACAGAATTTCTGTGCATCCAAAAGTAAATAGTACAAACTGTTATGGGTGACATACAATTGATTGAAACAAATAAGTCATATGAATTAAATAAAATATGAAAATGTATATTATTAATTATATATTTCTCTAGCAAGAGAGTCCAATACACCGGGGCTCTCCACCTCCCAATGTGAGTATATAATGTAGTATCACAATTTTTGAATTCCCAGCCTAGCAATAAAGTGTATCGGCAAACATAAAGACAGTGCTGCAGTATATGAAGGAGGAGCAATTGATTTAGCAAACACTCCTCCCACACATGTGCTTTGCTCCGGTCTGTGTAATTTGGCCAGGACAGAATAAGTGCTGATCAGCAAGTTTTGTAGTTGATCAGCAAATTAGCTTCATGTAATACCTCGCTTTATGTTACAGAATCCCCAATTTCTTTTTCCCATTTGAATTGAGTCCCAATAAAATCCCCAAAATAATAATACAAAAAAATTATAGCATTTTGAAACTGGTTTTTCGCTTTTCTTTGTTTTGTAACTGTTCAGCAATCCAAAAACAAAGCCTGATTTTAGCCCGCTAATTTAACGGATTAAAAGGTTACACTATAAAGGAGACTTCAGTAAAGTGGCCCCAAACTAACACAGCCTTCCGACATTTTTTTTTTTTTGTAAAAATAAAAAAACCTGGAAGTTACAAAGGACCCTGGACTCCAATAAATGAATTATTTCTAGTTCTGCTAGGAGTAGCCTGTTTCAGTAATGATCTATTGACAGTACTAAACTCTCAGTCTAACTGCTATATCTGGATGGTTAAGAAATACCAATAGAAGTTAAGGGGCTCAAAGCCTGAAAACCTTGGGGATGGCTAAAATAAAAAAGAAGCAGTACTCATCCACACCACAGTACTCATCCACACCAGGTCCTCCATTCCAGTATCGGGGACCCCGTTCTATTCTGTGCCAGTACTACCTGGAAGTGAAGCAAATCTTGTTAGCACTGCAACCAACCATTAGCTATAATAGTCACTTGTTTGGTACTGGTGGCATCACTAGTACCGAATATGTGCCCACTGAGGCCAATGATTAGTTGCAATGATCATCTGAGCTAAAAATAAATGAAGACTCTGCAACAAAGAAAGCTGCATTTCCTTAACGTGCGGCCTCAGCCTTAAGCTGTTCAACAGAGGCAAAACATTAAAAGGGAGTCTGTCAGCAGAACCCGACACCGCAGATAGACAAGTTTGGGTCACTTGAATCAAATGGTGTTTTCCCCTTGTGAACTGTTGTCTCTATTTCCTTTGTATTGACAAAAAGTGATATCTTGGCAACAGTGACACTAATTCACAAAGGATAAACATCAGCGGGGCTGGATCGATATGCTAGGATCTGGTGATAGAAACCCTTTACATTCCACAAGGCACTAGGAGATTTGGAAAACCCAATACCCAAAATACTGAAATTTTTGTAATACCTCTTGTACCCTTATTCGTCTGTGGGCCCCCCTCCCCCCATTTACCTAGTGGTAGAAGGGTTGACTTTGCCCAGTTAATATAAATACCCAAATAGTCCCAAACGTCTTGATACACGTGAACAACAAGTTCCACAGACCTTTCATTATTAAGGCATAGTAGGTTGTCCAAAGATTTTTTTTTTTCCCCCTCGTCCAGAAATATAAAAACCTCCGATCAAAGGGTCCACTTTGATTTTAATTGCCAGGGATTTAATAATTGAAAATAACAGAAGAGAAAGACAACATGAGTTGATGGGTGTCTGTATGCAACAGAAAAAAAGGGGGAATCCATTCCCTTCATTCTAATCTATGCTTTATGCTTTTAGTTTGTAACACAGCCATTTAACCCATGCTATAAAAATTGGACCGGTTATTAATTTTTAGAATAGGCCATTCCACTGAGCCAATTACTCATGTCATGTCAAGTGACAACAGAACTCCCTCATCAAACTGACACTGCACATTGCAAATCTCACTTGCCACTTTGTGTGATAATGAGTGGGGTGGGCAAGGATGGGGATGCCTCAACCCAACAGGTTCATTAGAACCCACACCGTTTACTGGTTTCATTCTAGCACAGGGACATCTCTCAGTCCCTCCACTGGACCCTTTATTAAGACTGGCATATGTTACACCAGTGTGTCATTCGTTGTGCATAGATAGCTAAATGTGGGGAAAGTATCGCAATTACTGTATGGTGTGAGAAAGTGAAGAGTGTGGTGCGGGAGGACAGGTATGTTCCAGCCAGGCAGCTAAAGGGTGTTTGGTAAAGACCCACACCAGGGAGGTCAGCTGACTAATCAAGGCCTGATATTAGGTTGTGTGTAAGTCCTAGGACCAGTGCACCACACTGACAAAGCTGAGAGTTCCTGTGTGAAATGGACCTACAAACCAGGTACTGTGCCACCTGTTTGAAGTTTTCAGAGTGAGAGTCTGGCAGCCAGGCTCCTGTATAGTCAGGGAACAGTTTCTTATGTTTAGTTAGTTCTCAGCCGAGAAGGCTTTTGTTTTGTTTGTACCTTTGCAAAGGCAGTTTATGCACCTCAATTGAAATAAACACTAAACTTGAGTGTAACCAGGTCTCTGTGTCCCTGTTTCCTGCACTGCTACCAAGCATCTACATGAGTGATTCCCCACAATGGGTACTGTACTGGGTTATACAGTATCCATGTAAGTAGGAAAGACTGGGGCCCTCCCGGTATAAAGCCCCATTTACTGGCCCACACATGGTATAACACTCCCTTTACTACCCTGCAAATACAGTATATTGGTGTAGAAAGTAGAGTAAAATGTTGAGAATTGTTAAACTAGGTTAACACCTATGTATGCTGTTCCATTCTTCTAGTCCATCAGAGGAATAGAAAAATGGACACCATCCAATCCATTCTATGACGGACACAAACGTAGTCCAAGAGACCCCAGAGTATAATAATAGCAGTATTCGGGTTTGTGGCCTCACTTACTGATCCCCACTCCTGCTCACAGCCACACCCACTTCCTCTTCTGCCCTCCAGGGGGCCGCAGCGACATGATATAGGATACAGAAGGGGGAGCGAAGGCCGCTGTGAACAGGAGTGGGAATCAGTAAGTGAGGCCACTGGCCCACAAACTCGATTACTGCTATTATTATAGCTATTATTGATAAGTAAACAGGGCTAGTTACCCCCCTGGCCCCATATTGTTTGGGGCCTTGTGGCAGCCGCTACCACAGCTACCCTGGTACTTACATCACTGAGTCTAAAGGTGTTCTGAGGTGTCAGTGATGAGGGTGTGCATTGTGTTGTGGCGCCTCATACATGCGGACAGTCAATATATTATGGTTGTATGGCACTCTTTGGATAGTGTGGGTACTGGAGGAGGAACCCAATGGTATACACAGTATACAAAGACCTCTGCACTCCAAGTCGCAGTGAAATATGTAATGTTTATTTTCACAAAATAGCAATCCATACAGTAATGTAATGTTTCGGACCTACCCGAACCTTCATCAAACACTGAGTAAAAGCTAAATATAGTCAATATATATATAATCATCATATAATTAGTCATATATGATTAACATATAAATCTAAATACACACGAGAAGGGTCTACAGCAGGGGTGCTCACACTTTTTCAGCGTGTGAGCTACTTTTTAGCTGACCAAGGCAGAAGATCTACCAGAGGTTGGCCTATGGGCGGGACCGGGCGGGCATGTCTGTGGGCGTGGCCGAGTAAGTGGGCGGGGCCAGGCGGATCGTGACAGCAGGAGTCAGCGGAGTTCTGTGGCTGCCCAGGGATCCCCGCTGTCTGCTTCTTCACAGCGCAGGCTGAGAATTATCTCTGGACACTGGCAGGCTGGGGCTGCGGCGGCCCTGCCTGCCAGTGTCCGGAGATGACTCTCAGCCTCCACTGTGAAGAAGCAGACACCGGGGATCCCTGCAACCCGCGATTGACCCATACGTCCTTTGCGATCTACCAGTAGATCGCGATCAACGTATTGGGCACCCCTGGTCTACAGGCTGTACGACTACTGATAAATCAGACACATAAACCAAAGAATGACATTTCCTTTGATATGGACCTATCTGCTTAGGGCTCACAGAGAACTTCATCCTATTCCATGACCAATTTTATCTCCTGATACAATAATGAAAAACGTGGAAATGATACATAGATGACATATTTTGCACATGAGAGGGGCCCGTTCACTCCCTGATTGAGTTCCATAATTACCTTAATTCGATTAGATCTGAACTTCAGTTATCTGTAGTCCAGACCACACAGGATGTGAGTTTCCTGGATACCAGGGTGATTCTAGAACCGTCGGCTATAACTGGACAGACCTGTACACCAAACTCACAGATAGGAACAACCTGTTGCTATATATTGTATTCCATGACGAAGGAACCAGTAGCGTTCCAAAACGCGTAGCATCATCAGTCAGCTCCATGCACGTGTATCTGCCACCTCGGTATGCTGAATGAAATATTTTAGATGAACAAATAAAAGCTACATTTTAAGGATTCTTGGTGACGCTGGATTCATTCCGAGATTTTGGTAACCTGTTGCTATATCCCAGCTTTCATCCTCCATCTGTAAAATAATCTCTCCCGATTTCCTAGTGGCAAAGAATTAAACATACCGCGACACCAAAAACCTATCAGGCTGATAAAGATGGGCAATTTACACAAAGGGAAGACCTACAATAATTAATAGAGCTACCATAATACACCTAGACCAAAACATGACAATAGTAATAGGATCCCATTTGTCCATACATTTTCACCCTTTGCCATCAAAGTGCATAATATCATCAGACACCATTGGGCCCTGTTAAGATACCACAACAGACTTGTTTACAAACCCAGAAACCGGGCACATTCCCATGTCTTAGGTGCCCCCAGTGTAATAACCTTCAGAACGGCTCCTTGGTTCATCATCCACATAAGGGTCATAAGCCTTTGACATTAAGGGATATCTTACCTGTGACTCATCTTATGTCATTTATATTGTCACATGTCCATGTGGCCTCCTATATGTGGGCGAAACCACTCAACCGAGTAGGTACAGAATTTCCAAGCACAAGTTCACCAGCAGGACAAAAAATTGTATTACTTCCATCACCCCACTATTTCTATAGGGCAGATCATCATTTATCACAGCTCAAGTTCCAAGTGTTGGAACAAATACCCATCCCTAGAAGGGAAGGAGTTCATATCCAACTTCTCAAGTGGAGAGAAGCATACTGGATTCATCGACTTCAGACACTGGAACCCGGGGGATTAAATGGCAAATACCATATACAAAGATTCATTTGGTACCATGTCTCATGTGATGCAAAGTATATAGTTTTTGTTCTACTATTATACAATAATTGTGATTTATATTTATTTATATTTTTCTGTGATTAGTGTCAGGACTATACGTGACTCAACTGCCATTACCGGATTGCCTACTCGTACCCCTTCTCCTCATGGTTCCCTACTTTTATATTTTTTCTACTCCTTTCCCTGCTTTCTTTTTTCCCCATTTCTTCCCTCCCCCCCCTTCCTTATTTATATAGCCATAGAACATTACATGTCAGTAATGATAAAATAAAAAACTTTTCTCTTCTGCATAATCATCTTACGCTGGGTTCACACCTGCGTTTGGGGTCTCCGTTCTATGGTTTCCGTCTTCTGCATGCCAGAAGACGGAAACCATAGACCGGGTCCGGCCGTGCGCGGCGGTGAACGTTTTAGGCTCTCCGCCGCGAAACCGGATTTTTTTATCCGGACACAGAGTACTGCATGTCCGACTCTGTGTCCGGATTATAAAACCCGGTTTCGCGGCGGAGAGCCTAAAATGCTCACCGCCGCGCAAGGCCGGACATCTCTCTCACCCATTCAAATGAATGGGTGAGAGAGACTCCTGCAGGTTTCCGTATCCTGCCTGTGTTTTAGGCAGGAAACGGAAACCTAAGTACGGAGTGCCGGGCCGCAGATGTGAACGAGCCCTTAGTCTGTGTATGTTTCCTATTATAAGTAGAGTACAGTATGTCACTTATATACTAGACCACTATGGACTTTACATATATGCCACTAGCTTCTGCCCGCGACTTCGTCTGCGGGTTGTTGGCGTTGATGATCCGCCTATATTCAGCAAATTGCTGCCGTCGATGGTTTGCCTGCTCCGGCATTTTGGCAGCTCGCAAGCTGCCCTGCTGCTGACTTTGTTCCTCACACCGTGCCTGTGATTGTTCCGGCATCTCAGCAGCTCGATGGGATGCCATATAATGAGCATGTTGGTGTTGATGATGCATCTACTGCGGCGTTTCGGCCGCTGTCAAGCTGGCCTGCTGCTGAACTCGTTCCTCGTGCTGTGCCCGTGATTGTTCCAGTATCTCAGCAGCTCGCTGGGACGCCATATAATGAGCGTCTTGTTGGCATTGATGATCTGCATGCGCCGGCGTTTTGGCAGCTCTCAAGCTGTCCTGCTGCTGACCTTGTTCCTCACACCGTGCCTGTGATTGTTCCTGACATCGCAGCACCTCACTGGAACGTCATATAATGAGCGTGGTGTTTGTCAGTTTGTCTGCAGTGCCTGGAGCAGATCAGATAATATGCAAATGTATGTACACTGAGGGTTAGCATGTTTTTACACAGAGAGATAACAGTCCTGGCTTTCTCAGAAGGTGAGATAAGAACATTGTAATATAGTACGTGAACAAAAATTCATAACAGTCATGAAGCCATGTCATTTACTGGGATAAAAAGTAGCTTGTGTGTTAATCGAGGTTACAATCTATCTGTGTGCCGAATTTCATTCAAATCCGTTCAGGGCTCGTTCACATCTGCGGCCCGGTCTCCGTACTTAGGTTTCCGTTTCCTGCCTAAAACACAGGCAGGATACGGAAACCTGCAGGAGACTTTCTCACCCATTCATTTGAATGGGTGAGAAAGCTGTCCGGCCGTGCGCGGTGGTGAGCGTTTTGCGCTCTCCGCCGCGAAACCGGGTTTTATAATCCGGACACAGAGTCGGACATGCAGTACTCTGTGTCCAGATAAAAAAATCCGGTTTCGCGGCGGAGAGCGCAAAACGCTCACTGCTGCGCACGGCCGGACCCGGTCTATGGTTTCCGTCTTCTGGCATGCAGAAGACGGAAACCATAGAACGGAGACCCCAGACGCAGGTGTGAACCCAGCGTCAGCCGTATTTGTGTGATTGAGGAACAAACATCCAAACTTATATATATATATATATATATATATATATATATATATATATATATATATATATATATATATATATATATCAGTAGGAGGATAGGAAGTAGGAAAGGATGGGATAGGATATAGGATTACTCCACAACACTGTCCTGCACTTCGCCCCAATATGTAACCGCAGCACAGCAGTCAGACGGTTACTCCCACTGCCCCGCCCCTTTCATTACATCATCCATGATGCAGCTCTCCTCACGTTCTTCAGTGTAACTATAGCAAGATCTCGCGAGATCTCGGGTCTCTGCCCTACTTCCTGGTCTTACTATATTTAGTACAGCAGGGACATGCTTAGCATCCTATGCTGTCTGTCTGCTTTACCCAACCTACTGTACTTTCTAAGGAGAACTGGTAAGTGTTACACACACAACACAACACACACACCTATAGAAATATATTTGAATTCCTGACACTACAACTAACAGTTCTTGACTTTTATTTTACCAATGTGTGATTAATATTTGGGGATGTTTTCTCAGACAGCCTGCTGCATCCTTGTCACATTATGCACTATGCAGCCCGGATGACCTACATGGCTGCTACAGGGAATAGTTCTGCTCTTTTAACCCCATGTTGCTTGGATGTTATAATCTAATCTAATTATCTTCTTTTTATATCTCAAAGGATATGTATTTAATGGCATACTATATTCCACTATCTATAATTCTACCAGTAGTGGTGACATAATTAAGAACATTTGACATGCCCCCCTCCCTCACAAAAACCACATTACTGCGCTCACGATTATGCTGCATACTGGCCCTTACACACACTGTGTTATGCCCCGCAGTGGCCCCTGCACGCTGTGTTATGCCCCGCAGTGGCCCCTGCACGCTGTGTTATGCCCCGCAGTGGCCCCTGCACGCTGTGTTATGCCCCGCAGTGGCCCCTGCACGCTGTGTTATGCCCCGCAGTGGCCCCTGCACGCTGTGTTATGCCCCGCAGTGGCCCCTGCACGCTGTGTTATGCCCCGCAGTGGCCCCTGCACGCTGTGTTATGCCCCGCAGTGGCCCCTGCACGCTGTGTTATGCCCCGCAGTGGCCCCTGCACGCTGTGTTATGCCCCGCAGTGGCCCCTGCACGCTGTGTTATGCCCCATTGTGGACCACCCATGAACAATTTTACTCTGGAGAGACCTAGGGGAGGTGACAAACTTATAAAAACAATGTTACTTACCTCTTCCTGGCTCCGACGCACTCCCCGCAGATCTCTTCAATGTTGGACCAGACGTCACCTGACCCATGCTGGCATTGCAATGCATAATTACCCTGGCCTAGGCCACGTGACGTCACCAAACAGCACAGGAGAGGTAAGTAACAGTGGGGGTTTTTTTTATGTTCCTTCACCTTTTCTGGCCCTCCAATCATTTTAATTCTGGGATCTAATTGCAGTGTTTGTGGGGTTCGTGGGCCCACAGCCTCACTTACTGATCCACGCTCCAGCTCGCAGAAGGGGAAACACAGGTGGCCGTGAGCAGGAGTGGGGATTGTTAAGTAAATAGAGCCTATTTAAAAAACAAAATCAGGGGCGTGTTAATGTTCCAGGCCCTGTGGCAGAGGCTATCGCTGCTACCCCAGGAGTTGTGCCTCTGACCAGTGGTGTAGCTAGCAGGGAAAGGTGGTGGCTGCTCTGGGCCCATTGCCTCTGTGGGGCCTAACTCAGGGCTGCCATTAATACATGCTTTACTCTTAACTAGGTCGGTGTCTGCAGACAACGTTCTATTTAAAACTCATCCTAGAACTGTCTTGTAAACCGCAAGCCACTTCAAGTACGCAGTTTAAAATGTCTGCTTGTCTGCACAGGCGAGCTCGATAACGTCATAGCATCACGCCTCCTGTGCTGAGACACAGATGTCCTATGCGTGAACACGGAGGTGGTGGTGGTTCCATCCAAAGGATTGCAGGAAGGTGAGTATATGTTTTTTGTTTTAAGAGCAGGTGTGGGTATTTCAAAGAGGAACTTTCATGTCCTCAGGCACATGTGGTTTTATAGACCGCTAGAAAGCAGACACTTAATTCAGTTAACTTTCACAGAATATGACCTGCGTCTCGAGATATCATTGCCGTTAATTTCGGCACTGATCTCTCCCCACTGTCAGAATGGTGTTCCTCACAGTCTAACGTCATCGCTAGGCTGTGAGGAACACCCTTCTGACAGTGGGGAGATGTTGGTGTCAGAATTAAGTGCCTCAATTTCTTCAGCCAGAGGGCACATACCGGGAAAGCCGACAGTGCGCCTAATTCAGCGCACTGTCTGCTTTCTAGCAGTATAAAAAAATAAAAAAAACACGCATGAAAGCTCCTCTTTAATTGTGTTAGGGGGAACTATAATTATAAGGTAGGATTCGTTAGGGGGCATTATGAATACAAGGGGGAGGTTCTGGTTTATATGGAATCAGCGGCACAATCTAAAGGAGCAATTAATTTAGAGTGGCACTTAGGCTTTACTTAAGGCTAAGGCCCATCTAGTGGGCCACAGCAAAAAAAAAGTACTGTAGGAAAAAGTGTTCTGGTAAATGCTTAGCGGCGATTCCCCCCCCCCAAGTACTTTTCACAGATAGGAAACTTTTGTGGACATTCCGCTTCCATTATTTTATTTATTAACTTTTTTTTTTTTTTTTTTCTCATGATTGCAAAACTCAATGGATGCCTTAACAAGTCATTGGAATCATTTGGTTGGTGTTTAGATCTGTTGTATGATGACCTCAAAACAGCTGTCTGCAGATTGGTCCCTGTTCCTTTTGGAAAGTTGTGTTCTGGTTTGGCTTTATTTATAGATTGTTACTAAGTTTCTGTAATCCTAAGCATTTATCTTTCAGAAACTACCTTCCAAAATGTGACACTTAGGCTAAGGCCCCACAGACCGTAATCGCAGCGTTAAATCGCTGCGGAACCACTGCATGATCGCATTGTGGTTCTTTCCGCAGCGCTTTGAAGAGAAAGTTCACAGAGTTTTTCTCTGCGGACTTTCTCTTCCCATTATATCTATGGCAAAGCCGCCGGCTTTTCTGTAGATATACCGTAATTGACATGCTGCAATTTGCAGAGCCGCAACGGCTTTGCAAATCGCAGCGTGTCCGCACTGCGTTTTTTTTTCCGCAAAGTGGGCATGGGATTCGCATGAATCCCATCCCCATTGCTTGCACTGTAAAACGCCGCGATTTTTCCCACAGCGTCTCTGCTGCGGGCAAATCGCGGCGTTTACGTCCCATGGGGCCCCGGACTTAAACAAGTTCTCTTTTTCCCACCAAGGAGTCTTATTTGTATGTTATCTATAACTGTGTCATAGCTTCAATTAAAACATAAAGACTTGACTCCAGTATGAACAGAGCCTTAATTGACATATTGGCATCCCTGCAACACAGTTTTGGGGTTCCATGGCAGCCAGGGTCCTAAAGAATACTGCAGGTCTGCCATGTGTGAGACTGTTTGGCTGTGCCGGAGTCTAGTAGGTTGACCTTTTATTTATAAGCTGATAAGTATTATGTGTCCCGTGTACATGTTACATTATCTGGAATGAAGAAGATTGTGTAAATGGAAATCAATGTGTCATAGTGATGCAGTGAGTTGTAAAATGGCTGAATCAGTACAGTACTGAACTGATATAAAGCTGTCAATTCAGTAGACTAGCTGTCTTGGCATTTGGAGAGCTCATCCTGTCATAACTCATTATGATGCAATGAGTTCCATTCACACAGCCAGGTTCAGTCTAGCAAATATGACATGTACATGGACCAGATTACCCAGATAGGACTCTGTTATGTAAATATGACATTAAGCCCTTGCCTTCATCGTCCGTACCATTAGGATGAATGGGCACAGCTTTATTACATAGTAGAGCCCCAGCAGCAGTGTCTATTATCAGAGTCCATCCATTCGATTCTTCAGTAAAACTTGACCAAGGCATCTATTTATTGCCATGTTTGAGAAGATGACAGTCCCTCAGAGATTCAGGGGTAGCAATATGTTGCTGTGACAGCTGGGAGCTAATTGAAGACTCCCTGGATTGTCATTATTATAGTATTACAGGCTGCTGTAGACATCCTGTAATATACTCCATGCATTAGCATTGCACATTTTGTACAAGTGATAAAAAGCTCACACCAACCCCCTTTCTCAAAATCAGAAATAAAAAAAAAAACAAAGACCTACAAATTAGGTACCGGTATTTTTGTGTCTGAAAGTGCCTGAACTATAAACATTTGAAAAATAACTTTACCTTGTCTGTTATCTAAATCCACCACATCCTTATTTTTTACTTTCCATCTTCCCAGTTCATAGTGCTGAATATTAAATGGTACCATTATGAAGTACAGTCTGTCCCCCCTTCCGACCCCCCCTCCCCCCCCCAAAAAAAATAAAAATAAATAAATAAGGCCTCATAATGCTCTGTGAACAGAAACCTAAAATTCAAAAGTTATGGTTTTTGGAAGGTGGGGAGTACAAAAAACATTTATTATATCTCCTTATCTCTACTTTGTTTACAATTTTCTACTTTTAATCCCCTTATCTGTCCTCTAGGGGAAGGAGAACTTTTGCTATCAGCATAAAAAGGTGTTAGTATACAATCAGCATGTGCATCAGTCCGTTTTAAAGTGTCCAACTGAATTCATACGGACAGATGGCATACTGATGTGTGAACCAAGCATAAGGGTGCATTCACACTGAGTAAACGCTAGCTTATTCTGAACGTAAAACACGTTCAGAATAAGCGACGTCTAAAGCAGCTCCATTCATTTCTATGGGAGCGGGGATACGAGCGCTCCCCATAGAAATGAATGGGCTGCTTCTTTCACTCCGTGCAGTCCCATTGAAGTGAATGGGGAGTGCCGGCGTGTACGCTCCGGCATGAGCAGAGCTTACCGTATACGCCGGCACTCCCCATTCACTTCAATGGGACTGCACGGAGTGAAAGAAGCAGCCCATTCATTTCTATGGGGAGCGCTCGTATCCCCGCTCCCATAGAAATGAATGGAGCTGCTTTAGACGCCGCTTATTCTGAACGTGTTTTACATTCAGAATAAGCTAGCGTTTACTCAGTGTGAATGCACCCTAAGGGTGCATTCACACTGAGTAAACGCTAGCTTATTTTGTAGAGTAAAATTACACTTGTAAATTTTGCTATCCCATTGACTTCAATGATATTTTTTTACAAGTGTAAAAATACGCCTGTAAAAAATACGCCTGTAAAAAATACGCCTGTAAAATGTCATTGAAGTCAATGGGATAGCAAAATTTACAAGTGGAATTTTACTCTACAGAATAAGCTAGCGTTTACTCAGTGTGAATGCACCCTAACACTGTCTAATTAGCAGTGGACAGTGTGGAGCTGCTTCAGCAGTCTGATCTCGGGAATTCTTGTGAGATCAGGCAGTTCTCTCTTCACGTGGCTGCACAGAAGACCCGGAGAAGCGATCCAGGCCGAATATTGAAGAAAATATAGATCATTGTATAGGGGCTAGACTTAGGTCCACAGGGTGTACTGGGCACTTATGCTCATTGCTCAGGGGTTTCTTTACTTCCTTGTAGCAATGTCAGTGAAGTTCTCCTTCATCCACTTCAATACGTATTGAAGTATACTCTGCCTGGATCGTGTCTCCGTGTATATAAGGTTACGCTGGGATGGTATTTTTCTCCGGCCCATTTACATCAGATGTTCCCCAATTCTCCCCCGGTATTTAGGAGGTTATGTGGAGAGATAGGTTCTATACTTCATATCCTTTGGGAGTGCCCCACAGTAACTGAATACTGGAAAGAAGTTTTTGATATTTTGGATAAATTAATGGATGGTTCTGTGCCTCAAACTCCACAAACAGCTCTTCTCCATTTAGAATTGAGCTCGATTCCATCTCCAAATCGAAAATTAATATGTAAGATTTTAGTTATTGCTAAACTAGTAATTGTTAGGAAATTCAGAGAGGGAATGGTCTGTGAATTTCCTAATCTGGATGGTTAGTGATCCTCTGTGACTTTAGTAATTGTTAGGAGTTGGAAACAACTTTCAGCTCCTTCTGCTCGGGAATTCGTAACTCTTATCGACACTACTCATACCTATGAACGAACAATAGCATTGGGAAATTTGTCCTTTGCCAAATATAACAATATTTGGAGAGTGTGGAGAGAGAGCTCATATTGTACCGCCTATTAATATACTGTATGGTACTGTAGTTAATCCTCAATTACTATTATCATACTTATTGAGGTCTCGCCAGAACGACACTGGGGCTACTTGATCTATATTTTCCAAGTTGTTTAATTTACTGTGATCTTCTTTTGTTTTTCCCTTTCCGTTTTGTTTTTTGTCTTGTCTTATGTCTCCCCCTTAACCCCTTAGCGACCCTTGACGTAACTGTACGTCATGGGTCGCATGGGGATGTATGGAGCGAGCTCACACGCTGAGCTCGCTCCATACACGGCAGATGCCGGCTGTATAATACAGTCAGGACCTGCCACTAACAGCAGCGGTCGGTGCCCGAGCCGATCGCTGCTGTTAACCCTTTACACACTGCGGTCAAACGTGATCGCAGTGTGTAAACGGCGGCATGGGCGGCGCCGGCGGCATGGGCGCCGCCATGTTTTGCCGATCGCCGCCCTCCTGAACGTCACAAGAGGGCGGTGATCGGTTGCTATGACAGCCGGAAGCCTATTGAAGGCTTCCAGGCTTGTCTCTGCACTAGATCTATTAGACGATGCCAGAGGCATCGTCTAATAGAAGTGCTGCGATTTTCCTATTCACTGCAATACTGTAGTATTGCAGTGAATAGTATGAGCGATCAGACTCCCTAGGTTTCAAGGTACCTAAGGGGTCTGATCATAAATGTAACAGAAGAAAAAAAAAAGTTTTTAAAAGTATTAAAAAAAATAAAAAAAATATAAAAGTTCAAATCACCCCCCTTTCCCTAGATCAGCTATAAAAGTAATTAAAGAACATTAAACATAAACATATTAGGTATCCCTGCGCTCCAAACTGCCTGAACTATTAGAATATTAAAACATTTATCCCGTACTGCGAACGGCGTAGCGGCAAAAAAAATAAAAACAGCCAAAAAGCGTTTTTTTCAACACTTTGCCTCCTATAAAAAATTGAATAAAAAGTGATCAAACCATCGGATCTTTCCCCAAATGGTATCAATAGAACGTCATCTTGTCCCGCATAAAAAGACACCACAACCAGCTCCATACATGGAAATATGAAAAAGTTACAGGTGTTATAACATGATGACACAAATTTTTTTTTCTATTTTGCAAAGTTTATCATTTTTTTAAAAGTATCAAAAAATTTCAAATACTATATAAATTTGGTATCACCGCGTTTGTACTGACACGTAGAACACAGGTAACATGTCATTTGTACCAAACAGTGAATGCTGTAAAAATTAAACCCATAAAAAAATGGCGCAAATGCATTTTTTCTCCAATTGCGCCTCATTCTGAATTTTTTTCCAGCTTCCCAGTACATTGCACAGCATATTGTTGCCATTACAAAGTACAATTTGTCCCGCAAACAATAAGCTATCATGTGACTCTGTGAACTGAAAAATGAAAAAGTTATGGCTCTTGAAATGTGAGGAGGGAAAAACGAAAATGCGAAACCAAAAAATGGCCTGGTCCTTAAGGGGTTAATATTTACCTATTGGAGAATTAATGTAATTTAATTCCTATTAATGTATGACTGTTGTATTAAAATTTAAGTAATCCCTTAATAAAAATAATTGAACCAAATGAATGACACAAATACTGCCAGAAAATAGTTGTCCGAATGTTTAGTCATGCTTGAACTGTGCTACATATTTTTAGATGTATTAGCGGGTAGTACAATTTTTTTTTTTTTTTTTTTTTTAATTATTGACCTTACCAAAGGATAGGTTATCAATAGGTTTGCGGCCTAAGGAAAGGACATAGAATGGCACACTTAATGTATGCAAATGATGTCATTTTATCCTTACCTTAGGCTGCCAATTGGCCTCAGCCAATGTGTGGCAAAGACTTCTGCTAGAACAAGACAGGGACAGGACAGCACATCCTACCTTGCTTTTCTGACCTCCAAAAAAATGGATCCACGGCACTAGTTAGTGTATAATGGTTGCAAACAAATTGTTCATCCATCTGCATCACTTTGCTTCTTTTCAACCTGAAACCTTTGGGTTTTCTCACACTAATAAGTGAAATTGACAAACCGCCTTGCCTCTTCTGGGTGTCCATCGATCCCTTGGTGTTGTCTTTTGGCTACTTCTTACCTCTGGATGACATTGTGATGCCATACCATTGGGTCAAAGTGCTGTGATAATGCCACACTGCACATGAATGGGCCTCAGTGATGACCCAGAGATGCTTGATGTCAACCAGGGGCCGAAAGAGGGCGGAAGAAGATTCCAGGGGACCAGTAGATACCCACAATAGGTGAGGCAAGGTGACTATTGTATTCACAAATTTCGTGAGGTTCACCATCTCTACACAGCAGTACTCATGGCCCTGTTCAACCACACAGATGTTTGTTTTAATGTAAAAAAGAGGCTGCATATTTTGTATTTTTACTGTTAAAAAACAGACAGCAGATACTTGATATGTGAGGAGCCGTAGACTTGCTGTCTGTAGCCCACCTAGTTTCTCTGTTTTGATTTGGTGATTTGCTTTGGCATACGTAACTGGAGTTGTTGGCTGCCATGGTCACTTGACTGCGTTGGGCTGCATTCGCATTTGTGCTGTTGCACTGTACACCTGAAATCAGCAGACAAAAAAAAAAAGTTCCTTCACATACAATTGGTTTTAAAACAACAGATCCCATGATGGTCGACTAGGTCCATTGGGCTCCATATGTAACCACTATTTTAGTGGCCCACCTATTCGTTGTTCTGGTCCATTGGATATCCAATGCAAAGCAGAATTTAGGATCAAACCATTTTTGCTGGACACGGATGGAGAGATGTAAAAAGATAAAATGGGAGAGACACCGAGCGCCAATATAGTGTAGTAATTATAAACACTCTTGGTGATGATGTGTAGTTAGTCTCTTACCTATTGGTGTTGTGAAATAGTCACAACTCCATATGAGGATATAAAAGGTGTTATAGCAGCAGCTCTTTCCCTTACACTGTGAAACAGCGTGATGCAATGATAGGTGATTCCTCAGGCAAGCCCGACAGGAGTGGAGGAGTAGGGAGTAAGCGCGCACACCAACGTATGATCTTGAACAGTTTATTAAACACGACGCGTTTCGGGCATCTGCCCTTTCTCAAGTGTGATACAAACTGTGTAGTGGTGAATACCAATATGCTGCTTCGCTTCTGCAGAAGCGAAGCAGCATATTGGTATTCACCACTACACAGTTTGTATCACACTTGAGAAAGGGCAGATGCCCGAAACGCGTCGTGTTTAATAAACTGTTCAAGATCATACGTTGGTGTGCGCGCTTACTCCCTACTCCTCCACTCCTGTCGGGCTTGCCTGAGGAATCGCCTATCACGGATGGAGAGATGGTCTGGGGTCCAGGAGAAGAGTATGACGTAACTTTTTTTATATTATAGAATTTTCATCTATACAGGTTCAGGGCTGCAGCACACACTACTGTAGTGAGATCTGTGTGTTGTCACTTCCATTTATAACTGAATCCACAATGCTTTTGCCGCATCTGTCACACTATGAACCAGGGCAACAATCATTGCAATGAACTTTAATTTACAATGGGGGTATATTGGGTTCTTCTCAAGTATTTAATTTTGACATAGGCCCTGTTCTCACCTGCATTGCTATTCTTAGTTTTGGATTCAGTAACACTGAACATGAGAATCAGAAGAAAGAACTTTGCGTCATAGTAAAATTTTAACCTTTTCATTTGTATGGTATTGGTGTTATGTCTGAATGTGTGTACAAGATTACAGTAAGTACACAAGTCCATGTAATGACTTCAGAGGTTTTGTAAAATGAAACAGAAATAAACAGTAAGTGGCCATTAACAATTGTGTTTTTTGCCTTCTAGATGTCAAAGCCTTAATATGACTTTTCAGTGGACCGCTGTGGCACTGTTTCTATATGGTGAAATTGGAGTTATTTTAATTTTTTGCATCCCATTTATTTCTCCATCAAGGTACTATTTTTACTAAATACATTCAGTGTGTTCAAGTTGAATGTTCTTTGCATGTACTGTACAATGTATCATTCACTTCCTTACAAAATGTGTGTTAGCTTGTTGTAACATCATCTCGCCACACAGCACATATTTCAGCTATCCCAGAGCTATATGAAGAAATATGATCTCACTCGCTGCTTCAGATATTTTTGGAACAGCTTAGATGGACTAAGCAGTATGCAATGCAGTACCCAAAGGTTACAACATGGATTCTCATTCATGACCACTCATTATCCTGTGAAAAGTGGTACTGCATTTAAGAGTAATAAGTGCAACTAAAATGTGTCACATATTTGGGTAAACTGTTGCAAAAAATCTTATGTTGCTTCCCAAGGCATTCTATTGTGGATCACAAGGAGGGGACTGTAATACGGTGTACAAATATGACTTGTTTTCATGAAACAAGAAGTTAAAGCAATTGGAGTTCTCATAGCAACTCCTGACAATTTTGATATTTGCTGTCAACCTAATGTCCAAAATTCTGCTTTGATTAATTTTATAATAAACCTTTATAGCTGTTGAAGCTTAGATTTTTCTTATATAGAGTTTCAAGTCTTATGTAAAGATGACCTTTCATGTCCTCATAGATGTGCAGTATTCTATACCACTATAAATCCAATGTCAACTTTTCCGGTATGCACCCCTGTTCTGTCAGTGCCGTTAGTTTTGGCACGGATATCACCACAATATCAGAAAGGCAGGCCTTAAAGCTCTTCACTGGGCAGTGAGAAACACCCTCCACCAGTACAAGTCTACGTAAGAGAGGAGTTATTGGTCTCAAATTAATGGCACTGATTCCTCCAGCCCTGGTGCTGACAGTGCACTGAATTCAGCACCCTGTTGGCTTTCTAGTGGTCTACAATACTGTACATCTATGAGGATGTGAATGGTGTGATTTGAGCTCTCTCCATAACCAGCGGATCTTAGCTGTATAATACAGCCAGGACCCGCATCTAATAGTTGCGATCAGTGCTGACACTGATCACAGCTGTTAGCACTTTAGATGCTGCGGTCGCCATGTGCACCGCCATCTTTGAGCGATCGCTGCCCTCCAGATCGTCATTGGAGGGATGCGATCGGTTGCCAGGACAAATGGGGGCCTATTGAAGGCGTTCCTCACCGCTCAGTGTTACAGCTGGGCGGTAAGGAAGTCCTCTCACAGTATAGCGCTACAGACTGTCAGAAGGGGCGTTCCCAACTAGACTGTCAGGAACACCCTTCTAAAGTGAAATTGTACCGGTAAATGCACTGATAGCTCTCCCCTCCCCCTCCCCAGGACACTTAAGGGGAAAACTGTCAATGCACTGAATTCAGCACACTGTCTGCTTTCTAGCGGTATATAAAGCTCATGTGCCTGAGGACATGACAGGTCCTCTTTAAGATAATATGCTGTTTACTTACATCCACCACTAGAGGGGATATGTATACTGTCATACAGGAGAGGCTATTTGTATTAGTGCAGTTTGTCCTGCAGATGTCGCTTTGCTACTCCAGAATACATACACAGTCCAAACTTGTAAACCTTATCTACCAACTTGTAAGCTTATGTAACATCTACTTGTTGTTATTAACAAAACCAAATATATAGAATGATACAGTGGACAAAATTGCCATATATTTTTTACTTTTTGGCCTGAGCTGTGCTTCCTAAATCCATTTGTCTAGATAGTCACACATAAATATTAATATAAAGTGAATAGTTCCTTGGCAGAAATGTTTTTAAAACCTTAAAAGGAGTTTTCAGTTTTTCTACAAGTAAAGCTTGATCACTCTGTACATACACATTTCAATATTTTAATATACTTCAGTATCTCACCATTTCTCAAGATATTAGTTTGCTCTGAGTAAATGAAGGCTTGGTTTTCTACATGCAGATACTGAAACCTGCACATATCCAGTCATGCTCTCACCCGAGACGTTCAATTGGTACCAGGCAATGTTCTCTGATCTAAATGGAGACTGAAGCACTGCAACAGAGAGACTGAGCAGTTGTTGATCATATATGTAGCTCACAAAGCATTGCCTAGGCTGATACAATTGTATCCGTTTCTTTCAAGTGTGTTCCCATTCACTCACGGCAAAATGTTATCCTAAAAATGTGGAGGAAGTGAAATAAAGTATATTAAAACGTTTTGGAGTGTTTCATTCATGCAGTCAATGTGTTGGTAACTGAAAACTGGGAAAACTCCTTTAAATACCTAGAAAATTGCATTTTTTTTTTTTCATTTATTTTGTTTATTGTTTTAAATGTTGAACTGTTTCTCAATTCTTAATACTTATTTTTTACATGGTTAACTTTATTTCATGGGCTTTTGTAAATATGGAGAGAATTTGTATGACAGTACAATTGAATATTATCAGTAGTAGTAATACTTCTACCACTACTACTATTTAAAAAAAAAAAAAAAAAAAAGTGTTTTGTCTCTAACTTGTATTTGTTGCATTAACCCAAATACTGTCGTAACCTTTTTGCCCGATGAATGCCTTTTCATTTTAAATTTGTAATTTTTTATTTATTTATTTTTTTTACCTGGTTTCATAGGTTTCCTTTACATGATTTTATTCATTTTTCAGATGGAAGAAAATATTCAGGTTTCAGTTATGGAGCAAAATATCTTCCTACTGGAACAAAGCATTTTTATCAATCATTGTTATATTAATCGTCCTTTTCCTTGGTAAGTGGTTTTCTTTTACCTTTAGAAAAAGGGGGGCAACCTACCGACTCAGTTATAGTCAATAGGGTCCCTTGGTCTCTGTTCTTGTCTTTGACAAACTGAAAGAACAGAAATCAAAATGTTATAAACTTTGCAAAGGCATAATGAACAAACACAATACAAAGTAGATTGGTAACAGAGTACGCATCCCATGGGGAACAGACCTTTTCAAATTCTTCTACCCTATACGGGTCCAGAGTAGAGGATGGGATGTGTACTTCCATTGGTGTGCAGTAGCCAGCATACAAAGTTGAAGCAGCGGCTTCAGAGTGTTTTTCCCTACTGGCTGGGTGGGTAGATTAAGTAGATAGATGTGGGAGATTAAGGTCTAGAACTATTTGAATTAAGGTACGAACCTCTAGACTGAATTAGTGGATAGGTCCACAATATGTGTAATTGTGAGTCCCCCGTGGACCCACACCACCAGAAGCAAGCGTACATGGCCATGTTCAGATGTTGTGGGGGTGTAATACCAATGGAGCAACAATTTGTGGGAAGTGATTTTCTTAATTTTGTAAAGTTAAAGGTGTTTTCCCATGGACATAAAAATATTTAAATTTATAGGTCATTAAAAGTAGTTATAATTAAAATTTCTGGGACAGGGAAACCCAGCCATGATTTCCCTATTGTAGCTGGTTTATCAGGCAGGGATACTACATGCACGAGAACATATTCCGGCCATAATAAAGAAATCATGGCTGATTTTCTGACCATAGAAAGGTCTGCATTCATCGTTGTATTCACTGCCAACTGATCAAGACAAAAACCTATCACCACTAAGATAGGTAGAGAAAATCTTTAACCCCTTCCTGTCGCAGGAAATTTTTTTTTTTTTTTTTTTTAGTTTTTGGCTCTCTACTTTTCTAACCCCAGAAAATGTTTCTATTACGGTGGATGTTAGAAAAGTGTTAAAACTTGGCTAAATTTTTAATTACTTATATTTGCAAAAAAAAAAAAGTTTTTTTTTTTAATGATCTAAAAATTTCAAAAAGGTTATGTCTGTTTGAAAACCCTTCTAGGCTCAGTACATGCAGAATGTCGGCTTTCATGATCTGTGCCCCAGGTGCAGAGCTATCGGTGCTGGTACTGTAGCTCTTCACTGTCAGGCGGGTGTTCCTGACAGTCAGGAACGCCCTTCCTCACAGCAGCGCCTATAGACCATCTATGGAGGAGTACTATGAGGAGAGGGAGGAGGTCTTCCTCCCCGCTCTCACAGTGCAGCGCTATAGGTGCTGTGTTCATCAATTGATATGCACTACTCCAATTAATTATTTTTTTTTTCTCTAGCCCTCACCATTCCTGAGCAATCACTGTAGTTAAGTTCAGAGTCTGATCTGCTATATAAGCTTTCAACTGTCAAGTGGGTGGTCTTGGACCAAACAACATGATTATATCCCATGTAAAGAATTTGAATTAGATTTTTACATGTTTCTTTCTCTGGCTATGTTTTTCCCAATTGGGGTGTGAATGGGATTAATATCTGATAGACATAGCTTCTAAACTGTCCAAAATTGATACATGTGATCAACTTTATGTCTAAAATTGATTTTAATAGAATGACAGCTTCTGATATGGGTTTCTGTGTAGAGGAAGAAGTAATATGATACTGATGTTCCTATGACTTAACACGCAACATTTCTGTATACAAAACATAAAAGAACCCTCTGTGCTAGGACGGCCACTCCTGTCCGTATCATTGAGAAGCATATAGGAAGCCCAACTTCATGCCCTTTGTAACTGTTTTCACTTTGTTATGGCAACACAATATTTTTCATTTGCAGAATAGTATTGAGCCACTCCTAACATTAGACTTGATTAAATTTGGTCGGAATTATTCGACATGACAAAAATCTGTTTCTTTCCTTTTCAGAATTTATTTCACTCGCCAATGCAATCTACTCTTCTTTACAGATGTGGTCATTACTTACTGTCCCAAGTAGGGCTTACAATCTAAATTGGCTATCTGTATATCTGTAGTGTGAGAAGAAACTATAGTACCCTAAGGAAACCCATGCAATGTTATCTCATGTAAAGAGGGAATGTGCTGCTGACAAAATGCAAACTGTGTGGGAGCGAACAATCCTATTAATTGTTCATTCATACAGTACAGATATTGGCGCATGTACATGCCAGTTTAACAAGCTACGGCATCATAATATTTGATATATGATGGTTGTGTGTCTCTGTAATTAGAAATGCTGACTAAACACTTTGACTCGGGCAATCTAGTCGAATCCTGATCTTCTCACATGGCACAACTATGGCTCCATGCACTTTTTTTTTTTTTATCAAATATTTATTTATTAATTTTTTTTATTTCAACAATAGTAGGGGACAGGTAGGGTATGTTCACATGGAGGCTTTTACGGGCAGATTCTGACGCAGAATCAACCTCAAAATCTGTCTGCAAAAAAGGCTCCCATTCATTTCGATAGGATCTGCTTTTTTTTTTTTTTTTTTTTTTTTTCAGCTAGCAGGAGAAAAATAGCGATATGCCAAATTTTCCTGCGAATTCCACGTGTGACTCAGCCGTGGCACGAGACTCCCTCCCGATTAGGTCCATTCATTCAGGCCTAATCAGGAGCGGGATGCCGCAGTCGCATCCCATTGCGGCTAGCCGTACGGAGAGATCATAGAAGTAGTCTAAATAGTCTAAGGAAATCAAAGAGAGCTAAAGTGTATCTCGGGATGTATGTGTACATAAGATAAATTTATGAAAAGTGGGAGGTCCTCAGAGCTAATTTTCAAGTGTCATAGCAAAAGGTATAAATTCTATGTCCATGCAAAATTTTATTTTTTAATTTATTAAGACACTAGCTGGTACCCGCGACTTCGTCTGCGGTGATTGTAGAAGTGGGTATATACAGGTGTGGGTAAGGTTTTCATACTGTGTATAAGGTATGGGATATGAAATGTAACTTTGTATCTTGTTTTTGCTATAATTCAGAGAATACGTCAGACTTTTGTGTTGAAGTTACTTTGTATTTGAGCTGCTATACGGTGTTGTGAGAAACGTTACATAGTGACTTTGGGACAGAGGTGTTTGAAGTTAACCCCTTCCCGTCGATGGCATTTTTTGGTTTTTCATTTTTGACTCCCCTCCTTCTAAACCCCATAACTTTTTTTATTTCTCCGCTCCCAGAGTCATATGAGGTCTTAATTTTTCTTGGGACAAATTTTTCTTCATGATGCCACCATTAATTATTCTATATAATGTACTGGGAAGCAGGGAAAAAATTCTGAATGGGGTGGATTTGACAAAAAAATGCATTTCTGCGACTTTCTTAGGGGCTTTGGTTTTACGGCGTTCACTGTGCAACCAAAATGACATGTCCCCTGTATTCTGTGTTTCGTTACGATTCCGGGGATACCAAATTTATATGGTTTTATTTACATTTTGACCCCTTAAAAAAAATCCAAAACTGTGTTAAAACATTTTTTTTTTTTTTTTTTTTTGAAAAGTCGTCATATTCCGACAGCCGTAACTTTTTTATACGTCCGTGTACGGGGATGTATAGGGCATCTTTTTTTTGCGGGGTCGGGTGTACTTTTTAGTTCTACCATTTTCGGGAAATGTTATTGCTTTGATCACTTTTTATTCAAATATTTTTATCAGAATCAAAAGAGTGAAAAAACGGCGGTTTGGCACTTTTGACCATTTTTACCGCTACGGCGTTTACCGAACAGGAAAAATATTTGTATAGCTATGTAGAGCGGGCGATTTCGGACGCAGGGATACCTAACATGTATGTGTTTCACAGTTTTTAACTACTTTTATATGTGTTCTAGGGAACGGGGGGTGATTTGAATTTTTAATCCTTTTTATTTGTTTTTATTTTTTTTTACTTTTTTTTTTAAACTTTTTTTTTGCATTTATTAGACCGCCTAGGGGTATTGACATGGGTGGGCGGTGTCGCGGATTGTCAGAGCGGTGGGGGTCGGCAAGCATGGCTGCTCCGGAGCGTTAAAGAGAGCCTCCTGGAGTATCGTTAAGGGGAGGGGCAAAGTGGTAAAGTATATGTATATGAGATTGTGTGGGGTTAGGGGCGAGGCTGTAGAGGGCAATATGAATTTTGTGGCTTGCTATGGTCCAAAGTGTGTGAGATTGCAGAGATGGTGGTGTGAGTTTGGGTTTTGTGGGGGTCCTGGCATAAACGTATGTACGCTGTTGTGACGAAAAGTAGCCTATTGCGCAATCGAGTGTAGTGACTATGTTTGTGGAAAATTTCAGCCAAATCGGTCGAGCGGGTTTTGCGTGATTGAGGAACAAACATCCAAACACACAAACTTTCACATTTATAATATTAATAGGATGTAAATATTATTTTTTATTTTGAATCCACTGTATATACAATGTTTTTCCTGTTGTGTTAATGTCTTAGGCTGGTACTATTACCTGAAGAGGTGTAGTTATGTGATGTGTAATTTATAAAGGTAATCTCTTCTAGTGCTTTTAGCTTATTGCACATGCTTTAAGTTATTTAGATGCTTGAGGACTTTATCATATGGAGCATCATTTTTCTTACTTTATAGATGCTGTCAGAGAGGTGAGAAAGTATTCTGCAACTCCAGCAACTGATAAATCGGCAAAGCTTTACTCGAACAACTATGATCATCTCCATATGAAGCTCTTCAGAGCCCAACGTAATCTATATATTTCTGGATTCTCTCTCTTTCTGTGGCTGTAAGTAAAGTTGTTGTTTGTTTCATGTGTAAAAACAGAACATTAACAGAATTTTGTCTTTACTTGCTAAGAATAAGGGCTCATTCACATCAGTGTTCTCCTCTCCGTAGTTCAGGTTTCTGTTTCCTGCCTAAAACAGAGGCAGGAGACGGAAACCTGCAGGAGACTTTCTCACCCATTCATTTGAATGGGTGAGAAAGCTGTGCGGCGGTGAGCGTTTTATGCTCTCCGCCGCGAAACCGGGTTTTATAATCCGGACACAGTCGAACATGCAGTACTCTGTGTCCGGATAAAAAAAAATCCGGTTTCGCGGCGGAGAGCATAAAACGCTCACTGCCGCACCCGGTCTGAGCTTTCCGACTTCTGGCATGCAGAAGACGGAAAGCTCAGAACGGACAGGTGAACGCTAGTGTGAACCTAGCATAACTAGTATATTTGTGGGATAACATAACCCAAAAATTGTGATTAAACTCCAAGCACAGATTGGGTAAGAATGGGTTGCCATCTGTCAGGATATGTCCCTGAAGGTGCCATGCAGATTGCCAGGGTGAATTACAGAAGTCTTGAGAGAGTGTAAATATTACCGTATATACTTGAGTATAAGATGACCCGAATATAAGCCGAGGCCCCTAATTTTACCACAAAAACTGGGAAAACTTATTGACTCAAGTATAAGCCTAGGGGGGAAATGCAGCAGCTACTGGAAAATTTCAAAAATTAAAATGGTCGGAGTTTTTGGGTGCTGGAGAAGGGGAGGGGGTGTTTTGGTTGTCTGTCTGCCCCTTCCCTGAGCTTGAGGACTGAGTTTCCCCCACACACACACACACACTTGGAATTCAGCCTGGCTGAATTAACCCCTTCCTGACAGAACAGGAGCACTGCAGATACCCTATATTCAGTGGACTGGGCATTTTCAGATACAGGGATACCTAATGTGAATGTGTTTCACAGTCATTTGTTACTTTTATATGTATTCTAGGGAAAGGAGTGATTTAGAACTTTTATTTACTTTATTTTTTTTATTATATTTTTTTAAAGCTTCTTTTTTTTCACTATTTTATGGGAGATTCTATACATTACTATTGCGGCTGGTCATAGACTCCTCCCCCCTCAAAATAAAAAAAAAATTGTGCTATAAAAAAACTGTGGGCAAAAATGGGGCAAGAACTGTACCCTGTGGTGCCCCTGTACTACAGATCAGTGTCAGACACACAATCCCGGGCTCTCACATACTGAGGGCGGTTTGTGAAATAGTCTCGTATCCAGTTGGACAGGTGATGGGCCACACCACCAAGGTTCAGCTTCTCCCTCAATAGCCCTAGCTGAATGGTGTTGAAAGCACTGGAGAAATCAAAGAACATTATTCTCACAGTGTTGCCGGGTTTCTCCAGGTGAGAGAGAGCTCTGTGAAGAAGGTGGATGATGGCGTCATCTACCCCAATGCCCGGCCGATAGGGAATTTGGAGGGGGTCCAGAGCGGAGCTCACTAGGGGGCATAGGTGTGTCAGGACCAGTCTCTCTAGGACCTTCATCAGGTGGTATGTCAGTGCTACAGGTGGGTAGTCATTGTAGCCCATCGGGTTGGGTTTCTTTGGGACTGGTACCACACAAGAGTAGAGTTGAGCGAGTACTGTTCAGATCAGCCGATCCGAACAGCACGCACGCATTGAAATCAATGCACGCGGCGGGTTAAGCGGCCGGCTGCCGTCAAACCGGAACCACCAGGTGCTTCCATTCATTTCAATGCGTGCGTGCTGTTCGGATCGGCTGATCCGAACAGTACTCGCTCAACTCTATACAAGATGTTTTCCACAGTTGAGGTACCACTCCCAGTTTTAGACTCATATTGCACATGTGCGTAATAACGCCACACAGCTGGTCACTGCACATTTTAAGAACCCTTGCGCTTAAATCATCGGGTCCGTCAGCCTTGTCTGCTTTAATCCTCTTGATTTCCCTACACACATGAGACTCCTTGAGGATCAGATAGTCAGATTGCAGTTCATTGCAAGTCCGTGGGGGTTGGGTCTTGGTGTGTGAGGGGAGGGGGGTTGACTGACATGCTGGTGAAGGGAGAGTTGGTTTGGAGTCAAATCTATTGAAGAATAGATTAAGCTGGTTAAGCCACTTCCTGTCTCCTTCTGAGGACCAGCCTTTTGTTTATGTCCAGATATCGCCTTCAGACTGTCCCACACTTTCGAGATTCTACCTTCCCCCATCTGTAGTTCCATCTTCCGTCTGTAATGGCTTTCCCTTCTCTGATCAGTTGTCTCAGCTGTTTTTGCACCTCCCCAGGCCATTTTTGTCCCCAGACAAGGTTTACAAAGTGGGCATGCCACCTTATAAACTCAACTTGGATCCTCAATGTGCAGTCACTTCATATAATTATGGGCAAAGAGCCCAGGACCCATTTAAGAACTCAAGGACTGGCTGTTAGTATAGCCTTTGCTAGGACCATTTGAGTGTAAGAAATGCTGTTGAGACAATACTATGTGATGCTCTTCTTTTTATCTATTTTAGAGTTTTGAGAAGAGTAACTAATCTGATCGTTCAATTGGCATCTGAGATGGAATCTTCTGATGCTCTGAAGGCACAAGTGGAAAAAAACAATGAAGCAGCAAAAAAATACATGGAGGACAATGAACATCTGAAGAAGGTATGCTGACCTGTTTGATAAAAATTCCCACAAATGCGCTCACTCCCGATAATTAACTGATGTAAAAGGTCCTTTTACCTCTGTTCACATTAAGTTTATAAACATTTGGCATTTGCCCTGGGAAAGCTCACTTCATATTCACCTGGAGTACATCATAATTGTATCTCTTTGGTATACATCAGGTCATTATGTAGTGTTAGATATTTATATCTATCTATCTGGGACAACCGCTTTAATGAAAATCTCCATCTTTCTGTATTTTGAAGGTTCTGGATTCAAGCAAAGTCAGTGACAACGAACAGAAAATCAAAAGAGAGAATGAAAAACTGAAGAATGAAATTGGAAGTGGTAAAGAAGAACTGCAGAGAATGGCAGAAGGTGAGTATTGTTTGGGTTTAATATACTGTATGTGATATATTGTCTAAAAAAACAAAATTCTCAACTGTAGTTTTTACAGAACGGATCATAAAGACCAGTAATACACCATTAGCTTTTTATTTGACAACCTATTTATGGATTTTTTTTATTTTTTTTTATCTTTGTCATTTTCACAAATACAATAAAATGGAAAAAGCAACTGGTACTAGGGGCACAAAGTCCCCATAACTCATTAAGGATAACCACAAACTGGCCCTCAAGGGGTCTCTAGTATAACCATATAGAAAGTGAAGGACCAAGAAAGGAGAGAAGGTGAAACCAATCCTCTTTTAATTGTGACAATTCATAGTAAGTAAATGATTCTTCAGACCTCCTGAAAATTTGGCCTGAACCTGGGTTGGAGACTTGGAGTCCAATAGCTTTTCTGCTTGGTATATACAGTACAAGACAGTAAAGCTGTGGGGAGGCAGCTCGTAGCATGATGACCTTGACAGCTGCTTTATATGCCAACACTCCAGGCTCTGCCTACTAGTCCGTATCCATTTCATATTTCCCACATGAGGCTTCACCCATACAAGTTTCAAATAGATCGTTTCTGAGGAAGGTCTAAGGACCGAAACGTCAAAAGATTTATTTACGGATCTAGTTTATTGTCAATACTACTTTGCATTGTGTCAATGGCGTTAACAATCCTGTTAAAATAAAATCACAAACAATTTTTTTTTCCACTTTAACCCCTAAGTGTGTGCAACAAAATTATTTCTAGTATACACTCACCGGCCACTTTATTAGGTACACCTGTCCAACTGCTCGTTAACACTTAATTTCTAATCAGCCAATCACATGGCGGCAACTCAGTGCATTTAGGCATGTAGACATGGTCAAGACAATCTCCTGCAGTTCAAACCGAGCATCAG
The DNA here is from genome assembly GCF_031893055.1 of Leptodactylus fuscus. NCBI lineage: Eukaryota > Metazoa > Chordata > Amphibia > Anura > Leptodactylidae > Leptodactylus > Leptodactylus fuscus. The sequence goes on from NC_134269.1 coordinate 118,337,886, forward strand.
TATGGGGAAGAAAGGTGATTTGAGTGCCTTTGAACGTGGCATGGTTGTTGGTGCCAGAAGGGCTGGTCTGAGTATTTCAGAAACTGCTGATCTACTGGGATTTTCACGCACAACCATCTCTAGGGTTTACAGAGAATGGTCCGAAAAAGAAAAAACATCCAGTGAGCGGCAGTTCTGTGGGCGGAAATGCGTTGTTGATGCCAGAGGTCAGAGGAGAATGGCCAGACTGGTTCGAGCTGATAGAAAGGCAACAGTGACTCAAATAGCCACCCGTTACAACCAAGGTAGCCAGAAGAGCATCTCTGAACGCACAGTACGTCGAACTTTGAGGCAGATGGGCTACAGCAGCAGAAGACCACACCGGGTGCCACTCCTTTCAGCTAAGAACAGGAAACTGAGGCTACAATTTGCACAAGCTCATCGAAATTGGACAATTGAAGATTGGAAAAACGTTGCCTGGTCTGATGAGTCTCGATTTCTGCTGCGACATTCGGATGGTAGGGTCAGAATTTGGCGTCAACAACATGAAAGCATGGATCCATCCTGCCTTGTATCAACGGTTCAGGCTGGTGGTGGTGGTGTCATGGTGTGGGGAATATTTTCTTGGCACTCTTTGGGCCCCTTGGTACCAATTGAGCATCGTTGCAACGCCAAAGCCTACCTGAGTATTGTTGCTGACCATGTCCATCCCTTTATGACCACAATGTACCCAACATCTGATGGCTACTTTCAGCAGGATAATGCGCCATGTCATAAAGCTGGAATCATCTCAGACTGGTTTCTTGAACATGACAATGAGTTCACTGTACTCCAATGGCCTCCACAGTCACCAGATCTCAATCCAATAGAGCATCTTTGGGATGTGGTGGAACGGGAGATTCGCATCATGGATGTGCAGCCGACAAATCTGCGGCAACTGTGTGATGCCATCATGTCAATATGGACCAAAATCTCTGAGGAATGCTTCCAGCACCTTGTTGAATCTATGCCACGAAGAATTGAGGCAGTTCTGAAGGCAAAAGGGGGTCCAACCCGTTACTAGCATGGTGTACCTAATAAAGTGGCCGGTGAGTGTATGTCTATGGGTCGAAGGACTCTTTTTGTTAGCACCACGCATAATTGTATAGTGTGCGGTACCACTGATCTCTCTAGCCTTTACTACATTCAGTCTGGGAAATCTGTGCAGTATATGGTCCAGAATTTCGGACCTGTATTTGCGCTTGTTCATTGGGTCTTTGCAGGGAATTGCTTCTCCTTCTATATTTGCCAATTTCAAGTACCCAGGATCCAGTTTCATATGTTTTGGAGTTGCAGTGAAATACACTAAACAATATTAATAGTTACCTCTCCTGAATTGTGTTCCTAATAGTTGCTAAATATGTTGTCCAAAGCATTGAGAAAAGAACCTAATTTTCTGTGAAAATGTGTTTTGGCTACAGTAAAGTATTTAATTCGTGACATTGTTCACACTGTTCTGTACTTAGAATTTCAGTAATGGCACAGGGGAATTTCCAGCATACTGTAAACATCTACTTGGCAGTAATGGTATTTACATGAGATGATTCAGTAGCTCCTCTGTTTATCAGTTATATTCTGAGATATAAAGCCCTCCACCGCAAGTACGTGTTACATTTTCTCATGCTTGTTCCTGATCACAGCGACCTGTAAACCTGCCATAACCAGCCGGCAAACAACCCAATGGTCTGTTGTTGGAAGCTGCCTTTTCTTTGTAAATGTGTGATCTGTGTGTCTAACCCAGAGGTTCTCAAACTTATTTTGTCTACCGCCCACTTCGAGAATTAATTATTTTCTAGCGCCCCCCCAAATTTTTTTTACTTTACTACATCTTAAGAATCACAATCACAGTCATTATGTTAATATTGGAGCTTACCGCCATCTATGGTACAGTTTGACAACTTTTGGACAGGAAATAGTTACTGTCTAGTCCCCTAGATGGCGTTACACGAGGAAACGCGCGTTAAGCGTAAAGGAGCGGTAAAGTTTGTGTTAAAAGCAAAAAAAACAATTTTAAAGGGGTAGCCTCATGAAGCTTGATCTGCCTTCTAAGCTGCCTAAAACTCTTCTTTCTTCCTGTTTGCTCGCGTCAATTAGCCCCACCCCCAAATTAGCGTGTAGCTCCGCCCACCACATAGTGTGATCCTATGGGATGACTGAAGGGCCTGTGATGTCATCAAAAGGTCCTGTAGACTTGGATTTACCTTGTACGGAGTTTCCTAAAGGACCTGGCTCCTCTGCCCACTAGCAGCCTGCTCTATATAATAAAGCTTTATCCTAGTGAACAGAGAGACCAGGTCCTTTAGCCCAGTAGGATTTAGACTGCTTTATATAAGAAAGCAGCACTTATTCCACCCCCTCTATCTCACAGCAGGGAGCTAGGTGATGTGTATGTGATGTGTATGTGTGGTGCAGACACAGGCTGGCTCTGTACACTCAGGGAGCTACGTCATGTGGCTCCCTCAGCAATGAGCAGGGGGCCACGTGCTAGTGTCCATAATGAAGTGAATAAAGTAAGATAGAGGACAAATAAAGCAGTTTTGCTGAAGCAATGTATTTAGGAAAAGTCTTACATCCACATTAACAAGCAGTATAGATAGAATCATTGTTATGATACCACCCCATTAAATTAGCCATCGCCCCCCTATACCGCTTCAACGCCCCCCAATCTTCTGTGCCCTTTACTGCCCCCCTATAGGCCTCCAGCACCCACAAGGGGGCGTTATCGCCCACTTTGAGAAAGACAGGTCTAACGCATAGTTGTAACATTCCCCATGGTACCTGTGATTGCTACATATAAAGGGAGCTAAACAAGCGCTGACTAACTTTCTATATTGTCAATTGGCACAAGTTACTGGTAGAAAATCTGCCCATGTAACTGGGCCTTTACGATTTGATTGGTTAATATACAACCTGAAGGAATTTCTTCTTGACGTAAATGGATTTGGATTTGTGGAATTCTATTTTTGTTAAACGGATTATCCACTTTCTAATATTGATGTCCTATTTTACCAATGAGAACCTTGCAGATCAGCTGCTCCAAGACTGTGGGACAGTGCTGCAGTACTTAAAGCTGCTGCTACGCTTCGTTCAACCAATAAGCAACATGGCTCCCAGTATGTAAACATTACCAGGGGCCGTGCTGTCCCAGATCAGTTAATATGTGTGTCCCGGGTATCAGACCCTCATAGATCAAATCTTGATTGTGTAGGATAGGCTGTCAAGATAAGGTGATGGATATCCGTTTTATGATCAATAAGCTAGATGGATATTTTATTTTAAGCATCTCCTATTGATAACCAATTCCTGGGGGTTCCACTACTAGAGCCCCCACTGATTTGCAGTAATCTGTGCTTAAACTGTTGAATATGTGTGCTAAAATTGTGTATTATAGCATTTCTATGGGCAGAAGTGAATCACTAGAATCTGTATAGCAATGTTAATAACACTGTTCACAGCTTGCTTGTGACCCTAAATGCATTTTGACTCCTAATTGCACCTTCTTGTTGACAGTATACTGATGCCTTATAAACATAGACTGTTCCTTTACCCTGATTAAATGTAATAATAGATTCATATTGTCGGATGCTGTTGATTTATGCTGGTTTGTATTCTTGTGTCATCTGAAGGTCATGTAGTCAGTAGAGATGAGCGAACACTAAAATGTTCGAGGTTCGAAATTCGATTCGAACAGCCGCTCACTGTTCGAGTGTTCGAATGGGTTTCGAACCCCATTATAGTCTATGGGGAACATAAACTCGTTAAGGGGGAAACCCAAATTCGTGTCTGGAGGGTCACCAAGTCCACTATGACACCCCAGGAAATGATACCAACACCCTGGAATGACACTGGGACAGCAGGGGAAGCATGTCTGGGGGCATAAAAGTCACTTTATTTCATGGAAATCCCTGTCAGTTTGCGATTTTCGCAAGCTAACTTTTCCCCATAGAAATGCATTGGCCAGTGCTGATTGGCCAGAGTACGGAACTCGACCAATCAGCGCTGGCTCTGCTGGAGGAGGCGGAGTCTAAGATAGCTCCACACCAGTCTCCATTCAGGTCCGACCTTAGACTCCGCCTCCTCCGGCAGAGCCAGCGCTGATTGGCCGAAGGCTGGCCAATGCATTCCTATGCGAATGCAGACTTAGCAGTGCTGAGTCAGTTTTGCTCAACTACACATCTGATGCACACTCGGCACTGCTACATCAGATGTAGCAATCTGATGTAGCAGAGCCGAGGGTGCACTAGAACCCCTGTGCAAACTCAGTTCACGCTAATAGAATGCATTGGCCAGCGCTGATTGGCCAATGCATTCTATTAGCCCGATGAAGTAGAGCTGAATGTGTGTGCTAAGCACACACATTCAGCACTGCTTCATCAAGCCAATACAATGCATTAGCCAGTGCTGATTGGCCAGAGTACGGAATTCGGCCAATCAGCGCTGGCTCTGCTGGAGGAGGCGGAGTCTAAGATCGCTCCACACCAGTCTCCATTCAGGTCCGACCTTAGACTCCGCCTCCTCCGGCAGAGCCAGCGCTGATTGGCCGAAGGCTGGCCAATGCATTCCTATGCGAATGCAGACTTAGCAGTGCTGAGTCAGTTTTGCTCAACTACACATCTGATGCACACTCGGCACTGCTACATCAGATGTAGCAATCTGATGTAGCAGAGCCGAGGGTGCACTAGAACCCCTGTGCAAACTCAGTTCACGCTAATAGAATGCATTGGCCAGCGCTGATTGGCCAATGCATTCTATTAGCCCGATGAAGTAGAGCTGAATGTGTGTGCTAAGCACACACATTCAGCACTGCTTCATCAAGCCAATACAATGCATTAGCCAGTGCTGATTGGCCAGAGTACGGAATTCGGCCAATCAGCGCTGGCCAATGCATTCTATTAGCCCGATGAAGTAGAGCTGAATGTGTGTGCTAAGCACACACATTCAGCACTGCTTCATCAAGCCAATACAATGCATTAGCCAGTGCTGATTGGCCAGAGTACGGAATTCGGCCAATCAGCGCTGGCTCTGCCGGAGGAGGCGGAGTCTAAGGTCGGACCTGAATGGAGACTGGTGTGGAGCGATCTTAGACTCCGCCTCCTCCAGCAGAGCCAGCGCTGATTGGTCGAGTTCCGTACTCTGGCCAATCAGCGCTGGCCAATGCATTCTATTAGCCCGATGAAGTAGAGCTGAATGTGTGTGCTTAGCACACACATTCAGCTCTACTTCATCAGGCTAATAGAATACATTGGCCAATCAGCGCTGGCCAATGCATTCTATTAGCTTGATGAAGCAGAGTGTGCACAAGGGTTCAAGCGCACCCTCGGCTCTGATGTAGCAGAGCTGAGGGTGCACAAGGGTTCAAGTGCACCCTCGGCTCTCCTACATCAGAGCCGAGGGTGCGCTTGAACCCTTGTGCAGCCTCGGCTCTGCTACATCAGAGCCGAGGGTGCGCTTGAACCCTTGTGCACACTCTGCTTCATCAAGCTAATAGAATGCATTGGCCAGCACTGATTGGCCAGAGTACGGAATTCGGCCAATCAGCGCTGGCCAATGCATCCCTATGGGAAAAAGTTTATCTCACAAAAATCACAATTACACACCCGATAGAGCCCCAAAAAGTTATTTTTAATAACATTCCCCCCTAAATAAAGGTTATCCCTAGCTATCCCTGCCTGTACAGCTATCCCTGTCTCATAGTCACAAAGTTCACATTCTCATATGACCCGGATTTGAAATCCACTATTCGTCTAAAATGGAGGTCACCTGATTTCGGCAGCCAATGACTTTTTCCAATTTTTTTCAATGCCCCCAGTGTCGTAGTTCCTGTCCCACCTCCCCTGCGCTGTTATTGGTGCAAAAAAGGCGCCAGGGAAGGTGGGAGGGGAATCGAATTTTGGCGCACTTTACCACGTGGTGTTCGATTCGATTCGAACATGGCGAACACCCTGATATCCGATCGAACATGTGTTCGATAGAACACTGTTCGCTCATCTCTAGTAGTCAGAGTTAAGTTAACCATGCACATTATACAAATCTCAATGGACCCTCCAGTTTTAGCTGGATCTACCAACTATCTGCATAACGTCCCCCTATCGCGGTGTTCACACTAGTGCTGGAGTCCACTCATTGGGTTTCTGTCCTAATCCCTGGAAAAGCTGCATAAACCTGGTTTCACCGTGGACACCAGTGGTTTGCTTTAAAAATCCTTTCAACTGCAAGACATTCCCTATGCAGTTTTTCCAGGGATGCGGGCAGGGGCACAAGTGTGACGCCCCATAAAGCAGATGTTGGGGAAAAGATGGGCATATCTGATTTCATTTTGGTGAATTATTTTTTTTTCACATGGGAGATAAGCAGCCACTAAGGCCCCTTGCAGACAACTGTGGGCCAGGTCAGTGTGTCAGTGTGGGTTTTTCCCAGATCGCACACTGACCCACTCATTTCTGACACACTCACACATTATGTGGTCCCGTGAGTGGGCTGACAGTCCGGGCCACAAAACTCAGGACAATTCCTATTCCTGTCTGGTCATTTGCAAGGGGCTTAAAGGTGTCTGGCAGTGGCTTGTTCCCTTTTCCCTATACATGTGCAGTTGTGCCGTTCATGGTTTGTTTGTTTTTTCTTCTAGCTATATGTGTTTTCCTTTTATATGGAAGCTATAGCTTTCTCACTGTTGGGCTAGGACATAGCTATGGTTTACTTGTTGTACATTCTAGCAATGTACATGTATGAGGTGAAGGTGTGTGACTTTCATGAGGCCAGCATGGCAGACTCGCCTGTACTTTGGGTTAGGTGTAGAGTCCAGCACAAACAATGCCTTCTCTAGACTAGGACATATAGTAGTAGTGTCCAGTAAGTAGAAGCCTTGCTTCTTGTGAAATAATTTGAAATATCATGACACAACGTGGTTCAATATTTAAGACGGATACCTTACTTGTTTTCTATTGTAGTCTTAGGGATGTCCTATGCTGTCTTGACTAGAGATGAGCGAACACTAAAATGTTCGAGGTTCGAAATTCGATTCGAACAGCCGCTCACTGTTCGAGTGTTCGAATGGGTTTCGAATCCCATTATAGTCTATGGGGAACATATACTCGTTAAGGGGGAAACCCAAATCCGTGTCTGGAGGGTCACCAAGTCCACTATGACACCCCAGCAAATGATACCAACACCCTGGAATGACACTGGGACAGCAGGGGAAGCATGTCTGGGGGCATAAAAGTCACTTTATTTCATGGAAATCCCTGTCAGTTTGCGATTTTCGCAAGCTAACTTTTCCCCATAGAAATGCATTGGCCAGTGCTGATTGGCCAGAGTACGGAACTCGACCAATCAGCGCTGGCTCTGCTGGAGGAGGCGGAGTCTAAGATCGCTCCACACCAGTCTCCATTCAGGTCCGACCTTAGACTCCGCCTCCTCCGGCAGAGCCAGCGCTGATTGGCCGAAGGCTGGCCAATGCATTCCTATGCGAATGCAGAGACTTAGCAGTGCTGAGCCAGTTCTGCTCAACTACACATCTGATGCACACTCGGCACTGCTACATCAGATGTAGCAATCTGATGTAGCAGAGCCGAGGGTGCACTAGAACCCCTGTGCAAACTCAGTTCACGCTAATAGAATGCATTGGCCAGCGCTGATTGGCCAATGCATTCTATTAGCCCGATGAAGTAAAGCTGAATGTGTGTGCTAAGCACACACATTCAGCTCTACTTCATCGGGCTAATAGAATGCATTGGCCAGCGCTGATTGGCCAGAGTACGGAACTCGACCAATCAGCGCTGGCTCTGCTGGAGGAGGCGGAGTCTAAGATCGCTCCACACCAGTCTCCATTCTGGTCCGACCTTAGACTCCGCCTCCTCCAGCAGAGCCAGCGCTGATTGGCCGAATTCCGTACTCTGGCCAATCAGTGCTGGCCAATGCATTCTATTGGCGTGATGAAGCAGTGCTGAATGTGTGTGTTTGGCTCAACTACACCGGTGGAGTAGTTGAGCTAAGCACACAGATTCAGCTCTGCTTCAATCAGCGCTGGCCAATGCATTCTATTAGCTTGATGTAGCAGAGCCGAGGCTGCCCAAGGGTTCAAGCGCACCCTCGGCTCTGATGTAGCAGAGCCGAGGGTGCACAAGGGTTCAAGCGCACCCTCGGCTCTGATGTAGCAGAGCCGAGGCTGCACAAGGGTTCAAGCGCACCCTCGGCTCTGATGTAGCAGAGCCGAGGCTGCACAAGGGTTCAAGCGCACCCTCGGCTCTGATGTAGCAGAGCCGAGGGTGCACAAGGGTTCAAGCGCACCCTCGGCTCTGATGTAGCAGAGCCGAGGGTGCACAAGGGTTCAAGCGCACCCTCGGCTCTGATGTAGCAGAGCCGAGGGTGCACAAGGGTTCAAGCGCACCCTCGGCTCTGATGTAGCAGAGCCGAGGGTGCACAAGGGTTCAAATGCACCCTCGGCTCTGCTACATCAGAGCCGAGGGTGCGCTTGAACCCTTGTGCAGCCTCGGCTCTGCTACATCAGAGCTGAGGGTGCGCTTGAACCCGTGCACCCTCGGCTCTGCTACATCAGAGCCGAGGGTGCGCTTGAACCCTTGTGCACACTCTGCTTCATCAAGCTAATAGAATGCATTGGCCAGCGCTGATTGAAGCAGAGCTGAATCTGTGTGCTTAGCTCAACTACTCTACCGGTGTAGTTGAGCTAAACACACACATTCAGCACTGCTTCATCACGCCAATAGAATGCATTGGCCAGAGTACGGAATTCGGCCAATCAGCGCTGGCTCTGCTGGAGGAGGCGGAGTCTAAGGTCGGACCAGAATGGAGACTGGTGTGGAGCGATCTTAGACTCCGCCTCCTCCAGAAGAGCCAGCGCTGATTGGCCAAAGTACGGAATTCGGCCAATCAGCGCTGGCCAATGCATCCCTATGGGAAAAAGTTTATCTCACAAAAATCACAATTACACACCCGATAGAGCCCCAAAAAGTTATTTTTAATAACATTCCCCCCTAAATAAAGGTTATCCCTAGCTATCCCTGCCTGTACAGCTATCCCTGTCTCATAGTCACAAAGTTCACATTCTCATATGACCCGGATTTGAAATCCACTATTCGTCTAAAATGGAGGTCACCTGATTTCGGCAGCCAATGACTTTTTCCAATTTTTTTCAATGCCCCCGGTGTCGTAGTTCCTGTCCCACCTCCCCTGCGCTGTTATTGGTGCAAAAAAGGCGCTAGGGAAGGTGGGAGGGGAATCAAATTTTGGCGCACTTTACCACACGGTGTTCGATTCGAACATGGCGAACACCCTGATATCCGATCGAACATGTGTTCGATAGAACACTGTTCGCTCATCTCTAGTCTTGACCTCTATGGGTTTTATAGATTACTGTATAATGGAGAAAACAGGTCAAACCTTTACTGCTGAGTGTACAAATTCTTTTACAAAAGTACCACTAATATGCCGCTGTCAAACACTGATCACAAAGTGAATAGGGTTGTTCACTGTCATGATTGATTGAAAAACCCCTGAGTATATAGCTTGCCTCCTCCTATACAGTACAACATTGTTAAAGTGTTAGGTGTACTGTAAGAAGAACCTGTCAACATTTTATGAACGCTACATCAGTCACTCTCACAATGTGACCATTAGATGACAGACATATATGTTTATTGCATTGTTAGCTGAAAATTAGACCTGTAGAGGGCAAAAGGGGCTGTCCCAAAGCTGGCGGCTGGAAACTAGCTGCTGTGAGGTCTCCGATAAACCGCACACAGAACTCTGCTCATCGTAGCCTGCCTCTTACTCTGCAGCATCAGTAGTAGCATATAACACATTATAGAGAAGTACTGAGGTGAATAATCTACTTGAGATAGCAAATTGCTGTTTAGTTGCTTTTCCCACTGTCTCTGCTTGTGTCTCTCTACTTTTCTTTATCTCCTGCTCACTCCAACTTTATATCCATAGATTTAATCTGATATCTCTGAGCTGAAAATGGTCTTCCTTTAGCAAGACTAAGCAAAGAGTTCAGAGTAAATATCAATTTAGCAGGGAAAGGCAAGAAAAGAGCCAGATAAGTGCCAAAAGAGGAGGCGTTTCTCTCTGATAAATTACAAGGTGTGGTATTTGCCTGTATTATTGATTTGATGAAAAGTTATTGCACCCTTAAATTCTAGGTTTACAGTGAGGACTCTTCTGGGTTTCTTCAATGGTATCTACAAAGTAATAACTGCAGAGGTGAACATTTTGTTATAAAGCAAGTGATGATTTTGTATGGGGAAACATGGCCAACATTCAGTTATATTGAGATACATGCTGTTAAAAGTGAAACTGTTAGAGGGGTATTATGTATGGGAACTGTCATATTAGCAAGGTCACATCTCTTTATTTGTTCTGGGCTATTAACTGGCTGTCATTTAGCTGCAGCGATGCAAAACAGGAGATCGTATTCAGTATGTGTATGGTAGTAACTCTCACAAGACTTCTAGCTCGTCTTGCATATAATAGAATTATTCTATTTATATGACAGTGGTGATTCCTAAAACCTGATCTGTCCCATTCGTTAGTTTAAATGCTTAAGTAATGGTGAATACAGATACCCACATCCTGTTCTACCCAATAAAACCAATTACTCTTCAAGGGCTATGGTGAATGATCTGCTATTACACTCACAGAGGCCAAGAATATACACAACAAAGGATGATACAATTATGTGGGAGATACCAAGAACTCCTGGCTATCCCTAGAAAATAAAGAACTTTTCAAAGATTTGGTGTATTTGAATCAGTGGTTCAGTAGTATGTCATTTAGAAACATCCATGTCCTCACATCATCAAAAAGGACCTGTCACTTCTGATGACATGCCTCTTTATAGTTGTATTCTTCATGAAGTTCTGCAGCATTGAGTCTTAGAACTATGCAGTATGTTGTTCCTCTGTTATTCCTTCTAGAAGTTTATGGATGAAATGACAACTGGATGTTACCATTTGGAGGTGTAGGCCTACACACTATGACCTTGTCCAGTCAGTGCTCACGGTATCGGAGCACTATATTTGTAGAAGAAATTACAGATGGCAGAGTTTAGGAAAAAAAAAAGATATCCAGAATTTCATGCAGAATATAGGTAATAACTAAAACGAGCATGTTTTGTAGTGACAGGTCATTCTTAAAATGCCAAATAATGCTTCTGAAGGAAGGATGTCTACTTTCTTAGTCCTCAATGCAAAATGCTACATCCACGCATTGATGCATTACAATAACTCTGGAATTTACTAGTGTTGTCTCGTGTACGTGGCAGTCACTGTATATCATAATGTAGTGGTAAGTGTTCCATGTGCAGTACTAACTAGTAGATGAATCAGGATAGCATCCTTCTACCTGTGATTGATCAGGCATTTTACCTCGATTAAGATTAATGGCACCCCTTTTAAACCACGCCCCTTCAACAGTATCATAAAGTGTTGTTGTGTAAGACTCGTCTCACAAGGTTCACCCAGCAGGTTCGTTCAGATCAAACATGGCCAAACCGAAAATGCTATTCTACTGTGGGTCCTCTCGGAGCCCAGAGTATACTAAATGGAGGCCCAAGGGGGGCGATCAAAGATTAATAAAAAGTGGTACTTGCCTCTCTAGTGCAACTCTTTGCTGTCTTCGTTGCTTCTGACCGACGTCAGGGAAAGCTGATTGACCTCTGGGTCATGTGGTGTTGTATCACAAAAGCACTAGTGGTGCAACACCACGTAAACGTCACCTGGAAGCTCCGAAGACAGCAGGTAGTCACGCCAGAGTGCAGGAGAAGTAAGATTTGTGGTGAGTGGTTTTTCTTTGATCACCTCCACATTTTAATCTCCGGGGTCTGAAGAGACTCCAGAGTATAATAGTTTTGGTTTGTATGTATTGGATCTGAACAAAATTGCAAATCTTGTAATAATGGACGTAAACAAAATCATGTTTGTTATTCTGGTTGGTTGGTTTTGGTTAGATTTCATTTAATCGCCCTTGCCATAATTCAGCCTATGAAACATTATATAGAATTTTTGTTTTTTCTTAAATGAGAAATGAAACAAGTTTGCAGTTGGTAGCACTTACCCTACCATTCTGTGCTTACAGCTTCTATGCAGATCTATGCATCTACGTTGTAACAGACAAGAAGCAAAATCTGTGTAGTCTGAACCTGTAGTTATATTCCCTTCTGTTCTTTATTTGTTAACCTACCACACGATCGAGAATGGGCAGAAGGAAATGTGACTGAAGACACGTTGTCTACATAGGAGAGGACATTTTTAATTAAAGAATATTGCAAAGTTGTGTTTTTGTTTTTTATTTTTCCTGTCATTGAAACAATAAAAATGTGGCTGTAAAGCTGGATATGTTCTTTATTCAGTTATTAATGTGACAACTTCAGGAAGTAGACCTATATTTCCTTGAAAAATGTCTGGCTTGAGAATGTTGTAGTGTCTTGATACCCAAAACACAGGAACAATGTGGAGTAGTGTTGTTTTGTTGATATCTAGATAGTATGTCCTCTTGATGAGAGATATTCGTGTTTATAGTCACAACAATGGCAGCATGCTATGTCTTGTAAATCTCCACAGATAGTTACTTTGGGCTCATCTGACATCTACCAAGAGCCAACATGTTTCTTTATTTTTCAATCATTTACAAGTTCTATAATGTCATTCTACAAGATGACTGCTTTAATGTGTTTACATGTAAAAGGAGACAGTAGCTGATAAAATAAGACCTAGGTTATATGCAGACATTGCAGATGAAGGTCTGATCATAGAGCAGACTCTCGTTATAGTACACTAGATTCAAATCCACATTTATTGCACTTACCATCTTGGTAAAACCTGTAGCGCTATCCACATCTGTGTACGTTTTGCAGCTGTTCCACTGCAGGTTTTTTATAAATCCATGGCAATTTTTATGTGTATGTATATGTATGTATGTATATAAACAAAACATACATACACACACATATATATATATATATATATATATATATATATATATATATATATATATATATTTTTTTTTTTATTTGTTTTAAACTCTCCCTTACTTTACACAGGGTGTACCTAAACAGTAGAGACCACAATAATAACTACGGCTAGGCAATTTTGACAAAAAATAAAATTTAGAGTTTATGGGCAATTCTAGATTTTAATCTTTATTTTCTTCAGCAAACTGCCCATATGGAGAAATCCCCAGATATATTTTATGCAGGTTTCCTTGTCCTACCACCCAACTGTTGACTACATTAAACAAGAAATTGTTGCTCAAAGCTTGTGGCAGAAGGAAAAAGCCTGACTGTGGCCAACTGTGTCCTTCCCCCATGACCAATAAGACCACGGATTGGACACCAGAGTTCTGTGTGTGTGGTTTTGTTTTTTGGGGTTTTTTTGTTTTTGTTTTTTTTCTCCAACTTCCCTGAGCTCCTGGCAGAGATCCATAATTCCTGGACAACCCTTTTAAATGGTAAATTAATTGATCCAATTCAAATAATTGTCCAACCCTAGTAGTACAGCAGATTGCACTACTGTAGCAACACGGACCAGAGTGTAGTTTGTCAATCTCAATTCTGTCAGATCCTGCTTAGCAACATGCGTATTAATTGTGAACTATATTATATTCATTACATAACTGAATCCTCATACAGCCAATATTTATTTTTCAGCGCTCGCCAAATCCCAAGCAGAAGTCCTTGCCCTGAAGAAGCAGAGTGAGGGCTTAACAAGAGAGTATGATCGTCTAATAAGGGAACACGAGTTTCTACAGGTCTGTATCATTCGAATGACAGTACTAGTATTCTGCAAACACAAAATATCAGTACTTTTGTGCTCTTACACTCACAGATGGTGTCATTGTGTGACGTGAAGCTTATTTGACTCTTGCGCGTATTTTTTAATTGTGTTTCTCAGAGCTTCAGAATAAACTGAAGCCCATTTCAGGAGCAGAATGGGTAAAAAATACACTTTTAATTATCAAGTGATTCCCCCCACTGATATACCAATGCTTTCCGACAGTAGGGAATCAATCTATAAATCATACTTAATTTTCTTTTTAACCCATTATTCCTCTTTGCTAAAAGGTTTTCTCCAACTGGAAAAACCACTATAAGGAAGTATATAAGTTCTATATAAGATAAGATAATCCTTTAATAGTCCCACATTGGGGAAATTTCAGAAATAAATGAAACTTTTACATCCACTGTAACTACAGTTTCTGATCTACTGTACAAATACAGTAGAATATTTTTGTGGCTACTTTATATAGTAAAATCCAACAAGATAGGTATTAGACCTAAAAAGAGTTCAGACTTTGAGGCATTTGTATACAGAAAACACACTGTTGTCAGTGTGTATAGTACATACATGGTGATGTGATGGCTCTGTAACCTATTGTGACACATTCTGTATATATAATATATGCTGTCACCAGCACCCATCAGCTGTGTAGCATCGAGATGGCTCTCTGTATATAGTGTATACAGACTGCTGCCCAAATAATATATTCTACAAAGTAAAGCGTGTATGACAGCACTGACCACTGGAAATCCTGGCTACAGCTGGATCTTTTTCAAGCTTGAAAATGCAGCACTAACCGGAGGACAATACATTGCTATTTTCTCTGTATGTTACTGAACCTATAAAGATGCAGAATATGCACGCTGTGCTACACTTACTATCATAGTACAAGGGCAGCATACTATATTACACTCTTTCCCAAATTGTCATATCATTCAGGTTGAAGTACTTTGATATATGGTATCACTAATGCATTTCTATTTAAGTTTTGTAGTAATTTGTAGGTTTGGGCATTGCAAGTGTATAAGACAATGAGCTCTCCATGCATCAAGTGACATGTACAGTCATTTACACTGCCATTTCAATAGAATCTCCTCATAGTGTTGCCACTTATTTCCATTTATCATTCAGCACAACATTTGGTTTAGTGTTTTATGTGAAAAAATAGTTTTCATAGGTGTTTCATCATTTGGCTTTTTAGGCACATGTTGTGAAGCATTGAGGCAGTGTTAAGTCCAGTTTGCCTGTGGCCATTAAAGCAATTTACACCTAGACCTGACTTATTATGCATTAATAAGTCTCTAATGGCTGTAACAAGTCACAGACAGAAGTAATTGCTAACCGTGTTAAAACTATGTGAGACAAGGAGCATGCCAATATCTAACAATCTGGAAACCATTTATGCTCTGTACTTTATTTATACTAGATTTACTCTTGTGTTTTCATCTCCATTGTTCGAGTCCGCCAGGCAGTGGCGTAACTAAAATGGCAACCCTTCCCCCAAAGACCCCAATTGACCACCTCCCCCGCATTTTTGCACGCACTATTATGCCCCATAGTGGCCCTTGCACACAGTGTTAGGCCCCATTGTGGACACCCATGAACAATTATTGTACTCTGGGGTCAGACCCCAGAGTATAATAATAGGAGTCCCAGGGGAGGATACAAACATAAAACACTGTTACATACACACTGTTACCTCTCCTGGGCTCTGGCATATTCTCCACTGATGTTGGCCATCTTCCAAGATGGAAGAGACATCACTTGAGCCGTCACAAAACTAGGCCTGAGGGCTTCCGGAGCCAGGAGAGGTAAGTAACAGTGTTTTTTTTTTTTTTATGTTAACCTCACCTCCCCTGAGTCTCCAATCATTATACTCAGTGGGACCCCCGAGTATAATGTAGCCCAGCAGACATCATTGACTATAATTGTGTCCATTGTTTTTAAACTGAAACTGGATAAAGCCCTCCGTACAGGACTTTTTCCTCAGCCGATTTTCAGTGTGACCAAACACTCTCTATCGCAGGCTCTGGTACAGATGTGAACATAGCTTTCTAAATTAGTATAAAGTATATGAAAAAAAAGTATTCAGTATACTGTACAATGCTTTACCTTTGCTGTATGGTGAAGCATACTGGGAGCATATCCTGATGTCATAGTAACATACTATATAAGGTTAGATAAAGGCACATGTTCATAAAGCCCAACCTAAAAACTTACCAAGTTTCCAATTGCTCAATTATACGGAAAAAAAATCCATCCCAACGAAGTCCCTGGGTCATCATTTTATACCAAACATTTCTAACTCCTATAACCTGATTTTTCTTACTCTTAAGAAGGCATTCAGGCCCCTCTTGAACTTGTATAATTTAACAGACCTCAGTACGTCATATGGCAGTGAGTTACACAGTCTCACCACTCCTCCTACTATACAGAAACATCCCCTAGTCGTCTTCAGCAGTAATCTTACCCAGTGTTTTATTATTACACAATGTAACACTTTGCCATAGCCCAGGTGCATAACTTTACATCCATCTACATAACTCCTAACCGTCACATTAAAATGGCAAAAACCTTCCTGAAAATATCATATTTTCTTAAAGATTTTTAATTTATGGCTACAGTAAATATTAATGACACATAACTGTAGTACCTTATGTGCATTTTAACATTTGAGCAAACTAACACTTTTTAGCCTTAAACTAGTATCATTTTATCTCTTTTCGTTCCTGCTTTTATAGCTTTTTAAATGTTATTTTTATGTAGCTTTACAAGACCTTGTATTTTGTGGCCGCATAAGTCTTTTTGATCAGTTTTTTATCACTTTTTGTTTTTGAGGGGGTAAATGATCAAAAAACATCAATTCTGGCAGTTTGGTTTGTGGTATTTCATGTACAATAAATAATGTACAAAATTTAATTTAGGCATTGTTATGGATATGGTAAGATCAGGGAAAAAAGGGGGGGAAATTGTCTACTCTTCCTCCTCCTTTTTTTTTTTTTCCCTCTGTAAAACCACTTGGGTGCTGTGGTCATTATCTTCTATTGCAGGCTACTCTATGCAGCCTGAAATAGAAGTGTTGTTATTTTGCAATGCATTGCATTAGTGATCAGACACCTGGGTTTCAAGACCTCTAGGTCTAATAAATGCAAAAAAAATTTACATTTTAAGACTTCAAATCACCCCACCCCCATTCCCAAGAACACATATAAAAAATATAAAAGTACTTAAAGATATTCTGTCATTCGTAAAATGCATTTTTAGCTAAACATATGCATGAATAGCCTTTGAAATGCTATTCAGGTACTGCCTCTACTACTGCAACTGACACCATGGTTTCTTTAAAAAAACGAAAAAGTTGTATATGTAAGTCAGCCCCACAGAGCACCCTGGGCATTCCCCAGGGCCTCCAAGCACCCCTGCATCATACCTCTAAAAACACCTTTCCACTGCTTGTGTTCCATATGCCCTCCTCCAGACATCCTGTAGCGCCCTGTCTTCTCCATTCTCACTCTGGCTGTTGAAATCTCGGGCATGCGCAGTACTTCTCCGTTCTGGAAGAGGAGGGCATATGGAGAGCAAGCAGTGGAGGAGCGTTTTCAGAGGTATAACGCGGGGGCACTCGGAGGCCCTGGGGAACGCCCAGGGTGCTCTGTAGGGCTGATTTACATATACAACCTTTTTGTTTTTAAAAGAAACCCAGGGTCAGTTGCAGTAGTTGAGGCAGTACCTGAATAGCCTTTTTAGGTAGTCCTGTGTCTGAAAATGCCTACAAATCTGAAAAAACAGCAGGAAAAATATTTGTTATAGTTTTGTGTCTAATAAAAACTTGAATATAAAGTGATCAAGATAGTAGACCTTACCCAAAATGGTTTAACTAAAACGTACACCTGGCCCTGCAACCCCCCCCCCCCCCCCCCCAAAAAAAAAAAAAAAAAAAGAACAAACTATGTACCATTATTAACCAACCTCTGTTTCCTATCTGTGAGCCAGTTATTAACCCAGTTGCAAATATTTCCCTTAGGATCAGTATTCTCATTCTATGTACCAACATTTAAAGGGATCCTATCAGTCAGACACAATTTTTTTTTATTTTTTTTTTGTAGGTGCCACGTCGGAATACCCTTAAGAAAGGCTATTCGTCTCCTACCTTTTGTCATCTTCTTCTCACCGCCATTCGCCTTCAATCCCGGTTCTTGTCGGTATGTAAATTAGCTCTCTCGCAGCACTGGGGGTGGGCCCCAGCGCTCAAACAGCACTGGGGGCGTCCCCAATGCTGTGAGAGAACTCTGTCCAGTACCACCTCCATCTTCGTCAGCAGTGTCCTCTTCGGCCTTTTCTTCCGGCGGTGACTTGTAACTTCTAAGGCCTCGGGCCGAGCAGATTCCACATGCCCACAGGCCACGAGAAAATGGCCGCTTGCACATTATTGTAAGCGGCCAATTTCTCGTGGCCTGTGGGCATGCGCAGTCTGCTCTGCCCAAGGCCCGAGGCCTTAGAAGTTACAAGCCACCGCCGGAAGAAGAGTCTAAAGATGACGCTGCTGAAGAAGAGGAGGTGGCACTGGAGAGAGTTCTCTCGCAGCATTGGGGATGCCCCCAGTGCTGTTTGAGCGCTGGGGCCCGCCCCCAGTGCTGCAAGAGAGCTAATTTACATACCGACAAGAACTGGGATTGTAGGCAAACAGCGGCGCGGAGAAGACGACGAAAGGTAGGAGAATAGCCTTTCTTAAGGCTATTCCGACGTGGTACCTACAAAAAATTGTGTGTGAGTGATGGGATCCCTTTAATGTGGTACAGTATCAAAGTCCATATATGTCATCTATGGACTTATCACCTTATAACAGTATCAGCATAGCTTTATGATCAGTTTTTATAAGTTTATTATCATTGACATACTCCAAGATTGCACGTCTTAGAAATCCTTCAAATAATAGATTTTTTTTTTTCCCTCATAGGTTAATATATGTGAACTGTAGATATGTCATGTTAATAATTCCTTGTCTTCTTTTTAGAATACCATACAGGAGCAAGACAGCAAGAAAGAGCAATGATTCAGCGATAACCTAAACAAATGACCATGAGAATGTGAAGAAATTCTGCAGTTCTTGAATTTGCTGCAATGACAGTGTTTTCTAGAAAATCGGCACATTGATTTTTTTCTTTTCTTGTGTTTTTGTTTTTCCCATTTAGAGAAGGTTATATCCAGTGCAAACTGTCAAACTATATTCATGTCAGTTCTGCAAATACCTAGAACTTCAAAATGTTATGTGTTCAAAAGAATTTTTACTTGACTATCTTCTCAGAAGTCACATTTCTGAACCTTTAATCAAAAGTACAGTAAAAATGGCATTTTATTGTCCGGTGGACTCTTCCAGTGTGTCAAGCAAGTGGAGCCCCTTTTCTATTATCTCTCTAATACAATTTGGCAACCCAGATTTTATTCAAATGTTCCTCTGTTGTCCGGCTTATGGGCATTTTAAGGAACTGTTTGTAATGTATAATAACCTTATTATGTCCATACCCGAGGTATATATAAGGTGATTAGGAGATTACAACTTTCTGAATCCCTATTATATTATTCATGTTGTGGTTTATTTACCTACACAGTTTTTATGTCAGAAATATATTGAATATATCATTGTTTGGGTTGCCAATTATATTTTCTAGGTTTTTTGCGTGTGAATGCTGCATGTTAAATTGAACTTTTTTTTGTTCGTTTTTTAAATGCTAAACACATTTAGATTGGAGAGAGAGGGAGAATGAGCTTCTTACGATAGTTGGTGCCATAAGTCCTATTTAATTTTGCTGTATCTGATATTTCTACTGTTTGTGATTGACATTTGTTTAAAGAGGACCTTTTATGCCCTCTAACATTGCCCGTGTTATATTGTGCTAAAAAGTGGATTTCTGCACTGTTTTTTTTTTTTCTGGTATGTGCCTCAGTTGCAGAGATATCGGGGCTGTTAGTTTCATTGTCGATGTACATGTATTGTCAGAATGGCTGGCTTTAGGGCTCGGCATAATTGCTGGATATTGAGGTGAGAAACGGACCCCTGACAATACAAGAATATAGAAGTGTACCACCGGGAATGAGGGGTAAGCCTGGTCCATCTGTTTATATGATACGGTCAATGTTAGAGGGCCTGAAAGGATCTCTTTAAAGGAAACCTGTTGGGTGGTTTTTCCACCATAAACTGGCCCAGTCATATGGGGGATGACTTATTTCCCTTTCTTTTGCTGCCCTCTAATATTTATGTTGCAGCAAAGGCAAGTTATACATGAAAGTATAAAAAGTCATATGCAGATTAGCCACAGTGGAGGGGAAAAGCTTCAGCCTAGTCTCACTACACTCTTCCTATTTACACCTCTCGTCCGTGACGTCAGGGAGTGACCACATGACAAGGCTATTCCCCACCGACTGTGACTACTTAGGTTAATTTACATATGTTGTTTTATGGTTTGCAACATTTATGTCTTCACTTTGCTGCAATTAAAAGATTACAGAGGGAACCAATGAAAAGGGGATTACTTCTTCCTGCACATGATGGGCCAGTTTATGATGGAAAAACCCTATCTGGTTCCCTTTTAAAGGGACACACAATGTCAGAGTTTACATAATTGTATTTTTTAGATTTATATAAGTTGCTATTTTTGGAGAGATTTGCAAAACACATAATTCACACTGTTATATTACATACTTGGAATTTTGCCTCAAAAAAGAATGTATTTTCATATTAACATTCTAATAAAGCTTATTTTGCTACCGTGTGACATAAGTGTGACCTTCCTTACAAACTGACAGTACTCTTCAGATGTATTTTTTTTTTTTTTTTTTTTTTGGGGGGGGGGGGGCTATTGTGATAAGGGAGTTAACATTTTTTTTTTTTTTTTTTGTAATATATTTAATAAATATTTAAGTAACCTATCCAACTTCATTTTAAAAGAGAACAGGCTGAAACATTCTCACTAGCAATGCTCTAAAGCAGGGGTCTCAAACTCAATTTACCCGGGGGCCACCGGAGGTAGAGTCTGGGTGAGGCTGGGCCGCATCAGGTTTTCCACAAGCTATGCGCGCCGTAGCAAATTTAGCTCTGCCCACTTTTATATTGACTCTGCCCATTCTCATTAATTTTTCATGTGCCCCCACACAGTATAATCCTCCTACAGTCACCCGTACATTATATATCCCCACATTATAATGTCCCCTTCCAACGGTCTCACAGTATTAAGTCCCTCTCCTGGTGCCCCAGTTTAAACTGGGGGAACTAGAGGGGACATGAAACTGGGGCAGCTGGAGGGTGACATTTAAACAGTGGGGATAGTTGGAAGGGGGCAGTAAATTAATGGCAGCTGAAGTGGGACATTAAACTGGGGGCAATTAGAGGGGGACATTAAACTCGGGCAGCTATAAGCAGACATTTAAACCGTAGGGGTAGCTGGTTGTTGACATTAAACTGGGGGCAACTAGAGGCAGACAGGTCCCGCTCCAGCTACCTCCACTGTTTAATGCCCCCTCCAGTTGTCCCCAGTTTAAGTTCCCCCCTTCACTACCCCCAATTTCATCCCCCCCCACCATTTCTCCCCCAGTTTCATATCTCCCTTCATCTGCTCCATTTTATGTCCCCCCTCATCTCTGCCCCCATTTTCATGCCCCCCCCCTCATCTCTGCCCCCAGTTTCATGTTCCCCTTCCATCTGTGGCCCTAGGTTATTGAGAGACACACACTTACACAGACAGACACATACACACACAGAAACACACATAGACAGACAGACACACACACACACTCTCCACCCTGCATCTCACATTCCCCTCCCCTCTCAGTACCTTTAGACGGCACATCCCTTCATCTTCTGGCCGGCACACTAAGACACGTCTGACGTCACACGCAGGTCTTTCAGTTACATGGTGGAGAGGTGTCTTTTATACAGGTAACAAGTGCAATTAATACATGTAATGGGTGCAGAGTAGAAGGGCTTCTTAAAGGGGTGCTATCATTAGCAAAAGTCATTTTTAACTAATCACACACTTGCATAGCCTTTAGAAAGGCTATTCCACACCTACCTTTTGTACAGTAGTGCTTGAATAAGTCTGTTTTTATTCGTATGCTAATTAGCTTCTCCGTGCACAGGAAGTTGTCAGCCAGCTCTCCTCTCTCTACTATGTGTGAGAGCAGGGAGGAGGAGTCAGCAGCAGTCTGTGCTGTATACACAGAAAACAGTGCACGAAGAGACTTCCGGGGTGCACGGAGAAGCTAATTAGCATATGAATAAAAGCTGTCTAATTCAAAACTACTGAGGCAATTTACATACAAAAGGTAGGTGTGGAATAGCCTTTCTAAAGGCTATGCAAGTATGTGATTAGTTAGAAATACCTTTTTCCAATGATAGAGCCCCTTTAAAGAAAAACTAACAGGTCTCTGACAGCCAGAACTCCTGCTGGTTGGTAGGAAATCAAATACTTATTTCATGCAATAAAATGCATGACTAAGAAAAGGGAAAACCAGAAAAAAAAAAAGGATAATTTATATTGCGGTTTAGAAACAGGACCATATTTGAATAAAATAGGTCTCTAACTGGATAATAACCAATGGATACCTGATATTTAAGTACTTGCATCTAATAGGTGATGTAGATGTATAAAAAGAATAGCACACGCTGTAGGAATTGATTGGCAATAAACATCTCCCTAGCCCAACTAAGACATCCACTGGCCCAGGGAACGTGGATTTCTTTTAGTACATCCATGTTTAATCCTGTGCGGTAAATGAAGGGGTCCTATTGATGGGAGTCATTCAAGGATATACAATCCCAATTATTGTTTAATGTGCTAATTGCTACAAAGCCAATGCGTGTCATTAAAAAGGGCATATTACTTTCCAAAACGAATTTTGCTACAAAACTAATGAAAAATAGTTCAATTAAACCTTTAGGATGCATCGTATCAAGTCTAAAGATCCACACTGTTGCATGCTGCAGAATTATTTTGTCCCAGTTTCCCCATCGGACATTATTATGTACCAACTCAATGCTAGTACAATAGATACATTTAGGGTCACCTCCATGCGCTTGATGTATATGTTTCACCAGGGGACATTCTGCTGATGATTAATATCTCCTAAATGTTCGCCTATTCTTTCTCAGCTCCTGGTGGGTCTTACCCACATACTCTATGCCACATTTACAGGTTGTCTTTTAAATCACCCCTTTAAATTTGTAGTTACTAAAGCTGTGAACTTGATAAGAGGTACCAGTCACATTATTTCTAAACTTGTTGCCAGTCTGTCTGAAGGGACAAGTAATGCATCCCCCACAGCAAAAACAACCTTTTATCTCACCATCGAGCCAGGTACCCGCAGCCATGGGAGACAAGATATGCCAGTATTTGGTAAGTATATTTCTCACATAGGGTGGACTCTCTCACCAAGGTGGCCATTGTAGTGGCTGGCTTCTCCCTGTAGCCTTTCCTCACTGCGTGTTGGGTCAGCAAGGTATGCATTTCCTGGGCTGAACAGCTCCATGGGGTCCTCTCCAGTGGAGCCTCTTTCCAGGACAACCAGCAGTTCATCTCCCAAATCCTGAACGCTTCCAAGTACCTGTACGAAGCAGCTTGCAGTTTTGCTCGGGCAGCCGCAAACGCAATCTGCTGTACTATTTGGATCCATGCATGGCTCTCCGAATCCCCCTCTAAGAAAGCAGTTGTTGGGGCACACGGTGGCTCAGTGGTTAGCACTGCCTTGCAGTGCTGGAGTCCTGGTGTTCAAATCATGCCAAGGGCAAAAAAAAACATCTGCAAGGAGTTTGTATGTTCTCCCCGTGTTTGCATGGATTTCCATTCCATACTCCAAAGACTTACTGATAGGGAAATATGTATATTGTGAGTTCTATGTGGGGCTCACAATCTACATTTAAAAAAAAAAAAAAAAAAAAAAAAGGCAGTCATGCTTCCCTTCTCTTTAGACGTACAGGTCCAGCTTTTTGGCAAAGGCCTAAAAAGCTCCTAACTCTAAATGGGGAAAAAAGCTCTCTCCTCCATTCAGATGCATCCTAAGAGCCAGTCACCCTTCTCCAGCCATTCTCAGCATTTTTACTCCTTTCGTGGCTTTACTTCTTGCTCCAGAAGGCAGTCTTCCCGGGTCTCCTGCTCCAAGAAACCCTCTTTCAAGTCCAGACCTGCCTGGCAGCCCAGCAACAGACTTTCCTCTTCCAATCCTTCTTCTGAGTAAGGTTATTTCTCCACTCAGGGCTCCTCCGATGGGGGAGATGGCTGCTCGCCTTCTTGGAGATCTGGTTTGCCAGTGTTGATGATACCTGGGTCCAAGAGATGGTGTTGACCAGATACTACATTGAGTTATTCTTCCTTCCTCATGGAAGATTATTTTTCTGTCCATTATTCCTTCTTCCCTCACTCGAGCAGCCGCTTTTTTTCAGTCCATCTCCATGCTTCAGCAACAGGGCAACATTCTCCTCCCAGAGTCTAAGATCCTGGCCATATGATCCGCTGTGTCTGGCTTCTGAGGAATTCTCTGTGCACTCTTTGGTTCTGCATGTTGGCCCTAGTAGCCATTACTTCCATCCACTGGGTCTCCAAACTGGTTGCCCTGTCTTGGAAGACTTTCCTATCTCGTGCTCTACAAGGAAAAGGTTGTCCTTTGTACGCCACCATCTTTTCTACCTAAGGTGGTTTCTTTCTTTCACATCAATGAGGACATAATGTCTTTCTGCCCCAAGCACCCGCATGAACGCTCTCTTCACTGCCTGAATGTGGTCTATTTGTCTCGCACTGACCCCTTCTGTCATTTGGATGCTTTGTTCATTCTCCCTGAAGGCGCTCGCAAGGACCTAACTGCTTCCAAGGCTTCTATCTCCAGATGGTTTTGGTCTGCTATTAGGGAGGCCTCCCTGTGTGATGGCTCATTCCATGAGAGCTGTGGGGGCCTCCCGGGCTGTTCACATCCGTCATTCATTGCCCACGTCTGTAAGGCTGCCACCCGGGCCTCTGTCCACATTTTCACCAAGTTCTACCAGACCTATTCTGTGGCCTCCCTATACCAGCTTGGGTCATAAGGTTCTGTAAGTGGCTGTGTGCTAGGTTGCTTGCATAGCCGTGTATTTCTCACCCTCTGGAACTGCTTTAGGACATCCCATGATGCAGTGTCCACCAATTAAATAAGCAAGAAAAATGGATTTTTGTACTCACCGTATAATCATTTCCTCATTCTATTCATTGGGGGACACAGATCCCACCCTTGTTTCTTGTTTCCATTCTGTTTTGGTTCGTTTTCAGATTTAGGACATGTTGATGGTATTGATTCCGTGTCCTCTTTTGCTTATTTATGTCTATCTCCTACTGCTGTGGTACAAACTGTTTAGCATACTGTCTCATTGCGGTTTCACCAGCCCGTACCAGTAATCTGATAGGATCAGGACCCACTTCACTAAAGAAGCAATAAATCCATGCTATCCCAAGAGGTTCTTGATAAAGTACTCTTTATTTGTTACCAGAAACACAATCGGTTTCAGAGTAATACATACTCCTTTCTGAAGTGTAGCAGTTGGTAGATGTCATGACAGCTGTTCCCAATAATGACTGTGTTTTGAACTGATGAGATCTCTGGAAATACTATTAAAAATTAGTGTCATAAGAAACATGGGCCACAGGTGCCACCTAAATAAACAAATACCACCAAGTGTATCAAAATCTTAAAACATAACCCTTACAAAATTCTAATGTTAAAAAGTGAACCTTCAAAATATGTATGTGGACTGTCTTTCCGTACATATTTTGAAGGTGCCTTTTTTTTAACATAAGGATTTATTAAAGGTTATTATTTAGGATTTTGATCCACTTGGCTGTAGAGGGTCAACACTTGGGCTCCCGCTGAATATCTGTTTGAACAGGCTGCAGCATTTGCATGAGTGCAGCAGCCTCTTCAGTACTTACCAAGCACAGTGTTACACATCTGTGCAATGGCTGTGCTCGGTATGAGTAGGACTAAGCTGCAATCAGGTCATGTGACAAACAAATGTGATGCCACAAGCATAGCTCCCAAACATCCCAGATCTGGCGGGGCAATCCCGATTTTACACTGCTGTCCCACTGCCCCGGATAGCTTACGGTTTGTCCCGCTATGCCCCTGAATTGTTTTGCTGTTAACAAACTTTGTTAGGGTAGGGTATAGGCTAAATGGCAGATGCTAAATCCTAGTGGGCTAAAGGACCTTTAACGTCATGACCATGTGATCAGACTCTTGTGTGGGTGGAGCTATTCTGGATACTACTGGACAGTGCAGTGTTACACAGAAAGAGGAAAGAGGTAAGGAGAGAAGAGGCAGCATGTGTGAGCAAGAGGGGGGAACTGGGGGCAGATGTAGGGGGCAATTAAAATGCAGGCAGGTGAAGGAAGGCATTAAACTGGAGGCAGATGAAGGGGGACAGATTGAGGAGTAGACATTAAATTGGGGGCATCTAGAGGAGGACATTAAACCATGGGGGTAGAGGGAGGGGGACATGTCTGTCTCTAGTTGCTCTCAGTTTAATGTCCCCCTCCAACTACTCCTACTGTTTAATGTCACTCTCTAGCTGCCCCATAGTTTAATGTCACCCTCTAGCGCCCCAAAGTTAATGTCACCCTCAAGCTGCCCCATGGTTTAGTGTCACCCTCAAGCTGCCCCATAGTTTAATGTCCCTTTCCACCAGTTTAAACAAGGAGGACAAGGGACAAGGAGGGGCAATTAGAGTGGAACATTATAATGTGGGGCCATATACTGTAATATTAGGGTGATGGTAGGAGCATTATACTGTGTGGAAGCAC
This sequence comes from Leptodactylus fuscus, assembly GCF_031893055.1. NCBI lineage: Eukaryota > Metazoa > Chordata > Amphibia > Anura > Leptodactylidae > Leptodactylus > Leptodactylus fuscus. Next base: position 118,364,509 of record NC_134269.1, read on the forward strand.
ATGGAAAAATGAGAATGGGAGGAGTCAACAGAAATGGGTGGAGCTAAATTTTGTCACCACAGATTTTGTCCCTCTTTCTCTCCTTTGAAAGTTGGGAGGTATGGCCACAAGGCCTGTGAAGCAGAAGTGGTGATCATGGAAAGCTGACAGATCTTCAATTGATGACGTATACAATGGAAATTTCACCTTTATTGTCTCATTTTTAAAAAGGAACATATATAGCCTTCATCAAGCTAAGCTAAGTATGTGCATGATCATAACAAGTGCATGGTACAAACACATACATATAAGATATATACCGTGTTTCTCCAAAAATAATGAGAGAAGTTCAAAAATGGTGACCTGATGCCCGTCTGGTGGTAATAGTAGACTCCAGTCATGAGCCCACCAGGCCAATTGCAGCTCTTACCCGGACACCGTCCCACACAGTGGGTGGTGATGCAAAATCGAAAGGATATATAGAATTGCTGGACACCTCCTGCTTGGCCTGAAGAAGACACCCGCCCGGTGTCGAAACGCGTAGCCGTTTTAAGCTGTTGTTCATGTCCTTGGAGCAATAAAACAGAACCAATTCATCTTAACCTTGCACACCGTTATTTTTACTTTCAAGTTTATTACAGATTTTGCTGCCATTAGCGCTCTGTCAGTTCCCGGTTTTTCTATATATCCTCTCCAAAAATAAGCCCTAGCTAGTTCCACTTTTTTGTCTCTCTACATAATATAAATTGTGGATTATAGCCTTTGTATATGTTAAATATCTGCCTCTAGTTACTTTTATTGTATCTGATACTGATTGTTATCTACTCTTGACATTCATTGAACTGAAGCACTGTGACCTCGTCTTTTGTTCTTTTTTGTTTTAACTTTTTACATTTGTGTCCTGCATGTCTGACTTTGTGTCCATGCAGAAAAAAAACAAAAAAAAAAAAACGGTTTCCAGGCAGAGAAGCTGCATACGGACACCAACAATTACCATTAAAAACCCATTCAATTGAATGGGTTTTAAAACTGACCGCTGGCAAGCCATCCTCTGTCCAGTTTCCCCGAGGTTTAGGACGGAAACCCCAAGATGGACAGCGGCGATAGTCTGAATGCCCCTTACTTGTACTGGCAGAATGTCATTTATACAGATATAGCAGAATTAACTGGAACTTCTGCTTTTGGTTAAACAGCTGCAGAAAGATATCTTAGCACAGAAGACAACAAAAAATATAATGAAAAGTCAATGGAAAAGCATTTTTCAATGGCTCTTTATAGGTTTTTTTTTTCTGTTTTCTATGATAAGATATTGGGCTGCAGCAGTTTAACCAAGTATCTATAGATATATTTATACACTAGCTGGTACCAGCGACTTCGTCTGCAGTGATTGTAGAAGTGGGTAAATACAGGCGCGGGTAAGGTTTTAGTAGTGTGTATAAGGTGTGGGATATGAAATGTAACTTTGTATCTTGTGGTTTCTGTAATTCTGAGAATACGTGAGACTTTTGTGTTGAATGTAATTTGTATTTCAGCTGCTATACGGTGTTGGTATAAACTGTACATAGTGTCTTTGGGACAGAGGTATTTGAAGTTAATAGACCTCGATATAAGACATTGTATGATTTGTTATTTTCTGCCAGTAGTGTGTTGACCTTTTTTTTGTTTGTAAAAGTTGCCATATTCTGACAGCAGTCACTTTTTTATTTGTCTGTGTCGGCGGGTGTCTTTTTTTGCGGGGCCGGGTGTAGTTTTTAGTTGTAGCATTTTCGGGAAATTTTATTGGTTTGATCACTTTTGATTGATATTTGTATGATAATGAAAATAGTGAAAAAACAGTGGTTTTGGACTTTTCAGTATGTTTGCCGCTACGGCGTTAAGCATCCAGGCAAAATATTTGTATAGCTTTGTAGAGCGGGCGATTTCGGACACACGGATACCTAACATGTATGTGTTTCACAGTATTTAACTACTTTTATATGTGTTCTAGGGAAAGTGGGGTGATTTGAATTTGTAATACTTTTTATTTTTCATTTTATTTTTTTTCACTTTTTTTTGTTTTTGTTTTTGCATTTATTAGACCGCCTAGGGGTATTGACATGGGTGGGCGGTGTCGCGGATTGTCAGAGCGATGGGGGTCGGCAAACATGGCTGCTCCGGAGCGTTAAAGAGAGCCTCCTGGAGTATCGTTAAGGTGAGGGGCAAAGTGGTAAAGTATATGTATATGTGATTGTGTGGGGTTAGGGGCTAAGCTGTAGAGGGCAATATGAATTTTGGGACTTGCTATGGTCCAAAGTGTGTGAGATTGCAGAGATGGTGGTGTGAGTTTGGGTTTTGTGGGGGTCCTGGCACAAACGTATGTGTACTATTGTGACGAAAAGTAGCCTATTGCGCAATCGGGTGTATTAACTATGTTTGTGGAAACTTTCAGCCAAATCGGTCGAGCGGGTTTTGCGTGATTGAGGAACAAACATCTCCAAACACACAAACCCACAAACTTTCACATTTATAATATTAATAGGATTCATCATAAAAGTGTGGTATGGAAGCAAACGAAGAACCTGCTTCATGTTATCATTTGGTAATAGCTGGACATGTTACTCAGTAGCAGAGACTGTTCCTATAAGCGAGTGGTAGAAAATAAAGTTATAGTCTAAACTTGTTATCAAATCTCCACTAAGTTTGAACTAAGACTCTTTCATGTATCATGTTTTACAAGTGTATACATAAGGTGACCAGGTTCTCCTGGAATTCTTAGGACTTAAGACATAAGGGTTAATACGTGTTTGCTGGATGGTGAGTTTATTCTACCTCAAACTGGCGATGGGAGTCTCTGCTGTTTTCCCATAAATAGAACTTCCCTTGGGCTGTAAGGACTATATAATGCGAATGGCACAGGATACCTGCCAAGGTTGCTGAGGTCTGCAGCTTTCACAGGTATACAGAAATATTATAGCATCAATGTTTGACATTTTTCACAGTAAATCTCATGCAATTCACATTCTAAATACAGATATAGATAGATAGATAGATAGATAGATAGATAGATAGATAGATAGATAGATAGTGAATAATTGCAGGACATGAATTAAAGTTGGATAAGTATTTCACAAACTTCTGGCTGTGTTCTTCAGATGGCTTCAGGAAGGACAGACATGCACAGTCCTGGCTATCTTGTGGCACGATCTATTTACTCAGACCCAGCTTTTCAGGAGGAAAATGAGAAGAAGGAAATTGTTAAGAAGACCGTCCAGGAGAGGCTACAGAAGAACTGCAGGTTGTTATTAGGATCTGGCTAAGTACTTTAATGTGGTTCCATTGGGTAAGGGGACATTAATGCTGATAGACAGACACTGGCAATTTTTTAAAATTCAGTTTGGTTTCTTGTATTACTGATAGTAATAATCTCAGATATTCATACTTATCACAGAGGTAAGTAGCTACTATCCTGTCAGCCTAGGTACGTGCCTCCTAGACTGCAGGTATCCAAAGGATATTTAAGATTCTGATATTGATTGTCATAATTTGATGACCACCACTGATCCGGAGAATGGGGGTCCATAAGTGCCCCATGTGAATCGAGCAATGGTGTACAAGCTTGGCCAATGTTCTATGGGACTTCCAAAGATATTGTAAAATGTATGGGCCAAAAATGTATTATCCCTGATAGGGATAAGTGTTAATACTGAGAAAACCTCTTAAGGGTGCATTCACACTGAGTAAACGCTAGCTTATTTTGTAGAGTAAAATTACACTTGTAAATTTTGCTATCCCATTGACTTCAATGACATTTTACAGGCGTATTTTTACAGGCGTATTTTTTACAGGCGTATTTTTTACAGGCGTATTTTTACACTTGTAAAAAAATATCATTGAAGTCAATGGGATAGCAAAATTTACAAGTGTAATTTTACTCTACAAAATAAGCTAGCGTTTACTCAGTGTGAATGCACCCTAAGGGTAATTCCCGAGGCAGCGAAATGCAGCAAACAAACACAAGTTTTTTTCCACAATGTTTTTCAACGCATTTTCACAGAGTTTTCCTCTATAGACTTCTTCCCCTATTACAAATATACGGAAGGTGCTAGTGTTTCTGCAGGTATAATTGACATGTAGTAATTTTCAATAGCGAGGGTGTTTTAGAAATTGCAGCTTTTCTGCTTTGGATTTTTTCTTCATTCTCTGGATAGGATTAGCCAGAATCCCATTCACTTTGTAGGTTCTGGAAATGCTGCATTTTCACAATGTGAGGCTTCAACCTAAAAGACTTACTATTGAATTCAGTGCTACCGTATATACATCTGTCATCAGTAAACATATGCTGGTAATAGGTGCTGGTAGCCAGCAATGTATTATGTAACTATATGGATGTGTAAAATATGATATATCTATATGTTTATGCTTATATTATCAAGAACTACGCTTTTAACCTTATCAAATTATATTAAAAGTTGGAGGGACACTGTGAGATATTTTACCTTGGAACCTGTGGAGTATGGACACATTTAAGGCTGCTATTAAGTATGTACCATAGAACAACAGATATTCTGTCACTACTTTAGCTCAGTTTTCTGTTTCCGACAGTTGTACATCCAGAAGAGTCCTCCTGATAGTGAAGTCATTTATCCCTATTCTGGACTGGCTTCCCAAGTACAAATGGAAAGAATGGTTTGTGAACGACCTTATTTCTGGAGTCAGCACGGGGCTTGTTGCCATTCTGCAAGGCAAGTATTAGACACTTGTAATGTGCTAAGCTGACATTACATTGCTTGCTTAACAAACAGAGATTAGGATCAAATATATGTATACTGAGATTACATTAGGACCTCGCTATTTAACTTTACTCAAGACCTGAGATGTAATATGCTTGGTGTTAGACATGTAATTCAAGAATGGCAAATAATAAGGTTACAGATCGGGGGTGTATCTATAGGGGGTACAGAGGTAACAATCACTAGGAGCCTGACTGGTCCAAAAAGGCTCTCCACATATAGGACAACACCAGTATTTTTATATAGCATATGATGAGAGGGATCCTATTACTGATTTGTATTGTATTCAGAGACGTATTGTATTACTTATGAGGGATTACTAGGTATTACTTCTTGTAGCTCTCAGCCTAAAACAAACATAAATTCAGATAACTAGATTTTTTCCTGATTTTAAATAACAATTGACTATAAGATTTTAATTTAAGAAAAACAATATATTAATTTAATATTACAATGGATTACTGTGTTGTTAATGAAGCTTACAATGTTGATGTTTCCTAAATATATGTATAATAACTACTGTAAATAGAATGATATGAGTGAGATATAGAATTATCATATAGCTGTTATAGATTTTCCAGTATAGTGACTGTTTCATTATTTGTGGTGTATAACCATGGTATGCTCAATATCTATTGTGGACAGGTCTGGCTTTTGCCCTGCTAGCTGCAGTCCCTGTTGGATATGGCCTCTACTCATCATTTTTCCCCATATTGACTTATTTCTTCCTGGGAACATCTAAGCACATCTCAGTAGGTATGTTTTACATTTATACATTTCATATAAATACAGAACGGTCCCTTTAAGGACAGAGCTATGGACTAGCACAGAAATACCTTACATATATACTGTATATATATTGTGCAGCTATTCTAAGCCATATCTACATGTTTCACCAGGACCGTTTCCTGTGGTCAGTTTGATGGTGGGATCTGTTGTCTTGAGTATGGCTCCCGATGAGCAATTTAACATAGTCAGTAATGGCACCGGACTGAACAAGACAGTGATAGACACGGTAGCCAGGGATGCAGCTAGAGTTATGGTCTCAGGAACTCTGAGTTTCTTGATTGGAATCATTCAGGTATGAAATATTTCTTTTACAATATATGTGATCTGGACTTCATGTTGAACTGAATAGAATTAGGTGCTGATATATTTTTTGTGTAATGTTTATAGCACCTTTTTGGTGCCTTATTTTTATAGTCCATGTAATCCATTGTAGTCCATTTTAGAGACTGAGTACAAAATGAATGAGCCAGTTTGTCTAACCTTCATAGAGGTTTCCTTCTCCTACTCCCTAAAATATTCCAGTTTTTACCCAGCACACAACTACAATATGCCATCTCTTCAGCATGTATTTTTGATAGTTGTATGATGATGCCATTGATCTCCTTAGTATTGCTCCTATTTTGCTATTGATCTATCTTTGTATTTTTTGTCCGAAGCTTTTGCTCGGGGTATTTCAGATCGGCTTCATTGTCAGGTACCTGGCAGATCCTTTAGTTGGTGGTTTCACCACAGCAGCCGCTTTCCAAGTGTTGGTCTCCCAAATCAAAACATTACTCAATGTTCCTACCAAAAACTACAATGGCGTGCTCTCTATAATATATGTAAGTCTACTACCATTTTATATGCTTCCATAAATATATGTAACTTAATATCACATGGTATATTACTTTATTGATATGTATTTTTCTTTTTGATACAGACAATTATTGATATCTTTAAAAACATTAGACAAACCAATATTGCTGATCTCATTGCCGGACTGCTGACTCTGGTTGTATGTGTAGGAGTAAAAGAGATAAATGATCGATACAAGCACATCCTTAAAGTACCTATACCGATAGAAGTCCTGGTGGTATGTACAATACTAATTATTATACATATGAATGATAACATGGTTTTTATGGTTCATTTGCTTAATATTTCAATTCTTTGTACCTATAGACAATCGTGGCTACAGGGATTTCATATGGAGCCAACCTAGCACAAAAGTATAATGCAGGAATTGTAAAAACAATTCCAAATGGGTAAGTATCTATTTGTATTCAACTTTAGAATGTATCTGCATATACTATAGAGCTACATTATGTAGAAATATATATCAGATAATATCTGAGTTTACCAAATACTTATAGCATCCTATATTAACCCTTTTCTTCCACAACCATGCGGTCAGTGCGCGGGCAAGCACACGGACCCCATTTTAGTCTATGAGGTCCATGTGCTTTTACAGCACAGCACTTGCAATTACGTTTGTTTTCCGTCTAGGAGGTCTCCATGCGGACTCTCCCTGCACGAAATACAAAAGCAGATGTGAACCAACTCTTAGGGTGCATTTACACTGAGCAGCATATGTTTATCTCTACGAAACCAAACCAATACCAGAGTCAAAAATACTAAATTCTGAGAGAATACCTGTTGCAGCATAACAGAATATTGAATACATATAATATTTATACCACAAGCTATAGGCAGTCCTTTAAATGTTACCAAACAACCCTAAAGTGGAGAATACTGGTTTCTGTGATAAAGCATACCTTGTGTACATATGATTCACAGATGGGTACGTTTTTACTTAGTTATATATACTAAGTTGTATTAAGATCAATGGACAGTATGTGAAAGGTTATGTACAATGCACTATAAAATAGGGAGCAGATGCCATTTGCAATCTAGCTTAAAAGGGGGGGAAAACTCTTTTCCCAATTTGTGAAGATAAGATGCAGATCCAACATCTCTAAAAACATTAGAATGCACTATTGTAAAGAAAAACCCCTATGTGCATCTTAATATGCGATAACTAACCCCTGGCTTTTGTTCATTTATTTCATATTATTAACTTTGAAGATACTTTAATAGACAAAAAAAATGCATATTGATTCATATGAAATATTAATATTGTATACAAATGAGTCACTCACTTATTTGTTTTTACTAAGGATTGAATCTTTGGCATTAAGTTTTTTTTTTTATTATTTTTCAGTTTTATACCTCCTATGACGCCAGATGTGAATCTCTTCTCAGAAATGATTGGCTCAGCGTTTTCCATAGGTATTGTGGCTTACGCTGTGGCCGTTTCTGTGGGGAAAGTGTATGCCACCAAACACAACTATGCTATCAATGGGAATCAGGTATGTGTCTTCTATACACATTGGATTAATTATATTGCAATAATATGTAGATATTATAGGGCGAGGCTGATGGTTGTAAATATATAACCTTAATAACATACAACTTAGGACTCCAGCGGTAATAAGAGTGCTAACCACCGAGCCAACATGCCTCCTAAACGTGTCAATGTAAAAATATTGACTCAGTTGTATAATTTTATAGCGTAACTGTGCTGTAAAATATTTTTTTTTTGTTTGCAGGAGTTTATTGCCTTTGGAATCAGCAACCTCTTTAGCGGAGCATTTTCTTGCTTTTGTGCGACCACTGCCTTGTCACGTACAGCTGTCCAGGAAAGCACGGGTGGAAGGACTCAGGTTATTTGGGGCTTTGTATTAGGGGATATTGTTTGTCTTCATCAGGACTATCACCATTTAAATACTACACATATATATAATGCTATAACATCTTCTGTTACAGATAGCTGGAATCATTTCAGCCTTTATGGTGTTAATTGCAATAGTAGCACTTGGTAGACTCCTTGAACCCCTGCAGAAGGTAAGGAACTACTCAACATGTTCTTTAATGGGCTTTGTTTTGTTTTTGTTTGTTTTTTTAACTTTGTAGCATTTTGCTGACAGTTTGGTAATTTTATATTTACGACATAATATAACACTTAGAACTTGTTATGTAAAGAAATTTAACAATTAAATAATTGAGGGACATAAAAAATTAATGCATTAAGGCCACGGACGCACATTGCAGAAAAATATTTGCAGCTGAAACCATCACGTTTTTAAAAACTGCAGCATGTCAATTATACCTACAGTTTCCCTATAGGTATAATTGAAGCAGAACGTGCGCAGAGGAAACTGCTGCAGACTTTCTGTGAAAAGTGCCGTGGGAAAAACTACAATGTGTTTCCTCCACAGTTTTTCCCGCAGTGCTAATTCACTGTAGTCCACTACCTGGGGCCTTGGCCTAAGGTCAAGGCTCTACCGGTCATAAATGCCGCAATCTACAGAAACGTCGGCATTTTCCCCATAGATATAATTGTAACAGAAGGTCCGCTGAGGAAAACTACACAAACTTTCTGTTTAAAGTGCTGCGGGAAGAACTGCGATGTGTCACCGCCGTGGTTTTTCCCGCAGTGCTTTATAGCTGTGGGTCATCCCATGGGGCCTTAGCCTAAAGGGGTTTTACAGGACTTAAATACTGGTGACTTATTCCTATAGTAGTTCACCAATATGATATTGGCAGGGGTCAAACATCGGGCACCCCCACTGTTGAGTTAAGTGTAACTTCCACTTCAGAAGTCAGTGACCTCATGTTCACTGAAATGTAAGAAGCAGCCATCTTATCATCCAATAACAATTCACAACTCACAAAATAAGGTCTTGTAGAGCTGTGATTACCAACAAGGATTTCTTTGAGTCTAGATAGAGGTTCCCCAGAAGACAGCAGTAAGACCTATACATTTACAGTAATGCCTCTCATCCAGAATATACAGTAAAGGGCCAGCTCCAGCTCCGGCCTAAAGCAGGAATCTAAAACTGGACAACAGGACAGGTAGCAGAGGTATATACATGATGAAAGGCCCATACGCCACAGATAGTAGAAGTGTGTGGGTCAAACATCACAGAAACCTGAAGGCCACAGGTAGAAAAGGTGCTGCTGCTGGCCATGGGGTCTGTGATGTAAGGAATCCGAATAGGCCCTAAAAGCAATGTTAAAAGGTAGAACTTTTGCAGTAGTAAATCTTAAAGGAAAAAAAAATATAATTTATCCTGCATGGTAAACACCTTAAAAATGTCAGGCTGGCTGTCTTATGTTCATCCTTTCTCACAAAAATGGATGAGAAAGCAATCCTATGTCTTATGCACAACTTGGCTGGTCATTAAATTAAAAATGAAGGTTTATGACTATTAGAACTTTGAAAACGTTATGCTAAAGTTATCCTTCTCATTACAGTCGGTGCTGGCAGCCATTGTCATAGCGAATCTTAAAGGGATGTTCTGGCAAGTTTTTGACGTGCCTCGTTTATGGAGGCAAAACAAGTGGGATTCTGTAAGTATTTAAAACAATTTTTGAAATACGCATGTATGGGAAATCATTGCTCATAGCTAGTGTAGATTTCAATGCATGCGTACGGCCTGACCTGTAAAAATAAGGTTCAATAAGGAATTATCTTCTTGAAATTTCAAGCATATAGTAGATTTTACAGTCACATCTCTGCAGTATCACTCCCTGGCACTAATTGTAATAGACAGAGGAGGGAAAGATTGAGAGAGAATCTATGGATGTGTGTAGTCCATGCTATTCTGCTCATTTATGGGTGGTGTACTTTCCTGTGATGTAACCCACTGAGACCGGAGAAGTACAGGGTACGAACTTTTGGCATCCCCGAAAAATGCAGGTGCCTCTACGTAATACGTGGACATGTGAATAAGGTCATAATCATCAATTGATGGTATATACTAGAGATACTCCATCATTTGCTACAGCTGGAAAACACTCTCTTAACCACAGGGCAGTATACTGCAAATGATGCCAAAATTGAGGCACAAAACAACAGAAACATTCCAACTGTGCCATGGCACAAATCCTACTCTTGTACAAAGCAACCCTGTGTATTTTTCTGTATAACTTGATAAACAGGCAGTTATTAAGGAAACCTTATAAAACAATGTGCTTTTTTGTTTAGGTAATCTGGGTATTTACATGTGTGGCATCCATCCTATTGGGGCTTGATCTCGGATTGCTGGCTGGTTTAATATTTGGATTGCTAACTCTAGTCCTACGAGTGCAATTGTAAGTGCTTAGTTTTATTATTAATATTATTATTATACACATAACAGTATGCTAAATAGACTAGACATATTAAAACTGCCTAAAACCAAAACTGTCTTGGTACCCAAAACAACCAATCACAATGAAGCTGAAAAGATGAAAGCTGGACTGTGATTGGCTGCTATGGGCTAGAAATACAGTTTATTTATTAATAAATCTACCCAGATAGAAAAGGATAAAAAGCAGTCCCCCCCTCCCGTGTGCATTACAAACTGCAAGCAGCACTTTTCTCTCCCCATGATTCGTGTGGACACCGCTCAGCAAACACATGGGCTCCATTATACTCTATGGGGTCCATGCGGTTTCTTAGCTAACCGCTTTGTAATGCATTCTGTATTCTGTTCGGAGGGTCCCAAAGCGGACTCCACAAACGGACTCCCCGAACGGAATACTGAACACAGATGGGAACCAGGCCTCAGACCTCTGATACATTTACATCTACATGGCATCATAAACTTAGATTCACACATATGTTCATTGCATTTACCATCCTGATCTTCATGCTGGGAGCAGCACTCCTAGCAGTATTGCTATCTATGATGCTAGGAGTCCTTTGCTCGCAGCAACATACTATCCCAGAGCGATTACAGTATGGGGCAGTATGTCACTTGGAGTCTCACTTCCAGCATGAAAGTCAAGCTGACAAATCTGGCGAACATACAGATAAAGATTTACAAGTCATGTGAACCTAGCTTTAATCATGACACATGGGATCGGAAACACTGCAGAGGTTTAGCGCTTGGTGTTTGTTCATGCTGGTTTTACCTCGATTCTATCCATTTGAGAATACAGACACTATATTTTATTGAGTGTTGACTTTTTCGTTAGTGTTTGGGTAGTTGAATAAAACTCCCCTTATTATGTGAGTTTAGCAGAAAGCAATGGAAAGTGGAGATAAAGCTTTGTGTAAACTCACTTAACCTCTTACTTGAAACCACTTTATACACTACATTTACTTTAATGTCTTCCTTAATGGTGGTGATATACACTGGACACTGCTGTTACTCAAATCCTTCTGCTTATGACGCAGATTTTGTTATATTACCTTACTTTGTTTTGTTACGGAGTGTTGTAGTGTTTATTATGTGACGCATGGATTTATCTTATTATTATGTTTTTGTTCTAGTCCATCATCTGGTGCAATTGGAAACATCCCTGGAACAGACATCTACAAGGAAGTTAAAAAATACAAGACTGTAAGTAAAGCTGTGAACAGTACAAATATTGTTGAAAATGTATATCCCTGCAAAGATTGTTTTGAGTATAGCTAAATATCTTATATATTCTAAAACACCTTATGGGGTGCCCAATCATCTGCCTTTTAGGGACTTCAATGATGATTTGTTGCTAGCAATTTGTTGCTATACTTCTACCTTTTGCTCAATCCACTCCTGGCTTTCACTCAAAAAACTGCAACAAAATGTGTACCAAAAAAGCTGTATTTCCGCAAAGTTGGGCTATAGTCTTAGGCAGAGGTCCTACAGGATGAAAATGCTGCAATTTTCTGCTGCAGGAAAAATTGCAGCGTTTTACAGTGAGGGCAAAGGGAATGGGATTCCACAGCAAATCCTATGCCCACTTTACGGTAAAAACCATGGCTCGGACACACCGCGATTTCCAAAATTGCTGCAGTTTTAGAAATCGACGCATATCAACTATACCAACGGAAACAACAGCAGTTTCTCCATAGGTATAATTGTAACAGAAAGTCTGCAAAGGAAAACTCCGAGAACTTGCTGTCTAAAGCGTTGTGGGAAAAACCATGATGCGTTGCCGCTGCGGTTTTCCCACATCAGGTGATACTTTATGCACATTCTGGAGCTGGGCTTAGGGAAAACGGACACAGATGGAGCCTACCCAGGGCAAAAATGGTGGTAAATGGAGGATGCAAGTCATACAATGGCTAGAACAGCTTTAATTGTGCATTCATACATCAGTGTAATATATAAAGGCATCTGAGAGTTTAGTTTAGCACAATTTCAAAGGCATTTTTTATTTATTTTTTTCTGTAGGTTGTGGAACCTGAAGGAATCAAAATATTTCGCTTTTCTAGTGGTATTTTCTATGGTAATATTGATGGACTGAAAAGTGGCATCAGCAAGATTGTGAGTTCCTTTACATTTGTATTTATCTCATAGTATGAGTCCAATAATATTGCTAATAGACTGCTATGGAGTCAGTAAAAATATTGTCTGTCTCTTCATAGGTTGGTTTTGATGCTGTCAAAGTTTTTAATAAGCGGACCAAAGCATTGAGGAAAATAAATAAACTGATCAAGAAAGGACAGCTGAAAGCAACTAAGGTAATGGTTCTTCACCCCAATTCAGAACTGCCAGTTAGGCCGGAGCCCCCCCATAGCTCAAATGCCGGGATTTGGCCACAGTGGAAACACTGCAGCAAAAACTGTGGCGTTTTCAAGTACCTACAAAGTAAATGAGATTCTAACTAATCCCATGCACACATTGGCAAAAAATAGCAAGCCAAGTACTTTATACATTATAATTGTTTATTTTTTGCCCGTATTGTATAAAATACTGTATGCGCTCCCCCAAGGCAAATAATCTTTATCTTCCTTATTAGAATGGTATCATCAGCGATGTGGGGACAGATAATGAAGCATTTGAGCCAGAGGAGGATATTGAAGACCCAGAAAGAGAAGAGAACACAGCTGTGAAGGAAGTGGAGATTCAAGTAGACTGGAATTCAGAGCTTCCGGTTAAAGTCACTGTTCCCAAAGTCTCCATTCACAGCCTTATTTTTGATTTTGGACAAATAACTTTCCTAGATGTGGTGGCTGTAAGGTCATTAAAACTAGTGAGTACTTTTGTTCTGGGAAACACAATTTATAGTGAATAGACTTACCTGATTTTACAACATTAGGGACTTTAACACAACATCCTACAAATAACATTGCTTTTGCTCATTTCTGTATATAACCGCAGCTTGTAAGCATTGTTTTTATTTTTCAGATATACAAGGAATTCAAGAGAATTGATGTAGATGTCTACATTGCAGCATGTGATGGTAAATACATTTTTTGCTGTTTCATATTTTGACTATTTGTTACATTCCCATTTACTTCATAAAGCTGATGTAAAATGAGTATATGTTTTTCTTCTTCTTCTTACCGTTAATAGATAACGTGTATAAAAAATTTGAAACTTGTCTGTTTTTCGACGACCAAATCAAGCCAGACATTTTCTTCTTGACTGTTCATGATGCGGTGTTATATGCAGAGGACAAGAAGAAGTACAATGAAGGACATGATCCACTAATGGAGAAGGTAAAGGAAATTATTATTATAGATATTATAGATCACAGGAAAGGTGATCAAGCCAGATTAATGATATACTCTTTTTGGCAAGGATAACACTTGCGCCGGGCTCTCTGTACAGCCCTGTAACGTTGCAGGCAGAGGAGCTTTCAATGTAGCTTTACAATACTTGGTATTTTGTGGGTACATAAAACTTTTCAATCAAAACGAGTATATATACCGTATTTTTCGGACTATAAGACGCACCGGACCATAAGACGCACTAAGGTTTTAGAGGAGGAAAATAGGGAAAAAAAAAATTTTAAGGAAAAAAAATTGGTGAAATATTTAATAACCTAATAATATAATATTTCACCAATGTAAATAGAACCAGGGGCTTTCGGACACAGGGATACCAAATGTGTATGTGTTTCACAGTAATGTTTTTGTTTTATATGTATTCTAGGGATATGGGGGTGATTTGAACATATCTATCTATCTAGCTAATCTATCTATCTATCTATCTATCTATCTATCTATCTATCTATCTATCTATCTATCTAATCTATCTATCTCTCATCCATGGATGGAAAGAGACACCCTGCAGTGAAGCTATGCAAGAAGAGAAAAAGGGGCGGGCCAGACGGGTGAGGGAGGTGTGCTTTTCTAAGCAAACTTGAAAACACGCCTCTTTCACCCATCTGGCTCGTCCCTCCTTCACTGCCTCTCAGATCTTGCTTTTGCAATGAAGCCACACAGGCAGGGAAGTAGGGGCGGGCCAGACTGGTGAAGGAGGCGTGGTTTCGAGCTTGCCGAGAAAACCACGCCTCCTCCTCCCGTTTGGCCCGCCCCTCCTTCCCTGTCTGTGTGGCTTCATTGCAAGAGTCAGATCTGAGAGGCAGTGAAGGAGGGACACAGACGCTGCACACGCTGCATTCGGATTATAAGACGCACACACATTTTCCTCCCATATTGGGAGGAAAAAAAGTGCGTCTTATAGTCCGAAAAATACGGTACTTTTTTTTCTGTAAAACGAGCTGTAAAACGAGCTGTCCATAGTAACCCCTCCCTTGGGGTTATCTGAGTTATTATAAGCAGCTTTGTATATAACAATGGTATCGCCGTAATCTTAATGACCTGCCAGACAAAATCGCCATGTCATTTTTAATGTATAGTGAATAATGTAAAAACAAAATGCAAAAAATTATGTTAGAAATGTGTGTCATTTCACATGGACCTCAAAAATACTAATAAAAGTTAATTAAAACATTATATATACCCCGAAATGATGGCAAATGAAAGTATAACTTGGCATGCAAAGAATAAGCCATCACTTAGCTATGTCAACAGAATAAAAGAAAGTTATGAATTTTGGAAAGCGGGTAAGGAAAAAAAGTTGCTGAGCATTAATGTAAAAACTACCCTGTGTCTTTCAGGAGTTAATTTACAATATTCCAAAAGAAATAACTAAAGAAAATGTTTGTTACAAAAATAAATTTTCTAATACATAAGTTCTGGTTTTCTCTTAAGATCTCACTAATGCAAGAATCAAAAGAACCTCTGGAATTCACAAACATTGAACCAACAAATGAAGAACTGGATGCCCAAGAAGAGGTGAGAAAACATCTAACAACATACACATATATGCAGATATTATACATCATACATAGGTCACAAGTCTATTAATGAAAGGAACATTGTAGAATATCCAAGAGAGTTTAGACAAGACCAATGATGTACTTAACTAAATAAAATGGAAGAACTGTGGCCCAGATTTACTAATAGTTAGGCAGCGTAAAAATAGGCAGTCTGAAAATACGCCAGATTTATCACAGTGGCTGATGCTGGATGATAAATCTGATGTATCTATAGACTTTCTGTTAAGACCACCTTTTAGTTAGCTTATTTACTTTGAATTTTTATGATACACTCTCAATACATTTTGGCGCATCATGGAGCCATGAGGCCCTCTTTTACTGAGAATCCACACCTTCATGTCTAGCAAGGTAAAAAACTTAACTCAAATTAGATGTGCCATGATGTGTCACACTGCACCAGAAATGTGCCATGTTTACAAGACTGTTTAGTTTTAACCACAGTATTAAATCTGGGCCTATGTCATATACTTATACATTTATATGTACTGTTTGCTTTAAATCAGTTTTATAACTGACTCCTTGACTTGTCTTACTCTTCAGGCTCTCAGAAGACTTGCCTCGTGATCAATGCTACGGGAACCTTTACATTGGGATGTGCAGCATCTACTTTCCCTCATATTCCTCAACAATGTATTTCTTCATGTGTTCAGTACTTGTCAGTGTATGATGAGCCCATATGTACAAACATTTCCAAGCTAACTGCTCATAAGAGAGCATGTGGTTTGTGATCTGAAAACAGAACTGAATAGTGTTTTATTCCTCAAACAAATGAAGGCTTTAGTTTAGAGAATTTATTTTCATATCATTCATAAATGGTCAGTAAGAAGAAAACTCCAGAATTTTTTGGTGATTTCTTCTGAGCACAGTTTCAGCACTTTAGCATCAATGACATAGTAATGTACAACAGTACAGAGGTTACCGCTATGGCAGCCTGTGTGCAAATGGTCTCCAACCTGTGGCTCTCCAGCTGGTCTGAGACAACTCCTGCGGCTGCTAGTGAATGATGAGAGTTGTCATCTTACAACTGCAAGCCACAGATTGGAGACCACTGTGCTACGCTTAGTAGCACAATACTACAGTACTCTATATTCCATAAGAAGTTATTTCACTTTAAATCTGGTGATGTTGGCAGGGAGATGATCATCTAATACACGAAATAAGATATTATTTAATGTTATTTGGGAAGGTGTGTTGGCCATGTTATAGCTAAATGGGGCAAAAGAAAAGGAGCAGCCTGACTTCTGCAGAATATCACACACCATGACGATCAATCTACTGAGATCCTGAGGATCCAGGATCATCAGCTGTGTCTAAAACTAAAAAATATTTGCACATGTTTGCATATTCATTGTACTGTATACATCTATATACAGTGATACCAGAAAGTTTGTAATCCTTTCAGAATTTTTTAGATTTCTGTATAAATTTGACCTAATACTACATCAGATAAGTCCTAAAAGTAGCTAAATAGAACCAAATAAAACAAAAGAGTCACAAATATTACACCTCGCCATTTATGTACTGAGAGAATGAATCAATATCAAATATCTGTAAGTGGCAAAAGTATGTGAATCTTTGCTTTCAGTATCTGGCATGGCCCCCTTGTGCAGCAATAACCACAACCATGATAATACCACCGCCGTGTTTCACAAATGGTATGAGGTTTTATGATAGGATTGTTCTTTCTCCAAACAAAATGCTTCTTATTTAAACCAAAAAGCAATTTTTTAGTGTCATCCACAAAACTGTGTTCCAATAGTATTCCGGCAAACTGCAGATGGACAGCAATTTTTATTTTTTTTGAGTGGTGTCTTTAGAGTGCTGTTCAGTGTCCTCTTTAGGGTAAACTCAGCAACATTATCTAAAATGAGAAAGGTCTTTACTTTTGGTTCCTTTGTGACCTTAAGACTATTATATGCTTTACTGCTGTGCTTTAGGGGTTGACCACTCTAGGAGATGGTAATAATGGTCTTGGATCATCTCCATTTATACACAATGTTGTATTGTGGATTGGTGAAAAACTCTTTAGAGATGGTGTTATAACAGTTTCCAGCCTCAGGAGTATCAACAACTCTACTGAGCTCCACAGAAATAGCCTTAGTTCATGATACATTACCACCAATGTGTGTTGTAAAGATCAGACTTGGATAGATTCCTGTTCTTTAACTGAACAGGTCAACTACTCACACTTGATTTCCATCCTATCAATTGAAAACCCCCCGACTCTAATGTCACCCATAAATTATATGCTAATCCTAAAGGTTTGCAAATATTTTTGATTCAATTGTTTGACTTGGTTCCCTTAATTTTGGTTCTCTTTTTTGTGTGAAAACCTAATGTAGTTTTATAACCAATTTATGCAGAAATACATAAAATTCTGATTGAAAAGCATCTCAGTTATTGGATGGGAGATCCAGCAGGCTGTGTCTCCGTGGGGGACCTGGCAGACAGTGAAAACATATCCAATAGCATAGCGATATGGTAATTCATAAGTTAGGAAGACCCCTTTACTATAAGCTCTGGGTATTTCATATTACCCATATGCAAAAGATCAAGACAATGGTTATCTTCTACAGGAAAAAGGTAAACGTTATCCACTGCTCCAAACTTTTCTTAAAAACTACTAATGTTTTTCTTTTTACATACTAATAAGGAGCTAAATGGTATTGCAATAGTGTGATTTTCTCTTGATCCTTAAACCTACTTGATGCAGTATATAGCTATGCTACTGTCTGTACAAATATATATTATTATGTGAAAGTTTTCAGAATTTAATTAAAAGAAAGACTATTTTCTTTTTATCTAAGGCCATCCTCATCATCTTGTTATATCTTATTATAGATTGTAATATATAAGTGACGTCATTCTACATTGTAGCAAAAATGACATATAAAACAATATAGCTTATATGCAGTGGTGAACCTACCCTCTCTGCTGCCTGAGGCGGATGATCAAAAGACGCCTCCCCCCCCTTCCGGACTGAATACCGGGGGGAAGGGGTGTTCATCTTTTGATCGTCCGCCTCAGGCAGCGGGGAGGGGGGTGCTAGTGGTAACATTACAGTAAATACAATGCAGCAATATTTTGCGCAGTAATATTTACATGAAACATCTTCCCACATTTCCTATTTCTTCCCTTTGGACTGCCATGACCACTTCTTCCAGCTGTGACTTGAATCTGTAAACAACACAGACTCCTCACTTCTCCATGCACCCAACCCCTATATATATATATTATATACAGTGTTGGCCAAAAGTATTGGCACCCCTGCAATTCTGTCAGATAATACTCATTTTCTTCCAGAAAATTATTGCAATCACAAATTCTTTGGTATTATTATCTTCATTTAATTTGTCTTCAATGGAAAACCACAAAAAGAATTGTCAAAAAGCCAAATTGGATATAATTCCACAGCAAACATAAAAAAGGGGGTGGACAAAAGTATTGGCACCGTTTGAAAAATCATGTGATGCTTCTCTAATTTGTGTAATTAACAACACCTGTTACTTACCTGAGGCACCTAACAGGTGGTGGCAATAACTAAATCACACTTGCAGCCAGTTGAAATGGATTAAAGTTGACTCAACCTCTGTTCTGTGTCCTTGTGTGTACCACATTGAACATGAAGAAAAGAAAGAAGACCAAAGAACTGTGAGGACTTGAGAAGCAAAATTGTGAGGAAGCATGAGCAATCTCAAGGCTACAAGTCCATCTCCAAAGACCTGAATGTTTCTGTGTCTACTGTGCGCAGTGTCATCAAGAATTTTAAAGCCCATGGCACCCAACGCCTATATATATATTATATACAGTGTTGGCCAAAAGTAATTGTAAATGATTGTGCGGATGGTGGATAAAGAACCTCGACTAACATCCAAACAAGTTCAAGCTGCCTTGCAGTCCGAGGGTACAACAGTGTCAACCCGTACTATCCATCGGCGTCTGAATGAAAAGGGACTGTATGGTAGGATACCCTGGAAGATCCCACTTCTTACCCAGAGACATAAAAAAGCCAGGCTGGAGTTTGCCAAAACATACCTGAGAAAGCCAAAAACGTTTTGACTCTGGTCAGATGAGCCAAAAGTAGAGCTTTTTGGGAAAAGGCATCAACATAGAGTTTACAGGGAAAAAAAAAAGAGGCCTTCAAAGAAAAGAACACGGTCCCTACAGTCAAACATGGCGGAGGTTCCCTGATGTTTTGGGGTTGCTTTGCTGCCTCTGGCACTGGACTGCTTGACCGTGTGCATGGCATTATGAAGTCTGAAGACTACCAACAAATTTTGCAGCATAATGTAGGGCCCAGTGTGAGAAAGCTGCGTCTCCCTCAGAGGTCATGGGTCTTTGGACAATGACCCAAAACACACTTCAAAAAGCACTAGAAAATGGTTTAAGAGAAAGCACTGGAGACTTCTAAAGTGGCCAGCAATGAGTCCAGACCTGAATCCCATAGAACACCTGTGGGGGAGAGATCTCTTGATGGCAGTTTGGAGAAGGCCCCCTTCAAACCTCAGGGACCTGGAGCAGTTTCCCAAAGAAGAATGGTCTAAAATTCCAGCAGAGCATTGTAAAAACTCAATGATGGTTACCAGAAGCGGTTGTTCACAGTTATTTTGTCTAAAGGTTGTGCTACCAAGTATTAGGCTGAGGTGCCAATACTTTTGTCCGGCCCATTTTTTGAGTTTTGTGTAAAATGATCAATGATTTGACTTTTTTTTTCATTCTCTTTTGTGTTTTTTCATTGCAAGCAAAATAAATGAAGATATTAATACCAAAGAGTTTGTGCTTGCAATCATTTTCTGGAAGAAAATGAGTATTATCTGACAGAATTGCAGGGGTGCCAATACTTTTGGCCAACACTGAAATATATATATATATATATATATATATATATATATATATATATACTAGAGGGATGACCCGGCTTCGCACGGGTATATTACATGTTATGTTTGTGTAGTGGCCCCATAAGAATTGTCCAATTTTGCACTGATGTATTTTGTATGTGGTTTGTGTGTATGTCCAGAAGCGTCATGTGGTTATGTGTATCTCATTTTGGATATCAGTGAAAAACCTGTGATCAGTTGTTATGGATACCTGGAGTAAAGCTGTATCTAATCCTTCCCCATGCAGTACTGTGTTTAGACGCAAGTATCTAATCCTTGTTGGTGTGGTACTGTGTACAGATGTGTGTATCTAATCCTCCCCCGTGTGGCATTGTGTGAAGAGGCTCGTATCTAATCCTCCGGTAAATGAAACTGTGTGCAGACGTGCATATCTAATCTTACAGCATGTGGTACTATGTGCAGACGCGTGAATCTAATCCTCTGGCGTGTGGTACTGTGTGCAGCAGGTGTATCTAATCCCTGGCGTGAGGTACTGTGTGCAGATGCGCGTATCTAATCCTCCCCCGTGTGGTACTGTGTGCTGAGATGCGTATCTAATTATCTGGCATGTGGTTCTGTGTGCAGATGCATGTATCTAATCCTCCAAAGTGTGGTACTGTATTCAGACGCATGTATCTAATCCTCCCCTGTGTGGTATTGTGTGAAGAGGCGCGTATCTAATCCTTTGGCGTGTGGAACTGTGTGTAGACGCGCGTATCTAATCCTACAGCATGTGGTACTGTGTGCAGATGTGTGTATCTAATCTTATGGCGTGTATAACTGTGTGCAGACGTGCGTATCTAATCCTCTGGAGTGTGGAACTGTATGTAGATGCGTGTATCTAATCCTACGGCATGTGGTACTCTGTGCAGACGTGTGTATATAATCCTATGGCGTGTACAACTGTGTGAAGACACGTGTATCTAATCCCCCGGCATGTGGTACTGTGTGCAGACGCGCGTATCTAATCCTATGGCATGTGGTACTGTGTGTAGACGCGCGTATCTAATCCTCCCCATGTGGTACTGTGTGCAGACACGCGTATCTAATCCTTCCCCGTGTGATACTGTGTGCGGAAACGCATATCTAATTCTCTGGCTTGTGGTACTGTGTCCAGAGGCATGTATCTAATCTTCCAAAGTGTGGTACTGTGTGCACACACACGTATCTAATCCTCCCTTGTGTGGTATTGTGTGAAGAGGCGCATATCTAATCCTTTGGTGTGTGGAACTATGTGTAGACGCGTGTATCTAATCCTATGGCATGTGGTACTGTGTGTAGACGTGCGTATCTAATCCTCCCCGTGTGATACTGTGTGCTGAGACGCGTATCTAATTCTCTGGCTTGTGGTACTGTGTGCAGAGGCATGCATCTAATCCTCCAAACTGTGGTACTGTGTTCACACACACGTATCTAATCCTCCTCTGTGTGGTATTGTGTGAAGAGGCGAGTATCTAATCCTTCCGCTTGTGGAACTATGTGCAGACGCGCATATCTAATCCTACTGCATGTGGTACTGTGTGCAGACGCGTGTATCTAATCCTATGGCGTGTACAACTGTGTGCAGACGCGCGTATCTAATCCTCTGGAGTGTGGAACTGTATGTAAACGCGTGTATCTAATCCTACGGCATGTGGTACTCTGTGCAGACGTGTGTATCTAATCCTATGGCGTGTACAAATGTGTGCAGATGCGCGTATCTAATCCTCTGGAGTGTGGAAGTGTGTGTAGATGCGCGTATCTAATCCTACGGCAAGTGGTACTGTGTGCAGACACGCGTATCTAATGCTACAACATCTGGTACTGTGTGTAGACGCGCATATCTAATCCTACGGCATGTGTTACTGTGTGCAGACGCATGTATCTAATCCTATGGTGTGTACAACTGTGTGAAGACACGTGTATCTAATCCTCCTCTGTGTGGTATTGTGTGAAGAGGCGCGTATCTAATCCTATGGCGTGTGGAACTGTGTGTAGACGCGCGTATCCAATCCCCCGGAATGTGGTACTGTGTGCAGACGCGCGTATCTAATCCTATGGCATGTGGTACTGTGTGTAGACGCGCGTATCTAATCCTCCCCCGTGTGGTACTGTGTGCAGACGCACGTATCTAATCCTCCCCCGTGTGGTACTGTGTGCAGATGCGCGTATCTAATCCTCCCCGTGTGATACTGTGTGCGGAGACGCGTATCTAATTCTCTGGCTTGTGGTACTGTGTGCACACACACGTATCTAATCCTCCCTTGTGTGATATTGTGTGAAGAGGCGCGTATCTAATCCTTCGGCGTGTGGAACTATGTGTAGACGCGCGTATCTAATCCTACTGCATGTGGTACTGTTTGCAGACACGTGTATCTAATCCTATGGTGTGTACAACTGTGTGCAGACGCGCGTATCTAATCCTCTGGAGTGTGGAACTGTATGTAGACACATGTATCTAATCCTACGGCATGTGGTACTCTGTGCAGACGTGTGTATCTAATCCTATGGCGTGTACAAATGTGTGCAGATGCACGTATCTAATCCTCTGGAGTGTGGAACTGTGTGTAGATGCACGTATCTAATCCTATGGCAAGTGGTACTGTGTGCAGACACGCGTATCTAATGCTACGACATGTGGTACTGTGTGTAGACGCGCGTATCTAATCCTACGGCATGTGTTACTGTGTGCAGACGCTTGTATCTAATCCTATGGCGTGTTCAACTGTGTGAAGACACGTGTATCTAATCCTCCTCTGTGTGGTATTGTGTGAAGAGGCGCGTATCTAATCCTCCCCCGTGTGGTACTGTGTGCAGACGCGCGTATCTAATCCTATGGTGTGTACAAATGTGTGCAGATGCGCGTATCTAATCCTCTGGAGTGTGGAACTATGTGTAGACGTGTGTATCTAATCCTACGGCATGTGGTACTCTGTGCAGACGCGTGTATCTAATCCTATGGTGTGTACAAATGTGTGCAGATGCGCGTATCTAATCCTCTGGAGTGTGGAACTGTGTGTAGACGCCTGTATCTAATCCTTTGGCATGTGGAACCGTGTGCAGTTGCACGTATCAAATCCTTCAGTGTGTGGAACTGTGTGCAGATGTGTGTATCTAATCCTCTGGCGTGTGATACTGTGTGCTGATCTGTGTATCTAATCCTCTGATGCATGTATCTCAGTTTGGATATCAGTGTTGTATTGTGCATGTGGAGTGACCGTGTGTATTGCAGTTGGAATATGAGTGAAAGTCTTGCAGGTTTGTATTGGCTAAGGGGGGGGGGGCACTGTGTTTGGAATGCTGTATCTCAGCAACGGTATGTCCGAGCGAGTTGGAGTCTCGTCTTAAACCTTCCCGGATATCTGAAGTATCTCTGTACCAAATTTGGTGAAGATCGGTCCAGTCGTTTGGTTTGCATTAGAGCACAGACAGACAGACAGAAATTCATTTTTATAATATAGGGAGATATATACAGTTAGAGCCAGAAATATTTGGACAGTGACACAATTTTCGCGAGTTGGGCTCTGCATGCCACCACATTGGTTTTGAAATGAAACCTCTACAACAGAATTCAAGTGCAGATTGTAACGTTTAATTTGAAGGGTTGAACAAAAATATCTGATAGAAAATGTAGGAATTGTACACATTTCTTTACAAACACTCCACATTTTAGGAGCTCAAAAGTAATTGGACAAATAAACATAACCCAAACAAAATATTTTTATTTTCAATATTTTGTTGCGAATCCTTTGGAGGCAATCACTGCCTTAAGTCTGGAACCCATGGACATCACCAAACGCTGGGTTTCCTCCTTCTTAATGCTTTGCCAGGCCTTTACAGCCGCAGCCTTCAGGTCTTGCTTGTTTGTGGGTCTTTCCGCCTTAAGTCTGGAGTTGAGCAAGTGAAATGCATGCTCAATTGGGTTAAGATCTGGTGATTGACTTGGCCATTGCAGAATGTTCCACTTTTTTGCACTCATGAACTCCTGGGTAGCTTTGGCTGTATGCTTGGGGTCATTGTCCATCTGTACTATGAAGCGCCGTCCGATCAACTTGGCAGCATTTGGCTGAATCTGGCCTGAAAGTATATCCCGGTACACTTCAGAATTCATCCGGCTACTCTTGTCTGCTGTTATGTCATCAATAAACACAAGTGACCCAGTGCCATTGAAAGCCATGCATGCCCATGCCATCACGTTGCCTCCACCATGTTTTACAGAGGATGTGGTGTGCCTTGGATCATGTGCCGTTCCCTTTCTTCTCCAAACTTTTTTCTTCCCATCATTCTGGTACAGGTTGATCTTTGTCTCATCTGTCCATAGAATACTTTTCCAGAACTGAGCTGGCTTCTTGAGGTGTTTTTCAGCAAATTTAAGTCTGGCCTGTCTATTTTTGGAATTGATGAATGGTTTGCATCTAGATGTGAACCCTTTGTATTTACTTTCATGGAGTCTTCTCTTTACTGTTGACTTAGAGACAGATACACCTACTTCACTGAGAGTGTTCTGGACTTCAGTTGATGTTGTGAACGGGTTCTTCTTGACCAAAGAAAGTATGCGGCGATCATCCACCACTGTTGTCATCCGTGGATGCCCAGGCCTTTTTGAGTTCCCAAGCTCACCAGTCAATTCCTTTTTTCTTAGAATGTACCCGACTGTTGATTTTGCTACTCCAAGCATGTCTGCTATCTCTCTGATGGATTTTTTCTTTTTTTTTTTCAGCCTCAGGATGTTCTGCTTCACCTCAATTGAGAGTTCCTTTGACCACATGTTGTCTGGTCACAGCAACAGCTTCCAAATGCAAAACCACACACCTGGAATCAACCCCAGACCTTTTAACTACTTCACTGATTACAGGTTTACGAGGGAGACGCCTTCAGAGTTAATTGCAGCCCTTAGAGTCCATTGTCCAATTACTTTTGGTCCCTTGAAAAAGAGGAGGCTATGCATTACAGAGCTATGATTCCTAAACCCTTTCTCCAATTTTGATGTGGAAACTCTCATATTGCAGCTGGGAGTGTGCACTTTCAGCCCATATTATATATATATAATTGTATTTCTGAACATGTTTTAGTAAACAGCTAAAATAACAAAATTTGTGTCACTGTCCAAATATTTCTGGCCCTAACTGTATATATATATATATATATATATATATATATATATATATATACACACACACAGTCCAGTTATATTAATGTGACCACCACCTACTTTTGACGTCAATGTTAAATAACCAATCGAAGAAGGCACGCATCATCAGCCATCTGAATGGTCTCATCATTGTGGAAGGCACGATGGATCAACACAAGTATGCATCTATCCTTGCGGACCATGTTCACCCCTACATGCGAATTGTTTTTCCCCCGGGTGATGGCATCTACCAGCAGGACAATGCGATGTGTCATAAAGCTTGCAGTGCACGTATCTGGTTCGAGGAGCACCAGGATGAGTTTACCGTACTCCCTTGGTCAGCAAATTCCCTGGACTTGAACCCAATCGAGAATCTGTGGGACCACCTCAATCGGGTTATTCGCGCCATGGATGCTCAACCGCGTAACCTAGCGCAGCTGGCCATGTACTGGAGTCGGCATGGCTCAACATCCCAGTGAACATCATCCCAACATCCCCTTTTTTAATGCACATCTCACAGTGGTCCGTTCTGCGAAAGGTGGTTATTCTGGATTTTGACAGGTGTTCACATTAATGTGACTGGATTGTGTATATATATATATATATATATATATATATATATATGTCCCACAGCGGCCCCTGCAGCCTATGTTATGCCCCACGGTGGCACAATAGACTGTGGGGCATATTAGAGGTTGCAGGGGAGGCCGCTATGGGGCATAATAGAGGTTGCAGGGGCCACAATATGTATTGTGCCATCCAGGCTAGCAATTGTGCACTTGATAAAGGACCGGATGGGTCCGAAACACGTTGTGCTGATATCACGTCTCATCACAATACAGAAGCTATTTCGTAATGGTTTGGGTGAGCGCTGTTTTCTGCTCCGATTCCTGTTTGGGTCTGGTCCTTATCCTGTTGGTCTACAACATAAAGAGTCAGCATGTACAACTTGGAACCTTACCCAGCTAATCTGTCAGTTCTAGATTTATTTATTATTATTTATTTACTAATCTATACAGTGACAACATATTCCACAGTGCTTTACAGATATTGCAGTTGCTCATTGTCTCAAGTAGGTCTCACAATCTACATTTACTTTCAGTATGTCTTTATAATATGGGAAGAAACCCATGCAAACATTGCAGAACATACAAACTCCAGGGAATCGTCATTGGCTGGATTCGAACAGTCCGAACCCCTGAGCCACCATGCTGATCCGCTTTACCGCGCGTTACATAAGCAATATAGATTCAAAGTTTAGCTTGCTCTTATCAGAGCATCTGCTGCTTTGCCCTGCATTCTAACAGTTTTCTTGTGTATTGACCAGTGACCTGTTTTCTGGCTCTGTATTTGTCTGTTATACAATGGAGGAGGTTATATAAACGCCTGCAGTTGTTAGTATGTTCATTGGTAGCCCCAGCACCCCTGAAGACACTAGAGATCCAGAGAAACATTTGGGGGGTGGCAATATCTGTTTTAAATTCAGGAATCTGCTGAATTTAGTGTCTAATTGTGTTTCACAGTCATTGAGCTACTATTGATAGACGATCCTTAAATAAACCAAAAAAGAGAGAAAAGGAAGTACCATAAACAAAAAGTCTTATAAAAATACAAAATTTATTAATGTCATAGCACAAAGAGAACAAATACAGGTAAACAGAAAAATTGGTCGAGGACAGTTGCATGGATAAGATGAATAATACATACACAAAGTTATTGCATAAAAGGTACTAGCACGTGCATATAGACACAAGCACACAGTACAGATAATCAAAATTTGGCTAGTTTACACATGACAAAAGTGTGTATTAAAAGAGTGCAGAAACACGCAGTGTGTGCACCCTCAGACATACAATATGCACATAATAGAGAGCGTCCAGAAAGATTATTATTCATCCAAGCCAATATTAAATAGCACAAATTGTAGTGCAAGAGACTACCAAACATGAGCTGTATACACACCCAATAGAGCCTATCTCACATGGGAAAAGGATCCAAGTTAATAAAATACACAACCTTGTAATAAATAGTAATAGCCCATAGGTAGCCAATTGTGAATGCACTAATTAAGCACCATAAGCGTAACAATAATATTCAAAATGAAGTGACCTACTAATAATGAGCATCAGAGTCCACGCCAAAGTCCCCTGATCCGCCCCAACATGCGTATCAGATAACTGCCTATTCCGGAGACCGGGCGCAGATGTGAACCCGCCATAAGCAGTTGATGAAGCTGCTGTGCCCCTCCTATTACTTAATTAGGAGCAATGCTGTAGGTGCTCCTCATCCACTGGCAGCTTCCAGCACCTAGAGGATTCTAGAACAGCTGATCTGTGCAGGGTCTGGGTATCGGACCCTTACAGATCACATACTGATGAACTATCCCATGAAAATTAAAATTGTAAAGGAAAACACCTTTTAATAGTTTATTAGTTAGTCAGTTAACAAGTCGCCTTTCCATTTTGCCTCAAAAATAGTATCAATTCTTCTTGGTACACTAGCACACAGTTTTTAAAGGAACCTGGCAAAGAGGTTGCTCTAAACATCTTGGAGAACTAGCACAGACCTTTTGCGGATGTAGGCTTACCCAAAAGCTTCAGTTTCCACATGTAATCCCAGACCTCATGATGTAAAGATCAGGGCTTTGTGGGTGCCATATCATCCCTGATAGGACTTCTTGTTCTTCTTTATGCTGAAGATAGCTCCTAATGACATTGACTGCATGTTCTTCTGTAGAATCAGAAGATGTCCAGCAGTGCTATCAGTTCAGAACTGCAGAAACCAGTTGGACCCAGGCACATCTTTGGAAACAAGGCCAAGCAACTGAATTGTGCACAAAAACTTAATGCTTTCCATCAGGGGTGAACCATTTGTTTCTGCCGCCTGAAGCGGACGTCAGAAAGCCACCCCCCCCCCCCCCCCCGGAGGAGAGGACGGGGCCGAGCGGAAGAGGGTGGGGTGGGCCGAGCGGAGCGATAGTCCCAACCATCCAAGAGCAGTTTGGTGATCAACAATGCCTTTTCCAGCATGATGGAGCACCTTGCCATAAAGCAAAGGTGATAACTAAATGGCTCAGGGAACAAAACATAGAGATTTTGGGTCCATGGCCTGGAAACTCCCCAGATCTTAATCCCATTGAGAACGTGTGGTCATTCATCAAGAGACAGGTGGACAAACAAAAACCTACAAATTCTGATAAAATGCAAGCATTGTGCAAGAATGGACTGCTATCAGTCAGGATTTGGTCCAGAAGTTGATTGAGAGCATGCCAGGGAGAATTGCAGAGGTCCTGAAGAAGAAGGG
Source organism: Leptodactylus fuscus (assembly GCF_031893055.1). Lineage (NCBI taxonomy): Eukaryota > Metazoa > Chordata > Amphibia > Anura > Leptodactylidae > Leptodactylus > Leptodactylus fuscus. The sequence continues at coordinate 118,393,425 of NC_134269.1, forward strand.
TCAACACTGCAAATATTGACTTGCTGCATTAACTCATTCTAACTGTCAATATAAGCTTTTCTTACTCAGAATATGATTGCACTGGTCAACAGCCAAAATGTTTCGGGCATCAAACCAGTTGTTCTTAACTAATTTTGGGGTGCTGAGATTGAAATTGATGCTAAAATTTTAAAATTGGCTTTACTTTTCATGATATAGACGTGCATTTTATATTTCTACTAGCTGTTACCCGCGACTTCGTCTGCGGTGATTGTAGCAGTGGGTATATACAGGCATGGGTAAGGTTTTCGTAGTGTATATAAGGTATGGGATATGAAATGTAACTTTGTATCTTGTTTTTGTAATTCAGAGAATACGTGAGACTTTTGTGTTGAAGTTACTTTGTATTTGAGCTGCTATATATACAGTGTTGGTATAAACTGTACATAGTGACTTTGGGACAGAGGTATTTGAAGTTAACCCTTTCCCGCCGATGGCATTTTTTGATTTTCGTTTTTGACTCCCCTCCTTCTAAACCCCATAACTTTTTTATTTCTCCGCTCCCAGAGCCATATGAGGTCTTAATTTTTCCTGGGACAAATTTTTCTTCATGATGCCACCATTGTTTATTCTATATAATGTACTGGGAAGCAGGGAAAAAATTCTGAATGGGGTGGATTTGACGAAAAAATGCATTTCTGCGACTTTCTTACGGGCTTTGGTTTTGCGGCGTTCACTGTGCAACCAAAATGACATGTCCCCTGTATTCTGTGTTTCGTTACGATGCTGGGGAGACCAAATTTATATGGTTTTATTTACATTTTGACCCCTAAAAAAAATCCCAAACTGTGTTAAAAAATTTTTTTTTTAAAAGGCGCCATATTCTGACAGCCGTAACTTTTTTATACGTGCGTGTACGGGGATGCATAGGGTGTCTTTTTTTGCGGGGCCGGGTGTACTTTGTAGTTCTACCATTTTCGGGAAATGCTTTTGCTTTGATCACTTTTTATTCAATTTTTTATCAGAATCAAAACAGTGAAAAAATGGCGGTTTGGCACTTTTGACCATTTTTCCCGCTATGGCGTTTACCGAACATGAAAAATATTTGTATATCTTTGTAGAGCGGGCGATTTCGGACGTGGGGATACCTAACGTGTATGTGTTTCACAGTGTTTGGCTACTTTTATATGTGTTCTAGGGAAAGGGGGGTGATTTGAATTTTTAATCCTTTTTAATTTTTTTTTATATTTTTTTTACTTTTTTTAAACTTTTTTTTTTGCATTTATTAGACCTCCTTAGGGGTATTGACATGGGTGGGCGGTGTCGCGGATTGTCAGAGCAGTGGGGGTCGGCAAACATGGCTGCTCCGGGGCGTTAAAGAGCGCCTCCTGGAGTATCGTTAAGGTGAGGGGCAAAGTGGTAAAGTATATGTATATGAGATTGTGTGGGGTTAGGGGCGAGGCTGTAGAGGGCAATATGAATTTTGTGGCTTGCTATGGTCCAAAGTGTGTGAGATTGCAGAGTTGGTGGTGTGAGTTTGGGTTTTGTGGGGGTCCTGGCACAAACGTATGTGCGCTATTGTGACGAAAAGTAGCCTATTGCGCAATCGGGTGTATTAACTATGTTTGTGGAAAATTTCAGCCAAATCAGTCGAGCGGTTTTTCCGTGATTGAGGAACAAACATCCGAACATCCAAACTCACAAACTTTCACATTTATAATATTAATAGGATTTATATTTGGTTAAGAAAGCCTACCACCTGTATTTTGGCTTCAAAATAGGCGACCAGGACAAGAGTTGGGCTCCACACATATGCTGTAATACATGTTCTTCAAATCTCAGACAGTGATTGAACCGGAAGAGACAGTCTATGCCGTTTGTAGTGCCAATGGTCTGGAGAGAGCCATCTGACCATAGTGACAATTGCTACTTCTGCAAGGTGCCTCCAATTGGGAAAGGAATTTCAAAAAGAAAGAAGTGGACTTTACAGTATCCGAATATTCCATCTGCGATACGCCCAGTAGCTCATTCTGAAGAATTGCCAGTTCCAAATGCTCCAGAAACATTCTCGCTCGATTCCACTGATGAGGAAGAAGAAGGAGTTTGTCACGAACCATCTACCTCGTCAGATCCAGACTTTCCTGCATCACTCTCCACTGAACCGCACCTTATATCGCAAAGTGAACTTAACGATCTTGTTAGAGACCTAGACCTGCCCAAGAGTAAGGCTGAGCTCTTAGGTTCCAGACTTCAACAGTGGAATCTGTTGGCAGATGATGTTCGAATTTCTTTCTTTAGGAACCATCAACAGTCTCTTGTCCAATTCTTCTTCATGGAGAGTGATCTTGTTGTATGCAATAACGTTTGTGGTTTAATGGATGCTCTCAAAATCAGCTATAACCCCGATGAGTGGAGGCTATTTATCGATTCATCAAAGCTAAGTCTTAAAGCTGTCTTACTTCACAATGGCAATGCACTACCATCAGTTCCAATTGGTTATGCTGTTCATATGAAGGAAACCTATAACAACATGAAAGAGCTCTTGAGATGCATAAACTATGATCAACATCTGTGGTGACTTGAAGTTGGTAGCGCTAGTGCTTGGTCTACAGGAAGGATACACCAAGTACTGCTGCTTCCTATGTGAGTGGGACAGTCGTGCAAGATCAGAACACTACAAGAAAAGAGACTGGCCACTCAGAAAGTCACTGCAGCCAGGGGCTAAAAATGTTATGCATCCAGCACTTGTTCAAGCAGGAAAGATTCTGTTACCTCCTTTACATATCAAGCTTGGTCTTATGAAGAATTTTGTAAAGGCAATGGATAGAAATGAAGAGGCATTCAAATATCTCCTCTGTAAGTTTTCAAGGTTGAGTGAAGCAAACATAAAAGCAGGAGTCTTTATTGGTCCTCAGATTCATATGCTTCTTCAAGATGACGAGTTTTACCATTTGCTGCGTGGCAAAGAAAAGACTGCATGGGAAGCATTCAAGTTAGTCGTGACTAATTTCTTGGGAAACACCAAAGCAGATAATTATGAAGAGTTGGTTGAAAATCTCCTGAAGGCATATAAAAACCTGGGATGTAACATGTCTTTAAAGATTCATTTCTTACACTCTCATCTAGACTTCTTTGCACCAAACTGTGGAGCGGTGAGCGATGAACATGGTAAACAATTTCATCAGGAAATTGCGACTATGGAAAAGAGATATCAGGGTAAATGGAACCCATCAATGCTTGCAGACTACTGCTGGACAATTATCAGAGACAATCCCATGTCTGAATACAAGAGACGTGAGTAAAGGAGCCGAATAGCAATTCAATAAGGATCTACGTTCCAAAGTTCAATAAACATACTTCATTTGTAAAAAATTCTTAGATATGACTATAAATTATAGTTGATTTTAGATAGAACTAAGTTTCCTAAGAATATATTTCCAAAATTTTAAAAACTGTAAACTTGCACCTCTATTATTGCAGAAGTAATAAATATGTATCATATTCTATACAATTCACAAAACAGTAAAATGAGAACTCTTCGATATCATAGAAACTAGAGCCAATTGACAGTTTTCCTTGTGATATTTGAATTCAGCACATAAAAATCATTAGGGAAGGACTCATTTCATTTCAGAAACAAACAACTTTTGAAAATTTGTTGACCAGTGTTGCAATTCTATTTCTGTATGTGATAAAAACATCTGACAAACACACATAAAAACCAGAGGGCAGCAGATCATGTGAAAATATAAGATTTGTGTCATTCTCAAAACTTTTGGCCATGACTGTAGGTAGGTGTGCTGGGTTCTAGTGACATATTCTTTTTAATAAATGTGGTGGAAACATTTGTGGCGCAAAAGGCATAAAACCCTAGCACAATTTCCACAGTAACTGCCCCATAGTATTATCAGCCATCCATATCCCGATCTCCTCAGCCTACTGGCCAGTACAAAAACACACTTCCCGCGCTACTACTCAGCTAGAGTTCTCGGGCATGCGCGTTGCAAGCAGTAGTTTCTGCACATGCGCATCGCAGGGGGACGGCGGCTTCGTTCTTTCCTCTTCCTTGGAGCGCTCTGTAGCTTCCGCTCCCGGTGTGCCCCGCGCCGCATCATGGACCATAGTGGTGAGTAGAGCGGGGAGATGAGCGCACTACTGGCGATCACAGTGTTCTCCGCACTGCGTGTTGCCGGGCCAGCACTCCTTGTAATGGCGGTCACCGGAGCTAGCTGGTTATGAGGAGTGCTGCGTGCAGGGAGCCTGGTGCGGAGCTGGGGCCTTGTTACGCCGCTGCTTCCGGTTAGCATTGGGCATCGTGAGACCCACCTCCTGTCACCGCAGACTGGTGGGCAGCCAGCTATTGCCTGCTAGTGATCCCTAATACAGCCAGGCTTACCCTGGTATCCCGGGCTCTGCCAGCAGTGTCATTACATGCAGGGGCGCCCATGCCTCAGTGCTGTAGCTGTGTGTGCAGTACTTGCTGGCTTCCCACTAGTGCTGTGTAACACTCCTGCAGGGGCATATCCTATATGGGCGCTCTGCTAGCCTGGCACTCTTTACTCACTGCTGTTGGAGACAGTGTGTGGTCTGCTATTCAGTAATATGTAATATGAAATCATCACTGGGCATAGAGTACTATGTGTATCTGATTAATATGAGATTCTGTATTATACCTGGGATTCTGCTGTCTGTGCCATTGTCACAGCGGTGGATTCTAGAAACAAGTGATTTAGGCTGGGTTCACACCAGCGCTTGCACTGTTTGGGGATTCCATTCCCCTCTGCATTTTTTACCCTGTTTGTGCAGAAACCACATGGACCATTATAGTTTATGGGGTCTGCAGCTTTCCACAAATAACCACCTTTTTTAAAAAACAGATTAGATTTCTGTTTGGGGGTCCCCAAGCAAACCCTCCCCCCCCCAAATGGAAACCTGAACGCAGATGTGAACCTAGCCTAAGTGATAGTTCTCCTTGCTGTGGCATGGATCCAGTAGGTGCCACTGGTCTGGCAAGCACGGCTAACACACCATCCAACCTGCCATGTTTAGTTGCAGAGTGTTCCAATTAGTAACTAAATATGGCTCTCCTAGATGCATCCCTAACCTGCCTTGTTTGAAGTGGACACAAGGGGTATTGCCTATAGTGCCCCCTATTGGATCTATGCCGGTCTAGGGAGTACCTTCTTTGAGCCACTTATTTCTAACATCTATTGTATCAAAATGGAGTTTATCCTATTTTGTATTTAGTGCACCCCTTCTTTCCCCATTCCCCCCAGCGTAGAACTGCAGTCCTTGGTAGCATTCATAACGGAGTAGAATTCACGCCATTCTCAAAATAGGTGTAGTCTCAGCGGTTATTCCCCCCCCCCCACCACCACAGTCAGCAATTTCTCAACTATCATGTCAATAGAGTTTAAATATTGTTCTTGGCGTAATCCTTTTTTTTTTTTTTTTTTTTCCATCTGCACAATCCTGTATATGTTAGATTAATCATGACACTCCAGAAGATTGATATGGTAATGGTGCACTGAAAGGATTTCAAATTCAGATCAATAATCAATTCAGGAACTTGATTATGTAGCTTTAGGTGAATACATTATCCTCACACGTCAGTGTTATGTAATCGACACTTCCTATAGTGGTATACCAGCACATTTTCTTCATCTAGCTCGAAATTCATTGGCAATCCAGTCTGAGGAAGGTCCTTTTGTGGACCAAAAACTTTAACATTTCATTGGATTGCACTTCTTTGATGAACAATTAGATAACACTGAAGTGTGAGAATAAAGCATTCACCTAAAGCTACGCTGTTGAGCACCTGAATTGATTATTGATCCACAACCCTATATATGACACTAAAAGGCGTTTTGTAAGTAATATAAAACCAGAGGTTCAGCTATTCTTCCTTTGGCGCCTTATATCTGTACATACAGTCCATACACAGTGAATACGCCATTGATCTCTTTGCCAATACTTAGAGCATTGCTAGTGAGAACTGTAGAACCTGCTTTCTACTAAAATAGGTTTATAGGAGTGATCTCTATATGGGATAATGTTGACAATAAGTGTAAGCGCAACGGAATATGATGATGCTATATAATAAAAAGAGGATTAAGTTTGATATTGCAAAAAGGCAATTGTAAAACCATTAGTAACTAATATTTAGCATTTCAGTTTCCTGTTGCTTACATAGCACTAGCTTGCAGTGCAAAATGTTACACGCCCTGCCTACCTATGAATCCATAGACTGGTCATACATTTCAAAAACTGTTGTCCAAATGCTTGTCCAGGTAACAGCTATTCCTTCGGACCAGTGCCATATACATATACACTCTGTTCCCCTGAGCGCACAAGCATTTTCAATATGGATAGGGGAGTAGGCTTCTGCCATACACTTACAGGTGGCTTATTTCCTTTCAGTGCAAAGGACTGGCCATGTTGGAATATTCCTAGCCTTTCTTTAAAATCTGCCATACATATTCGCTCCTGCTAAAATCATTGCTCTGGCTGCCATTCATCTTTGTATGGCCACCTTTCCTTCACAAATAGATCAATGGAATCAGGAAAGAAAAAGTTACTGACTCCAGCTTTAAAATTAAAGAGGTTGTCCTACAATTCAAAGTCTGCATGACCTTTCTCCCGCTACCACTTTAAACCTGAGCTCAGACAGGCTGAGTGTGCTGTTCAGCGCTCCCATACACTGCAATGGGAACGCTGACCACCACCAGTCCTTCTTCATTCAACCACGTGGAGCTGGTGGAAGGTTCTACAGACTTTACTTCGTGGGACAACCCATTTAAATTGTTTCTCCATATATAACATATATAATGTGGAATTAGATACATAGATTGTTACATATTAATTTTCATAGGAATTCAATCACTGGCTTTTTATTGAATCGGCCTACCATGGCTGTTGGTAATTTATGAAGGAGTTAAGAATTAGTGGTCTGCCGACTCCACAGCCCTGCTGACAAGTTCATTGTAGGTCAGATGTCTACTGGTTTCACATGGCTGTGTTTGACAGAGGACAAACAGTCCAAATTTACATGCCTTAACATGGCTCATCTCAAAGATCATGTTGAGTACAGTTTAGATGAGCTGTGTGTGGGCTGGTAAATGTAGCCAACACAAGGGCCGTTTTTCCCAGCCTGTGTGAAACTAGTCTATAAGGTTCATATAAGTGCAATCATTACTAACTTATGTCTTTTTTTCCATTTTTTTTTTTTTTAAGACAATGATTTACAAGGTACAAACAGCATGGGATCTCTGAGTGGACTGGACGTCAGAAGACGGATTCCAATTAAACTGATATCCAAACAGCCAAACAAAAGCAAATTGTCAGCTCGACCAATGAGGAATATGAACAGGATCCCATCAAAGCCTCAGCAAGGTGAAGAAGGTATAGCTTCTTGCCAAGTAGTTCTAGTTAGCCATCATCCTGTTCCACATTACACGCCCTGCTTTCTACATTAATGTTACGTTTAATCTCAGGCCGCGGAAAAAACGTCACGTATTACAGAACCTGCAAAGTGCATGGGATTGTGGCTAATCCCATCCACACATTGGAAAAAAAAAAAAAAATTTGCAGCGGAAATGCTGCAATTTCAAAAGCAGTTGATTTTTTTGTAAATTGCAGCATGTTGGTTATACCAACAGAAATGCTTGTGGTTCTGTTTAAGTATAATAGAGACAAGGTCCGCAAAGGAAAAAACTATGGACTGTCTGTGAAAAACACTGCTTTTCTGCAGCTTTTTTTTTTTTTTTTTTGCAGCGATTCAATGCATGGGGTCTTAGCCTCAATGTGGATTGTATTCCTCCAAGTTGTAACTTACTGTGCACGTTTTCGTGACATTTATTTTCTATATTGTTGGCATTGGTACCTCTAGTATGGCTGGGCAATTAAATAAGTTTGATTAATCTTTTTAAAGTATAATGCTGATTTTCATCAGAATCATGAAATTAATGCCAACCCCTCTCCTGCAGCTAATATATATTTCCCGGCAGTCATTTTTGGCCAGCTACAAGCTATGATATACAATTTCTTCTCTGTAGTCACTAGTTGGGGAGTTAGGTCAGTAACCCTTCGTCAAGTATGTCTGACCTTTTCTCACTGTGTCATATTTCTGACCTTTTTTTTTTTTTTCTTTTTACTTTCTTTAAGTAAATGCAAGAAAAATTAGATTAAAAACAAGAATCGGCTATAACCTTTATTAAATCAAGATTTTATTTTTAGGTAAAATCACTTATCCCTAACCTATAACTGTTTTGTTTTTTTTGTTTTGTTTTTTTAATTCCTTCAAGAAGGCTTTGATTATAATGAAGATGAACGATATGACAACAAGGGAGGTGATATGTTTGGCAATCAAAGAAGATTTCCCGCTCATGTTTTTTGGGACTTTAAGGTACAGTTTTAGTGTAATGTATACTAACATTGGTAGTGTCTTCACTTTGTACATATTGATCAATAAGCAGTATCCAATAAATTGATATTGTTTACATAGTAAAAGTTATTAAAGGTGTTTTACCCCATCCATTGGTTGGTGGGTAACTTGCTGATCAGTGGGGGTCTGACCACTCAGACCCCTTCTGATAAAGAAAATAGGGGACTTATGCCCCCTGTTCTGATTGGAGCGGAGGTTAGAAATTTCTAAACTCAAATGCTAGCCTTAATGTATTCTTGCCGTGCTATTAATCAGTTTGGTGTGTGTATTAAATCCTTCCATCCATCCAATCAAAAGATATGGACACTGGAAGGTTATATATAAATTACGGTAGCTCTTATTCACCAGGTGGGCGGGATCCTCTTATTTTTCTGATCGAAAATTAAAGGTTCTTCCAAGAGCTATATATTTTGACCAATGGACAGATTTTAACCCCTTCCCGCCGATGGCACTTTTTGACTTCCTGACCAAGCTCGATTTTTCAAAACTGACATGTCACTTTACGTGGCAATAACTTTGGAACGCTTTAACTTACCAAAGTGATTTTAAGATTGTTTTTTCTTAACACATTGTACTTCATGTTAGTGGTAAATTTTGGTTGATATGTTTTGTGTTTAATTATGAAAAAATAGGAAATTTGGTGGAAATTTTGAAAAATATGCATTTTATAAAGTTTGAAATGATGTACATTACATACAGATAGACCGCCAAAATTCACATCATAAATCTCATGTCCCAGATCTCTGCTTTATGTCGGCATCAAAATTTAGGCGCCCTTTTAATTTTTACGGACATTTATAAGGTTTACAAGTGAAACAACAATATTCAAAATTTTCAAGAAATTTCTAAAACCCATTTTTTAAGGGACTAATTCAGTTATGAAGGGGTTTTGAAAGACCCTTGTATTAAAAAACCCCATATATCACCCCATTTTCAAAACTGCACCCCTTAAATAAGCCAAAGCAACATATACCTAGTAATTTAACCCTATAAGTGCTTAACAGGAATTAATACAAAATGGAGGTGAAATTTTCAAATTTGATTTTATTTTACTAATATTTTCGTTTAGCCCTAGAATTTGCACATTCACAAGGGGTTAAAGAAGAAAACGCATCCCACAATTTGTTATGCAAGTTCTCCCGACTACCATAGTACCCCACTTGTGGGTGTAAACTAATATATGGACGCACAGTGAGACGCAGAAGGGAAGGCGCGCCAAAGAGCTTTTAGAGGGCAGATCTGGCTGTGATCAGTTTCAGGCACCATGTCGCATTTACAAAGCCCTTGAGGTGTTAAACAGTGGAAACCTCTAGAAAGTGACCCCATTTTGAAAACCGCACCCCTCAAAGAATTTATCAAGTGATGTAGTGAGCATTAGTAACCCCGAAGTGAATGTGTAAGCTGTGCGGAGTAAATTGGGTACACCAAATTCCATTCTATTTTCCCACTAGCTCCTATGACACGGACGGGGAAGAGGGGCATTCTGGGGGATTAGCGCTGGTGTATTATCTCTCATAAGCTCTAAATATGGGGTGTCCCCTGAAAACGCTCGCACAGATTATACATTTCCTTCTAGTCGCAGCCACTTATGTCCTAATGATTTGGCGACTTTTGGGGTTTTTGTCTTCACATTGTACAAGCTAGATTTTTATTTTTATCTTCTGGCAATGTGGCCATATGAGGCCTTGGTGTTTGCGGTATTAGATGTACTTTTCAATGCCACCATTTTGGGGCCTGTAACTTATTGACTACATTTTATTAACTCTTTCTGGGTGGGATGTAAAAGGAAACATCAATTCTGGCATTGCTTTCTAGCATTTATTTTTTTTCCCGTGCAGAGTACAGCATAAGTAACATGTTACCTTTATTCTGCGGGTCGGTACGGTTACGGCGATAACTCATTTATATGATTTTTTAATGCGTTGCTATTTCTGCAGAATAAAATTCAATTTAGGGAAAAAAAATCAATTATTTTTGCATCGCCATCTTCTGAAAGGCATAACGTTTTTATTTTTCGCTAGACAGAGCTGGTTGAGGGCTTATTTTTTGCGGGAACACCTCTTCTTTTTATTGGTACCATTTTGGTTTTCATCTGACCATTTGATTACTTTTTATTGAACATTTTGTAAGGGAAAGGTGGCGAATAATCATTATTTTGTGCGGTTTTCTACGTTTTTTTTTTACGGCGTTCGCCATTCGGGTTAAATAATGCTTTAATTTTATTGTTCAGGTTATTACGGACGCGGTGATACCAAATATGTAATGTTTTTATCTCTTTTTCTTTATTTTACATAATAAAACATTTTATATGGGGAAAAAGGGTTTTTTGGGTCTTTATGTATTTCTATTTTATTTTAAACTTATTTAAACTTTATTTTTAATTTTTTCCAACTTTTTTTTTTTTTCTGTCCCCATGGGGGATTGAAGCAGTGATCGGCTGATCACCGCTTCACTACATATACGCTGCATTACACGTGTATTACAGAGTATAGGAAGCTGTCAGCCTGTGTGGATGCACAGGCTGACAGCTTCCTTTAAGGCAGGATCAACCAGGTACGAGGAGGGGGTAAGTGATGGGGCAGACCCGGGGTCACTGATCAGACTCCGGGCTGCCCCCTACGAACACCGGCACCCCCCGAAACTGGTGCGGGGGGTGCCGATCGGCACCATTTTGAAATGAAACCCCGGAGGTGCCGGCTGACACCCGCAGCGCATGGTGCGCACACAGTTTCTGTGTGCGCACCATGCAGCCGCAGTAATAGTACTGCGGTTTGCGGGAAGCCCTTCCCGGCAGCGCCGTACTATGACGGCGGATGTCGGGAAGGGGTTAAAGATAAAAATGCCATGGGTGTATACTCTGAATTACACATCATTTCCACATGTTTTTGTTTTCCCCACAGCTTAATCTCATAGGAGAAAAGGATGATACACCTGTTCATTTCTGTGACAAATGTGGCCTGCCAATCAAAATATATGGACGTATGGTAAGTGGGAACACTAGGACAGTGCACTTATCTTATCTGGATATGGTCACCCAGTATGTCCATGCATTACATGGATGGTCATTCATTTGATATGCTGCATTCCTGGTGTGAAAATGTGTGCCCTACTATATCAACCTTCAGCATTTTCCCACAGAATAAGTAATAAACATGTGTTCACTGAAAGCCCCACAGCATGAACTCGCACAAATTGCTAGAATGATGGTCCAGAGATCGCTGAACTGCAGTCTTGGAGCCTCCTTGCTGCCCTTAGAGTTGGTGGGACTGACAGAGAGAGTGCTCAGTCATCTCTGTTGGGCCCATAGACTTTAGATATAGTGGTAGCACTACCACTACAGCGTGCTTGGGACTTCAGCTCTAGTAATCTTTGGGGCTTTCAGTAATCAAAAATTTCAACTATTACAACTATACCCTTTCTGTGGTTGAGGACCCTTTTACACATCACTTTCTGGTCTGCAGCTATTGGCTAAAGCTGCACAGAAAATAAATCTCCTGCCTTTGTTCTTTTTATATATTTTTCAGATTCCTTGCAAGCATGTTTTCTGTTATGACTGTGCACTGCTACATGAGAAAAAGGCTGATAAGCTTTGTCCAGGGTAAGTTTACCTTCATTTTTGTCTGCCTCAATATGAAAGCCTGTCTTTTGTTTTTGTATAGTATATTCAGTACATTTCCCTCTATTATTGATGTGGATAATAATTAGAAACCATATTGAGGCAAAACCATAATTAATATCATTACTTATACTGATTTACTTGTAATATTAGATTCTAAGTACAGTTCCATTATTTATCTCTGATAATGTAACTTGCCAAAAAGTGTATCTGACATCCCCAATAATAGACTAGTCATTATTTTGTTCTTTTAAAAATGTGAATCTCGTTTTATCCCTTTATTTTCTTTTATTTTGTGGTATAATGTCTTTTTTTCCCCTTCCCTAAAGAACACTTGTTGAAGAGAGTACTGACACCTATAAACGAGTGAGGTAGGTTCTACATGAATAGTCATCTCATTTCTTTCTTTAAAGGTCTCTGCACAGTGTTGGTGGCAAAATGTTCTTTAAATGGATTTGGTATTTACACTAACAGTGGTTTTTCTAAGGGTGCATTCACACTACGTAACGCCAGCGTGTATCACAGCCGTACACGCGGGCGCTACAGCAGGGCTGCCGGACACTTCCCATTCATTTCTATGGGAGCCGGCATTCGAGCGCTCCCCATAGAAATGAATGGAAAAAAGCAGTCCATTCATTTCTATGGGGAACGCTCGCATGCCGGCTCCCATAGAAATGAATGGGAAGTGTCCGGCAGCCCTGCTGTAGCGCCGGCGTGTACGGCTGTGATACACGCTGGCGTTCCGTAGTGTGAATGCACCCTAAGACTTGTACAAGAAAAGGATGCTCAGAGAAGATGTAATTAGTATTTCTAATGATGATGTTAAGGATGCTGCCCTCTAGAGGGCGGCATACAGAGTGCACTGTTCTCCTAATTACATCCTGGAGAATAGATTTGTCTATTTTTACCCAGGATCCCTAGCAGAGCAGGAATGACTTGTAAGTCTCTGTACTGCCTATGTAGGCACACACTCTCCCTGATGTGTATGATTATCCCCTGATCATAGTATATAGACATATTGGCAATTTTTTTTCCAAATGACTCATAAGTCCCCGTTCTTCTGTCCTCTGAACATCAAGCGAGCTGAGTAAGTATACAGAAAATAGTTTTGGCAGTTACTTCCAGAGGAAGTTCACCCACCACTGCAACACGTACATTTTATTATTTAACATTTACGTTATTTTCCTTTCTAATATATCAATTTGAGTAAACTTTTTCTTGTACATAATTCCTTTTCCTGCTGTAATGCAATAATTTCCTTTTAGGGATTCAAATTTTTCTGTTTTTATGGGATTAAATATTGCCAGCTCTGTACAGTATGATGGAGGTGTAAAATAAGGACTCTAATCAAATGAAATATGACTTGTATGATCTTGTTTACTATAAACCAGCTAATAAGAAGTAAAGTCTTGAGCGTATGATATTGATGCCCCCACTCATCAGCGGCATTGAAGCTGAGCCACAGTAACTTGGCCTGGAGTCTAAACCATAGAAAACAGTCTGCTTATGACTCTGTTCATTTTATAGTGCCACTGAGCTGAGGGGGTACCATGTGTAGGCCACCACAAATTTGATACTGGTGACCTATGCTGAGGAAAAGTCATCAATATTATAAGGGAAAAGGGTAAAAATGAGTGCACCAATATACGGTTTGCTTGGTTGGTCTGCATTTCCTCTTTACGAAAGGTTTTTCTTAATAGAGGGAGACCCTGCCTGCTTAAAAAGCAGTTACCTGGTGGACCCCATAAATTATAATGGGGTCTGCTGGGTTTTCATCATTTTTACTATAAAATCTTGCAGCATTCTGCTGTGGAGTCTCCAACACCAGTGTGAATCCAGCCCTTAGCATGTTCATAATTTTGCAGTTTAAGGGTGCATGCACACTGAGTAACGCCGGGCGTGTATGAGAGCCGTACACGCCGGCATTACGGCAGACTGCCGAACACTTCCCATTCACTTCAATGGGAGCGCTCGTAACAGCGGCGTTTACGAGCGCTCCCATTGAAGTGAATGGGAAGTGTTCGGCAGCCCTGCTGTAACGCCGGCGTGTACGGCTCTCATACACGCCCGGCGTTACGTAGTGTGCATGCACCCTAAGGTTGTTTTTTAAGTTATGGTTAAACCTACGGCTCCAACCTACCTATTTGGTTGGGCACTCCAGAGCAATGGTGTGCTTTTCTAGATTTAGAAATGTTTAAGTTGACTATTCCCTAGGTTGTTAAAATGTACATAGTCTTTTTACTGGTGGCTGTTTTATGAGTTTCCTGGTCCCTCTTGGTCCTCAGCTTGGTATCATGTGACTAGCAATCGGAATAATCAGGAGAGTTTTTCATCTATGCTAAGATCTAAGAGGATGCCTATTTTTTTCAGACTCCTGCTTCAATATCTCCTTCCCATTGAAAACAATAGAAAGCAGATGCTGGATAGAATCTGCCTCAAAAGTAACTCAGTTCTGCTGTATGAACATACCCTTAAACTGCTGCAGCGTCCTATGTGTGGATAAGAAGTCAGTTTATCTGTTGATTCCTTTGAGACAAACATTGAATAGAGAAAGGAATTAATAGACAAACTTGACACAGTATCCTGTGCGGGCAGGAAGTCTGTTTGAGTCTGACTGCTGGTCACATGACCAAATAACTCCCAAATACAGACAACAGTAAGAAGCTTGCTTTTTTTTAAGATACAAATTACATCATGTAACTTTATCAGGTTAGAGAATAAAAAATTGTGGGAGTGCTCTGTTGAGTACTATAATTGTAATACATCTATTCAATATCTGAAATAAGATATTCTTTCTTTCAGCTGTAATGATCCAGTTCAAAGGATTGAGCAATGTGCACGTGGAACACTCTATATGTGCAGTATTGTGCAAGGATGCAAGAGAACGTATCTGTCTCAGAGAGACCTGCAAGCGCATATTAATCATCGACATATGAGAGCGGCGAAGCCAGCCACTCGGCCTCCACCTGAACCAATCCATCCTCCTATGGCACCACCACCCACTGATTTGGCTGATCGTTTTATTATGCCCCCAGATAAACACCTTTTGAGTCACATGCCACCAAAGCAACACATACTGATGCCCCCGCCACCTATTCAACATGTTCCTCATGAGCATTTTAATCAGCAACATGAAGATATGCGTGCTTCTCCTGCTGAAATGTCCATGGCTCCACCTCCACCTCGCAATGTTCCTCAAGATGCGTTCAGAATTAATACTAGAAAACACAGCAATTTAATAACCGTACCTATACAAGATGATTCTGGTTCTGGGGCTAGAGAAGCTCCTCAAGCACCGGGTCCATCTCTTCATCACCCTGAGTATCCTGGTCAACCAGTAGTAACTCATCCTCATCATATTATGCCTCCCCAGCAACATTATGCACCACCTCCTCCACCACCACCTCCAATAAGTCATCCAATGCAACACCCACCTCAAGGAGCTGGTACACCCCACATGGTATACAGCCAAGGACCCCCACCACCCTTGACAACTGCTCCACCACCAATCACACCTCCACCAGGACATATAATTGCTCAGTTGCCACCCTATATGAATCATCCTCCTCCAGGACCTCCACCACCACAACATGGTGGCCCACCTGTAAATGCCCCACCTCCACATCATTATAATCCTAACTCTTTACCACAATTTAATGAAGAGCAAGGAACTCTTAGCCCACCTTTCACACAGCCAGGGGGAATAAGCCCAGGCATATGGCCCGCACCTCGGGGACCTCCTCCACCTCCACGAATGCAGGGCCCTCCGAATCAAGCCCCTATTCCTGGGCCGCATCATCCTGATCAGGCTAGGTACAGGCCATATTACCAATGACTTTTCTTTTGAACTTCTAGATTTTATTTTTATGCTTGATCACATTGAACTTGTATTGCTGTTTATAGACTATTTTAGGTTCTGGTATGTACATATTATTTTACTCTTAAATCAATATCCTTTAACCAGAAACTTTCTTAATTATGTAATTTGTCTAAATAAAATATAGTGGTTTTTTTTTTTCTCCATAGCACTAACATTTTAAAGTCTCTTAACACTTTGCTTCTGAATTTTCCGGTTTTCTTTTTACAACACATCTTTAGGTATCAGTTGTGATGGTTAATGAATCTGTTTAAAATGAATGTATATTTAATTGTACAGTTGTATCCTTTACCCTTTAAATGGTGTGATATATGATGCAGTAAAAACTGCTGTGCTGTAGTCTGGTATTCTTACCAGTGGTAAATAAATATACTTTGCTAGAACCGATAGATAATGAACATCAGTTTTATGTTGTGTTTTAGGTTTATTCTGTGCATATTCCATTGACATCAACACAAGTCTACACTAGGATTCCTAGTTTATGAAAATAGACAGACATGTTTTTGTATGTTACACACTAGTAATGCTCTAATTATAACTACTAGTAAATATTACATAAAATAAATGTATTTTTATAGATGAGCATAACGCATATTGAGTTATTATCCAGGATACTGAGCCTCCCATTACCTCTTCTCAAACCGTGATATTAATGCCATTGGTTATGTGGTCATGCTATAGCTTGGCTCATTGGAATGGCAGTGAGCTGCTTCACAGCCATATAATCAAACTGATATGTCACTTACTGAGAAGACGAAATGGAGCTTAGTATCATAGTCCTGGAGAAGGCCTTTTACTGTGTGAAGAATATTTGAAAGGTTTGTCTGGGATTAGAAACATTTAAGGTACAGGCTGCTGGTAGTTTACAAGATCAAATGAAGCATCACTTGTTGAATCGCCATCCACTCTAGTACCACCATTCAGGTCTTTGTATACCCTGAATGTGTGATTTCTGCAGCCTGTCACTGATCTAAAATATTCGCTGTTGAGTCAACTGATTAATATGTAACTGCTACGGACAATGTATTGGCACTGCTGCTATCATGTATTCCGATACATAGGGGGTGAGGATCAGTGAGACCAGAGGTTCAACAGGTAAGTACTTCTCACTTTATTTTATAGCATTTTTTTTTTTTTTTTTTTTTTTTTAAGGAAAATGTCACCTACTTTTTTAAAACAAAACTAAGTTTTGTTGTTCAAAAATTCTTAAACCATGACTATTTTTCTATGTCACTATCTATATATAAAAAAAAAACCTGTATTCAATTTTTACTCTGGCCACTAACGATAGGTTCACACCAGAGTTTTGATTTCCGTCGTTTGACTCTGCTTGGGGACCCGAAAGGCGGAAACACATGGATTCCATAGACTGTAATGGGGTTCGGCCACTTTCCACTGAATTTATCCTGAAATCAACAGGGAAAAGTCCTTCTTGTAGATAGTTTCTCTCTGCCGATTCCAAACAGAATCTGGGACGGAGTGGTCGAACAGTAGTGTGAACCTACCGTTAATCTAATAATTGACATTTGCCAATGCTGTTTGTTTTTTTTCTTTGCAGCAGTCGCCTAATTGACCTCAACAAGGTTACAATAGAAGTTAATATGTTTAGATGCCACACTCTACTAACAATATTGTAGATGTCACAGCTTATCTACTCCCCTCTCACTGCACAGAGCATGTCTAAAAAAAATCTGTTTCAAAGATCTTGATGAGTGGGGTGTAGACTATTGCTGGCTTTGGCTATGACTATTCTGTCAAGCATATAACTAAATATTAATAGACCTAAGGAAACGCTCTGGCTAGATGGTAGCCCTCACAATCCCATTCAAAAAATAGAATTCTACAATCATAACAGATTACAGACAAGTGATATCACTATCTTGTTTAAAAAAAAAAAAAAAAAAGGCAATACATTCCTTATAAAGCCTATGATGGAACTGCATAGTGATAGAGATGAGCGAGTACTATTCGAAACTCCTGTTTCGAATAGCATGCACCCATAGGAATGAATGGATGCAGCCGGCACACAGGGGGTTAAAGGGGTTGTTCCACGTCGCATACTCACCAGTCTTCGTTGTTGTAAAATCTTCTGTCTTCCGGCTTTGTTGCGTTATTGGTGGGCGGGGTCACATATGCAAAGCCAAGCGGCGAGATGCCGCTGGCCCTGCGTGCGTGCTCATAGACCAGTTTAGCCTTCACAATGAGAATACAGACCCAACATCCGCCTCTCTATTACAGCGTATGCCGGGTCTGTATTTGCATTGTGAAGACTAGACTGGTCTATGATCTCGCACGCAGGGCCAGCGGCATCTCGCCGCTTGGCTTTGCATATGTGAATACAAACCCGGCATCCGCTGTAATAGAGAGGTGGATGCCGGGGAGTGTAGACTCGGAATAGCAGCATCGCTTCTGCCGCTGCTGGCTTCATGCAGGGCAGAAGCATAGCGATGTTGCTGGCATCTGTGCTGGCGTCTAACCCTCTCCGGCATCCGCCCCTCTATTACAGCGGATGCCGGGTTTGTATTGGCGGCCCCTTCCCCCCAAAGTGTAAACTACCCCCCCTTCCCCTCCCTCCAGGCTCGCTCCCGTGCACATAGCCCCTCCACCCTCAGAGCAGCAGATACATCACTTGACTTATGACCAGATAAGTCAAGGGATGTGTCCCAAAAAAATGAATTAAGTATGATAGTGGACAAACAAAGCAGTTTTGCTGAAGCAATGTATTTAGGGAAAAGTCTTACATTCACATTAACAAGCAGTATAGATAGGATCCTTGTGATGGGACAACCCTTTTAAGTGGCCGGCCGCCGGCAAAGTTGGTTTGTCGGCCGCTTCCATTCATTCCTATGGGTGCGTGCTATTCGAAACGGCCGTTTCGCATAGTACTCGCTCATCTCTATTATCTGGCCCAATTCACACTTTGGAAGTGGGAGTAGTCTGAAGATTGTCTGCAAAGAATAACTCAGGTTGCATCACAGTTTAAAGTGCTTTAGTCCATACAAATTGGGAATTATGGAGTAATGGTACAAAATGTCTAAAGTGTTTCCAAACTATATCATCATGAGATTGAAGCCGACTTAGTGTGTTCATATGTGTGCAGAAAATCCTGCGACTGAAAATATATCTGAGTGACATGTTTTCTACGTAAGCCACATTCAAAATAATCTTGGAAATTCTGCAACTGACGCTAGGTTCACACTAGCGTTCGGGTCTCCATTCTCAGCTTTCTGTCTTCTGCATGCAGAAGACGGAAAGCTGTCAGAGCTGGTGCGGCGGTGAGCGTTTTATGCTCTCCGCGGCGAAACCGTTTTTTTAAAACCAGACACAGAGTATTGCATGTCTGATTTTAAAAAAACGGTTTCGCGGCGGAGAGCATAAAATGCTCACTAGCGCTCACGGCCGGACATCTTTCAAACCCATTCAAATGAATGGGCTTGAAACATGCCTGCAGGTTTCTGTCTCCTGCCTCTTGTTTTGTGCAGGAAACGGAAACCTGCATAACAGAGACCCGGGCGCAGATGTGAACGAGCCCTAATCTGGTGTGTGAATCTCCCAATAATGTGTTCAGACACCTTAGACAGACTTATATATTCCTGACTATGTAGTTCTGAGTAATGCATGATAGGAGATGGTACTGTTATTGCTACAGTCTTATTGATGTAACCCTTGATATCAGGACACTGAGATGTACATTGTTACTCATCTGTCATATTTAAATTTGTTAAATGTGACTGTGGCCTCTAAAGTGCACAAATGCAGCCATCTTTTACCCATCACTGTCCTCCAGAACATCATCAAAGGGTGGCGATCAGTTGCCATGACAGCCGGGAGCCTATTGAAGGCATAGTGTTATTACACACTGCCATAAACTGAAATTCACTGCAATACATTAGTATTGAAGTGAATAGTATGAGCAATCAGGCCCACTAGAGTTCAAGGTCCCTAGAGTGTAAAAAGAAAAAAAAAAAGTTTTGTATTGCAGTGTATAGGAAAACCCATTCGCTTCTATTACACGCTGCCTATTGCGTGTAATAGAACGGATGTAATGACAGGCCTGAGAGTCTTCAATAGGCCTCTGGCTGTCAAGGCAACTGATTGACACCCTCCGATGAAGTTCCGCCCATGGTTCCCGTGCATTTTAGATGCTGTGCTTAAATGCGACCGTGACATCTAAAGTGTTAACATCTGTGGCAGTCACAAAAAAAAAAAAATAAGACTCTTGTTCCCAATGCTCAATTGTCCCTGACAGTGTCCATCCAGTCTCATGCAGGCGCCTCATTGCTGGAAATCCTGCGCCCCATGTGACTGCTAAGTGCTCTCATTCGCATCAGGAGTTGCTAACATCATCAGTTACTTACCAGTGGTCACATAAAGCACAGGATTCCCAGCAAGAAGGTGTTTGCATGAAATTGAATGGACACTGGTGGCAGACAACGGAGCACTGGGGACAGATGAGGTATACATATATTTTTTGTTTGTTTTTTTAATTTATATTTATACGCCCCCGTCTGCAACATGGGTTGATCCAATTCCTGGACAATACCTTAGAGTGTATCCACCTTTGTAATATTTAATTAGGGTAGGCCATCAATGTTACATCAGCACTCAGACAGCAAGGACCTCTGTAGATCAGCTTTTTGGGGATATTGCAGCTACTGGTAATGTTAACAATTTCAGGAGCCACGCTGCCAATTAGCCATACAATGTGTAGTGATAGCTTTAGGTACTACAGTATCGCACATTGCATGGTGGGTTATTAGCATGGCTCCCAACATGTTATCACCTATAGCTGGTCATGCTGCCTCTGTACAGCTGATATGCAGAGGTCATATCTGTCAGATCTCTGCAGATGTAATATTGATGGCTTATTCTAAGGATAGGCCATCAGTGTTAGGTGGATAACCTATTTATTATATGGGGCATAATTTATATTAGGAGGACTGAAAAGACTCTCGGGGAAAGGATACATTGTGTGGGGAGTCCAGGAAAGGGGGGGGGCTTTACACCGTGACATAAATGATGAAAGATTTGCTTGACCTTTTTTTTTTTTTTTTAATAGCTTTTACGTCATTAGTAGTAGGGTGGGGTCTTAGACATGTTAGTTTGACACTGAGTCAAATGATTATTCTGCAAAGCCCAAATTCTGTGATATTCCTTTCAGCTGGATGTTAACTAGAATGGTCTAAAATGTTTAATAAAGCTTTTTATAGTAAGAAAAGATTTTAGAAACGAGTAACTGTGTAACAAGATCTCAGACTTATAAAGAAAATAATGTGGGATTGAGCTATCTAGTGATAGGGGGGAAAGGGTAGTTAATTCCTCCACTGCTCCTTCTCCTAGCTACTCCATTGGTTCCAAACAATGCTACCAAAGGAGTGGAAGAAGGCAGAAATTTTCCATACAACAATGAGAAAAAAATATAAATCATTGGATTCTCTGACTTGTAACTGTGAGCTCTATAGCTATAGCTTATCATCTGTTATTGTACAATACTCTGTGACCTGTGCAGAGATCATGTCTAAAAAAACCTCCCATACATCCTTATAAACATGCTGCCTGCTGTGTTTATGGGCCATGGGGCTGCTGTAAAGCATGTCTCTAAATGCTGTTAATAACAGTTTTGGGCAGAAAATAGAACAGACTGTAAACACAGATTAAAAAAAATAAATGTTTCACTATCTGGTTTTAATTACTAAAAAAAATATAGGTAATACATTTCCTTTAAGTGGTTACTTGTGTCATTGCCTGTAGTATAGTTAATTATTTGCTAAACCATAATCTATATCTTGAAAGATATTGGTGGACAGGGAAAGGTCAGAAAATATCAGAAAAGAATTACTCTGCTCTGGAATTCATTAGTAAAAGAATAATCTATTGTTCTACCAAGATGATCAATTTTCTTGAACTTTGTCAGTTAAAGAATTGTTTAATCCTTATCTACAATGGATGTCACTAGTTTGTACTTGACCCCGGTAGCACATTGGTCACGGTTTATTTGAAAATGCAATGTCATGCTTTAAAAAAGAAATCTATAATTTAACTTCTTAAAGGTATTGCTAAAGGTTTTTTTCTAGCCTTCATCAATGGTAGTCCATCTGCTATGGAAAAAACTACCTACATCTAAATTGTTTTTATTATACTGCTATGGTCTGAGGACTTACAAGGTACCAAAAAGCCTAAGACTAGGGGTGACAGTAAGTTTATTAGTCCAAACACACCTGTTCCGTGACAGTAAGTTTAGGTAATTTACTAAAATATGACCATCTGTCAGATTGAACTGGATGGTTTCCATTCTATACTCCATAACAAGCTGAAAGTTCATAACCTAGAACTAGACTAAAAGTGATTCTGGTTTTTATGGATGAGCTTGTACTCATGAACCTTTTTGTCAGGTTAATGATGTTATTTCTTGCATCAAACCAAAATGTAACACTATAGTTTTCTTTTAATGACATTAGTAGCTTGTTCCAGTGACTCCCATTGCTGCAAGTCAGAAGCTGGGCTTGCCACCCATATGCACACTCATGTAGTTCAGGAAAAAGTGCCAGCCAGCAATACATGAGATATGCCTGGCAGGCAACACAAGGGATTACCACTCAAGACCTTGAAATGTCTGCTTAAAAAAAAAAAATACCAGACTTGTTCATGCCTTAGGATAGTCTTAGTCAGGGGTGATCACCTTTTCTCAAAGGTCTACTGACTGGGGCTCGACATTAAGTGTTGGTCCAATCTGAACATGCCCAGTATTTGCCATACTTTGCAGACAATAAGACGTGAATACGTGTCTATTAGACAAGAATATTTAGGAAAAAATATTTCATATTAATTTAACCTTCGCTGGTGATCAAATGGAGTTAAGAGGTCAATAGTAAGGAGCTTTATACTGGTTGTGGAGGCACTAATATGGCAATATACTGTGTGATGATGACTAACATGGCATTATACTGTAGGAGACACTGAGGTGCTTTGTACTGTGTGTGGGGAACTAATTATAATTTTGTTTCTCTGTATCCCTTGTCTAAGCAGTGGCAATTTACCCAGCAAGAAATACCAATTTGGTCATTTGTAGAACTTGGAAGAAGTCCAGGGAATAGTTTAGTAGGAGTAGGAGTGTTCCTCACCAAACTTTCCCCATGCTGTTGCAGATGAAGGTCCTGGGGCGTAACTTGAGGGAGTACAGAGGGTGCAATTGTCCCAGGGTCAAGGAGCCTTAGGGGGCCCATAGGCACTGGCATTAGTATTGAGATAGTAGATTCCATCTGGCCCATAAACCAAGGAGACCCACAGATTACCCTAACCACACTTGATTAAGCTCCTTAGCACCTGTAACCATCACTATCAAGAATTTGCTGTAGGATGAGGTAGGGGGCCCCAGTCAAAAGATTACACCGGGGTTCACAAGACTTTAGTTATGCCACTGGGAAGGTCTCTGATTTTCTCTTTTGCTGACTCCCCACAATGACTTTAATAACCATGTCACATGGGGTAAATGATAATGTCTTTGCTGTGAAGACATCATTGCTGCAGCAGTGACAATGTACAGTAATACAGTATGATTCACCATTGTGTTATAGTTTATTTTGCATTATCCATCATCAGCCCTTTCCAAATGGTTTATTAATGTATTTACATAATTGTATGTTAATTGCTTACATTATCATCACCATTTTATAGATGGATTAAAGAGTTTGTCTCAAGAAAGCAGTTCATTTAAAAAGTTTATGGCTGGAAACACAAATGCCATTTTGTGGCAGGTTTTCATGGAGTATTCAACCATGGAAGGAATGCATCTGATAATATAAAGGAAAAAATGATACTTTTCTTCTCTTTTGGATCCACTCCTGTATTTGCCTCAAAAAACTAGATTTGTGATTTCAACCTTAAATTAGATCTGAGTATTTAAGCTTTCTGTACAGACATCAAGAACAAAAGTTGTTTTTTTTCTTTATCTTCTGACAAATAGTTGAAGTCAACTGGGAGGAGCATTGTGAGCTGAGGAATGTCTATGTATATACTGCACCTGACCAGTTGTGTTAGGCTCTGTTCACATAAACCGAGTGCTAAATGGACCTTGTTTATTTGTAAAGGTGTCTGTCAGTTTGACATGAAGTAGAGCGTTGCATGCTGCGTTATTCTTACTGTCAAATATAACAAATTTCTTGTTGGAGCCTCAGAGGCAGATGTGAGCCTACTATAATCTAACGCTGCAGTAAGCCAGCTCAGGCCATCTTGTTAGATTATTGCAGGCAGAAGCGGAGACAGAGAGAGATCACCCTGTACTGTTTCTGTGTATGCATGTCCTCTTTAGCAGGTCATAACCTGATGACTACACCATCTAACCGTGGGGGCCCCATTGACATTTCAGTTACAAATAGCTCTGCAGCTATGCATTTTCTGTTAACACCTATCTAAGGTATGGACCATTAGTAAAGGGGGATGCCTGTAGGGAGACAACTCATATATAGAGTACTTTTCACCACCTCCACCACCAATTCCAGTTCTTTGTATCCTTCAATAGGTTGTGCTGCACTGGTTCCATTACAGTTGGAATTTTCCCTGAACAATCATTTCATGCTTCCGACTATCGGGTGTCCTGGACTAGAGCAGTTCGAGAGGCACTGCCGCCTGACAGTAGACCGCATGATTGCTTAAGAACAGTGAGGGCTAGAGAACAAATCTCATCTGTGCCCGAGAGTTGGAGTTCGTGGAGGTTATACATGATTTTCTTCATATAACTTTAGTTTATGTACAGTTTCAGATTTTATATACTCCTTTTTAAAAAAAACATGGCTATAGCCTGAATATCAGTCATCTGCAGTAACTCAATAATTTAATAATAGTATATTGGCATTATATGCCGTATTTCTCCGAAAATGAGACGGCAGGAAGTAGCAGGGCTCTTACACAGGATGGTTGGGAGCTGCTGTATGCCTATTCTCTGTCTCCGTGACCTCACGTAGGCGCTTACTGTAACTTGGGCTTATTTTTGGAGTAAGGCTTATTTTTCAAGCCTAGCCCAAAGACCCAGCAAAATCGTGGTAGGGCTTATTTTTGGAGAAACAGGGGAGGTAGTAGAATACAGCCATAATATTGCCAGCAGGGTCTGTCATCCTGATATCCACAGGTCTTGAATGACATTTAAACTGACTCTATTAAGTTCCTAAACTGCTCCTTCTTTTACTGTTTCTTGTGTCAGAATATTTTAGTTCAGACATTCTTTGCATAAAGAAGGAAGTTTAGGAGAACAGTCCTAAGGTTCAGTCCTGGTTGAAGAAACAGAAATTGTAGAATGACAGAAAAATTGTATATAACAGGAATAGTCTTTTTTTAAAAATAAATATTCTTGTCAATAAGCAACGTTGTATCAGTGACCTCTATCTGTATAGATTTCTGTATACTTCACACAGCTTTTCAGCAATGTGCTTGTTGTATGACCTCATATGATCACAGCTTCACCGCGACATGTGCCTGGAAAGAAGGACAATATGAACATTACATTTATAATATATATAGACGAAGAACTATGAAAGGAGTCTAGTGCCAGCAAGACACAAATACTGTTGCAGGGGCCATCACTCATTGTACATGGCTTTAAAGTGACAAAGTGCAATCATATGGCAGTGAAATTCTGCACCGGCTGGAGCACCTTTTATTTTGTGGTTACTGCGATCACTGCCCAGGGCCATTCCTTAAACAAATGGATTGATGAGTGAAGATCAGAAGAGAAAACGGGTGCCTCAGCAGGTACCCCAGTGCACCTAACACCTTATATGCTTATGAAATATAAGGTGAATTTCTTCCAGGACAATTACGCTTTGATGCAAGCAAGGTGTGTGTAGTATGTAGCCAACCCTACAACAGCACATAAGTGGTTTACAAGTGATTTTGGTAGTGGTAGACGCTCTTTAATTTATTGTAAAACATCACATTGATTGGTATTTGTTAGACTATTTCCATTTTGTCTTTATGGTCCAGGTCAGATGTATTTGGTTTTTTAGCTAATTTTTAGTAATAATTAGCTAAAAAAAAATAAGCTAATAATAGTATCTAGAGGACCAGAACAATGGACAAGTGACAGCTAAAATAACTTTTGCATATAGAGCCTGATGGAGTCCCTCAGTTGTACATTGTTTTAAAGTGGCAGATTAAAAAGAT
This sequence comes from Leptodactylus fuscus, assembly GCF_031893055.1. NCBI lineage: Eukaryota > Metazoa > Chordata > Amphibia > Anura > Leptodactylidae > Leptodactylus > Leptodactylus fuscus. The sequence continues at coordinate 118,419,495 of NC_134269.1, forward strand.
GGACTTGAAGGACTTTTCTTTTTGTCTAGGCAAGGCAGACACTGTGACGGTGTCTTACCTAGATCGATCCTTTGGAGTATGCTTGGCAGCTGAATATTTGGATATTATTTATTGACAATATTAGAAAGCATAGCTTACTGCTATTCAGTACTGCAAAAACATCTGTGTACAGGGATGTGTGAGTATATATAGACTATAATGGGGTTCGCTAGGTTCCTGTCCGAAATATGTGGAGAGAAAAGTCCTTGTGGAAGGACTTTTTTTTTCTGCATTTTTACAGAATGAGGAACCAAATCCCTGAGTGCTCACAGAGCACAGATGTGAACTCAGCCTTAAAATACTTGGTACCTTCCTTTTTTTTAATCTGTAAGTTAAATAGTTTTGCTGGGATCTGCATTACCACAAATGTATCAAATGTCACATAATATTTGATGTATCTGGAACACTTGTAATTCTAAAACTTCTGTCCCAAGGTGTTACTCAATATTCTACACCTCCCCCTTCATTGGAGTGCAATGACAACAATTTGTGAAACTTTTTAAACAGTCACATTTGATAAATCTGGAATACAGACGGTTTTATTAGTTAAAAAACTAGATTAGAAAAAAAGATAAAATGGCATCACTTTTATGATGGTAAAGCTCCTTTTTGGTATATTACCATATGGCAAATTTCTTGCACATATTTTTGCCACCCGCCTGAATAAGACATGAAAAATCCATGTACCTCTTACATAATACCAACCCATTCATATTCACAATTTCTTTTTGTGAAATATGCTTCATGTGAATAAATTTTTATTTATCCTTATCCACTCTTGAGGGATGTATACCTTATACCTTATATACTATATGGAGAGTCTTCAGGATGCAACTCAATATATGAACAAAACCTTAAAGAAAATGTACTTACAGTATTTTCAGTATTTGTGGTTTCTGGCCTTTTGGAATTTTCTGTTGCATCAAACTTTGTCTCTTTTATTTCCTCCTAATACAAGAAAAATCATATTTTATGTATGAAGGGCTATGATCATGATGATCATAAAATCATATTTTATATATGATGAGATATTATGGTCTGTAAAAAAAATGGAGAAGACTGCTTATATTATTTTCTATGTCTAATAGGTGGAGATCCAGGGGAACTTGTTTGACCTGAAACAAATCGGGTTCATCCATCTTTATTTTATTATGCTATAGAAGTTGTCTTCTTTCATAATGAAACTTGGAAGATGTCTTTTCTCTTACAGCTTCCAAGCAAAAAACTACAGTATTTCAGAAGTTTAATCTGGAATAACAAGGAGCTTCAACATATCAGCTATTCTGAGATAAGCTCATGGATTCAGAAGCCGACTACTTGTACACTGTGAAATGACTGTGGCCAACTATTGCAGCTCAGCCCCAATTCTTAAAGGGGTTGTCCCATCACAAGGATCCTATCTATACTGCTTGTTAATGTGAATGTAAGACTTTTCCTAAATACATTGCTTCAGCAAAACTGCTTTGTTTGGCCACTATATCACTTTATTCATATTTTTGAGACACATCCCTTGACTTATCTGGTCATAAGTCAAGTGATGTATCAGCCTGCTCTCAGGGGGGAGGGAGGAGGGGCTAAGTGCACGGGAGTGAGCCTGGAAGGGGGGGGGGGGGTAGTTTACCCTTTGGGGGGAAGGGGCCACCAATACAGGGCTAGACGCCGACACAGGTGAAGCCAGCAACATCACTATGCTTCTGCCCTGCATGAAGCCAGCAGCTGCAGGAAGGGGGGGGGGGGGGAGCGGAGGAGCGGAATAACAGCATCGCTTCTGCCACTGCTCGCTTCATGCAGGGCAGAATCATAGCGATGTTGCTGGCTTCACCTGTGCCGGCGTCTAACACTCCCCGGCATCCGCCTCTCTATTACAGCGGATGCCGGGTTGTATTCGCATATGCAAAGCCAAGCGGCGAGATGCCACTGGCCCTGCGTGCACGCACATAGACGGTGGGACCAGTCTAGCCTTCACAATGCGAATACAGACCCGACATCTGCTGTAATAGAGAGAGGCGGATGTCGGGTCTGTATTTGCATTGTGAAGGCTAGACTGGTCTATGAGCACGCAGGGCCGGCGGCATCTCGCCGCTTGGCTTTGCATATGTGACCCCGCTCACCAATGATGCAACAAAGCCGGAAGACAGAAGATTTCACAGAAACGAAGACTGGTGAGTATGCGACGTGGGACAACCCCTTTAAGGGAGGAGCCATTACAAAAAGTATGGAACTGTCTGCTTCTAGCTCTGTATAATGTGCTCTGTACAGCTAATTGGTGTGGGTGCAGGTGCAGGCATAAACCGCAGCGTTTCACAGTCACAAAAAAAACACGCTGCGCAGACGCGGCGATTTCCAAAATGTGGTTTTGGAATTTGCAGCGTGTTAATTATGCCCACGGAAACATTGCCAGGTTTCCTATAGGTATAAATGAAGCAGAAAGTTTGCAGAGGAAAACACTGCAAACTTTCTGTCAAAAGTGCTGTGGGAGAACTGCGATGCGTTACTGCCGCGGTTTTACCCGCAGCACTTTATTTTTTTTTTTGCTGTGGGACGCCATGTGGGGCCTTAGCCTTAAGGATAGACCATCAATATCTTATCTTGGACATCACCTCTAAGCCCTTAGTGACTGTCCTGTTTTAGGCCTTAAAGAGTTTGTCCAGGTTAAATTATAATATTCCAATTAGGCCGGGGAGGTGAAAAAAACAAACAAAAACTTCAGCGGTCACATGTTGCGGGTACTTCCACCAGAAGACAACAACAGAGCTGCAGGACCAGACCGCTACAGGTACCCTAGTATACCCTAGTAGGCCAGTGCAAGTCTGGCTCTCAGTATATTCTAGTTCGACTGTTGTTTGTTTATTGCATATATTTCTGCTGTGTTGTATGGAATATCACATAGGTTTCTAACAGGTTTCATGCATCTGAATGAGTACGATAATTACCTTTTCCTCTTTTAATTTTTGAAAGCTTTCGAGATTCTTCTTTTCCAGTACATGTAAGACCGCATCATGGATGGTTAGGAAAATTATAGAGGTTGTAATATCATCATCAAAAAATCCACATTTTACAAGCTTTTCAAAAAGATTGCCTAAAATTGAGAAAGCAACAAAAATACTGAAATGAAGATTTATCAATTATGTTTATTTGTATGTGCCAAGTCTTCTCTAACTCTCAATCTATAGGTAGGATGCAGCCAAACAGGTTGTTAAATATGCTACCTATAGAACGGGGAGAAGAGGTGCCCTAACCCAGTCTCTGGGTAGAGCAGGAAAGCATACAGTAGGCTTCCTGACATGCAATCCACGACTTGTAGGCCACAAATTGCCTTAAGCCTGTAGCCTACAAGCTGCTTGGAAGCAAGTTTTTGCTCATCACTCATTGCTCTGCTTCCAGACTCTGCCCAATCCTTTTCTTCAATACATCACAACATAGAACCTGGAGAAGAGAAGAGTGGGCCGGTGAGGAGAGAAGTGAGTACTGAACCGATGGTTAAGGCGCCTTCACTGGAGTTGGGTGGGGCCCCTAGGGGGCCAGTAAAACTGAGGGGAGGGCAATACACTGAGATGAGCACTGATGTGACCTTTAAAAAAATAAAAACGAATGGGACATTAAGGGGGGAATATTAATATAAGGGGACATAATATAAAATAAATATTAATGTGGATGAAAGAGGAGACTATGGGGGCTCCAAAAGGTCATGTGGCCGGAGAAATTTTCGCACCATACTTTGCATTCTACCCACCCCCTCCACCTTGGAATTTTTGGAAATCTGAATCCCACTACTTTCTACACCTAATATACCCCCTTATTTTCCCTAGTACTAAAAAGTTACTTACTGTCTATTCCAGCAATATATACTTCCACATCAACCTTAATAAAGTCTTTCAAAACCTAAAGGTAAAAAACAAACAGGTTTCTTATTTTTTACATAAAATTGTAATAAAGCATTTTAGAAATTATACACCGTTCCTTCAAATTCCCACTGTATTGCAAATCTTAGATAAATAGGTGTAAATATCAGGGTAGCAACTGCTAAGAGGCCCAAAGTCCAATGTCTATCTTTGCTCAGAGGTACAATACAGTATATAATCCTTGGAGAGTGCAAGGGATTGCCAATAAACTAAAGCTAAGGGAATTAAGAAATAAGGATACATTCTATAGGTTGAGACCAAAATAATACTAAGTTTTATACCATTCCTTGCTGCTAAAGAAAGGGCCAATTCATGATTAATTGTTACACCCCTGGTTGAAGCCTCAATTCGTATCTTATTAAAAGGATATCTAGATTATTCCCTAGTTATATTATTAATGGGGCCCATAATCCCTAAAAACCAAAGACCAGTGAAAGGAAGAACAAGTATCTCATTTGCATCAGTTTTTTTCTTCACATAGACTGCTGCAAACTATAGACGAGGAATGATAGTTAAATCTATAATTTGTTGTTCAATCCCCATACAGTTTTAGTTTGTTGCCAGCACATCTTTGTTTACTTAAGATGATGTGCTGCCAATAATAAGTGTTTGCTCATTTGTCAGATGATCACAGGCATGTTTACATAAGGAAAAACAAGTGTTCCTACAAACTGTTCCAGATAACTGACACAATTATTGCCCATCACACCAACAGAGGTAATTATACTGACATGTGTATAGAAAAACTGAAAATTACCCGAAAAATACACCTACACACTCAATTAATACTAAAATATTAAATTTTATTAAATACTTATTAAAAGCATAAACAAAATAACAATACAATAATCACAATGAGATATTGGGGGATACAATACTCCATTAGTACTGGAGACCAGTTATAGTGTGAGGTGGTAGGGTAACACAATGTTCAGGCATAAGGAAAGATCAGTACATGGGGTTAATATAATTAAATACTTCAGAGCCACACCTAATGGAGACATACATTCTCCCAGGGAGTAAGCATTACATATCCAGAGTAAGAAACACCCATCATACTAAAAATGAATAAAGAATGCCATAGACTGCTACCCACACCCACACTGCTACCCACACCAGGGCGCTTTGTGTGATTAGGTAGGTGTGGGTAGCAGTCTATGGCATTCTTTATTCATTTTTAGTATGATGGGTGTTTCTTACTCTGGATATGTAATGCTTACTCCCTGGGAGAATGTATGTCTCCATTAGGTGTGGCTCTGAAGTATTTAATTATATTAACCCCATGTACTGATCTTTCCTTATGCCTGAACATTGTGTTACCCTACCACCTCACACTATAACTGGTCTCCAGAACTAATGGAGTATTGTATCCCCCAATATCTCATTGTGATTATTGTATTGTTATTTTGTTTATGCTTTTAATAAGTATTTAATAAAATTTAATATTTTAGTATTAATTGAGTGTGTAGGTGTATTTTTCGGGTAATTTACAATTATTGCCCATGTAAAGGGGCCATTAAAAACATGCAGACAACTCCAGTGAATCTTTCTTTTTGGATGATCATGTGATCCTTCTATTACAACCAAAAGGATCAATCCAGGCCCATTCTCTCATTCAATCTTGAAACAGCAGTTATAGGGAGCAGTGTTTGCCTCTATATTCAGAAACTAATATACATACTACCGTGTACAATGGGATAAGTGCAGAGAAATTCTGTAATAGTAGAACACTATTGTAATGTCATTGAATCGACATAAGTTAGCACCAAAACTGAGAAATGCATAACAGTTATTTGATCTGAAGAGTTTGATATAAGCAGCTTGCATACAGTTAAGCATCAAACTTTCCAGACAGTCATGGAAATTATTGTATTATTTCCAAAACTGTACGTACCGATTTTAAACCTTTCATTCCAGACATATCAAGAAAAGACACTGCGCCAAAGTCAATGATTAAACTGTGGACATCGATTTTGGGAACACTTATATTGTTTGGAAGATCTGAATTCCAGTCAATAACAAAAGGCAGGTCAGACGTGTTTATTGGTTGGTCCAGTTCTTCAATCCTGTTATTATCTAGTTCTTCTTCAGACTCATACTGGTTTTCTAACGTTGAAATATAACCTCTCTACAATACAAAGCAAAATACACATAAGATCAAGTTATCAAGTGATGGCACTTTATACAATGTGTCATGCTGTGCATTTCTTAGTGATGGCTGAAGTGGCGTACAACATACTCTGTCATTGCTTCCTGTACTGTGAAAATAATATGTGGTTACGTATCATGCGTCACAGTTTGGCATTATGTGAAGATTTGAGGCTCTTTTTTCTGCTTTGGGGTGAACCCCTTTATTGCAGTGAAAGGGAATATTAAAGCTACTAGTAATATTGTAACAGGATTATAACTTTTATTGTAATAATTTGTGTAATACCCTTTACCATTCCAGATGATGTAAGCCTTCCCTAGCCTATACAGTGCCCTGACCACAGTGTACCAAACATGTCACAACACAGAATGACAGAGCATGCCTTCTTATCGCCATTTATATAACTACTGTTTGAGTCTCAGTACTGACCGGAAGGATCTGCAATTCTCCTTTACTTATTAGCCTTTTTATTTTTCTTAGTGCTTTGTTGCGTTTACGTAACACTCTTAGGGGGTTAAAACCAGCCTGTAAGAGATAGATCAATATATAGATAAATTGCAATGTTACAGTGGTGCTTTGTAAAGACATTAAACCATAAATATATTTTTATATTTTGAAACTTACAGCAGCCACAAGTTTATCTTTAAAAAAATCAATATTGGCAAAAAATATTGGGGCAGGACATCTGAAAATCTTGATTCCATTATGCTCATAGATCTGTAGAAGACAACCACAAGATTTTAGTTAAAAACACAAGATTGATGGGCAAACCTACCAACAGTACTAATGGGCTGTTTGTACTGGTGCCTACAAGACTTAAAGGGTCTTAGGGTCCATTCACATGGAGGAAAATGGTGAGGAATTTGGTGTGGAATTTTCCACGCTGAAAAAAAAGCCTCCTATTGATTTCAATGGTTTCTGCTAGCTTTCTTTTCCACTAGCAGAATTTTCATTAAAAATTCCATTAAAAACCAACAAAACTATTATATTTGTTAATTTTGTTCATTCAGTATCTTGAAATTAATAAAACAGTTATGTCATTTTACATATGTTTGTGGCTTACATTTCTATAGTCTTTTCTATTCTTGTAAATGTCAGTTCCTCCAATATTTGCCACCTGGGAGCATTTTGGGCTGAAAATAGCACAAATAAGTTAAATGAGTCTTCATGTATTTCAAAGAAGAACAATGTATAGCTATAAAGATATATAATGTACAATCCAAACTTTTTTAGACCAATTCCACCAAGCCTCTCCTCTCACACAATGTCATATTCTGATACTCATGAAGACATATGCCAAGAATGCATGCACAGACAACATACACCATGTTCCTTGCATCATTTATGTGGTATCTTATCTGCCATATATAACAACACTTGGAATTATCCTATGTCTTGTCTATTTTTTTTCGGTCTTAGGCATGAAGTCTATAATTATATCTGACTACAGTACAGTACTTACAATTGTGCACGGAAGACCACTGTCAGGAGCTCAAATCCTACTCCTGCTGCCAGTCCAAGGTCAAGACCAAGTAAGACAGCAGCGAGAAAGGTCACCACCCAAACCAACTGCAAAGTATAAAATGAACAATGAGAAGCCATGCAGGTCATTTGGATATAGACAGTAAGTTTACCCAGGTACAATAATGCTGAGACATTTCAGTGATGGCTTTCATAATTCTCACTAGTGTACTGCTTAACAGCAAATAGACCAAAGGTATGGAGAGTGTTATGGGTCTATGACTACATTGATTGGAAGCACTGGACCCCTATGGACGTGGACCCCTAGCCTTTTGTCTCATTGTTTTGTTGATTTGTTCTGATTTTTTTGTCATTCTACTTTTTTGTTACTTTCCCAATTGTAAAGCCTTGTGGAATATATTGGTGCTATATAAAATAATGATATTCTTTTTCCTACACATTCAAGGTTTATTACTATATCCATTTAACAACCCTACTGACTACCTGTACATATATTTTTATAAAGAAGTACAAGTCTTTCTATAGTTATGTTGTTTTAAGTTTACTAGATATGTTATCTAAATGACTTGGAGCTGGTAATTTATAGAGTTGAAACCTCTATGGACTCCTACTTTATTGCTCTACTTCTTGTAACACTTTGAACCCAGACAATCTATCGTACTATGCAAACAACTTGTGCCTTGTCTTGGTTTAAAACTCATGTGTCTTTTTGGCATCTGTTTAAAGACTTCTGAAGTAATGCAGTCTATCACCTTTCATCAGTTATTGGCTCTGGTCCTTGGACATTGCACTATTATGTTGTGAGGGCCAATAACCAACATTTTTTATACAGCTTAGATATACTACTTACACAATCATATTTATCTTTCCGGAACAATTGAGGAATTTCATTGAACTGCATCAGCATACCCTTAAGATTGATGACGACTAAGGCTGCAAGTACAGACTGCAAGAGAACAAGAAGCAAATTCTGTGGTTGATTCCATGTACATTTATTGCTGGAGATTATTTTATATTAAGGAATAATATATAGTAATTACCTTTTGTAGTGGTTCCAGAAGGAATCCAATAGCCAAAGTGACAATCATGACAATTATAGCTGATAAAAGTCCTGCCACCTGTGGATAGACACATATACATATATATACATATATACTAACAATACATTATGCCACTATATTTACCTTTTCCCCACTTGATTGCTTATACCATTCAATGGAAAAGAAAGCCTAAGGCTAGGTTCACACCTGCACCTGGAATGCACCTGAGGATTTCACTTTAAAAATGACCCAGTGGATTCTATTATAGTCTATGAGATCTGCAGGTTTCTGCAGGTTACCCACTATATTAAGCGGATTAGGTCTCTGTTTGAGGACCCCCGAATGTAAACCCGAATGCAGGCGTAAGGGGGAATTCACATTACTGATGCTAAAGTCCGTTGCTGTCTAACGTCATAGGATGACAGCAATGAACTTTAGCTATCACAGAGAACGGTCACAGACTGATTCTGTGTCCGTTCTCATTGACACTTATGTAATTTAATGTAGCTACCTTCTTTCACGTTTATTTACTTTTGTAACAGAAGATAAAGTCCTGCAATGTTAGAATTGAATTTTTAAAGTGACCAATTTTGAAAAATTCATCTTTATAGATATGTCATATATCAGCCTATCATATGTCATATATTAGCCTATTGTATCCAATTGTAATAAAATCTAATTTTTATTTTCTGGCTTTACTGGATACTGAAACTGGTTGATATTCCAGTCTTTATATGAAATACACCATATAGGTGTTTTCTTAGTTACTTCTTCATTTTCTATATTTTACCCTATAGCTACACAATTTATCAATTTATGTCTGAAATGGAAATAATAGTGAACACTTGGATATCCTTCAGTAAACATATCTAACAGAATTATTTTATCAGAAGTCTCCAAATTCTAATCAATGGTTTTCAGACAACCTACCAATTCCATGAATTGGCTTTCACCCTGGAATCTGGTAAGGAGAACATTCATTGAAGGCTCTCAACTGGCTCTGTCAATGGCTTCTCTTCGTACACTTGTGGCCCTCTCAGTTTGCTGGTACAAAAACTGGTTGTGAGGGTCTCAACAGCCAAATGTCTATCAGTTTTATGTATTGTCTTATTCACATGTTTTAAAATACTTAGTTGGAATAATGCCTTTAAAGTTGTTATCCGGTTTCTAACATTGATGAACTATCTTTAGGACTGGCCATCAATGTTAGATCTTGGGGTCTGACACCCAGGCCCCCGCAGATCACCGGTATCCAGACTCCATGGCTCTTGGTATTGTTTACCTACAATGAGTTGCACTTCTCATTTGTCATACAAACTGTAGCAGCGAGTGTAGGTATTGCAGTGGTCTGGGTACTTGGTGTTGGATCCCCACAGATCTAATATTGATGACCTATCCCAAGGATAGGCCATCAGTGTTAGAAATCAGATAATTAATTTTTTTTTTTTTTTTTCGTATTGAAGAGACATGGTCTGATATTACTGAGTTTAAAGACTTTTGGAAAGCAAAAGACAGTATGTAAAGAAAATCCTTACTGATATCCATGATGAAAGTTTGCCGCTAGGTTCACACTAATGCTGTGCTCTCCGTTGGTCGAGTTCACCAGGGGACCTGAACAATGGAGAGCCAGACCGCTGTTTCTTCAGTTGGACTCGGACACCGGCAGACCCCAGTGACTATAATAGGGTCCGCCATTTCAAAACGAAAAGACCTCAGTGCAGGACAGAGACTCCTGCATAGATGTGATCCTAGCCTGAGGCTTCTCTCTGGTTTTCAGTTCAATCTGCTCCTCCCTCCATAGACTTCTATGGGCTGTAGATGTAATCAATAAATTCACTTGATTCATGGCATATTCACCTGTGTTTTCCCCCCAGTGCTTTCTTGAACAGCAGATCTTGACAATGAAGTACTTGCAGCAAAACCTCTGAAACAGCCACCAAAGATGTTGCTTAATCCAAAGGCTACCAGCTCCTGAAAACATATTAAACAAGGCACATTACTAAAGATGGTCATAGAAAAAAAAAGTGAAGTGAGGTGAAATATGTTGGTGCTATACAAGCAAGCAAAATAGATAGATGATAGATAAATAAATAAAAAAAAATTTTTCCAATTCTACCCCATTCTGATTTGTCAAACAACCATTCTTTCCATTGCTTGTTAACAACCTCTAAGTTGTAAGAAGCCATAGTACGGTTACGGTGGACTTTTATGGGACATTACTGTACTCCATATGAACAAATCATGGCATGTTGAATAAAGTATAAGCATAGGCACACGCATAGCCCCCATGGTTTTGTAGTACCGAACCTCAAGAACTTCATGTGCCTTTCTTAAAACTCTACTACATGTATGACAGATATTTTAATTTTTTAAAAAATTTATTTTATAGATATTTTAATTTTATGCAGTTTACAAAATGTTTAAAAGAATGATGTAACATACCTGATTCCCATTTATCACATAGTCATGCTTTATGGAATAGACTTTGGCCACTGAAAAGCCTACAGCAAATCCAACAATTCCAATGGAAAAGCCGTCGGCTATACAATCTTTGAATACTGATATACTTGGTGCCTGTGGAGGCTGAAATCTGTTTAGAAAGAGAAGTATGACAAAAATTGTTAAAATTTTAATGGCTGAACTTCTAGTTTATATGGAAATACACTATGTGATTGGCTATATATCTTAGTATTGCTCCACATACTTTTAAGACAATAATAAACACTTTGGGTGGATTTCATCATAAGAAGAGTTTTTAAAGTCAGTTTTTCTGGAGGCTGCTTTTGCCTATTTTGCACCAAAGTTATTATATGTCACCTTGTGTTTGATAAATTCGGCACATCTATAAGTCTACCACTTCTGTACATAGATGCTACTCCACTTTCTATTGCACTTTCTACTCACTGGAGTGAGAATTCTAAAAAGCCGCAGTTATTACATCTAGAGTAAAGACGTCTAGACAGGCTATATTAAGACATCTAGACAGGCTTACCATGCCCACATCCAAAGTGGAGTAAGTGGTTTAAAGGTGCAAATTGCTCTCTACCCTCTAGTTTTGTTTCTTCATATCACAATTATCGAGTACATAGTTTGATAAATCTTAGAAACATAGGGGAAAATTTACCAATAACGACAGAGAAAAAATGTAAGCATGAATAATAGGTGTTCTGGTGACTGGAAAGAATCCATTTCAGTACCATAGATTAATGATGACTTTGAATAACCAAGGCAGAGACAGGAGACTATAGTGGACAGAAAATTAAAGACTAGGTTTAAGCCCCCGTACCACAGCTAACCCGGCCTCCAAATGGGTCACTCGGTCTCCTTATAACCTAATAGCATGATGTCCTGAGGCTGACAACAGCCAGTGGATCTTATCATCATACATATAGTAAACAGTAATAATTTATAAGGAGTCGAAAGAGTCGGTTATTTTTAGTGATTGGATCCAAATGATCACTGCTTCATTAACCAATCATATCCTGTACGCGGCAGCTTGTGCATAAAGTGGGGTGGATTTCTGATAATGTCAGGAGTGGGGATTGGTCAGTGGTATGGACACACTTACTATGTGGGCTGGACCTCTGATAAGGTCAGGAGCGGGGATTGGTCAGTGGTATGGATACACTTACTATATGGCCTGGACCTCTGATAAGGTCAGGAGCGGGGATTGGTCAGTGGCATGGACACACTTACTATGTGGGTTGGACTTCTGATAAGGTCAGGAGCGGGGATTGGTCAGTGGCATGGACACACTTACTATGTGGGTTGGACCTCTAATAAGGTCAGGAGCGGGGATTTGGTCCCCTGATGAATCATATACAGAGGAAATGTGTAGGGCCAGAATCAATAGTCAGGGAGAGTGTAACTCCAATGAACATTGCATTAGTCAACTCCTAGGTTTACTGTTAGAACTACAATTACAGGTTGTTACAAAATATTACTGATAAAAGGGAACAAGAAACCTCAGACAGATATAAGAAATGCAATAATGACAGAAGACGGTTCACAACAGTGGGTCTGGCTATTGAAAACACAAAAAACTGAGATGAACATACCCCTTTTGCAATTTTCCAACAATATCCACGCCATATTTTGTCTGGAAATCGAAGGCATATGATACACCTGTTGCAATCACTGTCTGAAAAAAAAAAAAATAATAAAAAAAACTCCTTTATGAGTATATAAGTAGTAAATACACACACATATTGGCAGGCACATGTTCTTTCAGCTTGTTCCATAATACTAATTTTATTTGTTAATTCATATTATTGCTGCATATTCTATTTTTACACACTCATACAGATGTAGCAGAGTTGAACTTCTGCAATTGGTTAAGCTTCTGCAGTGTGATATCGGGCCTTTTTATACCAGATAACTGGTGGAAGATCTATGTTAACTCCTGTTATAGTCTATCTTTGACGAGCTTAAAAATGACTTGTAATCCAATGAGGAAGCTTTATTTCACAAGACACTCCTGTACAGTTAAAAACATTAAACCGTCATATCTAACACATACTGAACCCGTAAGGGTAGGATTTACAGGCCCTGGTATCTGAGGAGGCACAAGACCCCATAGCAGTCGCACATATTTTTTTTTTCTACATTGTAGATTCATATTTAAGACATGAAAACTAAGAAGGAACACATGTGGAATTAAGTAATAAGCAAAACACAGGTTTTTTTTAGAGTTATATTTTAGATTCTCCAAGTTCTAAGCAATGTCTCCTTTGCTTTGATCACAGTTGTGCATACTCTTGGCATTCTCTCATTCAGCTTCATGAGGTAGTCACTTTTTTTAATTAATAGGTATGCTTTGACAGGAGCTAAGTTTTGCAATTTTTTGTCTGAGGGTCTTTTTAATGTGTGTGGGGACTAAGAGGGCCATAACACTGTATATGGGAGCACTATTGGTACCATTACACAGTGTGTGGTGGCACTGAGATGATCATAATATAGTGTGTGAGAGATACAAAGGGGGGATTATCTGGTGTGTGTGGGAACTGAAGAAACATTACTGAGTGTGTGAACACTGGGATGGACAATTATATTGTGTTTGGAGATACTGAGTGGGGTCATACTGTGCAGGGACACTAAGGGGACTGTACTGTATGTGGGAGCACTGAAGGTGCCATTATATAGTGTGTGAGAGATATGAGGGGGGAATTATCTGGTGTGTGTGGGAACTGAAGAAACATATTGTGTGGGAAACAAGAAGGCATTATACTGTGGGGAAAGATTATACTGTGTGGGACACTAAGGGTGCATTGTTCATTCTTTCCAACTCTCCCAAAATATTTGGGATTCTCTCAAAAAAAAAGGGGTAACCTCCTGGAGCCTCAGTAAAGTGGGCAAATCTCTTGGGCCAAGGAAAATACTCATTTAGCTCCTGGGCTTTTGGTTATTTTATATGTAACTAGCAGGAGGACCCCACATGGGTATATTTCATTTTTTGTTTGTGTTGTGGCCGCATAAGAATTGCCCAGTTTTGCACTGGTCTATTTTGTATTAATTTGTGTGTGTCCATAAGCGTCATGTGATCATGTGTATCTCAGTTTGGATATCAGTGAAAAGCCTGTGATTAGTTGTTATGGATACCTGGAGCAAAGATGTGTGAATCTGAACTTGTGTAACAGTGTCATCAGTGTCCTTTCCCTTTAAAGCTGACTTACAGCAGTGAAGAAAAATGGCTGGGTTGTTACAGAAACCTGGTGTAAAGCTCTGATGTGTGATGGTGTGAGCTGAACTGTGTATCTAATCCCCTGATGTGTGATACTGTGTGCTGAGCTGTGTAGCTATTCCTCTGATGTGTAATACTGTGTGCTGAGCTGTGTATCTAATCCTCTGTTTGATTCTGTGCTGAGCTTTGTATCTAATTGTCTGATATGTGCTGAGCTGTGTATCTAATCCTCTGATGTGTGATTTTCTGTGCTGAGCTGTGTATCAAATTTACTGATATGTGATGGTGTATGCTGAGCTGTGTATCTAATCCTCTGATGTGTGATGAACTGTGCATCTAATCCCCTGATGTGTGATGGTGTATGCTGAGCTGTGCATCTAATCCCCTGATGTGTGATGGTGTATGCTCAGCTGTGCATCTAATCCTCCAATGAACTGTGCATCTAATCCCCTGATGTGTGATGGTATATGCTGAGCTGTGCATCTAATCCCCTGATGTGTTATGGTGTATGCTGAGCTATGTATCTAATCCTCTGATGTGTGTATCTCAGTTTGGATATCAGTGTTGGATATCAGTTATGGAAACCTGGAGTAATGCTGTGTGCATGTGAGGTGACCGTGTGTATGGAAGTTGGAACATGTGTGAAAGACATGCAGCTTTGTATTGGCTAATTAATGCAGGTCATTGTATTGGGAATGCTGTATTTCAGCAACGCTACACCCGAGAAAGTTGAGACCCAGTCTAAAACCTGCCCAGACACCTGATGTATCTGTGTACCAAATTTGGTGAAGATTGGTCCAGTCGTTTGGTCACACATAAAGAACAGACAGGCAGATAGACAGAAACTCATATATATATATATATATATATATATATATGTATATATGAGATGTGGCACATTATATGTCATGTTCAGCACATTCCATGTCTGCGTCACAAAAGTATGGTGCAAGCTGTAATGAAATGTATTCAGAGTCATTCATTATATAAACTGCACATAAAATGGGGCCTAAACATACCCTTTATATGTCACTTTTCAGTATTTTCATATCATTGTATTGGAATATTGTTTTAATGAACTGGTTACTTACCATTATAACTTCAATAGGGATTGGTACAGGTATCTTGGATTTAAAGCGATCATTTACTTCCTTTACAGCAAATACTACAACCATTATAATTATTGATGTCACAAGATCAGCAATGTTAGTCTTTGTAATAATTGTAAATACACCTTTCAAAGTCTGTAAAGAAAATCCAAACCAATTATTAAAATCAGTGTATTCAAAGTACGGTATGTATTTCAAATCTGTATATTATATATATTTTCA
Organism: Leptodactylus fuscus; assembly: GCF_031893055.1. Classification (NCBI taxonomy): domain Eukaryota; kingdom Metazoa; phylum Chordata; class Amphibia; order Anura; family Leptodactylidae; genus Leptodactylus; species Leptodactylus fuscus. The sequence goes on from NC_134269.1 coordinate 118,435,118, forward strand.
TTATTATATTTTGTGTAGAAAACGTCAACTATACTTGTCCGTAGTGGGAAAGATGTAACTCTACATATACAATACAATAAGCACCCTAGAACCATTTTGATAATATATTCAGTATAAGCAAAATAAAAAAATACTCTTCTAATGCAAAAATGTCTATGGGCTGTTTTATACAACACTATGCCAATAATTTATTTTTTGTTAACCTTTGGATTTTCTAAACATAAGTGATTCTAAAATCCTACAAGTAAGAGAAATATAAAGTAAATTACTGTATTTAGAAAAAGCAGGTTTTGGAAACAACATAAACAGCATAATAAATGCATAAATGTACTTACATAAAACAAGGACAAAGGTCCACTAAATGGTTCAACTTTTAAGCCAAATATAAATTTTAACTGTGAGACAAGAACATGAATAGCAGCAGCGGTCGTAAAACCACTGATCAAGGAATCCGACAGATATTTGACTATAAATCCAATCTGTAGCAATCCTAGAGCCAGCTGGAAAGAAGAAAATAAAACACATTGACCATTAGTGGCATTGTAGACATCTAGCGTGGAGTACTGACACATCTCTGCAGCACTGACCTGAAAGATCCCAGCTAGGACTGTCACTGAAGCCGCTACCATAACTCTTTTTTCATTCAGTTGTGGATCATTATCATTATCAGGGTACAATCGAAGCACAGCGGTGCCTACCATCAAACTCAGCACAGGAAAGGGACCTGCAATTCAATAGGTTTACTAGAAGGTCTGTAATAATTTACTTAGGTAACAGAACTTATTAATAGGTTCAATAAAAGGTCATGCATGTGTACTTCCACTTAACTCACATAGGGGAGTCAGAGATCCCCATTCACATAATCACTGGGGGTCCAGTGGATGGAACCCAAGAATTCAGACACTTATCTCCTTTCCTTAAACTGAGGTTCAGTAATCCTGCATTAAGAATCCAAAAAAGTGGTATTTGACTTTAATTTACTCTATATGTCTACCTCGAAAATTGCTAACTATAGGCCTACCATTATAGGTATAGAGTGTTTGCATGTTCATTTACCGTGTACATCGGCAAAGCTCTTTGTACATACATTAAATGAATGGCTGTGACAGACTCAATACAGTGACCTACTGTCACCTGTAGGTATCCATATTTAGAAATGCAAATGGTACAGTTTTACAACAGCACAGTCAGTTATGATATCCTGTAACGTTAAAATAAAGAAACTTTGCAGATACCTCTGGACAGAAGTCAGTCGTAAATGTAGTAAGGCGGAGTGTGAAAAGATTCTATTAAATATTCACCTAAACAATCATATCAGGGGAGCTGACAGGTCCTAAAGGGGGTATGTGCATTTACTGTACTGGATAAATATTCTCAATGATACAGTTGAGGGTCCCCCAACAACTCCCCACCATTTGATTTGTAAATTGTAATCCCTCTATTTGTATTTGTATGAGATTCTGTATTCTTATACCTACACTACTGCTGAAAGTTTGCTCAGCACAAGTCGTGCTATGAATGTACGCTGTAGAAATCAAGGGAGTTGTTATGTGATGTGCAGGAACTGCTGCATTTCTTGGTATTCAGCATTTTAGGATAGGAATAAAAAAAAAAAAATCTTAAAAATTGTGTCTGTTTATGTGTCCCCATGGCAATACGCTGCAAACAAACCCTGCAAACTTTGGTACATATTGTCCCTTTCATTACTTGGTACGTATTGTGGAATGGAGAATGCTTGGAGGAACAGAGTTTGCAGTCTGTTACTGTGGAGACACACAGTAGCGTAACTGAAATGGCGGGGCCCCGTGGCGAACTTTTGACATGGGGCCCCCCTGACACCGAAGATCTTGACCGAGCCCCTCCTACGCATTCCTGCGCGCTCTATTATGACCAATAATGGCCCCTGCACACAGTATTATGTCCCATAGTGGTCCCTGCACACAGTATTATGTCCCTTAGAGGCCCCTGCACACAGTATTATGTCCCATAGTGGTCCCTGCACACAGTATTATGTCCCATAGTGGCCCCTGCACACAGTATTATACCCAATAGTGGCCACTGCACACAGTATTATGTCCCATAGTGGCCCCTGCACACAGTATTATGTCCCTTAGTGGCCCCTGCACACAGTATTATACCCAATAATGGCCCCTGCACACAGTATTATGTCCCATAGTGGCCCCTGCACACAGTATTATACCCAATAGTGGCCACTGCACACAGTATTATACCCAATAATGGCCCCTGCACACAGTATTATGTCCCATAGTGGCCCCTGCACACAGTATTATACCCAATAGTGGCCCCTGCACACAGTATTATGTCCCTTAGTGGCCCCTGCACACAGTATTATACCCAATAGTGGCCACTGCACACAGTATTATGTCCCTTAGTGGCCCCTACAGGACTAAATACTGTCACGTCACCGCTGACCGCTATACCAGGACAAATTGTGGATAAAAAATCTGGTCCTGTGCATTACAATTTAGTAACTCCATGTGCCTCATATTAATAGCAGTTAACCCCATCATCTCCCTCACATTAACCCCTGTCTGCCTCACCATAAGAGTTACTGATATGTGAGAGACATGGAGGTAATAATAAAATATCTTCATTACTATTACCCCCATATGTCTCACATATCAGTAACTCTTATGGTGAGGCACACAGGGGTTAATTTGAGGGAGATGATGGGGTTAACTGCTATTACTATGAGGCACATGGAGTTACTAAAACACAAGTAATCCCCCCAAATGCCTGATAGTAATAAGTAACCCCAGTACGTACCTGTGTAGCTTTAGTTTCATTTTCCTGGAGCAGCTTCTTCCTCCAGTGCAGGACGGCAGGGATAAGCCCCGCCTCCTCCTCTCATTGGTGGGCAGAGGACAGCAGAGAAAGGGAGGGGGGAGAGAGGGGGGGAACGTCCTGCAGCGCTGACAGGAGCCAGACCTGCAGCTCCTGTGTCTCAGCCGTTGCTGCAGCTTCGGGGCCCCCTGTTGGTGGAAAGTATTCCACCAACAGGGGGCCCCGATCATTATACTCGGGGGTCCGAAAAGACCTCCGAGCATAATGGTAGCAGCTGTCACCGGGCCCCTAATGTCCCGGGCCCTGTGGCAGCTGCTACCGCTGCTATGGTGGTAGTTACGCCACTGGAGACACACATCTTCATAGGAGCTGCAAGCACATAGGGTGGGACATTTCTAATTTAGGCTATTTGTCTGCATTGGAAATCAGATGTGAAAGTGGGTATAGCCTTTACAAGTATCCTAACCTGAAAACATTTCTTATATTCTATCTTCATATCATGTTTTTTAGCTATTTCTTCATTTCTCCCTTTAATGACTCACCTACTGATATGTGTTTAGATGTCCCCAAAAAGAAGTAGATTATGACCGGAAAAAATGCTGCATACAGTCCATAATCTGGGGTAACATTCACCAGCAGAGCAAATGCAAGACCTGAAATGATGAAAAGGTCGAAGTTACTACAAATATCACTCTTTTCTTGTGGATATCTTGCACTGGTTTTAGATGTGAGGAAATAATGACACCAGCATTGTCCCGATAATATTGTATGATGGGGGTAATGTACCTTGTAGGACTGCTATCAGACCGGTGCTGATTCCAGACACAATGTCGCTGAGAATCCATTCCTTGATTTGGTACATGGGCAGCCATGATGCAATGGGGAAAAATGTAAATGCTATTCTTTTAGCCTTCTCTTTTGAGCACCTAGAAATGAATGATAATCGTAAGTTTTAATTTATAGTAGCACAATGAATGAAGATATATCTTACGCTAGGTTCACACCTGCGTTCGGGTCTCCGTTCTGTGGTTTCCGTCTTCTGCATGCAAGAAGACGGAAACCACAGACCGGTTCCGGCCGTGAGCGGCGGTGAGCGTTTTATGCTCTCTGCCGCGAAACCGTTTTTTTTTAATCCGGACACGTGCATGTCCGACTCTGTGTCCGGATTTAAAAAAACGGTTTCGCGGCGGAGAGCATATAACGCTCACCGCCGCTCACGGCCAGACAGCTTTCTCACCCATTGAAATGAATGGGTATGAAAAAGTCCTGCAGGTTTCCATCTCCTGCCTCTGTTTTGTGCAAGAAACGGAAACCTGTAGAACGGAGACCGGGCGCAGATGTGAACGAGCCCTTATAGTTATTACTGTCCAGTTAGGTGCATCTGGTGGTCAAGCTTCCATGATCTAGATGTCAACAATCATTACTGTAATAATTTGTCACATAATACGATAACAATCTGAATGATGACTTAATTTGTCTAAGTTGGCTGAGTCTCATGTGAAACATTATTTTTGATGTCATGAAGGCTTCATACTACTATAGAACCATAATGTATTTCTAAATGGCTACAATTATACATGTAGGGAAAACCTTTTTTTGTATAGATACTATAAGAGAAGAAATTGTGGCCTTGAGGTGCCCTATAATGACTGTTTATAGAGGGCTATAAAAATTATACTAAATTGCTTACTTGTCTGACTTTGGGCAGATAATGATGTTCACATGGATTTATATTGCTACTAGTATTGAGTGTATTTAAGCTTTAACAACCAGGTATATTGACTGACTGTAAATGTCTAGCACAAATTCATGGTTACATGAGAGCAATTAGCTTATACAACACATAGGAAGTAGAAAAACATACACACTTAAAGAAAAACATGTCGAGAGCGCACTTACTGTCTATTGCCAGCTCAAGGTGATAGTTATTTGAGCATTAACTTCGTAATGTTTTTGAGATTATTTTCATGTATAGCTTTAGCTTTGTATATCATTTGTTTATACATTGGTCATAAAACATAAAGAAGTTGTGCCAAGTTTTTCAGTTATCTCTTATCGATACGTTAGCGGATAACTTAACGATCAGTGGTGGTCTGACTACTGAGACCCCCACCAATCCTGAGAATGGGGATCCGGTTCTCTCATTCTGATGGCGTGACAGGCCAAGCATATAGAAAGAAGAAAAGTATGTAGCACTTACCCAAAAAATACACGTAGATGATCCAGAAATGTTTTATGGTATCTATCCAATTTTTCATTCTCAGTCTGGAAGGCATCTTCAGAGTATACAGGTCTGGACACTACATACTGGTTTCCAATGCTCTCATACATTGTTGTAAGGGATTATTGATTTGATCTTGCAAGTAATTTGTGAATTATAGATAACAGACAAATACAGGGAATTTACCTAAATAATAATGAAAAGAGAAAGTTTGTTAATACTTGGATTAGCCATTTTTCTATATTTATTATATTAAGGAAGTAGGAAATACTTCATATGTAAGGCTAGGGCTGTTCAGCAATTTTGGCCTAAATCCTGTTGCATGGCCAGATCATGCCATGTTTCCCTTAACCCTTTCTTTAGTGTAAGTGAATGGAGTCGCAGTGAGGCTGACAGTGCATTGACTTACATTAGTGAAGGAGTTCCAGAGAAACAGGGCAAACTTTGCTTGTGCAGCCCACAGCCTGATTTGCTTTTGTCTAACAATATCAGCCCTTTTCAGATAAAAGCTGCTTGTTGTATTCCATGTAATACATCTGAAGACTATTACAATTACATATGTGCTTTAGCCTGAAATTCTGCACACTTATGCTTGACACTAAGTTCACACCAGCATAGTTGTTTCCTCTTTTTTGTCCATTGGTGGACCAGGGAAACGTGTAAAGCCTGAGCAATAGTGACAGTGAATCTTATTTTGTATAGGTCACTATTGTCCCTACTTGTATTGAGGGAAAAATACTTTTTACTGCAGTAATTGCTTGTTTAGCATGTGGATATAATACATGAGATCCCACATGCCTGAACCCAGCCTTGAGACTATAAGGTGTGGGAGTAATTGCTGTTTCTCCTAGCGGCATGATAATATAGGAGAATCCCATTGCTTTTAGGGTTGTAGACAATGGGATTTACAGCCTCTTAATATAATCTACAGCAACTAGGTGATACTCCATGTAGCTCTGTAGTGGTGTCAATATACCCTTCAAATGAGTTATGTTTTTAGTGACGTCTGATTGACACGATTTTACACATATTTATTAAAAGTTACGTTTTATTGATTTAATTTATACACCACTTTTCTGTGAATTATTTGGTTATGGTGTTTGACCTACTGTGACATGACAACCATTTTTAACTGGTGTCAAAAAATCTAACATGCACTGTCTTTGTCCGGCAAAATGGAACCATATTAATACACCCATTCAGTCATGGGTTTTATAATGGCCGCGTTATGGCAGGCTAAAAAACATCCACTGAACAGCAATTACTCACAGCCATAGGAAGTCCCTTGAACAGGCTGATGCCGCCATTTTTTATGGACATTAGGTCTGTGAAAAATATCACTGTCCTGTGAAAAAGGCCTAAGTATGTCTTCATTTGGTATAACCTATGGTGTGACAATGCTGCACTCCAGTCAAAAACCAGTACTGTTGCTTCATATATATACAAGTAGACACTAGGACTCTCTGCCATTATAGTTTTCTGACTGTTAGGATCATATATAATGTATATGATGTATATCATAAACACAAATCATATAAGAAGTGGAAGAAGAAACAGTTCTCAAAAGTGTGTATATAACTTATTTATATTTCAGATTTGCTGGTCCGACAAGCAAGAAAATCTCGAGATTATATATTATATATAATATATAACATATAAAGGACAATACAAACATGATAGTCCCGCATACATACATTGCTTTTGTGCCAGAGTGTTTTTTTCACCTATTTTGCAACCTTTTTAATGGCATAAATATGATTTTAAGTGAATTGCCTCTAATGACATTTTTATGAAAGAAAATTGTGACAATTTAAGAATCAGAGAGAAACATTTTGATAAATTTATTAAAAAAAAAAAAAAAAAAAAAGCCAAGTCAGAAAAGTTACTCAGGCTCATGATATTGCTTATAGGAATAAGATCTGTAATAATCTCATAGTTTACTGTAATATGATTCTTGAGGTTATTACATGTATATAGTAAGATGTATATATAGAAATACTGTTAAAAGTTTAGAGTTGCATATGTTGCTGTAAAACAAATGATAAAACAAATACTCCGAATTTACTCTACATATCAGTCTAAAGAAAGCCATCTTCTTCTATATGCTGTAAACCTAGCTGCTAATAAGTAGCCATATTGTAATAAATCTTTCCACATAGAATGACTGTCTACTTCTTCCTCTAAAACTTACCCATGGATTCAGATTACTTTATATTCAATGACTTTGTCTGGAGGTGCCTCTGAGGTTGTCTGGTGTCTTAGTCCTTTAAGTGCTTAAAGTGAAATGAAATCTTTGATATTTATTCACCAAGGATGCATCAGTAGGACGTCTTATCGCCTCTTTGTAATAATTAACATGTATTAACTTTTACAAGATCTTTTAGATCTTAAATGGCCTTGACCATTGACAGTAGAATCAATGGAAAAGGAAAGGAGTGCACAAGTGTCTATAAGGCTGATCATGTTGCGAAAATGCCATATCTCATTCAGGTGGCTTCAGCACTGAGTGGGGCACATGTGTAGTGGTAACTAAGCTGATCTTCTAACATTGAGCAGAGAGTGCCATAGAAATGGCAGAATAGTCTTTTTTTTTTTTTTAACTTTTAGACCAAGGCCCCAAGTTGTGAAAACCTAGCATATTGGCTGCTGTGTTTTGCAGTCCACTCAAAGTGGATGGGATTCTGGTTATTCCCATCCATACATTGCAGAAAAAAAAAAATCTGCAGTGGAAAAGCTGCATTTTCAAAAACGTGTCAATTAGGAAATGCTGGCATTTTCCATCCTATTAATGTGAGTTTGGATGTTTGTGAGTTTGTGTGTTTGGATGTTTGTTCCTCAATCACGCAAAACCCGCTCCACCGATTTGGCTGAAATTTTCCACAAACATAGTTACTACTCTTGATTGCGCAATAGGCTACTTTTCGTCACAATAGTGCACATACTTTTTTCCCAGGACCCCCACAAAACACAAACTCACATCACTATCTCTGCAATCTCACACACTTTGGACCATAGCAAGCCACAAAATTCATATTACCCTCTACAGCAGAGGTCAGCAACCCCTGCCACACATGCCAAGAGTGGCACTCCTGCCATATTTCACTGGCACACCAGCAGCACAGGACCTGCAAGAGTTAAATGAAGTCTGAGGTCCCTTCAGTGCTCTGCTAGAGCTGAGGCATAAGGACACTCCCCTTTGAGAGGGGTGCAGGAAACCCAGGGGGTGGAGCTTAATCGCTCAGGTCTGTGCCTGCTATAGTGGTCTGCATCCTGCAAAAATTCCCTGAGGAGGAGAGGAAGCTGCTAGCAAAGTGAAACTGAAAAACACACAGGTACATAGGATTACTGTTCTCATTAATGTCAGGCATTTGGGGTTATTAGTTTAGTGTTAGTAACTCCATGTGCCTCACATTAATAGCAATAAACCCCATCATGTCCTTCATATTAACCCCAGTGTGCCTCATATTAATAGGAATAAACCCCATAATGTCCCTCATATTAACCCCTGTGTGATATATAAGTATATAAAGGTTACTAATATGTGAGACATATGGCGGTAATAATAAAAGACCTCAATAATGAAGATACTTAATTATTAGAGATGAGCGAACAGTGTTCTATCGAACACATGTTCGATCGGATATCAGGGTGTTCGCCATGTTCGAATCGAATCGAACACCGCGTGGTAAAGTGCGCCAAAATTTGATTCCCCTCCCACCTTCCCTGGCGCCTTTTTTGCACCAATAACAGCGCAGGGGAGGTGGGACAGGAACTACGACACCGGGGGCATTGAAAAAAATTGGAAAAAGTCATTGGCTGCCGAAATCAGGTGACCTCCATTTTAGACGAATAGTGGATTTCAAATCCGGGTCATATGAGAATGTGAACTTTGTGACTAAGAGACAGGGATAGCTGTACAGGCAGGGATAGCTAGGGATAACCTTTATTTAGGGGGGAATGTTATTAAAAATAACTTTTTGGGGCTCTATCGGGTGTGTAATTGTGATTTTTGTGAGATAAACTTTTTCCCATAGGGATGCATTGGCCAGCGCTGATTGGCCGAATTCCGTACTCTGGCCAATCAGCGCTGGCCAATGCATTCTATTAGCTTGATGAAGCAGAGTGTGCACAAGGGTTCAAGCGCACCCTCGGCTCTGATGTAGCAGAGCCGAGGCTGCACAAGGGTTCAAGCGCACCCTCGGCTCTGATGTAGGAGAGCCGAGGGTGCACTTGAACCCTTGTGCACCCTCAGCTCTGCTACATCAGAGCCGAGGGTGCGCTTGAACCCTTGTGCACACTCTGCTTCATCAAGCTAATAGAATGCATTGGCCAGCGCTGATTGGCCAATGTATTCTATTAGCCTGATGAAGTAGAGCTGAATGTGTGTGCTAAGCACACTCATTCAGCACTGCTTCATCACGCCAATACAATGCATTAGCCAGTGCTGATTGGCCAGAGTACGGAATTCGGCCAATCATCGCTGGCCAATGCATTCTATTAGCCCGATGAAGTAGAGCTGAATGTGTGTGCTAAGCACACACATTCAGCACTGCTTCATCACGCCAATACAATGCATTAGCCAGTGCTGATTGGCCAGAGTACGGAACTCGACCAATCAGCGCTGGCTCTGCTGGAGGAGGCGGAGTCTAAGATCGCTCCACACCAGTTTCCATTCAGGTCCGACCTTAGACTCCGCCTCCTCCGGCAGAGCCAGCGCTGATTGGCCGAAGGCTGGCCAATGCATTCCTATGCGAATGCAGAGACTTAGCAGTGCTGAGTCAGTTTTGCTCAACTACACATCTGATGCACACTCGGCACTGCTACATCAGATGTAGCAATCTGATGTAGCAGAGCCGAGGGTGCACTAGAACCCCTGTGCAAACTCAGTTCACGCTAATAGAATGCATTGGCCAGCGCTGATTGGCCAATGCATTCTATTAGCCCGATGAAGTAGAGCTGAATGTGTGTGCTAAGCACACACATTCAGCACTGCTTCATCACGCCAATACAATGCATTAGCCAGTGCTGATTGGCCAGAGTACGGAATTCGGCCAATCAGCGCTGGCTCTGCTGGAGGAGGCGGAGTCTAAGGTCGGACCTGAATGGAGACTGGTGTGGAGCGATCTTAGACTCCGCCTCCTCCAGCAGAGCCAGCGCTGATTGGCCGAATTCCGTACTCTGGCCAATCAGCACTGGCTAATGCATTGTATTGGCGTGATGAAGCAGTGCTGAATGTGTGTGCTTAGCACACACATTCAGCTCTACTTCATCGGGCTAATAGAATGCATTGGCCAGCGCTGATTGGCCGAATTCCGTACTCTGGCCAATCAGCACTGGCTAATGCATTGTATTGGCGTGATGAAGCAGTGCTGAATGTGTGTGCTTAGCACACACATTCAGCTCTACTTCATCGGGCTAATAGAATGCATTGGCCAGCGCTGATTGGCCAGAGTACGGAATTCGGCCAATCAGCGCTGGCTCTGCTGGAGGAGGCGGAGTCTAAGGTCGGACCTGAATGGAGACTGGTGTGGAGCGATCTTAGACTCCGCCTCCTCCAGCAGAGCCAGCGCTGATTGGTCGAGTTCCGTACTCTGGCCAATCAGCACTGGCCAATGCATTTCTATGGGGAAAAGTTAGCTTGCGAAAATCGCAAACTGACAGGGATTTCCATGAAATAAAGTGACTTTTATGCCCCCAGACATGCTTCCCCTGCTGTCCCAGTGTCATTCCAGGGTGTTGGTATCATTTCCTGGGGTGTCATAGTGGACTTGGTGACCCTCCAGACACGAATTTGGGTTTCCCCCTTAACGAGTTTATGTTCCCCATAGACTATAATGGGGTTCGAAACCCATTCGAACACTCGAACAGTGAGCGGCTGTTCGAATCGAATTTCGAACCTCGAACATTTTAGTGTTCGCTCATCTCTATTAATTATCACCTCCAAGTACTCACATATCAGTAACTCTTACACAAGGGTTAATGTGAGGGACATGATGGAGTTAATTGCTATTAATAAGAGGCGCATGGAGTTACTAAACTGTCATGCACAGGGACAGACTTTATGTTGCTTGCTCAAGAGTATCCTGTGCCCAAAACTTACATGTACTGGTGGAAAATAACAAATCATACAATGTCGTATATCCAAGTATATTCACTTGAAATACCTCTGTCCCAAAGACACTATGTACAGTTTCTCACAACACCGTATAGCAGCTGAAATAAAAATTAACTTCAACACAAACGTCTCATGTATTCTTAGAATTACAGCAAAAACAAGATACAAAGTTACATTTCATATCCCATACCTTATACACAGTACGAAAACCTTACCCGCGCCTGCTTACCCACTTCCATAATCACCGCAGATACCAGCATGTCGCAGGTACCAGCTAGTACTACATAATATGTATTGAATATGTAAAATCAATAAAAACGTTAAGTCGCGGGTACCAGCTAGTATAGGTATAATGCTGAATTCACACACAGTTTTTTGGTCTGGATTTTGATGCGGAATCCGCCTCAGAATCCAGCTCCAAAAAACGCCTCCTCTTGACTTCAATGGGAGCTGTTCACTTCTTTTTTCCGCTAGCGTTTTTTTCCCACTCGCCAAAAAAAGAAGTGAGCTGCCCTTTCTGGGCCTAATCTGGAGCGGAATGCCAAAGTCGCGGCTAGCCCAGGAGGCGTTTTTTTGAGCCAGATTCTGAGGCGGATGCTGCGTCAATATTCGGACCAAAAAACTCTGTGTGAACTCAGCATAAAAGGGTCTGAAAGTCCCCAGAGGAAAATTATGTGGAAAAAACGCGATGTGTTTCCACTGTGTTTTTTTTCTGTAACATTTTTTTTTGCTTCGTTTCACTACATGGGGCCTTAACCTAAGGCATCTTAAGAACACAGTCATCTTGACATAAGTATCTGGAACTTATAAAATTATATTGTAATGTGTAGCTGTTATGTTCAATAGCCTGTTGATTTAATAATCAGATTCATATCGCCCATAAATCAGATTTGTAAATGAAAAATTTAAATTTATGCTACATTATTTCTATATGTGATGTATGAAGGACATTACAGCAGCTCTAATACTGCTACTAATACTACTATTATCCTACTAACATTATAAATGTGAAAGTTTGTAGATTTGGATGTTTGTTACTCAATCACAAAAAATGGCTGAACAGATTTGGATGAAATTTGGCACATAGATAGTTTGTAACCTCGATTAATATATAGGCTACTTTTAGGCTATTTTATCGAAACACCGGAGCAGGCGGATCATCAATGCCAACAACACACTTATTATATGGCATCCCAGCGTGCTCCTGAGATGCCGGAACAATTACAGGCATGGTGCGAGGAACAAGTTCAGCAACAGTCTAGCTTGAGAGCTGCCAAAACGCCAGAGTAGACAGATCATCGACGCCAACAATACACTTATTAATGGCATCCCAGCAAGCTGCTGAGATGCCAGAAAAATCACAGGAACGGTGTGAGGAACGAATTCAGCGGCATGCCATCTTGACAGCTGCCGAAATGCCGGAGCAAGCAAATCATTGACGCCAACAACTCGCTCATTATATGGGGTCCCAGACAGCTCCTGAAATGTCGGAACAATCACAGGCACGGTGCGAGGAACAAGTTCAGCAGCAGGACAGCTTGAGAAATGCCGAAACGCAAGGAGGCAAACCATTGACAGCAGCAATTTGTTTTGTTGAATATTGGCGGATCATCGATGCCAACAACACGCAGATGAAGTCTCGGGCAGAGGCTAGTATATAATATTGTTTATATAGTGCCAAGATATTCTGCAGTATTTTACAAATCATAGGGTTCATATACAGACAAAATGACAGAAAATACAGAGTAATACATTATTCATCCATTCTCAGAATTCTTGAGGTAGAGGGGGTAACACAAAAGGTGAAAGTGTTTATAGAATAGTCCTTCCATTTTTATGAGAAAGGGTAACCCAAACAGGAAAAGCTATATGAGCAGCCCTCAGCTGATATTGTTTGGATGTATATCCATAGTGGTTGGAAATGCAATGTTACACATAATTTCCTGTGGGATGATATAGATGGGAAGCATCATGTACTACTACTAATATTCCTACTCAAAGGGGTCTCAATTTCCCTGTTTGACTGGAGCAATGGCCAAGAATGGACAGCACCACGTCATTCACTGTCTATGGGTCGAGCCAAGTGCTGTGCTTACCAATCTCCATCACTCCCATTGACAATGAATGGGATGGTCGTGCACATACCTGAACACCACTCTATTCAAATGGATGGTTTGGCTCCCCTTTCTTGTGATCAGCATTGCCACTTTCCATGCTTTATGTTTTGTATCCTTGGCACTTTCAGAATCTCTATCTGGCAGTAAAGAAAAACATTTTTGTTCATATTCAGAGGCTTAATATATATAAAAGGAATTGTTTCAAGTACATATGGTTGTAAGAATATGTAGCATGCAAACGGCCATTACTAGCATACAACTACAGATTAATACAGTGTGTCTTTGATTTCACTAACACATTATCACTAATAAGCTGGAAGATTGTTTTCTACCTCCGATCTAATAACCAGGCAATATTTTGTCTTAGATAAGTGGTGTATTTCTTTTTATTGACACTGTTATTATTGCCCATTTATAAAGACACTTGTATCCATATCAAGGGGAAAAATTAAGCTCACTATAATTTATGACGTCTTTAATCTGTTGCCTCATAGTCATATTAATCTGAAAACAAACAAATCATGAGTAAAATCAATACCAGGACATGATTAACCCATTCCCATCAGGAAATGCTGTCTAGGATCCAAAATACTATTTCAATCCGCAAATGTCAGTTCCATCCCCTTCCGGGCACAAAATGAATATTCAATAGGTAACAGCCAATTTGCTAAAATATAAAAAAAAATAGTGTGCCCCTAATGTGTCATGGTGGTACTTGTTCCACTCCTTGATGCAAAGCAATGATATAAATCGAGAAATCAGACTGAATTATTGCATATTATAAAGCTGGATTTATACATGCAAGTTTTGTTGATGCAGTTTTTAAAGTTAAGACCAGGAATGGATTGACATTAACCAGTAAAATATTGTACTTTCTAGGTTCTCACTGTATATGATCTGCACCTGGTTTTGGCCTAAAAAACTACATCAAACAACCTGAACATGAAAATTCTGATCCTGATAATTGAAATCTACCATCTTCGCCTTATTCTCTTCACTACAGCTATTTCCAATAGCTGTTGTTTCTTCTGGGTTTTCCAAATGTGACAATAGTCAATGTAATAGTAACCACTGGTGAAAGGAGAAATCAGCCTGCTAGTCATGTACAGTACCGTAAGCCAGCAGGTTGTGAGCAGGGGAGCCATAAGATTTACTGGTATATAAGGCACTCCTATACAAGGGTATGTTCATTTCATTACAAGTATGACTGGTCGCAGTACAGGTATGTTCTATGAGAATATGGAGGACCTCCTATTTAATTTTGCTCTTAGGAACAGATTTCTCATTTTATATGGTTGTATGGTGCAACAGTATTGTAAAACACATTGTTGTTCTTCAGTTTAATTGAGGGCACAAGTGACATCTGTCAACCTTTTGGGACATTTTTATTTGACTGTTTTCAAACTTTATAACCTTACCTTGACAAAACCAGTGCACCTATTTACTATTACACAACTACAAGTGTTCCTAGTAATAGCTCTCGTTGTCATTTCTTAGGCTCTGTTCACATCTTGTTTTTCCATCTTCTTAGAGTCTACGCTGGGATACTTCCAAAATTGTGTACTTGCTGAACATGCCCATTGGTCTCCGTTTGGGAAACAGGGACTCAGTCCTCATGCACACAAACATTGAAGACACATTGCGTCTGGAGCAAAAAAGAGTGTGAATGGGGATCAGACAGGAAAGTAACGACCTCATACTGCTGTAATGAGGGGCCCATACAGTGACCTCTTCGCTTGTCCCCCCATACAGGAACCAGTGATGGGGCTAATATCCTGTGGAAGACATTAAAGTATGTTTGGCATTTGGAGGAGTATTAAAGGGGTTGTCTGGGCTTAATTATTTTATGGTCTATCCTCAGGATAGGCCATAAATACCTGATCGGTAGGGGGCCTGAAACATGGAGCAAAGCAGTGAGTAATGAATCCAGCTCACTGCTTGCTTCTGGACCAATACTGTGTTTGAGGATCCCAGAGAAAAGGGTGACCTTTTGGAGTCCTGGATGAGTGGGCAAATCTCACAGGCCTGGCAGGAGGCATCTGTTGAGCTCTTGGTCATTTTATAAGCAATGTGGGCAAGCAGGACCCATCACTTAATGAACATCACACCACCTTCTTCCACAGACTTCTTTGCCTTATAATGGGGTCTTCCAAATTCATATCATTGTCCATAAATTTGATGAAAAAAATAGTGCTGCATGCTGTGCTATACTTAGCATCAAATATGACAACTGCTGACGGAGACCTTATATTGTTAAAAGCAGATCGCTACTTTGGAATTATTTCATTGGAACTTTGTTTTCAGTAGTCCGTAGATTGGGATGTCGGTTGCTAATAAATGGAGTTTTCAAAACTGTACACACGCATTATAGAAAAATTCTGCATGGATTTAGGGCTTGCTACAGATGCTATAATTCACAGCATGCTCTCATATCTACTGCAGACAGCTGGTGAATTTATACTTGCCACGGAAATTTTGCAAGTTTGTAACACAGTGCTGAATAGCATAGTGATTCTTGGTATTATAAAATTAAACACACATAGTAATATGTTAGTTCACAAACCTTAAGGCTAGGGCCTCACGGGATGTAACCGCCTTGGCACAGCGTTTAACAGTCACGGCAAAGTGGATGAGAGTCCCATGCCCAATTTGTGGTAAAAACCGTGGCATGGACACCTCTGCAAACTTCCTGTCTAAAGCACTGTGGGAAGAACTGCAATGCATTGCCACTGCGTTTTTTCCACCATGCTTTTTTGCTGTGGGACGTCCCGTGGGGCCTTAGCCTAAAGGTAATTTTTAAATTTTGGGGGCAGAGTTTGAGGCACTTCAAAAATAGGTTAGTGGTTTTAGGAAGCAGGACCATGTGTGCTAGTCAAAAAAACATCAAGCTTTGAAAAATAACTCTTCCAAAACCTTCTTCAAAAACCTGAAATATTTTTTTTTACTTTGTGTGAACATACTCTAGAATGTGTTTTTTATATTACGGAATAAATATAATTACTTTGGAATGTGTTTTTTAATGAATGAACTGATTTATTGTCCATGATAAATCTCAAATCTAAATTACATATTTTTGAGTAAATTAGTCTCAAGTCATAAATTATTCCACAACCTCCAACACTTTAGTGTTAATCATGACACCAAAAATTACTGTATTTTATGATCATTTTTCTGAGAGTACATTGGTTTATATTACAGTATGTTACCTTCTCCATTTCTAAGAAGCTACAGGGGAATAATGTTAATTCATAAACCTTAAGGCTGAAACTCCATGTTGCGAAAATGCAGTATTTTACAGTTTTTGACATTGTGGCTAATCCCATTCACACATTGTAGAAAAAAAATCTACAGTGTAAAAAAAGCACAGAATGTAAATTATATCTGTGAAGACATTGGTGATTTCCATATGGGTATAATAAGAACAGAAAGTCCGCAGAGGAAAAATCTGTAAAGACGTAGTGAAAAACGCTGTGGTAAATAACGCAATGCATTTCCGTCACATTTTTTTCCCATAGTGGTTCTTTGCTGCATTTCATTACTTGGGGGTATAAGATAAATGGAATTTATGTGTTAAAGGGGTTATCAACATTTTCAAAATCGATGACCTTTAACTACAATAGG
This sequence comes from Leptodactylus fuscus, assembly GCF_031893055.1. NCBI lineage: Eukaryota > Metazoa > Chordata > Amphibia > Anura > Leptodactylidae > Leptodactylus > Leptodactylus fuscus. The sequence goes on from NC_134269.1 coordinate 118,451,997, forward strand.
CCATCAATTTTCGATCAAATTGTCAGGACCTCCACAGATCAGCTGTTTCTTCATGTAAACACTGCCAGGAACTGTACATTCAGGGATCTAACAGGGGTCCCCACAGTCAGACCTCCACTGGTCTGGCCTATCTTAAAAATGATAATGTTTCAAAAAACTGGATAAATGTTTTATTGGTGACTGATTTATTTTCCATATGTCATTAAACTCAAACCTAAATGACATGCTATATGAGTAATTTAATCATAAGTCATAAATTATTTTGCCCCCTTCAACACTATATTAGCAACCATGAAACCAAAAATCATTGTATTTTATGATCATTTATTTCCGTTGACAGGAAGATACATACAATTACCTTTAATCAGATGTTCTGTTATTTGTGATATCTCTTTGATGTCTTCTTGCTAAGACTTGCTATATGCACATTCTACATTTTTCTTATTCCAAAAAATGGGTTTAAAAAACTCTGTCTCTTTTGTTAATGATTATGATAATCATTAAGGGGTAAAAGAACCTCCAAGAAAAGGAAGGTCTTTCCTGTCTCTGTTCATCTAAGCAAAATTGTCAAGTTAGGTGATGATGTGAGGATGTCGGTGTCAGTAATGACATCCACTCCATAATTATTGTTTTAAAGGTGATCACAACCAAAGTATTCTATTCATATCAATAGACGTCAGTACTTCTTTTTACTTCTCAGATCTGGCTACAATCTGATCCTCAATGGGTCTCAAGTGTGTAAGGAAATCAGGAGGATTAAAGCAGACAAGGCCAGAGGACCCGATGAAATAAGTGCAAGAGTTCTTAAAATGTGCGGAGACCAGCTGTGTGGTGTTATTACACACACATGTACAATATGAGCCTGAAGCTGGGAATGGTACCACAACTGTGGAAAACATCTTGAGTGGTACTAGTTCCAAAGGCACCTCATCCGACGGACCTTAATGGCTACAGACCTGTAGCATTGACATCACACCTGATGAAGGTCCTAGAGAGAATGGTCCTGGCACATCTCTGGCCTCTGGTGAGCCCTGCCATGGTCCCCCTCCAGTTTGCCTATTTGCCAGGTATTGGATTGGATGATGGCATCATCCACCTTCTTCACAGAGCTCTTTCTCACCTGGAGAAACCAGGGAACCCTGTGAGACTAATGTTCTTTGATTTCTTCAGTGCTTTCAACACCCTCCAGCCAGGGCTAATGAGGGATAAGTTGGACCTTGTTGGAGTGGACCAAGTGAAGAGAGAGAGCGCTAAATGATCCTGAAGTCTTCTTTTTTTTTTCTTTAGCTTCTATGACTCCTAGTATTTTTCTGCTATCTGCTATTCTGAGCTTATGTGTGTCTCCTTCTGTAATACATTACTGTTATTATCCTGTATCTGTATTATCATGCTGTTGTGACACACTGAAATTTCCCTATGGTGGGACTATTAAAAGATTATCTTATCTTAACCCCTTCCTGACATTAATCTCTGATCATGGGCATTTTATGCCAAACCCCCCTACCTTCCCCAAAGTCAAAAAAATTGCCCTTGGGCCAGTCCCCACTGGCCTCACACCTTTTTTTTAATTGCAGGACGGCTCATGCATGGCAAGATCACAGGAGCTATCCTATTCCTACGACAACCTTTTGAAGACTCCCAGGCCTGCCATAGGAATTCAGGTTGGTTTATGACAAGCCTCAATAGTAACATAGCAAAAGTCCCATAGACTGCAATGCAATTGCAGGTTCAAGTTCTTTTAGTGGTGCTAATAAAATAGTAAACAAAAAAACCCCATGGCCATGTTTATTGGTGTTTCAGACTTCATACCCCTTCCACTTTACCTCCAAGCTGTTGTTTTCATCTGTGTAGCTACCAGGGTAGCAGATATAGTAGTTACTATGGTGCCCAACAACTAAGGGGGAGCATTTCCACCGAGATCTAGGATCTAATTACTGATAACAATGGATGATGGAGGAAAACTTAATGTGCCTCCATTACTTTGCTGTGACTTATAATTACTGCATATAACATTATTAAAAGTATTATTATCATGATATTCTTCATATGCTCTGATCTCACAGTGTACCCAGTGTTTTCTCTCCCTGTATTATGCTGTCATCATTGTATTGTGACTTCACTATGTATATTATCTCTGTATTGTGACATTACTGTGTCCATAATTCCTTTACTGCAATGTCACTGTATGCACTAGAATATTGTATTTCCCAACAAATATAATCCCATTGTAATAACCACCATGGCATAAACCAAAAAAAGGGAAGGGGAAAGAGGAAAAGGGTGGATCTGAAATTAAAACATAACCTTTATTGGGATATGCGGTCCATATCTTTTCTCTTTGCATATAAAACTTAACTTTTAGTGTGTAAGAAATTAAAACTTAACTTTTATTGTGTAATTAAAATGGGTCAAATATAATAAAACTAAAAATCAGGAAAAGAAAAGCATGTGGACTGGCTAGTCGCCAAAATGAGCCACACCTATTCAGGAAGAGCTAACCTGAATGTGAAATGTAGTGCTCAGCTGGAAGAATATGAAGATAAACTCCACGTGGCTGCAGGCTATATTGCAAAAATAATGCTCTGTTGGAGATATCTAAATATAGATCCCAGCTAAACACTTTGTTAAATGGTTACCAGTCATATAAGTAATGAGTAGCAAAACATGTGCTGCCCTAAATGGTGGCCATAGATGCCTGCAAGCTGACGTGTATGCTCATAAACCAAAAACTCACCCAGGCACATAATAAACTGTCTCAGCAGTTGTATGCAGCCATTCAGAGCCAGAGATCTCCTGGGAAGGAACTAACGGCTTAATGATATTAAACTGGAACATCCACAGGTTCTCCTCTTGTGTCTACATCCCCTCCCTTGATATTAGTACTCAAATACAGATGCCCCAGTCTGAAAAATCTTTATAGTTCAAATTACGCCTTTCTTTAAAATGTCTGACTACAGGGGAGGGTTCATAAGGCTTTAATGACCTCTTGGCTTCAGCTTGTAGTTGTCCATAGTTTTTGATGCTAGATATATATTCATGGATCCAGTGGTGTAACTAAACTCTTCAGGCCTCTGATACAAACCTTTGTCCAAGGCCCCCTAAACCCTCACTGGAACGAATTCTTGATAGTGGCGGTTACGGGTGCTGAACCGATATCTCAGAGACACCGACTGTGCATGTGATATCTTCACAAATTATATAATGATGTCCATAGATATCCACGTATTCCCTCTTTTTTATACAATATTAAAGTTTTCTGATTTTTATTTGATTTCAAATTTGAAAACCATGTATCATTTTCCTTCCACTTCACAGTTATCTGCTACTTTGTGTTCATCCATCACTTAAAATATCAATAAAATACATTTAAGTTTGTGGTTGTAAGGTGACAAAAGGTGAAAAAGTTCAAGGGGTATGAATAATTTTGCAAGCCACTGAATGCTTTGCATAATGTTCCATTTGGAATGAAGTTTCCCTGTCGTCCGTACCAGCGGCACACTCTTGGTGGGGGGAATGTATATTTCTGCCCCTGTGTGCTGGTAGGACAGGCGGATATTTAATTAGCCAATCAAATGTGTGGCAGGCCCTATAAGAGGGCACAAGAACCTCCCCTCTGCGTGTTTTTTTCTGTCCTGTGTGGACAGAGGACAGGTGGGAGGACTTGTGTCCTCTTAGAGAAGCTCAGCAGGATTACTCACCTCCTGAGCGGTTGTTTTCTTCTTGTCACCTTCTGTTCCCTGCGGGGAGAAGGTGCTTGTTAGCCATGCGTGGCTACCCCCCTCTATCCCCCCTCCCCCCCTCTCCTCCGCTTCCCCTGCTCCTTGTGACTTACCTGACATTTTGGTGAGAGTCCGGGGACTCCGCATGCCGCCTCTGGTGGCCGCGCGGACTGCCGGCAGGTGGAACCACACTGTTTGTGTATCCTGTTCCCCGCCGGCCGCTGTAAGCGCGCACTTCCAGTTTCGCTGGAAGTATCATGGCGCCATGGCAACGGCCTGGCGCCAGCGGCTGCTCACTCAGGGGAGAATCAGGCCTTATTAAAGGCCGGAAAAGATGGGGAGATGTGGGGGTAAGTGCCCGGGTTAAGGGCCTCTTGGGGGGGGGGGGGGGAAATGTATACCTTTGCAGACCCCTGATTACAGGGGTAGTTGTCTGGGCAGGTTGCCTCACCTGCTTTGATTGTGGCTCCGCCCACTTCCAGCCGGCCAGAATTAAAAGGCTGGCTGGCTGGCCTGGTGTCAGAGACCTTCCTGCAGTATCTGCTGAAGGCATGCGATTGTGGTGTTCATTGATCTTGAACTCTTTGCCAGTTTGCAAACTTTATTGGTATCCGTCACCTCGCTGTCCGGTCTACAGGACCTGGTAAGATCTACCCTTTTTTATTTATTTATTTATTTTTTTAAATGTAGATTGTGAGCCCCACATAGAGGTCACAATGTACATTTTTCCCTATCAGTATGTCTTTGGAATATGGGATGGAAATCCATGCAAACACAGGGAGAACATACAAACTCCTTGCAGATGGTTTTTTCGCCCTTGGTGGGATTTGAACACCAGGACTCCAGCGCTGCAAGGCTGCAGTGCTAACCACTGAGCCACCGTGTGGCCCCTACCCTTTTTTAAAGCTGGTATGATGTCATGGTGACAGTGTTGCATGGTCTATTATCTCTCTCTGTAGGATATGTCATCCTCTACTAGCCTGACGAAGTGCACTAAGCACGAAACGATCGTTGCTGTTTGTTTCTTTGCATCATTCCGTCTTCTGTACCCCGATGGTCAAGGTTTGACCCTTTTTTTTAAAGAGGATGAAATAAAAACGAATGTTTTATGTATCCCGTGGCGGGTGAGTGCCCTGTTTTCTACATTTCACATATGTCACTGCCTGTCTAGGTTTTTTCACAGTGAGCACCACCCTGGGATTTTATTTATTCCATGGTTTTTTGGCTGTTACAGCTGGAAGATTTGCCAATACTGACACAAGATTGTGAATATGAGCGCTGTTGCAGTAGTGCCGCTGACTACTTTGTTCTTTGCAATATATATATCATCCTCTACTACCCCTCCTGGGGATGGTAGGAGGAAAACCTCTTCCAAGAGGAAACATCTTTCCTGCTTTGATTGCGACACACCGCTCCCTGATGGTAGGTAGCGGCTTGAAAGGTTGTTCCCTGCGGGGGTACTACTGGTCCTATAACTTGCCTATTATTTTCAGGCTACGAGTGGGCCGTTGTCGCGGGTACAGAGGTCCTCCACCTGTGGAGCCCTCTCCCAGAGATATGATGGCTGGGTCAAGGAGATGGTGAGTTTGGGCATCGCTTGGGTAAATAGTTTTTCCCTTGCTTGTACTCTCCTTTTTGTTTTGCAGGATGATTCCCTCAAAGGGATCCATTCCACCTTGTCTCAGCTCACCAAGAGACCATGCTCTGAGCACCGTTCCTCGTCTCTCCCCCCCTTGGAACACCTGCGGGTGGCAGAGGATGATTCCTCCAAGGACGACTCAGTCATTTCCAGCAGACCTGCGTTCCATTATGAACAAACGGGCAGGCTGCTGAAGTCCATCCGGTCTACAGTGGGCCGAGATGTTGACAGGGAAGCCTCCACGTCTACCTCTGGGGGACATATTGCCTTCCATGCGGACGCCACGCTGACCGACCTTATGGCGCAGCATTGGAAACAGCCAGAAAAAGGACATTCGCTTTCCAGGATTTTCAAGAGCTTATTTCCTGTTGACACTGCCCAGTGGGATTCCTGGGGGGCCTCCCCCTAAGGTGGATTTGGCCATAGCAAAGCTGTCCCGCAGAACCCTGGTGCCCTTGGAAGATGGTTCAAATCGTCAGGACCCTCTGGATCGTAGGGCAGACTCCGTTCTGAAGAAGGTCTACTCAGCTTCCTCCGCGCAAGCCTCGGTGGCCATAGCCTCCTCTATGGTTGGTGACTTTTTGCGCAACCGCTTAGCCGCCTTGGAGCGGGATATAGACTCGGGCGTAGACAGAGATGAGATTCTGGCCTCTATGAAAAGAGTTCATAGGGCTTCAGTGTCAGGATACGGAGTCGCCGTGGTCTCCTTGCTGCACGGCGTCTCCCTGGGAGACGTGTTAGGAGTTCTATTGGGTGTGCTTAGGTCATTAAGGGTTAATCTTTTCCTTGCTTTCAGTCTCCATGTCATTAGCCATCAGGTGTGTTCTCTGCTGCTATTTAAACCCCACCCAGGCATGGATCCTTGCCAGCCATTCACTTTGGGTTTCCTGGTCCCCCTGCTCAGTCTGATTCCCTGTCTGTTTGTATTCCATTTGTCTCTTGGTTTTTAGACCCGGCTTGTATTTTTGACTCTCCCTTGTCTTTTGATTCGGTACCTTTATTATATCTCCTGGCTCGACCTCTTGCTCGTCTGACCTCGCCTTCTCTTCTGTGTCTTGCTGGGACTTGTGGTCTTCCCTGGTTCCATGCTGTTTAGTCTTTTGTTTTGCATTGTATTTACACTGTGCTTTCTGTTTAGGTGTGACCCCGTGACTCCAGTCCCTAGGACTTTCAGGGCCTCCTCTTCCCTAATTCTAGCCGCCGGGATAGAAGCGTTAGGAGTCGTGGTAGGCGCACTTCAATTAGGAAGTGCATTGGTCTGCCTCATCTCAGATACTACAGCATAGTCATAGCCGCAGGGCCTACGACCCCTTTTGTCATTAGTTGCACAGTGTTGCTTTCCCAGCTGTGTTACTTTGCACTGCCTGACCCTGACTCCAATCCTTACATAATGGCTGGCCCTTACCCTAGGCAGGCCGCCCGGCGGTTTAGTGTGGATGCCGAACACTCCGTAACTGACCGACTGGACGAACTGTCAAGGCAGGTGCAGGGCATGGCTGGGTTAATTAACCAAGTCTCGCAGTGTCTGGATGCTTTGCCTGATCCAGCATCAGCCGCTGCAGGTTCTTCTATTCAAACACCAGTTTTTCCCATATTGAATACCCGTCAGGATCCTAAAATGCTCTTGCCTGACCGTTTTGACGGTAAACCAGACAGATTCCGAACATTTCGGGAATCTTGCCATTTATTTTTTCGTTTTAATTTCCTTTCTTCTGAAGCAGAGCAGGTGGCGCTGGTGGTGTCCCTTCTACGAGGGTCACCACAAGACTGGGCCTTGGCTCTACCTGCGGGAGCTCCTGAGTGGAATTCATTAAATAAGTTTTTTCAAACATTAGGTCAGATTTATGATGACCCTAATAGAGTTGCCTTGGCCGAGTCCCATCTGTTGTCTATTCAGCAGGGAGTTAGAACTGCCGAGGACTATTGTACGGAGTTTCGTCAGTGGAGCTCTCAGTCAGGGTGGACAGACAGACCTTTGTTAACCCTTTTCAGACAAGGCTTATCTGATTCTGTAAAAGATGCTCTAGTAAGTCATCCAGTCCCTGAAAATTTAGGAGACTTTATGTCCTTGGCTATTTCTATTGATAGGAGGCTTAGGGAAAGGCGTAGAGAGAAATTAAGCAAACCAGGGTCCTCAGCTAAATCCTGGTCTGTCCTTTCGGAACCTATCCCTCCTTCTGCTGTTCCTACCTCTTGTTATATTCCTGAAGAAGAACCGATGATATTGGGGTCCACAACCGCCTCCAGGAGAAAGTATCGCCTAGAAAACGCTCTGTGTCTGTATTGCGGCAAGCCTGGACATATCCTGTGAAACTGTCCAACCAGACCTAAACCACCGCCGGGAAACGCCAATGCCTGAGTGATTTCCGGGAGGGTCACTCAGGCACACAGGTACCTCCTAATAATATTGAGAAATGTTTACTCCCTGCTATTCTTGTTAATGGTAATAAAACTTTTTCATGTCAGGCAATGGTGGATTCAGGTGCCGCCATGAACTTCATCCATGAAGTGGTGGCGCAAGCTCTAGGAATTGAATTAATTCCCTTGCAATACCCATTTCAGGTATCTGGAGCAGATCTAACCCCTTTGTCTGAAGGGAAAATCTTAGCCCGTACTGCTGAGGTGCAGTTTTTTGTCGGCGGTTTACATGTTGAAAAAGTGTCATTTTTTGTTATGAAAAACTGGCTGCAGATGTTATTCTTGGTTTACCCTGGTTGCGTGTACATAATCCAGTCTTTAATTGGGAAACTTCGGAGTTGGTTAGATGGGGAGATTCCTGTACTTCTCATATTAATACTATTTGTACTATCAAAAATGATATCAAAATTCCGGAATTTATTACCGAGTTCAAAGACGTCTTTGACGAGCTCAGTGCGGAGGCCTTGCCTCCACATCGACCTTATGACTGCGCAATTGATTTGGTTCCTGGAGGTAAACTACCCAAAGGTCGCATTTTTAACCTTTCAGCTCCAGAGCGCGAGTTCATGCGCCAGTACATTAAAGAGAGCCTATCTAAAGGACATATCCGACCTTCAGTTTCTCCTGTGGGGGCGGGGTTTTTCTTCGTTGAAAAAAAAGATGGTGGCCTCCGACCTTGTATTGACTACAGGGAATTGAATAAAATTACGGTCAAAGACCAACATCCTCTGCCACTCATCCCGGATCTTTTTAACCAGGTGGTGGGGGCTCGGTGGTTTTCTAAAATTGACCTCCGTGGAGCTTACAACTTGATTCGGATAAGAGACGGGGATGAGTGGAAAACCACATTTAATACCCCGGAAGGTCATTTTGAATACCTAGTTATGCCTTTTGGTTTGAGCAATGCTCCGGCGGTATTTCAACGTTTTGTGAATGACATTTTTAGGGATCTGTTAGGTAGATATCTAGTAATTTATTTAGATGACATCCTCATATTCTCACCGGACTGGGAGTCACATCAGCAACATGTAAAAGAGGTTCTTCTTAGGCTACGTCAAAACCACCTCTGTGCTAAGCTATCCAAGTGTCAATTTGGAGTCCAGGAGATAGGTTTTTTGGGATACATCCTTACTCCTGGTACCATTGGTATGGATCCCAGAAAGGTATCTGCAGTACTTGAATGGGAGAAACCTACTACCTTAAAAGAAGTTCAGAGGTTTCTAGGTTTCGCCAACTATTACCGAAAATTTATCCGAAATTTTTCTTCCACTGTTAAACCTCTCACCGATTTGACCAAAAAGGGGGCGGATCCTGCCTCCTGGACACCAGAGACGGAGGTAGCGTTCGCCACCTTAAAACAACTCTTCTGCCCCTGTCCTGGTCCATCCTGATCCTGAATTACCCTTTATTGTAGAGGTTGACACTTCAGAAGTAGGTGTAGGAGCCGTCCTGTCTCAGGGCACTGAACCATTTACCAACCTCCAACCTATCGCCTACTTTTCCAGGAGGTTCTCCACTACCGAGGCCAATTATGATGTTGGCAATAGGGAGCTTCTGGCGATTAAGTGGGCCTTTGAAGAGTGGAGACACTTCCTGGAGGGGGCCAGACATAAAATTACTGTACTGACTGACCACAAAAACTTATTATATTTATACAAGGCAAAAAGATTAAATCCCTGTCAAGCCAGGTGGGCTCTATTTTTCACTAGGTTTCACTTTGTAATTACCTACTGTCCCGGCTCAAAGAATACTAAAGCAGATGCCTTGTCTAGAAGTTTTGGTCTTAGTGGTAGTTCTGATGGGGAACCTGAAAATATACTTGCTCCTGGGGTGGTAGTGGCAGTTTTGACCTCGGATCTTGAAACCCGTATTCTCAACACTCAGGATGTTGCCCCTAGTGCGTTACCACCAGGTAAATTGTTTGTTCCTAGCCACCTCCGCTTGGAGCTCTCCTGATCCACTCCTCTGTTCTGGCAGGTCATCCAGGCATTGCTGGTACTGGGAATCTGTTATCACGAACGTATTGGTGGCCATCTTGGCAACGAGATGTTAAAAATTTTGTTCATTCTTGCGAGACCTGTGCCAGATCTAAGGTGCCCCATGAACTTCCAGCGGGTCTTTTACATCCACTCCCGCTACCCAATAGACCCTGGTCACACATCTCCATGGATTTTATTACCGATCTCCCGTCCTCTAAAGGGAAATCAGTAATTTGGGTTGTAGTAGATCGTTTTTCTAAGATGTCCCACTTTGTTGCCTTGAAAAAATTGCCTTCAGCTAAATTGTTGGCCTGGTTGTTTATCCGCCACATTTTACGTCTGCATGGTATTCCTTCAAATGTGGTGTCGGACAGGGGCGTACAGTTTGTGTCCAGGTTTTGGAAAGCCTTTTGTAACAGGTTGGGAGTCTCGCTTTCTTTTTCCTCAGCCTTTCACCCAGAGACTAACGGTCAAACAGAGAGATTGAATCAATCTTTGATACAGTATTTGAGGTGCTTTGTGTCTGATTGCCAAGATAAATGGAGTGAATATTTGCCCATGGCTGAATTTGCACTAAATAATCATGTCAACTCCTCGACTCGGTCGTCTCCTTTCCACATTAACTATGGTTTTCACCCCAGATTCTCCTCAGGAACAGGCAATGAATTCGCCTTTTCCTCAGTAGAGGACGTTGCTAAATCTCTCTGTACTGTATGGGCTGAAAGCCTGGCATCACTGAGAAAAGCCCAGGCTAATCAAGTAAATTTCGCCAACAGAAAGCGCCGCCCTGGACCTGACTTTGTGGTGGGTGACAAGGTCTGGTTATCCACTAAAAATCTCCAACTTCGTGTTCCATCTACTAAATTTGCCCCGCGTTTTATTGGTCCATATCCCATTTCTGAAATAATCAACCCTGTGTCATTCAAATGATCACTTCCTAGGTCCCTCCATATTCACCCAGTTTTTCATAAGTCCCTACTCAAAAAGTATGTTCCGGCAATGGTCACTCGTTCCCCACCCGAACCAGTGATCGTTCAGGGGGAACTAGAGTATGAGGTGGAACGGGTCATTGATTCACGCAGAGTGCGGAATTCCCTTCAGTTCCTCATACATTGGAAGGGGTATGGACCAGAGGAGCGTGTTTGGGTGGCAGCCAGAGACCTTCACGCTCCTAGATTGGTGGAGAAGTTTTACCGTTCTTACCCTACTAAGCCAGGGGGTCCTCTTGAGGGTCCGGAGGCCCCTCCTCAAAGGGGGGTACTGTCAGGATACGGAGTCGCCGCGGTCTCCTTGCTGCGCGGCGTCTCCCTGGGAGACGTGTTAGGAGTTCTATTGGGTGTGCTTAGGTCATTAAGGGTTAATCTTTTCCTTGCTTTCAGTCTCCATGTCATTAGCCATCAGGTGTGTTCTCTGCTGCTATTTAAACCCCACCCAGGCATGGATCCTTGCCAGCCATTCACTTTGGGTTTCCTGGTCCCCCTGCTCAGTCTGATTCCCTGTCTGTTTGTATTCCATTTGTCTTTTGGTTTTTAGACCCGGCTTGTATTTTTGACTCTCCCTTGTCTTTTGATTCGGTACCTTTATTATATCTCCTGGCTCGACCTCTTGCTCGTCTGACCTCGCCTTCTCTTCTGTGTCTTGCTGGGACTTGTGGTCTTCCCTGGTTCCATGCTGTTTAGTCTTTTGTTTTGCATTGTATTTACACTGTGCTTTCTGTTTAGGTGTGACCCCGTGACTCCAGTCCCTAGGACTTTCAGGGCCTCCTCTTCCCTAATCCTAGCCGCCGGGATAGAAGCGTTAGGAGTCGTGGTAGGCGCACTTCAATTAGGAAGTGCATTGGTCTGCCTCATCTCAGATACTACAGCATAGTCATAGCCGCAGGGCCTACGACCCCTTTTGTCATTAGTTGCACAGTGTTGCTTTCCCAGCTGTGTCACTTTGCACTGCCTGACCCTGACTCCAATCCTTACATTCAGATTACTTGGCGGAATCCTCCCGCCATCAATTAAAAATCTCCGTCAAATCTATGATGTTGTCTACTGCGGCCCGTAGTCCCCTTTGGCTAAAGCCTTGGTGGGCAGATTTTGCGTCTAAAGCAGCTCTCTGTGCTCCCCCCTTTGAGCCGGGAAGGGTGTTTGGCCAAAGCTTAGACGCCATTATGGAGGGATTAGCTGAAGGTAGGGGAAGGTCCCTACCTCAAGCATCCAGGGGCAGACGTGCTCCCTCTAGAGGCAGAGGTTCTTCCTCTAATTATAGATGCCCTTCCCAACAACGGCGTTCTAGATATCGCCCTAGGGGAGCTGGTCGTGGCGCTTCCAAGGAGGACACCAAGAGGAAGCCTGAGTTTTGACGTGGGGCAGCTCCCTGTGGCCCCCCTTAATGTGGGATGACGTCTTTCCTCCTTTTCCAGAGCATGGTTCACCCATATCCAAGACCCATGGGTGTTGAAGATCATACAGCACGGGTATCACATCGACTTTCATCTTCCACCTCCAGATCGGTTTGTTTCCACCCGAACTCTTCCACCTTCTCATCAGGCCAGTCTAGAAGCCTCGGTCGCCGAATATGTTACCAAGGGCGCCCTGGAGAAGGTACCAGCCTCAGACCACGGTCTGGGAGTCTACTCCCCCGTCTTTCTGGTCCCCAAGGTCACCGGGGGCTGGAGGATGATAATAGATCTGAGGTACCTCAATCGGTTTATCAGGAAGAGGTCATTTCGAATGGAAACCGTGGATTCCGTGGCTGTGTTTCTTCAGCCAAGAGAGTTGATGGTTACCCTCGATTTGAAGGACGCCTATCTACATGTCCCCATTGCTCATTTCCACAGGAAGTTCCTCAGGATTGCCGTCTCTATGGCCGGCCACAGGGAGCACTATCAATTCACAGCTCTGCCATTCGGCATCACATCCGCCCCACTGGTATTCACCAAGGTGATCGCTCCGGTCGCCGCGGCCCTCAGACTTCAGGGTCTTTTCATCGTCCCTTATCTAGACGACTGGCTACTGACAAATCAGTCTCCTGCTGCCCTCCTCCAGCAGCTCAACCTTGCCATCAACTTCCTACAGGAGTTAGGATGGATTATCAATTGGGAGAAGTCCGAAATCGTTCCATCCACCCGAAGAAAATTCCTTGGCTTTATAGTGGATTCAGAAGCGATGCAGATCTTCCACTCCAGTCCAAGGAAGGAAAGAATCCAAGCCAGTGCACGATTCCTATTGCGCACTCAGCAGGTAACCATCCAGACCGCCATGAGAGTCCTGGGCCTGATGTCATCCTCGGCCAGGGCGGTCCCTTGGGCTTTATGGAATTTGCGTCCCCTGCAGATGGAAGTGTTGAGAACCTGGAACAGGTCTCCACTGGGATTGCACAAGAAGATCTGCCTTTCTCCCGCTACCCGTGTTTCCCTCAGATGGTGGATACACCTGAAAGACGGAAGGTCCATGGTCCTGACAGTGTGGACCCTGTTGACAACAGATGCATCCCAGTGGGGATGGGGAGCCCATTGTCAAGACAAAACTGTACAAGGACGATGGAGATGTCCGGAGCTGGGGTCATCCAATCTCAAGGAACTCAGAGCAGTGTACCTGGCCCTAGTACACTTTGCCCCAGAATTGAAAGGCAAGTCTGTCAAAATCCGGTCAGACAATACGACGGTGGTAGTCTTTATAAACAAACAAGGGGGCACCAGGTCACCAACCTTGCTGAGAGAGACGAATCTCATATTTGCCTGGGCAGAGAAGAATCTGGTCCAGTTATCCGCTGTTCACATAAAGGGCTCCCTGAACATAGTAGCGGATCAGCTGAGTCGGGGTATTACCGTATCAGGAGAATGGTCTCTCAATCCAGATGTATTTCAACAGATCGTCCAGAGATGGGGTCTCCCGGAGGTCGATCTTATGGCTACCCGACTCAACGCCAAGGTGGGGACCTTCTGCTCTCTGTACCAGGAGGACAATCCCTTGGTGGTGGATGCCCTGTCCATCCCATGGAGGTTCAGGCTGTTTTACATATTCCCTCCAATTCCAATCATACCGAAGGTATTGATAAAAATAAGACAGGACCAAGCCTCGGGAATAGCCATAATCCCGTTCTGGCCAAAAAGGGCTTGGTTTGCTCAGCTCATACAAATGAGTCAGGGCATATATTGGAGGCTTCCCCCTCTCCCAGACCTGGTAACCCAAGGAGAGCTGAGATGCCAGGATCTGAGGAGACTCAACCTGACAGCCTGGAGGTTGACCAGTCCCTATTGAGGAATAGAGGACTGTCACAAGCCGTCTTGAAGACCCTATCCAGCGCCAGAGCAGATTCGACTAACAGGAACTACCGTCGAATAGGTAACATCTTTAATGCCTGGTGTCTGCAGCATCAAGTGGACTCCACCGATCTCCCTACGGAGGCGATCCTGGACTTCCTTCAAGATGGACTAGACAGAGGTCTTGCTGCGGCCACACTCAAGGTACACGTAGCGGCCCTGTCTGCCTATCTGGGGAGGCATTTGTCTCAGGATTCCTTAGTGAGCACCTTTATTAAAGGGGCAACTAGGCTGAGACCGGTGGTAAACACCCCTGTCTACCAATGGGACCTTATTCCGGTCCTGAACGCCCTATGTGGCCAGCCATTTGAACCTCTGGAAGAGGTCTCCCTCAAGTCGCTAACCGGCAAAATGGCGCTTCTATTGGCAGTCACAACTGCCAAACGCGTTAGTGAACTACAAGCTTTGTCCGCTGAGGAGCCATATACCACCTTTTTCTCTGACCATGTACAGCTTAGGTTCCTCCCTGGGTTTCGTCCCAAGGTGCCATCTGCTGTAAACAGGAACCAACTGATTTCCCTTCCAGTATTTTTTCCTTTCCCTTCTTCTGCTGAAGAAGAAAGATGGCACAAGCTGGTGTGGTTAGATGCCTGCAGATCTACTTGCAGCACACTCGCCCCTTTAGGCGGACTGAAAACCTGTTGGTCAGCTACACGGGGAAAAACAAGGGCGCCAAAGCCGCCAAAGCTACAATATCCCGGTGGGTTTCCGAGACTATTAGAGTCGCCTATACCGCCCAAGGGCTGTTGGCTCCATCTTTCCTTCATGCCCATTCAACCAGGGCAGTGTCCACTTCACGGGCAGAAAGAAGTGCTTTGTCTGTGGACCAAATATGCGCAGCTGCCTCTTGGGCATCTGAATCCACCTTCATTCGGCATTACCGCCTGAAGGACCAAGTGGCAGATTCCACTGCCTTTGCCCAGACCGTTTTAAGTTCGGTCATGGGTTAGTCCCACCCATCTTGGGGACCTGCTTGCTATATCCCCACATTGTGCCGCTGGTACGGACGACAGGGAACAAGTGATTATTAAGATAATCTTGTTTCCCTTAGTCCTAACAGCGGCACAAGATTTCCCACCCTGGGAATCATATCTTATGTATAAAAATGTATATAAATGTTATGGAGGTACTTTTGTATTTACACGCAGAGGGGAGGTTCTTGTGCCCTCTTATAGGGCCTGCCACGCATTTGATTGGCTAATTAAATATCCGACTGTCCTACCAGCACACAGGGGCAGAAATACCCCACATTGTGCCGCTGTTAGAGCTAAGGGAAACAAGATTATCTTCATAATCACTTGGAAGTGATGCACCGAATGTTGCCCATTTCTATTTTTTTTGTTTTGGTTCAGGGTTGAATTATATGCCTTTTTTTAACCCCTTCCCGACATCCGCTTTAATGAAAAACACATCCATTCCTACATCCACCATCACTGAAATGCTTTGTGCTCTTGACCACACAACCTTATATACTTTTTTTTTTTAAATGTAGATTGTGAGCCCCACATGGAGCTCACAATGTACTTCCCCCCCCCCTCCTCAGTATGTCTTTGGAATATGGGATAGAAATCCATGCAAACACGGGGAGAACATACAGGCTCCTTGCAGATGGTTTTTTGCCCTTGGTGGGATTTGAACACCAGGACTCCAGCACTGCAAGGCTGCAGTGCTAACCACTGAGCCACCGTGTGGCCCCAACCTTATATACTTTTCTGACACCAGCACTGTAATGTTTCCACCTACTACTGACTATTGGCTGAGAGGCTGTCAGGTGGCGCCACAACATCACAGTGACTCACATGACACGTGTTTCTTCTGTATTTTTACTGAGCAGTACACTTGGTAGTTGTCTTTTATTCAGTCTGAACCTCTGCTCGTGACAAATCAGTTCGCCCATATCTAATCACTGGCCTCTTACAGGAATTGTTATCTTCAGTGTTACATTTTCACAACAGATGGTTTTATTTGTATACTATGCTCAAGGAAGTCTGCTTGATATTCAATAATCAATGATTGTAAATTAGTTTCTTAGACGTCATTATCCTATCTATGGTACATAGTTTATGTAACAGTTTCAAAGGAAAGTTACAGCAAGAGCACACTAAGTACTTAGATTGTTTCTCATGTATATAGAGACATTTCGCTTCAAATTGAGCAATCTTTTATAGTTTTTATTTTTACCTTGTCAAATTACAAGAAAACTTTAGTACATGAAATAACCAATAAATCACAAAACAATTGTGTTGATCTTTAATTGTTAGTTGTCCTATTGTCCATTGACCTATTGTCAGTTTCTAGCTGGACACATTCACATAACATTCACAATTACAGTAAGTAGATAATATTCTATAGAAATAGTAATGCTATGTCTATTTGAGCATTGAGTCATGGATTCCATATTTTAACCCCTTGATGACATGTGCATGAGAACAATATGGAGCTGGCTCAGGAGCTGTATTACACAGCAGAAACCTACGACTAAAAGTAGTGGTGGGTGGCCATAACCACCTAGAACTCTATGGGCAATTGTTATTGAAACATGATCATTTTTGTTATTTTGTTTTTTACTCCCTGCCTTCCAAAAGATATAACTTTTCAATTTTCTCTGTTTAAGTGGTCCTATAAGGGCTAGTTTTTCACAAAACAAATTGTACTTCATACTGCCATTCTTTGTTGTTACAGATTTCATAGTGTGATAAAATGAAAAAAAAAATTATAAAAATTCGAAATGTAATAGGAAGGGGTTTAAACAGTTTTTTTTTTCAATTTTAAAAACTTAAACTGCAATCTTTTGATCGCCTGTGCTATAGACTGTCATACTACTGTATTGCAATCTATGGCAGATACTCTATATAACTATTGAAGCCTACTGCAGGCAGGCTTCAATAGATACAATACTATTGCAGTTCTGGGAGACTTCAGAAGTCTCCCGGCTGCCATGGTAATGGGACAGCCAACCTGTTACCTATCATCATCGGGAAAGTGAAAGTAACCACTCAGATGTCGTGGTCACAAGTAAAACACATGTACAGTGAATGAAAAATGGTAAAACTAAAAAGTACAACTGGTCCCGCAAAAAAAACCATCCCATGCATATGATGACTTTTAGAAAAAAGTTGTTTTTCTTTTTGCAAAGCTTTAGATTTTTGTTAAGGGGTTAAAATGTAAATAAAAAAGTTGGCATCCTCGGAATCGTACCAAAACATAGAATACCGATGACATGTCATTTTGGCTGTAGAGTGAACACCATAAAAAAGAAGCCTGTAAGAAAGTCTCACAAATGCACTTTTTTTTCAAATCCCACCCCATTGTGAATTTTTTCCAGCTTTCCAGTACATTGTACTGAATAATAAATGGTACTATTATGAAGAACAAATTGTCCCACAGACATTAAGCCCCCATATGGCTCTGTGAACAAAACAAAAAAAAAAAGCTATGGGGTTTGAAGGTGGAAAGTCAAAAACCAAAATTGAATGTCTCCAGCAGGAAGAGGTTAATACGGTTCTATCTCTACAACTCAGGTATACACACCAACATATCTTTGACATAGTATAACATAGTTTTTCAACACCTGCTACATCCCATTAAAGTATAATAATTAGAGATGAGCGAACACTGTTTGGATCAGCCAATTCGAACAGCACGCACCCATAGAAATGAATGGAATCACCTGTGACGCTTACTTTGCCGGTGTCCGGCTGGCATCACAAGTGTTTCCATTCATTTCTATGGGTGCGTGCTGTTCGGATTGGCTGATCCAAACAGTGTTTGCTCATCTCTAATAATATATATATATATATATATATATATATATATATATATATATATATATATTTGCTTATGTCTAATTATTGCTGACAACAATTTTAGGGCAAAAAAGGCAAAAAAGTGGAAATAACAGTGTGTATCCTTGCCTGATGCACTATCTATCTATCTATCTATCTATCTATCTATCTATCTATCTATCTATCTATTGGGGAAGGTAGCTCGGTAGAAGCAGTGATGCGGACCCAACCAGTCAGAAACAAGGACACAAATCTTGCAGCAAAGCGGTTTATTAAAGAAAAACAGCAAAATAAATAAACCATTATGTCAGGCAAAAAAATGAGCAAAATAAAATACAGCCTTAACTTCAGGCAAAATAACGTCAAATAAAATCCTGCTCGTATTAGCACTAACTAAACAGAAAAATACAACAGTACGTGTGGCTTATTACCAACCTCACGAATCAACCAAAAACAACACTGTACTGTAACACAAGGCTCTCAGTGTCAGGACAGACCCAGCCACTTCCTCTCCTCCCAGGATCTGCCCTTTTATGGCCCAGTATTGAATCTATGACCCACACTTGGGGCTGCAGCATATCCAAGATCCGCCCTGGACCACACATAAGTCAGGAATCTGGGGGAGATATACTAAGACTTTAGCACTCTGCCTTTTACCTTCTCACTATATATATATATATATATATATATATATATATATATATATATATTTTATTTTTTTTTATTGACTTTCAAATTAAACAGAATATATAGTAAAAGGAAATTTTAAGAGCAGTGTGGGTCAAGGCACAAACATATGTCAAAGTTAACCACAAAGCAGAGTTTGCAAAAGTATAGACCACAGCAGCGATCATTGTTGGTAATAGCTGATAACCTCCAAAGAACAGTTTTTCAATATACAACTGATATAAACCGGAAAGAAAAAAAGAAAACAAAACAGTGTAAATAAGTAAAAAATAAAAAAACTATCACTTTCCATTTGGCAAAGCAAATAATGCAGGTAAAGGAGGGTTCCCAATGAGTACCCTATCCTGGTACTCGCCCATGTTTCAAAAGACTGTTGGACCCTTATCTCCCTATGATGGGCTGCTTCTGCTCAATCTGTCCTCCAGAAATAGAATAATTTATCTAAAAACAACTGGTGCATATTTTTGGAAGAAAGCGACCCAATAAGTAATTGTAAGATTGGAGCAAATGGTTCCTTTAATGACTTGCCATTCTAGGAAACAAGCACATCCCTAAGCACTTAGTTTTAGAGGGAATATACATTTTGATGTGAAGGCGAGGAATGACTTGATACAACAGAGATAAGCACAATAAATCTTATGTTACACCACATTATTCTAGTAGTCTCTCCATATTACACACCAACTATGGGTTGCTAATATATGTCCTTTGTGGTCTGAGGGTCTGAAGATGGCTGTCCAGTGACTGCTGAACCCACCTCAAACGCCAACACCATCCAAAAAACTTCTCTTTACTGCTTGGCCACTGACTATAACATGTCTGTCATGCTACATCACAAGTAGACTAGCAATTGTAAGTGTGGAGAATGAAATCTGTGGCCCCCTTGGCCCCTATAGGTAAGAATCTATTGGCATATAATGAAACTGCAAACTCTTAATATTAAACAACTAATGGCAGAGGTTTCCATTATTTCTTCACTCTTGCTTATGCAACTTCCTGGCACCTTCAGTTCAGGTCATCATTTAGTCATAAACCTTCTTGTTAAACAACACTGAACTCAGGTAATATCTTTTATTCTACAACTCAGATTAGTCTTGTCTAATAAAAATTCCACTTGTAGTGTAGGAACGGCTGAAAGTGTCATTTAATGAAATTCATTTCAGATGTGATTGTCTTATCAAAGGTTACAATTGATTTTTACACTCCTTAGAGGTAATGGAAAATAAGGTATCTTTCCAAACTACAAAAGAAAAAAAAAAATTATACTTAAAGGAATTGTACAGTCTTAGAAAAACATGACTGCTGTCTTCTAAGAAAAGCAACACACGTGTCCATTGAATTTGTCTTGTATTACAGCCTGACTCCATAAAAGTGAGGCTGAGTTCCTTAACCACACAGTGGCACAATTTTTAGTTTAAAGTAGCTATATTGTTAAACTATGGAACAACTACCAGGGGTACAGAATTAAAATAAGCTGGCAAGTCAATAACCCATGTTTCCATTTTTGTTAAAGTCATCCTATATACACAATGTTGAAAAAAAAAACCCATAATGCCATACTGGTGTCACCTTTAGTGATTCCCATACAGGTGACAGCTGTTGCTGCCATGACCGGCTCCTGGGGTAGGCTATTCCACAGGTTCACAGTTCCTGTTGTGGAAAACCCTTGTCACCTCTGGATATTAAACCTAATATTCTCCAGACTGAGGATCTGTCCCCTTTTCTTTTGAGGAGATGTTACCTGGAACAGCCTTTCCCCCCTTTTTTCTGTGTCATTTTTCAAAACTAAATTTTAATCCTTTTAACCAGTTTTGTGCACATTTCTAAATCTAGCACATCCTCTCCATGAACTGGTCACCAAAAGACAATATTCCCAATGAGGCTTCACCAATGCTTTGTAATGTGGTAGTATTACATCCTAATTCTGCAAGTCCATACAAAATATCCTACTGGCCTTAGAAACTGCGGATTGGTGTTGTATACTATTATTTAGTCTATGATTTACAGCAGTCTTTCTCATAGTGGGCGATAACGCCCCCTTGTGGGTGCTGGAGGCCTATAGGGGGGCAGTAAAGGGCACAGAGAAGATTGGGGGGCGTTGAAGCGGTTTAGGGGGGCGATGGCTAATTTAAAGGGGTGGTATCATAACAATGATTCTATCTATACTGCTTGTTAATGTGGATTTAAGACTTTTCCTAAATACACTGCTTCAGCAAAACTGCTTTATTTGTCCTCTATCTTACTTTATTCACTTCATTATGGACACTAGCACGTGGCCCCCTGCTCATTGCTGAGGGAGCCACATGACGTAGCTCCCTGAGTGTACGGAGCCAGCCTGTGTCTGCACCACACATACACATCACATACACATCACCTAGCTCCCTGCTGTGAGATAAAGGGGGGGGTGGGGTGGAATAAGTGCTGCTTTCTTATATAAAGCAGTCTAAATCCTACTGGGCTAAAGGACCTGGTCTCTCTGTTCACTAGGATAAAGCTTTATTATATAGAGCAGGCTGCTAGTGGGCAGAGGAGCCAGGTCCTTTAGGAAACTCCGTACAAAGTAAATCCAAGTCTACAGGACCTTTTGATGACATCACAGGCCCTTCAGTCATCCCATAGGATCACGCTATGTGGTGGGCGGAGCTACACACTAATTTGGGGGTGGGGCTAATTGACGCGAGCAAACAGGAAGAAAGAAGACTTTTAGGCAGCTTAGAAGGCAGATCAAGCTTCATGAGGCTACCCCTTTAAAATAGTTTTTTTGCTTTTAACACAAACTTTACCGCTCCTTTACGCTTAACGCGCGTTTCCTCGTGTAACGCCATCTAGGGGACTAGACAGTAACTATTTCCTGTCCAAAAGTTGTCAAACTGTACCATAGATGGCGGTAAGCTCCAATGCGAAGCGAGAAGTTTGTAGTCCATTCTCGAAAGTACTAGGCCCGCTGCCTCATATAAAAGCGCACACGCCATCATGTCACAGCCAGTCATGTCATTCGACGATATTACGAAAACAAGTGAATTTAGCCGCTAAAAAAATTTGGGGGGGGGCGCTAGAAAATAATTAATTCTCGAAGTGGGCGGTAGACAAAATAAGTTTGAGAACCTCTGATTTACAGGAACATAGCTAAGGCTTAGGGGGCTTGGGGTGTCTGAGAAACTGAGACCCCCACAAATCACATACAGTTTTGTTTTCCTTGCTCGTCTGCCTCTCATTATGTATTTTTGCAGACTTAGCGGTTACAGTATACTGAAAGATTTCAATTCCTCTTATAGCATTTGTATATCAGCTTTCCTTTTACAGCAGTAGCTTCTTACTCTCGCCTCTTCTCCTCTCTACAGACTTCTATGAACTGTAGTCTATCTACATTGTAGACTTCTCTGAGTAGTTTAGAAGGCAGGAGTTCTTAACAAAGAATTGAAATGGTAGTTTTTCTTTAAAAACTCTTTGGGGAATTGTTTGCTTTCTTTGTACACCTTTCTTTGTTGTTATCCTGAGGTTTTTGGGTTTTTTTTAGCTGCTATTTGCTATGTGGGGCTTCCTTTCAAGTAATCATCCATTCCCATTTTTCGGATGCTGAGGACAAGATCATCCAAAATTTCAATTACAATACAATTTCAATACACGCATATTTATTTGTGCACTTTAATTTGATTGCATGTTTTATTATCTATTTGTATTGGTGTTTCATGTTTGTTTCATTTATGCACTAGTTTTATTATTTAGTTTGATCCCTTTCCCTTTACTCTTATTCATGGTAACTTATCACTCATCACCTACTATGTACATTTATGTCTTACAGTACACTTGTGGACCCCCGAACGGAAACCTATACACATTAAAAAGTGGTAACCTGGGAAACCCGCGGTCCCCATAGACTGAAATGGGGTCCGCATGGTTTCCGCACAAAACATGCGGAGAGAAAAGTACTGCAAGCTGCATTTTTCTCTCTGCATATTTTGTGCGGAAACCACACAGATTCCTTTATAGTCTATGAGGACTGCAGGTTTCCTGAAGGTAACTGCTTTTTAATGTGTATAGGTTTCCGTTCGGGGGATTCCCAAGCGGACTCCCCAAACAGAAACCCGAACACAGATGTAAAGTAGGCCTTAGCACTATGCACTTTTGATATTTACATCTTTATTGTTATGATTATGAACGTCATTATTTATTACATGGATTGATCAATGATTTATTATTTGTGAATATATACATTTATCATCTATATTTCATCTACATCAATTTAAGGCAATATGTGAACTTTTTGCATACCGTGTTGGCCAAAAGTATTGGCACCCCTGCAATTCTGTCAGATAATGCTCAGTTTCTTCCAGAAAATGATTGCAAGCACAAACTCTTTGGTATTAATATCTTCATTTATTTTGCTTGCAATGAAAAAACACAAAAGAGAATGAAAAAAAAATTCAAATCATTGATCATTTTACACAAAACTCCAAAAATGGGCTGGACAAAAGTATTCGCACCCTCAGCCTAATACTTGGTAGCACAACCTTTAGACAAAATAACTGCGAACAACCGCTTCCGGTAACCATCAATAAGTTTCTTAGGGGGCGTTCACACTACCGTCGGTGTCCGACATGTAGTGTCCGCTCCTAGTGTCCGCTCAAAATCTGTCACGGACACTAGGAGCGGACACTAGATGTGTCCGTGACACCTGTCATTCACTTGAATGGGCATCGGGTGCGTTCTTTTGCACTCCGTGCCCGTCCTTCCCTGTCCGCAAGAGAAGATGTCCGACTTCTCAAGCGGACAGAAAAACCCTGCATGCAGGGTTCCTTTGTCCGCTTGAGAAGTCGGACATCTTCTCTTGCGGACAGGGAAGGACGGGCACGGAGTGCAAAAGAACGCACCCGATGCCCATTCAAGTGAATGACAGGTGTCACGGACACATCTAGTGTCCGCTCCTAGTGTCCGTGACAGATTTTGAGCGGACACTAGGAGCCGACACTACATGTCGGACACCAACGGTAGTGTGAACGCCCCCTTACAATGCTCTGCTGGAATTTTAGACCATTCTTCTTTGGCAAACTGCTCCAGGTCCCTGAGATTTGAAGGGTGTCTTCTCCAAACTGCCATTTTGAGATATCTCCACAGGTGTTCTATGGGATTCAGGTCTGGACTCATTGCTGGCCACTTTAGAAGTCTCCAGTGCTTTCTCTCAAACCATTTTCTAGTGCTTTTTGAAGTGTGTTTTGCGTCATTGCCTGCTGGAAGACCCATGACCTCTGAGGGAGACCCAGCTTTCTCACACTGGGCCCTACATTATGCTGCAAAATTTGTTGGTAGTCTTCAGACTTCATAATGCCATGCACATGGTCAAGCAGTCCAGTGCCAGAGGCAGCAAAGCAACCCCAAAACATCAGGGAACCTCCACCATGATTGACTGTAGGGACCGTGTTCTTTTCTTTGAAGGCCTCTTTTTTTTCCCCTGTAAACTCTATGTTGATGTCTTTTCCTACTTTTGTCTCATCTGACCAGAGAACATTCTTCCAAAACATTTTTGGCTTTCTCAGGTAAGTTTTGACAAACTCCAGCCTGGCTTTTTTATGTCTCTGGGTAAGAAGTGGGGTCTTCCTAGGTATCCTACCATACAGTCCCTTTTCATTCAGATTCTGACGGATAGTACGGGTTGACACTGTTGTACCCTCGGACTGCAGGGCAGCTTGAACTTGTTTGGATGTTAGTCGAAGTTCTTTATCCACCATCCGCACAATCTTGCGTTGAAATCTCTCGTAAATTTTTCTTTTCCGTCCACATCTAGGGAGGTTAGCCACTGTGCCATGTGCTTTAAACTTCTTGATGACACTGCGCACGGTAGACACAAGAACATTCAGGTCTTTGGAGATGGACTTGTAGCCTTGAGATTGCTCATGCTTCCTCACAATTTTGCTTCTCAAGTCCTCAGACAGTTCCTTGGTCTTCTTTCTTTTCTCCATTCTCAATGTGGTACACACAAGGACACAGGACAGAGGTTGAATCAACTTTAATCCATTTCAACTGGCTGCAAGTGTGATTTAGTTATTGCCACCACCTGTTAGGTGCCTCAGGTAAGTAACAGGTGCTGTTAATTACACAAATTAGAGAAGCATCACATGATTTTTCAAACAGTGCCAATACTTTTGTCCACCCCCTTTTTATGTTTGGTGTTGAATTATATCCAATTTGGCTTTTTGACAATTCCTTTTGTGGTTTTCCATTGAAGACAAATTAAATGAAGATAATAATACCAAAGAATTTGTGATTGCAATCATTTTCTGGAAGAAAATGAGTATTATCTGACAGAATTGCAGGGGTGCCAATACTTTTGGCCAACACTGTATGTATAGTAGCATTAGGTTTCTGTCAGTGATGTTCTCCTTCCTTCCATTGATGCTTATGATTTTAATATGTTTTAATTTTATTTTGCCTTTTATTTATTTTGTGATATAATAAAATTATGAATTTAATCATATTTTGTCATTATTTATGGGTTAAATTTGGGACATTATAGATATAAATTATGGGTCTTTGATATTATTTCAGAGGATTCCATTTACAGTACCAACTTTATGTACTTCTACCAGTTTCCATGTTTATATTTCAATTACATGTTGTTTCCCACATCCTACCAAAACTACTGGTGACAGTTCACAAAAGCAGTATAGTCATAAAAATGTAGATTCAGATTTTTAGATGTAATCTTGGACTCATATTATTATATGTCACATACATTTGTGTTATCTTTATTTGAATGTATATGATATTAATTTGACAAACACACTTATATGCCGCAATATGTAATGTCACAATACAAGCACTATAAAGCAGAAAGACAAAATGAGCAATGACTGAGGAAAAGCAACAATTGAAATGCTAGGGTGGATAGACAGACTGCTTGCTGTGTTACGTGTTAGGGCCCGTTCACACGGAGTAAACCCGTGTGTATTTTGACAAAATAGACGTGTAAAAATAAGACTCCCATTGACTTCAATGACATTTTTTTTACACGTGTAAAAAAAAAACACGTCAAAATACACGTGTAAAATGTCATTGAATTCAATGGGAGTCTTATTTTTACACATGTATTTTTTACACGTGTATTTTGCCAAAATACACGCGTTTACTTCGTGTGATCGGGCCCTTATAGTAAAATTCTTTAAGTGGTTGAAATAGGGTTGATGCTGACAGCTATTGTTCTTGTGATCTGGCAGTTTCCTATCATCAGTAGGGGACACAGGGTTTGATAAATCAAAATCTGGAAACAAACTGCAGTACACAAGTCCAGATAAGAAAATATATAAAATATAGTGCACGATTTGAGGCCTAGTGTTCTTACAGAACATTGAGCTGCTACAGTACAGAAGTTGTTGTCATGCAGACACAGGCAAGAAAACCAGTTCCTTGTAACTTTGCTGAAACTGCTGCACAATAGTAAGACTAAAACAAGCAAGTCCAAATTTAATTTAAACACCTTAATTTTATGCCGTCTACGTTCACACTACCGTTATTATAGTCTGTTGTTCTCATCTGTCATCGTAATCTAAAAATCATTAATGTTTCTGCTGGAGCACTGGATTACCAAAAATCTTATTTTTATAATGTGTATGTTACTAAAAGGGACAATAGGTTTTTTGGGCTTGTAATATCAAAGATCAGCAGGGATCCAACAACTGGGACCCCGGTGGACTGGCTATTTAAAGAAATTGCAGCATTCAGACAAAGGCTACATTGCCAATGAAAAGCAACTATTGCATTATACAATGTACAGTTGCAATATTTGGTATTGAAGCTTAGCCCATTGACTTGAATGGGACACAGTAACAAACAGACCATAAGCCAGGAAAACTTGTTTAAGGCTGGGGCCCCTTGTAGCCAAAATGCTGCAATTTGGCCATGATGGAAATGTCATGACAAAAACCGCTCTATTTTATAGTCCCTACAATGTGGAAGGGATTCTGGCTAAAGCCATCCACACATTGCAGAAAAATATCCGCAGCAAAAATCATGTGATTTCAAAAACTGCTGCATTTTGTAAATCGTAGCATGTCAATTATAACTAGAGGAATACTGCTGTTTTCCATTTAGTTATAATAGAGAATATTATATAGTTATAATAGAGAAGAAACTCTGCAGAGGAAAATTCTGTGGATTTTCTGTGAAAAATGCTGGGAAAAAAATGCAATGTGTTTCTGGCGTGGTCTTTTTTGCAGTGCTTTTTAGCTATGGTTTGCTACGTGGAACATTACTCTAATGCTCCAATACTTCTTGTTCTAGTGGTAAAAGGCGTAAATCTCTGCATGCTGACATTGTTAAAAGTTAGGTTATGTTGATTTTGTATGTAATTTGATCTGGCTGTCTAGAGCGGATGGAGTAATATTTCATTCATTGGGAATATAGTGCCTGTGTGATGTAGAATCTTCATGAACAGCTCTTTAGTCTAACAGAAATGAGGACTGAACTTGTAGAAAAATCATCCAAAGGATACATTTTATATTCAAAAGCAAGAAATGTGAAATATACAAAAATATGATCAAGTTAAGAAGTGCAATGACATCTGCAGAACTTATTTCCAGCGAGTGATTCGGAAGTAAGGCCTAAACATTGACTTCCTCAATAAGATGGTATCAGCAATACTTTAGAATTTGGTTTCCGAGGCCACCTAAAAGAGAAATCATTATTAAAAATGGGATCTATAACAACAACTGCTAAGTCTCCCACAATGAGTCCTCAGTATATTTTACCTACAAATGACTAACTTTAAACATCCAATGCTTAAAGGGGTATTCCCATGTACACAATCATATCCATATTTGTAGGCCATTAAAAGTTAAACATTTTTGCAAATATAAGTAGTTAAAAATTCTGCAGAGTTTTAAAGATTTTCTCCAACTATCTTAGTGGTGACAGTCTATTGTGTTGATCGGTTGCCAATGGATACGACCACGAATGCAGAAACTTTCAGTGGTCTGGCACTTGTTAAAAACCAGACATGATTTTCTTATTGTAGCTGGGATATCAGGCAGGAACACTACATGTATGAGGAGAAAATCTGGTCACAGTAAGCACATCATTTTCTGACCTTAGAAAGATCTTGCATTCATGGTCGTATCCATTGGCAACTGTTTATGACAATAAGACTGTGACAACAAGATATTATAGAAAATCTTTAAAATGCTGCAAAATATTTAATTATTTATATTTGCAAAAATGTTAAACTTTTTATTATCTACAAATTTAAAAAATGTTATGCACATGGGAATACCCCTTTAAGAGAAACAGTTAGCATGTGAAGTATTCCGAAAAGCTTATCATCTGTGATCAATTTTATTTTTAGATAGCTATTAAAAGGGATGGTGGCCATATAGATCTGCCATACAGCTACCATAACCTGTTATGGGCCTATACAGAAGCAAACAAAGATTTGTTTTTATCACAAAAAATAGTCATCACATACCTTTTTACACAGGAGAGCTTTTTCAATATAAGCAAAGTTCACCCTCTTTGAATTCTATTTTTTTTTGTGTATGAGGGCATAATGAACAAAATCTACTCCTTAGAAGTAGAGATGAGCGAGTAGTATTCGATCGAATACTCGTATCGGTCCAATACCACGCTGGAAAATTCCATTGAATTCAATGCAAAAACTTCCTCGTGCTCCTCGTCCTGCTACTTCCGGAACTCGGAGGATCCAAGGTGTCGAACTGTGGTTTCCATGGAAACCGGAACAACATTCCCATTTTTTCCCATACACTATAATAGGATTCAATATTCGATCAAATACTACTCGCTCATCTCCACTTAGAAGGGCTTAAACTTAGGTAAATACTAGAGATGAGCGAACAGTGTTCTATCGAACTCATGTTCGATCGGATATTAGGCTGTTCGGCATGTTCGAATCGAATCGAACACCGCGTGGTAAAGTGCGCCATTACTCGATTCCCCTCCCACCTTCCCTGGCGCCTTTTTTGCTCCAATAACAGCGCAGGGTAGGTGGGACAGGAACTACGACACCGGTGACGTTGAAAAAAGTAGGCAAAACCCATTGGCTGCCGAAAACATGTGACCTCTAATTTAAAAGAACAGCGACGCCCAGCTTCGCGTCATTCTGAGCTTGCAATTCACCGAGGACGGAGGTTTCCGTCCAGCTAGCTAGGGCTTAGATTCTGGGTAGGCAGGGACAGGCTAGGATAGGAAGGAGAAGACAACCAACAGCTCTTGTAAGAGCTAAATTCCAGGGAGAAGCTTGTCAGTGTAACGTGGCACTGACGGGCTCAATCGCCGCAACCCAGCTTTCCCAGGATCCTGAATGGAATACACTGTCAGTGTATTCCCGTATACCCGATATATACCCCGATACCCGTTCCAACGGTGTGCCCCCCCACCTTCACCCCAGAAATACCCTGCAAGTCCCCTAGCAATAGAATTGGGGCTATATACACCCACAATTTTTACTACTGGTATACAGTGCCATTGTCTGACTGGGAATTCAAAGAATATATTGGGAATACAAATACCCTCATTTCTTGCTACTGCCATATAGTGCCAGTTTCTGACTGGTAATTCAAAGAATATATTGGGGTTACGTGCACCCACAATTTTTACTACTGGTATACAGTGCCATTGTCTGACTGGGAATTCAAAGAATATATTGGGAATACAAATACCCTCATTTCTTGCTACTGCCATATAGTGCCAGTGTCTGACTGGGAATTCAAAGAATATATTGGGGTTACGTGCACCCACAATTTTTACTACTGGTATACAGTGCCATTGTCTGACTGGGAATTCAAAGAGTATATTGGGAATACAAATACCCTCATTTCTTGCTACTGCCATATAGTGCCAGTTTCTGACTGGGAATTCAAAGAATATATTGGGGTTACGTGCACCCACAATTTTTACTACTGGTATACAGTGCCATTGTCTGACTGGGAATTCAAAGAATATATTGGGGTTATAAATACCCTCATTTCTTGCTACTGCCATATAGTGCCAGTTTCTGACTGGTAATTCAAAGAATATATTGGGGTTACGTGCACCCACAATTTTTACTACTGGTATACAGTGCCATTGTCTGACTGGGAATTCAAAGAGTATATTGGGAATACAAATACCCTCATTTCTTGCTACTGCCATATAGTGCCAGTTTCTGACTGGGAATTCAAAGAATATATTGGGGTTACGTGCACCCACAATTTTTACTACTGGTATACAGTGCCATTGTCTGACTGGGAATTCAAAGAGTATATTGGGAATACAAATACCCTCATTTCTTGCTACTGCCATATAGTGCCAGTTTCTGACTGGGAATTCAAAGAATATATTGGGGTTACGTGCACCCACAATTTTTACTACTGGTATACAGTGCCATTGTCTGACTGGGAATTCAAAGAGTATATTGGGAATACAAATACCCTCATTTCTTGCTACTGCCATATAGTGCCAGTTTCTGACTGGGAATTCAAAGAATATATTGGGGTTACGTGCACCCACAATTTTTACTACTGGTATACAGTGCCATTGTCTGACTGGGAATTCAAAGAGTATATTGGGAATACAAATACCCTCATTTCTTGCTACTGCCATATAGTGCCAGTTTCTGACTGGTAATTCAAAGAATATATTGGGGTTACGTGCACCCACAATTTTTACTACTGGTATACAGTGCCATTGTCTGACTGGGAATTCAAAGAGTATATTGGGAATACAAATACCCTCATTTCTTGCTACTGCCATATAGTGCCAGTTTCTGACTGGGAATTCAAAGAATATATTGGGGTTACGTGCACCCACAATTTTTACTACTGGTATACAGTGCCATTGTCTGACTGGGAATTCAAAGAGTATATTGGGAATACAAATACCCTCATTTCTTGCTACTGCCATATAGTGCCAGTTTCTGACTGGGAATTCAAAGAATATATTGGGGTTACGTGCACCCACAATTTTTACTACTGGTATACAGTGCCATTGTCTGACTGGGAATTCAAAGAATATATTGGGGTTATAAATACCCTCATTTCTTGCTACTGCCATATAGTGCCAGTTTCTGACTGGTAATTCAAAGAATATATTGGGGTTACGTGCACCCACAATTTTTACTACTGGTATACAGTGCCATTGTCTGACTGGGAATTCAAAGAGTATATTGGGAATACAAATACCCTCATTTCTTGCTACTGCCATATAGTGCCAGTTTCTGACTGGGAATTCAAAGAATATATTGGGGTTACGTGCACCCACAATTTTTACTACTGGTATACAGTGCCATTGTCTGACTGGGAATTCAAAGAGTATATTGGGAATACAAATACCCTCATTTCTTGCTACTGCCATATAGTGCCAGTTTCTGACTGGGAATTCAAAGAATATATTGGGGTTACGTGCACCCACAATTTTTACTACTGGTATACAGTGCCATTGTCTGACTGGGAATTCAAAGAGTATATTGGGAATACAAATACCCTCATTTCTTGCTACTGCCATATAGTGCCAGTTTCTGACTGGGAATTCAAAGAATATATTGGGGTTACGTGCACCCACAATTTTTACTACTGGTATACAGTGCCATTGTCTGACTGGGAATTCAAAGAGTATATTGGGAATACAAATACCCTCATTTCTTGCTACTGCCATATAGTGCCAGTTTCTGACTGGGAATTCAAAGAATATATTGGGGTTACGTGCACCCACAATTTTTACTACTGGTATACAGTGCCATTGTCTGACTGGGAATTCAAAGAGTATATTGGGAATACAAATACCCTCATTTCTTGCTACTGCCATATAGTGCCAGTTTCTGACTGGGAATTCAAAGAATATATTGGGGTTACGTGCACCCACAATTTTTACTACTGGTATACAGTGCCATTGTCTGACTGGGAATTCAAAGAATATATTGGGGTTATAAATACCCTCATTTCTTGCTACTGCCATATAGTGCCAGTTTCTGACTGGTAATTCAAAGAATATATTGGGGTTACGTGCACCCACAATTTTTACTACTGGTATACAGTGCCATTGTCTGACTGGGAATTCAAAGAGTATATTGGGAATACAAATACCCTCATTTCTTGCTACTGCCATATAGTGCCAGTTTCTGACTGGGAATTCAAAGAATATATTGGGGTTACGTGCACCCACAATTTTTACTACTGGTATACAGTGCCATTGTCTGACTGGGAATTCAAAGAGTATATTGGGAATACAAATACCCTCATTTCTTGCTACTGCCATATAGTGCCAGTTTCTGACTGGGAATTCAAAGAATATATTGGGGTTACGTGCACCCACAATTTTTACTACTGGTATACAGTGCCATTGTCTGACTGGGAATTCAAAGAGTATATTGGGAATACAAATACCCTCATTTCTTGCTACTGCCATATAGTGCCAGTTTCTGACTGGGAATTCAAAGAATATATTGGGGTTACGTGCACCCACAATTTTTACTACTGGTATACAGTGCCATTGTCTGACTGGGAATTCAAAGAGTATATTGGGAATACAAATACCCTCATTTCTTGCTACTGCCATATAGTGCCAGTTTCTGACTGGGAATTCAAAGAATATATTGGGGTTACGTGCACCCACAATTTTTACTACTGGTATACAGTGCCATTGTCTGACTGGGAATTCAAAGAGTATATTGGGAATACAAATACCCTCATTTCTTGCTACTGCCATATAGTGCCAGTTTCTGACTGGGAATTCAAAGAATATATTGGGGTTACGTGCACCCACAATTTTTACTACTGGTATACAGTGCCATTGTCTGACTGGGAATTCAAAGAATATATTGGGGTTATAAATACCCTCATTTCTTGCTACTGCCATATAGTGCCAGTTTCTGACTGGTAATTCAAAGAATATATTGGGGTTACGTGCACCCACAATTTTTACTACTGGTATACAGTGCCATTGTCTGACTGGGAATTCAAAGAGTATATTGGGAATACAAATACCCTCATTTCTTGCTACTGCCATATAGTGCCAGTTTCTGACTGGGAATTCAAAGAATATATTGGGGTTACGTGCACCCACAATTTTTACTACTGGTATACAGTGCCATTGTCTGACTGGGAATTCAAAGAGTATATTGGGAATACAAATACCCTCATTTCTTGCTACTGCCATATAGTGCCAGTTTCTGACTGGGAATTCAAAGAATATATTGGGGTTACGTGCACCCACAATTTTTACTACTGGTATACAGTGCCATTGTCTGACTGGGAATTCAAAGAGTATATTGGGAATACAAATACCCTCATTTCTTGCTACTGCCATATAGTGCCAGTTTCTGACTGGGAATTCAAAGAATATATTGGGGTTACGTGCACCCACAATTTTTACTACTGGTATACAGTGCCATTGTCTGACTGGGAATTCAAAGAGTATATTGGGAATACAAATACCCTCATTTCTTGCTACTGCCATATAGTGCCAGTTTCTGACTGGGAATTCAAAGAATATATTGGGGTTACGTGCACCCACAATTTTTACTACTGGTATACAGTGCCATTGTCTGACTGGGAATTCAAAGAGTATATTGGGAATACAAATACCCTCATTTCTTGCTACTGCCATATAGTGCCAGTTTCTGACTGGGAATTCAAAGAATATATTGGGGTTACGTGCACCCACAATTTTTACTACTGGTATACAGTGCCATTGTCTGACTGGGAATTCAAAGAGTATATTGGGAATACAAATACCCTCATTTCTTGCTACTGCCATATAGTGCCAGTTTCTGACTGGTAATTCAAAGAATATATTGGGGTTACGTGCACCCACAATTTTTACTACTGGTATACAGTGCCATTGTCTGACTGGGAATTCAAAGAGTATATTGGGAATACAAATACCCTCATTTCTTGCTACTGCCATATAGTGCCAGTTTCTGACTGGGAATTCAAAGAATATATTGGGGTTACGTGCACCCACAATTTTTACTACTGGTATACAGTGCCATTGTCTGACTGGGAATTCAAAGAGTATATTGGGAATACAAATACCCTCATTTCTTGCTACTGCCATATAGTGCCAGTTTCTGACTGGGAATTCAAAGAATATATTGGGGTTACGTGCACCCACAATTTTTACTACTGGTATACAGTGCCATTGTCTGACTGGGAATTCAAAGAGTATATTGGGAATACAAATACCCTCATTTCTTGCTACTGCCATATAGTGCCAGTTTCTGACTGGGAATTCAAAGAATATATTGGGGTTACGTGCACCCACAATTTTTACTACTGGTATACAGTGCCATTGTCTGACTGGGAATTCAAAGAGTATATTGGGAATACAAATACCCTCATTTCTTGCTACTGCCATATAGTGCCAGTTTCTGACTGGGAATTCAAAGAATATATTGGGGTTACGTGCACCCACAATTTTTACTACTGGTATACAGTGCCATTGTCTGACTGGGAATTCAAAGAGTATATTGGGAATACAAATACCCTCATTTCTTGCTACTGCCATATAGTGCCAGTTTCTGACTGGGAATTCAAAGAATATATTGGGGTTACGTGCACCCACAATTTTTACTACTGGTATACAGTGCCATTGTCTGACTGGGAATTCAAAGAGTATATTGGGAATACAAATACCCTCATTTCTTGCTACTGCCATATAGTGCCAGTTTCTGACTGGGAATTCAAAGAATATATTGGGGTTACGTGCACCCACAATTTTTACTACTGGTATACAGTGCCATTGTCTGACTGGGAATTCAAAGAGTATATTGGGAATACAAATACCCTCATTTCTTGCTACTGCCATATAGTGCCAGTTTCTGACTGGGAATTCAAAGAATATATTGGGGTTACGTGCACCCACAATTTTTACTACTGGTATACAGTGCCATTGTCTGACTGGGAATTCAAAGAGTATATTGGGAATACAAATACCCTCATTTCTTGCTACTGCCATATAGTGCCAGTTTCTGACTGGGAATTCAAAGAATATATTGGGGTTACGTGCACCCACAATTTTTACTACTGGTATACAGTGCCATTGTCTGACTGGGAATTCAAAGAGTATATTGGGAATACAAATACCCTCATTTCTTGCTACTGCCATATAGTGCCAGTTTCTGACTGGGAATTCAAAGAATATATTGGGGTTACGTGCACCCACAATTTTTACTACTGGTATACAGTGCCATTGTCTGACTGGGAATTCAAAGAGTATATTGGGAATACAAATACCCTCATTTCTTGCTACTGCCATATAGTGCCAGTTTCTGACTGGGAATTCAAAGAATATATTGGGGTTACGTGCACCCACAATTTTTACTACTGGTATACAGTGCCAATTTCTAACTAGGAATTCAAAATGCGCAAGGCTCCCGGAAAGGGACGTGGACGAGGCCGTGGGCGAGGTCGGGGGAATGGTTCTGGGGAGCAAGGTAGCAGTGAAGCCACAGGGCGTCCCGTGCCTACTCCTGTGGGGCAGCAAGCATTGCGCCACTCCACAGTGCCAGGGTTGCTTGCCACATTAACTAAACTGCAGGGTACAAACCTTAGTAGGCCCGAGAACCAGGAACAGGTCTTGCAATGGCTGTCAGAGAACGCTTACAGCACATTGTCCAGCAGCCAGTCAGACTCTGCCTCCTCTCCTCCTATTACCCAACAGTCTTGTCTTCCTTCCTCCCAAAATTCCGAAGCTTTACAGAACAATAACCCAAACTGTCCCTGCTCCCCAGAGCTGTTCTCCGCTCCTTTCATTGTCCCTCAACCTGCCTCTCCACGTCACGATTCCACGAACCTAACAGAGGAGCATCTGTGTCCAGATGCTCAAACACTAGAGTCTCCTCCATCTCCGTTCGATTTGGTGGTGGATGACCAGCAACCCACCCTCATCGACGATGATGTGACGCAGTTGCCGTCAGGGCATCCAGTTGACCGGCGCATTGTGCGGGAGGAGGAGATGAGACAGGAGTTGGAAGAGGAAGTGGTGGATGATGAGGACACTGACCCGACCTGGACAGGGGGGATGTCAAGCGGGGAAAGTAGTGTGGATGTTGAGGCAGGTGCAGCACCAAAAAGGGTAGCTAGAGGCAGAGGCAGAGGTCAGCAGCTTAGGCGAAGCCAGGCCACACCCGGAATCTCCCAAGATGTTCCAGTTCGTACCCAGCCCCGAAAAACTCCCACCTCGAGGGCACGTTTCTCGAAGGTGTGGAGTTTTTTCAAGGAATGCGCCGAGGACAGATATAGTGTTGTCTGCACAATTTGCCTCTCGAAATTGATTAGGGGCTCTGAGAAGAGCAACCTGTCCACCACTTCAATGCGCCGTCATTTGGAATCCAAGCACTGGAATCAGTGGCAGGCAGCAACGGCAGGACAAAGGCCGCCTGCCGTTCACGCCACTGCCACTGCCTCTGCCTCTGCCACTGCCACTGCTGACTGTGCTGGCGATGCACTCCAGAGGACGAGCCAGGACACCACTTCATCTGCCTCCGCCACTTTGTTGACTTCTACCTCATCCTCCCCTGGTCCTGTCTTATCTCCTTCTCCTGCACCATCAAAGGCACCATCAGGCGTTTCTTTACAACAACCCACCATCTCTCAGACATTGGAGCGGCGGCAGAAATACACTGCTAACCACCCACACGCGCAAGCCTTGAACGCCAACATCGCTAAACTGCTGGCCCAGGAGATGTTGGCGTTCCGGCTTGTTGAAACTCCCGCCTTCCTGGACCTGATGGCAACTGCGGCACCTCGCTATGCCGTCCCTAGCCGTCACTACTTCTCCCGGTGTGCCGTCCCCGCCTTGCACCAGCACGTGTCACTCAACATCAGGCGGGCCCTTAGTTCCGCGCTTTGCACAAAGGTCCACTTGACCACCGACGCGTGGACAAGTGCATGCGGACAGGGACGCTACATTTCACTGACGGCACACTGGGTGAATGTAGTTGAGGCTGGGACTGCTTCCCAAACTGGCCCGGTGTACCTCGTGTCCCCGCCTAACATTCCTGGCAGGGACACGAGAAGAACACCCCCCTCCTCCTCCTCCTCTACCGCCTCCTCCTCCGCCACCGCCTCCTCCTCCGCCACCGCCTCCTCCTCCGCTGTTAGATTGACCCCAGCTACGAGTTGGAAACGTTGCAGCACTGGCGTTGGTAGACGTCAGCAGGCTGTGCTGAAGCTGATCAGCTTGGGGGACAGACAGCACACTGCCTCCGAGGTGAGGGATGCCCTCCTCGATGAGACGGCAATATGGTTTGAGCCGCTGCACCTGGGCCCAGGCATGGTCGTTTGTGATAACGGCCGGAACCTGGTAGCAGCTCTGGAGCTTGCCGGACTCCAACATGTTCCATGCCTGGCCCACGTCTTCAACCTAGTGGTGCAACGTTTCCTAAAGAGCTACCCCAATGTTCCAGAGCTACTGGTGAAAGTGCGGCGCATGTGCGCCCACTTTCGCAAGTCGACAGTAGCCGCTGCTAGCTTAAAATCTCTCCAGCAACGCCTGCATGTGCCACAACACCGGCTTTTGTGCGACGTCCCCACACGCTGGAACTCAACGTTTCAGATGTTGAATAGAGTGGTTGAGCAGCAGAGACCTTTGATGGAATACCAGCTACAAAACCCTAGGGTGCCACAAAGTCAGCTGCCTCAGTTTCACATCCATGAGTGGCCATGGATGAGAGACCTTTGTGACATCCTACGGGTCTTTGAGGAGTCCACAAGGAGGGTGAGCTCTGAGGATGCGATGGTGAGCCTTACAATCCCGCTCTTGTGTGTTCTGAGAGAATCCCTGATTGACATCAGGGATAACTCAGATCACACAGAGGAGTTAGGGATAGCATCCGATCCGTCACAGCTGGAGAGTAGGTCCACACATCTGTCCGCTTCACTGCGTTTAATGGAGGAGGAGGAGGAGGAGGAAGAAGAGTTGTCCGATGATGTGATGGTGATACAGGAGGCTTCCGGGCAACTTCGAATCGTCCCATTGTTGCAGCGCGGATGGGTAGACATGGAGGATGAGGAGGAAATGGAGATTGAACTTTCCGGTGGGGCCAGAGGAGTCATGCCAACTAACACTGTGGCAGACATGGCTGAGTTCATGTTGGGGTGCTTTACAACCGACAAGCGTATTGTCAAAATCATGGAGGACAACCAGTACTGGATCTTTGCTATCCTTGACCCCCGGTATAAAAACAACATCTCGTCTTTTATTCCGGTAGAGGGGAGGGCCAATCGCATCAATGCTTGCCACAGGCAATTGGTGCAGAATATGATGGAGATGTTTCCAGCATGTGACGTTGGCGGCAGGGAGGGCAGTTCCTCCAGTAGGCAACCAAGTTCTCACCGGTCCACACAAACGAGGGGCACACTGTCTAAGGTCTGGGACACCTTGATGGCACCCCCTCGCCAAAGTGCCGCCACGGAGGGTCCTAGTGTCACCAGGCGTGAGAAGTATAGGCGCATGTTGCGGGAATACCTTTCCGACCACAGCCCTGTCCTCTCCGACCCCTCTGCGCCCTACACGTATTGGGTGTCGAAGTTGGACCTGTGGCTTGAACTTGCCCTATATGCCTTGGAGGTGCTGTCCTGTCCTGCCGCCAGCGTCCTATCTGAGAGGGTGTTCAGTGCAGCCGGTGGCATCATCACTGACAAGCGCACCCGTCTGTCAGCTGAGAGTGCCGACCGGCTCACTTTGATAAAAATGAACCACCACTGGATAGAGCCTTCATTTTTGTGCCCACCTGTGTAAAGCACCCCAACATGAAACTCCATGTCTGTACTCAACCTCTCCAATTCCTCCGCATCCTCATACTCATCCACCATAAGCGTTGCACAATTCTGCTAATACTAGGCTCCCTCCAACATGATTTCCCCCAACTCTGCTGGTTAGAGGCTCCCTCCACCCTGATTTCCACCAACTCTGCTGGTTAGAGGCTCCCTCCACCCTGCTTTCCCACAACTCTGCTGGTTAGAGGCTCCTTCCACCATGAATTTGCCCAAACTGGGCTGTTTAGAGGCTCCCTCCACCATGAATTGGTCCAAACTGGGTTTTTTAGAGGCTCCCTCCACCATGAATTGGTCCAAACTGGGCTGGTTAGAGGCTCCCTCCACCATGAATTGGTCCAAACTGGGCTGGTTAGAGGCTCCCTCCACCATGAATTTGCCCAAACTGGGCTGGTTAGAGGCTCCCTCCACAATTAATTGGTCCAAACTGGGCTAATTAGAGGCTCCCTCCACCATGAATTGGTCCAAACTGGGCTGGTTAGAGGCTCCCTCCACAATTAATTGGTCCAAACTGGGCTAATTAGAGGCTCCCTCCACCATGAATTGGTCCAAACTGGGTTTTTTAGAGGCTCCCTCCACCATGAATTTGCCCAAACTGGGCTGTTTAGAGGCTCCCTCCACCATGAATTGGTCCAAACTGGGCTGGTTAGAGGCTCCCTCCACCATGAATTGGTCCAAACTGGGCTGGTTAGAGGCTCCCTCCACCATGAATTTCCCAAAACTTGGCTGTTTAGAGGCTCCCTCCACCATTAATTGGTCCAAACTGGGCTGGTTAGAGGCTCCCTCCACCATGAATTTGCCCAAACTGGGCTGTTTAGAGGCTCCCTCCACCATGAATTTGCCCAAACTGGGCTGGTTAGAGGCTCCCTCCACCATGAATTGGTCCAAACTGGGCTGGTTAGAGGCTCCCTCCACCATGAATTTGCCCAAACTGGGCTGTTTAGAGGCTCCCTCCACCATGAATTTGCCCAAACTGGGCTGGTTAGAGGCTCCCTCCACCATGAATTGGTCCAAACGGGTTTTTAGAGGCTCCCTTCACCATGAATTGGTCCAAACTTGGCTGTTTAGAGGCTCCCTCCACCATGAATTTGCCCAAACTGGGCTGTTTAGAGGCTCCCTCCACCATGAATTGGTCCAAACTGGGCTGGTTAGAGGCTCCCTCCACCATGAATTTCCCAAAACTTGGCTGTTTAGAGGCTCCCTCCACCATTAATTGGTCCAAACTGGGCTGGTTAGAGGCTCCCTCCACCATGAATTTGCCCAAACTGGGCTGTTTAGAGGCTCCCTCCACCATGAATTTGCCCAAACTGGGCTGGTTAGAGGCTCCCTCCACCATGAATTGGTCCAAACTGGGCTGGTTAGAGGCTCCCTCCACAATTAATTGGTCCAAACTGGGCTAATTAGAGGCTCCCTCCACCATGAATTGGTCCAAACTGGGTTTTTTAGAGGCTCCCTCCACCATGAATTTGCCCAAACTGGGCTGTTTAGAGGCTCCCTCCACCATGAATTGGTCCAAACTGGGCTGGTTAGAGGCTCCCTCCACCATGAATTTCCCAAAACTTGGCTGTTTAGAGGCTCCCTCCACCATTAATTGGTCCAAACTGGGCTGGTTAGAGGCTCCCTCCACCATGAATTTGCCCAAACTGGGGTGGTTAGAGGCTCCCTCCACCATTAATTGGTCCAAACTGGGCTGGTTAGAGGCTCCCTCCACAATTAATTGGTCCAAACTGGGCTAATTAGAGGCTCCCTCCACCATGAATTGGTCCAAACTGGGTTTTTTAGAGGCTCCCTCCACCATGAATTTGCCCAAACTGGGCTGTTTAGAGGCTCCCTCCACCATGAATTGGTCCAAACTGGGCTGGTTAGAGGCTCCCTCCACCATGAATTGGTCCAAACTGGGCTGGTTAGAGGCTCCCTCCACCATGAATTTCCCAAAACTTGGCTGTTTAGAGGCTCCCTCCACCATTAATTGGTCCAAACTGGGCTGGTTAGAGGCTCCCTCCACCATGAATTTGCCCAAACTGGGCTGTTTAGAGGCTCCCTCCACCATGAATTTGCCCAAACTGGGCTGGTTAGAGGCTCCCTCCACCATGAATTGGTCCAAACTGGGCTGGTTAGAGGCTCCCTCCACCATGAATTTGCCCAAACTGGGCTGTTTAGAGGCTCCCTCCACCATGAATTTGCCCAAACTGGGCTGGTTAGAGGCTCCCTCCACCATGAATTGGTCCAAACGGGTTTTTAGAGGCTCCCTTCACCATGAATTGGTCCAAACTTGGCTGTTTAGAGGCTCCCTCCACCATGAATTTGCCCAAACTGGGCTGTTTAGAGGCTCCCTCCACCATGAATTTCCCAAAACTTGGCTGTTTAGAGGCTCCCTCCACCATTAATTGGTCCAAACTGGGCTGGTTAGAGGCTCCCTCCACCATGAATTTGCCCAAACTGGGCTGTTTAGAGGCTCCCTCCACCATGAATTTGCCCAAACTGGGCTGGTTAGAGGCTCCCTCCACCATGAATTGGTCCAAACTGGGCTGGTTAGAGGCTCCCTCCACCATGAATTTGCCCAAACTGGGCTGTTTAGAGGCTCCCTCCACCATGAATTTGCCCAAACTGGGCTGGTTAGAGGCTCCCTCCACCATTAATTGGTCCAAACTGGGCTGGTTAGAGGCTCCCTCCACCATGAATTTGCCCAAACTGGGCTGTTTAGAGGCTCCCTCCACCATGAATTTGCCCAAACTGGGCTGGTTAGAGGCTCCCTCCACCATGAATTGGTCCAAACTGGGCTGGTTAGAGGCTCCCTCCACCATGAATTTGCCCAAACTGGGCTGTTTAGAGGCTCCCTCCACCATGAATTTGCCCAAACTGGGCTGGTTAGAGGCTCCCTCCACCATGAATTGGTCCAAACGGGTTTTTAGAGGCTCCCTTCACCATGAATTGGTCCAAACTTGGCTGGTTAGAGGCTCCCTCCACCATGAATTTGCCCAAACTGGGCTGTTTAGAGGCTCCCTCCACCATGAATTGGTCCAAACTGGGCTGGTTAGAGGCTCCCTCCACCATGAATTTCCCAAAACTTGGCTGTTTAGAGGCTCCCTCCACCATTAATTGGTCCAAACTGGGCTGGTTAGAGGCTCCCTCCACCATGAATTTGCCCAAACTGGGGTGGTTAGAGGCTCCCTCCACCATTAATTGGTCCAAACTGGGCTGGTTAGAGGCTCCCTCCACAATTAATTGGTCCAAACTGGGCTAATTAGAGGCTCCCTCCACCATGAATTGGTCCAAACTGGGTTTTTTAGAGGCTCCCTCCACCATGAATTTGCCCAAACTGGGCTGTTTAGAGGCTCCCTCCACCATGAATTGGTCCAAACTGGGCTGGTTAGAGGCTCCCTCCACCATGAATTGGTCCAAACTGGGCTGGTTAGAGGCTCCCTCCACCATGAATTTCCCAAAACTTGGCTGTTTAGAGGCTCCCTCCACCATTAATTGGTCCAAACTGGGCTGGTTAGAGGCTCCCTCCACCATGAATTTGCCCAAACTGGGCTGTTTAGAGGCTCCCTCCACCATGAATTTGCCCAAACTGGGCTGGTTAGAGGCTCCCTCCACCATGAATTGGTCCAAACTGGGCTGGTTAGAGGCTCCCTCCACCATGAATTTGCCCAAACTGGGCTGTTTAGAGGCTCCCTCCACCATGAATTTGCCCAAACTGGGCTGGTTAGAGGCTCCCTCCACCATGAATTGGTCCAAACTGGGCTGGTTAGAGGCTCCCTCCACCATGAATTTGCCCAAACTGGGCTGTTTAGAGGCTCCCTCCACCATGAATTTGCCCAAACTGGGCTGGTTAGAGGCTCCCTCCACCATGAATTGGTCCAAACGGGTTTTTAGAGGCTCCCTTCACCATGAATTGGTCCAAACTTGGCTGTTTAGAGGCTCCCTCCACCATGAATTGGTCCAAACTGGGGTGGTTAGAGGCTCCCTCCACCATGAATTTGCCCAAACTGGGCTGTTTAGAGGCTCCCTCCACCATGAATTGGTCCAAACTGGGTTTTTTAGAGGCTCCCTCCACCATGAATTGGTCCAAACTGGGCTGGTTAGAGGCTCCCTCCACCATGAATTGGTCCAAACTGGGGTGGTTAGAGGCTCCCTCCACCATTAATTGGTCCAAACTGGGCTGGTTAGAGGCTCCCTCCACCATTAATTGGTCCAAACTGGGCTGGTTAGAGGCTCCCTCCACCATGAATTTGCCCAAACTGGGCTGGTTAGAGGCTCCCTCCACCATGAATTGGTCCAAACTGGGGTTTTTAGAGGCTCCCTCCACCATGAATTGGTCCAAACTGGGGTTTTTAGAGTCTCCCTCCACCATGAATTGGTCCAAACTGGGGTTTTTAGAGGCTCCCTCCACCATGAATTTGCCCAAACTCTGCTGGTTAGAGGCTCAATCCACCCTGATTTTCAAAACAAATGTTGGTGCCAACCTCAACTTACTACAAGGGCCAAATTCACTGCTGGTGACAAGCTCTCCTCACTGCAAGTGCCAAATACACATGTTTCAAGGTGTTTTCCTACTGTCAGAGAGGTGGTATTGAGTGTGTAAAGTGTGTAGTTGTTAGGCTGTGATGTTGGGGTAATAGAGGGTCTTTGGTGTGTTAGATGCCCCCAGACATGCTTCCCCTGCTGTCCCAGTGTGATTCCAGAGGTGTTGGCATCATTTCCTGGGGTGTCATAGTGGACTTGGTGACCCTCCAGACACGGATTTGGGTTTCCCCCTTAACGAGTATCTGTTCCCCATAGACTATAATGGGGTTCGAAACCCGTTCGAACACACGAACATTGAGCGGCTGTTCGAATCGAATTTCGAACCTCGAACATTTTAGTGTTCGCTCATCTCTAGTAAATACAACTTCAGATGAAAAGCAACCCATGACAAATGACACTGTCAAAATATTTAATGTAAGCTAGGATGACAGACATCAGCAATGATCTTAGAGAAGCAATTGTTGCTGCTCATCAATCTGAAAGGGTTATGAAAAATCATTTAGGTCATTAGTTTTCACCTTGCTCTAAACCTTACATTTTTACGCCAGTTTGCACTCATTCAGCATACTCCTCAGGTCCCTCTGAATTGCTTCAGCCTCTTTACTATTCCACCTGGCAAACACCTTCTTCTTCTTGTTCAATACCGTGTTTCCCTGAAATTAGGACACCCCCGAAAGTAAGGCATGTGGGGGGGGGGGGGGTTCTGTTGAATTGCCTAATATGCTCTGGCTCTGTGCTCCGTGTGAACAGCAAAGCCGGCTGCTGCCTCTGCTGTTTTTCCATTGTCCCTGCTGCTGTAGGATGATCTCTCCCAGCTCATCCCAGAGGCAGAGACAGCAACCGGCTTTGCCGTGCACACGGAGCACAGAACCAGAGCACGGCTGCTGTGTCAGTGAAGTGGGGATCGCTAAGCCCCGCCCACCACTGTCGGGACGAACAGCAGTACCAACGCTGCTATAAAGAAGGGAAAGGTAAGTATGATATCTTCCCCCCCTC
Source organism: Leptodactylus fuscus (assembly GCF_031893055.1). Lineage (NCBI taxonomy): Eukaryota > Metazoa > Chordata > Amphibia > Anura > Leptodactylidae > Leptodactylus > Leptodactylus fuscus. Next base: position 118,495,816 of record NC_134269.1, read on the forward strand.
CCCTACACTACCTACAACCGGCAGTCATGCTGACTCTCCGCTAAGGAAGTGCCGGCATGACTGCCGGTTGTAACAAGACATTCCCCGAAAATAAGACAGGTCCTATATTTAGGGTGACAATTTAATATAAGACACTGTCTTATTTTTGGGGAAACACGGTAGGTATTTAAGGTCTCTTGTTAAGTGTAATTACGGAAGCATGTAGCGACCCTAACAGTCACCACTGTGTCTGTGCAGAAGTTGATGTAGTCTGTAAAGACCCCCACTGCCTGGTCAACATCCCCTCCCATTTGGTCAATAAGTACGTCTCACAGTGTAGTGTCAAACAAAAAAAACCGAGTTCAAGCTCAGCATCTCTAGTCCACATCCGGATCAACTTACTCTTTATAGGTTGTCACATTACCCCTGGCTTATAGGCAGGACTTCAGGTTATGGTCTGACTCAACCAGTGGGAGCAAGGGGATGGACTTATAGGCATTGTTAAAGATGACGACCAGCAGGTCACTAGCTCTCTCTTCACTTGTGGTGCAATCCACATATTGGTAGAAATTTGGTAGCAGGCCCGAAACTCCCACATGGTTAAGTAACCTGTCACAAATATTAGAATGTTGGGATATCTTATCTGTCAATGTGGGACCATCCCTGCGATGGCATCACCTGCATTGTTTCTTACCACAAAAGTGGGCTATGTGCACAGCTAGGAGAATCACCACTGAGAATACCCTCGAGAGGTAGTATGGACACATGGCTACTGCAAGGATCTTAGCATCCCTAACTCAGTGACCATCTTTCACTGTGGCATGCGCACTTGGATACCGCTGTTGTGGAAACAAACCCCCTACTCTTGATGGTCATACTGGCATCACTGTCCCATCTCACAGTCGTAAAGCCCGGGGATGTCACTTTTAAGCCAGGTTTCAGTAAATATAGAGCACTGCACTGTGAGAACTGCTTCTGATTTTAAACAAGGGCACAGAGCTCATGAAACTTCTTGGAAATGGAGCATATATTGCCGTTTATGACTGACGAGATAAATGGTTTGGCCTCTGCGCTTCTGAAAGTCAGCTCTACTATCAAGAGTTCTACCTACTACTATGTCTCATGATCTCCCTGGGCCTCGAGCCAGCTTCATTGGACATAGACCAGTTGGCTACAGTCCTCAGTTAAGTATGTTAAATGTTCAAGTTCATGACGGTACAATTAGACTTAAGTATGATTTGTTTGTTTGTAAAGCTGGGTTCACACGGAGTATTTTGGTTCATCATGTGGAACGTAGACGCCGCGGGATCTTTTGCGGGCCGTATACGCTCCCATTGTTTTCAATGGGAGCTGGTACCGTATACGCGGTGCTATTTTGCGGCCGCCGCAAAATCATGGCCGCAAAATAGCGCTGCGTATACGGTACCGGCTCCCATTGAAAACAATGGGAGCGTATACGGCCCGCAAAAGATCCCGCGGCGTCTACGTTCCACATTACGAACCAAAATACTCCGTGTGAACCCGGCCTAAGGGTTACCACAAGACAGTCTCTTTTGTTGCAAATTTGCATCTAAACAACCTGCAGGACTTCTGGACTGATGAGAACAAAGTAGAATATTTGGCCATAATGCAAACAAACACTTCATACCAAATTTAAAGGGTGGTGGAGGTGGTGCTGTACACATTGCAGTCATTGAGTTGACCATCAACTCCTCTGTATAAGAAAGAATTCTAGAGTGAAATGTGATCCTATCTTTCTAACAGCTAAAGCTTCCCCAAAAATGGGTAATATAGCAGGACAATGACCCTAAGCACACCAAGATCAGGGGATAATAACACTCCTTAGGGAGAGTGTGCACCTTCACAGGCGAATGGAGAACAGATTTGCATATTTTTTCCCCATAATCCCCCAGTGGAGCAGAAATGACTTGTAAGTCACCATTTGCCTGTGAAGGTGCACACTCTCCCTAAGGAGTGCTATTATCCTTTTGGAATAGAAATACTAGTTTGGCAATAATCCCCGCATTATATTATTAGGCTTATTAAAGTCATGCATGATGTTAAGGGGGCTGCCCTAGAGGGCAGCAAACAGAGGAACTGTTCTCCTAATTACATCCTGGAGAACACATTTGCATATTTTTTTCCCCTAAGCACACCAGTAAATCTGGAACAGACTGGCTCAAAAAGAAAAGAATCAAGGCATTAAATGGCCCGGTTAAAGCTCAACCATCAAATGAGATGTTGAAGAGAGCTGTCAGTATATGAATAACCAGAAATCTCAATGAGCTGTGAGCCAGAATTCTGCCAAACCATGTGAGGGACTGATAAAGTTATCCAGAAGATGATTACTTCAAGACTTTGCTTCAGGCTATCGATTCGTGGGGTGGATTTCAATTTTTAATACATGACTTTTCTATACTAATTTTGGCAAATAAATAGTGAAACAATGGAATCTGTACTGTGTTGTTTGTCTAAGGTTGTAGTTACCTAATTTTTATACCTTCTAAGTACCAGATTTTTTTTGCCCTGATATGTATAACCATAGTATTAGGAAAGCCGGGTACTTTGTTTTTCTCATGCCTGTATATGTGTATATACATACACACTATACATAGTTTATATTATGATGCATAAAAAGTAAAACAACATTAAAAAATGTAAACAATCACATATCTTGGTTGTTAAAAAATTATATGCAAAGCAAAAGTTTTTTTCTACTTACCACATGGTCATTAATGTAGATAGTTCCATTGGTGACACCTTGTAGAGACAATATTGTGCCAGGATCCTTACAAATTACAAAGAAGTATAAAGTGAGAGGTGAAGGTGTGTTTTATTTCATATGCATAGTAAAACAGAGCAGTGCTAGCATCATGTCAGCTATTTCCAAAGCTTATCTCAAAAAAAAGAAAAATGGGACGGGGACTGTACAGTGGGGTGCTTGGGTATAGGTGATGAAATCTGAATAATTCCTTTAAATGAAGTCTATCATTTGATAACTTTTTTTCAACTAAACACACGGTGGAATAGCCTATAGATAGGCTACTCTAGTCCTACCTTTCTTTTTTTCCTTTCTTTTGAATTATTTCGGTTTTGGTTTATGATAATGCAACTCAGGGAGCACAGGAGGCGTTCCCCCTGTGCTCCGAGCACAGCAATGTCATAACCTACATGCCGCCTCCTGGCCCTTTTTTTTCATGCCCACTCTATTCAAATGACATCTGGTCATCTTCTTGGCTGCTTCAGCAGCAGCAAGTGTCTCAAAGAGCGCACTATGCAGGAGCAGTATGCTTGCGTAGTTGGAGTACTTAGCTACTTAGAACTAGCCATAAATCACATTAGAGGTTCGATATTAGGTGGAGCTCACACTCTGCAGATATGTGTTGTGTATTGCATTCAACACATTGATATTTTCATTGCCTGTTCTGTGTCCGTTAGCCATCACTCTTATCTAATATCTGCACTTGACACTTTTCCCCACCAGGACCTAACCCAGAAGTTCATCAAAAGTACTGAGTAGGAACGTATAAAAGGCAGAGGCGCAATGATGTTTGCATCAAAAATGAATTTTACCACCCCAGTATTGAAGTATGTCAGAGCGCATGTTAGTGGCACTGATGCTCGGCCATCCTAAATCAGCTGAGACGCCGAATTCTTATCATTTCCACCCTCTGGGGGAGGGACTAGTCCCCCTAGTAATAAATGATCTATCTTCATCCCTACCCTCTTAGCGTGTGATGCTGATAACAGGATCTGGTACCTATAGGAATCAGAAGGGTTTCTATTCATGTCAAGTACAGGTAAGTACATAAGTCTAATATGTGCAGTCTGTGCCATTCAATTACGGCTCGGTGACATGCACACAAGACTGGTGAAGGAAATGCATGTGGATGAGATTTGTTTAATTTTTTTTTTTTTTTTTTTAAATGTAGATTGTGAGCCCCACGTAGAGCTCACAATGTACATTTTTCCCTATCAGTATGTCTTTGGAATATGGGATGGAAATCCATGCAAACACGGGGAGAACATACAAACTCCTTGCAGATGGTTTTTTGCCCTTTGTGGGATTTGAACACCAGAACTCCAGCGCTGCAAGGCTGCAGTGCTAACCACTGAGCTACCGTGTGGCCCCAAGGATTTGTTTAATTTTAAGCCACTTTGCTACAACCATACCATTCAGCAGATTATAGAATAAAAAATATAAAAAGACTGGTGCCCATAGTATAAAATAGTAGGTTGTCAGTTGCAGCTTTTCCCGGACACCATCCAATAGGTGGTGAGAAAAAAGTAAAAAAGCAAAAAGTACAGTAATAATAAATCAATCAGTTTTGACACTGACTTTAGTATCAAAACTGATTGATTTATTATTACTGTATTTTTAGTGGCCTGAAGACGCTAGATCATCGTCGAAACGCGTAGCCATATCATTTTATCTTCTGTCTTTTGGAACCATTAAAGTGATGATACCAATTAACCCTTGGACTCACTCTTCCTTCAGTAGCGCTTACCAGGTCCCGGTTTTTATCCCCTTTCTCATATCTATTCAGGAGATTAGTTACCCGCATGTCCTTTATGTATTATAATTATGTGTATAGTGTATATCTCATATGGCCATGCCTTAAGACTGGCACATCTATGTTTGCATATATATTAACATATGTATATAATTTTGCGATAAGGTACCTAGGCATTTAAAAGAAGTCTGTCATCAGGAAAAGTTGTATCAGTCTAATGACAATACCTTGTAGGAAGGACGGCTTCAACACTTTCCAAAGATGACTTTCTTATTCTGCATTGCAGCTCCATTTTCATGAAATAAGCATTTTAGTCTTATGCTAATTAACTAAAAGGGGCTTAGTGGAATGCCTTCTACTGGTGGGGCTCTGTATAACATGTTGACCATAATTCGGGTCTGTCACTTCCAAGTTCCATTTAGTTTCTTGGTAGTTACTAGAGATGAGCGAGTACTATTCTAATAGCACGCACCCATAGGAATGAATGGAAGCGGCCTGCACGCAGACTTTGCCGGTGACCGGCCACTTAACCCCGAGTGCCGGCTGTGTCCCTTCATTCCTATGGGTCTGTGCTATAAGAAACGGGAGTTTCGAATAGTACTCGCTCATCTCTAGTAGTTACTGATTTATCTGGCGCATGAACAGCACAGCTTCTAGTATGTTAACATTACCATTAGCCACGCTGTCTCACCTGCTGATATAAAGGGGTCTCGGCTAGATCGAAATCAATATTATAAAGGTGGATAACCCATTTAGTATTTGGAGCCATTATTTATATTAGGGGACAGGGATCACTCTTGGGGACAGAGAGCATTGTAGGGGGTGTGATTTTGTGTTAAAGAGAACATGACCTGAAAATTTTTGTGGCATGCCTCTCACGCCACTTTCATTTCTCAAATGGTCTATTCACATGGAGGAAAATAGTGAGGAATTTGGTGTGGAATTTTCCACGCTGAAAAAAGCACCTCCCATTGATTCCAATGGGTTCCGCTAGCTTTTTTTTCCACTAGCGGAATTTCCAGCGTGGAAAATTCAGAGCCAAATAAAGTGCCATTCTCCTCTGTGTGAATGGACCTTTACCTTGTTAAAAAAAATTTGAATCCCACCCCTGATCCCATCACTGCCCCCATACAGTATAATGGGCCCATATAGTATAATAGCCGATTTCACTGCCCCATACAGTGGTTCCCTAACATTGGATCCCATACAGTGGTCCCTATTGGTGGGCTCCATCTGGCCCCAACACATGGTTGAGCATTAGTAGAGTACTTCAGCTCTTTCTGTAGCAGGAATTAGTGTGAGGGGTTGGAGAGCAGAAAGGTACATACTGCACTCAGGTTGCCAACAGCTTGTAGGCCACAGGCCTAAGTAATTCATAATTCATCAGCTGTACATCAGATGTACTGTTACTTGTGACGGATTGAGAATCTGATAGACAATGGGAATTGTTTTGTATCCATAATAAAAGAATGGGTAAAAAATATGCAAATCTATTCTCCAGAATGTAATTAGGAGAACAGTGCCTCTATATGCTGCCCTCTAGAGGGCAGCCTCTTTAACATCATGCATGATTCAGTTAATAAGCCTATTAACATTAATAAGTTAGGCTTATTAACTGAGTCATGCATGATGTTAAAGGGGCTCTATCAGCAAAATCATGCTGATAGAGCCCCACATATGCGTGAATAGGCTTTAAAAAGGCTATTCAGGCACCATAAATGTTATATTAAACTACCCCCCAGTTTTAAAATAAAACCCTAAAAAAGAATGTTATCTACTTACGGATCGTGCACGCTGGGCGGGAATTCAGGGTGCGCCGTCTTCTTCATCCCCGCCTCTTCTTCCTCCGATGTCCTCGGGTCCCGTCCTCCTCCGGCGCTCGCGAGCGGACACTGATATAAAAAAAAATGGCCTGGGCGCCTGCGCAGTAGCCGTAGTAGCAGCCGCATGCTACTGCGCATGCGCCCAGGCCATTTTTTTCTATCAGTGTCCGCTCGCGAGTGCCGGAGGAAGACGGGACCAGAGGACATGGGAGGAGGAAGACGGCACCGGAGGACATCGGAGGAAGAAGAGGCGGGGATGAAGATGAAAACACACCCTAAATGCCCGCCCACAGTGCACGATGCATAAGTAGATAACATTCTTTTTTAGGGTTTTATTTTAAAATGGGGGGGGGGGGGGTGGTGGTGGTGGTAGTTTAATATAACATTTACGGTGCCTGAATAGCCTTCACGTATATGTGGGGCTCTAGCAGCATGATTTTGCTGATAGAGCCCCTTTAAGGAGGCTGCCCTCTAGAGGGTGGCATACAGAGTGCACTGTTCTCCTAATTCCATCCTGGAGAATAGATTTGCATATTTTTTACCCAGAATCCCTAGCAGAGCAGAAATGACTTGTAAGTCTCTGTACGCCTATGTAGGCACACACTCTCCCTAATGTGTATGATTATCCCCTGACCCTAATAAAAGAATGGTAGTCATTTTTGGATAATGCGCCTTTGTACACTGTATGTTTTATATTTTGTTCTTACTATAAAGCTCATAAAATAGAGTTTAGCATTCAGGTGACTTCTAAACGTGCTCTGTAACTTATACTAAGCAGAGCAGATATTATTTACCTTTTCTGGATCACATTTTAGTGCATCTTCCAAACCTCTCTTCTCCAGTACATGTAAAACTGCATCGTGAACCGTTAGGAAAAATATGGACGTTTTAATATCTTTGTCAAAAAACTCACTCCTCTTCAATTTATCCAAGATAGAACCTAGTAAGTAACAAATCCAGTAAGAAATAAATAAATAAAGTAACAATACAATTTAAGAGCCAAGTTGTGATAAGTAGATATTTAAAGGCATATTTAAAACCTTGGGAAATTGACCTTAACCCCTTAAAATTGCACAAACCCTCCTGAAATTGTCCTTTTTTTAATTGCAGATTTTCAATTTATGGGATCCATGTGGTTTCTGCACGTAAAATGCAGAGAGAAAAGTGCTGCTTGCAGAGTAAATTCCGAGATTTAGCATTTTTGCAAATCGGATCATGTCAATTATACTGTATCTACAGAAACTGTGGCGTTTTCTGTATAGATATAATAGAGACAGAAATTTTGCATAGGAAATCTCTGTGGACTTTCTGTGTAAAGCACTGCCAGAAAAAAGCAATGTGTTTCTGCTGTTTTTTTATGCAGCACTTTTTCGTTGCAGCCCGCTGCATGAGATCTTAGCCTTAAAGTGAAGGTGCGAGTATACACATCTTTGCTTTAACCGGTGATCTCTAAATTTATGTGGGCTGCAGACATGATCTTGATCTTATTTTAAAGCCAACATTATAGCTCTGTATAGTAACAGTATCCCTGAAAGTGTCCTGCTCATGGAGAGCTGTAATGCATTTTCCTCAAGCCCCAAATAATGCATGTCCAGAATTGTAGGGGGGGGGGGGGGGGTAAATACACTACATACATAGATCAGATTTACAGTATGTGTGTAAAATGAAATGCTCCACAATTTCAATCCTAGTCTACAACTGCAAACTAATCTGGGATAGGTGATAAATGTCATTATAATGGGAAAACCTTGGTAAAAATCACACTGTATTAGCAAACACTGGGTTAGAGTTATCCATGCTCTGGGGGGCTTTTGTTGGCATAGAGCGATATGTCAAATGTATAACCCAACATATTCCATCATCAAACATTGAAAACACAGAGACTTTGCTTTGTGCACCAGTCTCTGATGTTTAGCAATTTAGATGCATCATGGGAGATCCCATGCACCAGAATTGAAATCTATGCCTGTCCCCATTCTTGTTAAGTGGTAAGTGGGGTGTATAATTTTTGTACACTAACAGTTACAAAAAATGTATCTTTTTCATGCCATATACGTCAGAAAACTGGTGTACAAGACATGATAAATTGTCCCCAGTGAGCCATTTCTTTGCACAGGGCCTCTAATGTATTTATGAATTCTTATATGTCTATATTTATTATGAATCCACCAGAAAAATCAGTCCATGATTCATGCTATTCCTTAGACACATTCCTTCTAGGGGAGAATATATCCACACATGCTGTATAACACCTATGCAGCCATGCAGATCCGTACTAGGAAGCTGAAACACTTGCAGGTGTTTGTGCATCGCTGTACAAGCTGTGTGAATGGAGCCTTACCATATAAATAGAAATAGTGATTAAAAAATAAAATTATACACAAAGGCTATTTTGAAGGTAACACTGATGTGGCAGAACTCGAAGTCTCACTGTGCAGAGTGTATAGTGTGAAAATAACAAAATGAGTGTTCTTTACATGACACGGAAAAAAACACATATAAATGAAAGAAATTTTACTTACAGTCAGCATTGGCAATGTATGTGTCAACTTCAACCTTGTTGAATTCCTTTAACATCTGAATTAAACAAATAAAAAAAACCAAATAAATAACTAAATAATTCTCGAGGGCCCGTGCACACGGAGTAAACGCGCGTGTATTTTGGCAAAATACATGTGTAAAAAATACACGTATAAAAATAAGACTCCCATTGACTTCAATGATATTTTACACATGTATTTTGAAGTGTATTTTGATGTGTTTTTTTTTTACACATGTAAACAAATGTCATTGAAGTCATTGGGAGTCTTATTTTTTTTTTTTTTGCCAAAATACACGAGCTTTTACTCTGTGTGAATGGGCCCTTTCTCTCTCTCTCTCTCTATATATGTTTCAGGTCTATTGAAAAGTTATATGTACCTAAAATATTATTATAAAGAAGGATCATATTTATTATTCTAAATACTAATATGTAGCTTATTTACTTATGTTTTTATGTTTGGCCTAGACCTATATTTGCTTTAAGGTGGTAACTGTGAATTTCTTTCCTTGCACTATATTCACTACAAGAACAAACATTCCCTGTGCTGATCAATATTCTTCATAAACATCAATCATTTAAAATGAAGAAATCTCATTTAGATCTTGGGATTGTTTTGTCGCTGCTTGTCAGCCAGGACCAAAGATGTATTTTTTTCTACAATACAATTATTTTATAGAGACAAAATGTCATATTGAAAGTTTTCACCTGGCAGAATGTATACAATGATATACTATGATGAATAATAAATGTATGGTGGTATAATATTAATGGTAATCTAGTTGATTTATTTGACTTTGTACTAGATTAAAATTTTGCATGCATATTCAGCTAAAAAGCAATTGTCTAGGGGTTCACCCCTAAATACCTACTCCTTTTAGGACCTTCATTCCAGACATGTCGATAAATGACACTGTTGTAAAATCCAGAATCAAGCTGTGAAGTTCAATTTTTGGAACCTGGATATTTAGTGGAAGATCCTCATTCCAGTTTACAACAATAGGCAATTCTTCTGGTGGCTCATCCAGCTCTTCTATTCTGTTATTGTTCAGTTCTTCATCATCAGACAGTTCGTAGTCATTTGAAGTCGCTACCAAACCTTTCTTCAAGATCAAGAATGTGTAAAATCAGATGATTGAATGTATTTCAACAAAACTCAGCAAGGAAAACTTCTTTAGCTCACATTACTATATAGACAGTGCTTGGATCCAATATACTCTGGTCCTCTTGCACATAATTTACCCCCACACCCTGTTCATTCAGCCAATGCTCTGACCAATTGCTATGCTAAAATCATTGAGAATCCCAGAGTTTGCAGCCCGATCTTAAAGTCATGACAGAATGTCTTAATGATTTGCAATCACGTTATAAGATGGGAATACCCTTCAATCACTACAGAAGTAAATCAACACATTATGAAGCATCTGATTCATTATTTCACCCTATAAAATACTATATTTCCGACATATCATTAGACTTACTGGTGTCATACGTAATTCTCCCTTTTTGACTAATTTTGTTATTTTTCTTAGAGCCTTATTACGTTTTCGAAGCAGCCACAATGGATTAAAGCCAACCTAAAACGCAACACAATATCATGAAAGCTTCTATAAGGTTCCTTGTAAACTAACCAATCCACCAAACAAAGGAAAAGCACAGAAAATGACTTACAGCAGTTATTAGTTTTGATTTGAAGGTGTCGATGTTGGCAAAAAAAACAGGAGACGGGCATCTGAAAATTTTCACTCCCGCTGGCTCATATATCTGTAAATCAGTACAATGACAGTAAATCAATCCATCAAATAAGTCCATATGTTATAATGGGGAATATGAGGGTATATAATCATATACTTACATCACTATAGTCTTTTTTGTCTTTATAGATGTCTGTCCGTCCAATACTAGCTATAACAGCATACTTGGGGCTGTGAAATAAAATGGGTTGTATTCTTAGCAATACATCACATCTTCAATAATATCAGTGTATGATCTCAGGGAAAGGGCTTTGGGAAGATATATATATATATATATATATATATATATATATATATATATATATATATATACACACAAACACAGAGGTCATTTATGATGGGCCGGAGCTGAACAGGAGCTGATCTTGTGTGAGTCTGGCTCGCATGAAAATTTCATCTTTGGAATTGAAAGAGCGCAGAAAGAATTTGCTTCAATGGTAAACATAAGTAGTATTTGTTACCCGGCAAACAATGGTTATTCTGTGCTCTGGTAAATAACTGAACAAACAAGCAATTGACAGAGAGACTTGTTTATATGGATTCACTTGTCATGGTCTGTTCTAACATTTTCTATGGGTTATATCTATAGAAATGAGCATAGTGTATCCAAAACTAAACTGACAAACATGTTTAACTGTAAAACAGTCATCAGTTTTTTATTGGTACATGGGATCCAGTTTGTTACTTACAATTGTACTCGGAGTACTACTGTTATCAACTCAATTCCAACACCTACAGCAAGTCCAAGATCCAAGCCAAGGATAACTGAGGCCCAGAATGTTACAACCCATACCACCTATAAAGAAGATGAGCAGACTGTTATATTATTGGCAATGAATGTGTATGTCTAGGTTCATACTTCTGCTATCTAGGTTATTGTTGTGATCTGTCATAGGATCAGAACTATAGACTGAAATAGTAACGTAACATAATGATAGATGTAGATGGCGAACATTCTGTCTGCAACTATCATCACTGATTTTAATGTTAAAAACAATATGGACGCAACACTGCCAACTCCAACCACCCTGCATTAAGCCCAAATCTGACTCCTTTCACCTCTTTCCTTTTCACCCTCTTTCCTTTTCACCATCTTTTATGCAGAGTATATTTGTGTCTTTTTTGGCAATTTGTAAAAAGGCATAAGTCCTAAATATCGCCATGATAGCTATTTAGGCCACACCCCTTTTATAAACAAAAAGCAAAAGGGATAATATCTAGAGATGAGCGAACACTAAAATGTTCGAGGTTCGAAATTCGATTCGAACAGCCGCTCACTGTTCGAGTGTTCGAATGGGTTTCCAACCCCATTATAGTCTATGGGGAACATAAACTCGTTAAGGGGGAAACCCAAATTCGTGTCTGGAGGGTCACCAAGTCCACTATGACACCCCAGGAAATGATACCAACACCCTGGAATGACACTGGGACAGCAGGGGAAGCATGTCTGGGGGCATAAAAGTCACTTTATTTCATGGAAATCCCTGTCAGTTTGCGATTTTCGCAAGCTAACTTTTCCCCATAGAAATGCATTGGCCAGTGCTGATTGGCCAGAGTACGGAACTCGACCAATCAGCGCTGGCTCTGCTGGAGGAGGCGGAGTCTAAGATAGCTCCACACCAGTCTCCATTCAGGTCCGACCTTAGACTCCGCCTCCTCCGGCAGAGCCAGCGCTGATTGGCCGAAGGCTGGCCAATGCATTCCTATGCGAATGCAGACTTAGCAGTGCTGAGTCAGTTTTGCTCAACTACACATCTGATGCACACTCAGCACTGCTACATCAGATGTAGCAATCTGATGTAGCAGAGCCGAGGGTGCACTAGAACCCCTGTGCAAACTCAGTTCACGCTAATAGAATGCATTGGCCAGCGCTGATTGGCCAATGCATTCTATTAGCCCGATGAAGTAGAGCTGAATGTGTGTGCTAAGCACACTCATTCAGCACTGCTTCATCACGCCAATACAATGCATTAGCCAGTGCTGATTGGCCAGAGTACGGAATTCGGCCAATCAGCGCTGGCTCTGCTGGAGGAGGCGGAGTCTAAGATCGCTCCACACCAGTCTCCATTCAGGTCCGACCTTAGACTCCGCCTCCTCCGGCAGAGCCAGCGCTGATTGGCCGAAGGCTGGCCAATGCATTCCTATGCGAATGCAGACTTAGCAGTGCTGAGTCAGTTTTGCTCAACTACACATCTGATGCACACTCGGCACTGCTACATCAGATGTAGCAATCTGATGTAGCAGAGCCGAGGGTGCACTAGAACCCCTGTGCAAACTCAGTTCACGCTAACAGAATGCATTGGCCAGCGCTGATTGGCCAATGCATTCTATTAGCCCGATGAAGTAGAGCTGAATGTGTGTGCTAAGCACACACATTCAGCACTGCTTCATCACGCCAATACAATGCATTAGCCAGTGCTGATTGGCCAGAGTACGGAATTCGGCCAATCAGCGCTGGCTCTGCTGGAGGAGGCGGAGTCTAAGGTCGGACCTGAATGGAGACTGGTGTGGAGCGATCTTAGACTCCGCCTCCTCCAGCAGAGCCAGCGCTGATTGGCCGAATTCCGTACTCTGGCCAATCAGCGCTGGCCAATGCATTCTATTAGCTTGATGAAGCAGAGTGTGCACAAGGGTTCAAGCGCACCCTCGGCTCTGATGTAGCAGAGCTGAGGCTGCACAAGGGTTCAAGCGCACCCTCGGCTCTGATGTAGGAGAGCCGAGGGTGCACTTGAACCCTTGTGCACCGTCAGCTCTGCTACATCAGAGCCGAGGGTGCGCTTGAACCCTTGTGCACACTCTGCTTCATCAAGCTAATAGAATGCATTGGCCAGCGCTGATTGGCCAATGTATTCTATTAGCCTGATGAAGTAGAGCTGAATGTGTGTGCTAAGCACACACATTCAGCTCTACTTCATCGGGCTAATAGAATGCATTGGCCAGCGCTGATTGGCCAGAGTACGGAACTCGACCAATCAGCGCTGGCTCTGCTGGAGGAGGCGGAGTCTAAGATCGCTCCACACCAGTCTCCATTCAGGTCCGACCTTAGACTCCGCCTCCTCCAGCAGAGCCAGCGCTGATTGGCCGAATTCCGTACTCTGGCCAATCAGCACTGGCTAATGCATTGTATTGGCGTGATGAAGCAGTGCTGAATGTGTGTGCTTAGCACACACATTCAGCTCTACTTCATCGGGCTAATAGAATGCATTGGCCAATCAGCGCTGGCCAATGCATTCTATTAGCGTGAACTGAGTTTGCACAGGGGTTCTAGTGCACCCTCGGCTCTGCTACATCAGATTGCTACATCTGATGTAGCAGTGCCGAGTGTGCATCAGATGTGTAGTTGAGCAAAACTGACTCAGCACTGCTAAGTCTGCATTCGCATAGGAATGCATTGGCCAGCCTTCGGCCAATCAGCGCTGGCTCTGCCGGAGGAGGCGGAGTCTAAGGTCGGACCTGAATGGAGACTGGTGTGGAGCGATCTTAGACTCCGCCTCCTCCAGCAGAGCCAGCGCTGATTGGCCGAATTCCGTACTCTGGCCAATCAGCACTGGCTAATGCATTGTATTGGCGTGATGAAGCAGTGCTGAATGTGTGTGCTTAGCAAACACATTCAGCTCTACTTCATCAGGCTAATAGAATACATTGGCCAATCAGCGCTGGCCAATGCATTCTATTAGCTTGATGAAGCAGAGTGTGCACAAGGGTTCAAGCGCACCCTCGGCTCTGATGTAGCAGAGCTGAGGGTGCACAAGGGTTCAAGTGCACCCTCGGCTCTCCTACATCAGAGCCGAGGGTGCGCTTGAACCCTTGTGCACACTCTGCTTCATCAAGCTAATAGAATGCATTGGCCAGCACTGATTGGCCAGAGTACGGAATTCGGCCAATCAGCGCTGCCCAATGCATCCCTATGGGAAAAAGTTTATCTCACAAAAATCACAATTACACACCCGATAGAGCCCCAAAAAGTTATTTTTAATAACATTCCCCCCTAAATAAAGGTTATCCCTAGCTATCCCTGCCTGTACAGCTATCCCTGTCTCATAGTCACAAAGTTCACATTCTCATATGACCCGGATTTGAAATCCACTATTCGTCTAAAATGGAGGTCACCTGATTTCGGCAGCCAATGACTTTTTCCAATTTTTTTCAATGCCCCCGGTGTCGTAGTTCCTGTCCCACCTCCCCTGCGCTGTTATTGGTGCAAAAAAGGCGCCAGGGAAGGTGGGAGGGGAATCGAATTTTGGCGCACTTTACCACGTGGTGTTCGATTCGATTCGAACATGGCGAACACCCTGATATCCGATCGAACATGTGTTCGATAGAACACTGTTCGCTCATCTCTAATAATATCTGGAAAAAAAAAAAGTGCAAATACTTCATAAATGAAGTGCAGGGCAACAAATAAAATACAAAAAAGCACAATTTATGCCAAAAAGGCGCAAATATCTTAACAAATGATGGATGCAGACAGAATGTACACTGTCTACATCTGTCATTATATTACTTTTTCAGTCTGTTGTTCCAATACTATGATGGATCAGAACAACGTACATAGCAGAAATGTGAACTTAGCCCAATATGCCTGAAGTTGTCATTAATAGAGATGAGCGAACAGTGTTCTATCGAACACATGTTCGATCGGATATCAGGGTGTTCGCCATGTTCGAATCGAATCGAACACCACGTGGTAAAGTGCGCCAAAATTCGATTCCCCTCCCACCTTCCCTGGCGCCTTTTTTGCACCAATAACAGCGCAGGGGAGGTGGGACAGGAACTACGACACTGGGGGCATTGAAAAAAATTGGAAAAAGTCATTGGCTGCCGAAATCAGGTGACCTCCATTTTAGACGAATAGTGGATTTCAAATCCGGGTCATATGAGAATGTGAACTTTGTGACTATGAGACAGGGATAGCTGTACAGGCAGGGATAGCTAGGGATAACCTTTATTTAGGGGGGAATGTTATTAAAAATAACTTTTTGGGGCTCTATCGGGTGTGTAATTGTGATTTTTGTGAGATAAACTTTTTCCCATAGGGATGCATTGGCCAGCGCTGATTGGCCGAATTCCGTACTCTGGCCAATCAGTGCTGGCCAATGCATTCTATTAGCTTGATGAAGCAGAGTGTGCACAAGGGTTCAAGCGCACCCTCGGCTCTGATGTAGCAGAGCCGAGGCTGCACAAGGGTTCAAGCGCACCCTCGGCTCTGATGTAGGAGAGCCGAGGGTGCACTTGAACCCTTGTGCACCCTCAGCTCTGCTACATCAGAGCCGAGGGTGCGCTTGAACCCTTGTGCACACTCTGCTTCATCAAGCTAATAGAATGCATTGGCCAGCGCTGATTGGCCAATGTATTCTATTAGCCTGATGAAGTAGAGCTGAATGTGTGTGCTAAGCACACACATTCAGCTCTACTTCATCGGGCTAATAGAATGCATTGGCCAATCAGCGCTGGCCAATGCATTCTATTAGCGTGAACTGAGTTTGCACAGGGGTTCTAGTGCACCCTCGGCTCTGCTACATCAGATTGCTACATCTGATGTAGCAGTGCCGAGTGTGCATCAGATGTGTAGTTGAGCAAAACTGACTCAGCACTGCTAAGTCTGCATTCGCATAGGAATGCATTGGCCAGCCTTCGGCCAATCAGCGCTGGCTCTGCCGGAGGAGGCGGAGTCTAAGGTCGGACCTGAATGGAGACTGGTGTGGAGCGATCTTAGACTCCGCCTCCTCCAGCAGAGCCAGCGCTGATTGGTCGAGTTCCGTACTCTGGCCAATCAGCACTGGCCAATGCATTTCTATGGGGAAAAGTTAGCTTGCGAAAATCGCAAACTGACAGGGATTTCCATGAAATAAAGTGACTTTTATGCCCCCAGACATGCTTCCCCTGCTGTCCCAGTGTCATTCCAGGGTGTTGGTATCATTTCCTGGGGTGTCATAGTGGACTTGGTGACCCTCCAGACACGAATTTGGGTTTCCCCCTTAACGAGTTTATGTTCCCCATAGACTATAATGGGGTTCGAAACCCATTCGAACACTCGAACAGTGAGCGGCTGTTCGAATCGAATTTCGAACCTCGAACATTTTAGTGTTCGCTCATCTCTAGTCATTAATAATAATATTATTATTAACATAAAATAAAACAGGCTTTAAATTACATTAAAATATATAGTATTAATGACAATATCATAGTCAATTAGGTCTCTAGGCTTTCTATAAAGTTTATAAAGCTGTACAAACAATAAATATGTTTACTGAGTGAATGAGAAGACTTGTTTGTATTCAGGGGCAATAAAGTCGGCAAGTATTCGGGGGCAAATACTTTGCATAGCTCTGCCTTCAGCTGACACTAGGTTTACACTAGCATTGTGGTCTCAATTTGGGTCTGCAGGGGGACAGAACGGTGGAGAGCCAGACTGCCACAAAACAGTGCTTACACATGGACACTGGCAGACCCCATTGACTAGACAATAGACAATGCTCTGTGAGCTAAATACACTCACTAACAAAAAAACTGAATTGGATTAAACTTTCTACTGTATGTGTGAATGTAATAATGTATGTGTATATACGTATGTGATTACATAACAGTTAAAAGAAAAGATTATTGGAGAAAATGGTACAATTGAAAAGAAGCTCTAGTACCACATTTGTCCACATGTGCTGTAGATGGGCCTGTACATCCCGCACACTTGTATGTAGATAGTCCTGGGAAACCCTTGCTGTGTATGTAGGTGAGCATTATTCTGCTGAAAAATATGCTATTTGGAAGCCCTGCCACGAGAGCCAACACATGTGGCTTCAGGATGTCCTGCACATACACTGAGCTGTTAGTGTCCTTTATATCACTACTAAAAGTTATATTCCCAGATCATCACACCAACAGATATGATAATGTGTCTCTCCACAGCAAGGCCAGGATTGAAGCACTCACCATGAGGTACTGAAACCTGACAGTTGTCGGATCCCAACCAGATACTGAATTTCTCAATAAAGACAATATTGTTCCAGTCCGTAGCAAAATAACCCTATCAAAGTCTGTAAACTGGGCAAAAAGGCTTCATGTGCACTGTAGAAACTTGTCTAGCAGTCATCAATGAGAGCTCTGAGAGCTTTTGTAAGAGGCAGTGGGGGAAGAACTTGTATGCCCTCTAGTGGTCAGACTCGGAATCTAATAAGACCACACCTGTAATCATGTACTGTACATATCTTCCTGATCCAACATTTCTATCTGGGTGCATTGTGCAGCCGCACAGATTTCTCTGGAGAGTACAGTTAGCTATGCTGGTTTGCTGCTTTCAAATGTAGAAGATTTCTCTAATTCTTTCAAGGAGGAAAGACGGAAAGTAAACACGAAGTGGAAGATTTTACAAAAAGATGGAAAGTGTAAAAAGAGAATAGGTGTGAAATTCAGGAAGGATTCAGGAAGAAAACATTTGTGAATTTGCTCTGAAAAGCTTCTTCGGTTAGTTTTGCAGCACTTTTTTTTTAGTGCTCTCCACTCACTCAATGACCTAACACTTACATCCTCTATTATCAGAACCTCCCACGCTCGTATATAAGACTTCTCCCGAGTTGCACCACTTCTCTGGAATGCTCTATCCCGGACAATCAGATTAACTCCCAATTTCTACAGTTTCAAACGCAAACTAAAGACGCATCTTTTCAGACAGGCCTATCACAATTTCTAATGTAAACCCTTACGTACTATAATTAGAATTTCCAAAATGTAACCTTCCTTTGTCCCCGCTCCCACATTTCCCCACATGATATGATATCTTTTCAGGCTAACTTTATTTGTCCAAGCTCCATCCACATGTTAAAGGACACGACTGGTGACGGCTCATAAAGTTTTATGTTTGTGTAATGACAGTCACCTCTATTACAAAAGTGTCTGACCTCTGCATAAGCAATACCACCCCTGCTACCTCTTGTCACCCCCTCTACCTCATAGATTGTAAGCTCTTGCGAGCAGGGCCCTCAGTCCCATTGTGTGAAATGACTTTCTTTGTAATGTATCTTTTTGTCTGTATTTGAACCCTACAAATTGTACAGCGCTGCGGAATATGTTGGCGCTATATAAATAAAATTTATTATTATTTATTATTATTATAAATTATTATTATTATTTTTATTGGAGGCCAACAGTGGTTTGAGTAGAAGGGAGACATATAAGAGCTTCCTTTCTATTTTCCATTCCCTCTGTAGCTATTCTCGGGGCGCGGGGCCATTCAAGATTCTGGCGCAAAGATCATGCCCTATTTTTGCCATGTGTTTTTACATTTCTTTGGTATAAAATGCTTTATGAATCTCCCTCAAAGTGTAACATTTCATTTATATTGTGACTATACTTTATTGTACATGAAACTGGAAAGCAGTGAACATAATAAAAGGACATTACTTACAAGATCATACTTATCTCTTTTGAGGAGAACTGGAATTTCATTAAACTTCATCAACATCCCTTTGAGGTTTATAATAATGATAGCGGCAAGAACAGCCTAAGTAAAGACAAGGACAGCTGAATAAGGAGACTGCTGTGCTCACACCTTCATTGTCTATTAATGTAGAGTTACATAGTATGGCTGAAAAATAGACATATATCCATCAAGTTTAGACAATATATGTGGAAGGACATTACTGAACTCTCTTCATTCAGACTCATTCCCAAGAGGTTCAAGGGACAAAGGAAGACATTTTTGGAAGCAGTGATATCTGTACTAGTCACAGTATGTAATAACCCTGGTTAGCTATGACATTAAGATATTACGTAATGTTATTGTCATAATGGAATTTGTTATGGCTGTAAGAAAGTTCCTGAGCTCAAGTGCAACATTTGTAATGAGAACCGTATCTACCCTGTAACATTTAGAAAATTGTTATATTCTATCTCTCAGAAGAGCCGTTGGGGCTCCCTCAAGGTCCAGGACCCATCAGCGACTGCTACTATTGCATTACTTATAACTATGCCCCTGAGAGATATTCTAGAAAACATATCTAACTTGACACGGCTAACATATCACAACAAAGACCATTGCATTGCGGTTCTTTCCGCAGCGCTTTTAAGAGAAAGTTCACAGAGTTTTCCTCTGCTGACTTTCTCTTAACATTATATCTACGGGAAAGCCGCCGGTGTTTCCGTAGATATAATTGACATGCTGCGATTTGCAAAGCCGCAAAGGCTTTGCAAATCACAGCGTGTCTGCGCTGCGATCTTTTCCGCAAAGTGGGGATGGGATTCGCATGAATCCCATCCACTTTGCCTGCACTGTACACCGCCGTGATTTTTCCAGCAGCGTCTCCACTGCAGGAAAATTGTGGCGTTTCCGGTCCGTGGGGCCCCGGCCTAAAGGGGTTGTCCAGGCAAAAATGCCGGGGGCATTAAAAAAAATAAATGCATACTTACCTGTCCCCAATGCAGCTTCAGTGTAACTCCAGAAGAGACCCAGTAGAAGTTGCTGGAGCAGAAGAACCGGAACACACAGAAGGACACTGGAGCATTGGGAACAGGTAAGTATGCATGTTTTATTATTTCTTTTCAATGCCTCCAGCTGATTTAAGATTTAAAAGGGTTGTCCATTTTTGCATGGACACCCCTTTAAGTATGCTACAAATATGTTGACTAAACACACTCTCCAAAATAGTAAAAGAAAAAAAAAGGAAAATGGAATTTAGAATTCAACATGGTATATATACTTAGAAATTAAAATAATAATATTATAATAATATATTTATTCTAATAAAATTACTGTCTCTTACGATGGTAGGTATAATCCAAATGGTTACAAAATATTTCTCAGAAACTTGGTAAGATACTGTAGGTGCCTTTTCTAGTATAAATGATTGTTACACTTACTTTTGGAAGAGGCTCGAGGAGATATCCAAGGGCTAGTGTTACTATTAAAACAATCACACCTGATAATATACCAGCAACCTGTAGTCATAAAAATGGGAAGCATTAAATATCTGGTCATTATTAGAGATGAGCGAACACTGTTTGGATCAGCCGTTCCAAACAGCACGCTCCCATAGAAATGAATGGAAGCACCTGGCACGGCGACTAGCCGCCGGCAAAGTGTACGTGCCAGGTGCTTCCATTCATTTCTATAGGAGCGTGCTGTTCGGAACGGCTGATCCGAACAGTTCGATCATCTCTAGTCATTATATATCATTACAATCATAATATAATAGAGTTTACACAAGACATTACATTATGGTAGTGGATTTTTCTTTTCAGATATTCCCACTGAATTCTGGCACCTCTGGTTTCAAAGCCACAAAGATACTGATTCATAACTTGTTCAAATAATTCCTTAAAATCTTTAACTGTAGGGCTCATGCACAAGATGTTATAGCGGCATCCAAAATCCAAGTTCAGTGATACACCATAAGAAAATTGCTTCATTACGTGAAGGTTCAGATGATAGTACACAACTGTTAAGTGCTACAGTACAGCTACATAATCCTTTATGCAATAAAATATCATTTTTAACAATTTGTTAATAATTTCTAAGGATTATTTTAAAATATATATAAATACATATATAAAAATCAATTTCTTCCTACCTGGGTTTTACCACCAGAGCTTTCTTGTACTGAAGATCTGGCTAATGATGTGCTGGCAACAAATCCTTTGAATGCTCCACATACTACGTTACATAGTCCGAATGCTATTAATTCCTAGACCAAGTATATAAATATAGTATGGCTATCATTGTTCGCAAATAGAAATCAGAATGAATTGATAACATTTTGAAAGACATGAAATAGTACAACACACATTTATATACACTGTTTTTGCAATACCATGTTTTTCAAGTGACTTTTGCTGGTTAGCTTTATTTGGGAGCTTATTTCACATGTTCATTAATGGATTTTCTAAAAGCTCCAATACAAGATTACAGTACTAGACAGAAGTTCCACAAGAATGCAGGGACTCCTAACATTATAGAGGGTTGGTCCGGGAGATCTAGCCAACATCTAATATGAAACCGGTTGTACAAATATGTCCCAACACAAATCCTGGGAGCAGCTGTCAATCTTACAGCAGTTCCTTCCACTTTGAATAGAAATGACACAACTGCGGCTAACACACAATAATAAGTATTATCAAATCATACAAAGCATACATACTGTATATACACCTACATTGTAAGCCGATGGTTGGTATAATATTGGAAGGGATGTACATCTCACCCGGATTGCTCAGATGGGCGAGATGATAAAAATCCAGAGAGTTGGTTTCTCAGCAGACAACTATGTGTGCTGAGAATTATTTAAGTACTGTGTACGTGGGTGGATTTTTAGGAAATGGCAGGTAGGTTGGTAGTGGGACTTGCCATTCTCATCCCCTCCAGTCCACACCTTGTGGACACTCCTGAAGAAACCTAGCTGTCTGGGATTGTCCTCATTAGCGAGGCATAAGAGGTCTGCTAGGAGAGCAGACTATGACAGAGCTTGGCTGGAAAGCCACAAGGGAGGTGGCTACTGTTGGAGACGATCTTGCTATCTGAACTTGTCTTTACACTAGGTGAGGTAACCAATTTCTGTTTAGTAAGAGCCCAGACGGGCAGGTGCTTATTTTGTATTTTTTTTTGTGCTGCATCAACCCATGTGTGTTTGGAGTAAATAAAACTCAACACTTGGACTGTAACTTTGTAACTGTAACCAATGACTATGTCATTGCCAACCACCCAGCACCCCCAGATCCTGACAATATATATTAAAATATTACCTGGTTACCATCAATGGTATAATTATGTTTCACCGCATACACTTGTGCCACAGAAAATGCTACTGCAAAGCCAACGATACCAGTGGAGATAGAATTTGCTATGCTTGCTTGGAACACAGCTACACTTGGAGCAATAGGAGGCTGAAAACTGTTAAAATAATAAATACTATTAATAATAATTACTTTACAATATTACTAAAAATATGTACATAGTATTTATATTTAGAATTAAATACAGTATTTTATAGTATTTATATTGTGCAGAAATTATTTTTTAACTTAATTATTTTTATGTATTCTATGGAAAGGGGGGGGGGGGGGAGAAATTTTTTATTCCTTATATTTTATTCCCATGAGCTGCCGGGAAAATGGCCCCTCAGTCAGCTTTGACCGAGGCATCAGGGCTTTAATGCCGGTGATCAGTAGATAATACAGCAGAGACCCGGTGGCATATTTAAAATCCAACATGTGTCATACAATTACGGCGGATGTCAGGAATGGGTTAAAGGCTGTCGTACAGGTGAAATACATGGTAACATGTGCTACTCATTACTGCAGTTATAAAAGTGCTGTGTAGTCCTAGCCTAAAAGAGCTGACTCATCACATATGATCTTATTAACTTCAGACCAGCTTATTGACCTCTTGACACCCTTGGCAAGCTACCTCTATGAACAGAAATTCTAAGGGTCCATTCACACGGAGGAAAATGGTGAGGAATTTGGTGTGGAATTTCAGCGCTGAAAAAAAAACCCCTCCCATTGACTTTAATGGGTTCCTTTTTCTGCCACCATTTTCTTCAGTGTGAATGGACTCTTAAGCTGTATTGTGCTTGTATCTCGGTGTTAGAAAGTGTAACAGTTCTTTCCTATAAAGGTAATTACATTGCCTTACCCTCTCTGAATTGTTCCAACAATATTTACACCAAATCTGTGCTGGAAATCAAAAGCATAGGACACTCCAGTTCCAATTATTGTCTGCAAAGTAACGAATCATTGCAATTATTCAGAACACAAGAGCAATATGATTTATAACATGAACAGTCCTTTGTGCTACTACTCCCACCAGGCCCTGCCACCTTGGTTTCTTACAGTCTGTGCATATTCATGTAGCGCTCTTCTGTTTCAGATGCACCTGATCCTGCCACTTTGGCAGGCACACCCTCCCTTACAGCACCATACTTAACCCCTCTCTTGCCTGACCCTCTGGGAGTTTGCATGGATGTCTTTCTGGCATCTGGTTCAGCTGTCATCTACACCTGGACTACTCCTAGAGGTTATAGAGTGAAAACCAGACCATCTAGACAATGCCCTTAAAGATAAGATGTTTAGGTGGCTCAGTGGGTCCACCATCTGCTATTCTTTGTAAATGAATACCTGACAAGATGGATCAGCATTATTGTTTATACTTTTCTATGGTCCTATGGAGGACCATAAGAACAGATCAAATGACGCAGATGTCATTGCGCTCTAATCTGTCTTGCCAGTTTATGAAATCATCAATTTGTCAAGGTCATGCAGATTTAGTACTTGGAAATTTTTTATTATTATTTTCTTGTTAATAAGAAAGCTAAGATCTCTCAGATCTTAATTACAAATACATTCTTGTATAACAAGCATTAACTGTATGAAATAGCATGTCTGAAACACATCAGATAACCATATTAGTGGCAACTTGTCAGCTATTTGTGTAGGATAGACCTGGCAACCAAGCTGAGCCAACTGGAAAGCAAATGGAATGGAGTCATCCGGTGGACACTCCATATGCCTGGTACTCTTTAAAACATGGGGGAAAAAATACTAGTTTTCTGGCATAGATTCAGGCTTGTCTTGTGCCAGCTGGGTGATTGATTAAGACTGGTGTAGTAAAGGCCAATCTAAGGGCCCCTTAACACAGAGTATACGATGGCTGATTCTGAACGTGTAAACATTCCGAATCAGCGGCGTTTAAAACAGATTCCATTGCTTTCTATGGGAGCCGGCATACAAGCGCTCACCATAGAAATGAATGGACTGCTTATCACAATGAAAGCAATAGGTAAAAAAGCCTCCCATTGACTTCAATGTGAAGTCAATGGGATTCTGTTTAACTCCGCTCACTCTGAACATGCTTACGTGTCAGAATGAGCAGAGTGTTAACGCTGTGTGAAAGCAGCCTTAGGGTCCATTCACACGGAGTAAACGCGCGCTCCTTTTGGCAAAGTACACGTGTAAAAAATACACGTATAAAAATAAGACTCCCATTGACTTCAATGACATTTTTTTACACGTGTCATGTCATTGAAGTCAATGGGAGTCTTATTTTTACATGTGTATTTTTTGCACATGTATTTTTCCAAAATACACACGTGTTTACTCCGTGAGAATGGGCCCTTAATAAAATCCCGCCATACTTTGTAAAGATGGAAGTTTGTGTTCATGTTGCCTCTCGCTTGTTCATCCGAAAATTCCTAATATGATCATTTAATACTACTTGTTACATTGTTATAAAATAATACAAAAACAAGAAACTTACCAGAATGATTTCAATTGGGATAGGTACAGGCATTTTTGCTTTAAAATAGTCATTGATCTCCTTCACAATGTAAACAATAACCATTACAACAATTGATATAATAAGGGAAGCAATATTCGTTTTTGTTCGTAATTGTGAAAATATAGCATGTAGCACCTGCAACAAATAAAACAATATCAAAAACACATGTATAACTTATTTTTTTCATGATTATCTCATCATACAGGCTTATTTAGAGTTTGT
The DNA here is from genome assembly GCF_031893055.1 of Leptodactylus fuscus. Taxonomy (NCBI): domain Eukaryota; kingdom Metazoa; phylum Chordata; class Amphibia; order Anura; family Leptodactylidae; genus Leptodactylus; species Leptodactylus fuscus. Next base: position 118,520,910 of record NC_134269.1, read on the forward strand.
TTTTTTTGTGAGATGAGCTGTAGTTTTCATTGATACCATTTTGTAGTATATCTGACTTTTTTCATTATTTATTTATTAGGAGGTGGCATAAACAAAAAAAAAGAGGTGTGCAGGATAAATAAGCCTTTTCGTTGCAGAGGAATATAATACATCATCTGAATCCGCAAGAGAATCCATTAACATCTATATCCTGTAAGGCGGACAAAAGGCTGTCATTATTAGACAATCTTCTTCCTTGTCCTGTCACGTCTTCTTCAAAAAGCGCCGACTGGGCATGTCCATCACCATCTTCCTGTGGCTGAACGGGAGAGGCCACAGGAAAATGGTGGACGGACATGCGCAGTGGAAGCAGTCGGCCATTTTCCTGTGGCCGAACAGGAAAAAAGAGGCAGAGGTGCAGAACAAGAAGAAGGCGGCGCTGGATAGTTTTCTGGCAGCACTGGGGACACCCCAGGTGCTGTTTGAGCGCTGAGGACCGCCCCCAATGCTTTGAGAAATCTAATTAGCATATGGATGAAAACTGAGATATCTAAGGAACAGCAGCACAGGGAAAAGGTAGGGGAAAAAATAGCTTTTCTTAAGGCTATTCATAATGTGGCTTTAGCTAAAACAAGATTCTAATGATAGAATCCCTTTAATATTAGCCTGGGAAGGCACCTTAGTCTTGAAACCAGGAAGGAATCTCACTTGAAGTCTGTCTTGATAAAACGATATACACTACCGTTCAAAAGTCTAGGGTCACTTAGAAATCTCCTTATTTTTGAAAGACAAGCACAGTTTTTTTCATTGATGATAATATTAAATGAATCTGAAATACACTCTATACATTGTTAATGTGGTAAATGACTATTCTAGCTGCAAACATCTGCTTTTTAATGCAATATCTACATAAGTGTATAGAGGCCCATTTCCAGCAACCATCACTCCAGTGTTCTAATGGTACATTGTGTTTGCTAACTGTGTAAGAAGGCTAATGGATGTTTAGAAAACCCTTGAAAACCCTTGTGCAAGTATGTTAGCACAGCTGAAAACAGTTTTGCTGGTTAGAGTAGCTATAAAACTGACCTTCCTTTGAGCTAGCTGAGAATCTGAAGCATTACATTTGTTGGTTCAATTAAACTCTCAAAATGGCCAGAAAAAGAGAACTTACATGTGAAACTCGACAGTCTATTCTTGTTCTTAGAAATAAAGGCTATTCCATGCGAGAAATTGCCAAGAAACGGAAGATTTCCTACAATGGCGTGTACAACGCCTTCAGCACAACAGGCTCTAACCAGAGTAGAAAGAGAAGTGGGAGGCCACGCTGCACAACTGAGCAACAAGACAAGTACATTAGAGCCTCTAGTTTGCGAAATCGACGCCTCACAAGTCCTCAACTCAACTGGCAGCTTCATTAAATAGTACCCACAAAATGCCAGTGTCAACGTCTACAGTGAAGAGGTGACTCCGGAATGCTGGCCTTCAGGGCAGAGTGGCAAAGAAAAAGCCACATCTGAGACTGGCTAATAATAGGAAAAGATTAATATGGGCAAAAGAATGCAGACATTGGACAGAGGAAGCACCAACTAAGTATCAATGTATAAATAACACAAAATATTCTTTTGATTTTAAATCTAAATTTATTGTTACAAAAATGTTTTTAATTGTAAAAAATATTGGTATCAGGAAAACACAAACACATAAAAACATTTAAAAACACCAGATGTCAAACAACAAGAGTGGAGGTCGCACTGGACTGAGCAGCTCCAGCAGGTGTATAATCTGCTAGTGGTGTAGGGGTGTAGGCTAGTTCACTTTTTTTTTCTGGTGGCTATACACAGGCGTATATAAGATATTGCTCTTGGTTTATATGTGCGGTGGCTGTGGTTTTCCCTTCTATACACGCTGTATGTGTGTCTCCTTCGGACACTCCTACTGTTTTGATTAGCTCAAGCATTGTCATGTGATGCTCTCGCACCATTGTGATGCGGGAGTCGCACCTGAATGAATTAATGGCGCCATTAATTACTATTGTGTACCCTATAAAAGCTTCCCCTCCTGCCTCCATTCTGTAGCCCCCTGAAGAAGCAGGGGCGAAACGGTCCGTCGGGGCTCAGAGTGGAGGTCGCAGCTGGTGAGCAGTGGTTTATGTATATGCTTCACATTTTTTGTCCTATGTAGGTTGGCTTATGTAATATTGGCATGTGTGTGTAACTTTACATTGGTTCTGTTACCTTATATGCTCTTACTATATAGTGGTGATGTGGGTATGATCTTTGCAATGCTACAGATATTTTTCAATTAAGTGCCCTGATCTTGTGATATTGTGGGCAATAGGAGCCTATTTACATTTATATATACAAAATACTGGGCCTCTCTATACACACATTAATTGTGGCTGTTCTCATCGCCTACACCACTAGCAGATTATACACCTGCTGGAGCTGCTCAGTCCAGTGCGACCTCCACTCTTGTTGTTTGACATCTGGTGTTTTTAAATGTTTTTATGTGTTTGTGTTTTCCTGATACCAATATTTTTTACAATTAAAAACATTTTTGTAACAATAAATTTAGATTTAAAATCAAAAGAATTTTTTGTGTTATTTATACATTGTTACTTGGTTGGTGCTTTGAGTTTTTGCGGGTATCTTTGTTTATCTAGTATTGAGATTGCTTTGGGTTTGATATTGGACAGAGGAAGATTGGAAAAAAGTGTTATGGACAGACGAATCGAAGTTTGAGATGTTTGGATCACGCAGAAGAACATTTGTGAGACGCAGAACAACTGAGAAGATGCTGGAAGAGCCTGACGCCATCTGTCAAGCATGGTGGAGGTAATGTGATGGTCTGGGGTTCCTTTGGTGCTGGTAAAGTGGGAGATTTGTACAAGTTAAAAGGGATTTTGAATAAGGAAGGCTATCACTCCATTTTGCAACACCATGCCATACCCTGTGACAGCGCTTAATTGAAACCAATTTCATCCTACAACAGGACAATGACCCAAATCACACCTCCAAATTATACAAGAACTATTTAGGGAAGAAGCAGGCAGCTGGTATTCTATATGTAATGGAGTGGCCAGCGCAGTCACCAGTTCTGAACCCCATTGAGCTGTTGTGGGAGCAGCTTGACCATATGGTATGCAAAAAGCCCATCAAGCCAATCCAACTTGTCGGAGGGGCTTCTAGAAGCATGGGGTGAAATTTCTCCAGATTACCTCAGCAAATTAACAGCTAGAATGCCAAAGGTCTGCAAGGCTGTAAAAGCTGCAAATGCAGTATTCTTTAACAAAAGCAAAGTTTGAAGGAGAAAATTTAGCATTCAGTCTGGTCACAATATGGTCTATATTTGGAAGACCCCACCTCAGGGTAATCTGATGGAAAATCTCCGGATTGAGAGACCATTCCCTGGAAACAGTGAAACCCAAACTCAGCCAGTCTGCAATTATGTTCAGGGATCCTTTGATTTGTACAGCAGACAGATGGGTCAGATTCCTATCTGCTGAGACGAATATTAATCCTATCTCTCTGAGGAGTGACTGGGAGCTGGTGTCTCCCTGTTTGTTCAGGTAAAAAAATGGTTGTTATGTTGTTTGACCGCACCTATACAGCCTTCCCATTGAGTTGTGGGGCAAAGTGGAGGAGTGCAAGGTGAACTGCTCTGAGTTCTCTGCAGTTGGATGACACGTTCCTCTCTAGGAAATTCCAGGTCCCCTTGTATCTTGTGCAAGTGGGCTCCCCATCCTGAAAGTGATGCATCGGTTGTCAACAGAGTCCAACTTGGCTGGACCATGGACATCCCATCTTTCAGATGTATCCACCATCTCAGGGAAAGACAGGTCTTGAAGGTACTCTATGATGGATCCCTCGAGGACTGTCTGCTTTTTTGCAGATAGTAAATGGGTCTGTACAAACCTGTCTCGCGGAGGATGATAGAAATCAACTGCATAGCAGTATTATATTACATACAAGACACACAAAAGGATCTTGTATGAGTTCTCTCCAGGTCACCAGGAAAATCGTCGACTGAATGAGGAAGACTGATGGCGTTAAAAATTCCAACTTCTTCTTGTTGATATCTTTGGAGAATTTTCACCCAGAAACTCTGCTCTGAAATCTACAGTTCCTCTGGAAGCAAGGCCTAGGTTTTTGAGGCTGTTAAGGGCTTCCTCCTCTCCTGGTCTGTCTGGATCTGCCCTGGAAAGACTGTGGAAGACTCTTACCGTTTTTGTCTGCAAGACCCTCCATAATGTCATACGGCCCTTTGCCAAAGAGCTTCCCAGACTCAAAGGGCAGGGAACAAATATTACATTTTGAGGCATTATCCACCCGCCAGGGTTTCATCTATAGTGGTCTTTGTACAATAGTGGTGAGGGCCATAGATTTTGTGGCTAACTTGACTTGCTGGAGAGCAGCGTCAGCCAAGAAATCTGCTGAGGGAGACTGACCTCATAAATGACAGGATGACGTCCTTGGAGACCCCAGAATCGATATATCTTTCTCCAGCTGGTGTAAATCTGTGGGAAGTTTGTTTGCCACCTTGCTGGATGCAACACCCATGGTGACTTGAGCAGAGGCACCTGAGTGAGACTTTCTGAAGGTACACTGCACACCTATCCATTGGTTCTTGAAGGTTGGAGCCATAATCAGCAGGCACAATGGCAAGAAAGTTTGGCTACAGCTATGTCCTTGTTAAAAGCCACAAAGAAGACTAGACGGTTAAGTAAGAAAAAAAGGAGGGAGGACAAAAGAGACCTGGTCTACCATACAAGACAGAAAAACATGGTGGGGGGAGGTCTCCTCTGTCCTCTCATAGGGTGGGTAATATCTAATTATTTAAATTACAAATACCAGCACAAAGCAGCAGAAATACCCCATATTGTGCTGCTGGTAGGATGTAAGGGAACAGTGTTTCTCTTTACAGTGGTTCTTCAAGAGCTTGGTTTAGCAGAGTACAAGACATGGTACTGGTGGTTTCCTGGTGGTATTGTGTGTATAACTAATTTGTCAATCAAAATGGTATACACAGTGTCAGCATTGACTACTGGAAAATAGCAGATTTAAAGTATAATGTCAAATACCATACAGGCTGTACTTACTCTGAAATTTGCAAGTGGCCCATTAAATGCAGGAATTTTAATTCCGAAAACATACTTTAGCTGTGATATAACAACTTCAATGGCAGCAGCGGTGGTGAAGCCATTAATTAGGGGTTCTGATAAGTATATGACAATGAATCCAAACTGCAGAAATCCTAGAATCAACTGAATAAATGAAGAAAAAACAGGAGAATTTGCAGATTAGGACACTTTTACACATTTGTAGTTGAGCAGAGATAACTGTATGCGGATACTACTATTTGCCATGCGGCACTTATACTTGCTGTGGTTTCAATCCACAGGTACAAGAAAGAGCAGGACAACAATTTTCAGTAATGCATTTTCCGTTACTGAGACTTGACCACACTTATGACAGCAACCTAATGCCAACACTGAAATCAGCTTTATAGTTTATAACAAATACCACACTACTCACTTGAACTATCCCAACAAGAAAGGTTAAAGATGCTGCAACCATTACTTTTTGTTCATTCAGCAGTGTCTCATCAGTGCCATTACCTATGGTGGAATTACCTTCACTTGTGGCCGCACCAGTAGCGAGATTAGTTACTACCGAGCCAACCATCAAGCAGGTAACTGGAAAAGGACCTACAAAACACAAACCCATGCTTCTGAATAAAAGATAGATAAACAGTATATATGATGCTTTGACTTTAATATAAATATACAACACAAAATGCAAAAGGCTAAATGACACGCTGAAAATCATCTCCAAGTAAGAAAAGGTGAAATACAACAGGTGCTAGTTAATAACATTGGCATAGCTGCCAAAGTGAATCAATATGCCCAACAGGTAAAGTACAATAAAACACACAATGTGAAGAAAGCCAAGCACAAGAGTTATAGCATTATATATCATATAAATAGTAATAACATGCCTACCGACAATACTGGTGCGCCCGACGCACGTTTCGCCACCTAATGGCTTCGTCAGGGGATGGATTTTTTAAAAAACAAATCGTGCCTCCCACATACTGGTTAACATTTGGTCGCATTGGTCTTCCTTTTTACTACCTGTCATTATATTAGTCTACATCATATTGGTTTTATATTATATTCTAATAAAATATTAATTTTATGGTGATCCTGTCTTTTTGACAATGTTTTTCTTTTAATATAAATATAGAAAATACAAATATTGTATTCTTGCTCACCAGCAGATATATGTTTAGATGTTCCAAAGAAAAAGTAGACAACAACAGGAAAAAAAGCTGCATATAGTCCATATCCTGGCGGAACATTAGTTAGGAGAGCATATGCCAAACCTGAAACACAACAACAAGAGTATAATAAAGGAAATAAACTGCAAGAAACACATAAATGTAAAGAAGCAGTATGATTGTCTAAGGCTGGGTTCACACCAACGTTGGCTCCTGTGCTATGATTCTGTTCCCTCTCTGCTTCAAAATTGCGGACAGAAAAGCACTGCGGGTAACCACTATTTTAACTGGACCGAATCTAATCTAGTCTAACAGTTGTATGTGGCATGGCTTCTACTATGGTAATCCATGACCATCACCTGATTCAAGGGGTAACTAGAGCTGGTTACATATTTACCTGACAATTAAAATATATCACATGAATTCTTGTTAGAATCAGCGGCCTGACCAAGTCCTTATAAATGGGTTCCTTTTATACACAGGATATTGTAAACAGTGTCCGACCTTACAACCTGTCTTTGTCACTACTCATTTTTATGGCTATAGATTGTGTCAAGTGGCTAAACGGCCACTTTTGGAATTATCTTAGCTCCCATCTATTATAGCATGTATATCACAGTCATCAGCTAATAGTGCCAACATCTGGTTGTAGTTTTTTGCTGAGGTATGTGTGAAATTGCTGTGTCCATTTTACATTCAGTGAAACAATATTTCTGTATACTGTGAATTGTCTGTGCTTTGGGTAATTGAAACAAATGAATATTGTGACTTTCCAGAAATTATGTGATTTCTTCTATGGAATGTCTTCTAATGAAATGCTGATAAGCTTTGTGCCTGAGTTGTCTAGTTAGCAGCCATCTCCCCTTTTCTAACTATAACATCTTAAGTTTTTTATTAAACAGAGAAACTGGCGACTTCTAGCTGAGATTGATAAAGCTGAAGTGCACACATGGCAAGAATCATTTCTTTTTTCACCAAAAGAATTGTCCATCTCTGGTTGGTAGGTCAGGTGGGTGATAGGGAATTCAATGCTAAATTCCAAATATGTTCATCTGTGGTGTATTATTATTTCTGTCTATAGTGCGCCAGTGTTGGAATATAGCATCAGATCAAAGAAAGATTGTAACTGTACTGGTGTAACAAGTGTCCATATAGTAGACCTAGGAATAATTGCATTCTTGAGAGTGTCCAAGAGAAACCTAGGAATAGCTGTCTTCTTACAAGTGTCCAATAGGACCTTGGGAAGTAATTTTTACAATGGGTAACACAAGTAGCATCAAGAGTCTAAATGGGGGGAATACTGCCCTGCAATGCCCGCGAACAAAATCAGTGGAGACCCAGTTGTTATAGCGGTTGCACTGCAGTAGGATGGCCGCCATCTTTAAAGACCCGACATCTGCTGTACTATTACGGCAGATGTCGGGAAAAGGTTTAAGCCCTATATATTAGAAGCCCTCATAAATCAACCCACTTCCAAACTGCTCCCCTGAAATAATTCAAAAATAGATTTGAGATGTCTGTTAACACTTTAACCATTTCACGGAATTAAAACAATATGCAGGTGAAATTTACATTTTTTTTTCCAATAATTTAATTTACCCTAAAATGTACACATTCACAAGGGATAAAGGAAAAAAATGCATCACACAATTTGTTATGTAATTTCTACCCAATGTGTGATATAAACAGGTGCATGGGCACATGGCAGAATGCCATAGGGAAGGAGTGCCCCTGGGCTTTTCAAGAGCAGATTTTGCAGGATTAGTTTTCAGGTACTGTGTCTCATTTGCAGAATCATTAAAGTTTTGGTGCAATTTACCCCCCAACAAAAGTGACAGCATTTTGAAAACTATACCCGACAAGGAATTTTTCGAGGATTAGTGAGCATTTTGACCCCACAGATGTTTCACAGAGTTTATTATTATCAAGTTCTGAAAATTAATAATTACTTTCTTTTTCCAATAAAGTGTTGATTTAGTGCTAATCATTTCACAAGGGGTTAACTGAGAACACACAACTTCTCCTGAACATTGCAATATCCCATATGTTGTCGTAAACTGTTGAATGGTTACATGGTGGGGCTTGGGCAGGAAAGAGCGCTGCTTAGATTCTGGAAGGCACATTTTGCTGGAATAGATTTTGCCGCCATGTCCGTAAAGTACCAGTAAAGTGATCCCATTTGTGAAACTACATTCCTCAAGTGATTTATCAAGGAGTATAGTGAGCATTTTGACCACAAATCTGTTTCACTGACTTAACCCCTTCAGAACCAAAACAGTTTTCATTTTTGCATTTCCGTTTTTTCCTACACACATACCATGCACACATGGTTCTCCTCAATACTATGACATAAACTAGGTCATGCAGACTGAGACTGGAGAACCCATTTCATAAAAAAGTGAACAGTAAAGTCACCTTGTAAAACTGCTACAAGTCCAGTTGTGAACCCAGAAATGATGTCACTGAGAATCCACTCTTTGAACGCATATGGAGGAAGCCATGATGCAATTGGGAAGAAGGTAAAGGCAATTCTCTTTGCTTTCTGAGCAGAGCAGCTGTGATAGAAAAGAAACATTTTTTTACTATTTCGTTTTACCTCAGTTGCATCATGTGAACTAATGCGTAAAGGTTTTACATAATAAACACTTAAAGTTACCCTGAGCCAAAATGATCTGCTTTTTCTGTTTTTAAAGAGGATCTGTCTCCAAGTGCAAAATTCTAAATGCCATAAACCTTTTCATGTGATCCTGATCAATGTGACGGTTTTATTTTTAAAATCTGTTCCTTGCAAAAGATATGGCCCTAGCTGAAAATATTCTGACTTAGCCAGCTTAATTCTCAGTGATCAGTGATCAGATTCCCCATCATCAGATTGCAGGATCTGAGGTGTTGTAATGGCAGCCAGGAGACCAATCAATTGCACATAAGGATGCTATGTGTGATGTACTATATTCCAATGTATTGCAGTACATTGCACTGGGGAACAGGAAATCCCTCCTTCAAATTCCCTTGTGGGACAAGAAATAAAAATGCATAATATAAACAAAGTAATAATGTAAACAAACATAATAGGTATCCCCTCTTGCATATAATGATATAGAATAAATAATAATAATATATATAAATAATGATATATAATAAATAGTATTATTTATCCCATACAGTGAATGGCATAAAAAAAACCCAAAAAACATACCACAATATGCGATAATCCCAGACAAATCATCCATTTTTGAAAAGTGACAATTTATTTAGTAAAAGCAGTGAAACATAATAAAACCAATTAATAAACATGGTATTGCTCTAACTGTAATGACTTGCTGGACAAAGTTGCCATGTCATTTTTAATGAAGAGTGAACCCCCACAAAACAAAATGCAAAAAATAATGCTAGAATTGTGGGATCTTTCACATGGACCCCCAAAACTTGAATAAAAGCTAATCAAAACATTATATGTACCCATAAATAGTGCCAGATGAAAGTACTTCCAGCGTCCTTACAGGGTTAATGTTTATTAATATAGCCAAAGGAGCTAACACACAGGAGAAAAACAGGAAAAATGGACAATTTCTAACTCAGGAGAATACTGGAATCCTCACACTTAGATGATAAAGTAATGATAAGCTTATTATCTTCAGTTGACTTGCTTCTTCCATGATGTTAAATGACCATACGTATCTGTATAATCCAAACACAACTTACCCACAAGTCCTTTTTAGATGATCCAATATACTGGTGTGATGTCTTTGCACTATTTCATTTTCAGAACTAAATGCGTCCTCCGAGTAGATGGGTCTTGCCACTAAATATTTATTTTCCAAAGGAATCTTAACTTTTTCTACTGGAGGTTCATCTGGATTTTCATTTCCTTTACCTTTCCTGAACTTATTTAGTATGGTCCTATAGTTGAACATTTCACGATCTGGATTAAAATGAAGAACGTTAAGGCAGATAAATATTATGGTTCATACATGATGTAGTAAAAGTGTAATTTTGAATTATTGACATATCACTTTGCTGTCTGGTTTAATGAGTTAATAAAAACTGGAGCCCACTTAGGGTACATCTACCTGACATGTCTGCTGCTGATTTTCTGTTTGCCCCATTACTACCCAGGTGGAAAAGAAATGAATTTCATACTCATCCCATTTGCTGATGTACAACACAGTAGATTAAGTACCAACAAGCCTCTGGCGGCTGATCTACTGCGTATATATCCTCTTAAGGATCTCTAATAAGGAAAGAGTATCCACATCTCTGGTAGACCAGAGCATATATGCATGTAGCCCATGTATTATTTTTTTCTTAATACATTTTTAGTATTGTAGATATCTTCCAAGTGGCATTTTATAAGGAATAGCTTAAAGTTAACTTTAGTGATGTATAGCTAATATTATTACCATCACCATTCTCATATTGTGATCAATGTGGAATATCTCTAGTATTGTACATTTGTGTTAGATGGATAGTAGAAACATGTTTGAATTAAGATATAAATTATAATGTATGAACACTGAATACTTTACTATTATAATATATTTAATACCTATAATATAATCTTCTTACCTTTCTTTTAATACAAGTGATGTCTGCATATCAGTCGTCCTAGTAAAGGTGTGCTTTTTGTCTGTCAGTAAGCATTTCATATATGGCCCCAGATATTTAGAGGTGTTACCATATTTTCTTAAGGGTATTGATTTACTAATCTGTTCAACCTACAAGAAAGTTTGGTTGACCTTTGAATGGGCAAACCTGCGATCATAAGTGTATTTATTAGAAAATTATGTGATGTATACAACTTAAAACATCTTTTTTCAAGTCTTTGACTATAGTAATATATTACATTCATGATACAGATTTGAATACAATGTATACAGTTTACCATGAAAATTGCTCAATATTTAAGGTACACCAGTTCTGAGAGTTAGGAACAGTGTATGAGAACACTTAAAGGGGTTGTCCGGTATAACTATAAAACCCTACACTAATATAAACACCCTCCCCTCCTAGTTTCTAAATTACATTATTAATCAAAAAATGTATATTTACCCATATACCTGGGGTGGTCATGTGACTGCACCAGGGACATTTTCTGATTATCTGGTGACAATCTGTTTCCCCATTTCCGGAAACGGATCGTCACTAGAGATGAGCGAACACTAAAATGTTCGAGGTTCGAAATTTGATTCGAACAGCCGCTCACTGTTCGAGTGTTCGAATGGGTTTCGAACCCCATTATAGTCTATGGGGAACATAAACTCGTTAAGGGGGAAACCCAAATTCGTGTCTGGAGGGTCACCAAGTCCACTATGACACCCCAGGAAATGATACCAACACCCTGGAATGACACTGGGACAGCAGGGGAAGCATGTCTGGGGGCATAAAAGTCACTTTATTTCATGGAAATCCCTGTCAGTTTGCGATTTTCGCAAGCTAACTTTTCCCCATAGAAATGCATTGGCCAGTGCTGATTGGCCAGAGTACGGAACTCGACCAATCAGCGCTGGCTCTGCTGGAGGAGGCGGAGTCTAAGATCGCTCCACACCAGTCTCCATTCAGGTCCGACCTTAGACTCCGCCTCCTCCGGCAGAGCCAGCGCTGATTGGCCGAAGGCTGGCCAATGCATTCCTATGCGAATGCAGACTTAGCAGTGCTGAGTCAGTTTTGCTCAACTACACATCTGATGCACACTCGGCACTGCTACATCAGATGTAGCAATCTGATGTAGCAGAGCCGAGGGTGCACTAGAACCCCTGTGCAAACTCAGTTCACGCTAATAGAATGCATTGGCCAGCGCTGATTGGCCAATGCATTCTATTAGCCCGATGAAGTAGAGCTGAATGTGTGTGCTAAGCACACACATTCAGCACTGCTTCATCACGCCAATACAATGCATTAGCCAGTGCTGATTGGCCAGAGTACGGAATTCGGCCAATCAGCGCTGGCTCTGCTGGAGGAGGCGGAGTCTAAGGTCGGACCTGAATGGAGACTGGTGTGGAGCGATCTTAGACTCCGCCTCCTCCAGCAGAGCCAGCGCTGATTGGCCGAATTCCGTACTCTGGCCAATCAGCGCTGGCCAATGCATTCTATTAGCCCGATGAAGTAGAGCTGAATGTGTGTGCTAAGCACACACATTCAGCACTGCTTCATCACGCCAATACAATGCATTAGCCAGTGCTGATTGGCCAGAGTACGGAATTCGGCCAATCAGCGCTGGCTCTGCTGGAGGAGGCGGAGTCTAAGATCGCTCCACACCAGTCTCCATTCAGGTCCGACCTTAGACTCCGCCTCCTCCGGCAGAGCCAGCGCTGATTGGCCGAAGGCTGGCCAATGCATTCCTATGCGAATGCAGACTTAGCAGTGCTGAGTCAGTTTTGCTCAACTACACATCTGATGCACACTCGGCACTGCTACATCAGATGTAGCAATCTGATGTAGCAGAGCCGAGGGTGCACTAGAACCCCTGTGCAAACTCAGTTCACGCTAATAGAATGCATTGGCCAGCGCTGATTGGCCAATGCATTCTATTAGCCCGATGAAGTAGAGCAGAATGTGTGTGCTAAGCACACACATTCAGCACTGCTTCATCATGCCAATACAATGCATTAGCCAGTGCTGATTGGCCAGAGTACGGAATTCGGCCAATCAGCGCTGGCTCTGCTGGAGGAGGCGGAGTCTAAGATCGCTCCACACCAGTCTCCATTCAGGTCCGACCTTAGACTCCGCCTCCTCCGGCAGAGCCAGCGCTGATTGGCCGAAGGCTGGCCAATGCATTCCTATGCGAATGCAGACTTAGCAGTGCTGAGTCAGTTTTGCTCAACTACACATCTGATGCACACTCGGCACTGCTACATCAGATGTAGCAATCTGATGTAGCAGAGCCGAGGGTGCACTAGAACCCCTGTGCAAACTCAGTTCACGCTAATAGAATGCATTGGCCAGCGCTGATTGGCCAATGCATTCTATTAGCCCGATGAAGTAGAGCTGAATGTGTGTGCTAAGCACACTCATTCAGCACTGCTTCATCACGCCAATACAATGCATTAGCCAGTGCTGATTGGCCAGAGTACGGAATTCGGCCAATCAGCGCTGGCCAATGCATTCTATTAGCCCGATGAAGTAGAGCTGAATGTGTGTGCTAAGCACACACATTCAGCACTGCTTCATCACGCCAATACAATGCATTAGCCAGTGCTGATTGGCCAGAGTACGGAATTCGGCCAATCAGCGCTGGCTCTGCTGGAGGAGGCGGAGTCTAAGGTCGGACCTGAATGGAGACTGGTGTGGAGCGATCTTAGACTCCGCCTCCTCCAGCAGAGCCAGCGCTGATTGGCCGAATTCCGTACTCTGGCCAATCAGCACTGGCTAATGCATTGTATTGGCGTGATGAAGCAGTGCTGAATGTGTGTGCTTAGCACACACATTCAGCTCTACTTCATCGGGCTAATAGAATGCATTGGCCAGCGCTGATTGGCCAGAGTACGGAACTCGACCAATCAGCGCTGGCTCTGCTGGAGGAGGCGGAGTCTAAGATCGCTCCACACCAGTCTCCATTCAGGTCCGACCTTAGACTCCGCCTCCTCCAGCAGAGCCAGCGCTGATTGGCCGAATTCCGTACTCTGGCCAATCAGCACTGGCTAATGCATTGTATTGGCGTGATGAAGCAGTGCTGAATGAGTGTGCTTAGCACACACATTCAGCTCTACTTCATCGGGCTAATAGAATGCATTGGCCAATCAGCGCTGGCCAATGCATTCTATTAGCGTGAACTGAGTTTGCACAGGGGTTCTAGTGCACCCTCGGCTCTGCTACATCAGATTGCTACATCTGATGTAGCAGTGCCGAGTGTGCATCAGATGTGTAGTTGAGCAAAACTGACTCAGCACTGCTAAGTCTCTGCATTCGCATAGGAATGCATTGGCCAGCCTTCGGCCAATCAGCGCTGGCTCTGCCGGAGGAGGCGGAGTCTAAGGTCGGACCTGAATGGAGACTGGTGTGGAGCGATCTTAGACTCCGCCTCCTCCAGCAGAGCCAGCGCTGATTGGTCGAGTTCCGTACTCTGGCCAATCAGCGCTGGCCAATGCATTCTATTAGCCCGATGAAGTAGAGCTGAATGTGTGTGCTTAGCACACACATTCAGCTCTACTTCATCAGGCTAATAGAATACATTGGCCAATCAGCGCTGGCCAATGCATTCTATTAGCTTGATGAAGCAGAGTGTGCACAAGGGTTCAAGCGCACCCTCGGCTCTGATGTAGCAGAGCTGAGGGTGCACAAGGGTTCAAGTGCACCCTCGGCTCTCCTACATCAGAGCCGAGGGTGCGCTTGAACCCTTGTGCAGCCTCGGCTCTGCTACATCAGAGCCGAGGGTGCGCTTGAACCCTTGTGCACACTCTGCTTCATCAAGCTAATAGAATGCATTGGCCAGCACTGATTGGCCAGAGTACGGAATTCGGCCAATCAGCGCTGGCCAATGCATCCCTATGGGAAAAAGTTTATCTCACAAAAATCACAATTACACACCCGATAGAGCCCCAAAAAGTTATTTTTTATAACATTCCCCCCTAAATAAAGGTTATCCCTAGCTATCCCTGCCTGTACAGCTATCCCTGTCTCATAGTCACAAAGTTCACATTCTCATATGACCCGGATTTGAAATCCACTATTCGTCTAAAATGGAGGTCACCTGATTTCGGCAGCCAATGACTTTTTCCAATTTTTTTCAATGCCCCCGGTGTCGTAGTTCCTGTCCCACCTCCCCTGCGCTGTTATTGGTGCAAAAAAGGCGCCAGGGAAGGTGGGAGGGGAATCGAATTTTGGCGCACTTTACCACGTGGTGTTCGATTCGATTCGAACATGGCGAACACCCTGATATCCGATCGAACATGTGTTCGATAGAACACTGTTCGCTCATCTCTAATCGTCACTGCTACTCCTCCCCCATCCTTTCCAGCATACTTATCTATCTTCTTCCTGTCTAGGCTTCCTACTCTGGGGAACGACTCCTCCTCCTTCCTTAACATTGGCACACACATGTACAACAGAGTCAGAGTCCTGGGGCAATGTAGTGGCTCAGTGGTTAGCACTGCAGCCTTGCAGTGCTGGATTCCTGGGTTTGAATTCTGCTAAGGACATCTGTAAGGAGTTTGTATGTTCTACCTGTGTTTGCGGGGATTTCCTCCCATACTCCAAAGACATACTGATAGGGAAAAATGTGCATTGTGAGCCATCTATGGGGCTCACAATCTACATTAAAAAAAAAAAAAAAGAAAAAAGTCAGAGTCCTGGCTTAGAGCTGAAGCTGACAGTACATCTCTATTGTGCAAGCTGGGAGCCTACACAATAGAGATGTATTGAAGGTTACAGCACAGTGCTGCGCGTGCCCCACAGATGGAAGACAGGTAAAGTGTAATAGGGATTAGGCAGAGTGAATTGGGAAGGATTAGCAGTGGGAGGAATAGCTAAGGAGACAGGGAGGGGGGAAGGAGTGACAGGGAGATAGTGTGAGAGCTTACAACTACTAGAATGCATTGCAGAAGGAAGCTACACCTTGTAAACAAATGCAGAAGATGCTAGGCTTTCCCAGAAAAACCCAGAAATCACTAAAAACACTGCTAAAGTTATATGGATGTACTTATTAACCCATTAATAGCACTAACCAACCTTGTTTTTAACAAGTAAATTTTGCCCGAAAAACCCTTCAAGGGGAGTCTGTCACTAGGAAACTCAATATGAAATAATTCACAGTGCATTGTATATTATGTGGAGCACCCTCATGAGGAGCACCATTTTGTTGAAAAAGCCATTTTATAACTGTGCAAATGAAACTCAAGTCCAATAGGGGCATGCAAGAGCCTCAGGTTCTCACACCTGAATACAGAGCCCTCGGAGGCTCGGGTATGCTCCCATTGCACTTGTGCTTCATTTTCATATTAAGGCTCCGTTCCCACAGAGTAACGCGTCGCGCATTCAGACACGTATACACGTGTCAGAGTGTGAGCGTTCAAAACAGATCCCATTCTCTTCAATGTGTGCCGGCTTACAGGCGCTACACATTAAAGTCAATGGGAGGCTTTTTAACCCATTGATTTTAATGTGTAGCGTGCGTGAGCCGGCACACATTGAAGTGAATGGGATCTGTTTTGAGCGCTCACACTCTGACACGTGTCTGAATGCACGGCGCGTTACTCCATGGGAACAGAGCCTAATACACACAACTTTTTAAAGCAAATGGTGCATCTATTGGACTATCTAAAGTTATGATGGTGCTCAGCATAATGTGCTTATTGTGTTATATGCCACTGTGTTTATATACAGTTTGTATATATTGTTTTATATGTATTTTGTATTCTATATATCCTTCCACTGTGGTCTGGCTCCCCTTCAGTTTGAAGGGACTTGGCTTATCCCTTGTCAATCACTGGCGAGTCTAAGGGGTGGAGATAGGGAAGAAATTGCTGTCAGCCTCATAGAGGGAGAAAGTGTGCACTATTGGAGAAGTGGTGGTTTGCCTCTCCCCATAGCCATAGTGGTAGAGGCACGGAATAAATATTATTGGAGTGGAGAAAAGGCATGTGTTTTGACCAAATATGTCTGAACTGCTATTATTATATTCTGGGGTCTGTTCAGACCCTATAGCAGTGATGGCGAACCTTTTAGAGACCGAGTGCCCAAACTGCAACCCAAAACCCACAAAATTTTCACGGAGTGCCAACACGACAATATAGACTTAATACTATGCGGATCCACAATTGCGGACAGTTACTGACCAAAAATTACAGTCATGTGGGGCTTTACAGAGCTTTCAATAATACAAACAACGTTGTACTGAAATGTAAAGGTCTCGGCATTTGGTACTTTGAACAATTAATTTTCACTATTTACATCGCACAGGATCTGTTTTATAGTTACCGTGTAATATTCTTACATCCTGTACTAATATCACGTCTGCTATAAAACAGATACTGTGTGATATAAATAGTGAGGGGACCCCAGACAGTATTATATGCTCTGCAGTGGGCCCACCACACAATATTATATTCTCCACAGTACCACAGTAGCCCCCCAGTGTTATATGCTCCGCAGTAGGTGTCCCCCCCCCACAGGATTATATGCTCCACAGTGGCATCCACACACAGTATTGTGTGCTTATAAATAGCCCCCCCCCCAGTATTATATGCTCTTTAGTACACCCCCCAGTATTATAAGCCACCCCAGTATTATAAGCCCCCCCAGTATTATACACTCCCCCCAGTATTATAAGCCCCCTCAGTATTATACACTCCCCCCAGTATTATACACTCCCCCCAGTATTATACACCCCACCCAGTATTATAAGCCCCCCCAGTATTATACACTCCCCCCAGTATTATAAGCCCCCTCAGTATTATACACTCCCCCCCAGTATTATACACTCCCCCCAGTATTATACACCCCACCCAGTATTATAAGCCCCCCCAGTATTATACACTCCCCCCAGTATCATACACCCCACCAAGTATTATAAGCGCTCCCCCCAACATCATATACACAGTGAGCCACTCTCATACTCACCCCTGAAGAGCCGCCGGCATCCACCTTCTTGTCACTGGCGGCGCTGATTACGTCATCGCGCCCGCGTCGGGGCAGAGGTCAAACTCTGCAGCCAGTGTAGGCCGCGGTCGCGCGATCCGCGGCCTACCCTGACAGCTTTCAGCTGTATGTGCATTTGCACATACAACTGAAGGCAGTGATCGCTCATCAACGGGGAATCCTGTACCGGATTCCCTGTTGGTGAGCGATCCGGGCGACCGCACGCGTGCCAGCATGGAGGGCTCTGCGTGCCCTCTCTGGCACGCGTGCCATAGGTTCGCCATCACTGCCCTATAGTATAATGATCGGAGGTCCAGGGGAGGTTAGCAAACATAAAAAAACAGTGCTACTTACCTCTTCTGGGCTCTGGCACAACTCTCTGATGTCTTGGGACCTCTTTAGTGATGTCATAGATGTCAGGTGGGTCAGGCTGACATCATGACGCATAATGATGCCAGTGTAACCCATTTCTGTGATATCATTAAAGGGGCTCTATCATTGGGAAAAGTCATTTCTAACTAAGCACATACTTGTATTGCCTTTAGAAAGGTTATTCCACATGTACTTTTTGTATGTAAATGTAGTTTTTGAAGAAGTCCATTTTTATTCATATGCTAATTAGCCTTCTCTGTGCACTCCAGAAGTGTCTATGATCAGAGTCTGTTCTATGTGTGTGAGAGCAGAGAGATGAGTCATCAGCACAGCAGCCTCTCTGCTCTCATACACATAGAACAGACTCTGATCACAGACACTTTCGCAGTGCACATAGAAGGCTAATTAGCATATGAATAAAACAGACTTATTAAAAAACTACTGAGGCAATTTACATACAAAAGGTAGGTGTGGAATAGACTTTCTAAAGGCTATGCAAGTATGTGCTTAGCTAAAAATGACTTTTCCCAATGATAGAGCCCCTTTAAAGGGGGCCAAAAACAGCAGGCAGTCAAACTGGAGCCCAGGAGAGGTAAGCAACACTGGGCCTCTGATCATTGTACTCTGGGGTCTGAAAAGACCCTAGAGTATAATAATAGATCGTAGATGGCGAACCCCCAAAATATTGGGTACATATGATCTTGAAACGGGATTTTTATTAGTGATTATTTCTATATATACATTTTTTTTTATCTCTATTTATTCTTTGACATATCCCTAGGAGATTCTCTTGGTAGACACCCCAATACGTAGTCTCAATTGCAATAGCTGAGCTACAAACATATCCTGCTATGCAGTTCAGTAGGAGCACAGGCGCTGATTTACAGTTGACGCCTGCGATATAGTTTTTCCTATCTATCACACATTAGTACGCTTCAACAGCCAGTCAAATTGAGTTACAATCGCACATACATGGGCCTCGTCACAGACCACGCATGTGCAAACTATCTTGGCCGCCGCTTGGGTTAACAGACTTGAAAAAGTTGACATACAGGTGCGCAGGACTCCCACAGATATGTGCTGTTTGTTTTTCTCCTCTCCCTTCGACCCTCTAGATAACTTGGACAACCATGCAAACCAACTATCTGCACAGAACCTGTGACTTCACCCACCTACTATGTGCTCTCTCAAGATCTGCACCCCCAATAGCAAGATTACATTAGCAAGATTACATTTTCAAGCTTGCAATTGCTAGAGTGGCGGTCCTTACTATAAAGCATGTAACTATCTGCTTATTAGGGAAAACTACATTTCCCAGGTGTACCTTGCTCTGTGCTTCCTAACTGTTCATTCTTCCTAAGAGAAATATATAAAAAAAAACAAAAAAAACTTGATAGTCTTCAGTAGTTGATACCTTTTTAATGGCTAACTAATAATGATGACAGAGTGTTCTGAAACGTTGCAATCTGTCATCTTTATTAGTTAGCCATTAAAAAGGTATCAACTACTGAATACTATCAAGTTTTTTTGTTTTTTTATATTTCATACCCACTGGCTAACACGGTACGAGAACAAACATTTTCCTTAAGAGAAATCATTCATGCCCAGCACACGCTCCATCCATTAGGATGGCACAAACGTAGTTATGCAGCCCATATCTGATAAGCAGCTATAGGGAAGTCAAAGAAATACTGAGTGCGCTTGTCCTGAATAAAGGTGAACTACAAGTTGTATTCATTGGCAACAGTGCTCAAACAGTGGTAGGAAAAGGGGGATTTCATTGGGCTTTTTGAGTGACATATACACTTTTACTGATTGCTTTCAATGGGTGACAGTGATATTGTGCAAAGTACTTTTATATGGAATATGATTATTTTTGTGGGAATACCCCTTAAAGGGTGTGTTCACACGATGTAAAATTGAGCGTGATCTGGCACGTATACGGCGTGTCAGAGTTTGAGCGCTCAAAAAGATCCCATTGATTTCAATGGGAGTTACGAGCATATATGCTGCGTTATTTTGCGCCCGTAATTTTGCGGCCGCAGTGATTTTTTGCTGCAGTGGAACCTTAGCCTAAGAAGTACATTCCACATTATTAAGCAGGCCACAAGTTTCAAGCAATATGGGAAAGGAAAAGTATTTCTCTGCTGTGAAAAAGTGTCAGATAGTGCAATGCCATGGACAAGGTATGGAAATATTAGATAGTACAACTCATCCAGCTGTTACCTACAGAAGTACTCCGATCACTCTGCAATAGTAGGCCTTATCACTGATGGTGACGATAGGGAATACAGAGACTCCAGGGGCCACTTCTTAGGGCCTTTTTCAACTCTGTGGTTGCTTCTGCCATCTTTTTCGGTGTGGCCTGCTGTGTATCAACCAGGGATAGAAATAGACTTGACAGGCTGATTAGAAGTGCTCTCCGTGGTCAGCTCCATGCAGGAGAACAAATCCCACCCCATGTATGAGACCTTGATGGGACTTGGCAGCACTGTAAGTGACCGTCTGCTTCACCACAAGTGTGAGAAGGAGCGCTATCGCAAGTCCTTCCTTCCAACCGCAATCAGGCTGTATAATCTACATCAGACCAAGCGAAGATCATTCCGCACAGAAAACTAAATGAAATGGTTATGATGTCTTCCTTCTTTCTTCTTCTGTTCCTTAGCTGCTATGGACTCCTAGTATATCTTCTCTTCTCAGCATATGTGTGTCTACGTCTGTATTATATTACTGTGTTTTATCCTGTATCTGTATTACTATGCTGCTGTAACATACTGAAATTTTCCCCTGTGGGACTATTAACCCCTTCCCACCGATGGCATTTTTTGATTTTCGTTTTTCATTTTTGACTCCCCTCCTTCTAAACCCCATAACTTTTTTATTTCTCTGCTCCCAGAGCCATATGAGGTCTTAATTTTTGCGGGACAAATTTTTCTTCATGATGCTACCATTAATTATTCTATATAATGTACTGGGAAGCAGGAAAAAAATTCAGAATGGGGTGGATTTGAAGAAAAAATGCATTTCTGCGACTTTCTTACGGGCTTTGGTTTTACGGCGTTCACTGTGCAGCCAAAATGACATATCCCCTATATTGTGTGTTTCGGTACGGTTCCAGGGATACCAAATTTATATGGTTTTATTAACATTTTGACCCCTAAAAAAAATTCCAAAACTGTGTTAAAATTTTTTTTTTCTAAAAGTCGCCATATTCCGACGGCCGTAACTTTTTTATACGTAAGTGTACGGGGATGCATAGGGCGTCTTTTTTTGCGGGGCCGGGTGTACTTTTTAGTTCTACCATTTTCGGGAAATGTTATTGCTTTGATCACTTTTTATTCAAATTTTTATCAGAATCAAAACAGTGAAAAAACGGCGGTTTGGCACTTTCGACTATTTTTCCCACTACGGTGTTTACCGAACAGGAAAAATATTTTTATAGATTTGTAGAGCGGGTGATTTTGGACGCGGGGATACCTAACATGTATATGTTTCACAGTTTATAACTACTTTTATATGTGTTCTAGGGAAATGGGGGTGATTTGAACTTTTAATTCTTTTTATATTTTTTTAGAAAACTAAATGAAATGGTTATGATGTCTTCCTTCTTTCTTCTTCTGTTCCTTAGCTGCTATGGACTCCTAGTATATCTTCTCTTCTCAGCATATGTGTGTCTACGTCTGTATTATATTACTGTGTTTTATCCTGTATCTGTATTACTATGCTGCTGTAACATACTGAAATTTTCCCCTGTGGGACTATTAACCCCTTCCCACCGATGGCATTTTTTGATTTTCGTTTTTCATTTTTGACTCCCCTCCTTCTAAACCCCATAACTTTTTTATTTCTCTGCTCCCAGAGCCATATGAGGTCTTAATTTTTGCGGGACAAATTTTTCTTCATGATGCTACCATTAATTATTCTATATAATGTACTGGGAAGCAGGAAAAAAATTCAGAATGGGGTGGATTTGAAGAAAAAATGCATTTCTGCGACTTTCTTACGGGCTTTGGTTTTACGGCGTTCACTGTGCAGCCAAAATGACATATCCCCTATATTGTGTGTTTCGGTACGGTTCCAGGGATACCAAATTTATATGGTTTTATTAACATTTTGACCCCTAAAAAAAATTCCAAAACTGTGTTAAAATTTTTTTTTTCTAAAAGTCGCCATATTCCGACGGCCGTAACTTTTTTATACGTAAGTGTATGGGGATGCATAGGGCGTCTTTTTTTGCGGGGCCGGGTGTACTTTTTAGTTCTACCATTTTCGGGAAATGTTATTGCTTTGATCACTTTTTATTCAAATTTTTATCAGAATCAAAACAGTGAAAAAACGGCGGTTTGGCACTTTCGACTATTTTTCCCACTACGGTGTTTACCGAACAGGAAAAATATTTTTATAGATTTGTAGAGCGGGTGATTTTGGACGCGGGGATACCTAACATGTATATGTTTCACAGTTTATAACTACTTTTATATGTGTTCTAGGGAAATGGGGGTGATTTGAACTTTTAATTCTTTTTATATTTTTTTATATTTTTTTTAACTTTTTTTTTAATTTTTTTTTTGCATTTATTAGACCCCCTAGGGGTGTTGAACCCCAGGGGGTCTGATCACTAATGCAATGCATTACAATGCTAATGCATTGCAATGCATTGCAAAAAAGCATCCTTTCTTTTGCAGGCTGCAAAGACCAGCCTGCAAAAGAGAAGATTTGCAGACAAGCCTGGGAGCCTGTACAATGCTCCTGGCTGTCATGGCAACGGGACGTCAGCCCTGGAGCATGCTCCAGGAGCCGGCGATCCCGGCCAAAATGGCGGCGCCCATGCGCCGCCGGGAAAATGGCGCCTCCGGCGCCTTTGATCGCAGCGCCGGAGGGGTAATGCCTCCGATCGGTCTGGGGACCGATCGGAGGCACTAGAGCCGGTTGTCTACTGCTTAAAGCAGTAGACACCCGGCGGCTATGGCGGCCGCCCGGCTCCCGGGCGGTCGCCATAGTTACAGACCCGACATGCGCCGTACTATTACGGCGCATGTCGGGAAGGGGTTAAAGGATTATCTTATCTTATATTTCACAAAAGTTTAAGTGTAATCATTGTACTGTGAAGAGATTTGTGGCTGATTCAGAGCACAGAAGGTTTAGTGCAGATAAAGGTATAAAGAGAAAGGTTTCTGCCAGAAAAAAATTTCAGATGAAGAGAACAGATGCTAAAATACCATTACAAAGCAGCAAACACGTATCTGAATCTCTTTGTACCTCTAAAAAGTGCTCACAGTCAAGGTAGTTGCAGTGGGCCCAGACATACATAAAGACTAATTTTGGATGGTACAGATAGATGGACTAGTGGATTATTGGTAGATGGCAACCATGTCTCACCAAGGATGCAATGTTAGAGGTGGCAGACTCATGTTTTGGGCTGGGATCATGGGAGAACTAGTAAGCCCCTTTAGGGGCAGCTATGGATATAAAAGGAAAGAAATTCATGGTGGGGCCACCATCCTTCCCTGATCTCTCAACCCTGTTGAGAACATTTGGAATATCCGGAAGAGGTAGATCTGTGAGTGTGGGTGGAAGTTCATATCAAAATAGTAGTTCTGGGAAGCTAGTCTGACATCCTGCAAAGAAATTCAAGCAAAACTATCGTCACAAGTTCAACTGATGCAAGAATTGTGAAGGCGATAACAAAGAAGGGCTCCTATGTCAACATGTAACTTCGTCTGGTAAGTGTTTTTTGATTGAAATAGCTTTTGATTTGAATAAATGTGAACTTTTAATGCTACAAATTCAACAAATGATGATTTTCTGTCCTTTAAAACCTATAAAATGTTTATAAATTCTGTTGTGCATAACAATTTGGAACAGTGGATTTGTTTTTTTTAGTTTGTGAAAAAAAGTGTTGTTATTGCAATGTTTGTCCAGTAAAATTTGATTTCCCTGTCGTCCTCAACAGCGGCACAATGTGGGGTATTTCTGCCCCTGTGTGCTGGTAGGACAGGCGGATATTTAATTAGCCAATCAAATGCGTGGCAGGCCCTATAAGAGGGCACAAGAACCTCCCCTCTGCGTGTTTTTTTCTGTCCTGTGTGGACAGAGGACAGGTGGGAGGACTTGTGTCCTCTTTGAGAAGCTCAGCAGGATCACTCACCTCCTGAGCGGTTGTTTTCTTCTTGTCACCTTCTGTGTCCTGCGGGGAGAAGGTGCTTGTTAGCCATGTGTGGCTACCCCCCTCTATCCCCCCTGCCCCCCCTCTCCTCCGCTTCCCCTGCTCCTTGTGACTTACCTGACATTTTGGTGAGAGTCCGGGGACTCCGCATGCCACCTCTGGTGGCCGCTGTAAGCGCGCACTTCCGGTTTCGCCGGAAGTATCATAGCGCCATGGCAACGGCCTGGCGCTGGCGGCCGCTCACTCAGGGAAGATTCAGGCCTTATTAAAGGCCGGAAAAGACGGGGAGATGTGGGGGTAAGTGCCCGTGTTAAGGGCCTCTTGGTGGGGGGGAATGTATATCTTTGCAGACCCCTGATTACAGGGTTAGTTGTCTGGGCAGGTTGCCTCACCTGCTTTGATTGTGGCTCCGCCCACTTCCAGCCGGCCAGAATTAAGAGGCTGGCTGGCCTGGTGTCAGAGACCTTCCTGCAGTATCTGCTGAAGGCGTGCGATTGTGGTGTTCATTGATCTTGAACTCTTTTCCAGTTTGCAAACTTTATTGGGATCCGTCACCTCGCTGTCCGGTCTACAGGACCTGGTAAGATTTACCCTTTTTTTAAAAGCTGGTATGATGTCATGGTGACAGTGTTGCATGGTCTATTATCTCTCTCTGTAGGATATGTCATCCTCTACTACCCCTCCTGGGGATGGTAGGAGGAAAACCTCTTCCAAGAGGAAACATCTTTCCTGCTTCGATTGCGACACACCGCTCCCTGATGGTAGGTAGCGGCTTGAAAGGTTGTGCCCTGCGGGGTACTACTGGTCCTATAACTTGCCTATTTTCAGGCTATGAGTGGGCCCGTTGTCACGGGTGCAGAGGTCCTCCACCTGTGGATCCCTCTCCCAGAGATATGATGGCATGGGTCAAGGAGATGGTGAGTTTGGGCATCGCTTGGGTAAATAGTTTTTCCCTTGCTTGTACTCTCCTTTTTGTTTTGCAGGATGATTCCCTCAAAGGGATCCATTGCACCTTGTCTCAGCTCACCAGGAGACCATGCTCTGAGCTCCGTTCCTCGTCTCTCCCCCCCCCCCTTGTAACACCTGCGGGTGGCAGAGGATGATTCCTCCGAGGACGACTCAGTCATTTCCAGCAGACCTGCGTTCCATTATGAACAAACGGGCAGGCTGCTGAAGTCCATCCGGTCTACAGTGGGCCGAGATGTTGACGGGGAAGCCTCCACGTCTGCCTCTGGGGGACATATTGCCTTCCATGCGGACGCCACGCTGACCGACCTTATGGCGCAGCAGTGGAAACAGCCAGAGAAAGGACATTCGCTTTCCAGGATCTTCAAGAGTTTGTTTCCTGTTAACACTACCCAGTGGGATTCCTGGGGGCCTCCCCCGAAGGTGGATTTGGCCGTAGCAAAGCTGTCCCGCAGAACCCTGGTGCCCTTGGAAGATGGTTCAAATCTTCAGGACCCTCTGGATCGTAGGGCGGACTCCGTTCTGAAGAAGGTCTACTCAGCTTCCTCCGCGCAAGCCTCTGTGGCCATAGCCTCCTCTATGGTTGGTGACTTTTTGCGCAACCGCTTAGCCGCCTTGGAGCGGGATATAGACTTGGGCGTAGACAGAGATGAGATTCTGGCCTCTATGAAAAGAGTTCATAGGGCTGCAGATTATTTGGCGGAATCCTCCTGCCATCAATTAAAAATCTCCGTCAAATCTATGGCGTTGTCTACTGCGGCCCGTAGACCCCTTTGGCTAAAGCCTTGGCGGGCAGATTTTGCGTCTAAAGCAGCACTCTGTGCTCTCCCCTTTGAGCCGGGAAGGGTGTCTGGCCAAAGCTTAGACGCCATTATGGAGGGATTAGCTGAAGGTAGGGGAAGGTCCCTAGCTCAAGCATCCAGGGGCAGACGTGCTCCCTCTAGAGGCAGAGGTTCTTCCTCTAATTATAGACGCCCTTCCCAACAACGGCGTTTTAGATATCGCCCTAGGGGAGCTGGTCGTGGCGCTTCCAAGGAGGACACCAAGAGGAAGCCTGAGTTTTGACGTGGGGCAGCTCCCTGTGGCCCCCCTTCCTGTGGGAGGACGTCTTTCCTCCTTTTCCAGAGCATGGTTCACCCATATCCAAGACCCATGGGTGTTGAAGATCATACAACACGGGTATCACATCGACTTTCATCTTCCACCTCCAGATCGGTTCGTTTCCACCCAAACTCTTCCACCTTCTCAGCAGGCCAGTCTAGAAGCCTTGGTTGCCGAATATGTTACCAAGGGCGCCCTGGAGAAGGTACCAGCCTCAGACCTCGGTCTGGGAGTCTACTCCCCCGTCTTTCTGGTCCCCAAAAGGGGGCTGGAGGATGATAATAGATCTGAGGTACCTCAATCGGTTTATCAGGAAGAGGTCATTTCGAATGGAAACCGTGGATTCCGTGGCTGTGTTTCTTCAGCCAGGAGAGGTGATGGTTACCCTCGATTTGAAGGACGCCTATCTACATGTCCCTATTGCTCCTTCCCACAGGAAGTTCCTCAGGATTGCCGTTTCTATGGCAGGCCACAGGGAGCACTATCAATTCACAGCTCTGCCATTCAGCATCACATCCGCCCCACTGGTATTCACCAAGGTGATCGCTCCGGTCGCCGCAGCCCTCAGACTTCAGGGTCTTTTCATCGTCCCTTATCTAGACGACTGGCTACTGAAAGCTCAGTCTCCTGCTGCTCTCCTCCAGCAGCTCAACCTTGCCATCAACTTCCTACAGGAGTTAGGATTATCAATTGGGAGAAGTCCGAAATCGTTCCATCCACCTGAAGAAAATTCCTCGGATTTATAGTGGATTCAGAAGCGATGCAGATCTTCCTCTCCAGTCCAAGGAAGGAAAGAATCCAAGCCAGTGCACGATTCCTATTGCGCACTCGGCAGGTAACCATCCGGACCGCCATGAGAGTCCTGGGCCTGATGTCATCCTCGGCCAGGGCGGTGCCTTTGGCTTTATGGCATTTGCGTCCCCTGCAGATGGAAGTGTTGAGAACCTGGAACAGGTCTCCACGGGGATTGCACAAGAAGATCTGCCTTTCTCCCGCTACCCGTCTTTCCCTCAGATGGTGGATACACCTGAAAGACGGAAGGTCCACGGTCCCGACAGTGTGGACCCTGTTGACAACAGATGCATCCCAGTGGGGATGGGGAGCCCATTGTCAAGACAAAACTGTACAAGGACGATGGAGATGTCCGGAGCTGGGGTCATCCAATCTCAAGGAACTCAGAGCAGTGTACCTGGCCCTAGTACACTTTGCCCCAGAATTGAAAGGCAAGTCTGTCAAAAACCGGTCAGACAATATGACGGTGGTAGTCTATATAAACAAACAAGGGGGCACCAGGTCACCAACCTTGCTGAGAGAGACGAATCTCATATTTGCCTAGGCGGAGAAGAATCTGGTCCAGTTATCCGCTGTTCACATAAAGGGCTCCCTGAACATAGTAGCGGATCAGCTGAGTCAGGGTATTACCGTATCAGGAGAATGGTCTCTCAATCCAGACGTATTTCAACAGATCGTCCAGAGATGGGGTCTCCCGGAGGTCGATCTTATGGCTACCCGACTCAACGCCAAGGTGGGGACCTTCTGCTCTCTGTACCAGGAGGACAATCCCTTGGCGGTGGATGCCCTGTCCATCCCATGGAGGTTCAGGCTGTTTTACATATTCCCTCCAATTCCAATCATACCGAAGGTATTGATAAAAATAAGACAGGACCAAGCCTCGGGAATAGCCATAATCCCGTTCTGGCCAAAAAGGGCTTGGTTTGCTCAGCTCATACAAATGAGTCAGGGCATATATTGGAGGCTTCCCCCACTCCCAGACCTGGTAACCCAAGGAGAGCTGAGATGCCAGGATCTGAGGAGACTCAACCTGACAGCCTGGAGGTTGACCAGTCCCTATTGAGGAATAGAGGACTGTCACAAGCCGTCTTGAAGACCCTATCCAGCACCAGAGCAGATTCGACTAACAGGAACTACCGTCGAATAGGTAACATCTTTAATGCCTGGTGTCTGCAGCATCAAGTGGACTCCACCCCCCCCCCTACGGAGGCGATCCTGGACTTCCTTCAAGACGGACTAGACAGAGGTCTTGCTGCGGCCACACTCAAGGTACACGTAGCGGCCCTGTCCGCCTATCTGGGGAGGCGTTTGTCTCAGGATCCTTTAGTGAGCACCTTTATTAAAGGGGCAACTAGGCTGAGACCGGTGGTAAACACCCCTGTCCACCAATGGGACCTTATTCCGGTCCTGAACGCCCTATGTGGCCAGCCATTTGAACCTCTGGAAGAGGTCTCCCTCAAGTCGCTAACCGGCAAAATGGCGCTGCTATTGGCAGTCACACCTGCCAAACGCGTTAGTGAACTACAAGCTTTGTCCGCTGAGGAGCCATATACCACCTTTTTCTCTGACCATGTACAGCTTAGGTTCCTCCCTGGGTTTCGTCCCAAGGTGCCATCTGCTGTAAACAGGAACCAACTGATTTCCCTTCCAGTATTTTTTCCGTTCCCTTCTTCTGCTGAAGAAGAAAGATGGCACAAGCTGGATGTAGTTAGATGCCTGCAGATCTACTTGCAGCGCACTCGCCCCTTTAGGTGGACTGAAAACCTGTTGGTCAGCTACACGGGGAAAAACAAGGGCGCCAAAGCCGCCAAAGCTACAATATCCCGGTGGGTTACCGAGACTATTAGAGTCGCCTATACCGCCCAAGGGCTGTCGGCTCCATCTTTCCTTCATGCCCATTCAACCAGGGCAGTGTCCACTTCACGGGCAGAAAGAAGTGCTTTGTCTGTGGACCAAATATATGCAGCTGCCTCTTGGGCATCTGAATCCACCTTCATTCGGCATTACCGCCTGAAGGACCAAGTGGCAGATTCCACTGCCTTTGCCCAGACCAGTTTAAGTTCGGTCATGGGTTTGTCCCACCCATCTTGGGGACCTGCTTGCTATATCCCCACATTGTGCTGAGGACGACATTGTGTTGAGGACGACAGGGAACGAGTGATTATGAAGATAATCTTGTTTGCCTTAGTCCTAACAGCGGCACAAGATTTCCCACCCTGGGAATCATATCTTATGTATAAAACTGTATATAAATGTAATGGAGGTACTTTTGTATTTACACGCAGAGGGGAGGTTCTTGTGCCCTCTTATAGGGCCTGCCACGCATTTGATTGGCTAATTAAATATCCGCCTGTCCTACCAGCACACAGGGGCAGAAATACCCCACATTGTGCCGCTGTTAGGACTAAGGGAAACAAGATTATCTTCATAATCACTCGTTATATGCTGTTGATATTTGAACAATATACTGAAATATAATTTATATAACAATTTGGAAAACGGTATATAAATAAATATATGTGTAGCTAGATATATACTCCTGATTGGTTGTTTCATACACATCCATATTTTATTTTCTATTGATTCATTCCATTACACTGACCTTTGGAATCAAATATATTTAGAAAGCCTTTTGTCATTCACATGTTTCTGCACCACGCAGGGATTAGTCAGTGTTGTTCTTGAGCATCAACATATTTATATCAAATTTCCATGAAAAGAGGCATGTCACCGTAAAGAGAGTTCCTTGTATACTTAGTAATTTCTAAGTCTTGAGTTTCTCTGTGTGTTTTTCATTGGTATATTTACAGTACTATACAGGGAATTATTGATCCACTGAATGAGAATGATGAGTACTTGCAGTTGGACAAGAACAATTTAACACATTTCAAGCCAAGAATCTTGGAAATACCTTTTTAACCCCTTCCCGTTGGGGACATTTTTTGATTTTCATTTTTGACTCCCCACATTCCAAACCCCATAACTTTTTTATTTTTCCGTTTACAGAACCATATGAGGACTTAATGTTTGCGGAACAAATTGTTCTTTATGATACTGCCATTCATAAATCTTTACAATGTTTTGGGATTCTGGTAAGGATATTTAGAATGGGGTGGATCTGAAGAAAAAGTGCATTTGTGTGACTTTCTTACAGGCACAGTTTTTACAGAGTTCACTCTGCAGCCAAAATAACATATCACCTGTATTCTATGTTTCTGAAAAGACCACAGAGTAATTGTTAATGGTTGTCCACAATGGGGTATATAATACTGTGTGCATGGGCCACTATGGGGCATAATTTTGGCCAATATTGGGCATAATAGTGTGTGCAGGAATGCGTGGGTCCGTAGGGGTGGGAGGTGGGGTTGCAGTGTGGGGCGGAGTTTTGCCCAGGGGGAAAGCCGTTATTTCACAGATGTCCCTAAAAATATTTTCCAATTTAAGCACTAATTAGCCACCCTAGGGGGCTTGAACCTGCAATCATTTGATTGCAAGTCCCATAGACTGCAATACAACTGTATTGCAGTTTATGGGAAATTTGCTACATAGCTATTGAGGCTGGTCATAGACTAACCTCAATAGTTGGTCTAGACCAGCCTCCATAGCTATAATGCTACAACAAGCGTAGGAGCCTTCACAAGGCTCCCGGCTGTCAAACGAACAGGTCAGCTCCTGTGATCTTGCAGCGTGGGAGCCGGCCCTGGGGGCTATTTTTTCACTTGGGGAGGGGGGGGGGGGGAATCCTGCCCTGTAGAATTCAGCGGACACATGGAGAACGGTCGCTGTCTTTAAAGACCCGGCATCTTCCGTATGGTGGATGTTGGGAAGGGGTTAAGTAGTAGTGGGATTTGTGATGTAAATAAGTCAGGTAGTACAATAGTACCAAGTTGTCATATAGATTTATTTTCCAGGGTTCTATAGACGTGTATAGACAAGTGATATATGACATTCTAATGTAATTCACTAAGATGCCACAAAAGAATGATGGAAAAGTAAAAATGTTTGCTAAGGCTCACAAATATTAATCTTTCACAAAATTCTTAGCCCCTTGTGCGTTATGTTTGTTTTTATTAGTAATATTAATCAATTGTGCCATGAGATGTCGGATATAATGATCAAATGAGAAATTTATAAAGATAAATATGTAGTTTCTCTGTGAAAACCAACAAATGGGTATTTGATGTTTTAAAGCTGTCAAGCTTTGCAATATCCCATTATAATGCCTTTCCTTGGTTACTAGAGAAACAATCAATGATGTGTCAGTGACGATAACCACAAAATGTACCAGCAGGTATCAGCTACACGGTTACATTATTAATTACATTCTGCTAAGGGGTTAAATGTAGCTGCTCTGGAAGTAGAAGGAAGGAGATGTGAAGGCACACAGAGTAACCAAAGATGTCTATGCAGCTTCCGGGACAGATTATGCCGCATGAAGGAGTGGATGTGCATGTCTCAAGCAGAGAAAACACTTACTGTGAGTCATTATGTTTGACATTCATTAGATAGTGTATATATAAGTTATAATATTTTATCAGTGCATGGTAGTAATATTTGTGTACTGTAGTGTGACATTATTAGGGTACTGCATGGTAATATATAGATCTCTATGGAGCTGGTATGTCTCTACTGTATGGCAATATTTAAGCACAGTATTGCGTCATTATTTGTATAATGACAACATATGTGCACTGTATGATATTAATTATGCATTGTAGAGCAATATATGCAATATATGTATTATTTGTTCTCTATTTGGTTGTCATTTGTTCAGTACAGTGATGTTATTTGGGCAAGATAGAATAAGAGACTCTAAAGTCATCAATATTAAGGAGGTCCAGGGAAAAGAATTTTTTTTAAATACTGATCAACAAGG
Source organism: Leptodactylus fuscus (assembly GCF_031893055.1). Classification (NCBI taxonomy): domain Eukaryota; kingdom Metazoa; phylum Chordata; class Amphibia; order Anura; family Leptodactylidae; genus Leptodactylus; species Leptodactylus fuscus. The sequence goes on from NC_134269.1 coordinate 118,553,012, forward strand.
CATAAAAGTAAATAAGTAACAATATTTTTACCTCTGCTGATCACAACAGTGGGAGATAAACATGGAGGACCTATCACAAAACCTGCTCCAAAGGAAGTTTTTAATCTGACCAAAGGTAAAGAAGTGGGATGGTGGCAACTGGTGAAGGGCTTGCAATCCATTATAAGAGTATTATCTGGGGGGCTCAAAGGGATGAATGAGGCATCCAGTTAACCTAATCCCCTTATCTCTCTAGCCATTTTCCCAGCCCTTAGTTAAATTTAGGATGGCATAATGGCATATATTTGGATAACAAAAATGGCAGGCAATATTGCTCTATGCTCCATTCCAGGCAACTACTGTATCTCCTATCACCGGGAGCCTTGGGACATTGGAGAATCCTCTGTGTAGTAGTGCCGGCAGGGACAAGGGATATGCCATCTCTATCTCTAGGGATGTGTTTGAGTAGTAGCTTGTGTTATATGTCCAGTCTAATCCATGGTGAAATACTCCTGCCAAGTTATACAATCGTATATCTAACATGTTAACTCCCTCCTTAACCCTAAGAAACCGTAGCTTTCTCATAGCAATATGTGGACATTTATACCCCAAGAGGAAGGCCATAAAGGCAGCATATAGGGTTTTAACATCTCGGTGTTTATGTATAAAAGGGAAAGTCTATAAGAGTCTAAAGTCTAAAGTAGTCTAGAGAAACTCGTCATTAAAGATGTCTAAACCTCTCAAATTAATTTAGTTTTTGATTCAGTCCAAAGATTAATTTCAGATGGTGTAAGTTTATGATAAACCACACCATAAATTGACTTATAACATAGTGTATGACATTTTCAGAGCTTCTAGGATGCTCTCTATGGTAAGCACAGCCAAAGTTATGTCAAACTAATGGTGACATGTATATCTGGCGTTTTCTGTATAAATATAATAGGGGCAGAAATTCCGCAGAGGAAAAATCAGCGGACTTTGTGTGAAAAATGCTAGGGGAAAGAAAGTGATGCGTTTCTGCTACAGTGATTTTTTGGCTGCAGCTCGTGTCTTGGGGCCTTTGAGGGAATTTCTTGCAAATCCCCAGTATGAATCTGGGAATACAAAATTTATATAGTTTTCATGACATTTTAACCCCTCCAAAAAGATCTAAACTTTGTAAAAAATAAATAAATAAATCATTGAATCATCATATTCTGACACCTATAATTTTTTTTATATTTCTGTGTATGGGACTGCATAAGGTGTCTTTTTTGTGGGGTCTGATGTATTTATTTATAACATTTTAGGGTATGCCTGATGTCTTCAGACACAGGGATACCTAATGTGTATGTGATTATCTTTATGTACTTTTATATGGAGAGGAATAAAATTACATATGTATCAGTGTTTCATGGCTACTGTATTTAAATTCATTAGTATGAATTTCAGTTGGGCAAAAAATAAAGGATCTGTTTGAGGGGCCTGAAATGTACCTGATGGTGGTGGAAGTTTTCCTCTGGGGCACTTCCAGATGGAGATGGGTCCTCTCTTACCATGAGCCATATGGTGGTGAGAAGAGGACCCCTATTGGTAAGTGCAGGAACAACCCTAAAGCAAGTAGTGTAGCTGAAACAAGATGAACTTTAGGGACAACATATGCAGCTTACTGATGGGAGTTGTAGTTAGGAATTTTACTGTGGTGGCTAGTTCCAGACTCGGGTGAGGGATGAGCAGTATACAAATGTTACTTGGTGTCTTTTGTCACTTCAATGAATATATCATCTGTGCCTCTCCCACTAAAGCTATGGGGGTTGTATTAAATGATGTCCCAGGATCCCAGATACCTGAAGATGAACAGGTTCTGGCAAGTAGGTTTCACAACTTCAACTTCGTACAATGTTTGGCACATTTTCTCCCTAAGTAGAGGCTGACAGCTTCTCTTCCCTGTCTCAGGGGCTGCAGTGGGCACACTCAGCCTGTAGTGATCTCTTGGCTGCTAGCACACAATACAACTGGCCTAATGGTTAGTAGAGATTCACAGTCTTCCCCTTTAATCTAGGCCAGTAATTGGCCATGGATCTACCAAGCCCTCTAAACTAGAAGGATGACATTGCACAGTGGAAGGGTCCTAAAAAGGGGATACATAACATAAAAGGAAACTATAAAACAATACAATTACAGAGGAAAACACATATAAAACAAACTATATCCACAGCGGCAAATGAACACAACAAAATAAAATAAAAACATAAAAGCAAGGTCCACTGGGATGCAGCAGAAACATTGATGAAGTACTGATGCATCCAATGTCATTCTATGTTTATATTGTGGATCCATATGTATAAAAATACACTTTTGTAAAGCAGGCCTATTATCAGCTCCCTCCTCATTTTACAAAGAAAATCAATTTGCAAAGAGGCGCAAAAATCATAGCTCTGTAAGAGGCAATATTTACAAACTTGAGTATGGCAATGCAAAGAAAATTTTGATTTGAATAATGTTTTTAATTTTTTTTAGGGTATTTAAACTATATAAATTTGTTATTGCCATAATTATACTGATCCATCAAATAGTAGCTCAAAAGTGAACAACATAAAAATAAAACTCATAAGAAAATGATGCAACTGCAGATTTTCCAATTCCACCCCAGCTTCCCTGTACAGTATAACGTAAAAAAACCCAAGTCTTAATACAGTTATGTGAACATAACAGTAAAAAAGGTATGGCTTTTAGAAGCCGAGGAGATATAGTGAAAACAAAAAGACAAAATTCATGGGGATGGGATGGAGTTAAAGTAGATGAGAACATCTAAACTCTACTAAAGGCTCACAGCCAGCAGAATGGAGAAAAGAATTTTGTATCTTTATTTAGAACACAATCTGCACAAAAAACCCTTTGCTATAATTTGTATCCAACCACTCAAGACTATATTTCCATTTTTTGCTTTTCCCTCCAAAATAATTTAATAATAGCTAATAAATTAAAATGTTGGAATTAAAAATACAACCTGAATTATAGAATAGTGCTAAATAAAATAAAATAATATAACATAATATTATATAGAGTGAGACTTTACCTTCTATTCTCTTTAGTCTTGCTCCACATGAGTATAGGTTGCTGGTCTATTGAAACATTTTAAGTAGCTATTTTACTAGAAAGACTCTATTATTCTTGGAACACGTCCATGACTGAATACAGCATGTATTACTCTTGCCCATCACTTAGTGCTTTCTGTGTTTTCAGTCATCACTTCCAAATATATGTAGCTTTGCGGAATCCTACTTGAATAATGTCTACCTAGCCCATGACTTAAGATAAAGGATGCATTGTCCTTAAAGGATGAGGTCTATTTATAGATTTTGTGAAATATGTTAATGACGGAAAAAGTTGAAGCTCCTAGATCACAATGCAAAATCTGTATCAAGCATTCCCCCCACTTACAATTTGGCATTTATAATACCATTTTTTAAAATGTGCAAGCCAATGTGAAACTGTTATGCCTGCAGCACCTACAGCATTCTACTAGAGTCAGACCATTGAAGGTTAGAATTAGGAAACAGCTGTCAGATTCAGCGAAATGATGGAACCGAAAAAGTTAAGACTTATTTAAGAAGAAGCAATTAATGAAAATGGAAGGATACCCGATGATCTTCCTATTGACTGGTTATTATTGGTTATGTATATTTAAATGGTTTCTGCAGGACTAAAATATTCATGACCTATTGATGACCACAGTGATGATATGTGGAGGTTCTGGATGTCAAGTGAATGTCAAGCTAATATTTTAGTCCTGGAAAACCACTTTAAGCTAAGACTCCATATAACAGGCTGAAGTAAAAAAGAGCTGTGACAAGAACTGTAGTGGCAATGCATCATGTTTTTTTCCCACAGTGCTTTCTGTTTCCATTATACCTCTAGAGAATTTGCCGGCGTTTCCGTAAGTATAATTGACATGCTGTGATTTCCAAAACCAGTACCGCTGCTGCAATTGGCCTGACCTTTTGAGTTGGGCAGAGCAATTTCTTTATAGTCTTCGAATCTCTGTTTGAGTGGTATTGCCAACTTAGTGCACCTATACACTCATTATACGTGATTGTTGTTCTCAGCAGATGGATATCTGCTTAGTTGTCTCCACTCCTGAGGATATTCTATATAATTGAAACATGCAGGTTTAGGCTGGGTTGGTACGTAATGTGGCAGGTTTAGGCCGGGTTGGCACGTAATGTGGCACGTAGACGCCGCAGGAGCTTTTGCGGGCCGTATACGCTCCCATTGATTTCAATGGGAGCCAGGACCATATACGCGGCACTATTTTGCGGCCGCCGCAAAATCATGGCCGCAAAATAGCGCCGCATATACAGTCCCAGCTCCCATTGAAATAAATGGGAGCGTACACGACCCGCAAAAGCTCCCGCGGCGTCTACGTGTCACATTACGTGCCAAAAGACATTGTGTGAACCCGGCCTTAGTGTTGAGTCTTGGGACTAGTACAGAGAGGTATTAACCTTGAGTGTAATGTGGCACAGCTGGTCTGGCATAGTGCTCTTGTCACTGCTCTAGTCCTCGGTAAATACTCAGCTCCCCAGGCTCAATGTGTCAACACGTTGTGAGTGCAACACGCCTTATTATACCACTCTCTTGTAGTACATGGCCTTTTAATTTTCCTTTTTTCTTTGGATCATGTTTGGGACACACTATCGGTGCATATTTATTCAACAATTTTATTGAGACTTTAATAAAAGTTATGTTTTATCTACATGATCAGTGAATTTGTGTATAAGTGCTATGTTTGAATAGTATCAAACAGATGTATGAAATAAATTAGTTTATTTAGAAATACAAAATAGACATAAGCAGACAAAATGAGTGAACTGCAAAGCAAAGTAGGCAGGTGGACAATAGCAAGGGAACTCACCCTGACTAAGCCTGTCTAGTGCCAGAGTTTTCCTCTAATAAGAGGACGCCTCACTAAATACTGTACTTAAATAAAGACCCTCGGAATACACCCTAGCAGAGACTCAGGGATAAAGTACTCATACACCAACAAACACCAACCCAGAGACGGTAAGCAAAACAGTAGACAGACAAGGCCAAGTTTCAGAACTAAACAAACAAGAGAAGTTCAGGTCACAGATCACAAGCTGATCACAAGAGTATAACCAGCAAAGGACTGGAGCACGTCCCCTGCTTATATAGCACACCAGAGGATGGGGAAGAACCCACAGGAAAAAACCCCTTCCAAACCACAGTCTGCTGACAGACAAAGGTTAACCCTTGCCAGCCTTGGATAATAAGCATATGTAGGTTATTCATATAAAGTATCAGTATTAAACTCGGCGATCACACATCATGGTGCACTAACATAACTTTAGTGAGCCTAGCCAACTACCTTCTATTTATCAGGATGTACTAACTAAGGATCAGGCATGTTCAAATTCCTTTGTTCTCACAATAGCTATATAAACCATTGTCCAAAGAAGTCTGGCAGTGACTTACCCCCCTCTCTTCAATAACAATAAATGCATGCTCAGCCAAACCATGTTTTTAGAAATTAGGTAGAATAGCTGTTGGACAAATCTGCGTTTCACCCACAGCTATTGATGGTGTGCAGCTTCACAACTGTATAAATTGTCAGCCCTGCATTATACAATTTTTCTTGCATATCTAAAAGTATGCCCCAACAGCTGATCTGTAGGGGGTTTGTGTGTCGGACCTCCACAGATAACATATTGATGACCTCTGTTGTAGATGGACAGAATCAAGGGTGTGAGTAGCTACTGAATGATGTGGCACTTCATACTCCATACGACAATCCTAGCATGATGTTATGATTATATTACACAAGTCACACAAGTGGAAGCAGGCCAAACAAGGTTTTATTTAGTAGTTACAGTAATTTCCTTGGTGTGCGCTCAATTTTTTATTTTTTTTTAGAAAATATTTTATTAGGCTTTCGAAAACAAAAAGGAAAACAAAGTACATAAATATCCTGATGAATGCAAGGAAAACAGAGGCCACACAAAGCTGCAAATGTAAGTGTCCAGAAAGAAAGTTCACACGGGGTTTTTTGGTCAGGATTTTGAGGCCGTATCTGCCTCAAAATCCCAACCAAAAAGACGGCTCCCATTGAAATCAATGGAAGCCATTCAGTTGTTTTTTCCGGGAGCCAGAACAAAACAAAAAAGAATGCTCATTCTAAAGATACTCCCTCCTGACTAGGCCCATTCATTTGGGCCTAATCTGGAGCAGAGTGCCTGACTGGATGCAGTCGCAGCCACCCGTATTTTGGACCGGAACCTGAGACGGCCTCCGCCTCAGGTTCCGGTCCAAAAAAAACCCCATGTGAACTTTCCCTTATAGTCTTAGAACATCCACAGATACCAATAGTAAACATTAAGTAAAGGGTAAAAACACAATAGGTACTATGGCAATGAAGTATAATTAAACAAAAAGTATAAAAAAAAACCCTGCAGGAACTTGAACCAAGGGTCCCTTCACAGCTTGCATGAACCCACCAACTCCTGCATACATCCTCACATGCCCAGTTTTGTACCCTCAGCTTCTCCAATGTCCTCTTTATTTTTGGAGTTTCACTATATTGTCTTTTACAGTAAGCTACAATAAAGATTTTTGTTTTCAGAGTGAAAAACTTTGTCTCCATCATCCTTATTTCTCTTCATGTGAAGTCTTTCTATTGGAAACAATATCTTAAGCTGGTAAATTTGATCTGGGTTCTTAATGTTCAATGTTTACATTCTGATATAAATACAATATAAAAACAGTTAGACAGATTAAATTATAAGCCACAATCTAGAACAGTATTGTAGGAATTGGAAATAAGTGATTATGAGTTTTACTGGTTCATGGTTTTCTGTTATTTTCTATTATTACTAATCTGTTTTATTTTAATATATATTGATGTTTCTGGTTCGTTTGATCTGTGAAATACATTAAAGGCATACAGGAGCCCATGTACAATTATCCACGGACAAGTACGATATCTAGAATCTTGTTTCATTTCTTCCCTAAAAAAAAAAAAACAACAATAAGAAAATGAAAATGATCAAATTGAATAAAAGTAGCAATGATTCACTGATAAGAATCCATACTTTTCCATGGTGAATAGTTTTTCTCTAATCTATAATGGGTGACTTTGCTCAATAAAGGTGGATTTTGCTCATCATCCCAAATGCACATCACAATAATTAGACAACACCAGACAGCACAAGTCCATTGAGCCCATTTACTGTTTGAGGCAAAAGCCCCACTCACCCCTGAACACAACCCAATACATACATACAACTGAAGAACCAAGCCTAATACATAAATGTTGTATCAGAACAGATCAAATGGTATAAATATGGTCCCAAAACTGTTTGAAAAATACGTAAGAAAGTGCTAGTGCAAATATAGGATGCAGTGGCGTAACTAGGAATGGCGGAGCCCCGTGGCGAGCTTTTGACATGGCCCCCAACCCCCCCGACCGACACAGGAGACCTCGACCGACTCCCTCCTACGCATTCCTGTGCGTTCTATTATGCCCCATACTGGCCCCTTCACACAGTATTATCCCCCATAGTGGCCACTGCACACAGTATTATCCCCCATAGTGGCCCCTGCACACAGTATTATCCCCAATAGTGGCCCCTGCACACAGTATTATCTCCCTTAGTGGCCCCTGCAAACAGTATTATCCCCAACAGTGGCCCCTGCACACAATATTATCCCCCATAGTGGCCCCTGCAAACAGTATTATGTCCCATAGTGGCCCCTGCACCCAGTATTATGACCCACTGCGGACACCCATAAACAATTATTATACTCTGGGGTCTTTTCAGACTCCAGAGTATAATAATCGGAGACCCGGGGGAATAAAACATAAAAAACTACTGTTTCTTACCTGTCCCCGGCTCCTACGCTGTCTTCTCCGCTGCCGTCCCTCATCAATAACGTCGGACGTCACATGACCCAGGACAGAGGCCGGGTTCATGTGACGTCAGAGACGTCAGTCACCTAGGAAGGAGGCCTGGCCAGGATCGTGGAGAGGTAAGTGACAGTGTTTTTTCCGTTCCCTTACCTCTCCCGGTCCACCAATCATTATACTCGGAGGTCCGAAAAGACCCCCGAGTATAATGATAGCAGCAGTAGCGGCTGTCACCGGGACCCTAATGTCCTGGGCCCTGTGGCAGCTGCCTCTGCTGCTATGGCGGTAGTTACGCCACTGATAGGATGTGTATAGATGTCACACTATAATGGAAATAAACAGCAATTTTTAAAGTTTTTTTTTTTTTTTTTTTGTTAAAGGCAAAAAAATGTGTGAAGTTTGCAATCCTAAGAACACCATCCCAACTGTGAAACACGGGGTAGCAGCATCATGTTGTGGAGTTGTCTCGCTGCAGGAGGGACTGGTGCACTTCACAAACTAGATGGCATCATGAAGAAATAACATTATGTGATACTGAATACTGGAGCAGCATCTTAAGACATCAGCAAGGAAGTAAAAGCTTGGATGCAAATAGATATTCCAAATGGACAATGACCCGAAGCATACTGCCAAACTGGTTACAAAGTGGCTTAAGGGTAACAAAGTCAATGTTTTGGAGTGGCCATCACAAAGCCCAGATCTCAATCCTATTAAAAAGGTATGGGCAAAGCTAAAAAGGCAGGTGCGAACAAGGCAGCCTACAACCATGGCTCAGGTACACCAGTTCTTTCAGGAGGAATGAGCCCAAATTCCGACCAACTATTGTGAGAAGTTTGTGGAAGGATATCCAAAATGTTTGACCACAGTCATACAGTTTAACAGCAATGGTACCAAATACTAATGAAATGTATGTAAACTTTTGACTTTGCAGCAAAGTAATAAACATGCCTTGAAAAATTCTCTCTCTCTCTCAATACTCAAATATAAATAATTTTGGTAAGGTTATTCTGATTTCATGTCATATAATGAGAAAAACATGCATATGTGCCTTTTTATATAGTGCACATAAACTTCTGGTTTCAACTGTATAGTCACACACAGCATACATATATTCAACCCCCCAAAATTGGGATGAACGGAAACCTAATCCCCTTAAAAAAAAAGCAGTTATCCGCGGAAACCTGCAGACCCCATTGAATAAAGTATGGTGATATCAGATTTCCAAATCACTGCATGCTTGTTTTCTTCATACCCTATTTGCACATGCAGAGTGGCTGGGCAGCATTATTACACATCATCAGACACCCTTGTTGAACCTACTTGTGATTGAAACTGTGTCACTTTTGACCTTTATGCTGCTCAGCAGTCCTGCTCTTACGAGTGACAGAAGGATGTACCTGCACAGTACTCTACTACTTTTAGATAAATATGGTATGTGTTGCCTATTTCTCTTTTGTAGTAGAGAAAAGACAATGCTCATGGTGCGGTCAGCATGGGTTATAGTAAGTCAATAGTACATTTTCAATTAAAGCTGTTGTCCAGGATAAAAAAAAAAAAACATAGCTACTAGAGATGAGCGAACACTAAAATGTTCGAGGTTCGAAATTCGATTCGAACAGCCGCTCACTGTTCGAGTGTTCGAATGGGTTTCGAACCCCATTATAGTCTATGGGGAACATAAACTCGTTAAGGGGGAAACCCAAATTCGTGTCTGGAGGGTCACCAAGTCCACTATGACACCCCAGGAAATGATACCAACACCCTGGAATGACACTGGGACAGCAGGGGAAGCATGTCTGGGGGCATAAAAGTCACTTTATTTCATGGAAATCCCTGTCAGTTTGCGATTTTCGCAAGCTAACTTTTCCCCATAGAAATGCATTGGCCAGTGCTGATTGGCCAGAGTACGGAACTCGACCAATCAGCGCTGGCTCTGCTGGAGGAGGCGGAGTCTAAGATAGCTCCACACCAGTCTCCATTCAGGTCCGACCTTAGACTCCGCCTCCTCCGGCAGAGCCAGCGCTGATTGGCCGAAGGCTGGCCAATGCATTCCTATGCGAATGCAGACTTAGCAGTGCTGAGTCAGTTTTGCTCAACTACACATCTGATGCACACTCGGCACTGCTACATCAGATGTAGCAATCTGATGTAGCAGAGCCGAGGGTGCACTAGAACCCCTGTGCAAACTCAGTTCACGCTAATAGAATGCATTGGCCAGCGCTGATTGGCCAATGCATTCTATTAGCCCGATGAAGTAGAGCTGAATGTGTGTGCTAAGCACACACATTCAGCACTGCTTCATCAAGCCAATACAATGCATTAGCCAGTGCTGATTGGCCAGAGTACGGAATTCGGCCAATCAGCGCTGGCCAATGCATTCTATTAGCCCGATGAAGTAGAGCTGAATGTGTGTGCTAAGCACACACATTCAGCACTGCTTCATCAAGCCAATACAATGCATTAGCCAGTGCTGATTGGCCAGAGTACGGAATTCGGCCAATCAGCGCTGGCTCTGCTGGAGGAGGCGGAGTCTAAGGTCGCTCCACACCAGTCTCCATTCAGGTCCGACCTTAGACTCCGCCTCCTCCGGCAGAGCCAGCGCTGATTGGCCGAAGGCTGGCCAATGCATTCCTATGCGAATGCAGACTTAGCAGTGCTGAGTCAGTTTTGCTCAACTACACATCTGATGCACACTCGGCACTGCTACATCAGATGTAGCAATCTGATGTAGCAGAGCCGAGGGTGCACTAGAACCCCTGTGCAAACTCAGTTCACGCTAATAGAATGCATTGGCCAGCGCTGATTGGCCAATGCATTCTATTAGCCCGATGAAGTAGAGCTGAATGTGTGTGCTAAGCACACACATTCAGCACTGCTTCATCAAGCCAATACAATGCATTAGCCAGTGCTGATTGGCCAGAGTACGGAATTCGGCCAATCAGCGCTGGCCAATGCATTCTATTAGCCCGATGAAGTAGAGCTGAATGTGTGTGCTAAGCACACACATTCAGCTCTACTTCATCGGGCTAATAGAATGCATTGGCCAGCGCTGATTGGCCAGAGTACGGAACTCGACCAATCAGCGCTGGCTCTGCTGGAGGAGGCGGAGTCTAAGGTCGGACCTGAATGGAGACTGGTGTGGAGCGATCTTAGACTCCGCCTCCTCCAGCAGAGCCAGCGCTGATTGGCCGAATTCCGTACTCTGGCCAATCAGCACTGGCTAATGCATTGTATTGGCGTGATGAAGCAGTGCTGAATGTGTGTGCTTAGCACACACATTCAGCTCTACTTCATCGGGCTAATAGAATGCATTGGCCAGCGCTGATTGGCCGAATTCCGTACTCTGGCCAATCAGTGCTGGCCAATGCATTCTATTAGCTTGATGAAGCAGAGTGTGCACAAGGGTTCAAGCGCACCCTCGGCTCTGATGTAGGAGAGCCGAGGGTGCACTTGAACCCTTGTGCACCCTCAGCTCTGCTACATCAGAGCCGAGGGTGCGCTTGAACCCTTGTGCACACTCTGCTTCATCAAGCTAATAGAATGCATTGGCCAGCGCTGATTGGCCAATGTATTCTATTAGCCTGATGAAGTAGAGCTGAATGTGTGTGCTAAGCACACACATTCAGCTCTACTTCATCGGGCTAATAGAATGCATTGGCCAGCGCTGATTGGCCAGAGTACGGAACTCGACCAATCAGCGCTGGCTCTGCTGGAGGAGGCGGAGTCTAAGATCGCTCCACACCAGTCTCCATTCAGGTCCGACCTTAGACTCCGCCTCCTCCAGCAGAGCCAGCGCTGATTGGCCGAATTCCGTACTCTGGCCAATCAGCACTGGCTAATGCATTGTATTGGCTTGATGAAGCAGTGCTGAATGTGTGTGCTTAGCACACACATTCAGCTCTACTTCATCGGGCTAATAGAATGCATTGGCCAATCAGCGCTGGCCAATGCATTCTATTAGCGTGAACTGAGTTTGCACAGGGGTTCTAGTGCACCCTCGGCTCTGCTACATCAGATTGCTACATCTGATGTAGCAGTGCCGAGTGTGCATCAGATGTGTAGTTGAGCAAAACTGACTCAGCACTGCTAAGTATGCATTCGCATAGGAATGCATTGGCCAGCCTTCGGCCAATCAGCGCTGGCTCTGCCGGAGGAGGCGGAGTCTAAGGTCGGACCTGAATGGAGACTGGTGTGGAGCGACCTTAGACTCCGCCTCCTCCAGCAGAGCCAGCGCTGATTGGCCGAATTCCGTACTCTGGCCAATCAGCACTGGCTAATGCATTGTATTGGCTTGATGAAGCAGTGCTGAATGTGTGTGCTTAGCACACACATTCAGCTCTACTTCATCGGGCTAATAGAATGCATTGGCCAATCAGCGCTGGCCAATGCATTCTATTAGCGTGAACTGAGTTTGCACAGGGGTTCTAGTGCACCCTCGGCTCTGCTACATCAGATTGCTACATCTGATGTAGCAGTGCCGAGTGTGCATCAGATGTGTAGTTGAGCAAAACTGACTCAGCACTGCTAAGTCTCTGCATTCGCATAGGAATGCATTGGCCAGCCTTCGGCCAATCAGCGCTGGCTCTGCCGGAGGAGGCGGAGTCTAAGGTCGGACCTGAATGGAGACTGGTGTGGAGCGATCTTAGACTCCGCCTCCTCCAGCAGAGCCAGCGCTGATTGGTCGAGTTCCGTACTCTGGCCAATCAGCGCTGGCCAATGCATTCTATTAGCCCGATGAAGTAGAGCTGAATGTGTGTGCTTAGCACACACATTCAGCTCTACTTCATCAGGCTAATAGAATACATTGGCCAATCAGCGCTGGCCAATGCATTCTATTAGCTTGATGAAGCAGAGTGTGCACAAGGGTTCAAGCGCACCCTCGGCTCTGATGTAGCAGAGCTGAGGGTGCACAAGGGTTCAAGTGCACCCTCGGCTCTCCTACATCAGAGCCGAGGGTGCGCTTGAACCCTTGTGCAGCCTCGGCTCTGCTACATCAGAGCCGAGGGTGCGCTTGAACCCTTGTGCACACTCTGCTTCATCAAGCTAATAGAATGCATTGGCCAGCACTGATTGGCCAGAGTACGGAATTCGGCCAATCAGCGCTGGCCAATGCATCCCTATGGGAAAAAGTTTATCTCACAAAAATCACAATTACACACCCGATAGAGCCCCAAAAAGTTATTTTTAATAACATTCCCCCCTAAATAAAGGTTATCCCTAGCTATCCCTGCCTGTACAGCTATCCCTGTCTCATAGTCACAAAGTTCACATTCTCATATGACCCGGATTTGAAATCCACTATTCGTCTAAAATGGAGGTCACCTGATTTCGGCAGCCAATGACTTTTTCCAATTTTTTTCAATGCCCCCAGTGTCGTAGTTCCTGTCCCACCTCCCCTGCGCTGTTATTGGTGCAAAAAAGGCGCCAGGGAAGGTGGGAGGGGAATCGAATTTTGGCGCACTTTACCACGTGGTGTTCGATTCGATTCGAACATGGCGAACACCCTGATATCCGATCGAACATGTGTTCGATAGAACACTGTTCGCTCATCTCTAATAGCTACTTTCTTCTCTATATATTGCCACACTGGACATCACTATTCACTTCACTGGGGCTGAGTTACAATACTAGATGCAATCCATAGACAGATGTGGTACTGTGTGAGCCATTCCTTTATTTTTTTTCCAATCCTGACAATTTATTCGAAGTTGGTTATTATCCTTAAAATAAATTTTCACTCTTGAATTTCTTAATATAGTATTTTATATAGTATAGTATTCTATTCAATATATTATATAGTATAGTATTCTATTCAATACATTATATAGAATAGTATTCTATTCAATATATTATATAGTATAGTATTCTATTCTATATTTTATATAGTATAGTATTCTATTCAATATATTATATAGTATAGTATTCTATTCTATATTTTATATAGTATAGTATTCTATTCAAAATATTATATAGTATAGTATTCTATTCTGTTCTATTCTATTGTTTCCCCACTAGAATGTATTTCAGTGTAAACAAAGACCTTGACCCTATAGGGAAAGCAATGCTACTAGATTACAGCGGGTGATATTTTGCTAGTCTTTAATAATCACATCATTTATGATGACATAAAAATAATTGTCAGCAGCACATCCCTTGCACAATGTGCCGCCAACGACGATGGAAAATCTGTGAGAGGAAGGGGATGAATGATTGTATAAAATTGACTTTTCTAAAAAAACAAGAAAACCTCATGACAATTGCTGCATAGAATTAGCCAGGCAGCCGATCGTCACAACTTGATCGTCACAGGTCATTTATCTATTTATTTCATAGGACCCTTATATAATGTATCAAACTCACCCTTAATCCACCGTTTTGTATACCATCTCCAATTATATCGTAATGATTGTCTGTTTCCTACAGTAAAAAAAAGAAAAAATAACCATAAGAGTAAATGTATAATCTGTATAGTCGAATTTACTGTGAGTTCAAAATTTACTGGAGATTTATCAAGAAATGAAAATTTAATCTGTGTAGCCACTCTGCTTCCATCACCACTTGCTCTGACCTACTGACAACTTTTAGGCTGAAGCCTCACGTTGCGGAAACGCAGCTTTTTTTTTGTTGTGGATTTTGCTGCGGTTTATTGAGCTAAAGCCAGGAATAACACCAAAACATATGGAAAATATATAGGAAGTTCTTATACTTCTTCCTTCTGATGAATCCACTCTTGGCTTTGGATCAAAAAACTCAGCAAAATCTGCAACAAAAAAAAAAAGCTGCGTTTCTGTACAAAGTGCTGGTAAACACCTTCAGGTATGTAACGGACAGCAGATTGTGAATACACTGTCACCTAACCAGTATGGCTTTGGAACTCTCCCAGGGGCATTGTCTAAGTAGCCTTCCCAGTATTCACCCTAAGGTTAAGGACCTACAATGCGGTGGATACGCATCATGGTTTTTCCTGCACACAATTGTTTCAATTTACCTGTAAAGAAACCGCCAGCGTTTCCGTAGGTAAAATTGACATGCTGATTTTTTTCAAACCGCTTTCAAGAAAATATACACACTTTCAAAAAAACTGAAGGTGATCTCTGAGAAATACCTTTCCCCATATAATAATGAGGATCTATAATCTGCTGTAAAGTAACCAAAACGCCCTGGATAACCAAAAAGTTTCAATACCACAAAACAGCAATAGTAGCACCCATTAATTCAATCTGTAAAACTAAACAATATGCAAATTGGATAAAAACACCTAATATAAAAAAGGAGCAAAACAGAAGTTATCCTGTGGCCAGCAATAAGGGAAAAACCCACTGGGTAACTTTTGTTTTGTTCCTTTTTTGTTATTAGATGCCTTATTTTTGCGTGGTTATTAATCCTATTTGCGTACTGTTTTTTTCGGATTGAATTTAGGATCACCACAATTGCTGTTGATTGATAGTGAAATTTTTTTGGGTTATCCAGTGATTTTTAGCATATTTCATACCATAGCAGCATATAGATCCTTATTATTAGATGGGTGTTTTGGACTGATTATGTGAGTTGTTTTAAGAGTTTTTAAACTTTTTGTGTCTCTTTGTTAAATAAACTTAATATTACTTTGAATTTATTTGGTGTGTGTCTTATGAAATACGCCCTGTGATGATTTTACGATACACTGTAACAAAATGTCTATCTTGTATGTGTGTACGTGCAACCATTCAGTGGTTGTGTTGTGAGTTCCAGTCTCTCAATAGTTTTGCTAGAATGTCAGAACATTGGATTAAACATGTTTCATGAGAAATCGGAGTCCTAAACTGAATTTGAGGTAAGGTAAAGATTGGTCACATCTGTATGAGTTTGTCATAAGACATAGAAGCCTTTCAGTACTCATTGGCTGTGTAGTATTCATGAAGAGCACACTAAATAGAAAATGAATACCAATATTGTGACCTATTGTGTTAGCAATAATGGAGGTTACCTTGTGTAGGTCCATATTTAAAGTGTGTTCCATGCCTTTTTTCTCCAGTACATGTAGAACTGCATCATGGACAGTGAGGAACAGAATTGATGTTTTAATGTTGTCATCAAAAAATGAACTTCTCTTTAGCTTCTCCACCACAGAATCTATTGGATACAAATGAACCACAGGTCATAAGTCAAGTGAATTGACTAATATTTACTTCATTTTCTTCTACTGAATCAGATTTATAGTACAGCTTTTGGGAAATCTGGAAAAAAACATCGAAGAGACCACCACACAACATATTGTAAAAGAAACAAGGAAACATATTAAAGCTAATAGGCTGTCATTTTCAATGTCACTTTCTACAGTTGTGATTAAAAGGTTAAAGACCTACCTGGCTCACCTAAATTCCCATCCACTGTCTAATAAAGTGGCAATTGGGGTATAGTGGCTCATATGCACCACAGTGCACTAAAAATGCGACAAAATGAGGCACATTTTGTACATGTGGATCAATATTTAGTGTTGACCCTTATCTTTCAGAACTTCTTTTCAAGAATTTTCCATGGCATACTGGGCTAAATCAGTGCTTGGAGTTTGTTGCTATTTCTGAGTTTTTAATTCTCTACCTACTTTTTGAGAATTGACCACTAGATTGAAATCTGAGGAGTTTCCAGGACATAAACCCAAAATTTCAATATTTTATTAATAGAGCCTCTTAGTTATCACTTTAGCCTTGTGATGTGGTGCTCTATTATACTGCTATACATTGCTTGTCACCAAATTGCTCCAGGATCAATGGTAGAGGATGTTGTTTGTTGGCAGAAACCATTTCTCTCCACAAAAAAAACATCAAGTTTAGATTGACATTCTGCAGGAAGTACAGAGATGAGACTGCAGTGCATTGGGGGTAAAGTTATTTTATGTGATGAAGCTCAGTTCAACAGTTTTGGACAGCTGGAAGAATGACTTTCTTGGAGAAAAATATGCAAATCTATTGTTCAGGATGTAATTAGGAGAACAGTGCACTCTGTATGCCACCCTCTAGAGGGCAGCATCCTTAACATCATGCATGACTCAGTTAAAAAGTCTACTGTCATGATGCGGATTTAATTGCCAAATTAGTATTTCTATTACAAAAGGAACAGATTCCCAGCTATGGACAGCGCTGGGATACTGATTTGGCAGAGTGAGAGACTATAGACCAGGGTCAGGGGATAATCGTACACATCAGGGAGAGTGTGTGCCTACATAGGCAGTATGGAGACTTACAAGTCATTATCCCTGCGCTATGCTGAGGAGGCCCAATAGGCCGAAACAGCGAGAAAATTTTACGATCGCGATCGGAATTCCGAACACAATCTTTTTAGGTGGGATCGAGATCGGTGATCATTTCCCACAATGCTTTGCTAGCTAGTCTCCCATTCATTCTAATGGGAGACTAGCTAACATCTCTAGTAGCTACTTACCTGAAGAGATGGCTGGTCCGGTGCCCGGTGTTCTCGTTCTTCTTCGCCTCGCTGCCCCCCGCCTCCCAGGTTAGTGTTTAAAGAGCTAGGAAGAAGGCGGGGCTTGTAGCTTAGGAGATTGTGGGTGGGTACAGGGTGGGGAGCCGTGACGTCTCCTCTCCCAGTACCCGCCCACATTCTCCTAACCCGCCCACACTCTCCTAACCTGGGAGGCAGGGGGCAGCGAGGCGAAGAAGGAGAACACCGGGCACCGGACCAGCCATCTCTTCAGGTAAGTGGACACCAGGGGGGGACTAAGTAGCCAGAGGATTAAAAAAAATCACTACACAGCGTGGATTCTAACAATTAAAGCGTTCAATTGTTAGATTCCATGCTGTATAGTGAATAGGATTGTTTTTAACATCCAATATCCGATTAGTAAAAAAATCCCATTGACTTGCATTGGGATCGGAATTGGGATCGAGATCGGGTTCGAATGAAAAGTGATTGGAAATCGGATTTCAAAATCGATCCTGAAAAGTCAAGATCGGCTCAACCCTATTGATAACCTATACATAACTTATGGAAAAGGTGGCATCCTATAGCATGTTAAAAATCACTATGCTCTTCAATGTAACTCAAGCTATTGATAATATTTGTCTATTGAGACTGCATGGCTATATGCTACATTTTATTCACCCATTTGGAATACAAGTGGCTGAAACAACTGAACACCTACATTCAATAGCAGAAGTGTTCAAACGCTTTTGGCCATACTGTCTGTTGTTATGTTAGTAAAAAGTCATCTTTCATGGCAGCTGCCTCTAGAGGGCAGCATAAGTGCAGGAGAATTCAGGAGGAAACAAAGAAGTGGTTAGGGGGCGTTTACACTACTGTCGGTGTCCGACATGTAGTGTCCGCTCCTAGTGTCCGCTCAAAATCTGTCACGGACACTAGGAGCGGACACTAGCTGTGTCCGTGTCACCTGTCATTCATCTCAATGGGCATCGGGTGCGTTCTTTTGCACTCTGTGCCCGTCCTTTCCTGTCCGCAAGTGAAGATGTCTGACTTCTCAAGAGGACAGAAGAACCCTGCATGCAGATTTTGAGCGGACACTAGGAGCGGACACTACATGTCGGACACCGACGGTAGTGTGAACGCTCCCTAAGTGGTGTCTGCCATGTGATGATGGAGCTGTGAGTCTGTAGGATTTATGTTGGAGCTGTAATGCATTACTTAGGGTATAGTAGGTTCTTTCTACAGAAACACACACACACACACACACACACACACACACACACACACACACACATATATATATATATATATATATATATACAGTATATACAGTCCTATGAAAAAGTTTGGGCACCCCTATTAATCTTAATCATTTTTAGTTCTAAATATTTTGGTGTTTATAACAGCCATTTCAGTTTGATATATCTAATAACTGATGGACACAGTAATATTTCAGAATTGAAATGAGGTTTATTGTACTAACAGAAAATGTGCAATATGCATTAAACCAAAATTTGACCGGTGCAAAAGTATGGGCACCTCAACAGAAAAGTGACATTAATATTTAGTAGATCCTCCTTTTGCAAAGATAACAGCCTCTAGTCGCTTCCTGTAGCTTTTAATCAGTTCCTGGATCCTGGATAAAGGTATTTTGGACAAACAATTCAAGTTCAGTTAAGTTAGATGGTCGCCGAGCATGGACAGCCCGCTTCAAATCATCCCACAGATGTTCAATGATATTCAGGTCTGGGGACTGGGATGGCCATTCCAGAACATTGTAATTGTTCCTCTGCATGAATGCCTGAGGATTTGGAGCGGTGTTTTGGATCATTGTCTTGCTGAAATATCCATCCCCGGCGTAACTTCAACTTCGTCACTGATTCTTGAACATTATTCTCAAGAATCTGCTGATACTGAGTGGAATCCATGCGACTCTCAATTTTAACAAGATTCCCGATGCCGGCATTGGCCACACAGCCCCAAAGCATGATGGAACCTCCACCAAATTTTACAGTGGGTAGCATGTGTTTTTCTTGGAATGCTGTTTCTTTTTGGACGCCATGCATAACGCCTTTTTTTATAACCAAACAACTCAATTTTTGTTTCCAAAATGAAGCTGCCTTGTCCAAATGTGCTTTTTCATACCTCAGGCAACTCTATTTGTGGCGTACGTGCAGAAACGGCTTCTTTCTCATCACTCTCCCATACAGCTTCTATTTGTGCAAAGTGCGCTGTATAGTTGACCGATGCACAGTGACACCATCTGCAGCAAGATGATGCTGCAGCTCTTTGGAGGTGGTCTGTGGATTGTCCTTGACTGTTCTCACCATTCTTCTTCTCTGCCTTTCTGATATTTTTCTTGGCCTGCCACTTCTGGGCTTAACAAGAACTGTCCCTGTGGTCTTCCATTTCCTTACTATGTTCCTCACAGTGGAAACTGACAGGTTAAATCTCTGAGACAACTTTTTGTATCCTTCCCCTGAACAACTATGTTGAACAATCTTTGTTTTCAGATCATTTGAGAGTTGTTTTGAGTAGCCCATGATGCTACTCTTCAGAGGAGATTCAAATAGGAGATCAACTTGCAATTGGCCACCTTAAATACCTTTTCTTATGATTGGATACATCTGGCTATGAAGTTCAAAGCTCACTGAGGTTACAAAACCAATTTTGTGCTTCAGTAAGTCAGTAAAAAGTAGTGGGGAATTCAAATCAATAAAATGATAAGGGTGCCCATACTTTTGCACCGGTCAAATTTTGGTTTAATGCATATTGCACATTACAATTATACAACTGTTAGTACAATAAACCTCATTTCAATCCTGAAATATTACTGTGTCCATCAGTTATTAGATATATCAAACTGAAATGGCTGTTGCAAACACCAAAATATTTAAAACAAAAAATGATTAAGATTAATAGGGGTGCCCAAACTTTTTCATAGGACTGTATATATATATATATATATATATATATATATATATATATATATATATATATATATATGCAGTATATGCTGCAATTTGTTTTGCTCTAAAAATAATGGAAAGCTGACAGAAGGAACCATCTGTTCTTTTTATTGTTTAGTATAGTAGCTATTGAGCCATTTGGGAGTGCGCTGCATCATAACTACCTGACACATGGACAGTCTGTTCCACATGGGACTTGGTCCTGTTCATGGCCACTTAATGAAGCTCCCAACTGGCACTAACTAAGCCTGAATTATTAGGAGATTCTGGCCTCTTAATAATTCATGTGCAGTCTAATTAATGGGAATATACACCAGTTCCTTTAGTGAGTTGTAGTACATTTGTTGGGGCGAAAATCTGCCCCACTCCGCCTTGGTTTCCAATCTGCTCCGCCCATGTAAATGAAATGGTGAGTGGTGCAGAAAGAGTGAAGCGGCACATCTATGTAGCACAGAAGGCTCTGTGCCACAACTATACCCATCAACATCAGTTTCCTGGCATAGTTTCTAGTACGAGGACAAGGTTTGCTAAGGTTTCACATGACTGTCACATAATTATCTAAGATACTTTGGAATTGCTACTGTCCTTTTTATGTGGGCTTTATTATGAGGGCACAAACTATGAATGTGACATCTAGGTGTTATTTTTTGTTTATGGACTAAAACTTTTTATCTTTATAACTTCATCCATGGCTATCAAGGAATATTGTATATCAGAACAAAGTATTGAGATGAATAAAGAATTTTTTCACAGCGATTTAGGTCACGTCACCTTAAGTGCGAACCTGAGGTTGATTGAACTTTTTACAACTAACTGTGTGGTTTCAATAACCTCATGGCCACAATGTGACTCCACCTACTAGCATTACTTCAGGTTTTGTTGGGGAACACTGAAAATTTTGGTTGCACAACAAAAGTCATGGCCATAATTGCTGTGTAGCCTGCCATGTTTGTCATATTCAACATCTACATCCTAAAACACATTTTTTATTTTGGTTGAGATGTACATTAACTGAAGCCTCAGAATAACATAACATTGTGGTCGCTGTGAAGATCTTTTTTTATTTGCCCCTTAGAATATATGTATAAATATAAACTTACAGTCTGCAGCAACAATGTAAGTGTCAACGTCAACCTTGTTAAATTCTTGTAAAATCTGTAAAAAATAATGATCTTGATTACAGAATCCTCCTTAAATCATCATTTCATTATGTGGACTAGTATTTCTGATTTTGGCCAATGTACTTGTACAAATTTACACCCTTCATTTTGTAAGTTTTTAAATGTCTATAGTAAAAACATTGAAGACTTACTAAGCTACATGCGTCAGAATTCAGCCTTAATTTGCTAAAAAAAAAAAAAAGTACCTACATGCTGTGCACAACATTTATTGGATTTTAAGATGTTTTTGAGGAGTGAAAAAAAAAAAGAAACAACGTGTCAAAATTCTAGCGCAAATTACTGTCAAAAGATAAGCCAACAAATCGGTAGAATAAACTTAGATTACACAATCTAAAAATGTACCCAATTTATTATCCAGCATCAGCCCAAATGTGACAAATCTGGTGCATTTTAGCAATGCTTAGTCTAGGTTTACTTACTTTTAATTCTTTGCTGTAGATCAGTAAATCTAACTTATTATTTATGTATTGTTATCAGAAAACTATTGAAAAAAGAACATGTTACTATAGCTAGAAACAGTCTTTAACAAATGAGTGTACACTGAAAATTTGCTGTATCTACAGAATGTGTGATGTGGGTCTACAAGCATTCCTCCAAACAAAAGTTCACAAAATGTACTATACACTTAATCTTAATACCATACTACCCTATAGCACAAGAAATATGAGAGTGCTCTCCTGGAATTTAGCAATATGGGGTGTAGAAGTGGCAGGCTCACCCAGTTCTATTTTCTATATAACTAGACACTAGTATTATATAATTAGTATGTGGTAGATTGGGACCCTGTTACAGATTTTACTTTGGGACCCATGAGCTTTAAGGTATATTTATGAACTCCATACTCAGTAGAGCTCTTTATAGGTATTTAGTTGACTTTAACACGGAAAGAGCCAGGCTCAGACAGCAAAGTATACTCAATGCACTACATACATATTGGCTAGGGTTGAGCGATCTTTTCCAGGTGGGATCGAGGTTTGAGGTTATTTCCCACAATGCTTGGCTACTGGCCAATCATTGTGAGAAAAGCTATAGTATCAGATGAGCGAGTACTATTTGAAACTCCCGTTTCGAATAACACACACCCATAGGAATGAATGGAAGCAGCCGGCACTCAGGGGATTAAACGGACGGATGCTGGCAAAGTCTGCGTGCCAGCCGCTTCCATTCATTCCTATGGATTTACCACAGCCTGCCACTCTTCTGCTTTGTCCCTGTTTTACCGTATACTCAACTCTGCTACATCTGAGATTTCGAACCTCGGACATTTTAGTGTTCGCTCATCTCTAGTGTTTAAATTATAATTTAAACACATTTCTTCCCATGGCCTAAAAATTCATGTTGGTCTCTTTAGCAGATGGCTTATTCTGAGGATATCAAGACATAATACCAGAACAAGCCACAAAAGTGGCATTGAAGGCTATAGTAATATCACATGTAAAACATAACTCTACTTTTGTACTCACCCCTTTCAAAGCTTTCAACCCTGACATATCAATGAATGAGACTGCCCCAAAGTCCAGAATTAAACTATGAAGCTCTATTTTGGGAACGTGGATATTTGGGAGATCTGCATTCCAGTCAATGGCAATGGGAAGATTGTTGGTATTTATAGGTTGGTCCAACTCTTCAATCCTGTTGTTGTCCAGCTCATCTTCATTATCTGAATCGATATAATCATATGCTGTGCAGATATCCCCTTTCTGAAAAATGGCATTTTAAGATAAAATATGAAAATTACTTTTCAAGGTGGAATATTAAAAATGTTTGAAAAGCTAATCAAACAAAAGCATTGGGCTAGATTACCTTGATAACTAGAAAATACTTGTGACTCCTACTTACTTTTGTGACATGTAACTCTCCTTTCTTCACTAACTTTTTTATTTTTCTCAGAGCCTTATTCCGTTTCCGCAGAACCCACAGTGGATTAAATCCCGCCTTGAAATAACAAATTATAGCATACAATAAGAAAGAAAGATAAAACAATATTATATAGAAAGTATAAAGTGGGTGACACACTTACAGCA
The DNA here is from genome assembly GCF_031893055.1 of Leptodactylus fuscus. NCBI lineage: Eukaryota > Metazoa > Chordata > Amphibia > Anura > Leptodactylidae > Leptodactylus > Leptodactylus fuscus. Next base: position 118,576,488 of record NC_134269.1, read on the forward strand.
GCAATGAGTTTATCTTTGAAGAAAGTACTATTTGCAAAAAATATTGGAGATGGGCATCTGAAAATCTTCAGTCCCTTTGGCTCACAGATCTGTGCACAATAACACAATAGATGAGCTGAATGAACAATATGAACACATCCCTGGAAATAAGATTCACTATGACTTACATCACTGTAGTCCTTCCTATTTCTGTAGATGTCTGTCTTTTCAATATTAGCTATCACTGTAAACTTCGGGCTGAAGAAATGGAAAATGTCAAATTGTTACATAAAATTCACAGCAATATAAGACCTTATTTACACATCCTCGGAACTGCTGTCTCTGGGTCAGTGGGAAACAGATGACACACTGATGCCATTTGTTTTTTTATTTCATGAACCCATAGATTTTCATTGGTGTGATAGCACCATGATTCATCAACATTAGTGAAAAAAAATGAATATGTTGCCTTTTTCTGTGGTCATCGAAAAATTGGAAGTCTGAATGAAGACATTGAAATTATTGGACACACATGCTACTGTATATGTGAAATGCAGAAGTGTGAATAAGGGCTCGTTCCCATGATGTAACGCGCCGTGCATTCAGACACGTATACACGTGTCAGATTGTGAACGCTCAAAACAGATGCCATTCATTTCAATGTGTGCTCACGTGCGCTACACATTGAAACCAATGGGTTGAAAAGCCTCCCATTGATTTCAATGTGTAGCGCGCGTGAGCCGGCACACACTGAAATGAATGGCATCTGTTTTGAACGCTCACACTCTGACACGTGTATACGTGTCTGAATGCACGGCGCTTTACATCATGGGAATGAGCCCTAAGGCCTAACACAATTATATTATTTTCTCTCTCATGCCTAAATACTCAATAAATTTCTTTTGTTGAGACTATGCGCTAACTATGGTTGGAGCATGCAGCTTACTGTATATGACTGGAAGGTAACCACCTGTATTGTGCTTTGGTTTTAGCATAATCTTGTGGTCACCTTGCTAGGGACAGTAGTACATCCATTTTTCTTATGAGTTAGTAAAAAAAAAACCTTTAGGCTAAGGCCCTTTGTAACGAGATGTAGCCAAAAATGCGGCTGGAAAAAACACAACAGAAATGCAATGCGTTTTTTTCCACTGCACTTTTCACAAAAAGTCTGCAGAACTTTCCTCTGTGGACTTTCTGTCCCTATTATAACTATGCGGAAATGCCAGCGATTCCGTAGGTATAATTGACAAGCAGAAATTTACAAAAAAGGCAATGGTTTTTCAGCTTTCCACTGAGGATATTTTTCTGCCATGTGTGGATGGGATTACCCAGAGCAAAATTATCTAAATTGCCACATAACAATTACTTACAACTGAACGCGGAACACGACAGTCAGTAGTTCAATTCCTACACCAACAGCAAGCCCAAGATCGAGACCAAGAATTACAGATGCAATAAATGTCAAGACCCACACAAGCTATAAAGAATAATAAGATTGTATATTAAGCATCAATATAAAGCAGTCAAAAATAGGTATATTCTTACTAGTTTACGTAAGATATATATATATATATATATATATATATATATATATATATATATATATATAGTGGTGTTTGTTTTATGGTTTTATATAATATACAATTTTATGCATTGTACTGAGTTGCTATCCTTAGTGCATAAAAATGGAAGATAGACTAGTTAATCTGTAAGGGATAGTTCACACTGAGTTAACACGTGTATACACGTGTCAGAATGTACGTGCTCAAAACAGATCACATTCATTTCAATGGGTCGTTACGGGCATATAACGTGCTTAATTTTGCGCACGCAAAATTACGCACGCAAAATTAGGCGCGTTATATGCCCGTAACGACACATTGAAATTAATGTGATCTGTTTTGAGCGCTCACATTCTGACACGTGCATACGTGCCAGAATGCGAGCGCGTTAACTCAGTGTGAACTAGCCCTAATACTCATCGATATATCTTGAATACTGTAAAAACTCATTACATATAACAAAACATCAATGAAGTGCTTACACAGTCATACTTGTCTCTTCTAAATAGCACTGGGATTTCATTGAACTTCATTAGCATTCCTTTTAAATTCACACAGATTATCGCCGCTAAAACTGACTGAAAAATCATAAAAATGATCATTAATGTGACGAAAGTTACCGAAAGAAAATACAAACCAGTCTTACTGAAAATCTATATGTCTCAATTGTCAGCATTGGAAGTGAAAAACTTTCTCCATTTTTGTGCCTTGTGATATTCAATACATCACCCCTCTAAACATTCTGGCACTATCAGTGCGTTAAAGGGAATGTACGAGTATATATATTTAGTGCCATTAATTGTTGAAGATCGGTCTGCTAGACAACCATATTGGAGACACCATATTGGAGACAAATACATTTTCTCCTGTATTGTCATGGGAGATACATACAGGCTTTCTGCAGAAAACAGAACAATTTGCTTATCGTGCGTGCTTTAGTGGCCTGTGCGAAAGTTACATTTTTTCGTTAATAGGAATAGTTACGTAAACAGCACATACAAATACTAAAAGAAAACGCAGATCCCCTTTAAATGACACAAGTTTGACCATGGTGTTATATTGCAGCCAAATAATGTATATTACAACATAAATGATAACTAGTGTGCATTATCATTGCATTTTGTTTAAAGGTAAACCACAATGCAGTCTCATGTACCTTTGGTAGTGGTTCTAATAGATATCCAATAGCCAATGTCACAATCAGAACAAGCAGGCCAGATATTATTCCAGCAACCTACAACATAAGAAGAGTAGGATATGTATAAAACAATAGAAAATGACATGTAAGTATTAAATATATGTTTTATTACTGCTTATGGCTATAAATTCTAGTAATGATTCCTTAATTTTAAAGAGTTGAATTATCAATCATTGGTCAATAGCTATATGCTCCCCATATACATGCCCAAATGAATTGGCTGACTGATCCAGCAAAGGGGAGAAAGAACAATCACTGGATCAGATTTAAAAAATAACACCCCCCCCCCCCACACACACACACACAAATGTTAACATGGTCATATAACCTAACACAGAATGAGGGGGTTTGTCATAAATAGTATGCCACCTTCTACTGTGAGGTGATTAATCCATCTCAACACAGCCATTTTTTGATTTTTAAGCAGAATCTGATCCCATCAATTTCTAGCAAATACCATATACACTCTATGAATAAATACTAGAGATGAGCGAACACTAAAATGTTCGAGGTTCGAAATTCGATTCGAACAGCCGCTCACTGTTCGAGTGTTCGAATGGGTTTCGAACCCCATTATAGTCTATGGGGAACATAAACTCGTTAAGGGGGAAACCCAAATTCGTGTCTGGAGGGTCACCAAGTCCACTATGACACCCCAGGAAATGATACCAACACCCTGGAATGACACTGGGACAGCAGGGGAAGCATGTCTGGGGGCATAAAAGTCACTTTATTTCATGGAAATCCCTGTCAGTTTGCGATTTTCGCAAGCTAACTTTTCCCCATAGAAATGCATTGGCCAGTGCTGATTGGCCAGAGTACGGAACTCGACCAATCAGCGCTGGCTCTGCTGGAGGAGGCGGAGTCTAAGATCGCTCCACACCAGTCTCCATTCAGGTCCGACCTTAGACTCCGCCTCCTCCGGCAGAGCCAGCGCTGATTGGCCGAAGGCTGGCCAATGCATTCCTATGCGAATGCAGACTTAGCAGTGCTGAGTCAGTTTTGCTCAACTACACATCTGATGCACACTCGGCACTGCTACATCAGATGTAGCAATCTGATGTAGCAGAGCCGAGGGTGCACTAGAACCCCTGTGCAAACTCAGTTCACGCTAATAGAATGCATTGGCCAGCGCTGATTGGCCAATGCATTCTATTAGCCCGATGAAGTAGAGCTGAATGTGTGTGCTAAGCACACACATTCAGCACTGCTTCATCACGCCAATACAATGCATTAGCCAGTGCTGATTGGCCAGAGTACGGAATTCGGCCAATCAGCGCTGGCCAATGCATTCTATTAGCCCGATGAAGTAGAGCTGAATGTGTGTGCTAAGCACACACATTCAGCACTGCTTCATCAAGCCAATACAATGCATTAGCCAGTGCTGATTGGCCAGAGTACGGAATTCGGCCAATCAGCGCTGGCTCTGCTGGAGGAGGCGGAGTCTAAGATCGCTCCACACCAGTCTCCATTCAGGTCCGACCTTAGACTCCGCCTCCTCCGGCAGAGCCAGCGCTGATTGGCCGAAGGCTGGCCAATGCATTCCTATGCGAATGCAGACTTAGCAGTGCTGAGTCAGTTTTGCTCAACTACACATCTGATGTACACTCGGCACTGCTACATCAGATGTAGCAATCTGATGTAGCAGAGCCGAGGGTGCACTAGAACCCCTGTGCAAACTCAGTTCACGCTAATAGAATGCATTGGCCAGCGCTGATTGGCCAATGCATTCTATTAGCCCGATGAAGTAGAGCTGAATGTGTGTGCTAAGCACACACATTCAGCACTGCTTCATCAAGCCAATACAATGCATTAGCCAGTGCTGATTGGCCAGAGTACGGAATTCGGCCAATCAGCGCTGGCCAATGCATTCTATTAGCCCGATGAAGTAGAGCTGAATGTGTGTGCTAAGCACACACATTCAGCACTGCTTCATCAAGCCAATACAATGCATTAGCCAGTGCTGATTGGCCAGAGTACGGAATTCGGCCAATCAGCGCTGGCCAATGCATTCTATTAGCCCGATGAAGTAGAGCTGAATGTGTGTGCTAAGCACACACATTCAGCACTGCTTCATCAAGCCAATACAATGCATTAGCCAGTGCTGATTGGCCAGAGTACGGAATTCGGCCAATCAGCGCTGGCTCTGCTGGAGGAGGCGGAGTCTAAGATCGCTCCACACCAGTCTCCATTCAGGTCCGACCTTAGACTCCGCCTCCTCCGGCAGAGCCAGCGCTGATTGGCCGAAGGCTGGCCAATGCATTCCTATGCGAATGCAGACTTAGCAGTGCTGAGTCAGTTTTGCTCAACTACACATCTGATGTACACTCGGCACTGCTACATCAGATGTAGCAATCTGATGTAGCAGAGCCGAGGGTGCACTAGAACCCCTGTGCAAACTCAGTTCACGCTAATAGAATGCATTGGCCAGCGCTGATTGGCCAATGCATTCTATTAGCCCGATGAAGTAGAGCTGAATGTGTGTGCTAAGCACACACATTCAGCACTGCTTCATCAAGCCAATACAATGCATTAGCCAGTGCTGATTGGCCAGAGTACGGAATTCGGCCAATCAGCGCTGGCCAATGCATTCTATTAGCCCGATGAAGTAGAGCTGAATGTGTGTGCTAAGCACACACATTCAGCACTGCTTCATCAAGCCAATACAATGCATTAGCCAGTGCTGATTGGCCAGAGTACGGAATTCGGCCAATCAGCGCTGGCTCTGCTGGAGGAGGCGGAGTCTAAGATCGCTCCACACCAGTCTCCATTCAGGTCCGACCTTAGACTCCGCCTCCTCCAGCAGAGCCAGCGCTGATTGGCCGAATTCCGTACTCTGGCCAATCAGCACTGGCTAATGCATTGTATTGGCTTGATGAAGCAGTGCTGAATGTGTGTGCTTAGCACACACATTCAGCTCTACTTCATCGGGCTAATAGAATGCATTGGCCAATCAGCGCTGGCCAATGCATTCTATTAGCGTGAACTGAGTTTGCACAGGGGTTCTAGTGCACCCTCGGCTCTGCTACATCAGATTGCTACATCTGATGTAGCAGTGCCGAGTGTACATCAGATGTGTAGTTGAGCAAAACTGACTCAGCACTGCTAAGTCTGCATTCGCATAGGAATGCATTGGCCAGCCTTCGGCCAATCAGCGCTGGCTCTGCCGGAGGAGGCGGAGTCTAAGGTCGGACCTGAATGGAGACTGGTGTGGAGCGATCTTAGACTCCGCCTCCTCCAGCAGAGCCAGCGCTGATTGGCCGAATTCCGTACTCTGGCCAATCAGCACTGGCTAATGCATTGTATTGGCTTGATGAAGCAGTGCTGAATGTGTGTGCTTAGCACACACATTCAGCTCTACTTCATCGGGCTAATAGAATGCATTGGCCAGCGCTGATTGGCCGAATTCCGTACTCTGGCCAATCAGCACTGGCTAATGCATTGTATTGGCTTGATGAAGCAGTGCTGAATGTGTGTGCTTAGCACACACATTCAGCTCTACTTCATCGGGCTAATAGAATGCATTGGCCAGCGCTGATTGGCCGAATTCCGTACTCTGGCCAATCAGCACTGGCTAATGCATTGTATTGGCTTGATGAAGCAGTGCTGAATGTGTGTGCTTAGCACACACATTCAGCTCTACTTCATCGGGCTAATAGAATGCATTGGCCAATCAGCGCTGGCCAATGCATTCTATTAGCGTGAACTGAGTTTGCACAGGGGTTCTAGTGCACCCTCGGCTCTGCTACATCAGATTGCTACATCTGATGTAGCAGTGCCGAGTGTGCATCAGATGTGTAGTTGAGCAAAACTGACTCAGCACTGCTAAGTCTGCATTCGCATAGGAATGCATTGGCCAGCCTTCGGCCAATCAGCGCTGGCTCTGCCGGAGGAGGCGGAGTCTAAGGTCGGACCTGAATGGAGACTGGTGTGGAGCGATCTTAGACTCCGCCTCCTCCAGCAGAGCCAGCGCTGATTGGTCGAGTTCCGTACTCTGGCCAATCAGCACTGGCCAATGCATTTCTATGGGGAAAAGTTAGCTTGCGAAAATCGCAAACTGACAGGGATTTCCATGAAATAAAGTGACTTTTATGCCCCCAGACATGCTTCCCCTGCTGTCCCAGTGTCATTCCAGGGTGTTGGTATCATTTCCTGGGGTGTCATAGTGGACTTGGTGACCCTCCAGACACGAATTTGGGTTTCCCCCTTAACGAGTTTATGTTCCCCATAGACTATAATGGGGTTCGAAACCCATTCGAACACTCGAACAGTGAGCGGCTGTTCGAATCGAATTTCGAACCTCGAACATTTTAGTGTTCGCTCATCTCTAATAATTAACATTACACCACCAGGAAGAACATTCATCTCCCCACTGCTGTCCCTAAGCCCTTACTGCCTGCACAAGGGCCCTCATGTGTGAAGGCAGCAAGGGAATTTAGCATGTGCATAAGTGAACACATTCTTACAAAGTGAAAACATTTTGAAGACTGTACTGAAAACTTGGAACATATTTCACAATTCAGAATTTTAGAATTATAGAAACTTCTAATATGATACTACCTGGGTTTTCCCACCAGTGCTTTCTTGAACAGAGGACCTTGATAAAGATGTGCTTGCAGCAAATCCTTTAAATGATCCACACAGTATATTACTTAGCCCAAATGCTATTAATTCCTGAAAAAAAGAAAAAAAGATTTATTTCCCTTATACTGTGTACAGGGCATGAATGTACCTTCGCATGAGTCTGGCTACATATGGTAATGTTGTGTTGTACAGAAACACCATATGGCAACAAACAGTTTTCTTTGTACAAAAAAAAAAATTACTGCTCTAATAAGTTGTAACTGTCCTTATATAATAGTAAAGGAGTAATCCTATAAAAGGATCTACATCTGCGATAGTTTGTAGATTGGTGGAAGTCAAAGCACTGGAACAGAGCAGGCCAACTATATTCCGTAGTCCTATAGAAATGTATGGATCTTGACCTGCCACTCAGTGGCATAACTAAAGTCTTGCGGGCCCCGCCAGGGTTCCCTACCTCATTCCTACAGCAAATTCTTAATAGTGATGGTTACAGGTGATAAGGAGTTTAATCATCCTTAGTGTGGTTAGGGTAATCTGTGGTTCTCCTTGGCCTATGGGCCAGATGGAAGCTGTAATCTCAATACTGATGCCAGTGCTTATGGACCACCACAGTCTCCTGGGCCCCGATGCAACTGCATTCTCTGCACCCCTGCTGCTACACCATTCATACATAAATACAAGGAAGCTTGTTCTTGTGATCAGTGGAGGTCTCAGGGATCAGTGCCCACTGAACAACAAGTTTATCCCATTGCCCGTAGATAGCAAATAACTAGATTTTACTGGATTACCCCTTTATCATGGATTTAAATTCAGAACTCCATTGTAATGTGTAATCACCATTTTTACCATAAATTCATTACCAATGTATATACCAATACACATTCTAGGGGGTCAATATCGATGTATTTTCCATCATAAGCTCTAACTATGGGGTGTACCCTGATATACACTTGCAAAGATTATACATGTATTTCTTGCCACAGCCAGTTTTGTTCTAATGATTTGGTGATTTTTGGTGTTTGTGTCTTCACATTGTGCAAGCCATTTTTTTTTTTATTTTCTCCTGATGTAGCTTTATTTTTGCGGGAAGAGAAGTACTTTTTAGTGGCACCATTTTGGCATGCCTATAACTAACTTATTAACTAAACTTTATTAATTCTTTGAAATGTGTCATTGCTTTTTAAATTTTTTTGTCATTCACCATACAGCATAAGTAACATGGTACCTTTATTCTATGGCTGGTATGATTACAGTGATATCTACGTTATGTTGATAATTTTATGCATTACTAATTTTTCAGAATAAAATTTCATATAGGGAAAAAAGAGGCACCTTATATAGTGTTTGACCACAGCATCTCAGGGGTTAACACCTAAGTTTGGAGCTCAGCTATGTTATAGAAAAGTGCCATCACTATATAATAGCTGACACTCGCTAAGCTTGGTGTGCACATAGTTTCTGACGTGGATTTCTCATCAAAATCCTGACCAAAAAAATCCTGTGTGAATCCGGGTTAAACAAACACAGTTGCTTTGTACAAAGCACACACACTTCTTACCTGATTCCCATTAATAGTGTAATTGTGTTTAATGGAATAGACCTTTGCCACTGAAAAGGCCACAGCAAATCCAACAATTGCAATGGAGAAAGAGTTAGCAATGCATGCTTGAAAAACAGATATACTTGGTGCGACAGGAGGCTGATATCTACGTAAAGAAAAATATGTTTACTTTTTTTAAAATGGATTAGAATAAAACCTGTTTTAGGCCAGGGCCCCAACGTTGTATGAATGTGGCAAAAAACCACAGCGTTTTATAATCACTGCAAAGTGGATGGGATTCTAGCAAATCCCATCCACGCATTGCAAAGAAATACTTAGGCTAAGACCTCATGTAATGGGTTGCATTGAAAAAGTACTGCGGAAAAAACCATGGTGGAAACACATTGTGGTTTTTCCTGCAGCGCTTTTCACGGAAAGTTCACCGAGGTTTCCTCTGTGGACTTTCTGCTTCCATTATACCTATAGGGAAACCGCTATCGTTTCCGTAGGTATAATTGACAAGCTGTGATTTCCAAATTTGCAACAGTTTTGGAAATTGCTACTCGGTTTTTGCAGTGGTGTTTACTCCACTTGGGGCCCCGGCCTCAATTAGTGAAAACAATTATTGGACAAACATAAAAACCTTTAACCCAAGCTATAGAACATAATTTTTATAGGAATTCATATCCAGCTGAAGTCTCTTTATGTGTTAGTTCATGGAGTCGGAGTACAGAGATTTGCTAAGTCCAATAAAATAGTTGAGTGTATAATGCCAAAAGCTCTTCTGGCGCTCTCACTCACAGACTTCTGCACTGAATATCATTTTTGAGAGCAAAGTTTAAATAAAAAGTAAGTTAAATAAATATTAGGTTAGGAGTAGAGATGAGCGAACACTAAAATGTTCGAGGTTCGAAATTCGATTCGAACAGCCGCTCACTGTTCGAGTGTTCGAATGGGTTTCGAACCCCATTATAGTCTATGGGGAACATAAACTCGTTAAGGGGGAAACCCAAATTCGTGTCTGGAGGGTCACCAAGTCCACTATGACACCCCAGGAAATGATACCAACACCCTGGAATGACACTGGGACAGCAGGGGAAGCATGTCTGGGGGCATAAAAGTCACTTTATTTCATGGAAATCCCTGTCAGTTTGCGATTTTCGCAAGCTAACTTTTCCCCATAGAAATGCATTGGCCAGTGCTGATTGGCCAGAGTACGGAACTCGACCAATCAGCGCTGGCTCTGCTGGAGGAGGCGGAGTCTAAGATAGCTCCACACCAGTCTCCATTCAGGTCCGACCTTAGACTCCGCCTCCTCCGGCAGAGCCAGCGCTGATTGGCCGAAGGCTGGCCAATGCATTCCTATGCGAATGCAGACTTAGCAGTGCTGAGTCAGTTTTGCTCAACTACACATCTGATGCACACTCGGCACTGCTACATCAGATGTAGCAATCTGATGTAGCAGAGCCGAGGGTGCACTAGAACCCCTGTGCAAACTCAGTTCACGCTAATAGAATGCATTGGCCAGCGCTGATTGGCCAATGCATTCTATTAGCCCGATGAAGTAGAGCTGAATGTGTGTGCTAAGCACACTCATTCAGCACTGCTTCATCACGCCAATACAATGCATTAGCCAGTGCTGATTGGCCAGAGTACGGAATTCGGCCAATCAGCGCTGGCCAATGCATTCTATTAGCCCGATGAAGTAGAGCTGAATGTGTGTGCTAAGCACACACATTCAGCACTGCTTCATCACGCCAATACAATGCATTAGCCAGTGCTGATTGGCCAGAGTACGGAATTCGGCCAATCAGCGCTGGCTCTGCTGGAGGAGGCGGAGTCTAAGGTCGGACCTGAATGGAGACTGGTGTGGAGCGATCTTAGACTCCGCCTCCTCCAGCAGAGCCAGCGCTGATTGGCCGAATTCCGTATTCTGGCCAATCAGCGCTGGCCAATGCATTCTATTAGCCCGATGAAGTAGAGCTGAATGTGTGTGCTAAGCACACTCATTCAGCACTGCTTCATCACGCCAATACAATGCATTAGCCAGTGCTGATTGGCCAGAGTACGGAATTCGGCCAATCAGCGCTGGCTCTGCTGGAGGAGGCGGAGTCTAAGGTCGGACCTGAATGGAGACTGGTGTGGAGCGATCTTAGACTCCGCCTCCTCCAGCAGAGCCAGCGCTGATTGGCCGAATTCCATACTCTGGCCAATCAGCGCTGGCCAATGCATTCTATTAGCTTGATGAAGCAGAGTGTGCACAAGGGTTCAAGCGCACCCTCGGCTCTGATGTAGCAGAGCTGAGGCTGCACAAGGGTTCAAGCGCACCCTCGGCTCTGATGTAGGAGAGCCGAGGGTGCACTTGAACCCTTGTGCACCCTCAGCTCTGCTACATCAGAGCCGAGGGTGCGCTTGAACCCTTGTGCACACTCTGCTTCATCAAGCTAATAGAATGCATTGGCCAGCGCTGATTGGCCAATGTATTCTATTAGCCTGATGAAGTAGAGCTGAATGTGTGTGCTAAGCACACACATTCAGCTCTACTTCATCGGGCTAATAGAATGCATTGGCCAGCGCTGATTGGCCAGAGTACGGAACTCGACCAATCAGCGCTGGCTCTGCTGGAGGAGGCGGAGTCTAAGATCGCTCCACACCAGTCTCCATTCAGGTCCGACATTAGACTCCGCCTCCTCCAGCAGAGCCAGCGCTGATTGGCCGAATTCCGTACTCTGGCCAATCAGCACTGGCTAATGCATTGTATTGGCGTGATGAAGCAGTGCTGAATGTGTGTGCTTAGCACACACATTCAGCTCTACTTCATCGGGCTAATAGAATGCATTGGCCAATCAGCGCTGGCCAATGCATTCTATTAGCGTGAACTGAGTTTGCACAGGGGTTCTAGTGCACCCTCGGCTCTGCTACATCAGATTGCTACATCTGATGTAGCAGTGCCGAGTGTGCATCAGATGTGTAGTTGAGCAAAACTGACTCAGCACTGCTAAGTCTGCATTCGCATAGGAATGCATTGGCCAGCCTTCGGCCAATCAGCGCTGGCTCTGCCGGAGGAGGCGGAGTCTAAGGTCGGACCTGAATGGAGACTGGTGTGGAGCGATCTTAGACTCCGCCTCCTCCAGCAGAGCCAGCGCTGATTGGTCGAGTTCCGTACTCTGGCCAATCAGCGCTGGCCAATGCATTCTATTAGCCCGATGAAGTAGAGCTGAATGTGTGTGCTTAGCACACACATTCAGCTCTACTTCATCAGGCTAATAGAATACATTGGCCAATCAGCGCTGGCCAATGCATTCTATTAGCTTGATGAAGCAGAGTGTGCACAAGGGTTCAAGCGCACCCTCGGCTCTGATGTAGCAGAGCTGAGGGTGCACAAGGGTTCAAGTGCACCCTCGGCTCTCCTACATCAGGGCCGAGGGTGCGCTTGAACCCTTGTGCAGCCTCGGCTCTGCTACATCAGAGCCGAGGGTGCGCTTGAACCCTTGTGCACACTCTGCTTCATCAAGCTAATAGAATGCATTGGCCAGCACTGATTGGCCAGAGTACGGAATTCGGCCAATCAGCGCTGGCCAATGCATCCCTATGGGAAAAAGTTTATCTCACAAAAATCACAATTACACACCCGATAGAGCCCCAAAAAGTTATTTTTAATAACATTCCCCCCTAAATAAAGGTTATCCCTAGCTATCCCTGCCTGTACAGCTATCCCTGTCTCATAGTCACAAAGTTCACATTCTCATATGACCCGGATTTGAAATCCACTATTCGTCTAAAATGGAGGTCACCTGATTTCGGCAGCCAATGACTTTTTCCAATTTTTTTCAATGCCCCCGGTGTCGTAGTTCCTGTCCCACCTCCCCTGCGCTGTTATTGGTGCAAAAAAGGCGCCAGGGAAGGTGGGAGGGGAATCGAATTTTGGCGCACTTTACCACGTGGTGTTCGATTCGATTCGAACATGGCGAACACCCTGATATCCGATCGAACATGTGTTCGATAGAACACTGTTCGCTCATCTCTAGTTAGGAGGGATAAGGTGTCTCATTCAGGAGATGTTACCATGAGGTGTACAGTTCATCCTGGGCAGGATACATCCAGGGAGGCTGCAGAGATGGCAGTTACTTTAAATGACTCTTACTCCAGAGCTGTCTGTAGCCCACCTAAGCTTTTGGATATCACTGGTTAAAGCATGGCTATAAATATATATATATATATATATATATATATATATATATATATATATATATATATATATATATATCTTGAAAGTTTCACTTTAACCAGTGTGCAGGAGAACACGTGACACATGTAGCTAAGGCTAGATTCACACCTATGCATGGTAGACTCGAACAATGGAAAGCCAACCCACTAAAACAGCACACCCAACAGAATATAATACAGTCTATGCAGGAACTGGCAATTTTTTTCATGATATCTCCTCCTCATTATGAATCAGAAAGAATACATGCCATTTAACCCTTTACATGATGCGGCCAATACTGACCACAGCACCTAAGTCATTTTACAGAAAAAAAGTAAAAATAGACTTTTTTTTCCCCCTTGTTAAAAATTCCACCCCACAACAAAATAGGTAATGACATAACCGTTTTTAAAAAAATAAAAATTAATAAAGAATACTTTTTTATTAGAGATGAGCGAACAGTGTTCTATCGAACTCATGTTCGATCGGATATTAGGCTGTTCGGCATGTTCGAATCGAATCGAACACCGCGTGGTAAAGTGCGCCATTACTCGATTCCCCTCCCACCTTCCCTGGCGCCTTTTTTGCTCCAATAACAGCGCAGGGTAGGTGGGACAGGAACTACAACACCGGTGACGTTGAAAAAAGTAGGCAAAAGCCATTGGCTGCCGAAAACATGTGACCTCTAATTTAAAAGAACAGCGACGCCCAGGTTCGCGTCATTCTGAGCTTGCAATTCACCGGGGACGGAGGTTTCCGTCCAGTTAGCTAAGGCTTAGATTCTGGGTAGGCAGGGACAGGCTAGGATAGGAAGGAGAAGACAACCACAACAGCTCTTATAAGAGCTAAATTCCAGGGAGAAGCTTGTCAGTGTAACGTGGCACTGATGGGCTCAATCGCCGCAACCCAGCTTTCCGCGGATCCTGAATGGAATACACTGACAGTGTATTCCCGTATACCCGATATATACCCCGATACCCGTTCCAACGGTGTGCCCCCCCCACCTTCACCCCAGAAATACCCTGCAAGTCCCCTAGCAATAGAATTGGGGCTATATACACCCACTATTTTTGCTACTGCCATATAGTGCCATTGTCTCACTGGGAATTCAAAGAATATATTGGGCTTACATATAACTTCAATTCCAGGGAGAAGCTTGTCAGTGTAACGTGGCACTGACGGGCTCAATCGCCGCAACCCAGCTTTCCCAGGATCCTGAATGGAACACACTGACAGTGTATTCCCGTATACCCCATATATACACCCCAAATCCCCGTTCCAACGGTGTGCCCCCCCACCTTCACCTCAGAAATACCCTGCAAGTCCCCTAGCAATAGAATTGGGGCTATATACACCCACTATTTTTGCTACTGGTATATAGTGCCATTGTCTGACTGGGAATTCAAAGAATATATTGGGGTTACGTGCACCCACAATTTTTGCTACTGGTATATAGTGCCATTGTCTGACTGGGAATTCAAAGAATATATTGGGGTTACAAATACCCTCATTTCTTGCTACTGCCATATAGTGCCAGTTTCTGACTGGTAATTCAAAGAATATATTGGGGTTATAAATACCCTCATTTCTTGCTACTGGTATATAGTGCCATTGTCTGACTGGGAATTCAAAGAATATATTGGGGTTATAAATACCCTCATTTCTTGCTACTGGTATATAGTGCCATTGTCTGACTGGGAATTCAAAGAATATATTGGGGTTACAAATACCCTCATTTCTTGCTACTGCCATATAGTGCCAGTTTCTGACTGGTAATTCAAAGAATATATTGGGGTTATAAATACCCTCATTTCTTGCTACTGGTATATAGTGCCATTGTCTGACTGGGAATTCAAAGAATATATTGGGGTTACAAATACCCTCATTTCTTGCTACTGCCATATAGTGCCAGTTTCTGACTGGTAATTCAAAGAATATATTGGGGTTACGTGCACCCACAATTTTTGCTACTGGTATATAGTGCCATTGTCTGACTGGGATTTCAAAGAATATATTGAGGTTACAAATACCCTCATTTCTTGCTACTGGTATATAGTGCCATTGTCTGACTGGGAATTCAAAGAATATATTGGGGTTACAAATACCCTCATTTCTTGCTACTGCCATATAGTGCCAGTTTCTGACTGGTGATTCAAAGACTATATTGGGGTTATAAATACCCTCATTTCTTGCTACTGGTATATAGTGCCATTGTCTGACTGGGAATTCAAAGAATATATTGGGGTTATAAATACCCTCATTTCTTGCTACTGGTATATAGTGCCATTGTCTGACTGGGAATTCAAAGAATATATTGGGGTTACAAATACCCTCATTTCTTGCTACTGCCATATAGTGCCAGTTTCTGACTGGTAATTCAAAGAATATATTGGGGTTACGTGCACCCACAATTTTTGCTACTGGTATATAGTGCCATTGTCTGACTGGGAATTCAAAGAATATATTGGGGTTACAAATACCCTCATTTCTTGCTACTGGTATATAGTGCCATTGTCTGACTGGGAATTCAAAGAATATATTGGGGTTATAAATACCCTCATTTCTTGCTACTGCCATATAGTGCCAGTTTCTGACTGGTAATTCAAAGAATATATTGGGGTTACGTGCACCCACAATTTTGCTATTGGTATATAGTGCCATTGTCTGACTGGGAATTCAAAGAATATATTGGGGTTATAAATACCCTCATTTCTTGCTACTGGTATATAGTGCCATTGTCTGACTGGGAATTCAAAGAATACACTCACCGGCCACTTTATTAGGTACATCTGTCCAACTGCTCGTTAACACTTAATTTCTAATCAGCCAATCACATGGCGGCAACTCAGTGCATTTAGGCATGTAGACATGGTCAAGACAATCTCCTGCAGTTCAAACCGAGCATCAGTATGGGGAAGAAAGGTGATTTGAGTGCCTTTGAACGTGGCATGGTTGTTGGTGCCAGAAGGGCTGGTCTGAGTATTTCAGAAACTGCTGATCTACTGGGATTTTCACGCACAACCATCTCTAGGGTTTACAGAGAATGGTCCGAAAAAGAAAAAACATCCAGTGAGCGGCAGTTCTGTGGGCGGAAATGCGTTGTTGATGCCAGAGGTCAGAGGAGAATGGCCAGACTGGTTCGAGCTGATAGAAAGGCAACAGTGACTCAAATAGCCACCCGTTACAACCAAGGTAGCCAGAAGAGCATCTCTGAATGCACAGTACGTCGAACTTTGAGGCAGATGGGCTACAGCAGCAGAAGACCACACCGGGTGCCACTCCTTTCAGCTAAGAACAGGAAACTGAGGCTACAATTTGCACAAGCTCATCGAAATTGGACAATTGAAGATTGGAAAAACGTTGCCTGGTCTGATGAGTCTCGATTTCTGCTGCGACATTCGGATGGTAGGGTCAGAATTTGGCGTCAACAACATGAAAGCATGGATCCATCCTGCCTTGTATCAACGGTTCAGGCTGGTGGTGGTGGTGGTGTCATGGTGTGGGGAATATTTTCTTGGCACTCTTTGGGCCCCTTGGTACCAATTGAGCATCGTTGCAACGCCAAAGCCTACCTGAGTATTGTTGCTGACCATGTCCATCCCTTTATGACCACAATGTACCCAACATCTGATGGCTACTTTCAGCAGGATAATGCGCCATGTCATAAAGCTGGAATCATCTCAGACTGGTTTCTTGAACATGACAATGAGTTCACTGTACTCCAATGGCCTCCACAGTCACCAGATCTCAATCCAATAGAGCATCTTTGGGATGTGGTGGAACGGGAGATTCGCATCATGGATGTGCAGCCGACAAATCTGCGGCAACTGTATGATGCCATCATGTCAATATGGACCAAAATCTCTGAGGAATGCTTCCAGCACCTTGTTGAATCTATGCCACGAAGAATTGAGGCAGTTCTGAAGGCAAAAGGGGGTCCAACCCGTTACTAGCATGGTGTACCTAATAAAGTGGCTGGTGAGTGTATATTGGGGTTACAAATACCCTCATTTCTTGCTACTGGTATATAGTGCCATTGTCTGACTGGGAATTCAAAGAATATATTGGGGTTATAAATACCCTCATTTCTTGCTACTGCCATATAGTGCCAGTTTCTGACTGGTAATTCAAAGAATATATTGGGGTTACGTGCACCCACAATTTTTGCTACTGGTATATAGTGCCATTGTCTGACTGGGAATTCAAAGAATATATTGGGGTTATAAATACCCTCATTTCTTGCTACTGGTATATAGTGCCATTGTCTGACTGGGAATTCAAAGAATATATTGGGGTTATAAATACCCTCATTTCTTGCTACTGGTATATAGTGCCATTGTCTGACTGGGAATTCAAAGAATATATTGGGGTTATAAATACCCTCATTTCTTGCTACTGCCATATAGTGCCAGTTTCCGACTGGTAATTCAAAGAATATATTGGGGTTACGTGCACCCACAATTTTTGCTACTGGTATATAGTGCCATTGTCTGACTGGGATTTCAAAGAATATATTGGGGTTATAAATACCCTCATTTCTTGCTACTGGTATATAGTGCCATTGTCTGACTGGGAATTCAAAGAATATATTGGGGTTACAGATACCCTCATTTCTTGCTACTGGTATATAGTGCCATTGTCTGACTGGGAATTCAAAGAATATATTGGGGTTATAAATACCCTCATTTCTTGCTACTGGTATATAGTGCCATTGTCTGACTGGGAATTCAAAGAATATATTGGGGTTATAAATACCCTCATTTCTTGCTACTGGTATATAGTGCCATTGTCTGACTGGGAATTCAAAGAATATATTGGGGTTACGTGCACCCACAATTTTTGCTACTGGTATATAGTGCCAATTTCTAACTGGGAATTCAAAATGCGCAAGGCTCCCGGAAAGGGACGTGGACGAGGCCGTGGGCGAGGTCGGGGGAATGGTTCTGGGGAGCAAGGTAGCAGTGAAGCCACAGGGCGTCCCGTGCCTACTCCTGTGGGGCAGCAAGCATTGCGCCACTCCACAGTGCCAGGGTTGCTTGCCACATTAACTAAACTGCAGGGTACAAACCTTAGTAGGCCCGAGAACCAGGAACAGGTCTTGCAATGGCTGTCAGAGAACGCTTACAGCACATTGTCCAGCAGCCAGTCAGACTCTGCCTCCTCTCCTCCTATTACCCAACAGTCTTGTCCTCCTTCCTCCCAAAATTCCCAAGCTTCACAGAACAATAACCCCAACTGTCCCTGCTCCCCAGAGCTGTTCTCCGCTCCTTTCATTGTCCCTCAACCTGCCTCTCCACGTCACGATTCCACGAACCTAACAGAGGAGCATCTGTGTCCAGATGCTCAAACACTAGAGTCTCCTCCATCTCCGTTCGATTTGGTGGTGGATCGACGATGATGTGACGCAGTTGCCGTCAGGGCATCCAGTTGACCGGCGCATTGTGCGGGAGGAGGAGATGAGACAGGAGTTGGAAGAGGAAGGGGTGGATGATGAGGACACTGACCCGACCTGGACAGGGGGGATGTCAAGCGGGGAAAGTAGTGTGGATGTTGAGGCAGGTGCAGCACCAAAAAGGGTAGCTAGAGGCAGAGGCAGAGGTCAGCAGCTTAGGCGAAGCCAGGCCACACCCGGAATCTCCCAAGATGTTCCAGTTCGTACCCAGCCCCGAAAAACTCCCACCTCGAGGGCACGTTTCTCGAAGGTGTGGAGTTTTTTCAAGGAATGCGCCGAGGACAGATATAGTGTTGTCTGCACAATTTGCCTCTCGAAATTGATTAGGGGCTCTGAGAAGAGCAACCTGTCCACCACTTCAATGCGCCGTCATTTGGAATCCAAGCACTGGAATCAGTGGCAGGCAGCAACGGCAGGACAAAGGCCACCTGCCGTTCACGCCACAGCCACTGCCTCTGCCACTGCCTCTGCTTCTGCCACTGCCACTGCTGACTGTGCTGGCGATGCACTCCAGAGGACGAGCCAGGACACCACTTCATCTGCCTCCGCCACTTTGTTGACTTCTCCCTCATCCTCCCCTGTTCCTGTCTTATCTCCTTCTCCTGCACCATCAAAGGCACCATCAGGCGCTTCTTTACAACAACCCACCATCTCTCAGACATTGGAGCGGCGGCAGAAATACACTGCTAACCACCCACACGCGCAAGCCTTGAACGCCAACATCGCTAAACTGCTGGCCCAGGAGATGTTGGCGTTCCGGCTTGTTGAAACTCCCGCCTTCCTGGACCTGATGGCAACTGCGGCACCTCGCTATGCCGTCCCTAGCCGTCACTACTTCTCCCGGTGTGCCGTCCCCGCCTTGCACCAGCACGTGTCACTCAACATCAGGCGGGCCCTTAGTTCCGCGCTTTGCACAAAGGTCCACTTGACCACCGACGCGTGGACAAGTGCATGCGGACAGGGACGCTACATTTCACTGACGGCACACTGGGTGAATGTAGTTGAGGCTGGGACTGCTTCCCAAACTGGCCCGGTGTACCTCGTCTCCCCGCCTAACATTCCTGGCAGGGACACGAGAAGAACACCCCCCTCCTCCTCCTCCTCTACCGCCTCCTCCTCTGCCACCGCCTCCTCCTCCGCCACCGCCTCCTCCTCCGCTGTTAGATTGACCCCAGCTACGAGTTGGAAACGTTGCAGCACTGGCGTTGGTAGACGTCAGCAGGCTGTGCTGAAGCTGATCAGCTTGGGGGACAGACAGCACACTGCCTCCGAGGTGAGGGATGCCCTCCTCGATGAGACGGCAATATGGTTTGAGCCGCTGCACCTGGGCCCAGGCATGGTCGTTTGTGATAACGGCCGGAACCTGGTAGCAGCTCTGGAGATTGCCGGACTCCAACATGTTCCATGCCTGGCCCACGTCTTCAACCTAGTGGTGCAACGTTTCCTAAAGAGCTACCCCAATGTTCCAGAGCTACTGGTGAAAGTGCGGCGCATGTGCGCCCACTTTCGCAAGTCGACAGTAGCCGCTGCTAGCTTAAAATCTCTCCAGCAACGCCTGCATGTGCCACAACACCGGCTTTTGTGCGACGTCCCCACACGCTGGAACTCAACGTTTCAGATGTTGAATAGAGTGGTTGAGCAGCAGAGACCTTTGATGGAATACCAGCTACAAAACCCTAGGGTGCCACAAAGTCAGCTGCCTCAGTTTCACATCCATGAGTGGCCATGGATGAGAGACCTTTGTGACATCCTACGGGTCTTTGAGGAGTCCACAAGGAGGGTGAGCTCTGAGGATGCGATGGTGAGCCTTACAATCCCGCTCTTGTGTGTTCTGAGAGAATCCCTGATTGACATCAGGGATAACTCAGATCACACAGAGGAGTTAGGGATAGCTTCCGATCTGTCACAGCTGGAGAGTAGGTCCACACATCTGTCCGCTTCACTGCGTTTAATGGAGGAGGAGGAGGAGGAGGAAGAAGAGTTGTCCGATGATGTGATGGTGATACAGGAGGCTTCCGGGCAACTTCGAATCGTCCCACTGTTGCAGCGCGGATGGGTAGACATGGAGGATGAGGAGGAAATGGAGATTGAACTTTCCGGTGGGGCCAGAGGAGTCATGCCAACTAACACTGTGGCAGACATGGCTGAGTTCATGTTGGGGTGCTTTACAACCGACAAGCGTATTGTCAAAATCATGGAGGACAACCAGTACTGGATCTTTGCTATTCTTGACCCCCGGTATAAAAACAACATCTCGTCTTTTATTCCGGTAGAGGGGAGGGCCAATCGCATCAATGCTTGCCACAGGCAATTGGTGCAGAATATAATGGAGATGTTTCCAGCATGTGACGTTGGCGGCAGGGAGGGCAGTTCCTCCAGTAGGCAACCAAGTTCTCACCGGTCCACACAAACGAGGGGCACACTGTCTAAGGTCTGGGACACCTTGATGGCACCCCCTCGCCAAAGTGCCGCCACGGAGGGTCCTAGTGTCACCAGGCGTGAGAAGTATAGGCGCATGTTGCGGGAATACCTTTCCGACCACAGCCCTGTCCTCTCCGACCCCTCTGCGCCCTACACGTATTGGGTGTCGAAGTTGGACCTGTGGCTTGAACTTGCCCTATATGCCTTGGAGGTGCTGTCCTGTCCTGCCGCCAGCGTCCTATCTGAGAGGGTGTTCAGTGCAGCCGGTGGCATCATCACTGACAAGCGCACCCGTCTGTCAGCTGAGAGTGCCGACTGGCTCACTTTGATAAAAATGAACCACCACTGGATAGAGCCTTCATTTTTGTGCCCACCTGTGTAAAGCACCCCAACATGAAACTCCATGTCTGTACTCAACCTCTCCAATTCCTCCGCATCCTCATACTCATCCACCATAAGCGTTGCACAATTCTGCTAATACTAGGCTCCCTCCACCCTGATTTCCCCCAACTCTGCTGGTTAGAGGCTCCCTCCACCCTGATTTCCACCAACTCTGCTGGTTAGAGGCTCCCTCCACCCTGCTTTCCCACAACTCTGCTGGTTAGAGGCTCCCTCCACCCTGCTTTCCCACAACTCTGCTGGTTAGAGGCTCCCTCCACCCTGCTTTCCCACAACTCTGCTGGTTAGAGGCTCCCTCCACCCTGATTTCCACCAACTCTGCTGGTTAGAGGCTCCCTCCACCCTGCTTTCCCACAACTCTGCTGGTTAGAGGCTCCCTCCACCATGAATTGGTCCAAACTGGGCTGTTTAGAGGCTCCCTCCACCATGAATTGGTCCAAACTGGGCTGTTTAGAGGCTCCCTCCACCATGAATTGGTCCAAACTGGGGTTTTTAGAGGCTCCCTCCACCATGAATTGGTCCAAACTGGGCTGGTTAGAGACTCCCTCCACCATGAATTTGCCCAAACTGGGCTGTTTAGAGGCTCCCTCCACCATGAATTTGCCCAAACTGGGCTGTTTAGAGGCTCCCTCCACCATGAATTGGTCCAAACTGGGGTTTTTAGAGGCTCCCTCCACCATGAATTGGTCCAAACTGGGGTTTTTAGAGGCTCCCTCCACAATGAATTGGTCCAAACTGGGGTCTTTAGAGGCTCCCTCCACCATGAATTGGTCCAAACTGGGCTGGTTAGAGGCTCCCTCCACCATGAATTTGCCCAAACTGGGCTGTTTAGAGGCTCCCTCCACCATGAATTTGCCCAAACTGGGCTGTTTTGAGGCTCCCTCCACCATGAATTGGTCCAAACTGGGGTTTTTAGAGGCTCCCTCCACCATGAATTGGTCCAAACTGGGCTGTTTAGAGGCTCCCTCCACCATGAATTGGTCCAAACTGGGGTTTTTAGAGGCTCCCTCCACCATGAATTGGTCCAAACTGGGGTTTTTAGAGGCTCCCTCCACCATGAATTTGCCCAAACTGGGCTGTTTAGAGGCTCCCTCCACCATGAATTGGTCCAAACTGAGGTTTTTAGAGGCTCCCTCCACCATGAATTGGTCCAAACTGGGCTGGTTAGAGGCTCCCTCCACCATGAATTTGCCCAAACTGGGCTGTTTAGAGGCTCCCTCCACCATGAATTTGCCCAAACTGGGCTGTTTAGAGGCTCCCTCCACCATGAATTGGTCCAAACTGGGGTTTTTAGAGGCTCCCTCCACCATGAATTGGTCCAAACTGGGCTGGTTAGAGGCTCCCTCCACCATGAATTTGCCCAAACTGGGCTGTTTAGAGGCTCCCTCCACCATGAATTTGCCCAAACTGGGCTGTTTAGAGGCTCCCTCCACCATGAATTGGTCCAAACTGGGGTTTTTAGAGGCTCCCTCCACCATGAATTGGTCCAAACTGGGGTTTTTAGAGGCTCCCTCCACCATGAATTGGTCCAAACTGGGCTGGTTAGAGGCTCCCTCCACCATGAATTTGCCCAAACTGGGCTGTTTAGAGGCTCCCTCCACCATGAATTTGCCCAAACTGGGCTGTTTAGAGGCTCCCTCCACCATGAATTGGTCCAAACTGGGGTTTTTAGAGGCTCCCTCCACCATGAATTGGTCCAAACTGGGGTTTTTAGAGGCTCCCTCCACCATGAATTGGTCCAAACTGGGCTGGTTAGAGGCTCCCTCCACCATGAATTTGCCCAAACTGGGGTTTTTAGAGGCTCCCTCCACCATGAATTTGCCCAAACTGGGCTGTTTAGAGGCTCCCTCCACCATGAATTGGTCCAAACTGGGGTTTTTAGAGGCTCCCTCCACCATGAATTGGTCCAAACTGGGCTGGTTAGAGGCTCCCTCCACCATGAATTTGCCCAAACTGGGCTGTTTAGAGGCTCCCTCCACCATGAATTTGCCCAAACTGGGCTGTTTAGAGGCTCCCTCCACCATGAATTGGTCCAAACTGGGGTTTTTAGAGGCTCCCCCCACCATGAATTGGTCCAAACTGGGCTGTTTAGAGGCTCCCTCCGCCATGAATTGGTCCAAACTGGGGTTTTTAGAGGCTCCCTCCACCATGAATTGGTCCAAACTGGGGTTTTTAGAGGCTCCCTCCACCATGAATTGGTCCAAACTAGGGTTTTTATAGGCTCCCTCCACCATGAATTGGTCCAAACTGGGGTTTTTAGAGGCTCCCTCCACCATGAATTGGTCCAAACTGGGGTTTTTAGAGGCTCCCTCCACCATGAATTTGACCCAACTCTGCTGGTTAGAGGCTCAATCCACCCTGATTTTCAAAACAAATGTTGGTGCCAACCTCAACTTACTACAAGGGCCAAATTCACTGCTGGTGACAAGCTCTCCTCACTGCAAGTGCCAAATACACATGTTTCAAGGTGTTTTCCTACTGTCAGAGAGGTGGTATTGAGTGTGTAAAGTGTGTAGTTGTTAGGCTGTGATGTTGGGGTAATAGAGGGTCTTTGGTGTGTTAGATGCCCCCAGACATGCTTCCCCTGCTGTCCCAGTGTCATTCCAGAGGTGTTGGCATCATTTCCTGGGGTGTCATAGTGGACTTGGTGACCCTCCAGACACGGATTTGGGTTTCCCCCTTAACGAGTATCTGTTCCCCATAGACTATAATGGGGTTCGAAACCCGTTCGAACACACGAACATTGAGCGGCTGTTCGAATCGAATTTCGAACCTCGAACATTTTAGTGTTTGCTCATCTCTATTTTTTATCTGATATGATTGTTCAATGTTTCCTATATATTTTATGCTACACTCAAAAATTCTATAAGCTTCATTAAACAACAGACTGACTATTGCAATAACAATGCTACAGATCCATATATTTGGGTGAAATGATCATTAATCCATAAAATATTTACCCTTTTTGTATGGGTCCTACAATATTTACTTCATATTTGACTTTGAAATTAAATGCGTATGACACCCCTGCAGCAATTATTGTCTAAAAATAAAAAGAGTGGGAGATTTTATATGAGATATATCACCATAAACATAATGCATCATTAAGAAAAATTACACAACATATTGTTATCTAAACTGTAGGTCCACCTCATAATGTTTTTCGATAAACAGTAAACCTAAACGTCATGTTATGATCTTATTGTTTTTTGGAGTTTTATTTGTTTAGTGCGGACTCATCCCGCAGTCAAGGATGAAAAAATGTTTTGGTTGTTTGGCAGACTAGCTTGGTTGTCTTATCCATTCTCTAACTGGCTGGTATCAGCTCTCAAGGGGTAATCCGCAATACAAGCCATATTGTTATGCAGTAAACAATACATATCCGCTATTTTTGTTGTTATGTGTATTCTTTTGTGTCAAATAACATGCACTGCCTATGTCAGGCAACAAACATATTTCCATTACTCACCATTATGATTTCTATAGGAATTGGCACTCGCAGTTTAGATTTGTAACGATTGTTAAGTTCTTTCACAATATACACACAAATCATTACGATAATTGCTATAACAAGATCAGCAATATTGGTTTTAGTTATTTGAGTAAATATACTCTCCAGGACCTAAAACAATAGAAAATAGGTTAATAACTGGTAGTGTGAAAGAGGTCCAATGTAAAGAATTTAGAAGACAATTGCATATTTTCAGTTTTTACTTCTAATTTTTTATAACTATGTTATGGTAACAGTTATGACAAAAGTAGATGAGAAAACTGCAATCCAATAGTTATTGTATATTGCACACACATCGAACACATATGAAGATTCACCTAAAGTACATATAAGGCTGGATTCACATCTGCAGGAGACTCCACCGCAGATTCTGCTTAAAATTGGCATAGTCCTCCTTGCAGGAATCTGCAACTCCAATGCAGATGTGAATCCAGCCTCAGTAAAAAAGACTTTTTCATCTGCTCTTTATAAACTAACTGATAATAATGCAGTCCTGTAAAACTTACATAAAAATTAGCAAGTGGCCCACTAATTGAACTGACTTTAAGACCAAAAATATATTTCAGTTGTGATATGACAACTTCAATGGCGGCAGCAGTGGTGAAGCCATTTATTAAAGGCTCTGATAAGTATATGACAATGAATCCAATGCGAAGAAGTCCCAAAGCCAGCTAGAAAAGAAAAAAAATATTGTCATTCACTATCATTCAGTCATATAGCCAAAGCATTTTACTGATTAATCACAAATGTTTGTGATTTTTAAAACTAGGTATCTAAAGTATTCAGTTTCATGTATTATGTGTTACTTAGATAGATAGATAGATAGATAGATAGATAGATAGATAGATAGATAGATAGATAGATATTGGACAATTATGACCTAAATCAAAATCCTAATTAATCTGCATTTTACCTTGATTAAACTTAATGGCGATTATTTAGGTCATGCCCCTTTTAAAGTATGAGTATGTGTTGGTTCTCATGCTTTTGTAATGCATAGATGTATTACAATGCCATGTGACCCATGTGCCATGTGACCATGAGAATCAATCACAGGCCTCAGCAGCCCCTCATGTCAGAAGACCGGAAGAGAACAGGGAGTCGTGCTGGAGCCCAGGAAAGGTGAGTAACACTGTTACCTATGTTTGATCAACTCCCCCGAAGCTCCACTTTTTAAACTCTAAGGTCTGACCCAGAGTATAATAATAGCAGTTTTGGTTCAAACATATTTGGTCCAAATGATACTTCAGGTGGAACTTAACGGATATTATAATAATCAAACCACAATAACTGTTGTGAACAAAATCACTTTGGTTATCCAAGTTTGGTTTGGTTTCGATTATTTTTCGATTAATCATCCAGCCGTATTAAATAGATAGACAGATAGACATATAGATATGATATACATAAGAGCATTTCCAAGGTAACAACATGCTTTGTCCAGGAATTAATGAATTGTAAGTCTTTCTGTCAAGCATTTCTTGACCTTTATTGTCATGGTGGTATTAGCGCAGGCTTTTCAGCACAAAAATAAGCTTATGCATAATATTACTTTAGAAAACAATTAAGTTCTAAAAACTACACAGACCTGGATGATTCCAACTAAAAATGTCAGCGATGCTGCCACAATTATTCGTTGTTCATTTAGCAAATCTTCATTGGTAGTATTAGTAGAATTAGAATTGATGTTGATTGTAGTACTGTCAGGAACAAGACTAGCTACCACTGAGCCAACCATCAGGCTTACAACAGGGAAAGGACCTACAAAAAATATCTGGATATTTTAAAAACAGAAATCCTTAGCCTCTAGAATTTATCATTAAAATGATTTTATACTTACAACTTACCAGCTGAAATATGCTTGGAAGTCCCTAAGAAAAAATATACCACAACTGGGAAGAAGGAGGTATATAATCCATAACCAGGAGACACATTGGCAAGGAGAGCATATGCCAGACCTGAAATTAACAATGGAATTATAATTTCTGACAAAATGAACTCTTCAATTCCATAAGTAGTTCAATTGAAAAGAAGAATTTTATAAAGCTAGTCCATCCATATGTGGCTAGTGGGGGTTTGACCTCTGCACCCCCTCCTATCAGTGGTATGAAGTGGCTGAGTTACAAAGTAAGTGCTGTGGCCTCTTCACATTTGGCACAATGGCCCTTCCATACATGAAACCTTTGCCTGGTACTGCAGGGATGCGGGGTAGACTAGGGTAGGCACCCGTCTAGGGTGTCATCCCCCAGAAAAGAATGCGTGACGCAATAAAAAACATGACGCAATAGTATATTAAAAAAACACATAGGTTCAACATCTCTCCATTAATTATCTGTTCCTGTGCACCACAGAAGCCTGAAGATATGAAATGATATACGTGCGCCTGCACTATAGCTGTCATGCTGGAGGGGAAAGGGTCACACCTAGGCTCCGAATTTTGTTCGCTTTTAATACTTAGCCCTGCAATATTTTGTCACACTGTGCATACAGTTAATGCTCAGTTCAGTAATAGCACGTCACTGAGCTGTGCCTGCTAGATCATTTCCGGCTTCTGGCGGTATAATATTAGCTAACTTTAAGAATCAGAAAATTCTTAAAGAAAAGATTAACCTCTCAGACACTGTGGTTAATGTAGATTATGGTAGCTGAACGGATAGAGCATGGGGGTGTTAACTTTGTGCATCACCCTAACAATGTTAATATTGTGAGTACCAATGACTACCATCAAAGCATCTGGAACTAGTTTTTACTGCACTTTTTGTGTTTGGGACTTTGATGCTTCATTCCCCTGATGAACTTGGGACAGATTAAGATGCCCCTGGGGAAACATGTCGGGCGCAAAAAGAATTCCCATTTATAATATTTACGGCGATGCAACTCTATCGATATGTAGGGCACTGTGAGTGTCAAAGCTCAGCAATGCAGAGGCTGGGAGACATGTTTGGTCAGCAGCCCCATATTGTCCAACTATTTTTGTGATATATAGCCAGTAGTGACTGTCAACTAATATCAGTGACCAATTTGGGCTAATTCAGGCCAGTTTGGTACTGAACAGTATGATGTTGCGGAAAAGTCTAGAAGAAAGATTTATCTAGACTTTACAAAAACACAAAGAAAGGCGACATTGTTGCAATATTGTAAGTTGTATTGCTCCGGCATTTTTTATATATTCTCAGGATCTTTTAAACAGATATCAATAAAAGTTGTGCTTTAATATTTTCTATTGATACTATCCATTGTTGAAACTGTTATTTAGCACCAAACTATGGTCTTACCCTAAGGAACAAAAGTGTCAACAATTAATGACAATGATGCTGTGCTGACTAGTATACATATGAATAGAAATGGTTCTCAGTATCTAAGCAGGTGTTTGTAACAACATTCTTTGTGGGATATCTATATATGCACTGGTAAACTCACCTTGCAGCACAGCAACAAGCCCTGTAGTAACTCCAGAAATGATATCACTGAGAATCCATTCCTTGAATCGATACGTAGGAAGCCATGAAATAATAGGGAAAAAAGATATTGCAATTGCTTTTGCTTTCTTTGAGGAACAGCTGCAAGTAAATGTAGAACATTTATGTTATGAGATATAAAGAATATCTAAATATTAATGTTACGTAGACAAGGAAAAAAAAAGTCAGATATATTCTAAATAATATTTAGATAGATAGCTAGATAGATGGTTTGTTTATGTATATTTTGTAAAGTATATTACATTATATGAAAACTAAGCATTAAACATATTTTGGCATAGTTCAATCTTCATAATAATGTAAAATGAGTTAGCAATGTATTAACTACAAGTGGTTAGCACTGCAGCCTTATAATACTGGAATCCTAGGTTTGCATCTGACCAAAGACAACATCTGCCAGGAATTTGTATGTTCTCCCTGTGTTTGCGTGGGTTTCCTCCAGGTACTCCAGCTTTCTCCCACCCTCCAATGACATACTTATAGGGAATGTAGATTGTCATCTCTATATGGGACAGTGATTTACAATGTCTGTAAAGCACTGCGGAATATGATGGCACTATATTAGTAAGAAAAGTAAATAAATAACTTTATGAATACAACTTTTAGATAAGGTGGCTGTGGAAAAAATGTTATACTACATACATGGAATAAAGCTCTATAGAAAATATCAACTGCAACCTGAATGAAAAATAGCCATAATGAGAAAAACCTGGCCAGCATCTATACTTAGGCAATGTGTTCTATTCAGAGGTCCCTTAGCTGGTGTCAATGGATCAAATACGTCTGGTGAAAATATTTTATACTTTTTCAATAGAATGGTAAAAAAATGCCTGATGAATTTATGCATTGCCAACTTTTGACCTTTGCAAGGATCAAAAGAAACTGATATTGAGCAGACAATTACTTCTCATTCCTCCCTGGTTTTGTATTCACACAATTACAGTGTTACTTTCGGACTTTCTTGGCTTAGATAGCATATTTACGCTAGGTTCACACCTGCATTCAGAGTTCCATGCAGGAGGTCCTCTTGGGGACCCCCCAAACAGAAACCTAAGCTGCTTAAAAAAGCAGTTACGCTCAGAAGCCCGTGGACTCCATAGACTATTATAGGGTCCAGTGGGTTTCCAGAAAAATGGAGAGAGAAGTCCTGCTTGCATTCAGAACAACTAATAAGCCAAGATAACTGTCGTATTAAACAAAATAACTATTGTATTAAACTGGTTCTCATTGATTTACCATGAACACGAAATTAAAAACTGAAAAAAAGATATTATTTGGTGTTGGACCTGAACTCCTGACACTCACCATCTACTGTGTTTCCCCTAAAATAAGTCATTCACTAAAAAATAAGACATAGCGAAGGTTTTGTTGAATTGCCTAACATAAGGCACCCCCGAAAGTAAGACATAGTAGTTTGAAAGCATGTGCTCCCTCTGGTGGCCACAAGCTGCCATACCATCCCTGCTGTACAAGTGGTCCAGGGAGATTGCTACTGTACCATACAGTCTCCAGGCAGTGTGTGGGAGCCGTACTGTACCATACTGTACTTTAGAGAACTTATTTTTTGTGGCCCTGTATATTAGTCAGGTAAACAGTGGATCCAAAAATAGCATCCCAAAATGCTGTACCGGTATCAGTCAGATTTAACCAATTCCCAACATCCACTGTACTACCAGTACCGGTAGTACAGCGGATGTCGGGTGTTTAACTATGGCAGCCACCCGGGAGTCAGGCGGCCGCCATAGCCGCCTGGTGTCTGCTGTATCATACAGCAGACACCATCTGTTAATGCCCATGGTCATTGCCCACTAACCCTTTTGGTGCCTCTGTCAAAGCTGACCGAGGCGCCATTTTCCCGGTGGCACATGGGCGCCTCCATTTTGCCGGTGATCGCTGGCATCTGGAGCAAGCTCCAGGACTGATGTCACGTTGGCATGACTGCCGGGAGCCTTGTAAAGGCTCCCAGACCTGTCTGCAGTGATTTTCTTTTGCAGACTGCTCTATGCAGCCTGCAAAAGAATGACGATTTTTTTGCAATGTATTGCAATGTGCATTAGCATTGTAATGCATTGCATTAGTGATCAGACCTCCTGGGGTTCAAGACACCTAGGGGGTCTAATACATGCAAAAAATACTGTGAAACACCTACAATTTAGGTATCCCTGTGTCCGAAGATGCCCGCTCTACAAATCTATAAAAATTTTCCTGTACGGTAAACGGTAAAAAATAAGACATCCCCTGAAAATAAGATGTAGCGCATCTTTGGGAGAAAAAATTAATATAAGACACTGTCTTATTTTCGGGGAAACAGGGTAACATCATTCAAAGATAATTCCATCACATGAATTTACCTTACTGTATTTGAATTAAGCAAAAGATTTATTAAGGTATTTATAATGTATTTGACAGTCATTTAGTACTTTGTGGTCTTACACTAATATTGTAAAATTATAAACTTCACATTTTTTCTATATCAATCTGCGCTAAATATCACATATAAAAAAATGTGAACAGAATTCAAGAAATTTTTGCAAATTTATTAAAACGGAAAATGGGGCACAATCTGAAGCAAATTGGGGGGAAGATCAGAAGTAATGTCAGGAAATATTATTTCACTGAAAGTAGCAGTAAGAGAATTTAAACTTACCTGGGATAAAGACAAGTCTATCTTAAGATAAAAATCTAATAAGGGCAGACTAGATGGAACATATGGTCTTTTTCTGCCATTGATCTATGTTTTTATGGTGATTGGGGTAAATTCAGTTGATTTGGCATGATTTGAAAATGCACACTTTCCTCTATATGATTTCACAGCTGACAATGCATGTCAGAGCAAAAACCAAGCAATGAGGAGGGAAACTCTGCCAGTGGAACAGAGAGACAGTATTGTGTGGATGAACATTTTTGGAGACGGGTCCAAAAATTTTGCTGCACTGAAAATTTTCAAGAGCTGAGTGACCTCCATAATTCTGAAATGGAAGAAGTATGAAACAACCAGGCCTCTTTCTAGAGCTGGCAGCCCCACTAAACTAAGTAATCAGGGTAAAAGGGCCTTAGTATGAGAGGTGACCAAAAATGTAATGGTCACTTTAGCTATATCCAAAGATCCTATGTGCAGATATCTTCCAGAAAGTCAAAACATTCCACCAATCTGGGCTTTATGGCAAAATATCCAGAAAGAAGACTCTCTTCAGTAAAAGACATGTGAAAGCCCACCTGGAGTTTGCATAAAAGCACCTACAAGCCTCTCAAGAGTGAGAGAAACAAGTTTCTCTGGTCTGTTGAAACAAAGATTGAACTTTTTGGCCTCAATAAGTGCCTTGTCTGTTGGAAACCAGATCCAGAATGAAATCCTGATCTGGAGTGTTCTGGATCGCACACTGGGCTGAAAGTTGGATTTCCAACAAGAAAATTACCCTAAGCATACAGTCAAAACAACCCAGGAGTTGCTTAGGAGCCACTCATTGTATATCCTTGAGTGGCACAGTAAAAGCCACAGTTGCTCAGTGGTTAGCACTGGTGCCTTGCAGCACTGGAGTCTTAGGTTTGATTCCAAAAACAACATATGCAAAGAGTTGTTATGTTCTCTCCATGTTTGTATGGGTTTCTCCATACTGATAGGGAATATTATGAGCCATTTATGGGATAGTGACTGATAATGTCTGTAAAGCGCTATGGAATAACATGGAGCTATAAAAATAAGAGAAATAAAATAAAACAAAGTCCTGACTTGAAACTCAATCAAACAAGTCTAGAGAGACTGAAAATGATCCCCATGTTTCCCTTCCAACCTAACACAGCTTAAGGGCCCCTTCACACGGAAGATACGCTGGCTGATTCTGAACGTGTAAACATTCCGAATCAATGGCGTTTAAAACAGATCCCATTGCTTTCTATGGGATCCGGCATACGTGCACTCCCCATAGAAATGAATGGGCTGCTTTTTTTCCATTCATTTCTATGGGGAGCGCACGTATGCTGGCTCCCATAGAAAGCAATGGGATCTGTTTTAAACGCCGCTTTACACGTTTACACGTTCAGAATCAGCCAGCGTATTCTCCGTGTGAAGGGTCCCTTAGAGATCTGCAGAAAATCCTCAAATCTAGGTGGCATTACAATCAAGAAGACTGGAGGTTGTAGTCACTGCCAACTAAGTCTGAATAAACGTTTTGTTAATGCAATATTTTAGTTTATCCTTTTCAATAAGTTAGCAAAAATTTCTAATATTCTGTTTTCACTTTATAAATATGGGGTATTGACTGCAGAATAATGGGGTAAACCTCAATTATTTCCTATTTTAGCTTAAGAATGTAACATAAAATGTGAAAAAGTGAAAGGGTCTGAAGACTTTCTGAATGCATTGTACATGTGGATTTTGGCACACATTTCACCTTTTGAATATCATGCTCAAAATCTACTTCATTTTCCTCAGAAATCTGTAAAGTATAAGAGTAAGTTCACACGGGGTTACGGCCCCAAAATCCCGACCAATAAGATGGTTCCCATTGAAATCAATGGGAGTCGGTCAGTTTTTTTTTCCGTGAGCTGTTTCTTCTGGCTCCCGGAAAAAAAGAAGCAAGATGCTCATTCTTCCGGCCGTTTCGCCTCGCGATTTGGCCTGAAAACACTCCCTCCTCCCGACTAGGCCCATTCATTGGGCCTAATCCGGAGCGGAGTGCTTGACTGGATGCCGGTGTAGTTCACTGGCATTCAGTCGCGGCTACCCATCTTTTGGTCCGGAATCTAAGGTGGCCTCCGCTTCAGGTTCCGGACCAAAAGACCCCGTGTGAACCCGACCTAAGACATACTTGAAACAAAACCAGTTCAGTTGACAAGTCATAAATCTGGTTTCTCACATTTCGCAAACCAATTACCCCGCCTGTATTTAATTTTATTTAAACAGGCGACACCTTCTTATTTATCTGTATAGAGGTAACATATTATGCATGAAATTACTCAAAAGTTATTCTGGTAATATGAGTCATAAATTCAAGTGTAAAACTAAGTACAACCTCATTGAATTCTATGGTTTTACCTATCAGGACATAATATAATACAAACATGTGGTCTTGAGAAGGTCTTAATATCGGATAAATACAACCTCAGATAAAAATAGCTTGTAGAGGTGCCTTAAGCACCAAGTAGTAATAGTTTCCTGTATGACTATCAGTCTCTCACAATGTTTTGGAGGAATTTTTTTTACAATTCGTCTTTACAATGTTGCTTTTTCATTGTGGTTTGTAACTATTTATTTATATAAAGATCTATTAGACTGCTTTCACACAGAGTAACACTCCGCTCATTCTGACACGTAAACACGTATCAGAGTAAGCGCTGTAAAACAGAATCCCATTGACTTCAATGGGTTCTGTCTTACGCGCGCTACCCATTGAACTCAATGGGAGGCTTTTTTACCTATTGCTTTCAATGTGATTGCTTTTTTGTAAGCAATAGCTAAAAAAGCCTCCCATTGAGTTCAATGGGTAGCGCGCGTAAGACAGAATCCATTGAAGTCAATGGGATTCTGTTTTACAGTACTCACTCTGACACGTGTTTACGTGTCAGAATGACCGGAGCGTTATTCCGTGTGAAAGCAGCCTTAGAGTCCAACAACAGCATCTCATTTGGGTACTACTCTAAACTCCAAGGCTTCCTCAAGGCCTCCTCTCCAAGCAAGTCATATTTATTCAGTTTTGTACTTAATGAATTGTCATAAAGTTGAACATTTAACATGCTAACTGTGGCCTTTAAAGTTTTGGCATTGCATGATGTGACCGTGGGGTGAGGTTCCTGGGATTTTCACTCCTGGCTATATGGAATATTTCTGTGAATAATCTACCTCACTATAGAATGATGGGCTTAAAAACATTTGGAAATGGCATTATAATGCTTTCTAGGTTGATGGGTAACAGCAGTGCCTTCTCTAAGATGACTGATGGATCTCCTCCTAGGCATTATGTTAACAGACACCTCAATTTTCCAGACCAGCAAACTGCTAAAACTTCAGTTGATCACACTTGCTGTTGATCAAGTTAATAAAGAGTAGAGATGAGCGAGTAGTATTCGATCAAGTAGGTGTTCGATCGAATACTACGGTATTCGAAATACTCGTACTCGATCGAAGACTACTAGCTGTTCGAAGTTTAAGGTTCAATGCAGAACCAGCGTTGATTGGCAGAATGCTATACATTCTACCAATCAACGCTGGTTCTTCTCTTACCTTTCCAAAGTCTTCTCCTCGCTGCGTCCCCGCGTCTTCTTCCGGGTGGAATTCACTCTGCCTAGGCATCCGGCCTAGGCAGAGCCGACTGCGCGGGCATGCACGCACATACACGCGCATGCGCAGTCGGCTCTGCTCAGGCGTCGGGCTTGGGCAGAGCCGCACGCGCATGCGCAGTCGGCTCTGCCTAGGCCAGATGCCTAGGCAGAGTGAATTCCACCCGGAAGAGGATGCAGGGACCCTGCGCCAGGAGAAGACTTCAAGCAGAATCCAGCCCAACAGTCACTTGTGGACTTGGTAAGTATGATTTTATTGAATGTTGCCTACCCTTGAAACGAGCATTTCCCCCCATAGACTATAATGGGGTTCGAAATCCGTTCGAACAGTCGAACAGTGTGCGGCTGTTCGAATCAGATTTCGAACCTCAGACACTTTAGTGTTCGCTCATCTCTAATAAAGAGCATTTGGCTGCTACTTGCCCTCCTGATTCCTCTGAGAACAGTAAGGTTTCCTTAATGTTTCACATACTTCTGCGTTTTAGCCCACTTTTTTTTAACTAATAAGGACACTGCAGTTTGTGATGCATTATTGTTCATATGAGGTTGTATTTACCTAATTTTAAAACCATCTAAGGCTAAGGTCCCACGGGACGTTATAAAGAGCTAAAGCGCTGCGGGAAAAACCACGTCGGGAACGCATCACAGTTCTTCCCACAGCGTTTTGAACAGAAAGTTCACAGAGTTTTCCTCCGCTGACTTTCTGTTACCATTATATCCATGGGAAAGCCACCAGCGTTTCTGTAGATATAATTGATATAGTTACCATAAGTTCTGATAAGTATAACCATAGAATTCAAAGTTGCACTTTGTTTTTCCTTATGCCTTTATCTATGTATATCTAGATTTTATGACAATTATGTTTGTTCCTTTAGCACTCCCTTTTTCTGAAAAAAATAAGGAAATAAAGAGAAATCAGGAAATTCTGATCTCTAAGCATATAAAAAGTGAAGAAAGAACAAATTTGTCAACAAGTTTCCCCATAATAAAGGGAACGCTATGTAACGGTTTATGTAGAGAAGGAGGTAAAGGTCACGTTATTTATTACTGGTATCTATCAGGCCAGTCTCCGCATGTTTGCAGAGTGAAAAATTCCAAAGGTTAATGTGTTCATGCTCCAAGTGAACTACTCCCATAAGTGGTAAAGAATAGGTAGCTTATAGTTATCTATCAATTACTTATTGCTTGAACATTTCTTTTTAACATTAAAGGAGTCTTAGGGCGCATTCTCACGGAAAAAAATGGTGCTGAAAATTCCGCTAGTGGAAAAAATCAACCATTGAAATCACTGGGAGGCTTTTTTTCAGCGTGGAAAATTCCACACCAAATTCCTCGCTATTTTCCTCTGTGTGCATGGACCCTCAAGGTCCATGCACACAGAGGTTTTTTTTGCAAGGATTTTGTAGAGGAAAAAATCCACTTCAGGAATTAGGAAATGTTTTTTTCCCCAGCACAGAGTACAGACTTTGAAAAAACCGCTACCGGTTTTTGCAAAAACACAGTCAAAAACAGCAACAAAAACTGCGTCAAAAACCGCTAGTGATTTTTCTGCCTCCCATTGACTCCCATTAGTTTTTTCAGGTGGATTCTGCCTGACGAAAGGTCATGTCGCTTTTTTTCCACTAGTGGAAAAAATCCGCTAGCGGTAACAAAAAAGCTAATGGAATACATAGAACTCTATGGTGAGGCTTTTTTTTAGGTCGATTCTGATGCGGATTAAAGTGTCAAAATCCTCGCCAATACTCGTGGTCTTTGGCAAAAAATGCCTCAAAAAACGCCAGGCGGATTTTCCACCTCCCATTGACTTGCATTGATTTTTTTTCAGGTGGAAATGCCTGAAAAACGCTTAAAAAAACCTCAGAAAACGCC
Organism: Leptodactylus fuscus; assembly: GCF_031893055.1. Taxonomy (NCBI): domain Eukaryota; kingdom Metazoa; phylum Chordata; class Amphibia; order Anura; family Leptodactylidae; genus Leptodactylus; species Leptodactylus fuscus. Next base: position 118,612,965 of record NC_134269.1, read on the forward strand.
TCACGAATTTTCCAGATTTTCCTGGATTTTTCCTGACCAAATAAACCCATGTGAATGCAGCCTTAGGGTGCATTCACACTGAGTAAACGCTAGCTTATTCTGAACGTAAAACACGTTCAGAATAAGCGGCGTCTAAAGCAGCTCCATTCATTTCTATGGGAGCGGGGATACGAGCGCTCCCCATAGAAATGAATGGGCTGCTTCTTTCACTCCGTGCAGTCCCATTGAAGTGAATGGGGAGTGCCGGCGTATACGGCAAGCTCTGCTCATGCCGGAGCGTACACGCCGGCACTCCCCATTCACTTCAATGGGACTGCACGGAGTGAAAGAAGCAGCCCATTCATTTCTATGGGGAGCGCTCGTATCCCCGCTCCCATAGAAATGAATGGAGCTGCTTTAGACGCCGCTTATTCTGAACATGTTTTACGTTCAGAATAAGCTAGCGTTTACTCAGTGTGAATGCACCCTTAGGGTAATTTCACATGGGTTTTTTTGGTCCAGAGCCTGAGGCAGACCAAAAAACAGGTAGCACTGTACCGGCATCCAGTCGTGCACTCTGCTCCGGATTAGGCCCAATGAATGGGCCTATTCGGGAGGAGGGAGTGTCTTCAGGCCGAATTGTGAGGCGAAACGGGCTGAAGAATGAGTATCTTGCTTTGTTTCGGCTCCCAGAAAAAAGAACTGACCGGCTCCCATTGAAGTCTTTTTTTGGTCAGGATTTTTGAGGCGAATGCGGCCTCAAAATCCTGACCAAAAAACTCTGTGTGAACTTACCTTTAGGCTAAGGCCCCATGTTGCAGAAACGCAGCTTCTTTTGTTGTGGATTTTGCTGCGTTTTTGAGCCAAAGCCAAGAATGGCTACAAAAGCAATGGGACATATATGGGAAGCTTTTATACATCTCCCTTTTGCTCAATCCAATCTTGGCTTTGGCTCAAAAAACCGCAGCAAAATCTGCAACAAAAAAAGCTGCGTTTCAGCAACGTGGGGCCCCAGCCTTAGGGTGAGGACACACATTCAGGTTTTCTGATACAGTTTTGGAAGCCAAACACAGTTGTAAAAAGGACAACTGATACTCTTCCTCCAAGATCAAAATCCTGAACATGTGTTTTTACTCATGATGTGAAATTAAGGTCTTTTTTTAAATATCAGGGTTTTCTGCTTCAGTGGCTGTCATCCAAAACCAGGTTGATAACACAGAGCAGGCACAAATATTTCCACTCCTGGTTTTGGTTTAAAAACTCTGATACATAACACTGACTTGTGAATATGGCCTAAATGCGATTTGCCATAGTAATGTTCATAGTCTAGGCAGCAGTTTATTCATTTTGTCCAAAAGAGATTTAAATACAAAATTCTCATCTTACCTACAAGTCCTTTTTAGAAGATCTAGTGTTGAGGTGTGATGTCTTTCCACTATTTCATGGTCAGCAGTAAAGGAGTCCTCAGAATAAATTGGCCTTGCCACCAAATACTTATTTTCCACAGAGTCTTTCATTGTTACTTTATTTTATGCTTTTTAGATTAATTATAAGTGGATAAACTTCTTAAAATGTAATATTATCTGACAAACAGAAAAAAATATACATATTAATAATAAAATTAATAGCAAGATACAATATAAAATTGAAAAACAGAAGTCACGTCTTGACACTGAGTATCTACTTTTGGGCTAAAATAGGCCATACATTTTAGATTAGACCGCCATAATTTGTATGGAACAAACATTCATGAATCTCTCGTAAAGCCTACTGTTCCAAAACGCACAAACAACCACAAACATTTTGCCAAATATTTAACTACTCCAAAAATTTGAAAAATTAAAGGGGATGTCCAGGCTTTTTTTTTTTCTTTTTAATTAAGCCAAAGGTGAAAAAAATTATAAAAAAAACCTATACTTGTCCTGGTGATCCGGCATCTCCCAGCATGGTCTGGTCCCGCAGCTCTGTTTTTTCTTCCGGCAGAAATCCTAACCACATGTAACCATCAGCAACCTCAGAGAAGGACATGTGATCTCACTAGCTTTGACATCCTCAGGTCCCTTCCTTAGGCCACTGAGGATGATGGTCCTCATTGGTCACATGACCACTGAGGCCAATCAGTGACCTTAGCAGAAGGTAGATGGTACGCCACAGCCAATGAGGACTTCTGGCAAAAGAAGACAGTCAAGCAACAGCAGCAAACTGCACTGGGAGGACACCAAAGTATCAGGGACAGGTGAGTATGGCGGGGTGGGGGGGGGGGGGAGAAGGTTTCACCTCCCCCAGCTTAATTTAAGATAAATTAGCCTGGACAACCTCTTTAAGAGACAAAAGTTAATCAATACCAATAATGTAATGAAAGTAGGAAATGCCAGACATTTTGTGTCTGAGTGTTAGTTATACATGCATATGCCTACAATATATAAATCTCTCTCTGTCAGTCTAACCCATGGGAATAGGACTTATCTACAATTCCAAAACAGTTAGAAACAGGTGTGGTACTCTTTGTGGAAGAAAACAGTCTTGTTTTTATCTTGGACATCTCAATTGCTTCTTCATTGCAACAGTACAATTATGCTTAAAGGGAGTCTGTCACTGGGGAAGGCATATAAAACCAGCAACACCGTTACACAGGTCAAGGTCAAGCTGAATGTAACAACTTTGTCCTAATGAAAATTTGTGCCAGGATATTAGAGCATTGAGTGTTGCACAGCAGTCTGGAGAAATGAGCCACTTTCCATGGTCCAGATTGATCATTGTATAACGTGAAAAAAATGGATTCAAGGGTAAAAAGTATCACATTCAGGTGAGCCTGACCAAACTGTGTTGCTGGTGACAGACTCCCTTTAGATCCAATTTTGGTACACTGTTGCAAAAATTTGCGGCAGTAAAGAGATTTGTGCTTATGTAGTTAAGCCACAAAAGAATGGCTACATTTAGTACAATGTAGTAAACGTTTATCTTTAAAGAACAACATTTACGTTGTTTCCATATAAAATAATCATAATTAATATTATTAGAATTTAGTACTATATCATTCATAATAATTTAGTAGTGCATCGTTTAACATCAATTAACGGATAATATATTTAAGTCTTCATAGCTTCTAAATTTTATTACTTACCTTCTGGTGCATTCCAATAGAATGGTTTTAATGTTAACATGAAGCTCTGTGGGATGCCATTAGAAAGTGATTCCAAAACTGATTCATGTGTTCTTCTTGTAGGTTTATGAATTTCCTTGTAGCAATGATTAACTTCAATCAGCTACTTAACATGGGAGAAGATTTTGTAACCTTTGAGTCAGTAATCAATTCGAAGAATATTGATAAGACACTTTCTTCCAGCATTAATATCTTCATTTGTGAAACATTATTCTTTCCAGGACTGTTATTCAGAATAGCCTAGGAGTGAGTTATCTCAGAAACAAAACAATATAAACTTATATCTGATCAATCATTTATGCAGAAATGAAAATACAAATACAGTGATCCCTCAAGTTACAATAAGGTTAGGTTACAATAGAGTTTTTCTCTTTGGACTTTTTGCTCCAATTATACCTATAGGGAAACCACCAGCATTTCAGCAGGTATAGTTGACATGTTGCGATTTCCAAAAATGAATCAGTTTTGAAAATCGCAGCATTTTCACTGAGAGTATTTTTCTGCCATGAGTAGTTGAGATTCGCTTTGCAGGGACTATAAAATGCTGTGGCCTAAAACGAATAATAATAATGTTCAATCACTGGGGACAGATCGCCCCAGTGATTGAACTTCATTGGTCTTTTTTGATCCAACCCACTTATCTGATTTTAATGCTATCAAACAAATTCAAATAATTTTTGACAGACATTAAAAAGGTCCCAGTGATTTGTATTTGTTCATTTGTCTGTGAAAATGGGCAAAAACTGACATGCATATGTTCCCAATGACTCCATTACTCTAAAACTGGATACATGACAAAAAAATTTGGAAGGTATTGTAATTTGAGAATCTAACCTATGGAAAGCTATTAAATTATTCTGAAGCTACCATAATATGAACCCAATAAGAAATAAAGAAGATTACATAAAGATAATTAAAACAGTTGCTTAAACCTACAGTATACATAACTTTTTGTGATGAGGATAGAAGCTCCATAGGCTCCTGTGTAATACACAGTGTAACGAGACAAAGCATAGCGTCACCATCAATTGTTGTCCAAAGGCGCAGCTCATGTCATCCTGACATAGGTAGAGAGCTGGACCATTCAGCCAACCTAGATTCACCAAAAATCACCAGTGTCAGTGGTTTACTTTTTGTATTGTGCAAATTATACGGGAAAAATAGTGGAATAATATGTTACCCAGTAAAAAATTATGTAAAATCTGTTACTTTTGTGTCAAAAAGGCAAAAGTGTTGTAGGTACGATATCTTTATTGGCTAACCATAAAAATGTGCAAGCTTTCAAAGTCTCCTTCTACAGACATTGCAAATGAACAATGTCAAGATACTGCATAAATGCAATTAGTTCATGAGGTGATATGTTAGTAAGATAAGGTAGGTAATAAAACTGAGATTATAGGGAGGAGGAGTTGGGGGTGTGGCTTAGAGTCATCTGGATCAGTCTGATGGAAAGGGGTGAATTTTGTACATGAAAGGGTATGTTAATATAGTGGAATATAAAGAGAAATTTCTCTTCATTTTCCACTTCTATATTCGGCCATAGTATAGCCCCTGCATTGGCATTCCATCGCGGCTTTCCACTGCTGATTAGGCACAGATGAATGGCCGTAATCATCAGGGAGTCTCAAGCTCACAATCCGCAGCCAGATCCAGCAGGATGCTTATTTTTTCAGCATCCTGATGCTGAAAAACAATGTCAGGTATATTTGGGACAAATTCCTACGTGTGAACGTACTCTTAGAGCTCATAGATCCAGGTGTGAGTTTGAGTCCTTTTTTCAATTACCTGAATTTTATCAACAGATTAAATTCCCAAATTTTTCTCTATCATTCTTGAAGAGATCATTTAGAACCAAGACTTTTAAAGGGATCCAATCATTTGAATCTATTTTTTTCTCTCCCTAACACGTAGGAATAGCCTTAAGAAAAGCTATTCTTCTCCTGCTGTTAGAAGTCTTCTCTGCGCCGCTGTTCCTTAGATATCCAGTTTTCTTCAGTATGTAAATGAGTTCTCTCGCAGCACTGGGGGAGATCCGCAGCGCTCAAACAGCACTGGGGTGCAGTCCCCTGTGCTACGAGAAAACTCTCCATTGCCGGCCTGTTTTCTTCTGGCACGACTCCCCGCGATGTCTTCTTTTGTTGGCTTCTTCTGGATTTAAAATTCACGCATGCACAGTTGGATCTGCCATCGAGCATACTGTGTAAGCAGCCACAAGAAAATGGCCGCAGATATGCACAGTCGGCACTGCCCAATGGCAGAGCCGACTGCGCATGCGTGAATTTTAAATCAAGAAGCCGATGGAAGAAGATAAGTTTTGGCGATGGGATGGGAGTGGGATGTTCAGATAACAGAGAATAGAAGTCTAAAGGTAATTGGCAGAGCAGAGAAGTTGTTTAGAGCGACAGTGATAAGGGAGGAGATGTAGGGAGGTGCGGGTTGGATTTGTCAGTTTGTGTGATAATTTTATATTATATTCTGTGGGGGATGGACAATTAGTGCAGTGACTTATACAAGGTAGATGCATTTGTGTACCGGTTTGACAGAAAGATAATTCTGGTGGCTGCATTCAGGACAGATTGTAGAGGGGAGAGTTTAGTAAGATGAAGCCCAATTATAAGAGAATTGCAATAGTGAAAATGAGACAGAATCAGAGCGACAATGAGGGCTTTTGAGGGTTTCTACAGTGAGAAGAGAGCGAATTCCTAGAGTTGTTTTTGAGGTGCAGGTGACAAGAGCATGCAAGTGTCTAAATATGTGGGGTGAGTGTGAGATCCGAGTCAATTACAACCCCAAGACAGCTGGCATACTGCAATGGTGTAATAGTAAGACCACAAACAGCAATGGAGATACCAGGGTTAGGTCAGTTATTAGATTGAGGGAACACAATAAGATTAGTTTTTTAAAGATTCAGTTTCAGATATAGAGAAGACATGATGTTAGAGACAGCAGGAAGACAGTCACTGATGTTGAGCAGTAGCACAGGGGTGAAGTCACAAGATGAGGTATATAGCTGGATGTCATCAGTATAAAGATGGTATTGAAAACCAGAGAGGTTTTTTTTGGATGGTTAAGGGAGCTACTTTATCCGGGGTGGTTTTGAGAGTCTTGTTCTAGTTTTTGCTGGCCACGGGAGCCCAGCTGTAACTGACAGCCAAGCTTACACTGCATAAGCGGGGACGGTGATAATACCGATCTTGGCTGCTTAACCCTTAACATGTCATGGTCAATAGTGACCACGGCATCTTAGGTGTTTAAAAGAAGAAAAAAGAAAAAAAAAACATGGATTAAAAGTTAAATTTTATTTCAACTCAGAGTGATGCCGGTTTTTATTCCACAATCGATGTTCATCATGTAAGTCCATAAGTCTGGAGAGGTCCCGTACACCCTGAGGCTTGCAGCTTCTCAAGATTCTACATATGGTGAGCTAAAAACACTTTCTCTTTTCATCTTAGGTGTTTGTCAGTGAAATTGACACCCCCAACTGTCCCCCCACACTGCATTCATGGGTGCCGATGGGTTGCTATATAATCGGAGATAATTGTCTAAAATGGTACAATCCCTCTAAGCAGTGTCCCATAGACTATACTAGGACAATCATGCTGTATCCATAACTGCAGCTATCGAGAATATATGGCAGGTGAGAAGCGCAGATAAACAATTTTCTTAAAATAGCCCATCAGTTTTGAAATAGTGGATAAATGTTTAACATTAAAACGTCTACCATGTGAACAGTAAGGATCTGTTACTACCAAAAAATAATCGTTTGTGACTAGTTGTTACTAGAGATGAGCGAACACTAAAATGTTCGAGGTTCGAAATTCGATTCGAACAGCCGCTCAATGTTCGTGTGTTCGAATGGGTTTCGAACCCCATTATAGTCTATGGGGAACAGATACTCGTTAAGGGGGAAACCCAAATCCGTGTCTGGAGGGTCACCAAGTCCACTATGACACCCCAGGAAATGATGCCAACACCTCTGGAATGACACTGGGACAGCAGGGGAAGCATGTCTGGGGGCATCTAACACACCAAAGACCCTCTATTACCCCAACATCACAGCCTAACAACTACACACTTTACACACTCAATACCACATCTCTGACAGTAGGAAAACACCTTGAAACATGTGTATTTGGCACTTGCAGTGAGGAGAGCTTGTCACCAGCAGTGAATTTGGCCCTTGTAGTAAGTTGAGGTTGGCACCAACATTTGTTTTGAAAATCAGGGTGGATTGAGCCTCTAACCAGCAGAGTTTGGGCAAATTCATGGTGGAGGGAGCCTCTAAAAACCCCAGTTTGGACCAATTCATGGTGGAGGGAGCCTCTAACCAGCCCAGTGTGGGCAAATTCATGGTGGAGGGAGCCTCTAAAAAACCCAGTTTGGACCAATTCATGGTGGAATGAGCCTCTAACCAGCCCAGTTTGGGCAAATTCATGGTGGAGGGAGCCTCTAAAAAACCCAGTTTGGACCAATTCATGGTGGAGGGAGCCTCTAACCAGCCCAGTTTGGGCAAATTCATGGTGGAGGGAGCCTCTAAAAAACCCAGTTTGGACCAATTCATGGTGGAGGGAGCCTCTAACCAGCCCAGTTTGGGCAAATTCATGGTGGAGGGAGCCTCTAAAAAACCCAGTTTGGACCAATTCATGGTGGAGGGAGCCTCTAACCAGCCCAGTTTGGGCAAATTCATGGTGGAGGGAGCCTCTAAACAGCCCAGTTTGGGCAAATTCATGGTGGAGGGAGCCTCTAACCAGCCCAGTTTGGACCAATTAATGGTGGAGGGAGCCGCTAAACAGCCCAGTTTGGGCAAATTCATGGTGGAGGGAGCCTCTAAACAGCCCAGTTTGGACCAATTCATGGTGGAGGGAGCCTCTAAAAAACCCAGTTTGGACCAATTCATGGTGGAGGGAGCCTCTAAACAGCCCAGTTTGGGCAAATTCATGGTGGAGGGAGCCTCTAACCAGCCCAGTTTGGACCAATTAATGGTGGAGGGAGCCTCTAAACAGCCAAGTTTTGGGAAATTCATGGTGGAGGGAGCCTCTAACCAGCCCAGTTTGGACCAATTCATGGTGGAGGGAGCCTCTAAACAGCCCAGTTTGGGCAAATTCATGGTGGAGGGAGCCTCTAAAAAACCCAGTTTGGACCAATTCATGGTGGAGGGAGCCTCTAACCAGCCCAGTTTGGACCAATTAATGGTGGAGGGAGCCTCTAAACAGCCAAGTTTGGACCAATTCATGGTGGAGGGAGCCTCTAAAAACCCCAGTTTGGACCAATTCATGGTGGAGGGAGCCTCTAACCAGCCCAGTTTGGGCAAATTCATGGTGGAGGGAGCCTCTAAACAGCCCAGTTTGGGCAAATTCATGGTGGAGGGAGCCTCTAACCAGCCCAGTTTGGACCAATTAATGGTGGAGGGAGCCGCTAAACAGCCCAGTTTGGACCAATTCATGGTGGAGGGAGCCTCTAAAAACCCCAGTTTGGACCAATTCATGGTGGAGGGAGCCTCTAAAAAACCCAGTTTGGACCAATTCATGGTGGAGGGAGCCTCTAACCAGCCCAGTTTGGACCAATTAATGGTGGAGGGAGCCTCTAAACAGCCAAGTTTGGACCAATTCATGGTGGAGGGAGCCTCTAAAACCCCCAGTTTGGACCAATTCATGGTGGAGGGAGCCTCTAACCAGCCCAGTTTGGGCAAATTCATGGTGGAGGGAGCCTCTAAACAGCCCAGTTTGGGCAAATTCATGGTGGAGGGAGCCTCTAAACAGCCCAGTTTGGGCAAATTCATGGTGGAGGGAGCCTCTAAAACCCCAGTTTGGACCAATTCATGGTGGAGGGAGCCTCTAAAAAACCCAGTTTGGACCAATTCATGGTGGAGGGAGCCTCTAAACAGCCCAGTTTGGGCAAATTCATGGTGGAGGGAGCCTCTAAAAACCCCAGTTTGGACCAATTCATGGTGGAGGGAGCCTCTAAAAACCCCAGTTTGGACCAATTCATGGTGGAGGGAGCCTCTAAAAACCCCAGTTTGGACCAATTCATGGTGGAGGGAGCCTCTAAAAAACCCAGTTTGGACCAATTCATGGTGGAGGGAGCCTCTAACCAGCCCAGTTTGGACCAATTCATGGTGGAGGGAGCCTCTAAAAACCCCAGTTTGGACCAATTCATGGTGGAGGGAGCCTCTAAACAGCCCAGTTTGGACCAATTCATGGTGGAGGGAGCCTCTAAAAACCCCAATTTGGACCAATTCATGGTGGAGGGAGCCTCTAACCAGCCCAGTTTGGACCAATTCATGGTGGAGGGAGCCTCTAACCAGCCCAGTTTGGGCAAATTCATGGTGGAGGGAGCCTCTAAAAACCCCAATTTGGACCAATTCATGGTGGAGGGAGCCTCTAAACAGCCCAGTTTTGGCAAATTCATGGTGGAGGGAGCCTCTAAAAACCCCAGTTTGGACCAATTCATGGTGGAGGGAGCCTCTAACTAGCCCAGTTTGGGCAAATTCATGGTGGAAGGAGCCTCTAACCAGCAGAGTTGTGGGAAAGCAGGGTGGAGGGAGCCTCTAACCAGCAGAGTTGGTGGAAATCAGGGTGGAGGGAGCCTCTAACCAGCAGAGTTGGGGGAAATCATGTTGGAGGGAGCCTAGTATTAGCAGAATTGTGCAACGCTTATGGTGGATGAGTATGAGGATGCGGAGGAATTGGAGAGGTTGAGTACAGACATGGAGTTTCATGTTGGGGTGCTTTACACAGGTGGGCACAAAAATGAAGGCTCTATCCAGTGGTGGTTCATTTTTATCAAAGTGAGCCGGTCGGCACTCTCAGCTGACAGACGGGTGCGCTTGTCAGTGATGATGCCACCGGCTGCACTGAACACCCTCTCAGATAGGACGCTGGCGGCAGGACAGGACAGCACCTCCAAGGCATATAGGGCAAGTTCAAGCCACAGGTCCAACTTCGACACCCAATACGTGTAGGGCGCAGAGGGGTCGGAGAGGACAGGGCTGTGGTCGGAAAGGTATTCCCGCAACATGCGCCTATACTTCTCACGCCTGGTGACACTAGGACCCTCCGTGGCGGCACTTTGGCGAGGGGGTGCCATCAAGGTGTCCCAGACCTTAGACAGTGTGCCCCTCGTTTGTGTGGACCGGTGAGAACTTGGTTGCCTACTGGAGGAACTGCCCTCCCTGCCGCCAACGTCACATGCTGGAAACATCTCCATCATATTCTGCACCAATTGCCTGTGGCAAGCATTGATGCGATTGGCCCTCCCCTCTACCGGAATAAAAGACGAGATGTTGTTTTTATACCGGGGGTCAAGGATAGCAAAGATCCAGTACTGGTTGTCCTCCATGATTTTGACAATACGCTTGTCGGTTGTAAAGCACCCCAACATGAACTCAGCCATGTCTGCCACAGTGTTAGTTGGCATGACTCCTCTGGCCCCACCGGAAAGTTCAATCTCCATTTCCTCCTCATCCTCCATGTCTACCCATCCGCGCTGCAACAATGGGACGATTCGAAGTTGCCCGGAAGCCTCCTGTATCACCATCACATCATCGGACAACTCTTCTTCCTCCTCCTCCTCCTCCTCCATTAAACGTAGTGAAGCGGACAGATGTGTGGACCTACTCTCCAGCTGTGACGGATCGGATGCTATCCCTAACTCCTCTGTGTGATCTGAGTTATCCCTGATGTCAATCAGGGATTCTCTCAGAACACACAAGAGCGGGATTGTAAGGCTCACCATCGCATCCTCAGAGCTCACCCTCCTTGTGGACTCCTCAAAGACCCGTAGGATGTCACAAAGGTCTCTCATCCATGGCCACTCATGGATGTGAAACTGAGGCAGCTGACTTTGTGGCACCCTAGGGTTTTGTAGCTGGTATTCTATCAAAGGTCTCTGCTGCTCAACCACTCTATTCAACATCTGAAACGTTGAGTTCCAGCGTGTGGGGACGTCGCACAAAAGCCGGTGTTGTGGCACATGCAGGCGTTGCTGGAGAGATTTTAAGCTAGCAGCGGCTACTGTCGACTTGCGAAAGTGGGCGCACATGCGCCGCACTTTCACCAGTAGCTCTGGAACATTGGGGTAGCTCTTTAGGAAACGTTGCACCACTAGGTTGAAGACGTGGGCCAGGCATGGAACATGTTGGAGTCCGGCAAGCTCCAGAGCTGCTACCAGGTTCCGGCCGTTATCACAAACGACCATGCCTGGGCCCAGGTGCAGCGGCTCAAACCATATTGCCGTCTCATCGAGGAGGGCATCCCTCACCTCGGAGGCAGTGTGCTGTCTGTCCCCCAAGCTGATCAGCTTCAGCACAGCCTGCTGACGTCTACCAACGCCAGTGCTGCAACGTTTCCAACTCGTAGCTGGGGTCAATCTAACAGCGGAGGAGGAGGCGGTGGCGGAGGAGGAGGCGGTAGAGGAGGAGGAGGAGGGGGGTGTTCTTCTCGTGTCCCTGCCAGGAATGTTAGGCGGGGAGACGAGGTACACCGGGCCAGTTTGGGAAGCAGTCCCAGCCTCAACTACATTCACCCAGTGTGCCGTCAGTGAAATGTAGCGTCCCTGTCCGCATGCACTTGTCCACGCGTCGGTGGTCAAGTGGACCTTTGTGCAAAGCGCGGAACTAAGGGCCCGCCTGATGTTGAGTGACACGTGCTGGTGCAAGGCGGGGACGGCACACCGGGAGAAGTAGTGACGGCTAGGGACGGCATAGCGAGGTGCCGCAGTTGCCATCAGGTCCAGGAAGGCGGGAGTTTCAACAAGCCGGAACGCCAACATCTCCTGGGCCAGCAGTTTAGCGATGTTGGCGTTCAAGGCTTGCGCGTGTGGGTGGTTAGCAGTGTATTTCTGCCGCCGCTCCAATGTCTGAGAGATGGTGGGTTGTTGTAAAGAAACGCCTGATGGTGCCTTTGATGGTGCAGGAGAAGGAGATAAGACAGGACCAGGGGAGGATGAGGTAGAAGTCAACAAAGTGGCGGAGGCAGATGAAGTGGTGTCCTGGCTCGTCCTCTGGAGTGCATCGCCAGCACAGTCAGCAGTGGCAGTGGCAGAGGCAGAGGCAGTGGCAGAGGCAGTGGCGTGAACGGCAGGCGGCCTTTGTCCTGCCGTTGCTGCCTGCCACTGATTCCAGTGCTTGGATTCCAAATGACGGCGCATTGAAGTGGTGGACAGGTTGCTCTTCTCAGAGCCCCTAATCAATTTCGAGAGGCAAATTGTGCAGAAAACACTATATCTGTCCTCGGCGCATTCCTTGAAAAAACTCCACACCTTCGAGAAACGTGCCCTCGAGGTGGGAGTTTTTCGGGGCTGGGTACGAACTGGAACATCTTGGGAGATTCCGGGTGTGGCCTGGCTTCGCCTAAGCTGCTGACCTCTGCCTCTGCCTCTAGCTACCCTTTTTGGTGCTGCACCTGCCTCAACATCCACACTACTTTCCCCGCTTGACATCCCCCCTGTCCAGGTCGGGTCAGTGTCCTCATCATCCACCACTTCCTCTTCCAACTCCTGTCTCATCTCCTCCTCCCGCACAATGCGCCGGTCAACTGGATGCCCTGACGGCAACTGCGTCACATCATCGTCGATGAGGGTGGGTTGCTGGTCATCCACCACCAAATCGAACGGAGATGGAGGAGACTCTAGTGTTTGAGCATCTGGACACAGATGCTCCTCTGTTAGGTTCGTGGAATCGTGACGTGGAGAGGCAGGTTGAGGGACAATGAAAGGAGCGGAGAACAGCTCTGGGGAGCAGGGACAGTTTGGGTTATTGTTCTGTAAAGCTTCGGAATTTTGGGAGGAAGGAAGACAAGACTGTTGGGTAATAGGAGGAGAGGAGGCAGAGTCTGACTGGCTGCTGGACAATGTGCTGTAAGCGTTCTCTGACAGCCATTGCAAGACCTGTTCCTGGTTCTCGGGCCTACTAAGGTTTGTACCCTGCAGTTTAGTTAATGTGGCAAGCAACCCTGGCACTGTGGAGTGGCGCAATGCTTGCTGCCCCACAGGAGTAGGCACGGGACGCCCTGTGGCTTCACTGCTACCTTGCTCCCCAGAACCATTCCCCCGACCTCGCCCACGGCCTCGTCCACGTCCCTTTCCGGGAGCCTTGCGCATTTTGAATTCCTAGTTAGAAATTGGCACTGTATACCAGTAGTAAAAATTGTGGGTGCACGTAACCCCAATATATTCTTTGAATTACCAGTCAGAAACTGGCACTATATGGCAGTAGCAAGAAATGAGGGTATTTGTATTCCCAATATATTCTTTGAATTCCCAGTCAGACACTGGCACTATATGGCAGTAGCAAGAAATGAGGGTATTTGTATTCCCAATATATTCTTTGAATTCCCAGTCAGACAATGGCACTGTATACCAGTAGTAAAAATTGTGGGTGCACGTAACCCCAATATATTCTTTGAATTACCAGTCAGAAACTGGCACTATATGGCAGTAGCAAGAAATGAGGGTATTTGTATTCCCAATATATTCTTTGAATTCCCAGTCAGACAATGGCACTGTATACCAGTAGTAAAAATTGTGGGTGCACGTAACCCCAATATATTCTTTGAATTACCAGTCAGAAACTGGCACTATATGGCAGTAGCAAGAAATGAGGGTATTTGTATTCCCAATATATTCTTTGAATTCCCAGTCAGACAATGGCACTGTATACCAGTAGTAAAAATTGTGGGTGCACGTAACCCCAATATATTCTTTGAATTCCCAGTCAGACACTGGCACTATATGGCAGTAGCAAGAAATGAGGGTATTTGTATTCCCAATATATTCTTTGAATTCCCAGTCAGACAATGGCACTGTATACCAGTAGTAAAAATTGTGGATGCACGTAACCACAATATATTCTTTGAATTACCAGTCAGAAACTGGCACTATATGGCAGTAGCAAGAAATGAGGGTATTTATAACCCCAATATATTCTTTGAATTCCCAGTCAGACAATGGCACTGTATACCAGTAGTAAAAATTGTGGGTGCACGTAACCCCAATATATTCTTTGAATTACCAGTCAGACACTGGCACTATATGGCAGTAGCAAGAAATGAGGGTATTTGTATTCCCAATATATTCTTTGAATTCCCAGTCAGACAATGGCACTGTATACCAGTAGTAAAAATTGTGGGTGCACGTAACCACAATATATTCTTTGAATTACCAGTCAGAAACTGGCACTATATGGCAGTAGCAAGAAATGAGGGTATTTATAACCCCAATATATTCTTTGAATTCCCAGTCAGACAATGGCACTGTATACCAGTAGTAAAAATTGTGGGTGCACGTAACCCCAATATATTCTTTGAATTCCCAGTCAGACACTGGCACTATATGGCAGTAGCAAGAAATGAGGGTATTTGTATTCCCAATATATTCTTTGAATTCCCAGTCAGACAATGGCACTGTATACCAGTAGTAAAAATTGTGGGTGCACGTAACCCCAATATATTCTTTGAATTCCCAGTCAGACACTGGCACTATATGGCAGTAGCAAGAAATGAGGGTATTTGTATTCCCAATATATTCTTTGAATTCCCAGTCAGACAATGGCACTGTATACCAGTAGTAAAAATTGTGGGTGCACGTAACCCCAATATATTCTTTGAATTCCCAGTCAGACACTGGCACTATATGGCAGTAGCAAGAAATGAGGGTATTTATAACCCCAATATATTCTTTGAATTCCCAGTCAGACAATGGCACTGTATACCAGTAGTAAAAATTGTGGGTGCACGTAACCCCAATATATTCTTTGAATTACCAGTCAGACACTGGCACTATATGGCAGTAGCAAGAAATGAGGGTATTTGTATTCCCAATATATTCTTTGAATTCCCAGTCAGACAATGGCACTGTATACCAGTAGTAAAAATTGTGGGTGCACGTAACCCCAATATATTCTTTGAATTCCCAGTCAGACACTGGCACTATATGGCAGTAGCAAGAAATGAGGGTATTTGTATTCCCAATATATTCTTTGAATTCCCAGTCAGACAATGGCACTGTATACCAGTAGTAAAAATTGTGGGTGCACGTAACCCCAATATATTCTTTGAATTCCCAGTCAGACACTGGCACTATATGGCAGTAGCAAGAAATGAGGGTATTTGTATTCCCAATATATTCTTTGAATTCCCAGTCAGACAATGGCACTGTATACCAGTAGTAAAAATTGTGGGTGTATATAGCCCCAATTCTATTGCTAGGGGACTTGCAGGGTATTTCTGGGGTGAAGGTGGGGGGGCACACCGTTGGAACGGGTATCGGGGTATATATCGGGTATACGGGAATACACTGACAGTGTATTCCATTCAGGATCCTGGGAAAGCTGGGTTGCGGCGATTGAGCCCGTCAGTGCCACGTTACACTGACAAGCTTCTCCCTGGAATTTAGCTCTTACAAGAGCTGTTGTGGTTGTCTTCTCCTTCCTATCCTAGCCTGTCCCTGCCTACCCAGAATCTAAGCCCTAGCTAGCTGGACGGAAACCTCCGTCCTCGGTGAATTGCAAGCTCAGAATGACGCGAACCTGGGCGGCGCTGTTCTTTTAAATTAGAGGTCACATGTTTTCGGCAGCCAATGGGTTTTGCCTACTTTTCTCAACGTCACCGGTGTCGTAGTTCCTGTCCCACCTACCCTGCGCTGTTATTGGAGCAAAAAAGGCGCCAGGGAAGGTGGGAGGGGAATCGAGTAATGGCGCACTTTACCACGCAGTGTTCGATTCGATTCGAACATGCCGAACAGCCTAATATCCGATCGAACATGAGTTCGATAGAACACTGTTCGCTCATCTCTAGTTGTTACTAATGTCACTGAGATTTATTATGTTGAAGCTTTATTATGTGGCAGTAGGCCAATTGTTTAGATTGTTTCCTCAATCCATATTTAACCTGCTAGTAACAGGATATATTATATGAAATTCTGCAAAGTCATGTTGACTTGGTAATTCTCACTGTTATTGATTTGCGTCAAGCTTATCTAGCAGAGCAGATTTTTTTGTTCATGTTTAATTTTGAACAGAATTCAGTTAGCACTGATATAAGTATGATTTAAAAAAAAAAAAAAAGAGAAAAAAAGAAATCGAACACTGCAATGGATCTGGCACTGGACTGTGGCTCTAGGAGGTGTGTGCCTTTCTTGATTTTGGTCTAGTCTGTAACTCTCTGATTATTAAATATGTTATTACGAATGTATGTTTGTTCTATCTGTCAAGAATTACACATAAGGCTAGGTTCACACTAGCGTTTGTTCTCTGTTGGAGATTTCTGTCCTTCATTCCACTTGAAAAATGCGGCTGACTTTTCTCTCCACTTTTTCCGGGTGGAAACCGGGTAATAACCGCTTTTTAAGCGGATTAGGTTTCCGTACTTCGGGTTCACTTGGGGATGGAATGCTGAACACTAGAGATGAGCGAACACCAAAATGTTCGAAGTTCGAAATCCGATTCGAACAGTCGCTCAATGTTCGACTGTTCGAACGTGTTTCGAACCCCATTATAGTCTATGGGGAACATATACTCGTTAAGGGGGAAACCCAAATCCGTCTCAGGAGGGTCACCAAGTCCACTATGACACCCCAGGAAATGATGCCAACACTCTGGAATGACACTGGGACAGCAGGGGAAGCATGTCTGGGGGCATATAAATCACTTTATTACATGGAAATCCCTGTCAGCTTGCGATTTTCGCAAGCTAACTTTTTCCAATAGGAATGCATTGGCCAGCGCTGATTGGCCAGTTTACAGAATTCGGCCAATCAACGCTGGCTCTGCTGGAGGAGGCGGAGTCTAAGATCGCTCTACACCAGCCTCCATTCAGTTCCGATATTAGACTCCGCCTCGTCCTCCGACAGAGCCAGCGTTGATTGGCCGAATTCTGTAAACTGGCCAATCAGCGCTGGCCAATGCATTCTATTGGCGTGATGAAGCAGAGCTGAATGTGTGTGCTGAGCTCAACTACGCCGGTGGCGTAGCCGGGAGTTCAGTGCACGGCCAGCTCTGCTATGCCGGAGATTGAACTCTCAACTACGCTGGTGGTGTAGCCAAGAGAACAGTGCACGGCCAGCTCTGCTATGCCGGAGATTGAGCAGAGTTGGCTGTGCGCTCCGGTGGTGTAGCAGAGCCGAGCGTGCAGAAGGGTTCAAGTGCACCCTCGGCTCTGATGTAGCAGAGCCGAGTGTGCAGAAGGGTTCAAGTGCACCCTCGGCTCTGATGTAGCAGAGCCGAGTGTGCAGAAGGGTTCAAGTGCACCCTCGGCTCTGATGTAGCAGAACCGATTGTGCACAAGGGTTCAAGTGCACCCTCGACTCTGATGTAGCAGAGCCGAGGGTGCAGAAGGGTTCAAGTGCACCCTCGGCTCTGATGTAGCAGAACCGAGGGTGCAGAAGGGTTCAAGTGCACCCTCGGCTCTGATGTAGCAGAGACGAGGGTGCAGAAGGTTTAAAGCGCACACTCGGCTCTGATATAGCAGAGCCGAGTGTGCACAAGGGTTCAAGCGCACACTCGGCTCTGCTACATCAGAGCCGAGGGTGCACTTGAACCCTTCTGCACACTCGGCTCTGCTACATCAGAGCCGAGGGTGCACTTGAACCCTTCTGCACCCTCGGCTCTGCTACAGCACTGGAGCGCACGGCCAACTCTGCTCAATCTCCGGCATAGCAGAGCTGGCCGTGCACTGAACTCTTGGCTACGCCACCAGTGTAGTTGAGAGTTCAATCTCCGGCATAGCAGAGCTGGCCGTGCACTGAACTCTTGGCTACACCACCGGCGTAGTTGAGAGTTCAATCTCTGGCATAGCAGAGCTGGCCGTGCACTGAACTCTCGGCTACGCCACCGGCGTAGTTGAGCTCAGCACACACATTCAGCTCTGCTTCATTACGCCAATAGAATGCATTGGCCAGCGCTGATTGGCCAGTTTACAGAATTCGGCCAATCGGAGTCTAAGGTCGGACCTGAATGGAGACTGGTGTGGAGCGATCTTAGACTCCGCCTCCTCCAGCAGAGCCAGCGCTGATTGGTCGAGTTCCGTACTCTGGCCAATCAGCGCTGTCCAATGCATTCCTATGGGAAAAAGTTTATCTCACAAAAATCACAATTACACACTAGATAGAGCCCCAAAAAGTTATTTTTAATAACATTCCCACATAAATAAAGGTTATCCCTAGCTATCCCTGCCTGTACAGCTATCCCTGTCTCATAGTCACAAAGTTCACAGTCTCATATGACCCGGATCTGAAATCCACTATTCGTCTAAAATGGGGGTCACCTGATTTCGGCAGCCAATGACTTTTTCCGATTTTTTTTCGATGCCTCCGGTGTCGTAGTTCCTGTCCCACCTCCCCTGCGCTGTTATTAGTGCAAAAAAAAGCGCCAGGGAAGGTGGGAGGGGAATCTAATTTTTTTGGAGTTTGCCACGTGATGTTCGATTCGAATCGAACACATCGAACAGCCTGATATCCGATCGAACATGTGTTCGATAGAACACTGTTCGCTCATCTCTACTGAACACTAATGTGAACCTGGTGTAAGTTAGTGTTCTTGCTGTTTGGCTGATTTTTACCTTTGCACCAATCTCCAGAACTGTGACATCTGACTAAAGATTAACTACAGTGCCTCCAGGGAGTGTAAAGTAGTCTATGATACACCTCCTATTTCTTCATTAGCTTCTACTCTTCCTCTCACGATATGCAGATCTAATTCCTCAGAATGACTGCTGTGTATAAAAGGCTTACTATCACAGGTCACTTGGACGTTAGTTCAAGGAGAGCGGTTTCATTTTACATCACAATGATTATAGAATAGTGATTACTAAAATATCAGTGAAAAAGACGATAATCGACTACAACTGCTACAAATATACCGAGGATAATGAGCCTTAGTAAAGGGTAGACTGGAGGGTTGCTCTAAAAACGCAACATTATAAATCTTTATTAATTTGTACTAGCTACTAGAGATGAGCGAACACTAAAATGTTCGAGGTTCGAAATTCGATTCGAACAGCCGCTCACTGTTCGAGTGTTCGAATGGGTTTCGAACCCCATTATAGTCTATGGGGAACATAAACTCGTTAAGGGGGAAACCCAAATTCGTGTCTGGAGGGTCACCAAATCCACTATGACACCCCAGGAAATGATACCAACACCCTGGAATGACACTGGGACAGCAGGGGAAGCATGTCTGGGGGCATAAAAGTCACTTTATTTCATGGAAATCCCTGTCAGTTTGCGATTTTCGCAAGCTAACTTTTCCCCATAGAAATGCATTGGCCAGTGCTGATTGGCCAGAGTACGGAACTCGACCAATCAGCGCTGGCTCTGCTGGAGGAGGCGGAGTCTAAGATAGCTCCACACCAGTCTCCATTCAGGTCCGACCTTAGACTCCGCCTCCTCCGGCAGAGCCAGCGCTGATTGGCCGAAGGCTGGCCAATGCATTCCTATGCGAATGCAGACTTAGCAGTGCTGAGTCAGTTTTGCTCAACTACACATCTGATGCACACTCGGCACTGCTACATCAGATGTAGCAATCTGATGTAGCAGAGCCGAGGGTGCACTAGAACCCCTGTGCAAACTCAGTTCACGCTAATAGAATGCATTGGCCAGCGCTGATTGGCCAATGCATTCTATTAGCCCGATGAAGTAGAGCTGAATGTGTGTGCTAAGCACACTCATTCAGCACTGCTTCATCACGCCAATACAATGCATTAGCCAGTGCTGATTGGCCAGAGTACGGAATTCGGCCAATCAGCGCTGGCCAATGCATTCTATTAGCCCGATGAAGTAGAGCTGAATGTGTGTGCTAAGCACACACATTCAGCACTGCTTCATCACGCCAATACAATGCATTAGCCAGTGCTGATTGGCCAGAGTACGGAATTCGGCCAATCAGCGCTGGCTCTGCTGGAGGAGGCGGAGTCTAAGGTCGGACCTGAATGGAGACTGGTGTGGAGCGATCTTAGACTCCGCCTCCTCCAGCAGAGCCAGCGCTGATTGGCCGAATTCCGTACTCTGGCCAATCAGCGCTGGCCAATGCATTCTATTAGCCCGATGAAGTAGAGCTGAATGTGTGTGCTAAGCACACACATTCAGCACTGCTTCATCACGCCAATACAATGCATTAGCCAGTGCTGATTGGCCAGAGTACGGAATTCGGCCAATCAGCGCTGGCTCTGCTGGAGGAGGCGGAGTCTAAGATCGCTCCACACCAGTCTCCATTCAGGTCCGACCTTAGACTCCGCCTCCTCCGGCAGAGCCAGCGCTGATTGGCCGAAGGCTGGCCAATGCATTCCTATGCGAATGCAGACTTAGCAGTGCTGAGTCAGTTTTGCTCAACTACACATCTGATGCACACTCGGCACTGCTACATCAGATGTAGCAATCTGATGTAGCAGAGCCGAGGGTGCACTAGAACCCCTGTGCAAACTCAGTTCACGCTAATAGAATGCATTGGCCAGCGCTGATTGGCCAATGCATTCTATTAGCCCGATGAAGTAGAGCTGAATGTGTGTGCTAAGCACACACATTCAGCACTGCTTCATCACGCCAATACAATGCATTAGCCAGTGCTGATTGGCCAGAGTACGGAATTCGGCCAATCAGCGCTGGCTCTGCTGGAGGAGGCGGAGTCTAAGGTCGGACCTGAATGGAGACTGGTGTGGAGCGATCTTAGACTCCGCCTCCTCCAGCAGAGCCAGCGCTGATTGGCCGAATTCCGTACTCTGGCCAATCAGCGCTGGCCAATGCATTCTATTAGCTTGATGAAGCAGAGTGTGCACAAGGGTTCAAGCGCACCCTCGGCTCTGATGTAGCAGAGCTGAGGCTGCACAAGGGTTCAAGCGCACCCTCGGCTCTGATGTAGGAGAGCCGAGGGTGCACTTGAACCCTTGTGCACCCTCAGCTCTGCTACATCAGAGCCGAGGGTGCGCTTGAACCCTTGTGCACACTCTGCTTCATCAAGCTAATAGAATGCATTGGCCAGCGCTGATTGGCCAATGTATTCTATTAGCCCGATGAAGTAGAGCTGAATGTGTGTGCTAAGCACACACATTCAGCTCTACTTCATCGGGCTAATAGAATGCATTGGCCAGCGCTGATTGGCCAGAGTACGGAACTCGACCAATCAGCGCTGGCTCTGCTGGAGGAGGCGGAGTCTAATATCGCTCCACACCAGTCTCCATTCAGGTCCGACCTTAGACTCCGCCTCCTCCAGCAGAGCCAGCGCTGATTGGCCGAATTCCGTACTCTGGCCAATCAGCACTGGCTAATGCATTGTATTGGCGTGATGAAGCAGTGCTGAATGTGTGTGCTTAGCACACACATTCAGCTCTACTTCATCGGGCTAATAGAATGCATTGGCCAATCAGCGCTGGCCAATGCATTCTATTAGCGTGAACTGAGTTTGCACAGGGGTTCTAGTGCACCCTCGGCTCTGCTACATCAGATTGCTACATCTGATGTAGCAGTGCCGAGTGTGCATCAGATGTGTAGTTGAGCAAAACTGACTCAGCACTGCTAAGTCTGCATTCGCATAGGAATGCATTGGCCAGCCTTCGGCCAATCAGCGCTGGCTCTGCCGGAGGAGGCGGAGTCTAAGGTCGGACCTGAATGGAGACTGGTGTGGAGCGATCTTAGACTCCGCCTCCTCCAGCAGAGCCAGCGCTGATTGGTCGAGTTCCGTACTCTGGCCAATCAGCGCTGGCCAATGCATTCTATTAGCCCGATGAAGTAGAGCTGAATGTGTGTGCTTAGCACACACATTCAGCTCTACTTCATCAGGCTAATAGAATACATTGGCCAATCAGCGCTGGCCAATGCATTCTATTAGCTTGATGAAGCAGAGTGTGCACAAGGGTTCAAGCGCACCCTCGGCTCTGATGTAGCAGAGCTGAGGGTGCACAAGGGTTCAAGTGCACCCTCGGCTCTCCTACATCAGAGCCGAGGGTGCGCTTGAACCCTTGTGCAGCCTCGGCTCTGCTACATCAGAGCCGAGGGTGCGCTTGAACCCTTGTGCACACTCTGCTTCATCAAGCTAATAGAATGCATTGGCCAGCACTGATTGGCCAGAGTACGGAATTCGGCCAATCAGCGCTGGCCAATGCATCCCTATGGGAAAAAGTTTATCTCACAAAAATCACAATTACACACCCGATAGAGCCCCAAAAAGTTATTTTTAATAACATTCCCCCCTAAATAAAGGTTATCCCTAGCTATCCCTGCCTGTACAGCTATCCCTGTCTCATAGTCACAAAGTTCACATTCTCATATGACCCGGATTTGAAATCCACTATTCGTCTAAAATGGAGGTCACCTGATTTCGGCAGCCAATGACTTTTTCCAATTTTTTTCAATGCCCCCGGTGTCGTAGTTCCTGTCCCACCTCCCCTGCGCTGTTATTGGTGCAAAAAAGGCGCCAGGGAAGGTGGGAGGGGAATCGAATTTTGGCGCACTTTACCACGTGGTGTTCGATTCGATTCGAACATGGCGAACACCCTGATATCCGATCGAACATGTGTTCGATAGAACACTGTTCGCTCATCTCTACTAGCTACTGATTATTCCCATGTAGGGTCAATGTACAGATAAAGACATAAGACTTATTTAGAAATGCTCCAATTGTTGGTCAGGAAATATGTCAGTAACTAGAGGTGCAGCCTGCATCAGTGTCTATGGTGAAGAAGACGCAGATTATCTACTGCTAGAATTAACAGGTTAAATTACAAAGTGTAAAGCACTAACATGTTCTGCAGCAATTTACAGACATTGTTGGCCACTGTCCCATATAGAGTTATAATTCTAAATTTCCTACTTGTATGTCTTTAGAGTATGGGAGGAAACAGGAGTACCAAGAGGAAAAACTCACCCAAACATATGAGGTAAACATACAAAATCCATGCAGATATTGTCCTTAGTTGAATTCAAACCCAGGACTCCAGCAGTGCTACCACTAGGCCATCATGCTGCCTGACATTATGTGAAAGATTTTGTGGAGAGACATGCAGATAGTATATTATGTTACATGACCAGACTTAGTTTCATGCATATGTAGCAATTTGGTGAAGGAGCTGAAGCTGTGGCTGTAGTCTCTACTAATCCCTCTGGCACTACAATGGGGAAGTTGGTGGTGATGGAAAGTTCCCTAGGGTAGAGTTTCTCTAGGTCTCTCTGCACCCAATGGTGGTCAGGGTGTCTTTGGTGTTGATGGGTACAGGACAGTAGACTCTGGAGACAAAGAAATAAGAAAATAACTCAAATTTTACTGTGTTCAATAGATGTTCAATTAATGGACTCTACCACCACCAAACCTCTCTGAAACTATTTATATGCTGATGTAGGTCTGGTTAGAGGCACAGTGAACATATCTTTCTTGTGTTAAAACTTTATGTGTGTAAAGTTGCTGCTGAGAAATTCAACTTTTATTCCACATGCACATGAGCTGTTTATTGCCCTTAGGGTGGCATTATATCTGCTGGAGCACCATCTTCTACAGTGGTCACAGCAAATCATTCTCCATGGAACATGTCAGTATTTCTGTTCTGGCGGTGGCATTGAGTGGTGACAACAATAGAAAATGTGTGCTCCAGTAGTTGTGACCGCACCTGGAGTACACCAAACAGCTCATTTGTATATGCTTCAAAAATGGGTTCTCTTGTCTGACCTGGGGCTGCAGGGAGGGTCATAGCTATGAGGCCCATATTTTCACAAGAATGAGCAGAACATCGCCTGACTTGACTAACAGACAAATGACCTAAGCAAAATATGCCAGCTCTTCATATACTCACTGCTCCTGAGGAGACAGAAGACTAACTCCTTCTAAGTCGCAGAACATACCATCTCATCTCTAGCCCCAATGGTTCAGCCTGTAATAAAGTTGCAGGGCATCCATAAAGACATTATTTTATATAAATATGTTAAAATATATGAATATAGGAAATGTCTTAAAACTCTTTCCTGTGATGGCACCTGACACTACACATGTGAGGTCGAACATTGTGGCCATACTCACTATATTTGACACAGCAGAACAGTTTTCTTGCATATCGTGTGTACCAGGGGCTTCAAAGAAAATTTTTTATCCTGATTTTTCTTCCTATTTCTCTGACCACAATTTCAGCATGTTTTTGTTGACTGTACTGTAAATAAGCTAGTAGTAAAAAATCCAAGTGGGTTTCCTGAGATTTTAATATTGACCTATACTTAATTGGTTAGGTCGACCCTCAGAATTCCCATAGATGAGCTGATTAAATTGGCAGCTAAGTAACATCATATTCATTCATTACATAGCCTGTGTGCAACTCAGTCCCTTTCAAATGAATGAGACCAAGCTGAAAAACCAAGCACAGCGGCCATTTATCTGAATGCTGCAGTCTCTTTGAAACAGCTAATCAGTGGGGGGTTCTGGCTTTTGAACCTCCAATGGTCTGATAATTAATATGTTGTGTGCATGAGAACCACTTTATAGAAAAACATGTTGAAAGAGGGTCATTGAATTCACAATTCTATCATATTTTGTTGCATGTAACACATACTAGTAATACACTGTGCAGTAGCTGCACATGCCTAATAAACACCACTATGCATGATAGCAGTTAGTTTTACTGTCCTCTTGCTTATATGTAGGGTTAATGTCAAGTTTTAGACTAGGTTAACTAGGTTCTTACACTAATAAAAGTTATGTCTTAATATTTACACATTTGCTATAGTTGCATGCCTTAGTGGCAATTAGTAGATAATTAAAGCATATATGCGTCACCACAATAAAACCTTATCTGCTGCCGGCATAGTTATACTTATTTCAGGTAGGAGAATGGCGTTGTGACATAAGCTGAACTTATATATTAAAAACTATTATGTTTAGGATTCTAGCAGACCCTGTCACTTTGTCTATGGAGTCCGCAATTTTCTAGTGCCCTGCTGTATCATAGGGAAGGACATAGGGCTGCCTTATGCATAAAATAAAAATTCAATATATACTTGAGGAAATAATTTTAATGCTCATATCACAAAGCTAGAAAGCTCAGTCTGCTGTATTATAGGAGTTGTTATTCCCCTTAAGGAAGCAGCTAAAAAGCGAAGTGGGAAAAAACGCGGAAAATGCTACAATTTTACCGATAAGGAAAGCACCAACATTTCCATAGGTATAATTGACATGCTGTGATTTCCAAAAAAACACAATAGTTTTGGAGATCACAGCATTTCCAACTGCAGGTATTTTTCTGCAATGTGTGGATGGGATTTACTAGCATCCCATTCACTTTGCAGGAACTGTAGAACGCTGCTGCGTTTACGACACATGAGGCACAGGCCTACGAACTTAAATGCCATTTAAGGCTAAGGCCCCACGTTGCGGAATTGCATTTTTTATGTTACAGATTTTGATGCATTTTTTTGAGCCAAAGCCAGGAGTCAATTGAGCAGAAGGTACAAGTATAAGGACTTCTTATATATCTCCCATTCCTTTTGTAGCCATTTTTGGCTTTGGCTCAAAGAACTACACAAATCTGCATAAGGTCTTCACCCCAGCCAGAATACATCAGAACCCAGTGTGGGGAACTCCTGAGCAGAAGAGTATCAGGAAATGAGTAAGAACTGAGTCATGCTTAGTGCTCTTTTGTTACAAAGGAGACAGTTTTAACCATATAACCAACTTCTACAGGCTATTCTGATCTCTAAATTCAGTAGGATTCAGCAGGTTTGCTTACCTATATACATCTTATAAGGACATTTCTCTTGCTTGCCTAAAAATACTACTACTGAGTTTGTTGCCTTGCTGCCATAGTCTTTCTATATGTTAAATGTTATCTATGTTTGGAAGCCTTCACAAACATATGCCGGCACTCATAGAAATCAATGGGATCTGGTTTTTATGCGCTCATTCTGAACGAGTTTTACGTTCAGAATGAGCGGAGCGTAACTCCGTGTGAAGGCTCCCTAAAACTGAACACCTTGTGTTACTACTCTTTCATCATTATCCTTCTTAGACATCACCTCTGTTGTTTTGGAGTTAGGTTTATTGTGATCTGGCTTTTTGTATCTACTGTCAGATCCTATCACCTTCAACAGATCATCAAATGCATTAATCTTTTCTTTATTATTGACACTAGTAAAGCACTAACCATTTCCTTCCCACATGATCAGTCTTATTCTATGGTGTAAAACAAACAAACTGTAAACCCATGAGAATATATATTTTCCTACTTCTGTAACTTTGAGGTCTACTGGCCCTTGCTCTAAGGTTTACCAGTAGATCATGACCTATTATTTGATCACCACTGCTCTGTCTGCCTTAAGAATATGACAGGAATCCATAGTGACAAAAGGAAACATTATACCTCCATTCGGAATCAATACACTAACAAAAATAGTTTTTAATAGTCAGTGGATCCATTATGCAAATTTTCAGTTATTGGAAAACACCGTCATGATTCCTTCCTTGTTATTGTATGACTGTTACTGTGAAAACTGTGTTCATGTTTGCGTATCACACCTTCATGTTTACATATCATGTGCTTACAACATATCTTCGATTTTACATGCAATTCTTATAAAAAATGAGAAATTTCATGTAATACTTCCGCTATAGTTGTCCTTCAAAGAAAGTATTGTGAAAAACGTAAAACTTATGATCCTCAGCATAACTATAGATATGATTTGCATATATGCAGACATTCAGTTTTCAAAGTATATGAGATTGTTTTGCCGCATTACACTAAAACTTTCAGTTATGCTATATGTACTGGTAATGCGACTCACTTGGCAATACAATAGAAGAAGTTAAAGTAGACTTTTTTGGAGATTGTTAGTTTGGACAATTTGAAATATGTACGGTTTTCTCTTGAGGTCTATTTTACACAGGATATGTAAGATAAACGTATCTAAAGAAAATCTTCTCCGGTGAACTAGTAATGTTTTTTGGCAGTGCTTTCATTCATGAGGTATACAGCAAAGACATAACTTTGTACTACTGGTTGTTACAATTACAGTGCTAAATTTATGTTTTTTTTAAGTTTTACAACTTTTCATTATAAAATGATTTGTAGTGGATCTAAAACCCTGAGGCAACATGGCAACATGCAGAATGTACAACACATATATGGCAGTGCACATGGAGTTTGTTGGTGCTGATTTTGACACTGAATCTGCCTCAAAATCAGCCTCCAAAAAAAGCCTCCCAATAGAACTCTAACCAAAAAGACAACTTAACCCCTTAATGTACTAAATACAGCCAGAGGAGTCTCTGACACACCTCCGGGGCATGCGCCGCATAGCAGGAAGGCCATGGCGTCCCCGAATCCTGACAGCGGATTTTGATGAAATAGTTTTCAGGTCCCATGTCGCATTTGCAGAGTCCCTAAAGAACCAATACAATGGAAACCCCCCAAAATTGACTCCATTTTAGAAACTACACTCCTTAAGGAATGTATCAAGGGGTATTATCATTTTGAGCCTAAGAGTATTTACCAAAAATCAATGCACAATTTGAAAATTGAAATTTTTAAAGAAATATGCCATTTCAGTGCCCAATACGTTGCACCCACTTTGTGTTATCAGAGACCTGCACTCCTAAAACTATTTAGTGGGCCATCCCGGTTAGAAATAAGTTATATATTTAGGTGTACACTGCTGCTTGGGCACACAGCAGGGCTCAGAAGGGAAGGAGCATTGCGCTATTTAGCTTTTGGTATACAGATTTGGAGGAATTTCCTGACGCCATGTTGTTTTTGCAGAACCCTGGAGTTGACAGTAAACTGGAATTCCCCAAGAAGTGACCCCATTTTGTATGGAACATTTTAGATTTTCTATGAATGTGACATGGTGTCCAAAAACCAACAATCTAAATAAATCAGCTGTCCAAAAGCACATATCGCTCCTACGTTCTGCACCCTGCCGTGTGGCCAAAGGGCAGTTTATGCCCACATGTATGACACTGGTGTACCCCGGATAATGTACTTAATATCATATCTGGGTAGAAACGGCTGTTTGGGCACAGCCAGACACAGAAGGGAAGGAGCGCGATTTTGGTTTTTGAAGCACAGTTTGGTTTCTGGACATCATGCCACTTTTGAAGAGCCCCTAAATTGGCAGTAAAGTAGAATCTGCAGACACATAACCCCACTTTGGACACTACACCCTTCAAGGGATTCATCAAGTGGGTAGTGGGCATTTTTAAACTTTGAGTGTTGCATTAATTTCATTTCCAGAAAGGAATGCACAGTTGATAATGAAAAGTGAAAATTGCAATTTTTCCATAGATATTCCATTTCAGTGCCCGATATGTTGTACCCAATTTGTGTTAGCAGAGACACACACTGCAAAAACTGTTAAGTAGGTATCCCGGGCACATCAGCTTTTAGAGCGTTCAACTCTGATACAAGCCGGGCACAACATATTATGCACTGAAATGACGTATTCCTGGAAAAATTGTTATTTTCACCTCTCACAATCAGCTTTGTATTCAAATTAGTTAATGCAACACTTAGGGGTTAAAAGTTATCACTGTACTGTAGTTTCCAAAATGGTCACATGTCAGGGAATTCCACTTTACTGGCATTTCAGGGTTCTGCAAAAGTGTCATGGTGTATAAAAATCAAACCGTCAAAAGTCTGTCCAAAAACCAAAATAGCGCTCCTTCTCTTCTGTGCCCAAACAGCTGTTTATACTCACATATGACATTACGTACATTATCCTGGGTACACCAGTGTCATACATGTAGCATAAACTGCAGTTTGGGCACACAGCAGGGCATAGTAGCGAAGGTGCGCTATGTGACTTTTTGAGCACAGATTCAGATGTTTGGTATCTGGACACCAAGTCATGTGCGCAGAGCCTCTAAAGTATCAGTAAAGTGGAATCCCGTAGGGAATGACCCCATTTTAAAAATTGCACCCCTCAAAGAACTTATCAAGGAGCGTAGTGAGTATTAGTATCCTAAACATGACTGCACAGCGGATGGTGAAGAGTGAATATGTAAACTGTGCGCAATACATTGGGAGCACCAAAGTCCCTACTATGTCCCAGTAGCTCCTATGTTTGAGGGGAGGTCACTCTGGGGGGCAGTTCTAGTTTAGTTTCCCTCGTAAGCTCTAAATCTTGTTGGTACCCCAATATACGCTCGCACAGCTTTTAGGGGCTCTATCAGCAAAATTATGCTGTATGAGCCCCACATATGCGGGACTAGTCTTTAAAAAGGCTATTCAGGAATCGGTAATCTTATTTTAAACCCCCCGCCTGTTTTCAAATAAAACTATAAAAACATATATGTAAATCATACCTTTGTATGCACGCTGGGCGATTGTGCACAATCCGACGTCATCTTCGGTCCCGCCTTCCTCTTCTTTCTTCTTCCAGCGACGTCCGCCTGTCCTGGCTCTTCCGGCGGGTTTTGTTCAAATCCCGTGTGTGCGCAGTAGCGCTCCCTCTGGAGCGCTACTGCGCACGTGCCAACTCCATTTTTGTTGTAGTTCAAAGTATCCTTTAGAAGTACGCGAGCATGCGCCGTATGCTCGTGAACTTCTTCACTCCTGAAGAAAAGAAGATGATGGCGGAGAAGAGCCAGGACAGGAGGACGTCGCTGAAAGAAGAAAGAAGAGGAAGGCGGGACCGAAGATGACATCGGATCGTGCACGACCACCCAGCGTGCATGCAAAGGTATGATTTACATATATGTTTTTATAGTTTTATTTTTAAAGGCTATTCACGCATATGTGGGGCTCATACTGCATAATTTTGCTGATAGAGCCCCTTTAAGCATTCCCTTCCTGCCGCAGCCAGTTGTGTTCTTATGATTTAGTGATTTTTGAGATCTTTGTCTTCACATTGTACAAGCTATAATTTTTTTTTCTTTTTCTGGTGATGTGGCCACATGAGGGCTTGATGTTTTCGCTATGAAATGTATTTTGTAATAACATTTTTGGATGCTTATAACTTATTGACTAACTTTTATTAACTCTTTCTTGGTGGATTCAAATAATCCCCATCAATTATGGTATTGTGTTTTACCTTTAAAAAAGTTTTTCCGCTCCGCGTTCAACATAAATAACCTGTTACCTTTATTCTGCGGGTGAGTACGATTATGGCGATACCTCATTTATGTTGTTTTTTATCTGTTACTAGTTTTGCAGAACAAAAACACATTTGGGGACATAAATCAGTGATTTTTGCATTGCCATATTCTGAGAGGCGTAACATTTAGATTTTTTTGGTTGACAGTGTTAGTTGAGGGCTTATTTTTGGCGGGACAACCTGTGCTTTTCATTGGTACTGTTTTGGGGTATATATGACTTTTTGATCACTTTTTATAGCATATTTTCTAGGGTGAGATGGCAAAAAATCATTACTTCCAGCGTTTTTTTTTCCATTTTTTCCCCCCAACTTTCACCTTGTAGGTTAAATAATGTTTTAGTTTTATTGTACAGGTTGTTATGGATGCGGCGATACGAAATATGTATTGTATGTATTTTGGTTTTTTTTAATATATAATTTTATATACGAAAAGGGAATTTTTGGCGTTTCATAACTAAATTAACTTTTTTTTTTTTACATATTTAAAAAAACAACTTTTTTTCACATTTTTTTATTTGTGCTGTAAGCACACTAGAATCAGCAATCAGAGAGGATCGCTGGTTCTATACTAACTATAGACTTGCAATATAGTGTATTGCACGTCTATAGAGGAAGTTAGCTATGCAGACGAATAGGCTAGCTTCCTCTCGTCCCGGCAGGATCAACCAGGTAACAGGGGGTCTTAGCAGCCTGGGGTCACTGGCCAGACCCCAGGCTGCAGAAGATAATTATGGGCACCCCCTGATCTCACCGCGGGGGGTGCCCAGAGGGCTCTGAACATCGCGGAACCCTCTGAATGCGGCGGTGATGTTTCACCGTCGCAAATGAAGGGTTAACACCTCCACTCGTTGCTCATCTCCGAGCGGAGGTTACGGAGCAGGGTGTTAGCTATGAGATATAGCTAACCCCTGTTCCTGATGCCGCCCGCGGCTGACCCAAGACACATTTTAGATGGGTCAGTATTTTAACGTCGGCACGGCACAGAGCCCATGCCGCACCGACGTTAGTCTACGGTGGGCGGTCGGGAAGTGGTTAAAGGGCATTGAACATGAACTGCAAAGTCCTCTAAGACTTAGCAGGTCTTACATTGTCTGTCCCTGGCGGATCTTGTGACTGCCAGGTCAGAAGGGAGCCACATCATGACAGCTCCCATACACACTCCTCATTGTATGCTGAAATTTCCCCATTGTGGGACTATTAAAGGATTATCTCTTATCTTATCTTATCTTGGTACACAGTGAACAGGAAGGCGCCAGGACCATAATAAAGATACCCTGCCTTCTATATAGAAGCCCCAGCTGTATTTATAGCCGACTCCCTGGTTCTGCAGCTGCACAAAATTGTGCAGCTGCTTAACACACTAAGGACATACAAATCTTCTAGAACTGGTTAAAGTCCAGTTGCATGGCCCCTCTGAAGGATGGACCTATTGTATAGTGCAGCGTGTACCTCACAACTAATGAGGAACATTATCTGGCAGCGCAGGGGTTACTAAGATCGTACTAAACAGCGGTCTCGAGAAATCTCCCACTGTTGGGTGTTAGCGTATATGTATTGAGTTTTTTTTCTATAATTTTTTTAAGAATTCACTTTTTTTTTTTTTTTTACTATTAGTGTCTGTACTGATTTGTTTATTCATGATAGTTATTGTCCCTTTACACTTTATTAATTTTTCATTTTTGGCAATTCACTGTGAAATTTATCTTAAATAAAATAAAATAGATCTTTTCCCCTTTTCTTTGTGACTGGTATAATGAGCTAATTGCTTGTCTTTACTTATCCACATGCCCTTTGTTGAAATTGCAATGTGCAGATCAATGGAACTGTATACCAGACTACATTTTTGCCATCTAGTGGTCCTTTTGTGATACTGCTCTTATATACACTACCATACACTGGTGTTTGGGTGGTTCTCTGCGTGGCATGAGCTAAGGCAGATGCGCCTCTTCCTTATCGCCTGTGAATCAGCGATGTGTGACATAGTGGCTTAGGGTGTATTCTGTGCCTGGTTACTGTGATGTGGTGAGAGCTTTGCTCATTTGGACGCGCTGTGACATCATTTTCGGCCCACACACTCACATGACTAACCCCAACTATTCCCTATTGGTTTTGGATTATCATATCATCCTCTATAGCTGTGTATATTTGACAGTGGCTATTACCTGTATAAATATCAAACTCTTCCAGAAGAAGGGTGACAGTGGAACGTGTGTTTGCGCTGGTGCCAGCGATCTATTTATGTTGGTTTTATATTATAGATTTGTATACCTGCCCTTATTTTATTTGCCTATTGTTACAGTATTGTTAGGCATGATAAATGATTGAGAGGGTTGGTATATTATTAATTACTGGTTGATTCCCTTGTGTGAGAAAAGCGCGTTACAAATGGCTGTCATTGTCCTTTGTAAAACGGATGGTAGACAGTGGCTACAAACTGCTTGTCTAACCACACACTGTTGTACGAGGCATAATAAGACTGCTCCAATCTTCTTGTAAGAGTCTAGCATAATGTGTCTATTTTATTACTTGACAAAAAACAAAGCCCAGTGAAGTATTATTGCACACTAAAACACTACCTATTTTTTTTTTCATTAAAATTTGGACTGTTTTTCTTCCTTGCCAAATATTACTTCTATCCTACAGCAGGGATAATAGCCTTATACACTACACTAGTAGAGTGTATATATTTATGATTTCTATTCTATATGCTTCATAAGAATCATTCACTAAAATGTGTCCAATCCTTTTCCTTTATGTGTTAGAACTGAGATTTTTCTGCATTAGAGTCTTTTATTCAAATTTGGCCAGTTTATATTCTCTGGTAAACATTACTTACAACACCATAAAATAGTCTAAAACCAGAATACCTGATAAAATTCAGAGTGGATAAGGATATGATAATAAATAACATAAGGAGATATCTGCCAGCGCCAGTAAAAATGCATTCCTCCTCCTATGAATCCCCCAACAATAGCTAAATATCTCCATAGCAGACTTTTTATTCTCCATTCATTGACCTCTAGGGAAACTCCTTTTTGTCTCAGAAGCGACAGCATAAGTGTGACAGTGCGGGAGACATTTCTCAAGAATGTTCCAAGTTTTGATGATCTTGAGAACAGTCAATATTTGGACTATGATGTAGATTTAGGACAGGTATAGATGGAAGACATGACTGTTATTGGTGGTAGTAGCAACACTTATACCCATAGTAGTGGTGGTATTTGTAGGCGCACTAGTGGCAAATCTCAAGGTGTAAATAATGATAAAGACAAGAAGCCCATGGCCAGCCTAGTACTTAATAATCTGAAATTGGCTGGGGTGATGACATTAACATACAACGTCAATCAGCTGCCTCTAAAAACAGCAAGAGACTGTCATGTATTAAAAGTGTTATGGACTCACAGGGCAGGGATGTAATATTCCCTCTTTATACAGTGAAGGACATAAGTATTTGATCCCTTGCTGATTTTCTAAGTTTGCCTACTGACAAAGACATGAACAGTCTATAATTTTAAGGGTAGGTTAATTTTAACAGTGAGAGATAGAATATCAAAAATAAAATCCAGAAAATCACATTGTATAAATTTTAGAAATTTATTTGCATTTTGCATAGACAAATACGTATTTGATCCTTCTGGCAAACAAGACTTTTACTCGGTGGCAAAACCCTTATTGGCAAGCACAGCAGTCAGATGTTTTTGTAGTTGATGATGACGTTTGTCCGGAGGAATTTTGGTCTACAATTCTTTGCAGATTGTCTCTAAATCATTAAGATGTTGAGGCTGTTGCTTGGCAACTCATTGCTTCAGCTCCCTCCATAAGTTTTCTATGGGATTAAGGTCTGGAGACTGGCTAGGCCATTCCTTGACCTTAACCACTTCCGGACCGCCCATAGACTATATACGTCCGGGAAGTGGTTGCCTAGTTCTGCCAGGACGTACCTGTACGTCCACCAGAACACAGCAGCTGCACGGAGATCGTGTAGCTGCTTTCAATAGGAGCCGGCTGTAACTTCAGCCGGATCTCCCAGAGAGAAGACAGGGAAGATTTATCACCTCCTCTGCTATCTGATCGCTGTGTATACAGCGCTAAATGAGCGCTGTATGCACAGCTATGGACGCTGCCATAAATCAGCTGCCCTCTGACCTGGCAGACATGTGATCTGCCGGGCTCAGTGTCCTGCCAGAGCTGCTGGGTCCTACAGGACCCCAGATCAGCTCTGTATACAGTGTGCAGGAGGCTGGATTTCTCCTGCAACTGTGTTAGGAGTATTTTGTGTCGTGGGTATTGGTGCACACCTTCTGACTTGCTCGCACGCACTGTTGGTAGGCAGCTTGATTTCCTGGTTCATTAGTCTGTCCTCCCATTTGCACCTGGGAGGAGTGGTCTCTACTCTGTATTTAAACCCATGCCTCCCATGGTTCTGTGCTGAGTGTCGCTTTTACAGAGCTAGGCCTTAGCAGGAGGAGTAGGTGGTTATCTTGGATAGAGGAAGTTCCGTGGTTGGTTTTTGGGAGGTTTTGGGTGAACAAGTTGGTTTGTGTGTTTTCCCTTCTGTGTTCACCAATCCTCCCTCCGTGTATAATTGACTGTGTGAGTGAATTGCCTTATCCTTTGATTTCTACTCAGTTTCCCTGTGTTTGTTTCCTAGTGTACGGTTCCTTCCCATATTGGTTTGGGGAATTCTTTCCTACATGTTTCCTGTGTGCTGCTTGTGTTGTTAGTCAGCGCACACCCTTGTCAGTCCCTGTCAGTAGCAGCTTCACTTGTTCGTTAGGGGTGACCCCCTTTAGTCTCCAGTCCCTAGAGATCTTATAGGGCATTCCTTCTCCCACTTCCCTCTAGGCCTACGGTGTCAGTGAGAGAGGAGCTGTCGGGGTCAGGTTTAGCCTGAGAACAGCCGACCTACACCCGTGAGGCAGGGACCGGGTTAGCTAGTGGGAGTAGTGCAGGGCGAGATTCCCTACTGCTATCCCTTAGCCCCGTTGCAGCTACCTGGACTGACATAACAGTACACTCAGCCGGTAAAAAAAAAAAAAAAAAAAAAAAAAAAGGAAAGGTTCGTTTGCATTATGACGGACCTGAAACAGTTGTACCAGGCGGTGCAGCAGATCTCCACTGAGATGGAGGGGATCAAGCTACGAATGGATGCCATCCAAGCTTCTGGCGTATCTCAAGTACAGCAGTTGGCTCAACACACAGCCTCTCAGGTGGAGGGCATACAGAGGCAGGTGAGTAGCGCCCCTGTGGGTCGGCCTCTGGAGCCAAAGGTCAGCTTACCTGAACCCTTCCGAGGTAAGAGGTCAGATTTTTTCCGATTTCAAAAGGACTGTCTTTTGTATTTCCGGCTACGGCCGTTTTCCTCCGGTTCTGAGGTACAGAGAGTTGGGATTATTATTACTTTATTGAGAGATGATCCCCTCATCTGGGCACATTCGTTACCAGCCGACTCAGCTTGCTTACTAACTGTAGAGGCGTTTTTCTCCACAATGGGGTTACTGTATGACGACCCAGACAGGGTACGCACGGCTGAGTATAACCTACGACGTGTGGTGCAAGGGGATCACGCTATAGAGAAATATTGCACAGAGTTTCGTAGGTGGGCAGCAGAAGTACACTGGAATGACCCCGCTCTACTTAGTCAGTTTGAGACAGGGCTCTCGGACCAGGTTAAAGACCATCTAGTTTCTCACCCTGTTCCGGGAGATCTAGATGAGGCCATGCAGCTGGCAATTAGAGTTGGACGGCGCCTCCGGGAGCGTGGAGACAAGAGTCCTGGGGGGGTGAGCCCTCCTCAATTCTCTGTTTTTGGAGAGGACCCGGGGGACCAACCCATGCAGATTGGGGCCACTGTGCGAAGTGCTAGACCCAAGAGTGAAGGGTCCCGCACAGTACGCTGTTTTGTGTGTGGAGGAATGGGACATTTAGCAAGGGTGTGCCCCTCCAGAGAATGGTTCGCCAAGGAGGGTAATAACCCCAGGTCTATTGAGACTAAGGGAAGAAAACCTACTAAGGAGGGAGGTGTGCATATTTCCTGTACTCAGACTGCCGGGTTGACCCTTGATGGATGGGTAAATGGGCAGAAGTGCCGGATTTTGGTTGATTGTGGTTCGGCAGTCAACCTTATTGACTCAGAGTTTTGCGAGCAACTAAGGGTGAGTCCTTTGGTCTTGAAGTCTCAGATACCGGTGTGGGCTATTGATAAGACCCCTCTACAGCAATCTGTCATCTCCAAACAGGTGGAGGGTCTGGAGTTTATTGTGGGTGGCCACAGGGAAGAGATTGACTTGTTCTTGTTGTCTAAATTACCAGCACAAGTAGTGTTGGGGTGGCCCTGGCTGAAGCAGCATAACCCTATTATCAACTGGGAGACCGAGACAGTAGTTTCTTGGGGGCATGGGTGTAATGGTCGATGTCTGCCCATATCCGTGATGTCTTTGTCTATAGACAATTTGCCTCAAGAAATATGTGAGTTCAGGGAGGTCTTTGAGGAAAGGGCAGCCAAGACATTACCACCACATCGCACCTATGATTGCTCGATTAAATTTATACCTAATGCAGTGTTGCCCAAGACAAGGTTGTACAATCTCACTATTCCGGAGAGGGAGGCGCTCAAAGAGTATATTGAGGGGAGTCTAGAGGTGGGGCATATTCGCCCATCTAAGTCCCCAGTAGCAGTGGGGTTTTTCTTTGTAAAGAAGAAAGATGGAGGGTTGCGCCCTTGTTTGGATTTTAGGGAGATTAATAAAATCACGGTGCGGAATCCCTATCCCATCCCGTTGATCTCGGATCTTTTCAGCCAGATTACGGGAGCTCGCTGGTTTAGTAAAATAGATTTACGTGGGGCGTATAACTTGCTGAGAATCAAG
Organism: Leptodactylus fuscus; assembly: GCF_031893055.1. NCBI lineage: Eukaryota > Metazoa > Chordata > Amphibia > Anura > Leptodactylidae > Leptodactylus > Leptodactylus fuscus. The sequence goes on from NC_134269.1 coordinate 118,650,021, forward strand.
AAGGGGGATGAGTGGAAAACAGCGTTTAACACACCCCTAGGACACTTTGAGAATCTTGTGATGCCTTTCGGTCTAACCAATGCGCCCGCGTTTTTTCAGAATTTTATTAATGATGTACTAAGTGCCGTCATAGGGAGGGGGGTTGTGGTCTATCTGGACGATATACTCATTTACACCCCGGATTTGGAGACTCATTGGGAGAGAGTGAGAGAGGTTTTAAATCTCCTGAGGGTTAACCAATTAAGTGCTAAGCTGGAGAAATGTGTGTTCGCGGTCAATAAATTATGTTTCCTTGGCTATATCCTATCGGACAAGGGGTTCGAGATGGATCCTGAGAAGGTCAGGGCAGTCTTGGAGTGGCCGCGACCTGAGAACCTAAAGGCGGTCCAACGGTTCTTGGGATTCTCCAACTATTATCGCCAGTTTATTAAGGGATTTTCTGAGGTTGTGAAACCCATCTCGGACTTGACTAAGAAGGGGGCTGACTGTGCTAAGTGGTCGCCAGAGGCGCTAGCCGCGTTTGAAGAATTGAAGAAGCGATTCTCCTCCGCTCCCATTTTGAGACAGCCGGATGAGAGGTTGGCCTTCCAAGTGGAGGTGGATGCCTCCTCGGTGGGGGTGGGTGCAGTACTTTCTCAGGAGTTCGAGGAGGGTACGCATCCCTGTGCCTTCTTTTCTAAGAAATTCTCTGCCTCTGAACGGAATTATGACATCGGAGATAGAGAACTACTGGCAATAAAACTAGCGTTCGAACATTGGCGTCATTTCCTGGAGGGGGCCAGAAGGCCAGTCCAGGTATTTACCGATCACAAGAATTTGGTTTATCTTGGGTCGGCGAAGAGATTAAATGCACGGCAGGCCAGATGGGCTCTATTTTTTGCGCGGTTCCATTTTACCGTGACTTATGTGCCGGGTTCAAAGAATGTTAAGGCTGATGCTTTATCCCGGTATATGTCGACTGAGGAGGAACGAGAGGCGCCGGCCACTATTCTTGGGGATGGAGTGGTGGTAGCAGTATTGGGCACGAAATTGGAGAAAGCCTTGATCGAAGCGCAACACGCTGCACCTTCCAAGATACCTAGAAACAAGCTGTTTGTCCCAACTACTCTCCGACAAAGTCTACTGAGGGAGTGTCACGAGTCGGTTCTTGCTGGTCACCCGGGGGTTTCAGAGACCATGAGATTGGTGTCTAGGAATTTTTGGTGGCCAGGGTGGAGTAAGGATGTCTTGCAGTTTGTTCAAAATTGTTCGGTCTGTGCAAGAGCCAAGGCGTCGCATACCCGTCCCCACGGTCTTCTACATCCGTTAGAACCTCCTAAGGCACCTTGGACTCATCTGTCTATGGATTTCATCACGGGCCTTCCAGTGTCTAAGGGTTTCACGGTCATTTGGGTAGTCGTTGACCGCTTCACGAAAATGTGCCATTTGATCCCGTTTTCCAGGCTGCCATGTGCCAAGACACTATCAGGGTCATTTATTAAAGAAATTGTAAGGTTGCATGGTCTTCCTGAGGAGATCGTTTCGGACAGGGGTCCGCAATTTGTGGCTAAATTCTGGCGGGCTTTTTGCAGCAGGTTGGGAGTTACACTGTCGTTTTCCTCCGGGTTTCACCCGGAGTCTAACGGGCAAACAGAGAGGAAGAATCAGGATGTGGAACAGTTTTTGAGGTGTTTTGTTCGAGAGAACCAGAATAATTGGGCTGACTTTCTTCCCCTGGCAGAATTTTCCTTAAACAACCATGATTCCAACGCCACAGGTACCACACCTTTTTTTTGCTCCGGTGGTAGACATCCTGTTTTCGGAGTATTTTCTTCCATTTCGTCCCCAGTTCCGGAGGAGGAGCTATTTTCTAAAAAGCTGCAAGGGGTATGGTCCCGTATCCGAGAGAATCTGGTGCGGGCGTCGCACCAGGCTAAGGTCCAGGCGGATAGGAAGAGAGGAGAGTTGCAGTTCTTCCCTGGTGAGATGGTTTGGTTGTCCACCAAGAATATCAGGTTGAAGGTTCCTAGCAAGAAGCTGAGTCCCAGGTTTGTGGGTCCTTTTAAGATCATCAAGATGGTAAATGAAGTGGCGGCGCAGCTGCAACTACCTAAAAGGTGGAAGATAAACCGGGTGTTCCATGTCTCCTTGTTAAAGAAGGCCAAGAAGGGAACGTCTCCAGTTAAAGTTCCACCAGTTTCTGAGTCCGGGGAGTATGAGATATCCCGAGTTCTGGATAGCAAATATGTTCGGGGGAAGCTACGGTATCTGGTGGCATGGAAGGGATACGGTCCTGAAGATAATTCTTGGGTTCTGGAGTCGGATATGTCAGCCCCCAGACTCGTGGAGAAATTCCACAAGGAGTTCCCGAAGAAGGATGCTCCTAGAGAATCCGGAGTCTTCTCCTTGAGGGGAGGATCCTGTTAGGAGTATTTTGTGTCGTGGGTATTGGTGCACACCTTCTGACTTGCTCGCACGCACTGTTGGTAGGCAGCTTGATTTCCTGGTTCATTAGTCTGTCCTCCCATTTGCACCTGGGAGGAGTGGTCTCTACTCTGTATTTAAACCCATGCCTCCCATGGTTCTGTGCTGAGTGTCGCTTTTACAGAGCTAGGCCTTAGCAGGAGGAGTAGGTGGTTATCTTGGATAGAGGAAGTTCCGTGGTTGGTTTTTGGGAGGTTTTGGGTGAACAAGTTGGTTTGTGTGTTTTCCCTTCTGTGTTCACCAATCCTCCCTCCGTGTATAATTGACTGTGTGAGTGAATTGCCTTATCCTTTGATTTCTACTCAGTTTCCCTGTGTTTGTTTCCTAGTGTACGGTTCCTTCCCATATTGGTTTGGGGAATTCTTTCCTACATGTTTCCTGTGTGCTGCTTGTGTTGTTAGTCAGCGCACACCCTTGTCAGTCCCTGTCAGTAGCAGCTTCACTTGTTCGTTAGGGGTGACCCCCTTTAGTCTCCAGTCCCTAGAGATCTTATAGGGCATTCCTTCTCCCACTTCCCTCTAGGCCTACGGTGTCAGTGAGAGAGGAGCTGTCGGGGTCAGGTTTAGCCTGAGAACAGCCGACCTACACCCGTGAGGCAGGGACCGGGTTAGCTAGTGGGAGTAGTGCAGGGCGAGATTCCCTACTGCTATCCCTTAGCCCCGTTGCAGCTACCTGGACTGACATAACAAACTGAGGTTAAATGTAGCAGCCCCAGTTATAGGAGAAATCAGCCTCCAGTACAAAAAAAAAGTGATCAGATGTCCCCAAAGGTCTCTTATTACCTTATGGGGACACAATCTGGGAAAAAAATAAAATAAAAATATAATAAAAAAGTTTTAAAAAAATGTAAATAAAATAATAATAAAAAATAAATAAATAATATGCTAATAAAACGCCCTTATTAAAGGTTATAGCCCCACCCCCGACGACACCATACAAAGTAAAAATTACCGTAATGGAGAGGAAAAACTATATTATAAAGTTTTTCAGTGACACTTTGTGTTATTAAATAAAAAAAAAATTATAAATTGAAAACCAGACACAATTTCCCTCCTATTTTGTTTATATTTTCCTGGATATAAAAAAATTTAAAACACATTTGAAAATAAAAATAACATAAAAATAAAGCTCTATGTGTCCCCGAAAAAAGATGCAAAAATTAGTTGACTAAGACATACGAGAAAAATTTTACAGACCTCAAAACCGCACATACATAATAAACCTAAAATGTGTCTGGTCCTGGACCACAAATTGGCCCGGTACTGAAGTGGTTAATGTGCTTCTTTCTGAGCCACTCCATTGTTGCTTTGGTTGTATATCTTGGGTCACTGTTTTGTTGGAAGACCCAGCAACAGCCCATTTTTAACCTCTTTCCGCCAACTGTATTTTTTGATTTTCGTTTTTGACTCCCCCACTTCCAAACCCCATAACTTTTTTATTTTTCCACTCTCAGAGCCATATGAGGTCTTTGTGAGACAAATTCTTCTTCATGATGCTACCATTAAAGAGGACCTTTCATGGTCCGGGGCACAGGCAGATCTATATACTGCCGGAATTCAGCAATATACTTTCCCGATCTGTGCCCCAGGTAAAGAGCTATCGGTCCTGGTACTGTAGCTCTTTACAGTCAGAAGGGCGTTCCTGACAGTCTGTCAGGTACGTCCTTCTTCACAGCAGCCCCTATAGCACTGTACAGTGTGAGCGGGGAGGAACGCCCCCTCCCTCTGCTCACAGTGCTCGGCCATAGACGAGTATTATCAGGAGGGGAGGGGGCGTTCCTCCCCGCTCCACAGTACAGCGCGATAGGTGCTGCTGTGGAGAAGGATGTACCTGACTGACTGTCAGGAACACCCTTCTGACTGTAAAGAGCTACAGTACCGGGACCGATAGCGCTTTACGCCGGGCACAGATCGGGAAAGCCGACAGTGCGCTGAATTCAGCACACTGTCGGCTTTCCAGCAGTATATAGATCTGCCTGTGCCCCGGACCATGAAAAATCCTCTATAATTATTCTGTACAATGTACTGGGAAGCTGGAAAAAAATTCAGAATGGGGTGGATTTGAAGAAAAAGTGCATTTGTGCGATTTTCTTACGGAATTCATTTTTACGGCGTTCACTGTGCAGCTAAAATGATATGTCACCTATATTCTATGTTTCAGTACTATTCCAGGAATACCTAATGTATATGGTTTTATGTACATTTTAACCCCTTAACAAAAATCCAAAACTGTGCCAAATTTTTTTTTTCTAAAAGTCGCTATATTCTGACACCCATAACTTTTTTATATTTCCGTGTACGGGGATGCATAGGGCGTCTTTTTTGTGGAGCCGGGTGTACTTTTTAGTTCTACCATTTTGGGGAATTGCTATTGCTTTGATAATTTTTTATTGAAATTTTTATCATAGCCAAAACAGGGAAAAAACTGCGGTTTGGCACTTTTGACTTTCTTTTTCCACTACAGTGTTTACTGTATAGGAAAAATATTTTTATAGATTTGTAGAGCGCGCATTTTCGGACACAGGGATACCTAATTTGTATGTGCTTCACAGTAAGTATTTTTATATTTGTTCAAGGGAAAGGGGGTAATTTGAATTTTTAGTACTTTTTAATGGTTTTTTTTGCATTTACTAGACCCCCTAGGGGTCTTTAACCCCAGGGCATCTGATCACTAATGCAATGCATTACAATGCTAATGCATTGCAAAAAAAATCATAATTTCTTTTGCAGGCTATATAGAGCAGCCTGCAAAAGAAAGTGATTGCAGACAGGCCAGGGAGCCTTTACTAGGCTCCTGGTTGTCATGCCAACGTGACATTGGCCCTGGAGCTTGCTCCAGGTGCCAGCGGTCACCAGCAAAATGGCGCCTCGGTCAATTAATGACCTGGCAGAGGGAAGGAGGTTGTCACTCAAAATTTTACGGTACGTGTCAGTGCACTGGAATCCCGTTGTGGAAATTCCACTCCGAATTTGGTCCAAATGAATGGGCCTAATCGGGAGGGAGACTCGCTCCACGGATGCCATGGCTGAGTCAGTCATGGAATCTGCGGCATGAAGTGTCATCTCGCTTCTTTTTTCCGCTACTAGTTAGCGGAAAAAAGAAACGAGCAGCTTTCATTGAAGTCAATGGAGCCATTTTTGGCAGCGGATTCTGAGGCAGATTCCGCATCAAAATTAATTGCCAAAAACCTCAGTGTGAACAGACCCCAAGGCTTCAGCTCTAAGCACTTGCTTTTCTGCTACCTTTTTAGCTTATCAGATGTGGGGGCACCATAAGGATATGTTCACATGGAGGAATTTGGCATTGAATTTAAGGTGGATTTTCGCCTCAAAATCAGCCGCCATTCATTCCAATGGGAGTCAGATGCTGGTTTCTCCTCTAGCATATTGTTCATGCCCTTCAGGCAGATTCCGCCTCATAACTCCTATTGAAGCGAGTAGAAGGCAGAAAATACCACCTGGCAGGTGCAGAATACGAAGCGCACTCTGATGTGGAACTCGGACAAGCAGAATTTAGGCAAGTGAAAAAAATCAGCTTGAAATTCCTGAAAATGTCCCTCGTGTAACTGCCCCTAAATCAAGAGCCTTGTACAATAATGTGTAGGAGAGCTACTCTTTACAGCACTCCCTGTCAGTAACCCCTCTAGGCAAGTAGCACGATAAACAGGACACAAGACCAACTAGAACACCGTCTGAGAGACGCCAGGCTCCCGCCCAGCACACAGACCGAAGCTCCCGCGTCCTTACACGTACCAGGCAAAAAAGTTATCACGTGACGAGCAGTGTGTGGAATATGAGACTACAACTCCCAGGCTGCACAGCGGCTGCCACTCCCCTTGACGCCTGCGCACCTTGTGGAGTCCTTGATCCTAGGAAGCTCAAACAGGGAGCCGAGTGGGTCACATCTGCCAAAGCAAAATGCACAGTTGGAGCCGCGTGTATTGCACCTTAAGCAAGGTAAAGAAAGCATAGAAGGAGCAGGTGCCGACCAGATCGCCCGGTGTGCAGAGAGCGCCGCCTCTGGCTCCTGTCAGCGTGTGTGACAGCTGGGCCTAGAGTGCCAGCACTGGCTGCCCGGACCCTGCGCTCTCCTGACCTTCAGTGCTCTATATGGTGTATACTTACTAGGTGACCATGTACCGAGAAGCAGCCTGCAGGCATCCCTGACTATAGCATGCCCCCATTCAATGTGCTGGTCATGGCAGCCTACCAGTGTGGTGCCCCCAGCATGCCGGCCCTACCCAGCCTGTGCCATCGGGGTATATTGGGTTATTCATCAGCAGGGCTACCTGAGAAGAAACTATTCACACACTGAGTCTTTATTTATTATTGGGACTTAAGATTTTCCATCTACTCTGTGTGTTAAAGCGCAACTAAAACTTTGGACAACTTTTTATTTTCTGTCAGTATTTGTGTCGTTAAAGGGAGTCTATCATTAAAGGGAGTCTCTCATTGGGGATCTAGTTTTTTAAGTAAGCACACGGAATAACCTTTAGAAAGACTATTCTAGTCCAACCTCTCTTTCTCTCCTCCTCACAGCCATTTTGGAAATATATCATCTTTGGCAAATATGTAAATGAAGTTCAGGGGGGCGTTCCCCCTGTGCTCCGAGCACCACAGCGTCATACCGTTGATGCCACCTCCTGGGCAAATTAGCTCATCCTATTCTCTGCCTAGCAATTGCCTCTGTCTTCACTGGGATCCAAATCCTGTGCATGTGCTGTAGGAATATACTAAAGATTGCCGGCGGAGCATGTGCTGTACATTCGGCCCAAACCTGAAGCGGCTGCTCGTACAGCACATGCGCAGGATTTGGATCCCATTAAAGACAGAAGCGGCTGCTAGGCAGTGAAGAGAATGAGCTAATCTTCATGAACGGAACGCCCCAAGAGCGATTTTCCCGCAGCGCTGTTATGCTGCCGGACACCACGTGTGGCCTTAGCCTTATGTGGCTTTTTTTCTTTAAGTGTGCCTGTTGGACAAGTCACTGACAACTATGAGAAATGGTCATTTTCAAATCGTAAGAGTCTATGGGACGTATGTTATACACATATTTGTGAATGTTCTATTTTCAGGGCTGTTGAGTTGGAAAATAGTCACAGATTCCAGCTTCAAAATAAAATTATTATAATTTTTTTTATTACCGTATTTTTCGGACTATAAGACGCACCTTTAGAGGTTTTAGAGGAGGAAAATAGGGAAAAAAAATTTTGAAGCAAAAAATTGTAAAATATTTAATATATGGGTGTTGTAGTTTTGCAACAGCTGCAAGGCCACATTGACAGGTGACCCTGCAGTTGTACGGGGACGCATAGAGTGGTTTTTTTTGCGGGGCCAGATGTACTTTTTAGTTATACCATTTTGGGGAATATCTATTGCTTAGATCACCTTGTATTGAAAAAAAACCCCAGTGGTTTATGATATATGATTTTCTACTTTTATATATATATTCTAGGGACAGGAGGTGATTTAGAACTTTTATTTATTTCATATTTTTAAAGCTTTTTTTTTTTTTTTTTTTTTAACTATTTTATTCCCCCCCGGGGGCTTGAACCTGCGGTCACTTGATTGCAAGTCCCATAGACGGCAATACAACTGTATTGCCGTCTATGGGACATTCTGTCTATTAGTATTACGGCTGGTCATAGACAGGGCCGCCATCAGGAATTTTGGGGCCCCATACAGCCTACGTGTCTGCCCCCCCCCCCCGTGACAAATTTAGCCCCGCCCACTTTTCTGTTGACTCCGCCCATTCATTTTTCATGTGCTCCCACACAGTATAATCCTCCTGCAGTCACCTGTAAATTATATACCCCCCATCTCTCCCCCAGTTTCATATACACCCTTCCTCTGCCCCCAGTTTCATGTCCCCCCTCCATCTCTGTCCCTAGTTTCATGCTGTTCTCCCCCTTTCAACTGCCCCAGTGTCATGCCATTCTCCCCCCCCCCTTCATCTGCCCCAGTGTCATGCTGTTCTCCCCCCTCCTTCATCCCAGTGTCATGCCATTCTCCCCCCTACATCTGCCCCAGTGTCATGCCATTCCCCCCCCCTTCATCCCAGTGTCATGCCATTCCCCCCCCCTTCATCCCAGTGTCATGCCATTCCCCCCCCTTCATCCCAGTGTCATGCCATTCCCCCCCCCTTCATCCCAGTGTCATGCCATTCCCCCCCCCTTCATCCCAGTGTCATGCCATTCCCCCCCCTTCATCCCAGTGTCATGCCATTCTCCCCCCCCTTCATCCCAGTGTCATGCCATTCCCCCCCCTTCATCCCAGTGTCATGCCATTCCCCCCCCTTCATCCCAGTGTCATGCCATTCTCCCCCCTTCATCCCAGTGTCATGCCATGCTCTCCCCACCCCCTTCATCTTCCACAGTGCCATGCCGTTCCCCCCCCCCTCCCCTTCATTTGCCCCCCTGTTTCATGGGCCCCTTCACTTACCTCTTCCATCGCTTCGTGTCACCCGCCGCTCCGCTCTCACGCCACTGAAATAATTTAGGCGCGATGTGATGATGTCATCACATCGCGCCTACAGACGCCGAAGCCGGACAGCAGCGTTTAAAGAAGGAGCTGAGCTGTCACAGCTCCTGCTTTAATCGCGTAAGTATTCAGCTCATCGGCGTCCGACGGACACCGATCAGCTGAAATCGGGACCTGCAAGTGCTGGGGCGGGCAAGTGCCGGGGGCCCCAAGAGGCTCTGTGGGCCCCGGCACTTGCCCGACTATGCCCTGTGCTGACGCCGACCCTGAATGACTGGTGCAGGCGCCAGGAGGCCGGCACACGGTGGCGGGCCAAAACCGGGCCCCCACCAGTTTTCAATTTGGCCGGGCCCCTGACGCCAGTACCAGTAATACTGGCCTATCGGCGGCCCTGGTCATAGAGACCAGCCGCAATACTAATACAGCAGTGACAGGCCTGGGAGCCTCATTAGGCTCCCGGCTGTCACCCGAACAGGTCGGCTCCTGCGATATCGCCGCGCAGGAGCCGGCCTGCAACTTTACAGGTACGGGGCCGGTGGGGACCGGCCCCGGGGGAGAAGGGGCCACGGATACTGACCCGGCATCCGCTGTACTAGAGAGGCGGATGCCAGGCAAGGGATAGACGCCGGCACAGGTGCCGGGCCTGAGACATCGCTGCGCTCCTCTGCCCTGCAGGAAGCCAGCGGCGGGGGGACGGAGGAGCGGAATAGCATCACTCCTCCCGCTGCTGGCTTCATGCAGGGCAGAGGAGCGCAGCGATGTCTCAGGCCCCGGCGTCTATCACTTGCCGACATCCGCCTCTCTATTAGAGCGGGTGCCAGGCGCCACATTCGGCCTATAAGACGCACCCTTCTTTTCCCCCCAAATTTGGGGGAAAAAAAGTGCGTCTTATAGTCCGAAAAATACGGTATATTATACAATTATTTCACCAATAATCAAATAGCGCCCAGAAAATTTATAAAAATATATCTTCTCAACACAGATGAAAACCCCTGTTGGTTAAGTATGTGGCCCTAAAGCTGCACATAAACTACTCGTCATTCTGCATATTCACTAACGTGTCCACACATCCTAATCAGAGCTAGCCTAAGACTCCATGGATGACCAACTTACAAATGATATATGCATAAGGCGGTGAAAAGTATGACCAATACAGACCGCAGGAGATATATACCGTTTCACCCATGGCTTTAGCTGGGGGGTTCTCAAGTCTTTTAGGGATCGGTGTTGCAATAATGCAAATTGTCCGTGGTAAGTGGACGTCAGCTATTTGTCATGGCCATATTTTACCCTGTGTGTGATAGCTCTTTGCAGCAGCTCTGCACCCTGAGTAATACATGAGGAACTCCCGATCACTTTCATATATTTCAAATGGGATTTCTTGCTGAGCTTTATAAAGTAATCACTTGTCAGTAGAAAATCTTTGTTTCTGTGTGCACTGAAAGAGAACCTGTCTGTTCTAATAAATACTAATAATCTTCATTATATAACAATCCTGAAGCATCCTTTTCTCATAATTTTGCACTGTACCATTCCCTCTATGAGTTATCTTGGTGATACCATTCTCCTAGTCAAAGGAGTTTGTGCTTTAAAGGGGTTATCAGGTTTCTAACATAAATGGCTTATCCTTAGGTGTAGGTACTGCAGCACTGCCTCATAATTTCAATGGGACAATACAGCGAACTGCACTGTCTTGCTTCCAGTGACCTGCTGGGGTCCTGGGGGTCGGACCACAGAGAGCGAATATTGATGACCTATCCTAAGGAAAGGCCATCAATGTTAGAAACCGGATATCCTGTTTAACAGTCTGACACTTTACAGTAATAGGACCCATTCATGTGTACATTATATTTCTCCCAACATATGCTCCATATGGAACTCTTACCATAATTAGTAAAAAAAAAATATATATATATATATATATATATATATATATACTGTATGTGACATTTTTTGTCTTTGTGTATTTAGAAAACTCACTTAAGTCATGTTACCCCTGGGTTGAAAAGAATATCTGCTGTGCCACTGAGAACCTACTCAGACCAACCATGTAAGTTCTCTGAAATTATGTGTCTGTCATCTTACTGTGTAGGTACAAAAGTAAAAGTATGATCATTAGTTTATTGAGAACCTGCAAATGTCTTAAGATGGTTGGACGGGGAGTTACATTTACCTTCTTACCTCCGGTGGTTTCTTTGTGCTGTTCCCAGGGTTCTAAGTTGTTTACTTCGGCTCCTCCTGCTCTCCTGTTTTCAACACTAGTTACTTGTGCTATGGAGGCTGGTTTTACTATAGTCAGCCAGCTTCCAGAGCACAGGTTATTACTTATTTATTTAGGAGAAGAGGGAGGAAGTGGAGTGACTTGGGGAACAGGCTGGCACGGATCATATGACCTGGGTTTGGAACCAACTCGGAACCCCTGGTCCACCATGAAAAAACTGCCAGATCATGGAAGTTAAATTTAACAATGTTGTCTATGAACTGCATATCTTTTCTAGGAGGAGGAAGGTTAAAACAAAAAACACTCGTCTGTTCCCGATGCTTTGCTTTCCCTTGTCAGCTTTCCCTGCCCGAACAAGTTCCCTGGTGCTATCAGTGGCCTTAGTGTTCATAGGACAGAACTAGGAAAGTGAGCGTTTTTCACCTTCCCGTGGCCTGGCATAGATCTGTAATTTCTGGACAACCTCTTTAACTTCCCAGACAACCCCTATAAACCAGTTTCCTATCTCATAAAGATATAACATAACCTATGCCATTGTTTTCTGATCACCGTTGATGCAGATATGAACAGTGGCTAAAGCTGGCCATATACATCACACCGAATATTCTTTAGCTATTGTTCCTTACTAGAGATGAGCGAACGCTATTTGAAACAGACGTTTCGAATAGCACGCTCCCATAGAAATGAATAGCGGCCGGTAAAGTTTGCTTGCCGGCCGCTTCCATTCATTTCTATGAGAGCGTGCTATTCGAAACGGCTGTTTCAAATAATGTTGGCTCATCTCTACAAGTCCTTACCCTTTAGCGGAGCATGCATATAAATGTAAAGAGAGGGGGTAAGCCACTGCCAAATTTTGCCTAAAGGATGCAGCTGCTTGATCCTATTCTCCCTAACATCTATTCAAAAGTCCCTAGTCACATTCTAGACCATTGGGATTAAATATTTTGTTATTTATCTGATCTTTATCAAATACACTGTTATTCTTTCTCTTGAAGTGGATGCTGATGTCACAGTTATTGGCTCTGGTCCAGGAGGTTATGTTGCTGCCATTAAAGCTGCCCAACTGGGCTTCCAGGTGAGTGTTTGTCCTGTAGTGGCATATTTGACGGTACATGCTAAAGTATACTTAACATATTGAGAACGGAGCCAAGTTTGGTGTTAAAGGTGTTGTCCAGGAAAAAATTTCATTTTAAAATTAGGCCGTGAGAGGTGGGAAAAAAAAAAATACTCACCTGTCCCCGGTTCTCCAATGTCTTCCAGCCGGGTCTGGTCCTGCGGCTCCGTTGTGTTCTTTTGGCAGAAGTCCCCATCGCACGTTTCCTGTGACCTCCTCAGGTTCTTTCCTTAGGCCATTGATTGACTTAATTGTTTTTGTTTTTTTTTTCACCTATCTTGGCCTAATTTAAAATAAATAATTTATCCTGGGAAACCTCTTTATGGACTGCAAATGGTTTGCTTTTTTCATTTTGGCATTACAGAATTTTAACTTCATTATTTTTGATGCATTGTTTTGTTAGATATTTTGAGACCCTCACATCTAATATAATTTTACATACATTTATTGTAAAACAGGATCTTTCCCTCTCTCTTACTCATGTTATAAATGTAGCAGCAGTGAAGGCACTGCTTCCCTAGTGATGCATAGGCGCCCAGCTCCATTGACTGCAGTGTGGGGGACGGAGGTAGCAGAGTACTGTACTTCAGGTATCTCCAGCACTCCCATTGAAGTGAATGGTAGCACTGGGGAAAGGGTTGTTTGTGCTGCCAAGGTTGCATTCAAAACAGTGGTAAAACACCCCCCCCCCATTCTCAGGATCGTGCTTGGAGTTTTTTGAAGCGGTTTTTACAAAAAAACGCTCCAAAAAGAGCTCCAAAAAGCCCGGCAAGGTCCAAAAAACGCTTCCTAATTAGGAAGCGGTTTTTTTCAGGACCAAAATAAGCCGCAAGTAATTTACGTGTGAACTAACCCTTAGATGTCCTCTTCCTTCCCCCATATGTTCGTGACACAACTCCAAGATTTTTTTTTTTCTGTGCATCCCACATACTCTGGAACTTGCTTCTCCACTGACCCTTGCTATTGAAAACTGAAAACCAACCTGGATATAACATGTTATGAGGTTTATATTTATGAAGGTCTTTTAATACAGCATCTAATAAATAAAATGTATTCCGGGTGATCCTGTTCCATTTGATGTTTATTGAGCTATGTTTATATGATATTTATTCAAAAAATCTATAACTTTTTTTATTGTAGACTGTTTGTGTGGAGAAAAATGAAACTCTTGGTGGAACCTGTCTGAACGTTGGATGCATTCCATCTAAGGTATGCGGTTGAACGGTTGTGGCTGTGCGTAATAAGTAAGGCCTTATTCACACTTTTGTTCTTCACCGACAAGCTCTATTTTGGTCAGTGATTTAGCAAAATCACTTCAGTGCAAGTGGAATCTGTATGCAAGTTCTGTCATCATTCTTACTATCAACTTTACCAGTATCAGTCAACAACGTACTGTATTACTTATATGTGGTTTGTCTGTCTTCTGCATTTGATTTCTTTCTTTTTTTTTTTTTTTTTTTTTGTCTTTTCCTGGAATATTTTCAATGATTTCAAATTTAATGTAGAGTAACATAATGTTTTTTTTCAGGCTTTGCTGAACAACTCCTATCTGTATCATATAGCTCATGGAAAAGATTTTGCAAGTCGAGGAATTGAAGGTAGCTTAAAGAAAAAAGAAAGAGCCTTTAGAATCTTTTTGACATAACATGTCTAAAATTTTTCTACTGTAAGGTGCTAAATGAGTTTTTCCATTCTAGTGACTGGGATCCGTTTAAATCTAGAGAAGATGATGGAACAGAAAAGTGGGGCTGTAAAGTCACTTACAGGTGGAATTGCTCATCTGTTCAAACAGAATAAGGTCTGTTTATTATCGTTTTATGTTTGCACTTTTTTTTTTTTTTTTTTTACACTCATTCAGAATCGTATCCTAAAGAGGAGCTTTCAACACCAGCTCCAGTCCTGTTCCTCTTTTAATAAGTCACTGATTCTGGTGCAGTTGACATTTTTTTTCCTTAGCCCCAATTTTTCTAAGAAAACAAATCAACTATTTTCAGTTCTTGATATAGTAAATAGGCTCTCTACTGTTGAGTGGGTGGTTGCAGACAAGCTGTTGTGATTTTGAGCTGAAACTACCTGATCAGAGGCAGACTCTTGTTACATATGTTTTGTTATACACATTTATTTACTTTGCGTGTATTGGAACAACACAAAAAAGCAGAGAAAAAAATGGCAAATTAAACATAATTTCACACACAACTCCAAAAGTAGGCTCAACAAAGTTGTAAAGTTGTTGGTAACTTTTGGTAAGTGTGGGTAAATAATTTTGTTTCAAGCTTGTGATGCTTGTTCAAACTCACCTGTGGCAAGTAACAGGTGTGGGCAATATAAAAATCATACCTGAAACCAGATAAAAAGGAGAGAAGTTGACTCAATCTTTGCATTGTGTGACTGTGTGTGCCATAGTAAACATGGAGAACAAAAGAAGAGAACTGAGGACTTGAGAACCAAAATTGCGAAAAAATCTCAACAATCTCAAGGTTACAAGTCAATTTCCAGAGATTTTGATGTACCTTTGTGCACAATTTAATAAAATAGTTTACAGCTCGTGGCACTGTAGCTAATCTCCCTGGATGTGGTCAGAAGAGATAAATTGATGAAAGGTTTCAATGCAGGCTAGTCCGGATAATGGATAAGCAGTCCCAGTCAGGTTCCAAAGAAATTCAAGCTGTCCTGCAGGCTCAGGATGCATCAGTGTCAGTGCAAACTATCCGTTCATATTTGAATGAAACACAACGCTATGGCAGTAGACCCAAGAGGACCCCACTGCTGACACAGAGACATAAAAAAACTAGATTGCAGTTTGCCAAAGTGTTTGTGTGGAGGTCAAAATCATTATGTAAAAATTTCTTGTGGACAGAGGAGATCAAGATAAAGCTTTTTGGTAAAACACATCATTCTACTGTTTACTGAAAACATAATGAGGTCTACAAAGAAAAGAACACAGTACCAACAGTATCAAATATGGCAGAGGTTCAGAGATATTTTGGGGTTGTTTTGCTGCTTATGGATCTTGGTCCCTCAACTGTGTGCAAGGCATGATGAAATCTGAAGATAACCAAATGTTTTTGGGTCGCAATGTTGGAGCCCAGTGTCATAAAGCTGGGTTTGCGTCCTAGGTCATGGTTCTTCTAGTAGGACAATGACCCTAGACATACGTCACAAAGCACCCAGAAGTAGATGGAAATAATGCCCAGGAGAGTTATCAAGTGGCTAACAGTGAGTCCAGATCTAAATCCCATTGAACACCTGTGAAGATATCTTAAAATTGCTGTTGGGAGAAGGCACCCTTCAAATATGAGAGACCTTGAGCAGTCTGCAAGAGAGTGGTCCAAAGTTCTAGTTGAGAAGTGTAAGAAACTTGTTGATGGTGTTTAGAATCAAATGATTTCAGCTTTTTTTGGCTTTTCTCAGTGTTTGTTTTTTCTGGAGAAATTTCAGGGATACCAACATTTATGGCCGTGTGTGTATTTGTGTATGTGTATATGCACAAACTCATCTGCAGTGTATTTTTTTGCAGGTTGCACATGTTCCAGGCTTTGGCAAAATCACAGGAAAGAACCAGGTAACTGCAACAAAAGCAGATGGCAGCACCCAAGTCATCAACACAAAGAACATCCTTATAGCGACTGGATCCGAGGTTACCCCATTTCCAGGAATTGAGGTATTGTAATTTTAACATGCAAATAATATTTTTTTAAAAAAAATGTATATGTTTATTTAAATGGCACTGTTCCTTTACAGATTGATGAGGAAAGTGTAGTATCTTCCACTGGTGCATTATCTCTGAAGAAAGTGCCTGAGAAGATGGTGGTCATTGGTGGTGGTGTGATCGGTGTGGAATTGGTATGTTGAATTAATTATTATTTATTATACATATATTTTTTTTTCTTCCATAACACCATTGCTTTAGTCATTTCATATAATAGTTACATAAATGCAGAAGGTCTCTTTAGCTTAGCATACATTGCAATGGTTGTTGAAGGTGCCAAGCTTTGTACTGTTCATATGTAATTTGAATCATTATTTTATCATGTGATGCTTCATAATGTATTCATCTTTCTCGATTTAACTTATTCAAAATATTTTCCTGCTCATTTTTCTTATCAGGGATCTGTGTGGCAACGATTAGGAGCAGATGTTACAGCTGTTGAATTTTTGGGACATGTTGGTGGCATAGGGATTGACATGGAAATCTCCAAAAATTTTCAGAGGATCCTTCAAAAACAGGGTCTGAAATTTAAGCTGAATACAAAGGTCACTGGTGCAACTCGGACAGCAGATGGAAAAATTGATGTGTCGTAAGTGTGGTTTATTCCTATAACCTGATAAAGTATCACTTAATATGCTGTAAAAAACAAAACATTAAATGGGGAAAAAAAAAGATTGCTGTAGGACAACTTGCCTTTGCAAGTTTTATAAAGAGAAATTGTGGAATCCGTGGTATGTTCAAAGATTCCAGGATGGTGGCTGCATATTAGACTATTCTTTATAAGCTTTATTTAACAAGTTCCTAGAGGTCTACAGTCTATTTTATTTCTACTTAGCAATATCTAGGCAGAAAATAACTGTTGACAAGTGGAATCTCTGCATTTGGTTTTTTGAATGAATTCTTCATGCAGTAATGCCATTTTTTTTCTTTAGGTTAAAGCCCATGACAACTTTTAGTGGCTATGTGACAACAGAAGTTGCAGGTGTCTTTACTGTTACTATGTAACATTTTTCCCCTTGGGGAGACACTGAGGTTGTTGGATGGTTCCTTTAACCTTAAATTTTACCACATCCAAAGGTTATTGTGAGCAAACAAACAGGATCCAGCATCAGTAGAACTTTTATTAGAAGTGTTTATAATCCCACCAAAATACACAGGACAGATTTCATTTTGTCTTTAACCCTTAGTCATTAGAAGTCACTGTGGCGCTTTAGAGGCCAAAATTGTGATTGGCATAAATGCTTGGAATAAAACATGCATTGCTTTACTATGTTTGCGATCTTCTACTTTGTTACATAAAAAGATAAAACTGCAATTTTTAACAAGGATGTTTTTTAGTAGTGACCACTTGGGACATCTGATATCCTCAAATTGTACAGTGCTGCGGAATATGTTGGCACTAAATAAATAATAAATAAAATGTATTTATTATTATTATTATTATTATTATTATTATTATTATTATCCTCAATACAACCTACAAATATCTTGATATACAATGCACAAAAGCACCTTGACGCTCATTGCACTTCCCTACTGCAGACCTAATCAGCTGAAGGCTGAATTATGGAGCACTGAATTAGCCGCTCCTTGCTCCAATATTGTAATCACCCTCTCTGTGTCCTAAGAACACGTCCAAATAACTTCCTGCCGACCCTGGAACAGCGGGCAGCATCTGAAATATGGGACCTGTCCCAATCGTTCTGAGGCGGCTGCTTCCTGTGCTGAGGGCCTTTGAAATATGGATAAGGAGCAAATAGTCTCTGGACATACTGAAGCATCAATGGGAGACTATATCAGATCATATCACAATACTCCTCTGACAAAGCAATTTCCTTTTATCAATGTTGCATGACAAAATTTAAATGTTTATTAACTGCTTACTTATTATCACTCGCTGACAGTGTTGAAGCAGCTGCCGGTGGCAAAGCAGAGACTCTAACATGCGATGTCTTGCTTGTGTGCATTGGCCGTCGCCCCTTCACTCAAAATCTTGGTCTGCAAGAGCTTGGAATTGAGCTGGATAATCGAGGGAGAATCCCAATCAACTCTAGATTCCAGACAAAAATCCCAAAGTAAGTAAAATCCAGAACTGGAGGCAATATGTAATCCACTAGCAAAGTGCATTCTAATAACAGCAGTGCCAAAGCTCTCAGCAGCATTAAAGCTGAAGAGACTTGGGAAATCTATGTAATTCAGATTTTTTTTTTTCTGCTGCATGTTACTTTATGGAAACTAGCTCAGCCAGGTCATAGTATTAACTTCTCTTGTGGAAAGGTAACAATATATGATATATTGAACTAACTCTTCTGAATGCCTTTCAATTTTTTATATTCTATTTTCAACAGTATATATGCAATTGGTGATGTAGTAGCTGGACCAATGTTGGCCCATAAAGCAGAAGATGAAGGTATAATCTGTGTTGAAGGAATGGCTGGTGGAGCAGTCCACATTGACTACAACTGTGTGCCATCTGTGATCTATACTCATCCTGAAGTGGCTTGGGTTGGAAAATCAGAGGAACAGTTAAAGGAAGAGGTATTCTTTAAAAATGTCAATCTTCTCTTTAACATGTGACTGTTTTTTAGGGGTTTTCCAGGCTTTATAAAAGGATAGGTGATTAATTAAAGATCAGCAGGGGTCCAACACCTGGCCCTTGGCTGATCAGCTGTTTGAAGACTAACAAAGCACGGGGCTGTATATTTGTGCAGCAAGTATGCTCCATAGTGCATCTCAGCCCTCATCTCAAAAGAAGCAGAGCGGTGATCAGTCTATGTCGGCAATGAGTGTGGTCTCACATGGCCTGTGAAGTGGAAGCGGCACTCAGGGAATGCTGCAGCCATTTCATACAGCTGATCTGCAGGTCATCAATGTCATATAGGAGAGTGTCCACTGAATAGTTGTGTGGTCGGAGTTACTACATCTCTGCTACCATTCAAGTAATAGCATCAGAGCTGCAATACACCACCAACCCTACTATGGAGTAGATTTAGTAGTAGCAAGTTCAGAAGCCAAAGGCTGCCTAGAACTGCTGATGTGCCATTACTATCCAAACTGATCATGGGCCCAAAAAGTCCTTTATTCCAGAGTGATCCCTCAGCATGAACAGTTGCTGTCTAAATCTTGCTCTAGGGACGCCAGCAGTTTTGACACTTTTTTTTTTTTAATACTAAATTTGCTTTTAATAACTTTTATATTCTGTTGTAAGGGCCTTTAGTGGCATCGTCAACATACCTTTCTTGTGTCAAAGTGCAATCTTGCTTTATAGCCAGTTCCTTAAGCTAATAATGTATGGGTCCTGATGTAGTAGACTCACTTTAATATACACGTAATCAGAAAGACATGCTATGCTTTAGCTTTTTCTCTAAAGATGCATCTAATAAAAGGATTGTCTCAGTGGGTGTTTTTCTTTTTTCTTTCTTTGCAGGGTGTGGAATACAAAGTTGGGAAGTTTCCATTTGCCGCCAACAGCAGGGCTAAGACAAATGCAGACACAGATGGCTTGGTGAAAATTCTGAGTCATAAGTCAACTGACAGAATGCTGGGAGCACATATTCTTGGATCAGTAAGTTTCCTTCACTTACTTCATTATGGCTGGTCTTAAAGGGGTTGGCCACTTTCAGACTAATATTGAGAGAAAATGTTAGTTTGTATAATAAAAAGTTGTACAGTTTTCCAGCATACTTTCTCTATCAATTCCTCACGGTTTTCTAGATTTCTGCTTTCTGTCATTCATTCAGCTTACATCTAGTGGATGTAAGCAGAATGATAGTATAGTCACAACACGGTATAGTATAGTCATTATAGTCACAACACGGTATAGTATAGTCATTATAGTCACAGCACGGTAATCGGACTTCTGCCTGGTAATGAGCCATGTGTGTGCTCATCACATTACCACAGACGATAAATCACATGACCATGGTCCGAATTTCAACCATTAGAAGTAGCATAATGAATGACAGCAAGCAGAGATCTAGAAAACTGTGTTGAATTGATACAGAAAGTATATTGGAAAATTGTAGACCTCTATTATACAAACAATAAGATTTGTCTTTCAATATTGTTTTTAAAGTGGCCAACCCCTAGCCATAAACTGTACAGTTGAGCATAAGAAGTAGTACACATATTTTATATAGGTCCGTGCATTGTTTTGAATGTAATAATTCAACGTGCTTTGAATTTGCATGACTTGTCTGATACGTTGTTACAAAAAAAAAAAAAATTGTCTGCATTTTAAGGCCCGGTTCACATCTGGGTTCGGGTTTCCGTTTGGGGATGTCCACTTAGAGACCCCCTGAACTGAAACCTCTACGCATTAAAAAAAAAAAAAAAAAAAAAAAAAAGCGGTTACCTGGGAATCCCACGGGCCCCATAGACTATAATGAGGTCCGTGTGGTATCCACATGAAACATGCATAGAGAGAGTCCTGCAAGTACCACTTTTCTCTCCGCATGTTTTGTGCGGAAACCGAGCAGAAACCACCACGACCCAAGTATAGTCTATGGCAGTAAAGGCAAAACTTTTAGAGACGGTGTGCCCAAACTGCAACCCCAAACCCACTAACTGATTGCAAAGTGCCAACACTGCAATTTAACCTTAATACTGTGCGGAATCTCAATTGTGGACAATTACATTCGGTCTGTAATAATATCACTTGTCTGCTATAAAACAGATACTGTGTGATTAAAAATAGTGAAGGGCCCCCACAAAGTACAATCTGCTCCACAGTGGGCCATATACAGTACAATTTGCTCCACAGTGGACCCCACACAGTATAATCTGTTCCACAGATGGGTGCCCACAGAGAGGCCTCTTGAGTGCCATCTCTGGCACACGTGCTATAGCTTTGCCATCATGGGTCTATGGGGTCCTCGGGTTTGTTTAGGTAACGACTTTTTTATTTGTATAGGTTTCCGTTTTGAGGGGGTCCACATGCAGACTCACCGAACGTTAACCTGAACACAGATGTGAACCGGGTCTAACTTTTAAAGTGTCAAAAATTTTGGAACAAAGTAACAAACCTCTAATTTTCTGGTCATTGACAAAGGCAGTCCTGAGGGGACAAATAATGGACAACACATATGGAAATAAGCTGTATATCTGCGTCTTTTCCCTTTGTCTACTACCAGTGATGAGAATAAATACATCCAAACAAAAAAATGACTATGATGGGCCAAATGGAGGAACAGCTTGCCCATAAACTGTCACCTATGGGAGGGCAAGAAATTGGGAAACGATTACCTAGACTCTCTAGCAAATACTAGTGCTTTTCTTTTGAGTTCCATACGCTAAATGAGAGGATAGTTGTGACGTTGAAAGAAATCTTGCAAGAGTTTAGTATTCTCAGCAGTGGATGAAGGAGATGCTGTCGCATTTCTGAGGGAAGTTCAAATGCCCAAGCTTACACCATCACAGAGGAAAGCGCTTCACTTATACATCACAAATAAGGAGGTTAAATAAGGAGGTTTTGGCATAGAATCATATAAAATACTACAAGACAATCATACCCTACACTTTAACTGTGCTCTTTAATCATGTATGGAAAGAAGGTACTATGTCTATCTGCTGTAATGAATCTTGTATCTTTTTTGTTGAATCCTGATAACGCGGTAGGTCTGTAGGATCTAAAATCTACCAATGGTTCATGTAACCAGTATTACAAAATCCTCACTAAAATCCCAGCTAATCGGTTACAGGATCTAATACAGGTTTTACTTTAACATGGAGTAAACCGATTTTACCTGTGAATATCATTCCACACTTTTAGGGGTTGTCCAATATAAATCAATATTTTTATACTAAGACCTCCCCCATGTCCCCCTCTAAGTTTCTAATATATGTTTATTAAACAGTATATTTAGACAGTAATATATGTAGGTCATGTGACCTACATATATTACCTTTTAACCTTTCTGCTGACTTAAAGGGTCATTGGTATAATCCATATCCTGACCCACTACTTTTTTTTAATTTTATGTAGATTGTGAGCCCCACATAGAGCTCACAATGGAAGATTATGTAGATAATCTGTTTTCCCTTAGCCCAAACAGCAGCACAAGATGGGTATTCCTGCCCCTGTGTACTGTTAGGACAGGTGGAACTTTTAATAAACTAACTAGTTACCCTCCCATAAAAGGTCCAGGAGACCTCCCCCTCCCTGTGTTAGTCTCCAAGTACCATACCGACTATAATAATTTATCCTTTAACAAGAAAGGGAGGGAGCTTTGTGCTGCTGTTTGGGCTAAGGGAAAACAGATTATCTACATAATCTTCCATTCCCCCTACGCCCAAACAGCAGCACAAGATGGGGACTTAACAAGTAATACCCCTTCTAGGGAGGGCGATCCTGACAAGCAGAGGTCAGGATAGAATAACCAAAAGATTTTGCCTTGGAAACATGCCAGTCTAACCTATAGTGTCTGGCGAACGTCAAGTGGGAAGACCAAGATGCAGCCGCACAGATTTGGTCTACTGAGAGGGATTGCCTCTCTGCCCATGATGCAGCCACCGACCTGGTAGCGTGGGCTCGCAAAAATTCCGGAACCTGCAGCCCTTGTGACTGTAAGGCCACTGAGATGGCTTCTCTGATCCACCTCGACAGAGTGGGTTTGGATGCCTTGACACCTCTGTTGTGACCAAAAAAATTGATGAGCAGGTTTTCTGACTTACGGAATGGGCCTGTTCGGTCCAGGTATACTTGCAATGTTCGCACCAGATCCAGACTATGCATCCTCTCCTCCCACTCCGAGGAGGGAGAGGGGAAAAAAGTGGGCAAGGTTATAGTCTGGTTTATATTTTCCACTGACGGAACCTTGGGCAGAAAACCTTGAACAAACCTAAGCTGGACTCTGTCTGGAAAAAAGACTGTATGGCTCTGATGCCGCCAAGGCCTGGAGCTCACCCACTCGCTTGGCCGATGTGATCGCCAACAAAAAAGTCACCTTCCAAGAGAGGTACTTGAAGTCCACTTCAGCTAAAGGTTCAAATGGAGGGCCACATAGCCCTTGCAGGACCGCAGCTAAGTCCCATTGGGGAGCCGGGGGCCGAACCGGGGGTCGGAGCCTGGAGGCCCCTTTCTGGAATTGCCTTATAAGAGGATTCTGAGACAGTCTAGTCCCCAATAGAGCGGATAACGCCGAGACATGTACTCTCAAGGTGGCTGGGGACAATCCTTTGTCCAACCCTTCTTGTAAAAACTCCAGGACTGATTCGATAGATGTTGTATCGCACTGCCTCCTGGCTCCCCAATCGTTAAATACTTGGGCGATCCTCTGGTAACTACGATTGGTTGAGTCCGCTCTAGAGTGGGCCAGTGTTCTTAAAACGGCCTGGGACAATCCTCTGTCTCCACGTACGGTGCGGTCAACCTCCAGGCAGTGAGGTTGAACCTGTCCAGATCCTGGCAGAGCTGACTGTTTAGAGTTACCAGGTTTTGGACACACGGAAGCCTCCAGTAGGTCCCTCGACTCATTAACATGAGGTGGGTAAACCATGCCCTTTTCGGCCAGAACGGCATGATGACAATGGCCGATGTCTGGTCCTGCCTGAGTTTTGCCAACACCCTGGGAATCATTGGAATGGGAGGAAAAACGTATACTAGTTTGAAGCTCCAGGGTATTGACAGGGCATCGATCGCCAAGGGATTGCCGTCCCGGTACAGGGAGCAAAACCGTCCCACCTTGGCGTTGTGTTGGGTGGCCATCAGATCCACCTCGGGGAGACCCCATATCCTGGTAAGCTGTTGGAAAATTTCCGGGGACAGGGACCATTCGGCTGTTGTCACTAGTCCCCTGCTTAGTTGATCTGCCAGGACGTTGAGGTGGCCTTTGATATGTACCGCTGACAGCCGGGACAAATTCTTCTCCGCCCATGAAAATATCAGATCGGTCACCCGCATCAAGGAGGGGGACCTGGTGCCCCCTTGTTTGTTGATATATTGGACGGCTGTAGAATTGTCTGTTCTTACTCTGACTCCCCATCTCCAAGGGAAGGCTGTCAGAGTCCGTAGTGCCAGAAAAACTGCCGTAAGTTCTCGCCAATTGGAGGAGCGAGTTCTCTCCTGCGGGTTCCATGTTCCCCGTATTAGGGTCTCCCCCAGATGCGCTCCCCAGCCTGTTAGGGAGGCATCTGTGGTCAACAGGGTCCAGGAGGTCTGGACCGTGGACCTCCCGTCTTTGAGTTGGGACCACCATTGTAGTGATCGACGGGCACTGATGGAAAGCTGGATAGGCTTCTGAAGTCCCATGGGACTGTGGTTCCATACTCTCAGGATCTCGAGTTGTAACGGGCGCATGTGCCATAGAGCCCAGGGAACTGCCTCGATGGTCGCGGACATGAGACCTAGGACCTTCATCGCTGTCCTGATTGTAACCTCCCTGGTTCGGGATAGGTAGTGAACCGCTCGACCAATCTTCTCCTTTCGAGGAGAGGGCAGGGAGATCATCATACTGAGAGAATCCAGGTTGAACCCTAGGAATTGAATCCGGGTAGATGGAACCACTACTGACTTTTGCCAGTTTACTAGCCAGCCCAGTTCGCTTATAAATGCCACTGTGATGCTCAACTGCGTGGCGAGGAGCTCCCTTGACTGAGCTTTTATTAGCCAATCGTCTAGATATGGGACAATAAATATCCCCTGGAGGCGCAGGGCGGCTATGACCGGGGCCACTACCTTTGTAAAGGTGTGGGGGGCTGAGGTTATACCGAACGGGAGAGCTGTAAACTGGAAGTGATGTAATCTTCCGTTTAGATATGTGGCAATCCGTAAATATTTTCTGTGTGGAGGATAGATAGGAATATGGAGGTATGCGTCCCTCAAATCCAAGGTGACGAATAGATCTCCTGGCTGCAGAAAAGGGAGAACCGACCTTATGGTCTCCATCCGGAACCGGACCTTGCGGATAAATTGATTTACATACCTTAGGTCGATAATCATGCGCCACCCTCCGGTCGATTTTGGCACTAGAAACACGGGTGAGTAGACGCCTTGCCCTTGTTCGTTCAGGGGGACGGGTTCCAATGCAGCCTTGTCGATATACTCCAACACAGATCTTTGCAGATGAAGTTGTTTGGTGCCCTGAAGAGGGCGGGTCCTCCTGCATCTGTCTGGAGGAAGGGAAAGGAAGTTTATTTTGTAGCCTTCCCGTATAAGTTGGAGAACCCAAGGATCCTGGATCTGATGGTGCCAGGCGGTTAAATGTAAGGAGAGACGACCCCCCACCTTGGCCCTGCAGGCAAGGGGGTCGTGACAGTCAGAAGGTGGATCTTTTCTCACCACCACGGGAGGAACCTCGACCGCCTCTTGGGCCCGAGGGGCGCCTACGGAACTGGCCTCTAGACATGCCTCTGGAGGGGGCGTAGCCCCGAAAGGATCGTTGCCTGGATCCTGTGGACTGGGGCAGGTTCTTACCCTTTGAATCGGCCAGACCCTCCATTATCCGGTCGAGTTCGCTGCCAAATAGCCTGCCGGGCTCGAATGGCAAGGCGCATAAATTAAACTTGGAGGCATTATCTGCCCTCCAGGGCTTAAGCCAGAGGGGGCGCCTTGCGGCGGTGGACAATGCCATGGATCTTGCGGCCAGCTTGACCTGGTAGAAGGCCGCCTCCGAGAGATAGTCAGACATGAGGGAAATATTTGTCATGGCCGACAGCAAGTCGTCCCGATGGACCCCGGAGTCAATATCTCTCTCCAGCTTAGAGATGTCTGACCGCAGTTTAGCGACCACCTCGCTAGCCGCAATGCCCACTGAGGCCTGTGCCGAGGAAGAGGCGTATACACGCCTCAGGGACCCCTCCGCCCTGCGATCCATCACATCTTGGAGGTTAGAGCCATCCTCCGCTGGTACCACCGTGCGCTTTGACAGTTTGGAGACGGCTATGTCAACCTTGGGCGGGGGGCCCCAGGAGCTGGATTGTGCCTCGGATAGGGGAAAAAGAGACCTGAAGCGTCTAGACGCAATGAATGGGCGTTCAGGGAACCGCCATTCAGCCTCCAGCCTTTTTACCAAGTCTGGGTCCGCCCTGAAGGCCCTGAGAGAGGTAGATGGAGCCTCCTCAGCCGCCTCCTCCAACTCCTTAGCCCGAACCACTCTTAGCAGTTTGGGCATCCTCTCCACCGAGAATACCGGCTTAGATGGGTCCAGGTTGTCCTCCGCCGAGGATACCTCGTCCAAGATCTGGAGACCCTCCATCGGTGGGAGAGAAGGAGGCGAATCCAGCCGTGGTCTCTTGGCCAATTGAGAGATAGAGAATTTCATCTCTTTCATCGACTCCTCGACGAATTCCCTTACCCAACCGACCATGTCACGGACAGAAGTGTCTTCTGAGGGGGGACCCCGACACCCGCGACAACATTGGTAAGCGTAGCCATCAGGTAAGGGGACTTCGCATTTGGCGCAGGCAAGGTGGCGACGCTTACTGGAAGCCTTCCTTTTAGGGTTATCCGCCACTGAAGAGGAGGATGACATCTAAGGAAAAACATATTACTCATTATTTCCCTTACCTTTGCAGCCTCTACCCTGAGGGCCCACCAGGGGGCATATATCACCTTTTGAAAGGAATTTCAGCACCTGTGGTGTCAGGAAATTTTCTTCTACTTTCTGGTTGCCCAGGGAGAGTAGGAACCTGCAAGCTAAGCAGACAGGCAACCCACTCTGGGCAGACCAGGAAGAAATAGGGAGAAACGGGGGCGGGGCGAACCTTAGCTCCACCCCCTTCCAGCGCCTCGGCTAGAGCCAGGCTTGGGGGCACCATTTTATTCCTAGCCTAAGATGGCTAGGAGGATGGAGTGGAGGGGGACACTATCCCTTTAAATCCAGCACAAAAAGCGGGGTGGGAGCGCTGCTCAAGCGCTCCCAAAGTCCGGCCGAGCGGGGACGACGGTCCGCGCATGCGCGAACCGGATTCCCGCGCATGCGCGGGAAGAGAGGAAGTCCGCGGAGCACCAGCAAATAGTGCCCGCGGCGAAACAAGGAACCGCATCTACAGTTCCCCCCCGGCAGCCGGACGAATGGCGCCGCAGCGCCGAGAACAGATACGCTGCCTCACCATCCCCCCCCCCGCGCTGTAGCACAGATGGGGCCGCGCCAGACCGGAGAAGGCAGGAGGCGCCGTCAGGGAGGCAAAGAAAGCCCCAAACCCCCGGTAAGACTCTGATAGCAGCAGCACAAGATGGGGGGAGGGGGGGGGGGGGCTAGAAAAGGGAGATTTCCTCCAAAAAAAGAGAAAATGTGTGGGAGAGGAGGAGACCTCTCCCTCCACCTGTCCTGGTAACAGGACAGAAAAAAACACAGGGAGGGGGAGGTCTCCTGGACCTTTTATGGGAGGGTAACTAGTTAGTTTATTAAAAGTTCCACCTGTCCTAACAGTACACAGGGGCAGGAATACCCATCTTGTGCTGCTGTTTGGGCGTAGGGGGAATGTACTTTTTTTTTTTTTTTCCCTATCAGTATTTCTTTTTGGAATATGGGATGGAAATCCATGCAAACACAGGGAGAACATGCAAACTCCTTGCAGATGTTTTTTTGCCCTTGGTAGGATTTGAACACCAGGACCCTAACGCTGCAAGGCTGCAGTGCTAACCACTGAGCCACTGTGTGGCCCCCGCTGCTAGCCCCTTTTGTACTTACCTTTTCCTGTATACCTGGGCAGACACGTCTTCCCCACTTCTCCTCTTCCATGTGTGGTGTTCCCCCACACACGCACAATAGTTCTGGGAAGCCTCACACTATACTTACCTGTCTTCTCTTCCTTTCCGGAGTGGAGCCGTGATGTCGCTTCTGGTAGTGACATCATGCCCGGCTCCACAAAGAACTGCTTTTTCGAATGCTGATATGAGAGGGAAGGCTGGGAGAGATGCCGGCTTGTGCAGTCATTATGTGCATGGGCAATAGCTGGCAGTCTCCTCCAGGAAACAGGGAGTGGGAGTATGTGGAAAAAGGGAAGGGGGTCAGTGAGGGGGGAAGGTGTGGTGAGAGACAAATAGGAGCCTAAAGATGGCTGCTGATGGTGTAGTGAGCAGGCTAGCTAGGGAAACAGGGAGAGAAAAACTTGGCATAAATATTATACTCCCAATGGTTGCCATAGGTTAATAATCCAGTGTTCCAGATAGGAAAGGCAGGTTTTCCATTTATGCAATGGTATAAGGTTATGATCACATATGTTAGACACACTTGTCAGAGTAACGCACCTGTTACCATAGGATGTATTGCAACAGAAATGCATGGCTATACAGGACCTGCCATTTGCCTATCTTCAAGCATGTTTGTACTTTAATCTGATCAAACATTACCTAGAGGATAAGAGTGGACCCTTCTACAGAGCTGACCTGCTCTATTAGCATGATCTATAGAATACTGAAACATGAAGCAGTGAGGGGTGTTACTATGGTTGAGGGAATACCACTGTTTGGTGAAGGAAAACGTCTCCAGGCTCATTGCAGAATGACGGAAATTTTTCAGCTTCCCAACTGCAATGTACACTAAAATGCAACTTAAATTACCATGTAAAACCTATTTCTCACCTAAACAACAATTTGTAATGGGACTGTCAGACAAAATTCTTCGAATGTGGTGCTCATCGAGGCAAATTGGCTTTGGTTATGGAATTGTTCTGTAATCCATGGACTATGGATTCCGGAGGAAGGTGTATTGCGTACTTCAATTAGGAAACTGTGTGCCCCATTCCAATTGACATTGGAATGGGTAATTTGGCATTCTTTCTCAAACTTCTATCCATACTTTGGCAAGACATCTGGAGGCGCTTCTGCTCATATTGCCAGCGGTGACACAGAAGAGGATATTGCATATGTGGATTTTGTATTAACTCCTCCACTCCCTCCATAAGATTATTCACTAGCAAGTTAGACTGGGTTTTCAGAATGAATTGGTTGTAAGTGGTACATAATAAATTGACAACTAGTGGGAAGTTTCTCAACATTTGGGGCTTTTTTTTATTAATGTTACTTACATCAATGAAACAAAATATGAATTGCGTCTTCTAATAGACATTAGGTGAATCCTGTTTACTATTCATTCCTTGCTGGCTCGTGTAAGCCCTCTTCAGAGAGCAGAATGATGACTATACAGATTCCTAGAACTATAATTGAAAGCTTTCCAAACTTCCACTTTGTGTTATGAATGTTTTTGGACTACCTCTTATGATTTCCCTCTGCTTCTAGGGTGCCGGTGAAATGATCAATGAAGCTGCTCTTGCCATGGAATATGGGGCATCATGTGAAGATGTAGCCAGAGTATGCCATGCCCATCCAGTAAGTATTTCTTTTGTGGTATAACTCACACAATTATGTTTATTTACCCAAATGATACTTACTTTGTGTTTTCTTCTTGCAGACTGTATCAGAAGCCTTCAGGGAAGCAAACCTGGCTGCATCATTTGGGAAAGCCATTAATTTTTAAGTGAATAATGGAGGATGCTGTTGTGTGTACATAGGTTTCTTATAAGTTCAGTGACAGACAGCTAGATCTTTCAATGTTTGAGACTCAGTCCAACGGACTCTTGTCAGATCCAAATGTTTAATGTAATGTTTGGAATTAGGAATGTACATGACGAAGACCCATGTACAATGCACTTAATGTAATTGTGGGCTTAAACAGAGCATTGATCAGAAACACTATGGGGGAAGCCATGTATTTAAACTGAATGTTTGAAAGAACTGTGAACTAGTTGTCATCTGTATAATGGAGATACATTCATACTTTCATACTGACTCTGTGTATTTTCTGTTCTTTTTGTGAAACCAATGATCTCATCCCCTCCAATCCAGTTAGTTTTGGTTAAACTTTATCATTATAGTTCATATACTAATTTAAACCTAGTCTGTCCTCATAGATTTCATCATAAAGGTTGCTGTATATTTGTTCTATTCAGATGATAATTCAATACATAGACTGAAAGTTTTGTATATGAAATATAAATTTAATGTATAGGTCAGATATAATTGATGTAAAAAGGCAAACCTTTAGGCCAAAGCCCCACATGGCGTCCCGCTGCGGCAACACCTCGTGGTTCTTCCTACAGTGCATTAGACAGAAAGCTCACAGAGGTTTCTTCTGCGTATTTACTGTTTCAGTTATACCTATGGGGAAACCACCGGCGTTTCCGTAGGTATAATTGACATGCTGCGATTTCCAAAACTGTGTCTGTTTTGGAAATCGCAGCGTGTCCGCACCGCAGTTTTTCCGTGAAGTGGTCAGGTGATTCGCTATGATCCCATTCACGTTGCCCTGACTGTAAAATGCCGCGTTTCCCCCTCGTGGGGCCCCGGCCTTAGGATCGTTTTCTGACCTTAAGTTTAGGACATTAGGCAGAAAGCATACAGCTTTTTCTCCTAGAAGTAATAGGGAATCCAACAGCAAATAACTGTATGCCTATAGAAGTACACAATAAAAGGTTTTTTTGTTCTACATAATCTGAAGATCCAAAAAGAATTTTAAATGGGTTTTCCTGGGTAATCATATAGAGACCTATGGATGCTCATCAGTATCAAATTGGTGGGGGTCCACTCTCCCACACCTCCCGCTAACAAGCTGGTTGAAGAGGCACTCATTTTATTCATAAATCAATAAAATAGGTGCAGTACCCAATACACACGATAACGCGCATTACCAATGGGATGGAACCACTTTTTTTTTTTTTTTTTTTTTTTTTTTTTTTTTTTTTTTACAGAGAGACAATGAAAGTCTTGTGAGAATGCAAAAGCAAGACAGACTTCAGTGTTCAAAGATGATTTGCTGGTTTATTCACCACAAGGGAACATCCAATGCCTTTTGGACTTAAAAGCATACCTGTTGTATTTAGGTAGCATCAGAGATATCTGCCATGTATATATGAGGGGTAGTGTTATATCTATAGTATGCGACTGCTCAACTAAATGGCATTTTTCACCAGTTACCCTTGTGTAGGTGCTCACTAATTGTCCGTTTTCGGTGAGCTCTCTATAGTTAGTGGAGACTATTTGCTATGATGGCTCCCATACTCTGTGCCGAGAGGAGGATATCTTGCATGGAGGACATTATACAGCAGTACTGAGAGTAACTGAATTCCACCCTGGTGAAGTACAACCCAACATAAGCTACCATCTCTGTGGCTCGGTCTGCCTCCAGCAGCCTCTTCCTAAAACTCCTTTCTCCATAGATGTCTATACGCAGCAAGTGATGTAATCCCTCACTGAATTGAAAGTCCATCTAGTGTCTCAAATTGAATTTGGCAGTGAATTCAGATTCAATCTGGAGAGAGTCTGGTCTCAAAAGTCTGTGAAGAATTAGTTTTTGTTTTTTTTTCTCCAATAAATTAAATTACACAATTTCTTATATTTGCTTGTATGATTTATGTAAAGTTTTTTGGAAGTACAGTGCCTTTGCATTCACCTGAGATGTTGCATGTTCTCAGCAAGTCCTCTTTGAAAACTGAATGTCTGTTTGCTGTTGCCTTCTTGCAATGCTTTTATTCTTTACCAGGTACAAAAACATTGTAGCAGCTGACAAAATTAGAAAGTTATGGGCTTGGATAATGGATAATGTAAATTGAATACTGTACATGAAATTTTATATGAATATATAATTGGACTATATCTGGAATTCAGTGTGTAAAAGTGATCTAGAAGAGCAGGAGGGTGTTTAGAGATTGGCAGTGCTTGTATTACCAATAAGGCTCCATGCACATGACTGTAGTTTCTCACTCATGGCACCAAACACCCGACTATGTTATGTAACGGGACCCTTTTGATGGCCATGAGCCCGGTTGCAAAAATCAAGACAACTTCTGTTCCTGTTTGAATGTGTTCTGGGCTCTTTCATTTGAAATGTATGTGTTTGCAGAGATGGATGTATGTGTGTGTGCTGTCCATGCTGTTTTCTCATTAACCCTGGAATGCATACGACATGATCTATGTCTAAAAATCTAAACAAGTTTGTGTGGTTAAAGGAGACATCTGCAGCTTCCAGAGAAAAGAATGTATAACCTATACACCTGGTGGCCACGTTTGGAGCCGAGAGTTTCTCTTCTTTTCCACATGAGGACCAAATAATAATCTTACAATAGTTTTCCTTTACCTTCCTCTAGATCAAAATAGCCAGTACATTTGAGTATGCGCCCATTCACATGGCAGAAGTCTGCCTCCAATTCCGCTCCACATTATCTTCTCTGGCTTTGCACTGCAGGTTTCACTTGGTTCAGATGAATGGATATATATTGAGCGGAATGGATTGCGCTGTTAGTTCTGTGGCTGAATCTGCATCAAGATTGAGCAGGACACTTATTTTTCAGCATCCTACGTCCATCTCTGCCTGCCTTTGAATACAATGACAAACTGATTCAGGGCAGAATTTGGCACTAATTTTGAGACTGAATTCACCTTACAATTCGCACTGGATTATGCTGTGAGAGCAATAACGTTCCTATTTCCTTACATTATTGGAATTTCCTGTAGCTGATATTTCAGTTTTTTAGACTGCATTTCACTTAAGGCTTCAACATTTCCTAGCATGTTAATACTGGAAGTGAACAGAGCCATCGTCATAGTTGCAAGTGTGTTTGCTTTATTAAGAATATTTGATAGGAGTGAATAACTTTGCACAGCAGTTTGCTATCTGTAGATATGTGTGATACAGAGCTTTGTGTGCAAATATGTGGTACAATAACTCAGACAGCATGCATATACAGTATTGGGCTCCATGGATATATATGTTTAAAGTTAGTGAAGGTCACCCATCACACATAATGAGCAACTCCACTTTTGAACTAAAGACTCCATTAAGATGCCCAGTTCACAATGAACCAACCATATCAATTGGGAAAAACACACCCGTGACATTCTATGCCACAATTTCTTGGTCATATAATTAGGAAAGTGAATCTCTGTTGTGTGAGGGATATCGATGAATATTAGTTTTCTAGATATTAGTGTGCACATATAAATCCTACATCTAGTGCAATAAAATCAAATGTTAAGTATCAGTAAACTGCCTTCTAGAAAATGGCTATTTAGAAATATAAAATGTTAAAAACACTGCATTGGTTTCCAAAGCTAATGATCAAATAGTTTTTTTTATTTATTGAAATTGAGACTTTAAGGTTTTTTTTCTTGTGTTCTACTAAACAGCCAATAAATTAGAGAACCATTGTTCCCAATCACTTGGTTTCTGACGCCATAATTTGGTTTACAAGCATGTGCTGTATACTGCGGCTTTCTGGCTGATTGTTTGTAACAGCGTCTTGACTTGTTCTTCTAAAGCCACAAGTGTTTTGACTTTTTCTTCTAATATTCTTTGGTTATCTTCATACGACTTTTCTAAATCTGAAAAAAAAAATACAGAACATCAGATTTCTATTATGTACTTGAACTGTTGCTAAAAGTATCTTACATAGTGAGTGAAAATTTTTAATACAACACATGGACTTTATCAGCCATTGAAGGACACCAAGCCATGGGTGATAGTGAACGTTCTAAGGTGATGGTTTGTGCACCACATTACAGTATAATACATGTATCGTACGTATGTAGCAAAAAATCTACATGGATTTTGCGCCCTCTGCAGATAGCAGATCATTATCTTTTGCAAGGTGTTATGTTCTTGGCATATCCATACACATCTTTATCATAAGAGACATGACATTGGCAGAAAACCTTTCTAACATTAAAACCACCAATACCCACCATTTTAGGCAATCTCCACAGGAGATAGGTTTGCAATTTTCAGTTTTCTCTGATTCTATGTTTTTATAGTAACCCTGAATCTCAAAATACATTTGTTATGGCTAGTGAAAATCAACAGTTTATATATAATTTTTTTTTTTTTTTTACATACACATGACCTGTGTGTGGCTCAATTTTTGCCTTAAAGAGGACCTTTCGCCACTTGGGCACATGCGGTTTTAAATACCGCTACAAAGCCAAAGTGGATTCAGCGCACTGTCGGCTTTCACTATCTGTGCCCCGAGTGAAGAGCAATTGGTGCCAGTACCGTATCTTTTCACCATCAGAAGGGCGTTTCTGTTAGTCAGGAACTCCCTTCCTCACAGCAGGGCCTATGGTCCTGTACTGTGAGAGGTGAGGAACACCCCCTCAAGTACTATGAGGAGAAGGGAGAAGGCGTTCCTCACCGCTCTCACAGTACAGCGCTATAGGCGCTGCTATGAGGAAGGGTGTTCCTAACTGACTGTCAGAAACGCCCTTCTGACGGTGAATTCAGGGCACTGTTGGCTTTCTAGCGGTATATAAAACCTCATGTGCTCCAGGTGGTGAAAGGTCCTCTTTAACAGCAAATGGTCTTGAGAGTTTAAAGTGTATGTCCAGTTATAAACAACTTTTCATAAATGAATAGTATAGGCTAAATTATGAAACTTTGTAATATATCTATTAAAAGACACTTAGGCTTAGTTCACACGTAAATAATGTGTGACTTATCTTGGCACCGGAAAAAAACGCTTCTTAATTAGGAAGTGTTTTTTTTTACCTTGGCACGCATTTTGTGAAGCGTTTTTTTTTTTTTTTGTAAAAACCGCTTCCAGGTGGTTTTGCCATCCTTTAAGAGAACGGGCCACAAAAAACGTGTCTTTTTTTTTTTTACCGTGTGGGTTTTTGTAAAAAACGTGCGGTAAAAAATGCTTCCCATTCACTTCTATTGCTTTCTTCAGGCAGAAAAACACCTAAAGAAAGGTCTTGTCGCTTCTTTTTTCTCTGCTAGCAGAAAAAAAAAGCTAGCAGTCTACATAGACTAACATTGTATGGAGGAGGATTATGACGTGGATTCCGCTGTCAAAATCCTCCATGTCCCCGTGTGAACTAGTCCTTAAAAGATACCCACACAAAAACGGAGAGAAAATAAAAAATATTCTGCAGATGTTGTTCTTGGTCAGATTTGAACCCACTGTTGTTCTTTTATATGAACTAACCTTATTGACCCATTTGTGTATATGCATCTTTAGTTCCATTTGCCAGAATTGTTTACATCACAGCACTTGCCTTTAATCATTTATCAATGCTCATAAACCATTAAAAAGACAGTAGACAACATAAAGATCAAATTTATCCAAAAAAAAGTATAACCCCCCCCCCTAAAACTGATGCATATTTGTATACCATTACACAAGATCTAGAAAGATACACCGCATCTATAAAGAACTGTGCAACTGTATATTTGACACTATGAAGTGAATGATAGAAAAAAATACCTTTTAGTAAGTTCAGTTTCTTGTTTGCTTTTGATAACAATGCTTTAGCTTCATTCTGAAGTTGCTCTGCTTTTCTTCTGGCTTCTGATGAATCCTCAGCTTTCTTTGCTATTAAGTCTTCAACTTTCTTATATTTATTACTAAGTTCTTCATCTAGAACCTGTAATATTGAATTATTGAACCATTAGAGGGCATTAGTGAGGCATACTTGTATACAGTCATTTATACGCAGAGTCCATGGACTTATTATGTGTTTTACCATTACTGAACATCCTTCAGACACTGGTCCTTTTATTAAAGGGGTTCTCCAGAGTCAAGGTTTTTAAGGCCTAGCTTCAGCCATAAATATCTAATCAGAAGGTGGACAATAGACCCCAGAGCCAATTGGCTATATGAAGCTGCTTCCGACGCCCATCTTTTACACAATACAGGGCCTGAACCAGAAAGCTCAGTCTCCTATATGAGAGCTAAGCGGCAAGGACTGGCCTGTGGATTGTGGCTTTATGGCTTATCCTGAGGATGGGCCATAAAAACCATAAACCAGGCAACCCTTTAAGCTGTGCTCTTTGACAATAAAAGAGAGTTACAAATGCAAAGCCTTGCAGTCAAGGTTTACACAGCACTTGTTTGCTGCATGCATGTGCTAGGCATTACTGCAAATAAAAACCCTGCAGTTCTTGAATAAAAAAGTGCTATGTAAACCCGGCCTTACTGGTATTGTTACTCCTTTCAGGTGGAAGCCTCCAGTATTCAATTAAATTGCATTCTAGAGAAAGAAAAAGGACCAAGCTTTTTGAAGGGGTTGCCCAGAATTAGAAAACATACATATTTACTTAGTTAATAAGGATAGTCTTCTGCAAAGTGAGAATGGGATTCGCTAGATGCTAGAAGTCCTCTTTTAAAGGAAAACTCTCTCTTCCTTCCCTAGAAATCCATTTCCGCAAGAAATCAAAAGCAGAAAGAATTAAATATACCCATTTGTGGTATGAACTAACCTTCTTAACTCCATCAGCATTAGCTTTGGCATCCTCAGAAGATTTCTCAATTGAACTTAGAGTAGCGGAATTGGCAGCTGACTTTTTCAGTAGCTCTCCAAGACTTTTTTCAAGACTTGCAATACGTTGGGTCGCATTATTTAATGTTTCTTCTGATGCTGTGGCTTCTGATTCAATCTGTAAACAGATGAATATTATATTATGCCAATTTGCTAAAATAATTAGAAATCTCAAACTAATGAAATACAAGATAATTATAATGGAAATTTTGTTAACGGGATATTAGAAATGCAAGAAAAGTTTTCTACAGTATTACTAAATCAAGCACAACACACGTGCAAGATATTATCTATGGTGGGGCCAAGCCTTTAAATTCTGTTGTCTTTAACTTACGGAAGTGAGTAGGTTATTTGTTCCTTTTATGTCGTCATCGGCCTGTTTAATGGCCTTCTCAGCTGCACTTTGCGCTTTGCTTGCTTCCTCCAGAGCTTCTTTCACCATGTCAGCTGTAGCCTTAATATCTGCTGCCGAATTGCTGTGATCATAAGCAAAATTTAAAGTTAATCTTTTTCTATGTAGAAAAAAATCTGGAAGTATTATGGCTTTCCTCTAGATAGCAATATGCTAGTTCATTGTTCCCCTCCCTTAACGTGTAAATCAGTTTATTATTCTATACATGAAATTATTAGGATATGGGGTTATTACTAGGCTTGAAGTTAAGTTGTTAGGAACAAGGATATAACCGCACTTGGGTTGTTTTTCTCCTTAATAAGTGGTGCCATATAGTCTGGCAGTTACTTAATTCAGTTCCCTAAGAGGAATAACATCCTCATTCGGATGTGATGACCACATGTTTATGTAAGAGATAGCTGTAGACCAAACGATGAGCTGACTGCTATGTTTTATATAGGAATATTCTTTCCTGATCATTGTTTGTGGGCTGCATTTATTTAGGGCAGATATCACTGATGTATACTTTGTATTGCTGTTACCTTTATTGGCAGCACATTGGCCTGTCTACACAACAATATAATCTTTGAAGACGCATAAAATAAGGAATTACCAGACAAAAGAACATTTATTCATTTGTCAGATGATTGCTGTTCTCAAGAACATTAGTTCTCCATATTCTTGGCCTTTGTAAAAGCGCCCTTATTCCTCAACTAGTACTAAAAATACAAGTGGGGATCTAAAACACAATCTATAACAATTTATTATTATACCCAGGGGTGGGAACAGATTGCCGAGGGCCCCTGTGCAAGAACAGTGTTGGGCCCCCTTGTTATCTCAGCATAGAGCATCCTGCTTATGCCTTCATAACAATCCACCAGTAATCATTAGTCAGGAAGATTATGATCGTATGATACATATACCTGCAATCTAATGCACAGTATAAAGTTGTTGTAAAAGGACAGTACTCCCTGACTCATGGAAGTTTTTGTGATTAAACCACTGGCCTGATGCGGTAGTTCTTGTAATAATATCCGTAGCCTGCTTAGTTTATTTAGGAGAAAAAGAAGTTCTAAGACATCTGGGCTGTGCTGCAGTGGTGACTAGTCATAGTCTCCTGCCAGGATACTGTAGGTAGACACCACTGCAATGCTGCCCCAGATAACCTTTGGTCAGCGGTGTGTGCTGACTTATAACTTCCTTTATTCCCACTTCACATATCTTGCAGGTTTTGGTGCATATTCTGCACTGAAATCCTTGTGATATCTGCATCCCAAGCATGTGAACAATTCATATGTATGGGCCAAACCCACTTTCTGATACGCCACACTTCTTTTTCATATAAGTAGTAAATGTGTCTAAATAACGTATAAAACATTTCAGAAATGTTTTGTTAATGCACATACAAATTACACCAGAATTTTGATACATTTTGATAAGTCTTCCCCATTGTATGAACCATTAAATTGATCTATATGCCTATATCAATGTCAAAACAGTTATGACCCTTGGAATGACAGGACAATAAAATAGAAATAAACAATTTGTCATAATGGGAAGGGGAAGGAGTTAATCACTAAAACTCTTGGGACAGGTTACCTTTAAGTGTTATACAGTTCATCCATTTATGGTCAATTTAATGGTCTCCTTAATTACCTGGACTTTTTGGCTTCTTCTAAAAGAGCTTCAGCTCTGGCTATATCTCCAGCACTTTGTTGAAGGATTGCCTCTACTCCAGAAAGACTTTCCACGCGTTCACGTATATCCTTTGTTAAAGCCTGTAACTGTTCAGGAGTAGTTGGCATTTCCATTTTTAGAACCTCATTGGCAATAGTTTCTATACTGTCTAGATCGGCCCCATCCTCTGATAGTAAAAGAAATAATAAGAAACAACAAACAAAATATTATTATATTTAATCATTATTACATACAGAGGTGCTCTGCCAGCAACTTGTGCCATTTGCATGAACTCACTATATAATGCTCTAGTACTGTATCCATAGAGCTTATCTGACATTTAGACATTAAATTCAATTTCAACGATTTAAATGGCCACTAACTTTTCAGACAACTTAGTCTCATTCTATACAGCACGTGATTCTGGATCAAAATGTAATGCACTTTAATTAAAAATGTGTCTGCTTTCTGCCTGAAAAAACATCACTAAAGTTCTTGCCATTAGGTTTCTCCCTTCTAGCTAATTTGCAGTTTCCTCTTTTTTTCTCCAGGGAAGTAGTATGTCTGCTAATACGTTAGATATACAAATCAAAATGAGTGGAGGTCTCTGTTCATACAGTGAATTGAGAGTGGAGAGGTTGATTCTTTGCACAGTCCACACACACACAGGCAAACTGTTGCTCTGTGCAAAGGACTGAAGATTCTGCAGATCTCACATAAAGAAAACCCTGTTCCTTGTTATACATGTCCACAGCCTGAGAGAAAAATGTAAATAGTGTTTCAACCATAATGTGATTAATACAGCAGAGAAACTGGCAGGATACCAAGTATAAAGGCTTATAAAATCATTGAACAGACTGTCCAGCTAGACCCTGCGCATATTTCAACCCTTGAACACCATGTCATTCCGACACAATATTCCATTTGGTTTCTCAATATTTTCTAGGAGCTCTGTTTTATCTGATAATGCATAAGTATTAATCTCCCAGCACTGATGCTTATTGCATAGCCATAGGGTATGTCATGAATGTCTGATAGATGTAGGTTTGAAGTCTAGGACATGGACCTATCTCCAGAATGGTAGACCCCTGAACTCCTCCCGCACTCCCTGGCTGGTTCAGTCACAGTAAATGAAGAGGTTGCTGTGCATTTGTGACTCTCTATATTAGTCTAAGGGAGTGTCAAAAACAAGTATGTTCAGGGCACCTACGTTTTGGAGAAATATAATAGATGTCTGTTGTGAGAATAGGCTTCCACCTGCAATCACCTCTGGGGGTAGCTTTGGTGCTTACTGCTATTAAGTGTATAACAATGCATAATAATCTCCCTGTTGCATTGGCTTTTAATTATTTGATGCTGTGTTTATGAATAAGAAGAATAGAAATCCAGCACCTAGAAACCTACACTAAGAAAGGAATCAGATTAATTCAAGAGTGAACACAGGGAAGGAACAGCAAGTTGCTGTTATCTATTCTTCATGTAGGAAGACACTATACTTACGCATTAAGAAGTCTCTTATTTGTTTAATGAGATTTCTCAGCTCTTCATTGCTTTTGTCAACTTTCTCCTTTGTTGCATTTGCTTTGGTGACAACACTTTGGGCTGTTTGTTTTGCTTCTTCTGCCTTCAGCTTTGACTCAGCAACCTTAAAAGAAAAAAAAAAAAACGCAAATCACTTTACTTTGAAATGTTGCTGCAATGTGAACAGCATCAACTGTAGTAGACATTTGCTACATTACAATTATAATAGAGGGAGTCTCCCACGTTCCCCAAACATATTCACAGCTACCACCTCATTACATTAATGTCATAAACAATATCCCTTTGATATACGTGTCAGTTTGTAGATGTGAAGTAAAACAACTTTGAATTCTTATGCCAACTAGCCAATTTGTGCACTGAGGGCGGACCTTCAGCCCTGAGAGCAATGCTGGTTTTGCTCAAGTAGGATGGGCGATGTCGTAGTAATAGAAGGATCAACTCCCACTAAAGAAGGTGAAGGAGACAGGAAGTCGTAGGG
Source organism: Leptodactylus fuscus (assembly GCF_031893055.1). Taxonomy (NCBI): domain Eukaryota; kingdom Metazoa; phylum Chordata; class Amphibia; order Anura; family Leptodactylidae; genus Leptodactylus; species Leptodactylus fuscus. Next base: position 118,690,343 of record NC_134269.1, read on the forward strand.
GTCTGTGGCAAGAACAGTGCTCCAGGAAGACCAGATCCAGTCCCAATTTCACCAACTGTCTCATTTGCATAAGACGTGTAAGTAACCTATATGACAAAGGTATGTTTTTTATCACAGTAATGTGCTCTATAACACAGTGGTAACACTTAAATAAGGTTGGGGAGGTGACCTTTAATGGAAAGAAATTCACTGGTGTTTTATCGGTTCCTGTGTGTTTTATGGAAATGTATTAAAGTTGCAGATTTTTATGGATTCTTCACTTTCCTTTTTATTATTTGTTGTCTAATTACTTCCTATACCTCTGAGCTGAACTGCTTACTTACTTGCAAAGTGCCTTAAACATGCCTTATATGACATTATGATCAATAGCAAAATTGTTCAGTTAGTTAAAGAGGACCTTTCATGGGTTTGGACAAAGGCAGTTCTATATACTGTTGGAAAGCCGACAGTGAGTTGAATTCAACGCACTGTCGGCTTTCCCGATCTGTGCCCCGGGTAAAGAGCTTTTGGTCCCAATACCGTAGCTCTTTACAGTCAGAAGGGTGTTCCTGAGAGACTGTCAGAAACACCCTTCTGACTGTAAAGAGCTACGGTACAGGGACTGATAGCCCTTTACCTGGGGCACAGATCGGGAAAGCTGACAGTGCACTGAATTCAGTGCACTGGCGGCTTTTCAGCAGTATATAGAACTGCCTGTTCCCAAACCCATGAAAGGTCCTCTTTAAGATAAGTTTTAATGTATTTTTATGTTACACAACAGCCTACAGAACTTGAACATTTCATTTGATTTATAATGTTGGTTATACAACATACCAGTTTATGGAGTTTCTCCACTTCTGCCATGGCACTCAGGATCTCTCTATCAAAATTCATAGCTCTTGACCATGCATTATGAGCGACAGTCACCAATCCGTCACAGCCTTCGCCACCACATTTCCTCTTGCCATCTTCTGTGCAGCCAAGCCCTCCACATTTTGAATCTTCACATGATGCACCAATTGGGGTTCCGCAGGTCTAGAAAAAAATATCAATAAAACTCAATAGATCATTAGATCTAGTATCTACTACACAAAAACATGAATATAAGTGCCATACATGTTTGCAAACTTCTTATATACTTCCCCAGTTTGTTGAAACAAAAATAAAAATGTACTTAGAACGATTTTCTGTGTGATTTATAGTATATATATTTAATGCAAGATGTATGGCTTATATGGAGTTTAGGCCTGAACAGTTTTTAAAATCATATGGGAAAATCAAGGTTCTTAAGACAACACGGCTGTCCATTTGCAGACCATAAAACACTTTCAAAAAGAAAAAAAAACCTCAAATAATTTTCAGTCAATCATATAAAAATTTAAATACATCTTTATTATACCAAATACAATCATAAAAGTAAGTAGCAGCTGGGCAGATGGTTAAGCCAGAGTTGAAGACACAGTAACAAACAGAGGATTTAAGACTATATATAAATCACAATTGACACATAGGACTTAAATATCCAGGGTATAAATATATGAATGTATAAATAGCTATAAACATTAGTTTTAACCCTGAAAACAAGACACTATACAGATATTAGATCATATTGTACTCCATTGCAAGAAATAGTAAGACCAATGGTGTAGATACAGCTGAATAACAAGAAATGATCAGAAAGATCAAATCACATCACAACCTGGATAGCTTCCAAAAGGTTAAAACCCATATAGTAGTTTGACATGAGTCATGCATACATGAATAAAGGAAGCCCATTTGTAGACCATAACCTAAGTGCTGTTAGACAGTCAAACAATTGCTGTGAACTATAATTCCCCTTTGCTCTGTTTTATTGCTGTTACACTTCTGCTGTCTTGATGTATTGCAATATATCATATTAGGAAATTATTATTTAAGCCAGTTTTCCCATTTGCTAATGTGAATTTATAAGGCTAGGATATGCCAGACTTGATGATTAATGGGGGTTCAGCAGTGAGGCCGTTTTAACACATAGGTGGGCCCTGAGCAAATGTTTCGTAAGTGGGCCCCCCATCACCACCACCACTAAGAAATACCTGACCTGCACAAATTATAATGCCTCATCAATGACTCTCACACAGTGTAATGCTTCCCTAGTGGCCCCATACAATATAATGCCCCTCATAATGTCTTCTTCCAGGTTGCCCTCACAATTTCATGTCCCCCTCCAGATTGCCTCCACAGATTCATGTCTCCCACCCCCTGGTTGCTCCTACAGTGTCATGTGCCCCCCAAGTTGTCCCCACACTGTCATGTTCTCGTCAAATTTCCCCAAAAGAATCATGCCCCCCAGGTTGCCCCCACAGTATAATGCCCCCCTCCCCACATTGTCATCTCCCCCTCAGGTAGTCCCCCACAGCATCAAGTCCCCTACCACCACGATGGGATGCCCTCATAGTGTCAAGTCCCCCCCCCAGGTTACCCACATAATATCTTGTCAACTTACCCACCAGGTTGCCCCCATAGTGTCATGTCCCTCTCAGGTTGTCCCCACATTATCAAGTCCCGCACCCTCCAGTTGTCCGCATAGTGTCATGCTCCCCCCAGGTTGCCCCCACAGTTTCATGTCCCTAACTATATACTGTATATATATATCAAAGAAAAAAAACCTTAATACTCACCTTTCCCCGGTCACTCCTCTCTCTGTTCCAGAGTCTTCAAGTAGCAACAGGTGCTACATTGTGCCTCCTGCTCCCAGAACACCAGAAGCAAAGATAGCGGGCGGGTGGTGAAGCAGGGAGCAGATGGCTCCCTACTTCATAACAGTCTTTAAATCATCAACATCTGAAGGATGCTGATGAATTGGGACAGCCTGGACCCAATGTCCTGGACAGCAAATGCAGGACTGTTCCAATGTCTAAAGGGGCCCCCTGCTACCATAGGGCCCCATGCAACTGCATTGTTGGCCCTATAGTTAAGGCACCCTGTCAGCAGTAAATCCTCTTCACTGTTTTGGTCCAGCCGTCCACTGAGTGAGGAACTACAGGAAGCCTCAATCAAAACCAAGAAGTGGATGCAGTCTAAGCTGAGGCAGGTTCATCATCGGTAGTGGTCCCAGAGATCAGGATCCCAACAAATATAAACTGATAGCATATCCTAGTGAAGATGGGTATAACCCTCATTCACTACTACTGGAGAAATACTTTACAAATTCCAGTTATAATTAGAATTCAACGTACCTTTTCAGACACAGAAGAGAGGTCCAAATTCTGGATCTCACCAGCAAGTTCATCCAAAACCCTTGACTGCTCATCTTGAATTTGCTTAAAAACAGTTTCTTTTTCATCAATGAGATCTTCCACTTCCCTCCGTGTAGCAGATGAGTGCGCCAGAATGCTGTCTTGATTGACTGCTGAAGCATTGACCTTTTCTTCTGCATCTAGAGACATCTGGAAATACTTATTGATGCTGTCCATAGCTCCTGCAAACATAGCATAGTATGTGTGAGTCCTACATTCCCAAATTGCACTCTAAGCATTATGGCGTTAATCCCCTAATGAAGGGTGGACATCTCGGGGGGTGTGATGGGGGCAGAGTCTTTTTGACTTGCTTCTGATACTGGCCTGTGTATGTAAAGCCTGGGTGAAGCAAATCTGGGGTGATGCTTAGTTAGGACAAGATGAGATCATGAGCGCTGCCTCCGAATGGACCCACAATGCACCAATCCGTTACTAGGCACATGGGATGCCTTGAACCGAAGGTGGAAGTAAGAAGGCCTTTAAAATCCCATGGGATGCCAGCACATGTCCTTACCTTTCCTAGTCAGAGCAAAAAAACATTCTAGAGAAAAGGGTTGTGATTAGAGATGAGCGAGTAGTATTCGATCGAATACCTACCCTGCATAGTTATTGGTGTACTCGGTTGAATACCACGTGGTAAACGCAGTAAAAATTGCAATTCCCCTCCACCTTCCCTGGTTCTTTTTTTTTTACACCAATAGCTATGCAGGGGAGGTATTCGATCGAATACTACTCGCTCATCTGTAGTGGTGATAACTATATAAACTATCATATCTTGGTCACAATGACACAATGCTGCAGATAGTTTGGTGTTGTTTCTTTAATTTCCCTGAACATGTTGGATCCCCTGAGGAGTTAGGTGTACTACTGAAGAAATACATAGGGATATTTATATTTGAGGGATAGCTGTGGACTGCCCTTGCCATGGCAGGAGCTCTTTTGGGGCCCAGGGTCAATTTCTAGGGAAGGGCCATTGACTGGAGGCCATGATCCAAACACTAAGGAGCTCTGTATAGGAGAACAAACGGAGCACCCGCTGAAACAAGACAAACTGGAAGTGGTGAGATCAAACAATTTTTTTCTGTACCAGTGTTCAATCTGGTGAAATCCCCTGATATTGTTCTGCTGGAACATGCTGGGAAACATTATGTTCTTGGATATATTTTTACTCTTTGGAGCCATTTTGAATCCCTATGAAACTCTAAGGGAAGTGGTCATCCTCTCTATTGTGTTATGCTTTTAATGTTTTGGTGTCATTTTATCTATTATCAGTACAAGTCAAGTTTTATTATTTGCACATTTGCTGCACTTTTTGTCTTATTGAATATAACATGCACACACTTATGCATTAAACACACACATGTAAGAGGTAGTCAGGAAATAAAGTCATATAGTAATGTTATGTATATGCCAAATTCTAGGCTTTGCTGTTTTGTTTGCATGAAAACAAGACGGATGTCAAGCAGATACATTATGGGTGATTTTTATAATTTTACTTGTTCTGTGCTATTACAGGACAAGACTGTAAACATTATAATATTCCTAATTGTTGTCAGTAAATGAAGAAATGCTGTGAAATCCTGAAAATTGATTGATATATAGATTGCATTGGTCGGTATGCGTACAAGACCTTATAAATGCTGCATTGACATAACACCCAGGCATCTTATGGAGGAAGATATCTAATAAGTTTGATTTATATTTTTAGGTTTGTTCGTATTCAAGCAAATAATAAAGATGTAATTTGAGAAAACTACCTCGAACATTAGAAATCTTCATGTACTCGAGTTGCTCGCCAAGTTCTTTCAGTGCTTTACTAACAGCATCAGCGTCTGCCTGCAGTTCGGCAACTTTCTCCGAACCATTAAGGCTGATTTCTGCAAGGTTCTGTTCTACTTCTGTAACTTTTTCCAAAACCTCTGACTTCAGTTTCCTTGTAAGATAACAGAAATACAGTTTTAAGTTATCACAATGTATTTGGCTATCAAGCACGTCTAAGTAAGTACATGGTAAAGAGAGTGTAAATTCTCTGGTCCTCTGATATGCTAACCACTAATTCACAGAATAGGTGATAAATGGCTAATCCTTGGAACCCTCACTATTTAGGCTACGCCTGGTCTCCGCTTGGGGATTCTGGTACCCAATCTGCTTTAAAAATGCGAGAGAAAAGTCCTACAAGCAGGACTTTTCTCTCCACATTTTTCTGCATTTTTTGGGCAGACCCCATTATAACCTATGTGGTGCACAGGTAACTGTTTTTTAAGCGGATATAGTTTCCGTTCATGGGGTCTGCTTGGGGACCCCACGAATGGAAACCCAAACACAGGTGTGAACCTAGCGTTACTAGAACTACAGAATACTCAGTTCCTGTCCCCTGCATGACTGTCCCATGTTCAGCCCCATGCTGCTCTATTCAGTGTCTGTGGGGTTGACAGAATCAGGCAAGCACTATACTCAGCAGTTGCCATCAGCCCCATAGTCACTGAATAGAAAATGTTCCACTCACACACCTTCAGAATGTAGTCGGACTGTGTAGAGGGGCAGGCTCTCAGTACTCCCTTTCTAGTAATGGGTGTGGTCCCCAAGCAATAAGATATTTATCATCCATTCTGTGGATTACATTACATATAGTAGACTATACTTTGCATACAGGACCATATATGCCACCTTTTCATACATTTACTACAGACTAATTATAAGGCGAACTACCCCAAACCACCCATATTTAGACAATGTGTTTCTAATACGTATGAGCAAATTTACATGAATTCATCTTGAGAATTCTAATGTATTTTAATTGCCATAAAATTAGATCCCACAAATGTTTGCTTAACATCAGAAATACCCACATTCCACTCCATGTACCTGTTATTCTATCATATGTCATATACTTACTCTGCCTCTTCAAAAAGTCTATCAATGTTTTTAAGTGGCTGTGTCGCAGGATTCTGGGAAATAATGGTTTGAATTTCCTCCATTTTTTCCTGAATTCTGTTGACGGTTTTCTGATATGGTCCAATAACTCCAGTGACTTTCATAGTATTGGCACGATCTAAAAGTCTGTTTGTCTGGTTAGAGAGCTCTTTGATGATGACGTCCCAGAGGGCAAAGCACTTATGACAAGGAACACAATTTGGGAAAATGCCTGAGTAACCACGAGCACATTTGTCACAGCGTACTCCTTCTATTCCTTCATTACAAACACAATGTCCAGTGGATCGGTCACACTGAGGGGTCTGTATTCCTCTTGAGTCACAGTCACAAGCTACAAGAAATAAATTAATAATAATAAAATATTTGCAGTACATCTCATTTTGATTTTTACATCAAGGAAAGAACAATGTATACAATATTTTGACAAAATAAGTAATTTTTATAACAGTGGTCCCTTCATTCAAATAAAATATGTGAGAAAATAGGTCCCATCTCTTGAATGTTAATTTTGGGGATATTTTAAAACACTATTGGGACCATATATAAAACTTTGTAGATTTGCAGAGATTTGAAGATTTAAATTTGTTAAAAAAAACACCTGGAAATTGGTACAGAGATCTGGGTTAAAGGTAAACGCAATATATACACTTTTACATCAATTCCAATATGAGCAGCAGTTTTCTGAAAGTATGCGTGGCTAATCCCTTAAGGACGCTGGGTGGTTTGTATGTTAATGATTGAACGTGCGACTACCATCATTTTATAGACAAAGCTGTAGTGTATGGTGAGATATGAAGCCTAAAAGTCAACAGTTCAAAACATTGTTACCCTTTTGCTTATCAGTGTATATGACTTACATGGACCACTCGGCCACAGTCCAGAAACGCAACAAGACTACTTTCACCTTGTTTGTTCAAGCCCAGTTCCAACACCATGTAGGGCCCATCCACTTCTTCTGGATCCTCCTCTCTGGATTTTTTCCCACCCCCATGTTTAGGACAAGGCATTGCTTCCACTCCCTCTCCCTCATTTCATGGGTGTAAGGTGAATTTCTGCCATGCGGTTTTGAAGTCACACAGTGTAAGAAATGCTCAGGTGTATCCTGCAGCAAGTATTTTGTTGGACGGCTCATTGACAACTACAACTGGACAGTGTTGCCAGTGACAATGACACCAATATCGTTGCTGTAGTTGGGTGTGATAACATATTGTCTCTGCATGGCACATGTTCTAAATTAGGTGGTCTACCACTTTATTTAGATATATACTGGCTTAAACGAGGTGCTGTTCACAGTTAGAAAAGAGTCTGCACATTTCAACTGTTTTTCCCTGGTTAAAACTCCCTGCTGGACTTGCAGTGAAATGATCTGCCCTTACACCACATCTGTGATGTTCCAACTCAAAGGAATTCCATCTTAGACTGGATGGAGCATCTGTGTGAGCAGCAGAGGGCAGTGAATGATTACTGCATGCAGCAGACCAAGGAACAATGTGTTATTTTGACATCGGCTTTTGGAAGCTCATGAAGGAAGTGTGCCCCTTTTGAAGTGCTTTGTGGAGGCAAGCAAATTTGTCAGCAGGAACAACTGCAACATTAGTGATGTCATACCTATGTTATATATCTTACAGGAAACACAGAAATAGAAGAAGAACAACTTCCACCACTTGATCACCAGCATTGTCTTTGGTGGATGCAAGAGGAACTGGAGGAGGATTAAGAACTAGGTCAGAGACATTATTGTGTAGGGCCTGTGACTCCTATACTGAAAGAGGAGGAGGAGAAGGAAAAAGGGGTCTTGATATGCCACAGCTAGTAGAGGGGATGGGCCCTTCACTATAAAGACAAAATGGGGGAATTGTTCCCTGCCTTCCAAAAGAAAGCAAAATTACCAACTTAGTAGGATGTATACTGTATACCCAGCTTGTCGCTGGTTTTAGGAAGGCCACTGCATGTACCAGTTGCATAATTGCCCAGGTGGCCTCTGCCATCTCCCAATCCACTATACTCAGTCAGAACGGTCGAAGTCTTCGGTGTCGGTCAGGAAAGGGGGGCCCATATCAAAAGTTCGCCATGGGGCCTCGCCATACCTAGTTACGCCACTAACCTGTATGGAATGATGAGACCAATGATGGAAGCCACAGCATGTTTGTATAAAGTACCTTGGCATGTATCAACCATTGAATGCATGGAAATAAATACTGTGCTGTATTTTTTATTGTATGCATCTGTATTAAAAAATGCAGCAGACCATCTTATAGAGTAGAAAAAGTATGCTGACATATACTAAACCAGCTTATGCCAAAAGGCCATTGATTTGGCACACACTGGGTGCCTGGGGCCTGGTAAATACACCATACATGTTTACATAACAGGATATTTAGTTTTTTCCCTGTTGTTTACTGCATATTCTAAGGTCGTATTCATGGGTAATCTGTTAAATGTCAGCTCTTTTACCATAAAACTTGATGATAGAACATTCTAAAAAGATATAATGAGAAGAAATTTCAGGTCCATACCTTCATGGATCATGTGAAAATATCATGAACAGTAGAATTAATCAAAATAGCCCCATAGACTCAATAATAAGCATCTTTTCTTTCTGCAACAAACCCCATAGATCTGTACACAACGCCCACAATGATTAGGATCTCCCGCTGTGCCCTTCTAAAGAAGACTATTTTCTTCAGTACACTACAAAGATCTTTCCATTGAGGGTCACTTAAACTCTTTTTACATAAAGATCAAACTGGGAGGGAGACACCAAATACAAGAGCCATTAAGAATCAAAGAAAGGAATGCCAAGCTAAAATTCAACAGAAGTGATCTTTTGATCTTCAGAAGACTTTAAAGTTGAGTTCTGCTATTTGACACAAAATCTGACATCTGTTTTTCGATATCAGAAAAAGCACTTCATTGCAATACTAAAAACATTTGTATTTTTATTTTAAGTGGAAACAATGTATTTAATTAAACTAAAGAATGAAAGTCCTCTGACTACAGAGAACTTAAGTATATAACATATTAAACAGTACTTAAACAGTGGAATATCCAGTATAGAGTATTCGAGTAATCTCCTGGAGTACACAAGGCTAATAATATAAAGTAAAGAAATGGAAAGCATCCAACTGCAGGAAGTCCAATGATTTCTAATTCTCCGGTTATTAAAAAGAACGACTATAATGTTGTCCTTTCATTAAACTAAGCCAAGCATGAAAACGTTATCCATGACACTCAGGCTGGAAACAAATAATCTTTGTAATGCGCAGCAACTGAATTTAGGAAGCCATGTCTCATAAAATGTCTCATCTTCAGATGTTTTACTAGTTTAACTATGTATAAAACTTTATATTTGGCCAGTTTCATTAGTTATAACAATAATCATGCTTTTATCACAAAATTCATCATCTTTGATTATTATGGCACAGCAAGTTTTTCACTCCTAGTTTTTGAATAAGGTTTTTTTTTTTTTTTTTTTTTGCTTTTTTTAAGTAAACAGGAAGGTATTAACCTAGCCATACAGTTTTGACAGCTGTTTGTCCAATTACCCCCTGGCTGTTCTGAATGGGAGGAGGGGAGAAAATTGCCTCTAAGCATGTTTGGCAGGGTCTTAACGTCCCTGAAAGCAAATGAGCTACATATAGAGCATTATTTAAAAGAGTTGTCCAGGATGAAGGTCTTATGGCCATAAACACTTGATTGTATATTTATGGGCTATTCCAAGAATATAAAAACCTTAACCCTGTATGCTTTATACATCAAAATATACAATAAACATAGTGAACCTTCAGCTGGCCGTGCGCTGAGCTCTGCTACACGTGAGATGCAGCAGAGCTGGCCGTGCACTGAGCTCTGCTACACATGAGATGCAGCAGAGCTGGCTGTGTGCTGAGCTCTGCTACACGTGGATGCAGCAGAGCTGGCCGTGCACTGGGCTCTGCTACACATGAGATGCAGCAGAGCTGGCTGTGCGCTGAGTTCTGCTACAACTGAGATGCAGCAGAGCTGGCTGTGTGCTGAGCTCTGCTACACGTGAGATGCAGCAGAGCTGGCCGTGCACTGAGCTCTACTACACATGAGATGCAGCAGAGCTGGCCGTGCGCTGAGCTCTGCTACACCTAACATGCAGCAGAGCTGGCCGTGCGCTGAGCTCTGCTACAACTGAGATGCAGCAGAGCTGGCTGTGCGCAGAGCTCTGCTACACCTGAGATGTAGCAGTGCTGTTTCAACACTGCTACATCTGAGATCAGACCACAATGGAGACTGCTGTGGACTGATCTTAGACTCCGCCTCCTACGGAAGAACCAATGTTGATTGGCCGAATGCTGTACACTGTATGGCATTCGGCCAATCAACGCTGGTCAATGCATTCCTATGAGAAAAAGTAAGCTCCCGCATAATGCAAGCTGACAGGGATCCCGACTAGCATATAATGGGCTGCCACGAGATAGAGCCCCAAAGAGCTGTTTGAGTAACATTCTCACCTAAATAAAGGTAATCCCTAGCTAACCCTGCCAGTACATCTATCCCTGTCTCACAGTCACATAGTTCTCAGTCTCATATGAACCGAATCTGAAATCCACCATTCATATAAAGTGGAGGTCACCTGATTTAGCCAGCCAATTACTTTTTCCAGGGAAGGTGGGAGGGGATACAAATTTTTAGTGCGTTTGACGCATGGTATTCGATTGGAATCGAATATCTCGAACAGCCTGATAGTCGATCGAATACCAATTCGATCGAACGCCGTTCACTCATCTCTAGTGCTTATACATTTTTGAAGTCTTTCTAGTATTCTAAGGATAGAATCACATGTCCAGTTCTTGTGGCAGTTTTGGTGCAGTTTTTGATGCAATCTTTGACCCAAAACACAGGAGTAGATAGAAAATACAAGACTTGCCTATCCTTCTTTTATATTTTGCCTTCATTGTATCCTCTCCTGGCACTGGCTCACAAAATCTACATGTGTATTTCCAGCCTAAAGAAACTATTTCTATGAATTGGTAATAAAACTGTGTCGCTATACTTCAGCATTGTGATCAATGTATCCACCCACACATGACTTATTACAATAAAAGAACTGAACTTCTAAATGAACAGTTAAGACTTTGTTCAGATTTGGCATGCCTACATTGCTGTTCTCTACAAAGCATTATCTGTTCAGCAACATGTAGGCTACAAACAATACACAATGGCTCCAATTATCAGCACTGACTAAAGAACTATAATTAACAAACACCAGACGAATCTTATACATTCACATCACTACCAAATATGACAAACCATATTCCAACTTGAAGGCAAGAGCAAGATCAAATAGATGGATGGATTAAATTTACTGGTCAACTGAGTGACATTTACGTCCTGGTAGAAGAACACTTCATTCATACGTTGTTTAAAAACACTGTGTACTTAAATGCATTCCTACGCAAGGGATTCATGATTTGTTTAGTTACTGATTTTAGGAGAGACTTCTGGGGTGGGAGAGGGGCACAAACCTAAAGACTAATGAGCTTTTTCAGCTCCATAATGAAGTTTGCATAAAGAAAATGCAGCTTTTATGTTCTTCTGGTTAATCCTAGTGACAATGATGAAATACTCAACTAATTTCCCAACTAAATCACAATGTGATAAGATCCTTTGATCTTCGGTCACCATTCAAATTCCTAAGATATGTGTACTAGGCATGTACCCTCATATGCTTATGTACATCAGACTGTGGTAATGGTTTAAACTGCCAGAACAAAGTTCAATGCAGTTCTTAAACAATAACCAGGAGAATTTTTTTATCATACAAGGGTATATTTTACTCTAGTCGATGACTCTCAGCGTGTATTCCTTGCTATGGCAGCCAGGAGCCTTCTGAAAGCTCTCAGTCTAAGACTTAGTAATGTTGTATTACTACTCAGCTTTGCCTCTTGAATCTCTAGCTAGTGACACTGTATGCCACAAGTGATCAAAAAGATTGAATAAAATATGGAAACATGGTTTTTCATGCCCAAAGAAATAATATACCTAAAATTCTGCCTTGTTTAATATGGTTGTCTGAATAAAGTACCATTAATAGCACAATATAAACCCTTGACTAGAGATGAGTGAACCTCTGAAGAGTTTTGGGTTTGGGTGGCTCAGGTCCTACATTTGTTTCAGGTCAAACAACTTTGGTATGAACCATAACTTAAAATGGCCTACAGTGCATAACACTGTCAGGGCTCCTATGCTCCTATTTATGCAATTTCTAGCTCTCTAATGCAAATACAGCCAAAGTTATGTCAAAGTGAAAGTGACATGTATGTCTTTGACGACCATGACATGTATGTCTAAAGACAACCATATGTTAGATGTACATGTGGCCTATGTGTAAGAGCATAGGTAGAAAAAATAGAACAGTTTTGCTCACTTTCCTTGCCATTGCAACTTCCAAGTCTATTTTGCCAAATGACATGGTGAAACCTATTCATGTGAAAAATTATCACATACCAAGAATTTATTGTTTGGCAATGTAGAAGAAAATTCCCACACGGGAGATGATCTTGTGTAGTTGCTACCACCACGAATCCACCACTCTCACACCATGAGCTTCTCCTAGGACTGTACCAGGCAGGCTTTTGGTATGTTGGGCCAACACAATGGCTGGAGTTGTTATCATTACTATCACCACTGCCACCAGCCTCTTCATCTGGTGTCACCCTGACCTGGTTGTTGGGTCCTCTCCATATAAGAATCATCATCATCGGTAATGTCATCGTCTTCACTGCTTTTGTTTGACACATCATGTTCATAGGATTCCTGCATACTCTCAGAATTTCCACTTCTAGATTACTCTTTAGCTCCCCTACCAGAATGACTACCAGTACCAACCCACTGGCACTACTACCTCCACTGCCTACAGCCATGTCTTCCTTCTCTGCTTGCACACAGTGCTGATTGTTCTTATCCAGCTCATCAAAAAAACGAGGAAGGGCGGGTTCACACCTGTGCCCGAACTCCGTTATGCAGGTTTCCGTTTTCTGCCAGCAGAAGATGGTAACCTGCATTCACTACCTGCCGGTGAGCACCTGTGAACGTTTTGTGCTCTCCACGGCGACACCGTTTGTTTTTTTTAATCGGACACAAAGTCCTGCATGTCCGACTTTGTGTCCGGTTTAAAAAAAAAACTGTTTCACGGCTCAAAAGAATGGGTTTGAAAAGTGCCTGCCGGTTTCCATCTCCTGCCCAGTTTCTCGGGCAGGAAACGGAAACCTGCATAATGGAGTTCGGGTGCAGGTGTGAACCCACCCGAAGACTGCTTTGACTAACTGAAATAGGTTTTTTTCTCAGAAGAAAAAACTAAATGCTTGAAATGTTGTGTATACAGTATTGACAGTACCAACAGTTGTCAACTGTCTCAGGAAATGGATGAGAAGAGGGTATGGTAAAGGCGTGGGGTTTGGACAAAATTAACCCCAAAGTGTGAGGTTTTTGGGCATTCCTGTTTGGAAAAAGAACATCCTGGCTAGGACAATGATTGGACTAAAACGCCCAGGACTTTGCAGACAACTATCTAGTACTTATGCAGACTAATGCATTTCTATAGTAACAAACAACAAGCAGATCCTTGCTTTTGACCTTGCAGTCATATTATATTCTACATGCAAGAAGTAGGATACAGATAGATGATATATAGAAGCATAGCTACCAAATCACACTACACAGGTTTTATTGTCTGTTGCTATGTAGAGGAGATTTACTATTAAGATCTAGAGTAAATACGCCTGTTTTCATAAATATTAAATTATTCATTAATATTTGCTTGCTAGACATATATATATTATTATATACAAACAGTTAAAAAGTTCAGTATAAATTACTTTACTTTCAGTGATGTAAAAATTGGATGTTATTTACCTTGGCACTCAATGTCTGGATTACCCCAGAAAAGTTCCTGGCATTCACTACAGTTTCTGCCGCCAAAACCAGGCATGCAATGACATTGTCCAGTAAACTGTAAAAGTCATAAGATAAATTGTGTGAGTTTTCCATACCTCCACAGAATATGTGCACTTCATATACAAAATATTAGTCAAGTGCTTACCTGATTGCATGATGAACCCAGAGAACGGCCAGGATCGCAGCCACATTGCTCACACCCATTTCCACTAGCTAGATTCCAGGTATTTGGTGCGCAATGGTCACAGCTCTGTCCAATCACATTGGTCAAACATGGACACTGGCCTGTGGTAATATTACAGTGACAACTGCTGTCTCCCTGGCAGTAATCTTGGTCAGTACCCAGGTAATTACAAACACACTCTGAAAAATCAAAGAATTGTTATAACAGTTATGAAAAAGATACCAAGTACAGCGATAGTATATTAGTATTACATTGTACATAATGGATTCTAGGGTTTTGTCAGGTTTCTTCACCTTTACCAAGTAAATTGGTGTAATAGGCTATACTATTCTGCCATAAAGGCCAAAAGATGTATGACCGAAAGAACAAGAATATAAGTCAGAAAAGCCTAACCCTGAACTTTGCTAACGTTTCAAAGTTAAGTATTAATTCACATGTTGTGATTCCTATGCCAAAGAGAGTAGTAGCAGGAAATTGGAATAATATCCTGGTCCTAAGAAAAGGAAATAGAAATAGACAAGTTTTCTAAAACAAAGAATCCAAAAGGGTAGAAAAATGTTAGAAGTAATATGCTGCACCGAAGATTCATTTGGAAAGGATGAAGACGACGAATATAGCAGAAGAAACAGGCTCCAAACACATAGAATGACACTAGAAAGTTCCATTTCATACAATGAAGAGGATTCCTGAAAATAGTTGCATTACTGATGTACATGTCTGTATTTATCAGTTGAAAAAAAGCTATTTTGCAATACCAAGCACTTTTCAGTGTGAGAATATACTACTGGATTTATCTCAGTCTGCACTGATTTACACTTGGAATTATGGCAGCAATATAAAGCCCAGAAAATCGCTTTAACTACTTGGGTGTTATATTTTGGGGGTTGCCTTTGAAAACACTATAGGAGGCCAATACTGTGACATCCAGGACAACAAAAGCTAATCTTATCTGAGAGAAAATGACTAAGGTATCAATTCTGATTATATACATTAACTGAATGGATATCTCAGATAAAGAAAAATAAAACAAAGTTCTCACTTTTACAGTCCTGATGATAAGCATTTCCATAGTATCCCAGTTGACACTGCTGACAGTTCTCGCCCTCTGTGTGATGGAGACATTTCAAGCATACTCCAGTGCGTTTGTCACAAGCAAGTGGATCTGACATATCTATGTTATTGTTGCAATTACATGGTTGACATGTTCCTCCAATCTCTTCTGGATTTCCAAAATAACCAGAGCTGCACTCATCACATCTAATACCTAAATGGGGAAACATAAATATTGTTTTACATCTATACTTATAGTTGTCCATTTTTTCAAATAGTTATAGTTGTCCATTCTTTCAACAGTACATTTCATTATACAGTACATTATTCCTGCAAATCTGTATCTGGACAAAACCCCCCATGGCATTGGAAGTGGATTAACGGGATCCAGGAATTGTGTCTTACATACTGTAAATGATTACCTGTATAGCCTTTGTTGCATGAACATATGACATACTCAGTTGAAGGATCTTTGTAACATCCACTGGCAAATTGACGTCCACTACCAGGTCCATCAGGGCATGGGCAGGGTCTGCAGTGATCACCTGAGCCTAATCTGGGATCACCATAATACCCAGCTATACACCTATAAATAAGCATATAAACTATTAACGTACATTTTAAAGTAAACATTCTAAATACAACTAACATTTATGACTAACCACTTTGCCAGTCCAAATTACATCAAGAACAATTGTAATGTGGCAATATTTCCGAGATTTTCTGACATTCCCTCTTTAATCAGGTCAGTTGTTCTAAATTATGTAGGTGGTAAAGACTTAGCCACTCATCCGCATTTCAAGTGTGTATGCCATTCGCATTTTTCATAGATAGCATACATATCCATTAATTTCAATGTATTCATCCAGATGTTCATTTTATTCACGGACCATTGGCCAGTGGACAAATTAACTGAAGTCTATGGGTCCATGAAAAAAAAGAATGATGTGTGTCATCCGTTTTTCACCGACTGACAGACATAGGGCAGGTTCACACCTGCGCCTGGTCTCCACTTTCAGGTTTCCATCTTCTGCTCGAGAATCTGGACAGGAGATGGAAACCAGTTTTCAAACCCATTCATTTGAAAGTGTCCACCCATGAGCATCCTCTGCCTCTCCATGGTGAAACCGTTTTTTGGAAATGCAGGACTTTGTCTCTGGTTAAAAAAACAAACAAACAAAAAAAAAACGGTTTTGCCGCGGAGATCAGAAGACGTCATGGGATGGACACTGACTGTTGGGTTTCCGTCTCCTGTCGGCAGAAGGCGGAAACCCAAAAGCGGAGATCAGGAGCAGGTGTGAACCTGCCCATAGTAAGTATAGGAATTTTTTTTTTTAATTTAGCTCTTTTCAGAAAAAAAAAAAACAGATCAACCATGGACAGCACACTGGGCGGGATTCTGTCTAAAAATATTACAGATACTGTCTGCAATATGCAGCCTTGTGAATACAGTGCAAGACAAACAATGAATTTATCTTCACATATTAAGCATTTACATACCAGCTCCCCCCCCCCCAATTTAAGCTGGCCACGAGGATCTTAGCTGTGGCACCAAGGTGCATAAATTTATCTACATTCAACAACTGCAATAAGGAAATAATAAGGAATTGACATTTATATTGCTAAAATTAAACAATTAGCTATGATTATTTCATGTCTTACCTTTCACAGCTGTAGCCTTCAGTATGGTTTCTACAGTAAGTGCACTCTCCAGTGAGTGGGTTGCATTCTTCAGCATGTCCATTACATTGGCATTGTTGGCAGTTAGGAAATCCCCAGTAACCAGGCAAACATTCATCACATTGACGTCCAAAGGCACCATGAAAGCATGGGCATTGACCCGTCTCCGTGTGGCAAAATGCATGAGTAGATCCTTTCAAGTTACACTCACAAGCTGTAAATATAAAGGTTTAATCAATCTGATATCTTAAAGTACATGTTGCTCAAAAAGAACATAAAATATTGTGTGCCAAGTGTTAGAGCCTTTTTGCATTTTTTGGCATGAACTCAATTACAATATTTACAAGGAGTTTGTTTTTTCTCCCCGTGGGAGTCCTATATGGGACAATGATTGACAATGTCTGTAAAATGCAGCCTCTCTGCTGCCTGAGGAGAACTGTAGAAAGGAGCACCCCCCTAAAAAAAATACAAAAAACCAAACCCACATCTTTGGTTGTGGATCACTTGGTTGCCCCTTATTTGGCCCCAACACAGCATAACACCCCAATTTTTTTTTGGCCCCACACAATATACTACCCCATATTTTGGGCCCACAACATGGTACATGACCTCTGTTTTTTTGGCCCCCCTACATGGTATATGACCTATTTTTCTGGCTCCTCACACAGTATATAACCCTTTTTCTGGCCCTCCACATAGTACATGACCCCTTTTTCTTGCCCACCCCCGAGTATATGACCCATCTCCTCTTTTTTTTTTTTTTTAACACTCGCCACAGCATATGATCCCCCTATTTATGGCTCCAGCATAGTTTTTGAACTCCTTTTATACCCCAAGTATATGACCCTTTTTTTTTTTAAATCACACACACAGTGTATGACCCTCCTTTTCCACCCCACCCTTACACAGAGTAGCTGCCGATAATTTTTACTCACCTGTTGTAAAATATTAACACCTGTCCACACTCCTGTCATGGCCACCCTCCGCTGCTGCTTCCAGGTTGCGCTGTAGCCAGTGCTGAAGGATGCTGGGGTACTGACTAGAGGCGGAAGCAGCTGGCAGTCAAGACAGGAATATGGACAGGTGAGTAAAAAATATCGGCAACAGCTTATTACAATACTACAATAAGTAACTATTGATTTAAAAAAAAATGCCTCTCTGAGTTTATTCCGTCGCCTCAGTTTGCCTCATGAAAGGTGCACCCTGGCTGCTTGGCCCTATAACAAGGGTGCAAAATAGATAAATAAATACAAATCTCGTGTGTTTGGCCAGCTTGGGATGTTGCCCATTGTCGTTGCAGTTATCACTCATTTCTAACAATAGTAAAGAAGGTTATAAATATAGTTTGTCAATAGATAGCAGTAATAAAGGATCACAATTATCAGTATGTGTAATAATACTTACGTTTACATCCATTAGGTCCAAAGCCATACGTCCCTGGGGCACATTTATCACAGTTCCTGCCAACAACATTTGGGCGACATTGGCACTGTCCACCATTGGGGTCACATACAGCACTCAAGGAACCTTGTGGGTCACACTGGCATTCTGGGTAAAATGAACACAGAGAAACTGTAAAAGTGCTGTTACTCCATGACAACAGTTCTGCCTATATAGTTGGGTATTTCCTTTTTTGTGTGTCACTGCACACCATTGTGTCTTCCACCTGCAAAAATAATTCTGCTAAACTGTGTTTCCAAATATAGTTCTGGTTTTGCATTCTTTAGTCAATTCTTTACTCTTTATGCTTTTTTTTTTAAGCTCATTAAAAGTGATAATATTATTTCAAAACTATATGATTGTAAAGATAAGGGCATATAAGGGGGAGTTCACACAGAGTAATGTGCCGCGTGATGTGGCACGTATATGGCGTGTGAGACTTTGTGGGCTGTATATGCTCCCATTGATTTCAATGGGAGCCTGGATCGTATATGCCGCGTTATTTTGCGGCCGTGATTTTGCGGCTGCAAAATCACGGCCGCAAAATAACGCGGCGTATACAATCCTGGCTCCCATTAAAATCAATGGGAGCGTATACGGCCCACAAAGTCTCACACGCCGTATACGTGCCACATCACACGGCACATTACTCCGTGTGAACTCCCCCTAAATGCTAGGGCATAGCACTGACTGCAGCGGGCACCAATAGACCTTTTTAGAGCTTAATGGAGCCATTCAGAACTTTTAAATGATAGATTCATCACACTGTCATGGCTTGTGATATAAACGGCAGTCATGATGGCAGAGAGTACAGGGCCTGCATTTTCTTAAATGACCAGACTAATATAGTTTCTTGATGTCAGATACCTTATGTATTTGTGAACAGAGCACATAAATACATACCCAGGGCACCTTCATGTAGAACTGCAGAAATACTGAAGAGGAAGTCTTTGCAGACCTCAGTCAATGGGGTTTTCACAACACTTTGGCTATTTTCAGCACATCTATATCTCATGAATGTCTGCCAGGCATTGCTGACATCTTCTCCTGAACCTCCCGTGCTGAATAAGTCAAGGGACTTGACATGGGGCAGCAAAACAATCTATGGAAATGAGTTTTACAGATTCAAGTTAAGATTATGTTGGCATTACAGGTTACAGAAGCACAGAAGAGTATCTTCATAGACTAGAATTAAGTCTAAAACCACTATAAAGTATAGGCTTCAGACTCAGTAAACATGCTTTACAGCTTCTCAGCAAACCAATCTACTTCAAAGCAAGTTATACAAGGCAGTAGCTAGAAATACCATGTAAATAATCCCATGTAAGAAAAGCAACAAATCCCTGACTATGGTACAGCGCTGCGGAATAAGTTGGTGCTATGTAAATAAAATTTATTATATTATTATTATTATTATTATTATGGTTGTACCATTTATAGACAGCTCAAATAATGTCAATGATACATCTTGATCCTACACATATAGTTATATATATATTTCACTAAAATCAAAAGTATATACTAATTCATGAAAATACACTCACAGAGTCAATTAATGTATAAGGATTCTCCACGTTCGAGTTAACCGAATACCGAGGCAGTTCCAGACGTATTGTATAGTTGAGGCCTTTTTCAAAGCATATGGGACGTGGAAGGACAATATACCTAGAATTACAGAACAGAACACATTTTATAGCATATATGGCTTTTGTAACTTTATGTACAAAGACTGCTTATATAGTTTGTGTAGATATAACATTATACAGATATAACATAATGCAATTTATGTACTCCATTTGTTTCCTTCAAGACAATAACCTACAGACTTCAAGGTACAAGCATATTGTTGAGAAGTTTTTGACCAAAATTACTGGTTGCCGCAGCTATTGTGTACAATTGATGTAGGTATCAGTTATTATATGGCTACACTACACTTCAGATTGCCCAAATGATCATACAGCCAACAACTACTTTCCAGACCCCACATACAAATGTATGCTTGGCCCTGTCAAGTACAAATGCATTCAGAACAGAGAAAAGGAAATAAGCTGCCACCGGACATCTCTGATGGCATCTAATTTTTCCTGAGGACATAAAGTTTAGATATGATAATATCCTACTGCCTGCCTACTGCTAGCAGACATCACTGTATATTATCCCTGAGAACAATGGCATTGTGTACAATGAAATCCAACTCTCACCCCCAGCATTTGTTGTCGGAGCATGGTCTAGAGGTCCCCATACACATTGAACGGTTATTTTGAATAAATATATTGCTCCAATAGAGTCTGCTATCAATCCTGGCATTTTATTTAGACTAAGGTATCTTCTCAAAACCAGAGGATCTTTACTGGATAGACATGTAAATGTGGCCAGAAAATGAGGTCTTATTCCTGTCCATTTTGCGGTCCATGCTCACTGACATCAATGAAAGGGTTGTGTGTTTAATTACAGCCTGGCTACCTAAACACAGCATGTTGCCTTAAATTCATGTCACACCCAATCACCTGTACATGACCACTAAGGCTAGTGACTGACTACAGCAGTCATATGGGGAAATATGGTGTCATTGGTACAGCTCAAAAACGGAACACTGGTGCTGGGAACCAGGAGCTGCTCTTAGTATTGTTGGGACTAGGACAGATGAATATGGCTTTTTTTGTTATTATAACCTCTACCCTTATTCCATGTTAAATTTAAATGGTAGATTTATTAAACAAGTTCAAAGAGGGCCTGGACGCCTTTCTTGAAAATAAAAATATTACAGGTTATGGACTCTAGATTTTAAAGACACGTTGATCCAGGGTTTTTATACTGACTGCCAAATTGGAGTCGGGAAGGAATTTTTTTTTTTCCCCTGAAATGGGGCAATTGGCATGAGCCTCATGGGTTTTTTTGGTTTTATTTGCCTTCCCCTGGATCAACACTGTAGGGATTGTAGGGTTATAGATTGGACTTTATGGACTGATGTCTTCATCCAACCTCATCTACTATGTAACTATGTAACTATGTAAATCCCTTTAAGTGATGAATTTCGACTCACCGAGATCCTGGTGGTAATGCCACATTTTGGTTGTCATCACTGGGCACAGTGTTACCACACCTGCTGCTTGTAGGGATTTTTCCTGGACGTATAACTGTGATCACTGCCTCTTCCCATTGCTCTGGAAGCTACCCCCCAAAAAAACACCAGGAAAACAGATTAGAGTGTTGTCAAAGTATTGTAAATCTGGAAATATATATATCTGGTTGACAGCATGAAAGGTAATACTGACTAATTCCTAGGTTTTAGTACTGGCACTAACATTAACACAGTGATATAACTGTTTACCTGAGGTTCATAACGAATCAATAAATCATACTCCATAGAGGTCGGGATATTGGTGATGTGAAATTCCAAGTATGCTCCTTCTGGAACTTGAGCAAAACCAGGTCCTGTCCAGGAAGGAGTGCGATCTTGAGGGAGCAGCCTCTCCACAGCTCTTACACCCTGTTGGAAAACATCAAAGAATAAACAATGCTAATAAATGGAAACCAGAGCTTCCCACCCAAAAAAATAATACTTACAGGTCCAAAATCTGCATCCTCAGCTTCATAGATGTAATGGTCTAAAGAGATAAAATAGAAGCCAGATTGCACGATATTGCACTGGCGGCCAATCATGTGTGGTCTGCAGCGACACTGGCCAGACTCAGGAGAACAGCTGCAAATAGCAGAGAACAAGCCTTAGAAAACTCATTTACAGTAACAGTAAGCCATAAAATAAGATGTTCAGGGAAACTATCCGGAATAGGCAGCTGCATTTTATGTCAGCACTATTTTTATAACTTACATTTCTTGACATTATATATCATTTACTTGACATGATTAGAGATGAGCAAGTAGTATTCGATCGAGTAAGTATTCTATCGAATACTACGGTATTCAAAATATTCATACTCGATCGAATACTACTAGCTATTTTGCAGTAAATATTTTATTCAGAACCAGCGTTAACTGGCCGAATGCTATACAGTGTATAGCATTCGGCAAATCAACGCTGGTTCTGCAGCAGGCTTGCTAGTCGGGAGAGCTGGCAGCTTGCTGTTACGAGGGAGCTGACTTTTTCTCATAGGAATGCATTGACCAGCATTGATTGGCCAGTGTACAGCATTCGGCCAATCAACGCTGGTTCTGCCGAAGGCTCGTCTGTGAGGAGGAGGAGTCTAAGATCGGACCACAGCAGTCTCCATTGTGGTCCGATCTTAGACTCCGCTTCCTCACAGATGAGCTTCCGGCAGAACCAGTGTTGATTGGACAAATGCTGTACCAAATGTTGTACTGGCCAATTAAAGCTGGTCAATGCATTCCTGTGACAAAAAAGTCAGCTCCCTCGTAACAGCAAGCTGCCAGCTTTCCCGACTAGCAAGGACGAGCCTGTTGCAGAGCCAGCATTGATTTGCCGCAGGCTTGTCTTTGCTAGTCGGGAGAGCTGGCAGCTTGCGGTTACGAGGGAGCTTACTTTTTATCAGCGCAACTGCAAGCGCTGTGCAGTTAAAGCGCACAGACCCCATAGAATATAATGGGGTCTGTGTGCTTTAACTGCACAGCGCTCCTCCTAAACACTCTCCTCCTGCTACTCGTGGACTTGGTGACTCTCTTTTAGTCGAATAGTGGTTTCCCCTGAAACGAGCATTTTTCCCATAGACTATAATGAGATTCGATATTCGATCGAGTAGTCGAATATTGAGGCTCTACTCGAAACGAATCTCGAATATTTCACTGTTCGCTCATCTCTAGACATGATATATCATTTACTAAATACTAATTTCACAATTATTGGAAAAGACTTGATAAAGCTGCAACTTATTTCCCAGCAACAAATTTATTTCATCTATCTTGTATCTATGTGCTATATATTCTGAGATGCTGAAGTTTGCTCTTTTATGCCCTATTCTGTCTCTTAGGGTAAGGCCCCACATAGCGAGGCATAGATAAATAGCGCTACATGCGGAATTCCAGTTTCTATTTTGCCTATATGGAAAACACCATTGTTTCTGTAGGTATAATTGACATGCTGTAATTTACAATAACGCTATGCTTTTTGAAATTGCGCCATTTCCACTGCAGATATTTTCTGCAATTTGTGGAAAGGAATAACCAGAATTCCACCCACTTTGTAGGTATTATAAAATGCTATGGTTTTTGCCAAGGTATTTCAACCGCAGCCAAATCATGGCGTTTTCACATGTTCCAACTGCCATTTATCAGTTTGCAAGTATTACAATCCAGTGGTTGCCTGCTTTACAGCATGTACATGGCATACATTGCCCTGCTAACCAGGTGGCAGGTTACAATATACAAGTGAAAGATTACAGGAGAGGAATTTAAGCTCTGACTTACTTATTGTCAAATGCACCACCACGGTCACAATCACAAGGCCGACAACCATCCAAGTCATTGCTCAAACCCCAGAATTGAGGCTGTACAGAAGAGATACAGTGTTGTTAATTGTATGGTAATAGTAATTGTTTCATTGCAAATACAAGCTGTCATTATGTACATGCTTTGTATTTATACTAGTAATCTTACAAAGGTTACAAACCAGCAACTCATAAGAGCTATTGCACTATGCATTTCAGCCATGCTACATTGCACTTGCTGCAGAGGAATTACATGCAAATACCTCAACCTATTACTGGCAATATTACTACACTTTCTATCTATATGTAAAATAAGCCAGGAAAAACAGCTTGAGGTCGGCTTGCCAGCGGTCAGTTTAAAAACTCATTCATTTCAATGGGTTTTTAAAGTAAACCGCCAGTGTCCGTATGCAGCCGCTCCGCAGTGAAACCATTTTTTTTTTTTTTGCACAGACATAAGGTCCTGCATTTTCGATTGTGTGTCCGTGAAAAAGAAAGAGAGGCTGCATACTGACACCGGCGGTTTGCTTTAAAACCCATTGAATTGAATGGGTTTTTAAACTGACCGCCAGCAAGCCGTCCCCAACTGTTTTTCCTGCCATTTCAGCAGAATCACAGCGGGCGGTCAGTGGCGCAAGTGTGAATGCCCCCTTATCTCTATACAGGTGTTACTATTTATTGTAACATATCCGCTGATAATAATGAGACAGAAAGCCAACACCATGAGGCTCAATGGTCGCAGTGAAAACTGCAAAATGAAGAAACTGCAATTCTTAAAAAATGTTTCACTTGCTGTAAGTAACTCTTCATACGGGCGCAAAATTACGCGGCGTATACGCTTGTTACTCCCATTGAAATCAATGGGATCTTTTTGAGCGCGCAAACTCTGACACGCCGTATACGTGCCAGATTGCGCTCCACTTTACTATGTGTGAACGCAGCCTAAGAGTATAGCAATGGATGAACAGTATTTAACTAAGAAACATGTTTTAGTTAAGGTTAATATTACCATGCACTGGTCACACTTCTTTCCTGTGACAAATCTCTTGCAATAACAGTTGCCATCTTGAGCGTCACAGGAATTACCACCAGGTATTGTTCCCAGAGGACTGCACCCACAAGCTTCAAGAGAGAGAAGAATATTATATGAATGAACAGCTCATAAGTAATATACTATGCACCAATCGCTGGGAAACATTTCTTACGTTGACATCCATCTGGGTCTTCAGCACTTAGCTCATAGTGCCCTTCCTTGCACCGGTCACACCGTTCACCTTCTACATTTGCTTTACAACGGCACTGTCCAGCAATGAGGCCAAATGAAAAGTCGGTATAACGGTCACATATTCCTCCATTCTGAGAACCAGCAGGGTCACAATTACAAGCTGAAAAGAAAAGCGTTTTCATAAATGTATTAGTTTTGATATAGCACCAATATACTCTGCAGCTTGTATCCAAGTGACAATACAATTCTTCTAGGAGGAAATACATCAATTGTAACTATTCTAGGCCAGCAAGCTGTTCTTAGAGTATATCCTTATAAAGTCATATAACACTACCCTTGATGTATCAAGTGTAATAAAAGAAACAATAGCTGCTATGAGCTTCAAATGATGGAGAACTGCCAGAAAAAGGGAGCAAAACAAACTTTGTTTTAACTATGATACTTACGATGACATATATTTGGGTCCCGGATGTCTTTGTCTGGATGCTGATAGAAGAATGGCTTGCACTGTTCACAGTTCCGACCCATTGTGTTATGCTGACAGTCATCACATACCCCACCGCTGCTATTCCCAGTAGACATGTAAACAGCCATGTCAAAATGACAATGTGTTGAGTGTTCATTGCAATTACATTCTGGAAAATAAGCCACAACATATACATTATATAGAGCATTACAACCAAAAGGACACAACATAAGACAAAGAAAACAATAAATGCTCAGAGGCCTATATGGCTAAGAATTTAGATTACGTGACTGACACTGCAACCTTGTAAGACATAATTGTTTGCGAGGCTTTAGGCTTTTGGCAGTTCTAAACTTCTGAACCGCCGAATGGCCATAAATGACGCTCTTTTTTTATGTGGTCACTCACTTTTACAAGCATTGCTGCTCCGACCTTCTGCTGGTCTCCAAGGCAAATCGTGATAAAAGTCCATACACTGCTCACAATTCAGACCCTTTGTGTGATGTCTGCAAACACAACGGCCATGGACCTCAAATGTGAGAAGAGAGTTTTGTTATAGGAAAATGTTTGTCTGAATATTTATGTTACATTTTATTGTGTGACCATAGCAAATAAAAATGCATCTTAGCTTTCCAAGGTAAATAGGAATACAATTGTAAATCACAATACTGTTCATCTGTGATACTGTGGTCATTCTAGCACTGACTAGCAAGTAGATAGGTGGTGTCGCTAGATGGAAGCCACTTTCTGCATTGCATGAATCCTATACCTTGCTAACCACTCCTTGTCCTGATGTTAGATCACCCTGTTAGTCCTTGATGATCTATTGTGGACTAATGGTGAAGTCCCGTTTTAACAAGCAGTGGTGTATTTTGCATTTATCAGCCGGTTCATGCTTTTAGTGGCATGCATCGATTTTCCTATAAAACTTTATTAAAGATGTAGTGGAGCTTTACTTGTCTCTTAACTATTTGGTGTTCCATTGTGCATTGTAATAACAATCTAATACAATTGGCTTAGTCTTAGTCTAAAGGAAATTCACTACTATAGTGTAATATCATGTGTAGGCACTGGGAACCAAAGGTCTGCGGTCACTGGTGAATCTTAATAATGATGTAGAGATCGAATGTTGTGGCAAAAAACAGGTTTTATTGTGAGACAGATAAGAAGCACGACGCATTTCGGACCACCACGGGTCCTTTCTCAGTGCAGATAGTGCTGAAAACACCGGGCCAGGTCTATACATCTTCTCTCTGGTTTTCCGGTGTATCGCTAGTTCTACTGCCACTCCCACCTGGATTTTTACTTAAAAGTGAATATAGGGGTTGTGACTTCCACAACCTCTTCAGTTGAGAGGCCAACTGGTTTATCTATTTAATATATACTGTATCTCATCTAAATAACATTACGTATTTACTGCATTTAGAGCACTCGGTGTCTCTCCTTTGTTCTTCATAGTGTAATATCATGATATATATGTGCCAAATAAACTGAGCACTGTTGTATCACGTGGAGAATGGAGATGGAGAAAATGGAGGAAACAGTCATAACATGGCAATTTGATGCATGGCACAATTTACAGGGTAAATTGGGTACAGAATTTTTCTAATTGATGTAATGATTAAGATTAAATTCTGTTTTACATGAATGATATGACACAAAATTAAATCATTTTCATAATTACCATTCCTTCAACATTGTCGGCGTAGCCTTTAACTGGCGCACATTCACTGGCATGTCCATAGCAGAAGCAATTCCCACGAACAACCATGTCATAAATAGCATAGTAATATTTCTCTTTGATTTCAACTCTTGAATCTAATAGGTTGTCGCCCAAAGTGTGAAGCTTCAAGAATTTAATTCTCAAGTTTGTAATTCTTAATAAACCTTAAAGTAAAGCACAAAGATACCCAAAAATAAGGCACACTGAATGTGAACACAAGTCTATGAAATGCTGTAAAAAATATAATGTCTAAAACACATCCCAGCAATTACATTTTGGCTGGACATTCATACTGTGACAACCACACACAGCCGGAACTCTGTCTGCCGAGGTAGCAGATTGTCACACATTATACAGGAAAATCGTGTGGCCAGGTTTCAGATGTATGTGGTTATCACCGTGTAGAAATCCAGTATCTGTATCCAAGTCTGGATTTGCTGTATATATTTATTTAATACTAAGAACCATATTCTTGTGTCTTGTAATCCTAGTGATTTGCAGACAAAGTCTGGTATATACAGTGTAAACCGTCACTGAATTGTCCTAAAACTCAATGAAAAAAGTTTTAGGAAAGGAAAAAAGCAAATGCGTGCTGGATCATTGTTCTAAATATTAATAAAGGCAGAACTGTATCTAGGCTTTCCGTCACTAAGGTGAATGTCACTGCTCTTACTCGGTGGAATTTAATTTTTATAAACAATCCAAGAGACTTCAAGGAACAGAATTAAGAAATATAATGTGGGTGGTTAGCTCCTAAAAGAAGGTACAACTTTTCATAGAGGCCCATTTACACTGAGCAATAATATTTTATAAGTGATTATAATGATAACTGGTCTATCTGAATGTAGAAAAACTGCATCATTGCTCTTGATAAGCCATGTCACGGTAACATCATGATTGGTAATTGTAAATGCTTTTTCCGGCAAGATTTCCAGAAAGCATTACTGCCTGCTGCTAAGCTCTATTGAGACAGCCTTGCTAAATAACTATGAGAAGGTGTTTCCCCTTCCCCTGTCAGTAAGGAACAGCCATCAGATCTTCATTGTACAGCTTTCCCAACCAATGATTGCAAGTGATTTGTAACGGGACATAATGCCCATAATGCCATAATGCATACCCCTAAAATCAATAGGAAATACATTACAACACACATACTGTACTGTTACTTACTTTTAATTCTAAGACTGTAAGGATCGTCAATGCGAAATGCTGGGTCTAAGACACGATAAATAACCTACATTATGATTAAAAAGTGTAATAATTAGAACCTGAATAACTCTACATAACACATCAGCATACAATAAAAAGTAACAAAACAAGTACCTCTCCCTCAGTGGAAGGCTCAATGTCAGAGTATCGTGAGTCACAGATAATATCGTCAACTTTTTTCATTGGGCCAACTGAGATTCCAGGGAAGGAAGACTCGCAGTCATATGCAAAATATCTATATACGTTCCATGTTTTCCCAAAATCTGAGGATCTTTCAATGACCATGGCAGCTGGGCGAAAAGTCTGCAAAGAACAACATTTTTTATAACATACACATCTGCTTGTAGACCATAACTATTAAAATGTGAAGTGTTTGACTAACATTAAAACTCTTGGCAAGATACTCTCATATATGAAAGCTTGCCAAAAGCACAAGAGCACTCCTAACATGTACTACGTGAAGCAATAGAGCATGGTATGTACATTACAAAGCATATGTTATTTCCTGACATCTGTTTGGATCTGAGACACGTATTCTGTATGCAGATGTTGTCCCTCGGTAAACACCCAGAAAGAGAATTACATTAGTATACTCCTTCCATGCTAACTATATGGAAATCATTTTGTGGCACAGATGATGCCGCACATATCACAATAATTCTGTTCCGAAGGCATATCTGCTCTGTTAGTTCCTCTTGAATGGTTGCAATGTGTAGTACATGCTTGTCTTCACAATAGGCCCTTATACTGTACAACTTAATTGCATACTAGTGGCTATTGTATCCACAAAGAGAAGTCATGGATTCCTAACCTTAAAGGTCATGATGAGATGAGTGAAATGGAATTCGGCTTCAAGATCCAGCTGGATGGTGACATTTTCCAGACCTTTGTAAAGAAAATAGAAATATATCTCATTCTCTATAAACCAAGTGATTAAACCTCATTATATTCTGAACATCTTGCTTAAAGGTGCAGTGCAAGGAACAGTGACTTTTATGCCTAAAATAAGTTTATGATTAACTGCAAATGTAGATGAAAGAGATTTTTGCATGGTGCACATGTACTCCCTTTCCACAGGATAGATAATACATGTTTTATTACTGGGGCTCCACTGCTGGGACCTTCATAGGCAATTACTGTGGGGGTCCTGAGTTCAGCTGTTCCGACTCCCATCTCACCAGTATGACCACAGTGAGAAGTTGGCTTGGTGGTTGAGTTGTGGCACCATTTATATTCTATGGATCTTATGGTGTCTAATTTGTATGTCCAACACAATATAAGTTTCCTAAGCTCCCTCCCCTTTCTAGACTCTTCAAAATAAGGTGCAAAGAGAACTAATATAACTGGCACATAGAAAGTACACCAGTTTTTGTGGCACAGAATTCTGGAGCATTAAGATTAGTAAATCTCCCCAATTAACCATCATTAGAGAAAATGTACAGACAAGATCCCAAAACAATTTATATAGTATATACTGTATATACGAGGGGTACTCAAAAGTTTCCAGAATGAGGCTGCTGCGCGCACAGTTTTCGTAGTACGCGATTCTGCAGCTAGTTATTTGTTCAACCACGCTTTCTCAGTCAGTGTGCCAAGCGGCGTTGATGCGGAAGGTTTCGTCTACCCGCAGTGAATTTTCTTGCAAGAGCTGTTTTGTCCAGCCGTTGTTTTTCTTCATGGAGAAGTTTTATGAGCAGCGCGCGGCTGTGACGTTTTGCTTTCTGCTCATAAAAAAAGCATCGGAAACTGTTCAAATGTTGAAGACCGCTTACAAGGATGACGCTATGTGTCAAGCTCAAATTTACTTGTGGTTCATCCGCTTTAAAAATGGTAAAATATCAATTGATGATCAACCGCGTTCTGGACGTCCGTCAACTTCCCGAATGGACGAAAGTGTCCAAAAAATCAACGAGCTCGTGCGTGAAGATCGACGATGAACCATTGAGGAACTCGAAGAGTTTTCTGGAGTGAGTTGGAGCTTGATTCAGCGCATTTTATCGGAGGATTTGGGCATGTCACGGGTAGTTGCAAAGTTTGTGTCACAGCTCTTGACTGATCAACAGAAAGAGTGTCGCATCGAAACATGTTGTGCCATGAAAGAACATGCCGAAACCGACCCAGAATTTTTTTCTAAAATTATTACGGGAGATGAGTCTTGGTGCTATGCTTACGACCCGGAAACCAAACAACAATCAAGCCACTGGAAGACGCCATCCTCGCCCCGCGCCAAAAAGGCTCATCAAGTGAAGTCCAATGTGAAGACATTGGTCATTTGTTTTTTTCAATGCAAAAGGGATTGTGCACTTGGAATTCATTCCAACAGGTCAGACCGTCAAGCAGGTTTTTTACTTGGGGGTTCTCAAGAGGTTGCGCAAAAGTGTACGTCGAAAAAGGCCCAAAATATGGCAGTCTGGTGATTGTTTTTTCTACCACGACAACCCCAGCCCACAGCCCCATCTCGGTGACCACTTTCATGGCAAGAAACGGCATGGCTGTCTTGCCCCACCCACCCTATTCACCCGATATGGCTCCCAGTGACTTTTTTTTATTCCCACGAATGAAGAGGAACCTCAAGGGGAAGAGTTTCGCCGATGTGGAAGAGGTGAAGAGCAAAACGATGGAGGCGCTTGCACACATCAAAGTAGATGAGTTTAAAAAATGTTTTGAACAATGGCAGGCGAGATTTGACAAGTGTATTTCCACTAAAGGAGAGTACTTTGAACGAGATTGAAGGAATTTTGTACAAAAAAATAAATACACGCTTCAAAAACAACTTTTCTGGAAAGTTTTGGGTACCCCCTCGTATAGCCAGAAGTCAAACGGCTGTCATAAGGTTTAGACTCTTTATATAATAAACCACAATAATTTACCATTTTCTGACTGCCACCAAAGATCCAAGCGATTTGGGTCAAATGTAGTGACTACATTTTCTATCCGATGACTTTCTGCGTTAGTCTCAGAGTCATAAGGCGTTCTTGAATCACAAATGAAGCATTTCTTTTCATCCTAAAAAGAGAATGTATTTCAGTTTTTAACTTTATGCTGACATTAATCTGACCATACACATTAGATGTATATTGGACATACCACCAGACAATAACATTATATTCAGTCAGGAGTGTAACTTGAGGGGATGCAGTGGCACCAGGGCCCAGGAGCTTTAGGGGGCCCATAAGTACTGGCATCAGTATTGAGATTGCAGCTTCCATATGGCCCATAAGCCAAGGGGATCCATAGATTATTCAACTTTAGTGTGGTTAGGATAAACTCCTTAGCTACTGTAACCATCACTATCAAGAATTCACAGTACAAATAAGGTAGAGGGCCCCGGACAAAAGATTGCATCGGGGGCCTACAGGACTTTAGTTATGCCACTATATTCAGTATGCTCATTTTCTCCCTTTATCAGCAGCTACAGGCAACCTGAATGTTGTCTTTTATACCTATGCAGCAGGGCTTACAGTTTAATAAAATAACGTGGGCATATTTGGATCAAACAATTAAGGAGCCAAATCATATTTTTGGTAATTTTTATGACAATTTTAGTTGTTATTTGTAGACCTGTTCAAACTGTTATAGAATATAAGCTCTTGTGAGCAGGGCCCTCACTCCTATTCTTTGTCACATTGTAACGTCTCATATTGTCTGTTCATATGGCCTCTGATTTGTAAAATGCTGTAGAATATGTTGGTGCTGTATAAATAAAGCCATTCCTAGTAGTATTACTCTCCAGTAAGCATTGCGTTATCCTTCATAACACGGGTGCAGCTCTAAGGGGTCCAATGTTAGCAGCCACTACTAGGCCCTGGACCCTTAGGGGTCCTAAAGGTCCCTCTGCCACATAAAATATATTACTGTTCTAAATGGTACAAGGTAGGTAAGGGTGCCAATACAGATTCTATACTGGGGTCCAGGAGATTCAAGTTATATCTCTGTTTGATTGTTTTAGTTAATTCCTTGATTTAGGTAAAGCCCGAGGTTGTATACTTGTGTCCTAACAAGATACTGCACAACTGAACACGTACCCTCTTCCCTTATTATCTACTTCTGCCATGAGAAAAATGTTTGGTCCATTATAATGAAAGATCACTAGGTCACAAATAATCTACTTCAACTGACCCTCTGCTGTGCTGCACCTCCCCCTGTCCTGCTCACCACACCATGACCAGCTTTATCGCTAGTCTGTGTTACAGAAACTAGAATGAAGTGCTTTCAGGGCAAAGGATATACAAGCTATTCATAAGAAAATAAAAAGACTATAAGTAATAGAGTTCTAGTTATAAGTCACAATGAGAAACAATACACATTGGTAAAGGCCTTCTACCTGAGAACTGAAGAGGCATCGGATTTACCACCACAGAGAAAAAACCTCTGGCTCAAGTCAAATGACTCTGCTTTATAAACTGGATACAGTGACACTTTCCCATCAGACTACTCATTTAGGCTAAATACTCATGTAGCGAAACGCAGCAAAAAAAAAAAACTGATGCAGAAAAAAACATGGCGGAAACATTGCGGTTTTTTCGCAGCATTTTGCATTTGACTTTCTGTCCTTATTATACCAATTCTGAATAAATGTACAAATTTGAAAATGAATTTACAACGTTTAGGAAATGGTCTCTAGACTCTGATTTTTTTTTGACCCTTGAAATTTTAATTTAAGTATTCCAGAATGTGCTTCAGAACAAAGAGTCACAGTTCAGAAATCTGGTGTTATGCCTTGCAAGTTTTATTCATTTGGAGCAACAAAATTAAAACTATGACATAGGAGAACTTCTACAATGAGAAAACCAAACGTTTCTCAGCAGCCACTTCTTTGGCAATCTGTATTTTCTACATCCACCAAAAAGAAATATACTGCATTGATTAAGATTAATTCAATAACATAACATATCTGCATCAAATAAAGAGTTACATTCAACACGTGTGAGAGTCATGTATCTTTTCAGACAAATGAAAAAGTTATTCAAGGAATTAATGCTGGTAAACTGTTTAATTCTGAACTCCAGTCTCAAGTAACATCTTGAAACATAGCAAATTCATTTAGGCTATAGTATAGTAATAAAAAGTATGCTAAGGGTTAAAGCCTGAATGAGAAGGGTCTCCTAGCCAGAGAGCAGAGTAAACAAGGACAGGAAACATTATACAGATGCAACTGTTCAAACAATGCGCATGTATGTGAATGTTCACATTACACTCAGTCTACAACCAGATGTTTTCTGTTCAGTGGGGAATGTTGAGGGGGAGAGCAACATCCGTGCCTGGGAAGATCTACATATCCCCCATAGGATGCATTGCATCCATTCTCTATAGCTCAAATTTCATGGGAAAAGAATTCTACTAACATGCCGTGCAGACAGTGATGGGAGTGAGAGGATCTAAAAAGAGGGATTACCTGGAGATGGCTGACAATACAAAAAGATTCAGGCCTTTGGATTCCACATGTGGAGGATGCAAAAAGTTGCTCAGAACGTCCAATTAACAAGTCACCGGTGGCCGGATAACAGCTGCCTTCGGCACAGCCATGGCTGAAGTCTGGCTCCTGACACTGGGCGACTCTCAGAAGGATTGCTGAAAAAAATTGCAAAAACAGTTGTTTAGTAAATAAGTGTATGAAGGCACAAGAGTTAATGGAAGAGCTGGATGTAACCTAGGTTAAGCTTTATATGCTGATACATTAGATGCATTATACGCATCTTTATAGTCATTGTAAAGCATTATACGCTATGGTAACAAAAAGGCTGTCTGGTGACTCTATTCACTTCTTTAGTTACTAAAAACTGACCCGACACATAAAGTACAAGCTATATAAAGTAATAAAATCCACAGCAAGAAAGACACAATGCCAGGAAACAATAAAAACAATACTAACATTTACAGTTGTCTGTGTCATAATTATTCTAAAGAAGGAGAAAACGTAACATTATGAGATTTAAAGGGAAATTTTGGATTTTTATACTCATAGCCTAGTCTTAGTATACGTCACCGATGTCAGTTCTGTGGTGGTGATAGGACACAAGACACCTCCAATAATGCTAATTGATGATATGTTAATGCTGGGGCAAGTGCTGCAGCCTCTTCACTGTATACCAGCATCTATAGTATTTCGACTGTGCCTAGTACAGCAGCTCATTCCTATTTACTTTAAGGTCCCATGTTCCAGAAATGGGATTAACAGTTGCAAGTCCCAACCACCATGGTGTGATTTATGGAAACGGGTGTGGTAATTTCATTTCCATAGCTTCTAATCACCTCTACAGGAGATTTGGAAACAGTATAGAGCAGCTCTGTTCACCTGTTTCCATAAGTCCCACCCTAGCAGTTGGGACTTAGGACCAGTTAATTCCATTTTAGCAACAATTTGCACACATGGGAATAACCCTTTAAGAATAAGGTCTTTCAACAGAGGATAGGGGTGTATAGGGTGTAAGACATATTTATCAATGTATAAAGGCAGAATTTTGTCATTTACAAGTGGAACCTATGTATGATAAATCCAACTAGATTGCATGTGTGTGCTTTATACCAGACTGTAATATTAGTGTATAGTCACACAAGTTGATTTATGGTTCATGTTTAATTTAAAGATGTGATACTGAGCTCCGCTTCCACTTCTTGGGCCAGTGACATCACATCTATTCATCACATGGCCATGCTGCAACCCAGTCTCTTTCAAATGAATGGGGTTGAGGTGCAGTACAAGCATAGCCTCTCTACATCTTCTAATTTGATCCACTACTGCTTCTGCTAATTGGCAAATCTTAGCAGATGAAATATTAAAAATACAATAGTACAAAGTCTCCTTAAGGCTAATGCCCCACGGGCCGGAACCGCCGCGCTAAAGCGCTGCGGGAACAATCGTGGCGTGAACGCTTTGCGTTCTTCTCGCAGCGCTTTGAACAGAAAGTTCACTAAGTTTTTCTCCATAGACTTTCTGTTGCTATGGGAAAGCCGCCGGCGTTTCCATAGATATAATTGACATGCTGCGCCGGTTTTGGAAATCATAGCATGTCCGCGCTGTGATTTTTCCGCAAAGTGGGCATGGGATTCGCATGAATCCCATCCACTTTGCAAGTAATGTAAAATGCCGCGATTTTTCCCGTGCGGATTTTTCGTTGCGGAAACAGATTTTGCTTCAGTTTTTTGAACCAAAGTGAGTAGTGGCTATAACAGAAATGTCTAAGAGCTTCCTTTATCATTTCCATTCCTTATAAAGCCACTCCCGAATTTGGCTAACCCCACCCCATCAAAATCTACAACAAAAAAAGCTGTGTTTCTGCAACGTGGGGCCTCAGCCTAAAAGCGACTATATCCAATGACATTACCTGTTATACCCTTAGAAATGAGAGAGTACTATTCAAAACGGCCGTTTTGAATAGCACACACCCATAGGAATGAATGGAAGAGGCGTCCGCTGCGTCCATTCATTCCTATGGGTGCATGCTAATCGAAACGGGAGTTTCAAATAGTACTCGCTCATCTCTATAATAATTCAAGTTCATAAAGCTGTGAAAATCCAGGTCGCATTAGTCACATCAACAACAATGATAGGTTCCTACCTTCACCATACAAAAAAACACTCTACACTGATCTGTTAACTACACAGAATTCCACAACCCAGTTCAGCTTCAAAGGCTATACAAACACTGGGATTTAATAGTCTTCCCCTTCTCAGATAGATGTTAGGATTCCTGAATTGGTGACTTCCCAGGGAAAACTAAGTTTAGCATGTACTTTTACTTACATTTTCAGCATAATTTTATTATGCTTTGAGTCACTCCTACATACCCTGTTATTGCAGCATATTCCAATGTTTCCTATACATTTCCAAATTAAGTAATAAAAATCCATGTATACAGTTGTGAAATCAGATTAAGCTTTGATTCATCATTGAAAAGAATAAGTTTCTTTGATTTCTATAATGTCTTTTACCTATGGGTAAAATGTTCCTACTTTAGGTTGAGGCCCCATGTTGCGGAAACGCCGCTTTTTTTGTTGCAGATTTTGTTGCCATTTTTTTGAGCCAAAGCCTGGAGTAGAATGAGCAGAAGATAGAAGTATAAGAACTTCCTATATATTTCCCATTCCTTTTGTAGCCATTCTTGGCTTTGGTTCAAAAAACCGCAGCAAAATCTGCAACAAAAAATGCTGCGTTTCCGCAATGTGGGGCCTTAGCCTTAAAGGGTTTATTTATTAATGTTAATTGTCTGCTATGTACAGGATAATAGATGCCTGATCAGTAGGGAATATACAAATGTGACACCACCTATAATAATGGGGGTCCACACATGTCCTGAGTGCTACATGTAAATGGATTTGGGATGTGCATGCTTGGTCACTGCTCCATTCACTTCTATGGGACTTCTAGAACACCAGTCTCTGATAGTCTCAGAAAAGTGAATAGAGAATGGCAACCAATGTAGCTTCTATAGTGATTGTTTCATCTTTCTTAAACAGCAAATCTGAAGTATTTGTAAAAATTCTGTGAAATAGATCACTCCATAACAATAAGCATATTTTTTTTTTTAATGTAGATTGTGAGCCCCATGTAGAGCTCACAATGTACATTTTTCCCTATCAGTATGTCTTTTTTTTGGAATATGGGATGGAAATCCATGCAAACACGGGGAGAACATACAAACTCCTTGCAGATGGTTTTTTGCCCTTGGCGGGATTTGAACACCAGGACTCCAGCACTGCAAGGCTGCAGTGCTAACCACTGAGCCACCGTGTGGCCCCTAACAATAAGCATATTTACCATTAGGATTCTAGGAAAGCTGAGTGTAATTCTGGTTATATTGATTATCACCCACCTATCACAGAAGCTGACAGAAGTAAGGAAAGGCCAAACACAATACTTAAAGGGGTATTCCCAGTATTGACATTTATTTGTACTGTAACAATCAAATAAACAGGGATCCACAAATACCTCCGAGTACCCTGTGTGAGTATAGCAGTGGTGCACATTTCCCACAAACTAAGCAACTACCTAAATGAGTTTTACCAACTTTACACAGGACAAATAAGGGTCTCAACTCATTAAAAATTCTTGCTAAACGTTATCCTTTGCCCAAGTACTATAATGGCTCTTGCATCTATATTTTTCCCTTTATAATGTGTGGTGTACTACATCTAGTTATTACAGCATGTTCTTGGGTGGGATGTTACAGAAAAGGGCAAATCTCAATATAAAAGATTCCTCAGAATGTTTATCTACATACTGCTGGTAACCTACTGAGTACAGGCTGCTTCTCATTTCTGTCTCCTCGGTTGGGGGTCATTTACTAAATGCTGCAGGATGTGAAGCCCTTTATGGGACCAGCATTTACTTCTATCTAGCATTCAGATCTAGTTATTCTAGAAATCATAATTCAAAAAGATAAACACATAACACAACATCATTCCTATCATTACTATTTCCCTAGAAGTATCTTACAACCCAACGCCTGACTATAAAGCAGAAGAGCGTACAACACGTGTCTTTATGACATGCAGATGTTACAATAATGCAATCTTCAAAGCAGCCTTATCCAAGCCATATGTACCACCAGAACAAAGAAAAAAAAAATCTTGGTTTGGGTCTGAATAAGTTCCAACTGAACTTTTTAACTTAGTAGCTTTCTATAAAAGTAATAAGAAGTAAATGAATATTGTCTATTGAGCTACACAGAATGTACAGACTCTTTTTTTTTTTTTCTTTTTTTAAAGATAGAATATTAACTTTTTCCTCTTTAGAACAAAGCAAAATGTCAGCAAATTCCCAGGAAGTCTCCTTGATAAATTAGAATAGTTCACCCAAAGGTTTTCATTATCATGGAGATATATGGTACTATATATAGTGTAGGGCTCCAGAAGCATTGTGTGGAATTACTCTAGCACTGCACTTACCAGTATTCTGCCAGTAGTACTACAGATCCCAGGAAAGTTAGTCCTATGTTCTATCACTCATACAGACAGACTGCCTAAGAATGAGTAGGTTTGTACATTAAAAGACTTGGTTTCTATGATGGTAACCATTAACTGCCCTTCCCTCAGGTTAGGAATGGCAGTCACGTAAGGATTTTATTAGGTATTAACTAAGAGGCTTGGGTTGTACAACTTTATAACAAACTCACAGCAGACAAATCCAGAGTTGTGTTACTGTAAAACTGGCCACACATAGTGTCACGGTTTGCGAAGCACACATAAAGACACATTATATTTAATAATAAAAACTATCATAAGCACATCGTTGCTTAAGCCGTAAGGCGTTGTATATTGTTGCAGTGTGAATAAGAATAAAGATAAATAACACAATACTCAATATCTGGCTACATTGTTTCTTCTGGTCTGTGTGACATCCTTCTAACATTGTTACATGTAAATGAGCTTTTGGCCATCCATATGCTTTAGATTTAGTTTCAGCCTCCACTTCCAGGGATCGTAAAGTATCATACAAGTATGTAATGTAAATCCCAGATGCTGGACTCATTGAAGTCATATGTCAGCACCTTCAAAAGTCATTCATTCATCTATAGATCTATGTGATATTATTATTTCAGAGTACAATCTAATCTATAACATTGCATAATACATTTCAGCTTCAAACAGACCCTGTGAAATAGCATGCATACAAAACTTCTACCAGCAAAGTAAAGGTCACTAGAAAACTGTCACAGTGTAAGTAGTGGTTTGCCTTTTTATGGTAGAGAGTGCACAGGACAGAGTTAAATGCTTTATGAAGGTCACACTGAAGAATATGCATCACTATAAGCTCAGATCACAAGAGATCCCATAAAAGGATTGCACAGACAAGTCTTGATCCTTACCTAGAATAAGTGCTGGCACCTGAAGCTGCCCCATTGTCTTCCTAGCTGGGGGCTGACTCAGGATCACTTCCCTCCTGTAAAGGGAAAAGACAATGAGAGCAGGAGCTGTACACTGGGTAGAGCAGAGATGAGGAGGACACCATGTATCTTACAGCCTGTGCTTCCTCTCCTTCCCACTGGATGACTGAGGAATTTCTTCTTTCAGACCCAAAAATGTTCAGACTAACTTTGGTGAGCATGCTCAGTGCAGAGTACATGACCCCCACCTCCTGCACTGTAGTCACTCCCCTCTGTATCCTGGGCATTGCTAGAGGTGACTTTCTTAGAGTTATGAATGAGTGATATGATCCTCCAGACTTGCAGAGATGCTTATGTACAATTGCTATAGAGCTATATCTACATAGTAGAGTAGTATAATGGCTGCTCTTTCTGTACCTGTATTGTTCTAGGTATAGTCCTACATGGAGAAATATATTACTGCAATGACTTGATTTTCCCTTGGGAAAATAGTTCCAAAAGTGTCAAAGGTCATATAATTGGATCCCAACAGAGGAAGAAATAAAAGGCTTTCCCAGCTTCTTTACTTGCTGTATACAGCAAATACACACAACCATACCAAAGAGCCTCAAATCTAGGTTCATATTGATCAAAAGTGGTGGATTTTTTTTTAATATCATCTGCAACAGAAATCTTTCTTAGGTAAGATGTCAGTTTTATTTTAGGCATTGTTCATTGTATTTCCTTAGGCACATTCGACCACTCTTGAATAAAATACCCTTTTCCATCAGAATGAGGTCCAATCCCTATACATTTACATATTCACCCAGCTACCCCAGTGCTGAAAGGGACTAACCATATCTGAAAAAGCTATTATTCAGTGGCTGTATTTATGAGAAGTGATTTTGTCCATTACACCATAATATAGAAATTAAAAACATAAAAACTTTCATTTTCCACATAATGGGGTAACTTCTTCATTGGTGGGGACCCCCACTGATGGCAGGAACATGGGTGTTTAGTTTCCCCAGTTTGAAGGAAGGTAGTGATCAGAAATACGTCTTCTGCTCTGTTCATGTGAAAATCATCACTGATGTACAGGGCTTTGCTATCTTTGGCGGCACTATTGTGGGGATCCTAGTAACTTGTTTTGGTCAGAATGCCCCTTTAGATGTGATATACAATTAGTCATTACTTTTCAGGTACCTGCTCATGCTCTTGAGACCTCAGAGTATAATATGGGGAGACCCAGGGAAGGTGTAAAAATTTTTTTAAAAAGTTATACTCACTTTCCCTTCCCTTTATTGGGCCTCCTTGTAGTGTTTGGCACTCTCTCTCTCTCTGTCTCCTTGGTGACGTCATGCACCCAGGGTCACTACTGAGACATGTGATTAGGCTTCTGCGGTCACAAAGGCAGGTCGAACGCATGGGTGTAATTAACAAAGACTGGGGCCCATAGCAAATTGTTCACTTGGGCCCCACATCCCCACATGGCATAGTGCCCCCTATCCTGGCCTTCACACAGAAAAACTCCCCATTTACAAACCAAATAATGTCCCACCATGACACCTCCACACGGTATAATGTCCCATTGTAACCTCCATACAGTATAATGTCCCATAGTGACCCCTCTACACAGTATAATGTCCCATAGCTGCCCCTCCACACAGTATAGTGCCCCATAGTGGCCTCCACACAATATAATGTCCCATAGCTGCCCCTCTACACAGTATAATGTCCCATAGTGGCCTCCACATAATGTAATGTCCCATTGGTGGCCCCTGCCACCCAGTGCATTGTCCCATAGTATCCTCTATTCAGTATAATGTCTCAGAATGGCCCCTACACACACTATAAATTCCCATAGAGGCCTCTATACAATATAATGTCCTATAGTGGCCCCTTCACATGGTAATACTGGGCCTCTGCTCATTATACTCTGGGGTTTGAAGAGACTCTAGAGTATAATAATAACAGTTTTGTTTCAGACGTGTTTGGTCCAAACCAAACCACCAGTTGAACTTCGGAAGAAGACTCTTGCCAAACAAATACTCTTGATGCAACCTTACTTACTGTTCCCCACTTCTGCTTCTGCTCCAGCCCTCCAGGGGATCTCGTGCATCCCATACTATGTCACTCCAGCAGATAACGGCCTATTAAAAAACCAAAAACCAAGCCAAAACAACAGTTTGTGGGAACCATAGCAGTCATAGAAATAGCTCCACCATTGATCGAGCATCATGGCCCATCTCTAATAACATTGACTGATCAATTGTTTTTGTTGTATGGAAATGGTGTATAAAGAACTGTAATATCCTGTGGTAGTGATCGGATGGGAGCAGAAATCTAAGGTAAGCATATTATAAAATTTAGTTTGAGCCATACCTCGATGTCTAGAAAGTTTAGTTTTGATTTTTTTGATCTATGAGAGGGCAGAATTACATTTTGAAAATTACATATCATCAAATTTCGGTTTCTTAACAATGGAGAATGTAAACTGGATGGAATTTTGTGCAACTGTCACCCCTCAGTTCTGAACCGTATGTTTTTTT
Source organism: Leptodactylus fuscus (assembly GCF_031893055.1). NCBI lineage: Eukaryota > Metazoa > Chordata > Amphibia > Anura > Leptodactylidae > Leptodactylus > Leptodactylus fuscus. The sequence goes on from NC_134269.1 coordinate 118,732,196, forward strand.
TTTTACACACATTGTATAAAATTATTGTACTATATAGCACTGTATTACATATTTTCAATCTATAGGACTGGAGTTCTGTGTGGGATCTCATTTATTTTGTCTAAGTGTATGCATTTGGTGTGTTGTTTTTATATTCTATTTGTTCCCCATGATTTCTTTTTTGTTACCATAAAAAATGTAGGGGGCAGAACTAGAGATTAGAGATGAGTGAATACTATTCGAAACGGCCGTTTCGAAAAGCACGCTCCCATAGGAATGAATGGATGCAGCCGGCACGCAGCCAGCGCCAGCGTCCAGCCGCTTAACCCCCTGCACACCAGCTGCGTCCATTCATTCCTATGGGAGCGTGCTATTCAAAACGGCCGTTTCGAATAGTATTCGCTCATCTCTACTAGAGATGGGAGAACCTTTCATTTTGGAGTCAGGTGGCTCAGGTCCCAGATTTGTATCGATTTGAACAAGTTTGGTATGAACCCCAACTTAAATTGGCTTTAAATATCGTGTACAGCACTGTCAGGGCTCCTAGGAACCCGTCTATCCAATTTCTAGGCAAACACAGTCAAAATTATGTCAAAGTGATATGTATATCTATGGAAAAACGAATGGTAAGCAGTAAATACAAACGCCAACATCACAGATAAGGCAGTGCAAAGGCAGATCATTTTGTGGGTTTTCTGTGACATAAGAAAGGTTTAAATGCACATAGATGTTTCTGGCCATGAAGAGAACTTATTGTAAGCCACTATACAGGTTATCACAGCAGCAAGTCATCAGATTAAGGACATGTGCCATACAGGGACAATGTGTAATACTTCCTTACTGCAGTGCAGCTACAATATTGATGCCAGTCACTGTCATCCAGTGGGATACTTGCTGCATGATACTCCTCCACTGTATGACTACTCTGACCAATGCTCATTAATTGTAAAACTGCATGGCAAGTCTTCACTTTACACCCATGAAATCATAGACCAAGAGGAGTGGAAGCAACGTCTTGCCCTGGTGAATATGTTGGCAGGAAATAGTCTAGAGAGGAGACTCCATAGAAGGTGGATGAGCCCTGCATATTGGAACCCAGTAGACCATGAAAGCCATGTATTGCCCTTGTCCATTGTTGCTGCTCCACCTGTCAATGGAAGCATGCACTTTTCCACTGACATATCCAAGGAAAATCTCACATTCTCCAACACGTGGTGATATAAAGCAGGGGCAGATTTCCTATAGAGATAATGGTGGCTAGGTAACCTCCATCAAGGTTGAGCGCATGCCATCAGTTGGCAAAATGTAGTGGAATCGACTAAGTGGTACAGCAGTGACAGCACTGCCAGCAGCATAGCCAGGTGTGAATGAAGTTGCAGAACCGCCAGATCACTAGGCGCATACTCATGTTGGCGTATAGGAAGAAGAGGAGAACATTTGTTGATGATAATGACAATGAAGATGTGGCTTGCCTACAAGGAAGATCACAGGAAGAATAACTAGTAATTCTTAGTTGGAGCATTGCTAATGGCAGCATTGTAGCCTGTTTTCTATGAAAAGTTTAATAGAAAAATGGAAGTTACACCTCAAGAATGATTTGGTATTATTATTTGGCCAAAATTATTTCATTGCTATTTGGCTACTTGAAGGGCATGTAGGGAATGTAAGCAAGAGTAAGTTAATTATGCGCAATGCAATAGAGTATGGGGAAATAAAAGCAACTGACGTGTTATTAGGCACCATGCAATACAATTATGTTATGTTCATTAGTTTTTCAGGTTTATTTTTGGTGAATTTAAAGTTAATATTAATTTGTGTTATGTTTAGTCAGAGGCAACAGAAAAGTGATTGAACATTATAACATCTGTGTCTGGTGACTCATTTTTGGCGAGTTGTTTTAGTTTTAGAGTTTGTTAGTATTGTCTACATTCACTAACATCCTGCACTTATTACACATATTGACCTCAGGGTATTCACTACACAGAAACATGCCAGACTGTTAGGGATCAAAACGGAAATGTGTCTGAAAGGGTCGCTGTACTGTCTAGCAAAGATCAGAAAGGTGTAGGTAATAAAAGCTTCCATCACTTTACAGTGGGGAGAGGTAGATGGTTTTTTCCCTTCGATGGTCAGTGTAATACCTGTAATAAGGTAAAATTCCTCATCCCAAGAAGCTGCTTGAAGAGAACATTCCCAGACAAATGCAGCATGAATCAGTTTTATTTGCTCCTTAGAAATTCCTCAACGTAAAGAGACAGGCTTTCTTCTTTGATGTGGATTCTAGATGAAGACATATTATGGCTCAAGTAGTAGTAGTTTAAGTTCTTTTAGATGTAAGGGTCCTTCTACACATGCAAAGGCAGACACATACAGATGGAGGATTGCTGATAAACACATTGCTCTGCGCTTATTTGCATCAACCTATTACATCAGCTGATAGAAAACATTACTGCATAAAAGATGCGATCAGCCGAATAAAGAGTTTTTTGTTTTTTTCTGTAGAACAAACACCAACAGTGTCCAATGGTCTCCATTAACTGCAATGGGATCTTGAAGGTTTTTGTTAATGTGTTGCTTATTTTGCTGGACAAGATAGCACAGCATGCTGCACTATTTTGTTTGAGATTTTTGATGAAAGCTGTGACAAAGTACTAATTAGACAACCACTGAGGTTGCTAATTGATATCAACAGTCTTGGGGACTGGGTCCTTTCCTTTTTTTTCCTTTGTCTTGTCTTTCCCCAACCTCCTAATGGGTTTATTCAATTCCTGGGTAAGAGTTAAAGTAACACACTGGTCAGGTTAACAAGCCCAATTACAGATTTACCCGTCTGCAGTGTTCAGTATGTTTTAGTATAACTTTCAGAGTGCACTACTTAAAGGGAACACTGGTGATCACTGATATCCAGTTTTCTGAGCTGTAGACTAAGGGAACATTCACACGATGTAATGCGGCATTGATTCTGACACTTAAACTCGTGTCAGAATCAGTGCTACACAACAGAATCCCATTGACTTCAGTGGGTTCCATTTAGCGCACGTAACACATTGAAATCAATGGTAGGCTTTTTAACCCATTGATTTCAATAAGTTATGCGCGCTAAACAGAACCCATTAAAGTCAATGGGATTCTGTTTTGCAGCGCTGATTCTGACACGAGTTTACGTGTCAGAATCAACGCCATGTTACATCGTGTGAATGCCCCCTTAAGCCCCATGTAGCGAACTGCAGCTAAAAAGCACAGTGGAAATGATTCTTTTTTTTCATTTTTGCTGCGATTTTCTCAGTTTTTTCTTCCTTTATTAAATCTATAGGGGAAAAAGTCTTATGAGAGAATCCAGAGACAAGATCGTGGTGTTTTACAATACTTGCAAAGTGGATGGGATTCATGCACCACACGCTGCGATTTCCAAAACTGGCGCGGTTTTGGAAATTGCAGCATGTCAATTATATCTACAGAAATGCAAGTGGCTTTCCCGTAGCTATAATGGTAACAGAAAGACAGAAAGTCTGTGGAGGAAAACTCCGTCAACTTTCTATTCAAAGCGCTGCAAGAAGAACCATGATACGTGTCCGCCGCGGTTTTTCACGCAGCGCTTTACTGTTGCGTATCGTCCCGTGGGGCCTTAGCCATAACGTGATTTTCCCAAACAGCGTGAGAACTGTGTGTCTGTGCAAGGTGGGAAGAGGAAGCTGCACTTACCTTAGCTGGGTTCATGGTCTGTTGGTTCTTCAGACCCCTGCTCTTAGTCCTTAATAATCATAGTAGCCAGGAGAAACACTCATCTCCCTGCCACTCTCCCCTTGCCTTATACTTTAGAATTGCAGCAATAGGGATCGTAATCGTCCTTGCTGGCTGCAGGTGATACACTAATTTTGTAAAAGCAGTAGGGATGATTGATGATCTCTGCTTTGTGTTGTGTCCATTTCTGTGTGGGGTTACTTAGTAGCATTACATTGTATGGTGGACACTAATGACCCATTATTAACCGCCACAATAATGGCCCATTAGTGCCCACCACTCAGTTTAGTGCACCATAAATTTTCCTTGGGCAGAAAGTAAAATATAAAATGGTGCATACACATATATATGTATGTATGTATTTATTTATTTAAATAGGATAACTGAGACTTTTTGGTTTACAATAAGTTAACCTTAGAGTAAGTTATCAATATTTCTTTGGTGGGTGCCTGACTAAAATAAAGGGTCATGTCCAATTTATTGGTTATCCAGACACAGGTAGGTTGCGGCAGTGCAGCACACATCAGATCATTCCCATTCACATTAGTGGGACTTTAGTTGCAGTACCAGTCACAGACACAAGTGAAACCCAAGGATAAGGTTTTGATATTACAATCCAGGAACATCTTTTTAATAATTGTTTAGTTTTGTCATTTATATTCAATAGTAAAATGAAAGTTGTACGTTTTACCTAATAGTAGCTAAACGAATTAAATGGCTTTGAAAAAATACAATTATATGAGGAACATAGTGGCTCAGTGGACACCATACCTAGAATTGTGGAATGGCAGGAATGTGTTAATGATAGGTGATATCTTGAATAAGGTATACATGCCATTTCATGGCTGAAGGAGCAGCAAAGCACTAAGTGGATGCATTCTGTGATCTTAACTGAAAAGGTTAATGTAGAATAAGACCCCTTGACATACTACCTACGTAAGAATACAGCATTATCAGTAAATTGTCAGGCATTCAGCCAATTTAATGCCTTAAGCTACACTGACATAATAGTGGATATTGGCTGTCACACAACTGCATTAAAATTCGTTAAAATTCATTGTGAATGGGGGCTAGTCACATGACTGATGTGTTGTAATAGACTGTGAAAATAGATGTCATGTTCTATTTTTGGCCATTTTCATGGATCCCATTCATACACAATGTATGAATGATCTGAGGTGCCCCTCAGATGCAAGATGGCTATGAAAAATGTACATTTTTCTCGACCATTTTGCACAACGTTCTTGTGAATGTAGCTTAAAGCTGTTGTTTATTAGAACATATTACACTGGTGTTTCAGTCCAGTTACCCATGCTTAGAATTCAATATTAGGCTCCGTTCCCACGGAGTAACGCGCCGCGCATCCAGACACGTATACACGTGTCAGAATGTGAGTGCTCAAAACAGATGCCGTTCATTTTAATGTGTGCCGGCTCATGCACGCTACACATTGAAATCAAAGGGAGGCTTTTTAACCCATTGATTTCAATGTGTAGCGCGCATGAGCCAGCAAACATTGAAATGAATGGCATCTGTTTTGAGCGCTCACACTCTGATACGTGTATACGTGTCTGAATGCGCAGCGCGTTACTCCGTGGGAACGGAGCCTTAAGAAGGAGCACTCTCACATTTTTAAAATCATTTTGTTGCCACCCTATATACAACAGGGCAATTACATTGTCTTTTACCAGTTTCTTTTTGGCAGCCTTTGCCCGGGCCTCCTTATGTCGTATGATCAACAGTCATTTTCTCAATATGAGTCTTTAGCTTTAAGCTTTATTTGAATTCAGTAAATGGGACTGAACTATAATCCTTAGAAACATACCCATAATGCATACTTCCAATTGTGAAATATCTTTTTCAGAAATGAATACTTCAAATGAATATAAGAGGCTTTGTAATATATCCTTTTTAAGAAATGTTTCCTTCTCTGTTTATCAAACTGAGTAGCTTTTAACACATTCATCTATGGAAAGGGTTTATGGGGAGACTATTGGAAAACACAGAGAATTAAAGGGACACAAAAAAAGGCATCATATAGGTCTCTAATTAGGTGTCCAGGATTAACTTCTAAGCTGCTGTTCTCAGCAATCTTACAGACATACAGTATATATAGACACTTTTCCCAGTCCTCTAGTGCCTAAAGGCAGGGTCGGTTTTAGCCAAACTATGGCCCTTGGCAAAATTTAAAGTAGGGCTCCAAATGCTCATATACCAACTACACATTCAGTGAATTCAGGGTAGACAGTTGCAATACTTCTAGAGGTAGCCCCTTCAATAAAGCCCCCTTTCTGTCCCGAAAACAATAACCACCACCACTCTATTTTGCCCATACACAATTGAAATGACCACCCTTCTACCAACTAATAGATTTTTGCACCCCCACATCAGATATTATAGAGCCTTCTTATACATAATAGTCACAGTTTATAAATAGTCCCCCTTATCAGTTATAGTCCCCCTTATCTGTAATAGCCCTCTTATAAATAATAGTTAATTATTAGTAGTTCTACCTTATTAATAATAGCCCTCTCATAAATATTTTTTCCCATTATCAGTAATAGCCCTCTTAAAAAATAGAACCTTCCATATAAATAATAGCTCTTTTAACAAAATACCCCTCTTATAAATTTCAGTCCTTTTAACAATACCCCCCCTTATAAAGTTTCCCACTTATAAATAAAAGCTCCCCCACTTATAACAGCTTCCTTATATATCATGTCTAGGGTTGAGCTGATCCTGACTTTTCAGGATCGATTTTAAAATCCGATTTCCAATCATTTTTCATTCGAACCCGATCTCGATCCCAATTCCGATCCCAATGCAAGTCAATGGGATTTTTTTATTAATCGGAGATCAGATTTTAAAAGCAATCCTATTCACTATACAGCATGGAATCTAACAATTGTTAGAATCCACGCTGTGTAGTGAATCACTAAGTAGCCAGAGGATTTTTTTTAATCCTCTGGCTACTTAGTCCCCCCTGGTGTCCACTTACCTCTAGAGATGGCTGCTCCGCTGCTTCTCCTTCTTCTTGCTGCCGGTCCAGCTGCAGTCCTCTTCGCCTCGCGGCCCCCTCCCTGCCAGGTTAGGAGAGTGTGGGCGGGTTAGGAGAGTGTGGGCGGGTACTGGGAGGGGAGACGTGACGTCTCCCCACCCTGTACCCGCCCACACTCTCCTAACCCACCCACACTCTCCTAACCTGGAAGGGAGGGGGCCGCGAGGCGAAGAAGACTGCAGATGGACCGGCAGCGAGGCGAACAGCAGCAGAGCAGCCATCTCTGGAGGTAAGTAGCTACGAGACGTGTTAGTTTAGCCTCCTATTAGAATGAATGGAGGCAGCTGGCGCGCAGGGGGTTAAGGCTGTGTGTCGGCTGCTTCCATTCATTCCTATGGAACCGCAGCGGAGCCTTCACACTGAGTATACACTATATACTCAGTGTGAAGGCATTGTGGGAAATACTACTGATCCCACCTAAAAAGATCGTGTTCGGAATTCCGATCGCAAAATTTTCTTGATCGCTGATCGGAATTCGATTTTTTTCCGAACACGATCGCTCAACCCTAATCATGTACTTATTATTATATGTCTTTTATAAATAGTTTCTCCATTGTAAATTATACTTCTCTGCACCGCCATTCGGTAGAAATCCCGTTTTGGATTTTTTTTTCTTTTAAATGTAGATTGTGAGCCCTACATAGAGCTCACAATGTACATTTTTTCCCTATCAGTATGTCTTTTTAGAATATGGGGTGGAAATCCATACAAACACGGGGAGAACAGACAAACTCCATGCAGATGGTTTTATGTCCGTGGTGGGATTTGAACACCAGGACTCCAGCGCTGTGAGGCTGCAGTGCTAACCACTGAGCCACCGTTTGGCCCCTAGAAATCCTGGTTTTCTTCTGTATGCAGATGAGTTCTCTTGCAGCACTGAGGTGGTCCCTAGCACTCAAACAGCACTGAGGCCGTCCCCAATGCTGCAAGAGAAATCTCCAGGGCCGCCTCTATCTTCGCCTGGAACGGCCTCCCCCTGCATCTTCTTCCAGCGATAGCTTCAAACTTCTGGGCATTTTCTTGTGGCCGTTTAGCACAGCTTACTGTGTAAGCAGCCACAAGAAAATGGCCACCTACACCAGTTTACTGTGGAAGCGATTTCTCTCGCAGCATTGGGGACGCCCCCAGTGCTGTTTGAACGCTGGGGACTGCCCCCAGTGCTGCGAGAGAACTCATTTGCATACAGAAGAAAACCAGGATTTCTACTGAACGGCGGCGCGGAGAAGACATCTAAAGGTAGGAGAAGAATAGCCTTTCTTAAGGCTATTCCTACGTGTTAGGGTGCATTCACACTGAGTAAACGCTAGCTTATTTTGTAGAGTAAAATTACACTTGTAAATTTTGCTATCCCATTGACTTCAATGATATTTTTTTACAAGTGTAAAAATACGCCTGTAAAAAATACGCCTGTAAAAAATACGCCTGTAAAAATACGCCTGTAAAATGTCATTGAAGTCAATGGGATAGCAAAATTTACAAGTGTAATTTTACTCTACAAAATAAGCTAGCGTTTACTCAGTGTGAATGCACCCTTAGGGACAAAAAAATAGCTTTTTAATAATTGAATCCCTTTAATAAATAAGTTTCCCTCTTATAATAGCTTTCTTTATATATATATTTCCCCTTATATAGCCCTATTATGTATTATAGTTTCCTACCATATAATTATAGCCCCCTTATAAATATAACAATTTCCCCTTATAATAGCCCCTTTATGTTATAGTCTCCCCCTTATAATAGCCTCTTTTTATATAAAAATCACTCCACTATAATAGTTCCTCTCTTATAAATAATAGCTCACCTTTATATATAACAGTTTACCATTATATATAAAAGGGAACTATTCTGCTGCCACCCCCAGTCATAAATATGTATATATATATATATATATGTATATATATATATATATATATATATATATATATATATATATATACATACACACACACACACATAATATAACCCCCCCCCCTTAATGATTAATACTCCCAAGTGCAATTTTAAATGAATTTCCCCGTGTACCCCCTTTAAATAGTGACCATTATTAATACTACCCAGGTGTTTCTTAATTAAAAGGTAAAGAAAGGTAGAAAAATTGAGTGAGGTTCCAATACCTGAGAGCCCCAGGATTAGCTGTTTGAATACACTATATGGTACCTGTGTAAGCGCTGTATAGATTGAGTGAAAACAACTTTATTTAAGCAGATTGATTGGTCACATAAAACATACAATTTGTAACAATCCAGTAAACAATAACTAGTCTCAACAGTTAGCTTGCTTATTTCCTATATTAAGTATGTAGTCCTTAAGCTGTATGGCTCTCTCCTCCAGTTGTAGTAACTCATTGACTTTTTCTTCATTTGCTTTGTTAAGGTCATCAATTTTCTCTTTTAAATCTGTAAGGAAAACATGTCAGAGCTGCATTGTGAAGCTGAAAATATTATCCACACTAATAAAAACAGGAATATAGATTATTAATAGATTAAAAACAGGAATATGTGCTTTACATAAAGATTACAAGGCAGAAAGTGTAGATATTGGGTTTTAACAACAGGGATAATTAAGACCGGGGGCCCAACCATTGCAGTTTTAGAACTCGCAGAATGTCTGTTTTACATGTGGAAATGACGGCAGTTTCGCTTTAGGTTATAATTAGAGATGAACGAACAGTAAAATATTCGATGTTTGTTTTTCGTTTCGAATAGCCGCTCAATATTCAACTATTCGAATGAATATCGAACCCCATTATAGTCTATGGGAGAAAATGCTTCGGGGGATCCCACCATTCGACTCAGGAGGGTCACCAAGTCCACTTTGACACCTCAGCAAATGATACCAACACCTCTGCAATGCCACTGGGACAGCAGGGGAAGCATGCCTGGGGGCATCTAACACACCAAAGTCCCTGTATTACCCCACTATCACAGCCTAACAACTGCACACTTTCCACATTCAAAAAAAACTATCAAAGTGGGAAAATACCTGGAAACCTTCTTTACTCCCCAAGTGGATGGACACAAACCCCAATTTAAGCTAAAGAAACATGAACAAGCACCTTTTTAAATCATGTTGCCCATGACAACCACAGATCTATCCCTCTGTACTCTATAGCCTACACTTATTTTCTCATCTTTTTTTTCTGCACTACACATCTCTTGTCAACTTCCTTTGGGATCTCAGGAGTGGTGTCCTCAGTGCTGAATAACACATCTGAGTCCCCTTGGCAATTAGTAGTAAGAGAACCCTGGAGAAACTAACTGCAGCCAACTAACATAGCATCAAGCATGGCTAAATGCAGAGAAAGAATTTGTACCACTTCCAGAGATGGTAACTTCAGTGCTGCAGTTGGCAATAGACGGTGTAACGGGATTAGCTGAGGGATCGCTGTCATGACCACTTTTTGGCACAAAATGAAAGTCTAATCCAGCCAAGTATGATGCAGGGATATGATGCAAAGACACCTACACATCTGTCTCTGACACCAGGTGTGAACAACTGGATTGAGCGGACATAGCCTGACTGAATTTCTGTCTCTCCCACCTAGGTTTTGGGGGTACACACCATGGATATCTGGATTGAGCGTACATAGCCTGACCTAATTGCTCTGTATCCTTGTTTTGGGGTTACACAGCCTGAAAAGCTGCTTTGCACGTATATAGCAAGAAGTAACTGCAGTGGATTGCTGCCATTTTTCAGCCCCCCCCAAAATGCAAGTTTTTTTTTCCAGCTATATGAACTTGTAATTGCTGTGGATTGCTGCTATTTTTCAGGCCCCCCCAAAATTCAAGGCTTTTTCCAGCTATATGAACTTGTAAATGCAGTGGATTGCTGCTATTTTTCAGGCCCCCCCAAAATTCAAGGCTTTTTCCAGCTATAGGAACTTGTAAATTCACTGGATTGCTGCTATTTTTCAGCCCCCCCCCCAAAAAAAAATTCAAGGCTTTTTCCAGCTCTATATGAACTAGTCACTGCTGTGGATTCCGGCTATTTTTCAGGCCCCCCCAAATTCAAGGCTTTTTTCAGCTCTATATGAACTAGTCACTGCTGTGGAATCTGGCTATTCTGTGTGCAGACAGCCAAAAATTAAAGCTGTTTCTCCGCTATGTATGAAGTTGTAACTGTTCTGTATCCCTGTTTTCCACCGTCCAGGGAAAGTTGGACTGATGTCCCTGTAGTGTATAGCTCTGAGAAGAGCTGTTGGTGTTCTTCTTTAGTTCTTGCCTGCCTATCTGAAGCTAGTCACTATCTAGCCCTCAGCAGATGTCTTTCTCTCTCTATGTCTGACCGCAAAAATGGCGAATAGGGCGGCGGCCGTTCTTATAAATGGGAGGTCACATGTTTTCGGCAGCCAATGGGTTTTTTCAATTTTTTTTCACTGCCTCCGTTGTCGTAGTTCCTGTCCCACCTACCCCGCGCAGTTATTGGTGCAAAAAACACGCCAGGGAATGTGGGAGGGGATACAAACCTTTACTGCGTATGCGGCCTGGTATTCGATTGTGAACGAATACACCGAACGCATGATATTCGATCGAATACCTATTCGATCGAACGGCGTTCGCTCATCACTAGTTATAATAGAAGCAGAAAATCTACTGAGTGAACCTCTGCAAGTTTTCTGTGAAAAGCGATGTGGTAAAAACAAGTGATGCGTTGCTGCCAGTTTCTTCCCACAATTTTTTTTTCTACCGCCCACTACGTAGGGCCTTAGCCTAAAACAAACCAATAACTTCAATATGAAGAATTTAATAGATAGTACAAAATACAAATATTACAAAATTGTCTGACCATTGTATAAGCAATGCCGCCCCTGCTACCTCTTCTGTCACCCCCTCTACCTCATTCGCCCTCAGTCACATTGTGTGAAGTGACTTTCTTTGTAATGCATCTTTCTGTCTGTATTTGAACCCTACTAATTGTACAGTGCTGCGGAATATGTTGGCGCTATATAAATAAAATGTATTATTATTATTTCCTTACGTGACAAATATAAAATAATAAAACCAACAGCTGGTAAGTGTCTGGTGCCTCATACAGAAGAAATCTGCTAGCAGCGTTTTTATTTTTGCGGATTTTGCTGCTGTAGAAGAACTTCTGTTTAATATTTCATGGCACAATATCTATACTGTAGGTACAGAGTGGGACCATAGAAAAGATTAGAGCATATATGGCCACATGCATAATCACTAAACAGTGCTCTAGTTATTATTCCAAACTGTACAACGTGGCTATGGAAAGGCAAGATTCTCTGCTTCAGTGACTGCTAATCTATCAAAAGAAGGAGCAAGCCAGATGAATAAAGGGATAGGTACATTCTCAGAAGAACAGCAGTTGTAGCTTGCAAAGAACAGGGGTAATTATAGGATTTATAGGGTTATTACAGAGCTGAGAACATGCTCAAAGGAGTGCTAACAAATTCAATTTTAGAAACTCTAGATGCTAAGGTTCCTGGACACAGACAATATTTTTACTTGCAGACAAAGTGAGTAGGTAATTCTTACATCACTAATAGAGATGAGCAAACAGTAAAATATTCAATATTCGTTTCGAATAGCCACTCAATATTCGACTATTCGAACGAATATCGAACCCCATTATAGTCTATGGGGAAAAATGCTTCATTTCAGGGGATCCCACCATTCGACTCAGGAGGGTCACCAAGTCCACTATGACACCCCAGGAAATGATGCCAACACCCTGGAATGAAACTGGGACAGCAAGGGAAGCATGTCTGGGGGCATCTAACATGCCCAAGTCACTGTATTACGTCAGGATCCCTGTCAGCTTGTGATATGCGCGAGCTGACTTTTTCCCATAGGAATGCATTGACCAGCGTTGATTGGCCGAATACCATACAGGGAACAGCATTCGGCCAATCAACGTTGGTTCTGCCAGAGGAGGCGGAGTCTTATATCGGACCAGAATGGAGACTGCTGTGGACAGATCTTAAACTCCGCCTCCACCGGCAGAACCAGCGTCGATTGGCCGAATGCCTGTTGGAATTCGGCCAATGCATTCCTATGCTGAGATGTAGCAGTGCTGGCCATGCGCTGAGCTCGACTACTTCGAAGATGCAGCCGAGCTCAGTGCACGGCCAGCACTGCTACTTCTCCAAAGATGCTACATCGGAGATGAAGCAGTGCTGGCCGCATGCTCACTCGACTACTCCGAAGATATAGCCAAGCTGAGCGCACGGCCAGCATTGCTACATCGGAGATGAAGCAGTGCTGGCCACGCGATCAGCTCGGCTATTCCAAAGATGCTACATTGGAGATGAAGCAGTGCTGGCCGCGCGCTCAACATTCATTCATATTGCAGGAATTGTTGGGTTTTCCAGTGGTGTTTTTGCCCCATCCACACTTTGTGGTAAAATAAGATACATGCTGTAATTTCCAAAGCAGTCTTGGTTTTAGAGTTAGACATTGCAGCATACCTACGGAAATTCTGGCATTTTCAATATAATTGAAGCAGAAAATACACAGAGGAAAGCTCTGCAAACTTTCTTGTGCAAAGGGCTGCAGGAAGAAACGTGAAACATTTTTTCCCACAGCGCTTTTTTGCTGCAGGACACCACGTGGGGCCTTAAGCTTAAGGAGTTTTCCAGTTCATTGATATTGATGATCTATCCTCAGAATAAATCATCAATAAGAGATCAGTGACCCACTGATCAGCTGTATGAGGGGGCCATGGTGCCTGTTTATATCACACGCTGTCTGTTTATAGTGTCCATGTGATGTAATTACAGCCTTGTCACATAGACGCTTATAGGACGAGGCTGTAGTTACATGACATGGCCACTGTGAGATGTACGACACTGTGTAAACAGAGAAGGGGTCACGGTGCTTGCACAGATACCATGATTCACTGAAACAGCTGATTCATCCCTCATTTTTACACCTCAGCCACGGAGGTTTAAAAATAAAAAAACAAAACAAAAGAAACAACACACTCACCTGTCCCCAGCACCCTGTTGTCCTCCGCCTCTGTCTGTTCGGTCTCATGGCAACACCTCATTTCTGGAAATCCTGTACCCAATTCCTCTTAGCGGTCACATGATGTGCAGGACTCCCAGCAAGAAGGTGCCGGCACGAGACTGAATGGACACTGGCGGAGGACAACGGGTTGCTGAGGACAGGCGGGTATACTTTTTTATTTTAAACCTCCCGCCCGGCACATGGGTTGCTCCAATTCCTGGACAATATCATTAAAGGATTTATCCATGTTTCTAATATTTAACCTGTCCTTAGGATAGACCATCAATATTACATCAGCCAGGACCTCTGCAGAAGAGTTTTTCCATTACAGTGCGGCTACAGGTAATGGTGACAACTCTAGGAGCCACGCTGCTCTCTTGCCATACAGGATGTAGCAGTGGGTTTAGGTAGTGCAGTGGTACACATCGTATGGCAGGTGAGCAGCATGGCTCCCGATATGTTATTACCTTTAGCCACCCTGTCTCTGTACAGCTCATCTACAGGGGTCCTGGCGGTGGGCCCCTAAAAATAATTCCACTGGTGGGCCCTAGACACCCCAGTCCGACCCTGGTTCACAGTCTCAAATTAATCGAATGTTAAATACACCAGTCGTATAAATTGGAGGTCACCTGATTTCGGCCGTCAATTCCTTTTTCCAATTTTTTTTCGATGCCTCCGTTGTAGTTACTGTCTCACCTCCCCTGCGCAGTTATTGGTGCAAAAAAATGCGCCAGGGAAGGTGGGAGGGGATACGAATTTTTACTGTGTTTGCCTCGTGGTATTTGATTGGAATCGAGTACCTCTAACAGCTTGATATTTGATTGAATATCTATTCGATCGAACGGTGTTCGCTTATCTCTAATCACTAATCTCATACATTATTTTACTTTAAAGGGGGTCTGTCACTAGGGTGAAGTATACTAAACCAGCAATACAGCTAGAAAGGTCAGACTCACCTGAATGTTATGCGTTAAAATATATGCCATTAGCGTTAAAATATTAATTCATTTCACAATATGCAAATGAGAAATTTGGAGCACTGAGGGCAGCTCCAACTCATATGCCCATCACTCCTCTAATAATCCATTTTCCCCTTCTTTGAGTGACAGGGCCATAGAAATATGCTGAAATCTCACTTTGCTCTGTGTTCTTGTGTATACACAGGTGTATTAGAGCAGTGTGGGGGATACCAGTTTGGAGCAACGCAGCTGTCCTCATTGCTCCAGACTGCTCGTTTGCATTTTGTGAAATAAATGAATACCTCAGATCACAGTGTACGACACACGGCCCCTGGCTCTCACATACTGAGGTTAGTTTGTGAGGTAGTATAGGATCCAGTTGGACAGGTGATGGTCAACTCCAGCAAGGTCCAGCTTGTCTCTCAGCAGCCCTGGCTGTATGGTGTTGAAAGCACTGGTGAAATCAAAGAACATTATTCTCACAGTGTTCCTTGATTTCACCAGGTGAAAAAGAGCTCTGTGAAGAAGGTGGATGATGGCATCATCCACCCTAATGCCCGGCCGATTGGCAAACTGGAGGGAGTCCATGGCAGGGCTCACCATAGACTGGAAATGTTCCAGGACCAGTCTCTCTAGGACCTTCATCAAGTGGGATGTCAGTGCTACAGGTCTGTAGTCGTTGAGGTCCTTCGGATTAGGTTTCTTTGGAAGTGGTACCACACAAGACATTTTCCCACAGTTGTGGTACCACTCCCAGCTTCAGAGTCATGTTGTACATGTGTGTAATAACACCACCCAGCTTTAATGACTTTTGTGCTTATCCCATCGGGTCCTACAGTCTTATCCACTTTTATTTTCCTGATTTCCCTACATACTTGAGACTCTGTGAAGATCAGATTGTACAAAAAACACCTCAAATTAAATAACATACATAGTCTCAAAACTAAATATACTTAAACCAAACAACTTGAGACAAAAACAGAAATACTTATAAAAATAGAAAAATATTTATTAATTCACAAATAAAATATACAAACTACATGGGGAGACAACAGAAGACAATCTACCACAAAGTAGCAGACTTTACTGAATCCTCTCACAAGAGGCGCCTTGATGAAGCCATCCAGGCGAAACGCGCGTCAGGCAGTCATACTTTGGTCTCACTGGTAGCGTGCAGCGGCTTTTTCCCCCATTTTTGGTGACTGTTTATATTTGTGCTTCAACATGACTGTGGGTATGTGCTGTTTATTTATCTATATTTATATATGATTCTCTTTTTTTGATATGTTTACATATATTTGATCGGTACATTTCCCTTGGATATATGTTTGGTATCACCGGGGGATTTACCTCTGCCCATCTCACCAGTGAGAGGATTCAGTATAGTCTGCTACTTTGTGGTAGATTGTCTTCTGTTGTCTCCCCATGTATTTTGTATATTTTATTTGTGAATTAATAAATATTTTTCTATTTTTATAAGTATTTCTGTTTTTGTCTCAAGTTGTTTGGTTTAAGATCAGATTGTAGCCAGATAGCAGTTGGGTGCAAGGGGAACTGGTTTAGGGGAGTTTTGAATGTCATGCTGGAGAAGGTGGGGGTAGTGTGTGACCAAATCTGTAATTTAAGAACAGTATCATCTAATATTTATATAACACTGCTCAACAACTAATATCAAAATTTGTAGGGATCACAGGCCTCATGTATCCAGCCATATTGGGCATCCCTTTTAGTTCCACGTTGGACTTGCCAAGCAGTCCAACACAATGATGTTTGAACAGTAGATGCCCAATTTGAAGGATATTGTAGAGTGGATAGGGTTGTAGGAAGGTGATCCCCCAGAATCATTTCATCTTGTGGGCCACAGAAGCCTCAGTATGAAATGACTAATGTGCCCAGGTTACATGATCAACATGCCCTTAAGGCTGAGGTTCCGTGTTGCAGAAAAGCTTTTTTTTTTTTTCAGCAGATTTTGCTGTGGGATTTTTTTTTTTGAGCCAAATGCAGGAGTGGCTACAAAATGGAAAATATAAGGGAAGCATTTGCACTTCGCTCATCTACTCAGTCAACTCCTAGCTTTGCCTCAAAAGATCTCAGTAAAATCTAAAGCATAAAAAGCAGCTATTTAGCAAAGCGTTCAAGCATGGCCGTCACATGGAGGACATTCACATGTGACACTGGCCTCCATGGCCGCATTCACTGATCTTAGTGAGCCCAGGTTGCAAAACTGACAGGAATGCTTATTTCAGAAAATATTAGTAAATCTGACACCACGTCTTCAATATGTAAACTAATAAATAAATTGCAATTAAAAAAAAATCAGATTGAAATTTTCATAATCAAAATCTTTCCAGCCTTCAAGTAGTTAATGAGTGTGATAATAAATCTAGTTACACAAAAAATGAACGCTATCAGTAAGGCAGGCAATGGGAGTGAATTGTTGGAATTCCTTCACTACATTCTTTAACTCAGAACTGGACGTTATATATCTTAAGAGGCACACACTAAATGGTGAAAAATATTACCTTGAAAATTGACATTATTTAGTTTATATCAACCTTATTTCAGACAAATAAGTAAAAACAATGACTAGCAAGAGAGACAGACTCCTTAAAACATTTACCCTCTTGTGAGCCCCAAGTCTTGAAAAACTAAATTTCATCCAAGTAAAACACATTTAGTTATGAGAAACTGGTTAAAAATATGTCAGGACAGTATGGGAAACAGATGTCTGCATGTAATCTGGATAATCTGCGTCCTCTACTGAATGTTGTATTCTCATTGTTCATTCATCCACCATTGACATCCTATGTTATGGGAATTCCCCAGTGGAAGGGATGTGGTTTAGCTCTATAGTATGTGTATCTGCTATCTGTAGACATTGCTTGTGTTTGTAGAAGGAATTTAGTGATCTTGTTTATCTAAGATGGCAGTTTCAGAGTCTAGCCTGGGCATGCCAGAATATCTCTGCTAAAATGTAGGATCATCAGAGCAGTTTGCATACCTACCACCACCAGAAAATAAAGATAATCTAAAGCCGTCTTCAAAGCTCTTCAACAAAATACAAACCGCTGTTTATAGCCACCTGTTCTACCTTTTGGTTCTTATTTTGATATTAACAGACAAAGTCAATTACTTTGTTTTAATGTAAGACGTATTAGAGGCAGCGTACCACCTGCAGAATTGCTTCTAAACCACTAACATGCTGTTGTAGAAACAGTTAGTCGCATAGTCAACATACAGAAACTTTTATGTGTCAAAGTGCAAGCTTGCTGCCAAAAAAATATTTTCAATCCACATTCAAATGACTGTTCAGTGTACACACAGTATAGCTGCATCTGCATAAGAACAAGTTTATCCCAGCAGTCAGCAGGACACAACAATTGGTACTAACCACAGACAAAGTGGGGTACTTTGGTAGGCATGGCCACACCATAATTGAACTGAATACATCTTTTCATATCAATTAAAAGTGGCAGTAAGACTACACTTCGACACAGTAGGTGGTTTAAACTCAGTTTCACTGAGGGCCGCTAAAATAGTGGCAACAACCCGCTGACTATAATGGGATCCAACCGGTGTCTATTCTTTTGCCAGATGAAAAGGACAGACTTGCAGCACGTCGATGGTTCTGCGACTAAGGCCCTGACAAAGATGTGAACCCAACCTTACACTTAAAAAGTCATTCCCTTCTGAGACATTTATGAAATATTACCAATATATGCCACAATTTTCTGGGCCTGGGGGTCCACTTCTAGGTGTCAGTGAAGTGGAATCACTAGAATTCTCCTAAATAGCATAGATAGTTCCTAATAGTACATAGCATTATGTAAATTAATTTTAAAAAAATTATCTACTGCTCTTCATCCTCCCAGTTTTATTGCTGTTCTGCCTATTAGAAGATTAGAAACAGCTCCCCTATTTGGCACTACACAGAAGTTGAGACAAAGTGGCTGCTCATGCATGGGACTATCTCCATTGTAGTTTACAACTCAGGCTAAGGCCCCACATAGTGGACCATGGCGAGAAAGCACTGCGGGAAAAACTGTGGCAGAAACACATCGCTGGTTTTCCCACATAGATTTTCACAGGGTTTTCCTCTGCAGACTTTCTGTTTGAATTATACCTATTTGGAAACCGCTGGTGTTTCTGTAGGTATAAATGACATTATGCGATTTCCAAAAACACAACAGTCTTGAAAATCACAACATTTCCGCTGTATGTATTTTTCTGGAATGTGTGGATAGGATTTACTGAAGTAAAATGAAGATCTTGGAGCACAGGGGGAGTTTTCTTCAATAAGTGAGCACTGCTACATTAATATTAAACAGTCCCATCCTGCATTCAGCTTTTGGCAGTGCGAGTTAACCCAGTGCCAGTTGATCCGCCCACTGCCCAGGGGGAGGAGCTGAATGCCAGAAGGGCATGTTTATTAATGATACAGCAGTGCTCAATAATAGAAGAAAACTCCCCCTGTGCTCCAAGATCCTAATTTGAATAAAGAATAAAAGTGCTTTTTCTTCCCATCCCTGGGGCTCTGAAACATAAGTAAGCTATAGTTTATATTGTGCTAACAACATCTACTGCACTATGGGAGTGGTTTAAAGTAGCTGGGGGCAGTGATAGACTCCCTTTACAGAAGGGTAAAGAATAAGTCTTACCTTAATATTACCCATTCTTTTGAGCCACGCTTGACTTTGACTAAAAAAAAAACCGCAGCAATGTCTGCAACTAAAAAAATGCCTTTCTGCAACATGGGGCCTTAGCCTTAGGATTTCAGCCAGCAGGACACAGTAAGGCATGTCTAATGTCTGTGTCCTGATAGCTGGGAGCTGCACAGAAAGACATTGTGGAACACAAGTTGTATTCTACTATCTTATGATATCATACAAACTACTGCTACCTGTATATGTGACATGAGATATGGGAATTAAAATTACCTGATATACGTTCAGATTTTTCATTTATAGTATTGACCAAATCTTCAGCATTTTTCTTCAGCTTTTGTAATCTCTCTAAAATTTCTGGAGGGATATCTTGATTCTTAAACTTTTCCTTCAGCAGCTCATATTTTTCTTTTAGATTATTTAGATCCTGTAAAGAGAATTACAATATGTAAGATGTACAGCAAATCCAGTAGAACAAAATAAAAGGAAGATATCACAGTTAGGGCCAGTTCACACGGAGTAAACTGGCGCGCAATCTGGCACGTATACACGTGTCAGAGTTTGCGCGCTCAAAAAAGATCCCATTGGGCCACACAGTGGCTCAGTGGTTAGCACTACAGCCTTGCAGTGCTGGAGTCCCGGTGTTCAAATCCCGCCAAGGGCATAAAACCTTCTGCAAGGAGTTTGTATGTTCTCCCAGTGTTTGTATGGCTCTCCATCCCATATTCCAAAAAATAAAAAAGACATACTGATAGGGAAAAATGTACATTGTGAGCTCTATGTTGGGCTCACAATCTACATTAAAAAAAAAAAAAAAAAAAAAAAAGAAAGATCCCATTGATTTCAATGTGGGTTACGATCGTATAATGCGCGTAATTTTGCCGCCGCGTAACCCACATTGAAATCAATGGGATCTTTTTTGAGCGCGCAAACTGGCATATGTACGTGCCAGATTGTGCGCCAGTTTACTCCGTGTGAACTGGCTCTTAATGTTTGATATATAGGATAGGTCCATCCAAAAATATGTCACTTACTAGTATTTAGTTTTCACTGTGGTTTGAAAAGACGGATTGTGCCAGAGTAGA
The DNA here is from genome assembly GCF_031893055.1 of Leptodactylus fuscus. Classification (NCBI taxonomy): domain Eukaryota; kingdom Metazoa; phylum Chordata; class Amphibia; order Anura; family Leptodactylidae; genus Leptodactylus; species Leptodactylus fuscus. Next base: position 118,752,653 of record NC_134269.1, read on the forward strand.
AGTGAATATACTGTAGCTGATAAATATATGGTAAAATAATAAATATTGCAGATGCTAAATAACCAGAAATTTTGTTAGCTACAAAAATACCGTAAGTATCCATACAGATTGAATATCTCTGCCAATATCTAATGTAGTTATAAGTTGGCACTGACATCCTGCATCCTAGCAGGCAGGCTTTGGCGTTGTCAATGTAAACTGGGCATCTAATTTACTATTGGGCATCTAAATTAGCAAATTACAATTTAATTTGCTAATTTAGAGGCTTTGATAGAGTCTCTTGAAATATGAGCACCAGTAAGAGAAGAAATTAAAGGGGTTTTTCCAGCCATGGAAAATTTAGTGTAAAATTGCCTAATAGGAGCATGTTAAAAAAGGTTTGTTACCCCTCCACAAGCCCCCAGTGTTGTGGTCCACAGGCTTCCCAGGTCCAGGCTGAGCTCCTTTACATAGTATCACCTGACACCACAGGAAGTGCTATAAGGTGGCGCCCACCATCATTGGCCAGAGTGGTAACCTGCCTAAGCCAATGATTAGCTAAGCACAGTTGTGGATATTATTATATTTTATTATGAAAAAAAGTTACATACATTTTCACTTTCAGATGCTTCCTTTAATGCTTTGTTTGCCCCTTTCTGTGCTTTATCAGCCGCAATTCTGTTTTTTAGCATTTTTTCTTGTAGTTCTGCAATTTTTGACTCCAGTTGTGAGTGCATATCTTTAATGCCTTTTAATTTGCTGTCAATTTTATCTGCTCGTGCTTGAGCCTAGTAGAAAAAAAAATAAAAAAAACTTAGTTAGAATTACGTCTTTTTTTGTTCTTCTAATGTGGGTTCAGCTAAAAATGGAATACAACCAATAATAGACTCCCTTTAAGTTCTTATTTTGACTGAGTTTCTCATAGATGGATTCAAAGATTTTTTCCTCTGCCTATAGATTATCTATTAAAAAAAATTTCTTGTTCCAATCTTATATATGGTCCTAAAAGGCCTAACTCTGACTCCAACATCATTTTTAGTAGTGATTACTTCAGTTTGCAGCTAATAAACCCTAACCTATCTTTTGGAGCAAAAAATATTATAAGATGCTGTCTTATTTTTGGAGAAACACGGTAATCGCCAGCATTTCCGCAGGTTTAATTGATATGCTACGATTTTCAAAGATGTAAGTGTTTTTCAAATCACAGCGTTTCCTCTATGGATTATTTTCTGCAATGTGCGGATGGGATTAGTCAGAATCCTATCCACTTTGCAGTGAATGTAAAATGATGCGTTTCCACTGTGGCAAAATTGCAGCATTTATGCTAAATGGGGCCTGGTATAAATCAGGAAATTACTCTTCTACCTCTCTGTCAAAGCCAATCAAACCCTTGGGAGGTAGAATTTCATTCTCTCAATGTTTGTAAGGCTGTTTTAAACTATCTAAAAGCTACAAATTGCTTTAGAATAAACTTAAATTTGTTTATACAATTCTGGGCAAAAAGCCTCCCTATGGAAAAAAGGTAATCTCAGAAATCTATAAAAATAAGATTCCTCACAAGATGAACACAGCTCGCAGCCATTGCCAGAGTCAGCTGCACTGTTTTTTTATGTTATGGTTGGTGTAGGGTAGGGGTTAATAACCTTACAATTATTGCTCGGCACACTAAGGGTATGTTCACACATCAGTATGCCATCTGTCCGTTTGAATTCAGTTTGACACTTCAAAATGGACTGATGCACATACTGATTGTATACTGACACCTTTTTATCCTGATAGCAAACACTGTCCCTAGAGGACAGATAAGGGGATTAAAAGTAACAATTGTAAACAGAGTAGAGATAATAAATGTCCTTATGTCCTCCTTATCTCTACTCTGTTTACAATTGCTACTTTTAATCCCCTCTAGGGGACGCACAGTGTTTGCTATTAGGATAAAAAGGTGTCAGTATACAATCAGTATGTGCATCAGTCCATTTTGAAGTGTCAAACTAAATTCAAACGGAAGGATGGCATACTGATGTGTGAACATACCCTAAGTTCATTTAAATTGGCACTCTGTACACCGTGCAAATAAGGTTGTTTACTCCTGACATAGAGCAATGTCCTAAAATAACTTGAAGGGGTTGTCCAGGCAAAAATGGACAAAAAAAAAAGAAAAGATTTTTTTAAATAGGCCAGGGGTGGTGAAAAAAAAAAACAAACTTTTCTCCAGTGCTCCAGCACCTCCCAGCGTGGTTGAGTCTTCCCAGTCCGTTGTTGCCTTCTGGCAGAAATCCCCACTGCACGTGACTGTTGAGGCCAGTCAGTGACCTCAGCGAAGAGCATATGACGTCACTACCTGTGACATCCTGCGGTCTGTTCCTGAGGCCATTGATTGGCCTCAGAAGTCATGTGACCACTGAGGCCAATCAGCAGCTTCAGCAGAAGGGATCTGGGATGTCACAGCTAGTGAGCAGTTTCACTTTGAGAAGATGCCATAAGAGCAGGACTGGACCATGCTAGGAGAACACTGGAGCACCGAGGACAAGCGAGAATGATTTTTTTTTTCCCACCTCCCGGCCTATTTTAAAAATATATTTATTTCCCGGACAACCTCTTCAAATTGATTGGTAAGTTAATTGAAAAAAAATAAAGGTTTTGAGGAATTTAGACTGAAACTAAATAATAAAGAGTCTCTCTTTGAAGAAAATTGGAGAGCATGGTTAATGCCTGCCATTAAATACTAATAACCTACTCTAGGGGAAGGGGACATTCAGGGGACGTTAGGTCATTTTTTTATGGTATGATATGATCTTAAGGTTTGGTTTTGATCTTTTTGTATTGCTACCTAATAAAAATTACAATGCAGAAAATAAGTAAAGATAATGCATAACCTTGACTTAGTAACCTGCCTATACCTGAAAAAGTTTGTTTCTGATATCTTGGATATCCTTATTCACATTTTTTATTACAGTTTGTGTTTTCTTCTGAGCATTTTCAGCTTGTTTTAAATTATTTCTAATTTCATCTCCATTTGGAAGATTTTCAACTGCACTCCTAAAAAAAATAAAGAAGCAAGAAAAGAACACCATCTTTAAATTCACTTGCAGATCCAGAAAACCACATAGGAGTATATAAATCTAGTACTGTTGTAAGTGGGGACATAACAGGTCAATATGTCACACGTCATTTTTATAACTTGTACTTCCATTTTTTTTTTTTTTTAAAGGGGTTCGTCTACATAAGACATTTATGGCACTTCTAGTGGTGGGTCTCGCACCTATCTCTAAATGAGCCTCCTCAGTCTCTATGCACTACTACTTATCTTACTAGAGTTTCAGCTACGGTGGGGTTTACAGGAGCAGCATAGGTCTGAGCTACACTGTTTCCATAACAGCACAGAACTGTGTTGTTTTAGTAACTCACATTTACTTCTATGGGAGCTATGCTGTTTCTGTAAAGCCCTCCAATAACTGAAAGTCTTTTTTGCAAGACCACCACGCTTTCCAAACCCCAGATATCTGACATATATCCCATATCATGTGAATAGGTGATAAATATCCTTAAAGGGACAACCTCTTTAAGTCTTGATTGATTCTTTTTTTTTTAATTTATTTCATTTTAATTTTTAAAAGTTTACTAAGAATGAAACTTTTAGGATCACATACTATCTTATATTGTTCATGCAGACCGCTGAGGCCCATGACCACTTAGGAGCCCAGGACAGCTGATCACTCAACTAAACCATGACCGTAATTTTGCCAGAATAATTCTTACTTAGCATCTTTTGCTCGCTGGGTGAGCTTCTTTACTTCATCTAGTTGCTTCTGCAAGTTTAGTTTGTTTTGCTTGTAATCATCACAATACTTTTTAATTTTATTTAACATGTTAATTAAATCATAAGGAGCAGCTGGCAGCTTTATAGCAAGGACTGCATTGGCTATTTTTTCTATTTCTTCTGTGCTTGCAGCAGCACCTAAAAGGAGATAAAAGGAGAATATCAGCATATTAGTACTAATATATGTACTATTTACCACCTATATCAAAGTATTCATGAAATCAGGGTTTTACTCTCTGGATATACCAAGTAGTTGTGGAAGTTATATTAGTTGCTCTATGTTATAATGATATGTATTAAAGAAGACCCTAAAGTCTGTTTAAGGCTAAGGCCCCACGGGCCGTAATCACAGTGCTAAAGCGCTAAACGCATTGTGGTTCTTTCCGCAGCACTTTCAACAGAAAGTTCGCAGAGCTTTCCTCTGCAGACTTTCTCTTAACATTACATCTACGGGAAAGCCGCCGGCGTTTCTGTAGATATAATTGACATGCTGCTATTTGCAAAGCTGCAACGGCTTTGCAAATCGCAGCATGTCCATTCTGCGATTTCTTCCGCAAAGTGGGCATGGGATTCGCATCTCCTTTGCTTGCACAGTAAAACGCCACAATTTTTTAGGCAGCGTCTCCGCAGCGGGCAAATCGCAGCATTTACATCCCGTGGGGCCCCGGCCTAAGACAAGATAAAAAATAAAACAAGATAAAAAATAAATTTCTCAATAAGGGGGAGGTCACACTAGCGCCAATGTCCGCTCCTTTGTGAGTCTGTTGAACAGCCAGGCAAAATTGCATAGGGACGACTTGTTGGCAGTCACTTAAAAAACCCATTCATTTTTAAAGCAAACCGCCGGTGTCTGTATGCAGCCTCTCTGCCATGAATTTTTTTTTTTTTTTTTGCATGGAAACAAAGTTGGAGATGCAGGACTTTGTGTCCGTGCAACAAAAATGGTTTCACATTGGAGAGGGGCACTTGTTTTCACAGATCATACATTTTAGTGTAAGGAGCGATCCATGAAAAGGGCCAAAAAATAGGACATGACCAATATTTTGACAGTCATGTGAAACGACCCCCTACACTGACAATGAAATTAATGTTGCGTTGTGACATCCAATAAAAAAACATCACGGCTAGTATGTAGTGTGTAGTAATGTAGTCTCAGGCTAAGGCCCCATGTAGTGGGCCACAGCAAAAAATGCTACGGAAATGCATCGTGTTTTTTTCCACAGTGCTTTTCACAGAAAGTTTTCTGAAAATTTCCAAAACTGCAATGATTTTAGAAATTACATCGTGTCCACTGCGTGTATTTTTCTGCAAGGTGTGAATGGAATTCGCTAGTGACGGTAAAAACTGCGGTTTGGCGTTTACACCATGTGGGGCCTCAAGCCTCAGAGTTTGTTTATACAATTGTATTTGGGATCTGAAAAAAAGTCATATATGACAAGGAAACCTGAAAATACAGATTTGTATTACCAACTCCTATTTCTCCACATTGTGTTTAGATTTGGTAAGTGCAACATATCTACAATATGGGAGATCATGATGAAGCACAAATGAAAAGGAAGAAACCTGCTTTTTCTGTAAATTCATGTAAATAAGGCCAAAGTATCTGTGCACTGGGCAATACTACTAGAGAAGAATACCACCACAAAATGGGATCTTCCAAAAATTTGAGACATAGGGATGTACAAAATGGGCCTAAAGCAGGCTCTGTAATATAGTTGAGTGCAAGAGGTTGTGTAAACACTGCGGTTTGACCGCTGCAGAAAAAGACGCAGTGTTTTATAGTCCTACCTACATTTTAGAAAGTCCCATCCACATATTGCGTAAAATATATGCAGCTGACATTCCAAAACTGTGGCGGATTTGGATATCGCAACATGTCCATTATATGTACAGAAATGTAGGCAGTTTCCCTATAGACATAATGGAAACAGAAAGTCCACAACAGAGGAAAACTGCAGAGTGTCTGTATAAAGCACTGTGGGAAAAACCGTGATAGGTTGTGGCCGCGGTTTCCCGCAATGCATAATCTTGGCATTTAAAGCAACATTCATAGGATATACCAAAAACACTAAATAAAGGTGCAATAAAATGTAACTTTTATTAGTTATTTTAAAAGCTGATATAAACCTCCTAAATAATGAAGTTTAAAATAGTAGGGTAGGGTGTACTAGGTGATTGCTTGAGTAGCTAGTGCAAGTTTACCAATAGGTGCAGTCTAGATAGTTATATCTCACTTCACTTCTGACATGCACCCAATAGGGGTTAACAACCATACACTTGCTAAGACCAGTGGGGCAACGCTAAAACCCCAACTGATCTCTAAACTTGAGGGCTCCTTTTTGTCCCCCGACACTAAAGCTAACAATCACCTAAATAAATCATTCATTCACACCAGAGATTAGGTCGGACATCAGTGAAGATCCCTATATAGTCTGACGCGTTTCTGCTAGTATATCTTTCCTAGCTCATCAGAGACAAGGCGGGTAGACGCTTAGGAGCGGTGATGGTCCGACTCCCAGCTAATACGACGATGTAATAAGTATGCTAGCCGGCTGTAATTAGCGGCTATATATTACAGCCGGCTAGCATACTTATTACATCGTCGTATTAGCTGGGAGTCGGACCATCACCGCTCCTAAGCGTCTACCCGCCTTGTCTCTGATGAGCTAGGAAAGATATACTAGCAGAAACGCGTCAGACTATATAGGGATCTTCACTGAAGTGCGACCTAATCTCTGGTGTGAATGAATGATTTATTTAGGTGATTGTTAGCTTTAGTGTCGGGGGACAAAAAGGAGCCCTCAAGTTTAGAGATCAGTTGGGGTTTTAGCGTTGCCCCACTGGTCTTAGCAAGTGTATGGTTGTTAACCCCTATTGGGTGCATGTCAGAAGTGAAGTGAGATATAACTATCTAGACTGCACCTATTGGTAAACTTGCACTAGCTACTCAAGCAATCACCTAGTACACCCTACCCTACTATTTTAAACTTCATTATTTAGGAGGTTTATATCAGCTTTTAAAATATCTAATAAAAGTTACATTTTATTGCACCTTTATTTAGTGTTTTTGGTTTACAGTGTAGGTGCATATACCTATGTATTTTTCTGATCAGATTTGAGATAACATTCATAGGATATACCATGAATACCAGATATATTTTAGTTTCACATCTATTTGGAAAAAGAGGTCCTGTTGTTGACTGCAAGCATTTGAAAGTCTAAAAATGTTCGGAACTGTCTGGTTACAATTGAATGGAGAAACTAGGACATGTGCGGCCCTCTTTTTTTACTTGCAGTGTAAACAGGGCCCCTTTCTCGAGGAAGATGTGGCCCCGCCTATCCTGTGGACATAGCAATAAATGCTAAGATGGAAATACCCCTTTAACCTAAGACTGCTATGAAAAAACCACATAAATACTATATGCGTATTTAGGCACTTAGCTAACAAAGTAAGTTTTTGTATTAGATAAAGCTTACCAAATTCTTGTGGCGTCTTAGGGATACCTTGACTGTTTCTTCGGCATTGGTGGATGGGTATGCTATCTATAGGGAAATAACCAGTGCAACAGCAATTACTGGAACATTTACTTATATACCATACTTCAGAAATACTGAATCCTTATTTCTAATAAAAATCACCTGCATAGTTTTAACTGGAATCATTTTCTAATAAATTATTTGTAATTACATTATACACAGATCAGCCACAACATCAAAGAAAGTTTCCCCTCTTGGCAATTGACGCTACTCTATGATGTTCTTATAACTTCCATAGAGGAGAATGGGAGCTATGGAAAAAGTGTAGCACAGCTAAGCTACACAGTTTCTGTAGCTTCACAGTAATAGAAACTGCATCGCTAAATGTGCTGCACTGTTTCTGCAGCTCCCATTCTCCTCTATGAGAGTCTTGGGAACAGGGAGTTCCTTTCTTGATGCATCTCATTATTCTATCTATCTATCTATCTATCTATCTATCTATCTATCTATCTATCTATCTATCTATCTATCAGAGATGAGCGAGTAGTATTTGATCGAGTAGGTATTCGAGCGCATACTACGGTATTCAAAATACTCGTACTTGTTCGAATACTATCGCTATTCGCAGTAAATATTCCAATCTAAAGAACGGGTCCTCAACTGCTTGTGAATAAAGTGGTGATGAACATGCAAGGCCACCACTCCAGTTTTTTCTATGGAACTGAAGGAACGCTGTACTTGACTATCTTCATCAGTGCCCTAGAAGTGAATGAAGTGGTGACCTCACATGCATTCCACCATTACATTCACATGGGGCAGTAATCTGATAAATCATTTAACAAGTCATGTGTAAAATTGAGTGCTCACGTGTGAAAAGGATAATTTCTTTCCAAGCTTTTCCCACTCACTCAAATTATATCCTCCATCGGAAATTCTGTCGTAATTAACTGGTAAGATAGCACAGGACTGTACTGTTCCTTCCATAGAAAAGACAGACACGATGACGGATTATGGATCCATTATAAGTCAAAACAAAGTCAATGGGGTCTGCTAGCTACTGTTGGTGCCCAGCATTTTAACAAATCTCATCCACATGCTACACAAAAATCCTGCAGCATACATTGACCTGCATTGTGGTTTTATAATGAATCCATCAGGTGTCTGTCATTCCGTGGGTTGGGAGTTTGAGTATCCTTAGGGTCAAATCAAATCAAACAAGCTTTATTGGCATGTCTGAATAGATATTTGGCATTGCCAAAGCTAGTAAAATGGGGTGGGGGGGAGTTGGGGTTGTGGGGCAGAGTAGTGGGTATGGGGGGGTGGGGTGGGTGATTTAGGGTATAACAGTCCGTGGGGTCTCATCTTCCTCTTAGTTGGTGACAGCTGGGCACGTATTGGGCAGCGATCTCCACAGTCGACTCCTCTTCTCCCAGTAGAATGTAGCGTTTCATCTTCTCATCTGCAGATGTGAATTCTGGGATGTGGGCAGAGAGTCTTTGGAAGTAGACGGCCCTCACAGCTAAGTAATTGGTGCAGTATAGCAGGAAGTGGGTCTCGTCTTCTAGGGCCCCCTGGTCACAGTACTGGCACATTCTGTTCTCCCATGGCTTGTATAATACTGTACTCAAGTGCAAAGACCCCCACAGAGTACCATTGTGTGAGTTTATAATATCTTTTAAGTAACAAATAAGATTTCCAATTTATCTCATATTTAACCCAGTGCTACTCTTACATCTTACTTTTTTCTCCCCAGCGCTCTTCACTGAAAAGTTGTAGAGTTTTCCTCTGCGGACTTTCTGCTTTCATTTTACCCATAGGGAAATGGCCAGCCTTTCCATAGGTATTACAGACATGTTGTGATTTCCAGTAACATGATGCTTTAGGAAATTGCAGCATTTCCCACAATGCATACATTTCTGCAATGTGTGAATGAAATTTGCCAGAGTCCCATCCACTTTTCAGGGACTGTAAAACTCTGCAATGTTTTCCCTGTGGCCATGTGGGGGCCTGGCCTAACACTTTTTTTTAAAATGTAGATTGTGAGCCCCATATAGGGATCAAAATTTACATTTTTTTTCTTCCTATCAGTAAGTCTTTGTAGATTGCAAGGAAATTCACACAAACACAGGGAGAACATACAAACTCCTTAAAGATGTTGTTCCTGGCAGGATTCAAACCCAGGATTCCAGCCAACCACTGAGCCACCATTTTGCCCCTGAGCCCGACCTAAGGCACCGTTCTCACAGAGTAACGCGCCGCTCATTTAGACACGTATACAAGATCCCATTGATTTCAATGGGTGCCGGCTTACGCTTGCTACATATTGAAATCAATGGGTTACAAAGCCTCCCATTGATTTCAATGTGAAGCGCGTGTTAGCCGGCACCCATTGAAATCAATGGGATCTGTTTTGAAGCGCCGCGCTCTGACAAGTGTATACAGTATGTGTCTATATGAGTGGCACGTTACTTCATGAGAAAGGAGCCTAACACTTTGAATGGACACCTTCATTGTTTACTTCTGTAGCCTCAAACTCTGAATTAGTCATTTGATGATGACTCTGTTGCTTTGTTTTTAAGAGACCAGTCATGTAACTAACCCTCTAGATGTAAGCTTATTTGCATCATAATTTTGATTTTGTGGCAGTAAAAAAGGAAGTATAGATATACAGAAGCATTTATGCACCATACATGTAAACTGATGTCAATTTCTAACCGTTTTTAATTTTTTAAGGTTTCTGGATCCATGTAGCGAACTGCAGCACATTGCGGAAAAGACTGAGGGGGAAATGCATTGCGTTTTTCTGCAGTATTTTTCACAGAAAAACTGCAGAGTTTTCCTCTGAGGATTTTCTGCTTCTATTATACCTATACAGGTAACACTAGCGTTTCTGTATAGGTATAGTTGACTTGTTGAGATTTGCAATAAACACAAGCATTTTTTAAATCGCAGCATTTCCTCTGTAGATTTTTTTCTGCAATGTGTAGATGGGATTAGCCAGAATGCCATCCACTTTGCTGGAAATATTAAACGCTGCCTATATGCAACGTACGGCTTTAAATAGTTTGCTATTCCTCCCCAGTCCTGAGCCCCCCCCCCCCCCCACACATATACATTCACGCTCAGCTTGGCCAAGTGTGCATGAGTTTTAAATGGGTAAAGGGGAATAACACACAGCCTGACAGCTCTGGAGGCAGGTTATCTGTCCTGATAACAAAATAATTGGGCATGCCCTAAATCTCTTTTCACTAACATCTGCTGTTGAAATAGACTTGGGAGGCGCCTACATACTTCAGATGGCCAGCAGATTCGGATGTGATAATGGCCAGTCTTTCTCATGACCAAAACAAAATGCATGAAAGTATTTCTTAGAAAGTATAAATAAATCAATAAAAGTTTCTTAGAATTATAAACCTAAACTATTAAATTATTTTTAGAAATGGAGAAATTCTTTAAAAACCCATAAGTAAAAAAACATAAATAGCTCATAATAAAACCATATAGGGGGCATTCACACGGAGTAACGCCGGGCGTGTATCACAGTCGTACACGCCGGTGTTACGGCAGACTGCCGAACACTTCCCATTCACTTCAATGGGAGCGCTGGTAACAGCAGCGTTTACGAGCGCTCCCATTGAAGTGAATGGGAAGTGTTCGGCAGTCTGCCGTAACACCGGCGTGTACGGCTGTGATACACGCCCGGCGTTACTCCATGTGAATGCCTCCTTAAGTGACATTGAATGACACCTACCCAAAAGAAAATCTTTCACATTCTTTATAAGTTCCTTGGAGCGATTTTTGTCAGCTTCTACTCGACTCATGGCTTTGCTCAGTGTTTTGTTCAGTCGTGAAGCTTTTAACTTTGTGTCTTCTGCTAAGTGCCTGATGTTCTCAATCTGAAACCAAAGAAGAGCAATTTCACCCATTGTGCTTAAGCTATGAATTCATTTATTAACTTATCAAAGGTATAAGCATTGAAATCCTTGACAGGAGTGCTAAATAAGACAAATGCCAATTTCTCTTTTATTGCCCAATGCCCATTTATTTACTATTTGTTACATAGGATTGGCTGGTAACTCCTGTCGCTTTGCCAAATGATGAACTCATTTACACAAACTGGTGATAAAATGCACACACTGTGTATGGAGACATAGCAAAGCTATGCTTAGTGTGTGACCCATTAAAATCAAAGGTAGCAAACTGACAAAGCACACAGTCATGTGCATTTAGCCTAGGGTAGCATTGTGGTCACTATTGTTTTGTCCCTGATTCTGGCTGTAAAGAATCCTATGTATTATGTCAGGATTAGGACTCATATGTCACTTTTATTGTTTTAACAAACTGAGGAGTCTTACGTGGGTTGTCCCATGAAAAATATTAGATTTCTATAAGTAAATCACCAAATTATGAGCACAAAATAACAATTGACCCTAAACATCTCTACTTTCATGTTATAGCACCACTTGGTATGTAAAGGGTAGAACACTGTGCACAGTCCAACTATTGAGATGGGTGTTGGTAGACATACTTGCTCAGTCACTCTCTTCAAAGCCAGGTCTCTGCAGGTGATCATCTATTCATTGCCCATAAATATAGTTTTCAGCTTATCAGGGATAGGCCATGTCGTCCGTGACCCACATATTTGTGGCTTGCCACGGAAGCCCTCAATTATAGCCATAAGCACTTACAACAATAAGATATAAATACTAGCAATATTCTATATGCATCATAAGAGGTTATGACCTCTTAGCAGTGCCAGTTTGGATGATATATTACTGGATGATATTTTATTATTGGATTATTGGATAATATATAGAGATGAGCGAGTACTGTTCGGATCAGCCGATCCGAACAGCACGCTCGCATAGAAATGAATGGATGTAGCCGGCACGCGGGGGGTTAAGCGGCCGGCCGACGTCAAAGCGGAAGTACCAGGTGCATCCATTCATTTCTATGGAGCATGCTGTTCGGATCGGCTGATCCGAACAGTACTCGCTCATCTCTAATAATATACTATTATTATAATATTATAATTATAATATTATACAATGGCATAATTATGCCATTGGTATAATTGCAGTTAAATATCTGAAAATATACAATTTTTCACTTTCAATTCAATCTGGTCCCAAGTACCACTCATAGTTGAATATAGATTATAGTCAACAAAAGCCGGGGACTTGACAGTATAGTTGAAAAAAATCCTTATTTTCAGTTTTTAGAATTATAAAGTTGGTTTTTCTAGTAAGAATGAACTATATTGTCAGTTACTAGAAGAAAAAACAAGGCAGATTATTTTCCCAGCCTGCCACCCCCTCCTCCCCCCATGCTGATAAGCAGCAGCTCTAGTAAGGGGAGGGGAAGGGGGGCACATGAAAGCAATCAGATTAAGATAATCATTAAGGTCTTTTTCTATGCTTGAATCACTACCAGTTACTTTAACAGCCTTTCAGGAGTTTTGATATGAATGTGACTCACAATAACCCCTGTAAAGATTTCAGTCCCCTTACTTTTAGAAGTAACTTACTTCAGCATTTAGCAATGTAGATAAATCTATAGATAAGGAGACCAACCCTTTGGTGTACTTGGTCTGCAGATCTTTTCTCATGTTTACCCCTATCATATGCACATTTCTCTATATAGACTACCTTTTTACTCCCCGCAGCCACCCATTTTATTCTACAAGACAAATTTCATGCTACAATATCATAATAAAAACAGAGACAAGAGTCAGTCAATGTTTCTGCTCTCTACTAAGACTAAGGACTTTTCTCTCTACTGGTTTTATAGTAGGGGTCCATGGATAACCGATTTTTTTAGCTGAATTCTAATAAGAACCTATAATATCTTTACTTTTTGAGTCATTTAATATCCCCCACTCCATTTAAGCATTCAATATTTCTATTTGCTCAGCGTTTTTACGTACCTGTTGCTCAGCGTCAAGAAGATGGATTGCAACACTCTTTAACTTAGCATCTGTTTCATTTGCTTTCTTCAAGCCATCTTTGGCCAGTGGCAAAGCTCCATTGCAATCTGGTCCACCACATTTTCTCTTTCCAAACTTATCTAGGCATAAAGCTCCACCACACGGTGAAATATCGCATGGAAAGTCCCACACTGTTCCACAAACCTAAGTGAACAAAACCGTTAGATTCTCCTTCAAAGATAAATATCATAAAATGTTACTGCTGATAATCCATGGCCACTTTCCCTGATAAAAAAGCAAAGTGAAAAGCCATGTGTAAAAGGCTTCAAAATAGGTACAAACAAATGATAAATCTTATCTACAAAGCATAAAAAGGTGCAGAATTAGAAGAAAATAGGAAAATATGGCTTGAAAAATGCTGTCCACTGTAGCTCCTCAGCTTCAGACCTTATTGTCCAAAAGGGAAGTAGTATTAATGGAATTTATTAAAGTCAAAATAATTTCAGAGTCAGTTCATGCTAGGCAAGTGTAATATACTTCAGAGGTTACTTAACCCCATTCCAGACATTAGCTGTAATAGTACAGTGGGTGTCAGGTATTTAAATATGATGTACCCTCAGGAGCTAAGCAGCCATTATAGTCACTGGGTTTCTGATGTATTATACAGCAGTGACCCGGTGCTGATGCCCATGATCAGTGCAAGCACTTATCTCAGGAATTAACGCCTCTCACACATGGGTACATGGATGCCGCCATTTTGGATAAGATTGCTGGTTCCCAGTATGAGATCCAGGGCTGGTAATCCATTGCCATGACAGCCAGGAGGGAACCTATTGAACACTGCCAGACTTGTTTGGCTATGATTTGTATGACAGCTGTTCTATGTAGCCTGTCATACAAATGTCAATATTTTGCAATGCATTAGCCTAGGGGGTCCAATAAATACAATATAAAAAATGGTAACACAAATAAATAAAAAGAAGTACAAATTCAAATCACCCCCTTTTCCTTAGACTATATATAAAAGTAAAAAAAAAAAAAAATACTGTGACAGGTATACATATTAAATATCACCAGACACACTGGTAAACTGAGTTTACATCTAGTTGGAGAGTCAGGCAAACCAGTATACTTCCTCCCTGGGTCCCATCTTCTCAATTACACTGCATGGGCCCCAGTCACCAATATTATTGAAAGAGCCATATTTCAAGGCAACAACCAGGTAGCAGGCTACTAACAGGACCCCAGGAACAATAAAAGGCAATGGTCAAGTAGCAAGCTACTAATGAAAATAAATGTTGGCAACATTTTAGGAATTAGAGAGCTAGTGTCTGGTTATACTTGCATGTAGCTATATAGTGAGCCCCCAGAATTATTTTTATTAGTGGACCCTAGGCACTCCAGTGCGACACTGGTAGGGATACTCCCTTTCAATATAGCTAAAGAGCAGCTATTGCATTTTAAAATGAAATAAGAGATAAAATTAGATATGAAAGTTTGGTCAAGTTTGGGTCAAAACAGATCTCATTCATTTCAATGGGTCGTTACGGGCGTATAACGCACGTAATTTTGCGTGGGGAAGTGCAATGCTTGCTTCTGCAGAACAGTAGGCACGGGAGACACTGTTGGTTGACCGCAACCTTGCTCCCCATCTGCATTTCCACGCCCCCGTCCTCGTCCCTTTGAGTTAGCCTTACGCATTTTTAGATGTATAGTAATGCGATTTTTATGGTCTATACACCAAGGAAAGCTGGGTTGAGCGTATATAGCTGGACTGAATTGCTGTGTATCCCAATTTGGCGTTTGGGGGCTCACACCGTGGATAGCTGGATTGAATGTCTATCGACTCCTCTCCCTGCAGTATAGCTCTGAAAAGAGCTGTTGTTCTTCAATTTTTCCCTGCCTAGCTGAAGCTAATACCTATCTAGCCCTCAGAAGCATGTCTGTCCCTATGTCTCCAAGCCGCAAAATTAAACTAAGATGGTGGCCGCTATTCTTATAAATCCGAAGTCAAACGTTTTCGGCAATGTGTTTTTTCAATGTCTACATTGGTGTAGTTCCTGTCCCACCTCCCCTGCAAAAAACACGCCAGGGAAGGTGGGAGGGGATACGAATTTTTACTACGTTTGCCGTGTGGTATTTGATTGGAATCGAATACCTCGAACAGCCTGATATTCGATCGAATACCAATTTGATTGAACGGCGTTCGCTCATCTCTAATCATGGCCAAATAATTTGGTGTGTTGAATTTAAGAGATGTCTGGCAACAATTTATCATACATGTATGGGCTAATCTTGAAGAATATATTTTGCCAACAGTCACTGAAGTATATAGTCACCCTCCTTTAGTCTAAATGCCACTGTCAATCAATTGAGAAAAAAGAACTCTATCAATCTACACTCCATAAATCTATTTTTATATAAAAGTAGTCACTTCATATGCTATACAGATATAAGTATTTATAGGTTACCCACACTGCCCTATGGCATGATTGGCAGAGATGCCCAATTACTTCTGTTCTGTACTGTAGAAATATATCAAACCTTTGACTCTTACCATCTCATTCATTTTGCTTATTTGTAGTGATTTCATATTATTTAGTTTGTCAATGTTTTTCTTGTCTTTTGTGTCTAGATTTTTCAACTCATTTAAAATATTTTTTCTGGTTTTTGTTGCTGTCCTGGAAATGGTTGTAGCATTGCGGGCTCTCTCTACCGCTGATAAAGAAGTTTTGTAGTGTTTGGTGATGGTCTCCAAAGACACTTGTATATCTGTTTAGAAATAGAAATATCTAGTCATTTTCCTCATTGAATAGCTAATGCATATGGAGATTAAAATAGTTCAGATGTTACGATAAAAATACAAAACATTCTAACCACAATATCTTCAATTCCCATAGAATAGTTTAACAGAAATAGACAACAGATTGTCAAATATCGGTTATGCTGGGTTCACACCAGCGTCTGGACTCCTTTCTCAGGTTTCTGTTTTCTGCATGCAGGGAGACGGAAACCTGTCATGCCAAGTCCGGCCGTGAGTGCCGGTGAGCGTTTTGAGCTCTCCGCAGCAAAACCTTTTTTTAAAAAACCGGACACAGAGTACTGCATGTCCGACTCTGTGTCCGGTTTAAAAAAAACAGTTTCGCCACGGAGAGCATAAAACGCTCACGGCCGGACACTTTTCAAACCCATTCAATTGAATGGGTTTGAAAGATGACGGCAGGTTTCCGTCTCCTGCCCTGTTTTGTGCAGGAAACGGAAACCTGCAGAACGGAGACCGGGCGCAGATGTGAACAAGCCCTTATGTGTATAACTCCCATTCAGAGACATTGAAAGTAATGCGGCCGTGTCACTGCTGTTAAACAATCTTCCACTATATGAATGTAGAATGTGAATCTAGTATAAGGATTTCTAAACTGTGATCTTTACAATGTCATGAATACAAATGAGTTCTCTTCAGTGTAAGAATTAAACCAAATTCTTGTCTTCAAATATAGTGTATAGTTTCTTAGAGAGAAAACAGTATTTCTATTTCTTACCTTTAACCTTAATTGTGCTTTCTTTCTCTTTCTTTTTCTTTATTTTATTAAGTTCAGTAAATAAGTCATCGATCTCTTTCCCCATATCTGAAATAGTTTTATTAATTTTTGCTATTTCATTAAATTTTCCAAAATCTGGTATCTTTATTTTGTCCACTCTTTGGCTGTAACATGTGAAAAAAGAACAACTTAGTAATAGATTTGCGTGTACTACGTCCACAATGTGACTCTTGAAAGAATGTTCACGTAGAATTTGAAGCATATTTTAGAAGCTGAGATGGGCGAACTGCTTTGTCACAAACAAGTTTGAACTGAATATTACAAATAGTTTTTAATGAAATCAAATGGCGATTTGTCTGGGATGGACTAAAATGGCCGCCACCACGTTTCAACAGAAAATATAGAAGAGACAATAGACAGTGGTAGGTGGACACCTTACAGTGCTGATGTCATATAGACCATATAAGGTGCTGCAAACATCATCCATCAGAAGCTTGTTGCAGACCGTAATGGTGGAGATAGTGAAGTATCTGTGATTCATCTCACTGTATCATACAGAGCACACACCTGAAAAGCTTGCAAACAATACTTAGAACAGGAGAATTTAGTCAGATAAACAATTACATAGACAGATTAGTGATATCAATAGATAGGCATGAGGGTATAGCTGTGCTGTTGTTAAGCTTGAGACTGCTGCATTCCTGCTCTAATACAGAATTACAGACATACAGCTAGAACAGCTAACTCTGTTATTGCCTATCTAAGACGTACAGATAACACAGGGCTCGTTCACATCTGTGCCCGGGATCTCCACTTTCAGGTTTCCGTTTCCTGCCCGAAACTGGGCAGGAGAAGGAAACCTGCAGCCATTTTTCAAATCCATTCAAATGGATGGGTTTGAAAAGTGTCTGGCCATGAGCGCTGGGGAGCGTTTTGTGCTCTCTGAGGCGAAACCGTTATTTTTTTAAACCGACACAAAGTCGGACATGCAGAACTTTGTGTCCGGTTTTAAAAAAACGGTTTCACAAAACGCTCCCCACCGCTCATGGCTGGACATGGTCTGACAGGTTTCTGTCCTCTGCCTGCAGAAGACGGAAATCTGGGAATGGAGACCGGACGCTGGTGTGAACCTAGTGGTGGTGTGTAACTCTGTTATTGGCAATCTAAGATTTACAAATAGGAGAGCCAAGTCTGTTATTGCCACAGAAATCGGCGAGGAGAAAAATCCTGCATGGAGGACTTTTGTCTCCACTGGTTTCAGTATAGAAATAGTGGAAACCTGATGGACCCCATTATAGTTTATGTGTGCGGCTAACCGCTGTTTTGTAGTCTGGCCTGAGGCTCTGACCACACTTAGGTTTCTTGCCTTACTTTTGCATGTTTTTTTTCTGACGGTATGCTGTACATTGTCTAACTGCACTCTAAGATTTCACTACAGACTTTACCATAATAATCAACAATATTCAGCTGAAACGGTAGACATGCCTATGTCTATTAAGAGAAGCTAAATGTTTTCATAGAAAGATGATATTACCGTATGCTGTCATAGAATTTCTTTACTTTATTGTACTTCTCAGGTGAAAGAATTGGACTCCGAAAGATTTTCTCTATGGCAGAAAGTTTATCTTGGAGGATACTCATCTGGATATCACAGCCTGTCGATGATCTTGTGGGACCAATATTCACTGCTAATCTTACCAGAGCATGGACAGAAGTTGATAGAGTTGACACTTCTGTTTCATATTGATCAAAGCACATGTGACATGGCGGACATTCAGGGAACTGTTGCTTGAATTTAGGAGCACATTGGTCACAGTGTCTTCCAGTTACCCCAGGTTTACAGTTACATGAACCAGTCTCCTTATCACAGAGAAGCTTCTGAGTACCTTCCAAGTTACACTTACAAGCTGAAATAAGACAAAATATGTTGTGTCATATATTAAAATATTATTATATTGAATACAAACTTTATTTTAGATTTTTTTGAAATAATAATTTCTGTTTATTAATATTAACAATTCCTACATTCATTATGTTGGTAAGATGTCGATGAAATTGCTTCAATCAGGAAAAAAGTTCTAAATGAATCTGGATGGTGTAAGCTACAAAAACAGTTAATGTACCCATAGCAAAAAGAAATGTATTGTATTTTAATACTCGTCTATGGACGAGCACTGTGAGCAGAGGGAGGGGGCGTTCCTCTCCGCTCACACTCTACAGCACGATAGGTGCTGCTGTGGAGAAGGACGTTCCTGACAGACTGTCAGAAACGCCCTTCTGACTGTAAAGCGCTATGGTACCGGGACCGATAACGCTTTACCTGGGGCACAGATCGGGAAAGCCGACAGTGTACTGAATTCAGCGCACTGTCGGCTATCCAGCAGTATATGGAACTGCCTGTGCTCAATCTGATGAAAGGTCTTCTTTAAGAATTTCACAAAAAAATAAAAAATAAAACTTCAGACATTCCACAAAATGGTATAACTAAAAAGTACATCTGTCCCTAGAAAAAAAAGACGCCTTATGCATGTATATATATAAAAAGTTACGGGTCTCAGAATTTTTTTCTTGCAATGTTTTGGATTTTTTTAAGGGGTTAAAACATTTAAAAAAACCCATAGAATATTCTTGATATGTCATTTCAGGCAGCACAGTGAGCGTTGTAAAAACAAAGTCTGCACAAACGCAGTTTTTCTCCAATTGAACCCCATTCTAAATTTTTTCCCAGTCTCCCAGTACATTATATAAAATAAATGGAACTATTACAAAGTACAATTTGTCCTTCAAACATTAAGCCCTCATATGGCTCTGTGAACTGAAAAATAAAGTAATGGGGTTTGGAAGACAGGAAGTCAAAGGCAA
The DNA here is from genome assembly GCF_031893055.1 of Leptodactylus fuscus. Lineage (NCBI taxonomy): Eukaryota > Metazoa > Chordata > Amphibia > Anura > Leptodactylidae > Leptodactylus > Leptodactylus fuscus. The sequence continues at coordinate 118,772,256 of NC_134269.1, forward strand.
AAATAAAAAACTGCCTGCGGCAGAATTGGTTAAAAATGGATGCTTGTTTACCTTGTTGTCTTGTACTAATCCTATAAGATGGTGATTTAGAAATTAATGTGAGATGTCGTAAGTGATAACATTCTTTGAAACATAACTAATCATCTTCTAAACGCTCTTTTCTTTAGAATCTCTACCATGTACAATCCATTCTGAATGCAGCACCCAGATGCATCTTTCTGCTACATGGATGCCTCCACCCTATGCCAGTTACATGACCAGGCTGCTCACCCACCATAGAATACTATTCAAACAATTTCTCACTCTCATCCATAAAGCTCTCCATAGGGCTGCACCACTTCATATCTCCTTCCTCATCTCTCATTTCGGCCCTTAGGAGGCATTCACACGGAGTAACGATGCGCTAATTCTGGCACGATAACTAGAGTAAGAATCAGCGCTGCAAAACAGAATCTCATTGACTTCAATGGGTTCCGTTTAACGCACGTAACACATTGAAATCAATGGGTTAAAAAGCCTCCCATTGATTTCAATGTGTTACACGCATTAAATGGAACCCATTGAAGTCAACAGGATTCTGTTTTGCAGCGCTGATTCTGACGCAGGTTATCGTATCAGAATCAGCGCCGCGTTATTCCATGTGAATGCCCCCTTACACATGCTCTCTCTTCCTTCTAAGACATTTCCTGAGCTGCAAGGTCAGTGAGATTAATACCATACATCCACTGTTAAAATCTTGCTGCGATAACACAATATTTTAGGCAGGATTCTCACGTTATATGTTAAAAATAAACTACATGAACTCCCCTCCTCTAACTCCTCAGAACTTGGTCCCTTTATTCAACACTAATCTCTACACCACATGCATGTTACATGGGTACATACATAGATAGCGGCTCATGTAGCTTTATTTATACAACCTTGTATTATAATAAATGACGGGATCAGTGTACAGTAAAGCACTTTTACATCTTACTGGTTTGTAAATATTGTCTCTTCCTAGTTGCAAGATAGAATTCACTGGCATCCAAAAAACTGGAAGAATAAATGTGCTAAAACATCACTTTTATTAATACCATTAAAATCTCAATACTTAAAAAAGATCACTCTTCTTGGTCACTATTCACTAAATCAAGAATTGAAGTCATCCACTATATGTGAAGAATATCAGACTATGTCCGATAATGATGGTCAGTGGGACGGGCAATTGGATATAAATAAATAAGGAGTTACACAAACTTAATATCCCTTCAGTGGAACCCTAACTCCCTTTGACCAACTTAGACACGTCAAATGAACAATCAGAATAGGTAAAAGTGGTAAAGCTGTGGCTCACAACAGATGTATACTTAGAGTATAACCTGGCAACCTAGCCCGAGGCTACTGACCTAATGCTACACCAACGGGGTCTGGTAACCTGGATATCTCTCTGTGAACCACAAGCACCTATTGCTGTATGTTACAACAAGTACATGAAGCTAACTTCGCTCTCAATGACCCTAACAAACTTCCCAACGTGTTTCATCAGCAATTGACTCATCAGGGGCCGATAATTAGAAACACAAAATGGGTGACCACACTGGTGCGGGCGGTAACGTGCGTGCAAAGAGGTCTGCCGTATAAAGGGGAGTCTCCACCCACATCCCTATGTATCAACCAATCCTGGAGCAATCTCTGCCACTCCCACGGACCACACTCATACCTCTGGCCACCTGACTGAGGCATCTGATACACAGCCCAGTCTGGGAATCCACCAATCCTGTACTCTCTGTAACTGTTCCTCTAATAATGTCATCATGTCGGCACTTGCCTCCTCCTCCCACCTACGTAGACACTCGTTGCCAACCTAACTAGCAATGCCTCATGGCCAATCAGGGAGCTCCTAAAACCACAACTCTACGCATGCGCAGTAGCGCAAAAGTGGGACTTAGTGTCTAACTATATCGTCTCCTAGACCAATCCGACAGCTCCATAAGACACACCTCCATGCATTCGCAATAATGATGAAAATAGACTACATCGTGTGAGTGATGCCACTCCATCACTGGCACAGATACCCACCAAAACAGTACCACAGGTAACTATTCACTATATCGCCGTCTAGAAGGGAGCTCAATGATTTCCTAACCGAGATTTCTTGGTAATATCGTGCTGTTCTGGATGTAAACACATCCACCTTTGTGAGTGTCCATAACAGAAAGGAAGAAGGAGTGAAAAAAACCTAAGTAACCAAGAGAAATGAATCAGAGTATGCGCTGTGTTTTGGAGAAACTTTTACATCTTGGGTCACCCCTGTTTCCTCTCAGATTGTAACCCCTCACTTCTATTGTGATTCTCTTAAATCATTTTATTGTTCTATGTTCCATTCGGTTTGTACATGAACCCTGTGATTTGAAAAGCACTACAGAATACGTTGGCGCTATATGAATACAAATTGAATATAAATGTATTTAATCACTTACGTATACATTGAATGGCTGGATTTCCATAGTGATTGTCTTCACATTGGTCACATTTTCTTCCTTTGTACTTTGCTTTACATAGACATTGACCTGTAAACTAGAAAATAAAAGCAAGATTTAAGTTACACTGGAAACCATTGCATGAATGGGGTTTTCCCATAACAGGTATTGGCAATATTGTCACTCCAAACCCTTTTTTACAGAAAACTGGTATTGAACTCCATATAGTAGGCAGGTCCCATCTGATGAAATATTATAGGATCTAAACAAGGGAAAAAAATGAAAGCACTGGATGTTTAAAATAATGGACATCATGGAGTCCAAAATATCCCATTCTCTATAATGGGGTTTATTTGGCTTCTTTTCTTGTGTCTATATTTTTGCTAAATGAAAAATTCCTGCATTCATGTCTTTGTTTTACAGAGGATGTTAATCTTAGTCATTTGCGCAACGGAGAGCACTTTTTAAGAGATTTTGCAACGGAAGCTGCTATCAGCTTCATATGCAGATGTGAACTTCACCATAGGCCTTATACACATTACAGTGATGCTTTTGATGAACGTATATGTTAAATGCGGCCATTTATGTTTGTTTTTGACAGCCGTTTGCATTCATTACGTTCCATTTTTCGGTTTTTGATGACCGATTGTTATACATCAGTTTTTGACCCAACCCACAAATCCATTTTTAACAGACTTGAACGTCATTCCATTCTACATCCATTAAAAATGGATCCATTGATTTCCATTGGGTCTATGTATCTGTGAAAACAAAGACAGAGCAAGTCAGTCATAAAGTTGGACATGTGGATAGACACATTGAAATCAATGTGTTCTCAAAACAGCCATGTTACGGACATTGAAAAAATGGCCATCAGAAAGCTGTTTTTCACTGTCATGTGAATAAGCCTATACTTCTTTCATTGTTTATCTGAAGATGCTAATATGTATACCCATTCACTAGGTTCTTTTCAGAGAGAATATCCATCACGGTAATGTGTGAATATTACATAATATAGGGAGTATACCAGTGTAGGATTGAATACAGAGTAATGTATGCCAGAGTCACATAGTTTCACACCTGATTGCATTGACTTCCATAGGAATTATTTAGGTAACAATTACAAGGTTTACATCCTTTTCCATTGGTAAAACCCCAGAATCCAGGAGCACATTTATCACAGCTAATGCCAACCACATTAGGGATGCATGGACACTGCCCTGTAGTCCTGTCACAGACACATTCTCCGACTTCCTCATAAATGGAGCAGTTCTGTGCATTTGTTCCAAATGGATTGCAAACACAGCCTTGGAAAGAAAAAATAGGTACATTATTAAAATGAAGGGTCATCTCTTGTGACATAGAAAAGAGATTTCCTTTTTGACTACATGAACATAGCCTCTTGGTGAATACTGGGATTATTTCTGTTTGTCAAAATAAGATTAATCCTATTATCTTGACCTAAAGGGGTTTCCCACCAAAGTCACTTGGCATATCCAGAGCACCCTCAGCTGTTTCACAAATTCTCATATATTAGAATGGAGAGAGCCACAGACATACATGACTGCCTCTCCAAACAATCTCCACCTGAATACAGCAGTCAGAGACCATCTCAAGTTGTCGAGAAACCACCATTGCCCCTATAGATGGAGGCCTCTCACCTGTCATACATTACGTCTTAGATATGTCATTAATGTTTTGGTGAGAAAACCCATCTAAGTCTCATAGCAAGAGCGCTGCGGGAAAAAGCGTTTTTTCATTCAGCACTTTTCACAGAAAGCTTACAGAGGTTTTGTCTGTGGAATTTCTGCTTCAATTATACCAATAGGGAATAGATAGGTATAACTGACTTGTCCGCTGCACATATTTTACCTCACTGTGGGGTTGGAATTTGCTAGAATCTTATCCACTACACAGTGACTGTAAAACACTGTGTTTTTTTTGTTTTTTTTCTGTGGTGTGTACGTCACGTGGAGACTTGGCCAAAGGCTCCATGTAGTGAAATGCAGTGGAAATGAAGCATGTTCTTTTCTGCAGCATTTATTATTGCGTATTTGCTATGTATTTTCTTTCCTTATTAAACCTATAGGGTAAACGCGAGTGTTTCCGCAGGTATAATGGACATGCTGCTATTTCTAAAAATACAACTTTTCCACTGCAAATTGTTTTCTGCATTGTTTGGATGGGTTTGGCCAGAATTTCATTCACTTTGCTAGTAGTGTAAAATGCTCTGTTTTTTTCAAGCGATGTTTCCACAGCGGCAAAAAAAACAGTAGCAGCAAAGTGAATAAGATTCTGGCAAATCAGAGCCACACATTGTGGGAAAAAAAACCTGCTGTGGAAAATCTGCGTTTTCAAAAACAATCGCTTGCATTTTTCCTATTTATTTAATAAGGGAAGAAAAACTGAAAAATGCAGCAAAAAAAGAGAAAAATGCAAAAAAAATCGCAATCTGTTTTCGCAGCGTTTTATTCTACAGCGTGTTTTAGCTGCATTATACAACGTGACTCTTTAGCCTAAAGAACGCAATTGAATATATGTTCTTTTTTCCACAGTGAGAATGAATAAGTACCTTATATGAAGAGAATAGGTGGTTCCTTTAAGAAGGAAGAAGTCTGAAGTAACAGTATGTTATTCTCTTAAGGCCCGGTTCAAATCTACGTTCGGGCCATTCCATTCCCTTCTCTGTATGCAATAAGAACTTTTCTCTCCAGATCTTTTATGTGAAAACCGAGTGGAAACCACACAGAGCCCATTATAGCCTATGGGGTTCACGGGTTTCCTGAGGCAACCCCTATTTTATGTGGATCATGTTTCTGTTCAGGGGTCACCAAGTGGACTCCCCAAATAGAAACCCATACCGGGCCTAAGACCCTATTGTTAACATGATGGCCATTTATTTTACAATACAGATGGAGCTACTCCTGTCTGCAGTGATAGGTAGAAAAGACCTGTTCAAAGGATCATTTGGTTGATGAATTGTCATGGAGATATTCTGTAGTTTACTGTAGTATTAGTTACCAAATAGTCATTACATTTTTATTACTACATTAATAATTACTATATTGATAGAGGAGACAAAATAGTTGGACAACTAAGTTTAGAAAAAGAACTTTTTCCAGCTAAGATGCTGGAAAGTGCCCAAGTATAGCCTCAATCTAGTTTAGTACATGAGTAACAATAAGACTAGAATTCTAAGGATCATCTCCTTTACTTGTACTTACCTGTACAGTTTTGATGAAGTCCTGATCCAAAGAAACCAGGTACACAGTATTCACAATTCGGACCATATGTGTTATTCATACACTTCAAGCACTCCCCTGTAATCTTATCACATGAGTCAGGATCTTTTACATTAATGTTGTTATTGCACAGACATGGTAAACACTCTTCCCCTTCTTCTATGTTTCCATAAAAGCCATCGGGACATTCATTGCAGTTCTTTCCTATGATAGTAAGGAAGGCAGCCCACAGTTTAAATGAAACTTGAACATACAGTATAAACTTGCAACATTCAGCCTACTTACATCTGCATTATGTATTTATTATTGTTTATTTCTATAGCACCATTAACTCCATGGTGCTTTATATAAAAACAAGATAAACAAAATACTATTTAAAATATGTGTTGCCCATTTTCCCCCCAAAAGACATACATTTATTGGTATTACAAGTTATTCTGCATTTTGAATATTTTTATTATTCATTACTTCATCATTACATGATTCATATATTATACCGGCAGATAAACTTGTACGTACTATTAAATATCCACATTGATGCATCATAATCTGATATCCAATTTAATTGGAAATTACCTGTATATCCTTTAAGACAATTGCAAGTCACCTCCATGGTCACATTGTTTTGTTGACAAGAATGGGCAAAATAACGGTTGCTTGTAGGAGAATCTGGACACATGCATGGGCGACATGGTTGCCCCATTATTGGATTACCATAATAATTATCAAGACATCTATGTTTTAAAGAATACAAATCATTATTTGCTTATAACAATAAATTTATTATGCATTTCATAAATTATTACCCTCTGGTGAGGCCTTAATAAACCCCATAGGCCCAGCAAGAGATAATCTGAAGACTGTAGTGGAGGCACCTTGCTAAATGGTAAGTAACGTTTACAATGCACTGAAAGAAGATATATACCAGTCTCATTCATCCTAAAGACTGCACATCAATTTTTTTTTATTAAGAAGTTTATATATTTTAGGCAAAAAACATCATTCTAATTCTTTCAATTAAAAAGATTGTAACATTTGGCTCCTACAGCCTGCATGTATATTGTATTACTATACAAGGTGCAGAATGGCAAGATATTAGCTTGTATTGTAATACATATACACACAAGTTGTAGAAGCTGAACAAAGAATCATTTTCAATAAATCCAAGTACAAATTCAGTACTGAATTCAGCAAGTGGTCATTTTTCTACAAGTATATAACAAGCTAATCTGAGAGAGGATATGAAAGGTCCTATTTAAGTTTCCGGACATGCTGAAATTGTGCTTTACCACCTACTGACTACTTCCTGAAATGCTAATAATGCTTATTGCTTTTTCATGTTTTATTGAAAAGTGTGTGAACATAAAAAATGCATTTTTTGAGAGGCTAAGAATTGACAGTGCTTCACTACTGGAAGGAGACACTTCTCCCTGTGGTCCAGTAGAGGAATCCTTGGCGTTTGGAGTCTTGAGAAGCATGGTGAATAGAGATGAGCGAACACTAAAATGTTCGAGGTTCGAAATTCGATTCGAACAGCCGCTCACTGTTCGAGTGTTCGAATGGGTTTCGAACCCCATTATAGTCTATGGGGAACATAAACTCGTTAAGGGGGAAACCCAAATTCGTGTCTGGAGGGTCACCAAGTCCACTATGACACCCCAGGAAATGATACCAACACCCTGGAATGACACTGGGACAGCAGGGGAAGCATGTCTGGGGGCATAAAAGTCACTTTATTTCATGGAAATCCCTGTCAGTTTGCGATTTTCGCAAGCTAACTTTTCCCCATAGAAATGCATTGGCCAGTGCTGATTGGCCAGAGTATGGAACTCGACCAATCAGCGCTGGCTCTGCTGGAGGAGGCGGAGTCTAAGATCGCTCCACAGCAGTCTCCATTCAGGTCCGACCTTAGACTCCGCCTCCTCCGGCAGAGCCAGCGCTGATTGGCCGAAGGCTGGCCAATGCATTCCTATGCGAATGCAGACTTAGCAGTGCTGAGTCAGTTTTGCTCAACTACACATCTGATGCACACTCGGCACTGCTACATCAGATGTAGCAATCTGATGTAGCAGAGCCGAGGGTGCACTAGAACCCCTGTGCAAACTCAGTTCACGCTAATAGAATGCATTGGCCAGCGCTGATTGGCCAATGCATTCTATTAGCCCGATGAAGTAGAGCTGAATGTGTGTGCTAAGCACACACATTCAGCACTGCTTCATCAAGCCAATACAATGCATTAGCCAGTGCTGATTGGCCAGAGTACGGAATTCGGCCAATCAGCGCTGGCTCTGCTGGAGGAGGCGGAGTCTAAGATCGCTCCACACCAGTCTCCATTCAGGTCCGACCTTAGACTCCGCCTCCTCCGGCAGAGCCAGCGCTGATTGGCCGAAGGCTGGCCAATGCATTCCTATGCGAATGCAGACTTAGCAGTGCTGAGTCAGTTTTGCTCAACTACACATCTGATGCACACTCGGCACTGCTACATCAGATGTAGCAATCTGATGTAGCAGAGCCGAGGGTGCACTAGAACCCCTGTGCAAACTCAGTTCACGCTAATAGAATGCATTGGCCAGCGCTGATTGGCCAATGCATTCTATTAGCCCGATGAAGTAGAGCTGAATGTGTGTGCTAAGCACACACATTCAGCACTGCTTCATCAAGCCAATACAATGCATTAGCCAGTGCTGATTGGCCAGAGTACGGAATTCGGCCAATCAGCGCTGGCTCTGCTGGAGGAGGCGGAGTCTAAGGTCGGACCTGAATGGAGACTGGTGTGGAGCGATCTTAGACTCCGCCTCCTCCAGCAGAGCCAGCGCTGATTGGCCGAATTCCGTACTCTGGCCAATCAGCACTGGCTAATGCATTGTATTGGCGTGATGAAGCAGTGCTGAATGTGTGTGCTTAGCACACACATTCAGCTCTACTTCATCGGGCTAATAGAATGCATTGGCCAGCGCTGATTGGCCGAATTCCGTACTCTGGCCAATCAGTGCTGGCCAATGCATTCTATTAGCTTGATGAAGCAGAGTGTGCACAAGGGTTCAAGCGCACCCTCGGCTCTGATGTAGCAGAGCCGAGGCTGCACAAGGGTTCAAGCGCACCCTCGGCTCTGATGTAGGAGAGCCGAGGGTGCACTTGAACCCTTGTGCACCCTCAGCTCTGCTACATCAGAGCCGAGGGTGCGCTTGAACCCTTGTGCACACTCTGCTTCATCAAGCTAATAGAATGCATTGGCCAGCGCTGATTGGCCAATGTATTCTATTAGCCTGATGAAGTAGAGCTGAATGTGTGTGCTAAGCACACACATTCAGCTCTACTTCATCGGGCTAATAGAATGCATTGGCCAGCGCTGATTGGCCAGAGTACGGAACTCGACCAATCAGCGCTGGCTCTGCTGGAGGAGGCGGAGTCTAAGATCGCTCCACACCAGTCTCCATTCAGGTCCGACCTTAGACTCCGCCTCCTCCAGCAGAGCCAGCGCTGATTGGCCGAATTCCGTACTCTGGCCAATCAGCACTGGCTAATGCATTGTATTGGCGTGATGAAGCAGTGCTGAATGTGTGTGCTTAGCACACACATTCAGCTCTACTTCATCGGGCTAATAGAATGCATTGGCCAATCAGCGCTGGCCAATGCATTCTATTAGCGTGAACTGAGTTTGCACAGGGGTTCTAGTGCACCCTCGGCTCTGCTACATCAGATTGCTACATCTGATGTAGCAGTGCCGAGTGTGCATCAGATGTGTAGTTGAGCAAAACTGACTCAGCACTGCTAAGTCTCTGCATTCGCATAGGAATGCATTGGCCAGCCTTCGGCCAATCAGCGCTGGCTCTGCCGGAGGAGGCGGAGTCTAAGGTCGGACCTGAATGGAGACTGGTGTGGAGCGATCTTAGACTCCGCCTCCTCCAGCAGAGCCAGCGCTGATTGGTCGAGTTCCGTACTCTGGCCAATCAGCGCTGGCCAATGCATTCTATTAGCCCGATGAAGTAGAGCTGAATGTGTGTGCTTAGCACACACATTCAGCTCTACTTCATCAGGCTAATAGAATACATTGGCCAATCAGCGCTGGCCAATGCATTCTATTAGCTTGATGAAGCAGAGTGTGCACAAGGGTTCAAGCGCACCCTCGGCTCTGATGTAGCAGAGCCGAGGGTGCACAAGGGTTCAAGTGCACCCTCGGCTCTCCTACATCAGAGCCGAGGGTGCGCTTGAACCCTTGTGCAGCCTCGGCTCTGCTACATCAGAGCCGAGGGTGCGCTTGAACCCTTGTGCACACTCTGCTTCATCAAGCTAATAGAATGCATTGGCCAGCACTGATTGGCCAGAGTACGGAATTCGGCCAATCAGCGCTGGCCAATGCATCCCTATGGGAAAAAGTTTATCTCACAAAAATCACAATTACACACCCGATAGAGTCCCAAAAAGTTATTTTTAATAACATTCCCCCCTAAATAAAGGTTATCCCTAGCTATCCCTGCCTGTACAGCTATCCCTGTCTCATAGTCACAAAGTTCACATTCTCATATGACCCGGATTTGAAATCCACTATTCGTCTAAAATGGAGGTCACCTGATTTCGGCAGCCAATGACTTTTTCCAATTTTTTTCAATGCCCCCGGTGTCGTAGTTCCTGTCCCACCTCCCCTGCGCTGTTATTGGTGCAAAAAAGGCGCCAGGGAAGGTGGGAGGGGAATCGAATTTTGGCGCACTTTACCACGTGGTGTTCGATTCGATTCGAACATGGCGAACACCCTGATATCCGATCGAACATGTGTTCGATAGAACACTGTTCGCTCATCTCTAATGGTGAATAAGGTGGATGATCACTTGCTCTGCATAAAATCTAGCAAAACTTGTGATTGCCTTTTGGATGTGTAATCAATGCACATAGAAGTCTGGCCACATGCACCAGTTCGGATGGTCGCAACATGGTTCTCACTTGGCCCGCCCAATGGTACAACTGATGTACCGATTGTCTGGCCAGCCTTGAAGGAGCAACCACCCACACTTTTCCCTTTCCCTACTGGAGCTCTCTATGGACAGAAAAATGGAGACACACTCATTGGAGACACCAGGAACTTTCACTGTAGAGCTGTTTAATGTTTGAAAGTCAAAACCAAAAGAGCAATGTAGAGGTGGTTGTCTAGAAAATGTATATGTAGAGAAACTGCCTAGCTAGACACTCTAAAACATAACCTTCATTATATCAAAGAATACAAGTAAAACAGTAGATAAACTATTTACTGGTCCAAGCCCTAACTGACTAATATGGATTTGCCTTTGAGTGGATTGATACACTATTATATGTTATATGTTATTTATTATTTATTGCTCCTCCTTTTGGCTAAATTTTGCATAGTTGCATTCTTTTAATTTCTGGTTTGGTTTACTAACCAGACACAAGCTGTTGATAAATTACATGCACATGTCCTCACCATGTGTGTTGTGTCTTTTTCAAGGTGCTAACAATGCGCAGTATTTAGCAGAAAAGCGCAACTATATGATAAAAACGGTGCAGAGACAGAACAGAAAGGTATTTAAAGACGCAGAAACAAATGACTCCTCTGAATCTGCAAAGATGGCTTCAAATCCATTCAGCTTGTCCGATGAAGAGAGCGCCTTTGATTTTTCTGTCTCAGAGTAAATTTTGCCCACAAAATCCAAAACTAAAAATAAAATCTTAAAAGAGTGTGGCAAGGTCTGCCGCACCTTCTGCTCCCCGCTAGCTACACCTCTGCTCTGTATTCATTTTTTATTGACATTAAACAAGAATACAAGGAACAAGCCAGGGATATCAATCATGGTAAGAACAATCTGCAATAATAGCAAACATACATCAATAATAATACTGATAGTAATAAAGCATAGATAAGACAGCAGTAATACAGCAGTAGCTTTGTACAATACCCTGCATACTGATCTCCTCATAGAATACTGGTATTGGTAAGAGAATCGATCTGTAGCAGACACCATAAAGCACTGGGAAGTGAGGAGAAGGTAAATATAACATAACATAACATAACATAGGCCTAGCTAAATAAGGTGGAATATCAGAACAGAACATCATAGAGGATCCTCCAACCAATCACAAAAGTAAAATAGCAATCACAATAAGCGGGCAGTGCCTAGAATGTGACATAGTACTGATCTAGCTTTATGCGGAACAAGATGGATGCCAAACAGTAGAAAAGCCATCTCTAGAGTGAAACGTAGATCGTCATAGCATACAGTCCTTATTAGTGAGAAAACTGATGCCCAGAAAGGTCTAATTACTGGGCAATGGCAGAATATGTGCGCCAACGAGCCTATTCCTCCGCATCCTCTCCAACGTCTAGGGGAACATGTGAGGAAAAATCACGGCCGCAAAATAACGCGGCATATACGATCCAGGCTCCAATTGAAATCAATGGGAGCGTATACGGCGCTCAAAATCACACACGCCGTATACGTGTCACATCACGCGGCACGTTACTCCGTGTGAACTCCCCCTAAATGTTTGCACCACCTTACAGTTGAACCATCTGTGATCCACATACCATGCCCATAATTGTTTATCTTCTAGGGTGAGCATGTGTTTCTGTGCATTATCTGGTTAAAAAGTTTGTATGGAGGAAAGTAAACATGGTGAGGGCTAGAGAGAAATATTCCAACTGTGGAAGAATCAGTGGAGCAGAACCGATAAAATGCTGCAAATAACTGGGAGTGGTGAATGGTCCTCTTTAAAATCTTAAAAATGCTAAATATATGGAAAAAATGTTATTTTTACACAGAAAGTACAATTCATTTACAAGTTACACTAGGAAATCAGTCACCATGAACAACAAGCAAAGAGACTAACACAATTTGTAAAACCTTACGACTAGAGATGAGCGAACACTAAAATGTTCGAGGTTCGAAATTCGATTCGAACAGCCGCTCAATGTTCGTGTGTTCGAACGGGTTTCGAACCCCATTATAGTCTATGGGGAACAGATACTCGTTAAGGGGGAAACCCAAATCCGTGTCTGGAGGGTCACCAAGTCCACTATGACACCCCAGGAAATGATGCCAACACCTCTGGAATGACACTGGGACAGCAGGGGAAGCATGTCTGGGGGCATCTAACACACCAAAGACCCTCTATTACCCCAACATCACAGCCTAACAACTACACACTTTACACACTCAATACCACCTCTCTGACAGTAGGAAAACACCTTGAAACATGTGTATTTGGCACTTGCAGTGAGGAGAGCTTGTCACCAGCAGTGAATTTGGCCCTTGTAGTAAGTTGAGGTTGGCACCAACATTTGTTTTGAAAATCAGGGTGGATTGAGCCTCTAACCAGCAGAGTTTGGGCAAATTCATGGTGGAGGGAGCCTCTAAAAACCCCAGTTTGGACCAATTCATGGTGGAGGGAGACTCTAAAAACCCCAGTTTGGACCAATTCATGGTGGAGGGAGACTCTAAAAACCCCAGTTTGGACCAATTCATGGTGGAGGGAGCCTCTAAAAACCCCAGTTTGGACCAATTCATGGTGGAGGGAGCCTCTAACCAGCCCAGTTTGGACCAATTAATGGTGGAGGGAGCCTCTAAACAGCCAAGTTTTGGGAAATTCATGGTGGAGGGAGCCTCTAACCAGCCCAGTTTGGACCAATTCATGGTGGAGGGAGCCTCTAAACAGCCCAGTTTGGGCAAATTCATGGTGGAGGGAGCCTCTAACCAGCCCAGTTTGGACCAATTAATGGTGGAGGGAGCCTCTAAACAGCCCAGTTTGGACCAATTAATGGTGGAGGGAGCCTCTAACCAGCCCAGTTTGGACCAATTAATGGTGGAGGGAGCCTCTAACCAGCCCAGTTTGGACCAATTAATGGTGGAGGGAGCCTCTAACCAGCCCAGTTTGGACCAATTAATGGTGGAGGGAGCCTCTAAACAGCCAAGTTTTGGGAAATTCATGGTGGAGGGAGCCTCTAACCAGCCCAGTTTGGACCAATTCATGGTGGAGGGAGCCTCTAAACAGCCCAGTTTGGGCAAATTCATGGTGGAGGGAGCCTCTAAAAAACCCAGTTTGGACCAATTCATGGTGGAGGGAGCCTCTAATTAGCCCAGTTTGGACCAATTAATTGTGGAGGGAGCCTCTAACCAGCCCAGTTTGGACCAATTAATGGTGGAGGGAGCCTCTAACCACCCCAGTTTGGGCAAATTCATGGTGGAGGGAGCCTCTAACCAGCCCAGTTTGGACCAATTAATGGTGGAGGGAGCCTCTAACCAGCCCAGTTTGGACCAATTAATGGTGGAGGGAGCCTCTAACCACCCCAGTTTGGACCAATTCATGGTGGAGGGAGCCTCTAACCAGCCCAGTTTGGACCAATTCATGGTGGAGGGAGCCTCTAAACAGCCAAGTTTTGGGAAATTCATGGTGGAGGGAGCCTCTAACCAGCCCAGTTTGGACCAATTCATGGTGGAGGGAGCCTCTAAACAGCCCAGTTTGGGCAAATTCATGGTGGAGGGAGCCTCTAACCAGCCCAGTTTGGACCAATTAATGGTGGAGGGAGCCTCTAAACAGCCAAGTTTTGGGAAATTCATGGTGGAGGGAGCCTCTAACCAGCCCAGTTTGGACCAATTAATGGTGGAGGGAGCCTCTAACCAGCCCAGTTTGGACCAATTAATGGTGGAGGGAGCCTCTAACCAGCCCAGTTTGGACCAATTAATGGTGGAGGGAGCCTCTAAACAGCCAAGTTTTGGGAAATTCATGGTGGAGGGAGCCTCTAACCAGCCCAGTTTGGACCAATTCATGGTGGAGGGAGCCTCTAAACAGCCCAGTTTGGGCAAATTCATGGTGGAGGGAGCCTCTAAAAAACCCAGTTTGGACCAATTCATGGTGGAGGGAGCCTCTAATTAGCCCAGTTTGGACCAATTAATTGTGGAGGGAGCCTCTAACCAGCCCAGTTTGGACCAATTAATGGTGGAGGGAGCCTCTAAAAAACCCAGTTTGGACCAATTCATGGTGGAGGGAGCCTCTAATTAGCCCAGTTTGGACCAATTAATTGTGGAGGGAGCCTCTAACCAGCCCAGTTTGGACCAATTAATGGTGGAGGGAGCCTCTAACCACCCCAGTTTGGACCAATTCATGGTGGAGGGAGCCTCTAACCACCCCAGTTTGGACCAATTCATGGTGGAGGGAGCCTCTAAACAGCCCAGTTTGGGCAAATTCATGGTGGAGGGAGCCTCTAACCAGCCCAGTTTGGACCAATTAATGGTGGAGGGAGCCTCTAAACAGCCCAGTTTGGGCAAATTCATGGTGGAGGGAGCCTCTAACCAGCCCAGTTTGGACCAATTAATGGTGGAGGGAGCCTCTAAACAGCCAAGTTTTGGGAAATTCATGGTGGAGGGAGCCTCTAACCAGCCCAGTTTGGACCAATTAATGGTGGAGGGAGCCTCTAACCACCCCAGTTTGGGCAAATTCATGGTGGAGGGAGCCTCTAACCAGCCCAGTTTGGACCAATTAATGGTGGAGGGAGCCTCTAAACAGCCCAGTTTGGGCAAATTCATGGTGGAGGGAGCCTCTAAACAGCCAAGTTTTGGGAAATTCATGGTGGAGGGAGCCTCTAACCAGCCCAGTTTGGACCAATTCATGGTGGAGGGAGCCTCTAAACAGCCCAGTTTGGGCAAATTCATGGTGGAGGGAGCCTCTAAAAAACCCAGTTTGGACCAATTCATGGTGGAGGGAGCCTCTAATTAGCCCAGTTTGGACCAATTAATTGTGGAGGGAGCCTCTAACCAGCCCAGTTTGGACCAATTAATGGTGGAGGGAGCCTCTAAAAAACCCAGTTTGGACCAATTCATGGTGGAGGGAGCCTCTAATTAGCCCAGTTTGGACCAATTAATTGTGGAGGGAGCCTCTAACCAGCCCAGTTTGGACCAATTAATGGTGGAGGGAGCCTCTAAAAAACCCAGTTTGGACCAATTCATGGTGGAGGGAGCCTCTAATTAGCCCAGTTTGGACCAATTAATTGTGGAGGGAGCCTCTAACCAGCCCAGTTTGGACCAATTAATGGTGGAGGGAGCCTCTAACCACCCCAGTTTGGACCAATTCATGGTGGAGGGAGCCTCTAACCACCCCAGTTTGGACCAATTCATGGTGGAGGGAGCCTCTAAACAGCCCAGTTTGGGCAAATTCATGGTGGAGGGAGCCTCTAACCAGCAGAGTTGGGGGAAATCAGGGTGGAGGGAGCCTAGTATTAGCAGAATTGTGCAACGCTTATGGTGGATGAGTATGAGGATGCGGAGGAATTGGAGAGGTTGAGTACAGACATGGAGTTTCATGTTGGGGTGCTTTACACAGGTGGGCACAAAAATGACGGCTCTACCCAGTGGTGGTTCATTTTTATCAAAGTGAGCCGGTCGGCACTCTCAGCTGACAGACGGGTGCGCTTGTCAGTGATGATGCCACCGGCTGCACTGAACACCCTCTCAGATAGGACGCTGGCGGCAGGACAGGACAGCACCTCCAAGGCATATAGGGCAAGTTCAAGCCACAGGTCCAACTTCGACACCCAATACGTGTAGGGCGCAGAGGGGTCGGAGAGGACAGGGCTGTGGTCGGAAAGGTATTCCCGCAACATGCGCCTATACTTCTCACGCCTGGTGACACTAGGACCCTCCGTGGCGGCACTTTGGCGAGGGGGTGCCATCAAGGTGTCCCAGACCTTAGACAGTGTGCCCCTCGTTTGTGTGGACCGGTGAGAACTTGGTTGCCTACTGGAGGAACTGCCCTCCCTGCCGCCAACGTCACATGCTGGAAACATCTCCATCATATTCTGCACCAATTGCCTGTGGCAAGCATTGATGCGATTGGCCCTCCCCTCTACCGGAATAAAAGACGAGATGTTGTTTTTATACCGGGGGTCAAGGATAGCAAAGATCCAGTACTGGTTGTCCTCCATGATTTTGACAATACGCTTGTCGGTTGTAAAGCACCCCAACATGAACTCAGCCATGTCTGCCACAGTGTTAGTTGGCATGACTCCTCTGGCCCCACCGGAAAGTTCAATCTCCATTTCCTCCTCATCCTCCATGTCTACCCATCCGCGCTGCAACAATGGGACGATTCGAAGTTGCCCGGAAGCCTCCTGTATCACCATCACATCATCGGACAACTCTTCTTCCTCCTCCTCCTCCTCCTCCTCCTCCATTAAACGCAGTGAAGCGGACAGATGTGTGGACCTACTCTCCAGCTGTGACGGATCGGATGCTATCCCTAACTCCTCTGTGTTATCTGAGTTATCCCTGATGTCAATCAGGGATTCTCTCAGAACACACAAGAGCGGGATTGTAAGGCTCACCATCGCATCCTCAGAGCTCACCCTCCTTGTGGACTCCTCAAAGACCCGTAGGATGTCACAAAGGTCTCTCATCCATGGCCACTCATGGATGTGAAACTGAGGCAGCTGACTTTGTGGCACCCTAGGGTTTTGTAGCTGGTATTCCATCAAAGGTCTCTGCTGCTCAACCACTCTATTCAACATCTGAAACGTTGAGTTCCAGCGTGTGGGGACGTCGCACAAAAGCCGGTGTTGTGGCACATGCAGGCGTTGCTGGAGAGATTTTAAGCTAGCAGCGGCTACTGTCGACTTGCGAAAGTGGGCGCACATGCGCCGCACTTTCACCAGTAGCTCTGGAACATTGGGGTAGCTCTTTAGGAAACGTTGCACCACTAGGTTGAAGACGTGGGCCAGGCATGGAACATGTTGGAGTCCGGCAAGCTCCAGAGCTGCTACCAGGTTCCGGCCGTTATCACAAACGACCATGCCTGGGCCCAGGTGCAGCGGCTCAAACCATATTGCCGTCTCATCGAGGAGGGCATCCCTCACCTCGGAGGCAGTGTGCTGTCTGTCCCCCAAGCTGATCAGCTTCAGCACAGCCTGCTGACGTCTACCAACGCCAGTGCTGCAACGTTTCCAACTCGTAGCTGGGGTCAATCTAACAGCGGAGGAGGAGGCGGTGGCGGAGGAGGAGGCGGTGGCGGAGGAGGAGGCGGTAGAGGAGGAGGAGGAGGAGGGGGGTGTTCTTCTCGTGTCCCTGCCAGGAATGTTAGGCGGGGAGACGAGGTACACCGGGCCAGTTTGGGAAGCAGTCCCAGCCTCAACTACATTCACCCAGTGTGCCGTCAGTGAAATGTAGCGTCCCTGTCCGCATGCACTTGTCCACGCGTCGGTGGTCAAGTGGACCTTTGTGCAAAGCGCGGAACTAAGGGCCCGCCTGATGTTGAGTGACACGTGCTGGTGCAAGGCGGGGACGGCACACCGGGAGAAGTAGTGACGGCTAGGGACGGCATAGCGAGGTGCCGCAGTTGCCATCAGGTCCAGGAAGGCGGGAGTTTCAACAAGCCGGAACGCCAACATCTCCTGGGCCAGCAGTTTAGCGATGTTGGCGTTCAAGGCTTGCGCGTGTGGGTGGTTAGCAGTGTATTTCTGCCGCCGCTCCAATGTCTGAGAGATGGTGGGTTGTTGTAAAGAAACGCCTGATGGTGCCTTTGATGGTGCAGGAGAAGGAGATAAGACAGGACCAGGGGAGGATGAGGTAGAAGTCAACAAAGTGGCGGAGGCAGATGAAGTGGTGTCCTGGCTCGTCCTCTGGAGTGCATCGCCAGCACAGTCAGCAGTGGCAGTGGCAGAGGCAGAGGCAGAGGCAGTGGCAGTGGCGTGAACGGCAGTCGGCCTTTGTCCTGCCGTTGCTGCCTGCCACTGATTCCAGTGCTTGGATTCCAAATGACGGCGCATTGAAGTGGTGGACAGGTTGCTCTTCTCAGAGCCCCTAATCAATTTCGAGAGGCAAATTGTGCAGACAACACTATATCTGTCCTCGGCGCATTCCTTGAAAAAACTCCACACCTTCGAGAAACGTGCCCTCGAGGTGGGAGTTTTTCGGGGCTGGGTACGAACTGGAACATCTTGGGAGATTCCGGGTGTGGCCTGGCTTCGCCTAAGCTGCTGACCTCTGCCTCTGCCTCTAGCTACCCTTTTTGGTGCTGCACCTGCCTCAACATCCACACTACTTTCCCCGCTTGACATCCCCCCTGTCCAGGTCGGGTCAGTGTCCTCATCATCCACCACTTCCTCTTCCAACTCCTGTCTCATCTCCTCCTCCCGCACAATGCGCCGGTCAACTGGATGCCCTGACGGCAACTGCGTCACATCATCGTCGATGAGGGTGGGTTGCTGGTCATCCACCACCAAATCGAACGGAGATGGAGGAGACTCTAGTGTTTGAGCATCTGGATACAGATGCTCCTCTGTTAGGTTCGTGGAATCGTGACGTGGAGAGGCAGGTTGAGGGACAATGAAAGGAGCGGAGAACAGCTCTGGGGAGCAGGGACAGTTTGGGTTATTGTTCTGTAAAGCTTCGGAATTTTGGGAGGAAGGAAGACAAGACTGTTGGGTAATAGGAGGAGAGGAGGCAGAGTCTGACTGGCTGCTGGACAATGTGCTGTAAGCGTTCTCTGACAGCCATTGCAAGACCTGTTCCTGGTTCTCGGGCCTACTAAGGTTTGTACCCTGCAGTTTAGTTAATGTGGCAAGCAACCCTGGCACTGTGGAGTGGCGCAATGCTTGCTGCCCCACAGGAGTAGGCACGGGACGCCCTGTGGCTTCACTGCTACCTTGCTCCCCAGAACCATTCCCCCGACCTCGCCCACGGCCTCGTCCACGTCCCTTTCCGGGAGCCTTGCGCATTTTGAATTCCTAGTTAGAAATTGGCACTGTATACCAGTAGTAAAAATTGTGGGTGCACGTAACCCCAATATATTCTTTGAATTCCCAGTCAGAAACTGGCACTATATGGCAGTAGCAAGAAATGAGGGTATTTGTATTCCCAATATACTCTTTGAATTCCCAGTCAGACAATGGCACTGTATACCAGTAGTAAAAATTGTGGGTGCACGTAACCCCAATATATTCTTTGAATTCCCAGTCAGACACTGGCACTATATGGCAGTAGCAAGAAATGAGGGTATTTGTATTCCCAATATATTCTTTGAATTCCCAGTCAGACAATGGCACTGTATACCAGTAGTAAAAATTGTGGGTGCACGTAACCCCAATATATTCTTTGAATTACCAGTCAGAAACTGGCACTATATGGCAGTAGCAAGAAATGAGGGTATTTATAACCCCAATATATTCTTTGAATTCCCAGTCAGACAATGGCACTGTATACCAGTAGTAAAAATTGTGGGTGCACGTAACCCCAATATATTCTTTGAATTCCCAGTCAGAAACTGGCACTATATGGCAGTAGCAAGAAATGAGGGTATTTATAACCCCAATATATTCTTTGAATTCCCAGTCAGACAATGGCACTGTATACCAGTAGTAAAAATTGTGGGTGCACGTAACCCCAATATATTCTTTGAATTCCCAGTCAGAAACTGGCACTATATGGCAGTAGCAAGAAATGAGGGTATTTGTATTCCCAATATACTCTTTGAATTCCCAGTCAGACAATGGCACTGTATACCAGTAGTAAAAATTGTGGGTGCACGTAACCCCAATATATTCTTTGAATTCCCAGTCAGAAACTGGCACTATATGGCAGTAGCAAGAAATGAGGGTATTTGTATTCCCAATATACTCTTTGAATTCCCAGTCAGACAATGGCACTGTATACCAGTAGTAAAAATTGTGGGTGCACGTAACCCCAATATATTCTTTGAATTCCCAGTCAGACACTGGCACTATATGGCAGTAGCAAGAAATGAGGGTATTTGTATTCCCAATATACTCTTTGAATTCCCAGTCAGACAATGGCACTGTATACCAGTAGTAAAAATTGTGGGTGCACGTAACCCCAATATATTCTTTGAATTACCAGTCAGAAACTGGCACTATATGGCAGTAGCAAGAAATGAGGGTATTTATAACCCCAATATATTCTTTGAATTCCCAGTCAGACAATGGCACTGTATACCAGTAGTAAAAATTGTGGGTGCACGTAACCCCAATATATTCTTTGAATTCCCAGTCAGAAACTGGCACTATATGGCAGTAGCAAGAAATGAGGGTATTTGTATTCCCAATATACTCTTTGAATTCCCAGTCAGACAATGGCACTGTATACCAGTAGTAAAAATTGTGGGTGCACGTAACCCCAATATATTCTTTGAATTCCCAGTCAGACACTGGCACTATATGGCAGTAGCAAGAAATGAGGGTATTTGTATTCCCAATATATTCTTTGAATTCCCAGTCAGACAATGGCACTGTATACCAGTAGTAAAAATTGTGGGTGCACGTAACCCCAATATATTCTTTGAATTACCAGTCAGAAACTGGCACTATATGGCAGTAGCAAGAAATGAGGGTATTTGTATTCCCAATATATTCTTTGAATTCCCAGTCAGACAATGGCACTGTATACCAGTAGTAAAAATTGTGGGTGCACGTAACCCCAATATATTCTTTGAATTACCAGTCAGAAACTGGCACTATATGGCAGTAGCAAGAAATGAGGGTATTTATAACCCCAATATATTCTTTGAATTCCCAGTCAGACAATGGCACTGTATACCAGTAGTAAAAATTGTGGGTGCACGTAACCCCAATATATTCTTTGAATTCCCAGTCAGAAACTGGCACTATATGGCAGTAGCAAGAAATGAGGGTATTTATAACCCCAATATATTCTTTGAATTCCCAGTCAGACAATGGCACTGTATACCAGTAGTAAAAATTGTGGGTGCACGTAACCCCAATATATTCTTTGAATTCCCAGTCAGAAACTGGCACTATATGGCAGTAGCAAGAAATGAGGGTATTTGTATTCCCAATATACTCTTTGAATTCCCAGTCAGACAATGGCACTGTATACCAGTAGTAAAAATTGTGGGTGCACGTAACCCCAATATATTCTTTGAATTCCCAGTCAGAAACTGGCACTATATGGCAGTAGCAAGAAATGAGGGTATTTGTATTCCCAATATACTCTTTGAATTCCCAGTCAGACAATGGCACTGTATACCAGTAGTAAAAATTGTGGGTGCACGTAACCCCAATATATTCTTTGAATTCCCAGTCAGACACTGGCACTATATGGCAGTAGCAAGAAATGAGGGTATTTGTATTCCCAATATACTCTTTGAATTCCCAGTCAGACAATGGCACTGTATACCAGTAGTAAAAATTGTGGGTGCACGTAACCCCAATATATTCTTTGAATTACCAGTCAGAAACTGGCACTATATGGCAGTAGCAAGAAATGAGGGTATTTATAACCCCAATATATTCTTTGAATTCCCAGTCAGACAATGGCACTGTATACCAGTAGTAAAAATTGTGGGTGCACGTAACCCCAATATATTCTTTGAATTCCCAGTCAGAAACTGGCACTATATGGCAGTAGCAAGAAATGAGGGTATTTGTATTCCCAATATACTCTTTGAATTCCCAGTCAGACAATGGCACTGTATACCAGTAGTAAAAATTGTGGGTGCACGTAACCCCAATATATTCTTTGAATTCCCAGTCAGAAACTGGCACTATATGGCAGTAGCAAGAAATGAGGGTATTTGTATTCCCAATATACTCTTTGAATTCCCAGTCAGACAATGGCACTGTATACCAGTAGTAAAAATTGTGGGTGCACGTAACCCCAATATATTCTTTGAATTCCCAGTCAGACACTGGCACTATATGGCAGTAGCAAGAAATGAGGGTATTTGTATTCCCAATATACTCTTTGAATTCCCAGTCAGACAATGGCACTGTATACCAGTAGTAAAAATTGTGGGTGCACGTAACCCCAATATATTCTTTGAATTACCAGTCAGAAACTGGCACTATATGGCAGTAGCAAGAAATGAGGGTATTTATAACCCCAATATATTCTTTGAATTCCCAGTCAGACAATGGCACTGTATACCAGTAGTAAAAATTGTGGGTGCACGTAACCCCAATATATTCTTTGAATTCCCAGTCAGAAACTGGCACTATATGGCAGTAGCAAGAAATGAGGGTATTTGTATTCCCAATATACTCTTTGAATTCCCAGTCAGACAATGGCACTGTATACCAGTAGTAAAAATTGTGGGTGCACGTAACCCCAATATATTCTTTGAATTCCCAGTCAGACACTGGCACTATATGGCAGTAGCAAGAAATGAGGGTATTTGTATTCCCAATATATTCTTTGAATTCCCAGTCAGACAATGGCACTGTATACCAGTAGTAAAAATTGTGGGTGCACGTAACCCCAATATATTCTTTGAATTACCAGTCAGAAACTGGCACTATATGGCAGTAGCAAGAAATGAGGGTATTTGTATTCCCAATATATTCTTTGAATTCCCAGTCAGACAATGGCACTGTATACCAGTAGTAAAAATTGTGGGTGCACGTAACCCCAATATATTCTTTGAATTACCAGTCAGAAACTGGCACTATATGGCAGTAGCAAGAAATGAGGGTATTTATAACCCCAATATATTCTTTGAATTCCCAGTCAGACAATGGCACTGTATACCAGTAGTAAAAATTGTGGGTGCACGTAACCCCAATATATTCTTTGAATTCCCAGTCAGAAACTGGCACTATATGGCAGTAGCAAGAAATGAGGGTATTTATAACCCCAATATATTCTTTGAATTCCCAGTCAGACAATGGCACTGTATACCAGTAGTAAAAATTGTGGGTGCACGTAACCCCAATATATTCTTTGAATTCCCAGTCAGAAACTGGCACTATATGGCAGTAGCAAGAAATGAGGGTATTTGTATTCCCAATATACTCTTTGAATTCCCAGTCAGACAATGGCACTGTATACCAGTAGTAAAAATTGTGGGTGCACGTAACCCCAATATATTCTTTGAATTCCCAGTCAGAAACTGGCACTATATGGCAGTAGCAAGAAATGAGGGTATTTGTATTCCCAATATACTCTTTGAATTCCCAGTCAGACAATGGCACTGTATACCAGTAGTAAAAATTGTGGGTGCACGTAACCCCAATATATTCTTTGAATTCCCAGTCAGACACTGGCACTATATGGCAGTAGCAAGAAATGAGGGTATTTGTATTCCCAATATACTCTTTGAATTCCCAGTCAGACAATGGCACTGTATACCAGTAGTAAAAATTGTGGGTGCACGTAACCCCAATATATTCTTTGAATTACCAGTCAGAAACTGGCACTATATGGCAGTAGCAAGAAATGAGGGTATTTATAACCCCAATATATTCTTTGAATTCCCAGTCAGACAATGGCACTGTATACCAGTAGTAAAAATTGTGGGTGCACGTAACCCCAATATATTCTTTGAATTCCCAGTCAGAAACTGGCACTATATGGCAGTAGCAAGAAATGAGGGTATTTGTATTCCCAATATACTCTTTGAATTCCCAGTCAGACAATGGCACTGTATACCAGTAGTAAAAATTGTGGGTGCACGTAACCCCAATATATTCTTTGAATTCCCAGTCAGAAACTGGCACTATATGGCAGTAGCAAGAAATGAGGGTATTTGTATTCCCAATATACTCTTTGAATTCCCAGTCAGACAATGGCACTGTATACCAGTAGTAAAAATTGTGGGTGCACGTAACCCCAATATATTCTTTGAATTCCCAGTCAGACACTGGCACTATATGGCAGTAGCAAGAAATGAGGGTATTTGTATTCCCAATATACTCTTTGAATTCCCAGTCAGACAATGGCACTGTATACCAGTAGTAAAAATTGTGGGTGCACGTAACCCCAATATATTCTTTGAATTACCAGTCAGAAACTGGCACTATATGGCAGTAGCAAGAAATGAGGGTATTTATAACCCCAATATATTCTTTGAATTCCCAGTCAGACAATGGCACTGTATACCAGTAGTAAAAATTGTGGGTGCACGTAACCCCAATATATTCTTTGAATTCCCAGTCAGAAACTGGCACTATATGGCAGTAGCAAGAAATGAGGGTATTTGTATTCCCAATATACTCTTTGAATTCCCAGTCAGACAATGGCACTGTATACCAGTAGTAAAAATTGTGGGTGCACGTAACCCCAATATATTCTTTGAATTCCCAGTCAGACACTGGCACTATATGGCAGTAGCAAGAAATGAGGGTATTTGTATTCCCAATATATTCTTTGAATTCCCAGTCAGACAATGGCACTGTATACCAGTAGTAAAAATTGTGGGTGCACGTAACCCCAATATATTCTTTGAATTACCAGTCAGAAACTGGCACTATATGGCAGTAGCAAGAAATGAGGGTATTTGTATTCCCAATATATTCTTTGAATTCCCAGTCAGACAATGGCACTGTATACCAGTAGTAAAAATTGTGGGTGTATATAGCCCCAATTCTATTGCTAGGGGACTTGCAGGGTATTTCTGGGGTGAAGGTGGGGGGGCACACCGTTGGAACGGGTATCGGGGTATATATCGGGTATACGGGAATACACTGACAGTGTATTCCATTCAGGATCCTGGGAAAGCTGGGTTGCGGCGATTGAGCCCGTCAGTGCCACGTTACACTGACAAGCTTCTCCCTGGAATTTAGCTCTTACAAGAGCTGTTGGTTGTCTTCTCCTTCCTATCCTAGCCTGTCCCTGCCTACCCAGAATCTAAGCCCTAGCTAGCTGGACGGAAACCTCCGTCCTCGGTGAATTGCAAGCTCAGAATGACGCGAAGCTGGGCGTCGCTGTTCTTTTAAATTAGAGGTCACATGTTTTCGGCAGCCAATGGGTTTTGCCTACTTTTTTCAACGTCACCGGTGTCGTAGTTCCTGTCCCACCTACCCAGCGCTGTTATTGGAGCAAAAAAGGCGCCAGGGAAGGTGGGAGGGGAATCGAGTAATGGCGCACTTTACCACGCGGTGTTCGATTCGATTCGAACATGCCGAACAGCCTAATATCCGATCGAACATGAGTTCGATAGAACACTGTTCGCTCATCTCTACTTACGACTCATGTTTCCATACCTGTCACAGTTGGGCCCAGTTGTAAATCCTTTACAGTCCTTACAAACACCAGTAATTGGATCACATATCTTTGAATTGCCATTGCATTGACAAGGTCGGCAGTTGGGAAATCCGTAGTATCCAGTCAAGCATCTGTCACATCGCCAACCTTCTATGTTTTTGTGGCAAACACACTTTCCAGTCACCGGATCACAAAATGTGTCAGTTGACCCTTTGCTATCACAGTCACATTCTGTAAAATAAAATGAAAAGTAGGGACATTTTTTTTCTTTAAAGCAAGCTAGTCATCGAAACGTGTAACTTTTTAATTTTTTGTTTTCAGATTTTCCTCAAGGAATGTGACCTGGGTTTCTTTAGTTTCAGAAAATATTAAGACTGCTTTTAAGCTTTTTCCACCATAGGCTTTTTTTATTTTTATTCAATTGGCCATTACATGCTGGAGTAACCCCAGCAGGTAACACGCCCTATTTACTTACCGATTCCCGCTCATGCTCACAGCTACCTGGAAAGCAGAAGCGGTTGTGAGCTTTAGTGGGTATCAGTAAGTGAAGCCATGGGCCCACAAACTCCAACAAAAATTACTATCATTATACTCTGGGGTCTTTTCAGACCCAAGAATATAATGATCAGAGACCCAGGAGAGGTGAGGGACCACAGTTACTTACTTCTCCTGTGCTCTGTCTTCAAGCCTCTTTGGTAATGTCCCAGAGGCCTGGCATAGTAGTGTGTGCAGGAGCCACTATAGGACATAATACAGTGTTTGCAAAGGCACTCTATGGGTGTGTGTGCAGAGGCCTAAATGGGACATTATACTGTGTGGAGGGGCCGCTATGGGACATTATACTGTTTGGAGAGGTCGCTATGGGACTTTATAGTGTGTGTAAATGGGGTGTTATACTGTGTTATACTGTTATACTGCCGGGAAAGGGGGTGCAATGCCATGGGGGGCACCCCCCAAGACAAAGGTTTGCTGGGAGGCCCAGTCTTAGCTACTTACACCACTGGCTGAGTGCACATACTGTACTGAACTCTATAGTATTTGGGTCTGAAAGTTATATCTCTAGCTCTGTCAGTGTCTACAGACAAGACAATCTTTCTCTCTTGGTCAAAAAAGTTTATAAGAAAATAATTTTTTATGCAATACTCTGGAAAGTATACTAGTACAGTATAGTCTCAAATTAGTCTAGTACAGGAGTGATGACAGAACTAGAAAACCAAGGATGGTCTCCCTTACTTGTACTTACTTGTACAGTTTTGATGAAGTCCTGATCCAAAGAAACCAGGTGCACACTGTTCACAAAAAGGACCGTACGTGTTATCCATACACTTCAAGCACTCCCCTGTAATCTTATCACATGAGTCAGGGTCTTTTACATTAATATTGTTACTGCACAGACATGGTAAACACTCTTCCCCTTCTTCTATGTTTCCATAAAAGCCATCAGGACATTCATTGCAGTTCTTTCCTATGATAGTAAGGAAGGCAGTCCAAAGTTTAAAATAAACTTGAAACATTATAAACTTGACACTTAGTCTACATAAAAACTGAAAAATATTTAGCTTTATTTATCAACTGTACTGATTTTCACTTACACTGTGCTATCTACTGTATATACATAGTTGTCTGCCCTTGAAATCAGACAGGTTTGCTGTTAGACATGTGAGATATAACACTAAGCCTTATACTGTATATGGTTACCTGAGTTCCCATAAATCAACAGATCAATGTTCTCCAGCAACAACTAACCATTAGAAATATTAAAGGGAATTTCCAAATGTTTGTTAAGAAAAAGTTGTATTTTTTTTTTTTTAACACAGTGCCAACTTTGGTCATAGGTTGTATCTACTATTGCAGCTTTTATGCTTTAATTATTTGGAGTTTGGCTACAAAACTAGATACAGCCCATTGATAAGGCTATTTCTGCATTTATTATGTCATGTCAGCCAAAAACCTTTGTTTTGCTTTGCCTTATTAATGTTTTTTTTCTAATTTGTAGGATTTTGGTAAATCTAAAGATCTCTGATTTTGTATATGTTTGCACCTGGGTGTAATATGAACCATCATAATTATCAGCAGTTACCATCATCTTTCTTTCTATATTCTTCTGTTTATATGTTCCACAAGGTCTTACCTATATGACACATAATTTATCCTATTTAAAGAGAAATATTACGGTAGTAGCAAATGCAATAGCATCTCTTCATGGTGCTGCTTACTTTTTTCAAGAGACACTTATTGCTATTACAATTTATTCTGCATATTGAGTATGTTATCTAAATATTATAAAGATAGATAAAATGCATGCATTTGTGAAATATATTCATATTGATGTATAATGATGTGACAGACGATTTTATTGGAAGTTACCTGTATAACCTTTAAGGCAGTTGCAAGTCACCTCCATAGTCTTATTGTCATACTCACAAGAATGTGCAAAATATTGGTTGCTGTTAGGAAAACCTGGACACATGCACGGGCGACATGGTTGTCCCATTGTTGGATTACCATAATAATTATCAAGACACCTGAGTTATAAAAATATAAACTATTATTTGCTGATTGCATTACATTAATACTATTCATATTAATTTATAAGACTATACTCATAAAAATGATAAGCAATATCAAGACAATATGGTGGACACTTAAAAGAGCCTATAAGATCCAGAAGGGGATAATCTGAAGAGGATAGTGGAGGAGGTACCTTATTAGCCCTAACTGATTGATTAGTAAGGGTAGCGTCAGACATTGCTCCTAGAAGGGGCCAGGATGCCAGTGTTTTCACCTCTCTGACGCTGGGTAACAACAAAACCACTCAGCTATTAAAGGTGTTCTATCATTGGGAAACATCATTTTTAGCTAAGCACATACTTGAAATGTTAAAGTGTAAACACGGTTTTTGTGCTGAAAAAGTCCACCTCGGCTTATACTCAGGTCAAGGAGCAGGGGGGAATCAAGGAGTCAAAGAGAGATGACTTGGGGCGGCCCGGGAGACAGAAAATGAATGGAACAGCTGACTGTGCGTGTGTGCTGGCCATTTTGTGACGGTGTGTTGTATGAGACCACCACAAAATGGCCAATGGACATGCGCAGTGGGCTGTTTCGTTGGCCATTTTGTGGTTGTCTCCTGTAAGAAGAGGAGGAGAATGACCGATGGAGCAGAAGAAAGGCAGCACTGGAATGGATAACAGCACTAGTTCACACGGGGACATGGACGCTGATTTTGACAGCTGATTTTGCGGCCAAATCAGCCTCCATAAAATGTAGCCCTATGTGAATTGCTAGCTTTTTTTTTCTGCTAGCTTACTAGCAGAAAAAGACGCGACATGACCTTTCTTCAGGCGTGTAATGCCTGAAAAAATGAATTGGAGTCTATGGGGCGCTGAAAAAACCGCTAGCGGTTTTTGGTCGTTTATTTTTGCAGCTGTTTTGGCAAAAACAGCGACTGAAACCGCTAGCTTTTTTTTTTCATGTACTTTTTTGTAGTGCAAAAAAAAAAGCTTTAAAAAAACAGCGACCGAAAAAGCGTCAAAAACAGTGTCAAAAACAGCGTCCAATGCAAAAAACAGTGTCCAAAAAAAGTGACGCCGAAAAATCAGTGACAAAATCAGCTAGGCTTTTTTCATGTGTGAACTAAGGGTCAGTTCACACGTGAACTGCCCGCGCGGGTTTTGACACCGAGAGACGCGGCGAGCCACGTCTCTCTCTTGTCAAAACCCGCCTGCCGCGATCATCGCGGTCGCGGCTTTCCCCTCCGCTGTCGGCTCAAATGAATGAGCCGACATAGGAGGGAGCCTGGGGCGGCTGATCCCGCGCGGCTTCTGCCTGAAGATAGGGCAGGTCGCTTCTTTTCTCCGCTAGCGGCAGCTAGACCACCATTGTAAAGGGGCGGATTTTGAAGTGAAATCCGCTGTCAAAATCCGCCCCTTTGCCCACGTGTGAACTAGCCCTAAGACTTAGAGCATGGAGAGAATGCCCCCTGTGCTTTCTATGCTTTTTGAGCACAATGAAGAATAAAGAAAATTTCAAAAACCGCGACATGGACCTTCAAGATATAGCTAAGAGATGAATGGCTTTTATAAAGGCTATTCCTACATGCTTTTAGTTTAAAACGTGTTTTTTAATGATAGAATCCCTTTAATGGCACAAATAGCTCTGCAAGCAGAGCAAATACCAGCAAATCTGACTGTCAGTTTCCAGTAGTACAGTATATAATGCAGACAGTATTAGAGGACATGAAAGTTTCTCTATAAACTTAAATTGGTTTTCCAGGATATTTTTTTTAATTATGCTGGGAGAATGTGAAAAAAAATAAAGATATGTTTTGTTTTTTTTGTTTTGTTTTTTTTTTACCTCCCCACAGCCTAATTAAAAAAATAAAAAATAAAAAAAATATATCCTTGCCAACCTCATTAAGGATATACTCAAATTGCCTGACTTGGATTTTGCCACCTTCTGGTATTTTCTGGGGAATGCTGAGGTTTTCTTATTTTTTGTTTTAATGGAAACTGTGTGAGTATAATAAATGTATATATGAGAATCTAGGATTCCTCAGTTCTTCACTACTGAGGAATGACCTCAGTAGTGGTGACCTTTTTCCCTTTTCTCCTGTACAGGGATGCTTGGAGAATGGCGTCTTGAGAAGATTGGTAGATGAGGTGGATGATTAACTGTTTTACTCTGCGGCCTTTCTGCCTCCATTATATCTATACAGAAAACGTTAGCATTACCATAGGTATAATTAACATGCTGCGATTTACTAAAACAAAATCGTTTTTGGTTTCTGCTGCAAATTTATTTCTGCAATGTGTGGTTAAGATAAGTCAGAGCCCCATCCACTTTGCAGGTAATGTAAAACCCATCCTTTTCGCCTTAAACTCTGTTTTCATACCTGTCACAGTTGGGCCCATCTGTAAATCTCTTACAGTTCTTACAAGCACCGGTAACTGGATCACATGTTTCTGAATTGCCATTGCATTGGCAGAGCCGGCAGTTGGGAAATCCATAGTATCCAGGCAAGCATCTGTCACAACGTCGTCCTTGTATGTCTTTGCGGCAAGCACACTGTCCAGTCACCTGATCACATAATGTGCTAATTGACCCTTTGCTGTCACAGCCACAATCTATAAAATAAAAGTTGAAGGTAAGACTATTTTTAAAGCACAATTTTTTTCTAGTTGTGATAAGTTTAAGCTTGATGTTTGAGGAATGTGACATGAATTTACAGTCTTTTGTATCCACAAAAGTATAGCTCTAGGTGTGCAACTGGCTAGAGGCAAGAACATCTTAAGCTGAGTTCACACGGGAGTGTTTTGAATCGGATTTTGATGCGGCAAACCCGGTCCAAAAAACGGCTAGCCGCAAGTGGATGCTGATGCAGTGCATACAGTGCATCGGCATCCAGTCGCGGCATTCCGCTCGGGATTAGGCCCAAATGAATGGGCATAGTCCAGAGGGAGTGTCGCGCCGCGGATGTTCACGGCTGAATCAGCCACGGAATTAGCCTGAAGAAAGGGCAGATCGTTTCTTTTTTCAGCGAGCGAGAAAAAAACGGTTGCGGAAATAGAAAATGACTGTCTCCCATTGAAATCAATGGGAGGTGGTTCTTTGAGCCGGATTTTGACGTGGATTCCGCATCAAAATCCGGACCAAAAAAACCCAGTGTGAACCTGGCTTTACTCTTCTTGTCTCGTGGGATATTTCCTGCGGTCCACAGCAAGTGCCCTCAAAATATTCTATGACTTTCTTACCTTGGCAACCACCTGGGCCAAAACCGTAACTTCCCACAGCACATCTATCACAGCAGCTGCCAACGACATTAGGTTTACATTGACATTGTCCACCAAACTTACTGCAACTAGAACTTACTGATCCATCTGGATTACATGTGCATTCTGTAAGAGAGATAGATATAATGCGGTAATGTTTTTATTCTTTTATTAATACAGATTAAAAAGAAAAAAGAAATTACCAATCGCAACACAATGTTCTAATATAAGGGCCCCTTCACACGGAGTTTACGCTCTGCTGATTCAGACACATATACACGAGCGCTTCAAAACACATCCCATTCACTTCAATGGGAGCAGGCGTAAATCCGGCTTTACGCGCGGTCCCATTGAAGTGAATGGGATGTGTTTTGAAGCGCTTGTGTATACGTGTCTGAATCAGCCGAGCGTAAACTCCGTGTGAAGGGGCCCTAATAGTCTGCATTAAGGTGGAAGCTACCACAGACAAAATCTCTTAAAATCATGTATATGCTTTAGTAAACCGTTACATACTGCACATCCTTTACCTTTTTTGTTTCGATGGGTAATCTTTCTTCTGAGAAATTCCAATTCTATTCCATATGAAAATGAGCTGTTTGGCGAGGTATGAATATGCCTCTTGGGGCATTTGTTTTCTTCTGTGATTACCTTCAATGTGAGCAGAGCTGCAGTACAGCAGCATGGCCCTGACACACTCTATAGTTTTCTACTTCTAGCTCTAGATGCTACAAGCAGTTACAGAACAGCTGATCGGTGTGGGTGCCAGCTGTTGGACTCCCACTAATCTGATATTGATGAGGTATTCAAAAAATAGGTAATTACTATCAAAAACCCACCCAGGTCCAGAAATCCCCTCTAGACTGGGACCACACTTTGCGTAAAAGCAACTTTTTTGTTACAGATTTTTCTGTGTTTTTTTTCAGCCAAAGCCAAGAGCAGATTGAGCAGAAGAGAGAAGTATAAGAACTTCCTATATATTTTCCATTCCTTTTGTAGCTATTCTTGGCTTTGACTCAAAAAACTGCAGCAAAAGCTGCAACAAAAAATGTGTGGGCAGCACGGTGGCTCAGTGGTTAGCACTGCAGCCCTGCAGCTCTGGCTTCCTTGGTTCAAATCCTGCCAGGGACAACATCTGCAAGGAGTTTGTATGTTCTCCCCGTGCTTGCGTGGGTTTCCCCCGGATGCTTCGGTTTCCTCCCACACACCAAAGACATACAGATAGGGAATGTAGATTGTGAGCCCTATATGGGACAGTGACTGTAAAGCGCTGTGGTATATGTTGGCGCTATATAAGTAAACATAATAAATAAATAATAATAGTGCGTTTCCGCAATGTGGATGCTTAGACGTAAATGATAAAATAATTATATGAGTAGTAATTTTAAATGAACACATTTGACTTTTGAATATATAATATTTCATTAAAATTTAGAGGGTGAATCAGTACCTGAGTTTTTGAGGGTACTCCTGCTTTTTAAGGGATTGAAAAGCTGGTGTAAGAGCAAATACATGCAAATACATGCAAATCTCTATTTATCTATCTCTTATTTAAAGGGGTTGACCTTTCGCACATTGCACACTGAACTTGACCGCATTCAGGCTGAATGTGCGCAGGACTATGTGGGACTGATAATGATCGGTGCGCCCATTCACTTCAATGGGAGTATTGGAAAGTACAACACTTTATCTCCGGCGCTCCCATTGAAGTCAATGGGAGCGTTGACCATCATAAGTCCCTCCCACATACAGCCTTGCTGCGATCAGATTGAAAGTGGAGCAAGCAGAAGATCTTTGTCAATTTAATTCATGAAACATGAATGTTGCAATCCAGGACTCAAGGCTGAAAGGTAGGCCTAATGTCAAGTAATTGCCCATCTTCCCCAATATAATCCAACCTCGTTATTAACTATTTCAGCATTCACCAATATAGTTGATTACAGTTGCAGGCCATTGCAGTCTACTGAAGATGAGTATTTGTTTATTCGTTGGGCAAACCCAATGAGATTCATTTCACAAATATTTGTGAGGTTAAGTGATGTCACTCAGACCAAGCACATCTGAACCAGAACTACTAGCATAAGTTCGCACGTGGTTTTTTTTGTCCGGAACCTGAGGCGGAGGACCAAAATACGGGTAGCTGTGACTGGATGCCAGTGCAGTGCATCAGCATCCAATCGCGCACTCCGCTCCTGATTAGGCCCAAATGAATGGGCCTAGTCGGGAGAGAGTGCCTTCAGGCGAATCCACCTGAAAGAATGAGCATGTCTCTTCTTTTTTCTCCAGGAGCCAAAACAAACGGCTCCCGGAAAAAATAACTGACCGGCTCCTATTGATTTCAATGGGAGCTGTCTTTTTGGTCAGGATTTTGAGGTCCTCAAAATCCTGACCAAAAAACCCAGTGTGAACTTAATTATACTTTGGGCCTCTCCAGAGTATAATTAGCAGAGGCCCTGGGGAGATGAGTAAACAGTGTTAGACCCCTCTCCTCGGTCTCCATCACAGGACAGGTTTCTGTTTTCTTTGGGCCTTTTGAATGAATTCAGTGACCACTGAAATTGGAAATTGAAATTGGGTCTTAGTGGTTATATATAACACTATTGTCATGGCAAAGATACAAGCTTTATCACAATGATGTGATCCACGATCCTTGACATCATACAAGATGCCTGAAGGGGCCTGAAAAGGACACAATACTTCATTGGAGCCCAGAAAAGGCGAGTAACCCTGTTTGTTATATTTATTCACCAGACTCCAGAGAGACCCCAGAGAATAATAGCGGTTTGTAGGCAGTGAACCCATCACATTTCAAGAACCAGTGCATCCATCTCTATGTAGGAGCCACTCTGGGACATTATACTGTGTGAAGGGGCCACTATGCAACATTACTCTGTTACAGGACATTATTCTGTTCCTGATGTGGTTGATAGGGGGGAGGGGGCACACTTTCTGACCAGATTCCCTTGGTATCCTTAATCAGCCTCTGGCTTTATCAGCTATTTGGCGTGGTCTAATACAAGCAACTGACTGGAACAATTTTGTTAGTATCTTGTCAAAGCTTGTACCGCCTATATCATTTAGCTTGTAGTGTCCACATTGAGCATGCGCATATCTGCCTTTGGGGTCAGTAACAGGTTGGAATGCACTTTTTATTGTAATGTTGAAAGGTTCTCTCTCAGGTATATAGTAGATGAAGAAATACTAGACAAAGAGCAAGCAATCCGGTTTTTTTTGAATATATCATTTATATAGAGATGAGCGAACAGTGTTCTATCGAACACATGTTCGATCGGATATCAGGGTGTTCGCCATGTTCGAATCGAATCGAACACCGCGTGGTAAAGTGCGCCAAAATTCGATTCCCCTCCCACCTTCCCTGGCGCCTTTTTTGCACCAATAACAGCGCAGGGGAGGTGGGACAGGAACTACGACACCGGGGGCATTGAAAAAAATTGGAAAAAGTCATTGGCTGCCGAAATCAGGTGACCTCCATTTTAGACGAATAGTGGATTTCAAATCCGGGTCATATGAGAATGTGAACTTTGTGACTATGAGACAGGGATAGCTGTACAGGCAGGGATAGCTAGGGATAACCTTTATTTAGGGGGGAATGTTATTAAAAATAACTTTTTGGGGCTCTATCGGGTGTGTAATTGTGATTTTTGTGAGATAAACTTTTTCCCATAGGGATGCATTGGCCAGCGCTGATTGGCCGAATTCCGTACTCTGGCCAATCAGTGCTGGCCAATGCATTCTATTAGCTTGATGAAGCAGAGTGTGCACAAGGGTTCAAGCGCACCCTCGGCTCTGCTACATCAGAGCCGAGGGTGCGCTTGAACCCTTGTGCACACTCTGCTTCATCAAGCTAATAGAATGCATTGGCCAGCGCTGATTGCCCAATGCATTCTATTAGCCCGATGAAGTAGAGCTGAATGTGTGTGCTAAGCACACACATTCAGCACTGCTTCATCACGCCAATACAATGCATTAGCCAGTGCTGATTGGCCAGAGTACGGAATTCGGCCAATCAGCGCTGGCTCTGCTGGAGGAGGCGGAGTCTAAGATCGCTCCACACCAGTCTCCATTCAGGTCCGACCTTAGACTCCGCCTCCTCCGGCAGAGCCAGCGCTGATTGGCCGAAGGCTGGCCAATGCATTCCTATACGAATGCAGAGACTTAGCAGTGCTGAGCCATTTCTGCTCAACTACACATCTGATGCACACTCGGCACTGCTACATCAGATGTAGCAATCTGATGTAGCAGAGCCGAGGGTGCACTAGAACCCCTGTGCAAACTCAGTTCACGCTAATAGAATGCATTGGCCAGCGCTGATTGGCCAATGCATTCTATTAGCCCGATGAAGTACAGCTGAATGTGTGTGCTAAGCACACACATTCAGCACTGCTTCATCACGCCAATACAATGCATTAGCCAGTGCTGATTGGCCAGAGTACGGAATTCGGCCAATC
Source organism: Leptodactylus fuscus (assembly GCF_031893055.1). Lineage (NCBI taxonomy): Eukaryota > Metazoa > Chordata > Amphibia > Anura > Leptodactylidae > Leptodactylus > Leptodactylus fuscus. Next base: position 118,808,143 of record NC_134269.1, read on the forward strand.
AGCGCTGGCTCTGCTGGAGGAGGCGGAGTCTAAGATCGCTCCACACCAGTCTCCATTCAGGTCCGACCTTAGACTCCGCCTCCTCCAGCAGAGCCAGTGCTGATTGGCCGAATTCCGTACTCTGGCCAATCAGCACTGGCTAATGCATTGTATTGGCGTGATGAAGCAGTGCTGAATGTGTGTGCTTAGCGCACACATTCAGCTCTACTTCATCGGGCTAATAGAATGCATTGGCCAGCGCTGATTGGCCGAATTCCGTACTCTGGCCAATCAGCACTGGCTAATGCATTGTATTGGCGTGATGAAGCAGTGCTGAATGTGTGTGCTTAGCACACACATTCAGCTCTACTTCATCGGGCTAATAGAATGCATTGGCCAGCGCTGATTGGCCGAATTCCGTACTCTGGCCAATCAGCACTGGCTAATGCATTGTATTGGCGTGATGAAGCAGTGCTGAATGTGTGTGCTTAGCACACACATTCAGCTCTACTTCATCGGGCTAATAGAATGCATTGGCCAGCACTGATTGGCCGAATTCCGTACTCTGGCCAATCAGCACTGGCTAATGCATTGTATTGGCGTGATGAAGCAGTGCTGAATGTGTGTGCTTAGCACACACATTCAGCTCTATTTCATCGGGCTAATAGAATGCATTGGCCAGCGCTGATTGGCCGAATTCCGTACTCTGGCCAATCAGCACTGGCTAATGCATTGTATTGGCGTGATGAAGCAGTGCTGAATGTGTGTGCTTAGCACACACATTCAGCTCTACTTCATCGGGCTAATAGAATGCATTGGCCAATCAGCGCTGGCCAATGCATTCTATTAGCGTGAACTGAGTTTGCACAGGGGTTCTAGTGCACCCTCGGCTCTGCTACATCAGATTGCTACATCTGATGTAGCAGTGCCGAGTGTGCATCAGATGTGTAGTTGAGCAGAAATGGCTCAGCACTGCTAAGTCTCTGCATTCGTATAGGAATGCATTGGCCAGCCTTCGGCCAATCAGCGCTGGCTCTGCCGGAGGAGGCGGAGTCTAAGGTCGGACCTGAATGGAGACTGGTGTGGAGCGATCTTAGACTCCGCCTCCTCCAGAAGAGCCAGCGCTGATTGGTCGAGTTCCGTACTCTGGCCAATCAGCACTGGCCAATGCATTTCTATGGGGAAAAGTTAGCTTGCGAAAATCGCAAACTGACAGGGATTTCCATGAAATAAAGTGACTTTTATGCCCCCAGACATGCTTCCCCTGCTGTCCCAGTGTCATTCCAGGGTGTTGGTATCATTTCCTGGGGTGTCATAGTGGACTTGGTGACCCTCCAGACACGGATTTGGGTTTCCCCCTTAACGAGTTTATGTTCCCCATAGACTATAATGGGGTTCGAAACCCATTCGAACACACGAACAGTGAGCGGCTGTTCGAATCGAATTTCGAACCTCGAACATTTTAGTGTTCGCTCATCTCTACATTTATACTATCCTCCAGGAAAACTTGATTATATTCACTAATAAAAGTTCATGTCATTCTATACAAATCACTGAACTAAGACAGCCATAAAGATAAAAAACCTGGGAACTGGGAATTGTTTGTTGTTTTTATATTTATATAGTAATAAGCCTCTTCTCCCCTCCCTCCTGTAATCCTATCCCTATGTGTCCAGTTGTACATAAATATGCAGCCTGCAGAAAGTGTTTTTATATACCTGTAGAAGAAGCCCAGAGGAAGCTTCGAAACGTCATATTCTGTCATCATTATGAGTTAGCCATTAAAAAAAGGTATCACCTACTGAAGACTTGCAATTTTTTGGTTTTTTTAATAATAAAATATAGCAAATATGTATCTACGTAGAGGAGATACTTACTGAGAGCTCCATTGTGTATACGAGCAGACATACTAAAAATAAGCCTCTCACAAACATCCGGGAGAATTTGTTTTCCGATATCTGAAGCAATCTCAATACAGTTATAATAGTCATATTCTTCTAATTCTGATACAGTACAGAGATTTCTTACAGAAGAGATCTGGGGAATCAGTCCGAGCTGTAAGGAGAAGTAGTAAAACAAATCATTTAAAAAATACAAAAATATGATATTGTATATAGTATTGTATAATGTATACTGTATATATGAGATACTATGCTCATATATTAAAACTCACATGGGAGTTACATGCACAGATTTGAGCTCATCTTTAATATCTTTCCCCTGACATCACATAGAAAGTTGTGGAATGCAAGCAAGATAGAACTTGTAAAGGGAAACATGACCAAAATTACTTTCCTGCTTTTAGGAAATATGTGCACTCACATAAATATATGGACTAAACTTTGTAGCAGATGGATTATTCTTAACTCTTGTATGTGGTAAATACATCATCCAAGAACACTTAAGGTGGAACTAAACTTTTAGACAACATTTGATTTTCTGGCAGTGCTTGTGTTATAAATACAAGCATATAAATATAAATATACATTTTGTAAATACATTTTGTAATATACTTCATTAACACATTTTGTCTCCTTTCTGTGAATTCTACGGGGCTGTATACCTTGTAGAGAAAATGAGGATAGAGGAGGATCTCTTTGTATAAAAGAGGAGATTATCGTATGATGTATAAAGATTGCAGTGATTTCTAAATTATTTCCAGAGAAATAATTCTTCAAATTCTTTAAAATTTTTCTCTGCTGACTTCCTCCCCCTACATTTTCGCAACATGGGGCCATGGCCTAAATCTGATATACAGTGTATTTAAATTATTCTTGAACAAAGTACCCCCTAATACAGATCATAAAGAATAATAGTAGTCACATTGGAGTCACAATGGTTTTGTGGTTTGTACGATCTTGGAACTCTCCATTGACTGTAACCAGGGCCGGCTCCAGGTTTTTATGGGCCCTTGGGCGACAGAGCCTCAGTGTGCCCCCTTGTAAAGGAGGTGGGGGAGTCGAGACACTGTGCGTTGCAGATGAAGTGAGTGACGTCATGCAGGAGTGTGGCGTCACCAACGCCATACCTCCCAATCTTTTAAAGAGTAGAAAGAGGGGCAAAATGTGCGGTGCGCTCTGCGTGCCGCTGCAAATTTAGCTCCACCCACTTTTATGTTGATTCCACCCATTCTCATTCATTTATTATGTGCTCCCACACAGTATAATCCTCCTACAGTCACCTGTAAATTATATGCCCCCCTCCATCTCTCCCCCAGTTTCATATACACCCTTCCTCTGCCCCCAGTTTCATGTCCCCCCTCCATCTCTGTCCCTAGTTTCATCACGTTCTCCCCCTTCATCTGCCCACAGTTTCATGTCCTCCGTCTCTGCCCCAGTGTCATGCCGTTCCCCCCCTTCCCTTCATTTGCCCCTTCAGTTTCATTGGGCCCCCTCCATCTCTGTCCCCAGTTTCATGCCGTTCTCTCCCCACCTCTTTCATCTTCCCCAGTGTCATGCCGTTCCCCCCCCCTCCCCTTCATTTGCCCCCTCAGTTTCATTGGGCCCCCTCCATCTCTGTCCCCAGTTCCATGCCGTTCTCTCTCCAACCCCTCCATCTGCCCCAGTGTCATGCTGTTCTCCCCCCCTCCATCTGCCCCAGTGTCATGCTGTTCCCCCCTCCCCTTCATTTGCCCCTCAGTGTCTTTGGGCCCCCTCCATCTCTGTCCCCAGTGTGATGTCGTTCTCTCCCCACACCCTTCATCTTCCCCAGTGTCATGCCGTTCCCCCCCTCCCCTTCATTTGCCCCCCAGTTTCATGGGCCCCCTTCATTATGTTTCACCTTAATATGTAATACAAAACAAACACTTACACTCACCTTCTATCACATACGTGATGCAGGAGCTGTGAGATCAGCTCCTGCTTAGCTCCGGACCGGCTTGCGTGTGTAGGCGTGATGCGATGACGTCATCGCGCCTACACACGCAAGCCGGGCCGGAGCTTTAAAGCAGGAGCTGATCTCACAGCTCCTGCATCGCGTATGTATTCAGCTCATCGGCGGACGGACGCCGATGAGCTGAAATTGTGACAGGCAAGTGCCGGGGGGCCCCCAGAGGTTCTGTGGGCTCCGGCACTTGCCCGACTATGCCGTGCGCTGACGCCGGCCCTGACTGTAACCATTCTTATACTTTACAATCCTATTAATATTATATTGTGGGTTTGTGTGTTTGGATGTTTGTTCCTCAATCACAGCCAAACGACTGAATGGATTTGGGTGAAATTTCACACACACCTACATATTTCCCACGAAAGTCGAATAGGCTACTTTAAATGTGGGTCACTCACCCCAAATCACCACTGTCACTCCCCAAACACCCCTCTGGGCTCGGCTGTAAAAGCTGGCATTCTGCCAGCGCTGGTCTGTCCACGCTCCTCCTATTGGTACAGGGCAGGCTGTGGGCGGGCTATGGAGCCAGGGCTGCAGCACCATAGGTTGGGGGCTGAATGTGGGTGTGCCGATTCACCAGGGACACAGTGAGGAAGATGGCGGCCACCCACAGGGTCCCGGAGCCGCAGCTATACCATGCTGCCTACACACATCGCGGAGGAGAAGGAGAAAGCTGCTGCACCCCACACTACACATACAGGTCAGTGCAGCGGAGGAAGGGGGTGTCCCGGGGGTGGGGGGGGGTTCCGGGGGGGAGGAGGTGTCCCCAGGTCGGTGTCCACAGGTCCCCAGCTTCAGTTTCCCCCCTACATCATCCCCTGTGTAGTAGCTCTCACCTCCGCTCCTGTGTCTCCTCCGCTCCACACACTTCTCCTGCTGCCTGTCTGTGTCCTGTATGAAGCACAGCGAGGTCCGTCGTCTGGTTGCTATGACGCTGGGCCTGCTCTGCTACATAAACGCCACAGGGACCAGCAGGAGCAGTTTGTGTAGGCAGCCAGCAGAGGGAGCAGAGGAGAGAGACAGAGGTGAGAGATACTACATGGGGGACAATGTAGGTGGTGGGGGCAGGGATGGGGGAACATGAGACTGGGGGGCAGAGATGGGGGGGCAAGACACTGGGGGCACATGAAGTGAACTGGGGGCAGAGACGGGGGTACATGAAGCTGCGGGCAGAGATGGGGGGGACAAGATACTGGTGGCAAAGATGGGGGGACAAGACCCTGGGGGCAGAGATGTGGGGGACAAGATACTGGGGGCAGAGATGGGCGGGACAAGATACTGGGGGCAGAGATGGGGGGACAAGATACTGGGGGCAGAGATGGGGGGGGGACAACATACTGGGGGCCGAGATGGGGGGGACAAGATACTGGGGGCAGGCCCGCTCTGGCCATAAGTAGAGGGGCGTTGGGGCCCACGGGCCACACTGCAGGTGGTTTGCGCAGGCATCAGGGGGCCGCCGACGAAGTCGCGGGTTATAGCTAGTATTCTATACATTAAAGGGGATCTTTCACCACCTCCGCCAAGTCCAGCACACTGCATTGTTTAATAGGCACCACAAAAGACAATTGTTTTATACTGTACATATAGTTATATATACATACAGTTATTTCACGGTAACATTTACTTTTTCTAAGTTACTTACCGAATCAACTAGAATATAAAATTTGCTACTAGTACTAGTGAGTGACGTTTGAGAAAAATAGACGTCTACTTGGTATTCTGTGTCAGGATCCAGGCATACAGATGAGTCCAGCATAGCTAGCCTATGTAGGAAATATGGTATATGTTAAATGCACATTATTATGTGAGAGTCCAAATAAATCCTAGTATTCAGCTATGCTTGTAGACCTCATTTATCAGAACTCTCTAAGACTTCATTTGGGCTAAGAAGACCCCACGTAGCAAAATGCAAGTAAAAAATGTTATGGACAAAACACAGTGAAAATGTGTTGCTTTTTTTCCCACAGTGTTTTTAATTTTTTGCTGCATATGTCCTCTGCTTTTTTTCTTCCTCTATTTAAAATTTAGGGAAAACATTCAATGCAATTCTACAAAATGAACATTCTGCTTTTTTCAGCTTTTCCACAGCTTTCTTCCCACAATGTGTGGATGAGATTAAACAAAATCCCCTTCATTTTTCTGATATTATAAACCGTAGTGCTTTTTCCTGCTGCAGCCAAAAATGCTGAGCTTCTGAAGCATGATGCTTTTAGGCTGGGTTCACATGGGAGTTGTTTGGTCAGGATTTTGACGCAGAATCCGTGTCAATATTCTGCTCAAAAACCGCCTCCAATTCACTTCAACGGGAATCGGTCATTCTCTTTTTCCACAAGCGTTTTTTTTCCCACTTGCAGAAAAAAAAGAAGCGACATGCCCTTTCTTCACGCGGATTCCGCCTCGCAACACTCCTTCCCGACTAGGCCCATTCATTTGAGCCTAATCAAGAGTAGAATGCCGCAACTGGATGCCGATGCACTGCACTGGCATTCAGTCGTGGCTGCTGTTTACCCGCCTCCGCCTCAGAATCCGGTCCAAAAGACTCCCGTGTGTTCCCGTATTAATCCGGACTTAGCCTTACCCAGCGTTTGTGGCATTTTTCAACAGCTTAGGTTTGATTTCACTAAGACTTGGCATACTTGCTGCTTTCCACTGATATATTAATTCTTGTTTATACTGTTTTAAGATGATATGGGTATAACTCACTTATCTACAAAATCTGCACTATGGGAAAACTGCATGTTGTATTACCTTGAAGTAGCAGGCAGACTCAGTGTATATCCTTCAGACTGAGGTGCCCTATTTTTGCAGTATTCGCTCACTACCCCTTGTGGTAGGTTGACTACAATTTTTGCGGTCCAGTCTTCCAATGACTATTAATACAGATACAATAATGATCAATAGGTAATACCGTAAACAAAGGTTTATGAGAGAAGACAAAAAAATATAAATGATCTGACACTGATTCTGGTTTAGAAACCTATTGTAGATTTCATAATCAGAGGAAATGAAAGTATATGCTACCTCTGGTTCATATCGAATGCTGATGATGAAATCCATAGAGTAGGGAATGTTGTTAATAGTAAATCTCAGACCAGCTCCAGTTAAAACACGTGCAAACCCTGGGCCTGTCCATGTGATAGGTTTTCCAGGGGTTGGTTGGCGCAGTACAAGCTCCACAACACCCTCTTTGCCAAATGGAACAATTTCCTGAATGTCAATAAATCAGAGCAAATTAGATCTTTCCAGAGACAAAAGACGTCAACAATCTTTTCATACTACAATATACCCAGCAAGCAATACCTGTGCCTGTCGCCTGCCTCGTGTACTTCTTTTCCTCATGCTTTTCAGTATTATCCTATTATTCTCAAATCGGAAATCTATTCCTTGTTTGAGGAAGTATTCCTTACATTTTGGCATTGGAGTTGCATTAACCTGGAAGTAAAATAATCAGCAGTTTGAGAAGTTTCTATGAAAAACGAATTTATTTAGTTTCAAAGGTATTTATTGAACTGTATGAACAATAAAACAGTAGTGTAGAACAGTATATAAAGAGGCAGTTCCAAGTGAAAAAGCATATAGATCATAGCATATAAACATAGTAACTAGAGATGAGTGAATGGCGCTCGATCAAATTGGTTTTCGATCGAATATCAGGCCGTTCGAGGTATTTGATTCCAATCGAATACCACGAGGCAAACGCACTAAAAATTCATATCCCCTCCCACCTTCCCTGGCGCTTTTTTTGCACCAATAACTGTGCAGGGGAGGTGGGACAGGAACTACAACAACGTAGCCATCGAAAAAAAAAAAAATCAGAAAAAGTAATTGGCTGCCGAAATCAGGTGACCTCCACTTTATACGAATGGTCGATTTCAGATTCGGGTAATATAAGACTGTGAACTATGTGACTGAGACAGGGATAGATGTACTGGCAGGGTTAGCTAGGGATTACCTTTATTTAGGTGGGAATGTTACTCACACTCAGCTCTTTGGGGCTCTATCAGAGCTGTGTGTGTGACAGGAGGAGTAGATGGAGGGATTGTTGGGTGTAGCAGAGCTCAGCTCACAGCCAGCTCTGCTACATCTGAGATTGGACCACAATGGAGACTGCTGTGAACCGATCTTAGACTCCGCCTCCTCACAGAAGAGCCTCTGGCAGAACCAGCGTTGATTGGCCGAATGCTGTACTCTTTATGGCATTTGGCCAATCAACGCTGGTCAATGCATTCCTATGGGAAAAAGTCAGCTCCTGCATATCGAAAGCTGACAGGGATCCCGACGAGATAGTGGCGTAATACAGGTACTTGGGCTTGTTAGATGCCCCCAGGCATGCTTCCCCTGCTGTCCCAGTTGCATTCCAGGGTGTTGGCATCATTTTCTGGAGTGGACTTGGTGACTCTCCTGAGTCGAAGTGTGGCTTCCCCTGAAACAAAGCATTTTTCCCCATAGACTATAATGGGGTTCGATATTCGTCTGAATAGTCGAATATTGAGGGGCTATTCGAAACGGATATCGAATCTCAAATATTTCACTGTTCGCTCATCTCTAATAGTAACTAATCGACAATAAAGATCCCTGTAAAAGACTAGAGATAAAAGGCAATCAACCAATATTATACAGGGAGGGGGAAAAAAAGGAATTAATAGCGCTATAATGTATGGGTCGGAGAGGATGCCAGGAAAGACATCTAGAAGTGGAGGCCTAGGGGATAAGTCCACCAGATACCTGAAAAGGCACAGACCCAAAAACAGAGAGGTTAAAGAGGACCTTTCATCAGATCGGGCACATGCAGTTTTATATACTGCTGGAAAGCTGACAGTGCACTGAATTCAGCACACTATCGGCTTTCCCGATCTGTGCCCGGTGTAAAGCGCTATCGGTCCCGGTACCATAGGGCTTTACAGTCAGAAGGGCGTTTCTGACACTTAGCCAGGGACACCCTTCTGCCCAGCAGCGCCTATCGTGCTGTACTGAGGAGCGGGGAGGAACGCCCCCTCTGTCTGCTCACACAGCTCGTCCATAGACGAGTATTATCAGGAGAGGGAGGGGGCGTTCCTCCCCGCTCCACAGTACAGCGCAATAGGCGCTGCTGGGCAGAAGGGAATCCCTGGCTATGTGTCAGAAACGCTGTTCTGACTGTAAATCCCTACGGTACCGGGACCGATAGCGCTTTACACCGGGCACAGATCGGGAAAGCCGATAGTGCGCTGAATTCAGTGCGCTGTCAGATTTCCAGCAGTATATAAAACTGCATGTGCCCGATCTGATGAAAGGTCCACTTTAAACTGTAGAGTAAAAACTATGTAACCTAGAGTGAATCACATAGGTTCTGTGGAGAATTTTTATAGAGGACTCCATGAGGGTAACCTGCCAACTGCCCTTGCTAATGACCATGCAAAACTCTGTCCTTTGGGCTGGGGTTAGGGTGGTCTCCAAGTCATGTCTCCAGCCCATCTTATAGTCTTGAGTTCTGAAGGTGGGGCGTTCAGTAAACTGTATATAAAGGAAAGCGAATCTCTATCAGGCACCCTATATAGGCACATTCTTTCAAAACCTGTGGGAATGATCGAGGGGTTGTGCAGAGTGCGTGAATGTAAGAAGTGAAAGATCTGGTTAGTTGTAAAGGTCTCTGAGGGGGCAGGGTGTGTGTTTGAACAAAATAGTACTTGGCGGGGATCCACCGATCACAGAAGAAGTTGTTAAGAAGCTTAAACCTAGCATGTCTCCACCAAGTGAACACCTCAGGTGACAGATCAGGTGTGAAAAGAAGGTTATTAAACAGAGGGAATAGTGGTAAAGTCAGGCTCAACAACTTAAAACTAAAACAGACTCTCCTCCATAGTTCAACATATGTATAGTTGGTTACTCTAGTGGTTGCTGGGATCAGTGGGAGGTCAATTGCGGGGTCCATAGAAGAGCCTGTAGCAAAGCGTGAGCTACCAAGGATAACGCTACCCACTCCAGGCAATTTTTCTCATTATATATAACAGCAATATAATAATATAATATTTCTAAAGATGGGGAACTGATAGACCACCCACACAGTTATGATAGTACATACTGTATCTGTGGGGGATCTACCAAGGAGATGCAGCAAGAGACTTTTGCACAACTGTGTCAGGTTATTGTATTGCACATCTATAACATTTGTCGTTCTACAGATACTGCAGCACTAGGAAGCGTTCGTCTGTTCTTTTAACTTTCATACAGCTAAACTTCAGTTTATATGAATAGGGTCAAACATGGTCACAGGTTACAGCGCCCACAGAAACAATTATTTATTTGCTTGGAAAAGTTACAGCTAGTCAGAAATGTACTAGAACATGTCAGACAGGGCATAACTAGCAAAGGCTGGCCCCCATAGCAAACTTTTGATTTTGGCCCCCACCCCACACAGCATGGTGCCCTCTTTTTCTGGCACAAATATGGTAAAACAACCCATTATACACATTATTATGACCCATAGTGGCCCTTTCATACAGTATAATTTCCCATAGTAACCCCTTCACACAATATAATATCCAATAGTAGCCCTTCACAAGGTATAATGTCCCATAGTGGCCCCTTCACAAAGTATAAAGACGGTTTTATTGTATTTTCTCATAGAAAGGATCATTAGTGGGAGCCCCCCCCACCCACCTGTGTACATGGACAGGGGTTATCATGATGACAGTTCATGAATGTAACGATGTATACACATAGATCAGAGCACAAACCCTATGTAGTCTAATTCTGCAGTTATAGGCTGCGTTCACATGGGGTTTTTTGGTCAGGAATTTGGTCAGGAATCTGCCTCAAATTCCTGACCAAAAAACTCTGTGTGAACTCAGCCTAAGGTTAAGTTCACACAGGGATTTTTGGTCAGGATTTTGAGGCGGGATCCGCCTCAAAATCCTGACCAAAAAGATGGCTCCCATTGAAATCAATGGGAGCCGCTCAGGTCTTTTTTCCGGGAACCGGGACAAACGGCTCCCGGAAAAAAGAACGGACATGCTCATTCTTCAGGCGGCTTTCAGTTGCACCGGCTTTCCAGAACCTGAGTCGGCCTCTGGGCCAAAAATCCCTATATGAACTTACCCTAATGCATGTAGATGGTCATTAAGAAGGTGTTCGCCTGCTTCAGGTTCATAGTTGCAATGTAAGGGGCACTGTTATTGTAACCCCTTCCTGCCGTGGCAAATTTTAGTTTCTCCTACTTGACTTCTAGAAGCCATAACTTTTTCATTTTTCCTTTCCCATATATAATCAGAGAGTAAAAACACAGCTGCACCATTATTTTTTGGGCTTCATTTATAGCAGCATTCTTTGTGTGGTAAAAATGACCTGTTAGCTTTATTCTGAGGATTAGCATCAATATGGCAATACCAAATTTGTGAAATACAGCCAGTACACACTGCTGCATCTGTGCCCTTTACATAAACCCCATCTGACATTTTTTGTCTTGTGTCACCCCTATGTCCTCACAGATTGTTAGTTCTTGTGCCTTCATTCCTATTGTTTGACATTATTATGTGTATAATTAATAATAATAATAATAATAATAATAATAATAATAACAACAATATGAACATCAAATGTCAGGAAGGGGGTTAAACATATTTTTAATTATTTGATGATTTAATGAAACACAATCTAAATTAGGCTATTATTCTTCATTTCCTGTGAAATAACAAAAGACATTTTTTCAGACAGATTTGATTACTGATACTTAAGCAGGTTTTCCAGAATCCCTAGGAAACCCAGCAGGGTTGTTATGTAATTTAATTAAAATTCATCTACAGTCCTCCATTCAGGCTTCACATCCCTTGTTCCATCCAGTGCCAGCAGCATGACCACTATAACCAATCATTATCCTCAGTGGTCACATGATGGGGACCCATGTTTTATCAGTAGTAACGTCACTTGCACCCATTAGGTGACAGCTGATTCCAGTGATTGACTTCAGAGGTCACCCGATCCTCTACACTTTCATCCTGGCCACTGCTGGCACTGGATGTGACGTCTGAATGGAGGACTATATGCAGTTCTATTCATTTGTTTTAAGAATTGCAGTGTAATGTTGCGCACTGGTTATGACTCACTATGGTTGCAGATCCAGAGAGTGCTTGGGCTTTTTCTGCTTCATAGATATAATAATCTAGTGGTACAATGTAATATCCATTTGCAGGCTCAACACATTGTAGGCCTACAATGTTAGGAAGACAGTCACACTGACCAGTGTTTGGAGAACATCTGTTAAAATGGAGAAATAAAGAAATAAAAACAATTACAACAGCACAAATCTGTAAACTAATACCAATTCTTAGGTTACATGCACATGTCAATGTACCCTGTATGGGCATGTGAAATAGAGTGATTTGCAGTCACCTCCCCACTCACTGCAGCATTCCAACCTGGATTGAGACCTGGTTTCATGATGGAATACCCCTTCAATTAATGAAGGTTATACATATTTTTTGTATTTTTGCCTTAAAACTCATGTATATACATGGACAAATCTAGATAGTTGTTTTTTCAAAGTAGCAAAACATGTTGTCTCATGTAGTTTTAAAGGGATCCTATCATTAAAATCGATTTTTTTTGTCCCTAACATGTAGGAATAGCCTTAAGAAAGGCTATTAGTCTCCTACCTTTAGATGTCTTCTCCATGCCGCCATTCCGTACAAATCTGCGGTTCTCTCGCAGCACTGGGGGCAGGCCCCAGCACTCAAACAGCACTGGGGGCCTCCCCAATGCTGTGAGAGATCTCTCCAGTGCTGCCTCCATCTTCTTCAGGAACAGGGTTTTGACACATCTTTTTCTGGGAGTTGGCTTCAAACTTCTAAGCCTCGGACCTAGGGCAAAGCTGACTGTGCATGCCTGCCGGCTGCAAGAAAATGGCCGCTTACTATACTGTGTAAGCGGCCATTTTCTTGCGGCCAGTGGGCATGCGCATTCGGCTTTGCCCTAGGCCCGAGGCCTAGAAGTTTGAAGCCAACCCCCAGTAAAAGACGTGTCAAGACCCCGTTCCTGAAGAAGATGGAGGCGGCGCTGGGGAGTTCTCTCGCAGCATTGAGGACACCTTCAGTGCTGTTTGAGCGCTGTTGCCCGCCCCCAGTGCTGCAAGAGAACTCATTTGCATACCGTCGAAAACTGGGATTTCTTTGGAACAGCGGTGCGGAGAAGACACCAAAAGGTAGAAGACGAATAGCCTTTCTTAAGGCTATTCCTACGTGTTAGGGACAAAAAATTCAATTTTAATGATAGGATCCCTTTAAGTTACACTTATTTCTTTATTATCTGTCATTACATTCCATAATATTCCATTTTAATTCTACAATTTTATTGCCATTCATTGCATGTTGACCGTTAGGTATTTATCACACCTACACATATTTACTCTAGTAAAATATTGTCTAACTCATGTTTCATATTGTTTACTGAATATTTGGTACTGAACTATTAGCAAGTTGTCTATTTCCTGTTAGAATAAAATGCTGTTTGGGCGCACCAAATCTGGGTAGGCTCACTATTATATTTATATCAGTACTTTGTGCTTGGTTTTTATAAGCATTCACCTTTTGTGGGTTTATATTTAATTATACTAATGTTACTGTGGTTCACTTCACTGTTGTTATATGTTACTATGTAACTTTTATTTTTTGTTGAATTCAGTGAATTAGCTGTGTTTGCACTTTTTTCACATTTATGACCTTGCCTGCTTTACTATTTATATGGTACAACATTGAGCCTCCCATATTATGGTCATTATTGGTTTCTTTTGGTCCTTACCATATTTATTACTATATTATTATTGTCATATCATGTTTTTATGTATTTCAATAAAATATTAAATTTTTTATCTATGAGTGATCCTGTCATTTTGACATAGACTTTAACTCATGTTTCATATTGTTTACTAAATATTTGGTACTGAACTATTAGCAAGTTGTCTATTTCCTGTTAGAATAAAAAAATGCTGTAAAAACTAATCCCTATACTTACACACTTGACCGTGCACCTCCAATATCACAGTTGCATGCTGAACAAGGGTACAGGCTGTTTCCAAGTCCCCAGTAGCCAGGCTAAAATGTAACAAAATTGAGGATAAGTAACTATTTACAAGTCATATACTGTATACACAATTACTGAAATACACAATAGTCATCCAGTACATTACCACTACAACCTAATATTTTCCTAATATGTTTTATTTGTAACTCAATTCTTACATAATTATGAAATAGCTTTTTGTCAGTAGTAGATTTCCATGTGTTTTGTTACATATTTGACCATTGCTGTAGTGCATATATTTTAGAATATAATGTATAAGAACCTTAAAAGGTTTTGGAAAAAATAATAAAATATTGAGACTGTGAATCAACCTGTTATATGTTTTCTTCATTTATCTTGCCGATATTCCTTATTTTTCTTCCCATTCACAGACCTTAGTGCTGATGACCTGGCCATGTATTTCCATGATAAAATTGATAAGATCCGTCAGGAAATTACTGCCCAAGCCCCAGGTGGCATTGACTCCCACACCTATGATAGTACTGATCCCCTCACCAGCCGCACTTTGGACTGTCCATTCTCATCTTTTGAACCTGTCACAGAAGAGGAAGTCTCCCAGCTACTTTCTTCATCTCGCCCCACAACCTGCAGTAGTGACCCCTTCCCCTCACACCTTCTCCAATCTCTGTCCCCTGCTGTCACTACTTACCTTACTAAAATATTTAACCTCTCTCTCTCTTCTGGAATCTTCCCATCCTCCTTCAAGCATGCTGTCATAATCCCGCTACTGAAAAAACCCTCCCTGGACCCATCCTGTGCTGCTAACTATCGACCCGTCTCTAACCTCCCCTTCATCTCTAAACTTTTGGAACGCCTGGTTTATTCTCGGTTAATCCGTTATCTCTCTGCTAACTCTCTGCTTGACCCCTTACAATCTGGTTTCCGCGCTCTGCACTCTACTGAAACAGCTCTCACAAAAGTCTCTAATGATCTACTAAAGGCTAAATCCAATGGTGACTTCTCTCTTCTTATTCTTCTGGACCTCTCTGCAGCTTTTGACACTGTTGACCATCAACTTCTCCTCACTATGCTCCGCTCAGTCGGCCTCAATGACACTGCGCTCTCCTGGTTCTCCTCTTATCTCTCAGACCGCACTTTCAGTGTATCATTTGCGGGCTCTGTTTCCTCCCCTCTTTCCCTTGCTGTTGGGGTTCCTCAGGGCTCGGTCCTCGGCCCCCTGCTCTTTTCTCTCTACACAGCCCCCATTGGACAAACCATCGCCAGATTTGGCTTCAGGTACCATCTTTATGCTGATGACACCCAATTATACACATCTTCCCGTGACATCACCCCTGCACTCATACAGAAAACCAGTGACTGTCTCTCTGCTGTCTCTAATATCATGTCCTCGCTCTATCTGAAACTAAATCTCTCTAAGACTGAACTACTACTGTTTCCACCATCTAACAGATCTGTCCCTGATATATCCATTGCAGTCTCAGGCCTTACTATAACTCCTAGGCAGCATGCCCGCTGCCTTGGGGTCATATTTGACGCAGACCTTTCCTTCACCCCTCATATTGAATCACTCGCACGTTCATGTCACCTCCACCTCAAAAACATCTCCAGAATATGCCCTTTCCTTACCAGAGATACACTAAAGACACTTATTGTCTCTCTGATTCATTCTCGCCTTGACTACTGTAATTCCTTACTAATCAGTCTTCCCCTCACTAAACTCTCTCCTCTACAATCTATTCTGAATGCAGCAGCCAGGCTCATCTATCAGGCTAGACGCTACAGCGATGCCTCCGGTCTGTGCCAGTCACTACATTGGCTGCCTATTCATTATAGAATAAAATATAAAGTTATTACTCTCATCCACAAAGCTCTCCATAATGCCGCACCTCCCTACATTTCTTCCGTCATCTCTGTCTACCGCCCAACCCGTGTTCTCCGCTCACTCAATGACCTAATACTTACATCCTCTATTATCAGAACCTCCCACGCTCGTATGCAGGACTTCTCCCGAGCTGCACCACTTCTCTGGAATGCTCTACCCCGGGCAATAAGATTAACTCCCAACTTCTACAGTTTCAAACGCAAACTAAAGACGCATCTTTTCAGACAAGCCTATCACAATTCCTAATGCACAAAATTGTCTGAACACTGTATAAGCAATGCCGCCCCTGCTACCTCTAGTGTCACCCCCTCTACCTCATAGACTGTAAGCTCTTTTGAGCAGGGCCCTCAGTCCCATTGTGTGAAATGACGTTCTTTGTTATGTATGTCTGTATCTGAAACCTATAAATTGTACAGCGCTGCGGAATATGTTGGCGCTATATAAATAAAATGTATTATTATTATTATTATTTTAGAGTTCCAATGGTGTGGTTTTTGCACCTACACTGACACCTGGTGGCTCACAGAGTGTATGGCAATGCTTTACAGCTCGAAACTAGGGAAGAATATGCACATCTGACTTCCATGATGTAATTAGGAAGCCAGTGCCTCAAGTATGCACACCAATAGAGGGCGCTGACTGATAATGTGCAAGTCTATCTTCCATGATGTAATTAGGAAGACAGAGTCTCAGTCAAGACATCCAATAGAGGGCGCTCCCTTTAACATCATGCCGACCTTCTCAGAGGCCTTTGTTTGCAATGATGTCGGGATTATACCAGATACAGTCTTCTCAGCCAAGGACAGCCGTTTCTATGTATTTGCATCTCATCAGCTTGGCGTAGAGAGGACTGATCTGGCAGAGGTGAGAGGCTTAGACAGGGTTAAGGGGATATCGTCACTCCATAGGGAGAGACCACCATATGGGTGTGTGGAGTCTTTTAAGCCATGAGCGCTCCACTGAAAAGGAACATGGGAAGAATATGCAAATCTGACTTACATGATGTAATTAGGAAGCCAGTGCCTCAAGTATGCACACCAATAGAGGGCGCTGAGAATGTGCAAGTCTGTCTTCCATGATGTAATTAGGAAGACAGAATCTCAGTCAAGTCATGCAAAATATGTATAACCTAAGGCACCAAGTAGCAAAACGCAGGCAAAAACATTGCAGAAAAAAAAAAAATTGCATTTTTTTCCTGCAGAGTTTATCATTGAGTGTTTGCTTGCTGTATTATATTTTATTCATTTTTCTTCCCTCATTAAATCTATAGGGAAAATGCCCCTGATATTGCCGCTAAACTTAACACACTGTTTTTCAAAGACACACGTATTGTTAAAACTGAAGCTTTTCCATGGCTCTTTTTTCCCCCCAATGTGTGGCTCACATTAACTAGAACCTTATTGACTTTGTTGGTACTGTAAAACTGGAGCCCCACGGGCTGGAAACATCGTGATTTGCCTGCGGCAGAAACACCACATGAAAAATTGCAGCGTTTTACAGTAACTGCAAAGTGGATGTGATCATGTGAATCCAATCTCCAATTTGCGGTAAAAACTGCCAGGAGTGTATTCAGGCAGATTTGCGAGGCGAAACCGCCTGAAAAATGAGCATGTCCGTACTTTTTACATTCGTTCCAGCTCCCGGAAAAAAGAACTGACTGGATCCCATTGATTTCAAAGGGAGCTGTCTTTTTGGCCAGGATTTTGAGGCGGTTTTGGCCTCAAAATCCTGACCAAAAAAACCCCATGTGAACTTATCCTTATACTTCTTTCTGCTCAACTCCTGGCTTTGGCTCAAAAAGCAAAAAAAAAAGCTGCGTTTCCGCAATGTGGGGCCTCAGCCTAAAAGTGAAAAAAGCTGCTATTTCTGCAAATAAATTTCATTTTTTTTATTTTGTCACATAGATTTGATTTGTGCTGTTTTTTTGCATAGAAATTATGAATTATGAATAACCTTTTTTCCTGGCGTTTTCCTATTGATTTCATTATAAGGGAAAAAATGCAGGAAAAAAAAAGAAAAGGGAATTATTAAGGATGGGAATTCTTATGCCAGTCTTAACAGATTCTCCAACAGCTGCATCCCCCCACTGTCTAAAAAAGTGGTGAGCTGGAAACAATGGCTAAGATGCACCACAGTGCACCTAAAAAGTGCGAAGATGAGGAACATTTTTGGCAACTTTCATGGTGCATCTGTCTTAAAAAATGTAGGCCACTGTGTTAACAAAAGACAACAGGAGATTTAGCAGAGATCTAGAAAACCATGTGGAATTGATACAGAAAGTATATTGGAAACAATAACATTTCTCTCTCAATATTGGTTTAAAAATGGCCAACACCTTTAAGTTTTATATTAATATTTAACACGACCAAAGTGATTTTTTAGTGTAGAATTTATAAACATACATATGCATACATTACTATTACACTGTCCATGTAAAAGTCTGTGTATGGGTTTATAGTCTATGTATTTAAAACACTATACATTGTTCTATTAGGATTATTTGCCATATTGGAGTGCCAAGAAGACAACAGAAGATGACACCGTTTTACATTAAGGAAAACTCAAACTTACCAGACATTCATCACAGTATTGGCCTGTTGCAAAGCTGTGACATTGGCATTGCCCAGTAATAGCATTACACAATGAGAAAGGCAAGGTTCCAAAAGGATTGCACCCACAGTCTGAAATAGAGAAATATTGCATTGATATTTATTAGTACAGCGGATTTTGAATTTTTCCATTTACTATTTCTTATTGGTGTGTCCATCACAGGGGTAAACCTAGGGTTTGTGCCGCCTAAGGCAGATGTCAGAAAGCTGCCCCCCCCCCCCCGGAGGAGGGGGCGGAGCGGAGGGGGCGGGGCCGAGCGGAGGGGGGCAGGGTCGTGCGGAGCAAGCGTCGTTAGCAGGCAGAGAGCAGGCAGGGAGAGGACCTGCTCTCTGCTAAGCGTGAGGGGTGGCCGCTGGAGCAGCGTTGCGTCCACAGGGCCACCCCAATCCACCGCTTGCTTCCCGTGCCGGGCTGCCGAGACAGTGACGCTAAGCCAGTCCAGGACAGCTTGTCCTGGACTGGCTTAGGTCAGCAAAAATTCCACCCTCCCCCAAGGCCCCGGCATAGCGCCGCCTGAAGCAGTCGCTTCAGGTTGCCTCATGGGAGGTGCAGCGCTGGTCCATCACCAGCAACAATAAATTTGTCAATTTTCAACTTTTTATTTTTTTTTAAAGTTCTCTACATATTTCCATTTACATACATTGACATCCAAAAGGGTCATTGGCATCAAGTCCAAAGTAGCCAGGTTTACACTGATCACATCGGATTCCTTCAACATTTTCTTTGCACAAGCAAGTCCCAGCAATGATTCCTAGTTTGTGGTCTGTTTTACTTTCACATAATCCATTTTCTTGAGTACCATTTGGGTTACAATCACAAGCTGGAAGAAGAACATAGCATAATTGTAAAGTATTTTAACATAAAATCCCACAATTCAAGAGAAATTTTTGCAGGCAGAACTAATAGGGAGCAATATGCAAATGGAGGGCTGTAGTTATTCTAGTGATTGTATTTAGAATGCCTTGTCAATCTGTCAGAAGTTTGTATGTTCTCCCCATGTTTGTGTGGGTTTCCTCCAGGTACTCTGATTTCCTCCCACACTCCAAAGACATACTAATAGGGAATTTAGATTGTAAGCCCTGTATGGGACAGTGTTGACAATATCTGTAACTGCTGCGGAATATGATGGCGCTATATAAGTAAGCAAAAGAAAGAAAGAAATGAATGTGTTTCTGAAAATGATAAAGGAAACGATTTTCTATCTCAATAAAAATGAAATGAAAATAGTTTCAGATCCAAACAACCTGATGAACATTCATATAATGTTATTAGGCTGAAGATAATACAGAAAACTTACAACAGAAATACTATGTCATGGTATGAACTTGCTCTAACATGCCATCCTATAGCTTTATCTTAACAGCTCTATAGAAAAATAGGATGTGAACTTACGGATGCACGTATCAGGATCAGAGATATCCTTGAGAGGATCGTGATAGAAGTATGGATTACACAATTCACACTGATTTCCTCTGGTATTGTGTTGGCAGTCCTCACATACACCACCGCTAGTGCCGCTGTTTGCCTGGTATACCAGCATGTCAAAATGGCATCTCTCAGAGTGTCCATTACAATTACATTCTAAAAGTATAATAATAACACATCATTCTATAATTAGCAAAAAATTATTTTACTGGAGAAAGATTCTTTATTTAGTAGAGTATTACACTTGTTTTAGGTCATAATTCAATGTGGTGGATTTCTTATGTAGATTCTGAAACAAAGCCAAGCATGAAAGGGTTTTCCATCTGAAAAGTGTGGAGAGAAGATCTTCAAGCGTTTTTCAAGCTGAGTGCATGGCCAGCACTGCTACATCTCGGCATAGGAATGCATTGACCAGCGTTGATTGGCCAAATGCCATACAGAGTACAGCATTCGGCCAATCAACGCTGGTTCTGCCGGAGGAGGCGGAGTCTAAGATCGGACCACAGCAGTCTCCATTCTGGTCCGATATTAGACTCTGCCTCCTCACAGATGAGCCTCCGGCAGAACCAGCGTTGATTGATGCCATACTCTGTATGGCATTCGGCCAATCAACGCTGGTCAATGCATTCCTATGGGAAAAAGTCAGCTCCCGCATATCGCAAGCTGACAGAGATCCCAACGTAATACAGTGACTTGGGCATGTTAGTTCCCCCCAGGCATGTTTCCCCTGTGGTCCCAGATGCATTCCAGGGTGTTGGCATCATTTCCTAGGGTGTCATAGTGGACTTGGTGACTCTCCTGAGTCAAAGAGTGGGATCCCCTGAAACAAGCATTTTTTCCTCATAGACTATAATGGGATTCGATATTCGTTAGGATAGTCGAATATTGAGGGGCTATTCGAAACGAATATTGAATATTTTACTGTTCGCTCATCTCTAATAGGATCCCTTTAAGTGTTTTCTGCAGAGTCACCATTCTTCAATCTAGTATTTTCTGGAAAGAATCCAATCGTGCCCATTAGCTGAATTTCAAGTTGTGGTGTAATTTTCATGTAGCTTGAAGTATAGGCCTTGCATGCTACAACCTGATGATTTGTACTCACTCTGATTGTATTTATGTCATTGTGGGGTTGAAGCCTAGGATTTACCCACTCTCTAGCTAGCAAATTTTGCCATGATAATGGAGTGCAGATTATGCATGTGTAATGGCACTTCATTCACAGGGATAAGGCAGGGACACTTTTTGGCCCCGCTCTCCTGATTATTATGGATAGGGTTTAGGGGGTTATATGTTTGTAATGTTAAAAATGCTTTAATAATTACATAGAGAAAACGTCTACAGCTAGATATTTATAAAGATTTACAGCTACTGATTTATAGATGTATTAAAAAATGTAGCCAGTACTTACTCTTACAGACATTATTGTCAAAGCCTACTGCAGGGCTCCATGGTGCGTCATTATAAAATTCTTTACATTTCTCACAGTTGAGGCCATCCGTATTGTGTTGACAGACACATTTGCCATGGACCTGAAACAGTGAAAGTTATATTTTCAGTGCTATAGCTATATATATATATATATATATATATATATATATATATATATATTTCAATGGACTTTCAACTTTTACATATTTTGTTGCTTGAAGAAGAGTATTTATTGTATAAAAACACATTTACAGTTCTGTGAAAAAGTAGATGCCAAAGCATAAAGGCACAATTATTTGCATTGTATTGAAGCTCTCTGTCTGTCGTATCTAGTTTGGGTTTAAAATTTGCATGTCGCTCTACAAAAAGCAGTGGGAGCATATGCTTGTTTTATCACAGATGCTAATGCAGCATGGATGCTCACATGAATGAAAGTCTATGGATACATGGGAGAAAAAAGAAAGATGACATCCATGTGCCATCCATTTTTCATGGATGTGGAAAGTGGATCAACCACCCACAAATGAGCAGGGTGGGGTGCTGTCTATGAATAGCATGGACCTCAGACATCCACTTCCACCTTATAAAGATTTTCTCTAACTATCTTACTGGTGACAGTATTTTGTCTTGAGCAGTGGCCAATAGATATGACCATGAAATCAGTTTAAGGTCTGGAGTTTGTCAGAAACACAATCATGATTTCCTTATTGAGGCCAGGTTATCCTCT
The DNA here is from genome assembly GCF_031893055.1 of Leptodactylus fuscus. Taxonomy (NCBI): domain Eukaryota; kingdom Metazoa; phylum Chordata; class Amphibia; order Anura; family Leptodactylidae; genus Leptodactylus; species Leptodactylus fuscus. Next base: position 118,830,093 of record NC_134269.1, read on the forward strand.
AATGCATGTAATGTCCCTGCCTGATAACCTGCCCATAATAAGGAAATGTATATATCTCAAATAATCAATTGTAGCAAAGGATAAATACTATCTTACCATCCCAGGCACATTGAAAACATCTCCTCTCTGGGTTTCTATTGGGATACATTGACTGGCATGTCCATTGCAAAAGCAGTTTCCTCTTACAATCATTTCATACATAGCATAGTAATATTTTTCCTGAGGTTCACTTTGCCATCCATTGCTTAATGTATCTCCAAGGGTGTGTAGCTTTGTGAAGTTAATTCTTAAGTTGGTGATGGTAATGATATCTTGAACAAGAATAACATTTGTGTTTAACCTTAGGAACAAAAATTTGTATATGTATAAAATATAACATTACCTAAACATACTATAGATGACATTGTGTTATTCATTCGGTATTGTATATTATTATGTGTGCTCAGGGCTGCATGTATAGCTATTGCTAGCCTAAGCATATATGCTCTTTACACTTTTTTTTTTAATTGGACCAGAAGAGTTATTGCAGACCACCTTGTGGTGTGTAGGGACTTACAGACCATAGATGCCTTGCCAAGAATTCTGGAAACACAGTACACTAGTATAAAGTGTCAAAAAAAATGCTGTAGTATCCTACTTTGCTGACATACTAGTGCTATGCGGTGCCCAAATTATACTGATGTGCTTTGACAATACAAAATCAAATGCTCAAGAAACTTCATTGAACAGTACGGATAAAATACTCTATATTCCCAAATAATGTGATAAAGGCATCTAACTAAAGGATCATATAGTAGACTATGCAATGTCCACTTGATACTGGCTATAATGGTTACACAATGCTCAAGAAATATTATAAGATAGAGCTTAAATGTAAGTGCTATACAGTTTCAAAATAAAACTACATAAAGTTGCACTACAATGGCTAAATAACACCATTATATATGACCAAACATACAGTCCTATGAAAAAGTTTGGGCACCCCTATTAATCTTAATCATTTTTAGTTCTAAATATTTTGGTATTTGCAACAGCCATTTCAGTTTGATATATCTAATAACTGATGGACACAGTAATATTTCAGGATTGAAATGAGGTTTATTGTACTAACAGAAAATGCGCAATATGCATTAAACCAAAATTTGACCGGTGCAAAAGTATGGGCACCTCAACAGAAAAGTGACATTAATATTTAGTAGATCCTCCTTTTGCAAAGATAACAGCCTCTAGTCGCTTCCTGTAGCTTTTAATCAGTTCCTGGATCCTGGATAAAGGTATTTTGGACAAACAATTCAAGTTCAGTTAAGTTAGATGGTCGCCGAGCATGGACAGCCCGCTTCAAATCATCCCACAGATGTTCAATGATATTCAGGTCTGGGGACTGGGATGGCCATTCCAGAACATTGTAATTGTTCCTCTGCATGAATGCCTGAGGATTTGGAGCGGTGTTTTGGATCATTGTCTTGCTGAAATATCCATCCCCGGCGTAACTTCAACTTCGTCACTGATTCTTGAACATTATTCTCAAGAATCTGCTGATACTGAGTGGAATCCATGCGACCCTCAACTTTAACAAGATTCCCGATGCCGGCATTGGCCACACAGCCCCAAAGCATGATGGAACCTCCACCAAATTTTACAGTGGGTAGCATGTGTTTTTCTTGGAATGCTGTTTCTTTTTGGACGCCATGCATGACGCCTTTTTTTTATAACCAAACAACTCAATTTTTGTTTCCAAAATGAAGCTGCCTTGTCCAAATGTGCTTTTTCATACCTCAGGCAACTCTATTTGTGGCGTACGTGCAGAAACGGCTTCTTTCTCATCACTCTCCCATACAGCTTCTATTTGTGCAAAGTGCGCTGTATAGTTGACCGATGCACAGTGACACCATCTGCAGCAAGATGATGCTGCAGCTCTTTGGAGGTGGTCTGTGGATTGTCCTTGACTGTTCTCACCATTCTTCTTCTCTGCCTTTCTGATATTTTTCTTGGCCTGCCACTTCTGGGCTTAACAAGAACTGTCCCTGTGGTCTTCCATTTCCTTACTATGTTCCTCACAGTGGAAACTGACAGGTTAAATCTCTGAGACAGCTTTTTGTATCCTTCCGCTGAACAACTATGTTGAACAATCTTTGTTTTCAGATCATTTGAGAGTTGTTTTGAGTAGCCCATGATGCCACTCTTCAGAGGAGATTCAAATAGTAGAACAACTTGCAATTGGCCACCTTAAATACCTTTTCTCATGATTGGATACACCTGGCTATGAAGTTCAAAGCTCACTGAGGTTACAAAACCAATTTTGTGCTTCAGTAAGTCAGTAAAAAGTAGTTAGGAGTATTCAAATCAATAAAATGATAAGGGTGCCCATACTTTTGCACTGGTCAAATTTTGGTTTAATGCATATTGCGCATTTTCTGTTAGTACAATAAACCTCATTTCAATCCTGAAATATTACTGTGTCCATCAGTTATTAGATATATCAAACTGAAATGGCTGTTGCAAACACCAAAATATTTAGAACTAAAAATGATTAAGATTAATAGGGGTGCCCAAACTTTTTCATAGGACTGTATATGGCTACAATACACACATAAAATACATCACAGTGCCAATAGCCTTCCTCTAAATATGCATGAACTTTGAGCATAACTCATACAGAATATGTATAACATAGTAATATGTACAAATTCAAGATAAGAGAACAAGCAGGTCATGTTCCATAAAATCTGTGTTAGTGCATGGTGATGTGGACACACAACACCTTGAATAGTTGGGCTGTTGAGCAGGGAAGAGCTGGACCCTGTAGGGAGAGGAGCAATGGATCATAGGAGCAGGAGGCCAGCTCATTTGTAGCTCAATAGCACTATGCTATTATGGTTTGTTTGTGTATTTGGTAGTAAGCCACATGTATATTTAGCTTCATACTGTTTAGTTAGTGCTTGGACGAGGGGGGATTTGTTTTACATTTTTGCCTGAAGTTAAGGCTGTATTTTATTTTGCTTATTTTGTTACTGCAGTTTTTTTCTGAATAAACCTGTTTGCATCAGATTTTTGCGTCCCTGTCTCTGACTGGTTGGGTCCACTCCATTGCTGCTACCGAGCTACCTTGCCCACAATAGTAAAACATAATAAAGCCAACATTAAAGAGGTTCTCAGGCAAAAATGGACTACCCTTTTAAAGTTTAAATACGCTTAAACAGTTGGGCTGTTGCACAAGGAAGGGTTTAAGTCCTATCACAGAGGAGGACATAAGATGATGGGAATGCTTGAGAATATAGACTGGACACTGTTGCAGAGCCCTGCTGATGTGAGTAATGGTAAGTATGGGTTTAATTTTTTCACACACCCCCCTCCCGGGCCATAGATTATGATACTCTGGTGTCTGAAAAGACCCCAGAGTATAATAATAACACTTCTAGTTATGACCAAACAAGTTTGGTCCAAACCAAAACTTGTAGGCAAACCTTGCAAATATTCACAAAAACTAGTAGTGTATTGCTCTTCTGTTAACTTGGCTACCCAGGGCAAGAAATAGCTCCTTATTGTGCTGTGTAGACGGAGAAGATGGCTTATGGGAGCAGAAGGTCAATTTGTTGTTGGAGGGCCATTTGGAGGGCAGTACAGCTAGAGAGGCGAGGTGACCTGTGAGAGATGTACAATTTACTTTCAATGAGGAGACGGACACCAGCTGTCAGCCAGCTCTGCAACCTATTGTGCCTCAGTGAACATCTGGTGAGCAGAAACCCAGGATCTGATTTGGCAAACAGAGATTCTCCTGCGCCAAGAAAAGAACATGTGACTTGAGTATCCCACTGTGAGAGGTGTTCTTGTGAAGGCCTAGTGTACCATAACATCTGCAGTAAAGAGTCATCCAGATGTCCTGTATGTGTGTTCTTTCCACTGGTAGAACTCTAAGAATTTGTAGGGGACAGAGGGTCTGGGTGGCAGCTCTGCGAAATACTGAATGGACAAGTGGCTTGTTGGCCTCAATGAAAGCAATGATCATGAGCATTGTACTGTCACCTCACCCAGGGACCAGTGGCTGTAGCCATGTGTTACGTTCGTGTCTATGCCCAGACCCAGAATCTGGACTGCTAAGGGAACAGGGGAAGAAGACTTTCCCTGATGCTACAGTGGCTAACTAGGCCCTGCCTGCGGGTCACCCCTATAGAAACCAAGGTGCAGCTGCAGACAACACAAACAGGATGGGATGTGCTGATCAACAGACACGCAGCACAACACAATACGCAACAAGAGAATGAGGAGAGGGACAGTGGAGAGGTGAGGAAAGGGTTAACACAGGACTGGGGCAAAACAAACTGGAACTCAACCCTCACAAATAACAAGATAGTGCCAGGCAAACAGAACTGAAGGACAGGGTAGAGTAGAAGTGTGGAGGGAAAAACAAGACTCACACACAAGGCAACACTCACACCACTTCCTAGTCAGTTGCAATTCCACAAAACAATACTCCTCCCAGAGCCACGAATTCCAGTTGGTTAAAACAAAAACTGGTAACCTGTGAAGCCAGCCCTCCTCCTAATAAAGGCCCCAGAATCGTCCCATAGGATAATGGTAATGACCAACACCTGAGGTTCGATCCAAAGAACCTCAAGTAAATTCTGAAGGCCAATACTCAATGCCCAAACATATGGCCTAATGGCAAGGAAACCACCAGAAGACCACAGAACCCCGGATCAAAACCCCGTCCAAACCCCACCAGAAAAACACACAATTTTATTACAAGTCTTCAGGTCGTGACACCATGTGTTTCATTTGTACAATGGTAACATTGAATACGTATTTGTCTGTATTTTCTATGTAAACATTTGAAATTGAAATCTATTTGATCTTTGCTATATTTGAAATGAATGTGCCTTATTACAGACAATTGTCTTACCTTGTATGTAGGAATCATATGGATCATCAATATCAAAACTTGGATCTAGAGCCTTTAAAACCACCTTAAAAACAAATCATTTTTATGTTCATGGACACCAATATGCTGAGAGGGATTTATACTATTACACAATCTATTTTATGTATTGGTTGTTTTAAGCACAACTCAAAATCACCAATATCAATACTAAACTTTTATGGTACTTCTTTATATAGGTATGAACAAATACAATTTTTTTTTTATTTAAAACAAATTAAACCTTGACAGTAGAGATGGGCAAACTTCACAAGATTTGTTTTGATGAGCATTTGTGGGGTTCACCTCCCCAGTTCATTTCAGGTCGAACATGTTTGGCACAACCTGGAAGTGCTATTACTATACTTTGGGGCTTCCTCAGATCCTATAGTATAATAAGTGGAGGCCCAGGGGAAATGATTAAAAAATAACAGTTATGTTCACCTTGTCTCACTTCTCCTGGGCATCCTCACATTATCCAGTGGTCCCCTTGTGTCCTCTTCAGGTCTCTTTTGGCCTCTGGCTGATGTCACATACCCCCAGGAGCTCTGCTTAGGACTATGATTGTGCCTCACCGATCACTGAGCCTCTGTGACCACTGAGGCTCAAACACACAGGCCTCAACAATGACCCTGGGGCACATCAGGGCTGGCTCCAGGTTTTTATGAGCCCTTGGGCGACAGAGCCTCAGTGGGTCCCCTTGTGGAGGAGGCGGGAGTCCCCTTCATCTTCCCCAGTGTCATGCCATTCTCCCCCCCCTTCATTTTCCCCAGTGTCATTCCGTTCTCCCCCCCTTCATTTGCCCCCAGTTTCATGGGCCCCCTTCATTATGTTCCACCTTAATGTTTAACACAAAACAAACACTTATTACTTACCTTCCAACGTTCCCCCACCACTCTCTCCGCTCTCTCACTCCACTCAAATAGTTGTAGGCCCGATGTGACATCATCACATCGCGCCTACAAATGCAGAAGCCGGACCGCAGCGTTAAAGCAGGAGCTCAACTGTGACAGCTCCTGCTTTAATTGCCTATGTATTCAGCTCATCGGCGTCCGACGGACGCCGATGAGCTGAAATCAGGACAGGCAAGTGCTGGTGCGGGCCAAGTGCCGGGGGGCACCCAGAGTTTCTGTGGGCCCCGGCACTTGCCCGACTATGCCGTGTGCTGACACCGGCCCTGGGGCACATGATGCCAGTCAGAGGCTTAAAGAGGATGCTGTGGAACTGACAGATGGCCAGAAGTGAGACAAGGCGAGTATAACTGCTTGTTAACCCCAAAACTTTAGGAAGATTGATCCAAATCAGTTCGCTCATCCTTAATTGACAGACTTTAATACTCGGTATAAAAGGTAAATCTAATAAAATGTAGAATGCTTGTAAGTATGATAGTTGGCATCTGTGTTGAATGGAGACTATTGTGCAAATAATCCCATATGACATGTTTTCGGTTTATTTGATTGTATTATGATTGTTACATATAGCTATTAACACTTTATTAGTGTTGTTAATGGTGTATTTACATGTTTGGGTTTTTGTTTGCTGTTTTGAGGACAAAACCAGATGTGAATTGTAAAGGACAGATTCAAAACCTGACAGAAGCATAGCTAGCATTGGGTTGGGGGGCCCACACCGATATTTCATCTGTGTTGGCATCTCCAGGACACCGACACAGTTGAAATGCTCTACCATTCTGTAACTTGGAGGCTGCAGGGCTATACCAGCTTCTGACCACCAGGTGTCCTGGCAATCACTGAAGATGTCAGTGTGCTGACCCATGGCGCAATGTCAGGGGAATACTGACGGTGTCTGAAGTGGGTTGTGAAGAGGGTTGTGACGGTGGCAAGACAGGTGGATCAGGGGACTGAAGGCAAGTATTTTTTCATTTATTTATTTTTGGTTGGGGGGCAGCATAATATTAGGGAGCAATAACATTATAAGGATGTATTATCAATATAATGGGCCAGGTAAGAGATGCAGTTTATTGCATATCACATATCATTTATTGCTTAACATCTTTTCATGTTCATCATATTATTGTTTGATTTAAGTGATCACTGAAATTGAACTTTTGTACTAATATACTGTATGTATTATGATTTTGTTTATTTTTGTCGATTCCTTTGGCAGTAGTATTTGAGTTTGTTCATTATACACTGTCTACCAATAAGTATTAGGGCACCTGTGGTAGAATAGAAAACATTTATTCATATTTAATAGTTGGTAGAACCCAGCAGATGCTTCCTTACGGATGGTATTGATCGACACAATACTCCCGGATGCCTGTTGGAACTCCTGGTGTATGTGAGCCATCGGTTGGGTGCGGTTCTTCCGATCTCTCTGGCCAGCACCTGTCGGTCTCTAGTATCTTCCAGTTTTGGGGGTTTGCCGAATCGAGGTACATTCCAACAACCACCGTTTACCTTCCACTTTGTAATCACATAGCCCACTGTCGATTTTGGGTAGTTCAGTTCAACCATTTCTGTCGTACCTGACAATTACCCCTTTCTTGAAATCGGTCATCTCTGCACTTCATGGAATCTTGCATGCGATTAAAGCCAATGCTGTTTCCTACACGATATTTAACAGCGGAAGGTGTGACACCGCAGATATCTTCATTTACATGGGTGTCCAAATACTTGTTGGTAGACAATGTACTATTGTTTGGTCTAAATGGTCTCTGAAATGATGCTTTTGTATTAATATATGTATTATAATTTTATTTATGTTTTCTATTGTATTGTATTGGCTTTTGTTGATTCCTTTGAAAGTAGTATTTGGGTTTGTTTCTTTGATTAGTTTGTTGTGCTTGGTTTAATTTATTTGAATGGAGGTCACAGCTTTCGTTAATTACAATGAGGATTTTGCTATCTAGGAATCAGAGGGGTCTTTTAGGTATTTAAAGAGGACCTTTCATTATTTGTGGCACATGCGGTTTTATATACTGCTAGTAAACCGTCAGTGCACTGAATTCAGCGCACTGTTGGCTTTCACGATCTATGCCCCAGGTGAAGAACTATCTGTGTTGGTACTGTTGCTCTTCACCGTCAGAAGGACGTTCCTGACAGTAAGTCAGGAACGCCCTTCCTCATACAGCGCCTATAGCGCTGTACTGTGAGAGCGGTGAGGAACACCTCCCTCCCCTCCTCACAGTACTTGTCCATAGACGAATACTGGGGGAGGCGTTCCTCACCCCACTCACAGTACAGCACTATAGGCGCTGTATGAGGAAGGGCGTTCCTGACTGACTGTCAGGAACGCCCTTCTGACGGTGAAGACCTACAGTTCCAGAACCGATAATTTTCACCTGGGGCACAGATTGTGAAAGCCGACAGTGCGACAGTAAATTCAGCGCACTGTCGGCTTTCTAGCGGTGTATAAAACCGCATGTGCCCCACTGAAAAAAGGTCCTCTTTAAGCATGTGGTTTGATACTTTGTGGTATGCTATGACTAAGGAACATTGCGTTCTGAAACGCGTCAGATTTGGAGTGATGTAAACCGCATTGTTTGATTTTTAATTTATTACATGGGACCAATAAAGGTTATGTTTTAAATTTTATTTAGATACTCCTTCATTGCTGGATCTTCTTTTTTTTCTTTTTGGATACTGTGACGGAAGGGTGGAGACCCGTGCAACTGGAGATTCAGTCCTGCGTTCTTTTAACACAAATGGCTAAGTGAGATGGGCTGTATACTTATATTCTATCATTGACTTACGGTACATACCAATTTTATATACTTTAACAAAGATATTATTTGGCTTAAAAAGGGAATGCAAAATCATATGGTAAAATATCCTATTGTTTCCACTGGGTAAAATTTATGCCTCATTCACACTAGCAAGCCCAGACTTGGATGTTTATTTAGCAGATTTGGTGTGGTACCATTTATTTTTTTTTATAAACCCACTTCAATGGATGAATCTGATCTGTGAAAAAAATTATCCTAATTTACCAAGCCATGAATAAATAAAACTTGTTCTATTTTTTCACAGATCTCAGGCGACACTCGACTGATGTACTTGATTGTGTAAATAGGCTCTAAGGCCCCATTCAGATGGCAGTGTTCTGTTTAATAATTTTCAACAGTATTTTTCAGCCAAAACCAGGAAAGGAATGTAAATATGGAAGCTGTAAGGGAATTGCTAAGACAGCAATTCCCAGAACTGTTAAACCCTGGAAGGGGCACAAGAGACAGTGAGCCCTAAGCTGAAGCCCCCCGCTTTCCCTTCCTATTGCCAGGCCCTATCCTACGTAATAGGCGGCAACCACGAAGACAGTCCCTCCCTGAGTATGTGACACACAAAACGCAGACAAGACGAACAACAACAAAGGAAGGTCAGCTAGCCAGGGTTCGGTAACAGGAGAGCGATGCAGTGCCAAATCGGAGTCAAGTGAATAGTCAATGAGAAAAGCCAAAGGTCAAGTATAATAGTATAAGCAAAACAGGGACAGTAAGAGCAGGTATGCACACGGCAATAACAAGCACTGGTGTGAATGGGAACCAAGGCTAAATAGGGAGGAAGAACCCGCCCATGGAGTTCACAGAAAGGCAGCTGTCAATCACAGGGCAAGGCCAGATTAACCACTTAATGGACAGAGGCAACATAGGCAGAAGATGGGTGTGGTGCAAATGCAATCACAGAACTAGAGCCGAGTTCACACAGTGCGACCAAAAACTTTAATCCAAGAACCAAACTGCACCCGCCTCCTGCGCCGCAGCATGCGAGCAGAGGGTGGTGCAGTGACCCGAACAGGCAGAGATGTTACAGAAGCACTGCAAATCTTTTCAGAATACTGCTGTCTGAATGCCGCCTTAGCCGAATTGTGTAATTTTCAAAATATGTGAATAGTTACATTTCAATGTACAGTCTACTTTGGTCTCTATCAGCAGTAAAAAAGGCAATAACATATTCAATGTCATTAAAAAAAATAACCCCCCCCCCCACAATGGATTGCTGATAATAAGATCCACCAAAACAGCATTTAGTTAGCATACAATTACATTCATTCTTTGCAGTATACGTGTGTGTGTGTGTGTGTGTGTGTGTGTGTGTGTGTGGTCGGGGAGGAGGGGATGTTCAAAATGTGGACCAAACGTATAGAAACTACAGACAGTTAATACCTCTCCGTCTGAAGAAGGCTCCATGTCAGAATATCTTGAATCGCAGACAACATCTCCTACTTCATCAGCATGACCATGGGGAATGCCTGGAAATGCTAAATCACAATTTTGTGCAAAATATCTAATCACTTTCCATGTCTTTCCAAAATCACGGGATCGCTCAACCAGCATGGCAGCAGGACGAAATGTCTTGAGATTCAACAAACAAGTGAATAACATTAATAACAGATTAGAGACAAGAAAAAGTCTTCCAGTGCAAAGTTACTACAGCCACACCAATATATACACTAAATAAGATTTATCTTAATGTATAGCATGTTAAAAAAATGATGTAAATACTTATTAGATTCAGTTTAGGTGAGTGTATTTGTCAGCTTTAATCATTTTTTGGGGAGTCAGGAATATTTTTAATGATATAATACCTTAAAGGTCATCACAAGATGGCTGAACTGAAATAACATCTCTAGATCCAGTCTAATGCTGACTTGATCAACTCCTAAGGAACAAAAACCACAATTGGTTACACCATGAGCTGAAAATCTTTATCACATTTGTGAGATGATTGCAACAAAGAATTCCATGAATTATCCTAATCATATACCTTTTGTGACTCCATTGCTTTGTCTACATAGTCATGACCTATGTATTTGTATAAAATGTAAAGCTGAGCTTTTCAAGTTTTCAGTATTTAGACTTATAGTCATAATTCCCATATTATCCAAGTAGTTGTATTACCGGAAAGTTAGAAAACACTTAAATAGGGTTTTACAGGTTTTTCATAGGCTATCAATATCAGATCAATTGTGGCTCTAGGATGAATGCTGTGACCTCTTCATTGTTTAAACTGCTCAGTACTCCTGTATAATGGCTCCTTTGAAAAGACGTCAGATTGGATTTACGTATACTGTGAGACCAATATAGTCGGGCTACGTCTTTTCTCCCCTCTCCAGAAGTGTGGGCAGTGTTTCATTGTTGTTGGTGTAAGTTGTTACCAGTACATTGTGATTTCTTACATCTATGTGATTACCCTGCTATGGGGGACAGTACACGCCATGACTAAGGGGTGAAGCAACCTTGAAACGCGTCGGCGTTTTTGTTTTAAAACACATGTTTTTTCCTACTGCTCATTTTTTGTATGTAAACTCTAGTACTTTTAAAGGATGTGATTAAAAGTTAATTTTTATTAAGAAGAGGTGCGGATCAACTTCATTTTTTGAGAAAAGTCTGCATACGAAATTCTTTATGGTGAGCGAAAGTTTCATATTTTTTTCTTGTGATGTATATGTATTTTATATTTATGTATTAATAAATTATACGCCTTTATATTTTAGTTGCATTTTTCTGTATATTTATCACTGCGCTGTAGCAAAAGAATTTTAAGGGACATCAAGGGAGAAAAGTTATACGTGCCAACGTCTATTGCTTTGATCACTTTTTATTCAAATTTTTATTTGAGGTGAAACAGCGAAAAAAATGGCGGTTTGGCATGGATTTTTTCCCCGATACGCATTCAACTTATGGAAATAATATTTTTATATGTTTGTATACCGGGCCTTATCAGACACAGCGATGCCTAATGTGTATGTGTTTCCCAGTAGTGTTTTAACTTTTAAATGTATTCTAGAGATGGAGAGGGGGGGGGGGGGGTTTCAAATTTTTAATTATTTTTGAACTAAAAATTGAGATACCATGCTGGGGACCAAGAATAATTGGACTGTTTTGAATGGAGAAATGTACCAGGATAGCAATTAAGAGTTGGGTCTACCTTTGGTTATGTGTGTGGGTTGGAGTAACTTGCATACAGTACCATGGCTGTTTTATTAGTCCCTGTCTAGACCAAGTTCTATATAGTATGTTGATGTGATACTTGACTTTTTCAATGTGCTAATGTGAGACCAGGTTTTGTGTAATTTGCTGAACCATAAAATACAAGACTTTTTGCTCTGTCCTGATTATTTGGAGGGACTATCCATGCTTGCTGGTTCTGTTAGTTACTTTAATCTGTATGAGTTTCTTCAAGAGGACACCCCTATAAATGACCATTTTTCTGGGCAAATTTGAATGGTTACTAAGCAGTTTCGCTGTATCACACAAAATGATTTTTAATCAAACAATCTAACATTCAATGAGGAAGATTTGTGATGCAAATGCTGCAGAATTATAATAAGTGCATGGTGGGCGTTAACTGAAATGATGTAGACACTTTTTCACCTTAGTGCTGGGGTCAAACAGAAAAAAAGGTAACACAATTCATACTTTAAACCATGGTTATTTATGACATCATTTTTTTGTACATATAAAATATTTGTGTATTTTACCCCAGCCGTAAGGTGGAGTAAGTATGTGAAAACTGTCTAAATCTCGGTTCTCATCTGCATTTGCTATTCCATTTGGGCAGTACGCTTGGAGACCCCTTGAACGGAAACCTATACGCATTAAAAAGCGGTTAGCTAAGAAACCACACGGACCCCATAGACTATAATAGGATTCATGTGGTTTCTGCATGTTTCATGTGGAAAGAAAAGTACTGCAAGCAACATTTTTCTCTCCGCATGTTTCATGCAGAAACTGAGCGGAAACCACACGTACCCCATTATAGTCTATGGGGTGTGTGTGGTTTCTTAACTGACCGCTTTTTAATGTATATAGGTTTCTATTTGGGTGGTCTCCAAGCAGACTCCCCCAAACAGAATACCAAACACAGATGTGAAGCGGGCCTAACAGGTCTAGCAAGTTAAGACCCTCTTTCTGTCAGAACTGCTCCACCTTTTAGAGGTACCGGACCACCCAAACTCTTATCTGGTCTTCTTACTGATTGATCCTCCTGATAAGTGGAGATTATGATCTTACAGTATCATGTTTTACAAAAAGGACATAAATGTCAGACCATTATCAGCCACAACGTGATGCTAGATACAATGGGCAATGTGTCATAAACTAAGAACTTTCAGCCTGAATTTCCTTAACTGTAATTGGGACTTTGTTTCTTTATTATATTTTATTTTTTTATATTTTTTGTTTATGGCATTTTATCACTTTTAAAGACTTATACAGTTAGCAGTATGTCTTACCATTTTCAGACTGCCACCACTTCTTTTTCCAATCGGGATCAAATGTTGAAATTACATTTTCAATCTGGTGACTATTGGTGTGATAATAGCTATTATATGGATTTCTAGAATCACATATGAAACATTTCTGATCCTCCTATAATAAAAAGAGATACAACTAGTATAAACAACAAGTATACACCCCAAGATATTACAGGTAATACTAAATTAATGAGAGGATACAGAGGCTTAGCTAAAGGTATTTAAGTCCAGCTTGGCCCTCCTCTCTTTACTATGTAATTTACCCATGCAACAGGCAGACTCAGCCTGCTTGTAACTTTTAGGTTGAGGCCCCACCTTGTGGAAACTCAGCTTTTTTGTTGCAGTTCTTTTTTTAAGCCAAAGACAAGAATGGCTATAAAAGAAATGGGAAATACATAAGAAGCTTCTTCTACTTCTACGTTCTGCTCAGTCCACTCCTGACATTGGCTCAAAAAAATGAAGCAAAATCTGGAACAACAACAACAACAACAAAAAAAAAAGCTATATTTCTGCGAGGAAGGGCCTCAGCCTTAAAGCTACATTGTTCACAATGTTCCCTTTAAGGCTTTGTAGCCAATCAGTAGAAACTTAGATTAAGGTTGTTACTGTTACAACTGTTGAACTAAAGACAAGTTATAAAGGTCTAGTATAATCAGATGAATATGATGGTACACAGCAGCAGTGCTTGATATAAAGCAGCAGGGCACAAAGAACAGGCTAGATCTATGTTCTCAGAGGTATCCCAGAGCCATAGAACTAAATGAATTAATCTTTTGAGTGAACTAGATCAAAAGTTCCCAATGACCACGCTGCAGACCAGTATTGGGCTGTGGATCACTTGGTACCGGGTTGGCCAGGTCATTGGGGACCTCTGTAGGCTACTAGGTGTTGATCGATGCGTCTATGCTGCATGTAAGGGTAAGTTCACACGATGTAACGTGCCGCGTGATGTGGCACGTATATGGCGTGTGAGAGTTTGCGCGCCGTATACGCTCCCATTGATTTCAATGGGAGTTAGGATCGTATACGCCGCGTTATTTTGCAAACTCATGGCCACAAAATGACGCGGCGTATACGATCCAAGCTCCCATTGAAATCAATGGGAGCTTTTACGGCGCGCAAAGTCTCACACGCCATATACGAGCCACGTTACTCCGTGTGAATGAACCCTAACACGCAGCATATGAGCATAGGCGACACCAGGCGAGTGTCCAAAGCACCATTGAGAGTGATCTGCTGGTATATGCTGCATCAGCAGAGCAGTTTCCACTTACCAGGTCAATAATGCAGCTCCAAGGATCTTTTCCGACACAGGATGTGTGCATCTTCTATTTTAGCCCCAGAACCTTCTCTAGGGTGCAGCTGGGACTGGTTAGCTGAATAGAAGGTGGTTACATCCTGTGTACGAGAACAAGACTCTGGAAAGAAGTGAGATGCCTCTTCTTCCCGCAGACTCCGCGGCTGAGACGGCTGCGGAATCCAAGGCGTGAGACTCCCTCCTTATTAGGCCCATTAATTCAGGCCTAATCAGGAGCAAAATGTTACAATGGGATGCGGGTGCACTGCATTGGCATCCCATTGTGGCTAGCCGCGTGAAAAGCTCACATATGAAATTTGGTTTCCACTGTGTGATCATACCCTAAAATACCATTACAGTTATAGTGCCCTCAGGATATGCCCAAAAGCATCCTGGCAGTTTCACCTGACCTCCCCAAACACCAGAAGACACATCTTTCAAACACCATCCATAACCTCCTATATGGACTCATGGATTTTCCACCGAATAATAGTTGGCTAACTGTTGATTGCCACCCTAAACACTCTACCACCTATGTATTTACATTCTTAGATCTCCTTACACATCCCCATTACTAGCACTCACAGCCGTCCTTAAAACTTCCCTGTTGGATTACCTACTTTAGCTATATTCTTATTTGAGTTTAATAAGTTGTGTTGTTAGAGGTCCCTTTATTACAATGTTGGCTCTATTTGAACACTATCCTCTATTTTGTTTTAGGGTCAGCCCCAAGGACCTGAAATCTAATTTTTTAGGGGTCACCCCAAGGGCCAAAAAATAAAACACTGCTGCTGATTGGCTCTAGTCACCCCAAGGGTCAAAAAATAAAACACTACTGCTGCATGGCTTTAGTCACCCCAAGGGTCAAAAAATAAAACACTACTGCTACATAGCTCTATTCACCCCAAAGGGCCAAAAAATGAAACACTGCTGCTGCATGGCTCTAGTCACCCCAAAGGCCAAAAAATAAAACACTGCTGTTGCATGGCTCTTGTCACCCTAAGGGCTAAAAAATAAAACACTGCTGCTGCTGCATGGCTCTAGTCACCACAAGGGCCAAAAAATAAAACACTGCTGGTGCATAGCTCAACTCACCTGAAGGTCAAAAAATGCTGCTGTTTAAAGGCTCAACTCACCTCAAGGGCCAAAAACACTGCTGGTGCAAGGCTCAACTAACCTCAAGGGCCAAAAACACTACTGGTGCAATACTCTACTTGCTCCAAGGGCCAAAACACAGCTGGTGCAAGGCTCAACTAACCTCAAGAGCCAAAAACACTGCTGGTGCAAGGCTCAACTAATCTCAAGGGCCAAAAACACAGCTGGTGCAAGGCTCAACTAACCTCAAGGGCCTTAAATACTGCTGGTGCAATACTCTACTCACTCCAAGGGCCAAAAACACTGCTGGTGCAAGGCTCAACTCACCTCAAGGGCCAAAAACACAGCTGGTGCAAGGCTCAACTAACCTCAAGGGCTAAAACACAGCTGGTGCAAGGCTCAACTAACCTCAAGGTCCTAAAACACTGCTTGTGCAATACTCTACTCACTCCATGGGCCAAAAACACTGCTGGTACAAGGCTCAACTAACCTCAAGGGCCAAAGCACAGCTGGTGCAAGGCTCAACTAACCTCAAGGGCTAAAAACACTGCTGGTGCAAGGCTCAACTAACCTCAAGGGCCTGAAACCCTACTGGTACAATACTCTACTCAATCCAAGGGCCAAAAATACTGCTGGTGCAAGGCTCAACTCACCTCAAGGGCCAAAAACACTGCTGGTGCAAGGCTCAACTAACCTCAAGGGCCTAAAACACTGCTGGTGCAATACTCTACTCACTCCAAGGGCCAAAAACACTGCTGGTGCAAGGCTCAACTAACCTCAAGGGCCAAAAAAACTGCTGGTGCAAGGCTCAACTCACCTCAAGGGCCAAAAACACTGCTGGTGCAAGGCTCAATTAACCTTGAGGGCCAAAAACACTACTGGTGCAAGGCTCAACTAACCTCAAGGGCCTAAAACACTGCTGGTACAATACACTACTCACTCCAAGGGCCAAAAACACTGCTGGAGCAAGTTTTCAACTAACGTCAAGGGCCAAAAACACAGCTGGTGCAAGGCTCAACTAACCTCAAGAGCCAAAAACACTGCTGGTGCAAGGCTCAACTAACCTCAAGGGCCAAAAACACAGCTGGTGCAAGGCTCAACTAACCTCAAGGGCCTTAAATACTGCAGGTGCAATACTCTACTCACTCCAAGGGCCAAAAACACTGCTGGTGCAAGGCTCAACTCACCTCAAGGGCCAAAAACACAGCTGGTGCAAGGCTCAACTAACCTCAAGGGCCAAAAACACAACTGGTGCAAGGCTCAACTAACCTCAACGGCCTAAAACACAACTGGTGCAAGGCTCAACTAACCTCAAGGGCCAAAAACACAACTGGTGCAAGGCTCAACTAACCTCAAGGGCCAAAAACACAGCTGGTGCAAGGCTCAACTAACCTCAAGGGCCAAAAACACAACTGGTGCAAGGCTCAACTAACCTCAACGGCCTAAAACACTGCTGGTACAATACTCTACTCACTCCATGGGCCAAAAACACTGCTGGTGCCAGCCTCAACTAACCTCAAGGGCCAATAACACAGCTGGTGCAAGGCTCAACTAACCTCAAGGGCCTAAAACACTGCTGGTGCAATACTCTGCTCACTCCATGGGCCAAAAACACTGCTGGTGCAAGGCTCAACTAACCTCAAGGGCCAAAAACACAGCTAGTGCAAGGCTCAATTAACCTCAAGGGCTAAAAACACTGCTGGTGCAAGGCTCAACTAACCTGAAGGGTCAAAAACACAGCTGATGCAAGGCTCAACTAACCTCAAGGGCCTAAAAAACTGCTGGTGCAATACTCTACTCAATCCAAGGGCCAAAAACACTGCTGGTGCAAGGCTCAACTAACCTCAAGGGCCAAAAACACTACTGGTGCAATACTCTACTCACTCCAAGGGCCAAAAACACTGCTGGTGCAAGGCTCAATTAACCTCAAGGGCTAAAAACACTGCTGGTGCAAGGCTCAACTAACCTGAAG
This sequence comes from Leptodactylus fuscus, assembly GCF_031893055.1. Taxonomy (NCBI): domain Eukaryota; kingdom Metazoa; phylum Chordata; class Amphibia; order Anura; family Leptodactylidae; genus Leptodactylus; species Leptodactylus fuscus. Next base: position 118,847,586 of record NC_134269.1, read on the forward strand.
GGTCAAAAACACAGCTGGTGCAAGGCTCAACTAACCTCAAGGGCAAAAACACAGCTGGTACAAGGCTCAACTAACCTCAAAGGCCTAAAACACTGCTGGTACAATACTCTACTCACTCCATGGGCCAAAAAAACTGCTGGTGCAAGGCTCAACTCACCTCAAGGGCCAAAAACACTGCTGGTGCAAGGCTCAATTAACCTCAAGGGCTAAAACACTACTGGTGCAAGGCTCAACTAACCACAAGGGCCTAAAACACTGCTGGTGCAATACTCTACTCACTCCAAGGGCCAAAAACACTGCTGGAGCAAGGCTCAACTAACGTCAAGGGCCAAAAACGCTGCTGGTGCAAGACTCAACTAACCTCAAGGGCCAAAAACACAGCTGGTGCAAGGCTCAACTAACCTCAAGGGCTAAAAACACAGCTGGTGCAAGGCTCAACTAACCTCAACGGCCTAAAACACTGTTGGTACAATACACTACTCACTCCATGGATCAAAAACACTGCTGGCGCAAGGCTCAACTAACCTCAAGGGCTAAAAACACTGCTGGTGCAAGGCTCAACTAACCTCAGAGGCCAAAAGAACAGCTGATGCAAGGCTCAACTAACCTCAAGGGCCAAAAACACTGCTGGTGCAATACTCTACTCACTCCAAGGGCCAAAAACACTGCTGGTGCAAGGCTCAACTAACCTCAACGGCCAAAAACACAGCTGGTGCAAGGCTTAACTAACCTCAAGGGCCTAAAACACTGCTGGTGCAATTCTCTACTCACTTCAAGGGACAAAAACACTGCTGGTGCAAGGCTCAACTAACCTCAAGGGCCAAAAACACAGCTGGTGCAAGGCTCAGCTAACCTCAAGGGCTAAAAACACAGCTAGTGCAAGGCTCAACTAACCTCAAGGGCCAATAACACAGCTGGTGCAAGGCTCAACTAACCTCATGGGCCAAAAACACAACTGGTGCAAGGCTCAACTAACCTCAAGGGCTAAAAACACTGCTGGTGCAAGGCTCAACTACACCTCAAGGGTCAAAAACTCTGTGTTTAGATTTGGCTCAGTCGCAGCTCCAGAACATGCCTTGGAAGGCAAGTTCTCCTTTAATGGCTCCATCTCAGCAGGATGATGATGATGATGATGATGATGATGATGATGATGATGATGAAGCTTGGTTAAATCTGGTGTCGGAAGGGAAAGTGGTTTCTGATCTATATCTAAAGTACTGGAGCATGTTGTTTGGAGTATTAACACCTGATCAGAACCCTGTAGAGGTAATGTAGAGTCCGATACTGGAGGACCAATACTGGTAGTAGTGGTTGCAGCCAATTCTCCACCTTTCACAGAGGTTGTATTGAGTGTGGAAAGTATGTAGTTGATAGGCTGTGATGTTGGGGTAAGGCTGTGATGTTGGGGTAAAACTGTGATGTTGGGGTAAAACTGTGACTTGGGCTTGTTAGATGCCCCCAGGCATGCTTCCCCTGCTGTCCCAGTTGCATCGCAGAGGTGTTGTCATCATTTGCTGAGGTGTCATAGTGGACTTGGTGACCCTTCTGAGTTGAATTTGGGTTTCCCCTGAAACTAACAGTTTTTCCCCATAGACTATAATGAGGTTCGATATTCGTTCGAATAGCCGAATGTTGAGGGGCTATTTGAAACGAATAACGATGTTCGCTCATCTCTAGTCTCTAAATTAGATACACACAGTACCCTCTTCCAAATCTGCATTCGTGATTACCTAGTGACATCCGTCCTCCCTAAAATTCCAAGACAGCAACCTCAAAGTCTTGGATTCTGCTATTACCAGTTTTTACCTAAATTCTCCAGACGAATCAGCTAAAGTGATCAAAGATTCCAGTAATGGCACAGCTCCAGTTCAAGACGGCCTCCTGTTATCTCATTATAAAAAGTTGAAACAATATCTTTTGTCCCATTTATTGAAAACTTTTCATTCTATGTTTTCTGGTTTAACGCTATACTCTCCTTACGTGTAGCCGTGATCTACCGTCCACCTGGCTCACCCTACCAATTTTTGGACCACTTTGCTTCTTTGCTTCCCCACTTTTTCTCCAGTGAAATTCCTACCCTCATCATGGGTGACTTTAACATACCTATTGACACCCCAGCTACCTCACAGTTTCTCTCAATAACCACCTCTTTTGGTCTTTCACAATGTTCTTCTTCCGCCACACATGTAGATGGCAACACGATTGATCTTGTCTTCCATCATCTCCTTACAGTTTCTAAATTTACTAACTCTTCTCTGCCACTCTCTGATCATAATCTTCCGTCTCTCACCATCAGTGCCCTCTCCCCTTCACAAAATACACCTACCCATCACACATAGGAATTTGCGTGCTATCGACACCCAGCACCTCTCAGATACTCTACAGTCCTCCCTGTCCCCCATCTCTTCAATCTCCTGTCCCAATCTGGCCACCAGTCACTATAATGAAACCCTTAAAAATGCATTAGATGAGGTGGCCCCCCCTTCCACTCGTAAAGTCTCACATAGGAGGCAGCAACCCTGGCACACGCCACAGACACGTTTTCTTCAGCGGTGCTCTAGGTGTGCCGAATGTCTGTGGAGAATATCACGTTCACCTGCATATTTCCTCCACTTCAAATTTATGCTTAAAACATATAGATCTGCCCTTTACCTCGCCAAACAAGACTATTTCATGGCTCTCATCTCTTCTCTCTCCAGCAACCCTAAAAGGCTTTGTGAAACTTTTCACTCCCTACTCACACCCAAGGTGCAGACGCCATTGACAGACCTTAGTGCTGATGACCTGGCCACTTATTTCCATGATAAAATTGATAAGATCCATTAGGAAATAACTGCCCAATCCCCCGGTGGCACTGATTCCCACACCTACCATATCAATGATCCTCTCACCAACCGCACTTCAGACTGAAGAGGAAGTCTCTCAGCTACTTTCTTTATCTCACCCTACAACCTGCAGTAGTGACCTCTTCCCCTCACACCTTCTCCAATCTCTGCCGCTTGCTGTCACGACTTACCTTACTAAAATATTTAACCTCTCTCTCTCTTCTGGAATTTTCCCATCCTCTTTCAAGCATGCTGTTATAACCCAGCTATTGAAAAAACCCTCCCTGGACCCGTCCTGTGCTGCTAACTATCGACCAGTCTCTAACCTCCCCTTCATCTCTAAAATCTTGGAACGCCTGGTCTATTCTCATTTAATCCACTATCTCTCTGCTAACTCTCTGCTTGACCCCTTATAATCTGTTTTCCGCGCTCTACACTCTACTGAAACGGCCTTCACAAAGTCTCCAATGATCTCCTAATGGCTAAATCTAATGGTGACTTTTCTCTTCTTATTCTTCTGGACCTCTCTGCAGCTTTTGACACTGTTGACCATCAACTCCTCCTCACTATGCTCCGCTCAGTCGGCCTCAAGGACACTGCCCTCTCCTGGTTCTTCTCTTATCTCTCAGACTGCACTTTCAATGTATCATTTACGGGCTTTGTTTCTTCCCCTCTTTCCCTTGCTGTTGGGGTTCCTCAGGGCTTGGTCCTAGGCCCACTGCTCTTCTCTCTCTACACAGCCCCCATTGGACAAACCATCACCAGATTTGGCTTCCCGTACCATCTTTATGCTGATGACACCCAATTATACACATCTTCCCGTGACATCACCCCTGCACTAATACAGAACACCAGCGACTGTCTTTCTGCTGTCTCTAATATAATGTCCTCGCTCTATCTGAAACTAAATCTTTCTAAGACTGAACTACTACTGTTTCCACCATCTAATAGATCTGTCCCTGATATATCCATTGCAGTCTCAGGCCTTACTATAACTCCTAGGCAGTATTCCCGATGCCTCGGGGTCATGTTTGACGCAGATCTTTCCTTCACTCCTCATATTGAATCTCTCACACGCTCATGTCACCTCCACCTCAAAAACATCTCCAGAATACGCCCTTTCCTCACCAGAGATACACTAAAGACACTTATTGTCTGTCTGATTTATTCTCACCTTGACTACTGTAACTCTTACTAATTGGTCTTCCCCTTACTAAACTCTCCCCTCTACAATCTATTCTGAATGCAGCGGCCAGGCTCATCTGTCAGGCTAGACGCTACAGCGATGCCTCTGGTCTGTGCCAGTCACTACACTGGCTGCCTATTCATTATAGAATAAAATATAAAGTTATCACTCTCATCCACAAGGCTTTCCATAATGCCGCACCTCCCTACATTTCCTCCGTCATCTCTGTCTACCGCCCAACCCGTACTTTCCGTTCACTCAATGACCTAACACTTACATCCTCTATTATCAGAACCTCCCACGCTCGTATACAAGACTTCTCCCGAGCTGCACCACTTCTCTGGAATGCTCTACCCCGGACAATCAGATTAACTCCCAATTTTTACAGCTTCAAGCGCAAATTAAAGACACATCTTTTCAGACAGGCCTATCACAATTCTTAATGTAAACCCTTCCGTACCGTCATTAGAATAACCAAAATTTAACCCTCCTCTGTTCCAGCTCCCACATTACTCCAAGATATGATGCCATTTCAGGCTAATCTATATGTCCAAGCACCATCCACATGTAAAAGGACACGGCTGGTGACAGCTCAAAGTTTTATGTTTGTGTAATGACAGTCCACTCTATTACAAAATTGTCTGACCACTGTATAAGCAATGCCACCCCTGCTACCTCTTGTGTCACCGCCTCTACCTCATAGATTGTAAGCTCTTGTGAGCAGGGCCCTCAGTCCCATTGTGTGAAATGACTTTTATTGTAATGTATCTTTCTGTCTGTATTTGAACCCTACTAATTGTACAGTGCTGCAGAATATGTTGACGCTAGATAAATAGAATTTATTATTATTATTATTATTATTATTATTATTATTATTATTATTAATAAAGATATCCTCTGCACTCACATCACAGTAATCCCTAAATCCAGCAAAGATCCCACACTCTATCATTGCTACCATTCTATTTCACTTCTGAATGCGGATGTTAAACTACTTTTGAAGATTCTTTCCTCCTGTCTGATGTCTCTGATGGGAATGAATCAATCCTGATCTATGCCTAACAGAGAGGCTCAAGGCTATACTGCTAAATATGATGAGTGAAATTAGTGATATTTTTCCCTTCCAGTTGGTGGTGAAGGTATGTGTAAATGGGCGTCTCTCTAATGGCTTGAACATTTCAAATATCCTACAGTATGTTAAATGAAGGCCGGGAGGTGAGTACAAATAACAGTTATACTCACTTTGCCTCATCTTCCTTGGGCCTCTACTCTACTTATACTCTGTGGTCTAAGGATATGGCAATTTATAGCAGTGTTTCGTGGGTGACGACAATTCTGATTGTATCCTGCTCGATCCAAATTGGTTTGTTAATCCTTAGTGGGCTATGGAGATGATTACTTTTTGTTGTTTTTATTACCCCCAGGTCTCCGTTCCCTGATTTAAGACTGCTTTTCATATATACCTTAAACTATCCAATCTCCAGATCAACTTTTCCAAATCTGAAACCTTTAACACTTTATTCTCATCCTCGCGGTTTTCTTCCCTACAGCAACATTTTTTCCTTCTGATGAACATGAAATGTTCTAAAATAACTGGGAGTGTTCATAATCCCAGATCCAAAAGACCTTTTCCTCTCTAACTTCTCTCCAATGCTGAGAACAGTGAAGTCTTACTCTGACATATGGACTAAAGTTACCCTCGTGTTTAAACAGAAGCATTAGTTTATCAAATTAATATAATTCCTCACATCCTATCCTTATTCCAAACTCTTCCGATCTTTGTATTAACCACATTTTTTTCCAAACACACTCTTCCATTCAGACCATTTTTACATGGGTAGGTAAAACAGCGAGTGTTAAACATTTAATTCTCATTCACCCAAAGGACTGGCTGTTCCTGATTTGAATCAGGCTATTATTGGGCTGCACATTTAACCTGGGTTATAGATTGGTGCAGATATGCAATGACAAAACCTTGGGTCTTGAACAAAGCTTTACACCCAAACTATCCTTGAGTTCTCAGCCAATGATTGGCCCCCACTCTCAGGGTAAGCTCATCATGACCAGTGTGTGCATATATCCTGTTGATTGACTCTACATGCTACCCAATTCTAGAAATACAAGATTTACATCTGGATTCTCAGATATAACTTTCTGTGAATGTTTAGGAGCAGGGACCTTCTTCTTCCACCTTCCATGGTGAGCACACACCCCTATAGAGACTTTGCATGGCTGAGTGCTTACTTTGTTAACCATTTCAACAATCTACAAACTTTGATAGATCCTCCTGATCATACAGCTCCCCTAGTTATGCTAAAACGGGAGAATGACCTTGGACTGACTCGTACACCAAAATGGTACGAATGTGTCTTCTGAGTGACACACGGGTCCTTGATCAGCTCCTGCTACCAGGAAGCCAGTTATAAAATACTGACTCAAAGGCACCTCCAAATTTCGAAAACGAGTTATTGTGCATGGAAAATCTTATATCCTCACTTAAAAATGTATATGAGAAATTTGACAAAACATGGTACTACGGGATGGAATTGCAGTCATCCAGAGAATACCTAGTGCTCCTCACGATTGTTATCTTTTATTTTAGTTGGTCAAAATCCTGGTCCTTTGCCTTTGCTTGAACTGGCTCTTCTTCCCTTTCCTTGGTGGAATTGTATGCAGTTTTGGGGTTTTTTTTCTCTCTTTTCTCTCTCTTCCTGTTTCTTCCTATTCTTTGCTTTCCTTCTCCAATCAACTATACTTCTTCATTTGCTCTCCTCCCCCTTACTTCCTTCTCTCCTCCCCTACCCTCTCTTTCCCCTCCTCCCTCTCCCAACTTATCAACTATTAATTTTGACTGTACAAATTAAAAGTTAAATATTTATGTAAAACTAAGCATGTATTATTATTATTATTATTATTATTATTATTATTACTACTACTACTACTACTACTACTACTACTACTACTACTAATAATAATAATAATAATAATGTATATTTTTTATAATTGTAAAGTTTTTCTCTACCCATCTTAGTGGTGAAAGCTTTTGTCTTGACTGTTTATTATTATTATTATTATTATTCTTATTATTATTATTATTATTATTAATAATAATAATAATAATAATTTTATTTATATAACATATTCTACAGAACTTTACAAATCAGAGGACACATGGACAGACAATATGAGATATTATGATGTGACAAAGAAATTAACATGCTAAACAATAGGATTGAGGGCCTGCTCACAAGAGCTTACATTCTATTGGTTGCCAATGTACTCAACTATGAATGCAGGAACTTTGTCAATGGTCTAGTATTTATCAGAAACCCAGACATGATTTCCTTATAACTGGGTTATTAGGTAGGGGCAATACATTGTTAAAAAGATAATCCAGCCACAATAAGGAGGTCATGATTGGGTTTATGACAAGAATCAGAACATGGACAGTTCCTGCATTCATGGTTGTATCCATTGTTAACTGATCAAAACAACACACTTTCACCGCTAAGATGAATAGGGAAAATCTTTAAAACTCTACAACATTCTTCATGACTTATATTTGCAAAAATGTTTAACTTGTAATTATGGGGATAATGTCACTCCTTATGGAGAGACCACCTTTTCAGGTGTGTGGAGATTTATACAGCCATAGTTGCTCCACTGCAAGGGAATATGGGAAGAATATGCAAATCTGTCTCTCAAGATGTAAACAGGGAGACAGTGCCTCTGTTATGCTGCATAATAGAGGCACTGTCTCCCTGTTTACATCTTGGGAGACAGATTTGCATATTCTTCCCATGTTAACTTGTAATTGTCAGAAATTGACATATGGCCATGTGAAAATTCCTTTAAGTGCTATATGCAAAAGAGAAAACAACCATTTGAAAGAAAACTAAAAAGGAGAAACAAATTAGATGGAAGGGTTTGGAGAAAGCCCAACTTTGCTATAACATCCTGTTTTATATTTAGGTACTGTATTTCTTAATATGTGTTATTAAACCTTACCTCTAAGTAGCTGATGATGCAGTACCGCTGAGGCTCTTCCAGTCCACATGTTGAAGATGCCGACAATTGCTTACCACGCCCCACTAGAAGATCCCCAATTGCTGGATAACAAGAGCCATCTTCACAACTTTCTTGTCCACTGACCAGTCTTAGAAGCTCTCATTAAGGAAACATAAATAGAAGTTAAACTTATGTGTGCTTGAATTATTTCTTATCAGAGTAATTCAAAAGACTCCCATTGTCTTATTTTTTATGAATGTCCTCAGAAAATAAAAATTTAGCCAACCACTTCAAGACTTTGCCATTTTGCCTTATGCAGTTTTGAAGGCTAAACCATTTTTCTTATTTGCGTCATTAAAATAATTTTTGTCTTTTTTTTCTGATGATACATAGGTCTTTATTTTACATAAGTTTTATTTTTTTTTCTATCTGGGAAAATGAGAAAAAGGGTGAGGAAAATGTTTCTCTCCATTATTGAATTTTTATGTGCGTAAACCATAGATTTGTGTTGCCAGGACTGACTAGAATCTGTGATATGGGAAAGGTATTGGCTTTCTTTTTCTTTTCTTATTTTCTTTTATTTCTTTTACACATTGTGTATCCCATAAGGTCATAATAGACTGTTTGAGAGGATTTTAATTATTTATTTTTATTTATTTTATATTTAATTAGATATGTTTTTTGCTGATTTCTCCTGTAACTGAGGCTTAAACTATAAACTCAGTTATAGCAAGAATACAGCCTTGTAGCATTTACCTTTTGCAGATAAAAAACAAATCCAGCATGGCCAACGTTGCAGTTAAAAAACTCTTCTTTATTAGGGCATATTCTTAAAAAGCACTCCACACAAAATTTAAAGTCTGTTTTTTGAGAGCGTCATACTGACGCGTTTCGGACTGTGCGTCCTTTTTCAAAGCCTGTAGCATTTACTGCAGAGCTGATCGGAGTCCTCTAACAACTTAGGCACATGATAGGTTCCTCATCGTGGCTTCCATAGTTGTGTACAGAGGGCTCATTGTATATACAGTCATTAGGAAAGCAGGGATACCCTAGGGACACTTAGGGTCATCCTGTGGGTCAATTTGGCACTGCCTTCATAAGGGCAGGATTACTTTTGGGGTTTGTGGGTCAGCAATGAAGGGTGAATTGAATATAGGGACCTCTGTTCTCCGTTTTGTGATGTACCCTCCCCGTGAGACTCCTGTCTACATATGTTGGTAAGATCTTTCCATTTCTTATCTACTTCATTATTTACTTCATTATCCACTGTGGTGACATCTGTTTCATATGGAATCTCTGCAGGGACCTATTTTAAATAGTATTTATTAAATGTAATTTTATGTATCCAAGAGCCAAGTAAAAGGACTCTGTTACCAGGATGAAGCATATTAATCTAACAACACAGTTAAATACAGTACATAAGGCTTATATGCCCGGAATGCCTTTTTTTCCCATGAAAATTTGTTGCCAAGATATTCATTTATTTCATGCAACATGCAAATGAGCAGTCTGGAGCACCAAGGGCAGCTCTATTTCTCCAAACTGCTCTGCCACACACTGCTGTAAAATGCTAGCATGAATGCACGTGGCCAAATGAGATTTCAGCATAGCTCCTTGGCCCTGTCACTCAAAGAAGGTGGTGGGAAACCACAAGGGCGTATTAAAACATTGTCGAGCATAGCATTTTTGAGCAATAGAGCTGCCCTTGGTACTCCAGACTGCTTATTTGCATATTGTGAAATAAATTAATTTCTCGGAATTGGACGCATAAATTTTCATGAGGAAAAAGCTTATGTATTAAAGTGAGTTTGATCTATCTACCTCTGCTGCTGAATCTGCTCCTGGCTTTGAAAAATAAATGTGTAAATAAATTACTAGATTGTTACTTATACAACATATACTAATAATGTTAAAGACATGAGTTAGGTTAATAAAGTTTCACTATGTGAAACATGAGATTGAACAGACATACTAGATGCAATGCACAAAAAAAAGGACCATTTTACACCTGGAGCCAAATACTTTCAACTTTTTTGTTACCTTCCCTCTAGGGAATGGCCTCTACAACAGGTTCAGTCTTGAACAGTAAATATAAAGTAAAGCCGTAGAGACATAACATTACAGACTGCACTTGGTAGAACTTGTTCTAATTATAACATACTGTAGGGAGGTAATCAATAATATACTAGTGGCTTTAATATGGGTTATTTTTCACCCAAGGTAAGGCACATTCATTAAAACAGATATATTCATATTAAGCAATTTGGTAAAATATTTCATACATTTTCATCAATATCACAAAAACAACTCCTTCCCCTCCCAGATCTGCGGTTCCCAAAAGCAATCACTGGACTCTATCACATTATCCATATAGTAAACAAGCATAACTAATACTCACCTACTATGCAAATAAGTAATTCCAGGGCAATCATTATCTGTGCCAAAAATAAGAAATTGTAGTAAAATTAAATACAGTCTATTTTACGTTACAAAAGCGTACAGTCCAATTTTTATTATAATTTTTATGCCACTATTCTGACTTTGCTTTTTTTTTTTTTAAATGTCTCCCACTGGTTCAGAAGTTTGTCACAATTCTTTGGTGAGGGGTGCAAGAGTTCAGTAAGGATTTTGGTACATTTTTAAAGCCAAGTTAAAGGGTGAGTTAAAGGGCGACTTTTTGAAAAGTTGCACATAGTACATAAGGTTTAAACTTAGGAGAAAAGAAAGTTTTTGAAAAATGGTGCAATAGGAGCAGAGCACTAGAAAAATGGTGCAGGGCAATAGTTAATTTGGTGGAATAAAGGATAATATACTACTAATCGAATGTATATGAAATATGATATTAAACAGAAGGCTAACTGAATGTTATTAAGTAAATTATCGTAAACATTAAGTTAGTTTTAATGAATTATAAATCCATTGCTTGATTAAAAAACTATATGCCAGATCTCCACATCTAAATTTCTTTCTTTTTATCTATTATCCACTCTTTGGATAGAATAAATTCTTTGGCTGTGCTTTGTGAATTCCAGTTATTCCCTATGTCAAATCTATCAACTAAAGTTATGTACTCTTCTCCCTAAAATAGAGAAATGCCTAAATACAGTGGGTACGGAAAGTATTCAGACCCCTTTAAAAATTTTCACTCTTTGTTTCATTGCAGCCATTTGCTAAAAACAAAATGTTAATTTTATTTTTCATTAATTTACACTGAGCACCCAATCTTGACAGAAAAAACCCCTGAAATGTAGATATTTTTTGCAAATTTATTAAGAAAAAAACCTGAAATATCACATGGTCATAAGTATTCAGACCTCGTTCACATCTGCATCGGACTCCCCTGAACGGACTACCAAATGCATTTGCAAGCGGTGTGCAGTGAAAGCACTCAGATCCCCATAGACTATAATGGGGTCCGTGTGCTTGCCGCGAGATCTCCGCAGGGAACATGCGGACAGGAAAGCACTTCATAATCTACTTTCCTCTCCCCATGACTCATGCGGGCAGCATGCAGCAAGCACACGGACCCCATTATAGTCTATGGGGTCTGTGTGCTTTCACTGCACACCACTTGCAAATTTGTTCAGTAGTCCGTTTTGGGGGCTCCCAATGCGGACTCCCTGAACTGATTACCAAACACAGATGTGTGTTAGGACAGTGCAGAAGCTGCGGACAAGGGGTCGGGCCTCTGCCCGTTCCTCTGTTGTAGCGTCTTGCTGGCTGTCACCCTTTCCTTGTTGCTGCAGTCCTTCTTAGCAGGGGTTAAGTCCTTTGCAGCCGGTGGGCATGGTCGGTCTTTTGACCGACAGTGGTATCATCCAATGGGCACCCGGCTTAGGCAGCTGGGTTGGTTGATCAGGTCCGCCCTTCCTCTACTTAAGGAGGCAGGTTTGTCATCCCGCTGCCCTAGCCTCATTTCTAAATACACTGTGTGGTGCTGTGTCTCTGTGTGAGACCCAGCGCTAATATGTGTTCTAGTCTGTGTCTTTGTTTTTGTGGAAGTGGGTCTCCCTTCCCCAATTTATCCTTTAACCCTTCTGCAGACTGTCAGCTGACTGGCTAGTAAAGCAACTGCAGGCAGCTGCAGTTAGGTGCAGCTCAGTGTAGGAACTGGGAGCACACAGTTTTGGTTAGTCTCTGTCTAGCTGAGGTGAAGCGACTAAACCCTTATTCTTCTAGCGGCTATTCTGTGCTGCAGAGGCAGCCTCTGTGAAGTTACAGAGAATACCCAGATGGTGGGGTAGCCCGGCAGTGACGCTGTCAGGTCTCAGATGGATCATCTCACCTCCGGAGTGATGGACCAACTGTTATGGAGCAGAAGGATGTTCCGGTGTGGTGAGGTTGGTGAGCCACCCGTGGAAGCTGTTCAGAGGTAGAGACGGCGACTACAGGTGTCAAGATGGCAGGAGGCTCCTACAGATGTAGGCAGCAGGAAGCGGAGGTGTCAGCTTCAGAAGTCGAAATAAGTAGAAGCACCGGATGTCCAGCCAGCTCCCTCAGTGGCCTCTTTGTCTGTTTGAGTAGCACAGCAATTGGAGAGGAGTGGTAGTTTCCGATAACAAAGATGGCGGCTTCACAGGCAAGTGAAAGTAGGCTGCAAAGGTCAGATTATGGCTGTAGTTCATCACAGTGATAGTATTTTGCCTCTAAATGATAAACTGAGACCTGGAAAGCCCTGGGGCATTTGGTTGTGGGTAAGTCCAAAGATATTGCAGATTTTTGGCGGGTTTAACGTGGCATGCAAGGTAGAACAAGTCCACACATCCTCCTGCTGTGGTAGAAAGCCATGCTATCATTTTAGGGTTTTTTTGAGCATGCAGTTTCTGAGGATGACACATAAGGCTTTAGTTATATGTTTTGTTTTTTTTTTAAACCCAGGAAAATGTAAACAATAAAGGAGGAAAAACATTTCTGTGTTCACTTGTTTCCTGTTTTTTGTTTTTTTTTAAATAGCACAAAGTGATACTAAAATTTTTATAATGGCTTTCCCTCTCTTTTATGGTAAGTATTATTTGGTATCATGTCATTTGCAGGTGGGGCTAGGACCTGTGATGTGGGCATGGTATTGGCAAATTTGTTTTTTAAATATTTTACTTTAATTTCTGTCTTCTACTTTGTCATTTATTTTTTAGATTGTGTCCCCGTAATATCATAATAGACCTTTGGGGTGGGGGGGGATTTCTTTTCAACTGTAATTTTTATTAATTTCAATAATAAAGGATTAATCAACAAAACAACAATGTATTAAACAGTGAGTAGAATAGTTACAAACAACAGAAAACAAAGAGGAGGACTACACAAGACAAGGAGAAGAGAGTAAGGATAGGCATGAGGGAGAGGATGAGACTTCTCATCTTTGGAGGCCATATTAACACAATTTTTTTTAGTGGTTGGCTTATTTCTCCTGTATCTGGGGCTGAAACTTGTAGCCACAGTTACAAGAGGAATGCTGCCTCATGTCCATAACTGCAGAGTGGATAGGGGTCCTCTAGGGCCCAACAGCTCTTACTGTTTATGGTCCCTGGTGGATCACATGAATGTCACAGAAGGGAGCCACATCATGGTGCTTCCCATTGCTGTATACACAGCGGTCATTGAGCCTTTTCTATAGTGGCTCTGTCTGCAGTTACAGCCAGCTTCCCAGTTCTACAGCTGCATGACTTTGTGTAATTTCTTAACACTACAAGGGCGTACGGGAACATCCTTGTAGAGCAGGGGTCGGCAACCGCTGGCACGCATGCCATGAGTGGCACGCAATGCTTACTTTCCTGGCATGGGCAGCCCAAGTCCTTGCAGAAGCAAAACTGCTATTAGTATACTGTGGGGTCTCTTTAGACCACATAGTATATTAAGCGGAGCCCCTTGTTTGTCTCTTGGCCCTCAGCTTATTATACTCTGGGGCCTGAAGAGACCCTAGAATATAATAAAAGCTAGTGAGTGGCACAAATTGGAATTTTTTTAAAGTTAGAATATTATACTCTGTGAAGGGGTCACTATCGGACATAATACAGTGTACAAGGACCACTATGGGACATAATAGCATGTGCAGAGGCCACTATGGGACATAATAATGTGTACAGGAGCCACTATGGGACATAATAGTGTGTATAGGAGCCACTATGGAACATAGTACCTTGTGCAGGGGCTCAGTAGTGTAACTAGGAATGACGGGGCCCGTGGCAAACTTTTGACACGGGCCCCCTCCCCTTCTTGACCGACCCCAAAGACCTCAACCGACTGACCCCCCGCCGCATTCCTGCGCGCTCTATTATACCCTATAGTGGCCCCAGTACACAGTATTATGCCTCATAGTGGCCCCAGTACACAGTATTATGCCCCATAGAGGCCCCTGCACATACTATTATGCCCCATTGTGTACCCTGCACACGGTATTATTCCCCATAATGACCACCCATGAACAATTATTATACTCTGGGGTCTTTTCAGACCCCAGAGTATAATAATCGGAGACCCGGGGGGGGGATACAAACATAAAAAAACCACTGTTACTTACCTATATCTGGCTCCGCTGCAGTCTTCGGTGGTGTCGGCCATCTTTAATGATGTACTGACGTCACATGACCCCGGACGCAGGCCCGGGTCATGTGACATCAGGGATGTCACACAACTAGACCCGAAGCCTGTCAGGAGCATGGAAAGGTAAGTAACACGTTTATTATGTTCCTTTACCTTTTCGGGGCCTCATCATTATACGCGGGAGTCTGAAAAGACTAAATGCACCATGTGAATTCAGCTTTACATGGCAGTAAAAGTTCCAGTGCCCTAAGAATATAGCTGCATTTGTATTTCCACCATAAGGCTGCTGCCATATGGTGCTCCTGGACACAAATAATTAACACTTATTGGGGGCTGCACAAGTACTTTCATTGCATCAAAGACATACTGATAGGGAATTTAGATTGTGAGCCCTATATGGGACAGTCACTTTCAATGTCTGTAAAGCGCTGCGGAATATGATGGCGCTATACAAGTAAGCATAATAAATAAATGAATTGCTTCTAATGGAAAAGCACAGATGATTCCCAGGAAATAGCAGTAAACACATGCATCCTGAAGCATCTTGTGGCAGCACTTCTGAGTTATGGTTTGTGGTGTATGACTTTAGTATAGGGGTTGTCAGCCATACAATTATTGCCCGGCACTCATAGGACCTCATGTTTGATTTCTTCATTTAAATTGGCACAGCAAACAAGAAAGGTTGCCTACCCCTGTGGTAGGGTTAAGAGTGGTCCACCTGGACGTACATACTCTATGGGCAATCCAGAACTGGTTAACATATTTTTGTTGTTTTTTATGCATTATTTATTGTACTGTATGTGCAATAATGAAAAGGAAAGAAATGTTTTCAATACAGTGATGGCTGTAAGTATTGGCACTTCTGAAATTCTTTCAGAAAATTAAGTATTTCTTCCAGAAAATGTTTGCAATTAAACATGTTTTGTTATACACATAATTATTTCATTTGTTTGTATTGGAACAGTACAAAACACACAAAAAAGCCAAACGTTATATCATTTCAGGCAAAACTACAGAAATTATTCAGACAAAATTACTGGCACCCTCAGTGCACATCATTTGGAAAAATAATAATAAAATAAAATCAATTGCTTCCTATAGCCATCAACAAGTTTCTTACACCTCTGAACTGAAATTTTAGACTACTCTTCTGTTGCAAATTGCTCCAAGTCTCTCATATTTGAAGGGTGTCTTCTCCCAACAGCAATTTTAAGATCTCTCCACGTGTTCAATGTGTTTTAGATCCGGACTCATTGCTGGCCACTTCAGAACTCTACATAGCTTTGTTTACATTAATTTCTGGGTCCTTTTTGAAGTATGTCTGGGGTCATTGTCCTGCTGGAAGACCCATGACCTAGAATGCAAACCATGCTTTCTGATACTGGGCCGGCCATACATTGAGGCCCACAATACTTATGCTTCAGTTTTAATGATGCCTTTCCCACAGTCAAAGCAGACAGTGCCAGATGCAGCAAAACAACTCCAAGACATCTTTGAACCTGCACCATATGTGACTTTTCTCTTCCGTCCACGTCCAGTGAGATTAGCAACAGTGCCACGGGTTGTAAACTTTATTATATTGTGCATTGTGGACAATGGTACTCACATCTGTTACTTGACATCTCCCTTCTAGATAATTTAATGTTCACTTTTTTGTTACTTAGGAAGATTCTCTTTAAATACATCCCGTCTTGCTTATCTCAATGAATGTAGAAGATGGTTCTTTTCTTTCTTCACACAGTGAATGGAGAGGGGAGGGGTTGATTCTGCTCACAGTGTGCACAGACATGTCTGCAAACTGTTACTGTGTTGAAAAAACTGAGCGCTTTGCAAATCTCACAGCTATAATGTAAGAAAAGTCTTTTTTTTTTAAAATGTAGATTGTGAGCCCCATATAGGGATCACAATGTACTTTTTTTTTTTTTTTTTTTTTTTTTTACTATCAGTATGTCTTTGTAGAATGGGAGGAAAACCATGCAAACAAGGGGAGAACATACAAATTCCTTGCAGATGTTGTTCCTGGTGGGATTTGAACCCAGGACTCCAGTGCTACAAGGCGGCAGTGCTAACCACTGAACCACTGTGTTACTCTGTAAGAAAGGTCTTCTAAGCACTTGTTTGTACTTCTGGCTGCTTGTGTGATTACAGATGGGATATTATTCACAGACAGCTTTTAGCTTTCCTGATTGTGATCATAGATTCTTTTTCCCCTTGTGTTTTATCTGCTTGGTTGCATGTATTTGCCCTGTATTTACAGTCTAGAGTTCCTGGATCTCCTATATTATTGTCATTTGGACTTTTCTCAGGTATTTGTTTGCAATTGGATAATTACTCCTAGCAGAATGGCAGAATATCATCAGTCATGGATGGGGAGGGGCAACCTACACCTTATTATACCCGCTCACATACTCAGACACAAATGTAAACTATGTTTCAGCCATAATTTGATTATTAGCAGAATAAAAACTGATAGGACATCATGTACGAAGGCTTATATGGTCATTGAACAAACTACACAGTAACACCCTGCATATATTTCAACTTTTCATGAAAACCAGGGTAACCTTTAAATCATTATACGTGTTATTTAATATTCTTATAACATGGTTTAATATGGCCATACAAATGCATAACAACCAAAATAAAGAATATTCAAAGGGATAAAACCTACTGATAACACAAAAAATGCCAATAAATCCATGTCTATAAGCAGTAGTCATTTTAGCATCATAACACTGTGTCTGATTGCAAAACAAAACTTCCAGCTGCTATTGTAGCTCGATACAGTTTAAAACAAGTGCACAGACTTTATTTAAGGTACCCCAAAAGTCCAGCCTACAAAACACTAGTTCTACAGGTACTTTAAAGTATGTATGTTGTTAAATACCTTAAAGGAAATAGAAAGATGTAAAGAGATTTAAACTCTGTGTATTGAAAAACACCTTAGAGAAATAAGAGATAGATAGATAGTAGATAAATATATAGATGATAGACAATAGATGGATAGTAGATAGATGATAGATAATAGATAGTAGATACATAGATGATAGATAGATAGATAGATAGATAGATAGATAGATAGATAGATAGATAGATAGATAATAGATAGACATATACTGTAGATGAGCTACCTGTAAGACGAAACTTGGAAAATATCGAGTTCATGGAAGACAGAACTAAGGAAGACTAAAAATATCTTAAGGAAAAAGAAATAAGGACAAAAAGGAACTTTAAAATACAAGACAAGAATCCTACATACAGGACTTGGCTGTAAGCAACAGGAGCATCATATCTGACCACACAAGAGCTGAACATCTAAAGGTAAGGCCATCTGGCTACCAAACAGATTATCCCTCTAGACTCCAGCAGAAATAAGAAAATTGGGAACACCATAAGAATCTGGGAATTTTGTAAAACTACAATATGGATATCCAAAATTTAGAAGAAGTATGCCCCAATACTACAGCCCTTAATAAGACAAAGCTGAGGACTGCATCCCTGCACAGCAGGGAGTCAGGCACCCTGGAGATCGTACATCCTAACAACCTAAGCTTCAAAGAACAGAGAGCCATAAAACATGCCACACTCAAGGAACATCCAGAGATCCTGTTTGCTGATTACTCTCTTAATGGAGAGACCAGAAGAACCAATTTAATATTCTATACTAAGCAGCCATCTGCCTGGCACACCGCTCTGTCCACCCACTATAAGAAAATTACAAAAGGGAACAACAGCACGGGCAGACGAATTAGTGTAAAAGACCCATGAAATGATGACGACGTGATGAGGAAGGGACACGCTCTGTCCGGAAATGCGTAGCCTCTTTAATGCTTTGACTTTTTTGTCTACTCCATGTTACTTTGTAACATTTTTATTTTGGACCCAAGAATAAAAGCTATGTTTTAAGAAAATTGCTGTCGTGCTACCTGGTTTGAAGCTGGATTTTTTACCATTTAATACCTTCAATGACGACGTGATACTCACTATAACCGTATACAATACTGGTAATATTACAATACAGGGCAGAAAAGTCAAACTACAGCAGTTTGAAGATGCCTTTCCAAAGATTAAGAGACTGGCACAAACCCACAAACAGAAGACCGACACCTCTGCCTGCATAGAGACTAACACAGGAGAGCCATCCCCTCTATACAGACACCGATCAGCAAACCCCCCACTGACCCAACCCACAATCCCCCTCACCTTTCACTTGAGATCCTCAGAGACTCCTTATCTCAACTAGAAAGAGATTTCACACACTTCAAAGAACAAATTAAAAAGAACCTCATTGACAACAACACAAATAACCAAACAACTGCTGAGCCGACCAGACTGAAATGTGTAACCCTGCAGAAACTAGAATGTGATCTTCATAAACTATGCCAAGAAAACGCAGAATTGTGGAGAGTGATAGCAGATATGAAATCTCAGATACAACACCTCACCCAAGAGAGAGGGTCAGAGAATGAGGGGGTTGAGAAACAAAGGACAGACAACAGACAGGACCCCAACAAAGCAGAAGGAAATACAACACAGGAGAGACCAGATCTGCCCCCCACCCAAAGAACAGAACCAGAGCTACCCCCTACCCTGACTCAGCTAGCAGAGAAAGCGCAACAACAGTTCCCAGATTGTAAAATCACCCTGTCATCTCTGCTTCCACAAAAAGACATCTCTGAAGACATCATCAGAGATATCAATTCAGAGCTGGCATCCAAAATCGGATCAACATCAGGTATCACCCTGGCACAACACCCCTCCATAGACAAGCGTCAACCTATATGATGACAAACACCTCAACAAGCAGAGAGTCAGTCTTCTAGCCAAAGAACTTAAAGACATAGTGCTCAACAGAGACCCCCAGCCCATACCCCATACAAGACAAAAACCTGTGGAGAAGTCACCTGTGGAGAAGTCACCTGCCAGGAGAAAGACCCATACACCATACCCCCCTCAACATACAAGACAAAAACCCATGGGGAAGTTGCCTGGCTGGAAAATATCCCAAACACAACATCTCCTCCAAAAAACTGGAAATGGGGACTACTATAAACCATAGCGGAAGACACCTGTGCCATACAGAACAAGGCAGAGCACAGACATGAAGGAGATAAGAACCATGTTCAGCACCCTGTGCAACACACTGATCCAGACTGGGATCCACTACATGGCCACAAGTCAGAAACCCAGCCCGTCCTCTGCAGGACAGCTCATTACAAGGTATACCAACCAAAGATGACACCACTGACTATCATTAGCTGGAATATCCAAGGGCCGAACACCTCAGCCTTTGGATCCAAACCAAACGATCCAGACTTTATAGACAGACTAAAAAATATCGACATCCAAATCCTCCTAAAGACATGGACCCAGGCAGAAGATGAATCCCTAACACCCATGGGCTACAAGGAATTCTCTGTTGCTGCCCAGAAAAGCAAGACCACCAAACTAGGCCGCCACTCAGGAGGCATACTAATATGGTTCAAGGAGGAGCTTAAAGAACATGTGAAAGCCATTAAACATGGTGACAACCACATGTGGATAAAAATAAGCAGCTCCATCCTCAATGGCCAACACGACATCTATCATTGTGCAGCATACATCCCCCATCAGAGTCTCCCTACCACAACCCAGACATCTATGAGATCCTACAAAGGGAAGCTGTCCAGTTCCAGTCCTAAGGCAGAGTGCTGATCTGCGGCGACCTAAACGCCAGGACTGGCACAGAGAAAGACTTCCTGTCCTCTGATGGAAACCTGCACATCCCGGTAGGCCAGGTCCACTATCAGGAGTCTGCACAGACAAGAAGAAATAGCTATGACATAGTCATAAACAACAGCGGGAGACATCTGCTGAACCTGTGCCGGAGTCTGGGACTGTAAGTAATGAACGGGAGTACCATAGGGGACTCTCTAGGATGCTTCACACTAAACTCCCACGTGGGCAACATCGTGGTGGACTATGTCATCACAGACGCAGACCCAGCAGACATAGATGCTTTCATAGTCACCCCTGAGACACACCTGTCAGATCACAACCAGATCTTGCTGTACATGAGATCCACTGACAAGCCACTCACACAACAGCCCCACCAGATTGGTCTCTACAACCTGCCACCATCCTTTAAATGGGCCAGTCACCGGGCCACCGAATACACCAACGCGGCTATCCGACCCGAAATCAAGGAACTGCTCACAAACTTCTGTATCAGCTCCTACTAGCCAGACCAAAAAGGTGTCACCTAAGCAGTGAAGGACTTCAATAACATCCTGTACACCACAGCAGAACTAGCAGGCCTGAAACAGACAAAGCCCAAGACACCGACTAACAAACAGCCGTTCGAGGTATTCGATTCCAATCGAATACCATGAGGCAAACGCACTAAAAATTTGTATCCCCTCCCACCTTCCCTGGCGCTTTTTTTGCACCAATAACTGCACAGGGGAGGTGGGACAGGAACTACGACAACGGAGGCATTGAAAAAAAATCAGAAAAAGTAATTGGCTGGCTAAATCAGGTGACCTCCAATTTATACGAATGGTGGATTTAACATTCAGTTAATTTGAGACTGTGAACTATGTGACTGTGAGACAGGGATAGATGTACAGGCAGGGTTAGCTAGGGATTACTTTTATTTAGGTGGGAATGTTACTCACATAGCTCTTTGGAGCTCTATCTGGTCGAGATCCCTGTCAGCTTGCGATATGCGGGAGCTGACGTTTTCCCATAGGAATGCATTGGACAGCGTTGATTGGCCGAATGCCATACAGAGTACAGCATTCGGCCAATCAACGCTGGTTCTGCCAGAGGCTCGTCTGTGAGGAGGTGGAGTCTAAGATCGAACCAGAATGGAGAATGCTCTGGACCTATCTTAGACTCCGTCTCCACCGGCAGAACCAGCGTTGATTGGCCGAATGCTATACTCTGTATGGCATTTGGCCAATCAACGCTGGTCAATGCATTCCTATGCTGAGATGTAGCAGTTCTGGCCGTGCGCTCAGCTCGTCTATACACCGGACATGCTGCCGAGTTGAGCGCACGGCCAGCACTGCTACACCCGAGATGTGAACCCTGCTGCACACTCAGCTCTGCTGCATCAGAGATGCGCTGAACCCTGCTGCAGCAGGGTTCAGCGCACACTCAGCTCTGCTACATCTCTGATGCAGCAGAGCTGAGTGTGCAGCAGGGTTCAGCCCATCTCTGATGCAGCAGAGCTGAGTGTGCAGAAGGGTTCAGCGCACACTCAGCTCTGCTACATCTCTGATGCAGCAGTGCTGAGTGTGCTTCAGGGTTCACATCTCCGATGTAGCAGTGCTGGCCATGCGCTCAGCTGGGCCGCATCTCTGGTGTATAGGCGAGCTGAGCGCATGGCCAGCACTGCTACATCTCGACATACGAACGCATTGACCAGCGTTGATTGGCCAAATGCCATACAGAGTACAGCATTTGGCCAATCAACGCTGGTTCTGCCGGAGGAGGCGGAGTCTAAGATTGGTCCACAGCAGTCTCCATTCTGGTCCGATCTTAGACTCTGCCTCCTCACACATGAGCCTCCGTCAGAACCAGCGTTGATTGGCTGAATGCTGTACTCTGTATGGCATTCGTCCAATCAACGCTGGTCAATGAATTCCTATGGGAAAAAGTCAGCTCCCGCATATCACAAGCTGACAGGGATCCCGACATAATACAGGTACTTGGACATGTTAGATGCCCCCAGGCATGCTTCCCCTGCTATCGCAGTTGCATTCCAGGGTGTTGGCATCATTTCCTGGGGTGTCATAGTGGACTTGGTGACTCTCCTGAGTCAAAGAGTGGGATCTCCTGAAACGAGCATTTTTTCCCCATAGACTATAATGGGGTTCGATATTCGTTCGAATAGTCGAATATTGAGGGGCTATTGAAATAAATATTGAATATTGAATATTTTACTGTTTGCCCATCTCTAATAATAGATAGATAGATAGATAATAGATAGATGATAGATAGATAGATAGATAGATAGACAGATAGATAGTAGATAAAGAGATGATAGATAGATAATAGATAGATGATAGATAATAGATAGTAGATAAATAGATGATAGATAGATAGATAGATAGATAGATAGATAGATAGATAGAACCATTGACAATCCAGACTTATATTTTTCTCATGTAATAACTAAGCAAGTACGCATTTACAAAATAATTTCCCAGAAATAGAAATTGATTTACTGTAACTAACTCTAAGTCTTACTAATGGAAAACTAACAAGAATGTAAAAGTTATAACATAAAGATGCACTTACGTGTGTTGTGGGAGAATACGGTCTGTGAGGAGTTAGCTGAGTGAAGTCTACACAGCAAGTAAAGGCATGGCAGGGAAACTAGCAGTAAAATGAAGTAAATTCCCCCCCAGGCACATTGAAAAGCTAGTAAACTATGTGGAAAGGTGATACATAAAACCATATTCTTTATCAGATTGTGAGAACTACTGTGTAGTATTAAGACTACAAATGTTAGATTTTATAATATATGCTTTGAAAGAATCTTAATAAGTTACTAACATTATTTAGTATATTCATTGGAATAATATATGACATTAATATTATTATATTTGGAAAGAAAATAAGAAACATAAAAACACAAAAAACATTCTATTAGGTCAGACAGAGAAGACTTACTGAAAAATAATGGGATAACTCTTAATTTTCATATAAGGGCATTCTGCTCTGTATAACTGCTAACATTTTAGTCCATAACTACATACGGATAATTAAAGGGTTATTTTAGTCAGTCCATATTGTCATGTTGAAAAGAACAGAAACAATTTATGTATTCCTGAGGAATTCCTGTTAAGAAAATGAATAACATCCAGGGATTTTTTTTCTACCAACCTCAAAATGTTTCCTTTTTTTGGTATATTTATCATTATTATGTAGATTTAGCCCAGTCATTGATGTTAAGCATATTCTCCAAGCCTCTATCAGTTGCTGG
The DNA here is from genome assembly GCF_031893055.1 of Leptodactylus fuscus. Taxonomy (NCBI): domain Eukaryota; kingdom Metazoa; phylum Chordata; class Amphibia; order Anura; family Leptodactylidae; genus Leptodactylus; species Leptodactylus fuscus. Next base: position 118,871,116 of record NC_134269.1, read on the forward strand.
TTAGTAAGACGTCCAATTTTTATACTCCTTTAGTAAAATGTTGTAAGTACTATACCTTCCCTTGGAAAACAATATTATATATAGTGAACATCGGAATGTAAATTGACAATAGTCCCTTTAGGCTAAAGTTCCTTCTTCCTGTGACAAAAATCATAACTCTTTTCTTTTCTTAATGTAGGATTTAATAGAAGACTGGAATATTCATGTTATAAGAACCCTGACCGTAGATTCATGTTAAAAGATCCCTGATTATAGATTTTATTCTCTTTTTTCATATGTTTGCTTAAAATGGGGCCCGAATTACCATGCCTTGGATGCTAGTTTTCTGGCATTCTGGAAATGAAAAAACTACATTTTTTGTCACTCGAGAATGGACTTTTCCTATTTTCTGCCCCTTTTTTAATACTGGCCATATGGGCAGAAAATAGGAAAGTCCAGCCACTCCAGTCCATAACTCAGCCCATCACATTTACTATAACTTACTCCAGAAAACTGGGTTACACCAGAAATCAATGTTCATCACTGACTATTGTAACTTTCATTTCTGGCGCACAGAATCTCCCCATTGGCGTGGGATATACATTCTAATTCTCAGGCTATATACACTTCATCCAGGTTGTCATGGTGTGTACCCACAAAAATTCAGTGGAATATACATTCTAATTCTCAGGCTATAGGCACTTCATCCAGGTTGTCACAGTGTGTACCCCTCAAAAATCAGTGGGATATACATTCTAATTCTCAGGCTATAGACGCTTTATCCAGGTTGTCACGGTGTGTACCCCCAAAAAATCTGTGGGATATACATTCTAATTTTCAGGCTATAGATGCTTCATCCAGGTTGTCACGGTGTGTACCCCCCCAAAATCTGTGGGATATACATTCTAATTCTCAGGCTATAGATGCTTCATCCAGGTTGTCACGGTGTGTACCCACAAAAAATCAGTGGGATATACATTCTAATTCTCAGGCTATAGATGGTTCATCCAGGTTGTCACAGTGTGTACCCCAAAAAATCAGTGGGATATACATTCTAATTCTCAGGCTATATATGCTCCATCCAGGTTGTCACGTAGTGTACCCCCCAAAAATCAGTGGGATATACATTCTAATTCTCAGGCTATAGACGCTTCATCCAGGCTGTTACGGTGTGTACCCCAAAAAATCAGTGGGATATACATTCTAATTCTCAGGCTATAGACGCTTCATCCAGGTTGTCACGGTGTGTACTCACAAAAAATCAGTGGAGTATACATTCTAATTCTCAGGCTATAGACGCTTCATCCAGGTTGTCACGGTGTGTATCCACAAAAAAATCAGTGGACTATGCATTCTAATTCTCAGGCTATAGACGCTTCATCCAGGTTGTCACCATGTGTACCCACAAAAAATCATTGGGATATACATTCTGATTCTGAGGCTATAGACACTTCATCCAGGTTGTCACGGTGTGTACCCACAAAAAATCAGTGGGATATAAATTCTAATTCTCAGGCTATAGACGCTTCATCCAGGATGTCATGGTGTGTATCCACAAAAAGGGACGTGGACGAGGCCATGGGCGAGGCCGGGGGCGTGGGAATGCTGCTGGGGAGCAAGGTCGCGGTGAAGCCACAGCACATTCCATGCCTACTCCTCAGGGACAGCAATTATTGCGCTTCTCCACAGTCCCCGGCTTGCTGGCCACATTAAGTAGGGTGCAGGGCAAAAACCTAACTAGGCCCGAGCACCAGGAACATGTGTTACAATGGCTGGTGGATAATGCTTCCACCACATTATCCACCAGTCAGTCAGCCTCTACCTCAACTCCTCCTCCTACACAACATTCTGGTCAGCCTTCCTCCTAAAATGCCTAATCTTCCCAGCAGAGTAATCCCAACTTTCCCTGCTCCCAGGAGCTGTTCTCTGGTCCTTTAACTGTCCCTCTCCCTGTCCCTCCATTTCCTGATTCCACAGAGCTACCAGACGACTTTCTGCGTCCAGATGCCCAAACACTGGAGTCTCCTCCATCTCCTGCTGATTTTATGGTGGTTGACCAGCAACCCACCCTCAGTGACAATGACGAGACACAGTTGGCATCAGGGCAGCCTGTTGCCATGTGCGGTGTGCAGGAGGAGGAGGCGAGAGAGGAATTGGCAGAGGAGGTGGTGGACGACGAGGACACTGACCCAACCTGGACAGAGGGATGTCAAGCGGGGAAAGCAGTGTCGATGTTGAGGGAGGTGCAGCACCAAAGAGGGTAGCTAGAGGCAGAGGCATTTCCAGAGGCAGAGGTCAGCTGCTTCGCCGAAGCCAGGCCACACCCAGAATGGCCCAAGATGTTCCCTCTCATAGCCAGCCCAGAAAAACTCCCCCATCGAAGGCACGTTGCTCAATGGTGTGGAGATTTTTCAAGGAATGCACGGAGAACTATTATAGTGCAGTTTACACAATTTGCTACTCGAAACTGAGTAGGGGCTCTGAAAAGAGCAACGTTTCGACCACTATCACGCGCCGTCATTTTGAATCCAAGCACTGAACTCAGTGAGAGAGAGAGCAAACACAGGACAATCGTTGTCTGGCGTTGCCCCATTGCCTCTCCCACTGTTGCCAGTGCTGGCGCTGCAGTCCAGAGCATCAGCCAGGACACTGCAACATCTGGCTCTGCCACTTTGGGACTTCTCCCTCATCCTCCCCTGTTCCTGTCTCAGCTCCTTCTCCTGCACCATCATGCGTCTCCTCCCAGCAACCCACCATCTCTCAGACATTTCAGCGCAGGCAAAAATACAGTGCTAACCACCTACATGCGCAAGCCTTGAACACGCACATCTCCAAACTCCTGGCCCAGGAGATGTTGGCGTTACCCCTCACGCTTAGCAGAGAGCAGGTCCTCACCCTGCCTGCACTCTGCCTGCTAACGCCGCCCCCTCCGCTCTGCCCCCTCCTCCCCACATGCCGGGTGACGTGGCCACGTAATCAGGCCCGCAGCCGACGTGTGCCTGCGTCCTACGTGATCTCCATTCACAAGACCGCTGCACAGGCTGAAAAGCAGAAGCTGATAAGCTTCTGCAGAAAAAATAGCGATTTTTCAAGTATTTATCCCCTATCCTACAGATAGGGGATAAATACTATATCTATGATGATGTAGGGGTTGGGGTGCTGGGGAAGGGTTGGAATGCTAGGGGGGGGAGTGCTGGGGAAGGGGAGGGGGCTTTTGAATGTCTGTCTAGCCTTTCCTTGGGCTTGAGAACTTTTTTTTTTTCCACCCACTTGTAATTGTAGTGCTCCTATTGCACCCTCAAGTGCAAGAATTGCAAGTGGGTGGGAAAAAAAAAACAGTCCTCAAGCCCAAGGAAGGGCCAGACAAACATTCCCCAGCACTCCAACCCTTCCCCAGCACTGCAACACAATAATGGTGTCTGCTGTTTTAGCATTAACCCCTTTGACTGAGGAGCCATTTTACCGGCAATCGCAGGCACCTGGAGCAAGCTTCGGGGCCTGCATCCATTTTTATGACAGCTGGGAACCTTGTGAAGGCTCTCCAGCCTGTCATTCTATACTTTCTATTGCAGGCTGTTCTATGTAGCCTGCAATAGAAATGCCAGATTTTTGCAATGCATTGTGATGCATTGTATTAGTGGTCAGACCCCTAGGGGGTCTAATAAGTACAAAAAAAAAAAAAAAAATAAAAAAAAATAATATTATATAATATTAAAAAAATAAAAAGTATTAACAATTCAAATCACCACCGCTATCCGTAGAACACATATAAAAGTATGTAAATACTGTTAAACACCTACACGTTAGGTACCCCTGTGTCCTAAATCGCTCACTCTACAAATCTATAACAATATTTTTCCTGTACGGTAAACACCGTAGCAGGAAAAAAAAGTCAAAAGTGTCAAACTCATGTTTTTTTTTTACTGTTTTGCCTCTAATAAAAATTTGAATAAAAAGTGATCAAAGCAATAAACAGTCCCCAAAATGGTAGAGCTGAAAAGTACACCCGGCCTCGCAAAAAAAAAGATGCCCTGTTTCCCTTTGTTGGACCTGCAGGTTTCTACCTCCCTTAATATCTGGGTAGTTGAAACCCCCATAAAAATGATTTTGTAATGCTTTGCAGCCTCATCTATTTATTCTATTAGTAAATTTTCATCTTCTTACAATTGTAACAAACCCTATCAGTATTTTATTATTATTTGTTACTTCCTTAATTTTCACCTGTAAGGACTCCACATATTCATTTTCCTCATGAACACTGGCTAAAAGTAGGATTATACAGTATGTACAAGCAACCCCTCCCCTTTTCCTATTGCTCCTCTAAACATACTATACTCCAGTATATTTACAGCCCAATCATACCTAGACTCCAGCCATGTCTCACTTATCCCTGCCATGTCGTAATTTTCTTTCAACATTATCAGTTCTAGTTCCTCCATCTTGGTAGTGAGAATTCTGGCATTAGTATACATACATTTTCTGGGTCTTTATTAGAGATGAGCGAACACCATTCGATCGACTAGCTATTCGATCGAATATCAGGCCATTCGAGGTATTCGATTCCAAACGAATACCAGGCCGCAAACGCAGTAAAAATTCTTATCCCCTCCCACCTTCCCTGGTGCTTTATTTGCACCAATAACTGTGCAGGGGAGGTGGGACAGGAACTACAACAACGGAGGCAGTTAAAAAAAATAAAAAAAACCATTGGCTGCCGAAAACATGTGACCTCCCATTTATAAAAACAGACGCCGGCGTATTCGCCATTTTTGCGGTCAGAGAGAGGGAGAGAAACATATCTGCTGAGGGCTAGATAGGCATTAGCTTCAGATAGGCAGGGAAAAACCAAAGAACAACAACAGCTCTTCTCAGAGCTATACACTGCAGGGACAGGAGTCCAGCTTTCCACGGATGGTGGAAAACAAGGGATACAGAACAGTTACTTCTTGCTACATACCAGACAAACAGCATTTATTTAGGGGGACCACAACAAAATAGAACCAATCCACAGCAGTTACTTCTTGCTATATACGTGTAAACCAGCTTTTCAGGTTGTGTAACCCCAAAACAAGGATACAGAGCAATTAGGTCAGGCTATGTACGCTCAATCCAGATATCCAGGGTGTGTACCCCCAAAACCTAGGTGGGAGACACCGAAATTCAGTCAGGCTATGTCCGCTCAATCCAGTTGTTCACAGTGTGTAACCCCAAAACCTAGGTGGTAGAGACAGAAATTCAGTCAGGCTATGTCCACTCTTTTCAGTTTTTCACGGTGTGTAACCCCAAAACCTAGGTGGGAGAGACAGAAATTCAGTCAGGCTATGTCCGCTCAATCTAGTTGTTCACAGTGAGTAACCCCAAAACCTAGGTGGGAGAGACAGAAATTTAGTCAGGCTATGTCCGCTCAATCCAGTTTTTCATGGTGTGTAACCCCAAAACCTAGGTGGGAGAGACAGAAATTCAGTCAGGCTATGTCCGCTCAATCCAGTTGTTCATGGTGTGTAACCCCAAAAGTTAGGTGGGGGAGACAGAAATTCAGTCAGGCTATGTCCGCTCAATCCAGTTTTTCACGGTGTGTAACCCCAAAACCTAGGTGGGGGAGACAGAAATTCAGTCAGGCTATGTCTGCTCTTTTCAGTTTTTCACGGTGTGTAACCCCAAAACCTAGGTGGGAGAGACAGAAATTCGGTCAGGCTATTAGAGATGAGCGAACAGTAAAATGTTCGATATTCGATATTCGTTTCGAATAGCCGCTCAATATTAGACTATTCGAATGAATATCGAACCCCATTATAGACTATGGGAGAAAATGCTTCGCTACAGGGGATCCCACCATTCGACTCAGGAGAGTCACCAAGTCTACTATCACACCCCAGGAAATGATGTCAACACCCTGGAATGCAACTGGGATAGCAGGGGAAGCATGTCTGGGGGCATCAAGTACCTTTATTATGTCGGGATCCCTGTCAGCTTGCGATATGCCATACACTCCGTTGTAGAGATGTAGTAGAGCTGAGTGTGCGCTGAGCTCTGCTACTACACGAGATGTGTGTGACAGGAGGAGTAGATGGAGAGATGGTTGGAAGTAGTGCAGAGCTGCTACACCAGAGATGTAGTAGAGCTGGCTGATGTTAGCAGTCCGATGCAGAAGGCTGAGTGTGTTAGTCTACTGCATCGGACTGCTACATCTGCCAGCTCTCCTACATCGGGCTGTGTGCTCAACTCAACTACTACGGAGTAGTTGAGCTGAGTGTGCAGTATCGTCTGCAGATTGTAGTTGAGCTGAGTGTGCAGTATTGGACAGTGTGCAGTGTGCACACTGTCCAATACTGTACACTCAGCTCAACTACACTCTGAAGACGATACTGCACACTTAGCTCAACTACTCCGGAGTAGTTGAGCTGAGCGCATGGCCCAATGTAGCAGAGTAGACATCTGCCAGCTCTCCTACATCAAGCCTACTCTGGAGTAGTTGAGCTGAGTGTGCAGTATCAGACATTACTACGTGGGAGATGAAGCAGAGCTGGTATTTTAAAGACGATTCTATTCACTACACAGCATGTAGTCCAAAAATTGTTTCAATTTTTGGACCCCACGCTGTGTAGTGATAAACCCCCTCCCCCCCACCGGTGTCCATTTACCTGCAGCTCCCCGTTCTTCTTGGTCTGATCCGGTCCGCTGTCCGGTCTGCAGAGTGCCCTGCCCCCCTTTCCCCTGACTAGTATTATAGAGAAGGCGGGGCTTAGGAGAGTGTGTGTGGGTACTGGGCAGGGAGACCTAAAGATAAGTGGGAGACACCAAAATTCTATATCAGCTCAATCCAATTTTTAAGGGTCTACCCCTTGTATTTTTCATTTATTTCTGTGACATTATTTCAACCAATAACTCAAGCAGTACAAGCACCGGATACTGGTACTATGTAGTACAACTGCAGCCATTAGTTCTCCACCCTCCCAGGATCTCTTTTCGGATCCTTTTACTGTCTCTCCCTCTGTTGAACCACTTCCCCTCAATACGGTGTGATACACTAAACAATATATTTGATACTCAGGTCGCTCATGCCTACCTATTCTCAACTGGTGGCATTCTTCACAGTCACACAAGCAGGGGCATAACTACCATAGAGGAAGCGGAGGCGGCTGCCACAGGGCCCGGGCCATTAGGGGGCCCGGTGACAGCCGCTACCGCTGCGTTTTTTTTCCTTTTTTTAATTGGCCGTTACGGGCCCTATTCACTTGCCGATCCTGGCTGGGCCCGGATCGGTAAGTAACACCGCGGGCCCACAAATACTATCATTATACTCGGGGGTCTTTGCAGTCCCCGAGTATAATGATCGGCGGACCGGGAGAGGTAATAAACATAAAAAACACTGTTACTTACCTCTCCACGATCCTGCCAGGCCTCCATCCAGACGTCCTTTCTGACGTCTCTGACGTCACATGAACCTGGCTTACTTCCCGGGTCATGTGGCGTCTGACGTCATTTCAGAAGACAGTGGAGAAGACAGCGTAGGAGCCGGGGACAGGTAAGAAACAGTAATTTTTTATGGTTTTATTCCCCCGGGTCTCCAATTATTATACTCTGGGGTCTGAAAAGACCCCAGAGTATAATAATTGTTTATGGGTGTCCACTATGGGGTATAATACTGTGTGCAGGGGCCACTATGGGACATAATACTGTGTGCAGGGGACACTATGGGGGATAATACTATGTGCAGGGGACACTATGGGCTATAATACTGTGTGCAGGGGCCACTATGGGGCATAATACTGTGTACAGGGGCCACTATGGGGGATAATACTGTGTGCAGGGGCCACTATGGGGGACAATACTGTGTACAGGGGACACTATGGGGGATAATACTGTGTGCAGGGGCCACTATGGGGGATAATACTGTGTGCAGGGGCCACTATGGCGGATAATACTGTGTGCAGGGGCCACTATGGGAGATAATACTGTGTGCAGGGGCCACTATTGGGGATAATACTGTGTGCAGGGGCCAGTTAGGGACATAATACTATGTGCAGGGGCCAGTAAGGGACAAAATACTGTGTGCAGGGGCCAGTAAGGGACAAAATACTGTGTGCAGGGGCCAGTAAAGGACATAATACTGTGTGCAGGGGCCAGTAAGGGACAAAATACTGTGTGCAGGGGCCAGTTAGGGACATAATACTGTGTGCAGGGGCCAGTAAGGGACAAAATACTGTGTGCAGGGGCCAGTTAGGGACATAATACTGTGTGCAGGGGCCAGTAAGGGACAAAATACTGTGTGCAGGGGCCAGTAAGGGACAAAATACTGTGTGCAGGGGCCAGTAAGGGACAAAATACTGTGTGCAGGGGCCAGAAAGGGACATTATACTGTGTGCAGGGGCCAGTAAGGGACATAATAGTGTGTGCAGGGGCCACTATGGGGGATAATACTGTGTGCAGGGGCCAGTAAGGGACATAATAGTGTGTGCAGGGACCACTATGGGGGATAATACTGTGTGCAGGGGCCACTAAGGGACATAATACTGTGTGCAGGGGCCACTATGGGGCATAATACTGTGTGCAGGGGCCACTAAGGGACATAATAGGGTGCGGAGGGGGGGCCGGTTGGGGTCTTCGACGTCGGTGTCAGTTGGGGGGTGCCCATGTCAAAAGTTCGCCACAGGGCCCCGTCATTCCTAGTTACGGCACTGCACACAAGTACAGTTAAGGATTGTTTGATGCAATATCTCAACCTTTCACCCTCACAAGTTTATTTCCTAAAGTATAAGGAAACTTTAATGAAGGACAATCTGAACATCTGGTGTGACCGTTGTGACAGGACCAGGGGAAAAGTGGTAGAAGGAGTATACATTTCTCCCAGGTTCCTGTCATACACAATCTAGGTGCAGCTGAGCAAAGCTGTGTTCCTGACTGGTGGGTCTTACCAAAACCCTGGTAAAGGTCTGGCTGCTGAAGCAGGGAGTATTGGTGTCTCTACTCCATTCAGCCACTCCAGGTTTTGGGATATGTGGGGTTAAATCTTTGCTATTAAGAAGTATGTGTATAAAAGGGCAGTCAGCCCACAGATATATGGCTCTCTCTGCTCCTGGGAAACTACTTGTGAACTTGTGAGTAATACTGCTGTTTTTGTGTTTAGGGAGCTGTGCAGAAGGCCCTGCTCTCATAGTTAGGATACCTGCTGTTGAAGGTAGAAGCCGGACAGATAGGATTTTATTTTGTATTGTTTCTGTTTTGTTTTGCCTGAAAAACACTGATAAAACTGGTGGTAGCCAGTTGCACCATACTTGGCTGGATTGGACTTTCATTTTGTGCCAAAAAGCGGTCAAGAGAGCGATCCCTCAGCCAATCCCGTTACACTGTCCATTGCCAACTGCAGAACTGAAGTTACCATCTCTGGAAGTGGTACACCTTTTTTCTCTGCATTTAGCCATGCTCGATGCTATGCTAGCTGACTACACTTGGTTGGTCGATGGTTATCTTAATGCATATCGCCAAGGGGCATCAGATGTGTTTCTCAGCACTGAGGCCACCTCCTCTGAGCTCCCAAAGGAACTTCAGCAGATTTGTGTATTGCAGCAAAAAAGAAGAGAAAATCTTTGGCCTTGCTGCCTCTGGACACGCCTTTGCCTGTAGCCACCTTTTTTCCTTTTTAGCTTGCCTCCACATCTACACTGCTTTCGCCCCTAGACATCACCCCAGTCTATGCCTCTGCTTCTAGCCACCTTTTTTTTCCTGCTTAGTTTGCCTGCACATCTACACTGCTTTCGCCCATAGACATCACCCATGTCCATGTCGGGTTGGTGGCCTCGTCGTCCACCAACTCCTCTTCCAATTGCTCACAGTACCCTTACTGCAAACTGCACATAACCACAGCTTGCCCTGATGGCAACTGTGTCTCATCATTATCACTGAGGCCCAGAAACGTCGGTTGCGGGTCCACAACCACAAAATTGGAAGGAAATGGCGGATGCTCCAGTATTTCTAACACCTGTATATAACTAACACGGTAAAAGTGAACGAAACAACATAGTTAACCACATATGAGTTCCCTATATGTAGGTCCAAGTATCAAGCTCTAAAATTCATACTGACATAAAACACCGGAAAAAACATGAATTGAGCAGAGACAGTATACAAAAAACTGTTTTATTGAATGAACAAAGAAATATACAACAGGGGAGGGGAAAATGCTACCAGAACAACAGACCCACCACTGACAGAGGAGTGTCTATGAGGTAAGTATGATGTACAAATGTCACTGATATCCACATACGGTTCATATGCTGTGCATAAACGATTACAAAGAAATGTATACCTCCATACAAGGAAGAAAGCTAGCGCCGAAAGGCGCATAGGGGATTTCTGCGGGTCCCACCACTGCCTGAGTTGTCTTGACACTTTAATCATGGGTATGTTGTCCTGATTTACTCCTTTACACCACTACAGGCTCCTGTATTTCCTTATGTGGGCTCGATTTCCCTGTACTATTCCTCCTTTGTTGCTATGGTATTTTTTGTTTCTACATCTCTAACAACATGTGGGGCTTCCATGCTTATGTTTTTCGTTCAGTTTACAGCCAGTAGTATAGCATGTCGTACTTCATCTACTATTTACGTTTAGTGTTGTGGCTATCTTATCTTATATTTTGAATTGTACCTCTCCACTGCCATCTACTGTCCTATTTAGGCAATTTTACTTTTACACTTTGTGTACATTTTACTGTGGGGTCATGTACTAATTCACTAATAGATATAGCCACTTACTGATTCCCATATCTACTGGGTTTACCTATATTTGGCCATTACATACAGTGTTGCTATAGATTTTCTATATAGTTTCCATCTTCTACTGTTTTCCTCATTTGTTTACATTGTTATACTTTTGGTCCATAGAGACAATTTCGTATGGAGGTATACATTCCTTTGTAATCTTTTATGCACAGCATATGAACCGTATGTGGATATCAGTGACATTTGTACATCATACTTGCCTCATAGACACTCCTCTGTCAGTGGTGGGTCTGTTGTTCTGGTAGCATTTTCCCCTCCCCTGTTGTATATTTCTTTGTTTATTCACTAACACAGTTTTATGTATACTGTCTCTGCTCGATTCATGTTTTTTCCGGTGTTTTTTGTAACATCTGTTCCTAGTGCTCGGGCCTGGTCTGCGTTGTACCCTGCTTAACGCAGCTGTCATATCAGAAATTGTCATAAGGATGGGATAGGATTTCACATAAGTCTCCCACCCATGGAAACTCATGGTGCAGAAACTGAGGGAACTGACTTTGATAAACCCTTGGGTTTTGGAGATGGAACTCCATCAAAGGTCTCTACAGCTCACACACCCTGTTCAACATATGATATCTAGGGTTTTTCTGCGTGTGGGGACGTTGCACAACAGTCGGTGTTCGGGCAGATGGAGGTGTTGCTGGAGTGTTTTGAGGCTAGCAGCGGCTCCTGTACACTTGCGAAAGTGGGCGCACAAGTGCTGCACTTTCACCAGTAGCTTGTGTACATATTGAGTATGTTTTCAAAAAACATTGCACCACTAAGTTAGACGTGGGCTAGGCATGGAACGTGTTGGAGGCTGGCAAGCTCCAAAGCCTCTACCAGGTTCCTGCCATTATCAAACATGGCAAAAATGCCTGGCCCCAGGTGCAGTGGGGAAAAACACATTGCCATCTCATCCAGGATGGTATCCCTCACCTCGGAGGCAGTGTGCTGTCTGTCCCCCAAGCTGATGAACTTCATCGCGGCCTGCTGACATCTCCCCACGCCAGTAGCTGGGGTCGATTCAATGGCGAAGGAGGAGGAGGGTGGTGTTTCAGCACTCCTGCCAGGAATATTAGGCGGGAAGACAAAACACGCCGCCAAAGTTTGCGACCCAGCCTCAACTACATTCAGCCAGTGTGCCACTATTGAGATGCAGCGTCCCTGGCCACATGCACTTGTCCACGTGTCGGTGGTCAAGTGGAACTTTTGTGCAAAGCGCAGAACTTGGGGCCCGCCTGATGTTATGGGACACACGCTGGTGCAAGGCTCACACACACACACAGTGAAATCAATGGGAGCGTGTACGGCCCGCAAAGGCTCCCGGGGAGTAGACGTGCCACATCACGCGGCACGTTACACCGTGTGAACCCTCCCTTATCCTGTTTCTCCACCATCACTGATGAAAAGCTCTCCTCCCTAATCTCTAAATCCCTCCTCACCTCTTGCACACTTGACGCAATCCAGTCACATCTAATCTCCAAACTCACTGAAGTCTTTACTCTGACCCTAACCCATCTTTTCAACCTATCTTTAACCAATGAATCCTTCCCTTCCACCTTCAAATATGCCAGTCACACCTATACTAAAGAAACCGTCTCTTGACTCCCCAGCTAGCTATCGACCCATCTAACTGCTCCCTACGCCTCAAAACTGTTTCAACAACACGTCCACTCCAAATTATCCTCCTATGTCTCATCCAACCTGCTCTTTGACAGACTACAGTCAGGCTTCAGACCCTGTCACTCCACAGAAACTGCCCTAACCAAAGTCACTAATGACCATCTAACTGCCAAAGCCAAGCGTCCCTACTCTGTACTCCTCCTCCCTGACCTCTCCTCTGCCTTTGACACAGTTGACCACTCCCTCTTGTTAGAAACTCTCTTATCCCTTGGTATCTCAGACCTGGCCCTTTCATGGATCTCCTCACACCTCACCAACCGCACATTCAGCGCCTCCCACTCGCATACCCCCTCCTCACCACTCCCCAATTTCTGTAGGTGTACCCCAAGTCTCCGTCCTAGGACCCTTCCTGTTCTACATCTACACCCTCGGCCTGGACCAACTCATAGAATCTCATGGTTTTCAATGCCATTGCTATGCTAATGACACTCGCATATATCTCTCTGTACCAGACATTACCTCTCTGTTGGCCAGAGTTCCAGAGTGTCTGGCGTCAGTAGCCTCGTTTCTCTCCTCTCACTTTCTCAAACGCAACATGGAGAAAACACAGTTCATCATCTTCATCCCACCTCGTACGGCTCCTCTACCTGACCCATCTTGGGATGCTTTTCACTGTCCCAAGGGTCTGTTGCCTTGGGATAACCATGGACTCCGACCTATCCTTCAAGTCGCACGTTCAATCCTTTAAAGGGATTCTACCATTAAACTACTTTTTTTCTAATTACCACGTCGGAATAGCCTTAAGAAAGGCTATTCGTCTCCTACCTTTAGACGTGGTCTCCGCCGCGCCGTTCCGTAGAAATACCGGTTTTAACCGGTATGCAAATGAGCACTCCGCAGCAATGAGGGCGGGCCCCAGCGCTGAAAGGCCGATGAGCGCATCCCCATTGCTGCCCGAGAGCTCTTTCCTGTGCCGCCTCCTTCTTCTGCAGCAACTCCGCCTCTTCTGGCTTCTCTTGCTCTTGTAGTTCTATACAGGAGCATAGAGAGGCCACCCCAAAATGGCCGCCGGCCAGCTCCTTTATTGAACTGCAAGAGCGGCTACCCCAAAATGGCCGCCAGCCGGCCATTTTGGGGTAGCCGCTCTTGCAGTTCAATAAAGGAGCTGGCCGGCGGCCATTTTGGGGTGGGCTCTCTATGCTCCTGTATAGAACTACAAGAGCAAGAGAAGCCAGAAGAGTCGGAGTTGCTGCAGAAGAAGGAGGTGGCGCAGGAAAGAGCTCTGGGCAGCAATGGGGACATGCTCATCGGTGTTTCAGCTCTGGGGCCCGCCCTCATTGCTGCGGAGAGCTCATTTGCATACCGGTTAAAACTGGTATTTCTACGGAATGGCGCGGTGGAGACCACGTCTAAAGGTAGGAGATGAACAGCCTTTCCTAAGGCTAATCCGAACATGTTCATTAGAAAAAAAGGTAGTTTAATGGTAAAATCCCTTTAACACTTCCTGCCGCCTCCAACTCAAGAACATCTATCGAATCTGCTCCTTCCTCACCACGGAAACTGAAAAGATGCTAGTCCAGGGGTAGGGAACGTACGGCTCTCCAGCTGTTGCAAAATACAACTCCCAGCATGCACACTTGCTCTTCTGTTCTTGGAACTCCCATGGAAGTGAATGGAGCATGTTGGGAGTTGTAGTTTCACAGCAGCTGGAGAGCCGAAGGTTCCCTATCCCTGTGCTAGTCCATGCCCTCATAATCTCCCACTTAGATTACGGTAACACCCTTCTCCATGGTCTCCCAGTGAACACTCTTGCCTCCCTCCAGTCCAGCTTAAATTGTGTTGCTTCCTTAATACACCTCTCCCCCTTCACTGGCTACCTGTTGCCCAGCAAATTGAGTTCAAGTTACTAACCCTAACATACAAAGCCATCCACAACCTGTCCACATTTTTCTGACCTAATATCCCACTACGGGCCCACACGCAACCTCAGATCCTCCAAAGACCTCCCACTCCTCTATGCTCATATCCACTCTTCACACAACTGTCTCTAAGATTTCTCCTGTACATCCCCTATAGTCTGGAACTCCTTACCAAGACACAACAGACTGACCCCCCACAATCACAGGCTTCAAGAAGGCTCTGAAGACTCACCTATTCAGGAAGGCCTACAACCTCCAATAACGCTACTGTCACCACACCACCATCTGAACAGTCTCTTTCCTCACCTTCTTTTTCTATCCCTCTTCCATCATAGACTGTAAGCCCTTGCGAGCAGGGCTCTCTACCCCACTGTGCCAGTCGATCATTGATAGTATTATATTTGTTTGTATATTTTGTGTACTGTATGTAAACTCTCTAATGTAAAGCACCATGAAATTAATGGTGCTATATAAATAAACAATAACAATAATAAGATATTCACTGAACACATACAGAGAGAAGCACTGTGAACCCACTAAGAAAATAATAAATCCCTGCACATTTTATTAAGCTAAATCATCATGGATCGATGCATATAAGCAGTAACAACTACTGTTGGTACTCAGTGGTATGATAAATCATGCCTAGCGCGTGACCAAATTTTGCCCATTGATTTAATATTCAGCAGCTCTTAAGGTTAACCAATCACTGACAAATATAGATAAGTTGTCCACCAAAAAACAAAAGCATCCAACCCCCCCATACCTATATATTTTCTTAAAGTAGACACCTGCAGCATTGTCAGAATGCCACTTAGTACTGTATACAAACAGGCACCTTCATGCAATTTTGATTTAAAGTGAATGTTTTATGAAAAAATGCAAATAAATGTATATTAGTTGTTAAAAGCGGAAACCAAACAAAAAATTAAATGCACCAAACCTCCTAAAAATAAGAGTTCAACATGTGCAGAGTTCATACATATCACTATGGCCTGAACCCGCATGCACGTGTCTTCAGAAAATCGCTAGAACTGGAAGGAACAAAAATCTGCTTTGAAGCTGGAAATGTTAAAAAAGTATCATCCTATAAAATGTAGGGATTACACACCATGAAAAGTAAGTGAACCCCTAAATCCTATATATTTTTTGAAAATAGACAACCTGAATATTACAAATGTCTTAATGGGTCATCGATAGCCACATCCACCTTCATGCAACTTTGCGACCAACACAAATAATTTTTTGAAAAAATACGATAAAACACATATTTGCACCTAAAACTCATGTTCAATCTCACATTCATATACAAAATACTTTTAAAATAATAGCTTATGGTGTATACAATGTGTATATATACTATATGTACCGCAAACATCGACTACAACAAGAGCTCGGACTCCCAAAAACACGAATACAGAAGACAAGCAGGATTTTGCTGTTGTTCACTAATATGTTAAAAAGCTATACTGCACCTACCAAACTGTGACTGTGATACCAAAATCTAACTTTTTTCAGAGTACACAGCATACTGTATATAAAAACACAATTTAATAGTTTATATATACAACCACCTTCATTCAACTTTGCCGCAAACAGAAATTGCTAGCAAAAATTGCGCAAAAATTCAAAATTGCCACTAAAGTGCGGCTCAAGAAATCCCTTTCTGCAAACATAATGTACTGTCCATAAAACTGCAATATGTGAGGAGTTCATATACACCACACATGTATATATTTACAGGGGCGGGTGTTAAAGAATCGCCAAAATCGCAGAAATGCGCCATCCCATTTTGTGCATGCAAATTAAATAGGACTTTACATAAAAATGTTATTTTCCATCCCCCTATAATAATTTTAGCAATCCATACGTTCATCTCTAGTGATAATTGTTATTACTATTATTTTAGTGTGTAACGGATATCACTAGAGACGTATTTTACTGTAGAAAGCTCAGGTATAGACAGGACAGGGATTGGGTGAAATGTAAACTTTATTTGCGACTTTATGTATATGTCGTGTAAGTGTTTGGTACGACTTTTTTTGGCTTGCGACCTGGACAATGGTAAATGTCTGAGTCACAGCGCCAACAAACTTCCTGGTTATGTTCAGGAGGTATAACATAAGAATACCCCACTAGAAAAGCTCAGGGGGGAATTACATTATAACTGTATGTGACAATTAGAGACAAATGTATAGTATACGCTCTGATTGGCAGGAGAAGGGTTAATAGGGTCAATAGAGTCCCTGCCACCCCCCTCCTGCTGTCACATACAAGTTATGCAGAGAGAGAGATCGTTTCTGTGTCTCTCTCTCTCTGCTGGGCTGCTCCATGTCCCTCTTCCTTTCTTGTTAGATCGCAAATTGCTTGCTTAGACAGGAGGGGGGGACACTTTGGAGCTCTATATCTTTGGACTGCATCAACATATCTTGATGCTTTCAATTGCATTTTAAAGAGGAGAATCTCATCTTTAAAATGATATCAAAAACTCGATGATTGGACGTACAGTTTTGGAGAAATTCACTGTTGAAACGCTGTCGGGAATTGATATCTGCAGTTGGATCTCAATGCCAAATAGTGTTTTCAACAGTGAATGGCTCCAAGACTGTAAGTAAAATCATCAAGTCCCTGGTATCATTTTAAAGATGAGTCTCTTCTTTAAAATGCATTTTGAAGCATCAAGATATGTTGATGCAGTCCAGAGATATCGGCATTAGTAGGGAGGACATACTAAGTACGTCCTCGGCTACTGAAGTGCCACCTTGGGAGCACGTACAGTGTACGTGCCTGGCAGCGAAAGGGTTAATGCATTGCTATTTGTGCAGAATAAAATTCAATTCAGGGGGAAAAAAAATCTATTATTTTTGCATCACCATCTTCTGAAATAACATTTTTATTTTTTGGTAAACAGAGCTAGTTGAGTGCTTATTCTTTGCAGGATGACCTCTACTTTTTATTGGTACCATTTTGGTTTTCATCTGACTGTTTGATTACTTTTTATTGAACATTTTGTAAGGGAAAGGTGGTGAATAATCATTATTTTGTGCGGTTTTCTACATATTTTTTTTTATGACCTTCGCCGTTCAGGTTAAATAATGTTTTAATTTTATTGTTCAGGTTATTACGGATGCGGTGATACCAAATATGTAATGTATGTTTTTCTATTTTTCTTTATTTTACATAATAAAACATTTTATATGAGGGAAAAAGGGATTTTTGGAGCTTTATGTCTAATTTATTTTAAACTTATTTAAACTTTTTTATTTTGTACTTTTTTTTCACTTTTTTTTTTCTGTCCCCATGAGGGATTGAAGCAGTGATCTGATGATCACTGCTTCACTAGATATACGCTGCAATACACGTATTACACATGTATTGCAGTGTAGAGGAAGCTGTCAGCCTGTGTCGACGCACAGGGCTGACAGCTTCCTTTTGGGCAGGATCAACCAGGTACGTGGAGGGGTAAGTGATGGAGCAGACCCGGGGTCACTGATAAAACCCCAGGATGCCCACTACAAACATCGGCACCCCCCGAAACCGTCGCAGTGGGTGCCGATCGGCACCATAATATCCCGAAACCCCTGAGATGTCGGCGGTCATGTTTGACCGCCGGCATCTCAGGGGTTAACACTCGCGATCGAACCCGGGTGCTGTTCACACAAATGCTCCAGCATGTGCAAGGTTGAATTCCATCAAGTTGGAATATCTTAGATCAGGCGGTGCAAGGGTAGACTGTTCTGTCTAGTAGGGTGTTTTTAACTGCATGAGAAAAGCTGAAATGCAGACACATTTTTGGCCATGAGCAGCACCATAGTTAAGACACCGTACATGTCAATAAAACAGCTCACCACTAAATTTAGCACATGCGCCATGCAGAGGCAATGTATTATTCTACTGAACCGCAGTGCAGTAACAATATTTGTGCCATTGTCGCTGGCAACACAGCCCCAATGTAGTTGGGGGGAGCAATCCAATGGGATACTTGCTGCAGGATACAGTGGAGCAGTTCCTCTGCTGTGTGACTTCTATGATCCAAGCTCATTAGCTGTCAAACTGTGTGGCAACACTTCTTCACCTTACATCCATTGAGCAAGGAAGGTGGAGTAAAAGCAATGACGTGTCCTGTTAAAGATAGGGGAAGTGGTCCAGAGGAGGCAGATGGGCCCCGCATGGTGTTGAAACTGGGCCTGGACAAATGAGGTAGTATTAGCACCTTGCCTTCTTGCACTTGTGGACTATGATTACTGCCACTCAAAACATTGTCCGAGTGGACTCTGAAAGCCATGTATTGTCCTTGTCCATAATAGTTATTCAATGAGTGGATGGTAGTGTGCACCTTTCTCCACACTGACATATCCAAGGAAAGACCCACATACAGCACAACTGCACCACCAGTAACTTGGCCAGGTATGAATTAAGTTGCAGAACTGCCAGATGACTGGACTCATATTGTTGTTTCCTGGACACACATTACCTTATAGATGACTAATGTTGGCATTGAAGAGGAGTGGGAGAAGCAGTTGGAAATGATGATGGCGATAAATATGATCATGGGCTAGGTATAGCTGTTGGCTGCTTAAAAGGAAGCTCACGGAGAAAAAGTAGGATGGTTTTGTACACTTTCACTGTCAATGCCAATGCAAATTCTATTTTGCCAAATGAGCTGGTGATGAATTTTCATGAGTATGGACAGACTTATTTCCCAGATTTGTTTCTTTATACCTATGGCTAAATTTCTGCTTGCAGATTTTGCAAAAAAGTTCAAAAAACTTTTCCCACATGGAAGACGACTTATTGCTGTTGTCAATATCAGATGATTAGTGTATATGGTAGGGCCTCATTAATCGCAAATGTAGTCAATGGCCCCTATAAGTGAAAAATCCTCCTCCAAAATGAAATCGTACCCTATCTTTGTTGGGTTTTTGTTGGGAATCCACTTCAAAATCTGACTCAAAAAAACGCCTCCCACTTATCAGTAGTAAGTAGTGATATAATCTTCAGGCAGATTCCACTTTTAAAAACCCATTGAAATCACTCAGAGGTGGAAAAAAAATGGGATGTATTTTTTATTTGGTTTTTAAAGTGAAAATTCCAGGTCCATACAATAAGCTGTAGTGTAAAAAAAAAAAAAAAAAAAAAAGCATAAAAAAGACATTTAAAAAAAAAAAATTTCAGCCCGCAAAATGCTCTGCATGAACATAACCTTAAGAGCTATATGTCACTGAATGAAAACCTTGGGGGACTCTGATAAAATAATAAAACTTAACCTTTAATAAATACAAAAAGATAAAAAGTGTCTTTTTTTTTGTATATAAACAAAGAGTGGTCAATTATTTAGTCACACTTTCAGGTGAAAGACTGACTAATATATAGCAACAACGGCATGCTATCTACACACCCCTTCTGATGGTATGAGTGGTAGTCACAAATTGGTAGAAAGAAAAAGCATTGGCCAGGGATATGTATACTATTCGTGCCTGCAAATGTCAGTAGCTGGCCCTGCCTCCCTCAACCAAAAAATGCATGCCATAGCACATCCACAGCCATAGGAGTAATAAGATAGCAAGACCTCAAGGGTTAATGACAGAATGTTTCAATAAGGCATTTATCCTGAGGATACTGGCCTAGTGCCACACCAACAGGAATCAATACCAAATGAACCTCTGACTTGGGTCAATAGTACTCCTATGGTGGTGCTAACACAGACATGAAGCTAGATAGCCCTGTCTTTCAATTGTATCTGCCCTACGCGTTTCAACTCCGTTCAGAGAGTCATCAGGGGCTATTCTCTTTTTCAAATAAACATGCAGCGTGACCGCAGTATGACCGCTCTGGTACCGGCGGTGCCGTGCACTGAAAAGCCTCCACTATTTAAAGACCAGGCTCCTCCCAGCTCCTCTCACGCCTCCAATCAAGGCACCGCTCTGGACACTCCTCCACGCATGCGTGTTGAGCTCTATACACGATAGATCGCTATGACCTCGTAAGCCCATACAGATACTCGCGCATGCGCGTACTCTTAGCTCCGCTACCTCCGATACACCCGAGGCCACCGCCGCTACACAAGAAGCCGATAGCCTCACTGCTGAAGTACCTACTACCGCTCAATCGCTGCCGCTGCATACGATCGCGCTGACAGGCTGCTATTAATCCCAAATAACAGGAAGTCCCGTCATATGTTATTTTCACCCCATATCAATCAATGCTACCAAACATGGGGTAAGTACTTCCACAGACCATATCCCTTCCTTAGTATCTCGCACATCCTCTTTCCAATTCCAAAACAAGATCAATGTTATTTGGAAGGGAATGTTGAAACAAAATATCCTTGTTTCAAATAACTATTTGGAGGAGCATATAATGCTAATAAAACAGAGTGTCCTTTTGCAGTGAAGAGCTGCTCTGAAGGAACCCATTGTCCCGATATCATGAGGGAATATAACCTAAAACAGACAACATCGCTTTGTCAAAGATCCTTTATTCAGGTAAGTATCCAAACTCACATGTCCACTTCCAGAGACTACATGACACATAGTACAAGTGTCACTGAACAAACCGGTGTTTTACTTCAAAATCTTCATGTTATGGATCCAGATTACAGTCACCCACCATAAGACATATCAGGAGGTGTCAGGGTGCAGAGGACACGCAATATAGATGTATACTTAGAGTGTGCATCATATAAATGCACACTCTAGCCAGTGGTCCCCTTATTTTTGCGAAATAAAGCATGTAAAGTCCATCTGTTTGTTTAGACCATTAGGATACAATGTATCCAGTCTGTATATCCATTCTGTTTCCTTTCGCAAAACAAAATTGTCCCAGTCACCACCTCTACTGGGTGGTCGGACCACCTCAATTGCTTTAAATCTGAGTTTAGTGACATCACCACCATGATATCGTACAAAATGGCGTGCCACAGATGTATCACTAACATTGAAGTGAATGGGAAGTGCCGGCGTGTACGGCTCGGCATGAGCAGAGCTTGCTGTACACGCTGCCACTTCCCATTCACTTCAATGGGACTGCTCGTGGTGAAAGAAGCAGCCCATTCATTTCTGTGGGGAGCGCTCGTATGCCGGCTCCCATAGAAATGATCGGGAAGTGTTTGGCAGCCCTGCTGTAGCGCCGACGTGTACGGCTGTGATACACGCTGGCGTTACGTAGTGTGAATGCACCCTAATACCGCAAACACCAAGCCCTCATATGGCCACATTGCCAGAAAATAAAAATAAAAATCTAGCTTGTACATAGTGAAGACAAAACCCCCAAAAGTCGCCAAATCATTAGGACATAAGTGGCTGCGACTAGAAGGAAATGTATAAGCTGTGCGAGCGTTTTCAGGGGACACCCCATATTTAGAGCTTATAAGAGAGAATACACCAGTGCTGATCCCCCAGAATGCCCCTCTTCCCCGTCCCTGTCATAGGAGCTAGTGGGAAAATAGAATGGGATTTGGTGTACCCAATTTACTCCGCACAGTAGAGATGAGCGAACACCGTTCTATCGAACACATGTTCGATCGGATATCACACTGTTCGCCATATTCGAATCGAACACCGCGTGGTAAACTGACTAAAAACTCGATTCCTCTCCCACCTTCCCTGGCGCTTTTTTTGCACCAATAACAGCGCAGGGGAGGTGGGACAGGAACTACGACAACAGGGACATTGAAAAAAATAGTAAAGACCCATTGGCTGCTGGAAACATGTGACCTCTGATTCAGAAGAACAGCGGCGGCCATCTTCGAGTCAGTCAGAGCTTGTACTTCGTCAGGGACGGAGGTCTCCATCCATTTAGATAGGGATTAGATTATGCTAGGCAGGGATAGGATAGGAGAGGAGAAGAAAACCAACAGCTCTTTTAAGAGCTATATTGAAGGGAGAATCAGAAAAAGATTGTCACAGTGTCTACCCACTAACGCTAATGTGGGATTCACAGGCTGCATCAGCGCTACCCAGCTTTCTGCGGTGGGGATAATACTAAGTGGGATACACTGAAAGTGTATTCCCACATACCCTATATACCCTTAATCCATGTTCTAACAGTGTACCCCCCGGAACTAACTGGCATACACTGAAATGCTCAGCCCATATACCCTCAATCCACGTTCTAACAGTGGATTGAGGGTTCATTCCCCCCCCCCGTAGCTAACTGGTATACACTGAAATGCTCAGCCCATAGAATGTGGATTAAGGGTATATAGGGTATGACAGCGTGCCTCCCCCGCACCTAACTTGTATACACTGGAATATTCAGAGCATATATGCAGCATCATGGTTGTCACGGTGTGTAATCCCCTTAAAGCAGATTTCCTCTACATACATTCAAAATCCCAGGATAATAAAGCTTCACCCAGGTTGTGACTGTTTTCATTCCCCAAATTATTTGGGGATGCATACACCTGAAATCTTAGCCTATTGCCATATTCACCTGGGTTGTCAGTGTTAATTCCCCAAATTATTTGGGGATACATACACCCCACATCTCAGGCTCTTTCCATATTCACCCAGGTTCTGAGTGTTAATTCCCCAAATAAATTGGGGCCTGCATACCACCTTAATTTCTTGCTATTGGCATAGACACCCAGGTTCTGAGTGTTAATTCCCCAAATAATTTGGGGATACATGCACCATAAATCTCAGGCTATTGCCATATTCAACCAGGTAGTCAGTGTTAATTCCCCAAATTATTTGGGGATACATACACCCTACATCTCAGGCTCTTGCCATATTCACCCAGGTTCTGAGTGTTAATTCCCCAAATAAATTGGGGCCTACATACACCCTTAATTTCTTGCTATTGGCATATACACCCAGGTTGTCAGTGTACATTCCCCAAATTATTAGGGGATACATACATTTAAAATTTCTGGGTATTGGCATATTCACCTGGGTTGTCAGTGTTAATTCCCCAAATTATTTGGGGATACATACACCCTAAATGTCTGGGTATTGGCATATTCACCTGGGTTGTCAGTGTTAATTCCCCAAATTATTTGGGGATACATACACCTTACATCTCTGGCTATTGGCATATTCACCTGGGTTGTCAGTGTTAATTCCCCAAATTATTTGGGGATAAATGCACCATAAATCTCAGGCTATTGCCATATTCAACCATGTTGTCAGTGTTCATTCCCCAAATTAATTGGGGATACATGCACCCTATAGCTCAGGATATTGGCATATTCACCTGGATCGTCAGTGTTCATTCCCCAAATTATTTGGGGATACATTTTAATTCTCAGGCTAATGAAGCTTCACTAAGGTTGTGACAGTGTGTAACCCACCAAAACCTTGGCATACATACATTCTAATTGTCAGGCTATAGAAGCTTTAGCCAGGTTGTGATGGTGTGTAACCCCACCAACACTTAGTGGGATACTGTTACGGTTCTCTGTGTATATATAAAATAATAATAAACACAACCAGAACCGCTAAGCCGCAGAGCACTGCGGCGAGGTCCACAGGCCCAGATGGGCAGCCGTTAGTCTTAATTATGCACCACCAGTTGAACTGCACTGGCAGTGATGTTGTGCAAGACAAATGTGAACAGGCGGCAACAATGTCTCCCCAGTTAAACGACACTGGGGGAGCGTGCTAAAGTATAGTAGTGAGCAAGTGAAGCTTTGACAGGAGCCCCTGCTATACAGCAGGAGAACCAGGCCTTAGCCTGTGCTTCACTCTACTGCAAATACACAAGGCTGCCAGGAGTTAGCTTCACTCCTGGTCAGTCACAAAACAGACTCCTAACCTTCAAGGAGATACAAAGCATTTGAGTTAGGAATGGGTAAACTGGTTTCAAGGGGCAGCTCCAAGGACCTCTAGCTGGATCCCTACTCAGCTCCTAGTTTTGACAGGAACCTGGCCCTAACCTCCTATCTCAACATATGTTAAGCAAAGAGTGAGCACCGGGCGGGCGTCGGCTCACACTTTTTAAAGGCTAATCCCCGCCCAACAGGGGCGGTGGCATAACATCTCCGATCATGCTCAGTAAGGTCAAACTGGGACTTAGCCTCAGAGCGGACCCAAAATGCCTGAGCATGCTCAGCAGGGAGAGAATGGCACTTAGCCTCTGAGCGGCTCCAGAATGCCTGAGCATGCTCAGTGGGCCAAAAGCTGGACTTAGGCTCCAGACATCCTCTTGCACAATGCCCAGGGCGAGGCTCGGATTGGCCCGCAGGTGGCGCTGTGCGCCGTGATGGAACCCTGCGAGACCCGATCCTAACAGATACACATTCATTGTCAGACTATGTAGGCTAAACCCAGCATTCTACGGTGTGTCCCCACAAAACCTAAGTGGGATACACACCAATTGGCAGGCTATGTACGCTCAACCCAAGGGATACAGGTCCAAATTACACACCCAATTAGTGTAATTCGTAGAGGGATCAGAGAGGACAGGTCTGTGGTTGGCCAGGTACTCACGCAACATGTGCCTATACTTTTCCCTCATGATGACACTAGGCCCCTAACTGGCAGTAGTTTGGGCAGGGGGGGGGGGGGGAACATTAACGTGTACCAGACCTTGTACAGTGTTCCCCTGGTGGTTGTGCAGCGGATGGAAGTTGTGAGCCTCATGGAGGAAATATCCTTTCAAGAGGGTTTACGGAAACATTTTCATCATATTCTGCACCAGTTGCTTGTGCCAATTATTTTTGCAATTTTTTTTTTCCCTCTCTCCTAATATAACAAAGGAACAGACATTAGACCTATACCGGGGGTCGAGACTTGCAAAAATCCAGTATTTGCTCTCCATGATGTGAAGTATGCGTTTGTCTCTTGAAAAGCAACCAGACATCAAGTCAGCCATGTGTGTCAGAGTGTTACTTGGCATGAATTTCCTGCCCCCAACTGGAAGGGTCACTCTCCATTTCCTCCACTTCCCACTCCCCTTCAAACCATCTGTGCTGAAGTAAGGGGATACACTGAACTTCTCCCACTAGCCTCGGGTGGGACAGTGTCATCAAAGGCCACTTCATCCCTCTCGTATTCCTCCGCCAGCCAACGGTGCGAAGATGACAGGAGTGTGCTATGAATATTTTCAGCGTAGCATAGCCTACTTTTCACTTTTGAAAAAGGACGCACTTTCACCAGTATATCAGCCACAATGGTGTAGGTTTCAAAGACCCATTGCACCAACTATTTTAAAACGTGGGCCATGTCTGGACCGTGTTTGAGTCTGCAAAACTACATATCTGATACCAGGTTCCTGCCATTATCACAAAACAAAAAAATGCCTGGGCCCAGGTGCGGCAGCGGAAACCACATTGCCGTCGCATCGAGGATGGCATCCCTAACCTCGGGGGAAGTGTGTTCTGTCGGCCAAGCTGAGTTGCTTTAGCACGACCTGCTGTGGTCTCCACACCCCAGTGCTGAAGCACGTTCAGGTCGTAGGTGTGGTCTAGTTGCAGCACAGTAGGCTTTCAGTCAACCCCTGCCATGAATTTTGGGGCTGGTAGAGGAGATAGGCCACCCCAGTTTGCAGCCTGGGCCCATCCACAACTCTATTCAGCCGGCCTGTCATTACTGAGAGGCAGTGTCTCTGACCACAGACGCTTGACCATGCGTCTGTGGTCAAGTTGAGCTTACAGTAAAGTGCGGAATTCAGGGCCCCACTCATGTTAGGGGACACGTGGTGGCGCAAGGCGGGGATGGCACACCAACAGAGGTAGTGTCGGCTAGGGCCATCATAGTGAGGTTCCGCACCTGCCAGCAGGTCACAGGAGGCCTGAGTCTCCACAAGCCTGGACGGCTAAATCTCCTGAGCCAGCACTTTTAAGATGAAGTGGTTGAAACCTTGGGAATGTGGGTGGGTTGCGCTGTTCTTCTGCCTGCGATAAAAGGCCTGGGAGATGGGGAGTTCCTGGGAAGAGGCGCATGATAGCCCAGGCAAAAGGAGCAGTGGCAGGAAAAGTGGAGGATGAGGGGGAACTTCCCAAAGTGTCATAGGCAGATGTTGAGGTGTCCAGGCTGGTGGTTTCTCTGGGGTGGCTAAAAGAGTGAACATCTAGGGCCTTGCTGCCTCTGGCCTTGCTTCTGGGATTCACCTGTCCTGTGCCTATGGACATGCCTCTGCCTCTAGCCACCCTCTTTGGTGCTGCACTTCCCTCCACATCTACACTGCTTTCCCCCCTAGACATCACCCCTTTCCATGTTGGGTCGTTGGCCTCGTCATCCACCAATTCCAATTGCTCACTCTCCTCTTTCTACAAACCGCACATAACCATTGCTTGTCCTCATGACTGACTTTGACGAAGCCTATGGTTTTGGAGTTGTAACTCCATCAAAGGTTTCTGCTGCTCACACACCCTGCTCAACACATGTTATATAGGGTTTCAGCGTGTGGTGACCTTGAAAAAACATCCTGAGCTTCACGCAGATATAGGCGTTGCAGGAGTGAATTGAGGCTAGCAGCGGCTAATGTAGACTTGCGAAAGTGGCTCCCCCAAGCTCCACACGACTAGACCGTCAACATTGGGGTACTTTTTAAAAACCGTTGCAGCACTGAGTTAAAAACGTGGCCCAGGTATGGAACATGTTGCAGGCTGCCAAGCTACAGAGCTTATCCCAGGTTCCGGCCATTATCACACACGAAAACATGCCTGGGCCCAGGTGCAGTGGCAAAAACCACATTGCTGTGTCATCGAGGATGGCATGCCTCACCTCCTAGGCAATGTGCTGTCTGTCCCCAAAGCTGATGAGCTTCAGCAGGGCCTGCTGACATCTCCCCACGCCAGTGTTGCAGCGTTTCCAGCTCATAGCTAGGGTTCACTTAATGGGCCAAATACACTGCTGGGTGACAGGCTGTACTCACTTCCAGACAGAAAGAATGTTTAAAGGTGTTTTTCCACTTTCTGAAAGGTGGTATTGAGTGTATAAAGGGTGTAGTTGTTAGGCTGTGATAGTGGGGTAGTACAGGGACTTGGGTGTGTTAGATGCCCCAAGACATGCTTCCCCTGCTGTCCCAGTTGTATTCCAGAGGTGTTGGCATCATTTACTGTGGTGTCATAGTGGACTTGGTGACCCTCCTGAGACGGATTTGTGTTTCCTCCTTAGGGTGCATTCACACTGAGTAAACGCTAGCTTATTTTGTAGAGTAAGGGTGCATTCACACTGAGTAAACGCTAGCTTATTTTGTAGAGTAAAATTACACTTGTAAATTTTGCTATCCCATTGACTTCAATGACATTTTACAGGCGTATTTTTACAGGCGTATTTTTTACAGGCGTATTTTTACACTTGTAAAAAAATATCATTGAAGTCAATGGGATAGCAAAATTTACAAGTGTAATTTTACTCTACAAAATAAGCTAGCGTTTACTCAGTGTGAATGCACCCTTAAATTACACTTGTAAATTTTGCTATCCCATTGACTTCAATGACATTTTACAGGCGTATTTTTACAGGCGTATTTTTTACAGGCGTATTTTTTACAGGCGTATTTTTACACTTGTAAAAAAATATCATTGAAGTCAATGGGATAGCAAAATTTACAAGTGTAATTTTACTCTACAAAATAAGCTAGCGTTTACTCAGTGTGAATGCACCCTTAACGAGTATATGTTCCCCATAGACTATAATGGGGTTCGAAACTCGTTCAAACAGTCGAACAGTGAGTGGCTGTTCGAATCGGATTTTGAACCTCGAACATTTTAGTGTTCGCTCATCTCTACCACACAGCTTACATAGTCACTTCTGGGTTACTAATGCTCACTACATCACTTGATAAATTCTTTGAGGGGTGCGGTCTTTAAAACGGGGTCACTTTCTAGAGGTTTCCACTGATTTGACTCCTCAAGGGCTTTGTAAATGCGACATGGTTCCTGAAACTGATCACAAGCCAGATCTGCCCACTAAAAGCTCTTTGGTGTGCCTTCCCTTCTGCGTCTCGCTGTACGTCCATATATTAGTTTACACCCACAAGTGGGGTACTATGGTAGTCGGGAGAACTTGCATAACAAATTGTGGGATGCATTTTCTCCTTTAACCTCTTGTGAATGTGCAAATTCTAGGGCTAAACGAAAATATTAGTAAAATAAAATCAAATTTGAAAATTTCACCTCCATTTTGTCTTAATTCCTGTTAAGCACTTATAGGGTTAAAATACTAGGTATATGTTGTTTTTTTGGCTTATTTAAGAGGTGCAGTTTTGAAAATGTGGTGATTTATGGGGGGTTTTAATATAAGGGTCTTTCAAAACCCCTTCATAACTGGATTAGTCCTTTAACCACTTCGCCCATAGACTATATACGTCCGGGAAGTGGTTGCCTCGTTCTGACAGGACGTACCTGTACGTCCAGTCAGAACACAGCAGCTGCACGGAGATCGTGCAGCTGCTTTCAATGGGAGCCAGCTGTAACTTCAGCCGGAGCACCCAGAAAGAAGACAGGGAAGATTTATTATCTCCCCTGCCTTCTCGATCGCTGTGTATACAGCGCTCAATGAGTGCTGTATACACAACTATGGACAGTGCCATAATTCAGCTGCCCTCTGACCCGGCGGACACGTGATCCACCGGGAGCGGAGTCTTCCAAAAGCTGCTGGGTCCTACAGGACCACAGATCAGCTCAGTAACCTGTATATACAGTGTGCAGGAGGCTGTATTTCTCCTGCAACTGGGGTTAAATGTAGCAGCCCCCATTTTTCCCCGGTAGCGAGAGTCTAACATGGTTGAGAGCCAGTAGTCATCCCTTTGCAAAATGGAGACAATTCAGCTGTCACTGCGCAAGCAATTGAGTATGCATCAGGCCATTTGAACAAGTGACTCCAAGGGACTCTCTGCATCTATCTCCACTGCAAACTGCCACGGTGTGTCTGGGTCAACTGCCTTATCCTCCTAATCTCTCTTTTGCTGTTCTGGTTGCTCCTGCTCCTCCTCTCCACCCATTTTTCTAGACATCGTTTGTGCTTCAATGTCCTCCTTATCCTCCTCCTCCTCCTCCTCCAGTTCAGCCCTGACAGGGCTCATATGGCTGCGAGATGTTGGTGCCGCATCTCCAGTCCCCTGACCAGCCAGATTGAAAAGCATCTTTTCCAGGATGTGAATCAGTGGAATGATATTGTTCATCCCGTAGTTCTGATGACTGACTAACAAAGTGGCCTATTCAAAGGGAAAGAGCAAACGACAGGTGTCACGCATGAACTGCCACTGGCTAACTTTAAAGTTACAAAGGGGAGTACCTCTGTCCGCTTGTATCATCAAATAATCATTTATGGCTTTTCTCTGTTCATATAGTTTCTCTGTTCATATAGTCAATAGTCCAACGGGTGGAATCATTGTATATCAGCTTATGTTGTGGGAGGCCGTGCTGCTGCTGCAGCTCAAGCAGGATGTGCGTGGCTGTTTACAAGTGGCTGAAGTACATGCAAAGTTTCCTTGGTAGTTTTAGGATGTGTGGGACACTTAAGGAAAAGCTTGACAACCAGATTGAACATGTGCACCATGCAGACTGCATGGATCAGCTCCCTTTGATGCAGCACCATCACCACACTATCATTATACTTTGCAGACCCCCAAGTAGAATTATTGGAGGCCCAGGAGAGGTAAGAAACATAAAAAACACTGTTACTTACCTCTCTACGATCCTGCCAGGCCTCCTTCCTAGTTGTCTGAAGTCTCTGACGTCACATGAACCCGGCCTGCGTCCCGGGTCATGTGACGTTCGACGTCATTGAAGAAGGACGGCAGCGGAGGCTGACAGCGTAGGATCCAGGGGACAGGTAAGAAATAGTAGTTTTTTATGTTTTTATTCCCCCGGGTCTCCAATTATTATACTCTGGGGTCTGAAAAGACCCCAGAGTATAATTGTTTATGGGTGTGCACAGTGGGACATAATAGTGTGTGCAGGGGACACTATAGGGTTCAATACTGTGTGCAGGGGCCACTAAGGGACATAATACTGTGTGCAGGGGCCACTAAGGGACATAATACTGTGTGCAGGGGTAACTATGGGACATAATACTGTGTGCAGGGGCCACTAAGGGACATAATACTGTGTGCAGGGGCCACTAAGGGACATAATACTGTGTGCATAGGTCACTATGGGACATAATACTGTGTGCAGGGGCCACTAAGGGACATAGTACTGTGTGCAGGGGCCACTAAGGGGCATAATATTGTGTGCAGGGGCCACTAAGGGGCATAATAGTGTGTGCAGGGGCCATTAAGGTACATAATACTGTGTGCAGGGGCCACTAAGGGACATAATACTGTGTGCAGGGGCCACTAAGGGACATAATACTGTGTGCAGAGGTCACTATGGGACATAATACTGTGTGCAGGGGCCACTAAGGGACATAGTACTGTGTGCAGGGGCCACTAAGGGACATAGTGTGTGCAGGGGCCACTAAGGGGCATAATAGTGTGTGCAGGGGCCACTAATGGGCATAATAGTGTGTGCAGGGGCCACTAAGGGACATAATAGAGTGCGCAGGAATGCGGAGGAGGGGGTCGGTCGAGGTCGTCGGCGTCGCTGTCGGTTGGGGTGGCCCCCATGTCAAAAGTTCACCACGGGGCCCCGCCATTTCTAGTTACACCACTGTATAACAATGTATATGTGTGAGTGTATGTATATATGTGAGTATATATAGTATTAATAAATTCATATATGAATATATATGGCTTATATATGGTATATAAATGTATATGTTCTATAATAATGTATATGTGTGAGTGTGTGGCTATATATGAGTATATATAGTATTCATACAATCATATAAGTATATATGGTATGCGACTTCGTCTGTGAGTTGTTGACAAGGAGTCGCTTATATTTAGCTAATTGCTTTTGTCGATGATCCGCTTGCTCCCGTGTCTCGGCTCTGCTATATCGCTGCATATGCGCAGCATGCATATGAAGAGCCTACTGAGCTGTACTAAATGTACTAAAGCGCTGCCTAAGCTTTGCTACATCTGGCCATTTAGCTTACAGGGGTGTTCTTATCTCAGTGGCAGAGCAAGTTCTGAGTTAGAACCACTGGAGGGGATGTTGCTGAAATTTAGCACAGTGCGCTCTGCCTGCTGTCTCGTCTCGGCTCTGCTACATCGCTGCATATGCGCAGCATACCCAGGTATATGGACAGCTTTCCATATGGAGAGCCTACTCAGCTGTGCTATAGCGGGCCTAAGTTCTGCTACATCCGGCAATGTGGATTACAGGAGTTTGGTTATGTGCGTGTCAGAGCTGCCATGTAGGTAACTTTTGCAGTTTTTGGAAATCGCAGCATGTCACGTATACCTACAGAAACACTTATAGTGTCCCTATAGGTA
Organism: Leptodactylus fuscus; assembly: GCF_031893055.1. Taxonomy (NCBI): domain Eukaryota; kingdom Metazoa; phylum Chordata; class Amphibia; order Anura; family Leptodactylidae; genus Leptodactylus; species Leptodactylus fuscus. Next base: position 118,902,671 of record NC_134269.1, read on the forward strand.
TAATGGAAGCAGAAAGTCCTCAGAAGAAACCTCTGTGGAGTTTCTGCAAAAAGCACTGCAGGAAAAACTGATGTGTTGGTGCCGGGGATTTTCCTACAGCGCTTTTTTGCTGTGGGACGCTGTTTTAGGCCTTATCATTATAGTGTGATGTACTGATTATTGAGATGTTAAAGAGGACCTTTCACCTCCTGGACACATGCGGTTTTATACACCGCTAGAAAGCTGACAGTGTGCTGAATTCAGCGCACTATCGGCTTTCACATTCTGTGCTCCCAATGAAGAGCTATTAGTGCCGGTACTGTAGCTCTTCACTGTTAGAAGGGCATTTCTGACAGTCAGGGACGCCCTTCTTCACAGCAGCATCTATAGTGATGTACTGTGAGAGGAGGAGGAACGCCCCCTCCCCTCCTGATAGTACTTGTCCATAGACGAGTACTGGGGGGGATATAACTTCTCATTGTCATGGCTGGTCGGTAAGCAATGCCCCCTCTCACAGTACAGTACAATAGACACTGCTGTGAGGAAGGGCGTTCCTGACTGACTGTCAGAAATGCCCTTCTGACAGTGAAGAACCACAGTAACGGCACCGATAGCTCTTAACCAGGGGCACAGAACGTGAAAACTGATAGTGCGCTGAATTCAGTGCACTGTCGGCTTACTAGCAGTGTATTACACCGCATGTGCCCCAAATGGTGAAAGGTCCTCTTTAAGGATTAGGTGCAACAGCAAGATGCAGCTAAAAAAACATGGAAAAAAAAATTGCAGTGAATCTCAATGTATTTTTTCCACAGTGTTTTTCATTGAGCTTTTGTCCCCAGCAACCAGTTGTCCCCACCTGTGTCTTTTCCTTCTCATGGCCTCATATCTGGAAATCCTGTACCTAATTAGTCTCTTAGATCATATGAAGTGCAGGATTCCCAGCACGGAGGCGCCAGCACAAGACTAAATGGATAATGGCAGCGGACAACGGAGCAAGGTAAATGCGCTTTTTATTTATTTATTTATTTATTTTACACCTCCCTCCCAGCACATGGGTTGCTCCAATTCCTGGACAAATCTTTAAAGGATTTATCTTTGTAATATTCATGGTCTGTCCTTAGGATAGGCCATCAATATTACATCTGTGATGATACAACAGCCAGGACCTCTACAAATCAGCTCTTCCAGGACAGCGTGGCTACAAGTAATGGTAACATTTCTAGGAGCCACGCTGTTCACTTTCCATACAGTGTGTATAGCACTAGGTTTAGGTAGTGCATTGTTGCATATCGTATGGCGGCTGAGTAGCATGTCTCCCCACATGTTATTACCTTTAGCCGCCTTGTCTTGGTATCGCTGGTCTGCAGGGGTCCTGATGGTGGGCCCCTAGAAACAATTCCACTGGTGGGTCCTAGACACCCCAGTCTGACACTGATTGTGGAGGTAGCGATAGCCTTATGAGGCCATACAGAGACCCAGTGGTAGAGTGGAGGTTTTAGCAGCGTGAGGAGCCCATATAGTCACCCAGTGGTAGAGTGAGGAGGTAGCAGCAGTATGACTAGGCCACAGAGTGGCAAGTTGAAATAATGTGGAGGTAGCAACAGCCTTAGGAGGTCATGCAGTGACCCAGTGGCAGAGTGTAGAGGTGGCTTTAGCATGAGGAGGCCAAACAGTGACCTAGTGGCAGAGTGTGGAGATGGCAGTAGCGTGAAGAGGCCATAAAGTGACCCAGTGGCAGGTTGAGGAGGTGTCAGTAGCATGAGGAGGCCATACAGTCACCCAGTGGCAGAGTAAGGAGGTGGCAGCAGCTTGAGTAGACCACAGAGTGGCAAGTTGATATAATTTGGAGGTATTGACAGCCTTAGGAGGCTATACAGTGACAGAGTGAGGAGGTAATGTGATCAGCCACATTGTCATCCAATAATGTCTGCAGGTCAGTGATGTCCTCCTCAATGGTGTATAAGTCAGGAGCCTGACCACTTGCAACATCAGCTCCCACACAACTCTCCTCAACACTACTACTGGAGGAAGCAGTGGATGTCTCCTACAGATCTTAGCTGGGCACTAGCTGCTGACTGTCCAGTAGTATCCCATCCTACATCCTGTCTGACATTGTCCTTTGTTCACTTGAAGAAGAAACTTGTATGGTTTCGAAACGCGTTGTGTGAAAGGCTATTAATAAACGAATATAACAAGAATACAGCTGGTAAGCGCGGATCTATTTGTCCATTGGTAACTTCTATAGAAGGTTTTTCCTTGGATTGGTCTTTATTATTGCATTTAAAAAGATGTCAGTACAGATGAGTGTTGGTATGCATGATTGCTAGTTCACAGTTTTGTGTTTTTTTTTTTGCTGTAATGCATTGTAAAAGGCTTGCTGTGTTCCACCATGAACACACAGTTAGGATTAATGAACAGCAGCATACTTTGAAAACAATGGCTAATGAGCCCCTAAATTCTTTCCCCACTATTGAACGCCTTTAAAATGTGTTATGAACTGAGTGCAGGTATTAGTCGATGATAATTTACTGTTTTTACTGTAAAAGGCTTGCTGTGTTCCACCTTGTACACACAGGTATGAGTAATGAGCACCAGTATAGCAGCAGTGAGTGCCGCAATGTGTATTACATTACTTTATGTTAATGATGTTGCAACCACCACAACTTCTGCCTTGTTTTCCTCCCTATACTGTCAGTTCATTAGCAATCCTCTTTCCCTGTACTTCTGTTTTTTAACACTGTTCATAGCTCCTGCTGATGTTGTCCCTGCAGTAAGAGCGATGTGAAATAACTGTACCTAAAATGGTCGCTGGATTTTATAGGGCTGTGACATCACTGGGGCGGCTGGCTGCTGATTAGCTGCACAATTGGTATTATGGGTGATCCTGCGTTCCCAGAGTTCCCTGCCCCTTGTCCTAACATGTGCAGCGGCCATTTTATTAAAAAATGCGATTTGATGCATTGAAGCATGAAGAAGTCTGGATTCTAAATGAATCGAAGATTTCCTGAAATTCGGATCGAATTGCACTTATGCAGTATCGATTTGCTCATCCCAAACCATAGCATCAGAATGGGTAAGATGCTGGATTCTTTGTATTATACAGCTGAGTCCAGGAAGTAATGTCACAGGCATTATATGGTATATGGTTTTTAAGCACATACAATAAACTACACTGCAAAAGAGAATAACTATAACGTTCAAGCATACATTGGAGGAAATATGCTTTATTGGTAATTAGAGACAGCCAGAAAATCATTTCCTAAATATGGATTAAATGCAAGCTAATCATTAAATAGTGATTTTTTTTTTTTCACTAAAGTAAAATGAATATATATGATGTAACAAAGAAACAGCAATGCACACTACAATAATGAGTATATTAAATCTCAGTAGTATCATTTCTTATAGAACTACTTGTAGATTCATGTAATTTATGTATATATTTGAAGAATGATTATCCTTAAGTAAAACAAGCACTACACTTGCAAGCTGTTATATGGTTGTAGATATATAATCTGTTGCTCCCATCATGGCAAGTCATATTAATAGATCTTTTTTCGGTTGCTACGTCTTTGCAGCAGTGACAGTCACTCACTACTTTATGCTTTTCTTTGTCATATCTGAAAAATAAAGAAAGGCTAAGTTATGACTGTTTGCTAAGAAGCACATGTCAAGGAGATATGACAAATTACTCTAGTTGAAAACATTAGATACAGAGGACCCAACAACTCTCCTGATGGCTGTTTTGGTAAATATTTGTATTCTAGAACAGTGGTTCTCATTCTGTGATACCTGTACCTCAAATGATATGCTGCAAAATCTCAGGGGTACGTGCCATAACTGAGAACCAGAACTCTTGTGACTAAAAAGACATATTAAGCAAGTACTCATGTTCTGAGTGGGGCCTGAAGGGGCCAGTGCTACCAAAAACAACACACCATCTTCAAATACTTATGCTCATTAGCAACCAAGCAGAGTCAGACATCAGAAGAAATTGGGTTAGGATTAAGGAGGCTGGTCACCTCTACAAGTATGGGTAGTCTGTGCTGAGATTGTTTGCCTGCCAAAGGTACAGCCATAATCAAAAGGATTAGAATGGTGTAGTATGTGTGCCAGTTTTTTCCCACTTGAGATTGTGGCAGGATCTGTCACATGACTGACACCACAGTGTATATCGGGGGTTTTCACGTGGGGTATTTGGCTTGAAAAGAGTGAGAAACGCAGTTCAAGAACATATATGTTTGGAAATCTGCAGCCACTATGGAGGTAGAATAGGCAATCTGTTGGTGGCAAGTTATGGTGGTAACCCTTGGTCAAACAATACACAAACCGTAAATGCTAAATCACCTAAACTGTACATGTGTAGGATGATGAACTGATGAGCCTGGATTAGATATATGGGTTCTGGTGAGAAGAAGGGAGTAAATATGGAGGCATAAGGAATCCATACTAATGTTATTAGGAGAATGGTACATATTCCATATTACATCAAACTCTGTGTATCTCCTCTCTTTATCCTTTCCCTGCCCCTTTTAGCTGTTCTCTCTGGAATGCCTGCTCATTGTGCAACAAACCTGAATATATTATTGACTTATTCCTAACCTGCTAGCCCTCACAGAAACCTGGATCTAGTAGTCTGATAATGCCTCCCCTGTTATTCTAGACCTGATAACAGGTAGGCATATGTCTATCGCCACAGTGCACTTCTCAGGTCATTCCACAAATACCCTTACTCACCTTCCCTTTATTTGAGGTCCACGCTATAACACTTTTCCGCCTGCACTCTCTGCCATTACTTAATCTATCATACTCCTAACTTACTTAGCTTCTTAGCTTTCCCTTTAAGGACCACTTAGCTTCTTGGCTTCCTCTCTTTCTATCCTGTGAAATTCCTACTCTTATCAAAGGTAACTTTAACATCCCTATAATACTCCTGACTTCCCTGCTGCCACCCAATTTCTCTCACTATCCACTTCTTTTGGTCTTTCACAACTTTCATCCTCTCCCACACACAGAGATGGCAATACCCTTGATTTGGCATTCCTCAGACTCCTTACAGTTTCTAAATTTACTAACTCTTCTTTCCCCCTTTCTGACCATAACCTTCTGTCTTTTACCATCAGTACTTTATCTCCTTCATAAAACACATCAACCCATCATACATATATGTATACATCTATGTGCTATTTACATCCAGCACCTCTCAGACACTCCGCAGTTATCACTGTCCTCCATCTCTTTATTCTCCACTAGTCACTATAACAAAATGTTTAAAATTGCACTGGATGAGGCAGCTCTCCCCTCTACGCGAACCTTTCAAAAGAGTAGACAGCAAAGAGTATCAAAAGATGGTGTGAACAGGATGAAGAAGTTTCCAAGTTCCTCTCTTCTTCTTGTCCTACTACCTGCATTATTGATTCTTTCACCTCACACATTCTCCAGTGCCTGCCCCCGGCTGTCACTACTTATTTAACCCCTCTCTCTCTCCTGGAGTCTTCCCATCCTCTTTTAAACACGCTGTTATAACCCCACTACTGAAGAAACCCTCCCTTGACCAATCCCGTGCTGCAAACTACCGACCAGTCTCTAACCTCTGCTTCATCTCCAAAATCTTGGAATGCTTGGTTTAGTCTTGGTTAATCTGTTATCTTTCTGCTAATTTTTCTTCTTGACACTTTACAATCTGGCTTTCGCACTCTGCATTCTACTGAAACTGCTCTTATAAAAGTCTCCAGTGACTTCCTGTCAGCTAAATGCAATGGTGACTATTCTCTTATTATTTTTTTAACAATCCATTAGCATTGAACAACTTTCATCTGTTAGTGTTCCAAGTATCTGGAGCAGTTAAACGCTTGTTGTAAGCTGCATGGCTGTTCATGTGTTTGGGACAGTTGGCCATATCTGCTACAGTTTACTTCGAATGCGCGATAGCAGTCTAAAATCTAATAGGCCAGCTTATGGCTTCCAGGGGAACATCAAGCTGTACTAAGTTTAATCATGAGCATAAAACCACACCATATAAAAAAGGGGCTATATTAGCACAACCAAAAGAGGGTTCCAGCGTTTTATTCATAGTAGAGAAACATAATTTTAATCTATGAAAACTTACTTAGGTTTTGCTCCTTCACATTCTCCAGTGCATCTTGCCATAGTAACAGAAGATGAACATAATCTTATTAGTTTATCATAAGAATCTGTGTAACTAATATTTAGCTGCATTGGTGATGGCGATGGTTTACATGAGTTGTCACCTGAAAGAAACAAAGTAAGGCAACATGTGTTACCATTTACAATTAAGGAAATTTCAAAAGGTCTAGTTCTTTTAACAGCATTTAAGGTAGACAGGAGTCAGCACTTAGGTGGTTCAGTTTGAGTACGTTCATTGGTACAACATTTAGCTCTTACTTCTAAAATAACCCTGAATGTACAAACCTTTGAAAGTCTTTATAATGTAGTATTGCTCTACTACAGTAATGGCAAACCTATGACTTGCATGTCAAAGGTGACATATCAAGACATTTTGGGTGACACAAATTGCCTGAACTGCAGGAGTGCACTTTCTATGGCCTCAGGTGGCGCTTCCTAGAATACACTTAGGGCCGGCATATTTTTAAAATCAGCAGCTACTTAATGTGTTATTGCAATAAGCAGCTAGCGATATCTTTTACTCATCTATCCATGCTCCTGTCCTGGCTGCCATCTGCTGCCTTTCCTAGGTGGCATTCACACGGAGTAACGCGGCGCTGATTCTGGCACAATAACTTGCGTAAGAATAAGCGCTGCAAAACAGAATCCCATTGACTTCAATGGGTTCCGTTTAATGTGCGTAACACATTGAAATCAATGGTAGGCTTTTTCACCCATTGATTTCAATGTGTTACGCGCATTAAATGGAACCCATTGAAGTCAATGGGATTCTGATTTGTAGCACTGATTCTTACATGAGTTATCGTGCAAGAATCAGCGCTGCATTACTCCGTATCAATGCCCCCTTACTTCACGAGGTGGCAGTGGAGGTCTGGAGCGTGGACAGGTGAGTAAAAATATTGTTTGCTACTCATTCATAGGGGGAAAAAGGGGTTATATACTGTGGGAGGACTTTAAAAAAGAGGCCATAAATAGGGGGATCATATGCTGTGGGGAGGGGTAAAAAAAAAGTGAGTCATTTACAATGTGAGGGCCATTAAAAGGATCAGTTACTGGAGGGCATAAATAGGGTTCATATGTGTATGGGCCATAAAAAGATATGACATGGCACACAAATTAAGCTAGGTTTATTGTTTGTTTGTTTGTTTGTTTTTTTACAAATGTTGACACACCGAGCTCAAAAAGTTAGCAATCACTGCTCTACTACGGTTTATCTTAATAGTAATAAATAGCTAATGTTTGTACTTTCACACATAAAAACAAATAAAAGTAACAAAATATATGTAAAATAAACTTTAAAAAGACTAATACTTACATGAATAGCAGCATTTATTTTTATCATAAATTCTTCTCTCCTATAAACAAAAACAATACATAAAATAAGTAATGGATGAAACATAAGAGGAGCTTAAGTTGACATTTCAAACAAAAACGATGCACTTCTGTTCTATGTCAAATTAAAAATGATATTCAGCTGGTATAGATAAAAAAACAATATTGCCATTATTAGAGACTACATAGTCACTCATCTGTTGTAAATACTCTTCCAATTTATGTAGTGAACAAGTATAGGGAAGAAATAGAATCACTACAGAAAATTTGTTCAGGATCAATGGTATATTGTATCTGTCTTTGGTATGCTGTATCCTTGGTTTTTGTGGAAACACATAGGGGGAATTTTTTGAAAAATGGTGTTCTGTATACCAGCCGTAATACAGTTTCCCACTGGTACTGTCAGGCTGAGGTGCCAATGCCCCACCTCTTGGTCTCCACTTCTCCACCCACTTTGATAAAAAAATGGCAAGCAGTATTTCATAAAAAGGCCCTTGTACCTAAGATGCAGGATAGAGACGTATAACACCTTCCTTTACATTTCCCATTCCTATTGAATCCATTCCTTGCTAAAACTGAGCTAAAATGTGGATATAAAATGCTTTAAAAACACACTGTGTGGCTGAATAAACAATTTATTTATATTAGTTTTTATTATTCAGCGATATATATACAGCATAAAACAATGTATATTCAGCTCACCCCTTAATCATGAACACCTGATCCTGGGCCGCACGGATGTGGATGGACCTTGTTCCACTTGTAAAGCCAGCAAAAAGTAAAGAATATCCAGCGTCTCCAGAAGGTAAAAATTAACTTTTATTTCCGCATTAAAAAAATATAAGCATGACAGGTAAGTACACCCAGCGTACAGAGATTGTTTAAGCTTAAACAATCTCTGTACGCTGGGTGTACTTACCTGTCATGCTTATATTTTTTTAATGCGGAAATAAAAGTTAATTTTTACCTTCTGGAGACGCTGGATATTCTTTACTTTTTGCTGGCTATATATACAGCATGTATAATCTATACAATTCAGTAGAAATTGTATAGTTTTAAAACTAATAAAAAATTGTGTTGGAAAAATGCCTGTTGTGGTATCTAAAGAGAAAATTTTGAAAACATAAAACTTTATCTTGTCTTACCTTTGTGCAGGGCATCTGTTTTTTACATTTTTCAACTGTTGCTGAAAGGCCATTCTCTTCACAGGTGTAAACAACACATGGGTCATCTAGAGCTCTGAATTTTTCACCCAACTAAAATATTATAAAAACTTTTATATATTATAACATTTTTACACTTTAAAAAAAATTGTGTCCATTAGAGATTAGCAAATTGATTAGTTACAAATTGGGTTCAACCTGAATATTCCAAGTGGTTCAAAACTGAACAAATGCCAATGGTTAAATGTATTGTGCAGGAAAAATAGAGAAGAGACAAGCGTCTTGAATCAGTGCGACATTGTAGCACCACTTGATATCAGCTAATAGCCTCTTAACCAGTCAACAGTGGTAGGTAGACATCTTAGTTTCCATGAACATGACCATAATTTTGGGTCAGCAATTGCAAATAAAAGTGTGGACCTATGTATTTCTATGGGCCCATACACACATCCATAGACCAGTGTAGGGAATCATACAGAATGCATGATTGTGGATGAGATACTGAGGCAAAGCAGACAAGTATCTGTGCAGATTACTGATCAATATTTGTGGACTGCAAAACCACTACAGTTGTGTGCATGTAACCTTACAGTTCTGATGTCATATTCGGTATATAAAGTGCTTGAACACAAGGCATTGCTGTAACGGTGTAAGTATGGAAGGATATGTGATTCATTTCATATCTCACACCATACAGAACTCTTAGTTCTGAAAACCTAACATTTGCAAGCAATAGAGTTAGAGAATCTTAGAAATAGGAGAATGTAGTCAGATTGAATCAATTATAGGCAGAATGCTGATCTAAATCATAGATGTTAGGAGTGAAGGAAAATATCTGTGATGTTTGAGTCTGGCAGCAGCAATAAAGCAGTTTCATCTGTATACAGATTGTTTAAACACATATTTTACTCACATCCAGTCCGGTTAGTGAAAAATCTTATGTGAAGGATTTTTTTGGACAAGAGTTTCTTTTTATTACTAAATATAAAGAAACTGGTGTTCTAACAGCAAAATACTGATTCCGCCTGTGCTAATCTGTGTTGTTTAATTGTGTTTCAAGTTGCTCACCCAATATATAGTCTCCCAACTTTTTTTTTTTTTTTTTTTTTTTGGGGGGGGGGGGTACCCAATATACAAACAAACTGCTGTCAGCAAACAGCAAAAAAATAAAAATAAACAGATACAGGATAATAAACAGTAATATATTACAGAAGGAGACACACATAGGCTGAGAAAAATACTAGGAATCAATAGCAGCTAAGGAAAAAAAAAGAAAGAAAGAAGACTTTAGGATCATTTAGCTCTCTCTCTTCACTTGGTCTGATGTAAATTATGTAGTGGACCGATAGCGCTCCTTCTCACACTTGGGGTGAAGCAGTCGGTCACACATAGTGCTGCCAAGTGCCGTTTAGGTCGCATCCATATTATCATAATCAAGCAGTGTGCAGTTTAACCCCTTAACGCTCTCGTCAGTAATAGTACGTCCTCGCATGTACTACGTTAACGCTCAGGTCAGTAATATTACTGACCAGCTTCCCCTCACCCTCCTGCCTCCGTTTCACCAAAGTTGTGATGGCTGCTGTTCCCTACAGCAGACCATCATAGGCAAGTAAAAAAAGACAAATGGTGGAGGTCTCACATTAGCGATCGCCGCTATTAGTCACTGACTGATAAAATACTAATGGCGGCGATCGCCGAAGTTGGATCGTTGCTATTTTGTTTCATTATGCTGTAAGAAAGTGACAGGAAAAGTCCTGGAAGGACGATATATCTCCCCCAGAGTCCTCTCATATGTGTGGTGAGTGAGGGCTTCAATAGCTATAGCAAGGCATCTAGCAGGTTAACCTCTTCTCATCCTACTGCAGGAAGGAGCTTGCGTGTACAGGTGGGAACAGTTAGGCCTAATCACAGGCCTATAAAGCCTCTCCAGACTTCTGTCCTGGGAAGTTCCTGGGGGAGAGTGGTGGAGCCAGGTCCTGTCCTTCAAACCTGTTATCTGGTGAGACCAGTGGGTGCTCCACAAACTTCTATTTTGTTGATTTTCTTTTCTCTGTGTGGTTGAAGCAAGCCACACGTATAGACAGAGTGCATCTGTATAGTTAGTCGCCTAGCCGGGCAGGTATTTGTGTTTCTGTTTTTGCCTGAAGTAAAGGCCTGTTTTTGTTTGCCAACACCTTTTTTGCAAAATAAGCACACAGGGCTAAAACCCTGTTTAAACTGATTTTGGTGTCTGTCTCTGACTGTCTGGGTCCGCTGCTGCTACTGCTGAGCCTACCTCCCCCACATTGCGTACAAGCTGGGATGGCCTTCTGTCTGAGACAGCAGACCATCCCAGCTAACTGCCAGGTGACAAATAGCAGTGGTCCCACTTCGGCGATCGCCGCCATGAGTCACGTGGGTAATGGCGGCGACCGCGGAAGTGCGACCTCTGCCATGTGAGTCTCGTTGCTGCAAATAAATAAAATTCCTGCTGTGATAGCTGCTGTAAGGGACAGCAGTCATCACAGCATGCAAGATGAGGCCCCAGTATGAGACGCCAGCATGAGGCATGAGAAAAGTGGCGGCGGTCGCCTGTTAGGATCATGAACATATTGGCGATCGCTGCCATTGCAGACATCTGAACAATGTCTGAAATGGCAGCGATCGCCAATATGCAAACGCTCTGCATGTTTATCCTGCTGTGAATCAACACCATTGCATATGTGAACAATATGCTGCTGCTTGCATCTATCCAGATGTGCATTGGCGCCCATGCTGTGATTGGCTACTGTAGTAGTAGTCCTGCCTCCTGATCGCCACTATTGGTTAGTCACTGACTACTGACCAATAGGAGTGATCAGTGATGTCCCAGAACTGCTACTACATCTTGCACCCTCCTCCATCTTCTCTGTTGGGTTTAGTCAGTCGTTGAGAGAGGTTGCTGTGCTGTGCTATTTTGAGATATATTCAAAACTCTGTTCCTGTGTGTTTGTGCCCACTTCTGTGTTCCATCTGGATTTCTCCCTCTGCCCACTTCCTTATTGCACCACCTGATTTACCCCCTCTGCCCACCTCCTTATTGCACCACCTGAATTTCCCCGTCCGTCCACCTCCTTACCTGTGTCCCATTTTTGTCTTTGTCCTTGTTTTTTTGAGGGGTTTTGTGTTTTTTTTTTTTTTTTTTTTTTTTTTATAATAATAGTAGATTAGTGTTAGGAACCCGTCACCTTAGTTTTAGTAATAGGGATTAGTTCAGTGTTAGTTAGGTGCGTTTACCGTCTGTCTACCCCCTGCGTTCTGTCTGTCTTTTTTTTTTTTTTATTATAGTCAGTGTCAGGGAATTTGCAAAAAATTTAGTTAGGTTTAGCATCAGGGAATAAATAAAATTAGGTGTAGTGTAGTTTAGGGAATCCGTAGTGTAGGGAAGTCCAAACTTCATTTATATACTGATTTTTGGGGGTATATTATTTTTTTCTTTATACAGTTTTTACTGTATATACAGTTTACTGTGAACACACCAATATACTGTATACTGTGAACACACAAATATAATAAACTGTGAACACACATTACGTACAAAAATGTCCCAACGCTCCTTTACTGCTGAAGAGGCGTATCAATTTCTCGCCCTCTGAAAGCGAATCTTCTGATGGTGCCACACTGTTTTATTTATCATCATCCTCATCAAGTCATGATGATGATGAGGGACCCTCAAGAAGACGCCCTAGACCCACTGCACTTGAGACCCCAGAAAGGAGTGACAGCACTATACAAAGCCCAGAGGAAAGTTGCCCCATTTTGGACTTCGGTTCCTGAGAACTATGTTCCCCAGATCCCCGAGTACGCAGGCACCCCAGGGATTAAATTTGACACGGCAGGGTTCAGAGAATTTGATTTCTTTAATTTTTTTTTTTTTTCCTCTGAGGACCTCATAGAGCTCATGGTGGTGCAGACGAATTTGTACGCCGAACAGTACAAAACCAAAAACCCTGGTGCATTTCTTTCGCAACCCCACAGGTGGACCCCTGTAACAGTAAATGAAATGTACATATTCTGGGGACTCTTGTTAAACATGGGGCTTGTAAAAAAAAAAAAAAGAAAAAAAAAAAAAAAGCCATCCCTTAGAGACTACTGGAGCATGGACATATTATACTATACCCCATTATATTGCACTAGAATGTCCAGGATGCGCTATGAGGCTATACTTCGATTCCTGCACTATGCAGACAATGAACAGTGCCCACCTCCTGATGACCCCAGTTTTGATCGCTTATATAAATTGAGACCCATAGTAGACCATTTCAGTGCCCGGTTTGTCCAAGCATACACCCCAGAGAAGTATATTTCTATTGATGAATCGCTGGTACATTTTAAAGGGAGGCTTAAATTCCGCCAATATCTGCCAAGCAAGAGGGCAAGGTATGGCGTGAAGATGTATAAGCTGTGCGAGAATGCATCAGGATATACCTACAGATTTAGGATATACCAAGGGAAGGACACCAAAATTGATCCTCCAGAATGCCCCTCCTTCCTGAGAGTTAGTGCCAAAATTGTGTGGGATTTGCTACACCCACTGCTGGACCAGGGTTACCACCTCTACCTGGATAATTTTTATACCAGCGTGGCACTCTTCAATAGCCTCGCCTCCAGAAATACTGCAGCATGCGGCACCGTCCGAAAAAATCATAGAGGCCTCCCTAAGACCCTGCTTGGGCAAACGCTCAGAAGGGGTGAGAGCAGGGCTCAATGTACCAGCAATGTATTGTGTGTCAAGTACAAGGACAAGAGAGAAGTCCTTGTATTGACAACAATACATGGCCACACCAGCACCCATGTACCAGTACGAGGTACCAGTACAGAGACTCCCAAACTAGATTGCATCCTGGACTACAATAGGTACATGGGAGGGGTAGACTTGTCAGATCAAGTCCTGAAGCCCTACAGTGCCATGCGCAAATCAAGGGTGTGGTATAAAAAACTGGCTGTGCACATTGTACAGATGGCAATATACAATGCGTAGGTGCTATTTCGATGTGGCAGGCCAGAGGGGAACTTTCCTGGATTTTCAAGAGGTGGTTATCAAGAACCTCCTGTTTAGAGACCAGGAAGGGACGGTACCCAGTACATCTGGAAGCGAGGCCCCACGCATAGTTCCAGGACAACACTTTCCAGGAGAAGTTCCTCAAACTTCCAAGAAGGGAAAGAATCAAAAGAGGTGCCGAGTCTGTGCAAAGAGGGGGATAAGGAAGGACACTATATACCAGTGTGATACGTGTCCTGAAAAACCAGGGCTCTGTATGAAAGAATATTTTCGCATTTATCATACATCCCTTGATATTTAATTTTACCCTGATGCACTCTGCACAGCTCATCCCCTTGCCACATGCTGCCTCTTTCCCTTGTGTGCCCAGGTATCACATAGCAGCCATGGGGGATTGCCATTTCCAGGAAAATCTATGGTAATAAAAGCTGGGCATAATATATCAGGCACTGAAATGGCATTTATGATGGCCTCATAGAGTGTCTCCAATGTGGAGGTCAGTCGGATTCCCAAATATTTAATGACAGACGGAGCCCAGATGAACAGAGTTTGTGCCTGGAGGTTCTCAACCCTGGATCTAGGCAAGGTGACATTCAGGACTTCCGATTTTGATAAGTTCGCTTTATATCGTGATGACAAGCCAAAGTCAGTGAGATGAGCGACAATAGCTGGCAAGCCTTCCTCCAGGTCTGAGACTGCAAACAAAATGTCATCTGCAAACGCCAGCGCATGCAATTCAGAAGTACCATCTGACATACCCCAAACCCTGGGGTCCTGGCGAACTGCATGAAATAGCATCTCCAGCACCAAGATGAATAGGGAGGGAGAGAGGGGACAGCCCTGTCTGGTGCTATTGGATATATTAAAACTGCTGGTAAGTATGCTGTTCACTCTTATCGAGGCCGAGGGTCGGTTATATATAGAAAAAATAGCTGCCACCAACTGTGGAGGAAGGCCAAATTTCGTGAGAACCTGTCTCATAAAAGTCCAATCAACACGGTTGAATGCTTTCTCTGCATTGACCCAAGGAGAACCAGAGACTGTTTAAAGGAATTTGCCATTTGGATGATGGGTAACGGTTTAGACATATTATTGCATCCCTCTTTACTTTGTACAAAACAGGACTGCTCATCACATATAAGAGCTGGTATAAACGGTTGAAGGCGCCTGGCTAAAACTTTTGCCAAAATCTTAATGTCCACATTTAGTAGGGAGATGGGTCTGTAGCTTCCGCAATCTGCAGGATCCTTCCCATCTTTGTGTATCAATATGATGTGAGCCTGTTGAGCTTGTGGAGGCAAGACAGTACCTTCCAGGAGAACACTGCACCAAGTCACCAAATGCAGCAATAACGTAGGCTGTTGTTTTTTGTAGTATCGAAGGGGTAGGCCGTCTGGCCCCGGGCTCTTACCCACTGCAAAGCTGCCTATGACATCTGACAGTTCTGCTGATGTTACAGGAACAAGTAAAGAAGATACAGCGTCTTTAGAGATTGAAGGCAGTTTCAAAAGAGGATAAGACATTACGGATACAGAGCAACATTTCTTCCTCAGTGAGAGATCCCTGTTCATCTGCTAAATTATATAATTTGGAGTAGAAATGCACAAACTCTCTGGCAATTTCCTCCGTTGAAGTAACTTGAGATCCCGAAGGAGTTTTGATGAGAGAAATAAATTGCTTTTTGCTTTCCTTCCTTAGCAAATTGGTCATTATCTTACTGCCCTTGTCCCCATGAGCATATAGTAAGTTTTGATAGTGAAGATGATGTTTGGCTACTTGGGCATTGAGGTGATCTTTTAGGCGGTTCTGTAAGTGCAATAAGTCTTTCTGTGATGAGTCAACTAGGGAAAGTTTGTGCAGTCTCTCAAGTTTAGCATTACTCGTGAGTATGTCATCAAGGTCCTTCTGTCTCTTCTTTTTGGCCTTGGAAGCAAGTGAAATCAAAAATCCTCTGGCATATGCCTTATGCGTTTCCCATACAATAGGGGGGGCTGCTGTCCTGAGTTGTGTTTATCTGAAAAAATTCCGACAAGAGTTCCTCAAGGTACTGCACATTGGTTTCAGAGTCCAGAAGGGTCTCGTTGAGACACCAAGTCCAATGAGGTTAAGGGATTTGAGTCAGTAATGTGGTAGCGGTAACTGGGGCATGGTCTGAGATAAAGCAGTGCATATTTCCAACATGTTTATCTCTAACATGTTTTGTAACTCCAGGTTGCATACTTGAGCTATGATATTGGCATTTTCGATTTTATAGAAGCAACACATTCTAAAACTTGAGACATAATTACCTACTGAAAAAAAAATCATATGTAGTACATACAATGTTCACATCAAAAAGATCCACTTGGAAACTGATATTTTGGCAGTCATGCTTGTAGCCACGCCTGCTTTGGTAAGTGACCAGATGGTCACTTAGAGTTCTCCCTTATCTGAATACAATGTTAGGGTGCTCACCAATAAATAGTTTTGTCATTATCTGCTTTAAGGATGTCTAAAAATTGCATCAAAATCTGATGTATTTCTTGATGTTTCACATACGCACCAATTACTTTTGTAACTTGGTTCTCCTCCATTTTGTTTTCTTGCTTATTCAGGCTGGGGCCCCATATGTCATAAACACTGTGGTTTGGCCGTGATGGAAACACTTTTTTACAGTCACTGCAAGGTGGATGGGAATCTTGCAAATCTCATCCACACATTACAGAAAAATATGTGCAGCGGAAATGCTACGATGACCAGGTGCAGTTTTGGAAATTGCAGCATGTCAATTATGCCACAAAAATGCTGGCGGTTTCCCTATAGGTATAATTGAAGCAAAAAGTCTGTCTTTCTGTTAAAGCGCTGTGAGAAAAAACAGGATTAGTTTCTGCTGCGCTTTTTCCTATAACACTTTTTTTGCTGTGACCCACTAGGTGGATTCTTAGCCTAAAGGGGTTTTCCCATTTGCGCCTCTCAGCAGCTTTGCCTTCTTCTCACTTCCAGTATTCTTCAGCAAGCTGGAGCTTTGAGTTTGTGGCGAACAGGACACTAGATATAGATATTGCTGTTACTATGAGAGATTATTTATTATGACTAAATATTTAATATAAATGTAGATCAAATAATATACACAGTAAATTTATATTACATTAAACAGGTTTGAATAGAAGAATTATACAGACAATGGAGTTGCAGTAAACTCCATGATATCTGTGTGTTTACATAGAGAGGCAGCCTGAGATTTATCAACAAACTGAAATTAGCTGACCTGCTATCACAGGAGAGGACAGGGACCAAGGAAACACTGTGTCAACACTGGGAGGAATAATTTCACATAACAGGCAAATGAACCAGCATTGCTAAAGCAATATATTTAGGAAAATTCTTCAATTTGCATACAGTAAAAGTATAGATAAATAAGTGACAGATTAAGGGATAGAGCCTTTTGTTGAATTGCATTCATTAGAACTGATGATTTTCTTTGGCTCCCTCCAAAATATCCCTCAATTCTTTTAAATATTGCAGTAGGTTTTCTGGGGAGAATCTAATAACAGTTTTTGTCCAAAAGAATCTCAAGGCACATGTCTCTATATTTTTTATTTCTCCATTACAGCAATAACCCCCTTTGTCAGATGGGTTAATAACAAGGAGGTGATAATTTCTTGGAATATTCAGTGCATGGGTCTCTGCTCTCATTAAAGGGGTATTCCCACGTTGTATACTCACCAGTCTTCACTGCTGTAAAATCTTCTTTCTTCCTGGTTTCTTGCATCATTTGGTGGGCGGGGTTTCATGCAATCTGTCATTTAGCTCCACCCCCAAATTAGCGTGTAGCTCTGCCCACCGCATAGCGTGATCCTATGGGGCAGCTGAAGGGCCTGTGATGTCATCAAAGGTCCTCAAAAAACACTATATGCACAATATTGGACTATGAAGTACAGGCAGGAGCAACTCCATTCTGTGTTACATACAGAGACTGCCTGTCTCTGCCATAATGAACACAATTGAATTAGCTAGCCTGATAACTGGGAGAACAGAAGACATTCAGAAATGAAAGCAGCTCCCCTCCTCTATCTGAGAGCAGGGAGCTAGGTCACGTGGTGTAGACACAGGAGTAGCTAGATACACAGGCTCGCTCCCGTGCACTTAACCCCTCCTCCCTCCCCCCTGAGAGCAGGCAGATACATCACTTGACTTTTCAGCAGATAAGTCGAGGGCTGTGTCAACAATGAATTGAATAAAGTGATATAGTGGACAAACAAAGGAGTTTTGCTGAAGCAATGTATTTAGGAGAAGTCTTACATTCACATTAACAAGCAGTATAGATAGGATCCTTGTGATGGGACAACCCCTTTAAGTTTCCCTTAAAACCTAGTTTGTGTTCCTGTTCTTTCAGTCTATCAGTCAGCAGTGGTGGTAAGTTCAATGAAGGGACCCTCCTCTACAAGTCTTTGTGCAGTCTCTGATAGATACTCCAATGCAAGTAGGCTAAGGAAGATCACATTCTTCAAGGCCCACCACAAGGTATTACTTATACTTTCTCCATTTTATTTTGCAAGTAAACAAATGACTATCCATAGTGCAGAAAAATAAATTATATTTGACTGAAGGTACAAATAATAAACCTTTCGCAAGAAGATTCATTTCAACATATGAAATCAGTGTTTGGATGGTGCCCAACCTCCGCTCCCCCATGTCTCTGTGCTATCTTATACATTTCTCTTGTGGCAGGTAGTGTGAGACAGATGGGGTCTGATCTAACCTGACCCACTACTTCCTCAACCTTTACCTCTTGCTCTTTATGAGGCTTTGGTTCTCAAATATCTTTATTGGATCTGATTACTGCTTTTTTTTTAGGATCTGGACCCTCACACTCTGATGAGAGATATGTCTGTACCTAACGGACCCACAGTTGTAGTCGACTTTTAGTCTACGCAAATTTTCAATGTTTCCTAGATTTTCAGCGCATTAGGTACTATTTTGTTGTGTATAAGACAATTTAATCTTTTTTTTTATTTAATCGTTTTGTGGAGGTTAACAAAAACAGCAATTCTGGCATTTTCTAAAGTTTTTAATGACATAAATTTAGGATAATAAAATCATAAATATGATAATTCTATAGTTTGGGACAGTATGTATGTGCTGATACTAATTGTGTACAGACTTTTATTTTTTTATTTTTTTTCCAGTTTAACAAATATTTGGGATTTTTTTAAACTTAAATAAAACTTTATTGCATGTTTCTATTATTTAGGCTTCATGCACACAACTAAATATGCTGGTGGAGGGGGAATCTGTTTTTTCAAAGGAATGTACTCAGATGAGATCTGAATGTAATCCTAATGACTTCTGTCTTCTGTTGACTTCAGTGCAGGGATACCATTCCAATTCTTATTCATGGAGTGGGATAGGACCTGTACCGTAAATATCAGAACAGAGCATTGGAACCCCCCCCCCCCCCAGAAGTTCAGAAGAGCCACAGGTGCATTCAAAGCGATCCACAACCTGTCCCCTCCATATATCTCTAAACTAATCTCCCACTACCTGCCCACACGTAACCTCAGAGCCTCCAATGACCTCCTACTCCGCTCTGCTCTCATCCGCTCCTCACACAACCACCTCCAAGATTTCTCCCGTGCATCTCCCATACTCTGGAACTCCTTACCAAGACACAAAAGACTGACCCCCACAATCACAGGCTTCAAGAAGGCCCTGAAGACTCATCTATTCAGGAAGGCCTACAACCTCCAATAACACTATCACCGCACCACCATCTGAACTGTCTCCCCCTCTCCTTCTATCTCTACCCCCTTCCCCCATAGATTGTAAGCCCTCGTGGGCAGGGCCCTCTACCCCACTGTGCCAGTCGGTCACTGTTAGTATTATATCTACCTGTTTATTTTGTGTATTGTATGTAAAGCACCATGGAATTAATGGTGCTATATAAATAAACAATAATAATAATGAGGCCTTATTTGTTGAAATTAGTAGAAATGACCTAATAGGCATGTTCACAAAGTAGTCCTGAGAGCCTTCATTTGCCCATATGCAACCATGATACCTTGTAAATCCATCACCATTCTGCAGTCAAGTTCATTGGTGTGCAGATGGGTGACAAAGGGAGGCTATTCCCTGTAAAACCACTAAGGGTCCATTCACAGAGAGGAAGATGGCATTTATTTGGCGCTGAATTTTCAGCGCTGAAAAAAAAAAGCCTTCTATTGACTTCAATGGGTGCTTATAGCTTTTTTTCCACTAGTGCAATTTTCCACTACTGGAAAATTCCACTAGTGGGAAAAAAAAAGCTAGTAGAACCCATTGAAATCAATGAGAGGCTTTTTTCAGCCCTGAAAATTCAGCGCCAAATAAAGCGCTATTTTCCTCCGTGTGAATTGAACCTTAGAGTAACACTACAAATAGAGTAGATTTACAGTAACAAATGACCCCAGAATCTAAGGGATTAAAGAGCTGGCTCTGACGTTTTCTATATTCTTTGAGACTAGAGTGGCAGTCATTACATAGCTGAGCACCAGCTTCACAAAAGGTACATTGCAGGGTTGTACACTGTAAATAGATGTATTGGCTGTCACCAAGGGAAAATTGTAGTAAGCAGAGTAAAATATAGACATTAATATAAGATAATAAGAGAGATGGAAATGCTTTGGTTTCTATTGGCTGTTTAGAAAAGCATAGTAAGTGGAATGAAGGTGATATATATTTTTGCTTACCTGGTAAGATTTTCCTTCATATTCACATGTTATTGGTTCTGTTAAAAATACATTAGCTATTAGGGTGTTATTGTAATAATTTAAGCCATTATTTAAGAGTAAGTGTTTTGTTGTTGGTTGTTATTGTGTTGAGGGTGTTTGGTGAACATTTTTGCATTATCTTCAGTGGTGTAAGTACCGCTGTAGCAGCAGAGGCAGCTGCCACAGGGGCCGGGACATTAGGGGCCCGGTGACAGCTGCTACCACTGCTATCATTATACTCGGGGGTCTTTTTGGACCACCGAGTATAATGATCGGCGGCCTGGGAGAGGTAAGAAACATGAAAAACACTGTTACTTACCTCTCCACGATCCGGGCAGGCTTCGACCTAGTCGTCATGTGACGTCTGACGTCATTCAAGATGGACTACTTCGGAGGCTGACAGCGTAGGAGACGGGAGATAGGTGAGCAACAGAGTTTTTTTTATGTTTTTCTCCCCCCCTGGGTCTCCGACGCCACTGTTTATCTTTAAATAACCTACAAGAGTGATTCTCAGTTTTCATGTGCTACCAAGATCTTAGCTCTAGCTATAAAACAACCCCTGAGATATTAAAAATTAAAAACACAGAAGGGAATACGATTTTTGGATACTGCATGAACTGCTGCTTATAATGCTTAGCAGAGACAATAAGGCACCACTTTTAGGCTAATGCACAACGTAGCGTCAATGCATCGCAGTTCTTCCCGCAGAGCTTTAGGTTGAAAGTTCACAGAACGTTCCTCTGTGGACTTTCGGTTTCAATGGGGAAATCGGTGTTTCTGTAGATATAATTGACATGCTGCGATTTCCAAAACTGTGCCATTTTTGGAAATTGATATGTGTCCGTACCGCCGTTTTTACTGCAAAATGTCCAAGGGATTTGCTAGAATCCCATCCAGTTTGCTCTGACTGTAAAATGCCACAATTTTTCTTGCGGCGTTTACGCCATGTGGGGCCCTGGCCTTAA
The DNA here is from genome assembly GCF_031893055.1 of Leptodactylus fuscus. Lineage (NCBI taxonomy): Eukaryota > Metazoa > Chordata > Amphibia > Anura > Leptodactylidae > Leptodactylus > Leptodactylus fuscus. Next base: position 118,924,005 of record NC_134269.1, read on the forward strand.
AGTGGTATAAAATCAAAGATACAGCCATTTGAAGTGACCATCCCCCGTTTGGTAAATGCTACTGGCAAAACAAATGGATATGGATTTTCTCTGGCAACAGCTCAGTGAGAGAATTGCTAGGGAGAATTTTATTTTGCTTTCTAATAAAAGGAAGTTAGATTTAATTAACTATTAGGGTTGAGCCGATCTTGACTTTTCAGGATCGATTTTTAAAATCCGATTTCCGATCATTTTTCATTCAAACCCGATCTCGATCCCAATTCCGATCCCAATGCAAGTCAATGGGATTTTTTTTTATTAATCGGAGATCGGATTTTAAAAGCAATCCTATTCACTATACAGCATGGAATCTAAGAATTGTTAGAATCCACGCTTTGTAGTGAATCACTAAAGTAGCCAGAGGATTTTTTTTTTTTAATCCTCTGGCTACTTAGTCCCCCCTGGTGTCCACTTACCTCCAGAGATGGCTAGTCCGGTGCCTTCCTTCTTCCTTGCCTCGCTGCCGCTCCACGCTGCTCTTCTCCCTTTGCTGCCCCCTCCCTGCCAGGTTAGGAGTGTGGGTGGGTTAGGAGAGTGTGGGCGGGTACTGGGAGGGGAGACGTCACGTCTCTCCGCCCTGTACCCGCCACACTCTCCTATGCCACAAGCCCCGCCTACCTAGCACTTTAAACACTAACCTGGGAGGCGGGGAAGCGAGGCAAGAAGGAGGGCAACGGAGCAGCCATCTCTAGAGGTAAGTAGCTGCTAGAGATATTTAGTTTAGCCTCCCATTCGAATGAATGGAGGCAGCCGGCGCACAGGGGGTTAAGGCTGTGTGCCGGCTGCTTCCATTCATTCCTATGGAACTGCAGCGGAGCCTTCACACTGAGTATACAGCGTATACTCAGTGTGAAGGCTAAGCAAAGCATTGTGGGAAAAGATCACCGATCTCGATCCCACGTAAAAAGATCGTGTTCGGAATTCCGATCGCGATTGTGAAATTTTCTCGATCGCCGATCGGAATCCGACCTTTTCCGAACACGATCGCTCAACCCTATTAACTATATTAGAAAAATTTTCACCAAACAACCTCTACACAAAAAACAGTATTTACCCTGTAAAGTGATAAGCAAAAAACATGATCTCATCTATCAAATAAGGACTGTGCAAATAATTAAAAAAAAAAAAAATCATATTTATAGAAGTACTATTTGAAAAAATACTTTGGTGGCTCATAGTCTGAATCAATGAATTATAAAATAATAGAGTGAAGCGATTGAGCATCATATTGTGTAAAGTGTAAACTTAAGTGTAACTCCTGTAAAAACTTAAAGGGAACCCTTTATCTAAAAAACCTGCATGTCCTTATGGTTCTGAGGTTTAGGGCCCCAAACCTGGTCACTATGTCATGTCATTCCAGTGTTTTTAAAGTTAATCTGCTGTACTCATTTTCAGTGGATTTCTGTGAATCTTTTAATCCAAGGAGCAAGGGGTACTGTACTTGGCTCGAAAGGCACACTGAACTGTCAAAGTGGCTGCTAGAGACAAGTGTATGTCTAGTTAAAAGTCCACAAACTTTATGACAGGCTCCCTTTAAAGATGTTTTCCAGACAGAAAATGAATTATCAAAAAAATTCATTTTCTGCCTGTTAGTGCTTTTAATACGTTAATAAGTGCACCTAAATATCTTCAGCAGTGTTTTGAACAATATCTGGGTTCCCTGGGAGATCCTGGCATCCTCTGCATTTATTTTCATCTGCATCTTCCTGTTGTGTGCCTTTGCTACAACTCCCATGATTCTTTGGTCTGCACTCACAGCTGATTAGCTCCCATTCACTTGCTTCTCATCCCCCTTACTTTCTCACTTGTTCCCCCTTCCTTTCACACTTGCTCACCCTCCTTTTCTCACTTGCCTCTTCGCCTCCTCCTTTTCTCACTCACTCCCCCTCCCTGTTTCCATGCTGGCCTCCCACTGTACTGAGCATGAGGAAGATGAGGTGTTGGTTGGCTGCATCTGGCTGGATGCTGGATTGGAAAGAAGGCCAGGTAAGTAGAATTTGGTGGTTGGGAACCAAATAATAAAGCGGTCAGAACTCTCTCTGCTGACATTGCAGGTCAGAAATGTATTTACAGATTCATGGACAGATTTTCATAATGTATAAAGCTGTATCCCTGATTATGCTTTTGTAAACAGGGGTACAGTTATAGAGTACAACAGCTGGAGTTGAACACTGGTTGTTATGTCTAACAACCATAGACTTCTCTCTCACGTAATTATTTAATTGTAGTTGGCTCATAGAAGATGGAGGGTCATGTTACTCATTTTGCAATGACCTTGGAGCTTGGGGTCTGTCTCTTAGGGTTATGTATATTCTAAAATAATATGAAAGCTCTCAATACACAACTGACTATTTTTGTCCAGTCTGATGAGCAGGCAATAATCACAGATGCTTAAGAATTAAGCATTTACTGACAACAGAATTTTTATTGATCAAAAGAAAATGTAAGTAATTGGTTTTGATGGTAAGAAATTATCACCAGAATAGCTGTTGGTACAACAGCTTCAGACAGATTTAACCCTGAAAAATAATCAAACATGCATTGCATGAATTATATTAACTTAAAAAAAAAGACTTACCACAATGTCCACAACAATTTTCCTTAGTGTGGTTTAATGGATCTGCCAAAACTCTTCTTGTATTATCAGGACACATAAGATCGTTTGCACAATCACGATGTTTACATGTCATTTTTGCTGTGATTCCATCACAAGTGCATACATAGCAGCCTAATTCCCAAGTATCGCCAGGCTGTAGAAATAACACAATGAGGCATTTTGTACCCCAGTCTTAACAAAGGTCATGACAGATGCAAAGTGCACTAGAATTAGCAAAAGACTTGCACTAGTTAAAAATATAAATATGTTGGGCTGAGGCGTCCCTAGCCCACCCTGTGCTTCTCTCTGTCTTGGCCTATCCCATCCTATGCTGCTGTCTATTCTTCCCTACCACAACCTGTGCTGGTCTCTGTCCTGCCCTACCCCGCCTTGTGCTGCTCTCTGTCCTGCCCTACCCCGCCCTATGCTGCTCTCTGTACTGCCCTACCTCCCTGTGCTGCTCTCTGTCCTGCCCAACCCTGCCCTGTCCTGCCCTACCCCACCCTGTGCTGCTCTCTGTCCTGCCCTACCCCACCCTATGATGCTCTCTGTCCTGCCCTACCCCCCTGTGCTGCTCTCTGTCCTGCCCTACCCTGTCCTGTCCTGTCCTACCCTGCCCTGTGCTGCTCTCTGTCCTGTCCTGCCCTGTCCTCATTCGTTGAAAGTAGCTAGCAAGAATAGGGGACAGACAGTGGCACATCTTTGGCACATAAAAAGGCCTTGCGCCAAAAATGAGCCACATTATCACATATCTACACCAGGAAACTGGTGTAGATGCATTTATAAGTTCCCTCACTGACTTAAAATCTAGCTATGCAGAAGGTTTCTATGCACAGTGTTTTAGACTTACCGGAACTACGCCTCCTGTAGGTTTGCAGCAAGCTGCAGAAACAGTAAATGTGGTTAGTTAGCAATGCAATAAAGTATTAGACAAAGTATTAATTTCTACTTCTGTTCATCAATAAAACTGGATGTTCTGGTTTACTAGCATAGTAACCATGTGCGACCACTCATCACTGCAATAGAAAATTGTGAACTGCATGTTTTTTTTTAAATGGCATAGTACACACGTGCTACATTCATCACTACAATACAAAATTGCATGCAGCTCTTTATCCATGGTGCTACAGTGCCACCTGTTCACATGTAGCAGGCTGCTGCTTGAGACAAATTGCTTACCTCACCTTCACCTCATGGCAGATATGACATGCATATAGGCATATATACATATATAGTCTTAGGTATTAGGTCATAACTGAAATATATATATATATATATATATATATATATATATACACACGCACATTGTGGGGAATCGCTCAGGTAGATGCTTGTAGCAGTGCTGGAAACAGGGACACAGACACTGGATTGCGCGCGTGTTCAGGCTTTATTCACATGTAACGAATACACTGCTTTTGCAAAGCCACAGGATAAACAAAACCCTTCCTGGCTGAGAAAAGTAACTTAAACATAAGGAAACTTTTCCCTGACTATACAGGAGACTGGCTAATAGTCTCCCACCTTGGGAACAACAACAGGTGGAACAGTACCTTCTTTGGAGGTCCGGTCTGGACAGTTCAACTCTGACTGTGTGGTGCCACACTGCTAGTCTTCACACTCCTAGTCTTCACACACCCCTTAGGTGCCTCGCTGGAATATACTTGTCTTCCCAGACTACACCCTTCACTCTCTCAAAATATATATACAGTGTGTGTGTGTGTGTGTGTATATATATATATATATATATATATATATATATATATATATATATTTATTTATATATATTAGTCCACTGGGTGCCACTATAGATTCGACCTTGAAAATAACTGTTTCAATCAGAATTTTCAAATATCCCCTTACAATGCTCTACATTGAAATTGTAACATCAGGGTCAGTCTGGGAATTACGAAAAATCACAGGATCGATAGACATGTTAATGAAATGTAAATGATGAAAAAAAAAATTGAAACCAAATATTGAAAGCAACTCAATATATTCAGTATCAAGTATGAGCTTCACATGTAGAAATGTATGCACTTGCACAAATTGGCTTGCTATAAATTAGGTTATCAAAGGGGTTGATCCTATCTATACTGCTTGTTAATGTGGATTTAAGACTTTTCCTAAATACACTGCTTCAGCAAATCTGTTTTGTTTGTCCACTATCTTAATTTATTCACTTCATTGTTGACACTGCATTTCTATGGCTCTTGGGATTATCTGCTCATTTCCCAAGTGACGTAGCTGCCTGCTCTCAGGGGGAGGGAGGGGGGCTAAGTGCATGGGAGCGAGCCTGTGTCTGTAGCTGTTCCTCTGTCTGCACCACACATGAGACCTAGCTTCCTGCTCTCAGATAAATGAGAGGGGAAAAGAGTGCTGCTTTCTTATATAAAACAGTCTAAATCCTAGTGGGTTAAAGGACCTGGTCCCTCTACTCACTAGGATTTAGCTTTCTTATATAGAGCAGGTTAAAAGCTAGTGGATAGAAGGACCTGGTCCCTTAGCCCACTAGGATCTAGCCGACTCTATATAGAACAAGCTAAATCCAAGTGTTATAGGACCTTTGATGACATCACAGGCCTTTCAGTCGTCCCATAGGATCACGCTATGTGGTGGGCGGAGCTACTCACTAATTTGGGGGCGGAGTTAAACTGGAGGTAGTCGGACAATGTGGCTTTGCATATGAAACCCCGCCCACCAATTGACGTCAAAAACCAGGAAGAAAGAAGTCTTTGCAGTAGCGAAGACTGGTGAGCAAGGGACATGGGAATACCCCTTTAATGGTTGTTTGAGGAATGCCGTGCCACACTGAATGCACTTGGGCATGCAAATCATCGAGATTAATTATTGGCATCTCCCTTTGCAATGATGCCCCAGATTCGCTTGATAGGAAATAAGTCTGGAGACTGATGAGATTATACTTTTATACATAGTCCATTTTTTTTTTTTTTTTTTAATGTAGATTGTGAGCCCCACATAGGGAAAAATGTACATTGTGAGCTCTATCAGTATGTCTTTGGAATATGGGATGGAAATCCATGCAAACATGGGGAGAACATACAAACTCCTTGCAGATGGTTTTTTGCCCTTGGTGGGATTTGAACACCAGGACTCCAGCGCTGCAAGGCTGCAGTGCTAACCACTGAGCCACCGTGTGGCCCCCATACATAGTCCATTCTTAACCCTACAAGGGCACCCCCATATGCCCTTGCAGTGTTAAGCAGCTGCACAGCTGCAGAACAAGGGAGCCTGCTGTAATTAGAGAAGGCGCCAGGGCCAATGAATGCTGTGAATGTAGCTATGGGAACTATCATAATGCGGCTCCCTTCTGACCTGGTGGTCAAGTTATTCCCCTGAAGCCAGGAATTGTGAAAGCTTCTGAGCCTTAGAAGATTAACAGCTCTGCAGTTATGATTGACATGTTGTGATTTCCAAAACCCTGTGTATTTTTCCACCATGTGTGGATGGGATTCTAGAGAATCCCATCCATTTCGCAGGGACTGCAAAGTGCTTATTATCTGAGGTGTTTACACCATGGCCAATCCACTACATTTAAAGCATGTGGATCCCTGGCCTTTACCTGACCCATCTATCAAAGTAATGGAACCACGCTTACCCCTCTCAAACAGGTCCGCTGCCTTGGTATAACCATGGACTCTGAACTATCTTTCAAATCGCACACACAAACCCTCAACACCTCCTGCCATCTCCAACTCAAGAACATCCATTGAATTCGCTCATTCCTCACCCCTGAAACCACAAACATGCTAGTCCATGCCCTCATTATCTCCCGCTTAGACTACTGTAACACCCTTCTCCGTGGCCTCCCTGAAAATACTCTCGCCCCCTCCAGTCCAACTTAAATTGTGCTGCTTGCTTAATATACCCCATTCTTCATCGGCCACTCCCCTCTGCCAAACCCTAACGCTGACATACAAAGCCATGCACAACTGTCCCCTCCATATATCTCTGATCTCATATTCCGCTATTTGCCTACACGTAACCTGCAATCCCCCAAAGACCTTCTACTCTGCTCTGCTCTCATCTGCTCTTCACATAACCATTTCCAAGATTTCTCCCTTGCATCCTCTATACTCTGGAACTCCTTACCAAGACATATAGGACTGACCCCCACAATCACAAGCTTTAAGAAGGCCCTTAAGACTCACCTATTCAGGAAAGCCTAAAACCTCCAATAACACTACTATCACCACACCACTATCTGAAAAGCCTTTCCCCTCACCTTCTGTCTCTATCCCTCTTCCCTCATAGATTATAAGCCCTTGCAGGCAGGGTCCTCTAGCCCACTGTGCCAGTTGGTCATTGTTAGGGCGTGTTCACACCTGTACCCAGTCACCACTTTAGCCAATACAGTGGGTTTACATCTTCTGCCCTGAGAAACTGGACAGGGGACGGAAACCCAATGGTCAGTTTTCAAAACCCTTTCACTTGAATGGGTTTGCAAAGTGACCGCCCGGGTGTGTCTTCTGCCCGTCTGCGGTGAAACCATTTTTTTTAACCGTCACAAAGTCCTACATGTCCAACTTTGTGTTTGGCTAAAAAAAAATGTTTTTGCTGCAGAGAGGCAGAAGACGCACATGGGTAGTCACTTTGCAAACCCATTCAAGTGAATGGGTTTGGAAACTGACCACCGGGTTTTTGTCCCTTGTCCAATTTCTCGGGGCAGAAGACGGGAATCCACCAAAGCAGAGACCAGGTGCAGGTGTGAACCCGCCATTAGTATTATATTTGTTGGTATATTTTTGTGTACTGTACGTAAACCCTCAAATGTAAAGCACCATGGAATTCATGGTGCTACATAAATAAACAATAGAAAAAAAAAAGAGTGAATGGTGTGGTCTGGGAAGACAGGTATGTCCCAGCCAGGCAGCTAAAGGGTGTCTGGTAAAGACCCACACCAGGGAGGTCAGCTGACTAATCAAGGGCTGATAATGGTCTCAGTGTGAAGACTGGCAGTGTGGCACCACACTGACAGAGCTGACCTGTCCAGACCGGACCTCCAAAGCAGGTACTGTGCCACCCGTTGTTGTTGCCAAGGTGGGAGACTGGTAGCCAGTCTCCTGTATAGTCAGGGAAAAGTTTCCTTTCGTTTAACCGGTTTAGGACCACTTACCGTAAAATTATGGCCAGTGATCCTGTTCTCTAAAGACCGGCCTATTGCAAAAATAAGGCCGGTCTTCAGAGACCTCCTTGACGGGGGGAGGGATGCGGGGGGCACAGGGGTTAGGTGTTACTAACACCTAACCCCCTGTTAGGACTGTGCGGTCGAGGGGTCGGGTCACAGCCCGTCTCTCTGCGGTAGCGTATTGCCGCCTGTCAATTCCCCCTTGTGCCGGCAGTCAGGTTTAGCAAGGGTTAAACCCTCTTGCAGCCGGAGGTTGTGGTGAGGCTGTGACTGACAGTCGTATCGACCAATCACCTCCGCCTTGGGCAGCTGGCTTGGCCGAAAGTGGACCGCCCTTTCCCTTTATAAAGAGGGAGGTTCCTCAGCCCGCTGCCTTAATGTCAATTCACAAATGCACTGCGTGTGCTTAGGCTAGCTAGCTAGTTAGAAATTTTGTTAGGCAGAAATTGTAGTTCAGGTAGAACTCTATTTCTAGAAAACTTTAAGTTGGTAGCTGCTAGGTGTGCCTCAGGAAGCCACTGTGTGCACACTAGCTAATTGTGGGCAGTCTAGCACAGGAGTGCTGTCTAGACTGAGTCCTTGTGCGGCTGCTCTGACCTACACAGGCCGCTGTGATAGTACAGAGCGAACTAGGGTGTGTAGAGGGCTGGCAGTGGCGTCTAACTGTCAGACCCTGTTCACACCAGGGCGCTTCTGTGGTCCAGAGCCCAGCGGGCTCCTTTGGGTTTCATTTGTTTGTTTTTTTAATAAACCCAGAAAACCATAACACCCCCCCCCCCCCTCAATAACGTCCAGTCGGAACTGAGTCTGACTGGACGTTTTAACCCTTTCGATCGCGCCGTGAAACATCACGGCGCGATCAAAAGGCATCTGCCAACAATTTAACCAGATTGGCACCCCCCGCGGCGAGATCGGGGGGTGCCGATAGCAGTAAAAGGTAGTCTGGGGTCTGGCCAGTGACCCCAGACTACCGGAGCCCCCACATACCTGGTGATCCTGCCAGGACCTTCTGACGTCAGGCTGTGCGTCTGCACAGCCTGACATCCTGCTACGGAATGCCATGTGGGACACCTGCAGGTTGTGTCTCACATTGCATTCTATATCAGCAAAGTATTGCTGATTGAAGTGTCCTAAATGGACACATGAAAAAAATAAAAAAAATAGTGTATGAAAAAAATTAATAGTTATAAAGCCCAAAAATCCCTTTTTCTCTATAGAAAATGAATTATATATATAAAAAAAGAACTAAAAAGTAATAAAAACAATGCATATTTGGTATCGCCGCATCCGTAACAATCTGTACAATAAAACTGAAATAATATTTAATGTACACGGCGAACGCCGGAAAAAAAAAACGGAAAAAGCTCACCAGAAGTAATTTTTTTCGCCATCTCACCTTACAAAATATGCTATAAAAAGTGATCAAAAAGTCATATGCACCCGACAACAGTACCAATAAAAAGCGCAGGTTGTCCTGCAAAAAATAAGCCCTCAACCAACACTGTCAACCAAAAAATAAAAATGTTACGCCTCTTAGAAGATGGAGATGCAAAAAACATTGATTTATGTTCCCAAATGTGTTTTTGTTCTGCAGAACTAGTAACACATAAAAAAATATAAATGAGGTATCGCCGTAACCGTACCGACCCGCAGAATAAAGTAAATGTGTTACTTATACTGTACGCTGCATGGTGTAAAATTAAAAAGGTAAAACTCAATGCCAGGATTGATTATTTTTTTTTTAATCCAGCAAAAAAGGGTTAATAAAATGTATTCAATAAGATGTAGACACCCCAAAACGGTGTCATTACGAAATGCATGTCATCCCACAAACAACAAGCCCTTATATGGCCACGTCACCAGAAAAATAAAGAAAATATAGCATCTAACAATGTGAAGACAAAAGTCCGCAGAAATCGCCAAATTATTAGAACACAACTGGCTGCAGCAGGTAGGGAATATATAAGCTGTGCGAGCGGATATCAGGGGACACCCCAGATTTACAGTTTATGAGGGAACAGACACCAGAAGTGACCCCCTAAGTGACCCCAGAGTGACTCCCCCAATCATAGGAGCTACTGGGACATAGTAGGGAATTTGGTGTTTGCAATGTATTCTGCACTGCTTATATATTCCCTCTTCGCCATCCGCTGTGCAGTCACGTCTGGGATACTAATACTCACTACACCCCCTGATAAATTCTTTGAGGGGTGCAGTTTTCAAAATGGGGTCACTCCTGGTACCCCATGGAATCCACTTTTCTAGTACCTTACAGGCTCTACAAACATGACATGGCGTCCAGATACCAAACATCTGAATCTGTACTCCAAAAGCCTCATCGCGCTCCTTCGCTTCTGCGCCCTGCTGTGCGCCCAAACTGTAGTTTATGACACATGTATGACACTGGTGTACCCCGGATAACGGACGTAATGTCATATGTGGGTATAAACTGATATTAGGGCACAGCTGGACACAGAAGGGAAGAAGGGTTATTGGGTTTTTGGAGCACAGACGCTTTGGTTTTTGGATGCCATGACACTTTTGCAGAGCTGAAACACCAGTAATGTGGAATCCCCTTATATGAGACGGTATTTTGTAAACCACACTCCTGAAGGATTTATCCAGGGGTACAGAGAGCCTTTTTAACCCCCAATTGTTGCTATAACTTATTATCCATAAATGAATACGCAGCTGATTGTGAGAGGTGAAAATGACCATTTTTCCAGGAAAATGTCACTTCATTGTGTAATATGTTGTGCCCGACTTGTATCAGAGATGAACGCTCTAAAAGCTGTTGTGCCCGGGAGACCCACTTAACAGTTTTTGGAGTGTCTCTGCTGACATAAGTCGGGCACAACATGTTGCACACTGAAATGGCAAATCTCTGTAAAATTTTCATTTTTAACTTCTCTATCAGTTGCGATTTCATTTCTGGAAACTAAATAAATGCAACACTCAAGGGTTAAAAATTCTCGCTACGCCACTTGATAAATCCCATCAGTGGGCTAGTGTCCAAAATGGGGTGGCATGTCTGCAGATTCCACTTTGTTGACAATTCAGGGGCTTTGCAAAAGTGGCATGACGTCCAAAAACCAAACTGTGCTCCAAAAACCAAAATAGTTCTCCTTCCCTTCTGTGCCCAAACAGCCATTTCTACCCACATATGGCATTAAGTACATTATCCGGGGTACACCAGTGTCATACATGTGGGCATACACTGCTATTTGGGTACCCAGCAGGGCGCAGATGTGAAGGAGCGATATGTGCTTTTGGAGTGCAGATTTAGATTCTTTGTTTTTGGACACCATGTCACATTTGCAGAAACCCTAAAATTTCCCCTACAAAATGGGGTCACTTCTTGGTGAATTCCAGTTTACTGGCACCTCCAGGGCTCTGCAAAAACAACATGGCACCTAGAAAGTCCCTCTAAATCTGTACCCCAAAAGCTAAAACGCACAGTGCTCCTTCCCTTCTGAGCCCTGCTCTGTGCCCAAGCAGCAGTTTACACCCACATATATAATTTTTTGACCCCCGGGATGGCCCACTTAATAGTTTTAGGAGTGCAGGTCTCTGACAACACAAAGTGGGTGCAATGTATTGGGCACCAAAATGGCATATTTTTTAAAATTTCAATTTTCATTTTGTACATTAATTTTTGGGAAGCATTTTAGGCTCAAAATGATAATACCCCTTGATACATTCCTTGACAAGTGTAGTCTCTAAAATGGGGTCACTTTTGAGGGGTTTCCATTGTATTGGTACTTTAGGGGCTCAGCAAACCCGACATGGCACCTGAAAACTATTCCAGCAAAATCTGCTCTCCAAAATCCAAATAGCGCTCTTTCCATTCTGAGCCCCACCATGTACCCATACAGCAGATTTTGGCCACATATGGGGTATTTCCCTGTTCAGGAGAAATTGTTTAACAAACTGTGGGGGGCTTTTACTCCTTTAACCCCTTGTGAAAATTAAAACTTTGGAGATAAAGTGACATTTTAGTAATTTTTCATTTACACATCCCAATGTTAGTAAAATCTGTGAAACAACTGTAGGGTCAAAATGCTGACTATACCCCTTGATGAATTCTGTGAGGGGTGTGGATTCTAAAATGGGGCCACTTTTGGGGGGTTTCCATTGTTTTGGTACTCTAGGGTCTCTGCAAATGAGACATGGTGCCTGAAAATTATTCCAGCAAAATCTGCTGTTCAAACACCCAGTGTCGCTCCTTCCCTTCCATGCACTGCCGTGTGCCCAAAAATCAGTTTACACCCACATGTGGGGTATTTCTGTGCACGGGAGAAATTGCACAATAAACTGTCAGATGTATTTTGTATGTACTTTTTGAATGTGTTAATTTTAGGTCTAAATGAATGTATTAGTGAAAAAAAATGAAATATCTAAATTTCACTGCCATATTATTTTTATTCTTATGAAATGCTTAAAGGGTTAAAAAAACATCCCAAATGCTGTTTTGAATAATTTGAGGGGTGTAGTTTTGAAAATGGGGTGATTTATGGGGGTTTCTATTATATAGGCCTTTATAATTACTTTCAGAACTGAAGTGGTCCCTAAAAAATTGGTTGGGGAATTTTCTTGTAAATCTGGAAAATCGCTGTTACACTTGTACGCCTTGTGACATCCAAAATAAATTAAAAGACAATCAAAAGATGATGCCGATATAAAGCAGAGATATGGTAGATAATATTTATTCATGTATTTGGATGGTATGACTATCTGCCTGAAAAGCAGAGAATTTCACATTTTGAAAATTGCAATTTTTTTTCAAATTTCCATCTGTTTACCACTAACATGAAGTATAATGTGTTATGAAAAAAACAATCTCAAAATCACCTGTGTAAGTTAAAGTGTCTCAAAGTTATTGCCATTTAAAGTGACACATGTCCTTTTTGAAAAAAGAGGCCTGGTCTTTAACACACTTTTGGGCCTGGTCCTTAACCGGTTAAGTTAGTTTCTCAGCCTAGAAGGTGTTTGTTTTGTTTATTCTGTGCCAGTGTATGCACTACAAGTGAATAAAGCCTGAACTTGTGTGCAACCCAGTGTCTGTGTCCCTGTTTCCTGCACTGCTACAAGCATCTAACTGAGCAAAACACCACAGGAGGTAGTTCCTAAAAAGTTTGTCAGCCTGTTTGAAAAGAATGACATCAAATCCATCAGTATTCACTGACATTTTTGCCCCTGGCTGCTAGGTCCCCCTGGTTACCGCTTAAGGTGCTCCATCCGTCTCCTCTCTTAGGCTGGTCACTGGGTGGTCACTGTGTCCCACACTCCAAAAGCTCCCAGTCTTTCCTTCCCTTATTGAGTTATTTCAGATCTAGCTTTGCTTACAGATACCCCATCACAGTAGGCAGTTACCCTTTTCTGATTTATTATTACCCCATTCTCACCTTGTCAGTGACTGAATGACATACGGTATGGCTACCTTTGTTCTATAAAGTTGTTCTGTTTAATTGTTTATAATAATACGGGATATGCTCTAATTTTTCTAATGTCTATTGTTATATTAAATGCTGTGGCCAGCATCAATACAACATTAATGTGTGTGCTCCTTATTCCTTACCTGTTTTCATACAGTTATTGTTATGCCTGGGCAGCCTTGTACTAACACAGTTAAAGGTGAAAGCAAAAACCACTGTATGCAGTTACTGCAGGGTATGGTAGCACAGTTAGGTTACTCAGGATGCTTACAGTAGTACAAGCAACATGTGCTCTGGTGTTACCCTGTTGAAAAAATGACTCCTGGGACAATGGGGAAATGACTATGCCACTAATTCAAGAACCAATTCAATGTAAAACAAAATTGTATCTGAAACATCATTGAAGAGGATGGATTGCCTTCTTGCTGTGCACCATGAAAGCCTTTGAGAGTTCTGGCATGAGGTCAATGCAATATCTTTAGCTGGATGCACATAACTCAATGTCATGCAGACAACTTCTGATCATACGTGTTGAAACTTTGCCACCTAGACCAGCAATGTGATGTCCAATTTCACTTCCAGTACATAATGGAATATTATGCAACATTCATACAATTAGACAATGCCTTCATGCAGAGGTTTGCCTCTAAGGACATCTTGCTCTCATTCCTGTTCCTTGTTGTTCAAGGATTTTGTCCCTCTCCTTTTGTGAGAAGTGATGATAACTGGTGATAACTCCTGATGATCAGGAGGCATTGCACAATTATCCCACCCATTTGATCCAATTTTTGAGGTTTAAAAAACTTTACTTGCTATCTAGTTTTTATGCCTCTTCCACATGCCATGAATTGGAGATAGATGCATAAAAATGTGAACATTTGGAGATCTCAGTGACATTTGCTACTTCCCTAAAAGGCATAATCTTATGGCTAGTCTTTCTTGGTGTTGCAATTTCAATGTTGAGGAGTATAAATCAGCAAATTTCACAAAGCTTAAGACTATTTCATTGTTACCACAGTGGCTTGCAAAAGTATTCACACCCCTTGAACTTTTTCACATTTTGTCACCTTACAACCACAAACATAAATGTATTTTATTGAGACTGTAAGTGATAGACCAACACAAAAGTAGCAGATAATAGTGAAGCGGAAGGAAAATCATTCATGGTTTTTAATCCAATAAAAATCTGAAAAGTGTGAAGTGCAAAAGTATTCAGCTCCCCATACAATACTTTATAGAGCCACCTTTTGCTGCAATTACAGCTGGATGTCTATTGGGGTATGTCTCCACCAGCTTTGCATATCTAGAGACTGAGGTTTTTGCCCATTCAAATATGAAAACCAATCAGTTATCAGTAAACATTCAATAAAAGTTTCCTTACATTTAGATGAAGAAACATACGTGTCGAAATCTATCAGAGACACAAACATTTGGTTATTAGCAATAGTCTCACTACATTAGTGTGCTAGTTTTTGAACATTACAACTATATTCATTTAGAATATTCCACAAAAATTCTTTTGGCAACATTTTTAGTTTCAATAATTTTTATCAATACTTTCAGATAAGAGAAACAATGTGAATAACAGATGCATATACAAAAATACATACCATGAATGTCATGTTCTTACAAGTAGGTCAAAAGAAATGTATGAATACACCATTATTATGCGCAGTGGCGTAACTAGGAATGGCGGGGCCCTGTGGCAAACTTTTGATATGGGGGGGGGGGGGGGGAGCCGTGAATCTCCACCTTTGCAGTAATAGAAGCTTGGTCATAGTAAAGATTTTGCAAAAAGTCACTTATAGAGGCACGAAACACCAGGAATCCGAAGTAACAATATTTGTAAATACAGAGTATATGGGAGGTTGGGGCCAAATAGTTCAGAGAGCATGTCAAATACTTCTGTCCAATATGAGGAAGTAATAGGGCACTGCCATATAATATGAAATAAAGTTCCTCTGCCCCCGCAACCCCGCCAACATTCCCCAGACACAGAAGAATAAGCCAATTTCAAAACAGATGGAGTGTGGTACCAATGTGGTACCATTACAGGTTCAACGTGCGTACTGCATGACAAGGAAGAGTGAAGCAGTTTAATGGCTCGGCACCATTCTAGTGAGGTAAATAATAATAATAATAATAATACATTTTATTTATATAGCGGCAACATATTCCGCAGCACTGTACAATTTATAGGGTTCAGATACAGACATACATAACAAAGAACGTCATTTCACACAATGGGACTGAGGGCCCTGCTCAAAAGAGCTTACAATCTATGAGGTAGAGGGGGTGACACAAGAGGTAGCAGGGGTGGTATTGCTTATACAGTGTTCAGACAATTTTGTGCATTAGGAATTGTGATAGGCTAGTCTGAAAAGATGCGTCTTTAGTTTGCGTTTGAAACTGTAGAAATTGGGAGTTAATCTGATTGTCCGGGGTAGAGCATTCCAGAGAAGTGGTGCAGCTCGGGAGAAGTCTTGTATACGAGTGTGGGAGGTTCTGATAATAGAGGATGTAAGTGTTAGGTCATTGAGTGAGCGGAGAGCACGGGTTGGGCGGTAGACAGAGATGAGGGAGGAAATGGTGCAGCATTATGGAGAGCCTTGTGGATGAGAGTGATAACTTTATATTTTATTCTATAATGAATAGGCAGCCAGTGTAGTGACTGGCACAGACCGGAGGCATCGCTGTAGCGTCTAGCCTGGTAGATGAGCCTGGCCGCTGCATTCAGAATAGATTGTAGAGGGGAGAGTTTAGTGAGGGGAAGACCGATTAGTAAGGAGTTACAGTAGTCAAGGCGAGAATGAATCAGAGAGACAGTAAGTGTCTTTAGTGTATCTCTGGTAAGGAAAGGGCGTATTCTGGAGATGTTTTTGAGGTGGAGGTGACATGAACGTGCGAGTGATTCAATATGAGGGGTGAAGGAAAGGTCTGCGTCAAATATGACCAGGGGCAGCGGGCATGCTGCCTAGGAGTTATAGTAAGGCCTGAGACTGCAATGGATATATCAGGGACAGATCTGTTAGATGGTGGAAACAGTAGTAGTTCAGTCTTAGAGAGATTTAGTTTCAGATAGAGCGAGGACATGATATTAGAGACAGCAGAGAGACAGTCACTGGTGTTCTGTATGAGTGCAGGGGTGATGTCACGGGAAGATGTGTATAATTGGGTGTCATCAGCATAAAGATGGTACCTGAAGCCAAATCTGGCGATGGTTTGTCCAATGGGGGCTGTGTAGAGAGAAAAGAGCAGGGGGCCGAGGACCGAGCCCTGAGGAACCCCAACAGCAAGGGAAAGAGGGGAGGAAACAGAGCCCGCGAATGATACACTGAAAGTGCGGTCTGAGAGATAAGAGGAGAACCAGGAGAGCGCAGTGTCATTGAGGCCGACTGAGCGGAGCATAGTGAGGAGAAGTTGATGGTCAACAGTGTCAAAAGCTGCAGAGAGGTCCAGAAGAATAAGAAGAGAGAAGTCACCATTGGATTTAGCCTTTAGTAGATCATTAGAGACTTTTGTGAGAGCTGTTTCAGTAGAGTGCAGAGCGCGGAAACCAGATTGTAAGGGGTCAAGCAGAGAGTTAGCAGAGAGATAACGAATTAACCGAGAATAAACCAGGCGTTCCAAAAGTTTAGAGATGAAGGGGAGGTTAGAGACGGGTCAATAGTTAGCAGCACAGGATGGGTCCAGGGAGGGTTTTTTCAGTAGCGGGGTTATAACAGCATGCTTGAAGGAGGATGGGAAGATTCCAGAAGAGAGAGAGAGGTTAAATATTTTAGTAAGGTAAGTAGTGACAGCAGGGGACAGAGATTGGAGAAGGTGTGAGGAGAAGGGGTCACTACTGCAGGTTGTGGGGCGAGATGAAGAAAGTAGCTGGGAGACTTCCTCTTCTGTAACAGGTTCAAAAGATGAGAATGGACAGTCTGAAGTGCGGCTGGTGAGGGGATCAGTACTATCGTAGGTGTGGGAGTCAATGCCACCTGGGGCTTGGGCAGTAATTTCCTGACGGATCTTATCAATTTTATCATGGAAATACATGGCCAGGTCATCAGCACTAAGGTCTGTGAATGGCGTCTGTTCCTTGGGTGTGAGTAAGGAGTGAAAGGTTTCAAAAAAGCCTTTTAGGGTTGCTGGAGAGAGAAGAGATGAGGGCGGTGAAATAGTCTTGTTTGGCGAGGTAAAGGGCAGAGCTATATGTTTTAAGCATAAACTTGAAGTGGAGGAAATCTGCAGGTGAGCGTGATTTTCGCCAGAGACGTTCGGCACACCTAGAGCATCGCTGGAGAAATCGTGTCTGTGGCGTGTGCCAGGGTTGCTGCCTCCTATGTGGGACTTTACGAGTGGAGGGGGGAGCAACCTCATCCAATGCATTTTTGAGGGTTTCATTATAGTGACTGGTGGCTAGATTGGGACAGGAGATTGAAGAGATGGGGGACAGGGAGGACTGTAGAGTATCTGAGAGGTGCTGGGTGTCAATAGCACGCAAGTTCCTATATGTGTGATGGGTAGGGGCGTCTTGTGAAGGGGAGAGAGCACTGATGGTGAGAGATAGAAGGTTGTGGTCAGAGAGTGGCAGAGAAGAGTTAGAAAATTTAGAGACTGTGAGGAGTCGATGGAAGACTAGATCAATCGTGTTACCATCTAGATGTGTGGCGGAAGAAGAACATTGTGAGAGACCAAGAGAAGTGGTTAATGAGAGAAACTGTGAGGCAGCCGAGGAGTGAGGGGGGGGGCAATAGGGATGTTAAAGTCACCCATGATGAGGGTAGGAATGTCACTGGATAAAAAGTGGGGAAGCCAAGAAGCAAAGTGGTCCAAAAATTGGTAGGGTGAGCCAGGTGGGCGGTAGATCACGGCTACACGTAAGGAGAGTGGGCGGAAAAGTCTGATAGCATGGACTTCAAATGAGGAGAATGTGAGTGAGGGGACCGGGGGAATGGACTGAAAAATGCACTGCGGTGACAGAAGTAATCCTACCCCACCACCGTGCCTATTATCAGGCCTAGAGGTGTGAGAGAATTGTAGGCCACCATGAGACAGAGCAGCAGGGGAGGCCGTATCTGACTGCTGGATCCAAGTCTCAGTAAGGGTGAGCAGGCCAAGGGATTTGCTAAGGAATAAGTCATTAATGTATTCTAGTTTGTTACACAGTGAGCAGGCGTTCCAGAGAGAGCAGTTAAAAGAGACAGGGGAGAGATGAGGGGAAGGAACACGGTAAATATTGATGAGGTTTGTAGGCCTTCTATGTGTGCAGGGAGAAGAGTTAGTGAAGGAAGGAGGGCCGGGGTTAGGAGAGATGTCCCCGGCAGCTAGGAGGAGCAGAATGGACAGAGACAGAAGGTGGTTCAGGGATTTATGTGGGCGCTTATGTTTGGTGTCACTGCTAAAAGAAGTAAAGGGGTGATTACAGAGTGTGATAAGTGTGTGAGAGCTGTACATGGGAGAAGGAAGAAGAGAGGGACTGATATGGATGGTGTGTGCTGGTGGTAGAGGTGGAGGAGAGATCTGCAGGAAGCCAATGGCTAAGATAGTAAGAAACAGTGCAGCTACAGGATACCATGTGGTAAAACTTGTTGTTTTAGGGTTAGGGTTGTTTTTGTTTAAGGTAAATGCCATCCCCCAGGTCCATCTCCCAGTACCAAAAGGGAGTGGATTTAGTGAAGGAAGCATTGTCATTAGAGATGAGCGAACACCAAAATATTCGAAGTTCGAAATCCGATTCGAACAGTCGCTCACTGTTCGACTGTTCGAACGGGTTTTGAACCCCATTATAGTCTATGGGGAACATATACTCGTTAAGGGGGAAACCCAAATCCGTCTCTGGAGTCCACTATGACACCACAGGAAATGATGCCAACACCCTGGAATGACACTGGGACAGCAGGGGAAGCATGTCTGGGGGCATATAACTCACTTTATTACATGGAAATCCCTGTCAGCTTGTGATTTTCGCAAGCTAACTTTTTCCAATAGGAATGCATTGGCCAGCGCTGATTGGCCAGTTTACAGAATTCGGCCAATCAGCGCTGGCTCTGCCGGAGGAGGCAGAGTCTAAGATCGCTCCACACCAGTCTGCATTCAGGTCCAACCTTAGACTCCGCCTCCTTCGACAGAGCCAGCGTTGATTGGCCGAATTCTGTAAACTGGCCAATCAGCGCTGGCCAATGCATTCTATTGGCGTGATGAAGCAGAGCTGAATGTGTGTGCTGAGCTCAACTACGCCGGTGGTGTAGCCGGGAGTTCAGCGCACGGCCAGCTCTGCTATGCCGGAGATTGAACTCTCAACTACACCGGTGGTGTAGCCAAGAGTTCAGTGCACGGCCAGCTCTGCTATGCCGGAGATTGAGCAGAGTTGCCCGTGCGCTCCGGTGGTGTAGCAGAGCCGAGGGTGCACTGAATCCTTCTGCACCCTCGGCTCTGCTACATCAGAGCTGAGGGTGCACTTGAATCCTTCTGCACCCTCGGCTCTGCTACATCATAGCCAAGGGTGCGCTTGAATCCTTCTGCACCCTCGGCTCTGCTACATCAGAGCCGAGGGTGCACTTGAACCCTTCTGCACCCTCGGCTCTGCTACACCAACGGAGCGCACGGCTAACTCTGCTCAATCTCCGGCATAGCAGAGCTGGCCGTGCACTGAACTCTTGGCTATGCCACCGGCGTAATTGAGCTCAGCACACACATTCAGCTCTGCTTCATCATGCCAATAGAATGCATTGGCCAGCGCTGATTGGCCAGAGTACATAATTCGGCTAATCAGCGCTGGCTCTGCTGTAGGAGGCGGAGTCTAAGGTCGGACCAGAATGGAAACTGGTGTGGAGCAATCTTAGACTCCGCCTCCTCCAGCAGAGCCAGCGCTGATTAGCTGAATTATGAACTCTGGCCAATCAGCGCTAGCCAATGCATTCCTATGGGAAAAAGTTTATCTCACAAAAAACACAATTACACACCTGATAGAGCCCCAAAAAGTTATTTTTAATAACATTCCCACATAAATAAAGGTTATCTCTAGCTATCCCTGCCTGTACAGCTATCCCTGTCTCATAGTCACAAAGTTCACAGTCTCATATGACCCGGATCTGAAATCCACTATTCGTCTAAAATGGGGGTCACCTGATTTCGGCAGCCAATGACTTTTTTCCGATTTTTTTTCAATGCCTCCGGTGTCGTAGTTCCTGTCACACCTCCCCGGCGCTATTATTGGTGCAAAAAAAGCGCCAGGGAAGGTGGGAGGGGAATCAAATTTTTTTGGAGTTTGCCACGTGATGTTCGATTCGAATCGAACACATCGAACAGCCTGATATCCGATCGAACATGTGTTCGATAGAACACTGTTCGCTCATCTCTAATTGTCATCCATTAAGTCATAAAGGAACCATAGGCCTTTCAAGCCCTTCGATATCCATGTAAAAAACATAATGTTGTGGGGTGAAGAAGGATAGGGACATTTGGACTGAAAGTGCAATATCTGAAAGCATTTTTAAAAGTGACCTAGGGGAACATTAAATTGGTTCCTCAACTCTGTAAAGGATAGGGCCTGGTTACCTTCGAAGTATAGCTCAGAAATCTGGGCAAGTCCTTGTGCTTCCCAGACTGAGCTATCTAGATCCAAAACTTCCCAGAGCAAAAGTGACATAGGTGTATTAGAGACATCAAATTGCTTCATAGGGTGGGATTTCGCATGGAGCGCCGACCACAGTGCCAGTGAGGCACACATAATCGGTGATAGTGAACCAGGCGGTGTGATGTTCCAAAAGGGCAGCAATAAAACAACTCTAGGCCTCAGAGTGAAAATATAGGAGCGCTCAATTTGAATCCATGGAATAGATGGTAACAGTAAGATTTTAAATGCCGTGTCCCATCCTATCCAAGAGATATCCATTTCCAGCATGCGTTCGGTTTCCCTGTCATCCTCAACAGCGGCACAATGTGGGGTATTTCTGCCCCTGTGTGCTGGTAGGACAGGCGGATATTTAATTAGCCAATAAAATGCGTGGTAGGCCCTATAAGAGGGCACAAGAACCTCCCCTCTGCGTGTTTTTTTCTGTCCTGTGTGGACAGAGGACAGGTGGGAGGACTTGTGTCCTCTTACAGGGCTCAGTTGGGCTGAGCATGTTGTTTTCTTCTAAAAAGTCACCCTCTTTCCTTTGGGAAGAGGGTGCTGATTAGCCTGCGTTGGCTTACTTCCCTAATCCTCCTCCTCCTCTCCCCCCTTCCCTCTCCTCTTACCTCTCCAGCGTCTGTAAGCGAAGCGCTGAACTCCCAGGCCGTCCCTTCACCACACCACTGAGGTCCGTGGTTGCAGCGGGTCCGTACAGCAGCCGGAACTATTGTGCACGGCTGCATTCGCGGCGGCTGGCATGGACGCTTCCAGGCTCCACTGCCTATGTTTCGAGCCCTAGCTGAGGAGGGAGTGAGTTTCCCCTGGTAGGGGCTTGCTGGGGGAGGGGAGAAAAATGTCTGATTAACCCCTGTCTGGTGTAAGGATGGGAGCGTTTGGCTCCTCCCATTTCCAGCCGGCCAGGTTAAAGGCCAGGCCGGCCGTTTCACTAGTTAGCTTCCTGCAGTAGCTGGAAGGCTGTGCGATTGTTGTGCACTATCTTGGGTATTGCTGTTGCTAACCTTATTGGTCTGTCACCTTTGCTGATCCGGTCTACTGAACCTGGTAAGATCTACCCTTTTTTTAACTCATGGTAGGATGTCATGGTGACAGTTTGCATGGTCTATTATCTCTTTCTGCAGGATATATCATCCTCTACTACCCCTCCTGGGGATGGTAGGAGGAAAACCTCTTCCAAGAGGAAACATCTTTCCTGTTTCAATTGTGACACACCGCTCCCTGATGGTAGGTAGCGGCTTAAGGGGTTGTTCCCTTTGATGTACTGGGGTCCTATAACTTGCCTATTATTTTTAGGCTACGAATGGGCCCGTTGTCGCGGGTGCAGAGGCCCTCCACCTGAGGAGCCCTCTCCCAGAGATATGATGGCTTGGGTCAAGGAGATGGTCAGTTTGGGCATCGCTTGGGTAATTAGTTCTTCCCTTGCTTGTACTCTCCTCCTTTGTTTTACAGGATGATTCTCTCAAAGGGATCCATTCCACCTTGTCTCAGCTCACCAAGAGACCATGCTCTGAGCATCGTTCCTCCCCCCTCCCCCCTCTGGAACATCTGCGGGTGGCAGAGGAGGATTCCTCTGAGGACGACTCAGTGATTTCCAGCAGACCTGTGTACCATTATGAACAAACAGGCAGGCTGCTGAAGTCCATCCGGTCTACAGTGGGCCGAGATGTTGACTGGGAAGCCTCCACGTCTGCCTCTGGGGGACATATTGCCTTCCATGCGGACGCCACGCTGTCCGACCTTATGGCAGAGAAGGGACATCCGCTTTCCAGGATTTTCAAGAGTCTGTTTCCTGTTGACACTGCCCAGTGGGATTCCTGGGGGCCTCCCCCGAAGGTGGATTTGGCCGTAGCCAAGCTGTCCCGCAGAACCCTGGTGCCCCTAGAGGACGGTTCAAATCTTCAGGAACCTCTGGATCGTAGGGCAGACTCTGTTCTAAAAAAGATCTACTCCGCTTCTTCTGCGCAAGCCTCTGTGGCCATAGCCTCCTCCACGGTTGGTGACTTTCTGCGCAACCGTTTAGCCGCCTTGGAGCGGGATATAGACACGGGCGTGGACAGAGATGAAATTCTGACCTCTATGAAGAGAGTTCATAGGGCTGCAGTTTGTCGGAATCCTCCCTCCATCAATGAAGATCTCCGCCAAATCTATGGCGTTGTCTACCGCTGCCCGTAGACCCCTTTGCCTAAAGCCTTGGCGAGCAGATTTTGCATCAAAGGCAGCTCTCTGCGCTCTCCCTTTTGAGCCGGGAAGAGTGTTTGGCCAAAGCTTGGATGACATTATGGAGGGATTAGCTGAAGGTAGGGGAAAGTCCCTACCTCAAGCAGGTACTTCCCAGGAAGTTCCTCAGGATTGCCGTCTCTATGGCCGGCCACAGGGAGCATTATCAATTCACAGCTCTGCCTTTCGGCATCACATCTGCCCCACTGGTATTCACCAAGGTGATCGCTCCGGTCGCCCCAACCCTCAGACTTCAGGGTCTTTTCATCGTTCCCTATCTAGATGACTGGCTACTGAAAGCTCAGTCTCCTGCTGCTCTCCTCCAGCAGCTCAACCTTGCCATCAACTTCCTACAAGAATTAGGATGGATTATCAATTGGGAGAAGTCCGAAGTCGTTCCATCCATCCGAAGGAAATTCCTCGGTTTTTTAGTGGATTCAGAAGCAATGCAGATCTTCCTCTCCAGTACAAGGAAAGAAAGGATCCAAGCCAGTGCACGATTCCTATTGCGCACTCGGCGTGTAACCATCCGGACCACCATGAGGGTCCTTGGCCTGATGTCATCCTCGGCCAGGGCGGTCCCTTGGGCTTTATGGCATTTGCGTCCCCTACAGATGGAAGTGTTGAGAACCTGGAACAGGTCTCCACGGGGACTGCACAAGATCTGCCTTTCTCCCGCTACCCGTCTTTCCCTCAGATGGTGGATACACTTGAAAGACGGAAGGTCCACGGTCCCGACAGTGTGGACCCTGTTGACAACAGATGCATCCCAGTGGGGATGGGGAGCCCATTGTCAAGACAAAACTGTTCAGGGACGATGGATATTTCCGGAGCTGGGGTCATCCAATCTCAAGGAACTCAGAGCAGTGTACCTGGCCCTAGTGCACTTTGCCCCGGAATTGAAAGGCAAGTCAGTCAAGATCCGGTCAGACAATACGACGGTGGTTGTTTATATAAACAAACAAGGGGGCACCAGGTCACCAACCTTGCTGAGAGAGACGAATCTCATATTTGCCTGGGCAGAGAAAAATCTAGTCCAGTTATCCGCTGTTCACATAAAGGGCTCCCTGAACATAGTAGCGGATCAGCTGAGTCGGGGTATTACCGTATCAGGAGAATGGTCTCTCAATCCAGACATATTTCAACAGATCGTCCAGAGATGGGGTCTCCCGGAGGTCAATCTTATGGCTACCCGACTCAATGCCAAGGTAGGGACCTTCTGCTCCCTGTACCAGGAGGACAATCCCTTGGCAGTGGATGCCCTGTCCATCCCGTGGAGGTTCAGGCTGTTTTACATATATCCTCCAATTCCAATCATACCGAAGGTATTGATAAAAATAAGACAGGACCAAGCCTCGGGAATAGCCATAATCCCGTTCTGGCCAAAAAGTCAGGGCATATATTGGAGGCTTCCCCCACTCCCAGACCTGGTAACCCAAGGAGAGCTGAGATGCCAGGATCTGAGGAGACTCAACCTGACAGCCTGGAGGTTGACCAGTCCCTATTGAGAAATAGAGGACTGTCACAAGCCGTCTTGAAGACCCTATCCAGCGCCAGAGCAGATTCGACTAACAAAAACTACCGTCGAATAAGTAACATCTTTAATGCCTGGTGTCTGCAGCATCAAGTGGACTCCACCGATCCCCCGACGGAGGCGATCCTGGACTTCCTTCAAGACGGACTAGACAGAGGTCTTGCTGCGGCCACACTCAAGGTACACGTGGCGGCCCTGTCTGCCTATCTGGGGAGGTGTTTGTCTCAGGATTCCTTAGTGAGCACCTTTATTAAAGGGGCAACTAGGCTGAGACCGGTGGTAAACACCCCTGTCCACCAATGGGACCTTATTCCGGTCCTAAACGCTCTATGTGATCGGCCATTTGAATCTTTGGAGGAAATCTCCTTCAAGTCACTAACCGGCAAGATGGCGCTGCTATTGGCAGTAACAACTGCCAAACGGGTTGGTGAACTGCAAGCCTTGTCCGCTGAGGAGCCATATACTATCTATTTCTCTGACCATGTGCAGCTTAGGTTCCTCCCGGGTTTTTGTGCCAAGGTACCATCGGCTGTAAACAGGAACCAGATAATCTCCCTTCCGGTATTTTTTCCTTTCCCTTCTTCTGCTGAAGAAGAAAGATGGCACAAGCTGGATGTGGTCAGATGCCTGCAGATATACTTGCAGCGCACTCGCCCTTTTAGGCAGACTGAAAACCTGTTGGTCAGCTACACTGGGAGAAACAAGGGCGCCAAAGCCACAATATCCCGGTGGGTTACCGAGACTATTAAAGTCGCCTATACCGCCCAAGGGCTGTCGGCTCCATCCTTCCTTCATGCCCATTCAACCAGGGCAGTGTCCACTTCACGGGCAGAAAGAAGTGCTTTGTCTGTGGACCAAATATGCGCAGCTGCCTCGTGGGCATCTGAATCTACCTTCATCTGGCATTATCGCCTGAAGGACCAAGTGGCAGACTCCACTGCCTTTGCCCATACCGTTTTAAGTTCGGTTATGGGTTAATCCCACCCATCTTGGGGACCTGCTTGCTATATCCCCACATTGTGCCGCTGTTGAGGATGACAGGGAACGAGTGATTATGAAGATAATCTTGTTTCCCTTAGTCCTAACAGCGGCACAAGATTTCCCACCCTGGGAATCATATCTTATGTATAAAACTGTATATAAATGTTATGGAGGTACTTTTGTATTTACACGCAGAGGGGAGGTTCTTGTGCCCTCTTATAGGGCCTGCCACGCATTTGATTGGCTAATTAAATATCCGCCTGTCCTACCAGCACACAGGGGCAGAAATACCCCACATTGTGCCACTGTTAGGACTAAGGGAAACAAGATTATCTTCATAATCACTCGTTCATCTTGCAAAGTTTTAATCATCGGCACATAATTATGTTGATAGAATGACCTGGGGGAGGGTGTGACTTATATCCCTAAATATTGAATCTTATCAGTCCTCCAGTCAAAACTATAAGTATAAGCTAATTGCAAAGAGTGAAGTAAGGATTGTGATACATTAAGCCTATGATTTGGACAGAATTAATTTATAATAGAACATTTGGTGAATGTGCAATATCTGAAAGCATTTTTAAAAGTGAACGCCTCCATTTTCTTCAGAAACGGTCTCTTCACGCGTCTTCTTCTGGCGCAGGCGGTGAAACTTGTAGGCCTCGGGCAGAGCTGACTGTGCATGCCCGGGGCCACAAGAAAAATGGCCGCTTACACAGTAAATAAGTGGCCATTTTCTTGTGGCTGGCAGGAATGCGCAGTTAGCTCTGCCCGAGGCCTACAAGTTTCACCACCTGCGCCGGAAGAAGATGCCTGAAGAGGACGTTCTTGCAGAAGATGGAGGCGTCGCGGAAGAGTTCTCTCACAGCATTTGGGACGTCCCCAGTGCTGTTTGAGTGCTGGAGCCCACCCCCAGTGCTGCGAGAGAAGTCATTTGCATACCGGCAAATACCGGGATTTCTATTGAACGGTGGCGTAGAGAAGACATCTAAAGGTAGTTGAAGAATAGCCTTTCTTAAGGCTATTCCTACGTGTCAACAAGAAAAAAAAAAGTGTTTTAATGGTAGAATCCCTTTAAGTGCAGCTATGATAAAAAAAACAAAAAACAAGGAGTTAATTTGCCAGAATCATGGTTACCCTCAACTCAAGAACTGGGGATCAGCTGTATTATACTGCTGTTGTGTACTTATTATCACACTGTTGTAGTGTTACTGTACTGAGCATTAATTACTCAGCATGAAGTAATAGTATGACATTAAGCGAGAAAGGGTTAACAGTATTTGCGAGGTTGGTTGTCCTATCCAGGTTTGTCTTGCTATTTTACATCACCCCAGTCTCCATTTGCATAAGGGATGTCATTAAACAGAGTTCTGACAATAACTGTCACCTTGAAATTCTTGGACAGTATAACAGAACAAAAAATGTTGCCATATGGAAGTACAGATAGAGCCAACTTTAACTTGACAAATAACACATCTTATTAAGAATATCATGTAAAAGGCTGCTAATTCTGCATCTGCATTGTTGAGTATTCAATTTAATTATAAAAAATCCTAAATGAATACATCAGCCACTACTCAAAAAGAACTGAATTTGTAAAAAATAAAAAAGAGCAGCTATGTCCTTATCAGGAGGTAAAGAAAGGCTAATAATAATAAATGCACATTTTATAACTTAAAGGCATTGTCAACAGTTACAAAAAAAAAATTACAAAATATATTACCAAATAGTGGTAACTGTTGCGTTACTGGTCCAGCAACTATAAACAAATGATACATATTAATAATGTGCCCCACAATATAATGCTCCCTAGTATCCCCACCCACCATATAGTGGTCCCAATGTATAAAGCTCCTTAGTGCCTTCACCTACCGTATAATGCTCCTTAGTTCCCCCATGCACAATATAATGCTCCTTAGTGCCCTATGCACAGTATAAAGTGCCATAGTGCCGCCACTCACTGTATAATGCTTCTTAGTGCCCCCAAACATTGTATAATGTTCCTTAATTTTCCCACCCATGGTATAATGGTCTTTAGTAGAGATGAGCGAACAGTGTTCTATCGAACACATGTTCGATCGGATATCAGGGTGTTCGCCATGTTCGAATCGAATCGAACACCGCGTGGTAAAGTGCGCCAAAATTCGATTCCCCTCCCACCTTCCCTGGCGCCTTTTTTGCACCAATAACAGCGCAGGGGAGGTGGGACAGGAACTACGACACCGGGGGCATTGAAAAAAATTGGAAAAAGTCATTGGCTGCCGAAATCAGGTGACCTCCATTTTAGACGAATAGTGGATTTCAAATCCGGGTCATATGAGAATGTGAACTTTGTGACTATGAGACAGGGATAGCTCTACAGGCAGGGATAGCTAGGGATAACCTTTATTTAGGGGGGAATGTTATTAAAAATAACTTTTTGGGGCTCTATCGGGTGTGTAATTGTGATTTTTGTGAGATAAACTTTTTCCCATAGGGATGCATTGGCCAGCGCTGATTGGCCGAATTCCGTACTCTGGCCAATCAGTGCTGGCCAATGCATTCTATTAGCTTGATGAAGCAGAGTGTGCACAAGGGTTCAAGCACACCCTCGGCTCTGATGTAGCAGAGCCGAGGCTGCACAAGGGTTCAAGCGCACCCTCGGCTCTGATGTAGCAGAGCCGAGGGTGCACTTGAACCCTTGTGCACCCTCGGCTCTGCTACATCAGAGCCGATGGTGCGCTTGAACCCTTGTGCACACTCTGCTTCATCAAGCTAATAGAATGCATTGGCCAGCGCTGATTGGCCAATGCATTCTATTAGCCCGATGAAGTAGAGCTGAATGTGTGTGCTAAGCACACACATTCAGCACTGCTTCATCACGCCAATACAATGCATTAGCCAGTGCTGATTGGCCAGAGTACGGAATTCGGCCAATCAGCGCTGGCTCTGCTGGAGGAGGCGGAGTCTAAGATCGCTCCACACCAGTCTCCATTCAGGTCCGACCTTAGACTCCGCCTCCTCCAGCAGAGCCAGCGCTGATTGGTCGAGTTCCGTACTCTGGCCAATCAGCGCTGGCCAATGCATTCTATTAGCCCGATGAAGTAGAGCTGAATGTGTGTGCTTAGCACACACATTCAGCTCTACTTCATCGGGCTAATAGAATGCATTGGCCAATCAGCGCTGGCCAATGCATTCTATTAGCGTGAACTGAGTTTGCACAGGGGTTCTAGTGCACCCTCGGCTCTGCTACATCAGATTGCTACATCTGATGTAGCAGTGCCGAGTGTGCATCAGATGTGTAGTTGAGCAAAACTGACTCAGCACTGCTAAGTCTCTGCATTCGCATAGGAATGCATTGGCCAGCCTTCGGCCAATCAGCGCTGGCTCTGCCGGAGGAGGCGGAGTCTAAGGTCGGACCTGAATGGAGACTGGTGTGGAGCGATCTTAGACTCCGCCTCCTCCAGCAGAGCCAGCGCTGATTGGTCGAGTTCCGTACTCTGGCCAATCAGCACTGGCCAATGCATTTCTATGGGGAAAAGTTAGCTTGCGAAAATCGCAAACTGACAGGGATTTCCATGAAATAAAGTGACTTTTATGCCCCCAGACATGCTTCCCCTGCTGTCCCAGTGTCATTCCAGGGTGTTGGTATCATTTCCTGGGGTGTCATAGTGGACTTGGTGACCCTCCAGACACGAATTTGGGTTTCCCCCTTAACGAGTTTATGTTCCCCATAGACTATAATGGAGTTCAAAACCCATTCGAACACTCGAACAGTGAGCGGCTGTTCGAATCGAATTTCGAACCTCGAACATTTTAGTGTTCGCTCATCTCTAGTCTTTAGTGCTCCCCACACAGTATAATGTCACATTAGGAATTATTATTTTTTATATATATTTTAGGTTTTTTTTGCGTTCTATATTTCAGATGTATTTTTTGTTCATAAAATATCGTAAATACTGAATGTGTTCAGCTCACGCCTTAACTTGCCAGCATGGTCAAGTAGTTGAGTACCTCTGACTACCTCCAAATAACAGGTCTTGTGGGTGTATATTTAATAGACAATGTAAAATATAACTAAAATAGCAAACAATATTAATGTTTATGACACAGTTTATTAACAAAATGGGCACTTTCATACCTGGTACCATTTCATAACCTAAAAAACAAAGCAATAGATGAAAAATAGTTAGTGAATTAAAATTTAGAAATGTTCTATAATTCAGTTAATTTAGGTGGTACTATGTGCTTTAGGGTTAACAACAATATACATTTTTTATATTTATGAAAGAGCTGGTCAGAAGGGTAACTTTAAGCTTTGGGCCCCAAAGCAAAATCTTTAACAGGGTCTCTACTTAAACATTTAGAATAGTAGTATATTTAAAGTGGCAGAGGCAAGATTAGGACCCCCTCAATCTCCAGGGCCCATTTGGGACTTTTACCTCTGTAATCCTATAACTACGTCCCTGGATCTAAAGTTTATTTATTGAAATAAGTGCCTGCATTTGAGTTACATATAAAAGATACACCATACAGTAGAGTAAATCCATAAATTCACTTATGAGTGATTTCATACACTGAGTTGTTTTTAAATAGGTTGCCTATCCATTTATTCCAATAGCTATCCTGTCACTTTGTAAAAATTAAGTATTGACATGATATAACCATAAAAAATTAGGCTAGGTTTAGATATGAATAAAGAAAATAATGATGGGTAAATAAAAGCTATTTTTTTTTAATAAACATTTTCAGTACATTGCAACTGAGGAAAATTGGTATATTTTTTCCCTCTAACCACTTCTCGTAAACGGCATATTTCGATTTTCATTTTTCGTTTTTGACTCCCCTCCTTCTAAACCCCATAACTTTTTGATTTCTCCACTCCCAGAGCCATATGGAGTCTTAATCTTTGCAGGACAAATTTTTCTTCATGATGCCACCATTAATTATTCTGTATAATGTTCTGGGAAGCTGGAAAAAAATTCAGAATGGGGTGGATTTGAAGAAAAAATGCATTTGTGTGACTTTCTTACGGGCTTCGGTTTTACAGCGTTCACTGTGCAGCCAAAATGACATGTCAGCTCTATTCTATGTTTCGGAATGATTCTGGGGATACCAAATGTATAAGGTTTTATTTACATTTTAACCCCTTAAAAAAATCCAAATATGTGTTAAAATTTTTTTCTAAAAGT
Source organism: Leptodactylus fuscus (assembly GCF_031893055.1). Taxonomy (NCBI): domain Eukaryota; kingdom Metazoa; phylum Chordata; class Amphibia; order Anura; family Leptodactylidae; genus Leptodactylus; species Leptodactylus fuscus. The sequence continues at coordinate 118,954,745 of NC_134269.1, forward strand.
TGCCATATTCTGACACCCGTAACTTTTTTATTTTTCTGTGTACGGGGATGTCTAGGGCATCTTTTTTTGCGGGGCTGGGTGTACTTTTTAGTTCTATCATTTTGGGGAAATGCTATTGCTTTGATCACTTTTTATTAAAATTTTTATCAAAGGCAAAACAATGAAAAAACTGTGGATTGGCATTTTGACTCTTTTTCCTGCTATGGCGTTTACCGTACAGGAAAAATATTTTTATAGATTTGTAGAGAGGGCAGTTTTGGACACAGAGATACCTAATATGTATGTGTTTCACAGTATTTAAGTACTAATATATGTATTCTAGGGAAAGGGGGGGGGGGGTGATTTGAAATATATATATATATATATATATATATATATATATATATATATATATATATAGGAATGCATAGGTCCCCTATCAACTCTGCAAGGCCCTAAATGATCAATGTCCTTACCATGTACAAAGTACCAACAAGCAGAAAAGAAAAGGTAAGTATGACACCTAATATGCATGTAAAAAAGTTTTTTATTTCACACATATTATTTAAATACATTAAATCATATTTTTATTAAATTACAAACCGTGTTTAAAAATTTGGACATAGAAGGAAAAATCTACATGTACAAAGAAAACTGGGTCGAGTGACGTACAAAGATGGAAAACTGTCCCTATAGAGTCCTTTTATCTCACATAACAACAAATATACAATGTTGAAGGTGTACAAATCAGCCCAAGGCTGAGTATCAACCAATATGTATTATGCACACACTACAAGTATTCAGTATTTAGTAACCACTTCTATAGTAAACACACAGCATGGGACTCTCACTAGGTGGGGATGTAATTACCCATACCATAAATAGCCTTGTAAGTCAATGACATTACAGCTTACCCATTTTGGAGATGTAGATAGACTCTATCAGGGACAAGCACTCACTCCCCAGTGCCCGATGCGCGTTTTGGCGACAGCCTTCGTCAGGAAAAAACTTTTTTACATACATATTAGGTGTCATACTTACCTTCTCTTTTTTGCTTGTTGCTAACTAGCTACAGTACCTGTCATAGCAACGTGATGCCGGCCCCGTAGCTTACTCCAAGCGCTGGCGATCATATCAAAAATGGCGGGGCCCAGCTGCCAGGAAAATGGCGCCTTGGTCAGCTTTGACTGAGGCGCTGGAGAGGTTAATATCGCTGATCGACCGGGGGCATTAGCGCTGGGTGTCTACTGTATAAAACAGTAGACACTTGGCGGCTATGGCAGCTGCCCGGCTCCCAGGCGTCTGCAATAGTTAAACACCCGGCATCTGATGTACTAGTACAGCGGATGTCGGGAAGGGGTTAAGTGTGCACTGCCTATCTATTAGTAAATCTGGGCCACTGTGACTAATGCCAATTTAATTTTTTAATTCCTAACAAACTTACTTGACCAAAATGAATCTTTAGACTGCACCATTTTAACCCTAGATGACACAAATCTTTAACGCTTCATGCATCTCTATTTTGCCTCTAACTTTGGGTTGTCCAGGAATGGTAGCTGAGCTGCAGTACTGGATCTTGGCTATTATATGTAGCATGGAGTCACCTGCTTCCAGTTTTAAGCATTTTATAGTAAACAGACTGGTTGCATCTCTGAACAGCTGATCTATATGGGGGCAGGCGGTCAGCCAGCCGCCGATCAGATTAAACAACCCCTTTAACCATTAACTAGCTGCTGTTGACATTATGGGGCAGTTTTATAAAAACAGTCTACATAAATGACTTTTGTTGCCACTAGCAACACAGCACTTTGCAGCTTTTTCAAAAGCACTATAAGAAATGAAAGCAGCTTTGTGTTTTTTTTTTTCTTTAAATCCCAAATTTAGTCTAGAATTTTGTTCTACTGTGGATTCCATGTAGACATTTTTGACAAAAGGATATTTCAAAGAACCTGTAATGTCTACTTCAATTTCTTCCCTAAACTAGATTTATTTCTTCCCTAAACTAGATTTATAAACATCAAGACACAATTTTTTCCAACTTTTTATTTTTTTTATTTTACTGCTATTGTTGACTAAAGTGCTTAGAGACCAACAGAGGAATTTGTTCTGGAGGCCCACCTAACTGCTTTTTGGTAATAAATTACATCATGGCTTCTGCACTGAAACCTAGCATACATGTTGACTATCTGGTAACCAGTGCAGTGCATAACGGAGTATTTTTCCTATTTTGTCATCCCCTATGGTACTCTCTATGCAGTTAAAGCTCGTCATTCTTTATTCATGTCTACTTTCAGCCTTCAGTACTGTGAATGGAAGGAATCTCATTGCATTGATTAAAAGGAAAAGATTAGAAATAAAAAGGAGGTAGAGAAACCAGTCCCTATGAAATATGCAAATACTAAGGTTATACTTTAAATATGTGATGAATGATGGATCTTCTACTTCCCTTTAAAGTGGTTTACCCAATTGGGACATTTATGGCTATCCACAGGATACACTATAATTTCCCTTAGATATGGAGTCTCTCTCTGGCACCTGCATTTATCTTGAGATAGAAACTCTGGCATTGAATAAAGAGAATCCCATGCATATGTCATTTTTCTCCATTTACTGCTATGGTATGTCTGAGAATAATTCAGCAGAAGGATCAGCTAATATTGGAAGTCATGTAAAAAAAAAAAAAAAAAAAAGATCAACAGTAGAGAGATGAGCAAACACTAAAATGTTCGGGGTTCGAAATCCGATTCGAACAGACGTACACTGTTTGAACGGGTTTTGAACGCCATTATAGTCTAAGGGGGGAAATTCTCGTTTCAGGGGTACGCAACATTCGATCAAATTCTACTTACCAATTCCATGAGTGAGGGTCGGACTGGATTCTTCTCCCTGCGCAGCGTCCCCCGACAAGCGGACATGCGCAGTCGGCTCTGCATTCACTCTGCCAGGCATCGGGCCTGGGCAGAGCCGACTGCGCATGTCCGCTTGTATTGCGGGCATGCACAGTCGGCTGTGCCCAGGCCCGATGCCTAGCAGAGTGAATTCAAGGCCGGAAGAGGACGCGGGGACGCTGCGCAGGGAGAAGACTTCTAAAGGTAAGAGAAGAACCAGCGTTTCTTGGCATTATGCCAATCAACGCTGGTTCTGCATCGAATCTTAACTTCGAACAGCTAGTAGTACTCGATTGAGTACGAGTATTTTGAATACCGTAGTATTCGATCGAACACCTACTCGATCGAGTACTACTCGCTCATCTCTAATCAACAGGCATGTGCAGCATACTTTCTATTCACTAAAGCCCATTCTCGAGACAGATGGGGGCATCATCTATGGTGTGCTAGAAATATGGATATGCTAGAAATGTCCCAGATGAAAAACCTCTTTCATGCCAATATGTGGACTACTTTGGATTCTGATGTTGTACTGGTGCTGAGGGGTAAATATTATTTTTATCAAGCCTCTTTAAAATGCTACTAAAATTACGAGTAAAAAAATGGCACAAAATGTTTTAAGTTGTTTTTGTTTACAATGCAAAAGAAAAAAAATAGCAGATTTTTATAAATACAGGCATGCCATAAAAGTGTCAATATTGCTTCATAAAATTCTGTCTCAAATTAGGCAACTAAAAGTTGGTATAGAAATAACTAGACAGTACTCCTAGTGGAGTTGCTTAACAGCCTAGAATACCTGGAAAACAAACTGTAACTACAGCACAAAAAAAAAAAGAAGTAAGTATATCTTTGTATTTAAATCTGTTTTCTAAATATTATATTAAGGCAGAGGCACCAAATAGCTCAAAGTACAAGAAGGCACAATGTTTATTTTTTAAAAATAATTGAGTACATTTTGTTTACTGGAAACTGATGCCACCGTTGCAAGCAATGGTGTAACTAGGAATGGCAGGGCCTCATGACGAATATTTGGCATTGCCCCCCCCCCGGCGAACCCCGCCCAAGGACCCCACCCGACTCTCCCTCACATTCCTGCACATACTATTGTGCCTCATAGTGGCCCCTGCACATAGTAAATATGCTGCATAGTGAACCCTGCACACAGTATTATTCCCCATAGTGGACCATGCACACAGTATTAAGACCCACAGTGGCCCCTGTACATAGTATTATGCCTCACAGTGGCCCCTACACACAGTTTTATGACACATTTTGGACCCCCCATGTTCAAGTTTGAAACTGTGGTCTGAAAAGACCCCAGAGTATAATAATCAGAGACCATGGGGAGGATACAAACATAAAAGAACACTGTTACTTACCTCTCCTGGGTTCTGGCACACTCTCGACTGATATCAGCCATCTTGATGATGATGAAAGAGACGTCACTGGAGCCAGTGGCGTAACTGGGAATGGCGAGGCCCCGTGGCAAACTTTTGACCAACACCAAAGACCAACTCCTGACCAACACCAAAGACCTCAACCGACTGACCTCCCGCCGCATTCCTGTGTGCTCTATTATGACCCATAGTGGTCCCTGCACAAAGCATTATGCCCCATAGTGGCCCCTGTACACAGTAGTATGTCCCATAGTAGCCCCCGCACACAGTATTATGCCCCATAGTGGCCCCTACACACAGTATTACGCCCCATAGTGGCCCCTGCACACAGTATTATGCCCCATAGTGGCCCCTGAACACAGTAATATCCCCATAGTGGCCCCTGCACACAGTATTATATACCATAATGAACACCCATGAACAATTATTATACTCTGGGGTCTTTTCAGACGCCAGAGTATAATAATCGGAGACCTAAGGGGGGATACAAACATAAAAAACACTGTTACTTACCCATCTCCCGCTCCACTGCAGTCTTCGGTGGTGACGGCCTGCTTTAATGATGTACTCACATCACATGACACGGGACGAAGGCCCGGGTCATGTGACGTCAGGGACGTCACACAACTAGGCCCAAAGCCTGCACGGAGTGTGGAAAGGTAAGTAACATGTTTACTATGTTCTCTTACCTTTCTGGGGCCTCTGATCATTATACTCAGGGGTCTGAAAAGACCCCCGAGTATAATGATAGTGCTTGTAGGGTCCACGGCGTCACTTACTGATCCCGGCCCCTGCCAGGATTGGTAAGTAAATAGGGCCCGTTACCTGCAGGAGTAACTCCAGCCAGTAAAGGCCTATTAAAAAAAGAAAAAACCCGCAGTGTTTGCGGCTGTCGTCGGGTCCCTAATGTCCCGGGCCCTATGGCAGCCGCTACCCCTGCTACCCCGGTAGTTATGCCACTGCATATAAACATACAGTCACACATACACATTATTATAGCATATATACTCACACACATATACAGGGTGTCCCAAAAAATGTATACACATTTTAGCAGCTGATAACTCAATTATTTATTCTTTCTTTACAGACTGAACCCATTAAACCGAGTGATGGCATACAGACTTGACTTTGAAAGAAGGAAATTTATTCTAAAATGCTACTGGAAGTATGAAAACGCAGTAGAAGTGCAAAGACAATTTAGGAGGGAGTTTAACAAAGAACCACCTACACGAGTTACCATCACTCGAATTAGAGATAAGTTTGAAGCTGATGGAAATGTTCAGGACGTCCATAAGAAGCGTTCCGGAAGACCACGTACCTCGACAAGCCCAATAAAAGAAGAAAGATTACTGGAAACGTTTCAATGAAGTCCAAGAAAGTCTTTGCAGCAAGCTAGTCGTGAGGTAGGGATTTCAAAATCATCAGTCCATCGCATCATGAAACGTTGTCAGTGGAGAAGTTACATTACAAGATTAGTCCATGCTCTTAATGACGATGATCCAGACCGAACAGTATTGCGAATGATACTTGGAACGATGTAACGAAGATGCACAGAGTGATGAGGCCACATTCAAATTAAATGGTTCGATTAACAGACACAATTGCACCTACTGGGGACCTGAGAATAACACATGGTAGAGTGGAGGTACCCCATCTTTCTTATTTTATGGGGCTTGTCGAGGTGCGTGGTCTTCCGGAACGCTTCTTATGGACGTCCTGAACAGTTCCATCAGCTTCAAACTTATCTCTAATTCGAGTGATGGTAACTCGTGTGGGTGGTTCTTTGTTAAACTCCCTCCTAAATTGTCTTTGCACTTCTACTGCGTTTTCATACTTCCAGTAGCATTTTAGAATAAATTTCCTTTCTTCAAAGTCAAATCTGTATGCCATCACTTGGTTTAATGGGTTCAATCTGTAAAGAAAGAAAAAATAATTGAGTTATCAGTTGCTAAAATGTGTATAAATTTTTTGGGACACCCTGTATATATTTATATACATTCATATACCATATATAAGTCATGCATATATACTTATATGAATGTATGAATACTATATATACACACATATATACATACACACACATACACATTATAGTATACTGTATACAGGTAGTCCTCAACTTACAACGTTGATCCGTTCTTACACGGTGTCATAAACCGAATTTCGACGTAATTCGGAAACATACCATATGACGACGCATAGGAACGGATCAATGTGACTTAGTGTGCAGCGGCTCGGAACCGAGGAAGACTGTACCATATACAGTACAGTATAGTCTTTCTTGGTTCCGAGCCGCTGCACACTAAATCACGTACTGTACAAGGAGAGCTGGCAGCTTGTGTTTATGCGGGAGCTTACTTTTTCTCATAGGAATGCATTGGCCAGCGTTGATTGGTCAGTGTACAGCATTCTACCAATCAACGCTGGCCAGGAGGCGGAGTCTAAGATCGGACCATAATGGAGACTGCTGTGGTCCGATCTTAGACTCCGCCTCCTCACAGATGAGCCTCTGGCAGAACCAGCATTGATTGGCCGAATGCTATACACTGCCCAATCAACGCTGGTCAATTCATTCCTATAAGAAAAAGTAAGCTCCCTTGTAACAGCAAGCTGCCAGCTCTCTTCCGACTAGCAAGGACGAGTCTGCTGCAGAAGCAGCGTTGATTTGCCGCAGGCTCATCCTTGCCTGCGGCAAATCAACGCTGCTTCTGCAGCAGACTCGACTTTGCTAGTCGGGAGTGCTGTCAGCTTTCTGTTACGAGGGAGCTTTACTTTTTAGCTCATCTCTAGTCGTAACAACGAAACGTCGGAACCCGAGGATTACCTGTATACAGAACTCACACAATATACAAGACACATACTTAACACAAATGTACACATATATACATATTAAATAGACATATTTTCCCAAAAGAATATACTCACATTTTCCAGTGAAGCATCACAGCATACGGCTCCTGTTTCCCCCACACGCTCCGATGTGAGAGACAACTCACTGTGAGGAGGAGGGGAGAGGGAGTGTGAGGCAGGAAGTCCAGGCAGCAGGGACGAGACTTCATAGGAAAGCAGCCATAGCTGCTGCAGATAAGTGAAGGTATGTACTTTCCCTATATATCAGGAGGACACCATGTACAGCTTCAGCATCACCTAATGGGGGCTCGTGTGTGTTGAGGCAAATGCATTGGTCAGGTGCACGATCGGGCCCCCGACCAATGCATCTTCTTTAGCAAAAGGAGGACTTAACAGTCGGGGTTTGGGGCCCACCGGGGGATTCACCGGTTCCCCAGTGGTCCATCCCGACCCTGCGCAGAGGTCTCGGCTGTCGTCAGGCTCCTAATGTCCCGGGCCCAGAGGCAGCCGCTACCCCTGCTACCCCGGTAGTTAAGCCACTGACTGGAGCTGAGGCTTGCATCACGATGCATAAGGATGCAAGCCTGGCACATATGACGTCACAAGTAGGCCTGATGCTTTCTGGAACCAGGAGAGGTAAGTAACAGTGTTTTTTTATGTTTTCTCATCTCTCCTGTGTCTCTGATCAGTATCCTCGGGATCAGGTGCACAGGTACTGCAGGGGGCTGCAAAGATATTTATCAAACTGGACACATTCAACTAAAGTATTTACAACAGTGACAACTACATTGCTATTAGAGATGAGCAAACGCTGTTCGATCGAATAGGTATTCGATTTAATATCAGGCCATTCGAGGTATTCGATTCCAATCGAATACCATGCGTCAAATGCAGTAAAAATTTATATCCCCTCCCACCTTCCCTGGCATGTTCTTTGCACCAATAACTGTGCAGGGGAGGTGGGACAGGAACTACGACAACGTAGGCATTGAAAAAAAAATGTAAAAACCCATTAGCTGCCAAAAACATGTGACCTCGGATTTATAAGAATATTCGACGCCATCTTCGTCACATTTGCGGTGACAGATAGGGAGAGAGAGAGATCTGCTGAGGGCTAGATAAGTATTAGCTTCTAGTAGGCAGGGAAAAAAGGAAAAAAAAAACAACAGCTCTTTTCAGAGCTATACTGCAGGGAGAGGAGTCGAGCTTTCCACGGGGTGTCCTCCCGAAAACTAACAGGGATACAGAGCAATTAGGTCCGGCTATATACGCTCAACCCAGCTTTCCACGGGGTGTCCCCCCAAACACCTAACAGGGATACAGAGCAAATCATTCCGGCTATATACGCTCAACCCAGCATTCCACTGTGTGTCTCCTCAAAAACTGAGGGATACAGAGTAATTCAGTCCGGCTATATACACTCAATCCAGCTTTCCACTGTGGGTCCCCTCAAAAAACTAACAGGGATACAGAACAATTAGGTCCAGCTATATACACTCAACTCAGCTTTCCACGGGGTGTCCCCCCAAACATCTAACAGGGATACAGAGCAATTCAGTCCGGCTATATACGCTCAACCCAGCTTTCCACTGTGTGTCCCCCCCCCAAACACCTAACAGGGATACAGAGCAATTCAATCTGGCTATATATGTTCAACCCAGCTTTCCACTGTGTGTCCCCTCTAAAAACTAAAAGGGATAGAGAGCAATTCAGTCCGGCTATATACGCTCAACCCTGCTTTCCACTGTGTGTCCCCTCAAAAAACTAACAGGGATACAGAGCAATTAGGTCCAGCTATATACGCTAAACCCCGCTTTCCACGGGATGTCCCCCCAAACACCTATCAGGGATACAGAGCAATTCAGTCCAGCTATATAAGCTCAACCCAGCTTTCCACTGGGTGTCCCCTCAAAAACTGAGGGATATGGAGCAATTCAGTCCGGCTATATACGCTCAATCCAGATTTCCACTGTGTGTCCCCTGTGAGGGGTTAATTCCAGTTCCTAAAACTGTAACCACTAACCCTGAGCGTATAGCCAGAAGTAACAGATAAGAGGCTTCCCCAGTAACCCTGAGGCTTATATTTTGACTAAATGTGCTGATCTTTGTGTCTATGTGCGTATTAGAATATATCTAGTTAAAACCAGTTATTCACTGCCCCTCCGTACTACATGCTGGCGAATGTAAGTTACCATATTTGTACATCGCAATACGTGATGGCCATAACAAGACGCATAAAGTTCACAAGCTATAAAGTCACTTCTAATCTCTTGTTTTGTCTGTCATCCATTAGCATGAAACCTGGAAGGTCATGGCATCCATTTCATCAGACTGTGCTAACATAATGACACACTAAAATGGATGACACGGACAACCATATGTTAACCCATGTATTGTCTATATACGTATTCATAGTTTGTAAACACCCATTTTGTACTTTGACCAATGATAATTCATATTTCTATATGATGTAGTTTGTTATGCCTAAATTAGCATACAACAATTATTTCTCTATAAAAGCTAAGTAATATGTAATAAACTTTGGAACATCCTGATCACGATACTTGTGTGTCTGACTGTGTGTTCTCCGAGCAATTGCTGTGACGTCACCAATACACATATATTGATTAATTAGGACTACGGCAACATATCCAGGGCTGATTGCCCCTAACATTTCTGGCGCAACAACGTGGGGCTCGAGGTTGTTCGATGTGCAGCCAAGCGAGGGAGCATCCACCCACCGACCGATTTGGACCGAGAACCAAAGGACCCCAGATAAGCAATTATATTATCTGGGCTCCTACGTGATCTTGTTCCTGTGTCGATGGGAGGTTATTTGCTGCATGTTTTATATAACACCTTGTGCCTTGTACTATTGTACGTAGTCGGAAGAACCCGAGAAAGAGGGATATGTTGTCTGTAGAAGTTGAGCTCCTCCTCGCAGGCATCTGCATGATTTTATTAGTACTGTTCCTGGTTTACATTTGTGTGAGAATTTATAGAGTATCTCCCGATCTATGGTCTCCCTTAAATACAGGCTCAGTGCCGGCTCAGTGCCATAGTAGAAGGCTCAGTGCCATAGAGAAAAAGTGAGGTCTTAGTGATCTCCCCCCGTAAGCTTTAATTTAGGTGTCTCCGTGATTTACTAAGCTACGGGTGACGGCTGCGTAGCTAACAGCCGAGACGAGATAGGACAAGGACTAACGAAGATATGGTTCACCCCAGAAGGGGAGGGCAGGGACGTGGCAGTTCAAGTAGAAAAAGTCTTTAAGAAAACTGGAGTAAAAAGGACAGGAATCCTAGATGGAGAGTTTTGGGAACAGTTTAGGCAGGACCATGCAGGTGACCTTAGGTCTAAGAATTTGAAACAAGGCATCCATAGTATCATAGATAGTGAGAGAGTCAGGAAAGAGAACTGACTCACAAAGGGTGCCCCGAGATGATGCGTGACAAGGCAAAGCTAGCCCATTCCATGAACCCCCCCTTATGAGGGAAAAGGAGAAGGTGTATGGACCTGTTCCCGATGTGATGAGCGAAACCCAGATTGGAGATGAGTAACTAAGATGTCAGCTATAAGTGATTGAGTGTAACATCACTGGTATGATGTTTGAAAAATTCTGCATATATGGTTCAATTTGTAATTGTAATGTCCATTATGTTTGTAGAAATGCCAGTATGTGACTTTTATGCCTTTGTAAATAAATTGTGATGTTTCACAGTGGTTTAGACTTTGATTAGAATCTGGTAAAGAAAATTTTAAAGTCTAGCAGTTTGCTCTTAAAACAACTTCAAGTATAGCTTAAGAGGTTCTGAACATCTGTGATAATTAGAGTGAGGTTTGCCATGAAAATATTCAAAAATTGCACAAAAATATTAATATGCAATTTTGGTGTCAGTATTAACTTCTATCTGCTTGAATTGTGTTCCAATATTTCTGTATTTCTGTAGAGAGCAATCAAAGCATTAACTGACTACCAAGAGTTTCAAGGTTGTTTTATCTGATAGATTACTGGGGAACACAGATGAGTTGAAACTTGGCTTTGTGCCACCACAATAGTCCACAGTCTATGTATCATATCTGTTTCTGTCCAAAGGAAAATGATTTGGTACAAAAGAGTTAACCTAATTAACGTATAATGGCAATGTGTATACAGGGATATAAAATATATAATGTTGTGGTTATGTCTTGTACTATGTTATGTGAGTTTACTATTTTGTCTGTTATTGTCACTTAAACTGTTGACAGTGCTGATTTTTGCTTGTTTGTTTTTGTATATATGTATTATATATACAAAAATATGTATTATATATGTATATTTGATTTTAAAAGTAAAATTTTAGGAAAATTACGATAATCTGGAATTTTGAGACCTCCATCCAATAATCTGGAATATAGTGTGAAATTGTGCTAAACATGTATATATTTCAAAAGAAAGAGGTTGTAAATACATTTGTTGACATTCCAGCAATTCCAGTTATGCAATGTGCTTTTGGAAACATTACTAACTTTAATTTTAACCCCTTCCCGCCGATGGCATTTTTTGATTTTCGTTTTTGACTCCCCTCCTTCTAAACCCCATAACTTTTTGATTTCTCCGGTCCCAGAGCCATATGAGGTCTTAATTTTTGCGGGACAAATTTTTCTTCATGATGCCACCATTAATTATTCTGTATAATGTACTGGGAAGCAGGAAAAAAATTCAGAATGGGGTGGATTTGAAGAAAAAATGCATTTCTGCGACTTTCTTACGGGCTTTGGTTTTACGGCGTTCACTGTGCAGCCAAAATGACATGTCCCCTATATTCTGTGTTTCGGTACGGTTCCAGGGATACCAAATTTATATGGTTTTATTTACATTTTGACCCCTAAAAAAAATTCCAAAACGGTGTTAAAAATTTTTTTTTCTAAAAGTCGCCATATTCCGATGGCCGTAACTTTTTTATACATAGGTGTACGGGGATGCATAGGGCGTCTTTTTTTGCGGGGCCAGGTGTACTTTTTAGTTCTACCATTTTAGGGAAATGTTATTGCTTTGATCACTTTTTATTCAAATTTTTATCAGAATCAAAACAGTGAAAAAACGGCGGTTTGGCACTTTTGACTATTTTTCCTGCTACAGCATTTACCGAACAGGAAAAATATTTTTATAGATTTGTAGAGCGGGCGATTTCGGACGCGGGGATACCTAACATGTATATGTTTCACGGTTTTTAACTACTTTTATATTTGTTCTAGGGAAAGGGGGGTGATTTGAACTTTTAATACTTTTTATATTTTTTTATATTTTTTTTTACTTTTTTTTTTTTTTGCATTTATTAGACCCCCTAGGGGTGTTGAACCCCAGGGGGTCTGATCACTAATGCAATGCATTACAATGCTAATGCATTGCAATGCATTGCAAAAAATCATCATCTCTTTTGCAGGCTGCATACACCAGCCTGCAAAAGAGAGAATTTGCAGACCGGCTGGGAGCCTTTAACAAGGCTCCTGGCTGTCATGGCAACATGACGTCGGCCCTGGAGCATGCTCCAGGAGCCGGCGATCCCTGCCAAAATGGCGGCGCCCATGCGCCGCCGGGAAAATTTGACAGCAGCACCGGAGGGGTTAATGCCTCCGATCGGTCCGGGGACCGATCGGAGGCATTAGAGCCGGTTGTCTATTGCTTAAAGCAGTAGACACCCGGCGGCTATGACGGCCGCCCGGCTCCCGGGCGGTCGCCATAGTTACAGACCCGACACGCGCCGTACTATTACGGCGCATGTCGGGAAGGGGTTAAGGATCTGGAGACAAAAACTATTACAAGCAACGTGTATGCTATGTGGAACAACAAGAACAATTACATTGATTTAGGAAATTCATCCAGATCAATATTAAATCAAACAGGGATGGTAATCTGTTACAATACTACGAGAATATACAGTGGGGAAAAAAAGTATTTAGTCAGTCACCAATAGTGCAAGTTCCACCACTTAAAAAGATGAGAGGCGTCTGTAATTTACATCATAGGTAGACCTCAACTATGAGAGACAAAATGAGAAAACAAATCCAGAAAATCACATTGTCTGATTTTGTAAGAATTTATTTTCAAATTATGGTGGAAAATAAGTATTTGGTCACCTACAAACAATCAAGATTTCTGGCTCTCACAGACCTGTAACTTCTTCTTTAAGAGTCTCCTCTTTCCTCCACTCATTACCTGTAGTAATGGCACCTGTTTAAACTTGTTATCAGTATAAAAAGACACCTGTGCACACCCTCAAACAGTCAGACTCCAAACTCCACTATGGGGAAGACCAAAGAGCTGTCAAAGGACACCAGAAACAAAATTGTAGCCCTGCACCAGGCTGGGAAGACTGAATCTGCAATAGGCAACCAGCTTGGATTGAAGAAATCAACTGTGGGAGCAATAATTAGAAAATGGAAGACATACAAGACCACTGATAATCTCCCTCGATCTGGGGCTCCACGCAAAATCTCACCCCGTGGGGTCAAAATTATCACAAGAACAGTGAGCAAAAATCCCAGAACCACGCGGGGGGACCTAGTGAATGAACTGCAGAGAGCTGGGACCAATGTAACAAAGCCTACCATCAGTAACACACTACGCCGCCAGGGACTCAGATCCTGCAGTGCCAGACGTGTCCCACTGCTTAAGCCAGTACATGTCCGGGCCCGTCTGAAGTTTGCTAGAGAGCATTTGGATGATCCAGAAGAGCATTGGGAGAATGTCCTATGGTCTGATGAAACCAAACTGGAACTGTTTGGTACAAACACAACTTTTCGTGTTTGGAGGAAAAAGAATACTGAGTTGCATCCATCAAACACCATACCTACTGTTAAGCATGGGGGTGGAAACATCATGCTTTGGGGCTGTTTCTCTGCAAAGGGGCCAGGACGACTGATCCGGGTACATGAAAGAATGAATGGGGCCATGTATCGTGAGATTTTGAGTGCAAACCTCCTTCCATCAGCAAGGGTCTTTCAACATGACAATGATCCAAAGCACACCGCCAGGGCAACGAAGGAGTGGCTTTGTAAGAAGCATTTCAAGGTCCTGGAGTGGCCTAGCCAGTCTCCAGATCTCAACCCTATAGAAAACCTTTGGAGGAAGTTGAAAGTCCGTATTGCCAAGCGACAGCCCCAAAACATCACTGCTCTAGAGGAGATCTGCATGGAGGAATGGGCCAACATACCAACAACAGTGTGTGCCAACCTTGTGAAGACTTACAGAAAACGTTTGACCTCTGTCATTGCCAACAAAGGATATATAACAAAGTATTGAGATGAAATTTTGTTACTGACCAAATACTTATTTTCCACCATAATTTGCAAATAAATTCTTACAAAATCAGACAATGTGATTTTCTGGATTTGTTTTCTCATTTTGTCTCTCATAGTTGAGGTCTACCTATGATGTAAATTACAGATGCCTCTCATCTTTTTAAGTGGTGGAACTTGCACTATTGGTGACTGACTAAATACTTTTTTGCCCCACTGTACAATAGAACAGCATTTGTCTTGGTCATAGCAGCTGTTAGCCCCGGACACTTTACACCTGATATAGTTAAGAACTCCTCATTGGTTGCTGTCCCTTCAACCTGTGTAAACATGTCAACCCAGGTGAGAAAACTGAGAGTTATATTCAATCTCACCATGAACCATTTACCCGACTGGAAGCAGTGTAAAAGAGTAAAAAGAGAATGGTATGACACATTATTAGGAGGTGCTGGGACAGGCATGGGAATACTAAACGGTATCCAGATAGAGGACATCTTTAACAAGCAAGGCACCCTGGGTACGAACATAGGGGATGCTTTAAAGATTACAGGGTACTGGCTGCCCACCTTTGTGGAACAACAGATAGAGCAAGTAAAAATGGATAAACAATTTGACCAATTGTTCAATGATTCAATACTGGTAACTATGAGTCTCACATCCAACCTGACAAAGTTCCTTAATTTCACTATGTGTAGTATAAGAGGGGCCATAGCCCGACAAATAGCAGATAATGTGATTACTAGACTCATGACGGGGAACATGCAGGCCTGGAAGGAAATGTTCCCCTTCTTAAAGAGTCAGCTCTGGTGGTTCAGCCCAGAAGTAAAAGGAATATTTTGTCAGTCAGGGAAAGGATGTGTAGGATCATTGAATGCATACAAGGTAGAACATGTACAGAAAGTTTGTAAGTTTGTAAGCCCCTAACATGTATTTTGGTCAATGAGTGGTCACAATGTGTTAGATTATGTGAATAATGGAATGAATAGTTGAAGAATGTTGATGTAATGAAAAGATGCCAGAAAGTGGCATGAAACAGGAGGTTTAAGTATGTTGCCTAAATTTAGGATGTCAAAAAGATGGAACATAAAGTGATGTGATAATATGCACATAAGGGTTAGCAGATTTTGGGTCAAAACAAGTGATAAGATTGCACAAGAAAGTGAACATAGGTTGATATAAACTGATTGAAATTAAGATTGTCCCCCATTGTGTAAAATTGTTATGTGTCTATACTAAGTAAATTATAAGTCACACCAATATCTGCTGTGTAATGTTAAGTGTATGATTTTGTTGTGTGACCAGGAGATTGATTTGATCCTTCAGTTAATGTTTCTGCTTTCTCTGCATATATATATATATATATATATATATATATATATATATATATATATATATATATATATATATATATCTACAGTCCTATGAAAAAGTTTGGGCACCCCTATTAATCTTAATCATTTTTAGTTCTAAATATTTTGGTGTTTGCAACAGCCATTTCAGTTTGATCTATCTAATAACTGATGGACACAGTAATATTTCAGGATTGAAATGAGGTTTATTGTACTAACAGAAAATGCGCAATATGCATTAAACGAAAATTTGACCGGTGCAAAAGTATGGGCACCTCAACAGAAAAGTGACATTAATATTTAGTAGATCCTCCTTTTGCAAAGATAACAGCCTCTAGTCGCTTCCTGTAGCTTTTAATCAGTTCCTGGATCCTGGATAAAGGTATTTTGGACCATTCCTCTTTACAAAACAATTCAAGTTCAGTTAAGTTTGATGGTCACCGAGCATAGACAGCCTGCTCTCAAATGATCTGAAAACAAAGATTGTTCAACATAGTTGTTAAGGGGAAGGATACAAAACGTTGTCTCAGAGATTTAACCTGTCAGTTTCCACTGTGAGGAACATAGTAAGGAAATGGAAGACCACAGGGACAGTTCTTGTTAAGCCCAGAAGTGGCAGGCCAAGAAAAATATCAGAAAGGCAGAGAAGAAGAATGGTGAGAACAGTCAAGGACAATCCACAGACCACCTCCAAAGAGCTGCAGCATCATCTTGCTGCAGATGGTGTCACTGTGCATCAGTCAGCAATACAGCGCACTTTGCACAAGGAGAAGCTGTATGGGAGAGTGATGAGAAAGAAGCCGTTTCTGCACGTACGCCACAAATAGAGTTGCCTGAGGTATGCAAAAGCACATTTGGACAAGCCAACTTCATTTTGGAAACAAAGATTGAGTTGTTTGGTTATAAAAAAAAGGCGTTATGCATGGCGTCCAAAAAGAAACAGCATTCCAAGAAAAACACTTGCTACCCACTGTAAAATTTGGTGCAGGTTCCATCATGCTTTGGGGCTGTGTGGCCAATGCCGGCACCGGGAATCTTGTTAAAGTTGAGGGTCGCATGGATTCCACTCAGTATCAGCTGATTCTTGAGAATAATGTTCAAGAATCAGTGACGAAGTTGAAGTTACGCCGGGGATGGATATTTCAGTAAGACAATGATCCAAACACTGCTCCAAATCAACTCAGGCATTCATGCAGAGGAACAATTACAATGTTCTGGAATGGCCATCCCAGTCCCCAGACCTGAATATCATTGAACATCTGTGGGATGATTTGAAGCGGGCTGTCCATGCTCGGCGACCATCTAACTTAACTGAACTTGAATTGTTTGTCCAAAATACCTTTATCCAGGATCCAGGAACTGATTAAAAGCTACAGGAAGCGACTAGAGGCTGTTATCTTTGCAAAAAGAGGATCTACTAAATATTAATGTCACTTTTCTGTTGAGGTGCCCATACTTTTGCACCGGTCAAATTTTGGTTTAATGCATATTGCACATTTTCTGTTAGTACAATAAACCTCATTTCAATCCTGAAATATTACTGTGTCCATCAGTTATTAGATATATCAAACTGAAATGGCTGCTGCAAACACCAAAATATTTAGAACTAAAAATGATTAAGATTAATAGGGGTGCCCAAACTTTTTCATAGGACTGTATATTCTGAATGTGTACCTAACCGTATTGCATTGATATAATGAGATTATATAAATGTGTCTCTGCTTCTTCAAGAGAGATTGCTGAAGTCTGTAGTCCTACACAGACACGCAGGAATGGGGGGGGGGGGGGGTGAAACTCAGAGCAGCTATGTGAGCTGCAGCATGATAAGAGAATACACTCCTCTTGTATTGTCTAGCTTTGACCTTGGAGAGACTCTGTATATCTCTCTCACAGAACATGAAGTGATTTTGGGAAAAAAAAGGCAGAAGACCAAAGCCATTGTTAATGAATATTGAATTGTAATTAAAGGTTATTTTTCTCAGGTCCAGTCCACGTACATTAAATTGTATTAAAGTTCATTTCTCTGACAAGTCACATTTGCTTGCTGCATTAGAAGGTTCTTGTTTTGTTTTTTGTTTTTTTTCCAGGCGGGAGTAAAGACAACTTAAAAATTATAATTTTTTTCTTGTTAATAAGAACCTACTGATATCTTTTTGATTGAGCTCTATTATAGATGGTCTTGGATTTGGGAAAGATGGTGGATCCTGCATCAGATAAGGAGACCTATTATGGGACTCCACAGGTTTCAGATCATGAGAAGCCATCACTGGAAGAGGTACAAGGCCTGAGGGTAAGTGTTTGATATAGTAGGACTATGATCCAATCTGGAGAGCAAGAACGTTTTGTAAGGTTGATATTAAGCCTAAAATGATTTCCAGGCTATTCAGGTGCTGCTCCCCACACAGGTGGGTATAGTCAAAAGTCAGGACACACACCAAGGCTGATATGAAAGAAAGTAGAGGTAACACGAGGGCAGACACTGCCATTAAACCAGCTGCAGAGGCCTAGGGGACATGCTTAACCACAGGGGTCACCATACTAGACCCAAACCTTTTAGCTCTCTTTTCAGGTTTTACAACACTGATGCACCAATAATGGTCCAGGAGGAAAGAAGACTTGGATCAAAAGAGGATGTACAAGTCCTGATGGCCGGTGGTAAGAGTATTTTTACTGAGAGCATTCGTTCCCATTGATGGCATGAGCAGATCATTACTAAGTGCGGTGTTGAAAAGTAGCCATGTGTGACCTGGTGAGCAGAGGATGGGCAGCTGCAGGGTTTAGCATCACTACAGTCAGTAAAATGTAAGCCTGCATGGCATGTGGTAAACACAATGTAGGCCAAAAAGTGAGAAGTTTCTCAGAGCCATACTTGGAGCCCTTGTGCCTGTTCCAGAGATTGCAGGTTAAGTATATGCGGCTAGTAAAAGTGAGACGGTATGGGTATGTGCTTGTGGGTATAATTATCTCTCTTCAGGATGGCTTGGGGCATATCTGGTGAAGAAAACCACCACAAACAGGACTGCAGATAGAGGGCTACTGAAAGATGTAGTTTAAGTAAGATCCCCGAGACCATCAAAGTGATAATAGAACATACCATACAGGTAATAAGGAAAATGTATACTAAGGGGATATAATAAGTGCATCTTAACCCCCATGCTGTTCCCAAAGTATTGAAAAGTCTTTATCACTTGTCACTTGTATTTGTCTTTTCTGTAAGGTACATTCTAGATAGGAGAAATTATCCTTAGCCCTAGATTTGGATTGCATTGTTCATAATTGTTTCAGATGCCGTCTGATGTGCTGACTGACTATGTGATAAATCCTCAAAAGCATATGATTAATATACTGTATATCTTCAGTTTCCCCTTCCCTCCAGATTCTGAGTTAATAGAAGGAATTTATAAGCTATAACCCAAAGATTGGATGTAGAGATGAGCGAACAGTGTTCTATCGAACATATGTTCAATCGGATATCACACTGTTTGCCATGTTCGAATCGAATCGAACACCGCGTGGTAAACTGACTAAAAACTCTATTCCCCTCCCACCTTCCCTGGCGCTTTTTTTGCACCAATAACAGCGCAGGGGAGGTGGGACAGGAACTATGACAACAGGGACATTGAAAAAAATTAGGAAAAACCATTGACTGCCGAAAACATGTGACCTCTGATTCATAAGAACAGCGCCGCCCAGCTTCGCGTCATTCTGAGTTTTCACTTGGTCACAGACGGAGGTCTCCGTCAATTTAGATAGGGATTAGATTCTGCTAGGCAGGGATAGGATAGGATAGGAGAAGAAAACCAACAGCTCTTTTAAGAGCTACATTGAAGGGAGAATCAAAAAAAGAATGTCACAGTGTCTACCCACTAACGCTAACGTGGGATTCACAGGCTACATCAGCTTTCCGCGGTGGGGATAATACTAAGTGGGATGCACTGAAAGTGTATTCCCACATACTCTATATACCCTTAATCCACTTCCTAACAGTGTACCCCCCAGAACTAACTGGCATACACTGAAATGCTCAGCCCATATACCCTCAATCCACATTCTAACAGTGTGCCCCCCCTCCCCCCCCGTAGCTAACTGGTATACACTGAAATGCTCAGCCCATAGAATGTGGATTAAGGGTATATAGGGTATGACAGTGTGCCCCCACACCCTCTCCCCACACCTAACTTGTATACACTGGAATATTCACCTGGGTTGTCAGTGTTAAATCCCCAAATTATTTGGGGCCTTCATACCACCCTCAATTCTTGCTATTGGCATATAGTGCCAGGTGCTGACTGTTAATTCCCCAAATAATTTGGGGATACATACACCCTACATCTCAGGCTATTGCTATATTCACCCAGGTTCTGACTGTTAATTCCCCAAATAATTTGGGGATACATACACCCTACACCCCAGGCTCCTGCCATATTCACCCAGGTTGTCATTGTCAATTCTCTAAAGAAATTGGGGCCTTCATACCACCCTCATTTGTTGCTATTGTCAAATAGTGCCAGGTTCTGACTGTTAATTCCCCAAATAATTTGGGGATACATACACCCTACATCTCAGGCTATTGCCATATTCACCTGGGTTGTCAGTGTGAAATCCTCAAATCATTTGGGGATACATACATGTAAAATGTCTGGGTATTGGCACATTCACCTGGGTTGTCAGTGTGAAATCCCCACATTATTTGGGGAAACATACATGCAAAATTTCTGGGTATTGGCACATTCACCTGGGTTGTCAGTGTGAAATCCTCAAATTATTTGGGGCCTTCATACCATCCTCAATTCTTGCTATTGGCATATAGTGCCAGTTTCCGAGTGTTAATTCCTAAAATATATTGGGGCCTTCATACCACCCTCAATTGTTGCTATTGGCATATAGTGCCAGGTGCTGACTGTTAATTCCCCAAATAATTTGGGGATACATACACCCTACATCTCAGGCTCTTGCCATATTCACCCAGGTTATCAGTGTAAATTCCCTAAATAATTTGGGGATACATACACCCTACATCTCAGGCTCTTGTCATATTCACCCAGGTTGTCAGTGTTAATTCCCCAAATAATTTGGGGATACTTACACCCTACATCTCAGGCTCTTGCCATATTCACCCAGGTTGTCAGTGTTAATTTCCCCAAATAATTTGGGGATACATACACACTACATCTCAGGATCTTGCCATATTCACCCAGGTTGTTAGTGTTAATTCCCCAAATAATTTGGGGGATACATACACCCAGCGCCGCACCTCCCATGAGGCGACCTGAAGCGACCGCTTCAGGCGGCGCTATGCCAGGGAGGGCGGCATTTTTGCTTACCTAAGCCAGTCCAGGACAAGCTGTCCTGGACTGGCTTAGCACTGAGTGGTGGATTGGGGAGGCCGCTGGAGGAATTAGTGTAATTCGTAGAGGGACAGGTCTGTGGTTGGCCAGGTAATCAGGCAACATGCGCCTATACTTTTCCCCTCATGATGACACTAGGCCCCTAACTGGCAGTAGTTTGGGTGCGGGGGGGGGGGAAACATTAACGTGTACCAGACCTTGTACAGTGTTCCCCTGGTGGTTGTGCAGCGGATGGAAGTTGTGAGCCTCATGGAGGAAATATCCTCTCTGATGCCCAAGAGGGTTTACGGGAACATTCCCATCATATTCTGCACCAGTTGCTTGTGCCAATTATTTTTGCAATTTTTTTTTTCCTCTACCCTAATATAACAAAGGAACAGACATTTGACCTATAACGGGGGTCGAAGCTTGCAGAAATTCAGTATTACAGTCCTATGAAAAAGTTTGGGCACCCCTATTAATCTTAATCATTTTTAGTTCTAAATATTTTGGTGTTTGCAGCAGCCATTTCAGTTTGATATATCTAATAACTGATGGACACAGTAATATTTCAGGATTGAAATGAGGTTTATTGTACTAACAGAAAATGTGCAATATGCATTAAACCAAAATTTGACCGGTGCAAAAGATGGGCACCTCAACAGAAAAGTGACATTAATATTTAGTAGATCCTCCTTTTGCAAAGATAACAGCCTCTAGTCGCTTCCTGTAGCTTTTAATCAGTTCCTGGATCCTGGATAAAGGTATTTTGGACAAACAATTCAAGTTCAGTTAAGTTAGATGGTCGCCGAGCATGGACAGCCCGCTTCAAATCATCCCACAGATGTTCAATGATATTCAGGTCTGGGGACTGGGATGGCCATTCCAGAACATTGTAATTGTTCCTCTGCATGAATGCCTGAGTTGATTTGGAGCAGTGTTTGGATCATTGTCTTACTGAAATATCCATCCCCGGCGTAACTTCAACTTCGTCACTGATTCTTGAACATTATTCTCAAGAATCAGCTGATACTGAGTGGAATCCATGCGACCCTCAACTTTAACAAGATTCCCGGTGCCGGCATTGGCCACACAGCCCCAAAGCATGATGGAACCTGCACCAAATTTTACAGTGGGTAGCAAGTGTTTTTCTTGGAATGCTGTTTCTTTTTGGACGCCATGCATAACGCCTTTTTTTTTATAACCAAACAACTCAATCTTTGTTTCCAAAATGAAGTTGGCTTGTCCAAATGTGCTTTTGCATACCTCAGGCAACTCTATTTGTGGCGTACGTGCAGAAACAGCTTCTTTCTCATCACTCTCCCATACAGCTTCTCCTTGTGCAAAGTGCGCTGTATTGCTGACTGATGCACAGTGACACCATCTGCAGCAAGATGATGCTGCAGCTCTTTGGAGGTGGTCTGTGGATTGTCCTTGACTGTTCTCACCATTCTTCTTCTCTGCCTTTCTGATATTTTTCTTGGCTTGCCACTTCTGGGCTTAACAAGAACTGTCCCTGTGGTCTTCCATTTCCTTACTATGTTCCTCACAGTGGAAACTGACAGGTTAAATCTCTGAGACAACGTTTTGTATCCTTCCCCTTAACAACTATGTTGAACAATCTTTGTTTTCAGATCATTTGAGAGCGGGCTGTCCATGTTCGGCGACCATCAAACTTAACTGAACTTGAATTGTTTTGTAAAGAGGAATGGTCCAAAATACCTTCATCCAGGATCCAGGAACTGATTAAAAGCTACAGGAAGCGACTAGAGGCTGTTATCTTTGCAAAAGGAGGATCTACTAAATATTAATGTCACTTTTCTGTTGAGGTGCCCATACTTTTGCACCGGTCAAATTTTCGTTTAATGCATATTGCGCATTTTCTGTTAGTACAATAAACCTCATTTCAATCCTGAAATATTACTGTGTCCATCAGTTATTAGATAGATCAAACTGAAATGGCTGTTGCAAACACCAAAATATTTAGAACTAAAAATGATTAAGATTAATAGGGGTGCCCAAACTTTTTCATAGGACTGTATTTGGTCTCCATGATGTGAAGTATGCGTTTGTCTTTTGAAAAGCAACCAGACATCAAGTCATCCATGTGTGCCAGTGTGTTACTTGGCATGACTTTGCTGCCCCCAACTGTAAGGGTCACTTTCCATTTCCTCCATTTTCCACTCCCCTTCACACCATCTGTGGTGAAGCAATGGGATGCACTGAAGTGCACCCTCAAGACTCGTGTGGGACAGGGACATCAGATGCCACTCCATTCCCCTCGTCTTCTTCCGCCAGCCAACGGTGCGAAGATGAGAGGAGTGTGCTGTGAATTTTTTCTGCCTAGCAGAGGCTACTTCTCACTTACGAAAATGGCCACACTTTGACCAGTATATCAGGCACAATGGTGTAGGTTTCAAAGAACCATTGCACCAACAAGTTGAAAACGTGGGGCCTGTGTGGACCGTGTTTGAGTCTGGCAAGCTCCAGATCTGCTACCAGGTTCCTGCCATTATCACAGACGCAAAAATGCCAGGCCCCAGGTGTAGCAGGGAAAAACACATTGCCATGTCAGCCAGGATGGCATCCCTGACCTCGGAGGCAGTGTGCTGTCTGTCCCCCAAGCTGATGAGCTTCAGCATGTCCTGCTGACATCGCTCCATGCCAGTGTTACAGCATTTGCCGCTAGTAGCTAGGGTGGAGGTTGCAGCGTAGTAGGCTTTCAGTTCACTCCTGCCATGAATTTTGGGCTGGGAGAGGAGATATGCCATTTCAGTTTGCACCCCGGGACCAGACTCCACTACATTCACCCTGCCTGTCATTAAAGATAAGCAGCATCCCTGACCACAGGCGCTTGTCCATGTGTCGGTGGTCAAGTGGACCTTGCATCAAAGCGCGGAGCTCTGTGCCCGACTGATGTTATGGGACACATGCAGGTGCAAGGCAGGGACAGCACACCAAGAGAAGTAGTAACGGCTAGGCCCAGCATAGGGAGGTGCCCCAGCTGCCATCTGGTGACGGAAGGCCTGGGTATCCAGAAGCATAAACGCCAACATCTCCAGGACCAGCAGTTTTGATATGAGGCTGTTAAAGGCTTGGGCATGTGGATGGCTTGTGCTGTACTTCTGCCTGCAATGAAACGCCTGAGAGATGGGGAGTGGCTGGGAAGAGGTGCATGATGGTGCAGGCCATGCTGGATGCTATGGTAGCTGCCTAGAGTAGGTTGCTCCAGGGTTCTCTTACAGCAAATTGCTAAGGGTACTCAGATGAACAGCACTGAGGCCAACTCCTCTGAGAGCCCATGGGAACTTCACAGAACACGTGTATTGCAGAAAAACTTATGAGAAAATAAGTGTAGGGCACAGAGGGATCGGAGAGGACAGAGCTGGGGTCGGACAGGTACTCCCACAACATACGCCTATACTGGTGACACTAGGCCCCTGAGTGGTGGTAATTTGGCCGGGGGGGCCATTAACGTGTCCCTCTTGGTGACAGTAGGCCCCTGAGTGGCGGTAATTTGGCCAGGGGGGCCATTAACGTGTCCCAGATCTAGTAATAAGTCTTGCAACAGGGTAGAGTTTTGCATGCCTTTGCCTCTACCTACCGTTTTTGCTGCTTAGCTTCCCTCCACATCTACACTGCTTTTGCCCCTAGACATCACCCCAGTTTATGCCTCTGCTTCTACCCAGCATTTTTCTTGATTTAGCTTCCCTCCACATCTACACTGCTTTTGCCCCTAGACATCACCCCAGTTTATGCCTCTGCTTCTACCCAGCTTTTTTGTTGATTTAGCTTTCCTCCACATCTACACTGCTTTCGCCCCTAGATATCACCCCAGTTTATGACTCTGCTTCTACCCAGCTTTTTTGTTGATTTAGCTTCCCTCCACATCTACACTGCTTTCGCCCCTACCCCCTAGACATCACCCCTGTCCATGTGGGGTTGGTGGCCTCATCATCCACCAATTCCTCTTCCAATTGCGCACTGTCCCCTTACTGCAAACCGCACATAACCACAGCTTGCCCTGATGGCAACTGTGTTTCATCATCCCCACTGAGGTCCAGAAACGTCGGTGGCGGGTCCACAACCACAAAATTGGAAGGAAATGGCGGATGCTACAGTATTTCTAACACCTGTTCCTGGTGCTCAGGTCTGGTCTGTGTTGTACCCTGCATCCTGCTTAACGCAGCTTCCATATCCAGAATTGTGATGAGCGCATGCTAATGTTTCATGTCCAGTGGAAAGGATAGGAGCTGACTTTGATGAACCCTTGGGTTTTGGAGATGGAATTCCATCAAAGGTCTCTGCAGCTCACACACCCTGCTCAACATATGGTATCTAGGGTTTCAGAGTGTGGGGATGTCGCACAACAGCCGGTGTTCGGGCAGATGGAGGCATTGCTGAAGTGTTTTGAGGCTAGCAGCGGCTCCTGTACACTTGCGAAAGTGGGCGCACAAGCGTCGCATTTTCACCAGTAGCTCGTGTACATTTGGGTATGTTTTCAAAAAAACGTTGCACCACTAAGTTAGATGTGGGCCAAGCATGGAACGTGTTGGAGGCTGGCAAGCTCCAGAGCCGCTATCAGGTTCCTGCCGTTATCACACATGACAAAAATGCCTGGCCCCAGGTGCAGCAGGGAAAAACACATTGCCATCTCAGCCAGGATGGCATCCCTGACCTCGGAGGCAGTGTGCTGTCTGTCCCCCAAGCTGATGAGCTTCATCGCGGCCTGCTGATGTCTCCTCACGCCAGTAGCTGGAGTGGATTCAAGGGCGGAGGAGGAGGAGGGTGGTGTTTCAGCACTCCTGCCAGGAATATTGGGCGGGGAGACAAGGCAGGCCGCCACAGTTTGCGACCCGGTCCCAGCCTCAACTACATTCAGCCAGTGTGCCGTGATTGAGATGTAGCGTCCCTGGCCGCATGCACTTGTCCACGCGTCGGTGGTCAAGTGGAACTTTTGTGCAAAGCGCAGAACTTAGGGCCCACCTGTTGTTACGGGACACACGCTGGTGCAAGGCTCAAGTCACCCTAAGGGCCAAAAACACTGCTGGTGAATTTTGTTCAGTTCAAATGGACTCTGTGTTTACATCCAGGACATGCCTTTGAAGGCAACGTTTCCTTTTGTGGCTCTATCTCAGCAGCATGATGATGGTGATTCTTGGTTAAATCTGGTGTCGGAAGGGAAAGTGGTTTCTGATCTACATGTAAAGTACTGGAGCATGTTGTTTGGACAATTAACACCTGATCAGAACCCTGTAAAGGTAATGTAGAGTCCGATATTAGAGGAACATTACTGGTAGTAGTGGTTGCAGCCAATTATCCCCCTTTGCGGTCCTCTAAATAAAAGTTACCCTCAGGACTTGATGCCAAAATGTTATCAATTTGACAGTCAAAATGAAGGTCAATGTCTGGGTCCTCAGTCCAATCCACTGCATCAATCCAACACAAGGAGAGTGATTAGAGTGATGAGAGTTTTAGGGGCAAAGAGTTTTAAAGGGGCTAACACTCTGCTGGTGCAAGGCTTTACTCACTCCAAGGGCCAAAAACACTGCTGGTGCAAGGCTCTACTCACTCCAAGGGCCAAAAGCACCTCTGGAAGCGCCTCTGGAAGAAAAGCCACTCCCAGGAGGACTTCCTCAAGTACAAAGAGGCAGTTCTCACATTTTAGAATGCACTCACCGCTGCCAAGCAGGTCTACTTCACCACACTCATATCCGCACTCTCTCGCAACCCCAAACAACTATTCTCCACCTTCAACTCCCTCCTCCGTCCTCCCGCCCCCCCTCCAACATCACTTATCTCAGCTGACGACTTTGCCTCTTACTTTAAAACTAAAATTGATACCATCAGAGACAGCCTCACCCTACTCCCCCGACAATCCATCCACCCAACTACTCGCTGCTCCCCATCTCTGACCTGTTTCTCCTCCATCACTGATGAAAAACTCTCCTCCCTAATCTCCAAATCCCACCTCACCTCCTGCGTGCTCGACCCGATTCAATCACATCTCATCCCCAAGCTCACTGAAGTTATCACGCTAGCCCTAATCCATCTCTTCAATCTATCCCTAACCAATGGATCCTTCCCCTCTGCCTTCAAACACACCACTGTCACTCCTATACTTAAGAAACCATCCCTCGACCCGTCCTCTCCTGCCAACTATCGTCCCATCTCACTGCTCCCATACGCCTCAAAACTGCTTGAGCAACACGTCCTCTCAGAACTCTCCTCCTATCTCTCGTCCAACCTGCTCCTCGTCAAACTACAGTCAGGCTTCAGACCCCGGCACTCCACTGAAACTGCCCTAACAAAAGTCACCAATGACTTGTTAACCGCCAAAGCCAAACGCCATTACTCTGTCCTCTTCCTCCTTGATCTCTCCTCTGCCTTTGACACAGTTGACCACTCCCTCCTGTTAGAAATTCTCTCATCCCTTGGTATCTCAGACTTGGCCCTTTCTTGGATCTCCTCATACCTCACTGACCGCACATTCAGCGTCTCCCACTCGCACACCACCTCCTCACCATGCCCTCTCTCTCCGTAGGTGTCCCCCAAGGCTCCGTCCTAGGACCCCTCCTGTTCTCCATCTACACCCTTGGCCTAGGCCAACTCATAGAATCCCACGGTTTCCAGTACCATTGCTATGCCGACGACACCCAAATATACATCCCTGGACCTGACTTTACCTCCCTGCTGGCCAGAGTTCCAGATTGTCTAGCGGCCGTAGCCTCCTTCCTCTCCTCCCGCTTTCTCAAACTCAACATGGATAAAACGGAGTTTATCATCTTCAGCCCATCCTGTATGGCCCCTCCACCCGACCCATCTATCAAAGTTAATGGAACCCCACTTACCCCTGTCCCACAGGCCCGATGCCTTGGGGTAACCCTGGATTCTGACTTATCCTTCAAACCACATATTCAAACCCTCAACACCTCTTGTCGCCTCCAGCTCAAGAACATCCACCGAATCCGCTCCTTCCTCACCCCAGAAACTACCAAGATGCTCATCCAGGCCCTCATAATCTCCCGCCTAGACTACTGCAACACCCTTCTCCATGGACTCCCAGCTAACACCCTTGCCCCCCTCCAGTCCACCTTAAACTGCGCTGCTCGCTTAATCCACCTCAGCCCCCAATCTTCATCGGCTGCTCCCCTCTGCCAGTCCCTCCACTGGCTACCTATAGCCGAGCAAATTGAATTCAAGCTTCTAACGCTAACATACAAAGCCATCCACAACCTGTCCCCTCCATATATCTCTGACCTAACCTCCCGCTACCTGCCCACACGTAACCTCAGATCCTCCAACAACCTCCTACTCCGCTCTACTCTCATCCGCTCCTCACACAACCGTCTCCAAGATTTCTCCCGTGCCTCCCCCATACTCTGGAACTCCTTACCACGACACATAAGACTGACCCCCACAATCACAGGATTCAAGAAGGCCCTGAAGACTCACCTATTCAGGAAGGCCTACAACCTCCAATAACACTATCACCACACCACCATCTGTACAGTCTCCCCCTCTCCTTCTGTCTCTACCCCCTTCCCTCGAAGATTGCAAGCCCTCGCGGGCAGGGCCCTCTACCCCACTGTGCCAGCCGATCACTGTTAGTATGATATGTGCCTTTATATTTTGTGTATTGTATGTAACCCCCAAATGTAAAGCACCATGGAATTAATGGTGCTAAATAAATAAATAAATAAATAAATAATAATAATAATAATAATAAAAGCACTGTATTTTGAAGGCTCTACTCATGCCAAGGACCTCAATCTCTGCTGGTAGCTCAGCTTAAGGTCCTGTAACTTTGTTTGGAAGGGCTCATGTTAAGGGCTAGAAACACAAACATAAACTCAAAATGACAGTTAAGGGTGAGGGCTTTTGGATTTCCCATTGTCTATTCCATCTGTGGTTGTCATGGGGAACGTGATTTAAAGGGGTGGTTGTTACTGTTTGTTGAGCTTAAATTGGGGTTTGTGTCCATCCATTTGGGGAGTAAAGAAGGTTTCCAGGTATTTTCCCACTTTGATAGAGGTTTTTTTGAATGTGGAAAGTGTGTAGTTGTTAGGCTGTGATGTTGGGGTAATAGAGGGTCTTTGGTGTGTTAGATGCCCCCAGACATGCTTCCCCTGCTGTCCCAGTTGCATTCCAGAGGTGTTGGCATCATTTCCTGGGGTGTCATAGTGGACTTGGTGACCCTCCAGACACGGATTTGGGTTTCCCCCTTAACGAGCATATGTTCCCCATAGACTATAATGGGGTTCGAAACCCATTCGAACAGTCGAACATTGAGCGGCTGTTTGAATCGGATTTCGAACCTCGAACATTTTAGTGTTCACTCATCTCTAATTGGATGGTGATAAGAGACACATAAGGTTCAATGGTCCCTTCCAGTTCCTGTTGATAAGCAATACAGCTGTGAGATTATAAGGAAAGTCTTGTTAAACTGATAGACGATATGGATCCTGAGAAGGAAACCTAAAGAACTATTGGACTGTTGGATCAATTGGACTATATCACTGCGGCCAAGGAGGGTTGTTTTAGATTTTTGGGACATTGACCCTGATGAAAATTTATAATGTGAATTGTGATGACAATATTGTATTTCCTTTGCTTGTTCAAATTATTATTTTGTTTGAAAATGTCTGAACTAACATGAACACATATAGTCTTGACACCTGTTCAGAAACAGAACAAGGGTGCATTTGTACTAAGAGGAGTATTTTACTGGAACCATGTCTCCTACACTTTAATGACTAGTCTACCTACCACTGCAGGTCATATTATGGTAGAGGTGGGTCCAAAGTTTCTTTGTGTAGTCACAGATGACGAACAAACACTGTCGCCACTGAACCGTACCGCACCATTTGCTGGGGGCCTTAGAAACGTCTCTAGTCTTGTTTGGAAAAATGAGACATTTGTACTAGATAGTGAGCCTGATCTATACTGAACCACAGAAATTCATGTAGATGTGTCTAACACTAGTGATCTTATAGTTTACATGGGTAAATTACAAAACTTATTGAATCAGTCAGCTATTATTAAAAAGCATATTAATGAATTTAATCACACCTTGCAAAATAAGTAAGAGCAGTCTTATCCAAAGATAATGTTATGCATTTAGCCTAACAGTGTATCATTGGTATGATATATTCACGGGATGGTCACCCACGGCTGTGAAGTTATTTCACTGGATGAAAAATCCGATTATTATTAGAGATGAGCGAACAGTGTTCTATCGAACATATGTTCGATCGGATATCACGCTGTTCGCCATGTTCGAATCGAATCGAACACCGCGTGGTAAAGTGCGTGAAAACTCGATTCCCCTCCCACCTTCCCTGGCACCTTTTTTGCTCCAATAACAGCGCAGGGTAGGTGGGACAGGAACTACGACACCGGTGACATTGAAAAAAATAGTAAAAACCCATTGGCTGCTGAAAACATGTGACACCTGATTTAAAAGAACAGCGCCGCCCAGCTTCGCGTCATTCTGAGCTTGCAATTCACTGGGGACGGAGGTTTCCGTCCAGTTAGCTAGGGCTTAGATTCTGGGTAGGCAGGGACAGGCTAGGATAGGAAGGAGAAGACAACCAACAGCTCTTATAAGAGCTAAATTCCAGGGAGAAGCTTGTCAGTGTAACATGGCACTGACGGGCTCAATCGCCGCAACCCAGCTTTCCACAGTGTTGAGGATCCTGAATGGAATACACTGAAAGTGTATTCCCATATACCCTATATACCCCCGATCCACGTTCCAACGGTGTGCCCCCCCACCTCCACCCCAGAAACTAACTTGAATACACTGTAAGTCCCCTAACAATAGAATTGGGGCTATATACACCCTCAATTCTTGCTACTGCCATATAGTACCAGGGTCTGACTGGGAATTCAAAGAATATATTGGGGTTACATATACCTCAATTCTTGCTACTGCCATATAGTGCCATTTTCTGACTGGGAATTCAAAGAATATATTGGGGTTACATACACCCTCAGTTCTTGCTACTGGTATATAGTGCCAGGGTCTGACTGGGAATTCAAAGAATATATTGGGGTTACATACACCCTCAATTCTTGCTACTGCCATATAGTGCCAGGGTCTGACTGGGAATTCAAAGAATATATTGGGGTTACATATACCTCAATTCTTGCTACTGTCATATAGTGCCAGTTTCTGACTGGTAATTCAAAGAATATATTGGGGTTACATACACCCTCAATTCTTGCTACTGGTATATAGTGCCAGGGTCTGACTGGGAATTCAAAGAATATATTGGGGTTACATACACCCTCAATTCTTTCTACTGGTATATAGTGCCATTTTCTGACTGGGAATTCAAAGAATATATTGGGGTTACATATACCTCAATTCTTGCTACTGCCATATAGGGCCATTTTCTGACTGGGAATTCAAAGAATGTATTGGGGTTACATACACCCTCAATTCTTGCTACTGGTATATAGTGCCAGGGTCTGACTGGGAATTCAAAGAATATATTGGGGTTACATACACCCTCAATTCTTGCTACTGGTATATAGTGCCAGGGTCTGACTGGGAATTCAAAGAATATATTGGGGTTACATACACCCTCAATTCTTTCTACTGGTATATAGTGCCATTTTCTGACTGGGAATTCAAAGAATATATTGGGGTTACATACACCCTCAATTCTTGCTACTGCCATATAGTGCCAGGGTCCGACTGGGAATTCAAAGAACATATTGGGCCTACATATACCCTCAATTCTTGCTACTGCCATGTAGTGCCATTTTCTGACTGGGAATTCAAAGAATATTTTGGGGTTACATATACCCTCAATTCTTGCTACTGTTATATAGTGCCAGGGTCTGACTGGGAATTCAAAGAATATATTGGGGTTACATACACCCTCAATTCCAGAGAGAAGCTTGTCAGTGTAACGTGGCATTGACTGGCTCAATCGCTGCAACCCAGCTTTCCACAGTGTTGAGGATCCTGAATGGAATACACTGAAAGTGTATTCCCATATACCCTATATACCCCCGTTCCAACAGTGTGCCCCCCCCACCTCCACCCCAGAAACTAACTTGAATACACTGTAAGTCCCCTAACAATAGAATTGGGGCTATATACACCCTCAATTCTTGCTACTGCCATATAGTGCCAGGGTCTGACTGGGAATTCAAAGAATATATTGGGGTTAAATATACCCTCAATTCTTGCTACTGACATATAGTGCCATTTTCTGACTGGGAATTCAAAGAATATATTGGGGTTACATATATCCTCAATAGAGATGAGCGAACACTAAAATGTTCGAGGTTCGAAATTCGATTCGAACAGCCGCTCACTGTTCGTGTGTTCGAACGGGTTTCGAACCCCATTATAGTCTATGGGGAACAGATACTCGTTAAGGGGGAAACCCAAATCTGTGTCTGGAGGGTCACCAAGTCCACTATGACACCCCAGGAAATGATGCCAACACCTCTGGAATACAACTGGGACAGCAGGGGAAGCATGTCTGGGGGCATCTAAGACACCAAAGACCCTCTATTACCCCAACATCACAACCTAACAACTACACACTTTACACACTCAATACCACCTCTCAGACAGTAGGAAAACACCTTGAAACGTGTATTTGTCACTTGGAGTGAGGAGAGCTTGTCACCAGCAGTGAATTTGGCCCTTGTAGTAAGTTGAGGTTGGCACCAACATTTGTTTTGAAAATCAGGGTGGATTGAGCCTCTAACCAGCAGAGTTTGGGCAAATTCATGGTGGAGGGAGCCTCTAAAAACCCCAGTTTGGACCAATTCATGGTGGAGGGAGCCTCTAAACAGCCAAGTCTTGGGAAATTCATGGTGGAGGGAGCCTCTAAACAGCCAAGCTATGGGAAGTTCATGGTGGAGGGAGCCTCTAAAAACCCCAGTTTGGACCAATTCATGGTGGAGGGAGCCTCTAACCAGCCCAGTTTGGACCAATTCATGGTGGAGGGAGCCTCTAACCAGCCCAGTTTGGACCAATTCATGGTGGAGGGAGCCTCTAACCAGCCCAGTTTGGACCAATTCATGGTGGAGGGAGCCTCTAAACAGCCAACCTATGGGAAGTTCATGGTGGAGGGAGCCTCTAAAAACCCCAGTTTGGACCAATTCATGGTGGAGGGAGCCTCTAAAAACCCCAGTTTGGACCAATTCATGGTGGAGGGAGCCTCTAAACAGCCAAGCTATGGGAAGTTCATGGTGGAGGGAGCCTCTAAACACCCCAGTTTGGACCAATTCATGGTGGAGGGAGCCTCTAAACAGCCAAGCTATGGGAAGTTCATGGTGGAGGGAGCCTCTAAAAACCCCAGTTTGGACCAATTCATGGTGGAGGGAGCCTCTAAACAGCCAACCTATGGGAAGTTCATGGTGGAGGGAGCCTCTAAAAACCCCAGTTTGGACCAATTCATGGTGGAGGGAGCCTCTAAAAACCCCAGTTTGGACCAATTCATGGTGGAGGGAGCCTCTAACCAGCCCAGTTTGGACCAATTCATGGTGGAGGGAGCCTCTAACCAGCCCAGTTTGGACCAATTCATGGTGGAGGGAGCCTCTAAACAGCCAAGTTTTGGGAAATTCATGGTGGAGGGAGCCTCTAAAGCCCCCAGTTTGGACCAATTCATGGTGGAGGGATCCTCTAAACAGCCAAGCTATGGGAAGTTCATGGTGGAGGGAGCCTCTAAAAACCCCAGTTTGGACCAATTCATGGTGGAGAGAGCCTCTAAACAGCCAAGCTATGGGAAGTTCATGGTGGAGGAAGCCTCTAAAAACCCCAGTTTGGACCAATTCATGGTGGAGGGAGCCTCTAAACAGCCAAGCTATGGGAAGTTCATGGTGGAGGGAGCCTCTAACCAGCCCAGTTTGGACCAATTCATGGTGGAGGGAGCCTCTAACCAGCCCAGTTTGGACCAATTCATGGTGGAGGGAGCCTCTAACCAGCCCAGTTTGGACCAATTCATAGTAGAGGGAGCCTCTAAACAGCCAAGTTTTGGGAAATTCATGGTGGAGGGAGCCTCTAAAACCCCCAGTTTGGATCAATTCATGGTGGAGGGAGCCTCTAAACAGCCAAGCTATGGGAAGTTCATGGTGGAGGGAGCCTCTAACCAGCCCAGTTTGGACCAATTCATGGTGGAGGGAGCCTCTAAAAACCCCAGTTTGGACCAATTCATGGTGGAGGGAGCCTCTAAACAGCCCAGTTTGGACCAATTCATGGTGGAGGGAGCCTCTAACCAGCCCAGTTTGGACCAATTCATGGTGGAGGGAGCCTCTAACCAGCCCAGTTTGGACCAATTCATGGTGGAGGGAGCCTCTAAACAGCCAACCTATGGGAAGTTCATGGTGGAGGGAGCCTCTAAAAACCCCAGTTTGGACCAATTCATGGTGGAGGGAGCCTCTAAAAACCCCAGTTTGGACCAATTCATGGTGGAGGGAGCCTCTAAACAGCCAAGCTATGGGAAGTTCATGGTGGAGGGAGCCTCTAAAAACCCCAGTTTGGACCAATTCATGGTGGAGGGAGCCTCTAAACAGCCAAGCTATGGGAAGTTCATGGTGGAGGGAGCCTCTAACCAGCCCAGTTTGGACCAATTCATGGTGGAGGGAGCCTCTAACCAGCCCAGTTTGGACCAATTCATGGTGGAGGGAGCCTCTAAACAGCCAAGCTATGGGAAGTTCATGGTGGAGGGAGCCTCTAAAACCCCCAGTTTGGACCAATTCATGGTGGAGAGAGCCTCTAAACAGCCAAGCTATGGGAAGTTCATGGTGGAGGGAGCCTCTAACCAGCCCAGTTTGGACCAATTCATGGTGGAGGGAGCCTCTAAACAGCCCAGTTTGGACCAATTCATGGTGGAGGGAGCCTCTAAACAGCCAAGCTATGGGAAGTTCATGGTGGAGGGAGCCTCTAAAAACCCCAGTTTGGACCAATTCATGGTGGAGGGAACCTCTAAACAGCCAAGTTTTGGGAAATTCATGGTGGAGGGAGCCTCTAAAAACCCCAGTTTGGACCAATTCATGGTGGAGGGAGCCTCTAAAAACCCCAGTTTGGACCAATTCATGGTGGAGGGAGCCTCTAAACAGCCAAGCTATGGGAAGTTCATGGTGGAGGGAGCCTCTAAAACCCCCAGTTTGGACCAATTCATGGTGGAGGGAGCCTCTAAACAGCCAAGTTTTGGGAAATTCATGGTGGAGGGAGCCTCTAACCAGTCCAGTTTGGACCAATTCATGGTGGAGGGAGCCTCTAAACAGCCAAGTTTTGGGAAATTCATGGTGGAGGGAGCCTCTAAAAACCCCAGTTTGGACCAATTCATGGTGGAGGGAGCCTCTAACCAGCCCAGTTTGGACCAATTCATGGTGGAGGGAGCCTCTAAACAGCCAACCTATGGGAAGTTCATGGTGGAGGGAGCCTCTAAAAACCCCAGTTTGGACCAATTCATGGTGGAGGGAGCCTCTAAAAACCCCAGTTTGGACCAATTCATGGTGGAGGGAGCCTCTAAACAGCCAAGCTATGGGAAGTTCATGGTGGAGGGAGCCTCTAAAAACCCCAGTTTGGACCAATTCATGGTGGAGGGAGCCTCTAAACAGCCAAGCTATGGGAAGTTCATGGTGGAGGGAGCCTCTAACCAGCCCAGTTTGGACCAATTCATGGTGGAGGGAGCCTCTAACCAGCCCAGTTTGGACCAATTCATGGTGGAGGGAGCCTCTAAACAGCCAAGCTATGGGAAGTTCATGGTGGAGGGAGCCTCTAAAACCCCCAGTTTGGACCAATTCATGGTGGAGAGAGCCTCTAAACAGCCAAGCTATGGGAAGTTCATGGTGGAGGGAGCCTCTAACCAGCCCAGTTTGGACCAATTCATGGTGGAGGGAGCCTCTAAACAGCCCAGTTTGGACCAATTCATGGTGGAGGGAGCCTCTAAACAGCCAAGCTATGGGAAGTTCATGGTGGAGGGAGCCTCTAAAAACCCCAGTTTGGACCAATTCATGGTGGAGGGAACCTCTAAACAGCCAAGTTTTGGGAAATTCATGGTGGAGGGAGCCTCTAAAAACCCCAGTTTGGACCAATTCATGGTGGAGGGAGCCTCTAAAAACCCCAGTTTGGACCAATTCATGGTGGAGGGAGCCTCTAAACAGCCAAGCTATGGGAAGTTCATGGTGGAGGGAGCCTCTAAAACCCCCAGTTTGGACCAATTCATGGTGGAGGGAGCCTCTAAACAGCCAAGTTTTGGGAAATTCATGGTGGAGGGAGCCTCTAACCAGCCCAGTTTGGACCAATTGATGGTGGAGGGAGCCTCTAACCAGCCCAGTTTGGACCAATTCATGGTGGAGGGAGCCTCTAAACAGCCAAGTTTTGGGAAATTCATGGTGGAGGGAGCCTCTAACCAGTCCAGTTTGGACCAATTCATGGTGGAGGGAGCCTCTAAACAGCCAAGTTTTGGGAAATTCATGGTGGAGGGAGCCTCTAAAAACCCCAGTTTGGACCAATTCATGGTGGAGGGAGCCTCTAACCAGCAGAGTTGTGGGAAATCTGGGTGGAGGGAGCCTCTAACCAGCAGAGTTGTGGGAAATCAGGGTGGAGGGAGCCTCTAACCAGCAGAGTTGGGGGAAATCAGGGTGGAGGGAGACTCTAACCAGCAGAGTTCTGGGAAATCAGGGTGGAGGGAGCCTAGTATTAGCAGAATTGTGCAACGCTTATGGTGGATGAGTATGAGGATGCGGAGGAATTGGAGAGGTTGAGCACAGACATGGAGTTTCATGTTGGGGTGCTTTACACAGGTGGGAACGAAAATGAAGGCTCTATCCAGTGGTGGTTCATTTTTATCAAAGTAGCCGGTCGGCACTCTCAACTGACAGACGGGTGCGCTTGTCAGTGATGATGCCACCGGCTGCACTGAACACCCTTTCAGATAGGACGCTGGCGGCAGGACAGGACAGCACCTCCAAGGCATATAGGGCAAGTTCAAGCCACTGGTCCAACTTCGACGCCCAATACGTGTAGGGCGCAGAGGGGTCGGAGAGGACAGGGCTGTGGTCGGAAAGGTATTCCCGCAAAATGCGCCTATACTTCTCACGCCTGGTGACACTAGGACCCTCCGTGGCGGCACTTTGGCGAGGGGGTGCCATCAAGGTGTCCCAGACCTTAGACAGTGTGCCCCTCGTTTGTGTGGACCGATGAGAACTTGGTCGCCTACTGGGGGAACTGCCCTCCCTGCCGCCAACGTCACATGCTGGAAACATCTCCATCATATTCTGCACCAATTGCTTGTGGCAAGCATTGATGCGATTGGCCCTCCCCTCTACCGGAATAAAAGAGGAGATGTTGTTTTTATACCGGGGGTCAAGGATAGCAAAGATCCAGTACTGGTTGTCCTCCATGATTTTGACAATACGCTTGTCGGTTGTAAAGCACCCCAACATGAACTCAGCCATGTCTGCCACAGTGTTAGTTGGCATGACTCCTCTGGCCCCACCGGAAAGTTCAATCTCCATTTCCTCCTCATCCTCCATGTCTACCCATCCGCGCTGCAACAATGGGACGATTCAAAGTTGCCCGGAAGCCTCCTGTATCACCATCACAACATCGGACAACTCTTCTTCCTCCTCCTCCTCCTCCTCCATTAAACGCGATGAAGCGGACAGATGTGTGGACCTACTCTCCAGCTGTGACGGATCGGATGCTATCCCTGACTCCTCTGTGTGATCTGAGTTATTCCTGATGTCAATCAGGGATTCTCTCAGAACACACAAGAGCGGGATTGTAAGGCTCACCATCGCATCCTCAGAGCTCACCCTCCTTGTGGACTTCTCAAACACCCGTAGGATGTCACAAAGGTCTCTCATCCATGGCCACTCATGGATGAGAAACTGAGGCAGCTGACTTTGTGGCACCCTAGGGTTTTGTAGCTGGTATTCCATCAAAGGTCTCTGCTGCTCAACCACTCTATTCAACATCTGAAACGTTGAGTTCCAGCGTGTGGGGACGTCGCACAAAAGCCGGTGTTGTGGCACATGCAGGCGTTGCTGGAGAGATTTTAAGCTAGCAGCGGCTACTGTCGACTTGCGAAAGTGGGCGCACATGCGCCGCACTCTCACCAGTAGCTCTGGAACATTGGGGTAGCTCTTTAGGAAACGTTGCACCACTAGGTTGAAGACGTGGGCCAGGCATGGAACATGTTGGAGTCCGGCAAGCTCCAGAGCTGCTACCAGGTTCTGGCCGTTATCACAAACGACCATGCCTGGGCCCAGGTGCAGCGGCTCAAACCATATTGCCGTCTCATCGAGGAGGGCATCCCTCACCTCGGAGGCAGTCTGCTGTCTGTCCCCCAAGCTGATCAGCTTCAGCACGGCCTGCTGACGTCTACCAACGCCAGTGCTGCAACGTTTCCAACTCGTAGCTGGGGTCAATCTAACAGTGGAGGAGGAGGCGGTGGCGGAGAAGGAGGCGGTGGCGGAGGAGGAGCCGGTGGCAGAGGAGGAGGCGGTGGAGGAGGAGGGGGGTGTTCTTCTCGTGTCCCTGCCAGGAATGTTAGGTGGGGAGACGAGGTACACCGGGCCAGTTTGGGAAGCAGTCCCAGCCTCAACTACATTCACCCAGTGTGCCGTCAGTGAAATGTAGCGTCCCTGTCCGCATGCACTTGTCCACGCGTCGGTGGTCAAGTGGACCTTTGTGCAAAGCGCGGAACTAAGGGCCCGCCTGATGTTGAGTGACACGTGCTGGTGCAAGGCGGGGACGGCACACCGAGAGAAGTAGTGACGGCTAGGGACGGCATAGCGAGGTGCCGCAGTTGCCATCAGGTCCAGGAAGGCGGGAGTTTCAACAAGCCGGAACGCCAACATCTCCTGGGCCAGCAGTTTAGCGATGTTGGCGTTCAAGGCTTGCGCGTGTGGGTGGTTAGCGGTGTATTTCTGCCGCCGCTCCAATGTCTGAGAGATAGTGGGTTGTTGTAAAGAAGCGCCTGATGGTGCCTTTGATGGTGCAGGAGAAGGAGATAAGACAGGAACAGGGGAGGATGAGGAAGAAGTCAACAAAGTGGCGGAGGCAGATGAAGTGGTGTCCTGGATCGTCCTCTGGAGTGCATCGCCAGCACAGTCAGCAGTGGCAGTGGCAGAGGCAGAGGCAGAGGCAGTGGCGTGAACGGCAGGCGGCCTTTGTCCTGCCGTTGCTGCCTGCCACTGATTCCAGTGCTTGGATTCCAAATGACGGCGCATTGAAGTGGTGGACAGGTTGCTCTTCTCAGAGCCCCTAATCAATTTCGAGAGGCAAATTGTGCAGACAACACTATATCTGTCCTCGGCGCATTCCTTGAAAAAACTCCACACCTTCGAGAAACGTGCCCTCGAGGTGGGAGTTTTTCGGGGCTGGGTACCAACTGGAACATCTTGGGAGATTCCGGGTGTGGCCTGGCTTCGCCTAAGCTGCTGACCTCTGCCTCTGCCTCTAGCTACCCTTTTTGGTGCTGCACCTGCCTCAACATCCACACTACTTTCCCCGCTTGACATCCCCCCTGTCCAGGTCGGGTCAGTGTCCTCATCATCCACCACTTCCTCTTCCAACTCCTGTCTCATCTCCTCCTCCCGCACAATGCGCAGGTCAACTGGATGCCCTGACGGCAACTGCGTCACATCGTCGTTGATGAGGGTGGGTTGCTGGTCATCCATCACCAAATCGAACGGAGATGGAGGAGACTCTAGTGTTTGAGCATCTGGACACAGATGCTCCTCTGTTAGGTCCATGGAATCGCGACATGGAGGGGCAGGTTGAGGGACAATGAAAGGAGCGGAGAACAGCTCTGGGGAGCAGGGACAGTTGGGGTTATTGTTCTGTGAAACTTGGGAATTTTGGGAGGAAGGAGGACAAGACTGTTGGGTAATAGGAGGAGAGGAGGCAGAGCCTGACTGGCTGCTGGACAATGTGCTGTAAGCGTTATCCGACAGCCATTGCAAGACCAGTTCCTGGTTCTCGGGCCTACTAAGGTTTGTACCCTGCAGTTTAGTTAATGTGGCAAGCAACTCTGGCACTGTGGAGTGGCGCAATGCTTTCTGCCCCACAGGAGTAGGCACGGGACGCCCTGTGGCTTCACTGCTACCTTGCACCCCAGAACCATTCCCCGGACCTCGCCCACGACCTCGTCCACGTCCCTTTCCGGGAACCTTACGCATTTTGAATTCCCAGTCAGAAACTGGCACTATATGGCAGTAGCAAGAAATGAGGGTATTTGTAACCCCAATATATTCTTTGAATTCCCAGTCAGACAATGGCACTATATACCAGTAGCAAGAAATGAGGGTATTTGTAACCCCAATATATTCTTGGAATTCCCAGTCAGAAACTGGCACTATATGGCAGTAGCAAGAAATGAGGGTATTTGTAACCCCAATATATTCTTTGAATTCCCAGTCAGAAACTGGCACTATATGTCAGTGGCAGAACTTGAAGGTATTTGTAACCCCAATATATTCTTGGAATTCCCAGTCAGACAATGGCACTATATGGCAGTAGCAAGAAATGAGGGTATTTGTAACCCCAATATATTCTTGGAATTCCCAGTCAGAAACTGGCACTCTATGTCAGTGGCAGAACTTGAAGGTATTTGTAACCCCAATATATTATTGGAATTCCCAGTCAGACAATGGCACTGTATGGCAGTAGAAAGAAATGAGGGTATTTGTAACCCCAATATATTCTTTAAATTCCCAGTCAGAAACTGGCACTATATGGCAGTAGCAAGAAATGAGGGTATTCGTAACCCCAATATATTCTTTGAATTCCCAGTCAGAAACTGGCACTATATGTCAGTGGCAGAACTTGAAGGTATTTGTAACCCCAATATATTCTTGGAATTCCCAGTCAGACAATGGCACTATATGGCAGTAGCAAGAAATGAAGGTATTTGTAACCCCAATATATTCTTAGAATTCCCAGTCAGACAATGGCACTATATGGCAGTAGCAAGAAATGAGGGTATTTGTAACCCCAATATATTCTTTGAATTCCCAGTCAGAAACTGGCACTATATGTCAGTGGCAGAACTTGAAGGTATTTGTAACCCCAATATATTCTTGGAATTCCCAGTCAGACAATGGCACTATATGGCAGTAGCAAGAAATAAGGGTATTTGTAACCCCAATATATTCTTTGAATTCCCAGTCAGAAACTTGCACTATATGGCAGTAGCAAGAAATGAGGGTATTTGTAACCCCAATATATTCTTTGAATT
This sequence comes from Leptodactylus fuscus, assembly GCF_031893055.1. Taxonomy (NCBI): domain Eukaryota; kingdom Metazoa; phylum Chordata; class Amphibia; order Anura; family Leptodactylidae; genus Leptodactylus; species Leptodactylus fuscus. Next base: position 118,996,042 of record NC_134269.1, read on the forward strand.
CCCAGTCAGAAACTGGCACTATATGTCAGTGGCAGAACTTGAAGGTATTTGTAACCCCAATATATTCTTGGAATTCCCAGTCAGAAACTGGCACTATATGTCAGTGGCAGGACTTGAAGGTGTTTGTAACCCCAATATATTCTTTGAATTCCCAGTCAGACAATGGCACTATATGGCAGTAGCAAGAAATGAGGGTATTTGTAACCCCAATATATTCTTTGAATTCCCAGTCAGAAACTGGCACTATATGTCAGTGGCAGAACTTGAAGGTATTTGTAACCCCAATATATTCTTGGAATTCCCAGTCAGACAATGGCACTATATGGCAGTAGCAAGAAATGAGGGTATTTGTAACCCCAATATATTCTTTGAATTCCCAGTCAGAAACTGGCACTATATGTCAGTGGCAGAACTTGAAGGTATTTGTAACCCCAATATATTCTTGGAATTCCCAGTCAGACAATGGCACTATATGGCAGTAGCAAGAAATGAGGGTATTTGTAACCCCAATATATTCTTTGAATTCCCAGTCAGAAACTGGCACTATATGTCAGTGGCAGAACTTGAAGGTATTTGTAACCCCAATATATTCTTGGAATTCCCAGTCAGACAATGGCACTATATGGCAGTAGCAAGAAATAAGGGTATTTGTAACCCCAATATATTCTTTGAATTCCCAGTCAGAAACTGGCACTATATGGCAGTAGCAAGAAATGAGGGTATTTGTAACCCCAATATATTCTTTGAATTCCCAGTCAGAAACTGGCACTATATGTCAGTGGCAGAACTTGAAGGTATTTGTAACCCCAATATATTCTTGGAATTCCCAGTCAGAAACTGGCACTATATGTCAGTGGCAGGACTTGAAGGTGTTTGTAACCCCAATATATTCTTTGAATTCCCAGTCAGACAATGGCAATATATGGCAGTATCAAGAAATGAGGGTATTTGTAACCCCAATATATTCTTGGAATTCCCAGTCAGAAACTGGCACTATATGGCAGTAGCAAGAAATGAGGGTATTTGTAACCCCAATATATTCTTTGAATTCCCAGTCAGAAACTGGCACTATATGTCAGTGGCAGAACTTGAAGGTATTTGTAACCCCAATATATTCTTGGAATTCCCAGTCAGACAATGGCACTATATGGCAGTAGCAAGAAATGAGGGTATTTGTAACCCCAATATATTCTTTGAATTCCCAGTCAGAAACTGGCACTATATGTCAGTGGCAGAACTTGAAGGTATTTGTAACCCCAATATATTCTTGGAATTCCCAGTCAGACAATGGCACTATATGGCAGTAGCAAGAAATGAGGGTATTTGTAACCCCAATATATTCTTGGAATTCCCAGTCAGAAACTGGCACTATATGGCAGTAGCAAGAAATGAGGGTATTTGTAACCCCAATATATTCTTTGAATTCCCAGTCAGAAACTGGCACTATATATCAGTGGCAGAACTTGAAGGTATTTGTAACCCCAATATATTATTGGAATTCCCAGTCAGACAATGGCACTATATGGCAGTAGCAAGAAATGAGGGTATTTGTAACCCCAATATATTCTTTGAATTCCCAGTCAGAAACTGGCACTATATGTCAGTGGCAGAACTTGAAGGTATTTGTAACCCCAATATATTCTTGGAATTCCCAGTCAGACAATGGCACTATATGGCAGTAGCAAGAAATGAGGGTATTTGTAACCCCAATATATTCTTGGAATTCCCAGTCAGAAACTGGCACTATATGGCAGTAGCAAGAAATGAGGGTATTTGTAACCCCAATATATTCTTGGAATTCCCAGTCAGAAACTGGCACTCTATGTCAGTGGCAGAACTTGAAGGTATTTGTAACCCCAATATATTATTGGAATTCCCAGTCAGACAATGGCACTGTATGGCAGTAGCAAGAAATGAGGGTATTTGTAACCTGAATATATTCTTTAAATTCCCAGTCAGAAACTGGCACTATATGGCAGTAGCAAGAAATGAGGGTATTCGTAACCCCAATATATTCTTTGAATTCCCAGTCAGAAACTGGCACTATATGTCAGTGGCAGAACTTGAAGGTATTTGTAACCCCAATATATTCTTGGAATTCCCAGTCAGACAATGGAACTATATGGCAGTAGCAAGAAATGAAGGTATTTGTAACCCCAATATATTCTTAGAATTCCCAGTCAGAAACTGGCACTATATGTCAGTGGCAGAACTTGAAGGTATTTGTAACCCCAATATATTCTTGGAATTCCCAGTCAGAAACTGGCACTATATGTCAGTGGCAGAACTTGAAGGTATTTGTAACCCCAATATATTCTTGGAATTCCCAGTCAGACAATGGCACTATATGGCAGTAGCAAGAAATAAGGGTATTTGTAACCCCAATATATTCTTTGAATTCCCAGTCAGAAACTGGCACTATTTGGCAGTAGCAAGAAATGAGGGTATTTGTAACCCCAATATATTCTTTGAATTCCCAGTCAGAAACTGGCACTATATGTCAGTGGCAGAACTTGAAGGTATTTGTAACCCCAATATATTCTTGGAATTCCCAGTCAGAAACTGGCACTATATGTCAGTGGCAGGACTTGAAGGTGTTTGTAACCCCAATATATTCTTTGAATTCCCAGTCAGACAATGGCACTATATGGCAGTAGCAAGAATTGAGGGTATTTGTAACACCAATATATTCTTGGAATTCCCAGTCAGAAACTGGCACTATATGGCAGTAGCAAGAAATGAGGGTATTTGTAACCCCAATATATTCTTTGAATTCCCAGTCAGAAACTGGCACTATATGTCAGTGGCAGAACTTGAAGGTATTTGTAACCCCAATATATTCTTGGAATTCCCAGTCAGACAATGGCACTATATGGCAGTAGCAAGAAATGAGGGTATTTGTAACCCCAATATATTCTTTGAATTCCCAGTCAGAAACTGGCACTATATGTCAGTGGCAGAACTTGAAGGTATTTGTAACCCCAATATATTCTTGGAATTCCCAGTCAGACAATGGCACTATATGGCAGTAGCAAGAAATGAGGGTATTTGTAACCCCAATATATTCTTGGAATTCCCAGTCAGAAACTGGCACTCTATGTCAGTGGCAGAACTTGAAGGTATTTGTAACCCCAATATATTATTGGAATTCCCAGTCAGACAATGGCACTGTATTGCAGTAGCAAGAAATGAGGGTATTTGTAACCCCAATATATTCTTTGAATTCCCAGTCAGAAACTGGCACTATATGGCAGTAGCAAGAATGAGGGTATTTGTAACCCCAATATATTCTTTGAATTCCCAGTCAGAAACTGGCACTATATGTCAGTGGCAGAACTTGAAGGTATTTGTAACCCCAATATATTCTTGGAATTCCCAGTCAGACAATGGCACTATATGGCAGTAGCAAAAAATGAAGGTATTTGTAACCCCAATATATTCTTAGAATTCCCAGTCAGACAATGGCACTATATGGCAGTAGCAAGAAATGAGGGTATTTGTAACCCCAATATATTCTTTGAATTCCCAGTCAGAAACTGGCACTATATGTCAGTGGCAGAACTTGAAGGTATTTGTAACCCCAATATATTCATGGAATTCCCAGTCAGACAATGGCACTATATGGCAGTAGCAAGAAATAAGGGTATTTGTAACCCCAATATATTCTTTGAATTCCCAGTCAGAAACTGGCACTATATGGCAGTAGCAAGAAATGAGGGTATTTGTAACCCCAATATATTCTTTGAATTCCCAGTCAGAAACTGGCACTATATGTCAGTGGCAGAACTTGAAGGTATTTGTAACCCCAATATATTCTTGGAATTCCCAGTCAGAAACTGGCACTATATGTCAGTGGCAGGACTTGAAGGTGTTTGTAACCCCAATATATTCTTTGAATTCCCAGTCAGACAATGGCAATATATGGCAGTAGCAAGAAATGAGGGTATTTGTAACCCCAATATATTCTTGGAATTCCCAGTCAGAAACTGGCACTATATGGCAGTAGCAAGAAATGAGGGTATTTGTAACCCCAATATATTCTTTGAATTCCCAGTCAGAAACTGGCACTATATGTCAGTGGCAGAACTTGAAGGTATTTGTAACCCCAATATATTCTTGGAATTCCCAGTCAGACAATGGCACTATATGGCAGTAGCAAGAAATGAGGGTATTTGTAACCCCAATATATTCTTTGAATTCCCAGTCAGAAACTGGCACTATATGTCAGTGGCAGAACTTGAAGGTATTTGTAACCCCAATATATTCTTGGAATTCCCAGTCAGACAATGGCACTATATGGCAGTAGCAAGAAATGAGGGTATTTGTAACCCCAATATATTCTCTGAATTCCCAGTCAGAAACTGGCACTATATGTCAGTGGCAGAACTTGAAGGTATTTCTAACCCCAATATATTCTTGGAATTCCCAGTCAGACAATGGCACTATATGGCAGTAGCAAGAAATGAGGGTATTTGTAACCCCAATATATTCTTGGAATTCCCAGTCAGAAACTGGCACTATATGGCAGTAGCAAGAAATGAGGGTATTTGTAACCCCAATATATTCTTTGAATTCCCAGTCAGAAACTGGCACTATATGTCAGTGGCAGAACTTGAAGGTATTTGTAACCCCAATATATTCTTGGAATTCCCAGTCAGAAACTGGCACTATATGTCAGTGGCAGGACTTGAAGGTGTTTGTAACCCCAATATATTATTGGAATTCCCAGTCAGACAATGGCACTATATGGCAGTAGCAAGAAATGAGGGTATTTGTAACCCCAATATATTCTTGGAATTCCCAGTCAGACAATGGCACTATATGGCAGTGGCAGGACTTGAAGGTATTTGTAACCCCAATATATTCTTGGAATTCCCAGTCAGACAATGGCACTATATGGCAGTGGCAGGACTTGAAGGTATTTGTAACCCCAATATATTATTGGAATTCCCAGTCAGACAATGGCACTATATGGCAGTAGCAAGAAATGAGGGTATTTGTAACCCCAATATATTCTTTGAATTCCCAGTCAGAAACTAGCACTATATGGCAGTAGCAAGAAATGAGGGTATTTGTAACCCCAATATATTCTTTGAATTCCCAGTCAGAAACTGGCACTATATGTCAGTGGCAGAACTTGAAGGTATTTGTAACCCCAATATATTCTTGGAATTCCCAGTCAGACAATGGCACTATATGGCAGTAGCAAGAAATGAAGGTATTTGTAACCCCAATATATTCTTAGAATTCCCAGTCAGACAATGGCACTATATGGCAGTAGCAAGAAATGAGGGTATTTGTAACCCCAATATATTCTTTGAATTCCCAGTCAGAAACTGGCACTATATGTCAGTGGCAGAACTTGAAGGTATTTGTAACCCCAATATATTCATGGAATTCCCAGTCAGACAATGGCACTATATGGCAGTAGCAAGAAATAAGGGTATTTGTAACCCCAATATATTCTTTGAATTCCCAGTCAGAAACTGGCACTATATGGCAGTAGCAAGAAATGAGGGTATTTGTAACCCCAATATATTCTTTGAATTCCCAGTCAGAAACTGGCACTATATGTCAGTGGCAGAACTTGAAGGTATTTGTAACCCCAATATATTCTTGGAATTCCCAGTCAGAAACTGGCACTATATGTCAGTGGCAGGACTTGAAGGTGTTTGTAACCCCAATATATTCTTTGAATTCCCAGTCAGACAATGGCAATATATGGCAGTAGCAAGAAATGAGGGTATTTGTAACCCCAATATATTCTTGGAATTCCCAGTCAGAAACTGGCACTATATGGCAGTAGCAAGAAATGAGGGTATTTGTAACCCCAATATATTCTTTGAATTCCCAGTCAGAAACTGGCACTATATGTCAGTGGCAGAACTTGAAGGTATTTGTAACCCCAATATATTCTTGGAATTCCCAGTCAGACAATGGCACTATATGGCAGTAGCAAGAAATGAGGGTATTTGTAACCCCAATATATTCTTGGAATTCCCAGTCAGAAACTGGCACTATATGGCAGTAGCAAGAAATGAGGGTATTTGTAACCCCAATATATTCTTTGAATTCCCAGTCAGAAACTGGCACTATATGTCAGTGGCAGAACTTGAAGGTATTTGTAACCCCAATATATTCTTGGAATTCCCAGTCAGAAACTGGCACTATATGTCAGTGGCAGGACTTGAAGGTGTTTGTAACCCCAATATATTATTGGAATTCCCAGTCAGACAATGGCACTATATGGCAGTAGCAAGAAATGAGGGTATTTGTAACCCCAATATATTCTTGGAATTCCCAGTCAGACAATGGCACTATATGGCAGTGGCAGGACTTGAAGGTATTTGTAACCCCAATATATTATTGGAATTCCCAGTCAGACAATGGCACTATATGGCAGTAGCAAGAAATGAGGGTATTTGTAACCCCAATATATTCTTTGAATTCCCAGTCAGAAACTAGCACTATATGGCAGTAGCAAGAAATGAGGGTATTTGTAACCCCAATATATTCTTTGAATTCCCAGTCAGAAACTGGCACTATATGTCAGTGGCAGAACTTGAAGGTATTTGTAACCCCAATATATTCTTGGAATTCCCAGTCAGAAACTGGCACTATATGTCAGTGGCAGGACTTGAAGGTGTTTGTAACCCCAATATATTCTTTGAATTCCCAGTCAGACAATGGCACTATATGGCAGTAGCAAGAAATGAGGGTATTTGTAACCCCAATATATTCTTTGAATTCCCAGTCAGAAACTGGCACTATATGTCAGTGGCAGAACTTGAAGGTATTTGTAACCCCAATATATTCTTGGAATTCCCAGTCAGAAACTGGCACTATATGTCAGTGGCAGGACTTGAAGGTGTTTGTAACCCCAATATATTCTTTAAATTCCCAGTCAGACTATGGCACTATATGGCAGTAGCAAGAAATGAGGGTATTTGTAACCCCAATATATTCTTGGAATTTCCAGACAGAAACTGGCACTATATGGCAGTAGCAAGAAATGAGGGTATTTGTAAACCCAATATATTCTTTGAATTCCCAGTCAGAAACTGGCACTATATGTCAGTTGCAGAACTTGAAGGTATTTGTAACCCCAATATATTCTTGGAATTCCCAGTCAGACAATGGCACTATATGGCAGTAGCAAGAAATGAGGGTATTTGTAACCCCAATATATTCTTTGAATTCCCTGTCAGAAACTGGCACTATATGTCAGTGGCAGAACTTGAAGGTATTTGTAACCCCAATATATTCTTGGAATTCCCAGTCAGACAATGGCACTATATGGCAGTAGCAAGAAATGAGGGTATTTGTAACCCCAATATATTCTTTGAATTCCCAGTCAGAAACTGGCACTATATGGCAGTAGCAAGAAATGAGGGTATTTGTAACCCCAATATATTCTTGGAATTCCCAGTCAGAAACTGGCACTATATGTCAGTGGCAGAACTTGAAGGTATTTGTAACCCCAATATATTCTTGGAATTCCCAGTCAGAAACTGGCACTATATGTCAGTGGCAGGACTTGAAGGTGTTTGTAACCCCAATATATTCTTTGAATTCCCAGTCAGACAATGGCACTATATGGCAGTAGCAAGAAATGAGGGTATTTGTAACCCCAATATATTCTTTGAATTCCCAGTCAGAAACTGGCACTATATGTCAGTGGCAGAACTTGAAGGTATTTGTAACCCCAATATATTCTTGGAATTCCCAGTCAGACAATGGCACTATATGGCAGTAGCAAGAAATGAGGGTATTTGTAACCCCAATATATTCTTTGAATTCCCAGTCAGAAACTGGCACTATATGTCAGTGGCAGAACTTGAAGGTATTTGTAACCCCAATATATTCTTGGAATTCCCAGTCAGACAATGGCACTATATGGCAGTAGCAAGAAATGAGGGTATTTGTAACCCCAATATATTCTTTGAATTCCCAGTCAGAAACTGGCACTATATGTCAGTGGCAGAACTTGAAGGTATTTGTAACCCCAATATATTCTTGGAATTCCCAGTCAGACAATGGCACTATATGGCAGTAGCAAGAAATGAGGGTATTTGTAACCCCAATATATTCTTGGAATTCCCAGTCAGAAACTGGCACTCTATGTCAGTGGCAGAACTTGAAGGTATTTGTAACCCCAATATATTATTGGAATTCCCAGTCAGACAATGGCACTGTATTGCAGTAGCAAGAAATGAGGGTATTTGTAACCCCAATATATTCTTTGAATTCCCAGTCAGAAACTGGCACTATATGGCAGTAGCAAGAAATGAGGGTATTTGTAACCCCAATATATTCTTTGAATTCCCAGTCAGAAACTGGCACTATATGTCAGTGGCAGAACTTGAAGGTATTTGTAACCCCAATATATTCTTGGAATTCCCAGTCAGACAATGGCACTATATGGCAGTAGCAAGAAATGAAGGTATTTGTAACCCCAATATATTCTTAGAATTCCCAGTCAGAAACTGGCACTATATGTCAGTGGCAGAACTTGAAGGTATTTGTAACCCCAATATATTCTTGGAATTCCCAGTCAGACAATGGCACTATATGGCAGTAGCAAGAAATGAGGGTATTTGTAACCCCAATATATTCTTTGATTTCCCAGTCAGACAATGGCACTATATGGCAGTGGCAGGACTTGAAGGTATTTGTAACCCCAATATATTCTTGGAATTCCCAGTCAGACAATGGCACTATATGGCAGTGGCAGGACTTGAAGGTATTTTTAACCCCAATATATTATTGGAATTCCCAGTCAGACAATGGCACTATATGGCAGTAGCAAGAAATGAGGGTATTTGTAACCCCAATATATTCTTTGAATTCCCAGTCAGAAACTAGCACTATATGGCAGTAGCAAGAAATGAGGGTATTTGTAACCCCAATATATTCTTTGAATTCCCAGTCAGAAACTGGCACTATATGTCAGTGGCAGAACTTGAAGGTATTTGTAACCCCAATATATTCTTGGAATTCCCAGTCAGAAACTGGCACTATATGTCAGTGGCAGGACTTGAAGGTGTTTGTAACCCCAATATATTCTTTAAATTCCCAGTCAGACTATGGCACTATATGGCAGTAGCAAGAAATGAGGGTATTTGTAACCCCAATATATTCTTGGAATTTCCAGTCAGAAACTGGCACTATATGGCAGTAGCAAGAAATGAGGGTATTTGTAAACCCAATATATTCTTTGAATTCCCAGTCAGAAACTGGCACTATATGTCAGTGGCAGAACTTGAAGGTATTTGTAACCCCAATATATTCTTGGAATTCCCAGTCAGAAACTGGCACTATATGTCAGTGGCAGAACTTGAAGGTATTTGTAACCCCAATATATTCTTGGAATTCCCAGTTATACAATGGCACTATATGGCAGTAGCAAGAAATGAGGGTATTTGTAACCCCAATATATTCTTTGAATTCCCTGTCAGAAACTGGCACTATATGTCAGTGGCAGAACTTGAAGGTATTTGTAACCCCAATATATTCTTGGAATTCCCAGTCAGACAATGGCACTATATGGCAGTAGCAAGAAATGAGGGTATTTGTAACCCCAATATATTCTTTGAATTCCCAGTCAGAAACTGGCACTATATGGCAGTAGCAAGAAATGAGGGTATTTGTAACCCCAATATATTCTTGGAATTCCCAGTCAGAAACTGGCACTATATGTCAGTGGCAGAACTTGAAGGTATTTGTAACCCCAATATATTCTTGGAATTCCCAGTCAGACAATGGCACTATATGGCAGTAGCAAGAAATGAGGGTATTTGTAACCCCAATATATTCTTGGAATTCCCAGTCAGAAACTGGCACTATATGGCAGTAGCAAGAAATGAGGGTATTTGTAACCCCAATATATTCTTGAAATTCCCAGTCAGACAATGGCACTATATGGCAGTAGCAAGAAATGAAGGTATTTGTAACCCCAATATATTCTTGGAATTCCCAGTCAGACAATGGCACTATATGGCAGTAGCAAGAAATGAGGGTATTTGTAACCCCAATATATTCTTTGAATTCCCAGTCAGAAACTGGCACTATATGTCAGTGGCAGAACTTGAAGGTATTTGTAACCCCAATATATTCTTGGAATTCCCAATCAGACAATGGCACTATATGGCAGTAGCAAGAAATGAGGGTATTTGTATCCCCAATATATTATTTGAATTCCCAGTCAGAAACTGGCACTATATGGCAGTAGCAAGAAATGAGGGTATTTGTATCCCCAATATATTCTTTGAATTCCCAGTCAGAAACTGGCACTATATATCAGTGGCAGGACTTGAAGGTGTTTGTAACCCCAATATATTCTTTGAATTCCCAGTCAGATACTGGCACTATATGTCAGTGGCAGGACTTGAAGGTGTATGTAACCCCAATATATTCTTTGAATTCCCAGTCAGACAATGGCACTATATGGCAGTAGCAAGAAATGAGGGTATTTGTAACCCCAATATATTCTTTGAATTCCCAGTCAGAAACTAGCACTATATGGCAGTAGCAAGAAATGAGGGTATTTGTAACCCCAATATATTCTTTGAATTCCCAGTCAGAAACTGGCACTATATGTCAGTGGCAGAACTTGAAGGTATTTGTAACCCCAATATATTCTTGGAATTCCCAGTCAGAAACTGGCACTATATGTCAGTGGCAGGACTTGAAGGTGTTTGTAACCCCAATATATTCTTTGAATTCCCAGTCAGACAATGGCACTATATGGCAGTAGCAAGAAATGAGGGTATTTGTAACCCCAATATATTCTTTGAATTCCCAGTCAGAAACTGGCACTATATGTCAGTGGCAGAACTTGAAGGTATTTGTAACCCCAATATATTCTTGGAATTCCCAGTCAGACAATGGCACTATATGGCAGTAGCAAGAAATGAGGGTATTTGTAACCCCAATATATTCTTTGAATTCCCAGTCAGAAACTGGCACTATATGTCAGTGGCAGAACTTGAAGGTATTTGTAACCCCAATATATTCTTGGAATTCCCAGTCAGACAATGGCACTATATGGCAGTAGCAAGAAATGAGGGTATTTGTAACCCCAATATATTCTTTGAATTCCCAGTCAGAAACTGGCACTATATGTCAGTGGCAGAACTTGAAGGTATTTGTAACCCCAATATATTCTTGGAATTCCCAGTCAGACAATGGCACTATATGGCAGTAGCAAGAAATGAGGGTATTTGTAACCCCAATATATTCTTGGAATTCCCAGTCAGAAACTGGCACTCTATGTCAGTGGCAGAACTTGAAGGTATTTGTAACCCCAATATATTATTAGAATTCCCAGTCAGACAATGGCACTGTATTGCAGTAGCAAGAAATGAGGGTATTTGTAACCCCAATATATTCTTTGAATTCCCAGTCAGAAACTGGCACTATATGGCAGTAGCAAGAAATGAGGGTATTTGTAACCCCAATATATTCTTTGAATTCCCAGTCAGAAACTGGCACTATATGTCAGTGGCAGAACTTGAAGGTATTTGTAACCCCAATATATTCTTGGAATTCCCAGTCAGACAATGGCACTATATGGCAGTAGCAAGAAATGAAGGTATTTGTAACCCCAATATATTCTTTGAATTCCCAGTCAGAAACTGGCACTATATGTCAGTGGCAGAACTTGAAGGTATTTGTAACCCCAATATATTCTTGGAATTCCCAGTCAGAAACTGGCACTATATGTCAGTGGCAGGACTTGAAGGTGTTTGTAACCCCAATATATTCTTTGAATTCCCAGTCAGACAATGGCACTATATGGCAGTAGCAAGAAATGAGGGTATTTGTAACCCCAATATATTCTTTGAATTCCCAGTCAGAAACTGGCACTATATGTCAGTGGCAGAACTTGAAGGTATTTGTAACCCCAATATATTCTTGGAATTCCCAGTCAGACACTGGCACTATATGGCAGTAGCAAGAAATGAGGGTATTTGTAACCCCAATATATTCTTTGAATTCCCAGTCAGAAACTGGCACTATATGTCAGTGGCAGAACTTGAAGGTATTTGTAACCCCAATATATTCTTGGAATTCCCAGTCAGACAATGGCACTATATGGCAGTAGCAAGAAATGAGGGTATTTGTAACCCCAATATATTCTTTGAATTCCCAGTCAGAAACTGGCACTATATGTCAGTGGCAGAACTTGAAGGTATTTGTAACCCCAATATATTCTTGGAATTCCCAGTCAGACAATGGCACTATATGGCAGTAGCAAGAAATGAGGGTATTTGTAACCCCAATATATTCTTGGAATTCCCAGTCAGAAACTGGCACTCTATGTCAGTGGCAGAACTTGAAGGTATTTGTAACCCCAATATATTATTGGAATTCCCAGTCAGACAATGGCACTGTATTGCAGTAGCAAGAAATGAGGGTATTTGTAACCCCAATATATTCTTTGAATTCCCAGTCAGAAACTGGCACTATATGGCAGTAGCAAGAAATGAGGGTATTTGTAACCCCAATATATTCTTTGAATTCCCAGTCAGAAACTGGCACTATATGTCAGTGGCAGAACTTGAAGGTATTTGTAACCCCAATATATTCTTGGAATTCCCAGTCAGACAATGGCACTATATGGCAGTAGCAAGAAATGAAGGTATTTGTAACCCCAATATATTCTTAGAATTCCCAGTCAGACAATGGCACTATATGGCAGTAGCAAGAAATGAGGGTATTTGTAACCCCAATATATTCTTTGAATTCCCAGTCAGAAACTGGCACTATATGTCAGTGGCAGAACTTGAAGGTATTTGTAACTCCAATATATTCATGGAATTCCCAGTCAGACAATGGCACTATATGGCAGTAGAAAGAAATAAGGGTATTTGTAACCCCAATATATTCTTTGAATTCCCAGTCAGAAACTGGCACTATATGGCAGTAGCAAGAAATGAGGGTATTTGTAACCCCAATATATTCTTTGAATTCCCAGTCAGAAACTGGCACTATATGTCAGTGGCAGAACTTGAAGGTATTTGTAACCCCAATATATTCTTTGAATTCCCAGTCAGAAACTGGCACTATATGTCAGTGGCAGGACTTGAAGGTGTTTGTAACCCCAATATATTCTTTGAATTCCCAGTCAGACAATGGCAATATATGGCAGTAGCAAGAAATGAGGGTATTTGTAACCCCAATATATTCTTGGAATTCCCAGTCAGAAACTGGCACTATATGGCAGTAGCAAGAAATGAGGGTATTTGTAACCCCAATATATTCTTTGAATTCCCAGTCAGAAACTGGCATTATATGTCAGGGGCAGAACTTGAAGGTATTTGTAACCCCAATATATTCTTGGAATTCCCAGTCAGACAATGGCACTATATGGCAGTAGCAAGAAATGAGGGTATTTGTAACCCCAATATATTCTTGGAATTCCCAGTCAGAAACTGGCACTATATGGCAGTAGCAAGAAATGAGGGTATTTGTAACCCCAATATATTCTTTGAATTCCCAGTCAGAAACTGGCACTATATGTCAGTGGCAGAACTTGAAGGTATTTGTAACCCCAATATATTCTTGGAATTCCCAGTCAGACAATGGCACTATATGGCAGTAGCAAGAAATGAGGGTATTTGTAACCCCAATATATTCTTGGAATTCCCAGTCAGACAATGGCACTATATGGCAGTGGCAGGACTTGAAGGTATTTGTAACCCCAATATATTCTTGGAATTCCCAGTCAGACAATGGCACTATAAGGCAGTGGCAGGACTTGAAGGTATTTGTAACCCCAATATATTATTGGAATTCCTAGTCAGACAATGGCACTATATGGCAGTAGCAAGAAATGAGGGTATTTGTAACCCCAATATATTCTTTGAATTCCCAGTCAGAAACTAGCACTATATGGCAGTAGCAAGAAATGAGGGTATTTGTAACCCCAATATATTCTTTGAATTCCCAGTCAGAAACTGGCACTATATGTCAGTGGCAGAACTTGAAGGTATTTGTAACCCCAATATATTCTTGGAATTCCCAGTCAGACAATGGCACTATATGGCAGTAGCAAGAAATGAGGGTATTTGTAACCCCAATATATTCTTTGAATTCCCAGTCAGAAACTGGCACTATATGTCAGTGGCAGAACTTGAAGGTATTTGTAACCCCAATATATTCTAGGAATTCCCAGTCAGACAATGGCACTATATGGCAGTAGCAAGAAATGAGGGTATTTGTAACCCCAATATATTCTTTGAATTCCCAGTCAGAAACTGGCACTATATGTCAGTGGCAGAACTTGAAGGTATTTCTAACCCCAATATATTCTTGGAATTCCCAGTCAGACAATGGCACTATATGGCAGTAGCAAGAAATGAGGGTATTTGTAACCCCAATATATTCTTGGAATTCCCAGTCAGAAACTGGCACTATATGGCAGTAGCAAGAAATGAGGGTATTTGTAACCCCAATATATTCTTTGAATTCCCAGTCAGAAACTGGCACTATATGTCAGTGGCAGAACTTGAAGGTATTTGTAACCCCAATATATTCTTGGAATTCCCAGTCAGAAACTGGCACTATATGTCAGTGGCAGGACTTGAAGGTGATTGTAACCCCAATATATTATTGGAATTCCCAGTCAGACAATGGCACTATATGGCAGTAGCAAGAAATGAGGGTATTTGTAACCCCAATATATTCTTTAAATTCCCAGTCAGACAATGGCACTATATGGCAGTGGCAGGACTTGAAGGTATTTGTAACCCCAATATATTATTGGAATTCCCAGTCAGACAATGGCACTATATGGCAGTAGCAAGAAATGAGGGTATTTGTAACCCCAATATATTCTTTAAATTCCCAGTCAGACAATGGCACTATATGGCAGTGGCAGGACTTGAAGGTATTTGTAACCCCAATATATTCTTGGAATTCCCAGTCAGACAATGGCACTATATGGCAGTGGCAGGACTTGAAGGTATTTGTAACCCCAATATATTATTGGAATTCCCAGTCAGACAATGGCACTATATGGCAGTAGCAAGAAATGAGGGTATTTGTAACCCCAATATATTCTTTGAATTCCCAGTCAGAAACTAGCACTATATGGCAGTAGCAAGAAATGAGGGTATTTGTAACCCCAATATATTCTTTGAATTCCCAGTCAGAAACTGGCACTATATGTCAGTGGCAGAACTTGAAGGTATTTGTAACCCCAATATATTCTTGGAATTCCCAGTCAGAAACTGGCACTATATGTCAGTGGCAGGACTTGAAGGTGTTTGTAACCCCAATATATTCTTTGAATTCCCAGTCAGACAATGGCACTATATGGCAGTAGCAAGAAATGAGGGTATTTGTAACCCCAATATATTCTTTGAATTCCCAGTCAGAAACTGGCACTATATGTCAGTGGCAGAACTTGAAGGTATTTGTAACCCTAATATATTCTTGGAATTCCCAGTCAGACAATGGCACTATATGGCAGTAGCAAGAAATGAGGGTATTTGTAACCCCAATATATTCTTGGATTTCCCAGTCAGACAATGGCACTATATGGCAGTGGCAGGACTTGAAGGTATTTGTAACCCCAATATATTCTTGGAATTCCCAGTCAGACAATGGCACTATATGGCAGTGGCAGGACTTGAAGGTATTTGTAACCCCAATATATTATTGGAATTCCCAGTCAGACAATGGCACTATATGGCAGTAGCAAGAAATGAGGGTATTTGTAACCCCAATATATTCTTTGAATTCCCAGTCAGAAACTAGCACTATATGGCAGTAGCAAGAAATGAGGGTATTTGTAACCCCAATATATTCTTTGAATTCCCAGTCAGAAACTGGCACTATATGTCAGTGGCAGAACTTGAAGGTATTTGTAACCCCAATATATTCTTTGAATTCCCAGTCAGAAACTGGCACTATATGTCAGTGGCAGGACTTGAAGGTGTTTGTAACCCCAATATATTCTTTAAATTCCCAGTCAGACTATGGCATTATATGGCAGTAGCAAGAAATGAGGGTATTTGTAACCCCAATATATTCTTGGAATTTCCAGTCAGAAACTGGCACTATATGGCAGTAGCAAGAAATGAGGGTATTTGTAAACCCAATATATTCTTTGAATTCCAAGTCAGAAACTGGCACTATATGTCAGTGGCAGAACTTGAAGGTATTTGTAACCCCAATATATTCTTGGAATTCCCAGTCAGACAATGGCACTATATGGCAGTAGCAAGAAATGAGGGTATTTGTAACCCCAATATATTCTTTGAATTCCCTGTCAGAAACTGGCACTATATGTCAGTGGCAGAACTTGAAGGTATTTGTAACCCCAATATATTCTTGGAATTCCCAGTCAGACAATGGCACTATATGGCAGTAGCAAGAAATGAGGGTATTTGTAACCCCAATATATTCTTTGAATTCCCAGTCAGAAACTGGCACTATATGGCAGTAGCAAGAAATGAGGGTATTTGTAACCCCAATATATTCTTGGAATTCCCAGTCAGAAACTGGCACTATATGTCAGTGGCAGAACTTGAAGGTATTTGTAACCCCAATATATTCTTGGAATTCCCAGTCAGACAATGGCACTATATGGCAGTAGCAAGAAATGAGGGTATTTGTAACCCCAATATATTCTTTGAATTCCCTGTCAGAAACTGGCACTATATGTCAGTGGCAGAACTTGAAGGTATTTGTAACCCCAATATATTCTTGGAATTCCCAGTCAGACAATGGCACTATATGGCAGTAGCAAGAAATGAGGGTATTTGTAACCCCAATATATTCTTTGAATTCCCAGTCAGAAACTGGCACTATATGGCAGTAGCAAGAAATGAGGGTATTTGTAACCCCAATATATTCTTGGAATTCCCAGTCAGAAACTGGCACTATATGTCAGTGGCAGAACTTGAAGGTATTTGTAACCCCAATATATTCTTGGAATTCCCAGTCAGAAACTGGCACTATATGTCAGTGGCAGGACTTGAAGGTGTTTGTAACCCCAATATATTCTTTGAATTCCCAGTCAGACAATGGCACTATATGGCAGTAGCAAGAAATGAGGGTATTTGTAACCCCAATATATTCTTTGAATTCCCAGTCAGAAACTGGCACTATATGTCAGTGGCAGAACTTGAAGGTATTTGTAACCCCAATATATTCTTGGAATTCCCAGTCAGACAATGGCACTATATGGCAGTAGCAAGAAATGAGGGTATTTGTAACCCCAATATATTCTTTGAATTCCCAGTCAGAAACTGGCACTATATGTCAGTGGCAGAACTTGAAGGTATTTGTAACCCCAATATATTCTTGGAATTCCCAGTCAGACAATGGCACTATATGGCAGTAGCAAGAAATGAGGGTATTTGTAACCCCAATATATTCTTTGAATTCCCAGTCAGAAACTGGCACTATATGTCAGTGGCAGAACTTGAAGGTATTTGTAACCCCAATATATTCTTGGAATTCCCAGTCAGACAATGGCACTATATGGCAGTAGCAAGAAATGAGGGTATTTGTAACCCCAATATATTCTTGGAATTCCCAGTCAGAAACTGGCACTCTATGTCAGTGGCAGAACTTGAAGGTATTTGTAACCCCAATATATTATTGGAATTCCCAGTCAGACAATGGCACTATATTGCAGTAGCAAGAAATGAGGGTATTTGTAACCCCAATATATTCTTTGAATTCCCAGTCAGAAACTGGCACTATATGGCAGTAGCAAGAAATGAGGGTATTTGTAACCCCAATATATTCTTTGAATTCCCAGTCAGAAACTGGCACTATATGTCAGTGGCAGAACTTGAAGGTATTTGTAACCCCAATATATTCTTGGAATTCCCAGTCAGACAATGGCACTATATGGCAGTAGCAAGAAATGAAGGTATTTGTAACCCCAATATATTCTTAGAATTCCCAGTCAGAAACTGGCACTATATGTCAGTGGCAGAACTTGAAGGTATTTGTAACCCCAATATATTCTTGGAATTCCCAGTCAGACAATGGCACTATATGGCAGTAGCAAGAAATGAGGGTATTTGTAACCCCAATATATTCTTTGATTTCCCAGTCAGACAATGGCACTATATGGCAGTGGCAGGACTTGAAGGTATTTGTAACCCCAATATATTCTTGGAATTCCCAGTCAGACAATGGCACTATATGGCAGTGGCAGGACTTGAAGGTATTTTTAACCCCAATATATTATTGGAATTCCCAGTCAGACAATGGCACTATATGGCAGTAGCAAGAAATGAGGGTATTTGTAACCCCAATATATTCTTTGAATTCCCAGTCAGAAACTAGCACTATATGGCAGTAGCAAGAAATGAGGGTATTTGTAACCCCAATATATTCTTTGAATTCCCAGTCAGAAACTGGCACTATATGTCAGTGGCAGAACTTGAAGGTATTTGTAACCCCAATATATTCTTGGAATTCCCAGTCAGAAACTGGCACTATATGTCAGTGGCAGGACTTGAAGGTGTTTGTAACCCCAATATATTCTTTAAATTCCCAGTCAGACTATGGCACTATATGGCAGTAGCAAGAAATGAGGGTATTTGTAACCCCAATATATTCTTGGAATTTCCAGTCAGAAACTGGCACTATATGGCAGTAGCAAGAAATGAGGGTATTTGTAAACCCAATATATTCTTTGAATTCCCAGTCAGAAACTGGCACTATATGTCAGTGGCAGAACTTGAAGGTATTTGTAACCCCAATATATTCTTGGAATTCCCAGTCAGAAACTGGCACTATATGTCAGTGGCAGAACTTGAAGGTATTTGTAACCCCAATATATTCTTGGAATTCCCAGTTAGACAATGGCACTATATGGCAGTAGCAAGAAATGAGGGTATTTGTAACCCCAATATATTCTTTGAATTCCCTGTCAGAAACTGGCACTATATGTCAGTGGCAGAACTTGAAGATATTTGTAACCCCAATATATTCTTGGAATTCCCAGTCAGACAATGGCACTATATGGCAGTAGCAAGAAATGAGGGTATTTGTAACCCCAATATATTCTTTGAATTCCCAGTCAGAAACTGGCACTATATGGCAGTAGCAAGAAATGAGGGTATTTGTAACCCCAATATATTCTTGGAATTCCCAGTCAGAAACTGGCACTATATGTCAGTGGCAGAACTTGAAGGTATTTGTAACCCCAATATATTCTTGGAATTCCCAGTCAGACAATGGCACTATATGGCAGTAGCAAGAAATGAGGGTATTTGTAACCCCAATATATTCTTGGAATTCCCAGTCAGAAACTGGCACTATATGGCAGTAGCAAGAAATGAGGGTATTTGTAACCCCAATATATTCTTGAAATTCCCAGTCAGACAATGGCACTATATGGCAGTAGCAAGAAATGAAGGTATTTGTAACCCCAATATATTCTTGGAATTCCCAGTCAGACAATGGCACTATATGGCAGTAGCAAGAAATGAGGGTATTTGTAACCCCAATATATTCTTTGAATTCCCAGTCAGAAACTGGCACTATATGTCAGTGGCAGAACTTGAAGGTATTTGTAACCCCAATATATTCTTGGAATTCCCAATCAGACAATGGCACTATATGGCAGTAGCAAGAAATGAGGGTATTTGTATCCCCAATATATTATTTGAATTCCCAGTCAGAAACTGGCACTATATGGCAGTAGCAAGAAATGAGGGTATTTGTAACCCCAATATATTCTTTGAATTCCCAGTCAGAAACTGGCACTATATATCAGTGGCAGGACTTGAAGGTGTTTGTAACCCCAATATATTCTTTGAATTCCCAGTCAGATACTGGCACTATATGTCAGTGGCAGGACTTGAAGGTGTATGTAACCCCAATATATTCTTTGAATTCCCAGTCAGACAATGGCACTATATGGCAGTAGCAAGAAATGAGGGTATTTGTAACCCCAATATATTCTTTGAATTCCCAGTCAGAAACTAGCACTATATGGCAGTAGCAAGAAATGAGGGTATTTGTAACCCCAATATATTCTTTGAATTCCCAGTCAGAAACTGGCACTATATGTCAGTGGCAGAACTTGAAGGTATTTGTAACCCCAATATATTCTTGGAATTCCCAGTCAGAAACTGGCACTATATGTCAGTGGCAGGACTTGAAGGTGTTTGTAACCCCAATATATTCTTTGAATTCCCAGTCAGACAATGGCACTATATGGCAGTAGCAAGAAATGAGGGTATTTGTAACCCCAATATATTCTTTGAATTCCCAGTCAGAAACTGGCACTATATGTCAGTGGCAGAACTTGAAGGTATTTGTAACCCCAATATATTCTTGGAATTCCCAGTCAGACAATGGCACTATATGGCAGTAGCAAGAAATGAGGGTATTTGTAACCCCAATATATTCTTTGAATTCCCAGTCAGAAACTGGCACTATATGTCAGTGGCAGAACTTGAAGGTATTTGTAACCCCAATATATTCTTGGAATTCCCAGTCAGACAATGGCACTATATGGCAGTAGCAAGAAATGAGGGTATTTGTAACCCCAATATATTCTTTGAATTCCCAGTCAGAAACTGGCACTATATGTCAGTGGCAGAACTTGAAGGTATTTGTAACCCCAATATATTCTTGGAATTCCCAGTCAGACAATGGCACTATATGGCAGTAGCAAGAAATGAGGGTATTTGTAACCCCAATATATTCTTGGAATTCCCAGTCAGAAACTGGCACTCTATGTCAGTGGCAGAACTTGAAGGTATTTGTAACCCCAATATATTATTGGAATTCCCAGTCAGACAATGGCACTGTATTGCAGTAGCAAGAAATGAGGGTATTTGTAACCCCAATATATTCTTTGAATTCCCAGTCAGAAACTGGCACTATATGGCAGTAGCAAGAAATGAGGGTATTTGTAACCCCAATATATTCTTTGAATTCCCAGTCAGAAACTGGCACTATATGTCAGTGGCAGAACTTGAAGGTATTTGTAACCCCAATATATTCTTGGAATTCCCAGTCAGACAATGGCACTATATGGCAGTAGCAAGAAATGAAGGTATTTGTAACCCCAATATATTCTTAGAATTCCCAGTCAGACAATGGCACTATATGGCAGTAGCAAGAAATGAGGGTATTTGTAACCCCAATATATTCTTTGAATTCCCAGTCAGAAACTGGCACTATATGTCAGTGGCAGAACTTGAAGGTATTTGTAACTCCAATATATTCATGGAATTCCCAGTCAGACAATGGCACTATATGGCAGTAGCAAGAAATAAGGGTATTTGTAACCCCAATATATTCTTTGAATTCCCAGTCAGAAACTGGCACTATATGGCAGTAGCAAGAAATGAGGGTATTTGTAACCCCAATATATTCTTTGAATTCCCAGTCAGAAACTGGCACTATATGTCAGTGGCAGAACTTGAAGGTATTTGTAACCCCAATATATTCTTTGAATTCCCAGTCAGAAACTGGCACTATATGTCAGTGGCAGGACTTGAAGGTGTTTGTAACCCCAATATATTCTTTGAATTCCCAGTCAGACAATGGCAATATATGGCAGTAGCAAGAAATGAGGGTATTTGTAACCCCAATATATTCTTGGAATTCCCAGTCAGAAACTGGCACTATATGGCAGTAGCAAGAAATGAGGGTATTTGTAACCCCAATATATTCTTTGAATTCCCAGTCAGAAACTGGCACTATATGTCAGTGGCAGAACTTGAAGGTATTTGTAACCCCAATATATTCTTGGAATTCCCAGTCAGACAATGGCACTATATGGCAGTAGCAAGAAATGAGGGTATTTGTAACCCCAATATATTCTTTGAATTCCCAGTCAGAAACTGGCACTATATGTCAGTGGCAGATCTTGAAGGTTTTTCTAACCCCAATATATTCTTGGAATTCCCAGTCAGACAATGGCACTATATGGCAGTAGCAAGAAATGAGGGTATTTGTAACCCCAATATATTCTTGGAATTCCCAGTCAGAAACTGGCACTATATGGCAGTAGCAAGAAATGAGGGTATTTGTAACCCCAATATATTCTTTGAATTCCCAGTCAGAAACTGGCACTATATGTCAGTGGCAGAACTTGAAGGTATTTGTAACCCCAATATATTCTTGGAATTCCCAGTCAGACAATGGCACTATATGGCAGTAGCAAGAAATGAGGGTATTTGTAACCCCAATATATTCTTGGAATTCCCAGTCAGACAATGGCACTATATGGCAGTGGCAGGACTTGAAGGTATTTGTAACCCCAATATATTCTTGGAATTCCCAGTCAGACAATGGCACTATAAGGCAGTGGCAGGACTTGAAGGTATTTGTAACCCCAATATATTATTGGAATTCCTAGTCAGACAATGGCACTATATGGCAGTAGCAAGAAATGAGGGTATTTGTAACCCCAATATATTCTTTGAATTCCCAGTCAGAAACTAGCACTATATGGCAGTAGCAAGAAATGAGGGTATTTGTAACCCCAATATATTCTTTGAATTCCCAGTCAGAAACTGGCACTATATGTCAGTGGCAGGACTTGAAGGTGTTTGTAACCCCAATATATTCTTTAAATTCCCAGTCAGACAATGGCACTATATGGCAGTAGCAAGAAATGAGGGTATTTGTAACCCCAATATATTCTTGGAATTCCCAGTCAGAAACTGGCACTATATGGCAGTAGCAAGAAATGAGGGTATTTGTAAACCCAATATATTCTTTCAATTCCCAGTCAGAAATTGGCACTATATGTCAGTGGCAGAACTTGAAGGTATTTGTAACCCCAATATATTCTTGGAATTCCCAGTCAGACAATGGCACTATATGGCAGTAGCAAGAAATGAGGGTATTTGTAACCCCAATATATTCTTTGAATTCCCAGTCAGAAACTGGCACTATATGGCAGTAGCAAGAAATGAGGGTATTTGTAACCCCAATATATTCTTTGAATTCCCAGTCAGAAACTGGCACTATATGTCAGTGGCAGAACTTGAAGGTATTTGTAACCCCAATATATTCTTGGAATTCCCAGTCAGACAATGGCACTATATGGCAGTAGCAAGAAATGAGGGTATTTGTAACCCCAATATATTCTTGGAATTCCCAGTCAGAAACTGGCACTATATGGCAGTAGCAAGAAATGAGGGTATTTGTAACCCCAATATATTCTTGAAATTCCCAGTCAGACAATGGCACTATATGGCAGTAGCAAGAAATGAAGGTATTTGTAACCCCAATATATTCTTGGAATTCCCAGTCAGACAATGGCACTATATGGCAGTAGCAAGAAATGAGGGTATTTGTAACCCCAATATATTCTTTGAATTCCCAGTCAGAAACTGGCACTATATGTCAGTGGCAGAACTTGAAGGTATTTGTAACCCCAATATATTCTTGGAATTCCCAATCAGACAATGGCACTATATGGCAGTAGCAAGAAATGAGGGTATTTGTATCCCCAATATATTCTTTGAATTCCCAGTCAGAAACTGGCACTATATATCAGTGGCAGGACTTGAAGGTGTTTGTAACCCCAATATATTCTTTGAATTCCCAGTCAGATACTGGCACTATATGTCAGTGGCAGGACTTGAAGGTGTTTGTAACCCCAATATATTCTTTGAATTCCCAGTCAGACAATGGCACTATATGGCAGTAGCAAGAAATGAGGGCATTTGTAACCCCAATATTTTCTTGGAATTCCCAGTCAGACAATGGCACTATATGGCAGTAGCAAGAAATGAGGGTATTTGTAACCCCAATATATTCTTTGAATTCCCAGTCAGAAACTGGCACTATATGTCAGTGGCAGAACTTGAAGGTAT
Source organism: Leptodactylus fuscus (assembly GCF_031893055.1). Lineage (NCBI taxonomy): Eukaryota > Metazoa > Chordata > Amphibia > Anura > Leptodactylidae > Leptodactylus > Leptodactylus fuscus. The sequence goes on from NC_134269.1 coordinate 119,019,864, forward strand.
TTGTAACCCCAATATATTCTTGGAATTCCCAGTCAGACAATGGCACTATATGGCAGTAGCAAGAAATGAGGGTATTTGTAACCCCAATATATTCTTTGAATTCCCAGTCAGAAACTGGCACTATATGTCAGTGGAAGATCTTGAAGGTTTTTCTAACCCCAATATATTCTTGGAATTCCCAGTCAGACAATGGCACTATATGGCAGTAGCAAGAAATGAGGGTATTTGTAACCCCAATATATTCTTGGAATTCCCAGTCAGAAACTGGCACTATATGGCAGTAGCAAGAAATGAGGGTATTTGTAACCCCAATATATTCTTTGAATTCCCAGTCAGAAACTGGCACTATATGTCAGTGGCAGAACTTGAAGGTATTTGTAACCCCAATATATTCTTGGAATTCCCAGTCAGACAATGG